>NC_138133.1:26310318-28710318 GCF_964188305.1 Podarcis bocagei
TGTAGCAATTCCCCTTGGCCGGGGAACTCCCAATGACACCAGAGCGCTCTATGCTAGAATACAGGTTTGCATGCTATTTTCAAAAATATGTGCATTTCCCTGCACTTAAATACTCATTTTTGTACACAATTATTTTGGTGGAGAATTTCACCATAAATTCCAGAGAGGTGTGAATTTTGGGGTATAGTCTCAGAAAGTACAAATTAAGTAGGTTTGCATGAGATTGAGGACCAAGCCAAATTCCTCCCCTGTTGCCTAAGCAAAGGAACATAAGAAGCTGCCAGCCTGAACCAGAGCATTGGCCTTTCCAGTACAGTATTGGCTCTGCCTGGCAGAGACTCTTCGGTGTTTCAGGCAAGAGACTTAACCCTGGTGTACCCTGAAATGTCAAGGACTGAACCTGGGACTTTCTGCATGAAAACCCTGTGCTTTACCCACTGAGCTATAGTTCTGCCCCTTTTCTTATGACCAGGAGAAGGGTAAAGGGGGACACTGACCAGTCGTGGCTGACTCTGGGGTTGTGGCGCTCATCTCGCTTTATTGGCCCAGGGAGCCGGCATACAGCTTCCAGGTCATGTGACCAGCATGACGAACCATTCTGGCGAACGAGAGCAGCGCACGGAAACACTGTTTACCTTCCCGCCGGAGTGGTACCTATTTATCTACTTGCACTTTGACGTGCTTTCGAACTGCTAGGTTGGCAGGAGCAAGGACCAAGCAACGGGAGCTCACCCCGTTGCCGGGATTCGAACTGCCGACCTTCTGATTGGCAAGTCCTAGGCTCTGTGGTTTAACCCACAGCGCCACCTGCGTCGACCAGGAGAAGAGCATCTACTAAAACCCTGCTGTCAAAGAAAGTTCTTTTCCAGCAGCTGCTTCTGCCGCAAAAATACTCCCAAGGGTTGCCTAGAGACTGTGCCTTCATAGTTAGGGATAACTGGGATGCAGCCTGATTTTTGCAGGATACAAAGAAAGAAAATATTGTCATTTGAGATCACACATGAAAATTGATGTGTGAATGGTTCTTTTTTTTTTTTTTTTTTTGGTTCTCTGTCTCATTAGTGAACCTATGTAATGACATCTTTTTTAACCATTCTAACAAACATTTGTTGGCATTTTGACTGGTACAGTATTTGGCTCAGTGTTTTAATAAGATTAAGGAGGCACTCCTAAACACACGTATTAGGAAGTAAGCCCTCTTCAGCACAATGAGATTTACTCCTGAGTAAACATGTATAGGGTTGCGCTGTTATGAATAGTGTGTGCTGTAGTTATTATGAACATTTCTAGGAAGATTAGCAGATGCTTTCAGCCTTGTCCAAACTTCTTGCTGAAAAGTACTGTCAGCAGAAACCTCCGCCACGAGTCCTTGGGTTCGTGCTTCATTGGCAGTGATCCTCTTGTTAAAAAGGAGCATCTCATTTGCCTAAGTGAAAGAAAACAATAATGAAGATTCAATAGCTAAGAAGTGGTGCTTGCTCCATTTATCCATCTTATAGGCCTATGTAATTTTGCCAATATGCAAATGTTTCAATGTGCATGTAGCTACTGTGGTACGATATAATTAGCAAGAAATGGGAAAGCATCCTGTAATACAAGTGCCGTATCAATGATGAAAAATGCCACAAAGATTTAATCTCACAGTGAACCGACTCGTCTCGCAGAATCTGGATTGGAGTGTTAAACCAGTTATCTCACAAGTGAGGTTCTTGCCGACTCCTGAAGAACAGAAAAAATAAATGATCTTGGAGTAGGCTGTACAAAGGAGATGGAGGTCTCCTGCCAGTTCTTGCCTGCTGGAGAGACAGAGAGAGCTAAAAGAAGCCGCTCTGCCTAAATGCTTTTCAGATGGTGCAAAGTTCCGTTATATCTATGGCGAGACCTTCAGCCAATTTTGTTTTAAGAGTGTGGACTCTGTGAATACAAGTGGCATCATTAAATCTGGCATTCTCAGGATAGCCAGAGTTGCTGAGTCAGGCTTTATAACAATGCCACCCACCTTAAAGGTTGTAGTGAATGTGTGCTGAGATGCAAAAGGTGTTTTATGTTTTATGTGATATGATGTGATGTGATGCAATGTGATGTTTTATGTTATGTTTCCTGGTGTGGACGGAGCATAGTGGAATGTACTTATAGAAAAGGCGAAGTATTCCCTAATTGTGTGGTAGGTTCATTACAATTCTGCTTGCAGCTTTCAACAGAACAACAATGCTTCGGTGGCACTAAAAGCCAACCATCTGGAAGCAGCCCAGATGTAGAAACCTAGAATACGCCTTACTGCAGTATTCGCCATACTATTCTGTACCATGTTCTTGTGACATTCTTTTCTTATTCTAATTTTTATTAATTGTTCTGAGGGGAAAACAATAACAACAATGCTGTAATTTGATGGCTTTGGAAAACTAAGGGACGTGTTGCCACGGCAAGCAGCTGTCCATGTCTCTTATCCCAAGAAAGTCTGATGACCTGAGACGGGCTGAGCAAAAACGACTCTGGATCAGGCCCATGAAGAGGAGGAAGGCAGCTGGGTACACTTCCCCTGGGTTTGGAGGGTTAAGCTGGCTGGGGGACTGAAATATACTCAGAGTCGCAAAGTGATTTCATGCTCTTTATTCAGCTCATAGTGGTGAGGAGGAATGAATCTCCCCTCAAAGTATCTGCTTTATATACATTATTTACACAATGGGCTGCACATGATTGGTTAATTCTGGAATTCTACTGTAAGCCAATCAGGTTGTGGATTCACTTATATCTGGAGCATGATTGGGTGGTTCCTGCCAACCAATCATACTGCTGCATTGTTCTTGGACCACTCAGACTGCTGCATTCTGAATCCTATTGTTCTAGAACCAACCAGACTGCTGCAATTTGGATCCTATTGTTCTAGGACCAATCAGACTGCTGCAGTTTGGATCCTATTCAACTCAGTACATAACACCCCTCCCCTCTAAGTTCCAGTCCTGCCCGGGAGGTCGCATTCATAGTCCTCGAGGTACGCCGGCGGCCTACGTGTGCGTTGCGGCCTGTGGTGTTCCCTGGTCCGGGGTTCAGGTTCTGGCTCGTGTTCCAAGGATGCTGGCTGTGATGGGCCTGTTTGGTCTGGCGCAACCGGCTCGCTCAGTTGTGGTTCTGGTTCCGGTGTCCTTTCGGCCTCACGGGTCCTCTCTGTATTTACTGATTCTGCCTCTCCTGCTGGCCCCTCCTGCTCTATGGGCCTCACTGCCCCTCTGTTCCCTTGGGACTCCTCTGACCTTTCCTCCTCCTGGTTTTCTCCTGGGAATCGTCGCCGTATTTGGTCGCAGTGGCGGCGCCAGCATTGCCCCCCATCCGTTAGCACCTCGTACGACACGGGGCCAGTGACCCTGGTGACTGTGGCGGGTACCCATGCCGGGCCTGCCCCAAAATTCTTTGCGTACACTGGGTCCTGGGCCTCGAAGGTCCGGGGGTTCCTGCCTTCCCCCACCACTACCTCATCCTGAGCTCTATCGGGGTGAAGGCGGTCCAGTCTGATTGCAAGGCGCCGATCCATTAGTAGTTCAGCGGGGCTCCGGCCAGTCGTTGAGCTGGGGGTGCTGTGCTGTGCTAGGAGGAATGTGGAAAGGCGGTACTCCCAATCCCCTTGCGTCATGCGGCGAAGGGTGTCCTTGGTGGTCCGCACCATGCGTTCTGCTTGGCCATTGGTGGCAGGGTGGAATGGCGCCGAACGGATGTGGCGGATGGCGTTCTGCGCTGTGAAGGTTTGGAATTCTCCTGACATAAATGCAGTCCCATTGTCTGAGACGAGAGTGTCAGGGAGCCCGTGGGTTGCAAACAACCTGCGTAGTACCCGGATGGCTGCGGACGTGGAAGTGGACGGTACCAGTGCAACTTCCAGCCATTTGGTGTAGTAGTCCACCACTATGAAGAATGTTTTCCCCTGAAAGGGGCCAGCGAAGTCCACATGCAGGCGTGACCATGGTGCTCGGGCGGACTCCCAGGACTGGACTGGGGCCCTTGGGGGATCTGGGCGGGATTCTTGGCAGGCCTGGCAGTGTTTGACCCAGGCCTCTATCTCTCCGTCGATCCCTGGCCACCACACATAACTCCTGGCAAGGGCCTTCATTCTTACTACCCCTGGGTGTGTCTCGTGTAGGGCTGTGAGGACCCTTTTGCGGGGAGGCTGGGGAACAACGACCCTGCTTCCCCATAACAGGCACCCCTTGTGGGCCGACAGTTCATGTTTGCGGGTTGTGTAGCCAGCGAATTCTGGCCCAGGGCTGCTGCTGGGCCATCCCCTCCACACCCAGTCCCAGACCCGGGAGATGACCCTATCTTTCTTGGAATGGTGTGCAACTTCTTGTGCCTGAATAGGGCGGTCGGGAAGCAGCTCCAGGCTCATAACCTCTTGTGCAGGTGCTGGGTCGGGGCCTGTTTCCGGTAGTGGTAGCCTGCTGAGGGCGTCCGCATGGCCCATCGCCTTCCCTGGGCGGTGAATCAGTGCATACTGGTAGCTGGCAAGGAAAATTGACCACCTGAGGACGCGAGGAGACAGCACTTGGGGGGTCTGCTTTTCGGGGGCAAACAAGCCAAGCAACGGCTTGTGGTCAGTCACCACGGTGAAGGGCCGCCCGTACAAGAAATCATGGAATTTTTTTACTCCCTTCACGATTGCCAGACCCTCCTTGTCGATTTGCGAGTAGTTCCGCTCGGTTGCGTTGAGTGTCTGGGAAAAGTATGCCACTGGTACCTCTCTTCCATCCGGGAGTTGGTGTCCCAGGACAGCGCCAATGCCATAGGGCGAGGCGTCACATGCTAGCACCACCGGCAGCCTCTCGTCGAAGTGTGCCAAGACCTAGTTTGAGACAAGCAAGTCCTTGACTGCCTGGAATGCAGCCTCCTGGCGCTGGCCCCACACCCAAGGGGCCCGCTTGTCCAGGAGTCTGTGTAGGGGCTCTGCTACTGCCGCCTTGTGGGGAAGGAAGGAATGGTAAAAGTTCAATAGTCCCAAGAAGGCCTGAAGTTCAGTCTTGCTCTTGGGCGCTGGGGCATCACAGATGGCCTGTACCTTGTCCCCAGTCGGGTGGACCCCTTCTGCGTCCACCATAAATCCCAGAAAGTCCACCTGAGGCACTCCTAGTAGACATTTTTCCCGCTTCACCTTGAGACCCGCCGTCTGGAAACGGTGCAGAACGGTGCGGAGGCGGTCCTCAAACTCTTCTGGTGTGGGCCCGGCAATCAACACATCATCGAAGAAGGGGGTGACGCCAGGAATCCCTTTAAGGAGCGAGTCCATTAGATTCTGGAATATGCCTGGTGCCACGCTGACACCGAATTGCAGCCGCTTTACCCTGAACGCTCCTCTGTGCGTCACAATCGTCTGTGCCTCTGCTGTGGCCTCATCTACTGGCAGCTGTTGATATGCTTGGGCCAAGTCCAGCTTGCCAAAAATTTTCGACCCAGCCAGGGTGGCAAGGACATGGCTGACCACTGGCACTGGGTATGCGTGGGCCGTGAGGGCCTTGTTTATGGTACATTTGTAGTCTGCGCAGATGCGGACCGAACCATTAGGCTTGACGGGTGTGACGATTGGGGTTTCCCAGGGGGCATTAGGCACCGGCTCCAGCACTCCTTGCTCCACGAGCCGGTCCAATTCCTCGTCTATACGGGGTTTCAGGGCGAACGGGACCCGGTGGGCCTTGAGCCTGACCGGTCGTACTGCGGGGTCAAGCTGTAGAGCAATGGGGGGGCCCGTATACTGTCCCAATTTCCCATCGAAAACCCCTGGAAATTCCTTGCAGATGGCGTCCACGTCCACTTGTAAGGTAGTGTGGTTCACCCCGGTGATGGCTAGCCCCAGTGGTCCAAACCATGCCAATCCCAGTAAGCTAATGTAGGGGCCCTTGACCACGAGCAAGTCCAATTGCCGCGTCCGCCCTCGGTATTGCACCCTGAAGGTCCCCACCCCCATTGTGGGGACCTTACGTTTCTGGAAGTCCCGGAGGGTGAATGGGGCCGGCCTGAGTTTGGGACCCCCAGTAGGACACAGTTTCCTTAAGGTCCTTGCCGAGATTATGGATAGAGTTGAACCCGTGTCAAGCTCCATGCGGCATGGGGCCCCCTCTATCTGTACCTCTACATAAATTTTCTCTACGTTGGGGTGGGGCAACTGGTATACCTGGAAGTCCGTGAGCTCCGTAGAGTTGCCTTGGTGCGTTGGGCCCCGGGACCTGGGGCTCTTGGATTGGTCATCTGATGCCTGGCGTCGGGTGGGCCGAGCTTGACACACCCGGGCGATATGTCCCAATTTTCTGCACTGCCTGCACTCTGCGTTGCGGAAACGGCAGGTCCTCCTCTCGTGACTTTCCCCGCAGCTTGCGCAGTTTCCTCCTTCTCGTCGAGGCAGCTGTGGTATGTGGGCTGCTTGAGTGCGCTGCTGTACTCGGTGCACCTCCTCCCTGTCAGATCCTGAGTCGTCGGTGAGGTCTTCATGGTGGACCCTCGGTTGGGGTGGCAGGCTCGGCCGTGCCTCTTGCGTCGACCTCTCGGCAGCTTCCGTTGCGAGGGCCTCCTCCAGAGCGACCTGGAACGTTAGGTCCTTCTTGGCGTAGAGGCGTCGTTGCAGCTTCTCATCCTTCAGGCCACCGACGAGGCGGTCACGAAGCATGTTCTCCAGCTCTGAGAAGTTGCAGAACCGGGCAGCTTGGCGGAGAGAGGTCACAAATCCAGTTATGGTTTCCCCAGGGGCTTGCCGCTTTGCGTAGAAGGCATTTCGACGAGCCACCACTGAGGGCTGTGGCGAAAAGTGCCCCTTCAGCTGTTCCATTATTGTTTTGTATGGAACAGTAGCGACGTCTTCAGGTGCAAGGAGAGCCCGGGCGATTTCAAATGTCTCCTCTCCGCAGATGCTGAAGAATATTGCCCTCTTCTTGGCGTCTTCTTCATCGGTGACCCCTTTGGCTTCTAGGAGGAAGGTGAAACGGGAGGCGTACGCTTCCCAGTCTCCAGATGCTGGGTTGAACGGCGAGAAGCTGCTGTTGGCTGCCATTCTGAGTTCCTTGTGTCCCGGAGCTGAAGCCTGGATACACGGTGCGAGGCAGCGGTGCGGCAGGTGGCGGTGCTGCGGTGCTGTGTGTGGCAGTCAGCTCAGCGGGATCCCACCTTCGTCGCCAGTGAAATATACTCAGAGTCGCAAAGTGATTTCATGCTCTTTATTCAGCTCATAGTGGTGAGGAGGAATGAATGAATCTCCCCTCAAAGTATCTGCTTTATATACATTATTTACACAATGGGCTGCACATGATTGGTTAATTCTGGAATTCTACTGTAAGCCAATCAGGTTGTGGATTCACTTATATCTGGAGCATGATTGGGTGGTTCCTGCCAACCAATCATACTGCTGCATTGTTCTTGGACCACTCAGACTGCTGCATTCTGAATCCTATTGTTCTAGGACCAACCAGACTGCTGCAATTTGGATCCTATTGTTCTAGGACCAATCAGACTGCTGCAGTTTGGATCCTATTCAACTCAGTACATAACAGGGGCCCTGCCAGGGACTGGGTGCTTTTTTTGTTTGAGTTTATAAGGACCCCTGACCATTTAAGTCCAGTCGTGACCGACTCTGGGGTTGTGACACTCATCTCGCTCATCTGCTTTAATGGCCAAGGGAGCCGGCATACAGCTTCCGGGTCATGTGGCCAGCATGATTAAGCTGCTTCTGGCGAACCAGAGCAGCGCACAGAAACGCTGTTTACCTTCCCGCCGGAGCGGTACCTATCTATCTACTTGCACTTTGCCGTGCTTTCGAACTGCTAGGTTGGCAGGAGCAGGGACCGAGCAACAGGAGCTCACCCCGTCGTGGGGATTCGAACCACCGACCTTCTGATTGGCAAGTCCTAGGCTCATTGGTTTAACCCACAGCGCCACCCACATCCCTTGAGTTTATAACTTTATTCTAACAAGACTCATGGCCTGCGCCTCAGACAAGCTTCGCATGGGTCTGCTTTGGTTGCTAATCTAAAGGTTTGGATTCTTCCATAAAACAGCTACATATTCTTCTCAGTCTACTAAGATCAGAATCTATTCCTGAAGGACACTGAATATTAAGACCCAACCACACATGCTCAGCATATTTTTGCTTATGTACACAGTGTTAAACGTGCCAGTGTGTGAATGCAGCTGGTATCCAAAATTTTAAAATATTTTAATTATTTTGCATGAGTATATTAGTTTTCAGGGGCTGATCCCTGGTATCTCCAGGTAGGGTCAAGAAAGAATCCTGTCTGAAATGGCAGAGAACTGATGGCAGTACAGTGCCAACCAGCCTTCGCCAACTTCTGCTGGCCGGGGTTGATGGATGTTGTAACCCAAAATACCTGGAAGGAATCAGCTTGGCTGGACTTCAGCCAGAGGGCCACATGTCTTTCTAGGAAACTCTCTGTGGGCCTCCAAGGTGAGCCCTAAGTGGGCAAAGCAACAGATGCAAGTTTCACCTTTATATGGTAGGCTATTTTCTAGACACACGCATTCCTATCTATCCAGAGAAGCAAGGGGCACTATCAGAGATCAGGGATACCTTCCTGGCAGGCAAAATACCGTATTTTTCGCTCTATAACACGCACCCGACCATAACACGCACGTAGTTTTTAGAGGAGGAAAATCCATAGGCATGCCACCCGTAGGCATTTCCTCCATAACACGCACAGACATTTCCCCTTACTTTCTAGGAGGAAAAAAGTGAGTGTTATGGTGCAAAAAATACGGTAATTGGAATGTGAAGCAAAGGGCTGTAGGCTGGGGAGAGATCTGAGGGCCAGATGGAGAATTTGGAGGTCCGCATTTGTCCCCCTGATCTCCAGGCCTTAGATTCTCCACCCCAGGTAAAGACACCTGGGCTCAATCCAGTGGTTCAATTTGGTATGAGACAGTTATCCATCTTCCTCTTGGGTTTATGTATGTAGCTGTGCTTCAACACTTAAGTGTTAAGTACTGTTCTGGCTCTCACACCTCAAAACCACATTGTTGAGTAGGAGAAAGTGCAGGCAAAGGCAACTTAAATAATCAAGGGAAAACATGAAGCACCTTCTCTAAGAAGAGAAAAGTTAGTACTTGGGAGCTTTTTTTGTTTAAGGCAACAATTACGAAGGGAAGAGTGGGAGATGCGATAAATGTTTGTGAAATTACGACCAGGGAAGAGGAATAAATTATTCTCTGCTCAGACTCTGTCTAGCAGTAATTTTCGGATAAACAAAAGGAAATGCTTCTTCATGTGAGGCGTAATTAACTTGTAAGATCCACTGCCACGATGAGGTGCTTGACATTAACTCGGATAGCTTTTTAAAGAGTTAGACAAATTAATGGAGAGCAGGGTCCTTGACAGCTCTTAGCCGTGGACACTAAAATGAGAGCATCCATTCCAAGAGACATACTTGCCCTCTTCAGACACTGGATTGCATATGTTTAGAACCGCAGGAAGGAAGACGGAGGTATGAACATGCTGGCTCTGCCTCATTACCCTCTAAAAGTTAGACAGCAGAGCAGTGGTGTAGCGTGGGGGGTGCAGGGGGGGCCGGCCGCACCGAGCGCAACATCGGGGGGTCACGTGCTAATCTAGTGGAAGAGACTCGAGTGCTAAAATCCACGGGTTAGGGGGCGCAAATTACTTGCCCTGCCCCGGGTGCTGACAACCCATGCTACGCCACTGCAGCAGAGAAGAGAGTCTCCTGGAGTGTGGATCTTCCAGGGTTCCACTTTGTGGGGGGAGGTTCCACATGGGGTAGAAAGGGGGGGAATCACACTCCCTAAATCACACTCCCTGAACCAACACACAAACTGAAATGTCGATACAGTGGTACCTTGGTTCTCAAATGCCTTGGTACTCAAACCACTTGGAACCCAAACACCGCAAACCTGGAAGTAAATGTTCCAGTTTGTGTACTTTTTTCAGAAGCTGGATGTGCTCTGTTTTGAGTGCCACACTTCCGTTTTGAGTGTTACGCTGAGGTCTGTCTGTTTTTACTGTTTATTTTGCGTTTTAGTTTTTGCGGCTCTTTTTTGTTTTGTTTTTGTGACTGTGTGGAACCCAGTTCAGCTACTGATTGATTGACCGTGTGACTGCAGTACATTGTTTATTGCTTTCATTTTATGGATCAATGATCTCGTTAGACAGTAAAATCCATGTTAAATTGCTGTTTTAGGGGTTGTTTTTAAAAGTCTGGAATTGATTAATCCATTTTGCATTACTTTCTATGGGAAAGTGCACCTTATTTTTGAAACGCTTTGGTTTTGGAACGGACTTCTGGAACAGATTAAGTTTGAGAACCAAGGTACCACTGTATTGCTCAAAACGCGCACTTCTACAAATGTTGCAGCACAATTCTCCAACCAAACAATGCATCCAAAACCACATCTTAGGGGGAAAGTGCACATAAAAACATGTTTATTTGTGAAAATAACTTGCAAAAATGCAATAACTTGCAAATACTTTTGCAACACTTGCAAAAATGCACACTTTTTTAATTGGCCAAACTAATGCAGAAATGGGGCAAACTGAAGTTAAAGCTGGAAAAAAGAGAAGCCAAGATAAACTAAAACTGCCAGATCCACCTCTCTCTAACTTCAGACAGTCAGGGGACACTACTAGTGTACTTATCCCCATTGCTCTTCCTAGTATGTTATTTAACGTGCAATCTGACTGCTGGGAGAGAGCTGGTGGACCTTTAATTATGCGTCTCTCCATCACGCTCCCTTTGTGAGCTTCCTCTGGCTATCACAGGAAGCTATCTTAATGCTGAGTAAGACAATTATCAGTCTTTCTAGCTTTGAATTGCCTACCTTCACTTGGATCTCCAAGGTTTCAGGCAAAGATTCTCTCCTAGTCCTATGTGGAGTTGGTGGGGTTTGAACCTTTGCATACAAGGCAAATGCTCTACAACTGAACCATGGCCCTTTCTGTTCTGATTCAAAAATCCTTTCTTATGGATTCCTACATTCTCATGTGGGCTACCGCATGGGCACTCAGTTTGGACCAAGCACTCATCTTCTTACCCTTGTCAGAGCATGCAAATAAAAGGGAGCCCGTGAGTCTCTAAATCATGAATCTGATCTTTCCCAAGTCACAAGCTGTGGGGATTGTTATATGAACCTCAGAAAATTCAATCTGGCAGGCTTGAAAAAGAATAATCAAGATGATGAAAGGGAAACATACTGTTAGGGACAGAGTTCAAATATTTTGCATTGCCAGGCTGAGAGGAGGCTTTCAATTACTTTTCGCACATATAATTAGATGTCTTTAATATAGAATCCCCTGTTCCATGCTGCTACTGCAAAATGTGCAAGGAATGTAGAAAATAACCTTAAAATCTGCCGTATAAAAATAGAGCAGTTTTTAGTACGATTTACAGACATAAATATTTAAATTACAGCTAAGTGAGATGGCTGAAATTGAGATTTCTGCCATTGAAGATAGTCTAGGAAGAATAATGTTAACACTTCATGGTTACCCATTGTGATAGCAGAATGCAGACAGGGCAATCCTATGCATGTGCCAGTGAGTTCAAGGAGACTTACTCTCAGGTAAGTAAGTGTACATTGAGCTGCAATCCTATGCTTACTTACCTGAGAGCAAGGATACACAAATCTTTCAATTTTGGTTTTCTCAATTTCTCATTTTTCCAGTCTTAAATTCAGTTCTCTACATTTCTAGAGCAATCTGCAAATTTTAGTTGAAATAATCCTCATGAAAATTATCAGCATTTTAGTGCAAATATCTCACAATAAACACATTTTTGCATGCAATTCCAATTAATATACACATTTTCACAAGCATTTCCTCCTAAATAATACATTTTGGTAAGATATTCTCACTAATATATGCATTTATATGCACACTTTACGTTAGTATATGGATTTCTGCACACATTAGCTGGAGAACTGCCTTGCAAAATTCAGAGAAGTACAAGTATGGCTGTGTCTTGGTTCAGATTTTATTTTGGAAAATGAGAATGAGGTAAGTTCGCCTTAAAATGTGAACTGAATTGAATTTCTCCTCCATTCCTACCTGGGAGTAAGGCTTCTTCAATACAGCAGCATTTTCCTCTGAGCAAATACACACAGGATCACAACACAAGGCCCAAACTATACACCAGGGTGGAGAACTATATACACCAGGTCTGGACTACAACTCCCATCGTCTCTGACCATTGACCCTGCTGGCAGGGATTGATGGGAGTTGGAGTCCCAACAGCTTCTGGAAGGCCAGCCCTACTATATATTGATGATGGCACATTGTGCCTTTAGAAGCAGGGCTGCCCCAGTTACATATCAAAGTGGGGTGAGGTGTCCCAGTTAAGAGGTGCATTGGTGAGAGTGTTGAAGCATCTCCCCATCTGCCATGAACTTTTCTCCATTTGGACTCACTTCCAGTACTGGATATTAGTAGAGGGGAAAGCAACATTGGGAGATGTGGGGTGGTAAATTGTGAGGATGTAAACCTTCCTCACAGGGAAGTTGCTCAATTGTTTTGGGTGCATTTTTCTGGTGTGTACTCAACTGCAAACCAAACTAGTACCGTGACTACATTTTGTCAAAAGATTTTAGTGTCATAGTGTCTAAGTTGTTTTAAGTCTCAAAACCTATTCCTGATCGACTACAGGAACAAAATGAAATTAATCTTAGCGATGAAATGCGGAGAAGGGGGAAGAGGTATAACAACTGGTTGGTACTGGAGTGTTGTCGTCCCCCACCCCCAGCAATGAGTTAAGCTACTTACCTTTAGGGGGCCCATTACGGTATCTTAGGAAAGGTGTAAGTTGAGCAGCCTTCTGGAGTCTGTCCAAGTAGGCTAAAAGGGGTCTGAAACACCACCTGCATTGACATTGAAATAGATATGTATATATAGGAGCAAAAACCAGAGAGTGTTTGAGAAAGCTTCAAACATGTAAGATCTTTAGGACGTACACTTAATTTATCTACTCTTTTAATTGTATCAGACAAGTTTCAGCCATTTAAACCATATTGTACCCCCGCCTTGGGATCAGATGATGAAGGATGAGCTAAAAAGACTTAATAAATAAACAAATGTGCCCCATTTAACCCAGTGGGGTTCATTTCTTGCTTAGGGTGCACAGGATGTTCCATAGACTCCTTCCTTCGATTTCTTCCTATTGCAGAGGAATCAGGAATAATGCAAGGGAACAGCCAATTGGTTCCAAGAGGAAGTGAGAATGCCACCTATTATTTTGAGCCACTCCTACTCACTGGCCATAAAACCACATTCCCATCCACAGTGACCCACGTCGTATATGTGAGAGAGGCTACAGCTCAGTGGCAGCGTATACACTTTTCATGCATAAGGTCTCAACCTCTGACTTCTCCAATTGAAAATGATATTGGGTAGCATGGAGGGGCAAGGTCTTTGCTTGAGTCCTTGGGAAGTAGCCAACAGTGGGAGAAGATAACACTGGGCTGGAGCGGTGTAACTCAGGATGAGGCAGCTAGAAATGTTGACGTAACTATGAGACTGCAGTGGCTACCAATTAGTTTCCGGGCCCAAGTGCTGGGTTTGACCCATAAAACCTTAAATGGCTCAGGACCGCAATACCTCAAAGAGTGCCTCTTCCCATAAGAACCTATCCAGCCCCTGAGATCATCTTCTGAGGTCCTCCTTTATATGCCTCCTCCTCGAGAAGTCCGGAGGTGGCAACACGAGAATGGGCCTTCTCTGCAGTGGCTCCCTGTCTGTGGAATGCTCTCCCCAGGGAAGTTCGCCTGGCGCCTTCATTATATACCTTTAGGTGCCAGGCAAAAATGTTCCTTTTAACCAGGCCTTTGGTTGATCTGATTGACACCCAACAGCCTTTTAGAATGTGGCTTTTTTTGGGGGGGGGTATTGGGTTATTGCTTTAGGTTTGACTATTTTATGTTGTGGTCTTGTTGTGAACTGCCCTGAGACCTCTGGGTATAGGGTGGTGTATAAGTTGACATAACAACAACAACAACAACAACAACAACAACAACAACAACAACAACAACAACAACAACAACAACACAGCTGTACAGGACATCTGAAGGGGTCCACGTCTTGCCCAAGCCTATTTTCCCCCTCTCCAAATTTTAGCTTAAAAATCCGTGGATGATAGATCTGTAGCTCTGTTCTACATGCAAAAGGTCCTAGGTGTGTGTGTGTGATGGGGCAACTTTTATTGATGTCAAAGCTGTCTTTCTAATAATGCACCGCAGACCCTCTGCTCTTTTCCAAGCTGCTGGATGTTAAAAATGAACACAATCACCAGAAGCCATGGGATGTTATTACCAACCTTCCATCATATTCATTTTTTTTAAGGTATCCTTCGGTTACTAATATGAGCAGAAAACAGCAAGTAAGTAGGTCAGCTGGCCATGACGGAGGGCTACTCTAGCATGCAGGGTGGAACAGTTGCAGCAGTTTTAAAGTGCTTTATCTCACTGAGTTTCGCCATCTCCAGTGATGCTGCTTCTACAGGGGAGAAGGGGACTAAGGCATTCAGAAATATTGCTTGGCTGAAGCAGTTCCTCCAGGCAGTTTCAGATCATTACTGCTGCTTCCCTGAACCAACCTGAAAAGACTTTTTGCTCTCCCTGTTGTCAATTCATTATACTCCTCATGTAAGACCTCTCATACAAATTGTTTTACCCACATTGCTGTATTAACTCCTTGGCCGCAATCTGGAGATAAGAGTTGGTGTGGTGTAGAGTATCAGACAAAGACCAGAGATTAGGTCACAGGCTTGGATTCCCTATTTTGCGTCCAGGTGACCTTAGGCCAGTCATCTCTCAGCCCAACCTACCTCACAGGGCTGTTGTAAGGACAGGGAGGAAGGAGGAAGGAGAGAGCCTGTCAGTTTGCATTTCTTAGTGCAGAAAGTATTGATCCGATGTGTAGAGATCTTTCCTATTCTAGTTAATTCAAGAGGGTTCTGGAAGCTTCTTTTTTTTAATATGATATTTATTGAAAATATTTCAGAATTACAAAAGAGAACAAAACAGAAAAAGAAAAAACAAGAAAAAACAAACCACATCAAACAATACAAGTTCAAAAAACAAAAATATACCACAAACACTCAAAAACAAATCCATCATTCTCAAATCCTCAACTGTCATTACCTTCTTTCTTTGACCTCCTCCTCCTCCCTTTTTTTGTATCCTGGTTGTTAATTGTCGCAGCAAATCCTTTCCATATTTCATAATATTCTGTCATTACATTACCTTAATCTATTTTAATCTTATCTTACTATAATAAACCTTAAAGCTTAAAACTTAAGTCTTATTTTTACCAACTTCTCATAACCATAATATTCTTACATAATTCTTTAAACATTTTTGCTAAAGCCAAGTAATTTCGTTCCAACATTTTTCTAACATTCATCAATTTTATAAAACAATCCTAGTAATAAAAAGAAAATAAAAACAATCCAGTCTTCATCCAGCGTCCCTTCCTCCTGGTCCCGGGTTTTGTCAGTCCTTTTTATCCCAGCAATCTAGCGCATTAACCTGGCAATCTTGTATCCGAGGCCTTAAGTCTCTTCCATGTCCCTTCCGCGGCTCTTCTTCATATTTATAGCTGTATTTTCCTTTGTCTCCTGCTCCTTTCACTCATGGGAACTCCAGCTTAACAATGTTTTTGACCCCTCTCGACAAATCAGCCCCTTTTCCATAGTCCACACTAAACTCCATATGGTATTTAAGAACATGTTTCGAAGTCCCTCCAAAATTAAGAGCCCCCACAACCCCAAACATCTCATGGCCCATTGCCAGACTTGAAAAGTCCAAACATCCCTGCATAGGGGGGTCTATCCAACCCCCCATTTCCAAACCAGACCAAACTTTTTCTTTCCAAATCTGGCTTTTCCAAGTTCATTTGTCAAATCCAAAAGCTCATGATCCTGCTGGGCCACAGCTCCCTCCATCTCTGGTGCCCCAGATTCAGCAACATCCTCTTCCCTCATCTGTTCTGTCAGGGCATACTCCTGATTTAATTCCTGGGTGGGCGCCATATAATTTCCCACTGCCTGTTCAAAATTTCTGATCGCATCAGCCATCAAGTCCGTCTTCTCATGTAGCTGTTCCAGTAGGGCATTTGTTTTACAGAGAGCACACAACAGAGCTTCTGGATACATTGTCCTGCAAGGTCAGAGTCTATTCCCATGATTGTAATCAGTAACAGCTGCAAGCTGGTTACAGTTTCACAGTCTCCCTCTAGGGGGAAAACTTCTATTTGTTCTTTCTTTTAAAGACAAGTCTGACAACAAAGTTTCCTTTTTCAGATATTTTGTCAATATTTGTTCCTTTAAAATGCGAAGGGGAACAATGGAATCACTATGTTTCTCTTCTTTTAGCTATCTGTCAAAGACGTTTGTCTCTGGTCAATGAGCTTCAAAAAACGTCAGTCCTGACACCCTGCTCCAGGATCAAGACGGTGGAAAGTTATTTTATTTTGCACTCACTTCTGCAGGTTTAAACAGTCCGAAAAAAATCCCCCCTCTTCTCCTGCTTCCGAAGGGGGTTCAACAATTTTAAATGATGAAAGTTAACCTTTTACAAGCGATTTTCTGAGCTCTAGTTTGCCATGTCTTTGCTTTAATCTATCCACAAAGAAACGGAAGGCTGACTTCCTGTTTAGACCTTCCCGTTTCAGTGCCAAATTGAAGTAAACTTTTAAGTCCAATTTTCCTTTCTGCTCGCAAGTCCTTATTTAAAGTCCAATTGTCCGAGATTTAAGTACTCACGGGTGATTATTTTAGAAGCCAAATTGTCCCAGGAAAAAGGCAGCGCTCTCCGGCAACGGCTGTGTGGCTTCACTCCACGGAAGAAGCAGTTGACTCTCAGCACCGCGCCACTTCCCCCTCTTCGCTCTGGAGCCCGTTAGTGGGTTCCTTTGAGGGTTGGGGGGCGCTAAAGGTGCCCGCCGAGTCCCATGGTCACAGGCTTCATCCACCTGTGATTTTTGAAAGGGTCCCCGCTTCGCCGTAGCGGAAAAGACCCGTCTCGCGTGGAGCTAGTCCCTCCAGATCAGAGGGAGTCCGCCATTGCCGATGGCGCCACCCCGGAAGTCTCCATGATGTTTTGAGGGTTCTGGAAGCTTCTGTGTGTGAAAGAAACAAGCAGAAAGTTCCTGATGTTTAGGTTATACCTTTAGAGAAGCTGAGTACAACTGGTTTAAACTGGTTCTGTTATCTCTTCTTTCAAGGTCATAAAAGTAAGGCCAAAAGGAGCCTAGGTTTCACGTTCTCATTCTATCTCTTTTCCTTCTGGTGTGGTGTTCTGTACATACATAGGGGCATAGGAATTCGTTCATCCCCCCCCCTCCAAAAAAATATAGTCCGGCCCCACACAAGGTCTGGGGGACAGTGGACCGGCGCCCTGCTGAAAAAGTTTGCTGATCCCTGACTTACGGGAATAGCTTTCAGCATGGTACAAACATCTAAAATGCTCAGAGTGCGGTGACTAAGAAAGCTGTTGCATGTTCCTGCCTTCTCTCCCTAGCTTGCTCCCAATAAAGCTGGCTCGCTGAGAGCAAAACATGCAGTTAGTGAATGAATGTAAATGACCCAGTCACAGTTTCATATCAAGTTCACCTGGGACCCAGCTACACTTATCAATTATATTGTTATAACTGCGTTATAAACGTGCGGCACCAGATGGCGCTATGGAGCAGTGATCCGTCGCCAACGGGATTTTCCAATAAGAGCTTTTATAATGTGTTTTTCTACAGCGTTTTTTAAAATATGCAGAGATCCAGCCCTGAGCTGGAAAACCCAAAAAAGATCAAAGAGATTCACCGAACATGCAAAGAAGCAGTAGGTGGGGAAGCAGGTTTCCTCTTCCTCCCTTTCCTCCTCCATGGCTCACTTATGCGTCAATTCATATTGTGAAATTATAGTTGACAAAGCCTGGATTTTTAGCGATGAGGAAAACACTGGGAAAATGCCCTGAGAAGTGTGAGCTAACACTTGCTTTGATGCAACATCTCTTGGTATGTTATGTACTGAAGTTCTCACCCTGGGCCAGCAGGGGGATACTGTAGATAGTTTTCACTCAGGTCCACATATGCAAATAAGGGATTGAATGTGACGTTCAGTGATTGGATAGTTACAGAAAATGGTTACTGTTGCGCTGTAGTGGAGCTCTATATAAGCAGGCTGGCTGAACCCTTCAGTTCAGTTCTGTTCTGGCCTGTGAATAAACAAGAGCTGTTTGAAGAATCGCTGTGTCATCTGATATGTTCACCCACAACATAACATGGTACTTATGCCAGGCAGGTATATTTGAGATGGCTGTTGCACATGAGCGGAGGAGCACTCATGCACAGATTAGAGCTTCATGAATAGGAGTTCGGGGATGTGGGGGAGGTTGCAGTCGGGAGGAAACCCAAAAGGTTGTTGGGTGAATACATCCCCGCCCCCATCTCTGATGTGCACACACTGTGACCTTAATTGCACTTTAAATTGGTGATGTGTACACACACTTATATGCAATGCCCTCAGGAGTACTAGGAATATGCTGTAGTGAGTTGACAGATCGTCTAGATTAGGGGTAGGCAACCTAAGGCCCGGGGGCTGGATCTGGCCCAATTGCCTTCTAAATCCGGCCCACTCGGTCCTGAAATCAGCATGTTTTTACATGAGTAGAATGTGCCCTTTTATTTAAAATGCATCTCTGGGCTATTTGTGAGGCCTGCCTGGTGTTTTTACATGAGTAGAATGTGTGCTTTTATTTAAAATGCATCTCTGGGTTATTTGTGGGGCATAGGAATTCGTTCATTCCCCCCCCCCAAAAAAAAATATTGTCCGGCCTACCACATGGTCTGAGGGACAGTGGACTGGCCCACGGCTGAAAAAGGTTGCTGACCCCTGGTCTAGATGTTGCGACACAGTTTCAGGGAGGGAGGGAAATACCCCCCCCCCACACATCCATTTTCTGATTCTCCAAATAAAGTACCGGTACTGATTTCTGACTTGGGGGAACAGGGAGTGACGGTGGGGGAAAGTATACAAAGGCCACTACTCAGACATTACATTAAAACTCATCACAGATGGACCCAAATTGTTTTGACAACTTATGCTGTTCTTTGCCCTCGAAGTTCTTTGCAGGTTTTTTTTTCAGCATTTGTCCCCAGGAAGCAATAAAGCATCTCGTGGTTCTTAAAGAGAATAATCTATACAGATGCCTGAAAGGAAACACTAGGCTCACTGTCTGAACCCAAAGTGTAATCACTCAGCCTTGTACCACACAGAAACGGGTCCTTCAAGGGCTATGATTATTGACTGCACTTTCCCAAAACAATGGAGCAGTATGAAATGGGGATTTCTTGCCTTCTATCAATTCTAGCAAATGCATTTTAATGTCCCCACAGCCACTTTCCCCCCATTCCCTTGGGATACTGCTTTATTCATTCATAATTTATAACAGGGAGGATAAGGGCATCTCCATCAGGCCAGCTGTCATAAATTAAAACTTGCTTTTTACTCTTTCAATATGCCATAGATAGACTCTTGCCATTATTTGTGCATGGCGTGAGAAAAACAGGTCTCTTGTAAGTCGCAGTCCTTCATTGCACAGAAAAATAAAATGCAATGTACACAGGAGCCACAAACATATCTGAAAATGGATCTTGCACTGAAAGTTTCTCGCATGTCAGTTTACTGTTGAACTGCACCAGCACATGATTTTTGTCTCAGATCGTAATTTCATTAACCAAAATATCAAAATCAATTCCACGCCAGTGGGTCTGATCCAAGTCTCTCTTAATGGCAGATTCCTTTACATGGAGAAGGGATGGACAAGGCTAAGCCCCGAAACCTGAAGCTTCAGGACTCAGCTGAATAAAGACAAGGTGCCCTTTGAGCGTGTGCAAAGTGTACACCTCTCACCACCACATAACCACAACCTTACCCCCACCCCCGCTGCAAAATGCATACTTGGATGAAGGCTTTCCAGGTCAAACAGCCCAAGCTCCGTCGGTTATGATTCACTGGGCCAAAGATTTTGGGTATAATATACAGCTGAGCGATTGGGTAAAATTATGGAAAGAAGGTTTAAAATTTACTGCATGCAATGCCCTAAAAGAAAATGTGGTGAAAATGATGTATAGATGGTATATTACACCTGTTAAGTTAGCGAAAATGTATAAAGTCAGCAATAAATGCTGGAAATGTAAAGAAAAAGAGGGAATATTTTATCACATGTAGTGGGAATGTAAAAAGGTGAAATGCTTTTGGGAGATGATATATAATGAGATGAAAAAAATGTTGAAATATACATTTATAAAGAAACCAGAAGCATTTTTACTGGGCATTGTTGGGAATGATATAAATAGAAAGGAATATAAGCTTTTTTAATATGCAGTAAATGCATCAAGAATATTATTGGCCCAAAAATGAAAGCAAGAAGAATTACCGACGATTGAAGAATGGAGGATGAAGTTAATGGACTATGCAGAATTAGATAAACTAACAGGAAGGATTCAAAACCGGCGGGACCATAAATTCACGGAAGACTGGCGTAAATTTACAGACTATTTGAAAAGTATTTGTGAAGATCAGATGACGTTCATAGGTTTGCAAGAAGTTTTGTGAGGAGTATTATTGAAAGTATTGCAAAAATGGAGAAGGGGAAGGATGATTTGTTAAGAGATGTAAAGGCAATATAAAGTTAAGAAATGCATAAGAAGTGGTTAAAACGGTGAATCATCAGAGGTGCTGATGGAAGTCTAAAAAGTCGAGGTCCCCCAAGCCACCCCTAAATAATTCACAATTCACACATAATTTTTGTTTAAGGTTTTTGGCATAATTTTGGCCACAACTTTATTAAAATACATAAATGTGACTGATTGCTTAGGCATTGGTTATGACTATCTGTCCCCACACCAGACAGAACTGACTTCCAGATTCCAGTGAAAGCCAGAAAGGGAAAACAATATTGGGGAGACCATAGAGCCGGGCACCAGACCCTCAACCCCCCCTTCATGCTCCCAGGGGCTTGTGCAGCCCTAAGCCCCATTCAGGGGTACGGACGAAAGAATGGCAAGCCCCTGGATTCCTTTAATGGAATTCCCTTTCCGCAGCAGCATTGGAGGGGCAGGCACCACCAATCCTTACCCCTCCACTAACCAATTTTTTAACCAACGCCTAACCGTAACCACATAAGTTGTGACGATTTGCTACACAGTAGGCAAAAACCAAATGGCACCAGCCAATCAGCCAGATGGACAAAATTCCTACAAGGCCCCTGCCCCAAAAGCAGACGACCCCATGACAGGCATAGCAAGGTCAACGCAATAGCCCTAGATTAGGGAGGGTGGGCGGGTGATCCGATGCATGCTGCAAAAGACCCCAGTCAGTGCTGCATGACTTGATTTTATAACCTTTGGTCCATCCCCCTAAATGGCAACACCAAAATTTGCCCAGTAACCCAACCGCCCAATCACTGCAGATGGTCATCCATACTAACCCGCCCAGCAACAGGGGGTGGCCTGTCAGACCCCACCGCAACGCGTGTTCTCTATGAAGGAGAACACACTTTCTAAAATCCACAGGACACATGAGACCATTTGCTTTTACTGCTCAGTTGCTGTTTGGACTTGCTCAGTCTCTCCTATATTGTACCCTGCTCCTTTAAACATGCCTACATTTCATTGGATCCCAGGGTGGGGCACCCACCAGCCCTTCCTTTCTGAACAGCAGAGAGGTGCAAAGATGATGATGTAGTTGTGTTTCTGCCCCCCTTAATGGGGGGCTCGCAAGGGTTAGGGTTAAGTGACTCTCAAGGAGCTCTCTAGATTTGCAGTCGCAGTCCAGAGCTCTTTTGACATCAGTGTGGATAATAGTATATGTAGTAAAGATGTGGGTAATAGTATGAATCAAGCATTTCATTATGAGAACATATTTAAAAGCTCCTGCTTACTTCAGCTGCTCTCCACTATTTTTCTGAATATCTTGCAAGTTTTCGGCAAAATTGTTAAGATCGTTCCCACTATGGTAGTAATCACCGCGTCCTACAAAGATCCAAAAGTAACATTTAAAATGTACGGTATGCAGTGTGCTGATTTATCAGGGTGGTAAACATAATAGAAATAACAAAGACACGAACAAAAAACAACAACAAAAAACATTGCTGAGGTTGCAATCCAAATCTAATTAACCTGGAACCTTTTTTTATTATATGACTAGATGACCCTTGTGGTTCCGTCCAACTCTATGATTCTATATCTTAGAAAGAGAGGCTACAAGGTGCAATGCAGCTTCATATACAGTGGTACCTCAAGTTAAGAAGTTAATTTGTACTGGAGGTCTGTTCTTAACCTAAAACTGTTCTTAACCTGAGGTACCACTTTAGCTAATGGGGCCTCCTGCTGCCATACTGCTTCATACTGAAGCAAAGTTCTTAACCTGAGGTACTATTTCTGGGTTAGCGGAGTCTGTAACCTGAAGCGTCTGTAACCCGAGGTACCACTGTACAGTAAGCCCACAACTTATGTGAAGGTTCAGTTCCTGGGAACTTTGTACAAACACAAAAAAGTGCAAAGCCAGGAAGTCCCTTTTAACAACCTGTAAAAAAACCACAACCCAAAACACAACAGCATTCCGCAGCTCAGAGCACCTTCCTCTCACTCTCAGACCACCACTGCTTGCTCTTTATGCGCTAGCTAGGCCCTGTGTCACTCTCTGACTCTCTAACAACACACAAACTCTCTCTCAGGGTGAGTGCAATGACTGAAGGGATTGCAAACTGTTGTTTCCTCCTCTCTTGCCTCCTTCTGACAGTTTTTTCTACCAAGTATTTTTATTCCCGTTCCCCCCATGTTCTTCCAATCTATTTATATCTTTTTCGATCGCCTGGGTAAGGTCGGGATCACATAAGAAAAGTGAGTGTAAGTTGCAGGCTTGCTGTACTACTGAGCACAATATAGAGAAAATATTAATAAGATATACACCCAGTTCAACATCAGAAAGAAGTGACTAGATGGGTGGCCTTGAGCAAAACAATATGTTACAAATGAAATTTGTCCTTTGGTCTCCAATGGCAATTGCTTATCATTTATTCTTGATTTTATTTATATTAACATTTTAAAATGATGATTGCAATGGCTTTGTATCCTTGTATTCACTGAATTCTAGATTTCAAATAAATATATTTCGGAGCAAACGAATGTTCAGATCCAACTTTTACATCAAGGCACATCTGCTGTCTACGTGTGTTTACTTAGCAGCCCATTTCATGCTATTCAATGAGCATTATTCCCAAGTAGGGAAAGGGGGGAACAGAATTGCATTTAAAGGCTAACCTACCTGATTTGCACTTTCTGAAATAATATGAGAACCTTCTGAATTTTGCAATGCTGTTTGCCATCCAATTGCTTAGTACAAATGCACATGTTTGCATTTTTATGTTGTGAACTGCTCTGAGATCCAGAGTCAGTGGGATATTTCACTGAAATGCTCTCTATGTGGCGCTACTCTTGAGGTTGACCCAGAAGCTGTAGCAGGTGCGACGTGTGGTGGCTCGACTGCTCACGGAATGTTTTCATCATATTACACCACTGCTGAAATATCTGCAATGGCTGCCAATTAGCTACTGGTAACAACACCACTAAAATGCTGGTCCCTACACAGCTTGGGATCAGGATACCTAAAAGATTGTCTCATTTCCTATATACCTCATCAATCACTTTGTTCTACAGGAGAGGGCATGCTGCAGATAAAATTGTACCAGGAGGGTCGTTCCTCACAATGTTGTAACTGGGCCTTTACTGTGGTGGCCCCTAATTCTTTGGAACTCCATCTCATTACACATCAAACAGGTACCAACTTTATTATCTTTTCAAGTCCTGTTAAATAATTCCTCTTTCAGTAAGTCTTCCAAGAGGAGATTTCTATTCCAGTCAGTATCTGAATTTATTTGAAATTGTTTTATATGTGTGTAGTGTTTAGACTAGGACCTGGGAGACCTGGACTAGGACCTGGGAGACCAGAGTTCAAATCTCCACTGGGTGACCTTGGGCCAGTCACTCACTCCCAGCCTGACCTACCTCACAGGGTTATTGTGTGGATAAATTGGAGGGGAGGAGATACAAGTATGTGACCTTGAGCTCCTTGGAGCAAAGGCTGAACATAAATGTAATTTTAAAAATGGTTTTAACTGTTCTTGTATGTGCAATATGTTTTGTATATGATTTTTATTCAGAAATTAATTCTTATCATCATCATCATTATTCCCTTGTAAACTGTTTTGTGAGGGTAATATACCTTGTAAGGTTGGAAATACATGTCATAAATAACAGGAAATGGAAGTATTGCCCCTCTTCCACAAAGAAATCGCAATGTCTTGGGAGCTTTTAGCATGCGATACTTACAGGCGTTTCTCCACCGCCATACAATTGGAAACACATTCTTTTTCAAGCCCAATATTTTACAGGAATTCTGTATTTCTTCCTCCCTCGGTGGATAAATTTCAGACTCTGTGGACCAATTGAAGCTCAAAAGTTTTCTAGAGGAAGAGGAACCTTTTCTTCTGCCAGACAGATTCTTTCTAACAATTTCCACCCACAGGAGAGAAGGTTTGGCCGCTGCTTTATTAACACCACTCTCAGAACTTCCACGATAAAAATACCTGTTATTACAGTCAATGTGGAATCATCCTTGGCAGCTTCTTCAAGTGCTCACATAATTTCACCATACATCTGTGGGAAAAGAGAAGGGGGGGGGGAGGAAACTGAGAGTACGGGGAAGACAGCATTTCACTCACGCTATCTAAATATTGTAGAGATAACATGGCAAACCAACTATCAAATCCTGAAGAATCTCTACCGGGATTATTTTACTCCTCTGTTCTCTGTTTTGTGCCTACAGCACACAGATAAGTTGATTTTGGTTTAATTATTATGAGCTGGCCCCAAAGAATGTAAGGGTGGTATGCATCTAGGTTTCAGTCAGAGCAGAGCCACGAAATGAACATGCAGCAATTGGAGGAAACTACACATAAAGATATGCATGTTAAGTATACATGTGGTCTAAACCACTGAGCCTCTTGGGCTTGCCGATCAGAAGGTCAGCAGTTTGAATCCCCGCAATGGGTTGAGCTCCCATTGCTCTGTTCCAGCTCTTGCCAACCTAGCAGTTCGAAAGCATGCAGGTGCAAGTAGATAAATAGGTACCGCTGCGGGAGGAAGGTAAACAGTGTTTCTGTGCGCTCTGGTTTCCATCACGGTGTTCTGTTGCACCAGAAGCAGTTTAGTCATGCTGAAAGCTGTCTGTGGGCAAACGCCAGCTCCCTTGGCCTAAAAAGCGAGATGAGCGCCGCAACCCTACAGTCACTTTTGACTGGACTTAACCATCCAGTGGTCCTATACCGCTTTACCTTATCCTTGAAGAAAAGAGATGCTATTGGTGGAATATGTGAGGGAAGGCTCCAGACCACTGCCCTGTGTGCTTTGTGCCAGGTGGCAGGCAATTTCTCACAATGCTAGAGTACCTGACATTGTGTTGCTCTGGAGAATGGTAGGAAATTAAAATGGTGGTTGATAGCCACCCGTATGAGGTCTTCAGGGGCATTGTGGGAAATTTAAAACAATCACTCATAGCCACCCACCAACTGCTGCTGCCGCCAGGTAAACCCATCCCCACTGATGCAGGAGGGGCCCCATAAATCGATCCTATCAAAATAAGGGGCCTTACAGCTCCCACTTAGGGATTTTTATACTAGCAGCAGTTATAGACTTCCATGGGGTTAAGACTTCAATCATTTCCATGCTTCATAAGCCAGTCCTTTTAGAATATGGAGCATGACTGAAACACTCTTGACTCAAAGCAGAATAGACTAAATGTGCTAAGAGAGCTCAGTTTCAGTGGGTAATTTGCTCATTTTGGGGATTGCTTCTTAGCCAACAAATGAAAACAAGGGCAAGCCTGGAAGCTTGGCATTCCTCTCCTTAATCATTTCTGAATCTGAGCCAACCATGAAATATTACAGAGAGAATCACGAGAGGCCCACTCCTTTAAACATAATTTTAGGAGCCTGGGACGGTACATAAATTACCACTACAACCAATAATTTGGCATAATAAGGCCATTTTAGTTGACATGGAATACACATCAGATTCCAGTTGATGCAGAGTCATCAGAATGTTGGCTGGCAGTGAAGAAAAAAAAGAATTATGTAAAGAATTTATATGAAACTGCATCTCTAACAAACTGCAACTGCCCAAATATGTGTACCAAAAGACAGTGGCACGACCCATTTGAAGCCCACATATTTGAAATGAAGGACATGATTTCCTGCATTACAATCTCTGGAATGACTGCATTGAAATTAGCCTATGATCCATCTATTTTACAGGTTATTACTGCCCTTAGTCAGACCCTGTGCAGCCAGTTTTGAAATTAATGTGCCCTTAAGTGCCATTAGAAATGGGTAACTGCCAGCTTGTGTAATACTTATATAAGTGCACTAAGATTTACACACAAAGACTTCTTACAGCCTCTGCAGGAATGGGGTCCCTGAAAGTGGAAGCAACCAGCCTTTTCACAAAAGAATTGTGATACAGTTTTAAATCAGAAGTCAGGGAGGCCATTTTTCTCTGGATCCTTGGTTTTCTTCCAGTGACAAAGCTATCCTCTGATTTCTCTTGGTTGGTATGCTTTCTCAGTTCTATAAATGTATGTATTTCCTTTTACTGATGAAGGAGCGCAGCAGTTCTTACTCAGCCCTTTTCACTGAAAAAATATTTCCCCTTTTCCTATTTCTGTATTTCTATCAATGATTCACCTCCTGTGGTCTCTCTTGAGTTGAATATTTTGTGAATCAGCCCTACACCCCAATAATGTAGACTGACGACTGACCTGCTGGATTTTGGTTTCCACTGATTGTTTTGATATTCCTGTTTGTTTTCCTTGCTTTCTTTCCCCTGAAAATTTCAACAAAGACAATTTTGAAGCAAAACATTTTGCCTTTGATTTGGATTGTGGAGCCTTCTCTGATCCTGCTAGCTCTCCAGTTTGCCTTAGACAATTTATATAAGAGCAAATGCAATCATAGTAATCCTGATTGGTCAATAATAAGCAAGTGATTAGCTCTCACGTATTCCTGGCATGTGAATCAGAAGTGAAATAAAATGAGTCAAAGAGATATTCTCACTGGCTCATACTGATTTAGGGGGGTGAGTTATGCATTGACAAGAAAGAGAGAGAGAGAGCACAGATTTGCGTAAGATGTGCACATGCTATTTTATATGTATAGTTGCATATTTAAGGGCCCTCCAGATGTCATTTTATGGTACAATCATGGCTATTTTCACTCATGATGGAAACAGGGCTGTTATGTGCAACCCACCTTTAGGTGCCAAGCGGAAACATTCCTCTTCAATCCGGCATATAAAATAGTCTCCATTTACAGGCTACTGATTTATAAGTAAATTGGTTACCACCAAAAATCATTCTCCTTTCATTTGGCTTCCATGGTGGAATCTACACACATATTTTTTTAAAAAAAATGCTGTGAAAATGCTTTAAAAAAACCAAAACAGAAACGTTTTGATAAATTACATTGAATTTTGCATAGCTCGCTGTTGCCATCTAGTGTCACATTTGTATATCGCGCTTTACAACACATTTAAAACGTTTCATTTGCGGCTGTGTAGCTGAGTCCCATGTAATACCAGTACTATACAACTGTGCCAATAACCTGAGTCACTCCAATCACAGGGATACTTCCTTACACCACAAAACTATACTTCCCTTGGGACACACACATTGGTGCAGGACAGCTCCTGCTAAACTGCTGCCTTCCAGCTGCTTAGAACTGCATCGGCTGGCTATCTGTTCTGGCCAGCACTGTGCTGTCTCAGACTGTTGGGAATTGTAGTCCAAAACAGCTAGCGGGCACCATGTTGGTGAAGGCTGGTGCAGGATGCAACTATGCAGTGATCCAATGTGATCAACATATTCATGGAAGTTGGGGAAGCATCTGTCAAGTAGCCAAAAAGAACTACTACATTTTTTGGCTATTGAGTTACTGCACTAACCTAAACTGGACCTGCATTATGTGCTCAGAGCTTAAAATGCAGAGCTAGCCTACAACAGCCTGCAATGGTTGTTCAGGGATACTTGGCTAAATCATCCAGGGTCTTAATAACAAATGTTTACTTAGTCATTTATCTTGACATGAAACGGTGATAAACCAAGACCCGTGTCATTTCCCCAGGAGTATTTTCCTTAGGTCTCAGTTGGCTTCAGCCTTTAATTAACCCCTTGATCATATAAAAAATCAGAGGCTGAAACCCTAGAGGATTCTTGTTTCATGATAATAGCTCGGATTATGATGCCTGGAGAGATGCAATTTGCAAGAAAAGGGCCCAAAACAACATTTGCTTTGAAGAACATTTTGATTAAAGGGCCATGAAGTATATCACATCTCGGGGGAGAACATTATCTTCTAGATAAGGGATGCGTTGAGTCTTTATTGACCGCATTTTGTCTGCCTTGGCTAATTTAAACCAGAACAAATAGCCTGTTGTTAATTTCAAATTCTGGAAGGCACACAGTGTTACCACCATTTGACACATAATGTAAATACCACAGGAGCCTGTCATTTAGAAGCTATCTTCGTGTACTCACCACAAGGTTGATAGCATTTGTTTTTGTCTGGGCGATTCAAGATTATCTTTGTGATCTTGTACTCTGTAGTGACCAGAAGGGTTTCGTATTTGCCTTTACTTTGAGCAGAAGATCCCATTTCCTTACTGGGAGAGTCACAAGTGGTCAGGCTCAACTGAGAATCCACATACGAGAGGCCAGCTCTGATCTGTAGTCAGCAAAACATGATATGATTCAAAAGCCCAATAATACAAAGCAGAATTACCTCCTACGGACACGTGTCTGCATTACATCTATTTTCCACTTTTCTCTCTTCAAGAAGGGACACAAAAATTGGAAAGTAATTATTTACTTGCAGATTTTAGCCCTGTTCATGTGTGTAGGGCATTTACATGTATCAACAGAAGAGACACTGCACCTCTAGCTTCACCCTTGAAATTGGGTCTCTCAGCTGCCACTGCCCTGACTTTGTTCGTAAATACTGTAGATGTTATGTACTGAAGTTCTCACCCTGGCCCAGCAGGGGGGTTCTGTAGATAGTTTTCACTCAGGTCCACATATGCAAATAAGGGATTGAAAGTGGCATTCAGTGATTGGATAGTTACAGAAAATGGTTACTGTTGCATTCTAGTGGAGCTCTATATAAGCAGGCTGGCTGAACCCTTCAGTTCAGTTCACTTCTGTTCTGGCCTGTGAATAAACAAGAGCTGTTTTGAAGAATTGCTGTGTCGTCTGATATGTTCACCCACAACATAACAGTTGATATCTTGACTGCTGCCCTGCAAGGGTTGATATAATAAATCTCCCACATTGGTTGTATGGAGAAACAGCCGTAGGGTAGTAAGAGGTTATAGGTTTCTAGGCATAGTAGTTTTCACCTTCAAAGTACTTTATGAGAATTAACTCATCAGTCCCCTCACCTCCACAACTCCCCAATGTAGAAGGTAATTCTGAAATAGTCAGATTCATTTTTGACTTCTTTAATACAGCAGCTTAGGGAAAAGACGTCAAGTTCTTTTCTCCTTTAATTTTCCGGATCTCACCTACCTTGCTTCGCGATTTGTAGCAGCTTAGCTTTTGTTCCCAAGTCCTCCATCTTGTTTTCAGCTTTTGCAAAGCCTTCCCTGAATGACCAAACTGGAAATTCCTGTTTTTATCATGTGCACCTCAACCAGCAGTGCTCTACCCAACCATGCATTGTTCAAAAGTGATATTGGTCATATCCAGACTGTACATTTAAAGCATTTTCAGAGTGTTGTAAATAAAAATATGCCCTTTTCCCTTATGGGGTATCCAAGAGCCCATATAGAGTCCTTACATAGGTTCCCTATTGGTAGGAGAAAATAACAGAGGCCAACCAGAGAATATTGAGAAGCAAAGCAGCTAGTAAGCTTGATCTTTATTGATCTGTTGCAACAGGGTACTCCCCTCACACGCAGGAGAGGAAGAGGACCCAGAACAATGGCCTGCAAGGCCTTATAAAGACTTTTGAAATTCCCCTTCTCTAGATCAGGACCACCCCCAGAAACATTATGCATACATCACAGAAGGGGTGTAACCTAAGACCACCCCTCAGATACATCCCACCTACATCACAGAAATTTAAATGTTGTTTTTCTCTTGTCCTTGTTTATCTCCTGTCTAGCAGGTAACTTGATTGGATTTTCTGGGGAGCCTGGCCATTCTTTTGTAGTGCTAAAATACTTATTTCCTGGGCCAGGTCACAGGCTCACACCTTATTCAAACACAGATTAAAGGAAGAGACAATGGGGAGGCTTTTCCATTTTTAACCTTGCAGAGAAAGGATTTGGTCAGTTTAGGAATCAAAATGGTTCCACGTTGGCCTTCCTGTACTGATCTATGTATGTGCAGTTATGAACATTACTATATATCTAAAACCATAAAATTCCTATCACAATTTCCCCCCTTTGGGGCTAGAATTTTTCTTAAAAATTTTTGCCCCACAAATAATAACATCGTATGTTGTAAATGGATGTCTTTGTATGAATATATCATATAAAAATAACACATGTTGCGTTTTGCTACTAAATTACTTGTGGCATTCTAACACTTTGGGAGAGACCATTTACTCAATAGTGTTCTATGCTTTACACCTAGCAGGAAGGTAAGGTCCACTAATGACTGAAAAGTGCAGTTTGCTTCCCCCCCGCCATTTTTGTGTTCTCAGGTGTCAAGGTAGCTCTTCTGTGGTCTCACACTGACATAGTGCTACAGCAACACATCTTGTCTGTTGAATCCCCTCAGGGCTTTCATTTGACCATGTCGCCTGGCATTCACCATAGCTGGCACAGGTTTTGGGCATCTCGTGAGGGAGAGGTCTTCGCCTTGGCCTTTAGCTATGGGATTTTATTATAGGCTGTGGTCTTGGGCTCATGAGAAGTTGCTCACTTGCACTTAAAGGACCAAAAAGCTAATTGCAGCCTGGATACACTTGCCCAATTCAAACTGAGTCCAATTTGAATTTATCTTGCCCCATGGTTCTCAACTCTTCAAACCAATCTGTTAAAAGAAAACCATTCTTAACAAGGGCAGTTGTCCAAATAAGTCAATTTAAGTCTATAAGGGATCATTCCTGCTAAACCAAAGCATATCCACCTTCATGTTTCTTAGAAGCTTCTCCTTGGTAAAGCAAGTTTTAGCACATTTTTTAAAATGGGTAGGGAAGGTTGGCATAGTGCCAGGTGGGACAACGAATTGTGGTTATCTAAACATTGGACTACACAATAGTGTGAGCTATTAGAAAGTATAAAATGCATGAGAATTCTCCATTGGTGTGTAAGCAATAAGACATTAAACATAAAAACAGTTACACACAATATTCCCCCCTTTGTGGAAATTACACTGTCAGACACATTTCAACATTCTTACATAATAACACATAATACAAAAAAAAACTAATTAAATATCTGTTACATATCTTGACACAATTGTGATCTTTTACGTATGTATCTTTTGAATCCTGGAGCACAGTCTTAAGGTTCAAAAGTGGGAAAATGTCCTTGCAATTCAACTCCTCCCCCCTTTGTCAGGTCCACTCCCCCCCCCCCGGCAGTCTATAGCCTTTGAAAGAGATAACTGTGGGCACTTTGAAAACTCTGGTGTTGCAGGTCTTGTGAGTTGAGGGGTTGTTGCTGCTTTTCATCATTGCACATCTGTAGAAGTGATATCCTGTAAGGGGGCAGGGTTTTGGGGAGACTTAAAAACACAGTTAGACAAGAAAGGGGCGAAAGGCAAAAAGGATGTCCTCCAGTTTCCATGGGAAGCTGCAAATAATAACAATCGTAGTGGATTAAACATTTTATTCATTATCACATTTCCATATAATTACTGTTATTATCTGCTAAGTTTGTTTGCTTTCCTTCACTTAATTTTTGTTGTTGTTGTTCTTTTCATATTAAAAATAAAAAATTACTCCACATGTAGAGAAAGAGAACTGTAAAAAATACAAGAAAGGTTAAAAAATAAAAGGAAAGCAAAAAATTAGATTACCAGTTAGATGAAAACAAACTTGACACAAAAACATCAGATTCAGAAAAGAACTATTATTAAATATACTATCAAAACCACGCAGATTACTACTAGACTGAAAAAAATACAAAGGTTAAAAAATACAAAAGAAAGCAAAAAATTAGATTACCAGTTAGATGAAAACAGACTTGACACAAAGACATCAGATTTAGAAAAGAACTATTATTAAATAATACAAAGATATTATCAAAAACCGGACAGATTACTCCTGGACTGAAAAAATGGGAAAACAATGGGGAAAAACTTAAAATTCACCATGTGCTATCTGATAAAAGAACTTTATGACACTGACTTTCAACATGTGATGAACATGTCCCCAAAGTAAAACACACACACACACACAAATGACCTATGAGGAACCAAAAATAAATAAATGCTAAGACACACAATTAATAAGCAACCTGAAGTAACCTGAAGTAATCTGTTTTGGCATTCTAACATCCCAAATGAAAATAAAAGTGTTTCTTGATGTGACATCATCAGCTGTAATGTTAATACTGGGAAATGAGTTAATACCAAGAAAAATGAATGGCAATTTAAAGTTGTGCAGGTACCTTGCACTAGCCAAAATGACAGAATTAATAAGAAATGCTCAGGCAAAAAAGGTAAACAAATACCATTCCGCAAACAATGTTTGGTTGTGCTTCGATTAATTTCATATATATAATGGAAGAACTGATAAAACGAACTTAATAAACGAAAACAGATTATTTGTAACCTAAAAAAAATGTCAAAGCCACAAAGAGAAAGAAATCAACCAATATAGCAGGGATTCAGACTTGTTTTGCTGAACAGAAAGAAAGTGACTGTTTGGCTTTAAGTGAAGAAAGACAAAAGGAAAAACAAATGCATTTACTTTTTATAGAGTATTTAAATCACTGTTTGCATCCCTTCATTATCATTTGTGCTGTGGGAGAAAAGAAAGGTCACTCTGTTAAAAGGGAAAATTATTTCATGTGAGAGGTCTGTCAGGAAATGCTGTTCCTAAAATGCATAGGCATATACACACCTGTTGAAAGGGAAAATTATTTCATGTGAGAGGTCTGTCAGGAAATGCTGTTCCTAAAATGCATAGGCATATACACATACACACACCAAAAAAAAACAAAAACAAAAACAAAAACTTATAAAATTTAAATTCCATTGGGAGGCGAACCTTTTGTTAGCCCCTGGGGCAAGACATTAAGGGTGATTTCCCTCAATGGTTCCAAATTTTACATAAGGAAATTTGTATAGGTTTCAGGCTCTCCAAACCTTCTCTCTCCCCCCTCCTTTCTCTCTCTCTCTCTTTTGTAAGCTGATCTAGCTTCTGTGCATGTGCAGAGTTCATGCCTCAGCAAACCTTTTATACAATTGAAAATGTTGCATCTTTTGGCTCAATTAGAATAAGGAAGGGAAAGGTAAGGAGTAGATTTTAAAAATAGGGTTAGATTTTAAAACAAAAAAGAGAAACTCAGCAATTTAAGTATTCACCAAAGCTAGCAATTTCAGCCCAAGCTTCCTTTATGTACAGGAAAGGGCTAATATCCCTCTGGCCATTCGCGGAACAATCAACCGCTCTCTTATTTATGAGTAAAAATGGCCAGGTAAGGAGTGGTTTTTTTTAAAATAGGGTTAGATTTTAAAACAAAAAAGAGAAACTCAGCAATTCAAGTATTCACCATTCAGCCCAAGCTTCCTTTATGTACAGGAAAGGGCTAATATCCCTCTGGCCATTCACGGAACAATCAACCGCTCTCTTATTTATGAGTAAAAATGGCCAGAGCGTTAGAATTCATAGGATTTTTTAACATTCTCAGTCATTTCAGCCTTACCATTTGCAGACAAAAAATTATTATTATTATTATTAATATTATTATTTTCTGCGCCTTAATTTACAGGAATGGCCAAGGCTAATTGTACTTGATTATTCATTTGTATGTGCTTAAACTTTGAATTGACTTTTAAGTTTGATTAAAAAAAAATAGTAGACAAAATGATAAATACTGTAATCACTCAAATGCTTGATATTACCAGTTGTGCTTCAAAACATCATGGCTTTTACCTCTCACCTTTTAAAACTAAAAAGCAAAGCTAGGCTGAATTTCAACTCCATTACCACACCAGAATTTAAGAATTACCCTCCAATGCTTGCAGACACATGGTCTTCCACACAGCCACAAATTGGGAGAGTTGAAAGGGACCCTGGGGTCATCTAGTCCAACCCTCCAAAATATAGGGTTCACAGCAAGATTTCGCAGCAAGATTTGTACTACCAGAAACACACACATTCACCTCTCACCTTTAAAAACAAAGAGCAATCTGGGCTGGATTTCAACTCATCAGCCACAAATTGGGAAAGTTGAAAGGGACCTGGGGTCATCTAGTCCAACCCTAAAATACAGGGTTCATAGCAAGATTTGTACTACCAGAAACACACACATACTTATGTACACAGACACAACTGGGGAAGAGATCACAAGCCATGCGCCTATCACGAACCATGCGCCTATCATGTACTAAGGAAAAGGAAAATAAAAGTACCCAATTCTATACAGATCTTGAAGCTAGTTTGAGTGAGTGTTTACTTCCTTAGACTAAAGAGTGAAAATTCCTATAGAAATTATCTTTAAAAGAAGATTGAAGTTAACATTTTTCCTAAGATAGGGAGAGGATCTTTTATAAAGCAAAGTTTAAACAGCCATAGATTTGATTTAAAAGGAATACAAGAGTGAACAATTTTTCCTGAACTTGCAGAGGAATAGTAAGCCTAATTTACGCCCCCCCCCCCTTGCAGTTTCCTTTAAAGGAAGCTTACTCGGGAGTAAATTTACCTGGCACAGAATAAGAAGGAGAAGGGGAAAAAACCCTGAAAGAGACAGAATGAAACAAGGGGGGGCATTTTCTAAGAAAAGAGGCCAGGACGTCTTATAGAGACTGATATAAGGAGCCTTACAATAACTCTTCTGTCCAACCAGATCAAAGTTAAAACTGGACTCAGATATTTTTCTTAGAAGGAACACCATACTTTCATAGGCATATGCTTAATGAAATACATACACTGCATCTTAGCTTGAGAGAGCAGTTGGCTCAACTAGGCTTTTGCAGCAGAAACATTAGGTTAACTTAGACTGGAACACAAGTGTACTCACAAACTCAAAAGTTACAACAAAACATTTACCATTAGACTTAAATCGCCCTCCTCACTTAAACTAGAGGAAGGAGGTGGGGTAATTCCCCTTTCAGAACACAAGTAGCACGTATACAGGATTTTACCACTTGGGAGGAAAACTCTTTTAGAGCCTCTCTCAAATAACAAACATTTGCACACTCCATTCTCCATTTTGTCTTGCTTTAAGATTGATAAGGCTCAACATGGCTTCCTTAGATTTAGAATTTGGAGCAAGCTTGCATTTTTATTTTAGATGGCACATTTAAGATAAGCAGCTGCTGGATGTTACCTAAGTACAATTTAAACACAGGAAAAACGTTTCTTAAACACAAATTGAAGGGGACTGTCAGAGTCCAGGCGGGAAGTAAGCACCAACTGGGCTTCTTTCACGCCAGGGGTCTGGGGACTATTTTTCTTTTGACTGAGGTGCACCCATTTTCAATTAAAAGGGTTTTGGACCTGGGCAAAACTCCGAAGGGTCCGGAAAAGGGGAAACCTGGACAAAAAAAACTTGGGGATACCTGGACAAATCTCCGATGGGAAAAACCTGGGGATCACAGGGGAAAACTTGGGGAAACCTGGACAAATCTCCGAGGGGAAAACTTGGGGATCCACGGGAAAAAAACCTGGGGATACCTGGACAAATCTCCGAGGGGAAAAACCTGGGGATCCAAGGGGAAAACTTGGGGATACCTGGACAAATCTCCGAGGGGAAAACTTGGGGATCCAAGGGAAAAAACTTGGGGATACCTGGACAAATCTCCGAGGGGAAAAACCTGGGGATACCTCACTTAATCTCTATTCTACAACTCACAGCAACCTCCCTGCCTTTTACAATCTAACTCAGAGTCCCTACTGAACGCTTGCACACTTGCAATGCCAGATTGAGACTCAGAAATGACAAAGAAGGAAAGGAATCAGGTGCCCTTGCTTTCTCCGCTCACAGGTCATCTCTAACAAAGATCGCCATGGCAGAGGTGCGGCTACACCTGGGAGTTATAGTTTTGGGAATTATAGTTTTCAGTGCAGAAGAAATTGCACAACCTTTCTGGGCAAAACTCCGAAGGAATAGGTTGGCATACAGAGTTAAGTGGAAGAAATCACACACAACCTTTGCCTGGGCATACTCCGAAGGGCTAGGGCTGGTGTTGAGATTGAGGGGACAGAAAGGAGTAGAAGGCAATTTTTTCAAGAGTTAAAGTGAGGAAAGAAGTAAGGATTTGAGAAGTATAGGTTTGCTGTGGTTTGCAGAATCCCACCCCACTACCCATCTTTCCTACTCATACTCACTTCGCAAGCGCTGTCCTGGTGATCCTGGGATCTCTTGACTGGTTGTTTAAGGCCGGCCTGATCAAGCTTTGCTTCCTCTGGTTAGCCTCGCTGAACTCCAAGTTATTGCCAGACCCTGGGACCGATGGAAGACTGGTTATTCCTCCTGGCAAACTGCCTGGTGCGCGCTGGATAACCAGTCCTTCCTCGTTTCCAGAATCCGGGTAACCAAAAGTCCCTTCGTGCGTGGTCGCCATCTGTTGTAAATAAAAATATGCCCTTTTCCCTTATGGGGTATCCAAGAGCCCATATAGAGTCCTTACATAGGTTCCCTATTGGTAGGAGAAAATAACAGAGGCCAACCAGAGAATATTGAGAAGCAAAGCAGCTAGTAAGCTTGATCTTTATTGATCTGTTGCAACAGGGTACTCCCCTCACACGCAGGAGAGGAAGAGGACCCAGAACAATGGCCTGCAAGGCCTTATAAAGACTTTTGAAATTCCCCTTCTCTAGATCAGGACCACCCCCAGAAACATTATGCATACATCACAGAAGGGGTGTAACCTAAGACCACCCCTCAGATACATCCCACCTACATCACAGAAATTTAAATGTTGTTTTTCTCTTGTCCTTGTTTATCTCCTGTCTAGCAGGTAACTTGATTGGATTTTCTGGGGAGCCTGGCCATTCTTTTGTAGTGCTAAAATACTTATTTCCTGGGCCAGGTCACAGGCTCACACCTTATTCAAACACAGATTAAAGGAAGAGACAATGGGGAGGCTTTTCCATTTTTAACCTTGCAGAGAAAGGATTTGGTCAGTTTAGGAATCAAAATGGTTCCACGTTGGCCTTCCTGTACTGATCTATGTATGTGCAGTTATGAACATTACTATATATCTAAAACCATAAAATTCCTATCACAAGAGTCACAGCTTCCCCCAAAGAATCCTGGGACCTTTAGTCTGTTGAGGGTGCTGAGAATTGTAGCTCTGTCAGGGGTCTCCTAACAACCTCACTCCCACAGTCTTCATCAGATCAAGTCCCTGGAATTGCGTAGTGCTGGTCTGCATAAAAAATTATATTTATATTTATATTTACATACCTTGGTAGTGCCACCCGCCCTGTGGAACACCCTCCCATCAGATGTTAAGGAAATTAACAACTATCTGATTTTAAAAGGCAGCCCTGTATAGGGAAGTTTTTCATGTCTGATGTTTTACAATTTTTATATGTGCTGTAAGCCGCCCAGAGTGACTGGGGAAACCCAGCTACACCCAGATGGGTGGCATATAAATAAGAATAAGAATAAGAATTATTATTGTTTGGTCTTGTGGTTGACATAACTTGCCCAAAGCTTTTGATTGATCCCAAGTCTTCACATGCCCCAAGTCCCAAAAGGGGACAATTCCCATGATCCTTTGTGGGAAGCCAGGACTGTTTAAAGTGGTATAAAACTCCTTTAAATGTTCAGTGCAGATGGGGCCTTAGGTTCTAAGCCAGGGGTCTTTTTTATTCTTTGTTTGACCCCTCAGAATTACTCCTCCTCACTCCCACAGTCATAGAAATAAACGTTAAATTAAAAAGTTACCTTTTTGTGTGTGTGTGTGTGTGTTCTTCACTCCCCTTCAAAACAGTGACCAGCGTACATGCCCCTTACAATGTAGCAGGCGGGCAGGCAGGACGGTCCCCCATGCGACATCACAGCCAGTACAGCGCCCGCCACAGTGGGGAGTGTCAGGGCGCACAATGCGTCTCCTTCCCTCGCTAGTATCTGCCCCGGAGCCGCGACAAAGGTGTAAAAGAGCCACATGCGGCTCCGGAGCCGCGGGTTACAGACCCCTGTTCTAAGCACACACACAGCCCAGGAATTGGTTTTCTGTACTGAACTGTGCTCACAATTACTACACTGGAAAATCAATTCTAGGTTTTCTTTGAGCAACCTATTTTTGTGTGAGAGAGTGGTGGGGTGCTTTTTGCTGTTGTTAAATTGAGGCAAGGAAGACGGGCTACCCCTATGCTATTCATATAATCAGTTATCAGTAATCAATATATTCATATATGCTCACACATAATCAGGGTTTACAGTATTTTATAATCCATTTTGAATCAAAGGGAAGCTGTGCCTTAGCTATCTGCATACTGCTTGAAACAGCAAAATTAGGAGCCGACCTTTCCCCTACAAACATCCGTGTACCCTGGACAAGGGGAAGACGTGAATCAGAGATACTGGTACAAAATCCCCTCAGATACAGGCTAAATTAATCCACAGAACAGGAAGAGTAAACCACAAAATCTCCAATACTCCCTGTCCTGTCATAACTAGGGGAGAGGTTAGACAGAGCGTCACTGCAAGCAACGGAAAGCAGAACTAGAACTCGGTGCTTGACCAGGAGCTGGAAGCATGGCAAGAAGCTTGCTAATTGGCTAATTTTCGCTGGCAATATCGTGACTGCCTCATGGTTGTCTCATGATCTATGATTTGCTGTGATCTGCTCAGGTATAAAGACCTCTGGATTTCTGTCAATCGGGGTCCCAGTTCCTTTTGGAAGAGATTCCAAACTGGGTCCTTATTGCCTGGCAATAAACTTCACCTTCTTATTCTCCATTGCTGCGTCTGCCTGATCCTTATTGACGCCAAGCGAGTACCTGCTTGCGTTCACATGCTTCAAAATCTTTGCAGGAAGGTAAAAAAGTTTTTTATTTTATATTCTTTATTAAAAGATTAAAAAAATACACGACTACAAGTGCGCAGAGTAAGGTGAGACACAAATAAGAAGAAAAGAAGTCATATCCATGTAGAAAAGAAAACAGAACACCAACAAAAAAATTGAATACATTACCAAACAAAGTAAAAAAAAAGTTACTGTAGTTAACCAACCCTCAGTCTAACATGGTATTAATAAAAGTGAATTCCAAATATCATTGACTTTGTCCATGGCAAGTCTACGTTTGTATGCAACTTCTTCATGTGTAGTGAGTTTGGACATTGTTTCAATCCAGTCATTGAAGGAAGTTGCTTCTTTGTTATTATTAAATTTACCTTCTGTCTATTCTAGTTTTATGGTAAATTTATTCAGTGTTTATCAGTGTCCTGGTTTTCAGGTAAGAGAATGCATCCCTCTAGCTGACTCTAATCTTTTTATCGCCACTGGGAATTGGTGGGGATTCTAAACTGGCCAATCTTTAATATCCACTGGTTTTAAGCATAGTCATGCTGGCCACCTGACCCAGAAAAATGGTCTGCAGACAAATGCCGGTTCCCTCGTCCTGTAAAACTAGATGAGCGCCACAACCCCAGAGTCGTCCATGACTGGACTTAACTGTCAGGGGTCCCTTTACTTTTACCTTTAAGTGTGGGATTTGATGCTGACAAGGGACCAAGATTTAATGAATCATTCAGCACCTAGCACCCACTTACTCTACAAACACAAAGCAGACAGATTTTCTACTCTGTAGGAACAAAGGCCTGTCACAGATCATAGAGATATGTGGGAACTGTTTTGACAGCTGTAGGATTAATTTCCATTTAAACTCTAATGTGTGTTGCGAGGTGGTGGGGAGGTGCGTAGATAAAAATTAGGTATTTGGTGGAAGACCACTTCTGATTAATGTCTTTCTGCACTGGGGAAAATATTATCAGTGGATCTGAACCTAATGCAAACAAGGTCCATCTGGAAGGATTTTCTTTTGATAAGATTATGAGAAATGTAATTTCAGCTGAAATTTATTCCCCTCACAGACATGCATCTCAGTTAGTATGCCTCCTGACTGAATGTCTACCAATGGCTCATTATTGATCAGTTATTGCTACTTCTCCAAACAGCAGATTAGTTTCCCACATCTATAAAATAATACTATTTATAGAGCAATCCTGAGAAGTAAGACCACAGAGTTCAATAGGTCTTACTCTCAGGTAAGAATGATAGCCAGTGTTCTTTTTGTGTATTCTTTAAGTCTCTCCTGAGGTTCAAGAAAAATATTTGTATTTTATATTTTCTTTTCTACAATATTATTTTCTTTAGATATATTGCCTTTTATTACCTTTCTATAAAGGAGTGTTGATTTTACTGAGTTATATGTCAAAAACCTCTAATAAAATTCTATATATAAGAAAGGGAAAATATTTTTATTTTCCCCTATTATTTTACCAGTGTGGCAACCTGGAGTTGATATACCGTATTTATTTCATCTATTTATTTCATAAAATTTATGTGCTGCTTGATTGTTGTTGTTGTTTTAAACTTAAAACAACAAACCTCTCAAAGTGGTTTACAAAAACATAAAACAATAAAATCAAGGAAAAAGTACAACCATACTTTAAAACGCACAAAAGTTAAAATACCAAAACATATTGAAATTACCTCAACTTTCTAAGCAGTATTAAATTTTCCTCAGAGTTCACCGTTTACATAGGTATAGGTAAAGGTAAAGGGACCCCTGACCATTAGGTCCAGTCGTGGCCGACTCTGGGGTTGCGGCGCTCATCTCGTTTTATTGGCCAAGGGAGCCGGCGTACAGCTTCGGGGTCATGTGGCCAGCATGACTAAGCCACTTCTGGCAAACCAGAGCAGCGCATGGAAACGCCGTTTACCTTCCCACTGGAGCGGTACCTATTTATCTACTTGCACTTTGACGTGCTTTCGAACTGCTAGGTGGGCAGAAACAGGGACCAAGCAACGGGAACTCACCCCGTCGTGGGGATTTGAACCGCTGACCTTCTGATCGGCAAGCCCTAGGCTCTGTGGTTTAACCCACAGTGCCACCCGCATCCCTTACATAGGTATATATACCTGATATTCAGGATAAACTTCATGCATCTCATTAAATCAGTGGCGGCCAAACTTGGCCCTCCAGCTGTTTTGGGACTACAACTCCCATCATCCTTAGCTAACAGTACCAGTGGCCAGGGATGATGGGAATTGTAGTCGCAAAACAGCTGGAGGGCCACGTTTGGCCACCACTGCATTAAACGGACTGTGCTCTGCCAAAGCTTATGCCGCAATACATTTATTAGGCTTTAAGGTGCCACAAAAGTATACATTTACACAGGGCTTTTTTCTGGGGGGACACATACCCCTAAACATTTTGTGAATCTTTGTACAGTGGTACCTCGGGTTAAGTACTTAATTCGTTCCGGAGGTCCGTACTTAACCTGAAACTGTTCTTAACCTGAAGCACCACTTTAGCTAATGGGGCCTCCCGCTGCTGCCGTGCTGCCAGAGCGCAATTTCTGTTCTGATCCTGAAGCAAAGTTCTTAACCCAAGGTACTATTTCTGGGTTAACGGAGTCTGTAACCTGAAGCGTATGTAACCCGAGGTACCACTGTACTTTTTCCATTTACTGTATTTATTTTTCCTGATTTGAACTATAAAATGGTGATTTTCTGGAGTCAAAATGAGAGCACCCCTAAACATTTTTTTTTAAAGAAAAAGAAAGGCACTGCATTTACAGTACCTTTGAAACACATTTTTTCCCCTCAGAGAATCCAGGGAGCTGTAGTTTGCCTCTCACACACTTAAAATTCCCAGCAGCCCTGAACAAGCTACAGTGCCCATTATTCTTTGAGGGGAGGTGTTCTGAACGTGCTTCAAAATTACAGTGTGTGTGTACCCAGCCCTAGAGTTTGCCTTCTAAGATAATTGTGAGTTGGTTTTTGGTTTTATTTTTTTAAAAAAAGGGTTCTCCAACTCAGATTACTTCTAAAATGAAAGAGTCTGGACTTGCCAAATTTACCACTTCAAAGCTATGAGAAATCAGGAATGATGTGAGAAATCAGCTGTGAGAGATCAAGAAAGGGTAAAAACAAAACAAAACAAAATTGGCATGAGACATTTGCATTTGACAAACAGCTCAGTCAAGTGAGGTCCAGAATGGTTGATGAAACAAAAGTACAGCATGCAGAATTCTACCAGTTTGCTTTTATGGGTGCAGGCTTGATTTATAGATGATTTAATAGATCAAAAATGAATCAAGGAAGGGCTTTTCCATCAGAGTATAAAAACAATACCATTCATCTCCTTGCTGATGATCATAAGTAGCTTTCAAAAGGGCCCTGCTATCATCATTCATTGCCTCATAGGATACTTTTTTATATTTAATTCATGGAATTCATTCATTGCAGGTAAAGGAACCTTTTGATATACGAGGTACCTGTATTTTAAAAACGACAACTTTGCTTTTAAAAAATCCAGAACTATATTTTATCCATTCAAGGGTTTATGTGGCTTCAATTTCTCATAAACAGACCAATAACGCAAGACTGTTTAAAACAGTCCTGTTTACCCAGGCATTTGATGGCTGAAATATAGTTCCTGGCAACCCTAAATCATTGGCTGGGAGGATGTGATTGTTTCTGTTTTTAGAATTTTTGCCATGGTAATGTTATTGATATGTTTGCTTCACTGTGCTCCTTTTGGAAGAAAAGTGGGACATGAAATGAAATAAATAAATAAATAAATAAATAAATAATTGTTAAGTTGTGGTTGAACATATCAGACGACACAGCAATTCTTCAAACACCTCTTGTTTATTCACAGGCCAGAACAGAACTGAACTGAACGGTTCAGCCAGCCTGCTTATATAGAGCTCCAGTACAACGTAACTGTAACAACGTTCTGTAACTATCCAATCACTGAACGTCACTTTCGATCCCTTATTTGCATATGTGGACCTGAACTATATACAGTATCCCCCTGCTGGCCCAGGGTGAGAACTTCAGTACATAACAATAATAATATCAAATTATTTCAAGAGATGAACTAACCATGTGCTTTCATATGCTTGGCTTTGTTTACTTCTTTCCGCATCTGCAAGGGTTGGGAGTAGCAGAGGGACTTTTTCTGGGTGGCTGGAAGCTGGAAGTCACATCCGTCTTCGAAGAGGGTTGACAAAGCTGTGTTAAGCAGAAGCAGCTTGCCATCTTGGGGGTGAAACCCATGCTTTTTTTTTCTTTAAAAATGTTTAGGGGTGCTCTCATTTTGACTCAAGAAAACCACCATTTTATCGTTCGAATCGGGGGAAATAAAGACAGTAAATGGACAAGAATACAAAGAACATGCTTTACCTCATATTACACAGCGGACACCTCACAGAAACTTCCACATTGGCATGAGGTTGTGTGCACTAACATCTTCCCGATCCCTCTGCTTGCTGTTGGTGTCCGCCATCATCTGAAGCTGCCATCTGAGGTGGGAACAACGAAACTGACCAATTGCTGGGCTAGATTCCAACTCCTACTTCACACATTAAACGCTCGCTTCCGACTGAGACTCAGGAAACGCTATGACAGAAAATGAGGCCGCCATTGGGGGTACTGTTGGGGCCACTATTGGTATTGGAACTGATGATTCACTATGCTAGAGAAGAAACTGATTTATTTTTTTAAATTCGTTCCTTCTCTAGTTAGATTTACAAAATGTTTAGGGGTATGCGTACCCCCTGCGTCTACCCAGGAGAAAAAAGCACTGGGTGAAACCACTATGCTGGTTTTCCCCAGCAGGTGGGTCAACTCCCATCATCCCTTATCAGCCAGTGTGGTGTAGTGGTTAAGAGCGGTAGTCTCGTAATCTGGGGAACTGGGTTCGCGTCTCCGCTCCTCCACATGCAGCTGCTGGGTGACCTTGGGCCAGTCACACTTCTCTGAAGTCTCTCAGCCCCACTCACCTCACAGAGTGTTTGTTGTGGGGGAGGAAGGGAAAGGAGAATGTTAGCCACTTTGAGACTCCTTAAAGGGAGTGAAAGGCGGGATATCAAATCCAAACTCTTCTTCTTCTTCATTGGCTGGGAGCTGAAGTCCAAAAACACTTGGGGACGCAATGTTAGAGAACACCGCTGTAGATAAACTCCAAGCTTCTTTTGAACTCTATGATTTTGTTGTTCAATTTGGTTTAGTCTGTGACATTCACAGCATTTTTTAAATTTATTTTTTTTACATACATGAGGAGGTGGTTATTTGTTATTCAAGTTATATCATTTACAGGGCAATCCTATGAATGTTTGCCATTGTGTTCAGTCAGGGCTTACTTCCTCATAAACGTGCTTAGTTAGGGTTGTGGCCCTAATTAATTTCTAAAATTGCTCTGTTCCTATTTTGTGCCTTAGCTGTCAACAGCAGACATGACGAGAGCAAAGTCACTATGGTCATTTTCAAAAATTATATCAACAGACCTCTGGTGGCTTGATATTGCTTGTTTCACATATATCCAAAGACTCTGCTTACCTCAGAAATCTATTATTGGGTTCATTGGTTACATTTCTAGGTTTCTCAGGAGAGGAGATCCATTCCACCACAGGGCAAAAGCAGTTGTTTAAAAAAGATAGTATTCTCCTGGGTCCTGATCTCTCACATGCATTTTGTATGTTGCAAATGGTTAACTAAATCCGTTTAGATTTTGCTATGTGAGTCTGTGCCAGGGACAGGATTATGCACTGAACATCCCATGCGATGTGGTGAATTTGGTTCTCTGTCCCAAATCAGGTGCCACGGTGCTTCCAGACCAGCTGTTTGCAAAAACACTCCAAGGTGCTGTGATATTGCTGGTGATAACGACCTCATTTTTGATGTATCATAAAGATTTAGATCATAAAGAACAGGAATTAATAGAGATTTAATTTGACAGCATCCTGAAATTGCCCATTAAAAGTGCTGGTATGCTCAGCCTATTCCTGTCTAATTGTTCTTTGCAACTAAAAATCAGAGCTCATACATCTTTGTTAATTATTTTTTTCCTAAACGCTTACCTCACTATTCCATCAACTTATTTTTGTCATAGATCAATAGGTACTCACTTCCTGAACATTTAATTGTCATCTGTAGCGTGTGTGAGAGTATTCACATATCCTGAATGTGTTAATATCCTGTGGATCTTCTTCACAACAGCAGTTGCTTGTTCTGTTCATTGAGCATTTTGGTCAGGTCCTGCATTTTGAATACTGAGTCTATTTCATCTGGCTTCCATCCCCTCACATTCCTGCACTGCAATGGCTTTGGTGGCTGAGTCGCTTACCCAAGACTTCTTGTAAAACCAGTTGTAAAACCCTCCCAGATTGCATGATATATCACTTTTAGTGCCATTACAGTGGTACCTTGGGTTAAGAACATAATTCGTTCTGGAGGTCCGTTCTTAACCTGAAACTGTTCTTAACCTGAAGAACCACTTTAGCTAATGGGGCCTCCTGCTGCTGCTGCGCTGCCGTCGCACGATTTCTGTTCTCATCCTGAAGCAAAGTTCTTAACCCGAGGTACTATTTCTGGGTTAGCAGAGTCTGTAACCTGAAGCGTCTGTAACCTGAAGCGTCTGTAACCTGAGGTACCACTGTATATGCAGAAGTTTGGAAATGTTTGCCATTTTGTTGTTCAACTGCCTTTCTCTCTCTTGTCACCACATCCTTTGTAGATCAATGTCTGTGGCTAGCACTTCAATATTTTTAAATTCTCAAAATCTGACATCAGAAAGGGCAGTCTTCAGAAACCAGCAGAAGAACCTTAAAGTGATCATTCTTGACCAACGAACTTCAAGGGTCTGAATGACAACTTAACAAGAAATTCAATTCTATCACTTGTGGCCCAAATCAAGACAATGGCTTCATCTCCTTACATGTGTTAATTAGTTGATTTACACTAAGACATAATTTTTATATTTTGCAATTCATCTCCTTCTGACATCGCTGCTATACAATTGCCCCGCGGCCACGAGTATAAATAATACACCATGCATCCAATGAAGTGGATTCTGGACTGCCTTTCTTATTCTTTTAATGATCATCTTTTTTGTTGGTTTTGAATTATTTGGGAAGAATTCATTCCTTGATGCTCTGTTTGTATTTATTTGCATAGCAGCACAAGTCACTATCTGAGGATATTCTACAGGTCAGCAGAGCAGATTCACTGAGTAGTTTAACATCTTACATGGTCTTCAGCATGCTTTCCTTCAGCTAAGGAGGGTTGCAATTTCAAGGAGCTCACCGGGAAAGAAAATGTAAAAATTAGACACTGCTTAAAAAAAAAGAAAACCCTTAATTTTAATTATTTGTTTTAATTTTAAATATTATTATGACATATAATTGTGAATTAATTCCAAACATTAACATGCATCAATAACATTCTCATATATGATATGCAAGTGTTTTTTTTAAAACAACAACAACAACAAATGAATCAAGCGGCCAGTTTGACAAAGTTACCATACAAGAAAGAATCTTTGTGTTTTCCAGGTGGCTCCACGTCTGAAATGGATTATAAAACAGATCTCTTATCCACAACCCTCCTGTCAGGGAACTGCCATCGGAGCATCAGGCGGTGGAGGGTCTCAGGGAGGAAGAAAGAGACTCAACAGCTGAGGCAGGAACCAGCAGGGGGAGGAGTGGATCTCTGAGGGAATGCGAGCAGGAGGGAGGGCTCAGAGACGCTTCCAGCGAGAACAGTGGGGAGGTATCTGAGTCTCCCATAGGGAGACCCACACCTCGCCGGAAACTGTCACGCCGTGAGTCCAGGAGACGCGTTTCCGTTAAGGAGCTTCTTTGCTGGAAACGCTTCCGCAGACAGCCACTGTCAGACTCTACGAGTGACTAAGAGCAGACATGTTTGTGGAGCTCTGTCACACACAGAGGTTTGTGGAGTCGCACAAACTCTGAGGGAGCACGATTTTACGCACAAGCAGCTAATCATCCCATTACAGCAGTCTGACAGTCTCTGTACGCTGCCTGTGCAGGAGAAAGCATCATGAGCGAACCAGCCGGAACCGGAGGAGCAGGAGTTGGCGCTGGTCCAAGCTTGGAAGAAAGGTACCGAGCGTTGGAAGTCCAACTTGCGCTGCAGACGGCGAGGCTTGAGGAGAGAAGGGCTCAGGATGCAGACAAGAAGGGGAGAGCCACTCAGTTCCCCAGAAAGGTACCAGGATTGGTGCAGAAGTTTGGGGGGGACCCCAAGGATTACCATGCCTTTAGGACAGAGATGCAATATGCCATTAATGTGCAGTTCGATGAGTTCCCTGATGAGGAATCGCGAGTTGCTTTCGTAATTGGGCATCTTGAGAAAGGGGCGCGGGACTGGGTTCGACCCCTAATGGCAACGCACAATGACGTCCTAAAGGACACGATGAAGTTCTTTAGAGCAATGGATATCATGTTTTCCAGCGATATTGAGGAAGGGGTGGTGCGCAGACAGCTAATGGCTTGCAAGCAGGGAAGCCGATCTGTCCGTGAGAACTGGACTGAGTTTACCATGCTGATTCACAGACTGGGTTGGGATTTATCGGCGGCACCTATTCAGATGCTATTTGAAGAAGGTCTTTCTTCGGCTGTGAAAGACGAGCTGTCCCGGAGCCCCAGGGCGGTGTCTATGGATCAGCTGACCAAATCTGCGCTGACCATAGGAGCGCATCAGGAGGCAAGAGCCTTGGAGAGGCGGGAAGGGAGAGGGGAACGTTGGAAGGAGTTCCGCATTCCAGACATTCCTGAGCCAGCTTTCCCGCCGGCAGAGCCGATGGAAATCGGAACAGCGCGCGCGCGCGCATTTTCAAAACCCAGTGAGGGGGTTAAGAAGGAGGGAAAAGGCGCCCGGAAATGCTATCTCTGCCAACAGCCAGGCCACTTTGCCAGAGTCTGCCCCCAGAGGAAGGAATGGCAAGGGATGGTGGGAGCTGTTGAGGGAGGAGAGCAGGGAGAAACGGAGCAGGTAAAAGCCAACGCCTGGTTGCCACAGTCGGGGCACTGCAGCCAGGCCAAAGAGCAGTGAAAGTGCCCGTGCCAGAAGCTCCTCAACCTGCTCTAGTTATTGATGTGTCGCTAGAGCTGCAAAATGGACACCCCCTAAAAATAAAGGCGCTGTTGGACTCAGGCAGCTCCTGCAATTTTATGAGCAAGGAGTTTGCTGCTGAACACCAGATACAGACGATCCCTTTAAGCAACCCCCTGCAGGTGACCACGATCGATGGCAGGGAGTTGTTGGGAGGAGGAGTCAGCTTGCAGACCGTCCCAATGATAATGAGGGTGGCAAGGCACACAGAACTGATAGCGTTTAATGTGGCCACCTTGGGAGGCGCTCCCATTATTTTGGGAATGAGCTGGCTAGCGCTACATGATCCGCTGGTGGGCTGGCATCAAAGAGTGGTTTCCTTTGGTTCAGCACATTGCTTAGAACACTGCAAAGGGGAAAAGGGTTCAGCAGGGGCCCAAGCCACCCTAGCAGGGACAGAAGTAATGGAGATGGTGAAGGTACCACCACAGTATGCAGATCTCAGCGACGTGTTCAGCGAGAAGGAAGCTGATCAACTACCCCCTCATAGGCCCTTTGATTGCCAGATCAATCTACTCCCTGGAGCACAGCTTCCTGTGGGCAAGTTGTATGCCATGTCAGACAGAGAAATGCAGGAGTTGCGAGAATTTATTGACAAGAACCTGAAGAGGGGCTTCATCAGAGAGTCCAAAGCAGCGGGGGGTAGCCCAGTGTTTTTTGTGGATAAAAAGCACACGGACAAGCCGAGACTTGTATGTGATTTTAGGAGGTTAAATGCAGTGACTGAACCAGTGACTTTCCCTATGCCCAGGATTGATGATATTTTGACCAGGGTGAGGAAGGGAAAGATTTTTACAAAGCTGGATCTAAGGGGGGCGTACAACCTGATACGTATAAGGAAAGGGGATGAATGGAAAACCACCATGTTTACCCCTTTGGGGGCATTTGAATATCTCGTTATGCCTTTTGGATTACAAGCAGGCTCAGCGTGCTTTCAATCTTTTATGAACCACGTACTGGGTCCTTTGCTCTACAAGAATTGCGTTGCCTTCCTAGATGATGTGTTGGTGTATTCGGAGAATGAGGAGCAACATGTGAGAGACGTCAGAGAAGTGTTGAGCAGGCTGCAAGCCAACAGGCTGTGGGTGAAACTGGAGAAGTGTCAGTTTCATACCAAGGAGGTGGAATTCCTGGGGTACCGCCTGTCAGACAAGGGATTGGCCATGGATCCCGGTAAGGTGCAGGCAGTGCTGGACTGGAAAACACCCAAAACCAAGAAGGATGTGCAGAGGTTCCTAGGGTTTGGAAACTTTTATCGTAAGTTCATCCGAAACTTCGCCCACCTGACGGCGCCCATTACGGACTGTCTCAGCAGTAAAAAGAAGTTTGTATGGACGGCGGAGGCGGAGCGAGCGTTTGAGGAACTGAAGAGGGCCTTCGCCTCGGAAGAACAACTTCTGCATGTGGACTTACAAAAGAAGCTGAGGGTCGAAACAGACGCATCTGACAGAGCCATAGGGGCGGTGCTTCTTCTGCAGTCGGGGAAGGAGGAGTCAGAGTGGCGACCGTGTGCCTTCTTTTCGCGAAAGCTGAACAAATCCGAGAGGAACTACACGGTGTACGACCGGGAACTTCTTGCTATTCATGAGGCTTTCCGGAAATGGAGGCACCTGCTAATTGGTGCACAACATAAGGTGCAAGTGTGCACGGACCATAAGAATCTAGAGTATTGGAGAACTGCGCGAGTGCTCAACCAACGGCAGTTGAGATGGGCCCAGGAGTTCTCCAAATTTAACTTTGAGATTTGTTACGTGCCAGGCCCAGAGAACGTTAGGGCGGACGCTCTCTCACGCAAACCTGAATATTTGGAGGGGGAGGGAGCACCCGAAGAGACCCATGTCATTCCAGAGGACCGCTGGGTGTGTGGGGCGGCATTGGTGGGGCAAAGGGAGTTGGTAGAGGGCACGGTGCATGATGAATACGCCCAGGACAAACTCAGGGGTCTCAGGAGGGAGGGAGACAAACCCGGGGGTTTTGAGGAGAGAAACGGGGCATTGTACTACAAGGGAGCGTTATATATACCCGAAGGGGAATTGAGGGAGAAGGTACTCAAGCAACTGCACGATAGCCCCACAGCAGGGCATTTTGGGCAACACAAAACCATGTGGCTGGTTACCAGGGAATTTTGGTGGCCCAAGGTCAGGGAAGATGTGCGGGAGTATGTGAGAGGGTGTGAACAATGCCAACGAGCCAAGGGGGAGAGGCGGGCACCGGCAGGTTTATTAGAACCACTACCCACACCTGAAAGACCGTGGGAAGCAGTGGCCATAGATTTTATGACTGATCTGCCAAGGTCTAGAGGGAAAACAGCCATCATGGTTGTGGTAGACCTGTTAACTAAAATGGCCCACTTTATAGCCTGCTCACATGCGGTCACAGCAGAAGAAACAGCCAAATTGTTTGTAGAAAATGTGTTTAGGTTGCATGGCGCCCCCTTGAGGGTGGTTTCAGACCGAGGGAAACAATTTACTTCCAGGTTCTGGAGGAAGCTCATGAGCTTACTGCATGTTGAGGTTAATTTCTCAACGGCCCGTCATCCAGAAACCAACGGGCAGGCGGAAAGAGCTAATGGTGTCCTCCAGCAATATTTGAGGTGTTATGTGAATGACAGAGAGAATGATTGGGTGGAGAAGCTGGCGTTGGCAGAATTTGCCTACAACAATGCAGAGAACGTGTCCACGGGGATGAGCCCCTTTTTGGCTAATCACGGGTGCCATCCCAGAGCCTTCCCAGGGGGGGAAGGGGAGAACTGGAGCGTTCCAGCTGCAGAACAGTTCGTTGAAGAAATGGAAGCGATCCATCGCCAGCTCCAACTCAACTTAAACAGGGCTAAGGAGGAATATAAGAGGCAGGCAGACAAAAACAGAAGGGAAGGTGAAAGCATCAGGGTGGGGGACCAGGTGTGGCTGTCAACCCAAGGGTTGCCATTCAAAGGGGGTTGTAAGAAGTTAAGACCCAAAAGGCTGGGACCATTTGAAGTCATGCAGCAGGTCAACCCAGTGGCTTTCAGACTCCGGTTACCGAACCACATGAAGCTGCACCCAGTTTTCCACAGGTCATTGCTGTCACCGTATAAAGGGGACAGTGAAGGGAGGGTCACTAGGGGACCAGCAATGGAGGAGAAGGAACACAGCTACCATGTAGCGGAGATCCTCGATTCCAGGTGGAAGGGAGATCAAGTTGAGTATTTGGTAATGTGGGAAGGGGAACCGGAGTCGGAAAACACCTGGGTTAGGGCAGAGGATGTCAACGACGAATTTTTAATAGAAACTTTTCATCAGAGGTTCCCACGCAAACCTCAGCCTGTAGCGAGGTTCCGAAGGAAATACTTTGCCACCACCGACGAGGAAGAGGAGTTGGAGGGGTTCACAGATTCCGAAGAGGAGGAGGATTCAGCGAGCCAGGACGGCGATCGATGGAGGGAATTGTTCGAGACGTCTGAAGATGAAGAAGATTCTTTTCGGGGTTTTAACCCTTCACCTCCCAGGGAAGAGGAAATGGGAGGGGGTGAGGGGGGCCCTGGAGGGGAGGTGGATGTCAGGGAACTGCCATCGGAGCATCAGGCGGTGGAGGGTCTCAGGGAGGAAGAAAGAGACTCAACAGCTGAGGCAGGAACCAGCAGGGGGAGGAGTGGATCTCTGAGGGAATGCGAGCAGGAGGGAGGGCTCAGAGACGCTTCCAGCGAGAACAGTGGGGAGGTATCTGAGTCTCCCATAGGGAGACCCACACCTCGCCGGAAACTGTCACGCCGTGAGTCCAGGAGACGCGTTTCCGTTAAGGAGCTTCTTTGCTGGAAACGCTTCCGCAGACAGCCACTGTCAGACTCTACGAGTGACTAAGAGCAGACATGTTTGTGGAGCTCTGTCACACACAGAGGTTTGTGGAGTCGCACAAACTCTGAGGGAGCACGATTTTACGCACAAGCAGCTAATCATCCCATTACACCTCCAAAAGCAGACTTTCACATCCCAACTTGCAGTTTGTCACCACCTAGCACCCTGATTATTTCATACTATTGCTGCCAATTGTTTTTATAGCTAGAGATCATAAAAAGGTGATATTCAATAGTGACAGGTTGGGGGGGAACCCTTGGAGGGGCTGCAAGAGGGGATGAGGAAGGGAAAGTCCTCTTGGATTTGTTGGTGACATGTTGGATTGCAATCACAGTCTTGATTCACAACTAAGGCCTAGGCCAGAAATAGCCAGTATGGTGCCCTCCAGATATTTTGAACCAAAACTCCCATAATTACTGAGCATTGACCAAAGTGGCCATGGCTTATGGGGGTTGGAGTCCACAATATCAATAGAGCACCATGATGGGTATCCCTGGCTTAGCCAAACCTTGGCTTAGCATGAGTGTGCAACCTCCTGGCTACTTTGCTCGTCTTCTGGCCCTGCTACTGTGGGCTAAGCCATGGTTTGGCTCACTGTGTCATCCACACTTGGACTTGTGGCTTGTCTCTTCTAGACAGCTCACAAGTCGTACAACAAACCTTGACTAGAGCTTACGATTCTTCTGGAACAAGTCAAAACACAAGCCTGGATTTGGACAATAGCCCAAGCCAAACCATGGCTTAGCTCACAGCAGAGCAGCAGTAACAGGAGTAGGGGCAGAACAATGTGGTCAGAATCTCTTCTCTGGGAGCTCACACACTCATGCTAAGCCATGGTTTATGTGAACTGAGTCACCGTCTGTTATAAGAACACTCCTTTCTAAACCGTTACTTTAAATTTCTTCTGCCCCTAGATCAAAATAATGGCTAGAAAACTTATTTCCTTCTGGATGTAATGATCAGCTAGGTGAGATGCGTTCTCCTGTTGCTATTCATTTTTAACAGAGAATGAAAATTTATTAGACTATTTTTAGAAGAGTACATTTACATTTTAATTGAGAACTTGCGATAGAATTTCACTGCTTTACAAAATGAGAAGTGGTACCAGATATCTAATGGTGAAATTCATTGAGACTTACCCTTGCATTCCAGTGACAATAATCATACCCTAATTGAGTTGCCACTGCTACTCACAATAATTTTTTTCTCACTATGGCAAAAGTATAGTGTTTCATAAAAGCAAATGCTGTTGATTACATACAGTGGGTAGATATTTCTTTCCCCTCCTAGGGAGGAAAAATCCTGTTTAAAACAGAGTATATCAACCCCTCCCTGGCTGGAAAGCCCCATCTGCCAGTCTGTGTCTGGTTGGTTCATGAAATGTATTTATACATTTATGCTATATTATATATGAATAGAGTGGGGGACCGATTGCTGTCCAGATGTTGCTGGACTACAACTCCCATCATTCCTGACCACTGTCCACTGTTGAAGCAGGGAATTGGAGAGACCCCAAATCAGGTGTCTGCATTAACAGAGTGCTCTTACCTGGAAGGAGGGAAATGCTTGAAAGGCATGAAGATAGGCACTTCCCTCCCCCTTCCCATTAGTCCTCACCTAGTTTCCTTCTCCCCTCCCTTTAGACCTTCTCCTGTGAAGAGGGAGAGGTGGCTAGCTCAGAAGAACCACAGAAGAAGTCTCCTCACTTTAGACCTTTACCTATAAAGAGGAGGGAGGCAGCAGAAGAGCCCAGGTAGGCTAAAAAGGACATGTCTGTGGCCAAGCAAACTGCAGCATGATGATACACTTACATTTTTATTATATAGTAAGAAAGTGCAGTTCCCATTCAACCGCCCCACTAAGAAAATGAGCACGAAAAATAGGCCATGACATACTTAAGCATCCTCCAAATTAAGGGTCAAAAGTCTAGGTGAGTAAAAATGTTTCCCCTGGTTCCCAGAAACAGAAAATGCATGCATTGTTGGGGAGAGAGTTCAACTTGAAGAAGAACTCAGCAAAAATTGCTGACCTTATTCATAGAAAAATAAGGCACCTGGAGATGTATCCTTTTCGAGAAGCGATCTGATTTTGTTGTTGTTTAGTCATGTCTGACTCTTCGTGACCCCATGGACCAGAGCACGCCAGGCACTCCTGTCTTCCACTGCCTCCCGCAGCTTGGTCAAACTCATGCTGGTAGCTTCGAGAACACTGTCCAACCATCTCGTCCTCTGTCGTCCCCTTCTCCTTGTGCCCTCCATCTTTCCCAACATCAGGGTCTTTTCCAGGGAGTCTTCTCTTCTCATGAGGTGGCCAAAGTACTGGAGCCTCAGCTTCAGGATCTGTCCTTCCAGTGAGCAGTCAGGGCTGATTTCCTTAAGAATGGAGAGGTTTGATCTTCTTGCAGTTCATGGGACTCTCAAGAGTCTCCTCCAGCACCATAATTCAAAAGCATCAATTCTTTGGCGATGAGCCTTCTTTATGGTCCAGCTCTCACTTCCATACATCACTACTGGGAAAACCATAGCTTTTACTATGCGGACCTTTGTTGGCAAGGTGATGTCTCTGCTTATAGAGGCGTAAAATGTGCATGGCATAGAGAAAGTAGACAGGGATACCTTCTTCTCGCTCTCGTAATATTAGAACTCAGGGACATCCAATGTCGTGGAATGTTGAAAAATTCAGGATAGACATAAATAAGTACTTTCCCGCCCAGCACATAGCTGAAGCATGGAACTCACACTCACAAGAGGTGGTTGACAGCCACCACCATGGGTGGGTTAAAAGGAGGATTAGACAAATTCATGGAAGAGAAGGCTATCAGTGGCTACAAGGTTCTACCAGCAAGCTCAGATGCAGTATGCCTCTGAATGCCAGTTGCTGTGAATTACAGGTGGGCAGCGCAAAGTCACGCTCAGGTTTTGCTTCCGGGCTTCCTATAGTCACCTGGTGGTTTTTGCTAAGACTAGATGGGCATTTGGCTTGATCCAGCAAGGTGCTTCTTAGGCTCTTGTGAGATCCCTGGAAAGGAAAGACTCCTCTTCCTGGCTAGCAGCAGCACAGCTTGGCTTTCCAATTTTTTCCTGGCACAAAACACTGGCTGCTTTGCATGTGGAATATGGCAGGCACTGTCCATCACCTTAGTGTAGAAAAGAGCCCTGAAAACATTCTCTCCTCCCCTCCCCTCCCTACTTACATGCCCACTCCAGTTTTGTAATTCACTGGTGACTTTCGGTAGAGTGCTCTGTTGTCAACTCTGTTGCTAAAGAGAAGTACGGACCTGAATGAAATGAAGTGAAGCTTTATAGCCGACAAAGATAACAGATGGCTCTTGAAATGGAGACAGGCTGGAATGTGGCTTGTCTGTCTGGTTGGGAACTTCGGAACGGCCTTATTAGCTGCGCTGGTTCAAGCTGCTTCTTGCAGCTCACCTCCCAGAATGGCTGTTTTGGAATCTCTGGTTTCGATTTGGCTACCGTTATGCAGCCCAGTAGCATTTCTCCACGATGACAAAAACATTTGCAAACTGTTGCAAAGGGGCTATATCTAGCTCTGGAAATGACTGCTTTCGGAAGAATCATCCCGTTTGACAACAGATATACGGAGGACGTGACACGCTTTTGTGGGCCGTAACACTTTTTGCTGGCTTTGTCTCTTGCAGACATCATTTACAAGCTGTTATGTACAACCTTAATTGCACCCAGACCCCAGGAGGCAATCCTCTCTCACATTCATTCTGTGCATTAGCTTGCAGAGCAGCACAAGTCAGTAGCAAATAGATATTAAATGAGGCTTGCACATGAATTGATCTTTGCAAATAGGCATCCCATTACAAAAGCAAATAATCAGAAGTCAAACAAAACTGAACCAGCCCCTTGTGGGAGCCCAGCGAGAGAGAAACTGCTGAGTGCTTGCCTGCTTTTTGTACAGTGTACAAAAGTTTTGCAAAGACAAGTTCTGCATTTAAATTGTTTCTCCTCCGGATGGGATCGCTCCCAACTGCTTTCTACAATTCAGACCCACAATGTGAATTAGTTATTTCATGGTTTGGTAGAACAGCCTTTTGTCTCATTACTTATTGTCTGAATTTCTCCAGCATTGTTCACTTTCCATATTAATTATTGTCATTCTGCCAAAAATCTATTTATTGTTTCAATGTTCTTCTTAACGGCTCTGGCTGCCTAGACTTTCCTGATGCCATTGGCTGCTTCCAGTGATGTCACAGTAGCCAACATGGCGCCCTCCAGCTGTTTTGGACTACCATTCCCATCAGACTCAGCCAACACAGTCTGTGGTCAGGAATGATGGGGTTATAGTCCTAAATATTTAGAGAGAGCCATGTTGGCCACCCCTGTAGTAGGTTTTTGCAAAAATTACCTCTCTAGTAATAACTGTTTAGTATTTTTTCAATGGTTATTCTGTCTTTTTATGGTATTTTGCACTTGTAATGTTTGTTCTACACTGCCCTGATTTTTATTTTTATTTTATGGGAGGCAGCTTTATAAATTAAACAATTGACTTAACTGCTCAGGCATCACAGTTGGTCTGAGCAGACTTGTTTTGACATCTAAGTGAGTGCTAAGAAGGACTGTGATGTCAGAGGCCCCTGTGACACCACAGATCATCCAATAGCTCTCAGACCAGGAAAGTTGTATTCAAAGGTTCGCAAACAACTTTTGCTAAATTAAATTGTCAATGTTTGGTGGGATTCTGACGGCCAGCCTATTGTTACAAATCAGTTCAGCGGTTTTGGATTCTTTCAATAGAGACAAATAAGACAGGCAACATTGCTGCTGACTGTATGTGATTAATAAGAGCTCCTTCCACAAGGTTGATTGTGTCAACTTAAACTGCATCATAAATAGATACTCCAGGGAAACATCCGTTTGAACAGTCCATAACAACTTTGCCTGTCATTCTGGTTAACTCCATCAAAAACATACAAATTAACCAGAATTTCCTGCACTGCAGAAGCATATTGAGTGCAGATGGAGTTTTCCATTAAACTTGATGGCTTTTTTTATTTTTAAAAAAGGAAAATACACTGTTATGTTCATACTTCTGAGGAAGGGAGCTTATGTTTGAAGCAGCTTGTTGATATTGATGTGATAGACAAGCCAGTCTTCATGTGTCATATTAATCACATAATTATAACGACGGAGGTCTGTTTTGTTTGCAATAACTGGAATAAAGATTTAGGGGGTGACTGATTTGAAGATGATATAATATATATATATATATATATAATATATATATATATATATATATATACACACACACACACACACAAAAAAAAAAGATTTGATTGGGAGATTTGAAAGAAAAACTAAGATAATTCCAAATGCTGCATTAAAAAGTGCACATGCTACTAAAAATTATCAACATGCATTAATATTTGTTCATAAAGTTAATCAGCATGTAAAGAGGAACGAAGGAGACACTCTAAGAAGAACTGCCTTCTACTAAGCTCATTCACAGAGCTGTCTTAAGCATATGTGGCGCCAGGGTGCAAAGATCCACCCGGCGCCCCTAGATTGCCCAGAGTTGTCAACCTTTTTTGGGGGGTGGACCCCAAAGTTGTTGGCTTTTTTTAAAGGAAATAGTTGTTTACCTTTAGAACAGTTGTGGGACACAGGGACTCACAGCGCCAACCAAAAGGGGTGCCAGCGCCCCACGCACAGGGGCATATGAAGGGGGTGCGGGTTCCATGCTGGGGGGGGGGCAAAATGTCGGGCAGCACGCACAGTCGCCGTGCTGTCCGCCTGCTGCCTCCCCCCCATGTGGTGATTAACTGTTTCGGCTGCGCGGGCAGCACCCGGAGCGCCGTACAATGTTGTGGGCACTGTGTGACGCATCCTGTTGTCTGCGCCAAGCTGTGGGTGCCTTTGCTGGCTTTTCCGCTGTTGGCACACGCTCCCAGCGCTGTCCAACATGGGATGCCAGTGCAGAACGATGGGGAATGCAAGCGGCATCAGAGGCAACATCTCCGGACAGGATCTGTGTGCTCCTATTCGTTGGGTTTTGTTGCTGCCTTCGGTGCTGTCAGTGCGCGACGGATCCCACCACAATGTTACACGGCGCGCTGGGCGCGGTGCCAAAACAGTTAGCTGCCATGCATCTGGGGCAAGAGCCAATAGCCGAGCAGAGCCGAGCAGAGCCTGTTGGAGCGCCACGGGCTCTTCTGCTGCTGTGGCTTGGCGTGAGTTTGGGGGCGAGTGTTGGAGTCCAGGGAAGAGTTGCCTGCAGCAGAAGAACCGGCAGCGCTCCGATGGGCTCTGCTCTGCTCGACTGTCGGCGGCTCTTCCCCAGACTCCAACACTCGGCCCCGGACTCTTGGCCTGGTGTCCCTGAGAGCCTGGAGCCCTGGTGCCATGCACCCCTAGTGCCAACGGTTAAGATGGCCCTGCTCCTGTATAGGATATAGCCTTGTCAATCCCAGCAGGTATGCCTTGATTTACTGTATTTTTCGCCCGATAGGACGCACCGGCCCATAGGACGCACCTAATTTTTCGGGGGGGGGGGGGAATAAAGGGGGGATTATTTTTTCCCCAGGTGCGGGGCTGGGACGGGGGATGCCCGAGCTTCCCCCGACCCCAGCCCCCAGAACATGCAGCTCTCCGCAAGCCGTGGGAGCCCAGTGCCTGGCTCCCACGGCTGAAGTTAAGCCTAGGCAAAGGACATTGGGAGACAGCGGGATGGCGCACTGCGCCTCCCCGCTGTCCCCCCAGCTTGCGGGGCTGGCGGGGAGCCAGCCTCCAAAGGACGTCAGGAGACAGCGGGATTGCAGCGTTCCGCCTCCCCGCTGTCCCCCGAGCATGTGGGGCTGGCGGTGGGGCTCTCCTGAAGCCTGGAGAGCGAGGGGGGTCGGTGCGAAAGCCTGCATTCGCCCCATAGGACGGACACACATTTCCCCTTCATTTTTGGAGGGGAAAAAGTGTGTCCTATAGGGCGGAAAATACGGTAATTCCCCGCCCCCCCAAAAATGCTTTTGCAGTTCATCAGAACTATCCAGCAATATCAAGTTATACTCAACAATATCAAGTTATAGGAAAACTGGTGTTATTAACAGTAACCCTAGTTGGTTAATTGATTTGGTTAATTGATTTGATTCCCCGCCCCCAAGAGTTAAATGAGAATCAGGTGAGGGTCATATGCCTTGTCAATCCCAGCAGGTATATAACAGGAAGACCTGGCATGCCCAGGCTGATGGCCTGCCCAGGCTGCAATGGCGCAAAAACGTGGTAACAAAGCACGGATCCACATGGATTCTCAGGATTTTTGCATTGGGCTACCCCAAACTCACCGTCAAATTACATATCATGTCTGTGGCCACAGCATAAACCACAAAAATCATACATCCACTGTTTCATTCAGAATAATGTTTTTGTTGTTTTCCTCCTCTAAAAACTAGGTGCGTCTTATGGTCAGGTGCGTGAAAAATACGACATGTTAATGTTAGTTATCTATTTTGCTTTTGTTAGATTTTCTATGGCACAGGGCAGCTGTCTACCATCTCCATCTGGTATGCCAGCTGAGACCCTACCTTTCCACAGACTGTCTCACCAGAGTGGTACATGCTCTGGTTATCTCCCACTTAGGCTACTGCAATGTGCTTTGCGTGGGACTACCTTTGAAGGTGACCCGGAAACTACAACTAATCCAGAATGTGACAGCTAGACTGGTGACTGGGAGTGGCTGCCTGGACCATATAACACCAGTGCTAAAGGATCTTTACTGGTTCCCAGTACATTTCCAAGCACAATTCAAAGTGTTGGTGCTGATCTTTAAATCCCTAAATGGCCCCAGCCCACTATACCTAAATGAGCATCTCCACCCCCATCATTCAGCCCGGACACTGAGGTCCTCCTCCAAGAGTCTTCTGGCAGTTCCTTCACTGCAAGAAGTAAAGTTACAGGGAACCAGGCAGAGGGCCTTCTCAGTAGTGGTGCCCTCCCTATGGAATGCCCTCCCATCAGATCTTAAGGAGATAAAGAACTATACTACTTTTAGAAGACATCTGTAGGCAGCCCTGTATCAGGAAGTTTTTAATGTTTTATGTTTTATTATGTTTTTATATTTTGTTGGATGCCGCCCAGAGTGTCTGGGGAAACCCAGGCGGATGGGCGGAGTATTATTATTATTATTATTATTTGCATAACGACCATTTTATAATAATGGATGGTGTTCTACTAAATCAAATCAAATACCTTTATTGGCATCACAGTAAAAGTCAATGAGATAATTAAAAGGACAAGGGTGAAGCTGTTGAAGGTCATAAGGTCACACTGTGATTGTGTGCACTTATATATTCTGCTTCATCCTGTCTGTTCCCTGAAGGGATGGTTTGTTAAGTATCCTTCTGGGTAAAATTGTGGCTAAAAAGAAAGCTACTGGAGCTGTGATATCTTTGTCCTGATCTGCCAGGAGAAACCTCATTTGGCTTCTTCTTGGAGTTATAGGTCAAAGGTCCAACCTTTTGCTCAGCAAGGACTGCTTTGTAAAGAGCAGTCTAAGAGAATGTGGTCCATTAAATAAGGTACTCCTTAGTTGCAGGCACACAAACGGGCTTGATATGGAGTGTGTGTGAATTTGCCTTTGGTCACTGCAGAAGGGAAAGCATTTAATCTCGTGAGCATAAAGGCTCTTCGATGGGAAGGGAGTAGTAGATCGTTTAGATATTTGGCACAGGTTCAGTAGGGTGTTGTGATACCTAAGGCCTCCGGAGAACAAGATCTCAGAGTATGAGGTCACAAGTGCTGTGTTTTGTGGTCGTAGAGCCGCTGCTTGATTATTTGGAATATGTAACTTTCGTCACATGCTTCAAGGCTATCAAGAGCAATGGTTCTACTAAGTCCTACTCAGAGTAGACCCAACCAACGTTTGTCATGTCCATTAACATCAGTGGGTCTTCTCTAACCAGGAATAAAAAGGTAAAGGGACCCCTGACCATTAGGTCCAGTCGTGACTGACTCTGGGGTTGCGGCTCTCATCTCGCTTTATTGGCCGAGGGAGCCGGCCTACAGCTTCTGGGTCATGTGGCCAGCATGACTAAGCCACTTCTGGCGAACCAGAGCAATGCATGGAAACGCCGTTTACGTTCCCGCCGGAGTGGTCCCTATTTATCTACTTGTACTTTGACATGCTTTTGAACTGCTAGGTTGGCAGGAGCAGGTACCGAGCAACGGAAGCTCACCCCATAACGGGGGTTCGAACCACCGACCTTCTGATCAGCAAGTCCTAGGCTCTGTGGTTTAATCCACAGTGCCACCCGTGTCCCTTCTAACCAGGAATACAGGTCAGTATAATATTATATTTACCTATTTCGTAGACCATCTTCCTAGATTTTTGTTAAAGCCTTAGAGTACAAACCCAGTATTTGAGACATTCCACCTGAGGGTCTTTAGGATTTTACCTCCCATCCTTAGTTGAACAAACTAGTTGCACACCCACCCCATGCATAATTTGAGTATAGGACTGCTCTATCCATTCCCCTAATTTCTGGATAAGGTTTATCTGCTTCATTAATTATCAACAGATCTTGCACCAAGAGAGAATGGAGCTATATTTTGATGAATACAAAGAAGCTTTCTCCATCCTCCATTTATCTTGATAATCTTCATTGCTGTGTAAACATTAATGCACATTATCATGATTCATGGAGAGGCAACTTTCAGCTAAATGCTGGCGCCAAAGCATTCCACCTATTGTTAGAGACTTCATTAGCAGTAGACAAATGCAAATGCTAACTGCCAAAGATCCTAATATAAAAATACAAATATTACAGGGTCAATTGTTTCTTGGTTGCCGAATGTCTGTGTATCTGAGGAGAGGAGAGCATAATAGTGAGGATTACATCCAACCACTATGATCAATATTTGGGGGAGCGCCATAGCTCAGTGATGGATCATCAGATTTCAGACCCTCCAAGTGTCCCTATTTTCCAGGGACAGTCCCAGATTTACAGAAGCTGTCCAGGTTTCTGATTTGATCCCAGAATGTCCTGCTTTTCCTTAGGATGTCCCTATTTTCACTGGAGAAATGTTGGAGGGTATGGAATTATTTGACTCCCGATCTGCCTGCAGGCAATCCTGTATAGGGATTTTTTTTAAAAAAAATATATTATTGTGTTTTATATATATACTGGAAGCTGCCCAGAGTGACTGGGGCAACCCAGCAAGATGTGTGGGGTATAAATAGTAAAATTATCATTATTGAATGGGATGTATCTATCTTCACCGGAGAAATGTTGGAGGGTATGTGATTTGCATGCAAAAGGTCTTAGGTTCAATCCCCAGCATCCCCAAGTCAGGCTGAGAATTGGCCAAAACCCCGGAGAGCCACTTCCTGTCAGTCCATACAATTCTGACTGAGGTGGACCAACAATCTAACTCAGTTTAAGTCAGTTTCCTATCTTCCTATGAAAGTTTTCCTGAACTTCCGCCCTGTATATGCAGGGTTTTTCAATCCTTGGAAAAAACTGATTGGGGGAGCGGGGGGAAGAGAGAACATTTAAAATGGGTAAAGTCTTGGACAACAATGCAACGGGAGTCCACATTCTGTTCCAGTGTGAACAAGTCCTAGACTGAAAGGCTTATTACAGAAGTGAAATAGCAATAAGCTCCCTCTGTTGGCAAAAGTCCACTCTGCCTAATTCTCTCCCTGGTGAAGATAAAATTCTAGAATATTCACACAATGAATATTTGTCAACTAAGCAAATGCGTTCTACAAATGTGAAATAAATATTAGTGATTTTAACAAGTTTCGGTTTGTTTGTTTAATTCAGATTCTCTCCTCCACAACACCATCAGACAAAAGAGCTTTATAGAATTCTGCATGTAACAATGACATCATTCTCTTCTGTGGGCTTACAAATGGCCATATGTGCACAAGAAGAAGAGGAGGAGTTTGGATTTGATATCCCGCTTTATCACTACCCAAAGGAGTCTCAAAGCGGCTAACATTCTCCTTTCCCTTCCTCCCCCACAACAAACACTCTGTGAGGTGAGTGGGGCTGAGAGACTTCAGAGAAGTGTGACTAGCCCCAGGTCACCCAGCAGCTGCATGTGGAAGAGCAGGGAATCGAACCCAGTTCACCAGATTACAAGTCTACTGCTCTTAACCACTACACCACAATGCTACGAGAGAGATGCTTTCCCTTATCCCAATGCACCACAAGGTTGTTTCAAAGGACCATGGTTTATGCCAGGGGTCAGCAACCTTTTCCAGCTGTTGGCCGCTCCACCGTCCGTCAGATCATGTGGTGGGCTGGACTATATTTGGGGGGGGTGAACGAATTCCTATGCCCCACAAATAACCCAGAGATGCATTTTAAATAAAAGGACACATTCTACTCATGTAAAAACACGCTGATTCCCGGACCGTCCGCAGGCTGGATTGAGAAGGCAAATGGGCCGCATCCGGCCTCCGGGCCTTAGGTTGCCTACCCCTGGTTTATGCAAAAACGGGATGAGAAACACCCACCCGCTCAAGCCAGAGAGAACCTTCAAGCGGTTTTGATGGAATCTTCCATTATTTGGCACAAATAAAAGCAATTTTCTTGTAAGCTTTGTTGCATCTGTTAGGGCTACAAGAACCTACAGGGAATCTTTTCCCACTTAGCAATAACACTTGCTGGAGCTAAGCAGCTGGCAGAAACATTTTGTTGTGGAAGTGAATTTGGTGCCCCTGCATTTCAGAAAAGGGCAATGCAGAAAAGTGAACTCATTGGCATTGGTTCTTCGCTGAATGTTACAAGTTTGGAAATCTGGAAAGTGCCATGATGCAGATAGGGCAGTGATGTTTGAGGAATGAAGAAATGACTTGGAGTACCCAAGGCATTCAGTCCACCTAATTATAAAGAATAATGCTGACGGTGACATAATCACCATCATTGTTTATTAAATTCTTATACCACCCTTCATCCAGGGAAGGCTTCATTCACGAAAGGCTAGAGTGTTAAGTTGTGGGTGAACATATCAGACAACACAGTGATTCTTCAATCAGCTCTTGTTTATTCACAGGCCAGGACAGAACTGAACTGAAAGGTTCAGCCAGCCTGCTTATATAGAGCTCCACTACAACGCAAATGTAACAACTTTCTGTAACTATCCAATCACTGAATGTCACTTACAATCCCTTATTTGCATATGTGGACCTGAGTGAAAACTATCTACAGTATCCCCCTGCTGGCCCAGGATGAGAACTTCAGTACATAACATAGAGAATGTGAACAGTTTATGGTTTTAGATTCAGGTAGGTAGCCATGTTGGTCTACCACAGTCGAAATACAGTGGTACCTCGGGTTAAGAACTTAATTTGTTCTTGAGGTCCGTTCTTAACCTGAAACTGTTCTTAACCTAAGGTACCACTTTAGCTAATGGGGCCTCCCGCTGCCACTGCACCACCACCGCACGATTTCTGTTCTCATCCTGAAGCCAAGTTCTTAACCCGAGGTACTATTTCTGGGTTAGCAGTCTGTAACCTGAAATGTCTGTAACCCGAGGTACCACTGTAAATTAAAAAATTGTCCAGTAGCACCTTAGTGCTTGGTGTGCATGGTATCTGAAGAAGTGTGCATGCACACGAAAGCTTATACCCAGAACAAACTTAGTTGGTCTCTAAGGTGCTACTGGACTATTTATTTATTTGAATTTATGGTTTATCTTTCATAGTCTCTTTGTATAAGGAGAGTTATATAACAGCAAGAACTGGGATGCCATCTTCCCAGATGCCATCTTCCTGGTTTTTCCTTGCGAGAGAACGGCAGCCATTTTGTTGTTGTTTTTATAGTTTTTTTCATTGGGTTTTTAATAATTTGGTACATATTTAACATAACCATGTCAAACATTAAAACACAAGGTTCTTTTGAACCTTTGGACCTCCCTCCCTCCCTCCATGGGTTCCATGTTTAAGATTAAAGAACCATTTTGGGTGCCATGATCTTGCGTTATTTCGCAGCGCAATTTCCCCCTGAAAAAGTGCTTTTTCAGGCACGATGCCAAAACATGTGTGTTTTGGGGCACCAGGCAAGATAGTGGCCCTGAAAAACCGCTTTCTCCGGGGTGGGGGTGGGGGAGAGAATCGTGGCACAAAATCGCGCAAGATCATAGCACCCAAAATGACCACCGTTCTCTCGCAAGAAATAATTGGATGTCCCAGTTTTTCTGGGACACTTGTGGGGTATGCAAGGGCATTGTGAGGAATTTTAAATGGTAGGTGGTAGCTGCTGTTATCAAGAAATCCTGCTGCAGGACCCCCTAGCAAGGCACATTCAGAGAAACCTAGGGACCACCTACATCAACTTTGCTGCTCTGATTAAAACAGATTGTTTCTTTAAAGTGAAAAGAAGGTTGGGAGATGTGACCCAGCTTTTAGTTTTTACATCTCAGTGTATTCTTTAAAAGGCTTCAGCTTCAGATAAAAGCACAGTTGAAATAGTGACAGTACAGATTTCTCACGGGATTCAGTGACAAAATGAGCATCTCTAAAAATTAATGGAACAAACTAAGCAAAATGACAGTTACTAAAACCTGTACTGAGGTTAATTTAAACCATGCTGTGAGACCACAGAAGTTAATTTTTAGATTAATGGGCAGCTCAATGGCTGAATTCATTTTAAGAGTTAAGGATTTTCCAAGGCACCTCCATTGCCCCCAGAGTGCGGTGGATGTGTAGAAAACAGTGAACACTTACAGTTAAATAAATCGGCTGTTGAGTTTAGACAATTAGAGGAAGGAAAGAGCAGTTGATGGACTATAAGTGCTCGATGCAAGCTTGAAGGCATTTGGGAAAAACTTTTCATCACAGCTTTATCCCAGTGGAGTCACAGAGGAGAAATTCTCTAATTTCCCTCCAGTCACAATGCATAGGGTGGGTTCCTTTATAATATTGTAAATCAGTCACTGTTGGCTTTGTTAATTTGGCCCTTTTTTGATTTGACAAGCAAATGACATGAGCTTCTCTTGAATTTCAAAACTAGGGTTACCGCTGATGAAAAGTGTAATCTACCCTGTTGTCACCCACTTTGCAGGAGAATACAGAGTCACAGAAGAGCGGAGGGTGTCTTATTTATGTATATTTACATCCTGACTCATCTCAAAGGGAACCAGGCAGAGGGCCTTCTCAGTAGTGGCACCCGCCCTGTGAAACACCCTCCCATCAGATGTTAAGGAAATAAACAACAATCTGACTTTTAGAAGACATCTGAAGGCAACCCTGTTTAGGGAAGTTTTTAATGTTTAATACCTCTCTTTCTCTGTTTAGGGAAGTTTTAATGTTTAATACCTCTCTTTCAAATCAGAACCAGTGAAGGCGGTGAAGGTCCTGTGTGAGTGCCTGGAGGCGGTTGGAGGATGGATGGCGGCTAATGGATTGAGGTTGAATCCTGACAAGACAGAAGTACTGTTTTTGGGGGACAGGGGGTGGGCTGGTGTGGAGGACTCCCTGATCCTGAATGGGGTAACTGTGCCCCTGAAGGACCAGGTGCGCAGCCTGGGAGTCATTTTAGACTCACAGCTGTCCATGGAGGCACAGGTCAATTCTGTATCCAGGGCAGCTGTCTACCAACTCCACCTGGTACGCAGGCTGAGACCCTACCTGCCCGCAGACTGTCTCGCCAGAGTGATGCATGCTCTAGTTATCTCCCGCTTGGACTACTGCAATGCACTCTACGTGGGGCTACCTTTGAAGGTGACCCAGAAACTACAACTAATCCAGAATGCGGCAGCTAGACTGGTGACTGGGGCAGCCGCCAAGACCACACAACACCGGTCTTGAAAGACCTACATTGGCTCCCAGTACGTCCCAGTACGTTTCCGAGCACAATTCAAAGTGTTGGTGTTGACCTTTAAAGCCCTAAACGGCCTCGGCCCAGTATACCTGAAGGAGCATTTCCACCCCCATTGTTCTGCCCGGACACTGAGGTCCAGCGCCGAGGGCCTTCTGGTGGTTCCCTCATTGCGAGAAGCAAAGCTACAGGGAACCAGGCAGAGGGCCTTCTCGGTAGTGGCGCCCGCCCTGTGGAACGCCCTCCCATCAGATGTCAAAGTGATAAACAACTACCTGACATTCAGAAGACATCTGAAGGCAGCCCTGTTCAGGGAATTTTTTAATGTGTGACATTTTAGTGTATTTTTTGTCTCTGTGGAAGCCGCCCAGAGTGACTGGGGAAACCCAGCCAGATGGGTGGGGTTTAAATAATAATAATAATAATAATAATAATAATAATAATAATAATAATAATAACAACAACAACAACAACAACAACAACAACAACAATAATGTTTGATGCTTTATCATGTTTTTAATATTCTGTTGGGAGCCACCCAGAGTGGCTGGGGAAACCCAGCCAGATGGGCGGGGTATAAATAATGTATTATTATCACCATCACCATCATCATCATCAAAGGTTCAAAGTGGGAAATAAAAGAAAAATGTGTGAATCAGAACAAGATGCCCTATCCATGCCACCTGAAAGCCCAGGCCCAATGATAGGTCTTACTCGTCGCTTCCGAACAGTACTTGGAATTTGGCAAGTCTGCTGGGGGTTAAAATGTTTTTTGGTTGTGTGCATGCATGACACTTGACAATCATTTCTCTCCTAATGCAGTTATTAACTGATCTTTATGAATGGATGGTACTATTGAGAAGATGGCAACTGGGCTCACGAAACATTTTAGGAGTGATGTGGTGGCTTAGGCACCTGCAGGTTCCACACTGCCTGAAACAGAAGCATGGGACTTGCGTCTGCCTACTGCCTCTCCCTCAGCCGCCCTACAGCTGAGGGGGAGGTGGCGGAGAGGCTCCAAGCATCCAAGAGGCTCGTCCTGCCCCCATGGGCAGCTCCCCCCTCCCCCACGGGTGGATCGTCCAGCCCCCAGCTGCAGAACACCCCCCCCCCCGCCCCAGGCACCTGAGCAGCTAGCTATGCCACTGGCTATGGTGGATCTCAAAATCACAGTGGCACACCTTTCAGAAGTAATCATAAGAGAACATTTTGTCTTCTCTTGCCTTGGTAAACTGAATGCGCCAATGGCTGCAATGAGGTGTATAGGCCCCATTGTGGTGTAGTGGTTAGGGTTTGTGACTACAATTGGGGAGGCACAGGTTTAAACCCCTACTGAGCCCCTGAGGCTTTTCCTTGAGCACTTTGGTGCATGTTTGTCCACGCATGAGAGCACTCAAGTGAATTCTTTTTCTTTCTTTTTTAAATAATTTTTTATTAAGTTTTCCATTTAACAATCCAATCATATCACATTAATTATTCCAAATTATACCAATACATATCATAAAGTCCAAATATTTTGCCAAATTATATATTTTTGTTGGGGGTTCCCATGCTTCGAGTTCAGTAAGTGTCCAGTCATCTCATATTTCTGCTGCTTTTAGTGTTCACCAGTCCTATCTTTCAATCTTCTTGATGTTATCCTTTTTCTTCTTAAAAGCCTCTGAGTTGTTTCCACAGGCGAGTTAAAGTAAGCAATATTATGCTTCTGTGTGAACTTTGTAAGGCTCTCTCCCTTTTTAAAAAAGCTGGTAAGTCTTTTGTTTGCAATAAATTCTCACAGGCTGATCCAAAAGTCCTTCTCGAGTGGCAGACGCCATCATTCTCAGTTCCGATGAAATAAAATCTAGGCGTTTGCTCATTAATTTTCCCAGACAGGTTGCATCATAAATTAGGCTTTCCAGGGAAGAATTTGCCAAGTCGAACTTAAAATACAAACATGATAACAGAGTAGTGGCTCGCCTCCCCCTGTGCCTATTAATCTCGCAACAAAGTCTGTCTCATAATGGCAGATCCCGATTAAAAACTGTGTCACAAGAGAGCCTTTTGTTTTCTTTCAGATCTTTCAAAAAACAAAGGCTTTAGTTGATATTTTTATTTCCACACAGTTTATTTTCCAATCTCACTTGTTATAAGTCATATGACGGTTCTTCGGGGGGGGGGGATTGTTAGGCAATATCGTAATAAAAAGAAGAAAAAGTTTTCCCCCCTCTTCCATTCCATTTCAACATAGATATTACTCTTTGATGTTATCTTCTGTCCAGTCCATTCCATCACTCTTAACTTCTCAGTGGCAGGCTTAATTAGCAGCTAACATACCCTTTTCTTCGCTTGAAGCATGTGCAATAACTTTTATATCCAATTTTTTATCTTAGGAAATGCAACTAGAGTCGCTCTCAGAAACAGCATCTGGGAGATCCGAACTCACTCGAGGGCTTTCCGTCCAGTGCCCTCACCCCCTCCTTCTTTCGAACTCGGGGGTGAGTTATGGGCAACCACGGACGAGGCTGCATCTTCCCTTCCACCGGGAAGAATTCGGGAGGCTGATTTACTCCCATCATCAGCCCCTAAATTACCTTGTGTGAGCTGGAGAGATGGTATTGTCGGCCATCTTCCAAGGCACCCCTAGCGGCCCCCGCACTCAAGTGAATTCTATGATCTCATTCACACTAGAGGGTGCTGCTTAATGAGATATATTTGCACGGTGTGTTGTTGTCTCCTGCCCTCAATTAGTGCATCCTCGGCCTCCCAGAGTTCAGAAAACCTAAGGTCCACTGTGGGCATGTGCGTGGGTATTTGTTTAACTCTGCACGCAGCCGTTTAAATAAGAAAGAGATAGGTGTGTTGCTGCTGCTGCTGCTGTTGTTAAAAATATATATAACAAAACATCAAATATAAATGCTAATATCAGTTATTGTAAAATATTACAAACATAAGAACAATGACCCATACAAAAAATATAGATGGAAATCAATTTTTAAAACGTCAACTAACAAGTAGGTAACACCCCACTCTGATTTTAGGAGAATGTCAATTTTTGTCCCAGGACTGAGATACATTTTTTCCTGATACACCAGACTTGCAAAAAGAAAAAAAGAAAAAGCAGTTTTTTAAAAAATAGCTGATCTCCACAGCTGCTGTTTACCTGCAAATCCACATGTATGACTTTTCAGCTTCTGGAGAGAGAGAGAGAGAGAGAGAGAGAGAGAGAGAGAGAGAGAGAGTTGGATCACGCCTGGTGCTTTTTTGGAAGCAGCCCTAATCAATATGGTCTGTTTGTAACGATATCTTTAAATTTACCATCCTTTTGTGTGCGGTTTATCTACAACTGATGTAAGCTCAATTGATGCCAAGCGCACTGAGATATTTATGTTCCCTAACACTTGTAAATTGACTCATTCATCAGATGTCTGGCTAACATTCAAATCCCACTCCATTCGTCATGTTCTACTGTGGCGCAGCCGAGAAAGAATACTCAAAACACCACCAGTGTGTCCATTTATTTGGATATCCAATTATTTAAAAAGCAATATCATACAGAGCCTCTTATTTGTCACAGCTAGATAAGCTGAAGCTTTGTTTCTCATCTCAGAGGTTCAACGGAGTGTGGCCCTGTGTCAGAGGAGAGGAAGGGAGACAAAACCCAAATACTTGGTGTTATGTATTCAGTGGCCTGTGTTTGCCTGAGCTTGAGTCTGGACTAAGGATTCTGAGCCTTTGTGTTCTGATTCGACACATGATATCCAATCACAGAACATTTCAGGATTTGGCCCTCTGCCATTGGCCCTGAAACTCTGAGTTATGATTTGCAGCTTGGAAGTTTAGACAGCCAATCATGCTGGAAGTGGGAGTGGCCCAAGCCTTCAGAAATGTATATAAGCGGTTGCTTTGCCTCTGTTTCCCAGCTCTGTTAGTTCAATAAAGGTTCTTGCTGTTATCACTGTGTCTTGCCTCATGGGAACCCACCTACACTTCACTTGGGTCTAGTTTCCCCTCCTGCTCAAATTGGCCATTCAGTAATCTGAAGTCGCTTTGCTCACACCAACTTGCAGGAGTGGTTTGGTGAGATATTTGTTGATGTAGTAGTGATAGGCAAAAAAGAAGGAGGTGAAATATCTTACCAAGGAATACATTCCTTGAAATAATCAAGACCTAGAATTTCTCCAGATGAGATCATTTCTTCTCTATGAAAACCATATATATATATATATATATATATATATATATATATATATATATGTAGGTTTTGGTGTCTTCGGGTGTCTTCCCGTGTAAGAGTTGGGGTGTCTAGGCGACGTTTCGACGAGGTCTCACTCGTCATCTTCAGGCTGGTGCTTTCGGCTTCTTGTTACTAGAACAGAGCAGGATCTCAGTGTTTGAGTTCCTATAAATACTGTTGAGGGGGTGTGGTGTATAGCCTCCAACGTTCTGGGCAGATAGGAAGTTCCTAGGTTAATGTGCCTTTTCTTCTTTTGTTCATTAATTACTTGAGGGATATCTTGAGTGATTACTTGAGTGATATTCTGAGTACCACTTAGGAGGGTCATTAGGTGTGGATTAGTTGCTAAAGCTTTCGTGTCTTGACCTCTTGACCTTGTGAAGAGTTTTTCTGAGAAATTAGCCCTCCCCACAAAAACCGACACCAGAACCAGAGGCACACAGAACGCCATCTCCAATCAACCACACCAGACCCAAACCCAGACCCTCTCCACAGATAAATTACAGACACCATCCAGTAGCCAAACCATAGTGGCACCTCCGGATGCTGCACCCCCCTGCAATCCCTACACAGATCTGGCTGGCACAGGGCACAAAACCACAGCTCGCCCCTATACACGAAGCCAAGCCAGAGCACAACTAAGTGCAGTACAGCCATCTTCTCAGAAAAACTCTTCACAAGGTCAAGAGGTCAAGACACGAAAGCTTTAGCAACTAATCCACACTGTTCTGTTCTAGTAACAAGAACTGCTCTGTTCTAGTAACAAGAAGCCGAAAGCACCAGCCTGAAGATGACGAGTGAGACCTCGTCGAAACGTCGCCTAGACACCCCAACTCTTACACGGGAAGACACCCGAAGACACCAAAACCTACATTCCTGTACCCGTGAAAATCTACGAAAGCATATATATATATATATATATATATATATATAGGCAAGAGAGTAAGATGTGGAGGAACTCCAATTTCCTCAAGCCAGCGATCAGCAACAAAGCTAATTGGGCTATATTGTGTTTCTTGACCCAATTGCTGCTCTTTCAGTCCGCTCTACTTTGCAGGGTTGTTGTGAGACTATAGTGAGATAACTACAGTAGTACCTCGGGTTAAGTACTTAATTTGTTCTGGAGGTCCGTTCTTAACCTGAAACTGTTCTTAACTTGAAGCACCACTTTAGCTAATAGGGCCTCCTGCTGCTGCCGCCACGCTGCCGGAACACGATTTCTGTTCTCATCCTGAAGCAAAGTTCTTAACCTGAAGCACTATTTCTGGGTTAGTGGAGTCTGTAGCCTGAAGCGTATGTAACCTGAAGCGTATGTAACCCGAGGAACCACTGTATAAGACTTGGAGTTGTTTTGTTTTTTAAAAAAAAAAATTCCTATGTTTTTAGCTGTGCCTGTTTTATGTGTAAGCAACCTTGAGTCTCTGTCAGGGGAAAAGACAAGGTATGTATAAATATAAGTATAGAAGAAGGAGGAGGAGGAGAGAAGGAGAAGAAGGAGAAGGAGACAGGGTTCAGCAGTGTGGCATCCTTAGACACCAGTACTCAGTTTCTCACCATATATGCCACCACCCTGAGCACCTGTGGTGGAAAGGTGGGATAGAAATCTAACAAGCAAATGAATAAAAAATACAAACTGTTCTTCTTGTTGTTGTCAATCCATTTATTCTGTATTTATTATACATTTGTGCACATACATGGGAATTATTTGTGCTATTTTCTAGACAAAGAGGTGCCAGAACTCACCATGAATACCTCCCTTGTTCTCTTGTAACGGCAATGGCGCCCACCTGAGAGGTGATGGAACTGAGTCCCAGTGAGTTCCAGCTGAAAAAAGGCTTTGGGAATTATCCTATTTTATCTTCAAAACAACCCTCTGATTTAAGCACAGGCTGAAAAAATGGCAACTGATCTAGGATCTGCAAGGTTTCGAGAAGAAGGCCTCTCCTGCAGTGTAAGTCCATCACTTCATCCACACATCAACACTGTCTCTGCAGAGCGATGTCTCCCGCACAGTGAGAATCTGATGAGAAAACCACAGCGACTGAAAGTTGGAAGCTACTTTAAATAGTTCTTTGCAACAGGCCAGATCACAAGCAGAATCCCTTCTAAGCTCCATGACAGTCAGTGCCTTTAAATAATTATTAGTGGCAAAACCCACCTATCCAAGCAATATTGGGGTAGGGGGGCGCTGAACAGGAACTGGTGCATACGTACCAAAATAAATGGTCAGCACAGAGTGGGCTTAGGGGTCACTGTTCAAGGGCAGAACAGGAGAGGCTGGATTTCATCCCTGCTGCACCGCACCAAAGAGATGATTGGCACTGTCATAAAGCTAATCGTAGTGGCCATCTGGCAGGGAATGTGCGCACCCGGCACAGATGACTGCGCATGGAACCCCATGTGATAGCCATTAGACATGATCCAGCTGCGTCAGAGCAGCAGACAGAAGCAGTAAGTCCTGATTTGCGGCTATATTATTACGGCTATATGTATTATTTATTTCATTTTCTTCCTTTTAAGAATATTACAGCCTGATGTGTCTATGTGCTTGGGAAAGCCCCAAATTTAGTTTTTGAGATTGTTTGATAGCAAGCTGCACTGATTGCTGTAAAACCTAAACAAGTTGAACTGCATCCCCATCATTTTTTGAATGGCCTGGCCAATGCATGTGAGTGATTATCAAGAAGAGGAGCTTCCATTATTGCCGCCTTTTGTTTTCTTGCTGGGGATCTACACTGATGTCATTCTAAAATGTCACAGGGCACACTTGTTAATTAAAAACGTTTTTTAACCTTGGCTTTTTTCATCAAATGTAAGTAATCCCCGGCCACACCATTTCCCAAAATGATGTTTCTTTCTCTGCTGCTGGTTGCTCTGCTCCGCCCTCTGGTGTCAAATTTTAATTCTTCCTCCCTCCCTCCTTTCCATTGGAGGGTGGGTCAGAGTTTGAATGCAGTATGAAAAGGTAAAACACTACATCACATACGAGCATCATAAAATGATTAAAAATTACATGGTAAAAAGACAAGGTAATAATGCATTGGGACGCGGGTGGCGCTGTGGGTTAAACCACAGAGCCTAGGGCTTGAAGATCAGAAGGTCGGCAGTTCGAATCCCCGCGACGGGGTGAGCTCCCGTTGCTCGGTCCCTGCTCCTGCCAACCTAGCAGTTCGAAAGCACATCAAAGTGCAAGTAGATAAATAGGTACCGCTCCGGCGGGAAGGTAAACGGCGTTTCCGTGCACTGCTCTGGTTCGCCAGAAGCGGCTTAGTCATGCTGGCCACATGACCCGGAAGCTGTACGCCGGCTTCCTAGGCCAATAAAGCGAAATGACCACCGCAACCCCAGAGTCGGCCACAACTGGACCTAATGGTCAGGGGTCCCTTTACCTTTACTTAATAATGCATTATGAATGTAAAAAATAGGATGTCATGTGTTCATCTACATTATCAAAACCATTCATTAAACCTTCATTAATGTAAAAAAACATGAGTGTAGATCTGCCCTTGGCTACATTGGTTGAGTGAAACACCTCTGAGAGTCTTCACAGGGAGGTTCAAAAAACTGTCTCAAGCAAGATTATGCAGGCAATATGCAAACAGAGCTGCCTAGCTATGGACAAAGAATTTCCCTAAACCTTGATCTACACAGATAGTGGAGGGCAATTCTAAGCACAAATAATAATACCTTGAACAATATGTAATTGTGTTTGTGCAACAGCGTAGATTAAAGAAACATTCTGGTAAGAACTCAGCAAAACCAAGGCAATATGCATGTAATTTTTTTAAAAAAAATCTTTATTAAAGATTTCTTAGTTTACAAAAATACATGCATTGCCTCTTTCTTCAAGGTGTGTTTTCTACAGATCGGTTTCATTTGTTGTGAGACATTAGTGTTGCATGCAGTATTAGGTTGGGAAGAAAAGAGGGGGAAAGAGGGGCAGGGTGGGGTGGTAATGCTTCTATTCTTCTACTTAGTGTATGTGTGGGGTATTCTCTCTATGCGTGCAATTTTTGTCCATGAAAAAAGTTTTTATAAACCAACTCCTTCCAAGCAATTGAGTTCTAGAGCAGTGTCAACTCATAAAGCTGAATTGCTTGCTCATTAGTGCTTAACAAATCAATAGCAGGGCTGGGCCCTAGAACCTGTTTTCATCGCAATGGAAGGTTCAGCCTTGACAATATATGAGTAATCATGAGCTGGATCCAGAATAAGCTAGTTGAACTTAACTCTCATTAAAGACAATAGGGTAAGCTAGTCCCTAACTGAAATCCCATTGTTTTCAATGGAAACAAACTCCAACTGAGATACAATAGATTCAACCTAATGTGTGTCCAGTCTGTGTGTGTACATCTGAGATTAAGATCTAGGGCCAATAAAACAGAGAATATCACTCAGTCAGGATCCAGCAGCAACTCTTGTCATGTTAGAAATTAGGCACTTATCGCAATTCCATGATGATGATGATGAATTTATATACCACTTGCTTGTACCTAAAACCTCAAAGCATTTTACAAAAAAGATAAAACAATACAATTATCACTAAAAAAATTACCACCATAATTTAAAACATACACATTGTCAACACACATATTATATAATGTGAAGGAATGAAAGGGATGCATTGGGAATAATGGGATGTCTGCCCATTGAGTTGGCTCATAAACTCCTTTTTCAAACATTACAAGTAAGCATAAAACGAGGAAGTGCAATTCGCTTGAACTTCCTATTTTAGCATTTGCCGGAATATCCAGGCAACTGAAGCATGTCATGTCGACCTATATTTTAGAAGCGTCTCCATGTTAACCACCAGGCAAAATGGGCTCGAGGTCAGGAAGGCATATGTCACAGCTAATGAGTCAGTTTCCAAGGTGCTACAAGACTCTTGGCTGTTCCACCCAAAAACCACAATGTCTACCCCAAACGGTCTGGACTATTTAATTTTGTAATGTGAAAAAATGATATACAGTGGTACCTCGGGTTAAGAACTTAATTCGTTCTGGAGGTCCGTTCTTAACCTGAAACTGTTCTTAACCTGAGGTACCACTTTAGCTAATGGGGCCTCCCGCTGCCGCCACGCCATTTCTGTTCTCATCCTGAAGCAAAGTTCTTAACCCGAGGTACTATTTCTGGGTTAGTGGACTCTGTAACCTGAAGCGTCTGTAACCCGAGGTACCACTGTATTGCTTTCAGACTCCATGTTCACAGTGTGGAGCTCTGCTTGCTCTATGCAGTGGGGCAGGGGGCTTTTTTTAACCTGAGGACCACATTCCTCCTGGATCAGACCACTGGCCTGTCTAGCCCAGCATTCTCTTCTGACATTGGCCAACCAAGTGTCCACAAATGGAAACAGAGTGCAAAAGTCATCTCCCTACCTGTTATTCCTCAGCAACTGGTATTCAAAGGCTGACTGCTTCCAACAGTAGAGGCAGAACAGTCTGAAGCAAGGGGGAACCTGCCCCAATGGCCAAAGCCCTTGCCCTCACCTCTGTCAGGTGTGCTTGCAGGAGCCAGGCCCCGTGACCAATAGGACTCTGTAGGACTGGGCCTTCCTAAGTTTGTTCTGAAGAGACAAGGCACAGCCTCACAGGTGAGGCCGATTGGTAACTCACAGCTCCTGGTGGCAAGAGCCAGGAAGGGATATAAGGTCAGCATTTCCCTTCGGCTCTTTGCCACAGCAACACGTTCCCTGCCTTGCTGTGTTTGACTCCTTGCTTCTTGATCATTGGGCCCCTAACTTCTTGACTCCCGGCTCTCTGACCCTCGGACCCTTGGCTTCCTGACTCCTGGTTTCTGGACTCCCGTTCCTGCTCCCACCCCGCCATCTTGCCCCTGGTCCCGAAGCCCCCAGCCGGGACTTCAATTGCCCTTGAACCGGACTGTGACAGCCTCATCTAGTCTGACACATGGAGGAGCTCATGGTTTGCATGCACAAAGTACTAGGTAATCAATTACTGGTAACAGGGCTGGATCTATGTTTGATGAGGCCCTAAGCTACTGAAAGTAATGGGGCCCTTTATATGTCCAGCTGTCCTTTGTCAACAACGAATTGTTGCTGTTTTTTGTGTTGAATATATGCTATATGGTAATTTATGGACCTAATAGGTATCTAAAGCCATTTGCACATGTTGCCATGCAACTAGTCCATGCAGAATGTAGGCACCCTATATATAGAAATGAGCAAACCGGTGATATTTTAGGGAGCAGGCTAGTGGGCGGGGCCCATTACATATGTCATAGGAGCCTACGAAACGCTGTTGCTGTATGTAGGTTTTATTTTGTTATCTTCCATTTTGGAAATGTACATCCAGGTTTTTTCCCCTTAAAATTTTTTGGGGGCCCCAAGAGATTGGGGCCCTAAGCTATGGCTTGTTTAGCTTATACATAAATCTGGCACTGACTAGTAATAACTGACCCCTGTCAAAAACCCTTTAGAGTCACCGCTACACAATACTGAGCTACACCAGAGGTGGGGAACCATTTTCATTTCAAGGGCTGCAGTTGCGAATGGAGAAGTCACATGTCAGTCGGTGATGGGCAGAGACAAAGGGGAAAGTGAGGGGGTCCAGTGGAGCAATGGGTGCAACTCTTACCTTTGTACACTACAGTACAGAGGGCCAAACAGAGATCTGGAGGGGCCACATTCAGCAGGTGCCACACTCTCCAACATCTTGAATCCCAAAACTGGTACACTTGTCTTCCTCCCTGTTCTCCTGTGCAAGGCATGTGACCCACAGTGGGTCTTGCTTCCGTGTGTAGGCTTGGATAGTAGCACTAGTGGATCACTTTGAGTGATTGGTGAATCAACCCCAATATTCGAAAACAGAGACCCTTGTGTACTTATTACATCACAGATGAGTGCCTGGCGGCAGACACAGAGTCTTACACATTGCTTAAGGCTTTCCTCTGCATTCTATCTGTCACAATCATTTATTCTACAGCAGCTTCTGAAGCATATATATATATATATATTCATCATATAGCCTGAGACTAAGCAGCCTTGGGGGGCCATAGAGGGCATTGGGAGAGGAGGTTTAACTCTTTCTCTCCCCGCCACAGTAATTAAAGTCCAAAATGTAATTTTATTCCCATTCATTGAAGATAGATGGTTTCAGAAACCTCATTTGCTGCTCGTTAGATAAAAGCACATTCCCGTATGTAATGATAAAATATTAATTTCCTAGTCCATTACCTAGCTGATCTTATAATTCCTACTTCGTTATTGAGAAAATCTTTCAAATCCAAGAGAATTTCATAGCATAGCCAACCACTCAACATTATCACGACTGATGGTGAAATATATTCTCTTTTATTTTCCCTAAAGAAGCTCAAGAGCACGGGAATTAGGTCCTCAGCAGCTGATATTTTGAAACACTATGAGTTTGTACTGAATTGTACTAATTGTTTGATGAATATTGTTTTATGCTTTACTTATATGCTATTTCCTGGTGGCTGCTCCCAGACTTTGGAACTCCTTCCCTAAAGAAGTTAGACTGGCTCCCTCCTTGTTGTTCTTTTGCCAGAAGGTAAAAACTTTATTGTTCCAACTTGCCTTTTGGACACTGACAGCTTTTAATGAAATGATTGGTGCCATGTTGATTTTGTTGTAATTATTTCTGTGGTTATAAATAGTTTTAATTATATCCATGTTTAATTGTTTTTTTATTGTTTCCCTCACCCCTATGTTTTTAGCTATGTTTAATTGTTTCCCTCACTCCTATGTTCTTATTTTTATCTGTAAACCACCTTGAGTCCCTGTCAGGGGAAAAAGTGGAGTATAAATAAATATAATAAGAATAAGAACACTGTGTTTTTTAATTTTTATAATGACTTCAGTGCTTGCTAATGTTTAATGCTATGGTTATTGTGAGCCGCTATGAGCTTGACATTTGTTGTTTAAAAAGAGGGATATAAATATTAAATCCCATCAAAATTTTAAAAAGCACAGTATTATCAGTAACCTTTTTTTGAAAAATAATTTTTGGTATTTTCTGGAAGCAACAATGAAAATCCTATGCGGTATTCTAAATATGAAGGAGCCATACTGGCTGTGGTGTTTTCTCTCGGGCGACTTGCAAACCCTACCTGCAATGCCAAGTTAGTAAGTAGAAATGATTCCCCGTCCCTCTGGCTTCTTGCCCTACAGAAAAGCAAATTTTCTCCCCAGGCCTTCTGAAGCAAAGGTGCTGCATTTTACTTCCATTCAATTCATTGATGTGTACCTAAACAACGACATTCACATCCCTTGGTTAATGCAGCAGGCCTCCCTTTTCCAGAGCGTCTGTAACAGCTGCATTGCTGGAGAGGGCAAGAATGTCAACCAGCTATACAGGTTTTCTGCCTTTGGGCGGCTTGCTAACAGCTGACTCATGCCGGCTCCTGATAGAATGACATCAGTTGGTGCTTGTTTCATGAAAGGAGGGTGCAGTGGCCACATGGAACCATTTCCAGAGATTAAAGAGCCACAGCCGAGCCGAGTGACAACTCTGTTGACAATCTAATCAGAGAAGGGAAGGACTGGGCAGCATCTTTCAGCTTGTATTACCTCGTCTCTTACACAGGGGTGGTTCATACATGGATAACTTGCACATTTTATTTATTTTCTTTAGCCAAATGTATATACTGCTTACCGATAATAACAGGGCAGTATTCAAAGTAGCACAAAGGAGATTGTTCCATGGCGCAGGCAAATTTCTGCATGCCTGTCAGAACACTGTCCCCGATCCAACATGCTGTTCTGATTCTCCCAATCCTAAAGAGCAAATTTGAGGAGGAGAGAGGAAAGTCCCATTGCACTAGCGGGAATTGCTGTGTTTGCTTCCACTAGTGCAACGATTTAGTTGGCTGCAGCCCAATATCTCTCAAATGGTGAATGTGAATGATCTGTCACAAATAAAATTTTCTAGCCCCTCAGAAGTTGTTGGGCTCAGGGCTGGTGCAAGACATTTTGGCACCTGAGGGAAATTACAAAATGGTGCCCCCTCCCCACTTGGGAAGAAGGGGGTGACTGAACATCAACGTCAGAAACAAGGGGGAGAGTAAATATCTGCACCACAATCTGCTTCCGCTGTGGATCCTGCCACCTGAGATGGTCAGCTCACTTTGCCTCATGGATGGGCAGACACTGGCTGGGCTCTCAAGTTTCATCAGGCCCAGTCAGTGGTCAGGAAGAAGGTGGACAGATGCAAAAGAGGTCACGATCCCTGCACCTTCAGCAGTTATGTAGAAGAAGGAATTTTAACAGGTGCAGCTTGCATGATAGGATCACCTTGGACAGTTCTACAGAACCATCTGAAGTACCATAGCCCTGTCTGCTTTTGCATCCCTAGTCAGGAATGACAGGAGTCTGACAACATCTTGAGAGCCACAAGTTCCTCACCCAGTCCCAAGGTGTCCACCTTTTTTTCTGGCCCTACTTTTGTGCTTTTAAACACACAGGCCTAAGGTCAGAAAAAGCAGGAACAGCTACATAAATTCCATAGTACATAAACCACCAAGCTTATCAGTGGTGTTTACTGGGGTAGCAAACATGGTGCCCATCAGATGTTATTGGAAGTCATCTCCCATCTGCTCCAGCCAGCAAGGGCAATGGCCAGGCATGGCTGGAGTTGCAGTCCAACACTGCTGGCGTTTACAGTTCATTAATGGCTGTGAAACATCAAATGCTGAATAATCTAGTGATGAAGTGATTTATGTGCATGCATACCATAACCATTCTTCTGTTCAGCTACTTCATTTCTTAGTCTAACATTTCTAGCAAGGTTGCCAAATTACTGGGGGGAGGGGGAGTGACCTGGCTTGCAAATGGGCTTTCAAACAGCATCATGCTGCGCTCTGAAGCAATTCCCAGCAAGATTGAAGTCTCCACTCATCAGCTGATCAGTGGAGCCTTCCATCTTTCTCCCTGCAGGGGTCAGAGCAATATTGGGTTGCCTGCACCTGTTACCAGCAGGAGAACTGGCACACACAGCTGGTCAGCAGGGGTTAAATCATGCTGCTTTGCTTGCACAGAGCCTCCCCTTGTGGAGAACCCCACCCATCAACTGACATCACACACCCATTGAAGTGAGGTCAGCTGGTTGTCGGATGGGTGCAGTTTGTGGAAAATATCCTTGGGGACCAAATCAGACCCCTTGGTGGCCAATTATTTTCTTCTTCTTTGGCGATCACTCGTAGCCGAGTAAGATAGTCTTCCATAAACACAGTTTTAACCATGAGTCCGTAAGTGATTGTGGAGGCCTATTCTGGATCCACATGTCCTTCCACAGTGGGGACATTGGTTTCCAGGCAGGAGTTGATCACGGTGTGGATTTGCCGAGCGTGCCTTCCCCTTAGCACATTTCTCCCTTGTGTCCTGAGTTCAAGTGTCTTCAAAGCCCATGACATCTTTGGTAAAGGCTGTTCTCCAATTCAAGTGCTCGCAGGCAAGTGTTTCCCAATTGTTGGTGTTTATACTACATTTTCTTTAAAAATTGCCTTAAGACGGTCTTTAAACTTCTTTTGTTGATCACCAGCATGACGCTTTCCATTTTTAAGTTCGGAATAGAGTAGTTGTTTTGGAAGAAGATAATCAGGCATCTGCACAACATGACCAGTCCAACGAGGTTGATGTTGAAGAATCATTGCCTCAACGCTGGTGATCTATTCTTCTTCCAGTACACTGGTATTAGTTTGCCTGTCTCCTCAAGTGATGTGTAAAAATTTTCAGAGACAGCGTTGGTGGAATCTTTCGAGGAGTTGGAGATGGCGTTTATAAATAGCCCATGTTTCACAAGCATACAGTAAGGTTGGTAGTACAATATTGGTGGGCCAACATTGACCTACAGGCTGAAGGCTCCCCACACATTTGCAGCTAGCTATTATTTTATTTCCAAGTTTTATATACTGCATGTTTATATATCTTAGAAAAATAAATTATGGCTGCCTGTGAATTACTGCAGGTCATGGTGCTGCAATGGGACCGGTTCAAAATGGAAATCAGTATGCCCATCCTTTGATGTTCATCTTTTTATTATAGTTTGCTTAGCAACAGCTGGACCTCAAAAGCAGAACGGAACCCGCACATGTATGTACCTTGAATCATGGAAACTCCCTTCACCCCGCTGCCCCGCATGGTGAATGCCAGTCTCCTCCACAGTTGCTCTGCTCCTACACAAATCCATTCAAATATGAAGCAGCAGCTGACAGGCAGAACAAGGAGTAGCCAGAAGGCTGTTAACAAGGACTTCTGGTCTGTCGAGTATAAAGTGTCCTTCCCTGTACAGCTCAAGGCTAGACATCAAGAAAAGCAAACAGAGTGTTCAGAGCTCTGGCTAGAAGACGAAGAAGAATGGCAGTAGCAGAGCCAGCTAGAAGACGTTGCTAGACTTTGCTTCCTCTAAATTTGCCCTTCTCAGGCATGGTGGAAACCAGATTCTGAAGCCATGGTTTCTGCAGGGGAGCAGTCTGAAATATGTCTGCTCAGTATGTGTGTATATAAAGGGTTGCAAGCTTTAAACTCTCTATTCAAATATGGTCCTGAGATGCATTTAATAACACATTGGAATCTTTTGTGCTTTTATGTCACTTCACATTATGCAATGATTTCAATAATTTTGTATTATGACCTAAGGTCGTATAAAATGCAATAAATATGTAACAACCACTGCTGCTATTTATTTAAGCAAGTCTCTTTGTCACTCTTCTGGATTATAGATAGCAAAAGTCAAAGCAGCACACTAAAACAACATTATAAACTAGACAATCAATATTCGTCCAATTTTTAAAAAACCCATTGAATACAAAACAAAGGCAGCAGATAGTACAGCCAACAACTTTCAGGGTGCCCTGGTTTTTACTTTTTGAAATATGGCAAGCCTACATTACTGTTGTGTACATAATATACAATAGCAGTGGGAGTTATGTCGGCAGAAGACGCACATGTTTTCATCCTTTGAAGCTGTGCTGGATGAACCTACAAGCATTTTCAACTTTAGTGACTGTGGTATTTCTATTAGTAACCCAGGAAGCTGGATATTTAAAGGAGCGCTTTCTCCCACATAGACCTGCATCTGTGTTAAGATCTATGGAGGAGGCCCTCCTATTGGTGCTATAGTGATCTAATGCTCATGAAGTGGCAGCCCATGGGAGGGTCATCTCAGGATGTGGCATCCCACCTACAGAAGCTTCTTTCTGCTGCATCAACGGAAGTATAGTGTCTAGATCAAGGGAAAGAATAATACCACTCTATTCTGCCTTAGACCACTCTTGGAATACTGTGTCCAATTCTGGGCACCACCATTTAAGATGGATGTTGACAAGCTGGGAGGTGTGCAGAGGAGGGCAACCAAGATGATCAAGGGTTTGGAAACCTAGCCTTATGAGGAGCGTTTGAAGGAGCTGGGTATGTTCAGCCTGCAAAAGAGGAGACTGAGAGGAGACATGATAGCCATCTTCAAATATCTTAAGGGCTGTCACATGGAGGAAGGAGCATGCTTGTTTTCTCCTGCTCTGGAGGCTAGGACTCAAACCAATGGCTTCAAGCTGCAAGAAAGGAGTTTCGAACGAAACATTTGGAAAAACCTTCTGACTGTAAGAGCTCTCCTTCCTTGGAGGTTTATTAACAGAGGTTGGATGGCCATCTGTCACGCATGCTTTAGCTGAGATTCCTCCATTGCCGGGGGTTGGACTAGATGAGCCTTGGAGTCCCTTCCAATGATTCTAAGACCCCTTGTTTGCTCAGGCACTCGCTGAGCATTAACGCTGGAGCGTGTTGTGATTTATTGGTTTACTAGGTACTGATGTCGGCAAAAATATTTTTTATTTTAGGTGTTACATTTTAAAATTGTTATGTCTCCCTCACCACTGCTGGATTGTCTGTATAACATTTAAGAGCAGGTAACAAATATTTGTTTAAAGTAAAATTTAATGCTGTCTGTATTTAGATATAAAACTAGCCATCATTTATAGCATGCTATGAGTTGCTTTTTGTGGTTGTTGTGTTCTGAATGAGAGAAGTTTCCTGCAGAAGCACCCTATGAGTAAGATTCCCAAGAATGATCCCATTGTTTCCAACTGCATCTGTGGTGCGAATCAGAAAGAACAGCCAGACATGTCACTCTGCACCTTCTCATGCTGTTTTAGACCTCACATATTTAATTACAGAGAAGATTCCTTTGCAGGTATATAAGCTTCTGAATGCATTTCAGCCTAAAGCTTTCTTTAAGCAGGGTAATGTTCTCCTTGGAAAGAAAATGGAAGTTCAGACTGCTGATTGCACAAGAGGAAATTGAATCCTGGCACTGGCTCCTTGTACTAGTATCACAATCATCTTGCTTGTTGGCTTGCTTGCGTGCTCAACAACTGAACCAAGATGCCAGTTTTCTGAAGCATTACTTGCCTCTTCAGTGAAGATGCACAGCTCCCATCTTGTATCCCAAGTTCTTTCTTGAAATTATGGTTTTCCTTTCTTCAGAAACACATGCAAACTTCCAAACTTCTTCCCCATAGTAGATAAACTAAACTAAAAAAAATGAAACCCAATGTTATTGTACCTCAGACAAAATGTATTCCTTGGATTCTTCAGGCAAACCTCTCTGAATTGCTATCCAGTGTTCCTGCACTGATAATTTCTGGTCCTACTCCTCCCCCATTTAATTTTCATCAGTGTTATAATCTTCACCACAGCAGGGAGATATGTTCCAAACTTTAAACTCCTCAGCTTTCCTCCCACAATCAGTTTTAAAACAGTTCAGCCATTATAGTTATTTTTGTTATCAGCACCAATGGTCTGGTTCCACCCTGGTTCGAGTGAAGCCCATCCCTTTTGTGCTCAATGGAGTTAAAAAGGTAAAGGGACCCCTGACTATTAGGTCCAGTCGTGGCCGACTCTGGGGTTGCGGTGCTCATCTCGCTTTATTGGCGGAGGGAGCTGGCGTACAGCTTCCGGGTCATGTGGCCAGCATGACCAAGCCCCTTCCGGCGAACCAGAGCAGCGCACGGAAATGCCATTTACCTTCCCGCTGTAGCAGTATCTATTTATCTACTTGCACTTTGACGTGCTTTCGAACTGCTAGGTTGGCAGGAGCAGGGGCCAAGCAACGGGAGCTCACCCCGTTGCGGGGATTTGAACCGTCGACCTTCTGATCAGCAAGTCCTAGGCTCTGTGGTTTAACCCACAGCGCCACCTGCGCTGGAGTTATTGCATAGCAAATGAATGGAATGTCAGCTGTCCCAAGTTAAACTGAAGGCCTTGCTTTATATTTCTGACAGCCAATACTGTTGTTTATTGGTTATTATTGTTAATCTATTTTTAAAGTGCCTTCAGGTGTAGTATTTTTTACCTTCAAACGTCTTATTTTCGAGTCTCTCATGATATCTTAATGTGATGATTTCCTGACCTTCCCTTTTAAAAAAAGAAAAGCGCATATTTTATTTATCCTTTTCCAGTCTTCTGAGACCTTGCTTGTCCTCCCTGTCTTCTAAATGATAAATATATTGGTGGTTCTGAGATTTCCTTTACCAGTTCCCTTAGCACCCCAGGGGGTACTCCATCAGAGCCTGCTGACTTAACTTCAGCCACATGTAGATAGATGTACCAAGCATTTTCTGAAGTGCTCTTTCAATATTCTCACCTGCATCTCTGCTCCTGACTCATGTGAATTTTGCTGATCTGGTAGCAGTTCTCTTTGGGAGGGAGGTGACAGGAGGAGCGACATAAGCCTTAAACCACACAAATCTGCCTGTGGTTGCATCTTTCATTAACTATTTGCCTTCCTTAAATGTTCTTACTTAATCCTATAAATTGCTTCTGTTCCTTTTTGTCTTCCGGATTTGCTACAACAAACCTCAAGCTTCAAATACCTTCTTAATAATCTCTCATTTCCATTTGTATCTACTTTCCCATCTTTAATATCAGGCTCACTGAATAGCCTTGTGTAGCCACTTTTTAAGAGTGCTTTTAAGCTAAACAATTAGAAAAAACAAATGGAAAATAAATTGTAACCCCTGTAAATATTTCTCCCTCACATGGGTGCGATCACATGTAGACACTGAAGTCCCAAATAGGGTTCCCATGATCTTAAATAGTAAGATCAGGAAGATGTTGTGACATTTACTTAGAGGCAACAAACCCATTCACACAAAGTTCAGCTTTCACATTATTAATGCAATCCCTGAAGAGAGCAAGTGCTTAAAAGCATCTCAGTGTGACACCACCCCCTCCGTATGTTCTAGAATACTTTGGCATGGGAACCCAACTACAAAATGTATTTTAAATTGGGGGTGGCCCACAGAGCAGCGTCTTCTGTAAGCAAGCGAGAAACAATAATATTGCACAAAATTTATTTTTCCTCGTTTTCCGTAATGTCTGAAATGACGGACTAGATTGAACATCTCAAGCATAGCTGGGTGTACCAAATCTTTCAAGTGTCCCTCTTTTCCAGGGTCAGTCCCCGATTTACAGAAGCCATCCTAGTTTCTGATTTGATTTTGGAATGTCCCGCTTTTCCTTAGGACATCCCTGTTTTCATCAGAGAAATGTTGGAGGGTATGGAGTTATGTGACCCCTGAGCCAAGGAGATAAGTAGCGGTAACAATAAAACCTTTAGAATACCCCTGCAGGCAGCCCTGTATAGTGAAGTTTTTTAAAAAATGTTTATAGAGAAGGAGAAGGAGAAGAAGGAGAAGAACTATTGTTGTTGATTGAATAAGACATCCCTATTTTCATCAGAGAAATGTTGGAGGGTATGGTATACTTGTGGTGCAGAGACAGCTCACACATTGAGGCATCTGATCAAGGCCTGTATTTTAAAATGAGCTTAAAGATATATTTGCAAATGTTTGTATGTTTCATGCCAGGCATAAAGCAGCTGGCTAAGTACTTTGGCAGTTGTTTATCTTCCTGCTCTCCTGAAAAGGGCCCCCCTGATTTATAGCAGTACCAGGAGACAAGTTTCTCAAAGTTGTAAAAGGGAAATACAGGCTGGGAGCAAATGTTACATTGACCCTACATATTACAGAATACAATCAAGCTGCAAAAACACTAATTAAGAGTTGGTAAATAGTAAGATTTATTGTTTAACAGAAAATAATACCATGTGCCTCCCATCAGACTCTAGCCATATTTTTCTAAGGTTAAAGGGCAAGAGCTAATGGGAAAAGCAGCTGGCTGGGAAAGGAGGTTGTAAACTGAAGAGGCTTCTTTTTGAAGCTGTTTTTACTGAGTTCCTTTTTACTTTGAAAAGGCCTTTTCTTCTAAAAAGCTATCTATGTTATGTATGAAATTTGTTGGCTTACTGTAATTATGCAAAGGATTTAGAAAGTAAGAAATGTTAGATTCTTATGTTAGATTCTTATTTCATTGATGGTGTGTAAGAATGTGAACCCAAGATCTCTGTTTAGACAGAATTTAAAACCATGAGCCATCTGTTTTAGCCATTTGTTTTGGAGTGCAGGGGCAACAAGGCAAAAGGTGATCTGGTAATTAAGGTGCCTTGTCGAGGCAAATGTAAGATATATGGCTACTTGTCTGCCATTTATGGATAGAAGGAAATATAGCTCTTTGTCTCCCATAAAAGGTAATAGGAAGTGGGTGTATCTTTTATGATTGGTTCTAGCAAACAGCCAATAGGAATTTCAACCAGGCTGATTGGACAGAGGCAGCCAAAGGAGGAGCAAGGGGGCTGGGCTGAGGAAATATAAGTGCTGGCCATCAGGGCTGGAGGGGGCAGAGCTTTGGTAACCATATACCACTGTGCCTATCATTTATTTGTCTGACAAATAAATTATTATTTTAATTTCTCTATTGCTGCGTTGAATACTTCATTCCAGCTAAGCGTTAACCACAAGCAGGGTGCTACAACATCTTTCCATGGTACAGATGAATGAGCCCTCCCTCATTTCCCTCATTTCAGACATTACTGGAGATACCCAAAAACAGAACAGGCGAGGCAATCACACTTAATATTTACAGAAACAACTTTAGATTCCACGAATAATAAGCCTAAACACTTTGTGTGGTCTGCTTCTGAGATTCTCTAGCAATGTCTGGAATTGGGGCTCACTAATCTCCTCATGAAGAGCTCTTGAAAAACCAATCCAGCTGTCATGAGGAAAATCACCACATTCCAATATTCGCAACTCTTTCCTGTCTGGCTGAACTGCAGGTGTGATATATTGGCAAGCATTACATTCTTCTGGAAATGTACTACTGTAAGAAAATGATGTAAGAGCACAACAGTCAACAATATGTTCTTGGGCATACACTATGGGCTAGGCAAAGTCTAGGTTCCCTTCATTAATTCTTTGACTGGTGATTTTGTGCTTGTGGAAGATTTCACATCTGTCTTTATAGTACATGATAAATGTTCTGGAGTACCTTTCTTGTTAAAGTCTCCCTTATGCTTCAGAACATCATCAATGAGTAGCGAAAGATTAAGATTAATGGGGAGATTGGCACTCTCAAGATTCAGATTCACATTCAGGCCTTTTTATTTCTAATTCTCTGCTATGTTAGACCATTTTTCTTTCTGTCCCTTTGCTTTAATGCCCCATTACTAAAGTGGGCATAATAATTCTTTCCCGTTCCTTTTATTCTGGCTGCTAGTGAACATATAAAGCTGTTGCAAAGGAGGTAAAAATGGTATAGGACCCCTGGACGGTTAAGTCCAGTCAAAGGCGGCTATGGGGTTGTGGTACTCATCTTGCTTTCAGGCCTAGGGAGCTGGCATTTGTCCACAGACAGCTTTCCAGGTCAAGTGGCCAGCAGGACTAAACTGCTACTGGTGCAACAGAACACAAATCGATCCCTAACAGACTGGAGGGATCAGATTTCATACTTGACTTCCTTTAGTAATGTTTCCTTGTGAAATGTTGAAGATTTTATTTTCCCGCTAATTTTTTTTCTGTGTTAAATGTGCATTCTGTAGTTGAGCTCCTCTCCAATGTTTATTCTGAAATCTTTAAGATAATCTTTAAGTTTTCTGTTAAAATAAAATACTTTTTTACTTTCTTCAATAATGTTTTATTCTGTATTGTTTTATTTGGTGTGTTGGTGTGAGATTTTTCTGAGATTTTTTTTCTTTGCGTGTTCAGACCCACCCAGAGACCTCCCCACTAAATAAACACACATTTGACTCAAATTTTAGTTTTGGTTTTTGGCAGAATTTAGGCCACAACTTTATTGATTACAGAAAGTGAGTGGTTGCATAGGCTCTGGTTCGACTAGCTCCCTGCACCCTTGCAGGAAGCACTGACCCAGAGCTCTGTCATAGGTCAGCCAAGTGAATACCTGAGGTAGGTGGAAAGCCCCGGAACAGACTATGTCCACTCCCCAGATGCTCCCCTGGATGTGTGCCTCGCCCCTACGGGCGGTGCACCCCCCCAGGACGCGTGCCAGCCCCCCACCTGCTCTCCGCCCCCCCCCCCCCAGTGCTGGAGCATGAAGCTCCACCACTGCCCTTCACATAGGGATGACAAAACCGTTCTCCCATCCCTATCACCTGAACCAGTGCCTATCCCCAATCTTACAAGTTGTGACGATTTGCTACGCGGCAAGTGAAACCCAAATGGCAACAGCCAATCAGCCAAGTGGGGAAAATTCCTGCTGTGCCCCTGTCCCAACGACAGACGACACACGACAGCATAGCAAGGTCAATCGCAAAATGCCCTAAATATAGGGAAAGGTGGACGGGTGTTCCGATGCACGAGCCGAAAGACGAAGCTCTGGGTCACGTGCATAGGTATATATAGGTCCCTCGGTCCGTTTAGACAGCTCCCCATTGGCCAGATTAAACCCAGCAACGAGGGACCTATCAATCAGGTGTTGTGGCTGTCCAATATACCCGTCCACAACCACGAGGTCAGTCTCCAGGTCTCACTGCAACACGTGCCCTCTTTTAGGGAGGACACGGTTTAAAATATAAAGCAGTATAGAATAATAATAATAATAATAATAATAATAATAATAATAATTAATAATAATAAAGCACATGACTTTATGCAAACAAGCATGTTAAGGGTTCTGAGAACTGCAGTACGGTGAGGGGCAAGCTATAGTTCCCAGGATTCTTTGAAGGAAGCCATGGCTGTGAACATGGTGTAATGTCCCTTTAAATGTATGTTGTGGATGTGATCATTCTGCATTTCTCTCTGCCACAGACTCTCCCAACTCACTAAGCCCTGTTGCCTCTTCAGCTTCTGACACCTTCTCTTCCCAGTCTCCTCCCTCTGACTACTCATTGTTGTCCCATCACCACTCCCTGGGCTCTGAGCCTTCTTCTCTTGGTTCCTTCCCCACCTGGGTCCTTCCACTGTTTCTCTGCTCATTTGATAGCACATTTGATCTTTCTTTCTTTGCACTTTAAACATATAATGCCTCCATATATTTCAGTTGCTTCCTCTTGTTTTGTGTGACGTTTAAACAGCTACTTTTACCCCTTTAGGCTGCAGTCCTATCTCCCTCTTGCCTGGAAGTGATCCCCATGGAGCTCTGTGGGACTTGCTTCCCTGAGTAGACCTAGGATTGCATTGGCAAATCAAGGTATTGCCTGTTCTTCTAGATCTCCATTGTTTTCTTTCTGTTCTCCTCCTCAACCTCTCCATTCATCAAATACCAATCTCCCTATTAATCCTCTATTCCCTTGTAGCTATTTCTCATCTTTGTGCCTTCGCTCTCTCTCTCTCTCAAGTGTGGAACTCTTCCTGTCTGATTATTTGGCTGGCCTCCCATTTATCTCACTTTAGGAAATTATTAAAAACTCGTATTTTCTCTCTTGCATTTCCCTCTTGATGTTCTATTTCCTTTTAATTTTAATTCCCAGGTTATTATCTTTCCTTTTTTACTCTCTGTCAGACTTTTCTTCTTTCCCTCTCCCTCCAAGCTTTCAGACGGTCTTCTTGCCGCTCCCCTCCAATTATTTTCTCCTCTTGAAGGCCCATCCAGACTTGCCCACAAAATCCACATTTTACGTAATTGATTTGTCCCCTGACAGTCCATACCTGAGCAGCTTGTAATTGGATGTGATTTTTAACCTGCAGTGTCTTTGTAAGTAATAATGATAATATTAGTATCCTAAAAGGGGACCTGAAGCAAAATATTGGAGTGCTTCCATTTAGGATTCTAGGAGAACTTTCAGACTGCTGTTTCTATTTAGGCGAGATTCAGTCACAAGCAGAAAGCTCAGGCTGCACTGTTATACTGGATCGGGAGTTGTTCTGCAATAAACCTGCTTCCCCAAAAGATTGGATTTTTGTGATAAGGAAAATGATGAGAAAATGCACTGGCAAGTGTGGGATGGCACTTGCTTTGATTCAACATCAACTGACTTCCCTGCAAACAAATCAAAACAAATTCTCCTTAAATAGCCAGCTTCATCTAATCTCCCTGCAAGCTGGCTGAATGTTCATAAAGCAGGTTGAATGGAAGCAGCCCAGAACAGTTTGTGCAACTTCCTGTCTCTGGTTTTCCATTTTTGATCAACAGTTGTTCACCAGTCTGTGCCCAGTGGGCATGCTGAAGAAGAAGAAGAAGAAGAAGAAGAAGAAGAAGAAGAAGAAGAAGAAGAAGAAGAAGAAGAAGAAGAAGAAGAAGAGTTTGGATTTGCTATCCCGCTTTATCACTACCCTAAGGAGTTTCAAAGCGGCTAACATTCTCCTTTCCCTTCCTCCCCCACAACAAACACTCTGTGAGGTGAGTGAGGCTGAGAGACTTCAGAGAAGTGTGACTAGCCCAAGGTCACCCAGCAGCTGCATGTGGAGGAGCGGGGAAGTGAACCCGGTTCACCAGATTACGAGTCAACTGCTCTTAACCACCACACCACACTGACTCTCTGTTGTAAGCCAGTAAACCTTGGGCTTCCCCCAAGGCTGCAGCTATATCTGTCTTGTGCATGCATGGTGTTGTTTTGGCTACATAAGGACTGCCACTTGGGAAAACTAAGATCACTATTAGTACAGGCGATCTTTGCAGAAAGGGTGCAAGTATATCTATTTATATATTGCATTTATTCACAGCCTTTCTGCCAAGACAGTTTACAGTTCTCATTGACTTCTGAAATAAGAGGACAAAATGATGATAGAAGAATGGATGCCATTGGTGGACTACCTATGGAATTACCATTCTTACAGTGGTGCCCCGCAAGACGAATGCCTCGCAAGACGAAAAACTCGCTAGACGAAAGAGTTTTCTGTTTTTTGAGTCGTTCCGCAAGACGGATTTCCCTATGGGCTTGCTTCGCAAGACGAAACGTCTTGCGAGTTCTTGCGAGTTTGTTTCCTTTTTCTTAAAGCCGCTAAGCCGTTAATAGCCGCTAAGCCGCTAAGCCGTTAATAGCTGCTAAGCCGCTAAGCCGCTAATAGCCGCTAAGCCGCTAAGCCGCTAATAGCCGTGCTTCGCAAGATGAAAAAACCGCAAGACGAAGAGACTCGCGGAACGGATTAATTTCGTCTTGCGAGGCACCACTGTATATGAAATCACGTGCAAGATTTAAGAAGAATGTAGAAAATGGATTGTGGGGCTTAGAAAATAAATATGGATGTGTTTGAATGAAGCTATTAAGGGGGAATTAAAAAAAAATCAAGGAAGGAGGCACAGGAAGCCAAGAAGAAAATATGTAACAAAAAACCTTGATATATATGATTGGAGTTGTGTAATAATTTGGAATATTTAATTTAAAAAAATATTTTTTAAAAGTTCTCATTGACAATATTGACAGGGTTGAATCCCTCTGTCCATCTGCCAGCATAGATCACCCAGCAGAATGCCCTTACAGCTTTTGGTTTCATTTCCCCTTAGCTACTGGGTTCCTGGGCTAAACATTTGAACTGCCAGTGAACTCATAAACTCATTTTTTCCAGACCAGCTTGTTTAGAACAGCCTCCTGGTCAGAATAACAGCTTCTAAAATAGAAACCAACCAAGCATTTTGGAACAACCGAACAGTACACAATATGGCTGTACAGTTACATTCCTCCACAGGGCCACATCAGCATGTTTTTGTGTTTTCGAAAGATCAGATCCTTTTCCTTTCGATGTAGTGAGTGACACACTGGTCAGTGAAAATGTAACCCAATGGCAAAGAGAAATTTCGGAACTTTGAGTTTGCCTTTGTGCTCAATTTTCTGGGTCATTGGACCCAGTGGAAGGTTCTGCTCCTACTGTCCTGCTGTTTGGCCACCATTAAGGTCATTCTTCCTCCACTTCTGCACACACAGGCAGGCTAATAGTTTAGACAAGCTAAATGGGACACTGGTGAATAATGTGCAAATTCCAGAACAAACATGCATCGCTCTAAAACTTGGTGATAATTTCAGAATTGGATATGTTGTTACAATAATGTATTTCTGTATGTTTGGTTAGAAACAACAGCTATTGGCTACGTTGATGGATGTACATATTAATCCTTCTGTTTATTCTTCTTTGTAAGCTGCTTGAGGTACTTATTGTAGAAGAACAGGTTATAAATAAAGGTAAAGGTAAAGGGACCCCTGACCATTAGGTCCAGTCGTGACTGACTCTGGGGTTGCAGCACTCATCTCGCTTTAGTGGCTGAGGGAGCCGGCGTTTGTCCGCAGACAGCTTCCGGGTCATGTGGCCAGCATGACTAAGCCACTTCTGGTGAACCAGAGCAGCACACGGAAACACCGTTTACCTTCCCGCCGGAGCGGTACCTATTTATCTACTTGCACTTTGACGTGCTTTCGAACTGCTAGGTTGGCAGGAGCAGGGACCGAGCAACAGGAGCTCACCCCGTCGCGGGGATTCGAACCAGCAAGTCCTAGGCTCTGTGGTTTAACCCACAGCGCCACAACAACAACACTTAGACTGTGTGCCCACCATACGTTTGACTAGCTTAAGTCTTATTTACTTCAATGGGAAGTTGGTATGGATACAACCCACAGACACAGGGATGCAGTGTCATGAAAGCAGGGACTCAGTGGAATGGGACCAATCCAGATCTTTAAAAGTGCCTGCTTCCAACCATATCACCTTTATTTCAGGTGCGAATGATGTGTCCTATGGAGATGCTAGTTGCGTGGCTATTCCCTCCCCCCCCACAGGTGGAATAAATAAAGACAACGGACACAGCGATTTAGGTTAATGGGCGAAAATGGCCACAACTTTATTGATTACAGGAGAAAAGGGTATTGGCTTTAGGCATTGGCCCCTAACCGACTATCCGGTCTAACCGGGAAGGGTTAAACACCAACAGGGGGAGCCACCCGAGATGCGTATCCCTAGGCGCTCCCCGAGGGGTTACCGCTCGGGGGCGCGCTTTAGGCCCTAGCCTCCGTAGGTTTCGGACGAGGCGTCGCCCCTCGGAGTCCTTTAACGAACTACCCTTCAAGCATTGGGGGAGGTGATGGCGCTCCTCCCCCCCAACCTCATCTGCATGACAATACCCCGGCCAATGCCTACCGCCACCGAGCCGCAAGCCGGCTCGCCGCCAATACCCTTAGACCTGCAACCAATCCCTCACACCTTGAAAAATATCCGCCAACCAAATATCATTTCCCGCATCTGATAGATGCACGCCATCCCAGCGATAAAGCGTTTCCTTATCAAACCGTATGCATGGGTGCTGAATGACCCGACCACCCAATGCAACCACTCTGCGCGCCACCGTGCGCTCCACAATCCTTCTAGCTTTATTCACCGCCACGGGTTTCTCTGCATCCCGCCAACATCGCCTTTCCAGCAAAGATGACCAAATGATTGTAATGCTTCCGTGGGAAGCCCTCAACCGTTCCAAGTCATTGATAATGCCCCACATCAAATTTACCCCTTTCCTATACGCCAAGTCGTTCTCGCCCAGCTGGATGACCAAGGCATTGGGTGGGCCCTCGGCAGCAATTCTTCTGGATACGACTGGAAAAAACTCTTCCCAACGCATACCCCGCCTAGTGATCCAAGATAATTTAACCCTGCTGGGTAGCTGCAGCTCTTTAACCCAGCCCCTGCGTTCGGCGCGTCGCTTTGCCCAATAAGCGATGCTGTGGCCGAGGATCCACAGTCGGACCACACCAGTACCTGAAAAGAGAGAATCGGAGAACCGGATCAGGAGGAGTGCCCAAGTGGAAAGCTGGGGGGGAATTTTGAAAGGCTAGCGGATATAACCCTGGAATGCGTTGGATTTCCAGCGCCCCATGTCCATAATTCTTTCAGCCGGTAAGCCCATATGGGCGGCGGTGGTCGCTGCCCCAATACGAAAGGAGTGCGCGGCGTACTCCTCTTGGGGAAGCCCGATGGAGGCAATTGCTTTGCGCATAACCCTCGTGAATTGCTGCTTTGAGAGGGAGGAACCGTCAGCATGCAAGAAAAAGGGGCCACTGGATACTGGTCTCACACACAGGTATTTTCTAGCGTCCTTTACCGGGCAAGGGCCCGCCTTTTGAGTCGCCTGGAGGCGAACCAAGGCTCCCCTGCCAAGCTGGTCAGTCTTTGAACTACGGATTTTTAACATTACATGGGAACTGCCCACCGTCACGTCTTCAAGCAATAGCCCCCTAGAGGCTGCGCGGTCCTCACATACCACTTCACCTATGCGTAGCACGCCAAAAAATGCGAAAGAAAACGCTGCAGAAAATAATCTTGCCTCATATCTTGACCAACACAGGGCCCTCAACTTCCGACGGATTTGGGTGAGTATATCTAAAGTTATTGGTCTTCTCCTGTCCCTGCCGTGAGGTCTGGACCTGCGCCAGCCCTCAAGCATCTTACGCACCACGAAATGCGAACAGGGATCCACAGAAAATAGAGTTTTAGAAAAGAAGGATATAGCCGCTGAATGGATATTGAGGGTTTTGGGGGCCCGGCCAAGATCTCTCAGGTGGACCAAATATTCTATGACTTCGGACTTAGATGGTGGCCTGCCTGACTTGGACCGTCCCTTCTTGATGCGGAAGGCTGTGAAGTCTAGCCATGCCTTATTATACGATCTCAGGGTAGAAGGCGCTAGCGCAGACAATACTCCCTTTATTGCTTCTCGCTGCCAATATTCCAGAGGTGCTCCGGGAATGGTTGCGGCTGCTGCTGCGCATCCGGCGCCAATGAGCGAAAGCGTTCCATCTGGAAACGAGATAGAGCATCCGCGATGTTATTATCGATACCAGGGACAAACTTGGCTGAAGCATGAAGGTTCAACCGCAGGCAGGAAAGGACAAAGTACCTTAAAAGGGACGCTACTCTGGGTGAGCGTGATGATTGTTTATTCAAAACTGACACCACCGCTTGATTGTCCGTCCAGAAACAGACCCTATGGTTTTTGAACTGGTCTTCCCATAAGTGAATTGCAACTACGATGGGAAAGAATTCTAGGAATGTCAAGTCGCGCAGTATAGGTTTTCCTTGCCAGGAGGGGGGCCAGTGCTGGGCACACCACTGGCCCCTGAAGTAGACCCCGAAACCAAGGGACCCAGCCGCATCCGAATGTACTTGGAAGTCGGACTGCAGCGCCAAGCTATCCTGCCACAGCGATATGCCGTTGAACCCCTCCAGGAATTGTAACCAAATGAGGAGGTCCGCCTTTACCGCCTTAGAAAGGCGTACTCTATGATGGGGAGACCGTAAGCCCACGGACAGCTTTGCTAGGCGGCCGCAGAACGGACGGCCGGGGGAGATCACCCGGCAGGCAAAGTTGAGGTGCCCCAGGAGGGATTGAATTTGTCTCAAGGTGACCTTCTTTAGGGGCAGCATTTGGCCGATAAGCTCTCTTAAGGCAACCAATTTTTCAGCCGGTAAGCGCGAGGTTTGAGCTATGGTGTCGAGTTCAATGCCCAGGTAGGTCATAGTAGTGACCGGACCCTCGGTCTTCTCGCCTGCCAGGGGGACCCCCAGTTCCCCAGCTAGGGATTCAAAGGCCAGGAGGAGGGACCTACACTCCCCTGCGTCGCTTGCCACCAAAATAAAATCATCGAGATAATGACCCACCCCCAGAGAGCCAGTTCTAAACTTTAGGGCCCATTCCAGGAAAGTGCTGAAGGTCTCGAACGCAGCACAGGCAATAGAACAACCCATGGGCATAGCTTTGTCAATGAAGTATGCTCCCTGGAATTTGAAACCCAACCAACGGTGGTCGTCCGGATGAACCGGGAGTAAGCGAAATGCTGACTCGATGTTGCATTTTGCCAAAAAGGCGCCCTTGCCAAAGCTCCGTACTAGCCGCACAGCTTGATCGAACGAAGAGTACTTCACCGTGCACATCTCTTGGGGAATGGCGTCATTAACCGAGGTTCCCTTGGGATAAGACAGGTTGTGTATCATTCTAAATTCACCTGGGGCCTTCTTTGGGACAATACCCAGCGGGGAGATATGAAGCCCCTCAATAGGCGGAGTTGCGAAAGGGCCAGCTACCCTGCCGGCTGTTATTTCCTTCTGTATCTTTTTAAGCGCGATGTCGGGTCTTTCTAACACTGACTTCTGGTTAGGTGGGCAACTGGAATTGGGCGTAAAAGCAATCGGAATTCTAAAACCTTCAGAAAACCCTTCCTCAAGTAGGTGAGCTGCACGTCTATTTGGATAGAACTTCAAGAGTGCTCTCAAGGGCTCCAATTTTATCGGAGAGCACGCGAGGCCTAGGGATATGTTAGTACCGAGCCCCGGTTGGCCCTTGGGCGGGGGCTGCAGATCCGGCGGAGCCACCCCTGTTTCCCCGGGAGAGGTGACCCCTGCCCCCCGAAAGGGCTGCTGCCTCCCTTTGAAACAGTTGACCGCAGGGTGGCTGCCTAAGCACCTCTCGCATTCGTGCAGGTACTTACAGGTAACGCGCTGACAGGTACCCTTGTTGAAGTCCCAGCACTGTCTACGGCGTTGGGTCTCCACCTTACCAGCTTTTGGCTGCTGAGCGGTCTTCTTCTCGATATTGGGTCCCACATGTTCAAACCAGCAGTTGTTGTCCTTTTGGTCCCAGCGGGTTGAAGACAACAGCGAGGCATTCCTCCGAAAATCTTCATCATACGCCAAAGCAGCCTCATCACCTGCCTGCTCCCGTGCCCTCCTGACGTGAGCCAGGTAGGACACGAGATGCGCGCCCCTCTTAGGATAACAACTTGACACCACAGCCATAAACACTTGATAGCCATTAAGCCAATTCTCAAAAGATCGCTCTACCCGGGGTACCCTGTACCTCCTTTTCCCATAGTACTTAATTTTTTCCCCTTTTCCCTTTACCTGAGCTGGGGGCAGCAAGGAAAACATATCAACGTAATTGCCATTCAATATCTTGTTCCTCTTCCTCTTAGAGAGGTGGTTCTCCAGAATAAAATCAGTGGCAGCGTTGGTTGAGACTTTAACGTCTGGGACCAGAGCCCCATCCTTCCAATCAAGCGTGCCATTAAAAGTCTTCCTGTGAGAGTTGGCCCTTCGCTCGTGAACCCATTGAGGAGCTCCAACTTCCTCTCCCTCCCCCCAATAAGTCTCCATTGGAGCGTCACTATCCCCATCTGAAGAAGAGGTACCTGTTTCCTCCTCGGAGTCCGAAGTGTCCCTCTTTTTGCTTTTCTTCGACCGATGCTTCTTCTTCGCCTTCCGCTTTCCGCCCCGTGGAGCGTCGTCACGGGGGGCCTGGACGCTGGCAGCGGCCGCCTGCTGAGGTGGCAGCTCCTCCTCGGAAGATGACTCCTCCGAGGTGCTTGGTTGACTAGGGTTATCCTGGCAGGCAGCTTAACAACCAGTAGGATTAAAATTGCAAGTGCACATAATTCTTTTATAAGTTTAAGTTGTTTCATCATTGTGATTTTATTGGGAACTAATTTGAGGGGCAAACTCTGTCCAAAGAACAAGAGGTACCACATGAGAGGTTCATGATTTCTGCCCAAACACCCCCCCCCCCCAGACAAGCTAAAGGAGGGAAATATGTTCTTTTCTGAACCCTGTGCAATTTAGGCCTCAAACACCAGCTCCAAATTGATTCTCATATATTATCTTTGTGAATGTGAATGCATGATGCTACAATCTTCCACAAACACATCTGTAATAGGGGATCATCTTCACTACCAACAGCCACAAAATGTGTAATTTGTGGAGGTTGTTGGTTATATTCACAGCTGGTGTTCATTTCCCCCTTATTTGTGTGGTGCAGTTTTCTGGAGTTGGTAATCCCTGTGTGGAAAAACAACAACCCTGAATGAGAACATCTTAAATGCAGATAGCATTCATTTTTGTTTTTTTAAATTTGCATTCTGGATTCTAAGCACCATTAGCTCATACTGCAATCAGGTCTCTGCAAGCATGATCGCTAGAAACTGATTTCTTTATTTTAAAATAAAAGCTGAGAGCGTTGGAATAATAAGGATCCTTTCATACTTGACACCATGATGTGTTGACAAATGCCCATGTTTCCATATAAGTAGCAAAACAGGCACAGGTATGCCTTATCAGTTGTGATGGTGTGTATGTTCCCCCCCCCCACATGAAATCCTTGTAGGGAATTTCATGAGGTTAGGCATAGCTCTAAAAAGTGCCCCAAAACCACATCAATGTGCTTTGGAATGGGTTTGCTAAATGATTTTCATAGAATCATAGAATCATAGAGTTGGAAGAGACCACAAGGGCCATCGAGTCCAACCCCCTGCCAAGCAGGAAACACCATCAGAGCACTCCTGACATATGGTTGTCAAGCCTCTGCTTAAAGTCCTCCAAAGTAGGAGACTCCACCACACTCCTTGGCAGCAAATTCCACTGTCGAACAGCTCTTACTGTCAGGAAGTTCTTCCTAATGTTTAGGTGGAATCTTCTTTCTTGTAGTTTGGATCCATTGCTCCGTGTCCGCTTCTCTGGAGCAGCAGAAAACAACCTTTCTCCCTCCTCTATGTGACATCCTTTTATATATTTGAACATGGCTATCATATCACCCCTTAACCTCCTCTTCTCCAGGCTAAACATGCCCAGCTCCCTTAACCGTTCCTCATAAGGCATCGTTTCCAGGCCTTTGACCATTTTGGTTGCCCTCTTCTGGACACGTTCAAGTTTGTCAGTGTCCTTCTTGAATTGTGGTGCCCAGAACTGGACACAGTACTCCAGGTGAGGTCTGACCAGAGCAGAATACAGTGGCACTATTACTTCCCTTGATCTAGATGCTATACTCCTATTGATGAGGCCCAGAATTGCATTGGCTTTTTTAGCTGCCGCGTCACACTGTTGGCTCATGTCAAGTTTGTGGTCAACCAAGACTCCTAGATCCTTTTCACATGTACTGCTCTCAAGCCAGGTGTCACCCATCTTGTATTTGTGCCTCTCATGTTTTTTGCCCAAGTGCAATACTTTACATTTCTCCCTGTTAAAATTCATCTTGTTTGTTTTGGCCCAGTTTTCTAATCTGTCAAGGTCGTTTTGAAGTGTGTTCCTGTCCTCTGAGGTGTTAGCCACCCCTCCCAGTTTAGTGTCATCTGCAAATTTGATCAGGATGCCCTTGAGTCCATCATCCAAGTCGTTGATAAAGATGTTGAATAAGACCGGGCCCAAGACAGAACCCTGTGGCACCCCACTAGTCACTCTTCTCCAGGATGAAGAGGAACCATTGATGAGCACCCTTTGGGTTCGGTCAGTCAGCCAGTTACAAATCCACTGAGTGGTAGCATAGTCAAGACCGCATTTTACCAGCTTCTTTACAAGAATATCATGGGGCACCTTGTCAAATGCCTTACTGAAATCAAGGTAGGCTATATCCACTGAGTTCCCTTCATCTACCAGGCTTGTAATTCTGTCAAAAAACGAGATCAGGTTAGTCTGACATGACTTATTTTTCAGAAATCCATGCTGACTATTGGTGATCACAGCATTCCTTTCTAGGTGCTCACAGACTGTTTGCTTAATGATCTGCTCCAGAATCTTCCCTGGTATTGATGTCAGACTGACTGGGCGGTAATTATTTGGGTCCTCTCTTTTCCCCTTTTTGAAAATAGGGACATTTGCCCTCCTCCAGTCTGCCGGGACTTCGCCTGTTCTCCAGGAATTCTCAAAGATGACTGCCAGTGGTTCTGAGATCACATCTGCCAGTTCTTTTAATACTCTTGGATGCAGTTCATCTGGCCCTGGAGACTTGAATACATCTAAACTAGCCAAGTATTCTTGTACTATCTCCTTAGTTATTCTGGGCTGTGTTTCCTTTGCTGAATCATTTGCTCCAAATTCTTCAGGTCGGGCATTGTTTTCTTTACCGGAGAAGACTGAGGCAAAGAAGGCATTGAGGAGTTCAGCCCTTTCTGTGTCCCCTGTTTGCATTTCACCATCTTCTCCTCTGAGTGACCCCACTGTTTCTTTGTTCTTCCTTTTGCGACGAACATACCCATAAAAGCCTTTTTTGTTGCTTTTAACCTCTCTAGCAAGCCTGAGTTCATTCTGTGCTTTAGCTTTTCTGACTTTGTGTCTACATGTGCTGGCTATTTGTTTGAATTCCTCTTTGGTGGTTTCCCCCATTTTTTGTACACATCCTTTTTTAATCTTAACTCATAGCCACCCTGGCTTCTTTAGGCACCTTCCATGTTTCCGTCTCATTGGTATTGCCTGACGTTGTGCTTTTACTATCTCCCTCTTAACAAACTCCCAGCCATCATGAACTCCCTTTCCTTTTAGTATTACTGTCCATGGGATCTCACCCAGCACTTCCCTAAGTTTTATGAAGTCGGCTTTCTTAAAGTCAAGAAATTGAGTCCTAGTATTCTGTATCCAGGGCAGCTGTCTACCAACTCCACCTGGTACGCAGGCTGAGACCCTACCTGCCCGCTGACTGTCTGGCCAGAGTGGTGCATGCTCTAGTTATCTCCCGCTTGGACTACTGCAATGCGCTGTACGTGGGGCTACCTTTGAAGGTGACTCGGAAACTACAGCTAATCCAGAATGCGGCAGCTAGACTGGTGACTGGGGGCGGCCGCCGAGACCACATAACACCGGTCTTGAAAGACCTACATTGGCTCCCAGTATGTTTCCGAGCACAATTCAAAGTGTTGGTGTTGACCTTTAAAGCCCTAAACGGCTTCGGCCCAGTATACCTGAAGGAGCGTCTCCACCCCCATCGTTCTGCCCGGACACTGAGGTCCAGCGCCGAGGGCCTTTTGGCGGTTCCCTCATTGCGAGAAGCGAAGCTACAGGGAACCAGGCAGAGAGCCTTTTCGGTGGTGGCGCCCGCCCTGTGGAATGCCCTCCCATCGGATGTCAAGGTGATGGACAACTACCTGACATTCAGAAGACATCTTAAGGCGGCCCTATTCAGGGAAGCTTTTAATGTATGATATTTTAGTGTTTTTGGGTTTCTGTGGAAGCCGCCCAGAGTGGCTGGGGAAACCCAGCCAGATGGGCGGGGTACAAATAATAAATTATTATTATTATTATTATTATTATTATTATTATTATTATTATTGTTGTTGGCTGCTCCTTTCCGCTGTATAGTAAACTTCAGAAGAGCATGATCACTCGCGCCTAATGATCCTTCCACTTCTACCCCACTAACCAGGTCATCAACACTGGTTAGGACCAGATCTAAAATGGCTGTTCCTCTTGTTGCTTCTCCCACTTTCTGGACAATGAAGTTGTCTGCAAGGCCAGTGAGGAATCTGTTTGACCTTATGCTCTTGGCTGAGTTTGACATCCAACAAATATCCGGGTAATTGAAGTCCCCCATTACTACTATCTCCCTTCCTTTTGCATGCTTGGCCATCTGTTCCAGGAAGGCATCATCTATGTCCTCCGTTTGGCTTGGGGATCTATAGTAAACTCCCACAGTGAGGTCTCTGTTATTCTTCTCTTCCTTAATTTTGACCCAAATGCTCTCAATTTGGCTTTGAGGTTCTAAATCTTGGATCTCTTCACAGGTATACACATCCCTGACATATAACGCCACTCCTCCTCCTTTCTTGTCTGGTCTGTTTCTCCGAAATAGATTGTATCCCTCCATTATTACATTCCAATCGTGGGACTTATCCCACCAGGTTTCAGTGATGCCTATTATGTCATATTTAGTTTGCTGTACCAAGAGCTCAAGCTCATCTTGTTTATTTCCCATGCTTTGCGCATTAGTGTACAGACATTGAAGTCCATTAATCATTCCCCCATGTCTCTTATTTAAGGATTTTTTCCTCCCACCACTAGGTCTGCGTGCTGTTTGCTCCATTTGGTCTATGACATTTGGATGATCATCTTCATCAATTGATAGACTCCTACCTTCAGGAGCACTGTCTCCCTCCCCCACATTAGTCAGTTTAAAGCCCTCCTGATGAGGTTTCTGAGATTTTTGGCAAAAACATTTCTCCCAACCGTTGTGAGGTGCAGCCCATCGCTTGCCAGAAGTCCATCTTCAAGAAACTGCAGTCCGTGATCTAAGAATCCAAACCGTTCCTGTTTACACCATTTGCGAAGCCAGCTGTTCACTTCCACTATTTTTCCCTCTCTCCCTGGGCCACGTCGTTCAACTGGGAGGACAGATGAGATGACAATTTGTGCATTTAATTGCTTCAATTTCCTGCCCAGAGCCTCGTAGTCTCCTTTGATCTTCTGGAGGCTATTGCTTGCAGTGTCATTGGTTCCCACGTGAACCAAGAGGAAGGGGTATTTGTCAGTGGGTTTTATGATTCCTTGCAGTCGTTCAGTTACATCTTGGATCATAGCCCCGGGGAGACAGCACACTTCCCGAGACATCTTGTCAGGCCCACAGATCACTGCTTCTGTTCCCCTCAGTAGGGAATCCCCTATCACCACTACACGCCTCCTCTTAGGTTTGGTCGGGGTTCTTCCATGAGCTGTCCGTTCCAAGGTCGCCTGCACATTCCCTGAGGACTGACTTTGCTGCTCGTCTTCATATACCTGATCGACTGAAATGAGGGAGAGATCCTCAGATGGAGTCTGCTCTTCGTCTTCCATGCTAGGGGAGAGGACCTCAAAGCGATTGTGTATTTCTAAACAATCAGAACGAACCCTGGGCCTCCTACTTCTTTGAGTCACGTTTCTCCATATATCTGGCTCCTGTGTTGATGAACTAGCCTCCTTCTCAGGGGAGTCCCCTGTCTCCTCCTTGGTGGAGACGGTGTGCTCTGTTGCTTCCAAGAAGAGTTCCAGATCTCTAATTCTTTGGAGCGTAGCTACACGTTCCTCCAGTTGCTGGACTTTGGCTTTTAAGAGGGCAATCAACATGCAATTGCTGCAGGTAAAGCTGCCTGCAACCTTTGGCAAGATGGCAAACATTGCGCAGGAACCGCAGGCGACTGCAGCTGTTCCCTCCCCCTCCATCTTGAGAACGTCGTTGGGGTGGCTACAGCGGTCCTCCATCATAAAAAGCGTGAAGACAGGACAAATAACACCCCCCACAAAAAACCTAGGTCTCCCCCAACAAACGTTTGAGACTAGCGCCCCAAATTTAAAAGATGGATTAAACTGCGCGCGCCGCTAGGCGCGCGCCGCTGCCCTGCTACCTCTGATAAGCTCCTCCCACAGCTAATCACCTTCCTCAACAGAAACCCTGCCCCCTCGTTTCAGAGAATTCCAGTGAGAGCTGGCCTAGGCTCTGTACAGGCTAATCCTCCTGTAGCAGAAAAGGGTATTTCTTCCTCAGTCTGGAATCATCCATGGTTGTCTTCAACATGCTTCTTTCATTTTTTTAAAAAAATATTTTTATTGGTTTTTTCCAGATACAGGTATACAACGAAATAACAAAGAAAGAACAAAAGAAAAGAGAAATAGAAGAAATCCAACTTTCCAGTACATCTTTTCATGACCTACCGGACTTCCCCACGTCTCCCTCACCCTGCTTTCTTTACAATAAAAATATCAGCAAATTAATACCTTGTTTCATGTGTTATTAATACTTTCAAATAGTTCTCTTTTGAGTTCAAAATACTTATTATCGAATTTCTTATACCCTAAAATAAATACAATGTTATTTTAAACTTTAATCCTTTCATAATTATATCTTAATTTCCAATATACCAAATCTTATTGCTGGAGCTAAATTTCCCGAATCATGCAAAGTCTTAAGATTCATATAACTTATAATGTTTTTGTAAATAGTCCTTAAATTTTTTTCCAGTCCTCCTCCATTGCTTCTTCTCCCAGATCTCGGATCCTGCCAGTCATTTCGGCCAGTTCCATATAGTCCATCAATTGCGTCTGCCACTCTTCCAGTGTGGGTAAATCTCGTGTCTTCCAATGTTTTGCGATGAGAATTCTTGCTGCTGTTGTTGCATACATAAAAAACGTTCTATCCTTCTTTAACACCTTCTGGCCGACAATGCCCAGGAGGAAGGCCTCTGGTTTCTTAGGGAAGGTGTACTTAAACACCTTTTTTAACTCATTGTAGATCATTTCCCAGAAGGCCTTCACTTTTGGACAAGTCCACCAGAGGTGAAAGAATGTCCCTTCAGCCTCCTTACATTTCCAACATTTATTATCAGACAGATGATATATCTTAGCAAGCTTGACTGGGGTCATGTACCACCTGTATATCATTTTCATAATGTTTTCTTTCAAGGCATTACATGCCGTAAATTTCATACCAGTGGTCCATAACCTTTCCCAGTCTTCAAACATAATGTTGTACCCAATGTCTTGAGCCCATTTTATCATGGCTGATTTGACTGTCTCATCCTGAGTGTTCCATTTAAGCAGCAAGTTATACATTCTCGAAAGTACCTTAGTATTTGGTTCTAACAATTCTGTCTCTAGTTTCGATTTTTCCACCTGAAATCCTGTTTTTTTATCCAGCTTAAAAACCTCTTGAATTTAAGCATAATGTAACCAATCTCGCACCTTGCTCTTTAATTTGTCCAGGCTCTGCAGCCTCCAATTATCTCCAATTTTTTCTATTATTTCCCAATATTTCAGCCAGCCAGCTTCCATATTGGGTTTTTTCCGGGCCTTAGCCTCCATTGGTGATACCCACCTTGGGGTCTTGTTTTCTAGTAAGTCCTTATATTTAGTCCAGACAATGAATAATGCTTTTCTGACAATACGGCTTTTAAACATTTTGTGAACCTTAACCTTGTCGTACCACAGATATGCATGCCACCCAAAAGCATTGTTAAACCCTTCCAGATCTAAGACATCGGTGTTTTCTAATAGAAACCAATCTTTCATCCAGCAGAAAGCTGCAGCTTCGTAATATAACCTTAAGTCCGGCAGGGCAAATCCCCCTCTTTCTTTTGCATCAGTTAGTATTTTAAATTTTATCCTGGGCTTTTTGCCCTGCCAGACAAACTTAGAAATATCTTTCTGCCACTTTCCAAAACATTCCACCCTGTCCACAATCTGTAGGGTTTGAAACAAAAACAACATCTTTGGCAATACATTCATTTTTACAGCAGCAATTCTACCCAACAAGGAAAGTTTCAATCTTGACCAAGTTTCTAAATCCTTTTTAACCTCTAACCAACATTTTTCATAATTATCTTTAAATAAATTCAAATTTTTGGAGGACAAATTAACCCCCAGGTATTTCACTTTTTTAACCACATTTAATTCTGTTTCCTTCTGAAACTCATCTGTTTCTAAAGGTGTCAAGTTTTTCCCCAAAACCTTAGTTTTTTGTTTGTTCAACTTAAATCCCGCCACCCGACCAAACTCATGAATCAGTTCTAAAACTCTTTTTGTACTAGATTCTGGCTCCTGTAATGTTAAAACCAAATCATCTGCAAACGCTTTCAATTTATATTGTTTCACTCCGACCTGTATTCCTTGTACCAACTGGTCCTCCCTAATCATACTCAATAGCACCTCCAGGACTGAAATGAATAAAAGAGGGGATAAAGGGCACCCCTGTCGTGTTCCTTTTTTGATTTTAAACTCTTCTGTCACCACATTGTTCACTATCAGTTTAGCTTTTTGCTCTGAATAAATTGCTTCTATACCATTTTCAAACCCCCGTCCCACTCCCATCCCTTCCAAATTTTTCTTCATAAACTTCCAAGAGATGTTGTCAAAGGCCTTCTCCGCGTCAATAAAAATTAACACTGCTTTTGTATTGATATCTGTTTGCAAAAGTTCCAAAATGTCAATAATGTTACTAGTGTTATCAAACAAGTGTCTGCCTGGGAGAAAGCCTGCCTGGTCCTTGTGAATTACTTCATTTAACACTCTTTTAAGCCTGCTTGCCAAAATGTCTGCAAAAATTTTGTAATCCACATTTAGGAGTGAGATGGGACGGTAGTTCTTTAGTTGAGTCTTTTCAGTTTCCAGTTTAGGAATCAATGTGATGAAAGCTTCTTTCCACGTTTCCGGTGCCTTCTTCCCCTCCATAATCTGGTTACAAACCTCCATTAATGGTTGTATCAAGTAATCTTTTAAAGTCTTATAATACTTGGAGGTAAGTCCATCTGGGCCTGGAGATTTGCCAAGTTGCATATTCTGGATGGCACTCTCGATTTCCTGTTGTGTTATTCGGTAATTTAAGATTGTTCTCTTTTCTTGAGATAGTTTTGGTAATCCATTAACTTTTAAAAATTGATCTATCTCAGTCACTTCCTGAGGCCCTTGCGTATAAAGTTTTTTGAAATACTTCTGGAAGCACTTTCTAATTTCTTCTGGTTTCTGTATATTTCTCCCTTCAACCTCCAGATTGGTAACAAAGTTCAATTTTTGTCTCTTTTTCAACTGCCATGCTAGCAGTTTTCCACATTTATTCGCCGATTCAAATGATCTTTGTTTCATTTGTTTAATTTTCCATTCCACTTCTTGATTTATCAATTTTGCATATTGTGCTTGATGGAATTTGATTTCTCTCAGAACTTCTTTTGATTTTGGATTTAATCTCAGTTTTTTCTCACCTTCTCTTATCTTTTCTAAAATCTTATCCTTTTTTCCATTCCAGAGTTTTTTCTTAATCGTATTTTGTTGTATCAGAAACCCTCTCATTACAGCTTTACTTGCGTCCCAGATTGTTCTTTTTTCCACCGAGGTGTTCAAGTTTATTTCAAAATAGTCTTTTAGAGTTTTTTGGGCCTTCTTCACAATCTCCTGATCTCTTAATAGAGTGTCATTCATCCTCCATCTGAAGGAGCCGGTTGGAGTAAGTCTCAGTTCCATTTTCAAAGCGTTATGGTCGGAGCAGGTTTTTGGGCAGATTTCCACTTTTTTAGTCTTAGGTGCCAGCCCTCAAGATGTCCAAATTTGGTCGATTCTTGTCCATGACAAATGAGCCTCAGAAAAGAATGTTCCTTCTTTACCTAAGGGGTTCCTTGTCCTCCAAATGTCAATCAGATCCATACTGTCAGTCAGTTCAAAAAAAGTCATAGGTAGTCTGCCATCTTTAGTTAAGTTTTGGTTTTGTGACTTGTCCATAAAAGTAGAAACCACCCCATTCATGTCTCCCATCATAATGATGTTGGAGTAGTCCAGATAATCCAGCAGTGTCTCGTGCAGCTTCTTGTAAAATTCCGACTTCCCTTCATTTGGTGCATAGATGCCTACTATCAAAACCTTTTCTCCTTGTGTTTGAATCTCAATTGCCAAAATTCTTCCTTGCTCATCTTTAAACAGAAATTTCGGTGACAGGTTCTCCTTTGCATAGATCACTACGCCTCTTTTCTTGACTTTATCTGATGAAATAAATTCTTGGCCTAGTCTTTTGTTAATTAACACTTTCCTATGGAGCCTAGTCACATGGGTTTCCTGCAAGCAAATAATGTCCAATTGTTCTTTTTTCAATATATGAAAGATCCTTCTTCTTTTTTCCGGGGAGTTTCCACCATGTATGTTCCAACTAAAAAGCTGCAGAGACATCCTGGATCAATCTAGAAGTTCTATAGGGATGTGTCTTCCTTTTCGTCCAGACCCGGAGGTGGGGCAGGTGTTGATTCAGGCAGAGGTGGTGGCCAGGCTCCTGCTACTCCTTTCCGAAGGTCCTCTCCGTGGTCGTTCAAGAATTTTAGTTGGTCTTCTGCTGTTCTGATTTTAACTTTTTTTCCTTTGAAAGTGAAAGATAGTCCTTGGGGAAACTCCCACCTATAAGGAATTGTGTTGTTTCTCAGTAGTCCTGCTAAGTCCTTATATATAGTTCTTAAGTCCAAAAGTTGTTTCGGGATATCTCTGTAGATTTCTGCCTTTTTACCTTGAATCACCAATGCTTTTTTGAAATGTAGTCCTAGTATTTTGTCACTTTCTTGCCTAGATCTCAAAATGATCAGGCAGTCTCTAGCTCTGTCCTTCCTCACCACTCTTCCCAGTCTAAAAGCGGTGACAATTTTAAAGTCCTTATCTTCTTCTATGCCCCAGAACTTTGATAATTCTGATGTCAAAAAACCAATCAAATCTTCTTGTTCAAGTTCTGGTATTGCTCGTAATCTAAGATTATTTTCCCGATTTTTCAATTCCACCATAGACAGATAGGCCTGTTGTTCACTGATTTGCCTGCACAATGGCCTTACTTCCCTTCTTACCTCCTCGGCCTTCTTATTAGCCTCTTCTGCTTTTTGATTCGCTTCTACAGCCAGTTTCCGATTTTCTATAGTTGTTGTTTGAAGATTCCCAATTACTTGTGTATTTTGGGAGACTTGTTCAGTCAGCTTGTTGATGGTAGTTGTAACTTGGTCAAACTTTGTATTTAAAGCTGCCAGCTGGTCCAAAATTTGTTTAGAAACTGAGTCAATCCCTCCTGCAGCCATATCTTTTGGAGCTGGCTCTTGGGCTGGCTGAACAACTTCTCCTTCTTGCAATGTTGAAATAGTAGGAACAGATGCTCTGCGTGGCTGTACAGTCAATGTTGTTTGTAGCAATTGCTGAGCAGATTGTTCTGCTTTCATTTTGGCTGCCCTTGTTTTCCTTGTGCCACTCATTCCACAGCTGTCTATGCGTCAAGGTCAAATTGTAAATCCCATGGGAAAAATAATCCAAAATGTAAACAACCACCCAGAAGATAGTCTAAATAATGTGCAGTTCCCAGAGATTTGTTAGTTCTAAATCCTCTAGAGGGAGCTCCCCTGTAAATCAGAGGGAAAAGAAAAAAGAAAGGAAACTTTTTCCACCATTAAACAGCAGCCCAAAAAGGAAAAAAGATTAAAGAGGTACCTTCAATGTCCTTTAAACTTGCAGAGCTTTCCCAAAGTAATACAAAGTTTCAGTAATGGTGCAAATAGCAGTCTCTTATTTGTATCCAACAGCGCTCAACAGTAACGCTTCCACATTTAGTTACAGTTTCTGCAATTTGACAGCTCTTATAATCCTGGCAGCCCAACGATTTGGTTATTCTACTTTTGTAATCCACTTAATAGGAAAGAGGAGAGGTTTCAGTTCAAATCAGTTCACTCACCAACAACTTAGTCCTTTTCCCTTTCAAATAAACCAGTTCAGACTTGCGCGATTTTGACAGCTTCCTTTTATAGTCCTTTTCAAAGCGCTCCCCGCTTGCAAAAGTTTTTGCTTTGATCTTAAGCAGAATCGGAAGGCGGACTTCCTGTTTTCACCTCCCGTTTTCAGCCGAATTTAAAGAATTTTGTCTCAAATAAATTCTTGTAATCCTTACTCACGAGTGTAGAGTTTTGAAGCCAGATTTTCCAGGAAGAAAGGACAGCGCTCATAAGCAGCAGCCGCGCGGCTTCGCTTCCGCAGAAAGAGCGATGAACTCACAGCACCGCTTCCCCTTCCACGTTCCAGAGCCCCTTACGAGGCTCCTTCGCCGTTTCTGGAGTCGCTCCTGGTGCCCGCCGAGTCCCATGGCCACGGCCACGGGCTCACTCTGCCCGTGGTTTTTCTTGATGGGTCGTCGCTGTGCCGCAGCGCACGACCCTTTTCCGCGGAGCCCCTCTTCAGAGACTGAAGAGGACCGCCATTGCTGTTTCGCGCCACCTCCGGAAGTGCTTCTTTCAATCTAGATCAATTCTATATCCTATTGTCCACAAGAGAAGGTGTAATTATTTGATACGCATTTTAAAACTCTCCCCTTGGTTAGGTTATCAACACCTTTTCCTCCTTGCACATGTACCAGGTGAATGAAGAAGGAAGTGGTGTTTGTGATCATAGCATACTCACACCAACAACATCTTTGGGAGAGTTATGGCTACACGTTCAGAACCCGTTGCTGGGGTTGCCTATCTCTTTTTTGAAATGGACACAATGAAGGGTAATGCAGAATCAATTTGCAATGAGCTTTTGTTTTCAGGAAGGAATCAGTTTCTCATGAAGTACCTTTCAGGGCCAAAAAATATATATGTGACAGATGTAGATTGTGTGAGGATTATATAGAAAATATGTAGCCCCCATTGTTTGTAGAATAACATTTTTTTGTGTAAGCAGCCTTCATCTGCACCTTCTAGGCTAATGTGTGGATTGGAACATAATTATCCCTCAAATTTTACACTTCTCCAAATCTTGCAATACAGTTCTTAGCAAAAAGAGAGAGAGAGAGAGAGAGAGAGAGAGAGAGAGAGAGAGAGAGAGAGTTAAACTGTGTATATTTTGGATAAAAATTGTTTGAAAATGCATTGAGACAAAATAAGAATTTAACCCTATTTTTAAATATGTATTTTATCATAAAATCCATATTTAAACATTTTAAAAAAAAAATATGCAGATTTTTGGGGAATCAGATGCAGCAGTCTTATGAATGGACACATGCAAAATGGACATTGACCAGAAACAGACCGATCCATTCATGCCTACTTTAGAGTCTATCAAAAGCTGCCTGTATGTAATATGCACACCACCCCCAATCTCCACAGCGGTGCAAGATTCCAGAGAGTTCCAGGCATGATTTACTTCAGGTCTGTGTTTCCTTTTGGACAATGTGGCACAGCGGAGACTGTGGTGTTTTTATGATATATGGCTTATTTACACATATATGCAACATGAGCCTATGATGGAGGGGCTCACAGCATTACACTCCCATTTCTGTAACCTTGGATTCCAACTGTCAGCTCACATGGTGTTCTGGCCACAGCTTGCTGTGTTTAACAGACTGGCCTCTTTCTCCTAGGTCATATCACCACCCCTGCAATCCTAAAACAACTTCACTTCCTTTGTCCCAGCTAATGACCCATCTTTAGAGGGTCGTTGCCAGTCTGGATCCTGGCTTGTATTTTAACATGCCAAATCCAGTGTTTGGCACCAAGGAATTAGAAGGGGAGCCCAGAAACCTCACAAACTCATAACCAGGGCTTTCTTTCAGCCAGAACTCATTCCGGCCTCTCTCATGTGACTAACATTACCATTCTAAGAGAACAAGGGAGGTGTTCATGGTAGTTCCAGCACCTCTTTTTCTAGAAAGCACTGCTCATAACAATATCTTCACCTTGATGTTTTAAGTTTGTCATATCAAGCAGGAAAGTGTCAGTTTAAAGGTAAGCGAGTTTTAGTATTAAATCTTGCGTATATGGATAATATAAAGGGCTTGTTGGAATCATAAGAAAATGTCATCATTTGTCATCGCCCTAGAATAGATCTTTTCCAACTGAACAGGAAAATTTGCTCATCCATAAATAGCTCGCTGAGTACAACACGACAGGAAGCCACATCTCCATTGTTTTTCATGCTCAAAATTGTATAGCTTGATAGTCCTAAAAAAACACCCCAACCACCTCATATTTCTTGGTGATCTCAGCTTTCTCGAAATCAACATTTTAATATTAGTTTTTCCCAACGTAGTTAATTAAACATTATTGTATCTTCCCAGCCTCCCTACCGAAACCTAAATCTTTTTTAACAAGGTGCGGAAAAGTATCAAGAAAAAGATTGCTCTTCCATTGCAACTGTGGAGCAAGCTTCGGAGCTAGGGGAGGAAACCAAATTTCTCCCTCATGGGGTCTTCTCAGTGCTGATGGGCCACTTAGTAAGAGGTTTGGAAAGCTAATATAGTGATGGCTGTTGACAAATAAAACCAATGGAGTTTCCAGAGACGAGGGAGGACTAGCCTTCTCTTGGTAAGAAGTTACAACGCTTTTGTAGCTTTAAAAGATTGATAGTAGCAGAAGGTCTAGAAATGAATGGGAGGTTAGTAACAACAACAGAGCGACAAAACATCAAACATTAAAAACTTCCCTAAACAGGGTTGCCTTCAGATGTCTTGTAAAAGTCAGATACTGTGGTACCTCTGGTTTGCGGACAGGATCCATTCCAGAGGTCCGGCGAGATTCCAAGGTTTTCGCAACCGGAGAGACTGCTTCTCCACACACACACAGCAAAAACCCAGAAATATACTTCCAGGTTGCCACTTACGTATCCCGAAGTTTATGTAACCAGAGGGATACGTAAGCGGAGGGACAACTAGTTGTTTATTTCCTTGACATCTGATGGCAAGGCATTCCACAGGGCGGACACCACTACCGAGAAGGCCCTCTACCTGGTTCCCTGTAGCTTCACTTCTCGCAGTGAGGGAACTGCCAGAAGGCCCTCGGAGGTGGACCTCAGTGTCCAGGTTGGACGATGGTGATGGAGATGACAAAGCCCTGGACCACACAGACCAGGCCTTCCCAAGTATGATCTTGTTGCCCTATTCCAGACCATTTTCAAAGGCAGCCTGGCATCTAACACGCTGTAGTGATCAAAAGGAGAAATTACCAGAACATGGCTCACTGTAGCAAGGCAATCTCTATTCAGACAGAGATTGGGAAATCAGCCTAAACCATCCAAGTACCTTCTCCACATCTTCAGGGCTCAATGTCTGAAAATCATCCAGTATAACTAGACCAGTTAATGCTTGTTTTGTGCCAGTCATACCAGCTGGGAAGTCTCCCAGAGCCTTCCAGAATTCTTCAGAATTCATTAGCCTCTAGTGGCAGACCATTTCAATAGGCCAGTTGTGTAAATGGCTGCTGAAAGTCTAAATCTCCATAGGAAGTGATCCAACCAGAACAAGACATAGATGTTCAGTCTCCCACTTTCAGATCACCATGGTTCTGCCCAGTTGGGCTTATGACATGTTAGGATGGCTCCATGGTTATCAGAGAAGCCCCGAGGCCCCGAGTTGCCCTAGGTTCATTGGCCATGGCATGAATTCTGCAATCCCTCAGAACCATCATCCACAGCACCAAATCAGAAACCATCTCCACCACCTCAGATAGATGCTCCACCGTCACAGACTCTCCAATCTGTCACAGTTGTTGTTGTTGTTTAGTCATTTAGTCATGTCCGACTCTTTGTGACCCCATGGACCAGAGCACGCCAGGCACTCCTGTCTTCCACTGCCTCCCACAGTTTGGTCAAACTCATGCTGGTAGCTCCAAGAACACTGTCCAACCATCTCGTCCTCTGTCATCCCCTTCTCCTTGTACCCTCAATCTTTCCCAACATCAGGGTCTTTTCCAGGGAGTCTTCTCTTCTCATGAGGTGGCCAAAGTATTGGAGGCTCAGCTTCAGGATCTGTCCTTCCAGTGAGCACTCAGGGCTGATTTCCTTAATGATGGATTGGTTTGATCTTCTTGCAGTCCATGGGACTCTCAAGAGTCTCCTCCAGCACCATAATTCAAAAGCTTCAATTCTTCGGCGATCAGCCTTCTTTATGGTCCAACTCTCACTTCCATACATCACTACTGGGAAAACCATAGCTTTAACTATACAGGCCTTTGTTGGCAAGGTGATGTCTCTGCTATTTAAGATGCTGTCTAGGTTTGTCATTGCTTTTCTCCCAAGAAGCAGGCATCTTTTAATTTTGTGACTAATACTCAAAACTGGCACTCAAATGGACAAGAAGCCTAAAGAGGGAGAATTCCTGAATACCACATTGAACCCCATTCCCTGACCCTTGAATTTATATTGGTGTTGCGTTAAACACCTGGCAGAGCATTGATGGAAGAGACTAACTCCTCCCAGGTCTCCACCCAGGTCTTGGTAAAGCAGGCCAGTTAGCTCCCTCGTCTATTGTCAAAGCATGGATGATCTGATATTTAAGTTTATAATTTTCTTCAGAATTTTAGACTGAAACTATGCACAGAAATTGGCTAGCTAAAAGATAGGAGGCTGTGAAAATGGAATGATAATGAAAACAGCCTGGGACCCAAGGGCATGGCATTTGCTACATAGCAAGTGCTCTTATTACATAAATATATTACATAAACACATGTATAATACATGAGCATTGCCTGACTTTGAGACGGAATGATGTCACCTCGAAGAATGATGAGGATCTCAGGTATTCCACAAAGCAGAGCAAGTGTGGCTTTCCGATGTTAACATTACATTACTGTTGGCATGATTTAGTCTGCTCTCAAGGCCTTTAAATTAAGCAAAGCTGCTGTGGAAAGTGAAAGATGTCAGGCCATTTGAATCGCGATGGAATTTTGAGGAACGTTGGTGTCGGGGCAGCAGAAGAGGAAAAATGAGAATGGGGGGGGGGAATCCATTCAGAGAAGGCAACTATTAGCAGCTCCCTTTTTAAAAGGGACATTTTAAATATTTGTGCAGTGCTATGCATGATACTGGACATGCAAAACATGACTTGCTGTGCTGCGCTTTTAAGAAATAAAACCCAGATGAAATATGGGCAGTTTTCCACATGTCAAAACATACCGTTCAGATAACGACAGAAACCCTTCTCATCAAGGCTGGTGAACCCATCGAATCAGGCTATCACAGAGCAAGCTGGGGATAATGAATGAATATAAATAGCTTCGTCTGCCAAAGGAGATTGCCTCCTCAAAGACAGTGAGGCAAAGCACTGTAGCAAAACAGACCTCACAGGTTTCTAGGACTCTCTCCTCACAAGGAAATTGACCCTTCTCAGACTTCTTACTGCCTTGGGAAGTGGGGAGCAGGAAACGTAGTATTTTAAGGAATTTGGACTGTGGAAACAATGGCGTTTGTCATATTTTTGTGCACTCCCCTCTGCTGGCGAGACGTCATGGGGGAAGCAAAAAAGCAATATTGAACAACAATAACATTATTACCTACTCAGCCCACTCCCCCAAAGCACAGGGAGTGTTAAAAGAATATACAAGCATCTTCAAGGTGTTCCTAAGAAGACGCGGGTGGCGCTGTGGATTAAACCAGAGAGCCTAGGGCTTGCTGATCAAGGTCGGTGGTTCGAATCCCCGCGATGGGGTGAGCTCCCGTTGCTCGGTCCCTGCTCCTGCCAACCTAGCAGTTCGAAAGCACGTCAAAGTGCAAGTAGATAAATAGGTACCGCTCCGGCGGGAAGGTAAACGGTGTTTCCATGCACTGCTCTGGTTCGCCAGAAGTGGCTTAGTCATGCTGGCCACATGACCTGGAAGCTGTACGCCAGTTCCCACGGCCAATAAAGCGAGATGAGCGCCACAACCCCAGAGTCGGCCACGATTGGACCTAATGGTCAGGGGTCCCTTTACCTTTTAAGAAGACAAGAACTAATAAAAATAAACCTAAGCTATATCTTGAGCAGTGGTGATGTGGCTCAAGCAATGGGGAACAGGCTCTGAGGCAATGTGAGGCAGGTCCCATAGGCAGGATGCCTGAGCATAACTGTCAACTTTTCCCTTTTCTTGCGAGGAATCCTATTCGGAATAAGGGAATTTCCCTTTAAAAAAGGGAAACGTTGACAGCTATGTGCCTGAGATAATTATTGTATCCCAAGTTAGGGAAAGAGATATGAATTGGAAGCCTCCCTTCTTGGGTTCCTATAAGACAGAAAATAATTAAAACTAAAACATTCTCATTTGCCGGCAGAGTGGGAAAAGAGAGAGAGAGAGAGAGAGAGAGAGACAAGAAACATGTCCATTCAGTCTTCAAGCAATGGTGTCTTTAGTTTAAGGAACAGGTAGGTAGCCGTGTTGGTCTGCCGTAGTTGAAACAAAATTTTAAAAAAAATCCTTCCAGTAGCACCTTAGAGACCAACTAAGTTTGTTATTGGTATAAGCTTTCGTGTGCATGCACACTTCTTCAGATACTTCTTCAGGTATCTGAAGAACTGTGCATGCACATGAAAGTTCATACCAATAACAAACTTAGTTGGTCTCTAAGGTGCTACTGGAAGGAATTTTTGTTTGTTTGTTTAGCTTAAGGAAGTATGTGAAAGGGCAGGCAGTTTGCGCAGGTCATCATGACAACCACCTGTTATGCATGAGAAATATACTTTTCTCCTAGGTGTGTTATTAAGGGGAACGCACCATGTGTTGTTCATTTCTGCTAAAAGCCCCATGTCAGCACACCATTCTCTCTCCACAAAATATGCAGTCGTACTCTCCACTAGTGGGATGTATTTGCAGACATGAAATTGTTGGTCTGGCGCCAGACAATGAATGTTGCCAAGGAAATACTGTATTTTCAGGGGTATCTGCCTGTTAAGTGAGATTTGCGCTGCCCACTCATCACAAAACAACAGAGAAGCCAACACAGGATGCAAAATGAAGTCTCCAGACACAGGAGGAAGGATTATACTTGAGAAAGGAAATGTTTATATATATATATATATAGTTTTTGAGATGATCACAACTCATATTTCCGGTGTTTTGAACATTGGTGCAATTTTTGAGTTGAAGCCTGCAGAGTTGGTGTCACCATGGCACTCAGTTGAGAGCTGTGGAGGTTAAGAGGACAAGCTATAAGGCAGGAAGTCTCTGGTTAAAATATTGCCTCAGCTGTGGAATTGTTAGATGGTGTCTCCCTCCTTCTCTCTCTCTCTCTCTCTCTCTCTCTCTCTCTCTCTCTCTCTCTCTCTATCTGACTAAACCCTTCTCTTCACCGTATGCAATATGCAATGCTATAGTAGGACTGAGATAATGTCTGTGATCCATTTCCCCCTTTCCTTATTTTTAGAAGCTCAGATCTACTCACCCCCACATATATATTTTTTATAATAATGTTTATTAAAGTTTCACAAACAATAAAAAATTCCAAAATTTAAACATAAGAAAAACTACTAAGATATAAAAATACAAAAACAAAACACATAAAAAATACACAATAAAAAACAGTTAACAAAAGAAGAGAAAGAAAAAAAAGAATAAGAACAAAAAGAAAAACCAAAAGACAAAACAGAAAATAGATTAATATTTTCAAATCTTATACTTCATTCACTAGTTTCTTGACCTCCTCACACCTCCCCTTTTGTATTCCAGTTCAGATATTAAATTCAGCAAATCCTTGCCCTCTAACATTTATCCTCACTCAAGATATTAAGCTATTATAGATATCAATTTTCCAATTATCAATCCCTATTTACATTTTCTTAGAAATCTCCACTCACCCCCACATAATAACCCTATTAGTAGGTTGGTCTGAGAGACAGTAAACAGTTTCATGACTGACTTGGACTCGGGTCTCATCTTGAACAATCTGAATGATGATGTGGGTGAGGATGGCAGAAAATGAGTGTTATTTTATTTTCAGGCACCGAAGGAGAAAATGAGTGGACGTCAGCAGTGGCTTGAAATATTATTAAATAAGGGCAATGCGTGTCTAAGCTATTATAACAAAGCAAAAGCAATGGGTTAGGTCCAAGTAAGTCCTACGCAGAGTAGACCCCTTGGAATTAACAGAACCAAGTCAGCCATGTCCTTTATATGATAATGATTGAATGTCCCTAAACTGAAATAATAAAAGTGGTCAAAAAGAATGTGGAGTGTGGAATTCTTTTTAAAGTCTTAGGAAGACAATGTCAAAACCTGCTGCTTCTTGAAGATTCCACATCAATCTCTTCTTTATCTCTCCAAACAGAGAAAATGCAAGGTGGTGTGATTTCATTTCATTTTGTTTTCCAGCTTTCTGCATTTGTATTTGTGAGGGAGGGAAGCGGTGCCCTTCTAACCTCAGAAAGTACAGAAAGGAGAAACAGATGCTGAAATAAATAAATATAAGAGAAGAGCTACATTTTGTCCAGCTTAGACACTGCCACCCATTTGTGAGGCAGTACAGTGGTACCTCGGGTTAAGTACTTAATTTGTTCTGGAGGTCCGTTCTTAACCTGAAACTGTTCTTAGCTTGAAGCACCACTTTAGCTAATAGGGCCTCCTGCTGCCGCCGCGCTGCCGGAACACGATTTCTGTTCTCATCCTGAAGCAAAGTTCTTAACCTGAAGCACTATTTCTGGGTTAGCGGAGTCTGTAACCTGAAGCGTATGTAACCTGAAGCATATGTAACCTGAGGTACCACTGTACTGCTATTAACACATGCCTTAGCTACATCAAGTTTGGATTGCTGCAGTGTGTTCTGCACATGCTATTTTGAAGAGTCTTGGGAACCTGTAGTTGGTCCAGAATTGGACACACATTTGTAAGAACCTATGGCATCTGTCCTCCAGTGCTTGTCTTGATTGCTAATTGGCTTTTGTACACAATTCAAAGTGTTGGTAACTAGCTTTAAAGCCCTGCATAATTTTGGTCCAGTAAACAAGAGGGAAACTGTAACAGCCTTCCCAGAAGTAGAGGCACTTCTCTGAGTACCATCTAGGGTAGAAATATAGCTGATAGCAACAAGAGTTAGAAGGGACTTTTCAATGGCTGCAACATTGGGTTGCTTCAGACAACCTAGTTATTGAGCCATCATTCCACTTTGCTTGCACAAAGCTTACACGAAGGTTAGATTATGTCTGGTCTTCACTGAGTATTTGTTCTGATTTGCTTACAGGGAGGTTATACAATGATGAGCATTCATCCCATTTTGTTTGCAGGGTGTTTATACATCTTTCCATTCATCTTTTGTTCAGCCCACACTTGTCAATGCATTTTCCCTTCGCTTTCCAAACTGCAAAAAGTCTTTTTCAAAGTGGATTTCTTATGCTAGGGCAGCAGAGCGTTTTAATCCACTTTTAATTGTGCAGACCTAAACTTATTGGTAGGCACTTGAATCACTCCCAGAAAATATTTGACAGTCTGGAGGCGTCCGTTGTGGAAGCCTTTTGCTGTTTGACAAAGACTTTTTTATTTTGACAGACGTGCCTGTTAAGTACAAACAGCTCAATCCTAACTATATCTGTTTAGAAGTTAGTCCTATTAAATGGGGCTTACTGCCAGATAAATGAGTTAGGATTGCATCTTAATGTTTTATTGAAAGGCTGTGTTGCCCTTTTTTTAAAATGTATTTGTCAGGGAACTGACATCGGAGCGAGAGGCGAAGGGGAGGTTCCCAGATGATGCTGGCGAAGGACCCAGCTGCAGGGGGAGAAACAGCTCAGTAGAGGGGGAAGCCAATCAGCGCAACACCAGGGATAAAGGGGGGCAGACGGGGGAATTGGAGAGAGGGCTCCAGGACTCTTCACTGGACATCAGTGAGGAGAGCCCAGGTCCTCCGCTACCCACGCCTACCCTGCGCAGAAGACTCCCGCGCAGTGAGAGGAGGAGGAGACTGGGTGTCAAACAACTTTTATGTTGGAAGAGGTTCAAGAAACGCCCACTGACAGATTCTGCCAGTGACTGAGGCAGCCACCATGAGAAGAGGCTGTGCAGTCAGAAAGGTTTAACAAGGCAAATTAACCAAGAAAGGCACCAGTTTACGCACGAGTAACTCATACCTATTACAGTATTATTTTACAATGATGCTGCCTTTTGTTTCCTCGCTCAAGTTGCTATCAGATAACAAAAACAACAATTTAGTATTTATATCCCACCCATCTGGCTGGGTTTCCCCAGCCACTCTGGGCGGCTCACAACAGAATTAATGATAATGATGATGATGATGATGTGATAAAACATCAGACATTAAAAACTTCCCTAAACAGGGCTGTCTTCAGATGTCTTCTAAAAGTCAGATAATTGTTTTTTTCCTTGACATCTGATGGGAGGGCATTCCACAGGGTGGGTGCCACTACCGAGAAGGCCCTCTGCCTGGTTCCTCTGCCTGGTTCTGCTTCCATCATAGGGAAGAAGAGTTTGGATTTGATATCCCGCTTTATCACTACCCTAAGGAGTCTCGAAGCGGCTAACATTCTCCTTTCCCTTCCTCCCCCACAACAAACACTCTGTGAGGTGAGTGGGGCTGAGAGACTTCAGAGAAGTGTGACTGGCCAAGGTCACCCAGCAGCTGCAGGTGGAAGAGCGAGGAAGCGAACCCGGTTCACCAGATTATGAGACTACCGCTCTTAACCACTACACCACACTAGGGAAGCAAAGCAAGACAGGAAACAAGGCAGAGCTCCATGGCAAGTCGTTCCTTCAGCGCAAAGACTTTTGGCTGCACAGCAGAACTTCCCTTTCCTCTCTCTGTGCACCTCACCACGCACCTCACAGCACCCGTTAAATCTGTTCTGGGTTTTCCCTTCAACCTTCTAGAGCAGATTTTGGAAGGATGGTGGGGGGGGGGACACAGGTAGAGGAGAGAAAGTGAAAGTTCTATTGCACAATTCCTGAGCAAACAGAACGATTTCACCGGATACCATCCCTAACAAAAGTGGTTTTAGGGTGGCAGGCCCAGTGAGGTTGCACTGGGTGCCTCACCGCAAGGGGTTGCAAAAACAATGCTGTAGAACGGAATGAGAGAGGCTGGTGGCACCAAATTTAGTGTCGCACAAGGCGCTGCTGAATTTGATAGCCCAAATTCCAACACTGCCCTTAGGGCTTATGAATTTGACAGGTATAGGCCTCAGGTTCTGTTTCCCTTTCTCCCTCCACCCCTTCAAAAAAAAAAGGTGTCCAAAAAGATGGAATACACCTGTGGTGGTATTCTTAAAGGTAATGTAGTGTAATGGATCAAGTGTTGGCTGCCAAACCGGGAACACAGGGAACTTCATCCTGGATGAGCCAAGGTGCTCATTTGCTGACCCTACCTCTTGTGGTCCCTTCTGTCATTTTGGGCCACAATTCATAGGAAGGGATTGAATGATAGACTCATCCCATGGCATCTGACATGAGTGTGCTTCAGCAGGGATGGGGAAGCTGTGATCCTCCCAATGTTACTGAACTGCAACTCCCATCATCCCTGACTGGGCGCTGGGAGTGCACAAACATCTGGAAAGCCACAACCCCATCCCCATCCCTGCACTGCAGCAACTCTCATGCCACAAAGGCAACATCAAAAGGAGCCTGCAGGCATCTTGTGAGAGAAAAGGCTTGTCCATTGTTGAGCGTTCTTTAGCTGTTAATCCACCTTTTCCCCATTTTAATTAGACCAGAGTTGAGTTTGTATATGAGGAGCGATTTGGGCCTTTTCCTTTCATAGCAATAGGCGTTCCCTTTTGTCTTTGTCCCTGCTTTTTAATTTGTTGATTCTGTTGTGTCAAGTAAGCTAAAACCTAAAATCATCATCATCATCTTTTTTTTTAATGATATTTATTGAAAAAATTTTAAAATTACAGAAAAAAACACAGCAGAAAAAAAGAAAAAAGAGAACAAAGGAAAACAAACCACATCACACAATGTAGGTTCAAAAAAACCAAAAATACACCACAAACAGATAAAAACAAATCCATCATTCTTGAATCTTCAACTTTCATTACCTTCATTCTTTGACCTCCTCCTCCTCCCTTTTTTTGTATCCTAGTTATTAATTATTGCAGCAAATCCTTTCCATATTTCATAATATTCTGTCATTACATTACCTTAATCTATTTTCATCTTATCTTATAGAAAACCTTAAAACTTAAAACTTAAATCTTATTTTTACCAACTTCTCATAACCATAATATTCTTGCCTAATTCATTAGACATTTTTGCTAGAGCCAAGTAATTATGTTCCAACATTTTTCTAACATTCATCAATTTTATAAACCAATCCTAGTAAAAAAAAAAGAGATAAAAACAATCCAATCTTCATCCAGCGTCCCTTCCTCCTGGTCCCGGGTTTTGTCAGTCCTTCACATGAACTACATCAATTAAGGGGGAATGTAAATAGCTGCAGACGTACAGTAAATTCCCATACTGACAAATCCTAAAAGAAGAGAGGTGTGCAGAGACCAGAGGAAGAAAAGTGAATACCATATAAGGGGGTCATTGGAGCACCCCACCTTGGTTCCCATAGGTTCAGGTCGGGGGTCACAAGCAAGAGACTTCAGCCAGGAAATAGAAGCAAAACAGCGGCCAGTAGGCCTGATCTTTATTGTTGCAACAAGACTTCCTACTACGACAACACCAAGATGAAGCAGCCAGAAGCCCCAAACAATGGTTACATCAGTATTTTTAAAGTCTCCCCAAATTTCCCACAATACATCTCAAGATGCATCATCAAGTCATCATAGATAGGTCACAGAAAAGGTGTGGTCTCAATATAGTCTTTCACACTTACTTCCAATGACTCCCTTATACAATGAAGAGGTGTCTTGTCATCTTTTGAGCCTCCTGGGAAACTCACCAAACCTGTTGTAGCCCAGAACTAGGTGTATACGCTGTGGATGACTGGATGCTGATGGAAGTGAGTAGCCTGAGAAGGATTCAGCAACCTTGGTGCCTGCTCAGAAAAGTAGAGTGAAAGACTAGAGTGATGTCAACAAGTTTCAGGAAACCTCTTCATTTGTGGGGTGTAGTTCTTTCTTTCTTTCTTTCTTTCTTTCTTTCTTTCTTTCTTTCTTTCTTTCTTTCATCTTTGCCCCTCACTTTCCCTCCTTTTTTCTGCATCACTTTATTTCTTTGTAATTGTCCCCCCCCCAATAAAATATTTTTTTAAAAAAATAATAATTGTGGGGTGTTCTATGAGGTTGTTTGGGGCCTAAGCGAGACCCAGGAGGCTGAGAGCTGCTGAATGGGGGAGGTGTGTCAGTGGGAGAAGGAATTGATATCAGGATATTGTTTATTAATAATTTGTCTTAGTGTGTTTTTGTAGCATTGGTTGTAATTGTTTTAGTTTTCTGTACACCACTTAGAGACAGTTTTATATATTAAGCAGTATAAAAACAGTTTAAATAAATAAATAAATCAAACCTTGAGATTCTCAGAGGGGTATGATACAAATAACTAAAATGTGAATATAATATCCTTTACCAATAGCTCTTCTGTATGAGACTTCATACAAGTAGCTGCATCTGTGGCCAGAATACTTGCTTGTCTCACTCTAGTTTAGAGCTCTGCCTCTAGTTTCAATGTGTGCATCTGGAGGGGCGCAGAGTGAAATAAGAGAAATCAGTTTTCAAACGAGCATTTTGTGGCACTGAAATCATAGAAAGATCTCTTCCCCACCCTCCCAAAACTCCTCAACCTTAGCAAATATACACGATCTAACTTCTAGGCAGTCAGGGAATCTCAAAATAGCTTGAGGAGATCAATCACACTGGAGTCATAATTTAGCTGTAAAAGAAAATCACATTGCACATGCGGTACCAGGCAAGCTGCTTTGGAAAGACAACACGAGATTAGAGATGCCTGCTCCCAAGGAGAAGCTGCCAGCCGATGGATTGTCATTTTAATTTATGGCTGCAATAGCGCAGGCAGCCGGCATGGATTCTATATGATTCAATAACATTCGATTATTTCTGGGAGCTGAACAGCAAACTGCCACCAGTGTCCCAGTGCTAAGTGCCTCTAAATATGGCAATCATTCCTTTTCTTCTTGAAAGAAATGATGATTTCAAATGTCATCTCTTTAGGCAGTACTTAACAATATCCCTGTCACTGTGCAGTCACAGTAAACCACAGTTATTAATTTGGGATTATATGACATTTGAAAGCAGATAATATTGAAGCTCGGATATAAAACAAGCTCCCTTATGCATTCGTGGGAACTGATCTCCTATTTTTATCAATTGCTTCATGTTTAAGTTAGATTGGGGGGACGGGGGACGACTTTCTTTCTATTCCCACGCATAATTCCTCTCAGAACCTTCACACAACGATCGGAAAACCGTGTATAAAACTTATTTCCAAAATAAAATAAGAGGAGAGCTTTGTACCTCAGCCAGGTACCTCTCTCTCTTCAGAGAGAGCTATTTAATTACCCATTTAAAAATGGTTAGTTTCTTTCAGAAGTCAAGGCAAGTTTTACTTTTCCTGCCTTGTTGGGAAAGGCAAGTCACTCTAGGCAATCACTCAGATTAGTTCAGACTGAGCAAAGGAAGCCCTAATCCAGTCATGCTGTCCACTAACCCCCCCCCCCGCCCCCACAGAGAACCAGTGGACCCCATTTGCCCCTCAGATGGAACATCTGATGCTGCTTTCCTGAGCCTGATTTATTATTATTATTATTATTATTATTATTATTATTATTATTTAATAATAATAATAATAATAATAATAATAATAATAATAATAATAATAATATGAGGTGATGTTCAGTTGGGTATTGTACATACGTGGTGGATTGTTTGTTAATGAAATACCTGTTCTAAATTACTACATTCAGAATTGCATGTTGACGACAACCAGGAGTGAAATATATTGCGGGAAGGCACTGTGGAATATTTGAGGGCTCCACATCCTTTATCCCTCTCATATGAGGCAGCTAAGGAATAGAAAAGGGAGAACCATAGAGTCATCTAGCCTAACCCTCTGCAAACCCACAACCCTAGGTAAAGAGTTTCATGCTGTGCCGACTGAGCTATCCCAGCAGTTTGAGTACAGTGTTGATGGAAGGGACAATGTACACTTACGTACACTTACGTCTCGCAGTGTACCCCCATATCCCATTTACCCTGATGTGCCCCAGTTCCCCTATTGAGGGGCTGGTAGGGGTACACGCCCAAGGCCTAAGCCAAGGTCTTCCTACATTCGGAAGTTTAATAAAGTTGTGGCCTAATTTTAATTCCATAACACGTTGTCAGAGTCTTTATTCCTTTCTTATGACCCCTGGGGGCTGGGGCTGTCACCGCCTGGTCACGCAATGTCAGTGTCTGGATTCTCAGTGGTGGGGATATGGGGTAAGGACGGACGGACCTACTACTGAGACAAACTGGGATCTGTACCTGCTGTTACTGATGGCTTATGATGGTCTGTTGAGGAAATACAAAGGTGGTGTTTGTCAATTTATTTTCTTTTTTAATATAGTGCCGTTTGCCTCAGGATACAGATTATAAGATTGGGTGTCTGCACTATATTACAGCTCCAAATGTACCTGTGAGTGCAACGTGACGAAGATACCCCTTGCTCTCTTCTAAATTCCATATTAATTAATTGGAGATGGCATCACTCTCTCAAGGACGTATCTTGACCGCAATAGGAGCACTGGAAATGAGTGAATGAATGAGAATACGAACATATGATAGACCGCTCCACCTACGGCCCTCTTCCCGGCGATGAGATTCTGTTACCCTTTTTGCCCTTGAAGGTTGCTATGGTCGTGATTCAGTTGTTTATTTTGGCTAAACTCTGGGTGCATTTCCAGAGACTAGGATAAGAATAAAATGAGTATATTCAGCTATTAATCTGAGAGAAGACACAAGGGTGAGTTGCAAAGCTTCCATCAGGCAATACCAGAGAGAGCCAGGCTGATGAAAATACAGCAAAGATCAAGAGTTAATATCACGAGGGATAACAGGATTTGGGCCAGACAAATATAATGCATGATCTTAATAAATTACAGAAAAGTAGCCGTGTTAGTTGGGGATGGGAATAGAGCATCTTAAAGGCTACAGCACATTCAGTTCAGATATCTGTCTCTTGCAGAAGTCATGCCTTATGACTAACAAATTGACTAACCAATTTATTCAAGCATAAGCTCTCACAGGCAAGAGCCTATTTGATCTGATGAAATGGTTTTAACAGATGCAGACTCTGGGCATTGTTTCCTCACCCACTTTTGACCAAATACCTCTCCCATTTTCTGAGAGAACATGGGAATACAGGAACACTGCAATTTGCCTAATACGCAATCAAGCCAATGGTCCATTGACTGGCACCAGCTATGCAGAATTTCAGATGGGGGGTCTCCTCCAGCCCTACCTGAAGATGCTGAGGACTGGACCTTGGACCTTCTGCATACAATGTATGTGCTCTACCCACTGAGCCACAGTCCTTTCCTTGTAGGGGTCTTAGTGGACCGCAAGCTTAACATGAGTCAACCTTCCATGGTTCCAGTTACAGATGGGTAGCCGTGTTGGTCTGCCATAGTCCAAATAAAAAAATTCCTTCCTGTAGCACCTTAAAGACCAACTAAGTTAGTTCTTGGTATAAGCTTTCGTGTGCATGCACACTTCTTCAGATACACCTTCAGATGCATGCACACGAAAGCTTATACCAAGAACTAACTTAGTTGGTCTTTAAGGTGCTACAGGAAGGAATTTTTTTATGAGTCAACCTGAGAGCGATGCAGCAGCAAAAAATGCTAATGCTGTTTTCGGCTGCAGCAACAGAAAAGTGTCCAGATCAATGGAAGACAATAACACAATGAAATCCAAAACAGTAACAATTTATTGCATGTTTATTCAAAATCCATTAAAAACTATTTAGTTTAAGTAATGCAAGAAAATCAGTCAGCTTGATCCAGTGACACCAGAGAGAGCCAACAATTACCAAAATGTCCTCTAGGGGAAGAAAGTTTCCAAAGCTTCTAAAGCAAAATGTCTTACAGTCAATTCCCCTAGAGTTCCCCAACAGTCATTTGTAACAGTTTCCTACGTTTTCAGAGTTTAGCAGGTCAGTAATTTTTGTAGCTCTCCTGAGCCAAATAACTTGAAACAATGTAACATTCCAAGTAAACTATTAACTCACTGACAGTTCTCACTCTCCGGCTTTCTCGCTTAGGCAGTCCATTTCAGGGGTATTTGACACAGCGGTAAAAGTTTTTTGAAGTCTTTTTCCGGCAGGTTCCAGTCACAAATTCCACCCCCTTTTGCTCCTGCCCGCAGAAGGGGGGACGTTTCACAATTAATGTCTAGTTCCCTTAGTTCTTTACGATTTCTCAAAGGTTGCAGCTTTTTAACCTTCTTTGCTGTGTACTTTTGCAGTCCGGGAAAGGCTGACTTCCTTACTTTAAGCCAATCCCGTTTTCAGCCAAAATTCTAGGTATTTGTAAATCCAAATCGTTTTTCAGTCCTACTCACAGGTTTTAGTTGTAATCCAAATTTTCAGGAAGGAATCGGCGCTCTCCGGCTATGGCAATGCGGCTTCGCTTCACGGGCTGGGTGACGACTCTCAGCACCGCACTTTACCCCCACTGCCGTTCCGGAGCCTTTAAAAAGGCTCTTTCGCGATTTCGGGGGGGCGCAATGGTGCCCACCGAGTCTCCTTGTTTACAGGCTTCCGCGCCTGTAATTTAAAAGGGTCCCCGCTTCGCCGTAGCGGCAGGACCCGAACTCGCAAAACAGACCCCCTCCGGAGCTCGGAGGGAAATCCGCCATTAGCCGATGGCGCCGACCGGAAGTGAGAGCGAGCCATTTTCAAATAACTCAAGGGCTATCCCATGGAAGATGCAGCAAGCTTTCTTTCTCCTGCTCTGGACGGTAGGACTTGAACCAATGGCTTCAGGATACAACAAAGGAGATTCCGACTAAACATTGTTCAACAAAAGAATGGACTCCCCTGGAAGGTGATGGACTCTCCCTCCTTGCAGGTTTTAAAGCAGAGATTAGATGACCATCTGTCTTGGATTCTTCCTTCCTTCCTTCCTTCCTTCCTTCCTTCCTTCCTTCCTTCCTTCGAGTTCTGCCCAATCTCAGTCCATATTTCATGGCTGGTTAAATCATCTGTCCCCCTCCTGATTCTCGACGCCTCTTCTTCTGCCAGTCTTTGGCCAAGGCTTACCTGCTTTCAGATTTTGCCGGAAGCAGGCCAGCTCCAGCCAAATTACTGTGTTCTGCAGAGGAAAGAAAAATCTGGGTCAGATGACACTACGAACCCCACCCTGGATGGGTGCAAGAGAGCACAGAAGCAGCCCCACACCAGGAAGGACGGGTCTCCCTATGGCTTGGGCCCAATTCCTTGCCCCAGAGGACCTCCCTGGGCCCTGCAGCCTCCTGGGAAGAGGTGGAAGGACAATACCAGGAAAGGGGGCAGAAAAAGCCTCTGGCCTCATCCTGGCACCCAGGGACACACACCACATCTTCTGCATTAAAAGTTGCTGAGGGGGTGTGCTCTTGGGGGGATGGAAGTAACCAAAGAAATGAATACAAGAAGGCAAGATACTTACTCTGAGGTGGGGGAATCTTCGTGAAACGGCCAGCAGCAGAGAAATACTGCTGGCCGCTAGTTTCCTTTCCACCTCACTGCCCCAAAGGGCGTATGTGATGGCCTGGGAGAGCCTGAGTACGAGGTGGAACGCATCCTGGACTCCCGATACCGCAGGGGAAAGCTGCAGTATCTCATTGACTGGAAGGGGTACGGACCGGAGGACCGTTCCTGGGAACCAGCGGCCAACGTCCACGCACCTGCCTGCCTCCGAGAGTTCCATGCGACGTACCCCGGCAAGCCGGGTCCGGACCCTCGGTTGAGGGGGGGGCCTGGGAGGGGGGATGGTGTGATGGCCTGGGATTCTGATTCGGAGGATGAAACAGAGGAATCCCAGCCTGCTCAGGAATCCCCGCCTCCAGGGCCGGCTGAACTGGGGCAAGGCCTAGATGCTGAAGAGCCTGCACCTGTGGCAGTGCATCAGGAGCTGGCCCCAGGTGAAGCCCTTCTGGCCCCAGAGGGGCTTGATGACTCAGTGGCCACAGGTGAGCCTCCTCCAGGGCCCAGTAACCCTTCGGCTTTTCCTGATCTGCAGAGGCTTAGGGCAGAGAGGCGAAGGGAACTGGTTGCCCCCAGGAGGAGTGCTCGCCTTAAGGCCAGAGGAGGCGGGGCTCCTGGGGGCCGGGACCGCCCCTGGCCTTAGAAGAAGATATAGCCCGGTCAACCCGGCCCCAGGTTGCGGGAGCAACGTCGTTGTTGGCTTCGGACCTTCCTGTGTTCCTGATCCCTGCTCGGCCTCCTGTTCCTGACTCTCCGGTACTCCTGTTCCCTGCTCGGCCTCCTGTTCCTGACTATCCGGTACTCCTGTTCCCTGCTCGGCTTCCTGTTCCTGACTATCCAGTACTCCTGTTCCCTGCTCGGCCTCCTGTTCCCGACCATCCGGTGTTCCTGTTACCTGCTCAGCCTCCTGTTCCAGTGTTCCTGTTCCCCGCCCGGCTCTCTGCATCGGACCTCGCTCCTCTTCGTGTGGACTCTGCTACACTCACGGTACCTTACCCCCGGGACCAGCACAGCGTAATATCGGTGGTCCTGCGGGAGGAAAGAGTGTCTCAGTGTCAGGAGCCAGTCTGGGCCAAAGTGGCCCTCTGCTGCCCCCATCACAGAGTCCCTGGCACTCCCGAACCATGAGGGTTGCCAGTTTTGGTCTTGGGCCAAATTGGGGGCCAAACGGGACAGGGGACTCCGTGTCCCAGAAATGGGACAGTCTGTTGGGTAAAGGACCGGGAGTGGCGTTTGCCCTCCTAGGTGGGTCATAAGGAAAGGGTTAAATGAGTGTGAAGTGATTGGCCAGTGGGCACCCAAGGGGAGGAGTTAGAGTTAGAGTTGGAGTTGTGTGGAAGTCAGTTGGGAGTTGGAGAAGGAAGAGGGAGGATAAGTCTGTGGGTTGGTCGAGTTGTGTTGTGAGAGAGTGAGAGAAACTGATAGGAGTCAGATAGACAGTTGGGATAACCAGTTAGCAGTTATTAGGAAAGGTATAAGCCGGTATAGAAACTAAGATTAAGAAACTGACAAGAAAAATTATCCGAAACCATAAACTTGTTAAGGCTTATAAAATAAACTTGCTTATTTGATTTAATGTTAACAGCTGTCTAGACTCTGTGTGTACCCGAGAGAAATGGGTTGGTGGCAGCAGGAAAGTGATCATAGTGGTGGCACAGGGATCAATAGACCGTCAAACGTCCGGGGACCCTGTGTGATCACCGCAGGGGGCAACCCTAAAACCACTCCTGATGCCATCAGGACACTTACAGTGAGCAGCTGGAGGTAGGTGCCAGCATTGGGAGCTTCCAGAAGGAGACCCTCCCCCCCCCCCAGCAGGCTCTGGAAGTGCCTCTTCAGTTCCCACAGGAAAAGAGAGAAGAGAGGTTGAGTGCTGGGTTAAATCTTGCAAGGGTGTGAGAAGAAAGAGCAAAGGGAAGTCAAAGCAGAGGACATGCCTCTTTGTCCTCCTCCTTTTCTGCACCCCCAAGAACAGCCTCCATTGTCCTACGCAGGATAGCACTGGCCATATCGTAGCTGAAATATCTCCCATGAAGCTGGAGAGAGAAAGTGAAGGGGTTAGAGGCTGCCTCCTCCCTTGCCCCCTTCTCCCTCCTGCCTGCTCTTGCCCACCCGAAGCTCCCCCTGGAGTTTTGCCCCCCATCCACCCCAAAGACCCCACTCACCTCAGCTGGAGGAGGGCCTCCAAGGCCAGGGCCAGGCTCAGGGGGTGATCCCTGAAGCACTCCAAGTGGGCAAAGATGTGCTGGAAGAGAGAAGAGGAGGAAAGTCAGCTCCTTCTGGGGGTTTCCGGCAGATGGCTCCGACCCTAAACGCCAGGCTTGTCTTCTTAGGACAGCCCTGTCCTTCCTGGAGAGGGAGGAGACCCCTAGGAGGGTCCTCCAAGCATCAAGGTGTCCCAGAAGAGGAACAGAACATGAGGACGGTGGTGGAGTCTTCCTTGGAGCCAGAAAGACCCCCAGGAAGGGGGAGAAGGCCAGTGTCGTAGGGCAGCTGGAGAAATGCAAAATGGAGCCAGGCAGAGGTGTAGTAGTTGGAGGGCTGGACTAGGAGGACCCGGAAGAGCAGGGTTTGAATCCCCACAGCCATGAAGCTCCCTGGTGGACATTGGGCCAGCCTTGCTTCCTTTGCAGGGCTGCTGTGAAGATAACAATTGGTGGCAGGGAGAACCATGAAGGCCACCTTGAGCTCCTGGGAGGAAAGTGGGCTAGGAATGTCCTAGTAAATGTAAACAATGAGAGTAAATGAGTGAATGAGAGAGTAAATGTAAACAATGAGAAAAGGGGAAGGCGGGGAAAGAGTATGGAGGAACTGAGCTCTCTGGAGAAGACTGGCCGGGTCGATTTCCAGAGAGCCAAGGCTGTGCAGGGGACCCCAGGACTCACATCCCGCCCACAGGAGGCCAAAAGAAAGCAAAGGAATGCTACTCACGGTCTGCACATTTTGTTCATGAAAAATTCCCACCCTCCTCTCTAAACTAGCTAACCATCTAAAATGCCCACCCAAGCCTAACTCTGACCCCAACCCCAGCCCTGAGCCTAAACCTAATCCCCGCCCTAACCCTACACTTACCCCTAACTACTCCTTTATGCACAAAATATATACAAAATGTGCACAAATGTGCACAAAAGAAAAATGTAAAATAAAAAATGTGAAAATAAAGAACAAAAAATAAAATAAAATAAAATAAAAGTGTTAAAATAAAAAGTGAAATGATAAATAAAATAAAAATAAATAAACTCAAATGAATCAAATAAAAGTAATAAAGCAAATAACAATAACAATCAAATGAACACCTCTCCTTATCGTCTCCAACCACCACCAACTCCTATCTCTACTACTCAACTCGCCTCACTACTAACCCACAATGGCCGCCTGCAAGTTGGTGGCTTTTAAGGGAGAAGCAAGAGATGTCACAAAGGAGGGCAGGTCCTTGTCACCGTGGCAACCCCCCACCTGGCCCTGGCCCCTCCTGAGAGGTGATGCTCCACTGTCAGAACTTGGAGGCACCTGCTGTTCCGCCTGCAGCTGAGCTGTATCTTCTCTCGGCAGATTCACGCCGGCATTTCACATCCTTCTTCCTGCTGCCCCATTTCCAAAGGGAGACCATCCCCACATCCTTTAAGGCAGGCTAGGGGTCTGGATTGGACCATCTGCTTTGCATGCAGGTCTTTTGTCCTGGGAGGCATCTCCAGGTAAGGGGGCTGGGAATGTCCCCCCCCCATCCAAAACCCTGGAGAGCTGCTGCCAGTCAGAGCAGGCTAGTTGAAGAAGGATATTGAGCAGCAGGAAGGTGACCAGAGGAGGGTGACCAGGATGATGAAGAGTCTGGAAACCAAGCCTGATGAGGAACAGTTGAGGCAGTTGGAAACCAAGTCTGATGAGGAATGGTTGAGGCAGCTAGGTATGTTTGGCCTGGAGAAGAGGAGACTGAGAGGAGAGAGGAGAGCATAGCTGTCAACTTTTCCCTTTTCTTGCGAGGAATCCTATTTGGAATAAGGGAATTTCCCTTTAAAAAAGGGAAACGTTGACAGCTATGGAGGAGAGCCATCTTCTAATATCTGAAGGCTACAAGAGGGAGCAAGCTTGTTTTCTGCTGCTCCAGGGGGGACAGCAGGAGAGGAGATTTAGACTAAACATTAGGAAGAACTTTCTGATGGTAAGACTCTCTGGGGCAGTGGTAGACTCTCCTTCCTTGGAGGCTTTTAAGCAGAGGTTGGGTGCCAATCTGCGAGGGATTCCGCTGCAATTTGGGGAGCGCATAAGGCCTACTCTACAGGGTTGCTGTAACCACACAGGGCTTCTGAGAATCCGAAAGTGCCTGACAAATATTGGGCCTTCCATTTCATTGTGGGGAACAGCTGCAGTGCATCAGGAAGCGTCCCTCAACTTCCATTTCTTCTCTCTCCTGCAGCCAAAGGAGCCGGGCTGGATTACCAAATAGGCAGAGTAGGCACTGGCCTATGGGCCCCACATTTTTAGGAGGTCTCACGACAATGGATCAAAATAATATTGATTTGATCTTGAAAGAAAACGGCAATCAAGCTTTCCTGGTTCAATGTTATTCCAGCGTGCTCATGAGGCCTGTCCCCCCACCCAGATTTTGACTGCCAAGGGGCCTCCGCAGGGTTTAATCCAGCACTGCCCCATGAACAGCCCAGTATACCTGAAGGAGCATCTCCACCCCCATCGTTCAGTTCCACCCCCACCCACTGAGGTCCAGCTCCGACAAGTGATCAGCTTGTTGCTGAATCATCTGAGTCTTACAATTAAAGATTCCTTCCTGGTAAAATCCCTTCTAATCCCTCTTTTAAAAAAAATAAACACAAGAATCTGATTAACGTTAATATAAAAGTAGTTTACTCACAGATTCATTCAGGTTCACCGACATATCCCTGAAGGCAGGCTTAGGTTGCATAACAACTAGAACTATTCCATAAAGAAGTTAGTTCCAAGTGACTGCAGCTAAGCAGTCACTTCTCCAAACACACAGCAACATACAAAATGGAGAACACACACTGATCAGAACATGGAGGCCATGTGCTCCTCCATGCTAGTACAACAGACCACACCCTCTTCAAGTCACATGTAGTGGAAGTCTGTCCCAACTCAGGAGTAAAGAGGAAGTCTTCTCCTGAGTGGTACAAAACATCCCCTAACATGTCCACTGTAGGAATGTTGTACTTGACTGCAGTTTTATATCCCACAAAATGTACATTTCCTTATTTTGCCTCATCCTGGTATATTATAGGTTGCTTCCATATAGGTGTTTATTGTGGGAATGGCACTGCTCTCGCATACACCCCCATGACAGCATCAAAATGCTAGGCTGTGTTTCATTCCTTTTATATTCAGAGTCGCAGTTTTCACAGAAAATCAGGTAAGTTAAAAAAAAACAAAAAACAACCTGCTGCCAATGCCCCATTTGCAATTTCTGAATGGCCAGTTTGCAATATTAAGCCCCCAGCTGGAAGCACCCATAGAGATTTCAGTTGCCACACAAATGCGGTGGGGATAGGGCAGGATGCAATAATATTGTGCATTTCAAATGTTTGTACATAGCACTAGCAAAGGTGCTGGTGGGTAAATATGTATTGAAAGGTATATGCTTGAGGGTTTCCTATAGGCATCTAGCTGGCCACTGTAAGAACAGGATTCAGTTCTAGATGGGATTCAGCAGGGATCTTCTCAATGGCGTAGCTAGCTGCTCGGGGGCCAGGTGTGGCGCACACGTCCTTCAGCTGGGGGCAGAGCAAGCCGCCCATGGGGGCAGGGGGTGCTGCGTGGAGCCTCTCTGCTGCACCCCCCCCCCCAGCTGTAGAGTGGCTGAGGGAGAGGCGGAGGGCAGGTGCAAGTCCCCCGCTGCCATTTCAGGCAGCCCAGAGCCTTCAGGTGCCCAATCCACCAGGAGAGACGTGTGACTCGGGCATGCTGCAGGCCCTGTGGTAAGTGCCGTCCCCCGCAGTGTGGCACCCAGTGCCAGCCACGTTTCGTTATGTTTGTTGACTGAACAAAAAAGTTCCGTGGTCCCTTTTTAAAAAACAAACAACCTCCTATTTTTGTCATTTTGTCAGCCCCCTCAGTGATGACACCTGGGGCAGCCCGCACCTTCTGGACCCCCTTCCTCCGCCACTGGCTCTTCTTGTTTTCTAGGTAAACTCTTAAGGCTACAGCTCATTCAATTCAATTTCATTCTGGCCATACGCTCCACACATTTTAAGGACATGATCCCATACACACACCGCCAAATCCTGGGAACAGTACCATCGTTTGTTAAGGATGCTGGGAAGTTTAGCTATGTGAGAGGTAAATTACAGTTCTCGGCATTTTTGGCAGGTGGGGGGCAGCCATGTATGGTGCGATCTGTCTCAGTTTGCAGAAGCCACACCTTGCATTTACTGCACCACGAAATAGAGAGGCTGCAGCAGTGGTTCAGCTGGTAGGAAACAAACACAACAGACAAGTTTTATGGTTTCACTATGTCAGCTACTGCTGTACCAATGTCTTCTTTCTGGGTTACGCTATTACAGCATGTTGGGTAAATGAGGGCTGTTAAGCCAGTATATAGTGTTCCCTAATTTAGGGGAGGAAAAGCACCCTGGGCTATGCTAGAGAGCATGTGATGATGGAACACTCACCCCACAGTCCTGATAAAAATTACTACCCAAAGCTGCTATTCCCTCTTGAAAGCTGCCATTGGTGTCCCCCCCCCCATGCCACAGTCCTGATCTCTTGGCAGCTATTTAGCAAGGGGGGGAAGCACACAATTGCTAATTATCTGCTTAGCATAACATGTTGGTTTGGCTCAAAGAGATCCCAGTGCTTAGTCAGCAAGGACTCTTCAAAATTTGATCCTACAAACGTTACAGGGCTAGACATAAAAAATACTCCCAAAAGGAGGGTTCAAAACAACAACAACAACAACAACAACAACAACAACAACAACACCCTAGCAGACTGTAAAGAAGACGACCCAAGAAGGGCAAGGGAGAACTGAGAAAAAGAAATATAAGATAACAATTCCACAGACTGATTTGGGTGTGTGCACAAGGCTTCTTTCTCTTAGTATGTTTTTCTTTGATCCAGAGTAGCCAGTCAAACAACACCCAAGGCGAGTCTAGCAGGAACAAGGTGGAGTCATGTTTGCAGCTGGGCTCTTCCAGGCAAAGCAAAACCCTATACTGATACAATCCAGTCCTGTTCTTCCTAGTGCTAAGACTCAGAGCTGGCACCTGAATGCCAGCCAGACATCCTGACAATTCTTGTTTCAAGTGGTGGCTGAATAGACTCATCATCCATATTTCCCAGTTATCCACATTTTTACAAGCTCTTTTCATGCAGCTCAAAAAGGAGGTGTATGAAGTGCAACATAAGAAGAAAAGCCCCAAGAAACAAGGCATATTTTAGTAAAGTGAATGCAAATCTACTTCATAAAATATACTATTGCTTTTCCATATATATTAAAGAACTAGGGGCTGCCACCCCTGCTTGCTCTTCTCACCAACCCACCAGCTCCACCCCACACCTTTGCTATCCTCTCCTTCTCCACATCTCTCCCTAAACCCCCACCCTCTTCCCTCACAGCTCACCCAAACGCCTCTTCCTTCAGGAGCGGGTGCATGAGAGAGCAGTTTGCCTATGATATGCTTCCCCCATCTTCCTTGTGATGCTGCTCCAGTGATATTTAACAGAGGAGGGCACATCAGAGAGCAGTTTGCCCAACTGTTCTCCAAAGCACTTTCCATCCTTTAAATGGCACTCTTTCCTCAGCAGTTCACCTGGGATGCTTCCTTGCTCACCTGTCGGCTGTTCTATCACCACACTGTTTTTGGCATGAACGACAGTGTGACGCTTACAAAAATAGAGTATAGAGAGACAAATCACGATGGGAGAGGCTGAATATCCAAGTGGCTTCTTGTGAGACAGGGGAGGTGAATCCCCAAGTATGTACACATACAGCCGTAAAATGCATTCACTGCCTTTCTCAGATGCATTCCCCCCTCTCCAGTGTACACACTGAATATATTGTCTCCATATCGTTCGTTTAGCATTCTTTGAGTGTCTTGAAAGTGCCTTTCAGTAGAACAGTTATAAGTTGTTCTATATTTTACCATGCATGTTGAAGCACCTCTTGGCCTTGTGTGGAAACTGAAAGTGCCTTCTCTGAGGAACCCCTTCTTGGGAAGGGTCTTGTGATGTTGTTGGGTTATACATGTGTAGCCACTGCCCGCCCCCTTGGAGATTCACTTGACAGATGCTGGAGCTATTTGGTGTTCCAGACTACCTTGAAGATAACTACACGTATATCAGTATACTGATACTCCAAGCATCGCCTGAGCTCTGCGAGTACAGCTCCCAACTGAAGTGCAGAGTGTTTGAAGACCAGGACATTCGCAGGGAAACCAAAATGCTTGTTTACAAAGCTATTGTACTACCAACCTTACTGTATGCTTGTGAAACATGGACCACTTATAAACGCCATCTCCAACTCCTTGAAAGATTCCATCAACGGTGTCTCCGAAAATTTTTACACATCACTTGGGAAGACAGGCGAACTAATGCCAGTGTGCTGGAAGAAGCAAAGGTCACTAGTGTCGAAGCAATGATTCTTCAACATCAACTTCATTGGACCGGTCATGTTGTTTAGATGCCTGATTATTGTTTTCCAAAGCAACTACCAGTACTCTATTCTGAACTTAAAAATGGAAAGTGTAATGGCAAATCTAAAAAAATGTAATATAAGCACCAACAACTGGGAAACACTGGCCTGCAAGTGCTCCAACTGGAGAACAGCCTTTACCAAATGTGTCATGGGCTTTGAAGATGCTCAAACATAGGGTGCAAGGGAGGAACATGCTAAGAGGAAGGCACGCTTGGCAAATCCACACTGTGATCAACTCCCACCCGGAAACCTATGTCCCCACTGTGGAAGGATGTGTGGATCCAGAATTGGCCTCCACAGTCACTTACGGACTCACTGTTAAAACTGTGTTCGTGGAAGACACTCGGCTACGAGTGATCGCCAAAGAAGAAGTCTTCAGTCTTTGGAGAGTCACATAGGTTTCACTAATGTTTTGCTCTCTAAAAGGATGGGCAAAAACAGCTCTTTAAAAAGGACAGGTAGAATCTCTTTCTCTTCTCTACATGAACACAATTGGAAAGGGGCCAGTTTCCACCACAGTATTTATTATTATTATTATTAAAGTTATGCTTCCAGTTTATCAAAACCCAGAAGCTTGGATCAACTTACTGCTTTAATCACTATAAACCTTTTCCACCAAGAACCATATTATCTGACTGCTTATGGTGGCAGTTTGACAGATTTGAGCTGCCCCCACCATCTCCTTTGCCCTTAACAAAACATAGTTGATGTTGCCCTTTAAGAAATCACAATGACTCCAGTAGAATTAATTGGTATAACAGGGAGCAGATAGATCAGAAGCCTAAAGTGCCCCCCTTTCCTCATTCAATAAACCAAAATTTGCGATATTCCCCGCCTGTCTGGTGTCAGGCCAGGGAAACTCTTAAGCATAACACACCATGAATGCCTTGCAATAAAACAGGCACCACAGTCATTAGCCATGCACCGCACCAGAACAGGGAGCCTCTGAGCATACTCAGAGTGCCCTGCCCAAAGAAAAAGATACGTAGCCATGAAGAGAAGGAAGCCTATGCATTTACAAATAGGTTCATTCAGTGTTAGTTATACTCAGGGTAAAGCAACTGAAAGAAATAGATATGACTAACTTGAGTATTAATTTCAGTGAGTATCTTGTGGGCAGATGTTAGCTGAGGACAACCCAGAGTGTCTTGACTCCCACCCTACTCCCACCCCTGTAAAAAAATGTAGTAATGAAACTGCCTGCATGGTACAAGGGAAGGCAGCCTCAGGGCCTACACTGAATTAAATATAACTAACACTGTCTGTGTAGCCTCTGCTGCCAGGCTTCTGGTATCTCAATAAACTCACAGGGTTTTATCTTTAAAGGGAGTGTGGTGGGCATTAAGAGCGGGGAGCAAATAAATAAATTAATGTGCCCTATCCACAGAGGACAAGCCCTCTGCATGTACTGATGGCAATGATTTAACAACTATTCATGCAGGTACGGACACTTACAAAGCAACGTTTACAAAAGCACTTTTATAAAACCCAAAACCACAGCACTTCAAAAGCTGAAGTGTGTACAGAGCCTCTGTCAATTCTGTGAGATTACTCAGATGCTTTGATATTATCCAACAAAAATACGCTTATGAACTGGCTAGTTGAGTTGAGAGGAACTGTTTTGTGATGGGTCCTATTTGAAGGGCAGGTTCCTGATGATGTTCTTCTCCTTGCCCTTTAAGGTTTTCAGAAAAACCACCTGCTTTCACATGATCTTCGTGGAACATAGGAAGCTGTCTTACACCAAGCTAGACCATTGGTCCATCAAACTCAGTTGTCTACCCTATTTCGCAATGGATCTCCAGGATTTCAGACAGGAGCACATTCCCAACTTTACCTTAAAATGGTAAGGATTGAACCTGAGACCTTTTGAATACAAAGCAGATACTCAACCACTGAGCTAAGGCCCTTCCCAATCCTGGTTGCCCATTGAGATCTTCAGAGAGGGTCTTCTCCAGGCCCTACTGAATTGTGGCTGGTGAGTCTGTTAATCAGGGCCTTTTCATTTGTGGCTCCCAGATTCTAGAAGTACCCATTCCCACTTGAGAGGCCCATCTACCACCAACCCTTCTGAACCTTTCGGAGAATGCTGAAGACCATTTTGTATCATTGAGGCTTTAATGTCAGCTAATCTGCTCCCTCCGGTCAGCAGGTTTTTGTTTGACTCTGTGGTTTATTGTATTTTTGGCTGGTATCCTTGCTGCTCAGATGGCTAATTACATTCATTGGTTTTGTTATAATTTAATGGAATTGTCAATCATTAATTTTAATATAAACAAATACAGTCCGAATCTGAGTTTGCTTTACTCTGCAGTAGAAAGTACTTCAAAATCAATGCCTTGAATAATCTGGGTCCTCTGGGATCCACTGAATTCTTGGATAAGATTTAAAGTTCTTGATCAGGGTCATACCATGCCTATCAAGTGATACAAGAAACAGGGATGTCCTAATTTTTGCAAAGAGACTTCCGTTTCCCTAATTCTGAGGTACATGGGCAAGAGAGGCTGGGTTTTGCCCTCTCAGAGGTCTATATCTGAAAATAGAGGTGACAGAATAGAATTGAAAAAAGGAAGACAGGGATATGATGTTTTTCATATTGATGGAAACTTGTCTTAGGGTGACAGTGCTGATATTCAGATTTGTTTTTGAGCCACTTTTTATTGGTAGATCTAGCTGCCATCACATAATTAAATCAGGAGATAGCACTCAGTTCAAGAATACATTTAAAATACACTCTGTATTCAAACACCAATTAAAATGTATGGTGAGGTGTAGACAGCGTCTAGAAATCTATGCAAAGCAAATGTCTCAGAAAGAGGATTTCATAGGTTTTATTCTTTGAACCTGAAATGAAATAGTCACAGGTTTAAAAATATATGGAAAACCTAAGCTCTGTCCAACAAACAAATATGTATAGTAGTTGGGGCTGCACACCCCCAGTCAGATACTTGTGGTAGACCCAATCAGCTGTTCCGTGTGGAAGGGGAGAGATAAAAAAAACTCACCCACCCCGCTTGCTCCTCAACCTAAACAGATAGGTGATCATCATTGTTACTGCGAGCATACAACTGGGGCTAGATGCGTTTAGTCCTAGCTCAGGTGTGGACTTGCTCATTTAACACTAATTTGTGCATGCATTCTCCTTATAAACTGCATCTCTATCCATATGCTCCTAGTCAGATTGGGGCAACGATGACTGTGTAAACTATTATTATATCAAGTTACATCATAATGGTGTTGTGCTGTGAAATCACATATACACACTGGCCCTCAAAACAACTAGTCTTTGCCAGTTCTGCTTCACATGTACGTTCCAACAGGGAACTTGCTTTATAAATATTAATTCATCATCAAGAATTCACTTGTGCTAAGAAAGCCTCTGACAAATGGGAAAGGTTCAGAGGAGATGAGCAAATATGTGAGGATTAAGACTGCAAAATAGAAGAAGAGAAACAAGAGGATGTACATTTGCTTTTCGGGGGGGGGGAGAACAGAAATATACTCACTACCAATTTCTCTAGTTCAAGGAGGCTTTATGCTGGAGCCTGGAGCTCTAAGGGAGAAGTTGCTTCAGCAGTGAAGCAGCTCAGAGTGGTATCTTATACAGGAGCTGCTGGCTTGAACTTTTCCTGGCTTCCGGCCAGGCTCTGATCTGGGCTTACATAAACTCCCCACTTCTCCCCCCTCACTTCACATGCACTGAGCATTTCACAGATGATCTTACTAGCCATCTTCTCTGCTACTATGACCCTAGAGGTCATGGGGTGCGGTCTAAAAGCTGGCCAGGGACTCAGGCAACTGGTGTACAGATCTCTGGTCCTGAATGTGGGCAACCATCTGGTGTGGCCCTGGACCAGAACGTCTAGGTCTGACAGCTCCTCAGAGTCAAAGGAGGAGGAACATGGAGATCTGGCTGCTGTGGGGCTCCACTCCCCTTGCTCCTCCTTCAAGGATACCCCCCCCCCGCCCCTGGTTTCAGCTCTGGGCAAGCTAAACCCTGGTGGTTGCTGAACACTACTGCTGTAAAGTAGATGAAGATTATTCTTTACCATTTAAGTCACTGATCTGCAGTACCTGAACAAGCCTCATTAGCTGGGCCGGGGAAATGAGTGGGGCAAGGTGTCGGCGTTGGCAGCAGTGCTGGATTTACATATAAGCTAAAAAAGCTATAGTTTAGGGCCCCACTCTCTTGGGGGCCTCAATAAAAATTAAAGGAAAAAACCACTGGATGTACATTTCCAAAATATTTGTTGTTTAGTCGTGTCCGACTCTTCGTGACCCCATGGACCAGAGCAGGCCAGGCACTCCTGTCTTCCACTGCCTCCCGCAGTTTGGTCAGACTCATGTTTGTAGCTTCGAGGACACTGTCCAACCATCTCGTCCTCTGTCGTCCCCTTCTTGTGAAGAAGGGTCTTTTCCAGGGAGTCTTCTCTTCTTATGAGGTGGCCAAAGTATTGGAGCCTCAGCTTCAGGATCTGTCCTTCCAGTGAGCACTCAGGGCTGATTTCCTTCAGAATGGATCCAAAATATAAGATTAAAAACAAATAAAATAAAACCTACATACAACAACAGTGTTTTGTGTTGTGTAGGCTCCTGTGATGTAAGTAATGGGCCCCCAATCATTTTAAGTTAGAGCTTAATAATTATTTCACTATTAATATACCGTATTTTTTGCACCATAACACTCACTTTTTTCCTCCTAGAAAGTAAGGGGAAATGTCTGTGTGTGTTATGGAGCGAATGCCTACGGGTGGCAGGGGGGATCTGCTGCAGTCGTGAGCAGAGGATCCTTGGTTCCCCTTCCTTCCCTCCTCCGTGGCTCGCTTTGAAACAGCAAAGCAGGAGAGGAGCCGCTTACATAGGTGTAAGCGGCTCCTGTCTGGTTGGCTGCTTTAAACCATGCTCTCTGTCCCTCTCTCCTCCCCACTCAGCTCGCTAAATAGCAGCAAAGCTTTTCGGCTCTCTAAGCCGGGGAGGAGGGAGAGAAGCAGAGCCTGCTTGTTTTAAAGGAGCAAAGCAGGAGAGGAAAGGAGCCTTCTCTCCTTATACCCCTCTTCTGCATTATTAGCAGCATCCTTCTCCACACACCCCTCTCATGCTCCTTGTCCCTTGAGTGCTTTTCCCTCCCTCCCCACTTAAAACGTGGTTACAAAGCACGGATCCACATGGATCCTCAGGATTTTTGCATTGGGCTACCCCAAACTCACCGTCAGATCACATGTCTGTGGCCACAGCATGAACCACAAAAATCATACATCCACTGTTTCGTTTAGAATATTTGTTTTCTTGTTTTCCTCCTCTAAAAACTACGTGCGTGTTATGGTCAGGTGCGTGTTATAGAGCGAAAAATATGGGTACTTCTTCTTAATTGTATTTCACTATTAATATGCTTCTTAATAGTATTTCTGTTCAACAATTAATTTGATAAAACACATATTTTGTTATGTGCAAATGGCTTTAGATGCCTATTAGGTCCATAAATTACCATATAGCATATATTCAACACACAAAAACAGTGACAATTTGTTGTTGACAAAGGACAGCTGGACATATAAAGGGTCCCATTACCTTCAGTAGCTTAGGGTCTCCCTGGTTGGCAAGGAGATCTGGGGAGCTCTGAGTTGATGGTCTTCCATCAGGAATATGCCACTGTCTTCCACTCACCCAACTCCCCTAAGCTGCCACCTGCTTTTCTCTAAGTTCGGTCTCATCCTTACCTTCCCTCATTTGCAATGCGGGAATAAAAATGTTTTGATGAAATTTTCAATAAAAATTATTTTTTAAAAAATTAAAAATGCTGAATCGGCCATGGGAGAAATTTCCGTGATAATGCGTGTGAAAGTGCTTTGAACTCTCTAAAGTGTGGTATAAATGCTGAGCAATGAATTGCAATATTTAAACAAATAAAAAAGTTAAGTGATTTGTTACCAGTTTGTTAGGAGAAAATGAACCTCCCATTGCCATGGATACACTGTTCTATTTATGGGCCTCATGTGAGCCCAATAGGTGAGAGAATTTGACAGCCAGAAGCTGGGAAGATTTAAATCTCAGCTTTCCTCTAGCTAGTTTGAAAATAAATAATCATTCACTTAATTTTTTGGAACACGTTCCTCTGCTTTTTTTTATCACCTTCATTGCTGTCATGTGTAATGTGAAATATTGCTTATCCCTATTTTATCTCTAAATGGTTTAGACCAGGATTTGTTAAGGGCCGCCTCCTCACATTTGATCATCCTACTTTTTGTCATCAGCCAGGCAGAGCCATGTGCGTGTTAATAGCCTGTGGAAAGCAGAACCTGAATGAAAACTGAGTTTAAACCCTCAGTGCCAACCTTGGGGAACTCATCCATTAGAAGACCTTTCCATTAATTTCTACTCCCTGCTTCCTAGTCCTTAACCAGTTACTGATCTGTATTCCAGCCTCTCCTCTTATTCATGACTGCTAAACGTACCCAGAAGTCTTTGGTGAGGTACAAAAACATTTTATAGATTCACAAAGTTGACTATATCCAGTGCTTCAAAAGCTTTCTTCTGCCTGAACATCACAGTGACCGATGCCAACAGACATCGGCACACTTAGGGATCCGCAGAGTCTTCGCAGCTTGGATAACAGACCTCAGCAACTTAGCATTTTGGCTAATCTACTTTATTTACATATAAACACGGAGCACTGCAACGTGGCTCCCTCTCTCTCTAGCATTAGACAGCAAAGAGAAAAAACAAAGGATAATAGTCCCACTTCACGGAACACAGTAACACAAACATCCTGTCTCCGTCACTTCCCACTCTGTGGAGTCAAAACATGCATCGTCATGTGAAAGACAACAATTCTATGACTGCAATCATGGAGCAGGAATTCTAACAGGCTCGTCTTAGGGACAAGCTACATATTTTGTTAGAAGATCAGCAATTTCACATTGGAGTTCTTTAATAACTCCCAGGTGTGTGCCATCCGGATGTGGTGATTTGTCAGTTTTTCTCAGTAAGGCCTAGAACTTCCCATCTTTTCACCACTGTTTGCCACAGTTCCTCAGACTCCCTTTCTTGAGAAACTGAGTCCAGGCACAGGGTATCCACCCTACATCTTTTCTTGAAATGCCAATAATGTATTCAGCTTCTTTGCAATCTGCAATCTCCTTTTCCTCCTTCAGCACACTTTTGACTCCTTTGTTATCCAAGGTCCAACCACATCCCTACCTGATCTCCTGTCTCTAATGTATTTAAAGATTTTTCTTGGTGGTGGTTTTTATGTTTTTAGTGATGTGCTCATTGTTTTTTGTTTTGTTTTTTTCTTGGTTCATTTTGCATTCCTTATTGTCTGCTTGCATTTCTTTTGCCAAAGTTTGTTCTCCTCCTTTGGCCATGACTTCCATTTTCTGAAGAAATCCTTCTTTCCTCTTATAGCTTCCTTCTCTGCTCATTAATCACAGTGGCATCCTCTTGGCCCTGATAGTACCTTTCTTGATCTGCGGTTATACATTCTGTTATTGTGGTTTTGAACAACCCCCAAGCACTCTGGAGAGATTTGACCCTCTTCACTTTCTCTTTCCACCACCATTTGAGGAGAGCTTCTTTTTTTGAAGTCAAATGTGACTGACTTAGGTTTTTCTTGGCGATTATCTACCTACATGTAAGTTAATTTTGACAACAATATGGTCACTGTTCCCAATCAGTTCTACAACACTTACATCTTCCATTTACATCCTTGTTGCCACTCAATATTAAGTCCTCTCTGATTAGTTCCATGGCCAGCTGTTCTAAGGCATGGCCATTTAAAACACCTAGAAATTTTTACCTCGTTTTTGTGACTGGAACAAACATCTAATATATGTTATTGTACAGGCATGGCCATAGCTCTGTATCATCCAAATCTTTCTTTGCATGGCCCGCATCAACAACTGGCATCCTTGGGCAACTGCCAAGGCCCCAGCAGGGTCCAACACTGATGCCTGGCCTAGGTTCCTGAAGTGTAGATGAGTTCCCACGAGGCAAGACACAGTGATAACAGCAAGAACCTTTATTGAGCTACATAACTGGGAAACAGGGGCAAAGCAACTGCTTATATACATTTGTGAAAGCCTGAGCTGCTCCCACTCCCAATGTGACTGGCTGTCTAAACTACCAAGCTGCAAATTACAACTCAAGAGTTCAAGGGCCAATGGCAGAGGCCCAAATCCTGAAATGTTCTGTGATTGGACATCATGTATCGAATCAGAACACAGGAGCTCAGAATCCTTAGTCCAGACTCAAGCTCAGGCAAACACAGCTGATTTGAGTTGATTTCGGTTTCAGACATGGGCTGAGTAAGTGACCACTGGTAAATTCCACTCTGGTTTATGTCAGAATTCTCTGACATCCTTAGCTTTGGGGCACTGTGAGAGATTAAAATGGTGCCTTAACCCAGATGCCCACTGCTAAACACTTTGCCCAGCTTCCCCACCCCCACCCCATCCTGCTCAGACCTAGAGTCAGCCTTGATACTCTGTCCCCTCCTTTCCTAGCTCTTTGTACATTCAACATTGCACTTTAAGATAAGGGTAAAGGACCCCTGGACGGTTAAGTCCAGTCAAAGGCGACTATGGGGTTGCGGCTCTCATCTCACTTTCAGGCCGAGGGAGCCGACGTTTGTCCACAGACAGCTTTGCAGTCATGGGGCCAGCATAACTAAACTGCTTCTGGCGTTTGGGTCACTGTGATGAGTGTCAGAGCACACGGAAATGCCGTTTACCTTCCCGCCACAGCGGTACCTATTTATCTACTTGCGCTGGCATGCTTTCGAACTGCTAGGTTGCCAGGAGCTGGGACAGAGCAATGGGAGCTCACCCCATCGCAGGGATTTGAACCACCGACCTTCTGATTAGCAAGCCCAAAAGGCTCAGTGGTTTAGACCACAGCGCCACCTGTGTCCTATTTAACCTGCAGTGGTGACACAGAAAAGAAAACCAGAGGATGTTCATTATCTCAGATTCATTAATCCAGCATAAAAGGGTGCCATTTCCCCCCAATGTTCTCTTTCTCATTGCTTTCCCAACATACAGGAGCAAAGCAGTTGAATCTTAGGAATGCCCTGGTACCTTACTGATGTCAGATGATTGCAAATCCATGCCTCACTCCCACTGGGAGCTACCAAGATAACTCTGCCCCACAAAATTGTACCTTGGAAAGCATGGAAGCCTCATTGGTCCTGTGGGAAGACACAAGGACATCATTGCGAATCAGAGATAAAATTGGGAAAGAACAAATTGGGGTGGGGGGGAGAGAGACAACCAGCAGCATTAAAAATAACAACTGAAAAATTGTGCAAAAGAATAATAAATAAGCCAAAGCAGCCACAAAATCAATACGGAAAGCAAATCATTTCGAGTGTGTTGAACAGAAATAAATAAAAGGTGGCTTGCTATCAGCCTTCAATTATATTATTAAAAGGCAGGATAATGATTGGTGCATTAGCCAGAAGATGTCACTTATCATCTCTTTCTTATATCCCATTATTCACACAATGTACTGAACAAAGTCACTGGGGAAAAGCTTCTCTGTCTTTCGGGGAGAGGGATTTGCTTTACCCTGATTAAGCTCCTCTCCTGCTCATTTGTGGCTTGAAGGCTTGATTATAATATTTCTTCATATGGGTTTGCGAAACCCCGTTGGAAGAGAAAGCTCTGAAATTAGTTGAATTTGCTCAAGTCTAGCTTAATGTTCAGGAGTCCTAAGGATGGAGATTAGCAAGAGCCTTGAAGCTGCCCCTCCATAGCTGCCACCATACCAGTCCCCTGCTCATGGTCTTCCCCACTATACTGAGATGTATTCTCATTTAAATTACAGCAATTATTTATAAGCTTGCTTCTCTCCACATGTTAGCATATGCAAAGGTTAAGCAAATGTGTGCTCTTCTTGTTGTTATTCATCGTATGATGATGGTGATGATGTTATTGTTGTTTGAGCTGTCTGGGCAATGTGTAAGTGGCCACCCTAATTTCAGGACTGTTTCACCGTTTCCTGGTGAAAAGGCAATTTCATGGTCCTACTGGTCCTCTGAAGGTAACAGCACTCTAAGGCTATTTCTTCTTACTAGCCAGCTGCAAAAAAACTAAGAATCCTAAGATGGCTTTCTCTGCCTTTGGTCAGAATAAAAGAGCTCTAGCCCTGTGGAAGGAAAGTTAAAAAGTAAAGGTAAAGGGACCCCTGACCCTGAGGTCCAGTCACGGACGACTCTGGGGTTGTGGCACTCATCTCACTTTATTGGTCAAGGGAGCTGGCGTACAGCTTCCGGGTCATGTGGCCAGCATGACTAAGCCGCTTCTGGTGAACCAGAGCAGCGCACGGAAACACTGTTAACCTTCCTGCCGGAGCGGTACCTATTTATCTACTTGCACTTTGACGTGCTTTTGAACTGCTAGGTGGGCAGGAGCAGGGACCGAGCAATGGGAGCTCACCCCGTCGCGGGGATTCGAACCACCAACCGTCTGATCAGCAAGCCCTAGGCTCTGTGGTTTAGACCACAGCGCCACCCACGTTCAAATCTCCACTCAGCCATGAAGCTCTCTGGATGACCCTGGACCAATAACTGTCTCTCAGCCTAACCTACATCACAAGGTTGTTGGGAAGATGAAATGGGGAGGACCATGTACACCATCCTTGGAGCTCCTTGGAGGAAAAGGTGGTATATAAATTTAATAAATAAATGAAATCAGCCATTTGCCCTGTGCCGCCACATATACCCACAGCAGTAAAGATCCACAGCTGTGCAGAGCAATTGCCCAGCTGCATATGAAAGGCGGAGGCTTCGTATTAAATTGGTTGCAATGTCCTAACAGTCCTTCTGAGACCTTACAGAGCCATTGCCTGCCAGAGTATATAACATTGAGCTAACTGGACTCGAGGCAGGAAATGCTTAAAATGGCCATTGTTTTGCATGCACTACCTTTCTATTTAGTCCATTGGGTAATTGATGTTGCTGCCTTTCAGACTGGGCAACATCTGAGGGAGTCTTTTCTCTCCACCCAGCCTGACTGGGAGAGAAGAGTGGTTGTTGTTGTTGCACTGCAGTAAAATTAAATCACCAATTTATGAGACACGAAGCTTGCATTGTTTTTGCGTGTGTATTCTGTGACATGTCATTCATGCAATGATAGTGCCTTAGTGGTGGATTTACAGTGGACCATCTGCACATCATTCTGCTTTATCAGTTGTTCTGGGATGCTCTCCCAATGTTACTGCATTACCACTGTCTGGAAGGGCAGTCTGCCACTATAGCACAACAAAAGCGTTATGGAAAGCTACAGAATTTCAGCAGGAAGTTGCAGGACAAGCACCGATTGGGAATGGAGCAGTATGCCTGCCTTGAAATACTTGGAATTGCAAAATGTATTGAAAGCGGAATCATGCATAACTTTCCCGATTCCATTATGAGCACAAATAGTCGTGAATGCACAATAAAAGAAGACATCTGGTAGGGCCCAAAGTGATTTTTGAGCATGCACAGTTTGGCTTTTCCAAGCCAACAAACGGGTTTGTTTGTGGGCAGAAAGGTCTAAGTTAGAGCCAGATGCCTTGTGTAATCCAGAAAAGTAGGCCTGTTGTCACCTATGCCAGAAGGATGATTGGGCAAAGTCATCTTTGCAAATGCCTGAATATTTGCTGATTCAGTTGGTAGCTCCTAAAGTGGCTACCACTGTTATGTATTCGGTAGTCTATGTTTGCCTAAGCTTGAGTCTGGACTAAGGATTCTGAGCCCCTGTGTTCTGATTCAATATGTGATATCCAGTCGCAGAACATTTCAGGATTTGGGCCTCTGCAATTGACCCTTAAACTCTGAGTTATGATTCACAGCTTGGAAGTTTAGACAGCCAATCATGTTGGGAGTGGGAGTGGCCCAGGCCTTCAGAAATGTATATAAGCAATTGCTTTGCCCCTGTTGTCCAGTTCTGTTAGTTCATTAAAGGTTCTTGTTGCTATCACTGTTTCTTGCCTCATGGGAACCCACCTACAATTCAACCTCCATCTTGGTTTCCTCCAGATGATTTGGACGACAACTCCCATCAGCCTCAGGCAGCTTGGCTGATGAGAGTAGTAGCTCATAGCGCCACACTGGTACTTTCAATCAGTAGGTAGTGCGGTTCCACATTTTTCATTCTGGGCTTTGGTTCTGTACCTTGGCTTCTTGTTCTGTCTGGGAAAGCTGTTGAAAAGTTCAAATCTGTGCTGGACCTGCAGGTCATAAATAAAACTAGCATTACAGCAGAATGTGTAAAGTTTAACATTTTGTCATATCTCTCATATTATATGCCTACACAGTGAAATATGCGTTGGAAATCCCCACTGGAGTACAGTGGTACCTCGGGTTACATACGCTTCAGGTTACATACGCTTCAGGTTACAGACTCCGCTAACCCAGAAATATTACCTCAGGTTAAGAACTTTGCTTCAGGATGGGAACAGAAATCATGCAGCGACGGTGCCACGGCAGCAGGAGGCCCCATTAGCTAAAGCGGTGCTTCAGGTTAAGAACAGTTTCAGGTTAAGAACAGGCCTCCAGAACAAATTAAGTTCTTACCCCGAGGTACCACTGTAATTGCTTTGGAGAGGAAGGGAAGACTGTACTTCCCTTTATGCTCAAAGCAGCCACCAGGGGGACACTGGAGGTTTAAGATGAAGTCTTGCCAAGATGTGGCCTGACAAATTTGTGGCCTGCTGGTTTATAGATCAATTACTCCATGTAGCACGATTTGGCCATGATGGCACTGGAAGACCTTTCCAAGCAAGCCTTGAAGGACTTGCCAGCCATTGCCAGAGAAGGAGGCTAACTATTTGTTAAAGAGTGGGAGGCAGAGGATGAGATCCAAGTGGGCTTTGCCAAGAAGTAGTGGAAAGACTGGGAACAGAATTAGACATTGCAAGAGCTGCCACATATCTTGCTCGTTCTGTCTCCCTCATAACACCTAGGGATGGATGGAGGACATGACATCATTGTGTTGTCAGATTCCCTTCCTCTGCATCTGGCAACCAATGAACGGGAGTAGAGGCGAGGCAAGTTGTAGTGTGAGGATCTCACATCATGTATTTTTTAGCAAAGTCACCTAAATATTGCAGACTCCAGAGAGAAAGGTCCTTGTAACACTTTACTGAGCAAAAAAATGGTATTGTTTGCGTGAAAAGCTGCAGAGGGTTGTTAATAAATAAATAAATAAATAAATAAATAAATAAATTCAGGCCTTGTACACAGTAGGGAGACTTGCAACTAACTAATACGGAGGAAAACTCAGAGCTACACAGCAAATCAGCTCACCTTTCCTGATCTTCCTAGCAATGGATTCTTACAACAAGATTTAGCTGAGGAGCAAACATCTAGACATTATGCCACTGTATTCTATTTCCAGATAGTCACTGTCAGGTACAGCAGGCTTGAACAAATGGTTGACCCTCATTTCTGCCTCTTTTATACACTCAGAATAATTTTCCATAGATTGGTCAATCAATCAAGAGAGGTCTAGGTAAGAAACACATCAGATAGGTGGGAATAATTTTACACCTGTACTTTATTAAGCAATCCGTACCCTTCAAACGGGTTGAAGTTAAAATTGGCCACTTTCTTAGCCTGTTCCCATATTCCTGCTTGTGAAAATGGCAGACCCTGCCAAACATGTTTCCGCCCAGTTGCCATCTTCATGACATTGACAAATTAAACAATGCTTGTTTTAATCTTAGGCACGAATAGGCTGGTACAATGGAACACTGTGTTCAACACATGCCGTCACTATGGAAATAGTGGGTAGAGATTCTAGAAGCTCTTTTTGAATTGGGGAGGGGGGGTGATACATGGCGTTCAGGAGCACTTTTATCTGAGTATAAAACTATAGGCTTCACTATAGCGTTACCTGAACAGTGCAATGCCACTAATTTGGCCACTTAAAAATAAATCTGTCCAGGAAGTAAAAAAATGCTTAATTGAAAGTTTAGGCCATACCCTTTGGGGACGTGATATATAATGAAATTAAGAAAAAAATAAAAGTGACTTTTCCCAAGAGGCCATAATCCCTCCTGTTGGGGATACTAGACGGTATTTATGTATGTGACTACAGCAGCAAAGATTCTCTATGCTCAGAAATGGAAGGAGGGGAGAACACCCTCAAAGGAAGACTGGTTGATGAAAATCTCGGAATATGCAGAGATGGCAAAATTGACAAACACTGCTAAAAGATATGTACAAATTTAGAATCTTTTAAAGAAGACTGGAAACCATTTCTAGTCTATATTAAAGTTATTTCTTATATGCGAAGACCACAGCTGGGTTTTGAAGTGAAAGAAAACAGCAGAATATATTAAGAAACACGTTAGAGAGGATGAAATTAGATAAAACAGAACCTTAAAACACAATTGTATGTAATTTGGGTTATAAACATAGATGTTGGCTGAGTGGGAAGTCACTAGTTTTGTCGATTTGGAATATAATTCCAATGTAACAAATGCAATTGTCTATATGGAAAAAAGAATAAAATATTATTAATAATAAGAAAAAAAGAAAGTTTAGGCCATACAGGTGGAGGGAACTGTCATATCATGGCAAATAAGCATAACAATTTCTATGATAAATGTCACCGATTTTAGAAATTGTTAGGCTAACTTTTATGCATACAACAGCCTAAGAAAAACTTCATACCATTGTTTCTGATACTGTTTATCAGAACCCTTTACTTGCAGGTGGCTGAAGCTACACTTTTAGGAGGACAAACTTTTTACCTGTGAACCAGATGTTCAGCCCAGTTAAGGTGAAGTATTTGGATTGAAGCTGACTCATACCTGAGTGTTAAACCATTGCTCAGAAGTTAATCCCATTTCACTGAGAGCCAGTGTGGTGTAGTGGTTAAGAGCGGTAGTCTCGTAATCTGGGGAACCGGGTTCGCGTCTCCGCTCCTCCACATGCAGCTGCTGGGTGACCTTGGGCCAGTCACACTTCTCTGAAGTCTCTCAGCCCCACTCACCTCACAGAGTGTTTGTTGTGGGGGAGGAAGGGAAAGGAGAATGTTAGCCGCTTTGAGACTCCTTAGGGTAGTGATAAAGCGGGATATCAAATCCAAACTCTTCTTCTTCTTCTTCTTCTTTGCCTGCCCTTTCAGGGAAATGTCCTTAGGAATGCTGCCTGCTGCCAATACATTCACCAGCCTTTCTCCCCTCTTGTTGATACTGGTTTCTAGAGATTGTGGTGCCTGCTGCTAAAAAAGTTACTGCTAACATGCCTTGAGTTAAAAAAACCTAGCATGATCTTCTCCAAGCCTATAGGATGTAGGCTTACAAATTTGGGATAGCAATTCGAATTTTCTTTTAAAGAATCAAATAAAATGTTTCCTCTATTTGTTTTGTTTTGGTTTTTTTTTAGCATTCTTCTATAGGACCCAGCCCTGTAACAATTTTATCAGTGCCCACGCTCAAATATCTCATCTTTGGTCCTGTTTCTTGTATCCCTATTAATATACAAAAGTCCAATCCAAAAATGTGCAAGTGAAGAGGGCTGAGCGGTGATTAAATCCAAACTTTCCCATCTCTAAACAGTTGATTATGGAGGCTGCAGCTTTCTTCTACTGGGGATTAGGTACACAATATACACACACTAATGTATAGACTAATAGCAAGCTCTTTTGCCCAGTGTAGATCCTTCTGCAGTCATCCATGCACAAGAGAAAGGTATCACCAGGCTCAGGGAAACACCAGCTTTTGCAGAAGTATAAACAATTAAGGGGCCTAAATATGCTCAATGGGCTCATGACGCTGATTGTCTGTAGGGAGGGGAGGCAGGCAGACAGCAAACCAGGGTGGGGTCCGGGTGGAATAGAGTATCCTGGAAAAAGGCATGGCTGGTTGGCGGAATCCTGAACTGGAGATCTCCACACTTTATTACAGGTCCCACTTCAAAAATATGGGTTGCAACAACCGCTTTTTAGTTCTTCATTTGTACAGGTTGCATTATCTGCCACCAACAGTACTAATTCTTCATGAGCATTTCACAGCGTGCTAAACTCAAATAATTTATGACTCAACTCTAAGCATGCTTAATTAGAAGCAGGTCCCATTGACTCCGCTGGAACTTCCTTCAAAATTAATGTGCGTGCGGATAGATAGGTTTCTAATCTGATATGTCAACACAGTTATATTTATCATCCAGACCTGCAGCCTCCACACACACAAAAAAATAAAAATAAAAATGAAATGAAATTTGACAAGGTTCTTATTTCCGTAAAATCAATCCTTACCTTGCAGCCTTTCGTATTACGGCTAAAATGAATATGCACACTGAATGTCAAAAGATGCCAAATCAGAGCACAAACCAAGAGGAAGTTCATTGGAAGGCTGTTCAAGTGTTTGCGGACAAATGAGCAGCTAAGGTAGGAGGGGCAAAGCAAGAGCAGCTCTATCTCTAATGAGTGACATGTTGCGCCAACCAACCAGAGCCAGCTTAAAGTCAGCAGGGCTAAGTAGGATCCTGTTGGCTTCCTGAGCCACTGCGGTATTATTTATTACATTTATTAGCTGCTCTTTTTTTGCCGCAGTAACTCAAAGCAACTTACAATATTTTAAGCAAGCAAACAAACATGGTACAGTATATGGTGTGCCAAGGGTTTGAAGGCAGGAGTTCCAACTTGAATAAAATATTGTGGGGGCCCAAGTAAGCCCTGCCCCACATAATTAATCACATGACACAGTGCGCGCACACAAACACACTTCTTGTTGTTGTTTAGTGGTTTAGTTGCGTCTGACTCTTCGTGACCCCATGGACCAGAGCATGCCAGGCACTCCTGTCTTCCACTGCCTCCCACTGTTTGGTCAAACTCATGCTGGTTGCTTCGAGAACACTGTCCAACCATCTCGTCCTCTGTCGTCTCCTTCTCCTTGTGCCCTCCATCTTTCCCAACATCAGGGTCTTTTCCAGCGAGTCTTCTCTTCTCATGAGGTGGCCAAAGTACTGGAGCCCCAGCTTCAGGATCTGTCCTTCCAGTGAGCAGTCAGGGCTGATTTCCTTAAGAATGGAGAGGTTTGATCTTCTTGCAGTCCATGGGACTCTCAAGAGTCTCCTCCAGCACCATAATTCAAAAGCATCAATTCTTCGGCAATCAGCCTTCTTTATGGTCCAGCTCTCACTTCCATACATCACTACTGGGAAAACCATAGCTTTAACTATACGGACATTTGTTAGCAAGCATCTTAAAAAGCACACACACACACACACACACAAACACAAACACTATTTGTATGGGAATGCCCATCAATTTTGTGGGGGGCCACCCCCCTCAAATATTTTCTTTTGGGGGCTAAAGGCTCCACAGCCCCTGGAGTTGGCTCCTATGCTTGAAGGAGATAGACTGAAACTGTTGCTCCTCCTATGACTTATTAGGTGGTATTTATATTGTGTGTTTCAGCCCTCCACCAGTTCAGTTCTGTGTAGACTGGCCTCTGAGCTAGTCCTATTTATCCTCTGTTTGATAAAGCAATTGTTCTGATGTTCTCTGGGAGTCTGGTGTGGTGCATGATTAACCGAAAAGTCAGAGACCCTCCAAGTGTCCCTATTTTCCAGCAACAGTCCCAGGTTTACAGAAGCCGTCATGGTTTCTGATTTGATCCTCAAATGTCCTGCTTTTCCTTAGGACGTCCCTGTTTTGATCAGAGAAATATTGGAGGGTATGGAGTTACCTGACCCCTGAGCCATCTGAAGACAGCCCTGCATATGCAACTTTCATAATGTTTAATTGCGTTTTTGTATCTGTTGGAAGCCACCCAGAGTGGCTGGGGCAACGCAGTCAGATGAGTGGGGTAGAAAGAGTAGTCTTCTTCTTTGGCGATCACTCGTAGCTGAGTAAGATTGTCTTCCATAAACACGGTTTTAACAATGAGTCTGTAAGTGACTGTGGAGGCCTATTCTGGATCCACACATCCTTCCACAGTGGGAACATTGGTTTCCAGGCGGGAGTTGATCATGGTGTGGATTTGCCAAGCATGCCTTTCTCTTAGCACTTTTCTCCCTTGCATCCTGAGTTCAAGTGTCTTCAAAGTCCATGACACCTTTGGTAAAGGCTGTTCTCCAATTGGAGCGCTCACAGGCAAGTGTTTCCCAATTGTTGGTGTTCATACTACATTTTTTTTTATTTCTCTTGAGACAGTCTTTAAAACTCTTTTGTTGACCACCAGCATTACGCTTTCCATTTTTAAGTTTGGAATAGAGTAGTTGCTTTGGAAGACGATAAGCGGGCATCTGCACAACATGGCCAGTCCAACGAAGTTGATGTTGAAGAATCATTGCTTCAACAGCAGAAGCAGCAAGGAACCACTTAAGAATATTGCATGGTGTCCGAGTTGGGTCTTCACCTACAATCCAGCAGAGTGGTTATGGCACAAATAAGAGTCTCCAGGAAAGCTTCAAGGCAATGTAGCCAGAAGCTGTAGAAAGTGGAAGCAGGGTTTCAAAGTACCACCCTTTGGCCATCTGCCATGATGGCACTGTAGCTCCTTCTCTAACTTGATCACATGGTGGTGCGGATAACGGAGCTCCAGAATCATACTGCTAAAGCCCCTCAACTGAGAACCCTGTGGCCTATCGAACTGGTGGGACCGTTCAACTGATGGGTCAGGACCTGCTACTGGGTCACAGCCTGATTAGCAGCACCACTACCATGCATGGTTAAACAAAATAAGAAAACAGGTCCTCTGGTCCATGTGTTGGTTAAAGATGGGTGTCAGGTCTGAAAATGTTGAAGTTTACTAGCTTATACCAAGGAACTTGTGCAGAAGACTTCCCCTGTGGTTTGTGCCCTCAGATTTAAATACATATAAACATAATTAATTACTTTGATTTTCATTTGAAAAGCATTGTACATAATGGCTCTGCTTTAACGGCATCTTAATTGGCTACTGTGGTAGTTTTTTTTGCATTCTTCTGACTAGCATTGCTATCTTACTAATTAGCCGATAATTGCACCATCCCATTTGGATCTTAATATTGGCATATAAGTTTCCCTATCTCTCCACTGGAACTTCTCCAAATTTTAGGATTTTAGCTCAATTAGCCAGTTTAAAGCCATCTGATGTTAAGTTATTGCAGCCTGCAAATTTCATGTTTATTCATAGTTAAATATAGATATTTTAGAGGAACCGCTGCATCATATAATGGTATTAGATTATATTAGTGAATCATTCAGTTTCTTCGCAATTACAGGATGGAAGTAAGTAATAGTTATTAATGGTTCCAGTGTTTTTGAAACCCCACTAGATCTTTGTCCTTTGCCCCTCTAACCACAGATTTTTCACTGCCATATTTAGCTTCCTTTGTCTCTCTGCCTCCACCCCTCCTTTCACCACCACATTTCATAATTTATGCAAATTCCCATCAGTTTATATAGCTATGGCACAAACAAAAAATGATTTTATTAGCTGATTTATTTAACTCATATAATACTTTATTACTTTCCCCTTCCCGTCTGCTTCAAGTCTATTGCTGCATTTTTATTTGAAAATGAACCGAGAATGGTTTCAGAATATGAAAATAATTCTTTTTGCGTCCCTACCATCCACTGCCTGTACCAATGTTGTAAAATGTTTCTTATAATACCAGTTTAGTGTCATTGCACTGATGTAGCTGTTAATGCATCCAAATCGAACTGCTAGCATGATGGTTCAATAAATAAGATCTAGCCATTAGGTATGTAATTACACAATAATTTATTGGATGGTGTGTGTGTGTGTGTGTGTGTGTGTGTGTGTGTGTGTGTGTGAGAGAGAGAGAGAGAGAGAGAGAGAGAGAGAGAGAGAGAGAGAGAGAGAGAGAGAGAGAAATATCCATCGTTAAGCATGCCCAAAGTAGGCCTATTGAAATCAATGAACTTCAGTAACTTAAACCCTTTGATTTGAATAAGTCTATTCCAAGTATTACTTTGCTGGATATTGTCCACATTATTTTTACTTGTTCTTTCACCTTAAATTCTGGATTTCTCCTTTAAACAGGAAATCAGAGCAGGCCATTTTTTTATTATTAGGTTATCTGAAAAGTGATCAAAACCAATCCAAAATTTTTGGTTTGACCGCAAAAAGATATACACGTCATTGGTGTGTTGTGGGAAGTTTAACTGTGGTTTATCCTGTTTTCCCATGGTCTCTGTTTTGAAAAGCAGGATAAAATGGGGTCAATGGTGGAGAGAGACTCATATCACGCAGACACCTTTAGCCATATTTGTATCAAGAAACGATGGACAAGGGACCCACAATACCAAAGCATATGTGGACAGCAGCAGCAGCTGGATGGATACAAGTTCTACTCTCTTCAAATCCAACATATGGTTATACCAACATCACCCAACTTGGTTCCTTTGAGATGTTTTGAGCTGTAATTCGCATTGTTCATGACAGCTGACCATGCTAGGTGGGGATGATGGGAGTTGTACTCCAAACATCTGGGAAGCATCAGGTTGGGAAAGGCAGTGTTATACGTTTACCTAGCAAGAGCTCGTGATGAAATTGAGCCAAGAAGGTGCTTGTGGAATACAAGCATCGCTGAGTTTTGGTTGTTCCCTGGTTTCTTCCTTATCATATCCATGCTAAGGAACCAAAAGGTTAACATTTGGAGTCACCTTCATTATAGCATTTTAGACTCTTGCTAGAAACCTTCCCCCCCAAAAAAAATAAATACATCCAGATATATAATTTAGTGTTTGTTTTTAAATGTTGACTTTATCTGCACATTATTGATAATTACTTTATACTGTTTTATGTACACCACTTAAAGGTGCTTTTTAAATTAAGCGGTTTATAATTAATAAGGTGGCTTAATATCCAATTTCCAAAGATCTGGCATGCTTTCTACTGTCTTTTAGAGGCATCACTCAAACACAATGGTACCAAAAAAGTCAGTGATACTCAGACAAATCCAAATTCATCCTTCTGAGTACCTAGATTTTAGCTCCCTTGACGCCTTGATTGTGCTGGCCATTCAAATACATTATGTACTGTTGTGATGAGTTATAGCTAAAACTCGGTTTTCTTTTTCTTTCTTTCTTTTCTTTTTTTGAAAAATTATTGTAACACCAACAATCTCCTGGCAGAACTCGAATGATTCTTGTAAAATAAAAAGTATAGATAACAACTCCATTTTTGATAAGAATAAAGAAAATCAATGGTAATTTGAAACTGTGTGTAAAACAACAACAGGAACAACAATACAATGAGTCTAATCGGAAGTCAAATTTATTTATTCCCCCCCCCATTTTTCCTTACTTTTTATTCTTTCTCTCTTTTCCTCTTTTTTCTTTCTTTTCTCTCTTACTTTTTCTTTCTTCTTTGTTATGTAAAATAGATAAGGTTTAAAAAATATATGGAATGTCGATCCAGTTGTGATGTTTTGTAATGCTATGTATTATTAAGGATGGTAGAATGTAGTGAACAGTGAATTGTTGGGTTAGTTATTGTTATTGTTTGAATGTTAAATAAATGCTTTTTAAAAATAAAACTCAGTTTTCATTTAGGAACCTAATTAAGAATACAAGCTTTTTCAGTATATAAGAAGAATGCAATATTCATCTTGTGGGAACAATGTCCCGTAAGTTTGGGAGTGGTCTACAGCAGTGGATGCACTGGTGCTGAAAACTGAGGTTACCCCAGACTGAATCACAGCATCAAACTGAATCACAGCATCACAGCATCACCAGTCAGCCCTGACTGAATGGCGGCACGCCATTTCCAGCATATGACACATTGCCTCATTATCATGTTAAAGGGAAGAAGCTAATATGACCTCATCCAGCTGCAGCTGCACCTTTCTGGGCTATACGATGTGTCTTACACAAATTTCAGGCCAGTCTTGCCACTGTGGTTGATCCTGTTGATCACACGAGTTTTTCATGTGTATCCTACAGCATGTTTGCACCATGTGTTGAAAAGGAAAGCTCTTGTCTTAAAGAGGAATGGATAATAAATTATATAGGATGGTTTTATCTTTCTGGCTTACTTTATTTATCAGTATTCTATCAGGTTTGAAAGGGCTTAACACAAACAAAGACAATATTACATTATACATACCTGAGCTCCTTATTCTTGTGTTTTCAGAGAGGATGTGACTAATTTCTTCCAGTAAAGTTAGCCTTGGTGTTTTTATAGTATCCATTATTTCTTCTATGTTTTGTTGTAGACAACAGCAGCAGCAGCAGCAGCAGCAGCAGCAGCTGTGTTCCAATATACTTCGTGCTTTCTTGTTTGAGAGATGTAACACCTATTCTTTTTTTCAAATATTTTTATTGATACAGCAAGAAAAAAGAAAAAAAACACAAATACCAAATTACACACAGGAATAACCATAGACACATAATTTTCTTAGCAAACAATAAAACATATATTGGTCTTAACACTAAAGACCCAACCTCCCGTCTATTCCATATTTTGATTTCATATTACTTATTGCCAATACACACTTTTATCATAATTAAACTTTTTCTTAATATATCTAATTTCTTATGTCTACCTTGCAACTATTACTGAAGTTCCTCGAATGCTGCAAGAAATTTAAACTACTATATTTATTTTTCAGATATTCTTTGAAAACCTCCCATTTTGAAACAAATTCCTGTTTTGATTTATTCTTTATTTTTTCGATGTACCACCTATTCTGAATAGCACCTGTGATGATGGTGGTGGTGGTGGTGGTGTTGATGATGTGTGTTTGACTTGGATGTGGGGAACCTGGATGTAAAGCCTTTACTATGATGCTCTCTGTAAGGTTTTGAGATGAGTCTCTTTCAGCCTTGCCATCCCAACAAAACTGTTGTGAGGATAAAATGCTTCTCAGATCTCATTGGAGGCTGCTAGTAGAAGGACCTGCTGAACTGGTCAAACAGTTTTCTTTTCAAGAGGATGGCCAGTTAAGTACCCACATCTTCATATCTGAAGGGCCGGCTATGTTGCCATAGCAACAACCAAGCTGTAGCTCCCAGGGCCCACAAGGTCTGTTCCAAAGGGTTTCCTCAACCCTTCAGAATAGATCTGCAGGGAATGTTTGGAGCTGCAGGAGAGAGGGGAAACTGGCAAGAACAAAATAGCTCAGTGGGGATATGAACTTTGGTTTCCCCCAGTTCTCGCCCAACATTCTAACCAGTAGAACATAAATTTATGTCAGGGATGGGGAATCAGAGGACCACATTACCTTTGAGGCAACTTTCTGCGGGCCACACACCAGTGATGGGGAGGGCCAGAGAAAAAATATGAGTGAAGCACTGAATATAAAGTTTACCTTTGTACAACACCTTTTTGTTGTGAACCATTTAGAGCTTTTGGGGAGGTGGGTGTGCTAAAAATCCAAGCAAAGAAGCAATAAATGAATTGTAATCTAGCTATTTCAATGCACCATTTAGGGGATATCTTCTAATTCCTTGGAGCCTCTTGTATGAAGAGCATCTAATTATTCTGACCTGGATTACTATAGTTAGCTGCAATCCACAAACCAGTCAGGCTGGAGTACTTTACTGAAACTAATTTACATGCTAATGCTATGTGTGTTTTCTGGCTCTTAGGCCTTTCATGACAGAGTAGCGTCAGTATAATGCCAATATAATGCCATGTTTTGTTTTGTGTTGGCACAGTTGTTGGAAAACCACACTCCCAGTTTGGATATGTGCAGATTCAGCACATATGGACATACTGTACCTATTCATTGAAAAGCAGAGGTACATTCAGACTCTTGGTTTGTACTTTCTCAGAAATATGATGTCTCATTCTCTGAGGGATGGCAACTATCTGAAATATTATTTCACCCAGCTTTTCTTGCAACTACTCACAAAGGCACCTACACACAGCCAGGCAACCCTGCTTTCTCCTCATACAAAAAACAAAATAAAAATTCCTCTCACCATCTCATTCCCACACAACCACATTAATATATAAGTACTCCTTCTCAGGGAGGTTACTCAAATCCACAACTCACAGAATTTCAGACATGTAATTAGATCATTTTCTCTTCAGCACTGGTACATATGTACTACACAGACTCCACTGCTTGTAGGTCTCTCCTCAGGAAAGAAACAAGACCTAAATGTTAAGGAAGCTTTTTTCTACTAAAAAGCACAATTTAAAAATAAAACTTATTTGGTGGAATGGCATTTGTTCAAGTTGTAGCATGGGTGTGAGATTAAATTTAATGAACCTGTGTCATAAAGGTAAAAAGGTAAAGGACCCCTAGACGGTTAAGTCCAGTCAAAGGTGACTATGGGGTTGCGGCGTTCATCTCACTTTCAGGCCGAGGGAGCTGGCGTTTGTCCACAGACAGCTTTCCGGGTCATGTGGCCAGCATGACTAAACCGCTTCTGGCACAATGGAACACTGTGACAGAAACCAGAGCGCACAGAAACACCATTTACCTTCCCGCCACAGTGGTACCTATTTATCTACTTGCACCAGTGTGCTTTCGAACAGTTAGGTTGGCAGGAACTGGGACAGAGCAACAGGAGCTCACCCTTTCGCGGGGATTTGAACCGCCGACCTTCTGATCAGCAAGCCCAAGAGGCTCAGTGGTTTACCCCACACCACCACCCACTCCTCTACCTGTGTCATATCGCCAGAGAAGTTTATGTAGTTGAGCTGCTGTTCTGTCTGCTTGACATTGCCAGTGTGGTATACAGGCTGGAGCAGGGCTTTCCAAAATGTGTGTCGCGACACGTCAGTGTGTCGGCTGCAGTGTATAGGTGTGTTGCACGAACGCTTCCCGTGCTCCTTCTGGGGCTGGAAAGGGGTTAGTCTAACCTCCAGTTTGTAAGGAAAACTGAATTACTGTGTTGCGAAATGATGCATGTCCAAAAAGTGTGTCACCAACATGAAAAGTCTGGAAAGCTCTGGGCTTGAGAGTTGGCCTAAGACTGGGGAGACTCATGTTCAGATTTCCACTCTGCCATAAAGCTCAGCACCACAAGGTTGTTATGAGGATAAAAAAAGAGGGAACCTTGTTTTCCATCTTAAGATCCTTGGAGGAATGGTGGGATACAAATGTAAGAAATAAATAGAAGCTTTTGTTTTGTTCTCATAAGTAACATGTGAGGCTGGAGACTGCTGGTAACTTTTTCAGAGTTGAAGGTGGTTTGAAAGAGGGGTTGATACTTGTGGTGTGTATTCTCATCCAACTTTTGCTTCTGGTAAACAAGCTTTTGTCTTTTTTCCCAAACCTACAAAATCTATTGAAACTAGAGATGACAGTGAGTTGTTGGGAAGTGGAACCACTCTCAAACTGCTTGCAGTTTCTTTAAAAATATACAATGGTACTCGGGTTAAGTACTTAATTCGTTCCGGAGGTCCGTACTTAACCTGAAACTGTTCTTAACCTGAAGCACCACTTTAGCTAATGGGGCCTCCTGCTGCTGCCGCGACGCCGGAGCACGATTTCTGTTCTCATCCTGAAGCAAAGTTCTTAACCTGAAGCACTATTTCTGGGTTAGCGGAGTCTGTAACCTGAAGTGTATGTAACCTGAAGCGTATGTAACCCGAGGTACCACTGTATTCTTCTCCGCAGCCTGGGATTCCAGAGCAATCCTATGCACACTTTCCTGGAAGTAAGTCTCAATGACACAATGTGACTTTACTGCTGTGTACACACGGAGGGTTGAGTCGCCAGTCCTGTTACACTTACACATTAAAATATTGAGGTAAGAAAAACAAGGAAGTTACTCAAAAAGTCTTACGAAATTGGTAAGGCACGCATCAGATTGTATGGGAAATGTATGCAAAGCTATTCTGCATATTATACAAATTAATTTTAAACTTATTTTAGATTCCTTGATCCTGTAATCCTAGGTAGCTTGATGGTAGGCTCTGATCTGAGATAATATTTCAAGCACGGTGCTATTTAACAAAAGGCTAAGGAAGACTGTTCTCTCATGAAGCCGTGTAGCAATAATGGAATACAAGTGCTTTTGTGCAAGTACAGAGAACACAGAAAACATTTAAGAAGAGAGTGAGTGATGAAGATAATGAGTAATGACTATTACAAATAGATTGAATTGTTATTTAGTTAGCACGGGAAATTAGGAGGCAAGATGCACTGAAGTGCAGGGCCAGCATTCAGACCAGGAATCATAGAATCGTGGAGTTGGAAGGGACCATGAGGGTCATCTAGTCCAACCCCCTGTAATCTTTTGCCCAATGTGGGGCTCAAACCCATGACCCCGATTGTTATGTACTGAAGTTCTCACCCTGGGCCAGCAGGGGGATACTGTAGATAGTTATGCAAATGAAGGATCGAAAGTGACGTTCAGTGATTGGATAGTTTGTATGCAAATGAAGGATCGAAAGTAACATTCAGTGATTGGATAGTTTTAGAAAGTTGCAACAGTTATGCTGTTCTGGAGCTCTATATAAGCAGGCTGACTGAGCTCCTCAGTTCAGTTCAGTTCCAGCTTACAAATAAAGAGCTGCTTTGGAAGAATCGCTGTGTCGTCTGATATGTTCGCCCACAACTTAACACCGATATTAAGAGTTTCATGCTCTACCACTATTTGTCCCTGCTCTTGGTCCCTCTTGAGCACTTTTTCTGTCCATGCACTCTGAGCTGTGTCTGGAGGTTGGCTATAGCCTACCTTTTAATTTTTCACACTGCCTTGATCAAGCGTCACTCTTGGACACTGCGGGAAATTGAAAGCGGGCTAAACACCAATGTAATATAATAATTACATTATTATTACTTTATACCACGGCATTGCTTTCAATGCAAGCTCCATTATTTTCAACACAAAGGAAATACAATGCAAACTGGGGCGGGCGGGAGGAGAGAGACATCAATTACATATTGTTTGCGGATTAAAAACAACAACAGCATATGCTGGTTGTATTTTCTGGATTGATTCCTGTTCTGCGTAGGGAAAGAACGACTGAGCACCAGCAATTCCTGCTCCTGTTTCCAGGTTCTAGTGTTTTGTGAAAAGAACGTCTTCCTGTCCACTTTCTCTATACCATGCCTAATTTTAGATAGCTATATCACATTCTTGCCGTTTTTTCCTTTTCTTCTAAACAAACAAGTGCCAAATGTTACGGCCTTTCCCCACAAAGGAATAATAGATGGTTGACCTCTTAAAAGTGTGGGGGGGGGCAGTCATGTTTCAATTGGCAGTCCATTAGGATTATTCTTTTACCATTGTACCTTGGAAGTCGAATGGAATCTGTTCCGGAAGTCTATTCGACTTTCAAAACATTTGGAAACCAAAGCAAAGCTTCTGATTGGCTGCAGGAATCTTCTGCAGCCAATCAGAAGCTGCAGAATCCCAGTCGGACATTCAGGTTCAAAAAGAACTTTCACAAACCGGAACAATCACTTCCGGGTTTGCGGCGTCCAGGAGCCAAAACATCCGAGTTCCAGGGCGTTTAGGATCCAAGGTATGACTGTATTTATTTTTTGTTAAAATAAAAGCACCAGCATTCTGAGTTCCTGAAGGTGTGTCTAATTCTCTCCCTACATGCAGACTGGTTGGACAAAGAGGAATGGTAGGAGGAACCAGTTGGGGAACCCTCAAGGTTAGAAGGCTCAGAGCTAGGGGATTGGTGATGGGATGAAGATGAGTGGTCAGAATGAGAAGGGGGAGAAAGAACAGAGGAGGTGTCATTGCCCAATCTCTCCATTGCTTTTTATATCGGTCCTGGAGGTTTTGTTAAATATGATTAGAAGGGACCAATTGGTAAAAGGTATACAAGTGGGAGCCAAACAGTACAAATTGAAAGCATTTGCTGACGATCTGGTATTGACTTTACAGGAGCCAGAATCTAGCACCAAAAGAGTATTAGAACTAATTCAAGAATTTGGTCAGGTAGCAGGTTTTAAGTTGAATAAGACGAAAACTAAGGTTCTAGAGAAGAATCTAACTGAGATTGAGAGAGATGAGTTTCAGAAGGAGACAGGATTGACACTGGTTAAGAAAGTGAAATATTTAGGGGTTAATATGATGGCCAAGAATGTGAATTTATTTAAGGATAACTATGAAAAGTGTTGGACTGAAGTGAAAAAGGACCTAGAAATATGGTCAAATTTGAAGTTATCGTTGTTAGGCCGAATCGCTGTGATAAAAATGAATGTACTGCCAAGAATGCTGTTTTTGTTCCAAACACTGCAAATTTTGGACAAAATGGACTGTTTCAAGAAGTGGCAGAGAGATATCTCTAGATTTGTCTCACAGGGCAAGAAGCCTCGTATAAAATTTAAGATATTAACTGATGCTAAAGAAAGAGGTGGATTTGCTCTGCCAGACCTTAAACTTTATTATGAATCAGCCGCTTTTTGTTGGCTGAAAGAATGGATGCATCTTGAAAATACCGACGTGTTGGATTTGGAAGGTTTTAATAATGTATTTGGTTGGCATGCATATTTGTGGTATGACAAGGTTAAAGCACATAAAGCGTTTAAAAACCATCTTGTTAGGAAAGCACTGTTTAATGTCTGGATAAGATACAAAGATCTGTTAGAAAATAAAACCCCGAGATGGCTGTCACCAATGGAAGCAAAGGCTCAGAAAAAACTCAATATGGAGGCCAAATGGCCGAAGTATTGGGAAATTCTGGAGCAAGAGGGAGATAGACTAAAACTGCAGAGTTTTGAAAAATTAAAAAATAGAGTGCGAGATTGGCTCCATTACTATCAAATAATGGAGGCATATAACTTGGACAAAAAATTAGGCTTTCAGGTGGAAAAATCAAAATTGGAAACAGAATTGTTAGATTCTAAAGTTAAGAATTTGTCAAGAATGTATAACTTGCTGTTGAAATGGAATACTCAAGATGAAACCGTGAAATCTGCTATGATTAAATGGGCACAAGATGTTAGACATAATATTATGATGGCTGACTGGGAACAGTTATGGACCACTGGTATGAAGTTTACGGCATGTAATGCCTTAAAAGAGAATTTAATGAAAATGATTTACAGGTGGTACATAACAACAGTCAAGCTTGCAAAAATTTATCATTTGCCCGATAATAAATGTTGGAAATGTAATGAAACTGAAGGTACATTCTTCCACCTTTGGTGGACATGCCCAAAGATTAAGGCATTCTGGGAGATGATCTATAATGAAATGAAAAAGGTATTTAAATATACCTTTCTGAAGAAACCAGAGGCCTTCCTCCTGGACATGGTTGGCCAATTGCTGCCAAAGAAGGATAGAACTTTTTTTATGTATGCTACAACAGCAGCAAGAATACTTATTGCAAAGCACTGGAAGACACAAGATCTACCCACCAGGGAAGAATGGCAGATGAAGCTGATGGACTACATGGAACTGGTGGAAATGACTGGCAGAATCCGAGACCAGGGAGAAGAGTTGGTGGAAGAAGATTGGAAAAAATTTAAAGTATATTTACAAAAATATAGCAAAATTAATGAATGTTAGAAGGATGCTGGAATGAAGTTACATGGTTTTAGCAGAAATGTTATAAAGTATTAAGTAAAAATGGATTGTTAATGGGTCAAAGTGTAAAATTTAAGGTCAGATTGGGTTAAGGTAAATTATAGAACAAAAATTGAGAAAGATGGAAAGGATTTGCTGAAATAGCTAAATTGAATTAGAATACAAAAAAGGGAGGTGTGAGGAGGTCGAGGAAACAAGCAAATGATAGACAAAGACATGGAAATACTGGATGTGTTTTTAAATGTTTTTGCTTTTAAATGTTTTTGTGGGGTTTTTTATTGTTGTGCTGTATTGTTTTTTATTTTGTTTTTTTATTTTTTGATGTATTGTAACTTTTTATTGTCCTTTTTCTCTCTTTTTTTGTAATTGTTAAACTTTTAATAAATATCATTTTTTTAAAAAAAAGAACAGAGGAGGTGTCAGAAGCTGAAGAAGCAACAGGGCTTAGTGAGTGGCGGGAGTCTGTGGTAGAAGATGAAGCAGGAGAGGAGGAAGGTACAGATGAATCCGGCTGCTGAAAAGGCATGGGTGTCTCTCCCTCCTGCTGTGATGAGCTCCTCTCTCCCCAGTCTCCCAGAACCAGGAGAGGCATGAAGAGGGTGGAGAAGAAGTGAGCTTCATGCAGCCGTCTCAGATTGCTTGGGGGAAACCCTGGAGAGGAGGGGACTTAGGCAGTTGTGGGGAGGCAGGGACCTTCAGTCTCAGCAACTGTGTCGTCGGGGCAAAACCTGCCAGAGACGAGTTGCTGTGCTCATTAGGCCTGACACTCCTGTCCAGATCCTATCCTTGCTGATAAAGAGTTACCTGCAACTAACTTGGTGTGATTAACTGCTGGCTTGCTTCTGTCACACAATATTTCTGGATTTGGGGATCCAGCTAAAGACTGATTAAAATATTTTATGTAACAGTTGCATTCTTTGTTGGCACTTAAAAAAAAGATAATTGCAGTTAGTTAATTGCTTCCACCCCACCAAACCCAAACCTCCGAGGTTAAAGTACCAATAGTCAGCAAAGAAAGAGAATCAGGAATTCAATCCAGCAAAATAATACTCTATGCACTAAATAAATGCCCGGGCTTCATAGTTGGTTATAGCCAGACGTCATTTTGTATTTATTTGCCGCCAACCTGTGCATTATTCCATTCCACCATGGACAACATGAGGAGTAAGGGCAGAGCCAAAGGCACAGCTGGATAATAAAGTACAAAGGTCTCAATCCTGCAACCACTTAACAGCTAATTCACCATAACTGAGCTGAATAATTCATTAAAGCTAATGGTGTGTATGCCATGAGTAATGATACAATTAAAAGGTATAGCAGAGGCCCAGACAACAGCAGTTGCAGAAGTTGTACCTGCAATTTTATATATACAGATTGCTCAGAGGCTGCTATTTATTAACATTCAGTGGAAAGGTTATGATGGAGGATCATGGGTAGCTTGAACCCTGACAAGTATCGGTCAGGCTTGGGTGAAGTTTGTGAAGGGAGAAATAAAGTGCTGGCAAGCTGTGAGTTCCTCTGGAGGCCTCCCAAAGCCCAGTGATAAAAATAGAGATGAAAAGGGGACAAGAAGTCAAGAGAAATACCTGGGGAGAGGGAGCGCTCATGAGTAGAAGCTTGACTACCCAGAATTCTAGATTTGAAATACTCTTCTCTGTTTTCCTTAAACGAAGGAGAGGAAGTGTTATGTAGAATGCTAGCTGGATTTTCATTTTTCTGCCATGAGTGATGAATGCAAAGATATGTGAGGTTACAGGAGTAGGACTGCCATACATCCTCCAATTTGTCCTCCAAGAATAGCATCCGGTGGATTTTCTGGAAATCAATTGGCCAAAATTTCCAGAAAAACCCGACATGGGTTGCCATACGCCTGGAAGTGTAGGGTTTTTTTTTTTTTTTTGGTGAATTTCCTTAAAAATACCTCGACAACTTTTTTTTCTTTTCTTTAGATTTAGCAAAAAGAAAAGAAAAGAAAAAAGAGCCCAATAAATTTTGTGTCCAGATTTTCACTTTATGAAATATGGCAACCCTAGCAACGTGCATCTTTTGAGGGTAGGTTCCTATTCTGAGTGGGTATGGACATGTTTACCTGTGAGTTTCACAGTGTCCCTAGAGCTCTGGATTACTAGTTAATGGGTGTGCCCTGGTGATTTGGTTGCATTAGGAACAAAGCACAGATTAAGGCATATGCTCATTCCAGAGGTTCCAGGCCTGCTCCTATGATACATGTTAATGGAGTTCAGCCATGGTAAGTCTGCTGTTTTCTTGGATGTTTCCCTGGATGACTAAGCCTCATCTGACTGTACCTTTCCTAGGCCAAGGTGCTTAGGTCAATACTTAAAATGGAGTGTATTGTCTTGGTAACAATGTGGTCCCTCTCTCTTAAAACAAGCATGTTTTACTAAAAACAATGTCCTTACTCTCACATAAGAAAGACAAAAAGTATGGCGGCCCTTGCAACACATGGGCATAAATGGAATGCTTCAGTATGTCCCCTAAAAGATAATCCCTGTAACAGAAGTCATGGCCACTCATAGCAAAAGAACAGAGCCTCCAAGTGTCCCTGTCTTCCAGGGACAGTCCCAGATTTACAGAAGCTGTCCCAGTTTCTGATTTGATCCCAGAATGTACCATTTTTCCTTAGGATGTCCCATTCGATAAATGTTGGAGGGTATAGAGTTATGTGACCCCTGAGCCAAGGAGATAAGTAACCATACAACCCTTAGAAGACATCTGAAGGCAGCCCTGTATAGGGAAGTTTTTAAATGTTTAATATTTTATTATGTTTCCATGTAAGTTGCAGGCTTTCTAGAGTGGCTAGGGCAACTCAGTCAGATGGGCGAGGTACAAATAATAAAATCATCATCATCATCATCATCATCATGGAACAGGACATCCCTATTTTCATCAGAGAAATGTTGGAGGGTCTGAAAGTATGCACCACCATCCAGTTTGTTGCAAGGAGTCTGCTGCAATAAACTTTCTATAGTTTCTTGCAAATGATATTCATTGCAAATGATCATTGCAAATGATATTTGCAGCAACACGTTTGAATCAATAACTGTATGAAAACATTTCTCTCTCTCTCTCTCTCTCTCTCTCTCTCTCTCTCTCTCTCATGCAACTTGTCCCTTCTGTATTTGAGAGCTAGGCAAGGACACAGCCCAACCTAGGTGATTAGATTAGCCTGGGAGTGGAAGAAACCATAAAGAAGGGATAGGTTCCTGAATGACCCAGAAGTTCTTGTTAAAAGAAGAAACACTTAAGTGATAAGTTTCATCAAGGGTTCCTGGTATTTAATGGTGAGTTTTCTCAATTGCAAAAGATAAAGGTGAGTGGGAGACTTCTTTGGCTCTGCAAGAGTTGTGTGGGAGAATAGTACTTCTTTCCATTGCAGCTGTCTTAGGAGTGCTAAAACTCCAGATGTGGCTGCTAGCCCCTTTGTTGTCCATGAGGAGAGACTATGGGCTCACCAAACTTCCACTTGACCTTCTACTTTCGCATGGGAAAACCCACTGATTACTGCCCAGTCAGAGCAAACATCAGTGGGGTTTGCTCCGGATTAACGTCTGCTCCAATTTAGCACTCCAGAGTGGGTTTTCTGGGGGTAAGCTGGGGTGTGGGTGTGTGGCAAAGGCAAAAGTACTCCGACCCATGTCTAGAAAGCATGAGACAAGCAGAAGTGTGAATGCTCACAGAAACTGACATTTTGCTCCACTAGGATATCTTGAAAAAGGATCCTGGTATCTATGTAAGTCATTGTTGTGCGTGAAGAGAGACTTTCTAAAAAAAGATCTGCTTAATAAGTGTACATCTCTCATGGACAGCTTTAATTGCTGTCCATGAGGAGAGAATGAGACGCTCCCGAAAGTTATCATTTTGCTCCTCCAGAATATCCTGATTGGTATCCTATTATTTGTGTAGCAGGGAGTTTGTTTTCCTGGCTTGTATTTCTAGTGTGAAAGGCTTACCATGGACTGACTAACCAACTGTGTGTTCAGCACTGTTAGGTAACAAAAGAACATTTGTGCACTTTCTGAGGCTCCAGTACCCAAGGAGTGCTTGATATTTGTTTTCACCATAAAAATGATATAATACTCACGACCAGGAGACAGGGAATCCAAATTGTGGCATGTTACAAAGCAATGTTTTCAGGTTCCCAGTTGTTCTCTGTGCTCCATCATCAAGCCTCCAAAATAATTGTGACCTGGTATAGCCATGAATATCCGCAGTGCTTTGAAATGCCATAAAACTTGCAGCAAAGTGGGGGAGTAAGTAACTATCTGTTTCAGAAATTACCTGTATGGTTTGATTTCAATTTTAAGACACAGAATTGTAGAATTGTAGAGTTGGAAAGGACGCTGGTATTTATTTACAGAAGTTTCCTAATCATCACAGATGAGCAGATCAAATGGCATCATTTGAAATGTTTTGGGAATGATACATTTTTGGCTACGTGGCTATTCTGGCCCTTGCCCCCGGCCGATATATTTTACAGCTGGGAATCTTCTTGTTGCCTTGCCATAATACCAGTGATGATGGTGGAACAACATCATGCTTCTCTAAATTAATGTAGCATTACCTGAAAGCAATGAAGCAGCTGAGTATGGCTGATTGAACATCCTCTCTGAGTTTATCATGGGAGAAAGTGCTTTTGAATGGCACAAAAATATTACCAGATTAAATACCCAGTTCACCATGAAGGTAATGAATAGGAAGAGTGGTTAGGCAGGATTGCATCTTCGGTTTTTTCATGATTTATTCTTTAAATGGGGGAAATGCTGACTTAGAAAAAATAGACACTTAGTCAGATGTTGACAAGCTTGACACAGAGATTGCAAATCGAAGCACAGCTCAGCTGCAAGTTTCCTGCATAAGGGTAAGCCTAGTGTGAATGGGACCATTAGCTACAAGGCACAAATAAGGCTGCTAGATGGGACTACATTCGAAATATATAAGATTTGTACCTGATCTAGACATGCAACAATCCAACTCAATAGTGTAACGTTGGAAAATGTCGATCACTTCTCATACCTGGGCAGTTATCTTTCTACAATGGCTGACACTGATGCCAAAATTCAACATCGCCTGAGCTCTGCGAGTGCAGCTTTCTCCCGACTGAAGTGCAGAGTGTTTAAGGGCCAGGACATTTGCAGGGAAACCAAAATGCTTGTTTACAAAGCTATTGTACTACCAACCTTACTGTATGCTTGTGAACGTGGACCACGAGAGCCAGTGTGGTGTAGTGGTTAAGAGCGGTAGTCTCGTGATCTGGGGAACCGGGTTCGCGTCTCCGCTCCTCCGCATGCAGCTGCTGGGTGACCTTGGGCCAGTCACACTTCTTTGAAGTCTCTCAGCCCCACTCACCTCACAGAGTGTTTGTTGTGGGGGAGGAAGGGAAAGGAGAATGTTAGCCGCTTTGAGACTCCTTAAAGGGAGTGAAAGGCGGGATATCAAAACCAAAATCTTCTTCTTCTTCACTTATAAACACCATCTCCAACTTCTCGAAAGATTCCATCAACGGTGTCTCCGGAAAATTTTACACATCACCTGGGAAGACAGGCGAACTAATGCCAGTGTACTGGAAGAAGCAAAGATGACCAGTGTCGAAGCAATAATTCCTCAAAATCAACTTCGTTGGACTGGTCATATTGTGTAGATTGTCTTCCAAAGCAACTACTCTATTCCCAACTTTAAAATAGTAAGTGTAATGCTGGTGGTCAACAAAAGTGTTTCAAAGACTCTCTCAAGGCAAATCTAAAAAATGTAATATAAACACCGACAATTGGGAAACAGTGGCCTGCGAGTGCTCCAATTGGAGAACAGCCTTTACCAAAGGTGTCATGGGCTTTGAAGACGCTCAAACTCAGGATGAAAGGGAGAAACGTGCTAAGAGGAAGGCACATTTGGCAAACCCTCACCATGATCACCTCATGCCCGGAAACCTATGTCCCCACTGTGGAAGGACGTGTGGATCCGGAATTGGCCTCCACAGTCACTTATGGATTCACTGTTAAGACTGTGTTCATGGAAGATAATCTTACTCGCCTACGAGTGATTGCCAAAGAAGAAGAAGAAAGAAGAAGAGACATGCAACAGATTGTAAGGGCATATGAGGTGGAAGAGGCCTGAAGCAGAAGAACAGACTGTATAATACCAGACCGGGTGTGGAATTACCTATATCAATGTTACTCTACATTTTGGGACGGGGGGAGAGGGGCCTTGCAAGTAGAAAACTATTTCATTCATTCATACCCCCCCCCTTTCTCCAAGGAGCTCAAGATGGCCTACATGGTTCTCCCCCACCTCATTAAATCCCCACAACAACCGTGTGATGTAGGTTAGACTTAGAGGCAGTGACTGACTGGCTCAAATTCATCCAGTGAGCTTCATTGCTGAGTGGGGATTTAAGTCCTGGTCTTCCACGTCCAAGTCTAACCACTCTGACCACTATCCTCAAACTAGGGCTTGTTGTTGTTGTTGTTGTTGTTTAGTCATTTAGTCGTGTCCGGCTCTTCGTGACCCCATAGACCAGAGCACACCAGGCACTCCTGTCTTCCACTGCCTCCAACAGTTTGGTCAAACTCATGCTGGTAGCTTCGAGAACACTGTCCAACCATCTCGTCCTCTGTCGTCCCCTTCTCCTTGTGCCCTCCATCTTTCCCAACATCAGGGTCTTTTCCAGGGAGTCTTCTCTTCTCATGAGGTGGCCAAAGTATTGGAGCCTCAGCTTCACGATCTGTCCTTCCAGTGAGCACTCAGGGCTAATTTCCTTAAGAATGGATGCATTTGATCTTCTTGCAGTCCATGGGACTCTCAAGAGTCTCCTCCAGCACCATAATTCAAAAGCATCAATTCTTCGGCGATCAGCCTTCTTTATGGTCCAGCTCTCTCTTCCATACATCACTACTGGGAAAACCATAGCTTTAACTATACGGACCTTTGTTGGCAAGGTGATGTCTCTGCTTTTTAAGATGCTGTCTAGGTTTGTCATTGCTTTTCTCCCAAGAAGCAGGTGTCTTTCTAATTCATGTGCTACGGTGGTTGTTGTTATTTGTAAAAAGTACAGTAAGGGTTCTGTTGGAGGCAGCATTCAAAGGTAGACTCCTGCAACTGTGTCTGAAGTAGGGCAGTCCACTAGACCACACATAGGTTATATCACCTCAACCTACTTCTTCTGCGTACCAGAGGGAGTTTAATCTCCTGATCTCCACTGCCGTATCTAAGCCAGCTTAGTCAGTTCCTTAGCTCTGAGGACATACCAGTCAGGAAGCATGACAAGATCTTTCTTGCTTCTCCCAAACAAGATCTGAATAGCAATAGCAAAATCTTGGCTGCACACAGATGTAACTAGGTGTACTGAACACCCAGTGACTACAAAAGATACCTATCCTCACTTGCATACGTGTTTACAGTTGCAGTGGCCAGATGATGTTAAGTAAGATTGGGTGCCGAGTTTTAATGACTGAAGAGCTGTTTAATTATAATTAGAAGTAAATATAGGGTTGCTGATTCATCCTAGGCAAAACTTGATTCATTGATAGTATTCATGCAGTGTTTTGTTTTATGTTACAAGATAGATTTTTAAAATAATAATAATAATAATAATAGGGATAGCTTTTCTAAAAATAGGATTAAGAACTATGATTAAGGTTATTTCCTATGTCTTATGGAGCATCAGTAGATTTCATATTTTCATAGGATACTGCAATAGTTAAGGACCATAAAGGAATCACATTAGTATTTTTTTAGTTATATTTCTATGTTACTGTTGTAAGATAAATTATAATGGATAATTTATTATGAGGTGCTTGTGTACATGTACAAATTAAAGGTATTATATGTGGCTCTGGGTTGTGTCTAGCTACGTCCTACTTTAAGCCGTTGTTGTTTAGTCGTTTGGTTGTGTCCAACTCTTTGTGACCCCATGGACCAGAGCACGCCAGGCATTCCTGTCTTCCACTGCCTCCCCATCCAAATACAGTGGTGCCCCGCAAGACGAATGCCTCGCAAGACAAAAAACTCGGTAGACGAAAGGGTTTTGCGTTTTTTGAGCTGCTTCGCAAGACGAATTTCCCTATGGGCTTGCTTCGCAAGACGAAAACGTCTTGCAAGTTTGTTTCCTTTTTCTTAAAACCGTTAATACCCAAGGTGCATTGCTTGAAGAGGTGCAGTTGCGACTTGACTTCAAGGAGCAACTCATAGCACGCGGTGTGGTAGCCTTTTTTGAGGTTTTTGAAGACTTTGGTGATATTTGAAGCTTTTCCAAAACTTCTTTTGCAGCCATTTGGTAAGTTAAACTTTTAAAACTTTTTTTGGGGTTTTTGGATTTTGGGTTGGGGTGTTTGGAATTCAAGGACTTGGTGTTGGGGAGGGGTTTGCAAGAATCTGGAAGCTTGTGTGGTTTTTTCTGCATTTTTTTTATTTTTTGTGACCATTGGGCCACTCTGCTGTGTTTTTTTAAAAAAAAAACTGGGTTTGAATTTCTGTGTGGTGGGTGGCTGGGGGAACAGTTGAGGAGGGGTTTGCAAGAATCTGGAAGCTTGTGTGGTTTTTTCCTGCATTTTTATGATTTTTTGTGACCATTGGGCCACTCTGCTGTTGTTGTTTTTTAAAAAATCTGGGTTTGAATTTCTGTGTGGTGGGTGGCTGGGTGCTTTTGAATTTTTTGGATGTGAAGCACTGATTATTAATTTTTGGGGGGTTTGCGAAGGTAGGAGCTGTGCTGCCATGGGACCCAAGAAGACTGCTGCTACAGAGGCCGGCGAGGGGAAGAAGGTGAAGGTTACGCTGGAAATGAAGAAGGAGATCATCCGGAAGCACGAAGGTGGAATGCGTGTAACAGACCTCGCCAGGGAGTACGGGAGGAATCCATCGACCATCCTGAAGATGAGGGAGAAGATCCTTGCGACTGATGTAGCCAAGGGAGTCACCAGGATCGTGAAGAACCGCCCAGCTGTTCTGGAGGAGGTGGAGAAGTTGCTGCTCATCTGGTTAGAAGAGAAGCAGTGTGCAGGGGACACAGTGACTGAGGCCGTCATTTGTGAGAAGGCCAAGGCCTTGCACGCAGACCTCGTCCGGGAACAGCCAGGAACCTCAGGCGAGCCAGAAGTCTTCAAGGCAAGCAGAGGCTGGTTTGACCAGTTCAAGACAAGATCTGGAATCCACAGCGTGGTCAGGCATGGAGAGGCTGCCAGTTCTGATGTTCCTGTGGCTGAAGACTTTGCAGCGGAGTTCCTGGAGGTTGTGACGACGGAGGGCTACGTTCCACAGCAGGTCTCCAAAGAACTGAGGGACATTTGCCAGAAGTGGAAAGATGTGCACGCCCTCTCCGATTGCATGGAGCCTGGACAGCCCCGTGGTTTTCCATGGATCTGAGGGCAATGAAACAATCGTTGAGACGGCTAGAGCGCCGGTGGCGGATGACCCATTCTGAAGCTGACCGGACACAGGTTAGAGCTCAATGTCGAGCCCACCAAGTGGCGGTAGTGACGGCAAAGAAGGCTTTCTTCACCGCCTCTATTGCATCTGCAGAAAACAGCAGCAGGAGACTTTTTCAGGTGGTCTGCAATTTAGCGGAACCACCTGCTACATCGGGGCCCAGTACGGGCCACATGATCTCCTGCAATGATTTTGCAAAGTTTTTTGCAGATAAAGTCGCTCAGATTCGGGAAGACGTAGACGCCACCGTGGGAGCAGGGCCGGGGCGGGAGAGTGCTAGAGTCCTGTCTAGTCAAATTGTGTGGGATCAATTCCAATCTGTTACCTCCGAGGATGTGGACAGGCTGCTTGGACGAGTGAAACCAACCACCTGTCTCCTTGATCCTTGCCCATCATGGCTTATAAAAGCTAGCCGGGAAGGGCTGGGCGATGGGCTTCGTGGGGTGGTGAATGCTTCCCTCCGTGAGGGAGCCTTCCCAGACCCGCTGAAAGAGGCGGTTATTAAACTGCTCCTTAAAAAACCATCTTTAGTTGCGGCCACGATGGCCAACTATCGCCCAGTCTCAAATCTTCCATTCTTGGGCAAGGTGATTGAGCGAGTGGTTGCTGAACAACTCCAGACACGCCTGGAAGAAGCAGACCATTTGGATCCCTTCCAGTCGGGATTCAGGCCTCATCATGGGACTGAAACTGCCTTGGTCACACTGGTTGATGATCTCTGGCGGGCTAGGGATAAAGGTGAGAGCTGTTTCCTAGTTCTGCTGGATCTCTCAGCGGTGTTTGATACCATCGACCATAACATCCTTCTGGAACGTCTTGAGGGGCTGGGAGCTGGGGGTACTGTCTTACGGTGGTTCCGCTCCTTCCTCCTGGGCCGTGTTCAGAAAGTGGTGGTGGGGGATGAGTGTTCAGACCCCTGGGCTCTCACTTGTGGGGTGCCTCAGGGTTCTGTCCTCTCCCCCATGCTTTTCAACATCTACATGCAGCCGCTGGGAGAGATCATCAGGGGGTTTGGGCTGGGTGTTCATCAGTATGCGGATGATACCCAGCTCTACCTCTCTTTCAAATCAGAACCAGTGAAGGCGGTGACGGTCCTGTGTGAGTGTCTGGAGGCGGTTGGAGGATGGATGGCGGCAAACAGATTGAGATTGAATCCTGACAAGACAGAAGTACTGTTTCTGGGGGACAGGAGGCGGGCAGGTGTGGAGGATTCCCTGGTCCTGAATGGGGTAACTGTGCCCCTGAAGGACCAGGTGCGCAGCCTGGGAGTCATTTTGGACTCACAGCTGTCCATGGAGGCACAGGTTAAATCCGTGTCCAGGGTAGCTGTGTACCAGCTCCATCTGGTACGTAGGCTGAGACCCTATCTGCTCGCGGACTGCCTCGCCAGAATGGTGCATGCTCTGGTTATCTCCCGCTTGGACTACTGCAATGCGCTCTACATGGGGCTAACTTTGAAGGTGACCCGGAAACTACAACTAATCCAGAATGCAGCAGCCAGACTGGTGACTGGGAGCGGCCGCCGAGACCATATAACACCGGTCTTGAAAGACCTACATTGGCTCCCAGTACGTTTCCGAGCACAATTCAAAGTGTTGGTGCTGACCTTTAAAGCCCTAAACGGCCTCGGTCCAGTATACCTGAAGGAGCGTCTCCACCTCCATCGTTCTACCCGGACACTGAGGTCCAGCACCAAGGGCCTTCTGGCGGTTCCCTCACTGCGAGAAGCCAAGTTACAGGGAACCAGGCAGAGAGCCTTCTCGGTAGTGGCGCCCTCCCTGTGGAATGCCCTCCCACCAGATGTCAGAGAGAACAACAACTACCAGACTTTTAGAAGACATCTGAAGGCAGCCCTGTTTAGGGAAGCTTTTAATGTTTGCTGTATCACATTATTTTAATATTCTTTTGGAAGCCGCCCAGAGTGGCAGGGGAAACCCAGCCAGATGGGTGGGGTATAAATAATAAATTATTATTATTATTATTATTTTGCACAGCAGCACTACCCTGACAAGCACGTGGCACATGACCTTGTGAACACTTTTGATACGAGGGTCATGTCGTCTTTCAGGGAGGTGCTGAAAAGGCGGATGAAGCAGCAGACCATGGACAGGTTCTTCAGCAAGAAGCAAAGAGTGGAAGAGGAACCTTCTTCGAGTTGTCCCCCAGAGTCTTAGAAAATGTACTGTACACTTTGTTGATTTTTAAATGTTTTTCTGTCATGTTTAGAAACTTAATTTATTGTTCCTTCAGTTTTTGAAATGCTCTTTACAGTATGTGTGACTTTAAAGAGCACTTAATAAATTCATAAAATCATGTACCAAATGTGGCTTTGTTTGGACTTTTTTTGACCATAGGAATGCATTAATTGAATTTCAGTGCATTCCTATGGGATTTCGTGCTTCGCAAGACGAAAAATTCGCTAGACGAAAAAACTCGCGGAACGAATTAATTTTGTCTTGCGAGGCACCAGTGTAAATGAACATGAGTCAGTCATGATTAACAAGTTGATTAATTTCAATAGGTCTGCTCTGAGTATTACCTGGTTCAGTTCAGCTGCTTGTATTTTTTCCTTCACTTGAGAAAGGAGTTGAGGGTTTACTCAATCGAGTAAACATGTTTACTCAATAAGCTCAATGGGGCTTACTCTGTAGTAAGTGTGCTTAGGGCTACACTGTTAGACTGCTTTGGTTAAAAAACAAAAGCACTAACACAGAGGTAGGCAAACTAAGGCCCGGGGGCCAGATCCGACCCAATTGCCTTCTGGATCCGGCCCGCGGATGGTCCAGGAATCGCCGCGTGGATCGGCATGGGGATTCTGATTGTTTGGGCTGCGCCATTCCCCGCCCCCTCACACATACCATGGCGGCGCCTCCTCCCTCCCTCCTCCTGGCTTCTCCTTGCCCTGCCTAGAGAAGGAAGGGGGCTCTGCTGAGCCAGCCTTTTCACGCCGCTCATCGTCCCACTGCCACCAGCCCCTGCCGCTCACAAGGCACAGGAACTGAGCACCATTTAAAGCACAGCAGCCCCAGGAAGACACCAGATTTGCCCACACTGGAAGAGTGGCAGATGCAATTGATGGACTACATGGAACTGGCTGAAATGACTGGCAGAATCCGAGATTTGGGAGAAGAAACAATGGAAGAGGACTGGAAAAAATTTAAGGACTATTTACAAAAACAATATAAGTTGTATGAATGTTAAAAATTTGCATGATTCGGAAACTATAGCTTCAGCAATCAGATTTGTGAAACACGAAATTAAGTTTCAAGTAAGAAAAGGTCAAAATCTAAGGTAATACTATGTTTAATTTAAGATATAAGTAATTGATAAAAAGTACTTTAAATTTAGAGGTATAGTATTTGAAAAGTACAAAATAAGGTACGAAACAAGGTAATAATTTGCTGATATTTTTATTATAAAGAATGCAGGGTAAGGGAGATGTGAGGAAGTCCGGTTAGTTATATAAAAAATGTTTTGAATGGTTGGTTTTCTTTTCTTCTTCTTTTTCTTTTTTTCTTACTTTTTTCTTTAGTGTATGTTTCTAACTTTGTATTCGAAAATTTAATAAAATATTTTAAAAAAATAAAATAAAGCACAGCAGCCCCTCTCCGGAGTCAGCCCTTTCGCGCTGCTCATCACCCCTGCCACTCGCAAATCACAGGTAAGCAGCCACCGGGGCTCGTCCGGTGCTGTGGAGAAGGGAGGGGAAAGTCGGGGGGGATTCCCCACCCAAAATATAGTCCAGCTCCCCACAAGGTCTGAGAGACAGTGGACCAGCCCCCTGTGGAAAAAGTTTGCTGACCCCTGCACTAACACATAACCATTGAGGGGAAGAATCTTGCTCCATTGTCATGTGTGGTTTGGCCTTAAATATGACATACCCAAAACTTGAAGAAACTGTTCACTTCTGATGTGCAGTAAAATATGTCTAGAATTTATGGTTCTATCACTCAACCACTGGTCCACCTGATACTTGGACATTTCATATCAGCAACTTCAAAATCAATCAGCCTGCCAGAGAAACGCTTCTTGTCTCATGTAATGTTGTATTATTTCCCTCCTCCCAAATGCTTGTTGAAGGCTTGGCAGCTTTGCTTGAAGTTCCGTGCTGTGTTACCCAGAAAACTATTCCACAGCAGATAATGTTGGATGAATAGGTCAAATGGGTCTTGACATTTTCTTACAGGCATCTTAACATCTCTGGTATTATCCTACTGTTATTTTTATTTTCTCTGTGATCTCTGTACAGAAGGACTTTTACCGTATTGTACTGTACTGTACTGTACTGTATTGTATTATAACAAATTCTATACCACTCTTCATCCGAGCATCACGTGGCGGTTTACAAAATAAAAACAAAAAAATGCAAAGAGGTTTGCAAAACACACACACCAAAAAAAAACCACCAGCAAAACTACAAAAATATATATTTGTGCAACAGGGAAGCCATTTAGCTTGGAAAAAATTGATAAAAGATTTCCTGGTTTTCCAAACACCCTTTGCTTTGCAATACGTTTAATTCCACCAGTTGGTTAGAAGATTGGGATTGGGGTGTGCAGCATCAGCTACGAATAATATTTACACAATACATGGTACCTAAAGGTAACGGTAAAGGAACCCCTGGCCGTTAAGTCCAGTCGCGAATGACTCTGGGGTTGCGGTGCTCATCTTGCTTTACAGGCCGAGGGAGCCGGCGTTTGTCCACTCCGCAGACAGTATTTCCGGGTCATGTGGCCAGCATCTGGTGCAACAGAACACCAAAACCAGAGCAGCGCACGGAAATGCCATTTACCTTCCCGCTGGAGTGGTACCTATTAATCTACTTGCACTTTTGGCATGCTTTCAAACTGCTAGGTTGGCAGGAGCAGGGACCGAGCACAGGGGCTCACCCCGTCATGGGGATTCGAACCGCCGACCTTCTGATTGGGAAGCCCAAGGCTCAGTTGTTTAGACCACAGAGCCACCCGCGTCCCGGACATATGTGGTACAGTGGTACCTCTGGATGCGAATGGGATCCATTCTGGAACCCCGTTTGCATCCTGAAGTGAACGCAACCTGCGTCCGTGCGTCTGTGCGGGTCGCAATTTGCCGCTTCCGCGCATGCACTTGACATCATTTTGAGCGTCTGCACATGCGTGAGTGTCAAAACCCAGAAGTAACACACTCCGTTACTTCCGGGTCGCCGCAGAGCACAACCTAAAAAGACTTAACCTGAAGCGACTTCAACCTGAGGTATGACTGTACATTTGTGGTACATATCACGACACCATTGAGAAGTAGGAAAACAGTAGAGCCAGCAGGAAGGGTGGAGTGAGGTTGCAGCCCCACTATTCTCACATTAGGAAATCTAGAGCCCTGGTAGACTTGCAGCTAGTCTGGTACCTGTGCATGCTTATTCAAACTTAAACCAAGTGCAGTGAAACTTGTTCCTTAGAATGCACAGGAGACCAGTATTAGCACCCGAAAAATAATAGGAATGTCAACCCATTAAATAATTTTAATTGGTTAAGAAGCAGCCTTTTAACCAATTAATGCATTGAACTCGATAGATAGATAGATAGATAGATGATAGATAGATAGATAGATGATAGATAGATACCGTATTTTTTGCACCATAACACTCACTTTTTTCCTCCTAGAAAGTAAGGGGAAATGTCTGTGCGTGTTATGGAGGGAATGCCTACGGGTGGCATGCCTACGGATTTTCCTCCTCTAAAAACTATGTGCGTGTTATGGTCGGGTGCGTGTTATAGAGCAAAAAATACGGTAGATAGATAGACAGATAGATAACACTAAAATGTTCAACACGGGTAACTTCTTCACATCTTAACATTCTGCCTGCCCCTCAGAACAGGGCTGGGCCTTGGCAGCTGCAGCTTTTCCTCTTCCTCACCTGTAGCAGCTACAAGCTGCCCAAGGGAAGAGGCTGGCAGTGGCGGCCATGGAAAGGCCATGAAGAGGCAACAGGATTATCCCTTGCAGCCGCCATCTTGGGGGAAGCACTGCCTCATCCTCCTCAATGAGCTCAGCGACAAGACTGGTGGGGGAAATAGGGACATTCTGGGATCAAATCAGAAGCCAGGATGGCTTTCAGAATTCCGCAACTGTCTCTGGAAAATCAGGACACTTGGAGGGCATCAAATTAACAATTTGAGTTACGACAAATTAATAGTATTTAAAAACAATTTAAAAAATTTCTAGAAGGGGCCATTTCAAGCCTTCCTAAATGTGATGCCCTTTTTTTCTGCTATGACTACTGAGATCCTAAAGCATGGGTAGGCAAACTAAGGCCCGGGGGCTGGATCCGGCCCAATCGCCTTCTAAATCCAGCTCGTGGACGGTCCGGGAATCAGCGTGTTTTTACATGAGTAGAATGTGCCCTTTTATTTAAAATGCATCTCTGGGTTATTTGTGGGGCCTGCCAGTTGTTTTTACATGAGTAGAATGTGCCCTTTTATTTAAAATGCATCTCTGGGTTATTTGTGGGGCATAGGAATTCATTCATCCCCCCCCCAAAAAAAAATAGTCTGGCCCTCCACAAGGTCTGAAGGACAGTGAACTGGCCCCCTGCTGAAAAAGTTTGCTGACCCCTGTCCTCAAGGTTTTGATACAAATTCTCCCATCTTCCGACTAGATTCTACAAGGCCGTGTGCTATTTCTGTTGCTGCAGATTCTAGATACTGACATGGATTACATGACTTTTACAGCACCGAGTCAATGTCTTTATAGATAAACTGCTAAGCACAGCAGTGGCATTCAACAAGTACTGTACTGCATTTCCCCCCTAAATAAACTGATTTAGCTTCCAGCTGTTTAGTAGTTATTATTGAAGCCTTATTTACCTAGGGATCCATTAGCCACGCCATCCCCTGGACCTCGGAGGGAACAAAAGTACCAGGAAAGCAATATCTTCTTTGGAGAAAAAGAGTTTATTGAGATCTGAGCACAGAGTCAAGGTCTGTACTCAGAGACAGCCAACTCGATAGTTCCTAAAAATGTACTGGCTGTAAAGCAAGACATTTCAGCAGACTTTCTTATACCCGCAGACTTGCTTGCTAAACACATTTTTATTGCTTGCTAGACATTCCTGTCTTTCTGCTAAGCCAAGCACTCCCTCCCACCTCCTTGTACACGTGTCTTCTTTTGCTAGCTAAGCTTTCCCTTCGTATCTCTTCCTATTCTTGCATTACTTAAAAGCAGAAGTAAAGCAGGAAACATCTTGCTAGTGGTTTTTCGGTTAACAGCAGTTTCTGGCTAGGCAGGAAGCGACCTTCTGACCTGTAGCTAGCATCAGCAGTTTCAAGTAGCTGGTTTAGGTTTTTGCAAGCTACTGCAATTTTTGGGCTGTTTTTGACCCTCCTAGCAGAGTGCAGGAATTTACTATGTGTAGATAATATATGAGAGCAACAGAATAAAATATTGATAGAAATCTTTCCCATCTCCCTTTACTCCGTCCTCTTCTTTTGAACAATCTATTACTTAGATTCGTTCTGGGGTAGGGGTCTATATTCTCTCATTACAGCAATCACGCGAGGTCCCATCATGCGAGACATCATCTTTCCCATCATATGTTGCAGGCATTGCATTAAGCAGGGTATACAGAAGCAGAAAAGCAATAGAAGCATTATTGGGCCTATTCTTCCCACAAATACGATACCGTTCATGCCAACAGAAATACGAGAGCATCCATATGACAAGGGCGGTACATATCACTCCTACCCACCAAACCCAATATCTCCATGGTTCCTCCCACCAATATTCAGGGGGTGTGCTCATTGTTGAAGAGCCCACTGATATTTGTGCCCGACTACCTGTTGAGCCTCAAGGATGAGAGCCCACCGGTGAGCTGATGCTCCCACTATGTGGGTCAATTTTTCTACTAACCCTGTTGGGTGGATTGAACTCTCGTGCTGCCTCCCTAGTGACGAGAGCATATGGAAGCTGAAATCCTGGGGTGGCAATTCTTACTGGCACTTGTTTAGTAATTTCAATGCACACCTGGTTAAGGCTCCCACCCCTGCAATACTTGCATTAAGATAGGTTCTGTCCCATCTATGACCTGGGTTAAGAGTAGGACCTGGTCTATCAAATGAGGTTGGTACAGTGCTCTACCTTCCAGATAACAGTTGACTACCCTCCCACAACAGCAAGAGCGGTCCAGAACTAGATAGCGTCTCTGCAGCTTCCCGTAAGAGCACTGTCCACGCGTGCTGGTCAGTGGTGTGGGAGAGGAGCCACAACGGGGTAGTGGGTGTCTCAATACGGTAATCTCATCAAACCCCAGTTTCCAATAGCCAAAGAGCACGCCATCTCTTACCACCGGCAAGACGAACCAGTCGTAGCAGAGGCCAGCAGGCCAATAGGGTTGGTATGGTTCGGTAGGGTCAGGGCAATAAGACATAGAGCAAGTCAATAAAGAAAATAAGAGAGAAAAGAGAAAGTCTTTGTAACTGTCCTTGTGATGATTAGTCGCAGGATCCCGTTGCCCGTGGCCTAACGCTTTTTCCTGGTAGCGTCAGACACAAGGTGATGATCAACTTCAGAGGGTCAGCAGGATTTCTTTTGCAAGTCCAGACACCCTTCTTCAGATGCGTGTGATGTACCCAGGGGATCACCTCGACTACTTTCACTGCAGTTGGGGATGAGGGGGTCGCCAGACGCTGTCACTCAGAGGAACTGGTGAACCGGCTCAGCGGGACTGCCGCGGGACTGCAGGTGTACGCTCGAGGGAATACCTGGAAAGGAAGCAAACACACACAACAAACACAGGGATTGCACTTGTTCTTGGGTGATGTGATCTCCCATCTGCCCCAAACTGGCGGGGATGTCTCGGACGAAAGGGGTTGGCCTGCCATATAGAATATTCTCCCAAGGTGTGCTGTAGCAGCTGGGCCTCCCAAATGGGTGGACTCGTGGTAGTTCTTTACAATTGTGCTGGCCAGATGTTGGGGTACAAAAACACGGCTGTCTGGTCCTTCCTGGAGCGTTGCTCCTTCTTGGCTGGTCCACTGCTGTTCATCAAGGGTGTAACGTGGTTCCACATCATCTGGAGTGAGTTCTGGTACCAATATCAAAAGTTCTGGTGGTGCCTCTAAATTGGCTGGAGAACAAATGTCTACGTTGGGGGCGCTGCCTGTGGGCGCCCCTCCCATCCAATTCTTCACCGTGCGTAGAGATATCAGCCTCTGGAGTGATATCAGCAAGGCAGTCGTCACTGGAGGGGATCTTCAGGATGCTGAGACACAGTCCAATCTGAAGCAGCTTTTTCCACTTGAATGTGGTGGACCCAAGGGGTGGTGCCAGTTGTGGGTGTGGAGAGCAGATGGGCCCTTCCATCACGGTTGCAGTGGTGCCTGGGACCAGTCTTATCCACACCTCGTCACCTGGCTCAAACTGGTCACGCAAGGAGTTCGGGCCTGGGTTGAGAGAGAAAATCTCGAGAGAGAGACTGTACATAATTGTTCAATTCCACATCTTGAGCAGGGATAGGTGAAAGCATGCACACATAAGGAACCGGTCTCCCAAACATCACTTCAAAAGGGTGACAAGTGAATACGTTTCAATGGGAGGCTACAGACTCTAAGCAAAGCCAAGGGCAACATGAACACCCAATTAGACCCTGTTTCTTGGGTCACTGGTTTTTCAAAGTCCTGTTCATCCTTTCCTTTGGGGCCTATATGCAGTACCCACCATCTTCCTTCTTCACTGGCATCAGTGGGGTGTTTCACTGTGATTGGCATTGTTTCAAGATTCCATGTTGAAGCAATCGCTTCAAGTGAACCCACACTCCTTCAGCTGCCTGTCGTGGGATGGGGTATTGGTTTTTATCTTCCGCCCATAGTCTAGGGTCAACATCATGAAGCAGGCTAACAGGGAGGATTCCCTCCTCTTCTTTTACCATCATCAAGCATCAATGGTCTCTCAGGGGTATTTCTAAAGAAAACTCTCCTGCTGGTCCAGTTGTCATCATTACTTTCCCCATTGGTTGGAAGGAAATCTGGGCTTGTAATTTTGTTAACAAGTCTCGGCCCAATAAGGAATGGGACATTCTGGTATATACAAAAATTTGTCTAGGCAGCAGGTAACAGACTGCAAAAACGGGGCCTTTGGTGATTTACCTGTGGCTCCAATTATATTAACCACTTGGTTTGTGGGTTTTGTTACAGGCACAGGTAAGACTGAGTGGGCAGCTCCCTTGTTCACCTTCTCCTACCTGTAATAAGGTAGCTAGGTTAAGGGCTGTGGCAACCTGAAACTTCAGGCGTGAATGTAATAACAGCATCTGGCACTTCCTCTTGGAGTTACACAGCTAGTGTCCTGTCCAAACGTGAATTTATCTGCCTTTGTGAGTAGGGTGGCCACTGCCACAATCACTCTCATACGGGGGGGGGGCAACCTCTGTTCTGTTGGGGTTAGCTTCTCTGACAAGTATTCGACGGGTTGCTGCCAATTTTTCAGTTTCTGGCATGAGACTCCCTTGGCTACCCCCCTGGTCTTCATCTGTGAACAGGGTAAAAGGCTTCTTGGGGTTTGGATGCCAAGCACTGGGGCTTGTTGTAATGTCACTTTGAGATCCTGAAAAGCCTGCTGCTGTTCCCTGCCCCATATAAAAGGATCCTTCTCTATTTCCCTAGTTGACTCATGCAGGGGCCAAGCAATGCTTCTGTAGTTAGTAGTGAGTCCAGGGGATATTGTTCATCATCATAAGTGGGATTATAGGTTTTTTAAAAAATCCCTTCAAACAATTTTACAATCTTTGCTGGATTCTCCTCAAAAGAGGGGTTCTGATTTCTTCAATTACAAACATCTGCACTTGATAAGGGTATATGCTGGACTGTGCCTCCGCTTGTCCAGCTGGGACAGGGGCTGGTGGATCATAAACCCTCTGAAGGGGCATTTCTCCAGCTGCCTGATCCTTCCTGGCTTTCTCATACTGTCTGTGAGACATAACTCTCTTCGCCACCTGTCCCCACTTACGTTGCCATCTCTTCCTCTTTTCAGGGGTGCAGCATTCTGCTGCCTCAACTAACAAGGGGCTTACATCCAACTTCTCCCTCAAATGGCTTTGCAAACTCCTTTAGTCTCTTTTTCTGTTTTTCTGTCCACATTTTCTTTCCTTGATTCATATCATCTAGTGTCTTCCTAAACTCTTCCTCTTCTTCTGTCTCACTATCCTCCTTCGCAGGTCCTCCTCCCCCTACACCAGCACCTCCCTGTGCTTCTTGATTTTGGCCTGGGGGGGGTGGAGGGGCTGTTGGTGGAGTGTAAGGTGGTGGCTTAATCACTCCCCCTCCTCATCTTCTGGGTCTTCTAACACCAGAGGCTTCACTGTACAAATCCTGTTCTGTGTGTTGCTGTCACAGCAAGACTTTAGCCATGGTAGATTCTTTTTTACATTGGTCTTCCATGTAAAGATATAGGGGATCTGGTCTGGGTGGACATTTAATATATTTTGCCACAGGGGGTTGATTTGCCACAGGGGGTTGATTAATTGCAAATCAAAGCCACGCAGTTCCCTGGGTTGGCAAGTCCACCTCACATAAAGTTTTGAGTCTCTGTTTTTCAATTTGAATCATCACTCTTCGTGGCTGTTTTCCAGTTATTTAAAAAGCATTCCAGAGGAATACATTGGCTTGCTCCAGACCCTATTTTTTCAGATACTACCGCTCCTAACTGGGTTTTCAAAATTCTCTCACACTCCACATGCTACAGTTTGTCAGAAAATGCACAACCCTACAATCGCTCGGCCAAGGGGACACTAAGCCTTGGCCCTCATTCAACAATTCATCCACTGGAGTATCTGACACACATGTCAACAAAACACTTAATTCCCTCTTCCCCATTCCCTTTCCCAAACCTTTACCAATTCCTTTCCTGGTGGCATTCTTACTGCCGGGCACCCTACTGCCAACTACCAGGTGAGGCTGATCAGGCCTCTGGCCCTTTCCCTCGGGCCCCTAGCCCTTTCCCTCGGGCCCCTAGCCCTTTCCTTCGGGCTTACCTTTTCCGCTGCGGACCTGTCCCCTCGGCGCCGTTCTGTCCTCTTATTCTCCCTCAACCAGATGTCTCCACTCCAGGACGGTGTGGCAATTTCCCCCTACAAACTGGCAGGGTGTGCACTGGAAATGCGAACGCCGATCGGAGCTGTTCACCTTGGTTGAGCCTGGCCCTCCGGTCCGTATTTGGAGAGGGGGCTTATCCCGAGCGAGCCCCCAGAGAGATGAAGCCTTATTTACCTAGGGATCCATTAGCCACGCCATCCCCTGGACCTCGGAGGGAACAAAAGTACCAGGAAAGCAATATCTTCTTTGGAGAAAAAGAGTTTATTGAGATCTGAGCACAGAGTCAAGGTCTGTACTCAGAGACAGCCAACTCGATAGTTCCTAAAAATGTACTGGCTGTAAAGCAAGACATTTCAGCAGACTTTCTTATACCCGCAGACTTGCTTGCTAAACACATTTTTATTGCTTGCTAGACATTCCTGTCTTTCTGCTAAGCCAAGCACTCCCTCCCACCTCCTTGTACACGTGTCTTCTTTTGCTAGCTAAGCTTTCCCTTCGTATCTCTTCCTATTCTTGCATTACTTAAAAGCAGAAGTAAAGCAGGAAACATCTTGCTAGTGGTTTTTCGGTTAACAGCAGTTTCTGGCTAGGCAGGAAGCGACCTTCTGACCTGTAGCTAGCATCAGCAGTTTCAAGTAGCTGGTTTAGGTTTTTGCAAGCTACTGCAATTTTTGGGCTGTTTTTGACCCTCCTAGCAGAGTGCAGGAATTTACTATGTGTAGATAATATATGAGAGCAACAGAATAAAATATTGATAGAAATCTTTCCCATCTCCCTTTATTATTTGTTTGATAGATACGGAGCCATCAGTGTAAATTCAGAGTAAGAACAAAAGCCTTGGTGAATAAGTTGTATCGAAAGCTTCACGTAAATGGTGGGCTTGCAGCACTTATTGATTAATTGACTTGATAATTTATTTTTTAAAATTGCCTTGATTTAAAAAAAAAAAAAGGCTCTGGTTAATCAGGCAAGTCACTGAACCAACCTGCGTTAATGAGGAGATTTGCTCTTTTCTTTGTGGCTAGCAGTTTGGCTGGCCTGCTCAGTAGTGGCAGACCAAACATGTTTTAGTGTCTCATTTGCTAAATAAATAAATGAATAAATGAATAACAGCTATTTTGGAATGTTTCCAGCTTAACCTACCTCATGAGAACCAGGTATCCAACAATCAACACTGAGAGTGAAAAAATCTGTTCCAAAACAATCCTCACATAATCAGGCTAAATTACGTAAACACATCTTGTGAAAAGCCAGTATGTCCTATTAAATGGAGGAAATAAACTAGCAGGCTGGTATCATGGATAGTTACTAACTTGAAGCCTGTCAACACTATAGGCAATCTAAAATAGAAGAAAGTATTTCTGCCTGTGGCAATCTAGTCAGATATATATTAAGAAGAAAAAAAAAAACCAGAAAATATAGGTCTGAATTGATTATCGGACTCAAAACAGAAAACAAAAGATATGTTTCAGTGTCATTGGACAAATAAGCCGACCCATTATCTTTTTTTAAAAAAATAATATTTATTACTTTTCCAACAATTTAAACACTACAAAAAAACAACAACAATACGATACAATACAAAACACTACATAACACTAACACATTAAACTAACAAAACAAAACAAAAACAGTTTAGAACACATCAAACAATTTCAATATCTTATCTTTCATTCACTTATTTCAGCGACCTCCTCACACCTCCCTTTTTGTATTCCACTTCTGTTAATCATTTCAGCAATTCCTTTCCATCTTCCTCTGTTTTCTATCCTATAATTATCTTAACACATTCTAACCTTATTTTTTTTATATTCTATTAATCTATTTTTACTTAATTCCTTATAACATTTCTACTAAAGCCATATAACTTCACTCCAACATTCTTCTAACATTCATTAATTTTACAGTAGTATTTCTGTAAATAGTCTTTAAACTTTTTCCAGTCTTCTTCCACCGACTCTTCTCCCTGGTCTCGGATTCTGCCAGTCATTTCCGCCAATTCCATATAGTCCATCAACTTCATCTGCCATTCTTCCCGGGTGGGTAAATCTTGTGTCTTCCAATACTTCGCGATAAGTATTCTTGCTGCTGTTGTTGCATACATAAAAAAAGTTCTGTTCTTCTTTAACACCAATTGGCCAACCATGCCCAGGAGAAAGGCCTCTGGTTTCTTCAGGAAGGTATATTTAAATACCTTTTTCATTTCGTTATAAATCATCTCCCAAAATGTCTTAATCCTTGGGCATGTCCACCAAAGGTGAAAGAATGTACCTTCAGTCTCATTACATTTCCAACATTTGTTGTCGGGCAAATGGTAAATTTTTTCAAGCTTGACTGGTGTCATGTACCACCTATAAATCATTTTCATTAAATTTTCTCTTAGGGAATTAAAGCCGACCCATTATCTTGGCATAAGACTAACCTCAGAAACATAAGACTTATTTAAGAATAATGATGAGATTTTGTTTAAGGACTGCTTCTCCCTTCTATTAGAATGGCAGGAGTTCCCTTTATCTTTCTCGGGTAGAATTGCTACAGTAAAAATGATTGTATTATCAAATATTAACTTTTTATTTCAGCATCTATCGATCAAAATAACTTCCTCATTATTAAATAAATGGCAACAATTGATATTAAAATTTATTTGGCAAAAAAGGAGAAACTAAAGGCTAAGATTTTGTATGATGGGGGGTGGAAAGGAAAAATAGGAAGACTTCGTGTCCTAAACTTAAGCCTACTTTACATTTCTAATGTGATTAACTCGATAATGGATTGGACTATAAATCTGTATGAAGGCATATCAAAATTTGAACAAAATCTGATTAATCTTGCTACACAATTTATTATAGAGAGAACATGAAATTAGATCTCTTTTCCTCAAAGTCAAGTTTTTATTGTCTGATTTAATGAATATTTGGGATCACTTTAAAAGATTACTCAGTCCAAACTCTTCACCTTTAGAGTCAATCATAGGAGCAATCATAAAAGGAGCAAGAAGCAGGTTTAAAATGTGGAAATCAAGCAACTTGTTCAGGATTCAGGAACTAGAAAAAGAGGGATGTATGATTTCATACTCAGAAATTTGAAGACAAATGCAGAAAAGTAATATTTGTAGTCTGAATATTTTCAAATCTGCACTAAGGTGCAATAATTTGTTAGAAGGCAAAATAATAGGAGAGAAACACCTGAGTTTAAGAAGTGAGTGATAACAAAAGAAAAACACCAGATAATTGCAAAAATATACCATTTATTACCAAGATATTACACAGAGCAGGAACAAGTTAAGGATTACATGGTGAGATACCTTCTGAATATTGGAGAAAATATATCTATGAATGTATGGGGGAAATTATGGTCGACAAAACGTAAGTTCTCCTTAAACTCAGAAATCAGAGAAGACATATGAAACTATGAAAAGGTGGTATATCACACCTGTAAAAATAAATAAGATCAACAAGGGCTATCCTGACTTATGATGTAAATACAAAAAAGAGAAACATTTCTTTCATATGTGGTGGAAATGCCCTTTGGCAAAAAAAGGGGAGAACAAATTTAGTCCCATTTGCAAAGAGCTTTGGGTTGTGAATTCCCAATATACCTGGCGGTATTTGTATTAAATTATTTAGAGGGTTCAGTAAGGTAAGAACATGCAGAATTAACTTCCTATTTGCTGACAGCTGCAAGAGTTGTATATGCGGGAAAGCAGAGAACCACCATAGTGCCATTTGTCAAAGAACAGTATTATAAAATATGGGAATAGACATCAATGGCAAAACCAATGTATTAAATTAGATTTAAGGAGCAAAACTATAGATAATGGGTTGTTGTTTTTTATTGGTAGAGTAGGTAAGTCGATCATACAAGATATGGGGCAATTCCAGGTATACCACATGGATTAACAACTTTCTGAAGCAATGTTGTTGGAATTGTGTTGCTCCTTTGTTATACTGCATCCTTTATTTTTATTCTCTGATTTGTATCTTATCATGTGTTATTCAACAAGATGGATATTTGAAAACTTTAATAATAAAAAAGACAATTCTGGCTTGATATAAAATACAAGTCATGAACACAAAAGTAGAACTATTATGAAACAAATGGAGTACACGGACGAGGATTTGAGAAAACATAAAGATTTAAAAGCTGATGCTGTTAGTCTGACAGGTGTCATTCTAGTCAGTCATGGTCACCTTGGGGGTAACTACTCCCTGAACAGATAGCAACTTTAAATTCTGCAGTGTAGCTCTAAGGAGATGGCAAGAATGCTGGGATATATAGTGAAGAATTGGAGCAGGTAGCGGAAGATTGGAAGGTATCTGTCAACCTTATGGTTTTAATTCCTGAGTGGCATGAAAGGCATTCTAGCCAAGTATTTTGCCGCTAAGTATTAATAAAGCATTTCTGAAGGCTAAGTTGACAAGCAACTTAGTAAGTACAGTATCACAAGATTCCTGATTGCTTCCAACAGAAATTCTCCTCACAGTAAAATGGAAAAACCTGGTCTGGGTGACAACAAACTGCAACAAGACATTATCACAAGGTGGCATTTGTACAACGCTAGATATTCTAAAAGTGAAATACATTGTTGAACAAATTTTGTGAAAGCATACTTTCTTCATAGGAGTGGAACAAGATGGAGAACATGCTTAGAGTACTGCAGCCTTGTCTTGAAGTGTCAAGAGCTGCTTGAAGGTAAAAAATATGTTCTTCCGTGTTGTGGTTTCTATGTACTGTAGCTCATTTATCAAACGGCATGAAAAGTTCTAACTGTCATCCAGGATATATTAGCAGTGCTGATGGATGACTTGAGAGAAGATGAGCTTGGGAGATCTTTAAAAATATGAAGAAGGAACTGGTCTTGACCCAAGTATTAAGATACTGTGATGCTTCTAGAGGGCTTGTGGTTGCATCTCATGAACAACACAGATGCTCCAATGCAAAAGGCCAAGTTAGTCAATCAGACTGTTTTCCAGCAAAAAAGAGAACTGTTTTTCTAGAACTGCAATTTCTGATCCAGAAGCAGACTACGAAGCTGCTGAAACTTCTACATTTTCCACACCTGATGCAGCAAATATTGCATTTGCATTGCTAAGTGAAATTCAAGAGTGTGCCATAGCAGGTCAGTAACTTTGCTGACCTCCTCGTCTGGTAGCAGACAAATTCACTACTTGCAAGTTTGGCGAGAAACAGAAATTGTAATCAAACTATTTTAATGGCTGAAGAGAACATTCAGTGCAGCAGGAATCACTGTCAATAAGCTTTGCCCATCTATGAACTTGGACAATGTAAACAAACTACTTTGTTTGAAATCCTGGCTGCAGAAATGACAATTAGGTGTTGTAATCCTGTGCTATATTTTGTATTGCTTAATGTCCTAATGCTCAGCAAACCTGAATAACACCGTTTTCTGCCTGTTTTCTTTTCTGGTAAATATGCCAAGAGGTTAAAAAAAGTATTTTATTTCTTATAATCTTTATTTTGTTATGTGCAAATGTATGTGATGTATGTGAACTGAAAGTCTATTCATTGACTTAATTTGGAGTTCAGCCCTAGCCTAAGCACCTCTTGATGTTGCTCTCTTTGCATATCTGGCTCTGTATCTGCCTATGTTTTTCCTTAATTGAGTGGAAGACAGGCTTTTAGTCAATCATTTTTAAGGCAATATTTAATCAATTTTTCTTCAGGAGGTGAAGAAATTTGCCAAGAAACCATTTATGAATTCTCCCACTGTTGTATGCAATTCCTCATATTCAAATGCTCCAGAAGTCTCCGCAAGCAGCCACAATAAGGGTAAGCATAACCACAGACTTTTGAAGCTGTTGTAATATAAAGTTTATATAAAATACTGAAGGTACTAAAAATGAGGCTGGGAACATGAAACTGTTACTGAAAATTAGGACAGAACTGGAAGATGCATATATGACAGCAAAACTGATATTATTAATGGATTAAAAATGTATATAATAAATGAGAAGAGGCTTACAGTGTAGTCCTAACCATGTCTATTCACAATTAAGTCCTATTGAATTCAATGTGATGTACTTACTAGTAAGTGAGGTTAGGATTGCAGTCTCAGTGTGTTGATGGATGAGATGTGAATGGAAAAATTTAAGAGATAAAACAAGATGGATAAGTACATCTGAACAGGTAAAAACCAAGGTGATGGGTGCAATAGATGGAGTGAAGGGACAATGGAAGAGATTGAGATACTAATCAATAATAGAAGGTGAAAGCAATGTAGGTAAAATTGAGCAGAAATCTTAAAAGAGAAATAAAATGAAAGCGATGAGTAGTAGATACACGTAAAGAGGACTGGTTAAACAGAATGGTTAGAAAATGGATATGCAATAATTGGAAAGAATGGTGAGTTTGTAAGAAGAGAATGTAGAAATGCTGGTCTGATGAACAGATGGGAGATAATGGGATACATATAGAGGGTGGGTGAGAAAATGAGTTGGTAGTTTGTAGGTGGATGGGAATGGCAGTCTGAATGGGCAAAAATATTTTATGAATGTAGAACCTATGGATGGGTGGGGATGTTGGCAGATGAAGTGAGATGAATGTAGATGAGATGAGAAGGTGGAAAAGGCAATGGGCTGATGGTGCGATGATGTGGGTGGACCATGAAGTTGCATGGAAGTAAAATGTAAAAGGGACAGGCAAATGAGTAGATGGAAAGGATGATCGTGTTAGGTGGTTAAACCAGATCACCATTGGAAGGGAAGGAGTCTGAAACGACAGAAATAGATGAAGTGGGACTGAAGGGTTGGCTAAGCAAAGATGGGAAGGCTGAAGGGAGACAGAATAGATGGAGGTGAAGCTGATGAATGGGTGGACCTGAAGGCTACATGGTCAAAGGGTGCTGGGGTTGAGCAGAAGAAGTGGTGAGGTGCTGTGTGCCTGCTTCCTTGGGGCTGGGGGCTTGAAGGGCAGCCCTGCCGTCCCCCCAACCCACCTCAGCACAGTCTGAGTGGTGGTGGCCTTTTTTAATGGGGAGGGGAGAGGTGGGGACCCCCAACCTCCTCAGAAAGTTGGGTCCAGCCTTCCCTCCATGGTTGCTCCCAGCACCAGCAGCGACGGAGCCCACGGCACACCAGCGCCCCCAACCCCAGACCACCCCCCACTCCCCCCCTCCTCCTGCTGCTCCTCCTCCTCCTCCAATCCCCTCCCCTCCCGTCGCTCCTCCCCCTTCCTCCCGGCGGCCATTGGCCCAATCCCCGCCGCCCCCTCGCGCCGCCGCTCAGCTGAGGAGACAATGGGCGATCAAAGGAGGGGAGGGGGAGGAGGAGGAAGAGGATGGCGCTAGGCGAGGCTGGAGCCCGGGCGTGTGGCACTCTCTCTGCGCTCGATTAGTGAGCCTAGTGGGAGGCTCGGCCAGGCTCGGCAGCCGACGGAGGGACGCCCGAGCGGCGGCGGCAGCGGGTGAGGGGAGTCGCCGCTGCTGCAGCTGCCTCCTCCTCGCGCGCGCGGCGGCGGCGCCCCCCCGCCCCCTACACCCTCGTCGCCTTCTTCTCCCGCGCCTCGCGAGCAAAGTGTGCGAGAGTGAGTGCGAGTGCGAGTGAGCGAGAGCCCCGTTGCGCAGCTTGCTCTGCGCACAGGCACCACCACCAGCGGAGGAGGAGGAGGAGGAGGGCGGCAGAGGCACCACCAACCACCACCAGCAGCAGCACCACACGGGCATTGGGGGAGAGTGAGTGTGTGGTGAGGGGGGGAGAGGAGCCAGACACGCGCACACTCACTCACACACACACACAGAGAGAGGAGGAGGAAGAAGAAGAAGAAGAGGAGGGGAAAGGAGGAGAGAGGCCACGGCAGACACTCAACTGAGACAAAAGTATCTCCAAACCAGCACCCAACTCCACCTTGGGAGGCGGGCGCCTCAGCATGGCTTCCGAGGAACTCTACGAGGTAACACAGACCCCTTGTGCTTCCTCTCCCCCTAACTCCACAAGCCCCCCACCCTACCCCACCCCGTGGCCCCCGCCTTCCTCACTCTCGGCCCCCCCTCTATTTTAAGTGCTAACGCTTAAAAAAAGAAAAGAAAAACCACCCCAACACCCTTGCATTTCTTTCCTCTCTTTTTTTTCCTTGGCGGGGCCCTGTAGGCGCCCGCCCGCGCTCGCGCGCGCGCTCCCGCCGGCCCGCGTGCGCGTGTTTCCAAATTGCGAGCTTTTCGCCTCCCTGCCCTCCTCCTCCTCCTCCTCCCCCAGTTTCGCTAGAGAAGAGGACGGAAATATGACTGAAAGGAGGAGACGGCAAAGTGTTTGCCATTGGCTTGCGCTTTCTCTTCTTCTCCTCTCTTCTCGCCCGCCTTTCTCCACCTCTCCCCACCCCACCGCCCGGCCCCACAACCCCTCTCCCAACTCCACAGCCGCCCCCTTGCCCTCTCCGGTCTCGCCACTCGGACTCCACGAGGGAGGGGGGAGGGGAAGGGTGGGTGCTGCCGGGTGGGTTCCGGACGGTGGGTTGCAAGAGCTGACAGCCACGACTTGCTCAGAAGCTCCTTGTGCACCCAAAGTGAGGTGGCTGTGTGCCCTCTCCCCCCCCCCCCGTAGTGTGCAAAAGCCATGCCCCCTCTAGGGCGGGCACGAGGAAGGGTTTCTTTCTTTTCTGGGGTCGTCTTTTGAAACTGCATTGACATCTTAGCCTTGCAGCAAGCCAGCTGAGTTGATGCACAGCATGAAACATTCAAGAACGATATGCCTCCACGTTGTTGTTTTTTTGCAGGAAGGCAAGTTTTTCTTTTAGAAAAAAGAATATGGTGGGGGGTAGGTTCAGAGCTGGTGCTAAAGAGACGTCATCCTTTTTGCACTACTATGTGATCCTGTGGTTTAGATTGGAGTCTTTGGCTTTGCCAGCGAAGGGGGCAACCGCTTTAACTTTGAATCTCAAGTTTTCACATCTCTAATGTATGTGGATGCACACTGGAAACCCTCTTCAATGCAACTTCCTGGTTTTGATATTTACGAAGTGTATTAGGGCTCTGCAACAATAATTATTTTGGAACCATCTGAACCCATTTGATAAATATCAGTTCACTGAAGAGACAATAGTTCTCTTGTCCTTTAGGCAAATACATATTTAGAGTGTGTGTTGGTATTTTTAGATTGCTACTGTTTATCTGGATCTGAATTTTTAAAGGAAGAACTGAAATATACTGGGAAAAAGTATGAAACTTGGGTCTGCAATCCCAAACACAATAGTAGGGAGCAAGCCTTGCTGAACACATTGGAACTTTCTTCTGAGTAAACATGAATAGGATTGCGCAACTAAGTGCCTTGCCAGTGTACTAGGAGGAAGTTCTTGTGAATGAGGGATAGATCCTATTCAGTCAATAGAAAAATAGCTATGCACATGTTTGTTTTGAGTGAGTTTGATGAAAAAAGTTTCTGAACCACTAAACCAATAATAGGAAGGTTTGGTATCTCATAGTTAATGGTTGTGAAGATTTCACCCGTCTTCAGAGTTGAAGCCAAACTAAGCCTTGAATGAAATGTGCGAGAAAGAAAAAAACTTTATGACGGAGTTCACTAAATTAGCCTTACTCAAACCTTTAATTGAATGCTGTGGTGATCAAGGCAGATGACTTCATGGAGTGGTCGCTTCTGGATCATCCAGCAGTTAATATGGACCTCAACCATTAAGGTGGTAATCATTGTATCATTCAGTCATGCTTATTAGCTATGGAAACTGATGTCTCTTAGTCGCACTAACTAAATGAGTTGGGAAGGTGATTAGGACATTAAGGCATAAATATATACCAGATGCTGGATGCAAATACCATTTGGGACCTATCCAATGCCTGGAATACTTCATTAAATGAAGTACGTTGGCCAATCCCATGAGTAAGGTTGTTGATATGGAAACATTCTTTTCAAATGTTTTGCCTTATTTTTTAGAGCACCATAGATCATGCATTGTGATTCTTTTTACAAGTAGACTCACTCTTGAACTATATGAACACAAATACATTGTTTAAAAATGCCAGAGTTGCTTGATGATTGTTGTCCTTCATGCCAAGTTTCAGGTAGAAGACAGCTGAGTCTGGCTATGCCTGTGAAGGGGTGAACAGATATCCCATTTAAGTGGGATAGATGTCTTGGTCAGATACAGCTGTGATGCCGTCTGGTCCTGTATTGAATTCTGCAGTGATTTGTTAGGAATTGCTAATGTATGGTGCTAAATGAAAGGGGCAGGCTGTGGTCTCTCTTTGGGGCATTGGGGTGTTTATCCTTCAGAGTTGGAATGCAGTGGCATTGCGTTTGGTCCAAATGATGAACATGATGTAAAGATTTACAGCTGTCTTTGCCATGATATTTTTTGGAACTACAAACAAAAAAACTATCAAAGGAATATAAATTTTGATTACTGGATGTTTTAGAAATAAAAGAAACTCCTAGGAAATTCTATCTTTCCCATGAAATACTTTTCGGTTTATGGTTGAAAAATATGGAGTGTTGAGTTTTATAATTATATACATATATTTATAATTTTATAGTTTTGTAATTTTTATTTAGTGCTAAAGATAATATTCGAGAGAGTTCTCTGCAACTCAAGGAAAAGCAACTTGACAGACCAACATTTTGTTTTTTTCCTGGAAAATAACTTGGAGAAGCAACAGGTCAAATGTACTATTCTGACTGGATATAGTTCTCTTGGATTCATCTAATAGTTCAAAGCAGGATACAGAAGACCAGTTGAAGCGGATCAAAGTTTAGGAGTCTTGTACATCACAGTCATTTATCTAAAAGCATTCCTGAAGTTATAAGTCAAGCATTCATTCAAGGAGTTGGATAAAGTAACTTTCTTTCATCTTTTCACATGGAATTTTGCTCTTTATTAATGGCATCACAGTATTCTCATATTAGGATATTCTATGCACATTTTTTACTTGAAACTTAAGCAAAATCTATAGGTTGTTTGACTCTGAATTAAATATCTACCACTTTCTCTAGAAGCTTGAGGAACAAACAACTTGCTTTGCTAACTTACCCAACACATGACCCAGCAATACTTCTTTTGAGGATTATTTCTCTTACTTGGATTTTGGAATTAATAATTTCACCAAATTATCTCAGATGGTGAATCTTAAACATCTTTTTTATGAAGATAATGGGATTTTAATTACAATGAACAGGTTTGTTTTTTAGGATGGGTGCTCTATACACTGTATCAGTTTCAAAATATCAAAATTTTGGCCCTCCATTAAGTAGGCATGATCCAGAACTGTGTGCTGTTGATTTGACAATACTCATAATTTAAACAAAAATAAATCAAAATATTAATCCCATTAATTATGTTGAGGCTTTTTCAGATTGGTGACAGGGTAGTTGTTTGTGTTCTGCTTTTTGCATGTGTTGCAGTGGGGAAGAAAATGAGGACAACAGCAAATGAATAATACTCAAAGCCCATATGTACCCATATGAAATTGCCTGATTATTGTGATTTTCAGAGGCCCTTCTTTGGCTACCCATCTTTGAGATGAGATGGGTGGTAACTGGGGATAGGGCCTTCTTGGTGGTGGCACTGTTGCTCTGGAATGTCCTCCCCAGATATGTTTGTCTACTTTTGTCTTCCCCTCTGGTTTTATTAGATGTGCAGTGGACAATTTGATTGCTTTAGCAGCTCTATTTTAAGTTCCTTTTGCTGTTTTCTATTCTGAAAGTGTGTACTATACTTGTAACTTTGGTAAGTTTATTATGATTGGTTTTCTCTTTGTATTTGGATGTTGCATTGCAAATTTTCTTGAAAGATTAAAACATGGGGACGATGACACCTTAAATAAAAAAAATAGGCTACTAACTGCCTGAACAACAAGCTAGCTAACTGGACAATCTGTAGTTGCTCTAATAAGTAACATCAATGACTGATGTTTCTTTATTCCTGACCTATACTATCTTCTAGATTTGGGGCAGTTTGCATTCTGAAAGGGTGTATACTAAATAACACACTACGTGTGTTAAAACATGTGCTTACTTCAAATACTGGCCATCAAATGACAGCCCAAGTAAAAAGATTCAGCAGTTCCAAATTGAGTTCAGATTTTGGTGATTGTCTAGGAAATGGGTAAACCAGACAGGCAGGCATGGCTAATTCTTCTCGTTGTGTCCTTGCTGTTCAGATTTGACACATGTATGGAATAATTAGGATAATATCAACTGAACTGAGATTTATAATGGGAAGTAGGGTCTCAAGTACATAGGAAACAGGGAACTTCCAAATAGTATTGAGTTACTAGCAGTACGGCGCTCAACTAAAATTTTATTTCAGCCTAGCTAGCTATATACAACATACAACATTGAAACAAACCAAACTGGACAAAAGCTGAGCTTTGTACATGTTGAAGATTCCTGAGGCTTCAAAGCTCCCTGTACTATGGAAGACGGTGAACTAGAATGATTATGAAAATGGCTTTATATGTGAATGCGGAGAAGAGAAAAGCTGGCAGGAGCTAAAGTGGGACAGAGAGAGCTATAATGTAGTGGTCAATTTGCAGAATTGGCATTTCTAAAATATGTAGTACATCTCCAGTGTTTCGGGATGTGTGGTAGGTTTGCAGTAGGGAGCTTCAGCCAGTAGCAACTCCTTGATATATGTCCATTGTGAGCCCTGGAGACTCCCAGCTCTCCTTTACGTTTTATGTATCCTAGCATAAAAAACGTCAAGAGTGTTAACTGACCCTTAAGCATGGAGAATTTAGAAAGATATGGTTCCTGAGATGAAATGATGTGAGGAATGAAATAGAAAGCTTCCCTGGTTGATTCAGAGTCTTTGTGTTTCTCAAACTTGGGTCCCCAGCTGTGGTTGGACTACAACTCCCATCATCCCTAGCTAGCAGGACCAGTGGTCAAGGATGATGGGAGTTGTAGTGCAGCCGCAGCTGGGGACCCAGGTTTGAGAAACACTGGTTGAGACCAAAGTTCATTGGGTCTAGCATTCTGTTGCCACAAGTGGCCAGCTAGATGCTTTGTTGGTGTTTGTTGGTAATGGCCATTCCTCCACTGTTGTTTAATCAGAGACACAAGGAGTTTGAACATGGAAGTCCTGCTTGGTTATCATGACTAACAAATGTTGATACAATTGCCTCCATGAATTTGTCCAGTTCTTTCTTAAAGTTACCTATACCTAACCTGTAAAGGCTACCCATTGATAATGAGTTCCAAGATAATAATCTGCTTGATTTGATTGCAGTATAGTATTTGGAATAGGTTGATGCTTTCTGAAGAGGAATTTATTACACATATATCTTATTTCTGTAAGAAATTGCATGTATCCAGCATATTTACCAAATATAGTAGCAGTGAATATATGTTGGTTTCACCATGTGTATACATGCTTGGGGATCTCTGGCTGCTGATTGTGTGAACCTGAATACATGTGGTTTCCAAGTCTTAATTGGAAATATTTATCATACTCTACAGAGTGATATAATTTAGCATGTTTATTTGTATTGAGTAAACAAAGCTGAAAGCTTTGAAACTGCAGAGCTTGCCTAATATTGTATTTGTACTTGGCTTCCATTCATTGTTACCAATGAACTTACGAAATGGAAAATTTTCTGTAGAAAAATAAAACACTAGAAAAATTTCCATGAAGAATGCCCACCTGACATTCTTGGCCCTGAGAAGAGATTATAGCTCCTGATCAAGAGTTCTTTGAGTGCAGAATTCAGAATCCCGGTTGTTCCTTTTTTTAAAAAACAACAACTAAAGAGCTAAGTATCCTTGATGCAAACATGATGGGTTGGATCTGGGTTGCTATATTTTGAAGAGCAAAAAAGAGGATGCTGTGATTTTAAATATCCCTACTACAGAATGAGTCTTTTAAAAGAGGCCCCATGGAACATGTGTGCTCTGTATCCATGGGGCCTCTTTTAAAGGACTCACCCTGTATATCTAGGCTATAGAAGCTGTGATATATTACTGAGGGGGGCAGGAGAAGAGAAGAGGAAAGCAAGTCTTCAACCACCAGTTATGTCTGTGTCTCATCCAGAAAGCATAGCCAGAGACATTTTGGCAAATTTACAAAATACACCCAGGCAGAAATTTTAACCCTGACAAAGAGGACGTTTCCTGGATAAAGAGGACACATGGCAACCCTAATTAGACTTAAGTCATGTTTAGAGTAGAGCTGTTGAAATCAGTGATGCTTGGGTTGGCCATGACTAACTTGTCCAATTGACTTCATTATGTTTACTTGGATCCAACCCATTGCATAGATATAGTAATGGTAAGTAGAGTGAGCTGTTGGTGGAAGGGTTGAAGGAAGAACACATTTCCTAGTTCATGCTTCTGAATGAGGACAAAGTGAAATGTAATTGTGTGTTGTTTCTGTATATTATTACGTTTAAAATGCTTAAATGTTTCAGATGCTTTGCATATTGTCCCATTGAGATATTGTGAAGTACCAATATTTGGGGAGATAAGATGTAAATAAAGTTAGTGGGTTTTTTTTGAGAACATCATATGAGACGTAGCTTTAAACTAACTCCTCAGTATTACGAAGAACTATCTACTTTTAGTGAAAATGCACATGAAATATGCAATATTAGTCTTGGGTATAAATACATCCTTGCTTTAGTTGGTTATGATGTTGCTCGTATGCAGTTTTTTGATGCCTCATTATATTTAGACAGAACTACTCATTTGATGCTATATGGAAACTACTGCTAAGAGCACTGGGTCTTTGCATATAGATGTTTACAGCCCTGTTTTCAGTCAAAACAGTGTTTAAAAGACTAGGTTGTAAAAGCTGAAGTGGGTAGGCATTGTCTTGCACTTGTGGAGTAGTTTGAGGATAAACCTTTTACTGAGGATTGTGCTTGAACTATTTATTATATACTTATTTTCTCTTTAAGGGGCGAGCTTCTAGTTTTCTCTTTGTTCTCTTTTGTACTGACACATCACTGCACAGATAAGTGAGTTCTCATGGCCACAATTCTCAATTCTGTTTACACTATTTTTGCTAGGTGCTATTTCTAACCAGTGGTGTAGGTTTTCTGGAAAATTGTGAATTAGGATAATTTGCGTAAGAAAATGTTCAGTTTCCACCAGAAAATTTTCTAATGCCCTAGAAAGTGAACTAATTTAGCATGTTTATTTTGCTTGTATTTAGTAAACAAATCTTTTTTAAAAAAAACCTTGCCTAATATTCATTTGCAGTTGGCATTCACTAATTGTTACTAATGAGCTTATGAAACAGAAAATTTTCCCTGGGGGAAAAAACACTTGAGAAAAATTTTACCCAACACCACTGCTCCTAATGCTTAAATGTGTGCAAAACAACATGAGGATATTCTGAAATCATTTAAAACTTGTTTGTATTTTTGATGTCTACTAGTGAAATAGACACCAGTTAGTGCAGCGTGTGGTAAGAGCAACATGTAAAATTTCCCCACAGCATCACAAAATTGCTAGCATATTATTACAGTACCTATAATCTACCTTAAAGGAGTGGTGATGTGTCCACTTACTTAAGAGGACCTCCATGGACCCAAAGATGTTAAATAACTATTGTACAGTGGCAAATATCCCCTCTTGGGAAAAGGTGTTTGAGAAGGTGATATGGTCTAGTTTGAGGCCTGGCCATGGCACTGAAGCAATCTTAGTTGCCCTGGCTGAGGACAAGAGAGATGTGGGAGTATGATCCTGCTCATTCTGTGTGATCTTTCAGCGGCTTTTGATAGTGTTGACTGTGGTATCTTTTTGGAGCATCTCAGGGAAGTTGGGGGCACGGTGCCTCAGTACCGTATTTTTCGCACCATAGGGCGCACCGGACCATAGGGCGCACCCAGTTTTTAGGGGGGGAATTCAAGAAAAAAAATCTTTTTCCCCCCCGCAGCCCCAAAGAGCAGCGTACAGGCTGCACACAACCTCTCCCTGCCGGAGGGGTTGCGTGCAGCTATGGATCAAGCCAAGGCAGCGAGCGGGATCCATCCCGCTCGCTGTTTTGGCTTCCCCTTTAGCCCCGTGCAGCCTCTCCTTGGCGGAGGGGCTGCACAGGGCTTTCCTGGCTTTATTGGGAGGTGGGGGGATTCCCTCACCTCTCCCCAAAGCCCGCAGAAGCCGTGCAAACCCTTTAAAGAGATCACGGCTTCTCCTGGCTTTCCTGGGAGGCGGGGGGATTCCCCCACCTCCCGCAAAACCGGCAGAAGCCGCGTGCCTTTTAAAAGGGCTGCACGGCTTCTCCTGGCTTTCCTGGGAGGCGGGGGGATTCCCCCACCTCTCGCAAAACTGGCAGAAGCCACGCGCCTTTTAAAAGGGCTGCACGGCTTCTCCTGGCTTTCCTGGGAGGCGGGGGGATTCCCCCGCCTCCCGCAAAACCGGCAGAAGCCACGCGCCTTTTAAAAGGGCTGCACGGCTTCTCCTGGCTTTCCTGGGAGGCGGGGGGATTCCCCCGCCTCCCGCAAAACCAGGCTCCCCCCCCAGCCTTCTAACCAAGTCGGGGGACAGCGGCAAAGGCGCGCTGCGCCCCTGCCGCTGTCCCCCGAGTTTGCGGGGCTGGCGACGGGGAGGAGCAGGCTTCTCCCCCCGCCAGCCTTCTAGACAAGTCGGGGGACAGCGGCAAAGGCGCGCTGCGCCTCTCCAGCTGTCTCCCGAGTTTGCGGGGCTGGCGACGGGGAGGAGCAGGCTTCTCCCCCCACCAGCCTTCTAGACAAGTCGGGGGACAGCGGCAAAGGCGCGCTGCGCCTCTCCCGCTGTCCCCCGAGTTTGCGGGGCTGGCGACGGGGAGGAGCAGGCTTCTCCCCCCGCCAGCCTTCTAGCCAAGTCGGGGGACAGCGGGAATGGCTCGCTGCGCCTCTCCCGCTGTCTCCCGAGTTTGCGGGGCTGGCGAGGGGGAGGAGCAGGCTCCCCCCCCCCGCCAGCCTTCTAACCAAGTCGGGGGACAGCGGGAAGGGCGCACTGCGCCTCTCCCGCTGTCCCCCGAGCTTGTGGGGCTGGCGGTGGGGCTCTCCTGAAGCCTGGAGAGCGAGAGGGGTCGGTGCGCACCGACCCCTCTCGCTCTCCAGGCTTCAGCGAAAGCCTGCATTCGCACCATAGGACGCACACACATTTCCCCTTCATTTTTGGAGGGGAAAAAGTGTGTCCTATAGTGTGAAAAATACGGTAGTTCTGATCTTATCTCCACAGCCTTTTCCAGAAAGAAGTTGTAGGAGGCTGCTGTTTGCTACCATAGGAGCTATCCTGTGAGGTTCAATGGAGTTGCATCATCTTCCCCATGCTATTTCAGATCCATATGGCAGTCACTGGGAGCTGTCATCAGGGCAGTTGGAGTGAGGTGCTAATTTGCAGATAATGCCCAGCTTTATCTCTCAATTCCACCTGAGTTGGGAGAGGCAGTTGAGGAGTTAGACCTGCGCTTGGAGGTGGTGATGTGCTGGATGTGGGCCAATAAATTAAAGCTGAATCCTGAAAAGACAGAGGGGTGTTATTTGTCTCAAGGGGAGATGGCCTGTTGTGGAAGTGGTTGCACTCCTCTGGAGGATATTGTACGTATTCCTGGATTCAGCACTGTCCTTGGACTCTGGTGGCCTCCGTAGACAGCTGTGTCTTTCTTTCAGCTCCAGCTGGTTCACCCATTGGCAGAAATGACTTGTAGTAATAGTACTGGGTGTTGTGAACTAGTGCCTGGAATCAGTAATGGACCAAAAGGAACAAACTCAGCCTTCAGTCCCTATCTTGGAACTGAGTTGAGAAGCTGACCTCATGGCTACCACATCTAGTCTATCTCTTGTACCTTCATGGTTCCCACCACTACCACTTTCTTTGAGAACTCTTTGTGAGGGAAGATACTGGTAACTTGAAAAACTGTCATAATTTTGTGCCATTTTGGTTGGTATAGCCTCTATAACTGATTTTGGTTCCCACTCCCCCCATGAATCAACATGGCAAGCTTTGTTTTCTTTAATCTAGACAAGACAGAGATTCCACAAGCATCCACTAATAGTTCCACGAGAACCATCAATGGGTGGTTGATGTGTTGGTATTCAACCTCTGCTGGATGGGATTGCACTTGTCATACCGCACGAGGTTACCAGCATGGGGGTGCTTTTTAAAATATGGTATTTATTTATTTTATTATCATTAATTAATTAAATAAACAACCCCTCATCGGAGGATCACAGGGCGGTTGCAGTATAAAAATCATTTGGTTGTGGATAACTGGGTGCCATCAAGCAGCCCTAAGCACCTTTTATTAACTAGTTTGTGTGCTGAGGCTCTAACTTTTATTTTTATTTTTTAAGTGTTGTTCTGTCTCAACATAGTTATCTACACTTTGGTTATCTCAGAATTAAACTACTCTTAATTAGTTATAATTGGGACTGCCTTTGTGATAACCATTTGGGAAGTTCATCTGATTCAAAATGCTGCAGTTGGATTATGTATGGTGGCAGAGTAGAATTTATCACATGCTGTCTGTTATTACTGTTTGGTAATCGCTTTTGCCTGTAAAGTCTACTGATGTATCTTCAAGACTTTCTGCTCTTCCATATTGTTAAAATACGAATACCCACATCTTAAGATCTGCCATTAGAACTCCTGTATTAGTTTTGGCCCGACCTTGCCAGATGTGATTTCCCCAGGTACATCTGGTATGGGTCTGCGCAGCCGACCTTTAGGGATGTATCAAAAACACTCAGGCCTTTGGAGCTTTGGGATGCCCTTGGTTTTTTATCTTGGAGATGGAATATGTAGGATTGTTAATTATTTGATAGACACTCTGTTCTTTTGCTTTTAGGTTGCTTGCCTTTTTGCTATCTCATTGTTAATGAGACTGCAAGCTGTATTGGAAATGTGCAAGTAATCAAAGAAAGAAGGAAAGATGAACAATTGGGGTGTTTTCTTTTGGGTAGCTTAATATAGTGATGGGGAACCTTTAGCTTTCCATGCTGCCTATGCTGATAGAATTAGAGTCCAACATCACTTGGGGAGTTCCAGATTCGCTTTTGCTGGTTTACCCATCCTGGAATCTTAGAAGTCTAGAAGGTAAAGGTACCCCGACTGTTAGATCCAGTCACGGATGACTCTGGGGTTGCGCGCTCATCTTGCTCTATAGGCCGAGGGAGCTGGTGTTTATCCACAGACAGCTTCCGGGTCATGTGGCCAGCATGACTAAGCCACTTCTGGTGAACCTGAGCAGCGCACGGAAACGCCATTTACCTTCCTGCCGGAGCGGTACCTATTTATCTACTTGCACTTTGACGTGCTTTCGAACTGCTAGGTGGGCAGGAATTGGGACCAAACAATGGGAGCTCACCATGTCACGGGGATTCAAACCGCCGACCTTCTGATCGGCAAGCCCTAAGGCTCTGTGGTTTAGACCACAGTGCCACCCGCATCCCTTTAAGAAGTATAGAACTGTAGCACAATTCCCCTGTAGAGGTTGAGGTTTAGGGAGTTCACAGATGTTGTCTCAGGCAGTATTACATTATTGCAACTTGTTGATTGCAAACAGGCCTCTGTCCTCACTTTAGATGACTGCAGAGTCTTAACTACATATAAGTCGTCAATAATTATTAGTTATCTTGTTACAGTGTGGATGACCGTAGTACACTTGGTACTTGGGATTGTAGCAGATTTCAGGCTGTGGTACACATTTGTAGTACATTATGATCACATCTAGCACATGATTAACTCAAGTGATAGCAACGCCTCACTGTTGAAATGGCACAAATTAATTGCATGCAAAGCAGAGAGCTTGAAAGCTCCTTTTGCACCATGTTTCCCTGGTGCGAAAAGCTCTCCATTGTGCTTACCAGGCTCTGTGATGCTTTTGTGAGATCTTGTGGCAACATAGACGGCCCTATGAAATCTCACAAGAGCATCCCAAAGCCTAGTGAGAAATGCAGAGAGAGTTTTAAACAGGCTTCCTCAACCTCGGCCCTCCAGATGTTTTTGGCCTACAACGCCCATGATCCCTAGCTAGCAGGACCAGTGGTCAGGGATGATGGGAATTGTAGTCTCAAAAACATCTGGAGGGCCGAGGTTGAGGAAGCCTGATTTAAGAACTCTCCACCTTGCTTGCAGCAGGGTAATGAGGATGATCATGTGGGAGCAGTTTGAGTGTATGTGTTTTTGTATATATGCTCCTTCCATGGAATACAATCCATGCAGAAGATAACATCATACAGTATGTTAATATCATTCTATCATGTTTGCCCTAGAGATTTCCTTGCTTACAAGCATCCTCTCCTTCCTAGACAAGTTCATATAACAAAGGAGTTTAAAGTTGGAGCCCAATTACTACAGTTTCTAGCTGCTGGACTGATTGAAGATATAAGCCCAGCAGTGAGTTCTGAGTCCGGAAAGACATTCCAACCATTGTGCACACAGGAATTGGCCCTTGTTTCATTTTCAAACTAATATTTTCTGCAAACTTTAAGTCCCCCATGTATTGAAGTCCATATCATGTTTGTGGATAGTCTTATTCTGCTGCCCCACTGACAGCAGACTTGGTCACTTAATTCCTATACCCTACCCTTTTTCTCTCTGTGTGTATTATATTATATAGCACATATTGTGTGGCGAATGAAACATTTTGGGATGTTCCCCCAAAGAAGTATCTTCTTAGCTACAGCAATTCCATTTTGCCCTTTTTATTAAAATAAAAAATAACTTACGCTTGCCTGCATGGTTGGTACACTCCTCATGTAATTTCATAGATCCTAAATGCAATCACAGAATTGTAGAGTTGGAAGAGACCACGGGGGTCATCTAGTCCGACCCCCTGCAGTGCAGGAACCTTTTGCCCAATGTGGGGTTTGAACCCATGAGCCTAGTTATGCAAGGGATCTCAGATGAAAGGTAGTACCTAATCGTGAGCGAGGTAATATTTTATACAGCAGTTGTGTGTGTGGCATGTACTGTTGTGTTTGGTTAAGAGAACACTCTGAAATTCCTAGGGAAACAAGCAGTGAAGAAGTGCTGGGGAATTATACGGAATTGCACCTCTCTGGTATGTGCCTCTTTATGTTTGGAAATGCAAGCCTTTCTTTCATGCTTTTTATACATTCGCAACAGCAGACGTGGTTTCATGTGATGAACACAACTGCTTCACAATGTGGTGAAGCGGCAGTACATTTGCATCAACTTAAACGCTGCTTCATCTCTGAAAGCTGACTACTCAAGCACACAACATAAAGTTTTGGATTTGTACATTTTCAAATTATTATGCTTTTAAGGCATCAACTGGGAGCGATTTCATGTCTGGGAGGGGGGCAATATTTAATCTCAGGCACATTATTATTTTTCCATGCTTGTTATCCAGTATTTTCTGTGTTGACTCTCTCTTCTCTCTTAAGTAGGATGTTTGTTTATAAATAAGGCCAGATTTATGTAAGTAAAGTGAACACTGTACTTCCACATTTTGCAAGATTAGGTTAGAAATACTAGGTTCCCTAGCTAATATTAGGCTCAGACAGTTGATGTTTCATTCACTTACCTTTTTTGAGAAGGTTTAAGAAATATTTTGGATGAATAAAATGTTGGCCATGGTAATAAAACAGGCTTCTTTTTTCAGAAATCAAATTGCTTTGTGGAGACAGACTTTTTTGAGCAGCCCTCATATATATGATTAGTTCACAAATAATTTTTTTTCAGTGTTCACCTTCCAGTACCAAATTGTTGGTACCAGTGAAAGTTGGATCCAGTTCTTCCTGCTCATCAGTAGAATTGTTTCATCTGTACAAACGGATTTGAAGTGGGGGTCTGTTCTCAATTACAGAAATGTTTGATTATGGTACATGAGCTAGGGTCACTGTTTGATATTGCATTGTGCTGTCTTGATGTCCAAAAACGTCTCTAGTTTTAAAATCTTAGTATATCATTTCATAAAATAACATGGTAAGCAAATGTATTTTCTATAATTAATGTGTGGAACAAATGAACTTTAGAGCTCACTAACTCACATCAAGCACTTAAGCCATGCTGTGCAAGATTTTCTATTACATGGGTGTTGCCTTGTGTCACGAAGGTTAAAGTTAGACATACTAAACTGCCTTGCTATTTTAGAAACTGTCTTGCAAATATATAAAAGCAGCAATTCTAAGTACGCTTACTAGGGGGAAAGTGCTGTTAAACTCAGTAGAACTTACCTCTGTGTAAATCTGCTTAGATTTAGGCTTTAAGAAAATAAATGTGTTTGTAGAAATGAAGCCACAATTGGGTTTTTTTAAAAAAAATCTGCAATGCTGGCTGGGGGGTGGGACAGGACAGGAATCCTGGACTGTTTGTTCTGCTATTTGCAGTGCAGGTGACTGAAGAATTTTGATCTTGGCCTCTTAAGCATTGATGTTAGTGCCGTGGCATTTGAAATATTTTTTTATCCTTGAAATTGGCCATGCAAATGAGAAGATGTAATTGCAATGTGGCATAAAATGATCTCCGTTGCACATTTACCAAATGTATGTGATGGAAGCTGAAGGTTGTATCCAGCTAAGTTCTGTTGAGAGTAGTATATCCATTGAAATGAATGGACCTAAGTTAGTTATGTCCTTATTTTCGATGAGTCTAATTGTGTAGAATTAACACTGGTTGCAACCCTGAAAATGTGGACCAAATACTCTTATTTTTTTCAAGAAATCTGATTAAATAGTGCAAAAGTGGAAGTGAGGGGATTTATTATTTTTATTTTGCCCTTTATTAATCAAGAGCGAGTCTCTAATTTTACCTCTACCTGAGCTTCTAAGCTTAGCTGTCGCTCAGTATTCACTATACAGGACAAGCAAAGCAATGCTAAGTATTAGCAGAGTGGGTAGCCAAAGTGTTTTCATGGTAGCCTTTGCCAAACCTGTTCTTATGAGAGGTGTGTTGTAGCTGAGATAGGGCAAATTTCAGGTTTATAGAAATTCGCTTTTCTGTATTACCAATATAGCTAATGTCATACTATGTCATGTCTATGTCTGCCAAAGAGATCTCCTTGCTTATAAGCCCCTTCTTCTTCATAGACAGGTATATAGCCAAACAACTTAACATGGGAGTCCGGTTATTGCAGTTTTATCCCTTATAGGCTAACTGAATTTATACACTCACAGCCAAGTCTATGGTAGCATTTTGCTTCACCTAGTTTAAAGTAAACCCAGCTTAAATATTTTACTAGCCTTTCTTCCTTTGCCAATCTTGTTAAAGGTGACTCAGACCCTTGAAGTTGAGTCGATGTATTTGATGTATTGACTTAATGTTTGCACACACAAGATGTGATCCTTCCATTTACAGCAGCGTTGAGGAACTTCCAGCCCATGGGTCTGATTAGGCCTGCCAATTTGGCCTGCCATGTGGTTTTGGCTAAGGCACACCTACCTGCCCCATACCTGATGTCATATATAATGTCAGATGTGAGACTGGTATAGTTACCACCTACTGCCAGAAGCAGGATTTCCAGCCACTGTCAATCAGCTGATTGCTGGTGCTTGCAGGGCACTGTGCCCTTAACCCATGTGGTTTGACTGCATGGGAAAGGAAAATGGCTCACCTGCTTTCATTGTGATATCAGGTGACGGATAAGTGGACTGGCTATGGAATACGGATGGCGGCGACAAAGAGGGATGTGTTATGCTCTGTGGTCGCTGTCTGTACCTGCATGGGAAAACCTTGTGTCATTAGTGTTTTAATGATATTTCTATGCTTCGCTTTAAAATGGAGCATACTTAAAATGGGAGGAGTGAATAGGTGGAATGTTTGTTTGTTTAATAGTGGGCTCATCAGAACTCTAAAGTACTATAGTCCTTTAACACTTCTCTTTCTGAATGCGTGTTTTAGCACTAGGCCTGATGAACAATTTGTGCTGATCTGTGAAAAAATTGTGTTCCCAATATTTGTAAGATTGGCTACAGCCTGAATGGGAGGGAAACAGTAGAAGAACTATGGTGGATTATAGTGTACCATGCTATCCCATTTAAGATTTAAAACTGTTCGTTTCTTTTCGCTATAAAAGGTGTTGAAAGTACATGTTCTTCCCCAGTTTCAAAATTCCGTTTAAAAAACATTCAGGCTTGCATTTGGATAGGAAAGGGGATATGTTTTTCTTTTTCATGCTAATTGTGTAGGTTTGAGCTCTGCAAACATTGCATAACAATAGGGCAGGGCATGGTCTTTAGTCACTCCTCTCCCTGCTCTGCGCAGGGCTTGGTGATGCTGCTGCCCTCCTCCTGATTCAAGTGCAGAAGGGATATGTACGTGTGCCTTTCTGGGAGAGAGAAGGGTGTCATCCTAATTATTACATTGCATTACATTTTTGTGTATTTAAAACTGGCAGTCATTATTTCTTCCCTTTATTGTGAGGTATGTTGGATGCTAAACATGCAGGTAGGTCTGAGCAGTGTTAGAAACTCAGATATATAAGCTAGGTGCCAAATGACTCCTTAAACCAGGGAATACAGTCGCCAAAATGGAATGCCTAGTTGCCATTTTGGGGCCAGACTGTAGCTAGGCAAAAATGAAATCTGCTGATCTCCCCATTGCCACAAAGCAAACACTTAATAGTGGAAGTGTATTATTTCCATGTTTCTTGTAGCAGTTGCATGAGTTAGAAATTGGCTAGAAAGAATGTCCTTCTTAGCAATTAACTTGAGAATGTAACTTACTTCAAAGGTAAATATTTTGATCAGAATAACAATTCTTCCAATAGAAGATGAGCTGCTGTGCTTAAATAGCTGTTTTTGACCTCTTTATGTAGATTGAGAATTGAAGAGTAATTGTGTATGTATGTGCACTTTAGTTATAAAGACGTTTAATGTTTTATGATAGTCTTAAGTATTGTTGTTTATCTCTGTCCTTCTCTGTGTAAAACTACATATGTAGATAATACAGCTATTCCATTCTACTTAATTTCAGCACTCATTCAATGTAGCACATAGGCTGAAATATTATCAAGGCACCTTGTTAATATTTCTGCGTTTTGAGACAATTGCTTATATTCTTGGCTATCTCGTTCCCCATATGCAGTGTGCCAGTCCACACATTCAGAAGGAATACTTTATATTTTAATTTTATTCAGTTTTCCTTTTTTAATTTATTTAAGAGAATTATAGGCCAGCTTTAAGGCCAAGCTCTGTCAGGACAGCTTCTATCATAAAATATTAAAATGCAACATAAATTTGATTGTTATTATCAGACACCAATAAAACCACCAGCAGCAAAAAAAGCAAACACCATTCTGCCCAGGAACTAAAAAGCAATATATAACTATGTCCACAGACCCATCCATGTGTGGTAAGATGGTAGTCAAGTAATAAATCAGGGCACCTGTCAAGGATAACCATTTCTTAGAAGATCTGTATGATTGTGACCTGTAAGAAAAAAGCTAGTAGTGAGTTCCAAAGCTGTGCAGCTGGTTTTGATAATATTTTCAGGTTAACAGAATTTAAGCAAGAGTTGTGCTTTAGTGATCTTGGATAATTGATCTTTCCCCATAGTTGATGCAGTCTCCCTGACAGTCCAGCTCTATATCTAGGATTGAAAGACCCTGCATAGCACATTTAATCCCACTTCAGAGGGTCTTTCAGAAGTGGCTTTTCAGAGGATGCATGGAGTTGCATTGGACTTTCCCGACTCCTATCCCAATGTGTGCTTGGTGTTCAAGCATTTGTACCATTCATTTATTTCAAAATGGCGCCTGGCAGATGGCAAAGATATCTGCCACCCCCACCTTAGGAACCCTCATGGTGAGTTTCACAACAATAGCTCAAGAGGTGGCCAAAAGGATACCCAAAAAAACAAACAAGCAAAAGTCATGCCAAAGCAACTTTTTGGGCTGCCATATTGATTCAGAATGGCACCCAGCGCCCAAACACCAGTGAAAATCACCAGGCCAACCTTTGGGAATCCTTGTGCCGAGTTTGGAAATAATATCTGAAAAGGCATTTGGTTTCACAGAAAACAGACAGACAGACAAGACAGCCTACTTTCCAAAATATGCAATAGATAGAAAAGGTAGTCTGCATTCTGAAGGCATGGTAATCCTTAAACCATGGCTTTCCATGTGCTAATACACAACACTGGAATGCTTCCAGTGTGCTCCTCTTTAGTTTGAGCAGCAAACGGTGATCAGTTAGTTTTTCTCAAGAAATGTAAAAACCAGAAAAACATCCAAAGTGAACCCCAAAACAAAACAGAATGTGTCTCAAGATGCTGAAAAGATATGGATTTTATTTTCAAAGCAGCCCAATTTTGGCCAATTACTGCTTAAAGTCCTCCTTCAGGGGCTGTATAAACAAAGACGATGCATTGCATGAATCATATATACTCAACATTTAAAAACAAACTAAATTGGTTGTATACAAATTGCATATAAGCTTATCTCTACTTACCTAAATTGAAAAACAGCCTGCCGAGATCTCAGCAAGAAATATATCCCATTCATATTAACTGGAGACTGGAATTATTGTCTGAAGGCAACCAGTTATATATCTTCTACAGAGTAATAGGCAGGTGTTGTTAATACATGATAAAAAAAATCAAGGATCATGATTTATGGTAAGAAAGCATATAAAATAGTGCATAATGCATTTGATTATACCAGTTGAGATTGTTATTGGTGTCAATAATACCTTGCCACCTGTATTCTTGCAGTGAAGGATCACAATGAAAGTAAAAGGTAATCACTGGAATGTGGATAAAAACTGCCAGCAGTCAGCTGTGCAGGTGACTTAAGTTTGCTAACTAGAATGAGAGAAAGCTATACTGAAAGAAGGCATCCACAGACAGCTAGGACAAGTAAAAATCAACCAGGAAACTGTGTGTGTGTGTGTGTGTGTGTGTGTGTGTGTGTGTGTGTGTCTTCTAAAAAGCCACAGCCACATTTTGGTTTCAGTTGAAGGCAACTCTTAACAACTTTGCACATTTCTACAATACTTTATAATATTAAAACCAGGATAGCATCAACTGAAGTCACTAACTTTATCTTTGTAAAGCTGATTTGGAGAAATGAAAATCTACATCTAAACTTGACAATGAATCTTCATCATCTCTGTTGCATGATAAACAGAAGAAAAATAATAAATGAACAACTCGGGATGGTTACATAGGTAAGAAGAGCTTTCAAGTACTTAATGCCTTGCTATCTGAGCTTCAGATGTTCATAAATGGCAATTTTAGAACAAATCTCAACAATAGGTTGAGACTGGGGAAATAATAGGATAGTAAAACTGAAAATGGAGCTGAACAGCAATGAAGACAATGGGATGGACAGGTTGAAAGTTACTGGTACTTGAACTTGGTTCCCATTGATTTCAGTGGAACTTCACGTATACATTACTAACTTGTACCATTGGTTTCAATGAGACTTCCGTTCAACCAGCTTAATCTGGATTTAACCCACTGAAGTGGAATCCCGACTATATACATAGTAAAATGTCTATGGAAAACCAGGAAACTATGGTTTCAAAACGAAATGTGAAGAATCAGAAATCTTTGCTGAATAGCCAAAACAAACAAACATAAAGCAAAACATGGAATATTTTGTGCTGGACTAATTTTTGCAGGAGGGGAATTTGAGGAACTGGTACAGACAGTGGTGACGAAAAATGAAGTTTGAGGCCTAATAGGCAAAGACAAAAGTAAAAACCTGACAAATTGCCAAGTCCAGATGGCATCCACCCAAGAGTTGTCAAAGAACTCAAATGGGAAATTGCTGATCTTCTAACAAAAGATGCAACTTGTTCCTCAGATCAGTCTCCAGTGTAAAAGTGACCGATGTAACACTTTTTTAAAAGAAAAACGGGATCTGGGGGGGATCTTGGAAATTACAGGCTGCTTAGCTTAACATCACTTCTGGGAAGACTGGTGGAAATTTTTTGTTAAGGATAAAATAATCATATAGAAGAACAAACCCTGCGGAAACAGAACCAGCCCCCCAAATGCTTCCTTTTTCTATTGATGGCCGTGTGTTTCTGGTGGTAAAGGCTGTGGTGGTCTAATTTTAATATGAAACTAACTTTAATTGTCAGTGGTTCGAGTTTTCTTACCTTTAGTCATAAAGAAATGTGGAGATAAACCTTACTTCTTGTTGACCGCCATCAACAGCTGCAAGGAAGTGTATTTATCTGTTGGAACTGATTTCCATATCACAGCTGGAACTCAGCATAGCGCTAGGAGGTTGTTCTGCCTGTGCAAGTGTTATGGGGGTTCTTCTGACCCTGCAGAGTGGATTTGGGGGAAGCGCTGTGGGAGGAGGGGGTGTGGGAAAGTCCTATCACGCCTTCTTGCTAATGGAATGGGGTAGTTGAATCCAACACCCTTATTGAAAACTATTGCATAGCATAGCAGCTCACACAACCAGCAGAAGCAAGCACTCAGAGCCTCTGATCTCACAATAACCTCATGCTCCAGCAACCAGTTGGACAGAGAAGTTGGGGTGTGAAACAGGATGCTCATAAACAGCTTGTTAGGAGATAATGGAGTACATGAGGTAATTTGTTTGCATTTGAAAGGTTTTGGAGCTCATGTTGACATGACACCTGCCTTGTGGAAGCTATAGGAAAGCATTTACTCATGTAGGCACTCCACGCAGCTGGCATAACATTTGAAAGCTCATTTGCCAGCCTGTACGCATACAGCATTTCCTACCACCTGTCTATGATATGTGAGGCAGCTGTGCTACTGTGCAGATATTGCATCCATATGAACCAGCGCGGTTTGTTAGCCCACGCTGCACAGCACCCATGTGCATTTTCAGTGGCCTGTACGTGCTATTACATTTCAATAAGCTCTCGTGTTGAGTTCGCAGAGGGTAATGAGTAGAATGTTAAGGCGAACTCTTTATCTTGAAGAAAGCTCTTTATAGTTGCAAATAAATTAGACTTTAAAATGAAGAATTCAGCTAAGCTATACAAAAAATCTTTTGTGAAGCTTCCTTTTGTTGAATTGCAAGTGTTAATTGTATCAATGGAGCAGATTCTAATCTTTTAGGGAAATGCTAACCTGTTATCTGCAGGGTGTAAACTTTCAGAACATCAATTTAACGGCCCATTTAAAAAAAATGCTAGCCATTCAGCCTGTAGGCTTCACAAGACCATATATGAATGAAGAGCCTTGTATACTGTACTACTAGTATAACATTAAGTTAAGCTAAGTGACTGCTATAAAACTGGGAGGGGTTTCTAAAAAATAATAATAATGCATTTGTTAATAATTCTATCCTAATTGCCTTTACCTCTACTCTCCAGAGACAATTGTTAACATAACCCTTCGTCTATATGTACATCCAAGAGAGACTTGAATTTGCAGTTTCCCATATAGGAATCAATGCGCCAGAATAGGGACAGTGAGCTGAGGTGTAGGAGACAATGAGTTAACTACGCAATTTTTTCTCCCCAGAGAATGACATAGTTCATAAGTTTATTTTTTTAGCCACTTGTAGCAATAGTATTAATAAATTAATACCGAACATCCATCCATAATATAAGCTGACATCCATAATGTAAGAGAGAGAAGATACTAGAGACACCCAACAAACTTAAATCTATATTGATTTCAGGTTAAATCTCTGAACCACCAAAACAACTTACAGCAGTTTTATCTAACTTGTTTTTCCTGATTTTTTGTGTGCAGCCAGTACATAGAGGGCCACTCTGTGTGTTACATATATATTCTTGTCACTCAAAAGAAACCAAGCCATAGGAAATACACCGTCATATTTTTTTTATTGCACTAGCCCAGAGGCCATGGCATCTTCCAAAAATCACAGGAAATCTACACGCAGCATTTTCATTAAATTAGCAATTATTGAAGCAGGGGTAGCAAGCCTGCCCCCAGATGTTGGTGGATTCCAGCTCCCATCATCCTTAGTTATTGGCCATTCTGTCTGAGACTGATGGAGGTTGGAGTCTTAACAAGATCACAGTTTATCCACCTTTGGATCGAAGCCATAGATAGACAAGACAGATGCCGAGGGAGATTGAGCTAGAGCAAATGGGGAGCAAAGGAGGCCTAATAAGATGTAAGTAAACTTCCTTGAGCTGGCATGGGTAGCTTCTTGGAAAGTTAAAAATAGGTAAAGGACCCCTGACAATTAAGTCCAGTCACAAACGATTCTGGGGTTGAGGTGCTCATCTCGCTTTACTGGCCGAGGGAGCTGGCGTTTGTCCGCAGACAGTGTTTCTGGGTCATGTGGCCAGCATGACTAAGCCACTTCTAGCTAAACCAGAGCAGCACAAGGAAACACTGTTTACCTTCCCGCCGGAGCGGTACCTATTTATCTACTTGCACTTTGACGTGCTTTCGAACTGCTAGGTTGGCAGGAGCTGGGACCGAGCAACGGGAGCTCACCTCGTCACGGGGATTCAAACCGCCGACCTTCCTATTGGCAAGCCCTAGGCTCAGTGGTTTAGACCACAGTGCCACCCGCGTCCCTGAGTCTTGGAAAGTTAGGCAAGCAAATACAAAACCGAATCTGAAGGGAGAACATGTTACCATCATGTGAGTGGGAGGGGGCGTGAGTGTTTTCTCTGAAATAGTCACTGTAGCTAGGGCTTCCATCTTCTCTACTGATGTGTGTGGTCTCAGCATTAAGTTCTCTTCAAACATCCATACAAAAGGCTATAATTGGGGGGGGGGAGCTGATTGCAATGTCCTTGGGTTCTCCCAAAGCCCCCCACGTAGAACAGGGGGATAGTGTAGTTTTTTCTTCTATATGTAGAAGTTCAGTTTCAAAGGGAAGGGGTTTCAGATGTAAAAAGGAAGTCAAAGGGCATGACGGTGATAGTAATAATAATAATAATAATAATAATAATAATTTTTTATTTATACCCCGCCCTCCCCAGCCAAGGCCGGGCTCAGAGCGGCTTACAAGCAATAATAAAAACAAGATGAGTGATTACAACTTAAAAACAAAAATAAAATACAACATTAAAATAATGGAACATTAAAATATTAAAATGGAGCCTCATTGCAGGAGAAGGAAAAGAAAAAAGAAAAAGGGGGCGGAGGGAATCAAATTGGCTCCAATCCAAAGGCCAGGCGGAACAACTCTGTCTTACAGGCCCTGCGGAAAGAGATCAGATCCTGCAGGGCCCTGGTCTCATGAGACAGAGCGTTCCACCAAGTTGGGGCCAGTGCTGAAAAGGCCCTGGCTTTGGTTTGGTAGGGTTTGGTTCACCCCACATTTGTGGGTATTACGTGTAAACGTGTGGGGTCCAAATGGGAGTTGGGTGCACCGTTTGGGTGTAGAGTACAAACCTTGATGAGTGACATAACGCTTACTGTATTGTTCCTACGTGGAAATTTGCAGTGTTTCCTGAAAAAGTGCCTTTCACTACTTAGGGTCCTTTACAGGTGTTATTGTGAGACTTCATCACCTTACAATGGTACTTTAGAAGTGCCACAACAGCTACCTTGCCCAAAGGGTTTTACCTTCTCGATTTAGGCTGCTAGTGGTCTTGATGGAAACTCTGCAGGTTGATAGATACCTTTACGAAGCGACATCCAAACAATATAGAGACTTTCCCAAGCTGAGTATCTGTGAGGACCCCACACATAATCAGTGGTGGCAGAACTGGTCCTTGGGCAACACAGCCTTATAAAAGGTTTTTAAATTTTGCATCTTAGCTGAGATCTGTCCATATCACCTGTATCTATGGTCTATTATTTTGGCAAATGTTTGATTTATTTTGACGATTACGTTTAATAAATTCTTCATCTGCCACTCTGTTGCTTCATCAGTGAGAGAGACAGTATTTAACACTTTATGCTAATTGAGTAGTGCTCATTAATATAGCCACGGCAGCTTCGCTTCATGTGCAAGATATTGCCAAATTACAATTCAGACAAGAATGTGTTTTTAGGAGGTGATATAACTTGGAGACTTTGGCCTGCAGTGATGGACAGTGCTTTTAAAATTCCATTTCATTGGGACATTGCTTCTTCTGCTGTAGCAGTCACCTCCATGTTAGCAAAATAGGAATTCATGGGTTATCAGGTGTGCCCCTAGGACCTAGTAAAATGTACTTTGTCCCAGGAAAAGGAACATACAATGGAATGAAAGAATCCAATAGATTTTCTGGCATTTTCTCTTCAAATTTACGAGTTTCCCCATGGGTTGTTATGGTTTCTTTAGTAATTCATGAAAGAACTCTCTGCAGTTCTTTAAATATTAAGGGTATCCCTGTTTCTTACTCAGCCATAATGAAGCGGTGGTGATTTTGTGGTGTCAAACGCGTTTGGTACGAGTGCCGTTATGTTTGAGATCACAAGCTTGAAGTGTGAGTATCTAAAAGAAAATAAAATTGTTCAGGGCAATGTAGAATACAGCTCCATACTATTGGAATCGATGTGCTTTCTTTTTCCTTCTTCCTATGTGACAGACATTTTTATAACTAAGTCTGCAGTTCTATTTTGCTTGAAGGAAGACTGTGGAGGCTGCTCTGCTGCATCCAAATTGCTGCTGGCTTCTTCCAGCCAGGGGAAGAGGTCCAGGGTGGGTTTCTCAAACTTGTCTTTTCCATTTTCCATCAACACCACCACCCCCTCCCCACCACCGCAATTGGGAAGGAAATTAACTATGCAAGTTCTAGAACTGGTGTAGTTTTGAGCCTGCACTGTGGACATGTCAGGGACTTGAGGACTAAGGTTGCCTCAGAAACCCCCTCAGAATGCTTTGTTTCAGGCCTTGCTACCTACCAGTGCGACAACCCCAGTGGTATATGTTCTCTGAGGGAGTTTTCCAGTCACATACTGGGTGGTTTGTAATGGGAGTGTAAGTCCTGGCCCACAAGCACAGCTCCTCTCCGCTGGTGGAATGCAACTTCAAGCCACTTCCAGTGGTCCCTCAGCTGGCCTTTGGCCTCTTTTGGGTTTTTCTGTACATGAATTTGGAATATTATTGATGGGAAGGGTTGGGGTTAATCATGAATGATGATTAAGATAACAGTGCTGATAAAGAAACTGCTAGAAACTGAGGCTAAATTACTTGCCTAAATAATCCTTACAATCATTCTAATTTTAGCTTGAAATTAGCTTTTAACGATAAACATGATCTGCCGTGTTCATCTTTTTATTTAAATCTGTATTTAATGGAGATGCAGGAGGGAAATACTGAGATAAAAAAATAAGGTTTTCTGCTGGCTCCCTTAGTTTCAGGGAAAGGCTACTGTTATTAACTTTTCCATTTCATCTACCAGCATTCTATGGCCTGAGAAAACATAAACATAATTTTATTATATAAAAGTAGAAATGTGGGGAGACATCAGAAAGTTTGGTTTGGTGATCTAAGGTATTAAAAGTTTGAGAAACATTTGGCTAATAGCAGTCTTTTCTTAACTGGGTGCACTCTAGATTTTAGGACTGTCATCCCATAATACCTGACAATTGAGCATGCTAATGGGCTGATGAGAATTGTAGTCTAAAACATTTGGAGGGCACCAGATTGGGAAGGCTGGTCTAAGATGCATAATTCTTGTATTCTGCCTGGAAAGCTTTTCTAAATATATAAATAAAATAAGTTGTATGAGTAGTAGCGCCTGAGTAAATCCAAATGACAGTAACCCAACCCAAGGAAAGTTATCTGCGCATAAAGTAGTGTAATATGAATTATCATATCTTTCTTTATATACCTCCCAATGACTTTTCAAAACTTCCAAATAGTGTTAATACTTTGATTCATAATGCGACAAAAAATATTCACCACATTAGTACACGTAACAGTGCAGAGCTCATGCTTAGTATTTGAGATGCTAAAGTGCTCCCTAAGTAATGTTTTGTCACAAATATACTTTGGTCACAGAACAGTTAATTGATTTTCAAATTATTTTAACATTATTTCAAAAGAGGCGTAGAAATTCAGGCTCAAAAAGAGAAGTGTAAGCAATTTAGGGTTCAAATTGTTTTATGACTCTTGCTCACCCCATTCCTTTGTTGCCAGATGTGCAAATGTTGCTATGCAGTTCTCTCTCTGAAACAGAGGACAATTCATGAGAAATTACTCACTTGTTAAATTATTCTTTAGACTAAGGGCTGTGTCCAGCACTGCTGTTCCTCTAGTACAGTACACTTCTGCTTGTCCATTTGACCTTTCCTTTCCTATCCTCTCCCTCCAAAGCAGATTTTGAGGGAGAGAAGAGGGGAAAGTCCAGTTTTGCAAATGGAACTCAATGCACAAGCGCTGGCTACAATCCTCTAGAGTAGTGTTTCCCAAACTTGGGTCTCCAGCTGTTGTTGGACTACAACTCCCATCATCCCTAGCTAGCAGGACCAGTGGTCAGAGATGATGGGAGTTGTAGTTGAACAACAGCTGGAGACCCAAGTTTGGGAAACACTACTCTAGAGCTAAAATTAAGCTCATGGTTCTGAATCTTAATATTCCATTTAAAGAGATGTGCCTTATACATATGTAATGGTCTGCAAGGGCGTATTTGCATACGTTAGTTAGAGGCTTCGATTTTATGTGTATGTTGTGCTCATGCTTGGTTCCTACAATTCCCCCAGTGCTGCACTATCCTTGGGGGTTTATGAAAAAATTCTCTTTGATAGCATTCACACAGTGAAAGGCCACGCATAAGGAAGACCACAGGCTGCAAGTTGGCTTCCCAGAGCCCACATTTACGTACATTTGACATGGTCAGGTACCTGGTGAAGTAAGTGGGTTGGCAGGGAATCTTCTCTGCCCAGAAATGTCATGTTAATGCATGTCCTTGATAGTTCACAAACATATACATACACATTCAGCCAACATGTTCACCCTGGTATGCGCAACGCAAGGAGCTGGCAGAGTTAGGAGAGAGAAACCATGGCAAATAAAAGTGCAGACCTTTGGAGCACATATATTAGAAACACAAATATTTACCTGTTTCATATAGGAGGAAGAATGGGGAATTCTTCCTTAGGGACTAGCGAGAAATCTGGGAGCTTGACACATGGACCCCATACCAAGGGTAGAGAAGTCACTTTTTAACAAGCTACTGTTGCGGGTTTTGCTTCCTCTTCAAAAACAAGCTGTAGACTGATTCTGTTCCCATGCAGACAAAGGCAATGGTGGGAACTGAAAATAGGCAAGCCTTTTTTAGTTCAAAGCAGAAGAAGTTGTTGGGTACTTGAATTGTCCAATGGTGAGTGAAAGGAGTGGCAGTGTGAGTCTGTACATTCCCTTAGGTTTTTAGCTAGGCTGAAAATATCAAAGAAGCTAGGGAGTGCCAGGGGGAAGAAGATTGGAAAGAGTGCCAAGCTGAAAAGCATGACCAGAATTACGCTTTGATGCCTATGCTAATATGCAACATCCCCTTCCACTGGGAGATGGGTTAGGTTGACCTACTGTAACCCAGAGGGAGTGCTAAGAGAGTAGTAACCCAGTAGCTAATAGATGATAGCCCTGACAATTCAAGGGAACCTATGGGGCGGGGGACGACGATGACAATGACCACACATCCTGGAGCCAGAAGTGAGGATGCCTTTTATGTTGCAGCCAAAATTACTTCCCTAAGTTTTCGATCTCAAAATGATTTCTAATGTTCCCTTAGTTTGTTAGAATTTACAAATTGGCACATTAGATCAGGTGACTCGTGCATCTGTAATAAATTGGCCATTACTGGATTCTTCAACCTCAGTCACTAAGATAAGTGTTGAGAGTGTTACTTGTTCTACAGTTATATGTCCAAACTTTGTAAGAGCCCCAATCTTAAAAAGTACGCTGGGGTGCATAGAATATTATGGTGGCATTACTAGACTGCATGAATGTTTTCCTATTGTTTTATATGAAGCATCTTGGCTTTCATTTTGTACCGTCATTTCTAAAAGCTGATCCTGAGTCCCAACCTTGGGGTTGGTCCCTGATTAGCTCCGTAGTTGCATAGCAACCACAGCTGCTCTCTCCAGCTGCAAGGTTGCAAGTAAGGCTGGGGCATTCTTGGTTGCTGTATGGCTGTGGTCTCCACTGACCGTAGCTCAGCAGTGCAAGGCCAAACCAGCAATTTCCCCTTCCTTTCCTCGGAGTAAGGCAGGGGAGCAGAGAATTTCCCCTTACCTTGCACAAAAGCGAGGTCACCTTTGTGTATTTGCAGTTTGACCCTTTTTTAAATGCATGGAGACAGTAATTGGGAAAGTATTCACCTGTGTGGTTGCTTTCCTGATCTTTTCCCCCACCTCACAAGCAGGAGAAAGAAGAACTATGCTTTCAGTTGATGCACCCTTATAAATATGCCAAGTCATTGTGATAATACATTGAGGCCCAACTCTGTGTCCTCCTGCAGTCTTGAGAAGTGGTGGGTGATCATGAAGGACAGGTTTCTTCTTGGTAGTTAAGACAAAAGTAATGTCCTTCCTAGGGACACGGGTGGCGCTGTGGGTTAAACCACAGAGCCTAGGACTTGCCGATCAGAAGGTCGGCGGTTCAAATCCCCGCTACGGGGTGAGCTCCTGTTGCTCGGTCCCTGCTCCTGCCAACCTAGCAGTTTGAAAGCATGTCAAAGTGCAAGTAGATAAATAGGTACCGTTCTGGCAGGAAGGTAAACGGTGTTACCGTGCGCTGCTCTGGTTCGCCAGAAGCGGCTTAGTCATGCTGGCCACATGACCCGGAAGCTGTACGCCGGCTCCCTTGGCCAATAAAGCGAGATAAGCGCCGCAACCCCAGAGTTGGTCACGGCTGGACCTAATGGTCAGGGGTTCCTTTACCTTTAATGCCCTTCCTAAAGGATTTAATCTGACCTCATACAGTAGTGCCCCGCAAGACGAACGCCTCGCAAGACAAAAAACTCGCTAGACGAAAGGTTTTTTCGTCCGCGATTTGCCTCGCAAGACGAATTCCCCTATGGGCTTGCTTCGCAAAACGAAGCTTGCCCCGGGGACAGCGGGTCTTCTCTTTTGAAGCAAGGGGCTGCGGGGAGATAGCGATCTCCCTGCAGCCCCTTGCTTCAGAAGAGGTCCGGGGGAAGCGGGGAAGCGAAGCGCTTCGCTTCCCCGCTTCCCCCGGACCTCTTCTGAAGCAAGGGGCTGGGGGGAGATAGCGATCTCCCCGCAGCCCCTTGCTGCAAAAGACGTCGGGGGAAGCGGGGAAGCGAAGCGCTTCGCTTCCCCGCTTCCCCCGGACCTCTTCTGAAGCAAGGGGCTGGGGGGAGATAGCGATCTCCCTGCAGCCCCTTGCTGCAAAAGACGTCGGGGGAAGCGGGGAAGCGAAGCGCTTCGCTTCCCCGCTTCCCCCGGACCTCTTCTGAAGCAAGGGGCTGGGGGGAGATCGCTATCTCCCCCCATCCCCTTGCTTCAGAAGAGGTCCGGGGGAAGCGGGGAAGCGAAGCGCTTCGCTTCCCCGCTTCCCCCTGACGTCTTTTGCAGCTGTTCCGAAGTGGGGCGGGGGGCGGGGTCACCTGCCCCAGCCGCCCCACTTCGGAAAGCTGTTCCAGGAACAGCTCCATAGGAACCTCCATAGGCGCCCGTCACCTCTCCAGCCAGGAGAGCGCGCGCGGGGCTAAACCAGCCCCCCGCGACCCTCTCCCAGCTGGAGAAGTGACGCGCGCCTATGGCAGGAGCCTCCATAGGCGCCCGTCACCTCTCCAGCCGGGAGAGCGCGCGCGGGGCTAAACCAGCCCCCCGCGACCCTCTCCCAGCTGGAGAAGTGACGCGCGCCTATGGCAGGAGCCTCCATAGGCGCCCGTCACCTCTCCAGCCGGGAGAGCGCGCGCGGGGCTAAACCAGCCCCCCGCGACCCTCTCCCAGCTGGAGAAGTGACGCGTGACTATGGCAGCAGCCTCTGAAGGATGCACCGAAGCCTGGCGTGGGGGGGGGGGCGGAGAGACCTTCTCCCCGCGCCAGCCTTCGGATGGCTGTCCTGAAGACTTGGGGTGGGAGAAGGGTTTTCCTTCCCACCGCCAACATTCAGAATGCTGTTCTGAATGTTGGCGGTGGGGAGGAAAAACCCTCCTCCCACGCAAGCCCCGGGAACAGAGGGAAAGCGCTGCGCGCCTTCCCCTCTGTTCCCGTACCTGTCCTGAAGGCTTGCGGTGCGGAGAAAAGCCCTTCTCCGCACCGCCAGCCTGGCAAGCGGTTTCCCTAGGAACGCATTAATTGATTTTCAATGCATTCCTATGGGAAACCGTGCTTCGCAAGACGAAAAATTCGCTAGACGACAAAAATTGCGGAACGAATTAATTTCGTCTTGCGGGGCACCACTGTAGTTGCTTTCAGCAGATTGCTGCATTATCTGCTTTGTAATTTCAAATTGTAGCTCTAATATACTTTTTTATTGTGCTTTAACTGTTGTTAAATTCTATTATAATGTATCTGCTTTGAATACAAATGTTTTTAGAAAGATGTGATTTAAATGTAATAAATATATAAATGACTGCTACTGAACTGAAATGTAGAGAAATTGGTTTGTAGCTTTTATTCAACCTAGATTTCTAAGGATGTGTATGCATATACTGAATTTTGCTGATTGGATTGGGAGCAGTTGTAAGGGGTTGAACTGGTTTCAAGAATTAATGCAGTTTCCCAGATGTATATGCAGAAGAACTAAGTCTTAAGACATTGTGTTCGTGTACAGGAGCTAAATATAGAGAAGTCCTTGATGGGAGGGACTCATTTGAAACTGGAGCTTGGAGTCCCTTGAGTACTTTTTCAAAATTATACACTGTATGGTAAAGTAAAACTTTTATCTATGACTTTTCTTGTCAAGTTCCCTTCATACTTATCAACAAAATTTCAAAAATAAAAAATGTTGATAAGTGTAGCCTTAAAATACAATACTGGAGTTTAGATATTCAATTTCTTGTTTGAAACCTCAACTGGTGAATACCTAAACCTGGATGAAAAGACCCTTTTCTCGTTTGTTTTTAGGTTAAAATGAATACATAAACCTGGATGGAAAGACCCTTTTCTCATTTGTTTTTAGGTTAAAAAATTAGTTCAAAGCATTTCCACAAACAGTTCTCACATAAAAAGGCTCTTGTGTTGCAGTGAGGCTTTTAGTATAAATAAATGTGTAGAAATGAGACTGCTTCAGAAATGGCTAACCACTTAAAATGAAAAACTAAGTATAATAATAGAGGCTTGTATGAAGTACATTTTGAAGCACAGGAATTACAATTTTATACTACCACATCTGAAAAAGAGATAAATTTTACACACACACACACACACACACACACACACACTTTCCCCTATTTTACCAAATTGGTTGTTCAATATATTTTGTGTGCACGTTAGATTTTGATGGCCTTATACATTTTACCTATGAGCCAATACTGTAAGGAAACCTTTTGAATGCTGAAAAGTGTCACAAAGCAGGCAAAACATTTTTTTCTTTGTAAGCTCAGCTTTACAGTTAATAACTTGTCTGGTAGCCATTAGGACCAGAAATTCCATACAGGTGAGTGAACAGGCTGGTGGAGAAGAGGTGAGTCTTGGCCACCTGCCTATGTGACTAGTTTTGAAATGTGGTGTGCCGGTGATGAGAAAGGGCTTTCCCTCCTTCATGGCCATCACTGAATCACAGGTACAGTGGTACCTCAGTTTAAGAACAGTCCGGTTTAAGAACAATTTGGTTTACAAACTCCGCAAAACTGGAAATAGTGTCTTGGTTTGAGAACTTTACCTCGGCCTAAGAATGGAATCTGAATGGTGGAAGGGCACCGGTGGCAGGAGACCTCATTAGAGAAAGCATGCCTCGGTTTAGGAACAGTTTTGGTTTAAGAATGAACGTCTGGAACAGATTAAGTTCGTAAACCAAGGTACCACTGTACTTGCCTATTAGCAGCCAGTATATTTTTTCAGGTTCTTCAAACAAACTGGTAAGAAGTTAATACTTTAGATGCAACCATGAAGAATTTCAGCACTAGTAACTGTTAAATGGGACTTGCCAGTAGAAAAGGCTATGGGTTCATGTAATACAACTGTAGAAATACCTTCTTAACAAATTAGCATTTAGATATATCTTAAGTAGGTGCAGTATATTTTCTATTTGTGCTTTGCTCTTCCTTTGCTCTTGTTAATTGCGCAACATACCGATGCAGCACTACCTTTATTTGTGCAAAAAAGTATGTTCACTACACTGCACATATATATCAGTATCCTATTACCTAAGAGATCTCAACTGTTTCAATTTGTGTATTATTATTATTATTATTATTATTATTATTATTATTATTATTATTTTCCTTCACTCTTCTCGCATCTTGTAAATCCCACACTTTGGATATTCTCTGCATGTTAACCTATCTTTCACGATGCTCAGGTGCTGAATTTCCTCATAGGCTGTACCAATGTGTTTATTTCATTCTCTCCAACCAAAATGGATTCCCTTGGAAATGTGTGGGTTGTGAGGCTATTCTTTATAAACAGAGTGTAAAATATATACATTTTTGTTTTGTTCTTAGGGTTAAGATGTTCTGTTCTACAACTTGAGATTGAGATGTTCTTAGAAATTTCTGCTGTAATTTAAAAACAAACAACCCTGGGAGAACTTCCTTCCTGTTTGGATAAGATTTGTTTCTTTTATGTTTGATTCTTTTGTATAGGAGATATATGGTGGGTGTCTATGTAAGAAAAACGACCAGTTGGCTGGTTGCAGTGTCTCATGAGTCATACAAAGGGATGACTTGCTTATACAAGTACAAATTGACATCTGGATTGCAACAGATTAGAGATTTTATAGCCCAATTTTGAAGAAGAAAAGTACTTTTGCTGTTTCTGTTGGGAGTCAGAAACCATTGAAGATCACCTTCTGATCTAGTAGTGCATTCTGATCTACTTTGGCTCGTGCCCAAACAAGAGGTCTTCTTTCCTAAGTCATTGAAATGTTCTTAGTGTTGTATCCAACATGAGTCATACAGTAGACCCATTGGAATTATGAACATACCTAAATTAGGTTCATTAATTTCAATGGGTCTACTATGAGTAGAACGTAGTGGATACAGTCCTTTACTCCTTTCGCCTCCATCTTTGGAAAATTGAGAGATATATGTTTGCTGTTTTGAATCCATTTAGAATTAACTGCTGCATTGTAATTTTTAGTTTTTGGAATCCAAAGCATATGCTGAGTAAACTAATGTCCCCTCTGTCTTTGTTTTCTTTCAGTATTCTATTATAGTATCCATTATGTTAGATCTCTTTCTCTTGACAATGCATTCTGGTTTTATTAAGATACACACAAATACATATTGTGAAAATATGTGTGCACATCCATTTCCATACAATATCTAAATTCTCCCCAGAGGCATATATATTTATACACACACATGCGCAGATCTAGCCATTGCCCAAAATGAAACCTAGATTAGATGACACTCTCTCAACATGTTTTTATCTGGTGGAAATGATTTTGTTCCTGTGTTCTTTTGCAATGCAGAGTGACTATAGAAATAGGACTTTGGTCTTGAACGTTGCGAGAAATCTGTTTTGTTGAAGATGCTTTGGAAAACACATATGCTTGTTCCTTTATGGATGGGCTAATAGTACTTGTTCTTTGTGGTAATCCATCGGGAACATCTCTCGTAAGAGCTCCATTTCAGCGGGAATTGATTCAGGGCATGGTCCTGAAGATGAAGGACTACAGAGTGGGGAACCTGTGGCAGCTCCATAACCCCAGGGAAAAGTGGTTGAGAGCCACCACATACTGGTGGTGAATTGAAACACCCCTTCTTTCTGCCATCCATATGCACCTGCTGATTCACAAACATTCCCCTGCACACAACCTGCAGGGCAGGGAGACATTTCTATGATTAAACCATCAATCAATCAATCAATCAATCAATCAACACTTGATTGTGGTTGTAGACCAGCATAAGGAGGGAGGGGTACAATAATTTAAAATCATTTAAAACCATTGTTTAATACAAACTCTGGCTTAGCATTGTTATTTTAGTTATTCATCAGACTTGTATACCACCCTTCATCTGAGGACTACAGGGCGGTTTGCAATATAAAAACACAAAAAAATAACATGGTAACAAACAAAAACAATAACCCCTGCCACACTTTAAAAGTATTGTTATATAGCATGACGTTTGAACCAGGCCATCATACATTATATTCAAAGAATTCTCAGTGTGGTTTAAGACAAACGTAACTTATTGTAACATGCAAAGGAAGCCACTGTGTGTGAGGGAGAGAGAACATATTTGGCATTTGAATAATAAGTCAGTATAAACTTTTATTTTTTGCTACTAACTTCAAGTTTGTATGATATAAGCCGTCATGTCTTTAGCCATAGGGTTTTCAAGTTAAAAATGAGAAATATTTTGTTTCCTGTAATACGTTGACACAATACTTAGAGTTAAATGCTATGGGGTTGCAGTCAGTGGAGGCTTTGCGCTGATAAAAAGTGTTTCTGCTCAATAAGATGAGGCAGCAAACTTTTGGAAGTCCTTTTGGTCTACTGCAGTCCCCGGAAGCAGTTTTTGAGGCAGTGGAAGGGATTGTAGTTTGTAAAGGAAGAAGGATGTGTTAACTTTCTCCTAGCACAATTCCACCCTATACATCTCTATAGCTTTAATAAATTTTACCTCCTTTATCTTACAGAAGAAAGAGTCAGTGTGTGGAGGGGGAGAGGAATGATGAAAGAATGTAAAGAACCCATATGAAGCCTTGAATTTCTCATTGTAATCTCATTTTCCCTTTTTTTTTAAAACAGATTAGATAATGGGGATGTGACTTGGCCAAGGATTTTCCAAAGCATGTTGTTGCCAAGGATAAAAGCTCTTGTCTTCTGCTAGTTGTTCTTTCCATCAAAAACCATGAGCTACCTCATTAAATGTCATGAATCATGGTTACTTTGTGTGACAGAGCAGTGTTCAATGGGTATAGTAATTTTCATTGTGTGGCTGAAGCTCACGGAGCATAGCGGTGCACATGATAACAAATTAAACATGTGGCCATGGTACAATTTTTCTTTTACTCATCACCATGACAACAAGTTGTTCACTTTCAGTACATACAAAATAACTGGAAGATGTTTAAGTTTCAGGTTCTTTGATCTCATAGAGTAACAAGCAGAGGTATAGTTAATTGCCAGCATTTAAAGGGCACGATTCTACTGAATATGCAAAGTAACAGCTGTTTTATTGAGTATATTACTGCAAGTAGTTCATCGTGTATTTCACATGTACATTTTTAAGCTTTCACAAGCAAGTCTTCATCGCCATCTGTAATCTTTCTTCCAACAGGTAGAGAAAATTGTTGATAAAAGGAAAAACAAGAAGGGGAAAACGGAATATTTAGTGCGGTGGAAAGGCTACGAGAGTGAAGATGACACGTGGGAGCCCGAACAGCACCTTGTGAATTGTGAGGAATATATACATGAATTCAACAGACATCACAACGAAAAGCAAAAAGAAAGTACATTAACAAGGACAAATAGGACATCTCCAAATAATGCAAGAAAGCAAATTTCTAGATCTACTAATAGTTCTTTTTCAAAGACCCCAAAGTCCTTAGTTATTGGAAAGGACCATGAATCGAAAAACAATCAGTTGTTTGCAGCGCAGAAGTTTCGGAAAAACAACACTCCTCTTTCCAGTAGAAAAAACATGGACCTTGCAAAGTCAGGTATCAAAATTCTTGTGCCCAAAAGTCCTATCAAGAGTCGGACAGCAGTGGATGGCTTTCAAAGTGAAAGCCCGGATAAGCTGGACCGCATTGAACAAGATCAGGAGGATTCTGTAGCACCGGAAGTGGCAGCCGAGAAACCCGTTGGAGCTTTATTAGGACCTGGAGAAGAACGGGCTAGGATGGGGAGCAGACCAAGAATACACCCATTAGTGCCACAATTACCTGTGCCAGTAACAGCCACCATTGCATCTGCATTAACAATAAATGGTAAAGGTAAGTGTGCATGCATATTTTGGCAACCTTGTACCTTAGCAAAAAGTTGTTCGGCTCATTGCTTGCAGTAGTTTTGGCGTAACAGCTGTGCTACACACAACGGGTGCATTGACATGTCAAGGTAAGCCATGGCTTAATGGTTTACTGTGAGCAAGCAGGTGGTTCCTGCTTAGCTCCTCCCTGCTAGCCACAAACCATGATCCTTGGTTTAGCATTACATTTGAACTAGGAGTTGTGGTATGTCCATTCAAACCATAATTGGCATGCCAAGAACAAACCTTGGCTTCAGATCGTGATTGTTTGAAGACACGTTTACAGCAAGCCATTAACTCACAACTTACTGTGGCATGTGAATGAATGCACTCACTGTCTCCGTTGCTTTTTTCATTGATGAAAACTGCCAAAAACACTTAAGAGTTGGATTCAATTAAATAGTTGCGCTAGTGGAAATCAGTGCAATGAGTTCACTAATTCAAACGGGGCTTTGCCCTCCTCTCAACTCCCTGTGTCCTGGGTACCCCTCGCCAAGGAAGGCATACATCTAATAGTTAATTATTTGACAAAAGCACGCCCTTACAGCAACTCCCATGGTGCTCTGGGTATGCCCATACACATCCTTCTAGCCTCTATGCGGATATCCCCAGATCTGTACCTTGTGGTGCAGTTGCGGTGGCAACAGGACCACACACCCCACCAGCTTATGTACCCTCATGAGATTTCTCCTACATGGCAGCCATTGCTTCCAGGTCCCATCCCATCTGGATCTAGGAGACAGGGTGTGTGGATTTGACTGGCCCATCCCTCACCTGAATAGCTTTTTTCTCCAACATGTCCTGCGCACCCATCTTCATCTCTGACGCCTCTGGCCATTCTTCCTCCCCCTGCCCCGGCTGTTGCCTCATGGCTGGCTCCAAACCCCATAAATCACTGGTCTCTTCTGGGTCAATCCCCTGGTATTCTGCCACTGCTACACATTTGTCAGAGCCCTGCCAGTCCCTGTTATCCTGTGTGTCCCATTAACCCCCCCCCCATCAACTTGGGGGGTTGGGATAACCCCCAGAACAGTGAACAGGGGGAGGGAAGTTTGTTCTGTTTTGACAAGCAGAAATTCTTGCACTGAGTAAACTATTTTATTAGTGTCCTGTTGAATTCCACCACCTTAAATATTTGCCAATTTGAGTTTCCTGAGATAGTTGCAACTGGCGTTTTCAGTAAGTTATATTTGTTGTCTTGTCATTAGGTTTACCATTCACTAACACTACACTATTTCTTTCTGTTGGCTTACGTATCTTGAAACTTGGCCAAACTAAGCAATGTTTCATTGATGTTAGGAATTAGTCATACAGCTCACGGACAATTTGATAGGAAACAAGTCATATTCTCACTTTTCATTTTCAGATTTATGCATTTGTTCTTTGAATCATTCCTTGAAATAATCCCACGGAATTTTTTTAAGTTTTAATAGCTCTTCAGCTGCCAATGCCTTTGTGAGTTTCATTTTATGCCATGCTGAGCTGATGATGGCTAGATGTATGGTATTAATTATTTCCCTGTTTTCCTTTATTCAGTAGTGGTTCTTAATGCATGTTTTTAGTTCTAAGATCATTGAGCAAGGATCTGTTTGCTTTTCTTTCTTTTTTAAAAATACATGGCGTTTTATGTGAAGACATTGAGTAGAAGTGGCTTGCCTGGTAGGGCAGAACCCCAATACTACCAATCTGGCAGGAATGGTCGCTACCACTTACGGATTTGAGGGGGAGGGAACAAAGTGGCAAGGTGTTTAGTGCAGTATGGCCAGACCAGTAGGAACACCAGATTGACTTTTCTGGTGCACCCACACCATAATGACCTCCCCACATGTGGATGGGAAAGGCTTGCACTGCTCTTGAGCATTACCACCATGTGAACATTTGAGCTGAGGCTAAGGTTGCTATCCTGAATACATTTAATAGGGAGTAAGCCCTATTGAACCCAGTAAGGCTTCCTTCTGAGTAAACATGGGTAGTATCGTGCTTTGTCTTTTCAACTAGTAAATCACTTTGCAGAAAATAAAAGTTTTGCCCTTTCAGAAGGGAATTCCATGTTGTGATTAGTATTTTGCTATGTCTTTCATACCGTTTATACACAAGAAAGGTAAGATGATACATTTTTGTTCAACTGGTGCAACGACTTCACCTTGAGTGATGAACAGGGCAATTCTAGGCATGTTTAAATGCTGCTGTGTTCACTGGGATTACTCTTGGGTGGGGGTTCATACGATTTCACCCAAGTTTCAGATTTGTAGGCCACTACCCTGTGTGCACTTACTTACGAGTAAGCCCCACCAAACTCAGTTGGACTTAATTTTGCATAGGATTGAACTTCATCTTTGTCACTGAGTTACTGGAACCTATTACAGCTGCAGCAAAGGTTCTAATGTAGTATTAGAAAACATTTTGTTGCCTTAATAACAATACGTATTTGTTCTTAAGGTGAATCTTTGTTTCGTTTAATTATTTATTAAATTCTTAGTCTTAAACTATATTTTTAGACCTAGAAGAATTAAACTGGCCCAAAGCCTCTTGCTGGATTTTTCCCTGTAGAATATTCAGTCAAGGCTTGATGCCACAGATAAGAATTCCACTTCGATATCCTAGAAAAAGATAAAACAATTTATCAGGATTTGCTATTGAATAGAATTCATTTCTGTTGGAAATTATGCAGAGTTGAACTAGGACGCTCTCCGGTTTAATTCTCCCAAGTTTTAAGTTTATAGGAGACCAAAATTATGAAGTAACAATTCCAGAACCATTATCATTTCCCAGAGACAGTAATTAAATTACAGTCCTAAAGGCAATTGTTGAAATCCTGCCTTTTTTATTCAGATAGGTGACAGGCAGCTAAGTAATTGACTAATCACTTAGGGAGGTGATGTTGAGGATAATACTTAGCATTTATATAGTATTTTCAGGTAATCTCCATGCTTTCTTTATATATATCTTTCCTCCTGTTCTAGCCACTTGACACCCCCCTAGGGTTTTCTCTCTGATTTTCAATATTGTTGTGGGTCTTCTTGACGTTCCCCTTCTTAGGGTTCCTCTCCCCCAACAGATCTTTTTGTACTTGTGTATGGGGTTAACCCAAATCTGCAGTGATCTTTCTCCTGTGTGCCAGTGGTGCATTATGGTCTACATAAGAATGAGCACGAAAAGACTGGAAATGATATTGGTATTTGGTTGCTTACTTAATGCTTGCTTATTTATTTATTTATTATTTTCCTCCAAGGAGCTTGAGCCAACATACATGTATATCATCACAGCAACACCGTAAGATGATTTAGACTGAGAAATAATGGCTGGGCCAACATCACTCATTGAGCTTCGTAGCATTTGATTAATACTTTCAAGTGTTCAAAGCAGTTAACACGTACTGTGTGGCGCGAAAGGGCTGGTTCCACAGAAGGGCTGCTTAAAATGGCACTCAGCCAGCTCAACCCAACCCCCTTCCTCCTCTAGGCAGGGCGGGGAGAAGCCAGGAGGAGGGAAGGAGGAGGCGCCACTGTGGTGAGGGAGAGGGGGAGAATGGAATGGTGCCGGGGGATGGGAATGGTACAGCCCGAACAAACAGAATCCCCACGCCGATCCACGAACAGTCCGTGGGCCAGATCCTGAAAACAATTGGGCCTGATCCGGCCCGCGGACCTTAGTTTGCTGACCCCTGGTATAAGGTGTGAGGAGTATTCTCATATTACAGGTGGAATATTGAGGCTGAGAGGATTAGAGAGCTTCTAAATACCTATAGACAATCATTGCTTAGAGTTCCTTGTGTGCTTCCATTAGAATTCTATCTGCTCAGTATTTTAGTTCCTAAAGCCTTCAGAGATAAAGCAACAGCCATAACTGGCTTGTTGATGTAGATATACTGTATTTCCTTAACTGTGGTTTGGCTTCTTGTCTGAATTGAGTCATGATGGCTCGCTTAAGGTTACCTAGTGACTTCATGAGGAAATGCTGGAAACTAGACATTTTCTGGCGCTCTGTTCACATTCTTAGCTGCTATGTTATACCGCTTTTAAAAACCTGAAACCAAATTCGGTTATTTTAATCCTGCCTTTATATAAACAGGCACGTGTTGCTAATTTACTTTATAAACCACTAGGAGCTTACAACTTACACACATTCTGTGGCATTGTTCTCATCTGCGAGACTTTCATGATATACTCTCTGAAAAAATGATACTTTCTGTGCACTACTAGTATTTACAAAAGATCAAATTATTCTTTTTTAAAAATAAGCATGTACCATTGGCTATTTGATATCTTAGGCTGATTACTTTCTGCACCACATTTTTTTTATTTCCAGTTTTTAGGGTTTTGTTTTGCTTAACGACACTTTTGTAATCATTGGTATATTTTAAAATATTTGTGAATTTTTTATGTTGCTTCTTTCCAGCCTTAGCCAAGATTTTTCTAGTTTAATGAAGTTTCCCCTCTCACAAGAATGCTGAGAGAAGGGGAGTGGGGGATGGACAACAGTGGAATCTTTTGTTGGAGTCATTTATGCACAAGAGACCTCTCTTGCAAGCTAAAATAGTAAAAATCTCTGTACAAGTGGTTCATGAGATGATAGGTCTAATGCCCAAATGAACATTGCCTGAAGGTCTAGGAAGCCAGGCTTTTGGGACTTTTTAGCAGCTTTATAGCTTCTACTTGTCCTTCCTATTAATAACTCATTTTTTAAAAGGAGAGTGATAGCAGTGTTTGATTCACAGGACCCCCTGCTCCTAATACTGCTTTGCAGTGTGATAAGTGAAGTAAGAATGTTTCGCTTCTCAATCTGGTACAAATAGCAGCATAGGTGAGATTCTGCTTCTCCATAACACAGAAACTAGAACCCTGAAATTGCCAATGAAACATACTTTTACTCCTCCCCCTTTAAAAAAACAAAAACCTATTGCTGATTTCTGCTAATGGAAAGGAATTCCATCTCTGTTACGGAATTCTCTCTATTATGTACCATTTTCTGCTTCAGCTCCGCTTGAGCTCTGTCTTACAACTTTCCCGGTGTGTTCAATTTATACTTCCCCCATTCAAGAGCACAAATTGTTGCATCTAATATGGTTACCTGTAGATGGCTCATTAGCCAGGGCCGTCACATTATTAAGATACAAGTAAAGAAAACATTTGTATATAAAAATGGGCAGATAGCTAAAATAAACTAAGTAGAGCATTTAGCTAGGGTGAACAGAAAATGAAAATGGGTAGACTAGACACGGTTTTCCAAGTAGTAATGTATGGAACTGAGAGCTGGACCATTAAGAAGGCTGATTGCCGAAGAATTGGTGCTTTTGAATTATGATGCTGGAGGAGACTCTTGAGAGTCCCATGGACTGCAGGAAGATCAAACCTATCCGTTTTGAAGGAAATCAGCCCTGAGTTATCACTGGAAGGACAGATCCTGAAGCTGAGGCTCCAATACTTTGGCCACCTCATGAGAAGAAAAGACTCCCTGGAAAAGACCCTGATGTTGGGAAAGATTGAGGGCTCAAGGGGAGGGGGACGACAGAGGACGAGATGGTTGGACAGTGTTCTTGAAGCTACCAGCATTAGTTTGACCAAACTGCAGGAGGCAGTGGAAGACAGGAGTGCCTGGTGTGCTCTGGTCCATGGGGTCACAAAGAGTTGGACACTACTAAACAACAAGAAGACACTTGTTTGGGGAGGTGAATGGCACTCTGTTGCACCATATGGTAAAGTAGCATGCATAACACAAGTCAACTGATTTTCTTTTATGCTAAAACTGGTTGTGCATGCATTCTCCTGTTTCTAGCATGTGTTTGCAGACATAAGAAGAGCTACTGATATGATAGAACAGAACAGGAGAAAGCTTGTTTTCTTTCAGTACTTCTGCCAATGAGAGCCATTGTTTTCCAGGAAAGAGAGCAGAACATACAGTAGAGACGTCACTTATTTTTAGAAGGAATTAAATTAATATACATTATATACAGGCCACTAGACTGGGTGGAGGACCTGCCAGCTTCTCTCCCTTCCTTAACATCCATGTTGTTACCTATGCCAAGGTGATCTTTCGGTTTAGCTTGGTATAAGGAAGCTTACGGTTTCGTCATTTCCATGTCTTCACGCAATGGGTTACTCTGAATTGATCTGTGGCGCTTTTGAAAATATAAGAGGATTTTCATAGTGCGTACCAGTTATTCAGAGCATGAGGATAACAGCCAAACAGGTAAACATAAAGCTTTAAAATTGCTCCCCAGGTAGAGGTTGGTAAGGGAACTTTTTCTAGCTATAGAATCATAGAATCCGTAGAGTTTGAAGGAGCCCTGAGGGTGATCTTCTCCAACCTCCTGCAGTTCAGGAATCCTGCCCACAGCTGTTCCTGAGTGGCCTTGAACCACCAACCTTCTGGTTCACAGTCATATGCACTGACCCATTGTGCCACAGGAGGGCATCTGCTTTCTAAATGGATGAGGAAAATAAGAACGTATGCAAATACATTATTACACATAGATGACTTGGTTCTTTAGTTACAGAAAAACTGTTAAATTACATCCTGGCAGGCAATTGTCCTTTGTTATGTTTGGGCAGCTATTCACAGATGTATTTTACCCAGGAAAAGACTGGGTGTGGGCCTCTCTTCAACATGGGCAACATGAATAATGTTACAGGCTGTAATGAGGAAGTAACCAGAATGGAATACGTAAAAAGTTTCATTTCTTGTGGAGGTGTGTTGATGACAGGAGGCTTTATTATCATTGTAAAAAGGTTTTTAAAAACAAAAAGAGGTGATGGGATTTTAATATATTTAGACAAATCTGGTATTCAACAGTTGGTTTTGTTAAAACTAAGAATGGGAATCACACGACAAAATTAGAAGAAATTGGGCAAGACTCCCTACTTTTCAGGAAATTTGAATAGGCAAGATACAACTGCACTACAAGTATTTGCAAAGGTTCAAAATAGTTTTTTTAAAAAGTTTTTTTACAGCACCTACCTTCCGAAACAATTTTATAGTAGCTGTTAAGAGGAGAAGAGAATTGCATGCATTACACCCATCATTTGCAACCTTATAGTACCGGTAGTTATTCACCGTTCACCAGAAGTTCCTAGGCAGGTTTCAGCAACATAAATACAAGACTAAAAACAGTTTAAAACAATATAGGCCAGTATAACTTTTCAATATTGGCTATTAATTTCTGGTATCAATTTTGGCTTTGAAATTGAAAAGTTTTAAGTATAAATCACGTGTATTAATCTTGATCAAACTGGATTTATTCAGGGACAAATAAGACAGTTTAGTACATTGTTTGTTATTCTGGAAGAACAGAAATATATTGCTTAGGTTGAGAAATTGTATATATTGGCTACTTTAGTATATATTGGCTGCTTTTTATTGTTTCTAAATATAGTTGCTATTTTTGTCTGATGAAGGTCCTTTTTGAGATTTAACAATCTAAATCAATGTTGAAAAAATCTACCCATTTCTATGAGTCCACTGAGAGTAAGACTTAGTTGGGTATCATACATAGGAGAAAATATAGAAATAGAAATTAAAGTCACTCAATGGCCTGGAAAATATATATATATATATATATATATATATATATATATATATATATATATATATATATATATATCTCTCTCTCTCTCTCTCTCTCTGATGGTACATATCCTTTGGGAGCAAATCTGTAAAACAGAGCTACTGCTAAAGATTCAGGGTTTGTAGATGTTGCTTCTGTTGTTGACAAGACTCATAATAAGACATAATTACTCGATCACATTTATTGTAGAGGTTCATTTGGGCGAAGACAATCCCTAATCTGGACACAAGCCATTTAGTGTTTTAAAAGTCAAAAGCTGCATTTTAAATTTATTATGGAAATGGTGTTCTCTGCATACAGCTCTAGACAACAAACTAATTTGACACATTCTGGAGCTGCTGAAGTTTCCATTGTCTTCAAGAGCAGAACCTTATTATCCAGAAAAGGGCGTAGCTGGCATGCAAGCTAGTTGAAATTAGTTAAAGGCATTCCTGGCCACAGCTATCACTGAAAATCCAGGAGCACAGCCAGATCCAGGAGGATACGCAAACTGAAAACCTTAGGACCCCACCTAAAATGGATAAATCCAGAGTTTCCTGGGTTGCGCAGTTTCTCAGGAAGTGCTATAAGATGAAATTTTATTTAGGTGGCATTTTAGTTTGTTCACCCTCGTTCAGCCCATTACTGTAGTAGCTATTTGCTGTTTGATTTGGTGTGAAGCTGGACTTTAGAAGTTGGATGGTTGGGAATAGGGAGGCATGAATTCTAGGGACAGGAGCCTGAAGGAATTCCATCTGGCAGCAAAGGGTTGAGCAATGATCAAATTACCTGGTGACCTGCTGTTGCCTGTTGTTTCACCTGTGAAGCTGCCACCATGCAAGAATATATTTTGCTGTCCTGCCCATGGGGACTGTAATGTGTGAAGCATGCGTAAGATAAGAGACTTGAAGTGGCTGCCTGCAAGTTGGTTGTCCCAACCAGCCATCTGTGTTCCAGCTGTCTGCTGCACAATTATTTATCTGTGGCTTCTATTGTACTTGTATTTTCTTCCTACTGGTGAATATCCACACAAGGATTGCCAACTCCAGATGTTCAGCAGTCGGCTAATTTGATTTTAAAACATAGTTGTTTTTTCGGCTTCTGTCTTAAGGACATAATGATCCTCGCGAAGACATTGTTAATCATTTACCCTTCTCCATGTGGCCATTACACTTCCTTAAATTAATTACTATTGGTTTTATGAGTTCAAAATCAGAGCTATAGGGAACAGTTAATTTGTTGAGCTTCTCAGTATACCATGAGATCTTGTATGCCAGATTCTTCTTTAGTGTGCAAATCTCAGCGGAGAAAAGTAAATGTATAGCAGAGCTGTCTGATGTGTGCGTTAATGACATGGGGAGAAGAGCGACCAGGGACATGGCAGAATCGGCAGATGAAACATTACTTATGATATTTAAACCTTAAGTAGGCTATGAGGAGGAACCCCAGAAGGATATTTTAACACTGAAAAAATTGGCAGCAGAATGGCAGATAAAACTCAACATTAACTGCAAACTGTTGCTTATGGAGACTAAATCTCAAATATTTACTCATGCTTTGGTTCCATGTGGTGACAGGTGCTGGTACTGTTTTCACTAACATTTGTAGCCCCAAAATGAAGAAGGGATTTTATTCCCTAATCATCTTTCTGCTGGTTTAAGTAGTGCGTTGCTGCTCATTTGATTACATTCTTATGTGTCAGAATTGTTATCTCATTTTAATATTGAAGGGCCCTTGGCACAAAAGTGGGATACAAATAGTTTGATAAAGAAAATACAGAAACAGCCGGCTTGCAGCCAAAAAACCCCAACATTTTGTTCTTTCATAATTAATATTCAAGTGAATTTTTATTGCTAAAGTTTTGTAGGGCAGCTAGCAAACTTGTTCAGAACCATTTTGGGTATAAGAGAAGACCACTGTGTCATAGACATGGATCAAGATGGGAAGATTCCTATAGTTGACCATGGGGAGGTTGGAAGTTCATCTGAACTATGATCTTTCGATAAGAAGAGCAAAATTATAACTTTGCTTAATCCTGCAAGAAATACAAACTGAATTGGATAGAGGACCAATAGAGGTACACTTTACCCTCAAATCAGTAGTTTATGATCAGTTTATGATACAGTTTTATCTGTGTAAGATTATCTCAGAGTTTTTGTCTAACAATAGTATTCTAAAACTGCTCTAAGGTTAACAAGGGCCAAGTAAAATGTAGCTTACTTGTATATCGTGCTCAAGGACAAGTCACTGATCAATAGTGGAATGGCCAGCCTCTGGAAACCAGATTGTTCTTCCACAAATGCATTACTTCCCAAGGTCTATTCCTATAGCTTGATTATTTGTAAAATTTATGCAAAAAAATAAATAAATCTGTTGCTTAGACAAAGTAGTTGAAGGGCAAATTCCTTTCACTTTCACCCCCACAAGATGGGTACCATTATACTGACATTCCACACAGAAGGAATGCAGCTTGTTAACATTCAGTAAAATGTTGCATTAAACAAGGAAATCGGCTTCTTTAAAAATTGTAAGAACTGTTAACGATGACTAGGGTTTCTCCAAATAAAGACAATTCACCAAAAATTTTAACCTTGGAACACTAGGGTCAGCCTACAGCTGTAAAGCTAAGTGGTCTTAGGCAGTGGTCTTGGGCATCTACTAAGTAGTCCTAGGCCTTTGCTACTGGTTTACTGCATGTTTTCCTTGATCTTGGTTTAGTGATGCCTGCAATTATAGCAAGAAATGCTTGGCTATGCTTCTACAGATTGCTGTAGAGATAAAGGGTCCTTGTAAGCAAATGATGCCATAATGGGGGAAATTCAAAAGGTGAATTGCTGTGGCTCCATGATTGGAGAAGCCGCCCCACCCCCTCCTTGAGAGGACAATTAAGACAATGGGACAGGTGAAATACCTCAGAAAATATAGGAGGAGTGGAAGATAAATTGGAATGTATGGGTATGGGAGGGGTTGGGACGGGGGTAAGGGATTAAATGGGATGGTTAATGGGCTAGATAAGTGTTATAAGACAGGAGACCAGAAATTAAGAACTACATTCAACTCCTGGATAATGAAATAAGGATTTCAACCTTCAACTTTAAAGGGCTGGGGTCAATTATGAAAAGGAGGAAGATAGAAACATTACTGAATAAAGATAAAGCAGATATAATATTTATACAGGAAACATATCAGATGAAAGAGGGGGTTAATGAAATCAAACTGAGAGGTATAAATAATTATGAGAAAGCATATGGTACTTCACAATCAAGAGGGGTAGCAACTATAATTTCAAAGAGATGTGGGTTTAGTATACTAAAGATGAAGAAAGATCCTGAGAGAAGATGCATTAAAATCCAAGGAACAATGGCGGGGGAAGAAAACACTATGTTAATATTTGTGCTCCTATTGGAAATCATATGGGTTTTTTGATAAAGTGTTTAAGGAAATGAAGGACATTCAAAAGGGCTACAAGATTATGGCAGGAGATTTCAGCATGGTATTAGATAAACGATTGGATACCAGTAAATTCCCCACTAACTATGGTGGTTGTGATGATAGAATATTTCCTAGTAAATTTTAAAAAGGAAATTGAAAAAGAAGAAAATACTTAAAATAAATAATGGGTGGAAAAAATGAGAAGCAAAGAACAAATAAGAGAAGCTCTAACAGGAAGTAAAATAACTTGTTTAACTGTATACAACTGAAGTAAGGGACAAAGAAGTGGTTAAGGGAAAACAAGAAATGCAAAGAATACACAAAATTTGAAAAAATGTTTATAAAAAGGGAAAATAAGAAAACATAGTTATAAAAAGGGCAAACCAGTGAAATTTATAAAATATTAGTAGAAATGGAGGATCAACAAGATCAGTTAAGAGGTGTGGGAAAAGGGACAATAGGGCAGATAAATAGTCAAAGATGGGGGGAAATTTGGGAGAAACGCACCCTGAAAATGTCTATAAGGATAAAAGAAAATTACTACAAGTTAGTATAGAGATAGTAAGGTAAAGGTAAAGGTACCCCTGCCCGAACGGGCCAGTCTTGACAGACTCTGGGGTTTGTGCGCCCATCTCACATCTATTGGCCGGGGGCCAGCGCTGTCCGGAGACACTTCCGGGTCACGTGGCCAGCGTGACAAAGCTGCATCTGGCGAGCCAGCGCAGCACACGGAACGCCGTTTACCTTCCCGCTGGTAAGCGGTACCTATTTATCTACTTGCACCCGAAGGTGCTTTCGAACTGCTAGGTTGGCAGGCGCTGGGACCGAGCAGCGGGAGCACACCCCGCCGCGGGGATTCGAACCGCCGACCTTTCGATCGGCAAACCCTAGGCGCTGAGGCTTTAGCCCACAGCGCCACCCGCGTTTTCAGGGTGCGTTTCTCCCAAATTTCCCCCCATCTTTGACTATTTATCTGCCCTATTGTCCCTTTTCCCACACCTCTTAACTGATCTTGTTGATCCTCCATTTCTACTAATATTTTATAAATTTCACTGGTTTGCCCTTTTTATAACTATGTTTTCTTATTTTCCCTTTTTATAAACATTTTTTCAAATTAAGTACTATAGAGATAGTACTTAACACCAATAAGATTAAAACAAATAAACAATGAATATTCGGTGTTATGTTGGGGGTAATGCCAGGAAACTGGGTCTTATGTTCACATGTGGTGGGAGTGTAGATATGTACAAACTTTTTGGTAAAGGGTGTTTAAGGGGACAACAGAAATCATAGGGTTAAAGTTGACTGAAAGTCCAGAGGTAGAATTATTATCAATTTATGACGGAGTGGAAGGTTCGGAGGCTATGAAGGACTTGCTCACAAATTTATTGACAGCTGCACAAGTTATTATAGCTAGGAAGTGGAAGGGGCAAGGTGAATGTAACATGGAAGAATGGTATAAAGAGGTGTGGGATATATCTGTTAATGGTAAATTAATGCGCCATTAAGATAAGATGGGGAATATGCAGGAGAAACGATTTTGAGGAGATATGGAAGATATTTGTAGAATTTGTACTGTTAGAAAGGGGACAAACCATCACAAGAGGTGTTGAAATTTGGGGAGTTTGGATAGTTATAATTATAATGGAATGGTCTCGGGGGTGGGGTGCACATTTTTATTCTTATTTATAATTATTACTTCATTTAAAATAAATAAATAAAAAGATGAATTGCTGCCTACTAGGGCTGGGCAATATCTGGTTTTAAACATTGTGATATACCATGATGTCTGAAATAAGGATGGAACTATGTAGAGGCTTCACGGTTTTTCCTGCATCGTGATTTTTGCCAGCGCCTGCTTTTGTGATTCGCTGCCCCTTGCATGAGGCAGGGAGAGCTTAGCCGGCAGAGTTAACAGGGGCTGCAGGAATCAAGAGAAACATTGGCTGGCTTTATGGTTTTCCCCACATTGTGATTTTTGCATAGCATGCACACATCACGATTCACCATATATTGCGAGGTCAAAAATTATGAAAGCGTGGCAGGTGACCAGCTGGCCAGTCTGTTGACAATGTTTAATCTATCGGTTGTACCGATATGCTAACCCTGTACCAAACCACCTTGTGGTTGTGCTTAAATCTAAACTTGAACTGTAAAAGTTCTTAAAACATAAATCGCAGAGCACTGGTCCATCAAACCCAGTGTTGCTTGCTCTCAATAGTAGCAGTTAAGGAATTCCAAGAAAGAGTATTTCCTAGCCTTCCTTTCTGAGAGCCTTCTACCTAGAGTCACAGAGATCGAACCTGGAACTTCTGCATACAAAGCATGTGTTCTACCACTTAGGAACAAAAAAATTCAATTTTACTCTTCCTTTTTAACCAGCTAGCTTGAGAGTGGTAATTGCCCAGTAGTAGACAGCATAGTGGCACAGAGGCACTTACCTGACCTCCCAGCAAGTGAGTTTTTGCTGTGTACAGAGAGGGGACGAGGTCAGCATAGTGCAACTGCTCCAATGGAGCCGATTCAGCACTCCTGCCACTGTTGTTGCACTGCGCTGGCCTTCCCACCAACTCACCCCTCTCTGTCTCAGAGAGTCACCTGCCAGGAGGTCAGGTAATTGTCTCTTCCCCACTATGCTTCCTGCTACTGTCACTGCCATACTGTTAATAGTAAATTGTTACTATAAGAACTTCAAAAATGATCCGGTGAGGCCTTGAATCAAGAGGATAGGCTGCTGATGCCTTGAATCAAGTGGATAACGCTAGGAAAAGATACCTACTGAGTTAAAGGAAACACAGTTGTAATTTTGTAGTGCCTTAAGAACAAGATGTAAGTAAAGTCACCTTTTTTAATCAAAAAACATCTGTGTGCCATTAAGTAATTCACAAATTGATTTGAAAAGATTTTCCATGGGCTGGGTATCTACAAAGTTAACTTACTCATTCTTAGTAGCAAAATAAAAATAAAACCTGTTCCTCACTGACTTGTCATAACTTTTATTTACTCTGCACAGGTATTAATGTCATTGGCTTTGCATACTTACTCTCAAATAGTTCTGTGGCAGAGTTCAATAGTGCTGGAATACAGGTATGAGAAATAATAATAAAATAGAAGTATTCCTCTATGTTGTGCTCCAAAAATCAGGGACATTTAGCACTATTAATTAACGATCCATGCTCTTTTTAAGGTTGAAAAGAGTTCACCAGGCTGGCTACATCAGCTGCTCTTAATTAGCAGTAAGATGCACGTATGACAGGCCTCAGTAGCATCTTTGTCCTGCTATGTGGACATATGATATCATACTCTTTAACTGTTCCACAAATTCCTTTCTTAGAATGTGTGAATTCCAGTGAGCTATGCTTTGAGATAAAATCATAAGTCTTCTCCAGCAACCAACAGGTTAGGTCAGGCATAGGCAACCTTCAGCCCTCCAGATGTTTTGGACTACAATTCTCATCACCCCTGACCACTGGTCCTGTTAGCCAGGGATCATGGGAGTTGTAGGCCAAAACATCTGGAGGGCTGAAGGTTGCCTTTGCCTGGGTTAGGTAAATGCAGAGTCGACTGTTAACTTGCATAGCAGATGCTCTTCTTCCTTGTTCAAGCCAATGCAAAGCGCTTGTCAAATAATTGTTTACACTTGAAGTTGTAATGTTCCATATGTGCAAACTTAGAAGATAAAGAGAAGCTGCCTTGGAGGTGTGTCTTTCCTCCTATCTTGACAGGAGATGAAGTTGGAGCTAGCCAGATAACTTTGGAATATAGTAGAATTTTCTCTCTCAATAACCTCTTTTCTAATCTCTATGCTTAACCTGACTTGACCATGGAATGGGTTCCATAATAGCAGATATTTCTTGTCATAGCTTGATTTACTTGGTATGCTTCTTTATACTGAAATAACCAATACAGTGGTGCCCCGCAAGACGAAAAACTCGCTAGACGAAAGGGTTTTTCGGTTTTGCGTTGCTTCGCTAGACGAATTTCCCTATGGGCTTGCTTCGCAATACGAAAACGTCTTGCGCTTTTTTCTTAAAGCCGCTTGAAGAGGCGCAGTTGCGACAGACCGTGCTTTGCAAGACGAAAAACATCGCAAGACGAAAAGACTCGCGGAACGAATTATTTTCGTCTTGCGAGGCACCACTGTATAGTCAAAGTAGAAAGGGAAATCTGTGTGTCCACTGTGTAGTTGCTTGACCTTAGCGAAACTAAAAAAAAAAAAAAAAAGCTGTGTTGACCTTTAATCTTGAGTAGGATGAGGAGGTATTATTTTTTAATTCATTCATTCATTCAATCTATATCCCACCCTTCCTCCCAAAGGAACCTAGGGAGGCAAACACATTAATAAAAATGCCATTAAAGCATTCTAAAAAAAACATGCAATAACATTCTCACATTGTCTTAACTCTCTTGCCCTGTTCTAAAGTTCAAAATAAGGTCAGTGAAAGGGTAGGGAGGGAATTGTGGCAGTAGTGCCACTCCTGATTTGCACACATTCTTTGAACACAATAAGTACACATGCAGTGCTCTGTGACTGGGAATCCTGCCACATACACACCCCAAAAATCCTTTCAGTGATACTGGTTTTGATGAATGGCCAGGTCTTCTATACTGCTGGTACAGAAAGGGTGTTTCTGCTGTGGGCAAATGTTTGAAGGCAACTTCACAAGAGGTCAGCATTTTAAGTCTGATTTACCATTGATCATTCCCATCAAAGGAATATTTATCACCTACAGATTTATCACCAATGTCAGAGTCATGAAATCCACTGATTGGAAAGTTTGATTCTTCCTGATTTCCATCTTCAGTGATAAAGCGTTGCCTATCAAAAAACAAAGCTAGGAAAATAAATGTTTTTAGTGTGAGAGATGGTGCTCCCACCTTGGGATATACACATAATGTCAATTTTAAACAATTTCATATCTCAACACAATATACTTGGAAACCACCAAAGCTTTGTTGATGATGGTGCTTTTTTTTGTTTAAGCTACAGCGGTCAGGAGGGGAGGTTGTAAAGAAGCTGTAAGACTAGTTGAGAGGATATTTCTGTTGAGAATATTTCCCACCAAACCCAAGGGCATCCTATATATTTACCCTTGTCCCACTTATTTCTCCAGCTGATTAGTTCAAGGGGCCTGTGCTAAATAGTGTTGACTTTCCTATGGTTGCTTAGTAGGAGTGTGAACCTCAATAAACAGGCAGTTCCAGGGGCAATGCAGAGGATTTCACTGTGATTCCTAGGCCTGGTAGCCGAACCACTGAAGGATGGGAGGCTTATCAGAATTCAGCATCTAGTTAACCAGAGAACAACTGCAGCTCAGTCAATTGTGTAATAACTAACAATCATATGCAAAGCTTCCCTAGCAACTGATCTGTTTGGGACTCTCGTGGAGCTTGGATAAGCTCAAATGAATGTATCTGTGTAATCCCTCTTAAAACAAAATGGGCACACTTCTCCATGCTACTAAATGGAAAACCCATGTTACAAAAGACACTTGTAATAATCACATCTATCACTGTCAAGCCATAATAGATAGAAATTCAACTCTCCTGACTCTATATGATTTCTTTCCAGTGGAGAAATATAAATGCCAGCTGAGCAAACATGATGGGAATTTTTAGCACTGTAAGGCCTTATTATTTCCTTTGCACGTCTAGAAATGATCTTATGATGATCATGGCATGGTATTGTAAGCTCCTGGAGATCTGCATTGGCACAATATTGATCTCTCTGAAGCATATTTTACTTTTTTGATCAACTGCCCTCACAGAAGCTGTACTGTTTGTTAGCATTCAAGTATATGAGAAAGTAATAAGGGTAGGTTGGGACGAAATGGTGGGGAAACTCATTTTAGGTTTAGGAATATGTTTTGTATCAATGCAGCAGAAATCATGAACTGCAACAGCTGCAGTTACTAGGTTAACTAAATAATTTGCTAGCCGAGAAGAATAAAGCCTACTTTGAAAGGGGCGTGTACACTGATAAATACATTTGAAATGAGCTTTTAACTTGTTGGTATGGAACTTGGCTTAGTGTAATACAATTAGAGAATTGTAGAGGTGGGAGAGACCCTAAGGGTCATCTAGCAGGAATATGTAGCTTTCCCATATTGGGATCGAACCTGCAACCTTGGTGTTATCAGCACTACCGATAACAAAACTGGAGATATTCTGCCCTGGACACAGTTCATTCTCCAGCAGCGGAGAGGCATGCATGAATTAATTGCTGCCACCCACAGTGCAGTGAAAACATAGTGCTGATCTTCTCTTAAATTTACCTCTGGTTATAGCCACAGCTAGTTTCATTCTGCAACAGTAAGTAAATAATGAGAATACGGCAAAGAATACGGATTTTGCCTTCCATCACATTTCGCTTGCTTACGTTCAAAAGAATTTTCAAATTCAGGGGGTTGGACTAGATAGCGCTTGCGGGTCCCTTCAGACTCTATGAGGAAATAAAGTGGCTAACATGGAAAAGAAAGCAGGGAGGGAGGTTCTGAGCTCATCAGGAAACTTAAGTGCAAATTTTCAAACATTTCCCTGAAAATATATACAAGCATAGCTACATTTCTCAGTAGCAAGTCATGCTTAAACACCAAACCGTATTGACAAAGATGAAAACTAAATTTCAGAAAATAATACATATTTTTAAGTTGGCTTCTTTGTGTAAATACATATGATAGCTATTTGCTTTGCTTTGCTTATGACCAGAAGCATGTTATCCATTGTATATGTTTGTCAACTGGAAGTTGCATAAGGCAAAACTTAATTTCGCTATGTATTTTAAAGTGGTTTCTATAACCACTAAGAGTGGAAATTGTATGAAAATTCTGTTTGGCGTGCATGGCACATTTTTTGTGTGGCTACTATAACCGGGGGTGGGGGTGGGGAATGTGGTGATATAACTTATTTTGTTAGCCGTATAATAATCAGTTGTAAAGATCGGCTAGGAACTTTGGTGGTTACTTTTCTCTTTGGACTAATATCAAATTGCAAATCCTTTTTGGAATCAGAGCTCCTGTGTCCTTAGCTGCTCTCCTTCCTGTACTTCGCTCCTGTTGGGATGCAGAAGTTCAGAGTTTTGTGCAGATTCTTATATTGGCTTGTGGCAACTGTGGGCCTGTTCTCTTGCAAAGTTTCTGCATGGGCTGTTTACGTTTATACAGGGTTGGAAGGAATGTAAGTATCCCATGCTTGAACTTGGTGTGCATTAGATAGCTGCTGCAGCAAGCATAGCTTTCTCTTTACCAACCAGTGCTAATTAGAGTGGCTGTTTTAAAGGAGGCTGCGAGTACTTGGCTTCAGAGCCTGTTTTGAATAGCAACTCATCTCTCACCCATTAGAACAAAGTACACTTCCCTTGCCACTGGTGGTTTTCGGTAGACTTCAGGTTAAAAGGTGGAGGTCCCAGATAAGTGTGACGCCTGGATGAACCTCTGCCTTTCTGTAAACCAACAAATGCTAGCCTCGAGTTCCATCGAGGAAAAAGGTGGGGTATAAATAAATATATACTAATAATATTCTGATTTAGAAAGTAAGTAAACATAGAACGTAAAAAAATAAATAAATACATGCCTGCATTTTTATTTTTTACAAGGTTAGTTTAATCTTTTATAAGAACAAGTGTATTTTATTTAAAAAAATGTTCTCCTGCCCTTATAAAGGACACAAGCTCAGCTGCCTATATTTATTTATTTATTTGCTGGTTGATTTGGCAAATACCAAATGTTGCTTTCCGTATCGGATTCCTTAAAAAGAAAAAAGTGTTTGTTAGGTTTTCAGATACAAGTATGCAAACAACCAAAAGGAAGAAACAGTCCTTGTGTGGTGTGGTGTAGTGGTTAAGAGCGATAGACTCGTAATCTGGTGAACTGGGTTCGCGTCTCTGCTCCTCCACATGCAGCTGCTGGGTGACCTTGGGCTAGTCACACTTCTCTGAAGTCTCTCAGCCACACTCACCTCACAGAGTGTTTGTTGTGGGGGAGGAAGGGAAAAGGAGATTGTTGGCCGCTTTGAGACTCCTTCGGGTAGTGATAAAGCGGGATATCAAATCCAAACTCTTCTTCTTCTTCTTCTTCCTCACCCCACCCCACATTCAGTAAGCTCTACAAATAAAAGTACCGTATTTTTTGCACCATAACACTCACTTTTTTTCTCCTAGAAAGTAAGGGGAAATGTCTGTGCGTGTTATGGAGGAAATGCCTATGGGTGGCATGCCTACAGATTTTCCTCCTCTAAAAACTACATGCGTGTTATGGTCGGGTGCGTGTTATAGAGCGAAAAATACGGTATTTTCCAGCAAGGATTCCTTGAACTTCACTGCTCAACTAGAAATAGCCATAGCCAAAATCTTACCAGTCGGTGGTAGAATATCCATGACACTTTTTTCCTGGAGAAAACATGTTCCCCAATCTACCCAGTTTGGTTTCGGTCAACTGTATGCCTATCCTGTCATCTAACATTAATCCTCAGCCTTGCTAATATGAGGGCTTCCAGATTATCTGTTTCACCTACTCTCTGTCCTGTAAGAGATCTGATCAGTGCTAGATTAAGTCGCATCTGGCTTTTATGTTATATCAAGTCCCACCTAATAATGCATGCAAATGGTTGTGGGGGCCAACTCTGACCATTGGTACACACAGCAGCCATGCCTCTCACTATCCAATGTTTTTGACCAGTGTGCGCACACAGAGCTCTCCCACACGAACAACCCTGTAAACCCCCCCCCAAAAAAAACCACCATATTATTTCCATGTGTAGTGATCTGAATCCTGTTGTTCCACACTCCCCACTTCCCTGGGGAGTGTGGAACAACAGGGTAATCTAGATTCAGAACTTAGCAAGGTTTGGCTTCCTTTTGGGGTTCCTCCATCTGATCCTCAAAAGTGTGATTTTTTGGTAATAATTGTGTTTAGTTACAAAGAGAATACAGGTAGAAGCAAAGAGGCTAGCACTCCTAGCATGAAGTAAACTCATTGCCCCACATCAGATTCCCAAAGGGATCTGCATGCCCTTAGGTGCCTTCTGCTGAAATGTTACCACCCCTTCTTTGCACCGCTTCCTAAAATAAAAGCTGCTGTTCACACACTGACCTCAGAGCAGCCCCACAGCTCTGCTACATTTCCAGAGCCTCTCCCCTTGTGAAAATATCAGCGGCCCATCCTGAAAAAATCAGGCTTTATAAAGATATATTTCCCGAGGGCCGTGTGCCATCTATCAGGCAATTTGCGTGACAGAAGGTATGGCTATGCCAGCATTCATAACAATATTTTCAAAGGGAGAAGCCATAGCTCTTGTGTAACTACTTGGGTCTCCCAAACCCTTAGTTTGCAAAGAGGTTTCTGAATTTCCAACCTAAGACTGTCATGTATTGCAGATGGGCTTCCCTCTTGATCTTTATTCACCCTTTTTTCTTTTTAATTTTCAACCTGAAAGAGAGTACTGTGAGATTCAAAGACTAGTTTATTATTGTGTGGCATTCCTATTAAGATATGGGTGCTGCTGCTTTGGGTCCCCCCCCCCCAAAAAAAATGACACAGCTGCCTATATGTCTCTTGCTTGTAAATGGAATGAAAATTTCATGAAACATAGTTTCCATCAAGTATTTAAGAAAGATTGAGAACAACATAGGAATTTTATTTGGTAAATAGCAGAATGCGCAAGGGCATGTAGCAAAACATTTCTTAGGAAATACAAGGAAATGTTTTCAAAATAGATGATGACTCCTGAGCAAGTCATAAAAATCAGTACCAAGTTTGGGGATCAAGGACTTCCAGAGAACAGAGCAAAATCTGCTACTGGTCTTTCTGTTTCTAACATTTTCCCTTATCTCAATCAAAGAAGGAAGAGTTTCGGTTTTCATTAAATATAATTTTCACTTGAAAGGTTTCTTGTTTTCTTGCCATTTCGTGTAGTGTGTTCACCCTGGGTAAAAAATGTTTGTGAAGTGTAGAAGCCAGTTGGGTATTTCTAGGAAAGCCCCAACCATGTCCTTTTTATTGCACATTCATGATTATTTGTGCCTGCAAATGTTTTGGGGCGGTCATACCTCTTCATTTCTTGCTGAAATCCTGTAACTTCATACCACTTTCGGGGTGGGGGCTGTCTTCTAGGCAGCAATAATGTGGTAGCCTTGGAGAAGCATCTCAGGACAACTAATAAAGCAAAATAAACCCACCACTAATGCACTGCTGTGTCAAGTACATCTGCAATAAAACACCAGTCTGGGGAAGCCCAGAATCAGTTTGAAAGAGATCCAAGTATGCAAGTGAGGGAAGAGATTTTGTTCCCGATGTGTTTTCTGGTTTTATACCTTGCATGCCATTCTTCTACAAACGGACCTTGAGCTTCTTTGGAGGTTCTAGCAGGGCAGGGCAGCTATTGTATACCCTTGACCGAAGAACGGTATACTCCTTCTATCTAGGATGGTCATCCACTTCCACCGAGCGCGCAGCTTCGGGAGGGACGCACATGGAGCGGTGAGGGAGGAAGGGGACACCCGCCTAGCCAGCCGATCAGCCAAATCAACATTGGCGATCAATGGGGTGACAGATGTCGCAGCCAGATCGCCCTCACATCCAGCCATTCTTCTAAAAGGTATAGGACCCCTAACAGTTAAGTCCAGTTGCGAACGACTCTGGGGTGCGGCACTCATCTCGCTTTACTGGCTGAGGGAGCCGATGTTTGTCTGCAGACAGTTTTTCTGGGTCTAAGTCGCTTCTGGCGAAATCAGAGCAGCGCACGGAAACACCATTTACCTTACCTATTTATCTACTTGCACTTTGGTGTGCTTTTGAACTGCTAGGTTGGCAGGAGCTGGGACAGAACAACGGGAGCTCACCCAGTCACGGGGATTCAAACCGCCAACCTTCTGATCGGCAAGCCCGAGGCTCAGTGGTTTAGACCACAGCACCACCCACGTCCCCAATCTTCTAGGGAGTTTTAAATTGAGAGGTGCTAGGACTGAACCCTGCCTGGAAATCAAGTGTTGGGAGCCATTGAGAAATGGCAACTGGTTGGGATTACGACTCAAGAAGTAGAAGTAAAAACTCAGAGTTGGCGATTTCCCACTCTAAGGAGCACATGGTGGGAAGAAAAGATAGTTGCATCCTGCAACCCCCATGTGCCAGGAACTGGTTATTTATATTTTTCACAACCTTGACTCTGCAATAAGCCCTCTGTAGTGGTGTGTTTGAGCACATTCTCAACTGTGTATTGTGCCTTTTCCGTTCATTTGTTTTTAATGAATTGGCCGCCTCTCTTATCTTCTGGCAACTCTAGATTCTCAGCTTGTTGCCCTTTGGACCATGAGCAATATATTTTGCATCTTCTGGAGGTGAGGGGAAAGGATGGGGGAAAGAACAGTGGGAGGTGTTTATCCTTACAGAGGCATGATAATGAAACAGAAAGCCACACTGGCAGAAGAGCTCTAAATTAGTTTGTTTGGGGCCAGTGCCATAAATCCAGTGCTTTCTCTTTATTCTATACTAATTGCAGAGAACCTAGAAGGACAGAAAGTGAAAGAACTAAGGCTTTGTGCCTCCTGGGTTTGCTGTATGTGCCAGAGTACCTAGAGAAAGCTACAAACAATGGCTGGCTACTGCTCAAGAAAGACCTTGTGGAACACTGGTTGTGGGCAGTGTTTTATGTGAAACACAGCAAAATTTCTCACCCAGTTGTTACAGAGGGAACACATTTCCTGCTTTTCAGGATGAGGAGTTGACTGTCTTTCAATTGTTTAGGGAGGTGGGGTTGCAATTAAAGGAATGTTAAGTGTGACGAGAACTTTTATATTCCTTGTTCGCCGTGTTCAATATTTCAAGCTCTTGTTTCATGGCACCGTCATTGGAAGGTACCCACCACCTGTTCGACAGCATGTGACCATTGGGGCTTGTGTGCTGGATTATTTCCTTCATCTTGGGGTTTTTTAAAAAGGAATTTCCAACTAGGTCTTGTGTATACTACATCTGCACATGGTCCCAGCTGTAATTGTAAGAGCTTGGAGACCTTCAGCTTTTTTTTGCTTAGGACTGCAATATCTGCTCCTGCTTCTCACCTCTCTTAGATTAGTTCCTCTTAAACAGGGCTTTTTTTCAGCTGGAACTGAGTTCTGGCACCTCTTTGATGAGTTCTGGCACCTCTGTAGCATTGTGGCACAGTGGCATGTTACTCTGGGCTGCAGTCGGCACAGAGTTTTGTGTTGCATGGCAGAGGCGGCATGGTGATTAGTGCGGCACGGTAGTGTGTGGCGGTGTAAGAAGAGAAGCTTTTTTAGGGGGCAATTGGCCCTTTAAAAAGCTCAGCAAGTATCAGCTGGGTGCTCCCCCCTTAAAAAAGGTCATAACCTGTTTTTTGTTGTTATTTTTTAATTGGGTTTTATAAGCAATAATAATGCCATACAAACAAGTATACCAAGTTTTCTCATGTCATTTGTATATCACAAAAATAACATAATAAATGTGGAAAAATATCTACAACATATGTTTCGTTATTAGTGGTCAATGTACAGGTTCTTGGTTCATGAATTGGTTTAAACAATTAAAAAAACAAGTCTATTCTGTTGAGAAAGGGAAATGAGAATTCAGAGCTGTCGAAAGTAGATTATCCCTTAAAACTGAAAAAAAAAACCTTTGTAATATAAAAGATTAGAAATTACTTGAAAGAAACAAATAGGCCTAGGATTAAACTAAGTTATAATTAAATAAATGGGATTTAGAATATTAAGAAATGTGAATAAGATGGACTATAATTGGAAATTGTTTTAGTTCAATAATGATATTGGAACCTGTTACTTTCAACTACAAGGAAACTCAGAAGGGAGGGACTAGAGTAAGTCAACCAAGATGTTTAAAAGGTTGGATTTGTAAAGAATTAAGTTTGTTGTTATTGTTTATCTGTTTATTGTTCCTTTTTTTTCTTTCGTTCATTGATGTATTTTTCTTTTTTCTTTTCCTTTTTCTGTTTTTGTGTGTTATTCTGCTTTGTGGTTTTTGTTATTATTGTGGAAAACCTAATAAATTTTTAAAAATAAAATAAAACTGAAAAAACAACAATAATCCTGAGATGGTTGTTCTGAAACAAACATGCAACAATAAAACTGTGGCAGAGTGGGAGAATAAGCCATAGTTGGGTATTCTGGAACAGACAGGTAACATTAAAAGCTGTTATCTTAGAAGCATCATTTTTATATATTATTTTAAAATTATCTTTCGGCGTCCAAGCAAGTCTAAAATGCATTGATGTGGATTAATAGTATGTAACTTTCTGCTACAGATTTTCAAGTCCCAAAAGGTTTAGAGATTCTTGCACCTGAGAAGGGAGCTGTACCACCTTTTAGGCAATGTGAGTCCATTTCTGGGCTCTGTGCACCCTTGGAAGGATCAGGAGAATTGTGCAGTATGCAAAGTATGAAGGACACAGATAGAAATGGGAGGGAGGGAGGAAGAAAAGGCACATAAAATAATGAGGTGTGGGGATGGCAAAGAGGAAAGATAAGTCCAACAGGCAAGATAAGGAAGTAATGTGGAAAGGGAGAGAGAAGCAAAGGAATAGCAAGGAAGTGTGCCAGTTGGCATCCCGTGACTGCGTATTAAATATCTGAACTGGAGAAGCAAAATAGATGGAAGTGGCAGCAGATTTCAGCTAATGTCATTTTAGGCTTTCTGGATTTTTTATTTTTTGTTTTGTTATTTTGAATTGTATTATTCTGTCTTGCATGCTTTTTACTCTTCAAAATTAGAGCCGTGTAATCTTTAAGCAAAACAAAGTTAATCCTTAAACCAAACAATAAAAGAGGGGAGGTCAGGAAAACATATTATTACAAAGCAGACCCAGAGCAGCTCCTTGCCTCCTTATTCTTACTTTCACGCAGTCTGCAAATTCTCTTCATTCCCTAGTTAGTTAGGAAAGGAACACAATTAATTACCGTATTTTTCGCTCTATAAGACGCACCAGACCATAAGACGCACCTAGTTTTTGGAGGAGGAAGACAAGGAAAAAAATATTCTGAATCTCAGAAGCCAGAACAGCAAGAGGGATCGCTGTGCAGTGAAAGCAGCAATCCCTCTTGCTGTTCTGGCTTCTGTGATAGCTGCGCAGCCTACATTCGCTCCATAAGACGCACACACATTTCCCCTTACTTTTTAGGAGGGACAAAGTGAGTCTTATAGAGCAAAAAGTACGGTACCCTGTATTAAGGATTGCAGTTTCCCCCGGCTGAGAATTGTACTGATGTTAGCTCAAGGATTTTGGCAATATAATATTCATAAGACTTATTTTGTTTATTTAAATTTCTTTCCTGGCTCTTCCTAAGAACTCACGGCAGGTGTCAAAAAGTTTCAGGGGAGTGTATGTGTGAGAAATGAACCATCAATTAAAATTATTCCAGTTCTTGGCCCGGTTGTTAGAATTTAACGCAAACAGGGAAGTGTTACAGTGCTTCCAGAAGGTATTTATCCTAGAGTTATTTGGAGTTTGATTCTTCAGAACTCACACAATCCTGGAGCATCCACTGAGAACCTTTCAATATGGATTTGAATATAGTAGAGCCAACAAGTTTCCTGTTGGTTGATCTTAAAAATCACCACAAAACAAAATATAACATCTTGAGGATGCTGTCTCTTACCTATGTAGAGGCCATAGTTGGTGGCTTTATTGGCCAAAACCAAGGTGTTGTTGAATTGTGCTCGGAAAGTACTGGGAAGCCAGTGCAGATATTATAGTACTGATGTTTCAGGGTTTAAATCTTACTTTCTGGTGGATATTCTGCATCTGGTGGAGCATCCTGAGACTAGCCAGTGGCCATTGGCCATTTAAGTGGCTTTTAAATGAAAAAAGCGTTATCATCTAAAGAGAATTCCAGCAAGTTTTGTTCTGAATTTTATTTTATTTTCCATTCTCCTAGCCCCATCTTTCCTTCGTTCCTTCTAGCCTTTTCCTTCCCCACAGAGCAGAAAGGCTTTTTCTCTTGTGATCTCAGGTCAGCTGCAACTAGATGGGAGTTACCTAGCAGCGCTGTCGGTTTAATGGCCCCCATCCTCGCTGTGTCTCTGCCAGGAACTGCTGCTTCTCACAGCTAGTAGCAGCTCCCTCATCAAGAGCCCTGCGACTTCCAAGAAAAGGAGGAGCTCTTCTATGACAATAGCTGAAATAGCATGTGTGGGCATAATAGACAAACAAACAAAAAGTTATTCTTGCTTCGAGATTATTGTTTTTACCCATATAAAAGATATTCACATTTAATCTGCATGTTTGTGGCTAAAGCTGCAACCCCAATCATGTCTCCTTAGAAGTGAGTCCTTGCAGTTGTTCATACCTATCTCAGGAGAAATCATGGGAGTTGTAAGACAGAGGCTTTTTCTTGAACTGATAAACTGACCATAAAACTCATCAGATTTTTCTGATGGCAAAGGCCAGAACTGTTTAAACTTCAACAAAAGTGGGAGGATCTGGGAACTAAAACGTCACCCTATGCAGGATATTGTGATGGATATTCATTATTTCTGTATTTGATGTGTTAATTGAAATGTTTATGCAAGGGGTTACTAATTCATTTCAGCAGGGGTTTGCAGCCCTCAGTTGAGGTACCATTTTCGTGATCAGAAACCTCCCACAGCTGCTGTTTGCACTGTGAGGTGGTAAAATACCTTATAATACCTTTTCCCATCAACACATTTAATTGCAGGTCTCCTGGGTTTTCTGGTTTATACACTGAAACCCTTTAGAATTTTAGCTTCTCCATTTATTTTATTTTTTGGAACAGGGAAGGCATTTCAGTCCCTGCTCTACAACTAATATAGTGAGCCGAGATTCAAATTATTATTGAGAGATGATGAGACTGTCACAAACTAAATGGTTTTGTATTGATTTTCTAATCAGCTATGTTTAAGATTAATAATGTGTCCTAGTTTGCACCTTTATATTGGTTCCCAAACTGGACTTTTTGACTTCAAAGTCTTTTTCTCAAAATAGGCTTCCAAGAAAGTGTTGATTACACTTTCAGTAATGGCTTTTATTGCAGTATCTGTGTTTACCTTCATAGCAGCAATATAGTTTCCAGAAAACCTGCTGAATATCAGTTGGTCTTGCAACTTCCACAACTTTTTTCCATTTGCCATAAAACCCCTTAGATTGCAGTATGGATTTGAGAATATTGTTCTGACTTCTTATATACAAAGCAATTGTGACGGGTATCTTTCCAGTATCCTCTATGGAGAAATGAAACAAAACTGATTTAATTAGTCTGTGTCAGTTCTCTCCTCCTTGAGCCTTTGTTTGGTTTTATTCCATGGCAAGCAATTTCATCTGATAATCTTGAAAATGTTCATGTTAGTCGTATTAGGTCTTTAGTGTATTGATCCATAGGTTGGAACTAGATAAGACAATTAACATGGTGCCGAATCTAAAAATGATAACCATGTGTCATGTTTTCCCTCTTCCCTCTGTAACATGTATTTATGGAAGTGAATATCTTTGTGTCATGTGCATTTTCTTTGATAGCCAGTAATATGAAGCAGGGGTTGGAAATTGGGAAATAGATGATGGAATGTCATTACAGTACAGGAGTACATGGTTCTCTGTAGATAATGTTGGGCTACAACTCCCATCATCTGGGACCATTGACTATGCTGGCTGGGCCCATTAGGAGTTGAAGGTTAACAACATCTGCAGAGCACCATATTGGCTGCCCCATGGCCTATTTGTTATTTATTTATTCCCATTATCTCTATAGAAGTAGGTATAATTGTGTGGAATTCAACACGTATCTCAGACAACATGGGAAATCTATATGATGCTGTACTTACCTAGCCATTCAAGATGACTTCCTCTTCCACTGCATCAAATAAATTTGATTGAATTATGCTAATGCTGTTCCACTTACATAATTCTGCTCACAGTGAGCATGCATAATAAGGTTTCCTGGGCTCTGGAATTGAGGGTTTTGATGAGTAAATCAAGAGATCTTCTTTACAGAGTATGTATGAAGTCCAACAAGGCAAAAACTGAGTGTGTTGTTATAAGGTTTTTTGGGGGGGTGGGGAACTCCCTTAACCCTAGAAATTAATAAATGGTAGGATTTTGATTATTGAAGGGAAGCTTGCAGGCCAGTTGGAAAATACAGGCTAAGCTTCCTTTCCAAGCATGAGTTTCACCTGGGATAGATGTGTTAACATGACAAAAGCCCATCTTGATGGCCCATCTAAGAGGAATATTGGGCCTAGGCAGACAGAGGCTGCCAAAGTGATGGGGTGTGTATGAGGTGACAGAAAAGAATGTCTTTAGCAAGGTGTGCTTGGAAGAAGGAGAAGCAGGAGAGAGAGATCCATTTTGGGCAGGCTGGCTGAAGGCAGGCTGGGAGAGATGCCTTGGACTCCAGAGTGCTGCACTGTTGTGGGGGGAAAGCCCCTCTTGAGATGACCATGCTGTAAGATCTGGGTTCCCTACATCCAAACTCAGGTGTAAATATATGAATAAACAATATCTGTAGAAAAAATTGCTTCTGGCTATTGTTAAAGAAGATTTAACAGGGTAGGTTAGAAGTCAGAAAATACGCTTTTCAGAATGTTGAGACACAGAATGGGGCAATGCCAAAGATGAAAGTTATTGTTATGGAATAGTAAAGTTACAGAATACATTTTTCAATTACTGCTTTTTAAACAATGTAATGAAAATGTATTCTTCCCTCTAGAATAAAGTTTTCCATGCACATGTCCTTCCCAAGGTTCCTTGTAAAAATCTGCTTCAACAGTAAGTTAAAGCAAATATATATTAGAAGTGATCACAGATGGAGGTTTAAACAGCCAGCAGGTTTCATATTTTTTTCAGAAACCGTCCCTTTAATTAAGCAAGTTGGTGAATATGAGAGTTAATATAAGAAAATTGACTGGGTATGCGATACCCCAAATTGAATTGGGTGGTGTTACTTAGGGCCAAAACACCATTGATGCTCACTTGGGTATAGTTTCTACCCATTCTTCCCCCTTTTATTAAATGCAACCGTGGAAGATGAACACTGAGGAGGGGCTTCTTCCCTTTCCAACAGGTTATCTGTTCAAAAATTTCTTCTCCCTTCCTCCGCTCTCCATACCCAAGTGCTTTTATCTTGGAGGGGTACCTATATCTTTTCCCTCACAGCAGGGAAAAACAGCTGGGGGTTGATGATAGTTGAAAACATACAAGAGGGGGGAGGATCCTGTGTAGGATTTGTGCACAGATTAACAGCTTCCTTTGCAAGAGGTTAGTAAATCAGTGCTCACTCCTGCTCCATTTGTCTTCTTCAGTTACTGTCGCTGCTGAAGTAGTATTTCGAGGCTCCTTTGTAATACGTTTCCGTCAAAATCCACGTGAGATTGTTATAATACTTTTCGTTCCATGTTGTATTTCTCTGTATTATGCTAGTAAATAGCAACTGTCTTTCTAGGATCTAGACAATCCCTTTATTCTTTAGTTGCGAAAGGAACAAAAGAGGAGAAAGCAAAATAGTGGCCTTGTCTGTCTTTCCACCCAAAGTTTTAGCTTGTAGTAATGCACCCTCAAGCCTCACCTCAGCAGTGTGCTATTAAGCATTCTTTTGCTGAAAGTGGCATCAGTGAGACCAAGCTGTTTATCATTATGCATAATACCCTGAGAAAAGAGAATGTACAATTTGCTGCTAAGATCTCTTTGTCTCAAACTTCAGCCCTTTTGCTACAATCCCGTGCTCACTTTTTTGGGTGTAAGCCGCATTGAACTCAGCTGGATTTGCATCTGAATAAAGTGCAGAGGCAGATTTTAGCCATGGCTAAATTGAGGGGGGGGGGTCTGTAGAAGAGTTTGTGGCTGCTCAGTTTTGAACCATTAAAAAAATAATAATGATTCAGCCCAAGTTTTCAGAAAACACACCCTAAGAGTGAGGCATAAAAAAACATGCTGGGGTGTGTATTTTGATAATCCTTGTCTCTCACTCACCATTCTTGGGTCAAAGGGCATGAATATCTTCCTGACTTAACTTGAAATGTGTTATCGTGTTTTTATATGGAAGATATAAGATTGCAATACTTTTTGTCTCGATCAGTGGGTTTTGCTGCGGTTTGTTCTTTTTACAGTAATGGCAGTCCTCAAGGGCAATTAAAGGCATGAGCTAGCCAAACCCAGGCATATGTGGAGGTGTCTCCTATGCCGCAATAAGGTGCTGTTATTTCCTCTGCCTCAGCAGCAGTGTGCGTGCACAGGTGTACATACATGCAGGCAGTGCATGATGGCACCATTGCAGGGAGAGAGGGGGTCCACCTGCATCTTCATATTCCTACCCAGTCTGCCCTCATTCCCACTGGAATTTACGGTGACAGAGCTGTTTGAGGCTCAGATAAGAACTACTTCACACATTATGACTTTGTAAGACAGCTGGAGCTTCCCATTTTATACATGCATTCATCACGGGGTGCTGGTGAACATAGTCTTTCCTCTAGGGCATCGTTTGAAATTCACCAGGAGCATTTTGAACCTGACTATCAATCACTTGCAATCAGTGCTTTTTTTTCTTTTTAAAAAATGTTTGGGCTACTCTCATTTCCCTACTGATATTGAAGTACTGCCCCTCAGTGAGGCCAAACTTAGATTCACGAAATGTTTAGGGGTATGCGTACCCCCCGCGTAACCCCTAGAAAAAAGCACTGTTTGCAACCAAGTGGAGATGCCCAGGCACCAGGATATCACCTGACATCTCCACTATCTGGAGGTGCATGCCTCAGGATCATTGGATCTTGGCTGTTGTCTCATGCTAGCAACACACCCTGTAGAGTTAATTCCATTCACATTTTATCAGAAAAAAAATTGGGAACCAAAAAGTCGTATTGGAAAAAAAGACTTTCGAGCCAAGTGGCCCCCCAAAAGGCATTCTGTTTTGGCGACACGAACCCTGGTTTAAGGAGCCATTTGGTGCCTAGCTTATATATCTGAGTTTCTAACACTGCTCTAGGGAAATGATACCCATATAGGAGAACAGTAATTGGTGTGTGATGGTCAATGTATTGGGGGAGCTCATTTGCTACAGCATTCCAGTTTTTATCCTGTTCTGCAAAAGGATACTCCATTTCTTCCTCATGTTTTTGTGCCTTAATTCCCCCTCCTCTTAATATCACTGGAAATATTGTTTTTTTAAAGCATCTGTAGCAATGTATATTTCAGAGGATTTGCTTTGCATTTCTAATACCCTTCTTTATCTGTTTTAGCATCTCCCTGTATTCTTCCCAGTGTTCTTTACTTCCTATTTTCTTGTAAGTATAGCGTATTCTTTCCCCCCTCCCCTTGTTTCCTATTGACCTGTTTAAACACTTTGAGTTGTTTTGAACCTGCTCCTGACTTTTTGAAGAGAATATTTTAATTGCCATGTAAATCTAGCCTGGCATATATCTTTTTTTCTGACAGGAATTACCAGTGTTTGTTTGAGATTGTTTTGTGTAATATGTTTTTCACATCCACAGTTATCACAAATCGTACAGTGCTCCTCCAGTAGTAATTAAAATTGATTTCCACATGACATTGTAGCTGCTCTAGTGTATTGTTCTGTTCCTAATTTATTTATTCTGTTTTTGTTCAGTAGTTGAAATCTCCTGTATACAGGTGGGTCCATGTCATGTATCAGGAAGCACATTATTTCTTCTTTTTATTTGTCTGTTTCACCTAACTCATTCATAATATCTGCATCATACATACCACACCTAAAATCCATTTCAGTTAAAAGTGGACTGAGACATGTATACAATACCAATATGTGTGCATTACTTAATCCCTTCATTTTACTACTGAAGTTAAGAGTATCCAGTCATCTTAGCTTCTTGACTTCATTACTGATTTTTAAAAAAATCATTCATCAGGAGCCTCAAAACATCTGGAGGGCTGAGGTTGAGGCTTCCTCAACCTCAGCCCTCTAGATGTCTTTACACTGCAATTCCCATCATCCTTGACCACTGGTCCTGCTAGCTAGGGATCATGGGAGTTGTAGGCCAAAAACATCTGGAGGGCCAAGGTTGAGGAAGCCTGCTCTATTGTTACAAATGCATAGGTGCCATCTTCTAGTTTTATGCTGTTGTAGACTCTAGCCTGTGAATAGTTTATGTTCCCATGCAAGGCTGATGTGATAGTTCAGGCTTTTCCCTAAACACTGGCTATAAGGGAGTAGTCCGGATAGTGTATCTGAATATATTTTCAGGTGCATATGTGGTTATAAAATAATGTCATGATAACATTTTTCCACTTAGTGCTCAAATAATTTGCCATCAGGGTGTTAAAAAAAAGTATTGTGGGAGATCAAGAGCCTATTCAAACACAGTGGTATCTCCTTTGCATCTTTAACGTGTTGAGTGTGGCAGAATCAACTATGAACAGCAGCTCCTTAAAACCTGACATTGTGGTGAAAGGATGACACATTTTCCCTGTTAAACCATTTACTATACCACATCAGTTACACTTCATTCCTGCAGTCAGGAACCATTCATGGAAATTTCCCGGTGTGCATTAGTGCAGGAAAGTCTACTTGAAAATCTTGATGTGTTTTTTCCCCAAGGGATGTCTGGTGTCTTTTTAAAAGGTGTCTGGGCCATTTTTCAAACTTAATATTTAGATGCTTAAACCATAATCCACCTCTCTCTGCTCCTTTCAGGAAGATGCTACTAAAAAAATGGGTCTTTAGAGCGGAAACATGACCCTGAAAAACTATAGGAACTTCCTTCACATATGCAAGAAGTACCTGTGATTTTTTTCAGGGACATGTTTCCTTTCTTAAGACCCAAGTGTTCATTTTATGAATAACATATTTCTGAAACAGTAGTAAATGCCAAAAGTTTTCATTGACGGATGCATATATCCTAAGCAACCTGCTCCTGCACTCAGAGAGAGAATTGTGGTTGGGCATTATAGAACATGTAGCCATCATACAATTCACCTAAAAGCTGTTCAGGTCTTGCCAAATCTGCCTCCAGGCAAATTACCAAGTTGCAGTTTGACACGTAGCAGCTCATTCAAGACAAGTGGCTGAGTGGCAAATATCTGTCCACCCACATACCTACCTACTCAATGGTGGAACTTACCTTAGCTGCAAGCGAAAGTTGCCATAATATAGCATCATGCTTTTAGGGATGGATCCAGTAATGTCCTTGAATATGTGGGAAATGCCCTTTGTCTATAAAAGGGTGCTCTATACATTTTGCTAGTGTTGTACCAGATAAGTGAAACTATATCCAAATGTGTTGTTCTGCTCCCAAAGACTCTAGCAGTAGCAGAATCATGATTCATTATTTCTTTATACAATTTATATACCACGAAACGGCAACAGTCTTTAAGCAGTGCACAAAAAATAAAATAATGTATAAAAATTTGTTTAAAACTGTAAAATCAGACTTCTAGGCCCTCCTTTTTATATAGCTCGTTTATTTGCAGAACAGCACTATTTTCCTTCTGCTTGTGGTTCTCTGGGGCACTTTCTGCCCTTAAGTAGAGAACCCTAAAAACAAGCACATTTATGCTAGCAAGTTGGAAAACAGAACACTACTATGGTGATTGCTTGTCTCGGTTGCCTGTTGTTGTAGGAGGGGAAGTTTTTTTGAGAATGATAGAAGAGGGCAAGCAGACCAGGTAGCAGGCTAATCACTGACTGATGATGATATGGCTGTCATACTGAAATAGATTGTGTGCAAGCTACATTCCTTGTTTGTGCCTTGTGGCCATGTTTTGACGTAATGCTAATCCATGGTTTTGTACTATAAGAACAAACAGCCTCCTTCCACGTTTGCATGTTTCCCACCACACGAACACACGTACACAGCAGGGTGGAGGCGTTCAAAAGAATTTGCTTTTAGTTAATCACAATTCATTGTTTTGTCCAAACCAGTAACTGTGATTAATACTTACTGTGGCTAGTTTAAACAAGCCAGCTTCATAAATCACAGATTGAAGCTGGCTTGTTTTGAAACTAACCATAGTTAGTATTAAACCACAATTCCTAGTTCAGATGAAATGGCAAAAGCATCCAAACTATTCCAGCTTTCCGGTGAATTTCGTTGAGGAAGAGGTTAGTTCACATGGTGTCATTTTCCAAGCAGCAAAACCACTTTGGACTGATAGACACACAAGTCTATTAGTCCTGTTACAAGAAACCTTTTCTGTTGTCCAAAAACACAGGAAAAATATTGACACTGGGGCAGATTTCTCAGAGCTGCTAGAATGAATTGGCTCTTTGGCAGAGCCATGAGTGAACAACATTGCTTATAACTTACATGCATAATATTTAGGGGCAGGGAACGGTTTGAGTGTGTGTGTGTTATATAATGTCAGGTTCTTGATCTAACATATTTTAATCCAAGGCTTCACTTACCCAAACCCCAAATGGACCAATTGGATTGCAGCAATTTTGTTTCTATCCTACCTGATTAATTTTTACAGCTTTGATCTCTCTGTTGCACAGTAGCAACACCTGAATAGTATTTTTAAAAAATACCTGTTTAATGTGGATTAACACCTTCATCTTCTTAAATATTTGTTGAAAACATTGTAGTGAGCGGATGAAGTCTTATTTTTTAGGCATTTGTACAAACTATACAATGCAGGTTTTCTTGCACCTCTTCCTGAGTATCTTCCTGTAGGAGAAAAGGGTAGCAACTGTTGGTCAACTACTACTCTTGGGATGCAGTTTGTTTTTATTTCTCAAACGGAATTACGAATGAAGGGGGGGGAACTTAACAGGAATTCCCACTATTAATGTTTTCAGATAGGATTTGCAAACAGTAGAAGAAATACGGAAAATTTGACATGGCATTTGTTCCAGGCCCATGCAAACATGCACACTCGCCGAGAGGAGATTCCTAGTCTTTTTTTTTTTTTTACTCCTGTACTGCCCTGAGCTAAGCCAAAGTTTGGTTTAGTCAGTGTATTATCTGAATCCAAGTTCGTGGTTAAGCTCGCTCTTCACTGGCTGTGAGCTTTATCAGAAATGGCACAATTTATAGCCCTCTTCAGACGTTACAAGCTAGACAATCATAAAAAAATTCTCTAGCAGCTGCTTCCCACCCCCATCCCATCATTATTGTCACCTTCCAACTCATGGAACACAAACTTCTGCACTGGGGAGCCTGTTACATCCATGGAGGCTCCCAGAATATTTGCTAACTTTGTTTTCCCCAGATTCTAAATACTCATAGTTATGAAACACTTCTGCTACATAGATTTGCCTTTTGTGAATTGGATGTCAAGTAGGATGGTGACGGGATGGAATTAGCACACACATCCCGACTGCTTCCCACCCTTCCCAAAAGAGTGTTTTAGGTTAGCCTTATTCGTAACGGCTGAAGAAGTCTTTTACCAAAGCGGGAATTGTAGAGAAAACGGATAAATGCCTTTAATGTCCTTGAAGGAACACATGAGCTCAAGTGCGAATGTTTGGGCTAAGAGCATTCAGTGTTAATAAAATGTAGTGTAAAATGGAGGGAAATGATAAATGCAAATTAGAAACTGCAGAAATTATAATTTAATGAAAAATCAGTATAAAATTTGCATATATTATGTTATAGTTTCAGAATTACATTCTGGCGAAGCTGTGGGATGTTTTGACACACACATCTTGTTGAAGAATTTTAGAAATACAATTAAACATACTGTATACACTTGCAATATTATTGGACAATCAAGTATTAACGTTTCCCCTCAAAAGATAATAGGTGTGAGCATAAAAAAGTACATTAGATTTTAACAGACTAATCCTAATCGTGTTTATTTGCTTAAGCAAATCTTACTGGAGTCATTGGGACTTGCTTCCTAGTGGAGATGCTTCAGTTTGCAGCCTTAGATGCAAGAAAGTGAGTCATAATGCTTTTCTCATCTGGAAGATTTTCATGATCTGTCATTAGATCATGGCAAGTATCTTTTCTGGCATCCATAAGCAGTTGGCTAAGGCATAAGGCAAAGAAAAAAACCCTTCCATGACCTCTAGTATCTTTTCTTACTTTGTGAAATTAAAACCAGCAACTTTACTTCACTGCTAACTAGCATTGAAGAAAAATAGGAGGACTCTTTTCTGCCTACTGTACATAACCAAGAATACAAACACTTTTTGGACCCCCGTCTATAAAGCAATTAACATTCACAGATGAGTTTGTTTCTCTGTAATACCACCTTGGCACCCTCTTACCTATTTAAATAGTTCCACACAAATGTAATAAAGCTGGAACCAGCTAAGTATAGGCATTGCTGCCTTATTGGTCCCAGATAATGAAGAATGCAAAGTAGGTGAGGTAAAAACCTTTATTAAAGCAATTCCTCATAATGCAAAGGTACAAGATATTCTGGCATAGAATAGCTCTGCAGCAATTGAAACCTTCGTGTAATTTCAGATTTTCTGTCCACCCCACCCTCTTAACTGCAATAAGGGTTTCTTGTCTTCCTGTGTTGAGGTTCTTGTAGAATTTGGATGTTTGAATGTTGCAGCATAAGTAGTGATCATTTACTTTTAGATAGCTATAATGGAATTCATAGCATTGTTGGAACATACGCAGCTCCATTCGGTAAGGATCTAAAGGCACAGTGAATGTAAAAGAGTCAAGTGATGCGATAAAATCTGGTTGTCTGATACAGTACCACTGTACTATATTGTCTACCCTTCTGCACCTCAAAATTAGCTAGGGCATTCTGTTACTCCCAGTAAAAATGTGCTATAATAATGTTTCGCTTTGTAATAATTATTTAGTAAAATAGTAGTAGATAGATTTTCACACTTTGTTCACCGCATCTGCTGCCTTTCTGGTAAAAAATAAAAATAAAAGTACAAACTTGCTATGCACAGCAGTATAATCACTAGAGTTGTCCTCTCTGCTTTATTGTAGCATAGTACCCAACGTAGTACTAGATAGGGGCAAGAAATGCCACTGAAGGCAAAAATTTAAAAAAAAAAAAGCTGAGTTGGTGGTCACAGTTGCCAGAATTTTAAAGGGGGGCTCACAGCAGTTCTTTTTCAGTTGCACTGTGTGAACCTGCTCTCACAACCAGTCTGACAAATGAGGACCCCAGCCTACTTGTCTTGCCCACCCCAGCCCCACTTGTTAGTGTCTCTACCTCCAACTGGAAAACGTTGACCCAGGTGCCCTGCAGCCGAGTGTTGAGACAGGAGAAGTTGTGTTACTTCTATTAAGGGCATTTGACTGCAGGGTGCTTGGTTAACTGTTAAATGATGCAGGGGAAGAGGCAACACTAACAGGCTTCAACCAGTTTTCATTTTGCTGTCTTTCTGCTCAGCTGCTGATTACAGTGGTACCTCGGGTTACAAACTTCACTAACCCGGAAGTAGTTGCTCCGGGTTGCAAACTTTGCCCCAGGATGAGAACGGAAATCTTGCAGTGGCAGCGGGAAGCCCCATTAGCGCAAGCGTGTCTCAGGTTCAGAACGGTTTCGAGTTAAGAACGGACCTCCAGAATGAATTAAGTTTGTAACCCGAGGTACCACTGTAGTTGTGAAGGTGGGCTCATAGCGTGACTGAAGAATGTACACTGAGACTTCCTTTTATTCTGTGTCCGGTCCAAAAAAGCTATCCGAATTAAGGATAAGTATGCTGTATCCAGAACCCTGGAAGCTGTTACATGGGAAAGCTGAGTTATTGTGTTAAGCTTTCAGGAAATTAAGTTGAGAAGAAACTTACTTCAAACAAGCACAAAAAATGGAATTATTCATTGAAAAAATATCATCTAACACAAAACCTATTGGGGTACTTTGGACCTCATGATGTTAACAGAATGGAAAGCAAAACAACAAAATATTGGACTCTTACAGTAAATAATAGAAGGGGTCCATGTATCTCAGTAGTCTCACTGAGCCATGAAATATGAAAGGGTGCAAAGCTGCAAGGTAGCTTTCCATCTCAAGTGCATTTCAGTTGCACATGAATGAAAATTTCATTTAAATTTAGCTTGTTGTTTGGAGGCATGCAATGGAGAACGATACATGGTTATCTAGTAACAGGGTTATAGACATGAATGTGCTAAATGTGTTACACATCTGCTTCTTCTTCATACTTCATTGTAAATAAAACTAGAACAATGATGATTTGTCTTTTGATATCTAATCCCTCCCTTCCCCTCATGGGTTCAACATTATATACATATTTTCCCTACCATGTACTCCTAAGCAATTTATTGCAGTTGTATTTCAGACACTGTTGCTTTTCCAGGTTTTCCTTATGGCATCCAAATTTCTGCTTTCGCTGTGGTTGCTTTAGGATTTTTCCATTTGCATATTTTCCATGGGTAAGCCATTTAGGTAAGCTAAACTAACAATGCCGATGTCAAACCATACATCTGTTGAAACTTTTCACAGGTACATCTACCTTTATAGAAGCGTTGTCCACAAACGGTACCAACATACAAGCATCAGTAACGGGAGTGACAGCCAGCAAACGCAGATTTATCGATGAAAGGAGGGACCAGCCTTTTGATAAAAGGCTACGCTTCAGTGTGAGGCAAACGGAGAGCGCTTACCGGTACAGAGACATTGTTGTCAGAAAACAGGATGGCTTCACACACATTTTGTTATCAACGAAATCATCAGAGAACAATTCATTAAATCCAGAGGTTAGAGTCATTTGTTGTTGTTGTTTTATAAAAAGCATTCTGTTTCAAAGATAATGTACAGTGATTTGTAAGCAAAATGGACAGATCTCTCTCCCCCACCCAGTTTGGAATCTAAATCTAAAGGTTGGATTTAGCGGAAGTGTGAGTGAGTGAGAGACCAGTGTAGCAAGGGATGAATGTGAATAAATGCAGTAATGCAAATATTTGGCAGTATCAATATGCTACTGTGGTTCAACAGCTCCTTCTTAAGTTATAGATGTAAATAAAGATTATGACTTTCAAATAACACAACTCACCTGGGAGTAAGCCCCATTTAATTCAGTATGACTCACTCTGAGTAGACATGTTTAGGATTCTCCTGTTAGAAAATGATATGTAACTTCTTTAAGAAATGGAAAGTGGAGCATGGGGTGGTATGAAACTGAACTGGGCAACTGACTCTGTAATTGTTGAGAAGGACACAGAGTGGTCCAGTCACCGGAGTCCACAGTAGCTCTGGTAGCGCAGAAAGGTTAAGCTAGGATACAGTTGGGAAATGACAATAAATTAGATGAAAGTTTTTGTGGAGGAAGTTGATGTAGATGAAAGTTTTTGTATTTTTACATGAGTAGAATGTGTGCTTTTATTTAAAATGCATCTATGGGTTATTTGTGGGGCATAGTAATTCATTCATTTTTATTTTTCAAAATATAGTCTGGCCCCCCACAAGGTCTGGCCCCCTGCTGAAAAAGTTTGCTATCCCCTGAGCTAGAACAAGTCTGGGCAAAGCCTTGGGCTCCTGCACTCTGTCGTCATCCTCCCTTCCTCTCATGTAGCCAGGATGAGGATTTTGCCAGTGTTTAGTTTCACTTTGGTAGAAGCTCGACACGTCCTTGCACCAGAGACTATGTGCTACCACGAACGGTGGCCAGATCCAACACAAGCCAAATTCAAACCATGGGTTGTGAAGCTGGCTCATTTAATTAAAATGATCTGTGATAAGCCTTGATCTCTGGTTCGTGTGCAAGAATCAAAGATCTGCTGGGAGTGAAATGCAAGCAATGGCAAAATACACCAGATGAGGAAATGCATTGTGTGTGAACTCAAGGCTGATTCTGGTTTGTGCACATAATAGCACTGTAGTATGGTTTAGCATTGCATACTTTTGTAGCCAAAGTAGAGCAATTCTCTGTTTCAGTATTGCCAACTACTGTGTTAATTTTCAAAATGAAAAATTAATACAGTTAAACATTAGCCTTAATGGAGTAGAATTAACGTAACACAGGTGCCAGTTGGCACTTTAAATTATATTGCAATTCTGTTTTTGTTTCTTGCCATTTCTTGTTTTGAATTTCCTCAATTTTTACCTATTTTTAAGCTACTATGTTTGCTGAAGACTTGCAATTTCTGGTTCTGATCTTAAGATAGTCAATGTTATTCTTAAATAAATAAATAAATCCTGGTTTGTATTTGTAGTGTGTTACATTGTTGTTGTCTCCTTTAATAATGTGGAAAGGAGAACTTTGTAATGAACTTTGTCCTAAATTTAGATTTTGCTGAACTGGTTGCATATGCCACCTGCTGTTCAGATCACAGAAATGCTATGTGAATGCAAAATCTTAAGTTGCAATATTCTGCATCCTGTTTTCATACGTTTAATGTCTCTTACTTGCAGGTAATGAAGGAAGTCCAAAGTGCGCTGAACACAGCAGCCGCTGATGACAGCAAGCTTGTACTCCTCAGTGCCGTTGGCAGTGTTTTCTGCTGTGGCCTTGACTTCATTTATTTTATTCGACGCTTAACAGATGATAGAAAAAGGGAAAGTACTAAGATGGCAGATGCTATTAGGTTTGTGAAACTGTTTGTCCCATCGTGCATATCTGATTATGAGCTTAAAACATGCCACATATTTAAATGCTAGAGTGTGATATCAAAGGTACTGTACCTACTCGCAACTGGTGTTTCCCCCTGCTCCCAGTAGCCATCAAACTCATAATAAATCAGACTGTCTATATGAACACATCGTAAGGATGTTTACTTTCCATTTGTATATCTTCAAAGCGGTATTGTATGTTCAGAAGGATCGTGTTAGAATGATAGAACTCCCAGCTTTCCTTTAAAATCTCCTCCCAACCTTATTATTATAGGAAGCAATATTCCCAGGAGACAAGTTATATGTGTTGAATGTTTGGAAACTTCAAGTTGCATTGAAACATGTCTGGCTGCACCATCTGCTCCCATACATTCATTATTTCTCTAAATAATTTTTGAGTGGTTATTTTTCATTTTCCATGGTCCACATAAATAGCACCAAACTATGATTTGTTGCTGTGAAAACATGGTCATGTGCTCTCCCTGCCTTTCCTCTTTACTTCTCTCAGGGATCAAACCATTTCTGGGATTTTTTTTTTTTTGGGGGGGGGAGGGAGGTTCATATGAAAAGCCATGGTTCGTTAACAAAACAGGGTATCAAAGCAGAATTCGTCATAACTAAAACTCAGAATATTCTGTAAGCCCACAATTTACACACATTTTTTTATCGATTATGTATTATTATTATACCGCCCTTCATCATAAGATTTCAGGGTGGTTCTCAGAATTTAATTTGTGCACATTCACCTTTATGAACACAGCAATTAAAAAAAATTAAAAAGGGGGCAGAGAAAACACATATTCTCTGCATGTCTTCATTTAATCTTATTTGAAAAATTCTTCATTGTTTTCTATCCTGACTTTTTCTAAAGTAAACCCGCAACTTAGGCAGGTGTTACGTTCCGCGGATCATGCCTAAAGCCCAAAAGGCATATATAATCAAAACCCATTGGATTCAGTGGTAGGAGGAATTGCGAGTGTCATTTTTATCAGCGCCTTCCCCTAATGACAATTAATTGCTTAATTCCTAGTTGGGAATTTACTGAAGGACAATTGGCTTATTCCAAGTGTTGAATCTTCTAAATGAAAATGCCTTCTAATTTAGATTATTGGTTATAATCTGGACACTGTATCTTCCTCACCTGATCCTTTCAATCACCTTCCACTTTTGCCCTACCTAGGTTAATAATTGACTGCTATCACAGCAGCTTTGGTATGGGGGTGGCTACAGCATTTTGTTACTAAAATAGGTATTCTAATTTGATATTTATTTCATTTCAGGAATTTTGTAAATACTTTCATTCAGTTTAAGAAGCCCATCATCGTAGCTGTAAATGGCCCGGCCATTGGACTTGGAGCATCTATATTACCTCTGTGTGATGTAGTTTGGGCTAATGAGAAGGCTTGGTTTCAGACTCCGTATACGACGTTTGGGCAAAGCCCTGATGGATGTTCATCCCTTACATTCCCAAGAATAATGGGCCTGGCATCTGTAAGTAATCTGTAAAAGAAGTATGTACTGTATTTAATAATCTTTCTAGCTTTGGAGCTCCCATTTGCGTCTTGCATATCCAACATGACCTAAGCGTAACTCTAGTCTCACAATGACATGGCTTGCATGCAACAGTTAAGCTAATGCTTCGTGCAAACCGAGAAAGAAGATTGTGGCTGCTTTGGTCCTCCTCTCCTGCGGTGCTGTGAGATTAGCCATGATTTGGCATAACGTGACACGTGAACCCAGGCTCACAGTTTGTCTCACTCCAGACAAACTGTGATGTGTAGCTAAGTTTGCTCTTGGTTTACAGCTTGTGGTTTGGAGGAGCAAAACTGCAAGCTTGGATTCACACACATAGTCATCCTGCAAGTCTCACTGCTAGAAGTCTGGAAGAGGGACAAAGCAACCACAATCTTTTCTCCAGGAGCTCACATATGCATATTTGCACTACGCCATGGTTTAGCTTAGCATTATGTGAGAACTAAGCCCACAGTTTATTTAAGCAGAGCACTAAAAAGGAAAGGTTTCACTGTCTTGCCTTATATATATTCCTCGAAATAAGTACACTTGAGCCAGTGCTCCTAAGGTCATTGTGTCTGCATTGAGGCTGTGTGCAATTACAGTACATTCCTTCTTCAAAAACAAAACAAAAAACCATGCAGCATTTCAGCTGCTCCAATGCTAGGAAACCATTTTCTACAGTTCTGATATGTAAAACCTGAGTGCTTTCAGTTTGTTTTAGAATTTTGGCAGCGGCTAACAGTCTTTCAGTGTGCAAATATCTCTGGCTCTTGATCATTCATTGTCTGTTTGCTAACAGTGGCTGCAGTCCAGCATGCATTTTAGTGTGCCTAAATAGCAATGGACTTAAATTTTTTTGCCTGTTCTCCAGATTACTCCAGAATACAGCTCGCAAATTTATAAAACTATAGTGTCCAGTCCGGGTCAAAATAAGAGTGGTTTTGGTGTTGCATTTCTGAATCGCTTTCTGTTCTACATATTTTAATGATGCGTAAGGTAATATTTATAGGGAAACACATGCTCTTGACAGTATACATGTCTTCACACCACATTCATACCTTTCAGGCATGCATTGTGCAGTGTGAGAGTGACATTGCATTCACATCTATAATTTTGTATCACAAGAAATGAACCTAATACTGAATTAACTGTTTTAAGTCTGAGTAAACCAGATAACTTTCCTTAGTAAAGAATAGCTTTATGTTGTTTCCCCCCTATGTAAGTTTGAAAGTGGCCTAAAAATGGCAATTCCTTCCTTCCTTGTATTGTTTTTACTTGGCTATGTTACTTCAATTTCTGCCAAAGATATAATCCTCACTGAGTAATACTTAAATTGTAATTATAATTTCTTTGCTAAATGTTGGTATGCTTTTAAAGTATGTTAAGAAGAGTTTCAGACATTCAGGAGAAATGTTGGCAAGTTGCCTTTAAAGGAATGTAGTATGCCATCTGGTAAATAAAAGGATTTTTAACATTTTAAAAAAATAAATAAATGATTAAACACATATAATATACTTTTAAATAAACTTAAGAGTTTAGAAGACAAAGACAAATTTACAGTAAAATTATCTGTAATACTGTTGACCACAGATCATTCTCGTACAAATCATATTATTATTATATGGAGGCATAATGCCCACTTTGAATTTCAGATTCCTGTCTGGGACTAGTGCTTGGACCACATGCTCCCACTTTGTCTCCTCCACCTGCTAGCTACCATATTTCAATCCCTTTCTGTCTAAACTATTGGCTTGTATTATATCTGAAAAAGCATTAGTGGCTAAATGTCAGTTTGCTAATCAGGAGCAAACCAAGATGAAACTGTTTTTCAAGATTCTGGTTCGTAATGCCAGCATGCAAAGGAAAAAAGTCCTATGGGGTGTTGCACACATTGTGGCCATAATATTAAGTTATCACCAAATCCTATTCAGTATTAGGCTATCACCAAATTTAATAGACATTCCTGTTATCCAGGCATAGGCAACCTCGGCCCTCCAGATGTTTTGGGACTACAACTCACATCATCCCTAGCTAATAGGACCAGTGGTCAGGGATGATGGGAGTTGTAGTCCCAAAACATCTGGAGGACCGAGATTACCTATGCCTGCTGTTAGCGTTGTGGAAATGTCAGTTATGTCCCACTGCATCTAATCAATCAATCATTGTCTTCCATCTCTTCTTCTGGACAACTTTTTCAGACTCATGGCACGCTTGTCACCCCTTCTGGCAGCATGTGACCTGTAGAATCGTAGAGTTGGAAGGGACCATGAGGGTCATCTAGTCCAGTGTTTCCCAACCCTGGGCCTCCAGCTGTTTTTGGACTACAACTCCCATCATCCCTAGCTAGCAAGACCAGTGGTCAGGGATGATGGGAATTGTAGTTCAAAAACAGCTGGAGGCCCAAGGTTGGGAAAGACTGATCTAGTCCAATCACCTGCAATGCAGGAATTTTTGCCCATCGTAGGGCTTTGAACCCACAATAAGAGTCTCATGCTTTACTGACTGAGTTATCCCAAGCCAACGATATCCTTAGGCCTATTGAATGGCATGGTGCAGTAACCTAGGCTTTTGTTGGGTTTATGAATATAGAAGCATAGAGCCACTTTTATTTATTTTACTATATAGATCCATATTTCACTCTCCTCCCCCCCCCTCTCTCTCTCTCCTCTTAAGGTGATGGCTTATTTCTTTCTTTTTAAGACAACTAACTGGTGATGTTGCTATTGACAACCGAGTTTGGGGTCCTGACCTACTAGTTGAAGGCCTGTGCCTTAGTTTATGGGTGTGCCTTTAACTCTTTGGCCTTACCTTTAGCTGGAAGGACCATTGCAACTTTGAAAGGGAAACATGGCCCTGTAAAATCCTCTAAAGATAAAAAAGGTTTGTTCTTTGAAGTGTTCATAAAATTGAATAGGTGACTAAGTTGTTGTGCTTTGTAATAAAGCTGGTTCCGTGATCCCAGGCCTCCATTTCAAAATAGCCTTACAATTGTAGTGTATTTAACCAGAAACATCTTGGCCTGTAAGTATCTATCAGTAATGTCCTGGCAAATGAAACAGAAATAGGTAGAACTTGAGCACCATTAAGCAAATAGCAGCCATGTGCCAGTTAGAAGTAACTTGCACCTTGTCCAAGCTTTTAAATCTTTCCACATTTAAAGCTGCTTGAAGGGAAATTACAGTGGTGCCCCGCAAGACGAATGCCTCACAAGACGAAAAACCCACTAGACGAAAGGGTTTTCCGTTTTTCGATGCGCTTCGCAAGACGAATTTCCCTATGGGCTTGCCTCGCAAGACGAAAACGTCTTGCAAGTCTTGCGATTTTTTTCGCTCCCCCCCCTTTTGCTAAGCCGCTAATAGCCTTTTAGCCGCTAAGCCTTTAATAGCCGCTAAGCCGCTAATAGGGTTGCTTCGCAAGACGAAAAAACCGCTAGACGAAGAGACTCGCTGAACGGATTATTTTCATCTTGCGAGGCACCACTGTATTTGCATGAAATGTTTCTTATTGAGTCAAACATATATATATTCCGAGGTGCAGTACTTCCACCGTATACCTGCCCAGGAGAAACATTCAGTACTCTGTAATTTAGCAGAGCAGCCTGGAGGAATACCCATATTACATAATTCAGACTTAACTAGGTCAGACCCAAAGATTCCAATTCTCTAAAGGAGTCATTCCAGCAGAAGAGAACCTTTGGATCCAACCCACTGCAATTAATGTTAAGTCTGGATACGTTCCTTAATGGTTCCGTTTCTGCAAGTGATGCTGAGATTGACTCTTCTGGACTAGACAAATAGCAGAAAAGCTTCTTATGCTAAATTCTCTGTCCTTTTGATTAACAGCCTTGAAAGTAATGGGTTCTTTTCTTACTACTACAGTCATTGGCTATATTTATAGCAAACAGTAATGGGAAGAGTGGATACCCCTGACATATGCCCATGTACAATAGAAAACTTTCAGAGTAGAAGCCATCGGCCCTCAGATTCAAATAAGTGATCCAGTTTCTATGTCATAAAGAGATGCAAGATCAAAACTAAATATAATTAACAAGGGCTTCGGAAATGTAAAAAATTATCATACTAATTAATCAAACTTTTTTTATGTATTTAGCTGTGTTGATTTTCTTTGTCTGAAATATAATTTATGTATGTTAGCTTGTTTGTTAATAGCTTAATTTGGTCAGGATGAATGTATACTTTCATTAAGGAGTATGTATCAGGATGGAAGTAAAAGAATGTACACATCCTGCAAATACAATACATGCAGCGTTCAAAATTTGCCAGGTGCATTTTGTACCTGGTCATCGGCCACTTGCAACCAAGTGGAGATACCCAGGTGCCAGGATGGCACCTGATGTCTCTACTATCTGGAGGTGCATGCCTGGGGATCCTTGGATCCTGACGGTTTTCACATACTAACAACACATCCTGTTGAATTGAATTCTCTCTCTGATATTTTATCTGCACAATCAGAACAAATTTCAGGAACCAAAAGTTATATTAAAAAATATGACTTTTGAGGCGTCTGGCCCCAAAACAGCAACTAGGCATTCCGTTTTGGCGACTGTAACCCTGATTTAAGGAGACATTTGGTGCCTAGCTTATATTAATCACAGCCTGAAGTCTTGGTAGTTGTGCCTCCCCCCAAAGCTTTCGTAGACCTTAACTTCCAGTGTCATAGAGAGTTTAAACCGTTATTGATACTCCCCTTGTCTAGAGATTCAAATGTATATATAATTTACAAAATTCTACAAGTTTTTGAATCACTTTAGCTAGATCACGTCCCCCTGAGCGTTATATATCTATGAAATTTAATGAATTAGTGATAGATCATTTTAGTGATGAATAGGACATGAGGGAATGCCTTCAAGATATTAATGTGGGATATATTTATTAGTCAGGCAGCCCTTGTTTAAAAGTCCTTGGAGAATGAATACAGGATCTTGAAAAACTTACTAAATTGGAGAAAAAGTATAAGCAACGCCATAGATGCCATGCAATAGAATTAGTATTCAGGAAGAAACTTGCCTGCTCAGGTTCTAATAAGACAGAATAGACTCTGGATTATCTGATTCATTGTGAATGGAAAAGTGGAGCGAATTGTTTGTTGGAATATGGATATTGTCAGGTACAATATGGTCTCCATTTGTAGACATTACTTTATTGCTTATCCCAACATGCTTGTAATTTTATCCAGGAATGATCAGATTCACCCAGTTGGTACCATTTCCACATTATTAGATAAAGAAGTCTTAGTATAAAAATAATAAAGCTTTGTGTATTATTTCTGGAATAAATAAAAATATATTCAGTCTTTGCATACATACATACATCAATCAGTCATTTTATTTGTATTTCCAAAGTTTACACCATGCTCAAGGCAGCTTACAACATATGGAAAATTATGTAACTCCAAACATAACAAAAGTAGCCATAAACAGTAGACAAAACATCAAAAAGTACACAACCAAACTGAACAATATAAGAGCCACATAAAGACACAAAAAATTAACAGCAACGATCCCCCGCCCAAACAATACCTGAGCCAAGGATTCTGTTCAGCAGCCTCAGCTTTTGTAGCTGGAGTCAGTCAGGGCCCCACCCTCCCAGGCCAGGTGGGAAAAGTCTAGCAAGGCAGGGAACAAGTCTTCAAATACTCAGAGCCAAGATGCATGATTGTAAAGGGCAAAATAATCCATTGGCTGGGCATTGCTTCTCATTGATAGACCTACAGTGCAGTCTTCACTGATATTTCAGACTTGCTTGAGCTAGGAATAGACGATAATAAAAATGCCAATGTAGTCGATTCTCCCCTCCCCAGGATAGACAGAAATAATGATTAAGCAGCACTGAAATATTTGTCATGGGATTTGGCTTCCCAGGAAGGCTAAACTACACATTACATGGCAGATCTGTGATCAGATTTCCCATTGTCAAAAAGGAACAGTATCATTTGTAATGATAAATGACATTTAATTGGTCTTGAATACCATTGTAAACACATGTGGCTGAACCGTTCATTTTTGTTGAAGTAACGTTTGCTTAAATTTAGTCTTCCTCTCTGCAAGCTCCTGCTGATAAAACTCTTATAGGTTTAGAAATGCATTTAATTACACAGGGTAAAATTGATGACATTTGAATAGAGCTTCTGTCTAATCAGTTGGCATCTTTAAAAGTTGACAGCTCAGTTTTTGCTCATATTTTCTCATGCACTGAAATGCTTATATCTGCATTCTGGCATGTTCAGATAACATAATAATAGGAAAACCTCTGATATCTAATCACAGCTTCTTGTTTGAAGCCTGGTGTTTTCATACACCCTTCCCCCTGCCTTTTTACATTTTCTTTCTTGAGATGTATAGGAATTGTCAAAGCTGCTTCTTCTCCTCCCCCCCCCCCCCCGTTTTTTTAAAAAAGGAATTTCCAAACCTCCTGTGATTTACAGCTGTAATCACATTTCCATAGATGCTCATGCAGAACGTTCTTTGGGCATGTAAATACCTCCTTTGGGTAATGGTCCTGTCAAGATTTGGATGTTAGTGACATCAGTGGAACTATTGCAGTTTAGCAAGCTCGTAAACTGAGCTGAATGGCATATGTAAATAGTACCACTGATTTGATTTTGTGATAACGCTGGTGACATTTTGGGTGTCCTTTGTTGTGAGAGGTCCTTTGTGTGGCTATCTTGTTACAGTCTCTGTATTAATTATTCAAATTTCTTCAACCCTCAAAAGAGTAAAAAAAAATACGCTGTGATTTGAGGAAGTTGCAACAATGCTAGTTGAGTTTTGGACTCTTGGGTGAGGGTATTCATCATGCTTTGAGTTTATGAATGTGTACATTTATATGGAATTTTGCACGACTTGTTTATATGATTCACAACTTCCCCTTTCAACTTGTATAACACACTTTAAACTGAAAAAAGCTTTACCTTTCCTGGCGTGGGGGATCTTTAACACATTAAAAAAATATATATAAAAATCTTTTTTATGGTACATTTGATAGTGACTGTGCGGTTGGATATTAGATAACACATTTTGGTGAGACTATGGCTCCAATTCAGAGGTTTGTGGGCTTTCTTGTGCAACACTAGCACTGTTTCACCCCACAGCCATAAGAGAGGATTTTATATTCTTGAGCCTTAGCTTGCACATTTGTAAACTTGGGGACGCCCATTTGCATGTCTGTGAGTCATTTCGCGATATGGCTCAAAGCCACTCCATTATTTAACCAAGTATTAGTCATGCTAAATATGTTCAGTCTGTCGGCTCTTTTCATGCATCATGTTTAGTTCACAAATTAATTTGAATTCACTATCCATATTTCAGTTTTCACAATATCTGAAATTTCTATCACAGTTTAAATCCATTCAAGCCATTATTTTAAAGTCTGAAAAGCTAGTGTGTCCAAATTAAAATACATCTATAATATTTGCATGGTAACTTGTATAACAATTGGCATCCCCAGTAGTTGTATAAGAAGTAGCAGCTCAGTTGCATTGGAACTAGGGTTGTCATCCCTTCCCTTTAAAAATGGAACAGTACCATTTTGGCAGTACAGAGCCCCCTGTCTTGTTTGGCCCACCATTTGTCCCATTTTTGAAGTCATAAAAATAAAAATTGGCATTTGTGTGCTCACCCAAACTAGCTTGTGTTGCCTGCAACCAAACTTGGCTTTCACTGAAAAAACAGTGTGCCGTAATCTGATGCACAAAGAAGTTTGATACTCAAATGTATGCAAGTGGGCAGTAGACTGTGATGGCACTGGATCATTTAAGCCAAAGTCCTGCTAGCTGAAATGATTTCAAGAGGAAATTGTTCTCAATTTTACCTGTACAAAATAGACTGCTTTCCAGATTAACCAAGAACAACAGAAATCAAAGTGTCTATTTTTACAAACTTTTGTTTCCAAGTTTGTGATCTGCCTAAAATAATGCTTTGTCTCTATATAAAAAAAGAAGAGATGCTCTCATTGAATGGAGCGAGCTCTGTTTCAGGAACAAGTTAGGTATTTATTTATTTATTTATTTATTTATTTATTTATTTATTTATTTATTTATTTATTTATTTATTTATTTGGGTGATTTATTCACTACTTGTCCCCATAGTCTCTTATTATAAATGGATATATCAAAATGCAGTATGTGTTTACCTTACTTTGGCACCAGCAATTTTACCTACAAGATCCATTGATGTGAGGAATTTGGGTGTGCAATTCTCATTGGCATCCAATATGAAAATATACCAAATTTTCATAATTAAAGATAAATAATACTGTCTAGTTTCAAGCCAATTAAAAATGTGAAACTCATTGCATTTGCAGGATCTTTCAAGTATGTAATGTATTTACAGGATAAAAAAAGTTTTTAAGAGCATTATTTATTTATTAAGCAAATTTTTGGCATCATCATTTAGTATCTGCTGCTTATGCAGAGTTTCTGTTTATCCCACCATGCCATTTGCTTTCATGCTTCTCTAGTGCTACAGGCTTTAATTGGCTGGTCAATCAACTAAGCCAATCTGAATCAGTGAAGGTTGTAATTGAGGGCATACTTGCTTGTTTTGCTCATTTATTCAACAACGATAAGGACAGCGAAAGAAAATATATTTTAAAAAATACCTTTCCAAGAATGTTTGGGGTTTTTCTTTCTTTAATGGTTGTTTCCCAATTCCTTCATTATCTGATGCAAAGATCTATATTGAGATTTTAGCAGAGTGCACATTTTAAAAGCAATTCAGTTGAGAGACCTAAATTGTATGCCATACTTATATTGCAAACCCCTTGCACTGTAACTGTGTCACTTCTAGACAGGGATTTGCACGCTAGCAGTAAATATTTATTAGTGGTAGATTTAGTCTTTGATTTTGTTTCAGTCCATGGAAAAGGAAAAACAAAACAAGAAGAAATAGTCCAGGCCAGTAAATTGTTCCAACCTGTAGAGGCATTTCTAGAAACAGCAAGGTTTGTATTCAAAATGTTTTGATAACCTCATCATATTTCATGTTACAAAAAACATTGCTATTTTCCTCAGGCGAATGAAATGTTATTCAGTGGAAGGAAACTGACTGCACAAGAAGCATGTGCCAAGGGACTGGTGTCGCAAGTTTTTTGGCCAGGAACATTCACACAAGAAGTCATGGTTCGAATTAAGGAACTTGTCACATGTAATTCAGTTGTAAGTTTCTTTTACCTTATTTCACTTAAGGCTGAATAAGTGATTTGTAGCTATTATAGTGGCTAAGGAACACTTCGCATAGTGAATTTTCTCAGTGTTTGAGCAGTGCTGAGCCCTCCCAAGCCCTGAATACGCCCCAAAACATGGGGAAGCCAATTGGGTTGTGTGCAAATAACAACAACAACAACAACAACAAACTTTTATTTATATCCCGCCCTCCCCAGCTGAAGTCGGGCTCAGGGCAGCTAACATCAGATATATAACATTGGTATAAAATCAAACAATAATTAAATAAAATTTTAAAATATGCAGGTAGAAGCAGTTTCCGTAATTATGCCAGCATTTTTCTCAGGGGCCATGAATGCAAGAATAGCTGTTGTATCTGCATAAAGTCTTGTTCATACTGTAGTTATATGAAATATGTGCCCAACTATATCATGGGACAGCTTGTTTGGAGGGGGAAGTGAGTGTGAACTGATCCCATGAACATTTAACTATCCTAATGTCCACCTGAAAGCTGTCCACACTTGTAATACAGCTTTTAAATAAGCTATTTGACATGATGTGGGAATTTTTACATAAATTTGGAAAGTGAACCTCGGCAGCTTTATTTTAGTCTTAAATTTTAGAGTAAGGATCACAGTTGTGCTGAGTAAGCTAGCCAAAAATATCTTGTTCTAAACTGCTTTGATATTTGAACAGAGTGTCCATAGCGGTGTTTTGTTTCTGTTTATATTTGCTTGGATAAGACAGACCAAAAATAACCAACCCCCCACCACCCTGCCATCACATCAAAGAAATATTTAGGGTTAAATCTACAGGGTTCCACCCTGCATAAGTCCTAACCCTATTCAATGCAACCCTCTTGGTTACGCTATGCATAGGTTGAGCTTATTATTAATGAACCAGAGTCAGAGATGCAACAAACATTATTTGGTTTTTTTCTGAGTTACATAATCATTACTGAAAATACTATTTTTCTGTCATAATTCTTAAACACACACCTGGGTTCCAGCACAGTTAAGGCATTTGGGGAGCAATTGTATGCACAGGAAGCCTGCATAAAGCAAGCTGGTGTAAGTTAAGCCAGCGTAGTTACACCAGATCCAAATCCTGTTCAGCAGTGAGGCAGCTGCTGCTGTTCTGCGGAAGGAAAACAAGCCAAGTTGCTAGGTCACATAAATTATTATTATTATTATTATTATTATTATTATTATTATTATTATTATTATTATTATTATTATTATTGCCCCGCCCATCTGGCTGGGTTTCCCCAGCCACTCTAGGCGGCTTCTAACAAAGTTTTAAAATACAATAGTCCATCAAACATTAAAAGCTTCCCTAAACAGGGCTGCCTTCAGATGTCTGAAGCCTACTTCTTAACCCTCTGGTTGCACTCCTTTTGAAGGGGCTCGCATTCAGCTCAGCTGGCTGGGCCAGGATAAGCAAGCTATGCTGGCTCATCTTCAGCTCAGCTGGTATAGAGGACCTTACCACCAGCTTTGAGGTGTTTCCCTTCATCGTGTACCATCTGACAGGTGCTAATGACTTGCTCATTTCTACAACTCCTTGTGGCAGACAAAGAGAGCAATGGCCTAATCTTTTTAACTTGGAGGAAGAGTTACATCTTTCTAGTTACCAAATATTATGATTGTGCGGTGAACTGTAAACACATTTAGTTGAGCCTCCTCACAGTTCCCCTTCAGACAGTTCCCCTTTCCTGATCAGGTTGGGAAAGCTGAGGTGGAGGAGGCTGGGCTGTCCTTGGATAAAGCTTAAAGGTAAAAGGACCCCTGACCATTAGGTCCAGTCGTGGCCGACTCTGGGGTTGCGGCGCTCATCTTGCTTTATTGGCTGAGGGACCCAGCGTACAGCTTCCGGGTCATGTGGCCAGCATCACTAAGCCGCTTCTGGCGAACCAGAACAGCGCATGGAAACGCCGTTTACCTTTCCGCCGGAGCGGTACCTATTTACAGTGGTGCCTCGCAAGACGAAATTAATTCGTTCCGCAAGTTTTTTCTTCTTGCGAGTTTTTCGTCTTAAGAAGCACGGTTTCCCATAGGAATGCATTGAAAATCAATTAATGCGTTCTATGGAAACCGCTTGCCAGGCTGGCGGTGCAGAGAAGGGTTTTTCTCCCCACCGCAAGCCTTCAGGACAGGTACGGGAACAGAGGGGAAGGGGCGCAGCGCTTCTCCTCTGTTCCTGGGGCTTGCGGTGGGAGGAGGGTTTTTCCTCGCCACCGCCAACATTCAGAACAGCATTCTGAATGTTGGCGGTGGGAAGGAAAACCCTCCTCCCAACCCCAAGTCTTCAGGACAGCCATCCGAAGGCTGGCGCGGGGAGAAGGTCTCTCCGCCCCACCGCCAGCCTTCGGAGGAGCAGCGCGTCTTCCCCACTGTCCTCGGACCTCCTCCAGCCTTCGGAAGGCTGCTCCGAAGCCTGGCGGTGGGGCGGAGAGACCTCCTCCCGCCGCCAGCCTTCGGAGCAGCCTTCCGAAGGCTGGCGGTGGGGCGGAGAGACCTCCCCCCACCGCCAGGCTTCGGAGCAGCCTTCCGAAGCCTGGTGGTGGGAGGAGGTCTCTCCGCCCCACCGCCAGGCTTCGGAGCAGCCTTCTGAAGGCTGGCGGCAGGAGGTGGTCTCTCCGCCCCACCGCCAGACTTCGGAGCAGCCTTCCGAAGGCTGGAGGAGGTCCGAGGACAGTGGGGAAGACGCGCTGCGCTTCCCCGCTGTCCCGGAGATTTCCCTATGGGCTTTCATCTTGTGAAGGAAGCCCATAGGGAAATTCGTTTTGCAAAGCGCCTCCAAAACGGAAAACCCTTTCGTCTAGCGGGTTTTCTGTCTTGCGAGGCGTTCGTCTTGCGGGGCACCACTGTATCTACTTGCACTTTGACATGCTTTCGAACTGCTAGGTTGGCAGGAGCAGGGACCGAGCAACAGCAGCTCACCCCATTGCAGGGATTCGAACCACCGACCTTCTGATCAGCCAGTCCTAGGCTCTGTGGTTTAACCCATAGTGCCAACCGCATCCCTGGATAAAGCTTAGGGACTCCTCAAGTCCCTCTCTGTCCATGTTAGCCAGCCATTTCCCAACATTCCATCCCACTCAAGCATGGCCGAGAAACAGAAAGCAGATCAGGTAAATGCAGAGAGGGGTTAACCCCCACTCGAAGATGGTGCATGCCTTGATTCCCTTCCCCATGGAAACAAACGGTAGCCATTCACTTAACACAGGAGTGGGTAAAATTCAGTTCTCCCATCCCTCAGTTATCTGTCTCCTCCTTGAGTGTGGCTATGTGTTGTGTTTGGTGGCGGGGTGCCTCTGTTCACAGCGCCTGTTACCTGCTCTCTTTCTCTTATAATTTAAATATTTATATAAGTATTGATATATTGGATGGTGGCCTCCATCAATATATACAGTGAAAATGTGCAGCAGCCAAAATGATCATTAAAGTTGTCATTTGCAACAGAATAGCTGCTATTGGGCTTCGCCTTTCCTCTCACATATTGCAAAGAGGGCAGCATCCTCCACCCACAACACACACTCATCTTTGCACTATGCCTAACCAGGGCATATTTCCTGTTTTGTATAACCACATGCTTATTGTATCTTCTTCATTTTATGTAGGTACTTGAAGAATCCAAAGGTTTAGTTCGTAGTATTATGAAGGTGGACTTGGAACAAGCAAATGACAAAGAGTGTGAAGTTCTAAAGAAAATTTGGGGTTCTGCTCAAGGAATGGACTCAATGTTGAAATACTTGCAGAGGAAGATTGATGAATTTTGAAGAGATGCTCATTGACACTGGAATTGTATTTACTTTGGGACATCTGGGTTTTATGGATGCTCTAAACGAATTTAAAAGTCCGACACTCAGAAAAGAGTGGGACTAAAGCTTGAGGAGAACTTCTTTTTATTGTCAAGGTTTTTTTAAAAAAAAATTAAAGAAGTACTGTATGTTAAGCATTGAACAAATTTCCTTTCTCCATATATAGATTATAAATATATATATTATATTTCTTTATATACACGAACTAAAAAAAAAAACTATAATGGAGTGCACTACCAAACTTTTGTTTCTACTTTATCATTGGCTAGTACTGTATCAGAAGAAAAAGGTGGATAAAATGAGGTGTTGCGTTATTTTGTATGTGGCAGGAAGGTCCTGAAGCAATGAGATATTTTTTCACTAGAGTACAGAATTGAAGCGGGTATTGGCCAGCCCTTACTTTCACTGCCCAAAAAGAGTTAGTTGAGAAGAGGCGTTGCCTTGAATTCTGAGGAAGGTTCTAAATACCTCAAGTAATGATGCATTCAGAAAAAAACAATTATTTTTTAAAAGAAAACCCTGTAATTAAATGGTCTATTTTCTCTGTCTCTTCTCCCTGCCCCCCCCCCTAATCCTCACCTCCTTAAAAAAATGAGTGTGCTCAGGATTTATGCTATAAAAAACACTCAGCCCTTCTTGTTTGGGGGAGGATGCCCAATTCCTACCCGGAGAGCATAAAGAAGCCAGTCTGTCGTTGAAAAAGAAGCTTCATTTGCAGTATTAGTGAATCACTGAAATACCATATATACTATGGATAGCTTAGTCTTAGCGGGTTTTATTATTTTAACTACATAATTGCTTCTGTTGCTGGGTGAGAAAACAACTCTATATAAGTTTTTGTTGTTTTTTTTTGTTCTTTGGTTTGCTCTTTTTGTTCTTCTGTTTGAATTACACCAAAAAAATGTATTTTATTTTATTTAATAAGTTAAAATTTCTTTTGGCACACTATTAAATATTCCCTTTCTTTACAACAAAAAAACCCCACCTTACCTTATATTAGATGTTTAATATCTTTTGTTTCTAGTTTGAATTATACACTATGGCCCTGATCCAGAGATCTTTCCATGGAGCAGCAGCAGGCTGCATGCGTTCTGCAGTGGATGAGGATCTCCACTGCCAGACGATCAGCACTGTCAGCTGATTTCATGTCAGAGTGGGTTCTTGAAATCAGCTCCTCTGCCTTCAAGTTAGAAGAATCATCCATCTGTTTGGCAGTGCATACTTGATACAAGAGTACCACACTGCAACACCCAGGTGCTGGATGCAGTTTTCTCTTCCCCGCCCCCGCCCCCCCCACAGTGCCCTTTTGTGCTCATGGGACTGCATCCAGAATGGCACTATGCCCATGAAAGCTTGTTTTCCATGTGCAGATTGCCATTATTGGATCAGCATGCATAGAATATGCAGTATTGATGCACAAGAGTGACCTTTGTAAACAATACCTATTTTGCATTCCTTTCAGGGGTGTGTGATGATTCCCGACTCCAGATATCTATACTTGGGTATCTGTTTGCAATCTTACTGAATGTATGAAGAATGGGGGCGGGCGGGTGGGGGGAAGGAATCAAACATTATTTTTGTACAGTTTGGAACTTTATACTTGGAGCCTGACCACCTCATCCTAGTGGAGAGTTGTACAGTGTGTAAATCTGCTTTTACCTTGGATTTGGTACAGTATTTTTGCATCTGTGGGACCTACTTTTTGTTGTTCTAGTAGTTTGAACTATATATAAACTGTACAATCTGTAAAGTTTTTATAGAATAAATATTCAGCTGTGAACTGGTTAAAATAAAACTAATATTTCTTAACACCTCTTAAAATTGCTGCAGTGTGTAGTTCTCTTTCTCCTCCATCTCCCTGCCTTCACTCCCCCAGGAAATACTTCATTCCACCTTTACAAATCCTTTTAAAATTGCAGTTTTCCTGTAAACACTGCTAGTTATCCTGAGACTGTTCTACTTAATTTCCTCATTTGCAGACATAGCAAATTAAAACAGTTATAGAAAAGGTCAGGAGGTTAACACTTCAACCTGGTATACCTCTTAGATGATTCAGTGTAGATATAACAGGATTAGCTCTTTCCGTCGGTGTCAAGTGGAAAGTTCAGTCTCAGCTACGAACTTCACATGCATTGACTCTTAGGCCTTAGGCAAAAACAAAAGTACAGAAAAACACACATGATAATATTCTTCCAAATGACTGTTATCTTCACATACCAAAAGCAATTACAGAACTTTTTCTACATTTTAGAATCTAGGCCAATTTTTGGTTTTCCACCCAACCATCTCATTGTACCATGTTGTTTTTTTAATGAGTTTTAAGTTTCTATTCCTATTTATTGAAAAAAAAGGAAGGGGATCTTTTTGATGATGTGAATCAGTATGATAAACCTTCAGTGCTGTTGTGTTTTTTAACTTTATTTTACCCAACAGTGAGTTGTACAGACTTCCAGTTTGTCTCAGTAACCTCTGTTAGGCTAGTGTTCCATTTAAAAAAATAAAAATCAGTTCCTCTTCTAAAAAGCGTATTCTGTAATCTGGGGACCAACCTGAAAGCAGCCATTTTGTCAAGTATGTAGAGATTTTAATACATTGGCTTGTATCTCCCTGCTCCACATGAGAATAGACAGATCTGGAGAAAAACATGCTGAGTATTTGGGATAGTTATCCCTCAGGCCTTCTACGCACAACCTACCACACAAATCCATTTGCCTGTCCATAGGGCCCACCTGGCTGATTTGGATAATGAGCCCATCATGTTCAGAATATTTTTTTAACGTTTTTTAACTGAATGTGTTCACATTCTCTGGGTGGCTCACAAATAAAATGCAATGTACAATAATAAAAGCACTTAGAAAAGGTGTTTTTCTTTTAAAAAAATCAGGATCAGGCCATAAGATGTGAGTTACTTGGGAGCTTCACCTAGCACAAACAGGTGTATGGAACAGGAAGGTTGTTCCATAACGTGCCAGTACCAAAAAGGTGGCTCTCCACCTCACTTCATTTGGTGGGGGGGGCACTAAGAGCCGAGTCTCTAAAGATGATCTTAAGGTTCAAGTGAATACATATAGGAAAAAGTGTCCTATATGTATTCACTATATGTATAAAAGTGTCCTTTTAGGTACCCAAGCAATTCAGGTTTTTAAGGTTTAAAGCCAGCCCTTTAAATTGGGCCTTGAAACAGACTTGCAGCCAATACAGCTGACAAAGTACAGGTCTTTTAGGAGTGGGACCATCTAGAAGTTCAACCATTGCTCCATAGTTTGAAACACTGAAATAGTTCAAATTAAACGAAAATAAACTTGCCAATACATAACCTTGTATAGACAAAAACATATAGTGATTCCTGACTCTAAGGAGCATGCCATCTAATTCTGGAAGAAAGATAGTGCCACAGCCAAAAGGGTCCTGTTCCCTGTCACCATCTGCCTTACTTTGGAATGCAGTTGCACCCAGAAGAAGACTTTTGATGAACTTTTGCTATTAATAACAATATGAATCACCTACATATATTTCAAGGTGATTTATTGACACACCATAAAAAACAGCTAAAATCATTTTAAAGACTGCACAAAAACAACTGAAGATAGGGGTTAATTTTGTATTGTTTTTAAACTTAAGACAGAGGCTTTTTTATCCAGATGGAAATACTTGTCAAAACAAAAACGTATTCAGTTATTTCTAGAAGGTACAGATTGTGGGTGCCTTTCATGTCTCTGCCACAATGCCATTCCACAGAACAGGGGCAGACATGCTGAAAGCCATGCTCCAAGTTACTGTAGAGCAGACTTCTTGTATTTCTGGAATATTTTTTTGAGAAACTCCTGCAAATCATACTGAACTATATGTTCTCAATACACAGGCTGGTAAATGTGGGGAAAGGCATCCTTTCAGGAACTCAGGATTGTTCAGATGTTGGGGAAGTTTAAGCTTAGTAAATTGGATTTTTCTTGCACCTGCAGACTGGCTACTATTCATTTTCTTCCCCTCCCTGCCCTCCCTGCATTTGTTGCTTTGTTTAGTTTCTTGGTGGGATTTGGTCCTATTTGTTATCCTTTCATACTCTAGAGGCAATGACCCAAAGGACAGGAATGGAGCAGCTCTTTCTCCCATCTGCCACTTCCAGAGTTCTCAGTCAGGTCTCAAAGGGGATCTCTGAGATGTTACCTCTCAACAGTAAGAGATCACACCAAGAATCCCAACGTTCATTACTCCATGCACGTATTTTGCAACCTGTCATAGGCTCTCAGCCCACAGTTGTGTGGTAGACAATAAAGAATGATTGTCAGACTAGCTCTGACAAAATTTTAACAGCTTTTTTTTTTTTTAGGGTGTTGCACATTCTGCTTTGTAGAAAGCAATGATGCAAGCAGAATGTGACATCACTGAATTACAGCATGTTGCTCATTCAGAGATACTCTGTTAAACACTTGATCAGTAGTTTTATTCTTGTTATGAATAACTTCATAGATGGCTGCAGCCATGGCCTCTGGATTACATCATTAAGCATTGGTTTCAATTATGAATCACTGAGTCACCCTGTTCTCCAGTCTCTAGTTGCATCCAGGAAGCAAAATTTTGCAACTCTACCAATGACTCTGAAATTATCTCATGGACTGTCCATGGTTATAAGCAAGATGCATTCATCTGGGAACGTCTTGTGGTTGGACATTAAACATACCAATTATTTTAAAAGAATAATTAAGGTTAAGTTGGAACTTTAATCAAGTAGGAAGGTTTGAAACCTGTTTCAAAAAACTGTACCTTGAAATGGCACTTCAGATAAATGCATTTAACATTATTGTTGCCAATAGGAAGGGAAGAGGTTCCACAATCATAGGAACAGGTGCCTGGCTTGCTGTTCTGCCCACAAACACTTGGTTGAAACTAGCACTACCCAAGCCATATGGGAAACTCTGGCACACAGATTGTATATTAATATATTTTGCATTTTATGTATGAAGTTTCTATTCCACTCTTCCTCCCAAGGGAGCCCTTTCTGGTACTGACCCTGCAAATAGGAGCAGAGCCACAGTAAAATGGTGCCTCCAACTCCCCATCCCCAAGTCATTCCACAGGGACACCATGGTCAGTGGTGTCTAAAGTCACTGGGAGATCAAGGAACACCAACAAGGCTGCACTTCCTCTGAACTTGATGGCGCAGCAATCCTCTCAAGAACTCCTATAGGCTTGAAAACACTGGCAGCATACTGCAAGGAGAGCAAACTAGAACTAAATTATCAGAAAATCAAGATCATGTGCTTTGCCAAAAGGCCCAAACCTTGCTCATGCCATAAGATTGCTCAGTGGCCATAAGACTGAGCAGCTCACCTGATGCAAATATTTGGGTATAACCCTTCACTCCTCGGAAAGTAGAAAATGCAATGCTCAGGTACCTCAGGACTAAAGGCGGACAATATATACCTGCAGCCCTCAAACTGTTTGAGGCCAAATCCATTGTGCAGCTTGTATATGGTGCCCAATAAGGTCCCCTTGCCAATTGTGCACCATTAGTACTGGTACAATCTAAATTCTTAAGATCAGCCCTACAAGTGCCTAAACACGTCTCCAAAGCCTTGCTCCTTGCTCCCTTAACTTTTAAGGTCAGTTTCCAAACGACATGGAAACGTGCAATGATAAACATAATAACAACTCTAGGCTTCACCCCGCAGATCCTATTCGACATGGGGTATGAACAAGCCAAAAAAAGCATCAAACAGCACGTCGAAGATACCAAACGCCAAGCAGATCTAGCCAGGTCCCCAAAAATTTTAATCAGTGAAACCAGAAGATACCTCACCTCCCAGATGCCATATACAGTGCTACCTCGAGGTAAGAACTTAATTCATTCTGGAGGTCCGTTCTTAACCTGAAACTGTTCTTAACCTGAGGTACCACTTTAGCTAATGGGGCCTCCTGCTGCCATCGCCACACAATTTCTGTTCTCCTCCTGAAGCAAAGTTCTTAACCTGAGGTACTATTTCTGGGTTAGTGGAGTCTGTAACCTGAAGCTTCTGTAACCCGAGGTACCACTGTATAACCAACCTTGAAATTCCAAAACAGCGAAGAGCTTTCACTCTGGCCTGTTGCCAGGCCCTCCCTTCAGCCATCTAGGAGGGCTGCTTTAGGAAGACACCATATGGGGACAGGAAATGCCCGTGTGGCTCTGGGCAACTGGAAACAACCGAACATGTCTTTTTTCTCTGCCAATACTATACAGATATACGAGCTAGGTTCATCTTGCCTGTATTACATAAATTCCCAGGTCACACAGAACAACTTTATACCTCCCTGCTCCTTCCAAGATGAAAACCCATGTTACATACTCAGTTGCTAGATTCTGCACTGCCACGATGGATATTCATCCAAAGGATGGTTTGTGCCACAAACTAGGCCCAAAATGCAAGACTTGTGCTCCTTCACACTCCCTCCCTTATAGTCACTTTTAACTGTTTGTCTCTGTTTCTATGTTTTTACGTATGTATAATATAATCACCTTTTAATTACTAGTTTTTATTCCTTACCTGTTTTAAGTCTTGTGTGTTTTAAGTCGTATGTTTTATCTTATGCTAACCTGCCAACCTAGCAGTTCAAAAGCATGTCAAAGTGCAAGTAGATAAATAGGTACCGCTCCGGCGGGAAGATAAACAGCATTTCTGTGCGCTGCTCTGGTTTGCCAGAAGTGGCTTAGTCATGCTGGCCACATGACCCAGAAGCTGTACGCCGGCTCCCTTGGCCAATAAAGCGAGATGAGCGCCGCAACCCGAGTTGGCCACGACTGGACCTAATGGTCAGGGGTCCCTTTACCTTTACCTTTAACCAAAATAAAGTTTGATACCGATACTGACACTCTGTATCTTTCCTGATTACCTTTATCAGTCAATCTGAGCAAGGGTACTAAAACCAGGTCTGAAACCAGACTAAAATGGGTCTCAAATATCTGCTTCCTCCAGGCACAACTGCAGCTGGCCAACTACCACCCTATTTATCCCATTTTCCAAACCATTATTTTCTTCCAAAGCAACTTGCTTCAATAAAGCAGAGACAGGCACTGCCATCAAGGTTTCAAATATACTCAAGTGAAAGGAAGCAGGGTGAACAGGTAGAGGAGGGAGATCAGTTCTTCAATGCAAGAACAAAGTGGTGAGCTATAAATGAGCAGTTGGGACTAGATGCTCTTCCCTTGCACCTGTTCTTGTCTGAATAGCAGGCAGGGGCTCTTGTTCCTTTGGCCAAATGATAGGGTCTGAGTGCCCTTTCCCCTTGCAGGCACAGGGCAACTGGCAGATGAATGTAATATGTTAATTGGTCAAATTATTTTGTAACTTTTTGTGTCTTTCACCCACTCATGCAAAAGGGAACAACAAAAAATCACTACGTACTATATTTTCCCTCAATCTAAAGTGTAACACACACTGTATAGCACTGGTGTCATTTCTAGCTAACCGACCAAAGTGAGCAAGTTGGTTTACTTCTCACCTTGTAAATGTTTTGATTCCACTGGTCACCAGAGATTCTGGAATGAAGCCTGGCAGATTTGTTTAGGGCACACTTCTAGGTTTCACATTTGAATGTCAGATTGATTCCCTTGCCCATTTTCAAAGGAGAAGGGAAAATGCAAATTAATGAAATATGACCTCTCACTTGAAAAATGACATAGCAGAATGTCTCAAATGTTCTTTCAGATCTTGCTGTATGATTTGCTTTATGCAGCATTAGAGTTAAAGGTAAAGGTAAAGGGACCCCTGACCATTAGGTCCAGTCATGACCAACTCTGGGGTTGCAGCGCTCATCTCGCTTTATTGGCCGAGGGAGCTGGCGTTTGTCCGCAGACAGCTTCCGGATCATGTGGCCAGCATGACTAAGCCGCTTCTGGCGAACCAGAGCAGCACACCGAAACGTCGTTTACCTTCCCGCCGGAGTGGTAGCTATTTATCTACTTGCACTTTGACGTGCTTTCGAACTGCTAGGTTGGCAGGAGCAGGGACCAAACAACGGGAGGGGGATTCGAACCGCTGACTTTCTGATCAGCAAGTCCTAGGCTCTGTGGTTTAACCCATAGCACCACCCACGTCCCAGCATTAGAGTTACAGCCCTGCAAAAATTACACACATGCCTTAGACTGACCTAATAAAGATACCTTTGGCCTGAGCTAATAATTTACAATGCCTATGGTTTTCAGGGAGTGATGTATGAGCTATCCGCAAATGAGTATATATGAGCTTTATAGACACTTGTGTCTAAGACCACATATGACATTCGGCAATAAAGCAAGTTAATTTGAACCAAACCTTAATCCTGAACATGCAACATTGCTGCAAATCTGAATAAGGGCACTTTCACAATCAATGTTGCCCAATAAGGGGTTAATTCAAAGCCATTTGTGTTCTAGCTGTGAACTGGGACACAACAATAAACCATTTGATTCTTTATTTTTACAAAGAAGCCAAGAGTGTGGTTCATATTTTACCTTTTGAAGAGGTGTGACTTCTTCTCTTAGGAGCCCTCCATGGGTAAATGCAAGTACTCTACTCTAAAAGCTCTGGTACTCATAGCATTTTTTTTGCTGGGTGTGGGGAGGGAAGATAGAAGAGAAATCAAGGCTCTAGTTGATATCCCCCCACCCCAGTCATCATGGACCACTAAAAGACAACCTGTCTTTGCACAACTAAAGTGATGACCAAGTACAGGTGAAGTGTTGCCACGGAAACAAAATACCTGGGGCTCCATGTAGAAGGGTGCATGTCTTTCTTCCCTCCTGCCGTGGCTGGAGATGTAATCAATGTTTCTGTGTCTGAAAGAGAACAAAAAAGACTGCCATTCTTGAAACTACGCCTGAAAGAGAAAGCTATGGCCCTAGAACCTAGTGGGTGAGCAGGACGTGTTGGAAAGTTAATGAGGTGAAGCTGCTTTCATGTTCTGGCTATGTATACATGCAAATAAAGCTTGTATCACAGAAACACCACCTGTGACCATGGGCATCTATGGGGCACAAGGGGTGTGTGGCAAGGGCTAACTTTTGGTGTTTTAATTTGCAGGGAAAATTCTTGGAGATGCCCATGCCAATGACCTCCATTCCAAGGAAGTGTAGTAACTCAAGGAAATTACTCAATTCAGCTGACTGGGCATCCAGTTGCCTCGCATACGTAACTCCCCAATTATATATGTAATATGCTGCCATGTGTTAACTTTGTGTGCTCTTCTGAATTGGCAGTTCTGATAATTTGCTCAGGAAATAATGAGAGAGGTTCCCTGGGCACAGAGCACTCATGGATCAGGGTGAATCTGTCTTCTGTTGTAGATACAGGGAGAAGAGTGAAATACATTGGGTGAAGGGCACGTGAGGATGTTTTTAAAATTTGGCTGTGCTCCTAAGCACATTTTACTCGGAAGTAACATTAGTTGCTATTAAGTGTGTTTAAGAATACAGTGGTACCTCGGTTTACGAACTTAATCCGTTCCAGAAGTCCATTCTTAAACTAAAACCATTCTTAAACCGAGGCAGCTTTCCCTAATAAGGCCTCCTGCCGCTGGTGCCCTTCCACCATTTGGATTCTGTTCTTAGACCGAGGTAAAGTTCTCATACCAAGACACTATTTCCAGTTTTGCGGAGTTTGTAAACCAAATTGCTCTTAAACCAGACTGTTCTTAAACCAAGGTACCACTGTACACTGCCATTACAATACTATCTAAAACGCTATCATCAACAGGACAACATATGCTCCTCCTGATATCTTATTGACACAGAGGAAGACCTTCAGACCTCTGACAATAAAATAGAGGGCTTCTTGAAGGAACAGAAAATGAAGAACTGTTTCTGTATTTCCCGGGATAGCAGTAATTGCCGGTTCTAAGGCTTGTCTGGCTAGAAGCCCATGAGAACCAAAATCACTGCATCAACTCAACTGACAAGCAAGTTACAATATTTCACTTTGGGAGTTAGAAAGTGTTTTGAAGAAATCAACAGTCCATGGTCACTTTTGGAAACAGACATTTCACCAAGGGCTTCAGACTATTTTTTTCAAAAATAATTCAGGTTTTTACATGATGACAATTTCAGGAAATATATTTTAATTGCTGCAGTAGAATTAAGTTGCTTAAAGGGACCACAAGAAAAGCCTTCCTGCATCAGACCAAGCCATTCTGTTTCGTACCACAATGTCCTGAATGATGTTTAACTACATAGCTTGAGCATCCCCAATGTGGACTGCATATTTTTATAAGATAAAATATTGTGATCTAGCAGCCTCATACCTGCTATTGATTGGGAATTCTAAGAACCCACTCCCCACCCACCAAAAAATAAAAAAATCAGTGGAGTTTTGAAATCAGTAGGGAAAATCAGTGGTTTTGAAAGGTCTAGTTTGCCATATTGATTCCAAATGGTGTCCAACTGTATCCAAACAGAAGAAAGCCCACTCCTTGATCTCAGGAACCATCATGCAAAATTTGGTTAATGCACAGAGAGGAGGCAAACAATTTTCCAAAATATATAGTGAATTAAAATAACCACAGAATTAAAACACCTCATATGAAAGGTCTTGTGTTCTTTCAGAAGATGCAAGACCCTAGCAAGCCATTGAGTTGTGGCAACTGATAATGTATTTACTTTAAGAGCTAAAATTGCCTGAAGACACACACTGTTCTTAGAATATCATGATGGCACTTAATGGCAACAATAAATTCTGGGCTGTGTGCAAGGTAGGCTTTAAAGCATGTCAAAAAACAGCAGTTTCCATTCTTTCTCTCTCTCTCCCTCCGCCCCCCGCCCCCGATCTCTAGTAAATTAGTGCCAACTTGTTGGTGTAATATGTACTCATCAGATCACCCTAGGGAAGGAGGTATCAATTCTATCAACAGTCTTCTAGATCAGCCCCATGAAGGTACATTACAAAGTAGATTCAGAAGAGTCATACGGTAGCAATTTAATGCCTTGGTGAATGCTAAGCCCAACTTTGTCACCCCTTTGCAGTTGCTAGAAAATTCGGGGGGTGTGTGTGGACAGAAGGATTGATAAAGTTTGACAATATGTATGTCAGGAAGCTACAAATGACTGCTGCAGTGCACAACGAAAAGATCTTTTCAACTGGCTATTGTCACCTGATTTGAATTTACCTACAGCAGCCAGGACTTAAGCTTATGAAGATATGAAAAAGTGTTGCAGGATCCTAAACCAAGCAACTAAAACATATCTGTATTCATCATAATACCCAGTTACTCCCTAACGCATATCTACTGTCGCCTATACAAGGCTTAATCCTGATGTAGCTTAACTTTGTTGTTTCCAATTGGACCCAAATGATGATGTGCACAATCATTGGCTGTATTAATCAAGCCCAGATGAATATCACAAAGTCCCTCTACATCTGAATGAGAATTCTCATGAACTCTCCAAAAAATGCTGCAAGTTCTCTAAATTGGAGCAATAGTATACTAAGCATTATGTTACTAACTTGGCACAGTACGTTGGTTCATGCATTATTTCTCTAAAACACATTTTTTAAAGGTTTATGGTTGTTTCAGCAAAAATTGTTAGGTCACAACATTTATTCTACATAAGCACAATGCACTGGAAAAATCTGGATGGCCTTTCCAGTTCAAAATGAAACAAATATGAACTTAAACTATTGGATTCTTCTGCTTTGGAGAATTATAAATTCAACTTTCTACTTGGAAAAAATGCATAGATATACGCAATTCATCTCCAAACTACCTACACAGATGAGTGAGCGCCAGCCAACTCCGTTTCATATCAAAGCCTGTATTTTGACAGTGCTTCAATTTATTATATCAGAAGCTTCTTTCGTTTAATTTAGTACCCACTATTCACTTCTGTTGACTCTTATTGCTTGTAGAAAGCCTTCTTGGCTCTTTTTTTAATAGACCAAAATTGGGTTTCGTCACCTGAAAATATTGTCTTATGTTGCTGAGAGTTAGTAGAAAAGGATCAATAGATGGAAAACTGCAAAAGGAAGAGTGTTGGATTTTGCCACCACAGCAGCCCAGGAGGGGGTGGAGAGGGGGAAGGAAGGAGAGAGAAGCCTTTGGCCAGAGTGTGTTACAAACCATTCCAGAAAAGCTAATTACAACAGCAGGTGCCAGATTCAGTGCACAGTTGGCACTGTGTTCAGAAGACATAAAGCAGTGTTTCAGACCATGATGAGGCTTTCAGAAGTATGATGTTATGTATCTAATCCATAATTTAAATCCCCCAAAATGCTTTCAGATCCACATGCCTTGAGCCTTTTTCAATTTAAGCCTCCCTTAGATTAATCACTCAGTATCTCTTCTGTTTATTTACATAGTCGCTCACAGATCTGCTATAGATTCTATAAGGTTGTCTTACGGCTATTTTAAAACATAAATTGGTTGAGCTCACTAGATAAGGCTACTGTCACTATTACGAGGATTGAGCAATTTAAGCTAGCATCAGTTTTTCTTAAGTGAATGGTTTCATTTTCTAATGGCAATCCAAAAGAACGGGTAAGTGGATTTATATTGAGAGGTGTACATCTTCTCAGTAAAAGCCAAGCTGCTTTAACATGTTTACAGTAATCCTATTCTGTGTATTTCTTTTTGTCCTTTAGTTCTACCTCTCCTGTTTAAATAAAACTTTTTTAAAATGTGCAGTGGAATGATTTGGATTAAATCTCCATAAATATGAAGAAAAGGTGTAAACATTAATTTGCTGGCAACTTTCTTAGTTTGGGGGGGATTTAATATTTTTTTATGGATGTGCGGTGTGTGTTTTCCCCCTCAAGAGAGACAGCAAACAGCTGTGAAGATTAAAATGGAGCAAATTCCAATCTTGTAGAGCTCCACTGCCTTCTGTGGAGCTCTGCCAGAAATGTGTTCAGCTCCACCTGTCTATGCTGTCTTCCTTCCTGAATATTTTTAGTGTGACTTATTTTGTATCACCACCCAGAAAAAAAGGCAAAAATAATTATGCAGCAATTCAAATGTGACATTGGGCACATAAAATAAATGAAACATGATCCATGCAAGGATACGCATAGACAGCATCACATCTGAAACAAATTGCTAGCATATAAATATGTAAGCATTAGCAAATCACGGATCTATGGTGTGGGGGTATGTCATGGTTATGTGTTAACACTGTACACTTAGGCAACCAGTTTTAAACATGATGATGTCATCCATGGTTTCTTGCATAGAGTACTGCAATGCAATTTATGTGGGGCTGTCTCGGAAGATGGTTCAAAAACTTCAGATGGTGTAAAATTTGACATCCAGGTTGCTCACTGGGGCAAGACGTGTTGCGTCTACAACACTGATCCTGGCCCGACAACACTAGCTGCCAATGCGTTTCCAAGCCTAATTCAAAGTGCTGGTGCTGACCTATAAAGCCTTACATGGCTCAGGACCTAAATATCTTAAGGACCACCTCTCCCCATTCAAACTAAGCCGGACCCTGCGCTTGTCATCCAAGGCTCTTCTCTGCATTCCCGCTCCAAGAGGTTCAGAGGGTGACAACACTAGAACAGGCCTTTTCTGTGGTGGCACCGGAATGCTCTTCCCAGAAAGGCTCTCCTGGAGCCAATATTACATGTCTTTAGGCGCCAGGGGAAAGCATTCCTCTTTACTCAGGCTTTTAGCCATCAAACTACCTATGGTTTTTTAAGTTTGTGTGGAGTGGCTGTTAATGATAATTTTTTTCTGTGACTGTTTTATTGTCTTCTATCATTACACTATGTAAATTATGAATGAATGAAACTTTATTTGCATCAGCCATCGGCCATAGCAACAAAAAATATTGCGATATATGTAAATTATGCTTTTAATATGGTATTCTGCCCTGGGATCTTCAGATAAAGGGCAGTATATAAATTAAATTAATAATAGTGAAAATTGAATTAATTATATATTTTTGTGTCTGTTGTAAGATTTTTTTTAATAATCTTTATTAAATTTTCAAAAGGTTACAAAAAGCAAAAACAAAAACGAAAACAGAAAAAGAAAAAGAAAACCAGAAAAAACAACACAAAGAACAACAAGAAACTAAAAATTCCCACCTTTTAACACTTATTTTCAATAACTTCTTTTCATGACTTCCCCACGTCTCCCCTTATTGTATTCCAACTCCAATTGTTTGTTCAAACAAGTTTTTCTCTTAATATCCCCAGCATAGTTTATTAAATTCACTTAACCCTAATTTATTAAAATAGTTCTTTATAATAGATTTAAACCTTAATTCATTGTTAAACCTTAATTTAATTTAGTTAGCAGTTATACCTTGATTTAATTTAGTTAGCAGTTTTTATAATATATACCTTAACCTTATATAAAGCAAAAAATACAAAGATGTAGAAATAAAGTTGAAAAAGATACCTTTCCTAAGGTTGCCACAATTTCCCATCCACGGGTTCCCCATTCTTATAATAATAAAGAGCATATAGTTTTTACACTGCAAAAACAAAAATTAAACCCCCTTTGGACTTCTAAACCCCACCCTTCTCTCCCCGGTTTCAATCCCAAGCCAAAGTCCAATTTAATCCATCTAGCCTGGTGATCTTACGTCCAAGGCTCTCAAATCTCTTTCAGTCCCTTTCAGCCGGTTTCTTCGAAAGTCTCTCATACTAAACACCCAGGATCGAAGAAGTACTTTCCCAGTGCTGACCATGATTCCTCCAACAAGGCCTACTTGTTTAAAGGTGGAGCTCCAACTCTGTTTCTTAAGACTATATGTCCCAAATAGTCCAGCTTTGGCCTTAGTCAGTTTAGAATTCTTCTTGACAGGTCTCCGACTCTTTTTTATCTTCTGTAACGTTTCAGCCATCCCTTCTTTCTGCTCCTCCTGTTTGGCAGGTGTCCTTTCCTCCTCCATCTTTAGTTCCTTTTCTTGTCCAGCTGCCTGTTTTTTTGAGTATCGAGTCCCTCTCCAATTCAGTAGGCCCTTTGGGTTTGAAGGGCTCGTAGACAAAACATGGCCTTTCTCATTCATCTCTCGCAGCTTTCCCACGAGAAAGATCGACTCCTTCAAGCCAGCTTGTATTTCCTGTATTCCTTGTTTTAGTTCCATTCTGGTAATGTCGAAGAATCCCCTCTAGAGGGATTCTAGTTACTTAATGTCCTTTTCCCTTCCGATCCAAGAGTCAAATTTATTTGTATCAGTCTTTCTTTACTTTCAATATTTTGTAACAATATAACCGGTTAAAATTTAAGCTTTCAGTTTTTCAACTTTGACAGCTAATTTGACAGCTGTCAAAAGTTTTCTGTAGGTCCTCAGCAGGCTCTTTTCACGGGTTACTCCCGGGCTTGAGAAAAATTGTACTTAATCCAAAACAAAGTAAACTCTTGTCCTCCAGCACATTTACTTAGTCCTTTAGATCCGTGGAATTTATATCTTTTATCCAATCACAAGAATTCTTCCCGCAACCTTAGTTGACAGGTCCTTGCTTTAAACTGTCTACAATAGGGGGGAGACGGACTTCCTTTTTTTCACCTCCCCCGCTCGTGCCAAATCCAAAACCGAAATTTATAATCCAATTTCCAGGTTACTCACGGGTTGTTGTTCTTGATTTTAAAGTCCAAATTTTAGTAGGAAGAAGTCAGCGCTGTCCGACAAATGGCATGCGGCTTCGCTCGGCAGGGGAAGCGGGGGACTCAGCACCACGCCACTCCCCGGCACCCGTTCCGTAGCCTTTAAAAAGGCTCCTTCACGAGTCGGGAGGGCGCTTACGGTGCCCGCCGAGTCACCATGTCCACGGGCTCCGTGCCCGTGGTTTTTAAGGGTCCCCGTGTCGCCGGCACGGCAAGATCCAGCCCCCTGTCAAGCCGATTCCCTCCGGAGCTCGGAGGGAATCCGCCATTAGCCGGTCGCGCCAACCCGGAAGTCTGTTGTAACATTTCAACTTGACCTGATAGGCATACTTTTCTCTTATCAGTCACTATCTATTCTACATAATCCTGCTGTACAGGTAGGCAGAGACTAGAGAGATACACAAATGCTTTTTTTTCTCATCAGATTGCTCCATGACAGTTCCAGGAATACCAAACTTCTAAGAACAGAACTGGAACTGCATTCATGGAAAGTCTGCACACCCTATCCTACCACAGCAAATGGGAAGGGTGTGTGTAAGAATGCCACCTCTTAAAGAAGTGCCTGTAATTGCATGTGTATATGGGCTTGTTCTGTAGTGTCAGCTTGGTGTAAACATGTAGTAAATCTTGGTGGGATAGAACTATATACAGGCTGCATGTCCATGTCATGGACTCCACAGTACCCCATTTGATGCTCTATATCGGAATATTAATTTGAAAATTGCAAGCTTTTGTGAAAGCTGACTGGAATAAGAATTGGTTCCTAAATGCACTTTCTTGTTAGGACCACTTCACAAAAGACCATATCCTACACTGCTGTCATTTAAACTGACAGTACATTTTACCAAGAACACATTCTCACATAGCTTTTTCACCACATGCGTCCTAGGAAAAAATCTGATGCATGAAGTGGCCCTAAATTCTAACTCAATCAATATGCCGTTAGAGAATATATAGTAATTAAGGCATTATAATCTAAAGGGGTAAATGAAAATTAATAACTGATTGTATCAGATGATATTTTTTAAAAAATGTTGTAAAGTACATGCAAACAGTACTGGAGAGCGCAGAATGCTACAATTTGCTTCCTGCTTCCCAGGAGCACTGTGTTCAGCAGAATGCTTGCTATTGTTAAGATGGCCAGCTGTAGCTGGAGGCTCTAGGAGTAAACAACTGTTTTTATTCTAAAATAAGAGCTCAGGTTATTTTAGGTTATTTACTCTAGGTGGAAGCTAGAGAACACCTCTGAATCCCTATTACAAAAATATTTAAGCCACCTAAGCACAGCCTTCTAAGGCCCCACTCTTGATATTTAGCTGGGAGATGGAAAAGTATGGTTTTTTATCTGCTACAGATTACAGCTGAACTGATATGGTGACAAACTGTCTAGATTTGGAGTAGATAGGGCAGAGGACCGTCTGATTGTTTCTCCATGCATATCCATAACATAAGAATATGAGGTTTTAAAATAAATAAAACTGTGGAGTTTTGGGGTTGTTTTTTTTTAATATGACCAAAAAAGTTGCTATAAGAAATTAATAGCATATTTTCATACATTTGTGAATAGCAAAACAAGCATGTTGGGTGCATGTAGTAAAAGGCCAGTTCACAGATATCTGTATGTGGAAGCAAATCTTCAGCAGATATATCCCACCTCTTCCCATTCATTGCATCTTTTCATGTTAACTCCATCTGCATTTGCACACAGACACTGTTCTCAATGCTCTTGCTAAGAAATAAAGGAGTGGACAAATGGCACAAGTGGGACTATCGCCTCTTCATCCAATAATGAACATGGGAAGAGGTTCTATTCAAACTGAAGATTTTATATGTGACATGAGAGGGTGCATGCACCTGAATCTTATTGCTGTATAATGTTACATGCTCAGCCTAGCTCAAAGCTGAAGCTCAGACTGTCTGAAAGGTCAATATGCCAACTAAAAAAATACTCTGGTTAATAATGTTTAAAACAAACAAAATAATGTCAAGCAAGGATTTCCAAAACATGCTCTCCTCTGCCAAAAATTATAATACGAGTATTTACAGAGCAACGATGCTCCTAGGATTGCCTGTATATAGCATCATGAGCCCCCCCCCCCCCCGGCAACTTGTTTTAACAATGCCAAGAGATGTTGTAATAATTTCTGGTCCTAATATTTTGCTTCTGTAATCTGTTGCAAAATGCAGAGTAAAATTATTTTTTGCTGAATTCATGTCTAACAAATTGGATAAGGTCACAATCTCCCTGGTCTAGATTTCCATTCTTGAAAGGTTTTCATTAAGTATATTACACCCACCCCTTTCCACAACTGAGCTCACTTCCTTCCTGTCTGGCTTTGAACTTTACTGACAAGCAAGGACCAAGATCTCAGCACAGCAATTAGAGAAAAGGCTGTCTTTAAGGCAACTGCAGTTGCTTTGATCTTAACAGGCTCAACTTATTATGCTACAGTGAGTTTATCTACTATAGTTTGTTGCATTTGTCCTATTTATTTTACTTTATATGGTTGAAGTAATTTGCAAGTTGTCATGTCGAAGGTAAATCACTTTCCAACTATTCAGTCTGCATGTTCTCCACCCAATTCAGTATTTGCTTCTGAGTATGCTGTGAAATGCCATGGAAGTTGCCAGATTCTGACCTGCTGAGTCAAAGCTCAAAAACACCAATGCATTATTCCGGGAGAACCCAACTCTACTGGTGCAGCATGCCACTGTTCGGAAGTTAATGTCTAGAATATCATGTTTTAAATGTATTTAACATTTTATGATCACCTTGTAAGAGCTATGATATAAAAGGAACCTGTAAGTATTAAATTAAAGGACTCTAGTTCTGCTTCCTAACAGACAAGATGGCGCAAGATTGAATAGGGACTTGAGGCACCTGAAAATCTTGCTGTCTTGAAATTATTATAACAAGAGGCACTGGGAATAGGTCACAATTTGGTAAACCTAGAAAGTAAGAATCAGCTTTACCTTTCTACTCCCAGGAGCTTACCGTCAGAGTGTCAGATGCCACCATACAAGATCTTGTCCTAGCAACCATTTCCATTATAGTAGTAATGCTGTTTACCAGATCTCCACCCAACTATCACAGTTGCTGGTAAACTCACAATTCTTCATCCAGTAAGTTCAGCTGTGTTTTATTGCAGTCATTTCATTGGATCACGGGAAATTATAAATATGGTTCCCATGATACAAGCAGCAGACACGTTGCAAAGTAGCCTCCCATTATATAAATGTCATTTTATTCTTAGTAATTTCCAATGGTATTGTGTTGTAATTAGAATTCACACACACAGATTCACACACACACAGCCCAATAAAAAAGACAGCACATGTGTGCAGCACAAGGGGCTAGGAAAAGGAATTGATATGGGTGTCTCTGATAAGGCAAGGGTTCTAGTTGTACCGATATGCTGGCTCTAAGAACTGGTACAATCCTTCCTACTAGCTGCCACCTTGGTAAGAGCAAAGTCTAGTAATTGTTGCTTCTGCAACTTCTTACGTAAATTCAAAACATTTTTCTCCAAAAGGTAGAATAAATGTTTTTATTTACATATCATTATTTTTATACCAGGATTTTAAACCAACTTCAAACCAACATGTTCCACAACATTTTTTATGGCTGCAAATTTAAAACTCAAACGTTAACTATATTTTTTAAACCTTTACAAACACACACACACAAATATACAACTAATTTAAAAAAGAAAATAATTAAGATGAAAATCATTTCACCTTTGTGTTTGATTTCAAGCCAGATAACCTACCCTTTTAAAGGGTACATTTTTTAATAATTTTACAAAAATGTCTATTTAATAATACAACACCTTTGAATGCCTTCAGTAGTCATTATTTAAGGACAATCATCATATGCTCCAACTGCCATTTGAAGCCAGTAGTCCAAGCTCCTAAAAATTACGAAGTTGTATAAATTCTCCCCGCCTTTTAGGAAACCATGTTCACTTTCTTTCCAGGAAACAGGGCTGTCAGCAAAGCCATGAACAATGAGAGATATCCAGTGAGCCAACTTTGGTTCTTCAAAATAGGAACTGTTGTGGGGAGGAAAAGAGAAGCAAAACTATAAATTATATTAAGCTTTGCAATAGAAGTTAGATCATAGCTGTTCAAGCAAACAGCTTGGTCCTATGGATATATACAGAGAAATAAGTCTTTTTGATAAATAGTATGTACATAAGATTGTTCAAATAAACACACAGGGAGGGATTCACCTAACCAGCACCATCAGTAGAACTTCTGCTTGTGTAACAGGGCTTCCCCCTGCACCCCCCTCCCTGAAATTGGCTGTGAATCAAATGATTGGAAAAACACTGAAACAAATATAATATTCTGTTCAGTTTTGCATGTGCAACCCAATGCATGTATATTCAGAAATCAGTTCAGTGGTATTTATGCTGTTGTAAGTGTGTTTAGGGCTCAATTTGATCAACTCCAGGTGTAATTATAACATGCTAAATAGGACAGATTGTATAGCTAACTGCTTACCATATTTGTTCAAACAAATGAATTATCTTCTCTGGAAGTATAAAGCCGGTTATTGTACACAACAAAGCTTGTTCTACTGTTGTGCTCGGTTGAGGACATGAATATGTTGATAAGAAACTAGAAGATGTATTTTCTCTGCAAAAAAGAAGATATGCAAGACTCTTTTAATATTTTAACATTCCAACTGCTAAATAATTGTTCTGCTTGTGCACCATACAGCTAAATCACCAAGAGCTGAATAATTTCCCCTTTCACTGGACAAAATCCATTTCGTAAATTCTCCTGTACAATTCCCATTGTGTCAGTAGATTGTGCCCTTTGAGATCTGTGGACAACAGTGATGTTCAGCAGAAAAATTCAGCTTACTTTTTAATAACCCAGATATGATAATAACTATCCAAATGACATTATGTACTACAGTGTCTAAACAACTTTAATTTATAAAAATATTTATATACCACCAAATCACTTAAAATATCAAGGCAGTGTACAACAATTTATACAAGCATAATAAAACACAAAAGACAATAAAAACAATAGAAAATAATCATTAAAATGGCTGGGAAGTTTAAGCAGGGGCTTGGCTCTGTCGGCAGAAAAAGGACTTCAACAGATGCCTGAAAGTGGATGTCTTGTGTTGTGGATACTCCTCCTTTTGCTTGGCTGCTCCTTTCATTTTGAAAATATGATGGGTTTTGCCATTTTATAGTGATGTTTTTCCTACTATTTTTAATACTCGTGAGAGTGTGTGTGTGTATATAATTTGATGTTAAGCCAATTGGGTTTCTTTTGAAGAAAAATAGTTGGATATATATACTTACAACAAGCAACAGATACTTACAAGTCAGTGTGAGTGAAAATGGCACCTAGCCATTCAAATAATTCCTGAGCACTGCATGCTGTTTCTGGCTCTCCTTCCAATTTATTGCTCTCCAGAACTGGACACTGCACATTTCTTAATGTGCTGAATGTTATTTTTGGCTGAAGGGCCTGTATTTGGTTTTTGGAAAAGTATGACATCAAACTTGATTCTTCTGATCCTTGAATGCAAACAACACACCCCAAAAGTTAAAAAAAAGAAACAGACTTTAAAAGGAACATTTCCCCCCCACACTATTCAAACTCTTTTATGATTGTATGCAATTTGGAAAGATAGATTTAGTGAAATACAGTGTCAAAATTAAATCTACTGTTTATCTATGCCGTGCCAGAGCCTAAGATTTCCAACCTCCTCCTCTCAATCCCACAAGTTGTCACATTCCTTTTAGGATAAAACGTACACTTCCAGATCCATTTAGCACTTAGGAGAGCAAACAGACTGTGCCACTTTGCTGGAATTTGCGTGATCAACATTATTAGAGGTTTAAACTGAAAAATGAAATTATTGGGAAAATGCAAGAATACAGGAAGTGCACAAGGTCATAATTCTAATACACTCCTTATCCCATCCACACAATCTTTAAGGATTATTTGTATAATAATGCTTATTATTATTATCTTGTACATTTAATATATATATATGTGTGTGTGTGTGTGTGTACTCCCTCATTTACTGATTTCTCAAAATCCAAAAAATCAATTGTTTTTGGTGTCTAATATGTACTATCATCTCCCACAAATTTAGTTCTACTTTCGATGCCTAAGCATTCCAGCCTATTACATAAAAGAAACCCCATTTCTTAGAAAAGACGTGCACTTCCCAAACTAAAGTCTGCAGTCTTGCCAAACAAGGGGCTCTCATGACAGACAGATTACCCTTCCTATATTCCATTTACATGCACCTTAAATGTGTATAGACACCTATAGGTCACATGTAAAAACACCTGAATCAGCCTTCAGAATAGAATGGTATTTATAATGTATGGCTTCCGCCATTCCCTTTTATGGTTAACGTGCTGTTACCTGTTTGATGCCAAGCCATCAAGAAATCAAACTCTAGTGGCATTTTTTCCTTCAAGGCCCAGATCACTCTGTTGTATTTCTTACTATCAGGACTGAAGGTTGAATCAGTCAAGTCAATAGTAATAACTATTAAAAGAAGAAAGCATAAATTTTGATGTGAACATAGTATCAGTAGATCTTATGGTACCTGGATAACTAAGTAGGTACTCTTTCTAAAAAGAAGCTAAACATTGCGATAAAAAACATTAATGACTATACACCAGTTATTCATTATTTACAGTATTTATAGACCACCTTTCAACAGAAAACAAAAAAGATTCCATAAGAAAACATTCAGAATCTTCACTAATCCCCAAATGCCTGATGGAATGAAGGTATTTTCACCTGACTACAAAATGAGACCAGGAGACATGCAAACTTCCTCAGGAAGAGCATTCCACAGGAGCCACACAAAAAAAGTCCTGCTCCTAGGAGAGAATAACATTACCTCCCTAGAGGAAGGGTTCTACAACAAGGCCTCACTAGCACATTTTGAGACTCTGAGGAGTTTGAATAGGAGCATGTGCCCTGTGATATATATCGATCTCAGATTGTCCATGCTTTGCAAATGAGCTAGCAATTTTATTGCTGCATCACTAGGAGGGCTGTCCAATGAGTTGAGTATTATGATATAAATAGGGATGCACATTGAAGTAGGCACATGCATCTGCAAAAGCTACATGTGTTGAGAACTACTTATTTAAGTATTTCCCTTGCTTGATCAGGAAAATTGATCTGTAGGGGGCAAATCTGTTTATTCAAGCAGAATCCAATTCAAATTTCAAACCTCAAAAGCTGAGGGTGTGATGTCCTATATTCATAAGAAAGCCAAGAACTGAGGTGTTATGTAATAAATAGGTACTTACTGTATCTCATCGGCTTTTTACCAGAATACAGAGAAGGACGGCCTTGCAGTCCAAGCTCTTCATAAGTATCCTTGTCTACTGATATAATTAATTTGCCTATAAACAAAAATAATTGCAAGTAACCATATTTTCTAACTTCTTAATACATACTACAAAGTAAAAACACAAACACAAAATGAACTAATTACGCTGAATTAAAATTGTGAACAGTTATTACCAGAAGATAACAGGGATTAACTACATTGATTCTCATTTTCTGCTCTATTTTGGAAAGCAGCTTGTTACGTATACACATTCTGTGGAGTGGTTCATACACTTACCTGGCTAAGGATTGCCTATGTGTACTGGCATACAATATGATGTGAAGGCTGTAGACATAGGTCTATATGCTTTGAGGCCTGAGTCTTACAACCCTTAATACTCAAAAAGAAAATAAAAGGCAACGCGAATCAAGACTAGGCCTGGAATACCTTAGTTGCACATTTTCTTATATGTGTGTTGAGAAGTACAAACATGCACACTACATTTTCTACCTAAAAACATGATCTTTGGGCTAGGTGAGTATATGAATTACATCCCCCTCTCTCTTCTGTCGGCACACACACACACACAGCTTCTATAGACCACTAACTAGTCTAACTGAACTGAAGGATACTTTTTAGTACTATAAAATTTGAAAAACGCTAAATCTATTTGTTTTCAGCATGATATCATACCTGTTGGTAGCAGAGCAGCTGTATTGTCTTGGTCAATCCTTGTTTTATACGTAAGAGCATAACATGAACCTAAAACACAGAAAGACTTCAGAGTTTAATTGTTTCTTTTTTTAAAGTCGTTATAATAAAAACAAACAAACAAAAACTAATATCATGTTCTTCAAAGTAACTGCAATAGTTAAGAATGCCACTTCTACTTGTTGTGATGTTACTTCTAGTAAAAATGTAAAGGTAAAGGGACATGGGTGGCGCTGTGGTCTAAACCACTGAGCCTCTTGGGCTTGCTGAGTGGAAGGTCAGCAGTTTGAATCTGTGTGATGGGGTTGCTCGATCCCGTTGCTCTATCCCAGCTTCTGCAAACCTAGCAATTCGAAAGCACACCAGTGCAAGTAGATAGATCCTGCTGTGGCAGGAAGGTAAAGGGTGTTTCCGTGCACTCTGGCACTCGTCACCATGTCCCACTGCACCAGAAGCAGTTTAGTCATGCTGGCCACATGACCTGGAAAGCTGTCTGTTGGCCTGAAAGTGAGATGAGTGCCACACCCCATATTCATCTTTGATCAGACTTAACTGTCCAGGAGTCCTTTACCTTTTACCTTTACTTCTATTAACATCACAAGAAAATACTGCAATCAAGGACTACAACACCTAGCTTTCAACATGTACTGCAGCAAAAAACCAAACAAACAAACAACTCCTGCAGCCAGAAGACAAGGCACCAGTGCCCTCAAAACCCTCAGAACCATTATACTGGACACAATATTAGAGCCAACGTATTCCGAGGCTGTTACAACTGAATGAAATGCCAAAAAGCAAAAACAAACAACAACACCCAATTTTTCTAAGGTGCTTCTCTTCAAAAATCCTTCAGGAGCCAAAGATTTTCCTTAAATTAATTACATTCCACCTTTACGAAACAGAATTTCAGTCATGCTTGCTTATTTATTTCAATGGTTTCTTACCTTTCTTCACAAATGTGTTAATAAATTCCTGCGTAACTAACTCATGAAGTGACAAATTCTTCACCAAGTAGTACTGCCCAACATCTGCAACTGTATTTTTTAGTGCTTCTGGAACTGCTCCACAGTCAGGGATAAAAAAAGACACCTATTCAGAGAACATTTGGGATATAAATGAGGTATTATGATCATTAATAAACAGACTGCAAAATACCTTTTATACAGCTCCACAGATAAACATTAATACAATGCTGGCTGTTTTATATTAAATAATACCTCAAACAAAGTAGTGTTTTTAACCTATTATGAACAGTTAGTATCCAAATACTTGTGCATTTGTAACCAATTCTTCTACCAAGAAAGTCAAGATGACAAGGATTTATCCTGCTTTATTCTCCCAGCATTCCTGTGTTAGGTATGCTGTCTGTAGGCTTGTTCAGGCTTAACACAGTTACAAACTACCTCTACACATTTGCAAATGTTTGCAACAAAGTTTCTGGGACTGATGGAAGTCTGGAGTTCTCCAACATCTGTAGGGCCACAAGTATCCCCTCCTCCCCACGGAAAGCATGCAAGAGGAAAACTGTAGCTCTACAAGCAATATGGACTGGATACAAAAGGCCACATGTGATATATGTCCATGTTACATACCTAAAAATTTTTTGTTGTTGTTGACACCCATCTGTCTCAAGAGACAATGGGGTGTGCCTCTGGGGGCGGAGCTAAACTGCTGGAGAATCACAGTACCTGTTGGTTGCAGAGCCTGGTAACTCGTAACTGCTGCCTCCTCTGTTGTTTTCACTGTGTTAGCAGCACTGAAGTGACCACTCTGGGGTGAAATTTTGGACAATGGGTATGGAAGTCCTAGGCTGCCCAAACTACATAATCCTGCTCCCCAGCCTGCTGATGTTGTCCAAAGAAATGGAAAGCAATACATTTAGCACCAGCTTGGCTGCAGGAGTTGTCAGAAGGAGGCATACAAGATGCCATCCATCTATCTAAGGGACTCCACTCCTGAAGATATCCTGCAAGGCACTGAGTACTAAATACATTATACTGTTGGTATTAAGCTTTAATTTAATCTATACTTTCCCTTTTCCCTTCATTGTCTCATAAACCCTTTAGTGTTATGCCTTTTAGACAGTTAAACCATTCTGTCAGGGAATATTTTATTCTTTGCACAACCCTCAGTAGAATTTTAAACTTGAAACCAGCAAAAAATTAAATAATACAGTAGCTTTGGAGTGATGTGCCAAGATACTTTTAGGTTTTAAAACTAAGGGCCAAGTTAGATATGATGTAATAGGCTGATTTGTTTAAACGTGGGTCAACCCCACTCATGTCTGATTTTTAGAACAAAAGGCTCATGTAAGGGTGGTGAGTGAAGCTATCTTTAAACTCATAGCCATGCAGCTGTGTGTCACATCTAGTTTGGCCCATATTCTGTTTTAAGTATGTGCTTATTGAAGCCATGATTTTGGATTGTGTTACTGAATAGAATTGACACTGGTGGTTTTTAATCTGTTTTATGTTTTGTTCTTTTTAATTTCATTGGATGGCTGTGTTGGTGCTGTTCTGTAGTATAACATGCTGGTTGATTTTTAATTTTATATGTACCGTAAGTTGGTTAGAGACTGAATAAATAAGTCTTGAATGGGTTGAGTTTTTAAAATGCTGTTCTCATGAGATAGAAACGTTAAATAAATTCCACATTCTTAAAGATAATGTCTGACACTATTAATGTATTGCAGCAAAAGCAATACAGTCTTGCAAGTACCTTAAATAACTAACATATATATTGTGGCATAAGCACTTGTGAAGATTTCACCAAAGGCATAAAACACTATATTCAGTTGGCAGAGATGTGTGTCCATGGGCACATATTTTGCAGCCAACTGGCATCATTTGATATTACAAAAACAAAAACCTCAGGCCAAATGGCAGTGATGTGGTGGACCAAGAATGATGTATTGCTACTTACACAGCAGCATAAACAATGTCATATCTAGAGAAGCTGTTAGTCAATCCTGCCTACATACCAGATACATATACATCTCAAAATCTACTAAATTAGCTGAGCAGAGGAACAGGTAAGTTACAGTTAAGGGGCAACACGGGGCGAAACTAGCCTTTATTTCACTCAGGTCAAAGACCCAGTTTGGCACCCACCCACCCATTTATGCACACACACACAGGCTGGGTGCCTCAATGATGCCCCTGGGAAGCTTTACCTGGGGCAAAAAATGCAGCCCCCCCCCCCGCAGCTATGGCACTGGATAATATGCCGTTTTATTTTGAAAAGACTTGTTGTGTCCAGAGGGGGGGGGGGGTTGAGCAGGAACTTGGGGAAACTGAATTCCCTTACCTTTTAAAAATTAAATAATTATTATTTTTGTCTGGGGGGAGAGGCTGGAACAGATATACACCCAATGCCTGAGCCAAATATAGATTGCCTACACCCTGTAATCAATAAAGCTGTGGCTATTAATAATCCAGATCATTGACTGCCTGTGTTTATTAATCACATCTTACGTTTAGCCACTTCTGTGGCGGTGGGAGCCCACAAAAAAACAAACTTTGTGGTGAATTCCCTCACCTTTTTCTCCAGAAAGAAAGAAAAGGAAAAAAATTAGGTAGGACCAATCAGAAAGCCACAAAATAGTAATTTTAAGAACTATGATTTGGAAAACCGTTAAAAAGACATGCAATGAAATTCAACCAAGGGGAAGCAAGGAAGTCACTTAATAATGCTAATAAGTGTAATTTTTAATAAGGTTATGATTTATGTTTGTTTGTTTTATGTGTTTGTTTGTTTGTTTATAATGTTGTGAAAATCAATAAAAAACATTTTGAAAAAAGAAAGAAAGCCACAGAATAGTAAGCAAGGAACACTCTCCCCCCTTTATCAGGATGGATCAATCAATAGAGGGGGGAACTGCTTTGGTATTGAAGCCTTAACAGCTACATGGCCAAAAATTAAAACAAAACCCTGCCCTATAGCCTTAGAAGGAGCAGGACGCTAGGAGTTACCACGCATTTCAATAATTCGCCCCTTTTATCACTGCCACATGGCCATGAAACTCAGCAAGCACCGCCTAGGGGTTTCAATTTTACATAAAGGCTTTTAAGAAACGGCCATTCGCCACACCAGTAATCGCAGATACACCCGTGGAAGTCAGTGAGGCGGTGCAATCCTGAACCACCTCATCCCTCGGAAGCCACCAGCGAAGTTCGCGCAGACTTGAGGCGCTCAGGATTCTCCTCAGGGGGAACCGCTACCCGCACTCTCACCCCCACCCCCCACTCACCTGGCAATTGAAGGCGTGGTCCCGCACGCGGGCCGCGTGGCGGGACCGCTCGTGCCGCACGTGGCTCCCCTCGCACACCAGCACGTGACGGGGCCCCTCGCGGAGCCACCTCAGCGGGGCGAACATGCCGCGCCGCGTTCCCTTTCCGAGCGGCCGCGCGCGCGCCGAGGAAGCTGGAACCGGCCAATAAAAGGAAGGCGGGGCATAAGACGTCACTCGTTCGTAAGGGAGGCGGTCTGTGGGTTGGGAACAAGGGGCGGAGGGAAGGAGGTACGCGCATGCGCGCTCGCCGTTAGGGAAGCGCGAGCGCCGTCGCTTTACAAAGGTTGCCCGCGCTTGCTTTGGGTTTGAGGGACGGTTGAGAGAGGGGAGCGGCTGGGTGCTGAGGAAAGAATTAAAAGCCCTGCAGAGAGAATCATGGGACTCGTGAAAACACAAATTAATCAATTAATCAAAAATAGAATAGAATAGAATAGAATAGAATAGAATAGAATAGAATAGAATAGAATAGAATAGAAAGAGTTCAGTGTGACTGTAGTTGACTCAGGGGAAGTCGCAGTGCGAAAAGAACACCACTGAAAATGAAACTTTTTTCCTCTAATGACCTCATAGTGATGATATAACTTTTCAAGGCATTTATTTGCACTTCGTCCTATGCACAATAAGGCTGAACAGAGTTACATTTGAATAAAAGGCTGAAAATTACAAGAGTATGCTCATTAGTTTGTGGTGAAAAGGCCATTGAAAAGCGCTTAGAATCTGGAAAGGTGACCATAAGGGAATTTTTCAGAGCTAATAAGAGTGCCCACATCTCTGAAACTTTTAGCTGGCTTGCATTGAAAGTTCATTATATGGCCAGTTTGTTGGAAGGGGTTACTGGTTTTGTTTTATTCTCTTATCCGCATGTATTTTGTGTTCTCATGTTGTATTTTTATGTTCTGAACCACCCTGTGATCTTCAGGTGAAGGGTGGCATATAAATTTAATTAATGATGATGATGAAACATAATAACAAAATGGTACACCATGCCAATATTCTGTTGGGTTTCCCAACACACAGGTCAGTATTGCAACTACAAAAAGGCAGGTTTTCAGCTGGTCCCTTAGCTGGTTGATGCATTGATGGTAGCAGCCTTTCCTTTCTGGAGGCGGTTGCCAGGCAACAGCTCCTTCCCAGGTCCACGGAGGAAAGGGAGCAGGGCTGAGCGGGTGGAACTTATCCAGCCCATGTTAGAACTTCAGCATGCAGCAGCTTTATAATATCCCTGCACGTGTCGATCTGGTGCCTATAGTTGCATTTCAAATTATTTCCATCCACCTACCTCATGGGTGCCGCTATGTGCATCATGCCTAGGTGTGTGTATATCTTGGGCCTCTTATAACACAGATGGAAACACGGCTATTTCTGTTCAAATGTGACTTGGGGACCTTTCTTACTATACGTCTTCAGCACTCCCTTCCCCTGTAAATCGTTGTCCAGCCTATTGAGACTTAGGTCGCCTGCACAAGAAATGCACCACTCTGTTCCGTACAGCACCTAGCATATTGTTTTACATGCACGTTAGACCAAAAGTAGTCTTGGCTAGCCGACCTAACCGGAAGAGTCCGCGACCAGAAGGAGGAGGAGTATCAGGAAGAGTGGATTAAATTTAATGATTACTTAGTTAAATATGTTAAATTAACTGAAAACAGCTTGCAGATACTTACCCGTAATTGGTTTAGGATTTTATTTATGTTAAGTGATGAATTAATATGTTTAATTTCATAATGTGAAGATCTAAGGATGTTAATGTTTAAGTTAAATTTTATAAGAACTGTGATTTGGAAAACCGCTAAAAGGATATGCAATGAAATTCAACCAAAGGGAAGCGAGGAAGTCACTTAACAATGTTAATAATTTTCAATAAGGCTATGATTTATGTTTGTTTGTCTTATGTGTTCGTTCGTTTGTTTGTTTGTTTATAATGTTGTGAAAACCAATAAAAAAATTTGGGGTGGGGGGAAAGTAGTCTTGGCAATATGCAATTGCTGGATTCTGTTCAGTCATGAGTTTGCTAAGGGGAGAGAATGATACTGAGGAAAGACAGCCAACGGGCATAGGGCAACTGTCGAAACTGGATACAAGTTAAAACCCTATTCGTTAACCTCTTTGGATCACATAAGCCTAACATGGCTCTGTTGGAGTAAAATAAGATTCTGCCACTCTGATCATTTTAGAAGACGCTGAAGGACAAGAACGTGACAAATCAATGATTTGACAGCCTTCCAGTATTTACTCAGCTTTTTCTTCTGAAGTTACTGTACATCTCCAATCAATGTCTCTTTTATATGCGACTAAGACATGTTCTCTCAGGAGAGAAAAGCAAAGTGTTCCAGGTAATTGCATCTTAACAGCAGAAGAACATTATACTTAATGTTTGTGGATACTGGTTGAGGCAGGAGTTACCAAGTAACTGTTGCACATATTTTCATATGTGACAACAAAAGGGAATAATATTTTTCATGGAACATCTCAACAAAGGTTATAGGAAATATAGGGTAAAAATAAATAAGCTGTAACTATTGGCATTTATATAACACTTTGTGGGAGCAATTCTGTGCACAAGAATCTGGTGTAAAGCAAGCTGGTGTAAATTAAGCTAGCATAAAGTTACACCAGATCCAAATGCTATTCAGCAGTAGAGCTGCTGTTCTGCCTAAGCCTGGCAAAGGGAAAACAAGCCTTTAAAAATGTTGTGTGTTGGGTTGCTAGGTCACATGACCAAGCTGAGTGGGGAATCAGTCAGCTGAGCCAGAGATCTACTGCAGCCTAAGCTCCTCCTTCTGGTGGATCTTGCTTTAGGATTGTCCTCTATGCATATGAAATGTGTTAGGATTTTTGTCTCATTTAGTCCCACAACAACCATGTGAAGTACTGGTAGTTTATGTTGGCTGTGAGATAGTTTGATAATTAGCCAAAAGGCACTCACTGAACTTTATAACAAAAGCTGCAACAGGAAATCCTGATTTGGACTGTATCCATGGTATAGCAGTATATTAGTAATAATAATGCCATGGTGTATGTATGTGTAAGCCTTTCCCCTGTGCTGTTGCCCCTGTCCAAATCAATATTGTCTGTTTCCTCCTCTGTGACTAACATCAGTTACAGTGGCCAATGTAGACTGGAGCCTCATCATAAGGGAAGGCTATTGCCTAAAATGATGATTTTCAAAGGATTCTATTTACTTACTAACATTGTTATATATGCCAAGTACTTCCTCTGTGTATTTTTCAGCCACGGGCACATTCTTACGGCTTTCTGACTGCTTGAATACTAAGAAGTATATCAGATTGCAGCACAGAGCAGAAAACTGAATTAAAGGGTAATGTAATTTTAATTTTCATGCATTCTGACTAATCTGTTGCAATTAAGGGCATAATTAAAATCTAATTATATAAAATTTATTCCTATACTTTAAATGCTTTATTTTTCACTGTACCATTTTGGAGTGCCATATTAGTATTCCAAGCATTTGTGCTTCTAATTCTTTTCATACAATTACTTCGGTAAAATGAAACCTATGTGTTACATTCAAACAGTTGTTCATATAAAAGCCTGAAGTACATGGTGTAGTCTAGCAGCCATATTTTCCAGAAGTAATGAAGGTACATATATCTAAGTAATGACTCTTAATTTCAGGGTTGTGGGTTGAAGCCCCATGTAGGGCAAAAGATTCCTACATTGCAAAGGGTTGGACTTGATTATCCTTTCCTTCCCTCCCAACTCTTCAATTCTATGATTCTATACTAGGAATTTCTATGATCTCTTTTAGTTTTAGCAATGCTAGAGCCTTAGAAACTCCAAGACCATTTACTAGTATCATAAAAAGGTAAAGGGACCCCTGGCCATTAGGTCCAGTCTGACCGACTCTGGGGTTGCGGCGCTCATCTCGCTTTATTGACCGAGGGAGCCGGCGTACAGCTTCTGGGTCATGTGGCCAGCATGACTATGCCGCTTCTGGCGAACCAGAGCAGCGCACGGAAACGCCGTTTACCTTCCCGCCAGAGCTGTACCTATTTATCTACTTGCACTTTGACGTGCTTTCAAACTGCTAGGTTGGCAGGAGCAGGGACTGAGCAACGGGAGCTCACCCTGTTGTGGGGATTCAAACCGCCGACATTCTGATCAGTAAGTCCTAGGCTCTGTGATTTAACCCACAGTGCCACCTGCGTTTGCTGTAATTTAGCAGTGTCAATGCAGGCAGTGGGATCTGCCCTATATCTTCTGCTGTGAAGACAGATGCAAATCATTCATTTAGATTCTCTGCAATCTCTTTATCATCTTTTAGCACAGCTTTCACTCTCTTGCCATCCCATGGAATGCAAAGTACCAGCCTCCAGCTGCTCCAGCCTCTTCATTTCCTTGGCATTTTTTAAAGGAACTGTAAGGGTGGGGGCAGTTGAAAGGGCACACACTAGGCAGGTGCCAAACTGGTTTCAGGGGCATATCTAACATGTAGGCTTTGTCTGATGTATGCTCATGGCTTCATCTCTCTCAACTGCTACATATAGCAGTTATTTTCTATTGCTATTTTATTCCCCTCTGACCACCCATAATTAATTTCTTTTCATTTGCTTTGTGTTAGCCCTCTCTTCTCAAAGCCGTGTTCTCATTTATTGATTTTGCGGGCCTATTATCTTTATAAAGAAAGACTACACAATGTAAAAGTGACAACATTAAGATTAGGGTGTTTTTTTTAAATACCTACCTATGTATCTTGAACATGCAGTGGGTTATCAAGATAGAAGTGTAATTGTACATTTTTTTTTCTTTGCCAACCATCCTTCCAAATTAGCTGACTTAAAAGTAAACTATATGCTGTAATTTGCTGGGAAGGAAATGAAATGGGTAGTCTGACTTTTATTCCATTTAGTTTTGATAAGCATGGCAATGTAGTCCCAGGTGATTGAAAAATAATTATCCAATTTCTGGCTGCACGCTCAGAGCAATACTCAGGTTTTCAGTGTTCATACTGGCAATTTAGTTGCCAAAGGATTTTGCCGTTTATGATTTAATTAAAGATCTCTAAGCTGTACTCTGTTCTCATTTATATTGGTACAGAACATCTGGGCAGTGGAAGTTCTCAGTGCATAAAGCGGCATCAGTAAAAGTGAACTAAAGCAAAAATTCAGAGAACTTAAAGCAGTATGTTTTGAATTATGGGGGCTGCATGATCTTGCGCTGCAGCAAAGATGGCCTCCACTGTGCCGCTGCTTGTACCCGTGCAAGCTAGCTAGTACTTTGACAGCTCACCAGCCTAAGTCTGGGCTATAAAACAATTTGCATTCATGTTGCTACCCTTAACAGCAACAGTTAACAGACAGGTAAAGGCACTGAGCAGTTCTCAGGATGCTGATGACTTTTTTGAAGTATGGCATCCATTTCTAACTTTCTCAAATGAAAACAATATGGTCTGGCATCCACCACATACACATGGCTGGCTATTGAACAATGCACTCCATTGTTGAAACCATCTTGTCCTACTTGAGTGTGTGCAATTTGTTACTGTGTTGGAGGGATTTAATTTTGTAGCATGTATTTACTGAAACACCTTTAAAACTAACACCCCCCTACAGATTGGTGGATTGGGCTGGTCTCAAGTAACATACTCCGGAGTTCACTTCTGAACCAAATTCCATTTTGGAGGATGAGTAGTAGCCTAGCACAGGATGTATCTGTGTGTAGTAAATGCTTTTTAAAGATTCTAGTTGCATGTGTTTTTTTAAAGGAAAGGACTTCTTCACCTTTATTAGTTGTTCAAAGGAGGGAATTTCCCGCAGGTGTAGCATGTCCTCTATTTTGTCTGGCTTCTTGACACAAAATTCACATAAAGCCAAAGCACTGTGATGCACACTTCCCTGGAGCAAGCCAGCTGCAAACTTAATAGAGTGAATGTGCATGCAATAATGCCTAGATAGACCTCAGATGGCTGTGATTTTGATTTAAGTTCTTTTTTTCCTGCTCCAATATTGTTTGCAAATAATATGGAAATGCTAAACCTGTGCTATATTTCAGTTTAGTTTCACTATATCCCATTATTAGTTTCAAACACCAAAGTGTGCCTATGATTACAGCCCTGATTCTAGATAACAGCATGAGGCTTAGTTTGGCATGTGGTTTAATTTGCGCCAGGGTTTAGCTCAATGCTGTTTTTCAGAGACAAACTTTGGCCCGCATATGTGAAGTGAAAATACAGTGAGTCTGAGGATAACACACACTTCCACACTTCCTAACAGAGACCCAGAGTGGTAGAGTTGGAAGGGGCCATACAGTCCAACCTCCCACAATGCAGGAATCTGAGTTAAAGTATATGGTCACCATTGAGGAACAATTCATTCAAGCATGTCTAGCCGTATTAGGGCATGAACTCCAGCGATAGAATATCATTTACAAACCGGGTGGCCATGAAGACAATCTACAAATCCTGTGACTCTGAAAGATGCCCATCATTTAATCGCAATCGCATGCAGATCAACAAGCAGCCAAGTTAAGCTTCTCTGCTTGACCAGCTGCACCAAAGGAAGGCGGGGGGGGGGGGAGAGAAAACTTTATGGGCCTGAGATAATGACTTTTAGATACATTTGAGCTCAGAGTATGCTCATTAGTTTGTGGTGAAAAGGCCATTGAAAAGCGCTTAGAATCTGGAAAGGTGACCATAAGGGAATTTTTCAGAGCTAATAAGAGTGCCCACATCTCTGAAACTTTTAGCTGGCTTGCATTGAAAGTTCATTATATGGCCAGTTTGTTGGAAGGGGTTACTGGTTTTGTTTTATTCTCTTATCCGCATGTATTTTGTGTTCTCATGTTGTATTTTTATGTTCTGAACCACCCTGTGATCTTCAGGTGAAGGGTGGCATATAAATTTAATTAATGATGATGATGAAACATAATAACAAAATGGTACACCATGCCAATATTCTGTTGGGTTTCCCAACACACAGGTCAGTATTGCAACTACAAAAAGGCAGGTTTTCAGCTGGTCCCTTAGCTGGTTGATGCATTTGTAGTTGCAATACTGACCTGTTTAATTTCATAATGTGAAGATCTAAGGATGTTAATGTTTAAGTTAAATTTTATAAGAACTGTGATTTGGAAAACCGCTAAAAGGATATGCAATGAAATTCAACCAAAGGGAAGCGAGGAAGTCACTTAACAATGTTAATAATTTTCAATAAGGCTATGATTTATGTTTGTTTGTCTTATGTGTTCGTTCGTTTGTTTGTTTGTTTATAATGTTGTGAAAACCAATAAAAAAATTTGGGGTGGGGGGAAAGTAGTCTTGGCAATATGCAATTGCTGGATTCTGTTCAGTCATGAGTTTGCTAAGGGGAGAGAATGATACTGAGGAAAGACAGCCAACGGGCATAGGGCAACTGTCGAAACTGGATACAAGTTAAAACCCTATTCGTTAACCTCTTTGGATCACATAAGCCTAACATGGCTCTGTTGGAGTAAAATAAGATTCTGCCACTCTGATCATTTTAGAAGACGCTGAAGGACAAGAACGTGACAAATCAATGATTTGACAGCCTTCCAGTATTTACTCAGCTTTTTCTTCTGAAGTTACTGTACATCTCCAATCAATGTCTCTTTTATATGCGACTAAGACATGTTCTCTCAGGAGAGAAAAGCAAAGTGTTCCAGGTAATTGCATCTTAACAGCAGAAGAACATTATACTTAATGTTTGTGGATACTGGTTGAGGCAGGAGTTACCAAGTAACTGTTGCACATATTTTCATATGTGACAACAAAAGGGAATAATATTTTTCATGGAACATCTCAACAAAGGTTATAGGAAATATAGGGTAAAAATAAATAAGCTGTAACTATTGGCATTTATATAACACTTTGTGGGAGCAATTCTGTGCACAAGAATCTGGTGTAAAGCAAGCTGGTGTAAATTAAGCTAGCATAAAGTTACACCAGATCCAAATGCTATTCAGCAGTAGAGCTGCTGTTCTGCCTAAGCCTGGCAAAGGGAAAACAAGCCTTTAAAAATGTTGTGTGTTGGGTTGCTAGGTCACATGACCAAGCTGAGTGGGGAATCAGTCAGCTGAGCCAGAGATCTACTGCAGCCTAAGCTCCTCCTTCTGGTGGATCTTGCTTTAGGATTGTCCTCTATGCATATGAAATGTGTTAGGATTTTTGTCTCATTTAGTCCCACAACAACCATGTGAAGTACTGGTAGTTTATGTTGGCTGTGAGATAGTTTGATAATTAGCCAAAAGGCACTCACTGAACTTTATAACAAAAGCTGCAACAGGAAATCCTGATTTGGACTGTATCCATGGTATAGCAGTATATTAGTAATAATAATGCCATGGTGTATGTATGTGTAAGCCTTTCCCCTGTGCTGTTGCCCCTGTCCAAATCAATATTGTCTGTTTCCTCCTCTGTGACTAACATCAGTTACAGTGGCCAATGTAGACTGGAGCCTCATCATAAGGGAAGGCTATTGCCTAAAATGATGATTTTCAAAGGATTCTATTTACTTACTAACATTGTTATATATGCCAAGTACTTCCTCTGTGTATTTTTCAGCCACGGGCACATTCTTACGGCTTTCTGACTGCTTGAATACTAAGAAGTATATCAGATTGCAGCACAGAGCAGAAAACTGAATTAAAGGGTAATGTAATTTTAATTTTCATGCATTCTGACTAATCTGTTGCAATTAAGGGCATAATTAAAATCTAATTATATAAAATTTATTCCTATACTTTAAATGCTTTATTTTTCACTGTACCATTTTGGAGTGCCATATTAGTATTCCAAGCATTTGTGCTTCTAATTCTTTTCATACAATTACTTCGGTAAAATGAAACCTATGTGTTACATTCAAACAGTTGTTCATATAAAAGCCTGAAGTACATGGTGTAGTCTAGCAGCCATATTTTCCAGAAGTAATGAAGGTACATATATCTAAGTAATGACTCTTAATTTCAGGGTTGTGGGTTGAAGCCCCATGTAGGGCAAAAGATTCCTACATTGCAAAGGGTTGGACTTGATTATCCTTTCCTTCCCTCCCAACTCTTCAATTCTATGATTCTATACTAGGAATTTCTATGATCTCTTTTAGTTTTAGCAATGCTAGAGCCTTAGAAACTCCAAGACCATTTACTAGTATCATAAAAAGGTAAAGGGACCCCTGGCCATTAGGTCCAGTCTGACCGACTCTGGGGTTGCGGCGCTCATCTCGCTTTATTGACCGAGGGAGCCGGCGTACAGCTTCTGGGTCATGTGGCCAGCATGACTATGCCGCTTCTGGCGAACCAGAGCAGCGCACGGAAACGCCGTTTACCTTCCCGCCAGAGCAGTACCTATTTATCTACTTGCACTTTGACGTGCTTTCAAACTGCTAGGTTGGCAGGAGCAGGGACTGAGCAACGGGAGCTCACCCTGTTGTGGGGATTCAAACCGCCGACATTCTGATCAGTAAGTCCTAGGCTCTGTGATTTAACCCACAGTGCCACCTGCGTTTGCTGTAATTTAGCAGTGTCAATGCAGGCAGTGGGATCTGCCCTATATCTTCTGCTGTGAAGACAGATGCAAATCATTCATTTAGATTCTCTGCAATCTCTTTATCATCTTTTAGCACAGCTTTCACTCTCTTGCCATCCCATGGAATGCAAAGTACCAGCCTCCAGCTGCTCCAGCCTCTTCATTTCCTTGGCATTTTTTAAAGGAACTGTAAGGGTGGGGGCAGTTGAAAGGGCACACACTAGGCAGGTGCCAAACTGGTTTCAGGGGCATATCTAACATGTAGGCTTTGTCTGATGTATGCTCATGGCTTCATCTCTCTCAACTGCTACATATAGCAGTTATTTTCTATTGCTATTTTATTCCCCTCTGACCACCCATAATTAATTTCTTTTCATTTGCTTTGTGTTAGCCCTCTCTTCTCAAAGCCGTGTTCTCATTTATTGATTTTGCGGGCCTATTATCTTTATAAAGAAAGACTACACAATGTAAAAGTGACAACATTAAGATTAGGGTGTTTTTTTTAAATACCTACCTATGTATCTTGAACATGCAGTGGGTTATCAAGATAGAAGTGTAATTGTACATTTTTTTTTCTTTGCCAACCATCCTTCCAAATTAGCTGACTTAAAAGTAAACTATATGCTGTAATTTGCTGGGAAGGAAATGAAATGGGTAGTCTGACTTTTATTCCATTTAGTTTTGATAAGCATGGCAATGTAGTCCCAGGTGATTGAAAAATAATTATCCAATTTCTGGCTGCACGCTCAGAGCAATACTCAGGTTTTCAGTGTTCATACTGGCAATTTAGTTGCCAAAGGATTTTGCCGTTTATGATTTAATTAAAGATCTCTAAGCTGTACTCTGTTCTCATTTATATTGGTACAGAACATCTGGGCAGTGGAAGTTCTCAGTGCATAAAGCGGCATCAGTAAAAGTGAACTAAAGCAAAAATTCAGAGAACTTAAAGCAGTATGTTTTGAATTATGGGGGCTGCATGATCTTGCGCTGCAGCAAAGATGGCCTCCACTGTGCCGCTGCTTGTACCCGTGCAAGCTAGCTAGTACTTTGACAGCTCACCAGCCTAAGTCTGGGCTATAAAACAATTTGCATTCATGTTGCTACCCTTAACAGCAACAGTTAACAGACAGGTAAAGGCACTGAGCAGTTCTCAGGATGCTGATGACTTTTTTGAAGTATGGCATCCATTTCTAACTTTCTCAAATGAAAACAATATGGTCTGGCATCCACCACATACACATGGCTGGCTATTGAACAATGCACTCCATTGTTGAAACCATCTTGTCCTACTTGAGTGTGTGCAATTTGTTACTGTGTTGGAGGGATTTAATTTTGTAGCATGTATTTACTGAAACACCTTTAAAACTAACACCCCCCTACAGATTGGTGGATTGGGCTGGTCTCAAGTAACATACTCCGGAGTTCACTTCTGAACCAAATTCCATTTTGGAGGATGAGTAGTAGCCTAGCACAGGATGTATCTGTGTGTAGTAAATGCTTTTTAAAGATTCTAGTTGCATGTGTTTTTTTAAAGGAAAGGACTTCTTCACCTTTATTAGTTGTTCAAAGGAGGGAATTTCCCGCAGGTGTAGCATGTCCTCTATTTTGTCTGGCTTCTTGACACAAAATTCACATAAAGCCAAAGCACTGTGATGCACACTTCCCTGGAGCAAGCCAGCTGCAAACTTAATAGAGTGAATGTGCATGCAATAATGCCTAGATAGACCTCAGATGGCTGTGATTTTGATTTAAGTTCTTTTTTTCCTGCTCCAATATTGTTTGCAAATAATATGGAAATGCTAAACCTGTGCTATATTTCAGTTTAGTTTCACTATATCCCATTATTAGTTTCAAACACCAAAGTGTGCCTATGATTACAGCCCTGATTCTAGATAACAGCATGAGGCTTAGTTTGGCATGTGGTTTAATTTGCGCCAGGGTTTAGCTCAATGCTGTTTTTCAGAGACAAACTTTGGCCCGCATATGTGAAGTGAAAATACAGTGAGTCTGAGGATAACACACACTTCCACACTTCCTAACAGAGACCCAGAGTGGTAGAGTTGGAAGGGGCCATACAGTCCAACCTCCCACAATGCAGGAATCTGAGTTAAAGTATATGGTCACCATTGAGGAACAATTCATTCAAGCATGTCTAGCCGTATTAGGGCATGAACTCCAGCGATAGAATATCATTTACAAACCGGGTGGCCATGAAGACAATCTACAAATCCTGTGACTCTGAAAGATGCCCATCATTTAATCGCAATCGCATGCAGATCAACAAGCAGCCAAGTTAAGCTTCTCTGCTTGACCAGCTGCACCAAAGGAAGGCGGGGGGGGGGGAGAGAAAACTTTATGGGCCTGAGATAATGACTTTTAGATACATTTGAGCTCAGCGCGTCTTCAACTCTGTACAGTACTTAAGTAACGATTGTAGTGGGACCGTTTCTAAGGCACTGACTGAAATAGTTGCAGCTTTCCCCTGGGCATTATCCATCGAAGTTGCCAAAAGCAGGAGAGGAAGGAAAAAGGGGGAGCTGCCTCAGGAACAGCTTCCTGTAGCGAAGAGAGGGCTGCCTCTGACATTTCATTTCCTCCCTGCGCCAGGGAGCAGCCCAAACTGAGTCTTACTACTGCTCGGCAACGCCACTTTCGAGGAGGGGGGACTCCTGGTGGGCGTGGCGAGGCCAAGCCTCCTGCAGGCGAAGAGCTGCATCTAGGGCTCGTTCTAGCCCGGATTCGAAGGGGTGCTTCCCCCTTTTACTTCTCACCCCCCCCCCACGACATACACACCCCGAGGAAAGGGTTAGGCACGCGTCCCCGCCCGGGACTGCGAGAGAAACAGCTACGTGCTTTGTAGCCTGTGGCGAATGTCTTTCCTGACTGGTTCCTGTGGGAGGTCCCGCCCCGCCCCACACTTCCCGGGGGTGTGGAGGGAGCGCAGGAGGCAGGGAAAAGGGGGCGCGCCCCCTTCGCCCAGCGCGCCACGGGCTTTCGCGAGCAGCCTCGCAACTGCGACAAAACGACCCTGCTTGGAAAGCGGACCGGAGCCCCCGACGGCCGCCGCTCGGATGGAAACTTAAGCAGGGAGGGCGGAAGCCCCGGACTCGGCCGAGAGCGAGCGAGGCGCCGCGTCGGCGTCATGCTATGGAGAGCAGGGGTCCCGCGGTGCTGGGCTTGCTAGCTTCCTTCGGCGAGCGCCCGGCGGCTGAGGAGATCGCCTCGGCTGCGCCATGGCGAGCGGCGGGCAGCGCGGAGGCGGGAGGCGGCGGCGGCAGCGGCAGCAGCGCCGTCGAGCGGGACTGCGCGGGGGAGAAGAAGGAGCTTCCCGAGGAGGCGCTTCTGGAGTTGCGCCGCCGCCGCGGGCGCTCGCTCTCCCTGCCCGCCAGCCCGACGCTGGCGGCCGCGCGGCTCTTCCCGCGGGGCCGCCTCGAGGGGGACAGTGACGGCGACCAGGACGACGACGAGGACGGAGCGGGGGCGTCGGCGTCGGGGGGCGGCAGCGGCAACTGCTGCACCAAGTGCAAGAAGCGGGTGCAGTTCGCCGACTCGCTGGGCTTGTGCCTGGCCAGCGTGAAGCACTTCAGCGCCGCCGAGGAGCCGCAGGTGCCGCCCGCCGTCCTGTCCCGCCTGCAGAGCTTCCCCATGCGCCAGAAGGACTTCGAGGAGTTCAGCGCCGCCCTGGCGGGCCTGGGCGCTTGCGCCGCGCCGGCCTTGCGCCCGCTGCACTTGCCTCAGGCGCTCCAGTTGGCGCCGCCGCCGCCGCCCGACGGGCCCGGGCGGCTTCAGGGCCAGCGCGTGTGCCTGGAGGAGGCGACGGGCACGGCTCTGGCCGGGGCCCCCACAGACGTGCGCGGCGTGGTGAGGGTGCTCAGCTGCCCGGGCCCCAAAGAAGTGACGGTGCGCTACACGTTCAACGAGTGGCTCTCCTTCTTGGACACCCCCGCGGCGCCGCTGCCTCCGCCGCCCGCGGACCCCCCGGAGCCCTGCAGCCCCGTCGAGCGCTACCAGTTCACCCTGTGCCTCCCGCCCGGTCTGCAAGAGGGCACGGCCGTGCATTTCGCCATCTGCTACCGCAGCCAGCAGGGCGAGTACTGGGATAACAACGGCGGGGCCAATTACACCCTTAGCAGCCCGGAACAATCCGCGCCTCCCTTTTATTGACACCGACCAGGCGCCCGTCAGCTTGCCTTCCTCGGTTGCCAGAGAACCTCGGAGCAAGGAGCCAGCTGTGCTTTGCCTCGCACCGCGTGCTTTACAGCCTTCCGAGCCCCGCGACCTCCAGGAACTGCCATCGCCTTGCCTTTGTGCCTTCCACCCCAATCCTTTGGAAAGCGGATCGGGGTGGCCAACCGTGCCTTTGCACTTACCTTAGCCTCGCTGCAGCCAGCCTAGTTCAAGTTGGAGCAAAGGAGAAACCTTGTACGGCATCAAGTGAGAAGGAAATGTGGAAATCAGGGCCTGACAATGGGAGAGAGAAGGACAAAGCAGCAACCTGAATGTTACCTGCTTTCTGCTCCAGGCAAACACTGATATGACCTGGTGTCTATAACTGGGGGAGTGACTGATGCTGTGAAACATCCCTTTTTGTGGGGGGAAGTATGCCCCTCTGGAGCTAGAGAGTGGAGTTTGCTGCTCTGGAAGCTTGCAAGAGGTGTGGTGGGGGGTGGGGGACCATTTCTGACCTGTGCCTTCCATTATTCCTGTACAGGAAATGACTTGTGAAAGCCAAGAAGGATGCAATTGAATTACAGAAGTCTCTCTGAGAACCAAGCAAACAGAGCTGTTCAAAATACACATGCACGGCTGAGTACTTCCCTGTTATAACTTGAATACCGAGCCTTTTCTTTACACTAATAAACTAGAGGCACTTTGTCTTCCACCAAAGGGATAATGTGCTCTTATTTCTGTAACACAGATGGGGAAGGACCTTTTGGCAGAAATCTTAACAGATATTGGCCAAGGGCTTGATGAAGAGGAGTTGTGGTTTTTTTTGGTCTGTTTTTGAAAAAGGGAACTTTTGTGGCTACTTGTTTGTTGTTTTTGTTTGCACTGGTGATTTAGTCTTGGTTCCAGTCACATAGCATGTTAAGAAATTATCACTTAAAGCATATCATCACATGTGGGCTTTCAAGGTCTAAGAAGGTGTGAAATGTCTGTCTACTAGAAAATCCACACTGGGATGTAATAGCCCTTTAGGAAAGGTGTTTAGAGTTCTGTGACCAAATGAAAATGAACTTGCTGTAGCTGTGTAGAAGAGGGAATTTCGGCAGGTTTGGGTTTTCCTGCTGAAATTCATCCTTCTCTACAACTATTGGAAGTTCTGGAGCCCCGCCTTCCTTTGCATCCAATCCCGTTTATGTTTGCTCCCTGCTTCTGGCTGGATTGTAGCTGCTGCCAACACACAGAATTAAGCTTTTTGCAAACTGTGGACACACACTTCAGGGTTTTGCAAAAGTTGATGCATGCATGTGGTAGCGGCAGCTGCATGTATCTAGTTGGTAGTGAGGAAGGCAAGCAGGATTAAATAATAATAATCCTTAGCTGGACTATTGCATAGCTGTTGTGTGGATCGTCATCCTTGGTGTGTGCCGATTGACTACTAGGTGCTTTAAAATGTAAACCCATTCAGTATTCCTGAAGCTTCTCTTGAGATGACATACCTGTGGCAGTAGCTGCTGAGAGAGCAAGCAATTTTCTTGTGTGATCCACTTCCTCTGGATGTCCCATCTCTGTAACTTGGTTGAGTCCTTTGAAGGGCCTCTTACTTTGAAACTTAATGCACTTTTACAACCCTAAATGGTTAAAAAAAAAAACAATCACAAAAGCTAGCTGCAGCCTTGCTACAACTCAGGCTGTGAAGTGTTTAGTAGGAGCAATCATTCTGGGAAATTAGCTGCTAAAACAGGAACAACTTGATGACCACTTAATTGGTGTCTTTGGGACTACTATTAACTAAAGTGGCTGCTGAATAGCACCTTTAGAAGCCTGTCTAGCAGTCAAATTGTATTAAGGTCTCCTCTCCAGTCATGATAAAATGGTCTAATGACCAAAAGTGACAATTAATTGAATTGCCTTTCAAGGGCAAACTCATTTCTCAGCATGCTCTTTCTTACAGTATTCACTTTCTAAAACTTGGAATGGTAGGCTCTTTCCTGCCTGGGATTTGGGGAAAATATTGCTGGCACCACTTCCGATTTTTGTACTTTTCTTCACCCTTCACAAGGGTGTCAACCTTAGCCTTCTTTTCTCAAGTAAGGTGACTCAGTAGGTCAGTAGTATGAAACATCTGCCATGTTGAGGGATCCTGTATGGGTTTGTATGAATGCAATAGACTGGCATACCCTCCAAGGTGAAGGGAGATGTGAGCAGGGGTAAGCTTTGCAGAGCCATGTTTGGGTTTATATATGCCTCACTTTGTCCAGTTGCAGCACTGTGCAACCACAACTTATATAATGAAGCATCACCTTAAAGGTTGCTTTAGGAATGTATCTCTAGGAGATTAAGGGGCACTTAGCATTGTAATGAACGTGTGGGGTTTGTGGTGTGCACACATCAGTCTAAAGGTCTCGCCCAGGCATGGTTCCCAAGTGCCACACATGCAGCGTGTTCTCAGAAGCTTGTCCCTATTTACGTTATATTTCCACGGCACTGCTCTGCCCTGTTGTGTATGTAGCAGTTGAGAATTCCTTAGCTCAGTGGTACGCAATTGGTGACCTGTGGACCCCCAAGAGGTCCACTTAACCCACCCAGGGTGTGGTTTGTGGCACCACTCACATAACTAAACCTATCACAGAGGTATCAAAATTTTCAAAAGTAAGGGGTCCATGGCTTGTCTTTTGAAAAACAGGCAGTCCACAGTACTTAGTTGATTCAGAACCATTGCCATAACTGCTTCTTGGTGCACTAGCTATGCAGAACATAATCCTTCTGCACTTAATATAACATTACAAAATAATAATTTGGATTCTTGTTTGGAAATTTTATGATGTGTTTATAAAGTGTTAAATGGCTGCTCTTCCCCCTTCGTTTTTTAAACAGAGAAGCTGACTGTGACTCCTACTGTAACCTTGGACTCTGCAGTTGATAACTGTTGGGGACAAAAGTTAAAATGTAGTTGAAGCCTTCTTGTTGCAGGGCAGTGGGACAGAAGTGTAGGGTGTCTCTGTGTGCATGCCAAGAGCAACACTGACTTTCAGTGTACTTCGAAAAATCCTTCAGCTAGAGTAGCAGTTTTCTCAACATTTTGGAAGAACTTGTTCTGGTCACTTTTTGGAAAAAAATAAATACTATATTGCAGATGCAGAGAAACCCTGCGGGGTTTCTATTTTTCTTTTAAAACTAGTTTCCAAAATGTATTAAATTAAACGTAGCAATGAATAAGCAAGCACGAGTGCACAAATTCTCCTGAACACCACACGTTCCTTTTCCTTGGATAAAAAACTGATGCCATGCCAAAGAGCCCGCAGTGAGTCATAATGCGGTCAGCATAAACTTTGACGCTCCTACCACCTTAAGTGGTAAAGATGCTAGGTTGTGGGGGATGGGGGAAAATATATATTTTCCCATGGGATAATTTTTTTGTATACCTGAGAGCCAGTGGAAGACATAGGTGAGTGTTTTGGTTAGGAAATGTGATACCTTTTTTTTAAAAAAACCCCACAGGGCTTGAATAAGCACTTTTAGAAATGTAAATTTAGGTAGCCTTTGACTTCTTGCCAGCTCAGGTGACTTAGGGTGCCTCTTCCTCCGCCCCCCCCAGGTTTATTTCCATAAACTATTGGGGGGTGGGGAAGAAACTACCGGTAGTTCTTGCCTGAGATATTCAGAGGGAATGAACAGAGCTGTTAGCCAATATGTCAGAACTGCATACTGTCTTGAACAAGATCATTCTCAGCAAGCAAGGAGCAAATCTCTAGCATGCTATTCTGGCAAAAACTGGTAAGAACTGGTTTTGCACACTGTGGAGTTCCTCCTGTATTTGCTGTGAATAATCTTGTTGGAACAGCATTCAGAGGAGACCGAGTTCCCAGAGATATCTGGAATTGTGCACAGTATTCTAAATATGGATTGCATTCTGCGTGTAAATGATCACCCTCTCCTTCCAGAGGAATGTCAAATATGCTTCTGTTTTTAGTGCCTTTAGAGGAATATGGGGAAGGGTGAGTTGGGTGGGTGAGTTTTTTTGTTTCTGTTAGACGTGTTGGAGGAATTCTCTCGGATGCTTTAATAAGCAAGAATTGTAAACCTTGATGAATAAAAATGCCTTTTCCTGTGAGTTAACGAGGTTGCTTGTCTGCTACATACGACTACATCAATTTTTGTCTTCAGTGTAATCTTTCTTGTGTGTATATCTATCCCATAACTGCTGTACAAACATAACCAGATTGTAGAGGAGGAGAGGAGATTTTCAAGCGCCACAACCCTTTGTTCAATAAAGGCTTATTGGGTTGGCAGCCTTAGATGTTTCTTTTAAATGGGACTCAAATTAAGCAATGGTTTTGTTTGCTTTCATTTGCTTTTACCCAAGATGGTTGGTTCTTATTTTCTTAAGTTAGGACTTCGGTGTTAACAGATGTTGAGACATAGAATGAAATAATGTGACCAATAAACTTCTGCCCCTTCTCTATGCCTGAGTTTGCCAAATTTCCCAAACATACTGTCTAGTTCCTAAAAGTACATCTCAAGCTCTTTGACTCTTCTGAAATTTGGAGATTTTAAAGAAGTTAACTCTTAAATGCTTAGACTCATTTAATGTTTTCCTCTTTTTTGGCAGGTACAGTTCCAGATGTCTGCATTTTGAGTGCTAGCAGAGCTTACTCTCAACTTTGCTAGTGTGTACCAGGTCTGGAAACAATAAGAGATTCTGCAGCCATCTGGATTAAAATAAGAAAGAAAAGGAAAATGTGTATTAAACCAAAGCAAATATTGTATATTAAAACTTCAGTCTGGGTTCTAAAAGGTACTGCAGCTGGTTAAAATCTTATTTGAAGTAAGAGGCACCATATACCGTAAATTTCGCTCCAAAACACGCACTTTTTTGCTCCGAGAAAGTAAGGGAAAATGCCTGTGCGTGTTAAGGAGCGAATGCACGGATCAGAGCCATGGCTGCCATCAGTCAGGCAAAGCGGGAGCCACTTACACACTCTACGAGGCTCTCACTTTGCTTTCTTTAAAGCGACCTGGAGCCAGGAAGGAGGGAGGGAAGGAGAGCCATAGCAGCAAAGCCGGCAGCAGCCGCTTACACGGGAGGAGGGACAGACGCTAGCAAAGGTCTGCGCGCTCTCTAAACAGAGCAATGAGGCTGCAGAGAGACGGCAGGAAAGATAAAATTTAAGCAACCAGCAGCAAAATAAAACCAACCTCGAGCTCTGAGCCAGCGGAGTGAAAACCAGGAAGTAAAAAAAAAGGCTGGGGAGGGCATGAGGGAGAGGGGAAAACTTCGCAAATCCCCGCGTCTCAGCTGATCGGCTGGGATGGAGCAGCTTGTTTTCAGGCAGGATAGATTTGAGCATTGTCTGGGTCCTAGTGCCCCTACCCCTTTTTTGTGCTCCATTCTATTGCTGCTGGTGGCTGCTTATCATTCAGGCTGCAAGGAGGAGCACTTTTACACAGCTAATGGCAAATCCCCTGCAATTCAAGTCCTCCTCACTTGCTCAAATCTATTCCGCCTCAAAACAAGGAGCGGAAGGAAAAGGCTGCAAACTGTTAAATGGAAAAAAAACCCAGGCACAGGGCAAATACCTTAAGTATACCTTTAAAGCAACAGTGCTCTTTCCCTCCCTCCTCCCCGCGGAAAAGCTCCTTGTCCCTTGAGTTCTTTTCCTTCCCTCCCCACTTAAAATGTGGTTACAAAGCACGGATCCACATGGATCCTCAGGATTTTTGCATTGGGCTACCTCAAACTCACTGTCAGATCACATGTCTGTGGCCACAGCATGAACCATAAAAATCATACATCCACTGTTTCATTTAGAATATTTTTTCCTCGTTTTCCTCCTCTAAAAACTACATGCGTGTTATGGTCAGATGCGTGTTATAGAGCGAAAAATACGGTAAGTGTCTGTCCTGCAGATGTCCTGAAGCTAAAAGTGCCTTCAGGGAAGTGCCTTCATTTATCAAAAACAAAAGAAAATGCAAAAGTATAGAGACATGCCAGGCGTTTACCTAGAAACTATTAATGCTGTATTGACATTTTCTGTCATGGTATCATGTCTAAGTAGAGGTTAAGCTGAAAATGGTGATAGCAGTAGGAATGAAGAGGCAAGTAAAAAGCATTATAAATTAGCTTTAGTGTTCGCCTTTAGGTGCAGGGTTATTTCCATTTTAAACAACTAGATTGTTTATTTTACAGCGCTTAAGGTTGAGTGTAATTTGCCCATCAATTGTAATCTGATCTTGGCCATGTGTATGAAAGTGACAGGCAAAACTGCTGAATATAGTTAAGACTGTGTAAATCGACTTAGGGCTTTTTATGCGTTTCTGGTGTGGCTTTCTGTGCCGCTCGCCATTATCACAATGTCAGCAGCATATGGTGAGAAGGAAGAGAAATAAAAATGGATGCTAAACATCTTGGTTTGGGGTGGAACTTGGGATCTTCTGGCTTATACAGAATCTCCATCTGCCCAAGTAAGCATGTAGGAATGATGTTCAATTGATTGAAACCACTGATGGCACTACTCGTACAAGCAAACTATTGGTGGTTGCGTTTGGATATCAGCCTTCCAGGGCCGTCTTGTCCATAGGTGCTAGGGGTGCGGGGCATCTGGGTGCTGGGCTCTCAGGGGCGCCAGGCCGAGAAATCGAGTCCGGGGAAGAGCCCGCCCATCGGTCAGAGCGCTGTGGCGGGCTCTTCTGCTGTGGGTGGCTCTGTGCCACAAGTTCGGGGGCCAGCAAGGTGCTGAGGCGGCCGGCCGGCTCCGCCCTCCTGCATGCCTGGGACTGGGCAACCGGGGGGGGGGCACCAGGCAGCACCCCGGCACCGCATATGCTTAAGACAGTCCTGCAGCCTTCAATGAAGGCTTCTAGGATACCATTAACTTGCAGAACATCACTTTCTTCAGGTAAATCCATTCTGTCTGATGAACGGTAGGCGCTCACAATAATATACAGAGCTGGTTTTGTCACTCTTCCCTAAGCTCCCCTACGTGTGCCTGCCTGGAAACTGCAATTACGCTTGTCTGGAGGAGGTTCTGCGATGCCTGCTTTGTAGAGGAGTCATGTAACTTGTATGGTGGAACTGCTTAGGTGCAATAGTTAAGAAGCCTTTGTTTACTGTAATTCCTTTAGAAGCATGGCTAATTCTGTGTCACGAGATCCGTCCGGCTGAATGCTGGTAGCCACGCTGTAGGAACACAAGCCTCTGTAATTAGTATAGGTCTGTATGACACGAGACGAAACCTACTGAAGGCAGCTTGGTGGCCATGAATGCACACCAAGTGCAGTACACACCCAGGTTTACTCAGTCCTGGGTATTGTGCCAAGCACGGTTGGTGGATCAGAAATTCTTTCGAACATTCCCATAAATCTAGCAATTGTGGACATGGCCTATGAGGTTTAACCTGCTTTCTTAAAGGCTCTCCATGCCTTTTTTTGATTGGACTCTCAAGTGCATGGGAGCAATCTGGTGTCTACAGATGTAGCAGATGGTTAATCATGTTTGCTAGTAAAAAGCCTGGATGTTTTTGTAAGTTTCAGAAAATTGTTGTGTTCTTTTGACCTTTGAATTAGCAAATAGCCTAATTTTGGTGCCTGACATTTCAGCAGAGATTCGGACTCGATAAAGAGGCTGATAGGATCAGCAACATGTTTGAAGCAACTCCTTCCCTTCTCCCATCCCCTCGCCACTACCTTTGTACAGTGCTTATCAATTGATGAACAAACTGGAACATTTCTTGTTGCTGTAAACGGGGCTGGGGGGGATCTCTTCCTCATATGTCTATAAAGAAACCAAATTTCTGGTGTCAATTAGTATGAGGATCCAAGAGCTTGGGGAAGGAGAAGGAAGCATTGATTAAAAACAATGCACTTGAATGCTTTACTAAAGAGTAAAGGCTGAATGCGGTGCTACAGTCAAATTCGCTTCTAGTGGTTGTTTCATAATCTTGTGCAGCTTCTAGATCCCCAGCTGAAGTGAGAGCGCTACTTATAATGCATAACACACGCAGTATATTTTCACAAGGTCCAATGGTGTCCAATTTTTTTTAAAAAAGTTTATGGTCACGGAGTTCACAAGGTGACAACCAAATGGTTATTCTCACCATGCTTGTAACCTTCTCAGAAGCACAGGCTTAACTATTGGGAGGCATACTGTTAAGGCTGGATGTACCGTATTTTTCGCTCCATAAGGCGCACCTAGGTTTGGGAGGAGGAAAGCAAGAAAAAATTATTCTGAATCCCAGAAGCCAGAACAGCAAGAGGGATCTGGCTTCTGGGAAACTGTGTGGCTGTTTTGGCTTCTGGGATAACCGCATCAAGCCTCTTCAGGGCAGGGGCATGAAGGCTCCCCCTGCCTGAAGAGGCTGCATGCGGCTAAGGCAGAGGCCAGGACAGAAGCAGGAGAGGCGCTGCGCAAGGAGGGAGAACTGTGCAGCGCCCCTTCAAGCGAAGCTGGAGAAGGAACAGGAGACCCTTCTGTTCCTCCTCCCACTTCACTGAACGGGGGTTGCATAGCGCCATTCGCTCCATAAGACGCACTAACATTTCCCCTCACCTTTTAGGAGGAAAAAAGTGCGTCTTATGGAGCGAAAAATACGGTACCCTTAGGTTAGGTTTGATTTTTTAAAACACTAGGTAATATGTGGGCTGCATCCCATTGGCCAGGCCTCTGCCGCATCACTGTTTTCATGCTGGTGTCACTGTTTTCTTTTGGCACTGCACATGTTCAGTTTTGTATGAGAATACCACACAGCTGCCGTGGCAGGGATTGTGTGCATGGGACCCACCTGTCAATTAATCTGGCATCACCCTGATGTCGAGAGAAGTGTTTTCTTTTATGTGTGTGGTTTGCAATCAAACAGAACAAAGGCACAGGAATTTGCAAGTATCAGTGATCAGCTGACTAGTGGTGCCTACAAACTACACTTTTGGCAGGGAGCTGCATGTTTACCTGTCCCATTGTGGACCTGGTGCAGCTTGGGAGGGGAAGCCTTGTGGGCCAAACTGCCCTTGCCACTGCTGTGATATCGCATACCAAGTGAATACCTGTATATTTGTAGCCTCTGGAAAACACAGCACTCCATTGCTCAGGTGCCGGAAAGCAATCCTTTTAAGTTGTAAATTTCATAGCTCGTCAGATAACATGTTTTAAGTAGATTAAGCCCCCATGGAATTTTGAAATGCTTAAGCAGTGTTCAACAAAACTATGGTTCCCTATACTTAGGGAAATTCGGTTTGTCCTGGAGTGGAAGCTAAAGTTCAAACTGCCTGCAGTGCATGAACTTAGTAAAAATTGATCTAGGACTGCAGTCTTAACTGCATTCTCTGAAATAAGGTCTCTTGAAATAGTTTGGAACAGGAGTGGGGAACACCTTTGGCATTCTAGATGTTGCTGAAGGACAACTGCCCTCAGCTCTGGCAAGCATGGCCAATAGCCAGAGATTTGGGCAGTTGTAGTTCAGTAACATGAGGAGGGTCTCAAGTTCCCACACCTGGTTTTGAGAGTGTCACAAATTCTACACTGAATTCCCCAAGTTGCAATAAATATTCATTTACCAGTTTCTGAGCTAGGTGAAAAGACATTAACTTGAGTAGCAGAAGCAAGCAAACAAACCTCAGTTTATGGAATTTTATTGGCAAGAAAACTTGATATAAGCAAATAGTGACACTCAGACATGGCAACACATCGTTATCATCTTACTGGCATATTGAAAGCACACTGTGAAAAATTCTGGACAGCTTATGTTAAGACTCAGTGAACAACGTGGAGGAAGAAGACAGCTCAAATATACATAGAGAATACAATATGTTCAAGTAAAAATCTGTGCGTGTTCCAGAATACTGAGGCTGATCCGCCACTGCTACAGGCAAAGAAGAATTCATCCACTATTAGATGTTCTGTGGGCATTCGATAATTAACTTCTCCGCTGAATAAAGTTGACCAATGGTGACCTAAAAATAAAATAAAACAAGCGCTGTAACTTTTCCCACACAGTTTTTCTTACAAGAAGGGAATGATGGAAGCACAAAGAATAAGCACAAGATGATCATCTGTGTTGTGTTTAGTCTAAAACAGCCTAGCAAAAGCACAAATCATACTTAATGTTTACTGATGTGGAAACTGCTTCCCTGTTGTGTTTTGGCATCACAACTCGGTAAAATATGTTAGGCAGAAAAAGGGAGACTTCCTTGTATATATACTTCATCGTTCAGGGGCTTTTCTAGTAACAACACTCGTCACTATCACACCAGCTCAGCAGCAGCAGAGCAATTAATGTTGTGTATGTTTTACACATTAATATGCAAACAGAGCCCCTGTACACATGTTCAAAATAATACAGCAGAGTTTAAACCGAAGATGGGGTGCTGTGCCTTCTGGCTCATCTTCTCCACCCCCAACCATCCTGCACTGAGCAGAAATGTAGGAATGACGTGAATTTAGTGCTTGCTGCCTTGTGCTTAGAACCCTGAAAATGCAAGGATTCTGCTAAACTTATAAGCTCCCTTCATACATTCCTGCTCATTGCTTAGCTCACATGCTCAGCTCACACAGGTCAACGCTTCCCCTCCAGTTCAAAGCCCTTGCACAAAATTTCGAGTATCTAAATATGGCTGCAGAACTCCCCCCCCCCAATAACACATCCAGGCAATCTTTGGTGTTAAAACACAAGGGGTGGGGTGGGCACGGTGCTAGCTTCCCCCCTTTGTCACATTTCTATTACTTGCTTTGAATTGGGGGGTGAACTTGTTAGCGGAGCCATCTGGAGGTTCCCTGTGCTTTAGAACCCTGGAAAACATGGGTTCTAAGAATTGCAGGGAGCCTTCATCTACAGGAGACTCTTCCCTCCTTCAGGAGTTTAATCCTCCAACTTGCTGAGGTCAATGAGGATGGGGAGGGACAAGGACACAGAGTTGGCTCGCTCATCCCCACAGCTCACCCCTCCCTCAATGTCTCAGCACTGAAGAAGAATGCTTGAAGAAGGCTACTAAGACAAATCAACCAAGAGCTAGTTTTCAAAGTCTAGTGGCTTTTATGAGGCATCTTTTCAACAGGGCTGTCTCCTTGGGAATCCTATTTTTGCAGAGTGACTGACCTGGCCCAAGATGCACAATAAAACGATTGGGTTTTGGACTGGGCTATTCATCACGAGGGAAGAGTTACGGCCCATTGTTAAGGCAAGACTGGTTTTCTCTGCAAGGAAGCATTCTGCTCCTTTAGTCCCCAGAAATGTCAACAGCAGCCTATGAATTACACCAGCAGGCAAAAAAATAATGTTTGTTGCTAACATGCCTATACAGAAGTCATTTAGCTTCATAACAAGAAATTGATTGTCAAATCCTAGATACTTGTATTTAAATTGAATGCAGCATCTGTCAAACAATACCATAATAGCTAGTAATTATTTCTGCAGCGAAATTATTACACTCCACTAATGCACTGTATTTTTTAAAATAAATGTGACAAAGATTTGGCTCTTTAAAAACACAGTAATTATTCAGAATGAGAGATCAAGGCCTGCAGCTCAGTGCTGATTCTTAAAGAAAAAGCACCTCCACTTGAATTATATTGTGAGTTCTTTAGCATCTATTTGTGCTTCTGCTGCATCCTTATCAAAGTCTCTCTTTTTTAGTCTCATGGCAGCAAGTGCCTCATACCATTTCAAATACAGCCATACCTTGGTTCTGAAACACCTTGCGAGCCTAACGTTTCAGCTCCCGAATGCCGCAAACCCAGAAGTGACTGTTCCGGTTTGTGAACGTTCTTTGGAACCCAAACATCTGACGTAGCTTCCGATTGGCTGCAAGAGCTTCCTGCAGCCAATTGGAAGCCACACCTTGTTTTCTGAACGTTTTGGAAGTGGAACAGACTTCCAGAACGGATTCCGTTTGACTTCTGAGGTACGACTGTACTGTTTAGCTGCATTGTTTAATTGTTCTCTTCACAAGGAGAATCCAAACTTCTCCTGTGCTGCATTATCCCGCGGTTCCTTGCCACTTTCTCAATGACTTTAGTGCAGTGCTATTACTTAAAATAACTGCTATAGTTGTTCTTCTGACTGCAGTCGTCTGTATTGCTGATAGGAGCAGTGGAGAAGGACGAGGGTATTGAGACCTGAGGCCAGGGTACAAATCCCACCCCCCGCCATAAAGCTCATTGGATGACCTTGGGCCGGCCAGTGTCTCTCAACCCAACCTACATCAGAATTGTGGGGGATTAATTGGGGAGGGAGAGAGCCATGTAGATCACCTGGAGCTCCTTGGAGAAAAAAGTGGGATATAAATGCCATTATGGGGGAGAGGTCAGTCAAAGCAGTAACAGGGTTTAGCGAGCAGGAAGAGTCTGTGGCAGAGAGCAGTCCAGAACCAGAGGCAGAAGAGGAGGCTGGAGAGGAGGTGGGCTAAGAGGCAGAGATGAGTCAGGCTGGTGAAGAAGCCAAGGGGTCTCCTCCTCCTGCTGTGACCAGCTCCTCCCAACACAAAGAGGGTGGAGCAAAGAGAGGCAAGACAAAGGAGCCTCAGGTTCCTGTGGAAGGACCCGGGGAAGGAGGAGTTTTAGAGAGTGGTGGGGACCTTCAGTCCTCGCAACTGCCTCATTGGGGCAAGACCTGCTGGGATGAGTTGCTATGCTCACTCGGCATGGCCTCCTGAGCTGACCTTGCTTCCTTGAATAAAGAGTTAACTTCAGACACCATGTGATTTATTACTGACCTGCTCCTGACAATATAAGTAGACTATGCCACTTTAGACTGCAGATAGTGTGGTATGAGAAAATGCTACCTTCCATGTACTTGACTTGTGAGGTTTCTTTTATAAAAAGAGAAAACAGGCCCACTACAGGTGATTATTCTAGCCACATCCTCTCTTAGGAGAGAGGGCTAGGGGCAGGATATGATAGCCTGGTGGGCCAGAGGCTCTCCATCCCTGTTTCAAAGAACGAATAAAGCAAAACCTGCAGGGAACTTTCCCCACTGAGCAGCAGCACAACACACAACTGCAGCCTGTTGTGCAGTGCATTACATTACCACATTGTGTGCATGTGGGAAGAGCCTCACGCACAGAAGCGGAGCAAAAAGGCTCTCATAAACTGAGCTGACTGCTCACGAAAACACGGGCAAACACCTGAATCTGCTTCTTGTCTAATATTTGCAGAGCATAATCTTTTGAACATAGCAATTAAGGCCAGCTGCATGTACATCTGCACTGGCAAGCCTCTAGAGGACCCAGAAAAAGCGGGGGCATCACTACCTGTGCTTGTTAACCATTTTCTTTGTTTATGCTGGGGGTTTTGTGCGGCTAGCCAAAAGCAGGAATGCTGGATTGCCCAACGTACGCAAGGGAACACTACATTCTCTCCCAAGTGCACTGCCAGAATGGAGAGCCAATAGATCAGATGTTCAGGTAACTGTTGAATTTGTAAGAATAATAAACCAAATAAAACCCAGTTCAGCTGATCAGCTGGGTATTCAGCCAGGGAAGGGTATGACCAAATGTAATCATTCTTTTTGCTGACAGCTGTGGAGAGAGGATTTTCATCCAATGTCAGCCCAGCACCTTTTACCATTTACTTTACTACTAAGATTTCCAATGTAAACGTAGCAGAAAGCGCTCTCAGTTCTCTCAATGGCATAAGTGATCATGCACATGGTCCCCCCAATTCATTTATTCAGCCCCATTCTGTTATTCAGAAGGGAGCTTGTAATTTGTTGTCTTAAGATCTATGCAAGGTGCATACAAAAACACATTTCCCCCCAACGGGATGATGACTATGGAACTGTACATTCACATGCAATTCTTTTAGTATATAAAAATGGTGAATAATAGTAAGCGAGCAAGTTTTGCACAAAAAATGGCTCTACACAGTTAACAGAATCAGATGGTAAGAGTTTTATACAGATGGACTGTAGAATTAGGAGCTGTAGGTGGTGGATGAATGATACCCAATATCCAAGCAGGGCAGGGTGTGTGGGTGTGTGGCGGTGGGGGAGGGGGAGAAGAGTCCTCCCTGCAAACAGAAAGCTAGCATGTCATGGAGATGAGTTCAGATCTGCTTTTTCCATTGTCTGCTAGTTTTTGTCTCCTTGCATACAAACTGTGCCTGTATTTTAAGGTCTTTGGAGGGCACCTTTCCCACAGTTCCAGCAACGTCTGAAGTGTGACTGGCAGGGTCATTTGAGTGGCTTTGCTTGAGCTCTGGTACTCTCTTCCTAGGAGGGCCTATTTAGCCCCACTCTCTGATGGTCTTCTGGCAACAGATGGAGACCTTTTTATTTAGACAATTACGTGGAACTGAACTCTTTTTGGTTTTGGTTTTTAACTTGTTTGCCCTATATACTGATTTGGATTTGTGTTGCATTCAATGCAGTTACCTGCCTTGAGCATGGAGACATGGAAAGGCAGGATATAAATTTAAACAATAAATATACAAGCATAGGGGAGCAATTTGCCCATTGCAACCTAACAGAACACGGTCCAGGAAAAGCTTTTACCACTGGATTCTGATGAGTTTAAATCAGCCCTAAGTGGCCTGCTTCCTTTTAAAGAGAAGAGTGATGGATTGCAGTTCCAGTTTTGGCAGGTCTCTTGTCTTTGTGTTCACAGCACTTTACTAATGGGGGGGCGGGAATCCCCGCAGGTCTTTTGGACCCCAACTCTTGTAGGTGTTGTTGTCAAGGAGAATGGCAAATGCTAATTTCTGCTTGCCTAGCAAGAGGATGTTTTTTTTTTTTTTTTTGTATTTTTACAAGGGTTCCAACTTTACTTTTCCTGGCAGGACGTCTCTTCCGTCTCAGCGTTTCCATAGAAACAAATGGAAAAACCAAAAATGGGGGGAAAGTCTTCAAGATCATAGCCGCTGGAGAGCTGACTGCTGCTTCTCTAGGACCAGAGTGCTTAATGTATTTAGTTGCCCGAGTCCATCCCTCCTATATTTTTCGGTGTCAATTTTATGAACTCCCCTCCTCCATGCCGATTGAAATGAAAACACGATGAAAAGTTGTTCCAACATTTAACATTGGCAGAAGCTGGGACTTGGCAGATCCAAGCACAGCAACTGCTGAATTTCTGGTTTACTGTTTTTGGCCTAATTAGAGCGAGCCAAACTTGATGCCTTTATCCTCCCTAAACTCCCTCTCCAGAATTCCTCTATCATCCTAATACCCCTCTCCAAAATCCTGCAAATTTTGTTATTTGCAAAATGAGGCTGTCGCTTCTAACTAATAACCCAAAACATTTATGCAGGCTTATGCAAACATGATTTGTGAGCATAATGGGACACATAGCTAATCTTATTCCAAGAGAAGGGAGGTCCAAAATAATTCTGAAGTATGATCTGGACCATCTGATTGAATGAGCAGTTGTAAAAACAACAGCAACCCCAGTTTCAGATTTGTTTTTATAAAATCTCCACGGGCATATAATGATACAGAAATGAGTTTGTCGCAGGTTTGTGCTTTGATTGCTACAGAGAACCAGGCAGTGCATGGTGGACCCTGAACTTTCTCTGGATTGATGCCGTCTTAAAAAGTACAGAACTTCTCTTAGGCAACCATTCAAAGTCAGTCAATGGCTTTGTTTCTGTGCTACTCTTTTATTGGTTTTCACTCCCTTTGTCGTATTTCCTTGCAAGTTAATTGATGGCTTCTCCAGGGCCAATATTTGAATATTTGGGGTGTTTCTGGCTTCTCAATTACAATGTTAACAGCCATGGCAAAACGGAATCAGAGAGGAGGTGGCTCAAGGAACCAGCTGAGGTTCCTGATAAGGCTTGTCAAACTCCTGGATGGAATGTTTCCACCACTAATTTAATCAAGTGCCTTCAGGGTTCGGAGGTGGCGGTGTGGAACCAGTCTGCAGTTGTTTGATGTTAGAAATATGGGCCTACAATTGTTTATACAGATCATTTATTCCTGCAGTGCTCTGTTTTGTGGCCTTTTGACCCAGATTAAGATATTCTACTGCCTGAAGTGGAGCCCAAATGCTCCCCCTGTTCTATCACTAGGGCTCACTCTGCAGCATTCAAACACCAAATTCCTGGCTTCATCTATCTGATCTCTCACTCCCAGCATGCCGAAACAGATCACTCTTCCCTGTTGCCTCATAGAGTTGGCCCTGAAATATTTAGGCTGATTCACATATATATTGCACTTCAGTTGATGACTGCAACCTGGTTAAACATAGAATCATAGAATTCTGGAGTTGGAAGGGTCCCTGAGGATCATCTAGTTGAACCCTCTGCAATGCAGCTCTCCCAGACTGGGATCGAACCTGCAACCTTGGCGTTATCAGCACCACACTCCAGCCAACTTAACTATCCAGTGCAGCACCACAGAGAGGAATAACGCAACAAAACAGTGCCACCTGTTACTACCTCAAACAAAACATTTGGCTCACACGTTCAGCCAACCCCTCATCAATTTCTATGCTATATTGCTGCATGGTTATCTGCAGAGATGTGCACAGTTACACTTCTTACCCATAACATTTCTGTTTAACCTCAAATGGCAGCCACGTAAAAGCTATTTAGAAACCAGAAACCACCTGCATTCTCATCAGCTTATGACACCAGTCTTAAATAAGCTAACGCTGTGTTTCATTGCAGTTCTTTTGCTACACAACTGTCTTTTCAATTTTTCAAATGACCTAATTTTACTTACGTTCTGATGTAGAAAAGACATTACCGTATTTTTCGCCCTATAGGACGCACTTTTTCCCCTCCAAAAATGAAGGGGAAATGTGTGTGCGTCCTATGGGGCAAATGCAGGCTTTCGCTGAAGCCTGGAGAGCGAGAGCGGTAGGTGCGCACCGACCCCTCTCGCTCTCCAGGCTTTGCGGATCTCTCCTCAAGCAGCGGGAACGCTCCCGCTGCTTGGGGAGAGTTGTCGGCATCCCGAAGCCTGCACGCGCTGATTTCAGCGCGTCCAGGCTTTGCGGACCTCTCCCCAAGCAGCGGGAGTGTTCCCGCTGCTTGGGGAGAGTTGCCGGCATCCCGAAGCCTGCGCGCGCTGATCTCAGTGCGTCCAGGCTTCGCGGACCTCTCCTCAAGCAGCGGGAATGCTCCCGCTGCTTGGGGAGAGTTGCCGGCATCCCGAAGCCTGTGCGCGCTGATCTCAGCGCGTCCAGGCTTCGCGGACCTCTTCTCAAGCAGCGGGAGCCACCGCTGGGCTCCCACGGCTTGCAGAGAGCTGCCTGTTTGGGGGCTGGGGTCGGGGGAAGCTCGGGCTGCCCCAGCCCCGCGCTTGGGGGGGAAATAATTTTTTCCCCTTTATTTCCCCCCCAAAAAACTAGGTGCATCTTATGGGACGGTGTGTCCTATAGGGCGAAAAATACGGTATGTTTTGGCAAGCTGGATTTTTAAAAAAATGTTATTAAGGTAATTTGCACTCAAGGAAAGTCTTCCTAAGCCGCACAAATAATGTCTCCTCTAAGGAAAAATTGACTAGGAGGAAGCATGAAAGTAGATGCTCTAAGTGGAAGTGATGGAGGTATGAACAGTTCCTGCCCATCAAAACGTAACCCCCCCCCAGGGTGGAAAAATTGCGCCCAAAATGGGCAGCCTGCATTGCAATTGCAAATTTGCTTCCACCCTTGTCACACCTTAAGTGCCCCAGTCTAGTTTAAGGGTCCTTTTTAGGCAAGGACTTTGCTTCCAAATGGTTATTTTACGGGTTTACACCCAATGACACCACAGAAAGTGAACAATAAATGCAAAAATAAAATAAAATTTATTTTAATTGTAAAGTGGGAAACCTAGCATATTTCAAGGTAGAACGAAACATTTAGTTTGAAAGAAGCTTCTGTTTAATACTCAATGCTCACTGCTGGAGAGCTTGTTTCAGCTCAAAACACATAGGATTTGCAGCTTTTATGAATACTTTCCAAATTGTGCACCTAGTCTCATTTTCTTCTGGTTCTGATGGAATGGGTGCTACCCTGTCACTGTGCTGCTGCTGGCAGTGGAGTAAGCAACCCACACGGCTCAAACCACCCTGAAACAAATCAGATGCTCAAAACGGAAATTGGAAGTCTCCAGTTTGCAGGGAGAAACTGCCCACCACCCACCTGCCAGATGCACACACCAAATGCTTACAAGCAGCTGGCCTCCCCGGCGATTCGGTCCAAGCTGCTAGGTTTGCTATCAAATGCCTCTTCAAGGGAGAGGAAAACATGCTGTTGCTCTCAGAGTCTGTTTGCTCAATGGTGTTGCAAAGAGCAGTCAAAGGCTTGGGAGCATTGACCTCGAGAGCCCATGAACATCAGGTTCTTTTTCTGTACAGTCAGTCTTTGTCCTCCTCTCCAATTGCCAATTGCAGAGCAGGTTGCAGCTGAGGTTTCAGGGGGTTCTCCACTTGTCCTTGGCAACTCAACTGACCCCAACAAACAGAACTGACAAATACAGCCACTTCAGAATTTATTCTGCATTTCACGCAACGCCAGAGGTAAAAGGCTGGGTCATCCATTATCTAAAGTTGCACACGTTGTGGTCAAAATCATAAAGTAAGTGAGAAAGACTTGTGGAAACCATTGTTTCAATTTTTTTGTAATTAAATACAGATAGTTATTTGTCCTTATGGACGCAAAGCGAAGCTAATCAACATGATAGAAAGATGTGTTGAAGCAAGAAATGGCAAACCTGCCCATTGGCCATTCTGGCGGGGGATGATGGGAGATGGAGTCAAACAACATCTCAAGGGCCACAGCATCCCCATCCCTTTTCTAATGACTCAGAAACAAGTTTCTCTAATCTCATGGTTTCGAATGACATTTCATGAGTGTTGCAAAGCTTATCCCATGGTTGATCTGCCAACGGACCTGGCAATTTAAGAAAAGCAACAACTGCAACTCCACCCCTGCAGAAAACCCTCCACAACAAACTCCAATGAAGAGTTAGCAAATGACTTGCACATCACCTGCAGCAGAAGGAAGAGCAGGAACCTCAAGTCCCAGGATTACTGGGTTGAAATTATCCTGCCTTTCTTGCCATCACTGAACTGGATGAAGACTCATGCCTGTTACAGTGAGACTTGGAGACGGCCAGAAAGCAGTGAGAAGTTTTTACATACGCTTCAGGTTACAGACTCTGCTAACCCAGAAATAGTGCTTTGGGTTAAGAACTTTGCTTCAGGATGAGAACAGAAATCATGCTCTGGCGGCGCGGTGGCAGCAGGAGGTCCCAATAGCTAAAGTGGTGCTTCAGGTTAAGTACAGTTTCAGGTTAAGTACGGACCTCTGGAACGAATTAAGTACTTAACCTGAGGTACCACTGTACTAATTTCTGAGTGTCTCTGAGAAGGATGTGGGCTTTTCTTGACCCTGTCCTCACTATGTCAGAAAATCCACTTGCCAGTGGCGAGCGAATGAGTGCTTTTTTAAATAATTTTTTTTGGTTTTTCACAATTTTTATAAACACAAACATTACACAATACAAACAAACAAACACATAAACAAACATGTATAATTTCGAATCCTTTTTTCTTAAACCTTACTTCACCGACTTCCCCATACCTCCCCTTTCTGCATCCCAATTTCCAAATTTGTTTCAGCAAATCCTACCCCTTGGTTTTATCAAATTTCCCTTATTCTTTTCTTTTACTTAATCTTTTACAGCTGTAATCCCCTTTTTTTCTAAAACTTCAACATTTTAGCATTCATTAATTTTACAATGTTTCTCGAGATAAATTCTAAATTTCTTCCAATCTTCATCCGCCGTCTCTTTCCCCTGTTCACGGATTCTGTCGGTCATTTCAGCCAATGTCATGTAGTCTATCACCTTCATCTGCCATTCTTCCAGAGTGGGTAGATCTTGAGTCTTCCAGTGCTTTGCGATAAGTATTCTTGCTGCTGTAGTAGCATACATAAAAAAAGTTTTATCTTTCTTCAACACCAATTGGTTGGCAATGCCCAAGAGGAAGGCCTCTGGTTTCTTAGGGAAAGTACATTTTAGTACCTTTTTCATTTCATTATATATAATTTCCCAGAAAGCCTTGATCTTCGGGCACGTCCACCAAAGGTGGTAGAAAGTACCTTCAGTTTCTTTACACTTCCAACACTTATTATCAGGCAAATGGTAGATTTTTGCTAGCTTGACTGGGGTCATGTACCAGCGAATGAGTGCTTTTGAGGACCGTTGGGTTTGAGCCATCATAACTCTCAACAACGCCTTCTAAGGAGGTGGCAGCTGCAGGATCTGAATGCAATTGCAAGAAAATGATCCCTCTGCTCACTGGCACAGCATTTCCCACCAACTAGGTTCCAAGAAAATCTGTCCACTCCCCCCATCCCAGGTCAAATATGAGAATCTCAAGTTGTAGCTGTTTAAAGGCAGGGAGAGTCAGCGTCAAAACCCAGCAAGAGGCCCAGCGGGTGGACAATGGCTTCTTTCCAAAGGTCAAGCTGTAGGGATCACTGCTCTGGGAGGATCTGCACAGATGGCAGTAAGTAAGCGGCGACAGCAACTCTGCCTGTTGGCCCCTTAGGAAATGAAGGACGACTACTAACATGGAACAACAACAGCTCCACATGATGACATAAAAGAGATCCCAAAGACAGCAAAAGTAAACAGGAACATAATTCAGTGTAATAGCTGTCGTCTGCCTTTACCTCACCCCCCCCCAATGATGTCAAACTGTTGAGTAACTGGCTTCATATATGCTTACGTCATCAGATATCTGTATTTTTTTGGGGGGGGGGCACGGCTAAGGAAGCTCTTCAGTCACTTAGCCTCTGGCAGAAATGCTCTTTAGAGGTCCCAGCCTCTGATTTCAGCTTGATGAATCCACAGATCCACTTTGAAGACCTGAGTTTATAACATCTTCCTTGCAGCTTACATTGGTGATTATGGTTCCTGACATCACTTTTAAAGCATAGCTGAAATGCGAGATTGCTAAGGCGAACTTTTGAGTGTTTGGGGCCTTTGGATTACTCAGATGAAGCAACCATTAGTCTATAGGATCACACAGTCCTAGCTGATGTGTTGCTATCAAAAGGAATACATACACAAACATAAAAATAGCTTGGCACATTCCCCAAGCAACAGGAAGTAAGAGTATGGGAAAGAGCTGTCCACGGATGCTTCTTTAGTTTATATCTCAGCCCTAAACATTTTTATTCGGAAGGAAGTGCAACTGAGTTCAATGAGACTTGCTTGGGGATGAATTTCATTTGTACCACTGGGGTTTATCAAGTAAACATGCATAGGATTGGGCAATAAAGAGGTGTTTGGAAGTTAGGATTGCCAACATTTTTTCTGGTCGTTGCTCCTCTGTTTTGAACAAAAGTATGCTCTGCCTTGTTAGCAGGTGATAACACCTATGTTCATACTACAAAAATTAATAATTGTGGATCAAGCTGATGTTAAAACACAGAGCAGCAGGCCAGGGTTTGGGGGTCAGCTGGCAACTCCTACTTGGAAGAAAATCCTGCTTGCATTCAGCTGAATTTATTTCCATGGATATGGTGGGAGGTGTTTTTATTTTATTTTAAGGAATATGCTTAGGAATTTGCCAGCTCTTCCCCAGCAAATACAATTTCTTCACATTTTACTTTTTTTCTGTATTATTGCTTTAAGTTGAATGAACAACCCAGGCTGCTGCTTCTTTTTTAAAAACCCCCACACCACATATTTATTCTCCATTTCACCACAAGTTATTTATGGATGCAATCCTTAAACTTAGCATTGGCTGCCTGTAAGCAAATGCATGAACAGGCGAGAAAAATGTGTTCAGAATTTGCCCTGATTCTTTTCAGAAGAGAAGCTTACTTTCATAAGTTGCAGTTTCGTTGTCGGAGAGAGCTGGGTTATTAAAAAAGCTGTTTCCACTGTTTTTCCAGACAGTGTATCGTGCGAGTAAATATAAATGTCTGGACCTTCTGTGACCATTAACTTTTTATCTCGCTGACATTCGAAAGGTCGTGTGTATCCTGCAACCCCTTCCCTCTCATCGCCTCAGTTAAGAGCTGTGAATTCGGTGCTACATATACAAGTTCATATCAGCACCTCAGATCGTAAGTGGCTTCTCCACTCATGCACGGGAGTCATTTCTGCCAACTCGCTGAATCATATCCCAGAATCTATTATCCTTGAAGTCTGTAAGAGTTCGGAGTTGACCAAGTTATTACAAGTCAACATACAGTGGAACCTCGGTTTTCGAGTGTCCTGGAAGCCGAACTTTTCAGTTTTTGAACACCGAAAACCCAGAAGTAATTGCTTCTGTTTTCGAACACACCTTGGAAGTTGAACGGCTTCCAAGGTGCGTTTCTCAATTTTCTCCATTGAAATTGACATCCATCAATTTCGGCTGTCAAAAGTTTCGGAAGTTGAACGGTCTTCCGGAACGGATTACATTCGACAACCAAGGTTCCACTGTATCAAGATTCCTGTGTGCAAAACTGTTTTTCAAAAGGCGTCTTAGCCAGTGGTATAAAGGAAGGGGAGTGTGGGGAGCCAAGCTCCAAGACTCCTTTCAGAGCAAAAGGCTCCTTGATCTGCCAAGCTAATGAAGTGAGAACAAGGAAAATAATCAAGCGGAGGCTGGAGACTCTTTCCCTTTTCTTTGATAGGGTTCCTACTTCATGCTAGCGGTTTATGTCTTTGCAAGATTGCTAGCATTTCTAACTAAAAGCTAAAGGGTGCATTTCACTTGGTTTAAGATCTTTTGTTAAAGCTCAGCGTATTTTACAGGTTCAACCTATGCAGTCCGATGTGAGTGCCACAGAGTTTAGTGGAGCTTACTTTCAGGGAAGTCCTCACAGCTTTAGAACCGTGCTGATCCTAATAAATGACAAAGTCTTGGCTGTCTCTTAGTGCAGACCCAGGTCACTGAGCCTGAGTGAGCACAGCCGCCCCCCGCCAGGAACCACCATTGGCAGGATTTGTAGCAGCAGTAGCAGATACCTTCTAGGCTTATGATAATATTTTATCCTCTTGCTAATTATGCTGTTTCAAATATGTATTTTATATTTGACTTACTTTAGTAAAGTTTCCTTTTGAAATGTTTGTGGTTTATTTTGTTAACGTTTGTGCTAAATGGGCATTCTGTAGTTGACCTCTTTTGTAATATTTTATTTTGAAATCTTTAAGGTAATATTTTAGTTTCCTGTTATTTATGTTACTCTGAATGTATACTAAATGTTTTGTTCTGGATTGTTTTATCTGATGCTTCAATATAGGTTGTAAAGCGCTTTGAGATTATAAAGAAGTATAATAATAATAATAATAATAATAATAATAATAATAACGGGTAGTTATGTACTAATTTTTGATGTGTGTACATGTACGTAAATGGTGGATCAATGCTACACTTCCTTGGGTATGTGGCTATAGGGGCTATCACGATGAGCTCCTGCCCTGAAAAATCGACCGTAACACTACTTTTCTATGTTAAGTTCCTGCATATTTGGAGCTTTTCTGTACCATAAAGGGAATGGCAGAACAATCTGCATTAGGACACCAGCCTTGTCCACAGCACAGATAACAAACTGATCCTGAACTGAAGTAACTTCATGCTTCATAGTTTCATTTGTTGTTAGGGTATGTTGAATTTTTCAGCTTTCAAATTCCAAAAATGAGGGGTGCTAAAAACTTGTAAAATGACTTGGGAATTCAAAAGATACTTTTGGTTAAATTAATAAAATTAAATGTGTGTAGAAATCATTAAAAATGACCACCAAGTACTTGCAGTTATATTCTATATTAAATACTATTTCTTATTATTATTTGGCATTACTAGACATTTTCAGAAGGTAAAAGTGAAAATCTTTTTCCAAGATCAGTTTATGTGCTTTTTAATCAAACATAGATTTACCAAATGATGTCTAATCCCAAAAATAATAACAGATTTTTAATTCCTCACCCAAAAACACATTTTTAAGCTTCCCTGAAGAAATGTGCAAAAATTAAGTTTCCCTAAAATGACACGCCCTAATATGTTGTGTACATGGGATCCCCATCAGGTGTGTTTATCTGTTACATCTGGTGAATATAAAATCTATGTACAAAAATAGCTGAGCTATACACTTGTCCAGTAATTCACATGTAATGTTCAATGAGTGTACAGTCTGTGTATGCAACAGTTGAGCTGTACAGAGCAACACGTGTACACACTTTCAAACAAACACTTCTGGAAGTATGTAGACCGCTTGTATCTGCGGTCAGTGTAATGCATGAACAACCCTAATTTTCCCTTCGTGTGGAACGCTTCCTGAGTCCATGCGTTTATATCAATTCAAATAATTTTCATGAAGTCCAGATTTTTAAACTGGACCATTAAATACATTCAGAAATATGCTTTCATCTTTATGAACACCTTTTAATTTCGAGCGTATCTGTGCCTAACTTAAAAAAAAGAAAAAGAAATATGTGTTAGCCGACAGATGGCAGTGTTGCACTGTCACAGCAATTGCAAATATCATTCTTAGCATGAGAAAGCCTTTTAACAGATCTATTTCTCTGGCTACTGTTCATTATGGTACATATGCAGAAAGAACAAACAACACATCTAGTGAATATACACTTGTCACCCCAAGGCAATTCTGCTCTGGCTCCCAATTAACCCTCCATACAGGCTGCCTATTTAAAAAGATGGAGTTCGTTGGATAAATCACAAGTTGCAATTTCAATCAAGCTTGTAGCAACTACAAGAAAACTGACTGGTATCTACGGTAGTTTTTGAAAAGCAATAACCACGTATTGTGCAGAAGACCCTTGATGTATTGACTCCCCAGGTGGGCAAGTGATATGCCTGCACTTCAGATAGTGTCTAACTTTTAAGATTTGCTTTGTAATTTCAGAATGTTGGCCACCTCTTTTAAAAATAACAACACAACAAGTGTTAAGCCTTCAAGACTCCTATTTTCACAGGAGCACTTGTTTAATCCAGCACACAATAAAAGATTGAAAAAGTCCAGGTAGATGATTTCGACCCTGGTTCACTGTGTGAATTTATTTATTTTTGTGTGCTTATATGCAGTCATAGTGAATGCATCACTGTATCAGAAAAAGTGCCACCTTCAAAGTTAAGGCACCTGTCAATTTGGACCATCACCCACAAAATTCTTACTGGCAGTTCTATAAAGATGACCATTCGGTTTTAATGAGCATCACAACAAGGCTCATTTTCCAGTTCCAAGAGTATCTAAAAACATTGGAGGGCAAGCAGGTGGAAGAGGTACTTGTATCCAAGCAATTATTTTTTAAAAGGGAAAAAAACTTCAGAACCACATTTTTGAAAGCGCAGGATCTAAAAGGTGGGCATATTAAAGTTTATCAGCAAAGAGGAATAGGAAGTGCAATTAGAATGGCAGCCCACTCTAATCCCTTGATACAAAAGGTACGACAATGCCTAAAGTGGTGTAATAAAAAAAAATATTGACCAGTAGCACCTTATAGACCAACTAAGTTTGTTCTGGTATAAGCTTTCATGTGCATGCACACTTCTTTAGATACTGCATGCACACAAAAGCTTACAACAGAACAAACTTAGTTGGTCTATAAGGTGTTACTGGACAATTTTTTATTTATTTTCTTTTTATTTCAGACCAACATGGCTACCGACCTGAATCTAAAGTGGTGTAGTTTGTAAAATCAAGAGCAGATAGCTTGGTGCTAAGCATGAGGAATGTCACCTCCTTGCCACAGCCCTTGCCATCTACAAAGATCCCATCACATTTTATCAAAACGAGGCAACATTTTTATTTTTATTGTACATCCAAATACTGTCGCTCTTTGGAAAATTGAAAAGGAAGACAGCAAAAGATTGCATAGAGTGCTTCTCTAAATGAGAGGGCAACGCCTGCTTGGTACAATATTGGGAATTCTCATGATCTGAAGGGACATGAGGTGACCATTTAGTTCCCACTGAAATCCATGGGATATTCCCACTGATTTTCAACGGGAACTATGTGGTCGCCTTCTGTTGATGCAGCTCGGAATAGCATTAGCTAGAAGATGATTTAAATACTTGGAGCCGACCACTTTGCTTTATAAGCAGAACTGTGATAGGACTGAAAGCGTGACCCAGAGGTCACAGATTCTACACACAAAGAAAATGGAGCTCAGTGGCACCAATATTATCTTTGTGGTCCATTTCAAAGAACCCTTATATTTCAGATCATGTTCAGATGCTACACGCCTGCTGGGATTCCCCTGTGCTTTTGAACACTTAGAGCATTGTTCCATTGTTTTAACAAAGCGATATACTAGAACCAGATGTTCAGCGCGTTCTGCATAGGGTAACCCAGGGGGCATATACTTCTTACTTGCCCCCAGGCAAGAACAGCTCCCAGTGTCTGCCTGGCTCTTTTTTGCGAAGGTCAAGGGTCAAACGACAAACTGCAGGACATCCATTGCTGGAATTCTTGACCTCATTTTCAGTCACAAAAAGCAGACACGAAGGGAGAGCTGGGTTTGGAGCAGAGCAGGGGTTTGTATATAACTCTCTGCTCCAGCACCAATCTAAATAACCTCTGAAGACGGTTCGGAAACTTCAGCGAGTGCAGAATTCAGCAGCCAGGTTGCTCACCAGAGCAAGACGGTTTGAGCATATGACACCGACCCTGGTCCGAATGCACTGGCTACCTTTATGGTTTTGACCCATAAAGCCTTAAATGGCTTAGGACCACAATGCCTGAAGGATTGCCTCTTTCAATATGAACCTACCCGGACCCTGAGATCATCTTCTGAGGCCCTTCTTCATGTGCCTCCTCCTCGAGAGGTCCGGAGGGTGGCAACACGAGAATGGGCCTTCTCTGCAGTGGCTCCCCTTCTGTAGAATGCTTTCCCTAGGGAAGTTCGCCTGGTGCCTTCATTATACACCTTTAAGCGCCAGGCAAAAATGTTCCTTTTTTAACCAGGCCTTTGGTTGATCTGACTGACATCCTATGCCCTTTTAAAACGTGGCTCTTTTGGGGGAGGTGTTATTGGGCTATTGTTTTAATTTTGATTTTATATATTGTGATATTTTCTGTTAACCATCCTGAGCCCTCCAGGTATAGGGTGGTACAGTGGTGCCTCGCAAGACGAAATTAATTCGTTCCGCGAGTCTTTTCGTCTTGCAATGTTTTTCGTCTTGCGAAGCACGGTCCGTCGCAACTGCGCCTCTTCAAGCGGCTTTAAGAAAAAAGCGAACAAACTCGCAAGGCGAAGCAAGCCCATAGGGAAATTCATCTAGCGAAGCAACACAAAAACCGAAAAACCCTTTCGTCTAGCGAGTTTTTCGTTTTGCGAGGCATTCGTCTTGCGGGGCACCACTGTATATAAATTCAACAAACAAGCAAGCAAACAAAATAATACTCCCAAAGCTGCTAATAGCAGTGGAAGGAAGACCTACATTGGGTATGGATTGGAGTTGTATTGCAGGGGCAAAAGATGACCCATCTTCCTCTGTAGTGCAGCCCCAGTTCAGATCAGCCTCCCCTAACACGACTACTTTGTGTGATTGAAACAGATATAGATAGCTTGTATTACTAGGTATTAGTGGAGTGGGGAGGGGGTTGGGGAGAAGATGTACGCTGATGGGCAGCTACACTGACCCCCTTTGAACTTTCACAGGTGTCATTACCTGACATCATTATGCAGGACAGATGTGTGGTCCTGCCCACCTGTCAATGTTGGCGCATAGAAGGTAGAGGACTTGGCTGGCTGGATCCAGTTCCCCCACTGTTGATGCAAGGCTGCTGTATTCAATGGCAGGTATCTGTCCTAGCATCTAAATCTGGCCTATTATTCCACTTCTATTCAGCACATCAAAAGCTATAAATACAGAAACACTCCATACTCCTATTTTCTCCTTCATAAATTTTCCAGTTGTCTTATATGAGGTTTGGGGGAAGCCTTTTTAGAAAAGAGGATTTGTGAACTAGAAGTGCGGGCAAGAATTCATCCTGAGAGGAAGTAAATGGGAACCATTTTTTGTGGAAAAGGAAGATATAAGGAGGAGATGGCATATTATCACATTAAAATTTGTAAATTAGCTGATATGTTGGATATCAGTATTATTGCCTTTCCTTCAATGTATCATTCTTCCGGCATCATTATCAGTTTTAATGAGCTATTTTTTACTTCTGCAATATTAGGGGCTCTTAAAATTCCTACCCCCAAGGTCCACTTGAGAGAGCTGAATTTAACAGAGTGCAAGGCCCACGAGTCACAAAATGGCAGCAGGTAGAGACTTTGACAGGCACCAAATAGCAGCTGTAGGGACATGCTCAAAAGGAGGAAGAAATACATATTTTCATAATTGTAACAGAAGAAACCCTATAGAGGCTTTATAATGATTTTATGCTTGGTTGTGGTGTATCGCCTAATCTCCCAAAAGCTAACTAGATGAAATATTGATTTCAATCCAAGCAAACCTGTAAGCCCCAGGAAACATGAAGCAGTGGGGGAAAAGTTTTATAGTGCTGTAATCAAAACAAAAAAACAAAACATTATTCCTGTATGTTGGGCTTGAGTGATGGAAGTCCACGTTCAACTCCCCACTTAGCTATAAAGCCAGGTGGATGGCCATGGGCATAGAATTATCTCTAGTCGATCCTTCCTCACAGGAATGTACAGGTGGGATATAAATATAGCATACATACATATAGCTGAGGCAAAAACACTTACAGTGTGAATTTAATAATCATGAGCCAAGAAGGCAACTGCAGGAGACATGCAAAAGACCTGCTTGATTGTGCTATGGGCCTCTTCTTGAGTAAAGGGCCTTCTACTTCCTCCCCTGCCCCTCCAGGCCTCCTGTGTGCTCCTAAATCTGTTCTGTAGGTTCCCCAACTCTCCTGAGAAGATTTTCTGGGTGGGTTGGTGGCTTCCATAGGAGAAGAGGAAGGGAACAATATTGGATGTCATCCTGGGCGATGAGTGGCTTAGATCTTCGCTGGCAATTCTTAGCACACAATGACTTGGGTGGTCTCTGCGAAGTATACATATGCACATTCTTCACCTCTTCCTCAAGTCTGCCTTATTTTATTTGTTAAAGTTTTTTTTTTTTTAATCCTACCTTATTCTAAACCTGACGGATGGAATTCACAACACAGTGAAATTTGGCCTATTAATTTATCATGGCCAGCAAGGTCTTTTGATCCTAATGCAAAACCAAACCAAATCCATTTGATCTACAGTGGTACCTCGGGTTACATACGCTTCAGGTTACAGACTCCGCTAACCCAGAAATAGTACATTGGGTTAAGAACTTTGCTTCAGGACGAGAACAGAAATTGCGCGGCGGCAGCAGGAGGCCCCATTATCTAAAGTGGTGCTTCAGGTTAAGAACAGTTTCAGGTTAAGAACGGACCTCTGGAACGAATTAAGTACTTAACCCGAAGTACCACTGTATTAACTATGGTTGAGGTTGTTGAGGGAAAGACAGGGAGACTTTACATTAAAGGGTGAGATGTAGGGAGGCAGATACAAAGGTGAACAAGCATTACACTGATTTTGGGAGCATTACATTGAATTTTATGTTAGGGTAGCAGATGACACTGTTAAATGAACACTACACAGATTTTTAACCAGAGTGTTATTGGGTGGCATATTTGGCAAAAAACAAACAAACCCAAACATAATCTGTATCAGACCTCAATAGGACTTGCTATAAAAAGCAAAGTGCTTCTCTCACTTTCGTTTCTTTTCCCACCTCCAAATTAATGACAGAGGTATATCTATTTTAAAGGAAGGTCACACTTAATGTGTTTTTAAAAAGGCAAATAGATGGTTTTCATCAGAGCTTTCCAAACAGTCTCATTAGTATGCCAACCCCTTAAAGGACAAGCAAGGAAGCTCTTTTTATTACTGCGATTAACCTGTACGAGATGGGAATTAAAAGTATCCCCATAAGAAACATTTGTAGCTAATTCAAGTATTATAAAGAATAAGAAAGCACAGAGGATTTTCTTTTAAAATAAAAATGTATCTAATTTAAAATGCAGACTTCATTAAAGAGCTCATTTACATAAATGGCCTATCAAGGATAAATGTCACCAAACACTTGAAAGGAACTTTAATACACCAAAATAAAAGCTCAGTGAGTTATGCAGGCCATGGTGGCAGTATTATGGTCAACCCAGGAAGCTCCTTATCTTCCAGGGTCACCAGCTGCTTCAGCCAGTGTCTGCCAATGCCAACCAATGCCCTGCCAATGGCAAAACTGATGCCCGTAGACTCCAATACAGTGGTACCTCGGGTCTCTAACAATTCATTCCGGAGGTCTGTTATTAACCTGAAACTGTTCTCAACCTGAGGCACGCTTTCGCTAATGGGGCCTCCTGCTGCTGCTGCGCCACCAGCATGCGATTTCCGTTCTCACCCTGGGGCAAAGTTCTCAACCCAAGGTACTACTTCCAGGTTAGCAGAGTTTGTAATCTGAAGTGTTTGTAACCCGAGGTACCACTGTACATCAGTTGATGCATAGTGGAAGACTACAGCTGCAACAATCAGCTGCTTAGATTGTTCTGTTTAAAAAGGTGCCCCTACTTAAATTAGGCAGCAGGTTTAAAAATAAACGTTTTAAAAAATGAAATAAAATACTAGCACTTTGGAAAAATGCAGAAAAATGCTAGTGCAACCTCCAAAGACTTAGAAATGCCTCTTCTAAATCGGCATCTGCTGTAACGCAAGTGTGAAGTACAAAATATGCTCTTTTTCTTCAGACATAAATGTTTTCGATATGCACATTTATGCATATTTAATGTATCAAGAATAAATTAAAATACAGATGATCAATCAGCTAAGGTTTCTTTATTTGGGTGACAGTGCGAAGTTATGGATCTATGAAAGTGTATGGAGTTGCTGCAGCTGAGAATGATTATTGCTTCTACTGACTGGCAGCATCTCTCCTGGGTCTCAGGCAAAGGGATGTTCTACCAGTGCAACTTAATACGCTTTCATTGGAGATGTCAGGATTGGACCATGGGCCTTATGCATGGAAGGCACAGGTTGTAGGAGCAATTCAAAGCACCCTCCATGGGATTGGGGGGGGGTGTCACAGAGAAGACCTCTCAGTTGCATTTAAATGAGGGCAGTCACATCTACAACACACCTTAGTAAGCAGATGATCTTAAAATGGCATTGATCGTTCGCTACAACAGAATCTACGGTTTGGTTTAAGCCGTGACACCATTTCATGATGTCATGATTACACTGCATTGCACAGCAGGAGAACAAACCAGTCATTTAATAAAGGCAGAAATACAAGGGTATGTGTTTTTCCTCTCTCAGGAAACAGTCAGTGGCTTACTTGGAAGGACACTGATGCGAACTAGCATGAGTGCTATGTTTTTCATTTTACTTTGAATTTTAAGAGTGAAAGCAGATGTTTACAAAGAGGGTTGCAGTTTCAAATGCTAATCAGATTTTTCCCCTGTGGGAACAAAAAAGATGTCCACATTTAACAGTTAATTACCGTGAGATCAGGGATGCAGGTGGCGCTGTGGGTTAAACCACAGAGCCTAGGACTTGATGATCAGAAGGTTGGTGGTTCTAATCCCCGCGACAGGGTGAGTTCCCGTTGCTCAGTCCCTGCTCCTGCCAACCTAGCAGTTCGAAAGCATGTCAAAGTGTAAGTAGATAAATAGGTACCGCTCTGGCGGGAAGGTAAACGGCGTTTCCGTGCACTGCTCTGGTTCGCCAGAAGTGGCTTAGTCATCCTGGCCACATGACCCGGAAGCTGTACGTCGGCTCCCTTGGCCAGTAAAGCAAGATGAGCGCCGCAACCCCAGAGTCGGTCACGACTGGACCTAATAGTCAGGGGTCCCTTTACCTTTACCTTGAGATAAGATGTTGCATCTCTTGCTGCTTAAGAGTTTAAAGACAACTTGCAAATTCTTAAGAGGAGACAAGTTTACAACCCTTTTCAAATTCCAAGCTTGAGAAGGAGCACATCAGGTAATCAATTGAAAATCTTATGAATGAATCATTACAATGAATGTAATGTGCTAGCACAACATTATTAAATTATTTCAAAGCAGTCTGAAGGAACCATTCTCAATCCAGCATCGCTAATGATCAGGGATGAGACCATTGTAGTTCAGCAACATCTGGTGGGCTAGAGGCTCCCCATTCCTGCTTTCAATTGACTAGGGACCAAGAAGAACATCTGTGCCAGGGGTCAGCAACCTTTTTCAGCTGTGGGCCAGTCCACCGTCCCTTAGACAAGTGGACTATATTTTGAAGAAAACAATGAACGAATTCCTACGCCCCACAAATAACCCAGAGATGCATTTTAAACAAAAGCACACATTCTACTCATGTAAAAACACCAGGCAGGTCCCACAAATAACCCAGAGATGAATTTTAAATAAAAGGACACATTCTACTCATGTAAAAACATGCTGATTCCCGGACCATCCGTGGGCTGGATTTAGAAGGCGATTGGGCCGCATCCGGCCCATGGGCCTTAGGTTGCCTACCCCTGATATGTGCAGAATCAGAAGTAGGAAAAGAGGGGCAGGCAGACTGGTGTCCAGCACCGGTGAAGACCTGGAGAGGACAGGCTCACAAGAAACAGCTCACAGAAAGCAACATAATCAAGAAGTTCCAAAATGCATGTCCTGTTCTTGTTCCATGGAGGACCCCATGGGTCAGGTTAGCAAGCAGAGGTCCTAGTGAGCAACTTTCTCTGAGAAGGATGTAACAAAACCTGAGGCCTTTTGAGTCTTGCCTCCAGGCCAGCTCTCCTACATTCTGTGTCTCTTTAGAGCAGCACAGTCTCTTTAATGGCCAGTCCTCCAGCCTAAAGACTGACAATTCTCCTGCACTCCGGGCCGGATTTAGAAAGCGACTGGGCCAGATCCGGCCCCCGGGCCTTAGTTTGCCTACCCATGTCTTAAGCACCTTCTTTCGGGGGGGGGGGGTAAAATGTTTGATTTTTCACCTTTCACGTTTTTAAGAGGGATATTTTTAGTCCTTATGAATGCAGTGCCCTGAAAGTTATGTTTTCTCTTGTGCCTTGTGCAGAAGCCATAGTGGCACATAGGCACCAGTGGTCTCTACTGTAGTCTCTGACGCATGCCGCTCTTGAAACTGACACCTGAATGGAGGTTCTGGTAACTGAAAGGAAGAGCCAGAGTGAAGGGTTATGTTTCATGCAAGGAGCAGGGGGACAAAGGCCGCTTGGATGAAAGGATGAAGTGTGAAAAACCGGCTTCGAATGGACAGTGGCTGGGAGAAGGGGCAGGAAGAGATCAATGAGGGGCTGAATTAGTTGGTGCAGAAAGCAACTGGTCTCTTCATATAAGAGGAACAGTCTGTGAAGAGTCTGGAAGAGGCTAACGCTTGTCGTTGTTATAATTTATTTGCAGAATTTATACCCTGCCCTGATATCAGTCTCATATTGACTGACAGAAATCAGGTCTAAGATGGCCCCTGTCCTCAAGCTTTTTTAACAGCCCTGGAATTTTTAAAAAAGGAATATCCCTCCTGCCCCCACTCCAATGTCATCGCTGTTTTCAAAGCAGCTAAAGAGATTGTGATTTATGTGCATGTAAGGAGTTTCCTGCAGAGGTGGGCAGCTCCTGACTCCCAGTTCTTCCCTTGATGGCAGAATCCCCAGAGGAGGAGGGGGCTTGATGGAGTCACCCTTCTCCTTTACCAATGCCAACGGGGGTGGGTTCTGGCTCTCTTGTCCATGCCAAAAGCACTCTTCTTCCCTTCCCCACCAGTTCAGTTCCACAGGTGACAACATCCAGGCCAGGGGGACAGGGCAGCTGCTGCCACAGGGCAGGAGAGCAACGAGGGGGAAGAAAGTGTCCACATGTAACTGCAGGAGTTTGCAACGGGGTGGGGTTGGAGAGCAGTGGGAGCAAGGACAGTAAGGGACCCCTGACCATTAGGTCCAGTCGCAGACGACTCTGGGGTTGCGGCGCTCATCTCGCTTTATTGGCCGAGGGAGCCAGCGTACAGCTTCCGGGTCATGTGGCCAGCATGACTAAGCCGCTTCTGGCGAACCAGAGCAGCACACGGAAACGCCATTTACCTTCCTGCCGGAGCGGTACCTATTTATCTACTTGCACTTTGACGTGCTTTCGAACTGCTAGGTTGGCAGGAGCAGGGACCGAGCAATGGGAGCTCACCCCGTCGCGGGGATTCAAACCGCTGACCTTCTGATCATCAAGTCCTAGGCTCTGTGGTTTAACCCACAGCGCCACCCGTGTCCTCAAGGACGGTAGCTCCCCGTAAAACAAACCAGCACTGAGCATTAGCGGCTGATGGAACCTAAATAACAAGGCAAAGGAGGCCTGAAGTTAAAAGCAAAGCTTTTCTGGCATGTTCCCTCCGGTTTCCACTTGCTGTGTTGTCATGGCTACTCTGTGTAGGTCCACTTTTACATGTGCAGCCCGAAGGCTGGGAGCCAATTCAGCACTGCGTGAGCGGACAATACAGCAGCACACAGGCGGACAAGACAACCGTGCAGGAGGGAACCAGACAAATGGCGCCCCATCCATGCCATGCACTACTGACATGTGCCCTGCCTAGAGGCTTCAACGATACGGTGGGACATACAGTTTCAAAAGTTAAATAATAAATAAATAGCAGAGTCGCATTCATGTTCTGGGAGTGTGGGATCGCACTACGCTGAAGCCATTGTCTTGTTCCCTGCTACCGGCCCAGGTCCGTTCTGCAGGCGATGCAGAAGCAGCCCTAGGCAAACACAGTTTCTCGCGAATTCATCAAGCGCTGCATAGTTCCTTGCATGGCTGACTCAAGCTAGCTGGACTCGGGGAAGCAAGCAGTTGGATTTGATACGGTTTAGCACAGGCAAGTCATCGTGCTGCGCCTTCCGAAGGCAGGGCCACGCTGCGGCTGACAAGAGCTTTCCTTCTTTTATGAAGAGAGAACAGAGAGTCTCCCGTGTTATTAAATATTTATGGATCCCATCTGAAAGCATAAAGCAAAGGTCACATGGTGCTAATTACATCATCATGGGCTCTAGTGCAGCGAGAATGTACAGAAATGTTTAATCATTTTTACAAAGCAACCTTATTAGATTTTCCAAGGCAGACACGGCAGGCTTAAAACATTTTTCTCCCACTGATTTTCTGTTCCGGCGACTGCAGGCTTACCTTCCGATCTGACCCCTAAATTTACAAAAGGCAACAAGTCGGAGTAAGTTGGACCATTTTGTTCGTAAACTGAAACGTATCACTTATGTGCATGTTTTGGCCACCGAGCACAACTGCTTCAAACTGATACAAGGAAAAAAGGGGGAACACATAGTGTGAGCTCCATCATCGCAGAAGTAGGGGTCTACCTGCACACAGGATGACTTTTTCCGTTCTGCCACACTCAGCAAATCTGCTCTGCCAGAAGCCTCATTGCTGTTGTGCAAGCAGGCAGGCACCACTAGCCATTGCCTCTTAAATGTTTCTCGTCCTAAACCAGTATACACCCAGCATGTGCTTAAAAATAAGGGCTGATTCATACATGTATGCTCATCACCTCTTAAAAGCCAATGGATGGTTTTCAAGGATGAACGAAAGCCAGTGTGTTGCAGGACTTAAGAGAGGATCAGGCTAGGATCCAAGCGAGTCATGAAGCTTACAGAGTAACCGTGGGCCAATCACTCTTTTTCAGCCCAACCTGACTCACAGGGTCACTGAGATGATAAAATGGGGAAGGGGGAGAGGGAGGAAATAGAACCATGAACATCACCTTGGGTCCTCGAAGGAAACATTAAAAATAAAAATAAAATAAATTATAGATAAAATATCACAGAACTTCGACATCGTCTCAAAAAGCTGTGCATCATCAAGCACTAAAGTTATGAGAGACGTACAGGCAAAGTGTGAACTTGACCTTACGCACAACTGAACAAGGCACCAAACAATAATTTTTTTGCAGCGCCATCCAAATAACCTAGCGATGAAAATAAAGGCAGAGATGATTATTTAAACTAGCAACACGTCCCACGTTCCCAGTTCATCTTTGCACATTTGCGAGTGTATACACAAGGAACGTACATATATAATCAGGATTCTATTTTCAAATGTAAGTCTCCCCATGCTCCTGTTTGTGTAGCCAAAACTGAACCACTGACACAGAAGAGAGAAATACCAGCGGGTTCAGCATAACCCTGAAGTACACAACAAAACGAAGAATCTGCCAAAAACCCAGCCACCACCACCACCAAACCTATGTGGGGAAGGGATTCCTAATACAAACACATAATAACTCAGCAGTCAGAAAGGTGGAGAGTCTGAGAGGAGAAGAGGGCAAAGCCTGACAACTGGGTTGGAGGGATCAGCCTTTGAAATTCGCCAAGTGCCAGAAAAATTTTGTACCTAGCTCTCGGCCACTTGTGACTATGTGAAGATGTCCAGTTACCAGGATTGTGCCTGAAGTCTCATCATCTGGAGATGCATACCTGAGGATCCTTGGATCTTGCCTGCTTCCACACACTAACAACACATCCTATAGAATTCTATCCGCTATATTTTATCTGCACAACCAGAATGAATTTCAGGAACCAAAAAGTTGTACTGAAAAATAGGACTTTCAAGCCACCTGCCCTCCAAATAGCAACTAGACATTCTGTTTTGGCGACTGTAACCCTGGTTTAAGGAGGCATTTGGCACCGAGCTTATATATCTGAGTTTCTAACACTGGGAAGGAGTAAGAGAATGGCGTGGCTGAAACAGGAAGCCAGAGAAACATAGATACATGAAAGAGAAATTCATTGTCTGTATAGATTTATACATATGTTAAATCTAATCTTATTGAAGCCAATAGCAAAACTTTACCTGATCTAGCATGAATCTATTTTGCCACCACCTAGTCCTTTATTACAAGCATAAAACCAAGGCAGATCAGTCTTGTCTAGTTTAGCCTTTCGACTACTGTTACGTCAACTCATATGATTCCTTTGTATGAAAAGAACTTCTCCTGTCACCCGAAGGATGAAACAATCAAACAATAAAAAAATTAACATGTAGAAAAATAAAATTATGTGGAATTGTTTAAGCACTTTGTTTTCTCATAGCTGTCTGGCATTTGAATGGAGAGGAAAGCAAATGAAAATGCAAAACAAACCAGATTATATTCAAAATAAATGTATGTATGTATGTATGTATGTATGTATGTATGTAAAAGTGAACTGTAGGTGAATCAATAAGAATGCTGTTCTTCAGAAGGACTAGTAATCAATAAGTGACCCTGACAAGGCTCTGCAAGAATTTAGTTGCCATTTGAAAGGACTAAGGTGATGGCTGGGCTGATGGACGGCTTCTCATTAGGTGACTGAATCACGCAGAACTATAGAGTCAGCCTTTTAAATTCTGCCGGTTAAGAAGATGAGCAGCCTTTGCATTTTATTACAGCAGTATCTTGGAAACCATTTTCAGAACCACATCACAGATTAATGAATGATTATTAGTTTATTTCAGCTCCATAAATTCAACATGAAATTACAGTTTTGCAACTAACGGGAGGTAGACGGCACTCCTAACAATCTACATACACTGATTTGTATTTTTAATTTTATTTGCAAGAAAATGCGCAACATGAAACACATTTTTAAAAATTTAATGGTCCATTTGGAACTTTTTTTTAAAAAGTGTTCTGTTTGCAGAAGTGACATAAAATTCTTAAGCTCCTGTTGCATTTTGATGCACTTTGATGCGATGACAAACAATTTTTTGCTTCTGTTTTCACTAGTTGCAGTTGCGTTATTTATGATAATTTCAAACCTGGGTTTTATGAAGTTGGCTTGTTTCAATAATCCATGGTTCCGCTTATTAGGGTTCAGACACTGCCCTGGGATTTTCTGATAAAGGGTGGTATATAAATTGAATTAATATGGTGCAAGAATCCCTTTGCCACAGCCATGAAAAGCCACATGTGTAAGTGCATCAGAAGTCTGTTTAGCATTACAATGATGGGCTGAGATGATAGCATTTCTTACTCTTTATACTGTATACAACAAAACTGAAAATAAAAGGGTAAGCTGTTACTTGCATCTTCTTTATAGCTGATAAATACATTTCACAGAAAAATGTGTTTTTTAGTGGCCTCATTAAAAAAACAACAGGAAACACCCCTCCCAAAAAAAATATCATCACGGTTTTAAATATAGTGAAGAAGCAGTTAAAGAGATCGTTATTTATGCACATGTAATGAGTTTTGTGCAGACATGTAACAAAACATTCTTGGCTGCCATTTTCAGCCATCTGGGCTGCCTCTTTCCTTCAGCAGGAGCCTGCCAAACCCATTATTAAATTTCCCTGAGCTTTATGTCATTACACGTCTGCTAATACAAAAATACCAATCAAATATATACCATTGGTGTTACAGACAATGATTCCTGGGTTTAGGTTGGCTGGGATCCAACTCTCTGGGTATTATGTATTCAGCGTTACATACTTGTATGTCAAGTTTTATATCGCTTAACATAATAAAAATCTCTAAGCGGTTTACATAAAATGATAAAAATACAATACCCACAGTCAATGCAATTTCCTAGAGGCTGGAGAAAAATGAGATCAAAACAAAACACATTTGTACGTCACAAGTAAAACTGAGCAGTGTACAATAACATTGCGATGTATTGCCAGATCGTGATGCATCACGATGCTGAAAACCTAACATTAGAGTCGTCTAATCATGAGGTTTACCAATGTATGTCCACTGTGGCATGGCTATCCCTGACCCTTGGCCATGCTGGCTAAGTCTGATGGGAGGTGGAGTCCAACACCAGGTTAGGCAAGTCTTACATAGACCATGTCCCCAACTTCCACTCACTTTGTAATTCAATCTCCAATCCTTGTTTGCGGTGACAAAAGGGGCTCTTTAGTTTCCTATGGAGCTGAAAATCTAATGGGGTATTGGGGGAGGGATGAAAAGCTGAAGTGTTGCTTGCTGTGTTCACACACACATGCACACACACCAAGTCTTAAAAGCATTTTCATTAAATTTAAGAGACAGCAGGATGCCCAATATACTTGCTGCCTGTTTTCTAACACAGACACTGCCAGTGGAACAGCACTTATTAGGAGTTTGTGTTGGAAAATAAATGGTAAAGGCACACTTTGCAGTCCAATTTTCCGTGGACTCACAATAGAGGTGGCACAATTTAACTTTCTTTTTGAAATTGAAAACACACCATATTTGACTACAGTCTACATTAAAAACACGACAGCTTCATGTTTCTGTGTAAAACAGTAGAGCCCACTGTCTTTCGAGTGCATGGGGCACGGCAATGAAGGTTTCATTAAGTTGGAACACAAATCTTGGAAAAAATGCTCCACTTTGATGGAACATGACAGTCTATTTTGGGCAGAATTTGGCTGCATTCAACCTGAAGGTTTATTTCACAGAGGCATTGGAGTTCCATGCTCTCAGCTGCTGCCAAGTATCCTGGAGCTGGGTAACGTGACCCACCCACAATGACTGCGTTCACATGTAACACTAAGTCACAAAGTATGATTTGTTTAAGCATACTGTGCATGAGCTGTGCGTTCAAAGTGCTTACATCTCCTCCCTTAGTTGAGTGGGGAAACGCACCAAGGAGTGCGGCTTAACATTATCAGTGTTATGTTTCCTGAAAGGACTCTAGTTGCAGGTCATGGTTGGTTTGGAGATAAATGAACCTCAACCACTGGTTCAGATATAACACTAGGCCAGATATAACACTAGGTAGTTTATTTCCCTGCGCAGCTATGGGAGGAGCAACATGGGAGATCTTCAGCTGTGTGCACCAATATGGAACCCATGCACAGTGTGGATAAGCAAGTCATACTTCATGGCTTGATATTTATTACATCCAAATGGGGCCAAAGTAGTACTTAAAACTGAATGTTAGGCTAAACCAGGGCAAATTTCTGATGCAGGGGAACCCATGAAGATACATAATGGGGGGGGGGGAGCCTTAATGAGATTAACACAGTAATATTTCAACTTGCAATGGGGGCTGTTTGAGGGCTCCTTCTGACAATAACTTAGTGGTATGGGATCTGCCACAGCAGGCATCCTTTATACCATATTCCAGTAATGCTGGAAGCCACAGATCCAACATGGGTGAATCCCATGGGCTGGGGCAATAGCTGACTGTTGGACACCATGCATTCTGTGCAGAAATTAATTCCTAACAACTTCATTTTAAAAAACCCAGAACACTTCAGGTAGAAGGGCTGGGGAAGACCTTTGTGTTAGATCTTATAGAGCCGCTGCCAGTTGGATTAGACAATACTGGACTAGAAAAGAGGTGGGTCCCGCAGTCTCACCCAACATGGACTTTGACATCCCCTCAGCATCACTTTGATCAAGGACCATCCAACACAGAAGGAAAAGCAAGCTGCCAGTGGAGAAACAAGAGGGCTCCAGTCCTCCCATAGCAGCTCACTTCTCTTCCCTTGTATGGTAGGAAAGAGATTCTCCCCTCCCCCCAAAATGGAGCTAAGTATGAGAATGGAGGAAAGTGTGTAAACTGGTGGATGTAAGGAATGTATGAGAGTGTGGGTGGTAGAAGATGGGTGACAGTGACATGTAGATGTGTGTGAGAGTGGAGAGGAGTGGAAAAGGGGCATTGCTTTTTGTATGTGCTTGAGGCTATAGTGCTCTTTCCTAAGTTGGTGGATGACGTGAGAGAGATCAAGAGCATAGATGGAAGAATGATTGTTAATGGGTGAATGCAGGGCAGAAAGAAGGCATGCCCTACCCACTTCCGGCTTTGGCTACAACCATCATAGGTATGTGGTCCCTGAGCCCAAAAAGGCTTCCCACACCTAAATGAATTGGGCCAAAAGAACTGATAATCAGAGTTGGTAAAAGATAGCTTCATATGCATATTAACGTGCAGCACCTTCCCAAGCCAGTGCAGCCCCAGCTCCTGGATGGAGCAATTATCAGCCAATACCAGTGTTGGCTCCTCATCTGTGACCTTCAGCATCCACTGTTAAAGTGGTCTAAGAGAGTCACACATTGCTGCAGCCCCAATACCACTAAGGTTCTGTCAAATGGGTATTCAAGTCATTGGAATTCTCAGCCTTAGCTCCAGTCAAATAACTGTTTCAGCAGTAAGCAAAATGTAAAACATCACTGGTGCTCTGTGTTTCTTCTGAGTTATGACTCTGGTGACCTGCTTTATAGGCTTGACATTCATATTTATGTCTCGGTAGGGCTCATACACAAATCATAGATATTTTTACAGAGAAGTTAGTGAGCCAGTTCCATTTAAGGTTTTAGGTTATCAGAGACGTTTAACTCCCAATGACCCTTTCGGTGGTTTCCTCCCAGGATGATTTAGCTCTGCAATACTAAGCTAGTATGGGTGGTTTTTGGTGTAGTCCCTCATTTGGACTGCACCAACTATAGCTGCCAGTCAGCAACTTGGAGCAGAAGCAATCACTGCCAGGATTGGCGGAATGGGGTGTCAAGCGTGCTGAAGAAACTCCTATGCCACTCAAAAACAAATGTCTAGAAGTACCCTCAGAAGTACCCAATGGAAGTCGGATGCACCAAGGAAAGGAGGAGGAGAGGATACAGGTCCAACTGTTGGAAACCAATCTCCGTCTGGATAGGCAGTTTCCTATGCAAGGGCAAGAAGGTTCCTGTAACAGCATGGATGGAGAAAGGTATGTGGGTGGGCGGAAGATTAGCATGAGGAAATTTTGGCCTAGCCGTACACACTTGCCCCACATTTGGCAGGTGTACAGCAGGTAAAGACGCAGGTAGGCCAAAGAGGGTTTGCAGGCATCACCAACCAGCTCATCGGTAGCACTTGCAAAGCCCCATGAATAGCACTTTGCATGCACTGGCAACCACTTGATATTGAAAGTTATTTTGCATTAGATTTTAAATATTCTAATCTGGCTGGAAGCCACCGAGAAAAAGGTGTGGTAAAAACCGAACTCAGTAATATACATTTAAATCACATCTCCAGCAACCTTTGAATATGCTTGTTCTACATAAAGGAGAGATTTAGTGCATCCCCTTCTCTGCACACATCTTCCACTCTGCTTTGAACAGATATATTTAGTTGAACTAATAGATGGCATTTGTTTAACATATTATCACTTTCCAACTTCCTTCACACCCTACACGGAGCTGCAGAAATCACCATGCAGTGTAGTCAAGTGATAAATTACAGTTTAATCATTCAGGCCTATTAATCTCAGCAAGACCATGAACTGGGTCAAGATAGTCCTGATATCAAGTGCTGGAATCGTTAGTCACTGATAAGTTATTAGCAACACCCACGTAGTCGGGCCATTAAATCTGCTTGCGGATTGTCAAGCGATGGGCTCCATTTCAAGTTATTTAGTAGTCACTCAAGTGTAAGGAAGGGAGGAGGGAGAGGAAGGTCTAGAATTAAATTGTGAGGTTACTTAGGGATATGAGAGAAGCTACTGAAGAGACAGAGTTTCTGCTTGTACTTAGAGCCCCATTATTGATTTCAGTTTAGCCTTGCAATCACACCAGTCCATCAACCCTTTAATGCAGCGGTGTGAAAAATGCTTCAGAGAGAGCAAGTGTCACTGGAATATGTGTTTTTTTTTGTGTGTGTGTGTGTGTGTGTGTGTGTGCGTGCGCACACACACACGAGTTAGTCTGCGAGAAGGCAGCAGGTCAGGCAAAACAGGTGCACAACCTTAAACAGGGATAAAGCTTTCTGGCTGCGTTAGCTGGAAATGCTCTTGATGGATTCTAGGACAATTGCCTTCGTTTAAAACAGGTAACTGCTTTTTGAAGTAATAGAAACAAGCTTTGTTAAATGCTTAGTGTGCTTCATCACACACTATTTCTCTTAAACACACCCCACAATAAGACCACATTGATCTGGTTCTGACATAGTGATCTTAATAATAATAATAATAATAATAATAATAATAATAATAATAATAATAATAATATATTTATACCCTGCCCATCTGGCTGGGCTTCCCCAGCCACTCTGGGCAGCTTCCAACAAAATATTAAAATACAGTAATGCATCAAACATTAAAAGCTTCCCTAAGCAGGGCTGCCTTCAGATGTCTTCTAAAAGTCTGGTAGTTGTTGTTCTCTTTGACATAAACTATTATTTATTAGACAGAAAATGAGTGTTGTGCCCACAGCTCCCTTGTGCACCGTAATGGAACACTTCCAGGGCTTATTAAACCACAGTCGCTATTACATACAAACTGGGAAACTGTGGTCTGATCTCTCCTCAATAAACCACATCCAGTTTCCTAGTTCTGATGTGGTTTAGTGAAGCACCAAAGACAGGAGTACAAGGGGAGGAGAAGCAAAGATGGTATGAAAGGCTTGTTCTTGGTCTAACAAACTATGGTTTATCAGACAGAGTTCATTATGTCTAAGGTGCGCCTTTGGGTCCTAAAAGACAACTTTGCACAGGACAGTGAAACACACGGAATTGAACTGTGCTTCTTATTGCCATGTGTATGGCCTATAAAAGAAGATCTTACAGGGATAAGATGCACAGGCTGTTTGCTGAAGAACATTCATATATTTCACTGGAAATGCATTAAGATAAGAATCTGTAGCCAAGTGGACATTGCCTCTTCCCCAGCGCCATGATTTTAGGGTAGGGATGGAAGAAAGAAATACATGGGAGTTTTCATTTGAACCGCAAAGTTGTGTGGAAAGGGATCAATACTGATACATCGCCCTACTTATAACCTTTAAAATTCAACCTTTATATGCATTTTAAAGCAAAAAGTAAATGTGTTGTGTTCCTATATCAGCATACCAGGCATGGGGAGCCTCTGGCCCTCCAGATTATAACTACCACCATCCCTGACACTCAGCTCATGCTTCCACAGTAGTGACCAGAGGAGGAATGACTGCTGGGAGCAGTGCACAGAGAAATGCAACAGTGCACCTGTAGTAGGAAAACCAGAAATCTTTATCTGCCCCACCTGCAATAACACATGCACTTCCCACATCAGTCTCTACAACCACAGCAGGCTCTGTAACTCTCCAACAGCTTGACTGTCCAAAAGCACACTCTCCCATTGTCTCCTGAGACAAACTGATGCCAACAACACCCCTGACCGTTGCCATACTAGCTGAGGCTGATGAGAGTCGGGAGTCCAACAACATCTGAACTGCCCCAAAATATAATTTATTACTTGAAATACTGTTATATATACAGCAGGTTCACAGAAGTACGTTTGGCACTTGATGACTCAGCCATCAAGTGAGACTTGCATGTATATGCAGCTGAGTCATTAATGATTTAAAAAAAACCAACCACTAGAAGCAAATACTTATATGATCTCACCTTACACCTCAAATGCAAGGTTGTTTGGCAGGGGCGCTTCATTTTGCCAAGCTATTGTTGAGTCAAGCAACATACAGGCTTGTGTAAACCATTCTATGGTTTTCAACCAGTGCAGTATTCGCACTGGTGCCGATTCTCTTCAAAAGTGTATCAATGAACCTAAAATCTATCCATTTTAATGGGCCTTCGAGTACCACTAAGGTGGTATCACCCATTAGTCATGAGTCAAAATAAACTTTTTACAAGTTAAAAAGAGCTTTAAAAAACCCACCTGAGGTACACATGAGTAATAATAAGCATAACCACAGTAAAAAAAATGTGTGGGATAAGAGGTCTCAAAGTCAAATTGACTTTGGAACCATAGAAGACAGCCTAATATTCAGAGGAAAGCAGAACTTCAGTCATTCCACTATTATTATTTCTAGTGGTGCTTTCTGTTTCCTGTAGAAAGAGTGCATGGAAGCGCCGCTGTCAAAAAACATGTCCACGTTTTAAATAGGATAAAAGAGGCAGGAGGGAATGTGGCAAGATTTTCAACATCAGGAGGACTGATGAGGCAAGGGCTGGGGAAAGAACGAAGGAAGCGAGGGTTGGAATAAGGAAGGGTGGCTGTGGAGAGAAATAAAAGCACAGCGGCTGGCAATTCTGTGCACTGGTATTACCAGCCTGCTGAGAGCAATTACAATAGCACAGACAGCTTGCTTTATTGCAACCTTATTGAATTAACTTTGAGGGGCAGGAGGAAGAGGGAAATAACCCGAGTGATTCAGCAGGGAATTTATTAGAAAATTTTAATGCCAACTTAAATTTGATCCTAAGGCCTCAATATTAAAGGTCATCTCCATTACTGTACTACTGGAAACCCTCTGCTCCCACGTTCCTCCCTTGCCTTCCCCTTGTTTTCTTTTATATAAAAAAGCCCCACACACAATAAAATAGGTCAGAGCTCTTGCTTAAAGCTCCTTGGCATTTTTATCCGAGAGCAGCAAATATCTCCATCTTCGTCTGAAGACATTATAGACGGCCTTATCGCCTATAAGCTTCTAAATAGCTTCTTAAACAAAACAATCACAAACAAAATAGCAACATGCGCTACAAACAAATGGTTATTTCAAATAGTAAACAAAGCTTAGGAGAGCCACACAAAAAGTTAGGGAAAATTAACTAGACCATTACATACATTCTGTGTTTCAGTAAGGAAACTCCAGGGAAAGGGAATGAAAGTTATGGGATGTTTTAGTAGGATAAAAGGTGGAAGAAGAAACTCCCCCTTCCTAATGTGTGACAGGTGAGTAATCTTTATTTGTGCAGTGCCATCAATATGCACCATGCTTTATTCGTTTAAACATTTACAGAGTTTTCCAAGCAAAAAAAGAGAGGTCCCCAACCTCCAAACTATTATGATCAGAACCCCCTTTCTAAAAACCTATTATCTGGTCTTGCCAACCCTGTACATGTCACCTGCTCCACTGATGAATGTACAAATATCACTGCAAACAGTGTTAGAAACTGGGATGGGAAAGTTAGGAGCCAAATGGCTCCTGGGACCTGGGTTGTGGGCGCCAAAACAGAATGTCTGGTCGCCACGAGGGGGGGGGCAGGGGTTTGCCAACACTTTCTATTTATTATTATGATAAGCATGAGCTAATAGGCAATTCACTTAAGAGACCCATTGTTAATATCACATTTTTAGCAGAAATTGTTGAAATCTGTTTAATTTGTTTACAATAAAAATATTGATACCATACTTTAGTTTTCAAAACATGCTACTCTTTATTGTTAAACTCCTTAACATATATACTTCAAGGCTTGAGTAATCCTTGAGCCAGGTACAAAAAAAGGCACTCAAGACTTTTTGAGGTGCTTGCAAATGGAGAATCTTTAGGTGCAAAATACGCCTGGTGCCCTGCTAATTTTGAACCCTGATTGCAAGCGAGACTGTGTACACACAGCCTGTGGCTGCATTCAAGCATCTGTTGACTGGGGTAGTAAGAAACATCTTATATTAGAAAGGAAATATAATAGGCATTTTTAAAATAAAGAAATGCAATTAATGCTGGATGGAGGGTGGAGTATGGCTCCCACTTTTAAAACTTCTAAACCATTATCTACCCACTGAAAAAGAAATGCAGTTGTGCCACAATTTACTTGCTAACATTGCAAGATCTTTTGAGGTGGTGCAGGGGCAGAAGTTTCCAATTCAAAGAGATGGAGGCACAGCACTCAGCATTCCTATTTAAAGGATCTTAATTTCAGTAGAAGGTAGTACATCTCTTAGCAGCCTGATTTTTGTGTGTGTGTGTTTGTCACTAGTGAATACTTATTGATGGCTATTACTCTCTTTCTGCTTCTGTTGGTATTCCTCTGGGATGCTAAATCAATTTTGTGCTTTTAAAAATCGACATCAATAATGTGTTTACATTTGCCAATACTTCTTAATTGTCAAGCTATAACGGTGGAACTCCAATAATAAATCTTGTCAACAGATAACTTCAGATGCTAGAATTTTAAGTGTTTCCTCTTCTGAGCAATTTGATAGGTTGAGGGTAAAAAGAAGGAGAGACAGGGTGGAGGAGTAATTCTTGGTTGCATAAAATACAGAAGCAGGCCTAGGGCAGACATAACACTCCAGGTCTCCTAATCGTTTCCAACCTTCATCTGTGCTCTGGGTTAAGGTCCCTGTGCTTTCTATTTTCATTGGAAGGAAAGGCCTCATTCACATCGAAAGGAAATTTCCAAATCAAGGGTTCCAAATCAGGACCACAGTAGAAGGAAAGGATAAAAAGTTCTCCAAAACACCATCAGGGTATTGATTTAGTTTTGGCCCCCTGTGCCTGCTGGTTACTTAAAAACACACACAAAAAAAACCACCCTCATTCACAAACTGAATTTACAATTCCTGTCTAGTGAGTCCAGGTATGAACCCAAATATATAGGTTAATGTCACCTGCAAGGTCACATCTTTAGCAAGTCTGTAGCAAACAAGCTCAAGGATAGGGGAGGGGTATACCTCTCCTCGAGAGGAAATGAGTTAAGGTGCCTGGGCTGAGAGGGTAAAACAAGAACCCGCTTGAAATGCCAGGAAAGGGACTTGTGACAGGTAAGCAAAGGAAGAATAAGATGGGTCTGTATGCTGTTCATTGGACAAGCATCAATTTTGCAGGAAGGTTATCCTGATGCAGGTCCAGGAAGGAGCAGGGACCAACCATGAACAAGCAAAGCAGAGAAGGGAGAAAAGCTGATAAACTAAGCAACAAGCTCAAGATATTAACTGGGATAAGGTGGCTGAGTGGTTCCAGGGGTTGAAGAGTCCCAGTTTAGAGGCAGAAAAGTCCAGGTTTGAATCTGCTCTGTGTCACTCGTCTCAAAACTCACATGACCATACCCAAAGCTTAATTATTCCCACTGAAAATACTTTATCACAAAACGTATGGTAGAGAATTCAAGTCAGAATCCCTATTTCGATCCCATATCCTAGTAAAGGTGTAATATTTAAGAAAATGTTGATCTTTAAGCCTTTCTTAGAAACCGATGTCTGCCAGAGCTCTGAATTGTTTGAGATTACCCCATTCATTTGTTTTGGAAATTTTTCTATTCCTTGTCTCCTGCACTAGAGATAGGTCACGATACTTTCCAAGTCGTTTTCAAGAGCACATTAGTCAATCTGAAATGTTACGAAGGCATAGATGAGAACAGGTAGATCTCTGCTGTCTAACAACAGGTGCAAGCACTCCTGGTCATAGCCATTGGCACTATAGTCCTGGATCCAGTAGAATCTCTGGTCAACAAATCTCTTCCTAAGAGTCTATGCCAATCCCATCAACCACATATAAAGATGACCTCTCTCCATCAATAATAGCTGCATCTTGTTGGGATTCAGTTTCAACTGGTTCAGCCTCTACCGCTTAATACAGTCTTTCAGACACTGACTTAACACTAAGGCATCAGTTCCTAGCTACTTACTGAAATAAATATATAACTGGATGTCATCAGCATAGTGATATCCCCCAAAAGTCTAGATTTAAGAACATTCAGTTACAATTCAAGCAGATTTTAGCCATCAGGTTGGCATCTGTCAGTCATAATGGAACTGAGAAAGTGTGCATGCATAATGAATATTAGAGACCCAGGTGAATTTCCAATCAAACGGCACTTGTGCAAAGTTTTAAGTTTTAAACAGAGTTAAGTAGGCAATATTGTTCTGAATAACCCAGTTACTGCCAAGTCTGCTTGGGAATTATACTTAATTAATTATACGTTCAGGTGAACGAGTAAAACAAAGTAAGAATAAAAAGCGTAAGGTGAAAGTAACTGCAATCCTTGTAGTCTTGCCGTGATGCAAAAAGGAAGTGTCCCATGTATTGTACATGAAGAATTCTACACTCCTTTAAAACATCTATGATCAAACATCAAAGTGAAAAGCAAGTAGAACTTACTGTGCTGGGTGGCGATGCTAAAATTATTTGTGCTAAACACACAGACATTTCATTGTCTACGTACTGCCTCTATTTCAATGTTGTAGCGTTTTACTGACATTATGGGCTGTATTCAACTACGCCCTAGTCAGAGAAGACCCACCGAAATTAATAAAGCTAAGTTAGTCTTGTCTATTCACTTCAACGAGTTTATCCTTAGACTAGTGTCAATTACCGCCCTATGAATTTAATCTATAATTTTAATGTTGCAGCCTGCCCTGTATATTGTGATTGCAACAGAAGGGTGATATGGAATTACTGAAAAAGAATAAAGGTTACAAGGAAAAACAATACAGAGAAACTCACTAAATGAGTGGATTAGTTTGCCTTAAAAAACCCCCACACACATCTGTTTCCCTAGCGGGGAAGCCAAAAGAAAGCGAACACCCTCATTAGCACCTTCAAGAATACCTGTACAAAATTAATCACAATACTGGGTAAATAAGGGTGGTAAGCACACCTCTTGAATGTGAAGGCTTCCTCGCCTGCTATGCTGGGTTGTTGGGCATGCCTTTCCTAATTGCCATTATATAATAAAGCAGTGTTACATAACCTTGTAATTTGGATGCAAGAACAGAGGAACTCTGCCAGCCAGCACTGTTATGCTCAAATCGTAAAAGCAGATGCTTTTCCAACTAGAAGAGTTTGGAAAAATCATTTTCTGCAGTACAGACTGCTTAGGACCTCATTTTCAAAACGGAAGTGTATAGCTAAATTATGGATTTTTGCTGTCACAAATATAGTTGTGGCTGCCCACCTCTAAAAGGGGCTTAGGCAAATCTGCGGTGTCTAAAGACTGTCAATGGCTATTACCCATAATGGGCACATTCTACGTCTCCTGTTGCTTCTGAATACCAGTTGCAAGGAAAAGTGCTGTTGTGCTCGTGTTCTTCACATAGGCATTTGGTGGTCTGTGAAAACAGGATCCTGGATTAGATGGGCCTTTGGTCTGATCCAGAATGTCCTTCTGATGTTCTTTCAATCTTGAGAATGAAGTGGACTTTCAAGCAAGCTTGTCTCCAGCACGTTTCAGTAGATATTTGTCTGGGCCAGGAGGAACAGAACCATGGAAGGGATGTAGTAGACCACCTGGTTTAACCCACTGCTCAAGAAACAGTGTCTTATTAGTTTATCCCTTGCCATTCACCTGCTTTACATGGTTGGTCTCTGGTCCTGCAACTTGCTTTGTTAACAGACACAGCTGATAAACACTTAAGTGTTCCTCTGGTGGCTGCAAATTTGGCAGATATTATATTTTTTAATCTCAGAATATTTGAAGGATGGTTATAGTCTAACACATGAGAAGCCAATGTGCAGTGCTGGTGACACAAGCAAAACAGACAGGGAGGGGGTTGTGCCATTCCTGCACAGGAGTAAGATGACCTGTGTGTGTCTGCCTACAACAAAAAGTCAGGCCTGCACCTCTTATGCTTTTGCTTGCTTCCAAGCTCAGTAGGTGAGAGCCAAAACCACGGCAGGGTACAGGGGGATGAATATGCACTCTAGCACATTGGTCTTCAACTGGTGTGTCAGGACCCACTAGAAAGTTACAGCCCAGTCTAAGCTGGCCTGCAACAGCAGCACTACCACCATGCAAATATATGGCTTTTAAAAAGATAAAGGTAAAGGGACCCCTGACCGTTAAGTCCAGTTGCGAACAACTCTGGCGTTGCGGTGCTCATCTCACTTTACTGGCAGAGGGAACCGGTGTTTGTCCTCAGACAGCTTCCAGGTCATGTGGCCAGCATGACTAAGCCGCTTCTGGTGATACAGAGCAACGCGCGGAAATGCCAATTACTTTCCCGCTGGAGCGGTACCTATTTATCTACTTGCACTTTGATGTGCTTTCAAACTGCTAGGTTGGCAAGAGCAGGGACCGAACGGGAGCTCACCCCTGTCGTGGGGATTCGAACCGCTGACCTTCTGATCAGCAAGCCCTAGGCTCTGTGGTTTAGACCACAGTGCCACCTGCATCCCAGCCTTTAGAGATACAGGCATTCAAATTCATGTTTGGGTTAAAGGTCTAAAAAGGTTTAAGACTACTGCTTTAGAGCACAGTTGAAGTTTCACTGCCACACAATGAGCCATCAAGTCCTGTCAGAAGAAAGTGTTTACATCTTTTGTTTAAGTGCCATACTTCTCACAAGGAGAATACACGCACTGCTCTTACAACATTATATTATATGGCCTCATTCATACACACTGGAAAATCAAGACTGGAAGATGCACAAAAGCTATCATTACTGATTCTCTAACCAGCTAGAACTTAAAAGCAATGCAAACTTTGTTCCAAGAAACTACATAGATGTCTGCTAGAAGTTAAGAAAGTCGCTTGTTGGTCTGCAGAAGAATCTTTTGCCTAAAGCACAGTTCTCTCAAGTTTGGATTACTTGGAATGGAACAGAAAAGCTGCAATGTGCCTCAGAGCTCTTGTTTTACTGAAGGGCACTTCAAAAGAAATATGTTGCTTTGAAAACTTCAGATAGGTGCTGTACCCTTCAAATTGCCTGGGAAATCCAAAATAATACCTTTTAAAATGGCCAGTTAGACAACTAATTCTTGAGAGATTAAACCTAAGAGCTTGGCTTCTCAAAAGTGCTGCTCTTTGGTTCTCAGCTATGGATTCACCAAACTTCCTTCAAACAATGCATTGCCAGATTTTTCCATCAAAAGTTCTAACTCTATGCTTACATTCTGCACTATTGAAGACTATCCCAATCTTGATTTCAAATGAGAAGCGAACAAAGTCAAAATCTTGGTTGACAGTAACAAAGTCAAACAAAGTCAAAATTTTGGTTGTAGCAGTTAGGCAGAAGAAGAAGAGTTTGGATCTGATATCCCACTTTATCACTACCCAAAGGAATCTCAAAGCGGCTAACATTATCTTTTCCCTTCCTCCCCCACAACAAACACTCTGTGAGGTGAGTGGGGCTGAGAGACTTCAAAGAAGTGTGACTAGCCCCAGGTCACCCAGCAGCTGCCTGTGGAGGAGCGGGGAATCGAACCCGGTTCACCAGATTATGAGTCTACCGCTGTTAACCACTACACCACACTGGCATGTCAGATTAAGACCTGGGAGACCAGCGTTCGAATCCACACACTGCTAAGTTTGCTGGGTGATCCTGGATAAAGTGGAGGGAAGATCATATTTATCACCTGGAACCTTAGGTGTGATGCAAACGTAATAAGAACTAAAAATACACTGGCCACATTTTTAATCATAAAAAGCCCAACCACTCACTTCTGCATGAGCAAAGGCACCAGGTGTATTTTGCACCTGGGTATCGGCCACTTGCAACCAAGTGAAGATGCCCAGGCGCCAGGACAGCGTCTGACGTCTCCACCAGATGGAGGCGCACCTTGGACTCTTTTTACACACTAGCAACACATCCTGTAGAATTCCACCCATTATATTTTATCTGCACAATCAGAATGAATTTCAGGAACCAAAAACTTGTATTGGAAAATGCGACTTTCAAGCTGTCTGGCCCCCAAATGACAACTAGGCATTCCGTTTTGAAGACTGCAACCCTGGTTTAAGGAGCCTTTTTGGTGCTTAGCTTATATATCTGAGTTTCTAATACTGGACTGGGGATGGGAGTCACATGCCTGTGATATACAGGGTCAGAGGCAAAATGAAATGTCAATTTTACTTTTGAAGAGTGGGTTTGCTTCTACACCCACACCCACCTCTCTATCTCTACCCAGGGAAGCTAGGAGCATTATCAGAATTCAATGAAGAAGAAGAAGAGGAGGAGGAGTTTAGATTTGATATCCCGCTTTAGGGTAGTGCCCTAAGGAGTCTCAAAGCAGCTAACAATCTCCTTTCCCTTCCTCCCCCACAACAAACACTCAGTGAGGTGAGTGAGGCTGAGAGACTTCAGAGAAGTGTGACTAGCCCAAGGTCACCCAGCAGCTGCATGTGGAGGAGCGGGGAAGCGAACCTGGTTCACCAGATTACGAGTCCAACACTCTTAACCACTATACCACACTGGCTCTCCACTCCACTCAGGCAAAGCTGCCTAAAGAGGCTGTAAAGCATGGGTGGCAAGATGTGTGGTGCAGAAGGGTGTGTGAGCTAGCGAGAGTCTAGCCGGAGAGACCTGGGGAACCACATCTGGCCCCTGCCTGAGGTTCCCCATACCAGCATGAAGACTGTTGCCACATTGATGGTTCATGTAGCTCAGTAGTACTACATTCTCTCTGGCAGCAGCTCTTCAAGATCTCAGGCTGAGGTCTGGGATCTTGTTGCCCAGGATCCTTTCTAACTAGAGACTGCTCAACTTGTCCTGGAATTTTATGAATGCAAGACATGTGCTATAGCCTTTCACATGAATACTATGGATTTACCATTTGGGCCTAAATAAAACTTTAACTATGCTCTTGGGGAGAAACAGGCAGGAAACACCATTTTTAGGCTGTAACCCTGTGTACCCTTATCTCAGAGTAAGCCCCACTGAAGACAGTGGGACTGACTCCCGAGTAAACGTGCATAAACGTGCACAGGATTGGAATGTCAGTTACTTTTCTATAGAATATCTGCTCTGCTTTCATAGACATTTTCAAATAAAAACCAATAACCTGGAAAATATAAAAAAGACACCAGTAGACAAAAAGGCACTTTTATGCTTTTTAGTTATAGAAAGCTCCTCTTGTAAAATTCAGTCAAATCCCATGAATGTCATGGAACAAAATGACTATAATCCGTCACGTTTCCACAATCCCCTCCGGGCTGATTCAACTAGTTATTTATGAACCTGAGATGCCAATGGTCACTTTGATGACTAAACCATAAATTAGCATGTAAAGAGAATATAAATTTGATTTCACAGAAGCAACAAATTGCAAGGCAGCGAGGATATTATTTAATTTCTATCGACATGTCACGGGGAAAAAAAGTCAGCAAAAGGAGATGTGCTACATCTTAATAAACCTGCAAACTGCATAATACATCTAATATTTGATTTGCTCCACTGCCTTGGTTATAAAACTCTGCACATAATACAGGTCTTAGGTTTAAGATTTCAAAAAGCCCTAGTTCATGACAACACTTGTTCACTATTTGAATTATTTCTTTATAACACACATAAAAAATAAACATTACACTTGAAAAATAATGAGAATACTCTTATAATTGTTCCTCTGGAATATATAATTGCATGTAGAAAATAGAACAGTATCAATATAGGTTTAGACATGGTGAAAAAATCTATATTTATCCTTATTAACAAGTGTGCTTAGAGACAGTGAGAGCATTTTGCTTGCTTATTAGAAAATAAGTAAATGATGGTTATATAACAACAGTTGTATAAGGTGATTTTTTATACCACCTAGATACTACTTCAAACATTTCTGACTCCATAAACCACTGTCACATTCCGGAATCATAGAACTGCAGAGCAGGAAGGGACCCTGGGGAACATCTAGTCCAAGCTTCCTCAACCTCGGCCCTCCAGATGTTTTTGGCCTACAACTCCCATGATCTCTAGCTAGCAGGACCAGTGGTCAGGGATGATGGGAATTGTAGTCTCAAAACATCTGGAGGGCCGAGGTTGAGGAAGCCTGATAATGCAGGAATATGCAGCTCTCCCATATGGGGATCAAACCTGTAACCCTGGTGTTGTCAGCACCAATGTAGGCTGCAATACGAGATACACTTACTACAGAGAACACTGTCCCGTTGAAAACAGCGGGACTTGCATGTATGTGTATTACATTTTCCCTGATATGAAATCCAGCACAGCCAGACTGTGGTGGGGGAAATGTGGTTTCCTTGCAACAGAAAGATCTAAGGAAGATGCACAACAAATGAGTAATGTGTGCATCAATTGTGTTAAAAACATACTGTGTACACAGCCTCTTGCTAAAAGCGAGCTGTTTCTCTGTATGTGTATCTAAACACATTAAGGCTTCAGTCTATAAATACTGATTTGGAAAATCCTGAATCAGTTGAGGCTGTACAATTCCATCTTTTGACTGACGTCTGATTGGCTGTGGCCTCTCAGATGTTTCTGAACTTCAGCTCCCGCCATTCCCAGCCAGCATGGCTAATCATCAGGGAATATGGGAGTTGCTGTCTTCCAACATGTGAAGGACTAGAAGTTAGCCACCCCTCTACTAAAGAAAAATAAAGATGCAACTGCTGGAATACGTGAAATTATTACAGAAGCAATGATGCTTTCTCCAGTGACCAGTGGGAAAACTGCTGAGTGGGAGACTGCAGGTGATGTGGGGAACCCAGGCTACCTCTAGTTAAAGAATCCAAGGTAGCAGGGCTGGGAGAAGCCTCCATACATCACCTTGGAAAGTCACTATCAACTTTTTAAATAAGTCCATTTGCATACCAGCTTTCCTCTAAGGAGTTCAAGGTGGCCTGCGTGGTTAACCCCCCCCCCCATTTCATCATCACAAACATAAGATTGCAAAAAAAGGGGGAGGGGGAGGCCTGTAGGATCAGGCCAAAAGCCCAACTAGCATCCTGTTCTCAAAGTGGCCAACCGCATGCCCAAGCAGAACCTCCCAGAAGATGGTACCCAGTGGCATGCTGCCTTTGACACTGGAAGCAGAAATACCCTGTGGTGTAGCTTAGGCTGATATATGGTGACTGGCTCATAGGGCAGGTCACTCAGTGAGATGCATGACAGAGTGTGAAGATTTGAATCCAGGTCTCTCGGGTCCAAGTCGGACACCCTAAAGACTACACCACACTGCTTCTCAACTGGAGTAGACATTACTGGGCTTGGCTCTTGGTTTGATTTGGTATAAAGCACCTTCAGATAATCATTTCTTCAAAGGCATCAACGAAAGAAAAAACACTGCCTTGCATATATACACACCGAGGAAGTCTAAAACAGGATATATTGCTCACGACAGCGAGACAGTTGGCACATTATAACACCAATCCTGGCCTGACTGCACTGGGTGCCAATTAGTTTCTGGTCCCAATTCAAAGTGCTGGTTTTAACATATAACACCCTAAATGGCTCAGGATTGCAATACCTGGACCACCTTGCCCCATATGAGCCAACCCAGACCATGCGACCATCATCTGAAGCTCCTTCGTGTGCCCTCTCCACAAGAGGTCTGGAGGGTGGCAACACAACAGTGGGCCTTTTTTGTGGTGGCTCCCCATTTGTGGAATGATGCTCTCCCCAGGAAGACTCATTGTATATGTTTAGGCCCCATGCAGAAACTTTCCTCTATAACCAGGCCTTTAACTATCTGTGGCCTCTTCAAAGTGCATGGGATGTTTTTAATGTATTTCCCCCTTCTTTTGGTTTTAATTTATCTATGTGAGTTTTTTGCTTTATTTTGTTGGTTGGTTGTAAGCTGCTTTGGGTTGCCTTGGGCAAGATAAAGCAACTAACAAAATAAATAAAACTAATTATAATAATTTTCACCATCTGTTAATACATTCAGCAGAGCCGTGTAACAGATCGAAGTTACACATTTGGAAGGAGACAGCAACATTTTTGCAATTTAATTAAACTGGTAATAAAAACATGCTTACCTGTCGGTGTATCATTTCCAGACTAGCTTTTGCTTTGTTCATTAGTGTTTCTATTTCTTCTGAATCCTTTATGTTTTTGTTTTCTCTGAAAGCATCCCTTATTCTTCTGATGGCATATGTCCTAAGCAAATGTTAGAGATGAAAAATGAGTGTCCACATGATTGCCAAAACTGTGAAAGAAAAGCTGTAAAACAACTATTATAATGCCGAGGACCAAGAGTTTGAGGAATATAGAAATATGCTGAGTACTAACAATCGTGCATTTATACAGCGCTTCGGAGGGACGTGGGTGGCGCTATGGTCTAAACCACTGAGCCTCTTAGGCTTGCTGATTGGAAGGTCATCGGTTCGAATCCCTGAGACGGGGTGAGCTCCCATTGCTCTGTCCCAGCTCCTGCCAACCTAGCAGTTCTAAAGCATGCCAGTGCAAATAAATAGGTACCGCTGCAGCAGGAAGGTAAACGGCGTTTCCGTGCACACTGGCACTTCTCACGGTCCTCCGTGCACCAGAAGCGGTTTAGTCATGCTGGCCACATGACCCAGAAAAACTGTCTGCGGACAAATGCCAGCTCCCTCGGACTGAAAACGAGATGAGCACCGCAACCCCACAGTTGCCTTTGACTGGACTTAACCATCCAGGGGTCCTTTATCTTTACCCTTTACTGTGCTTCATATTTATAGACGTATCTATACAACACTTCAGAATGTTCAGAGCACATTGACCAGGTCTGAATGCAATGCTAATCCAAACCATGGTTCAGCACAACACTTTGGTTCTCAGAGAAGAGATCACAGCCACTTTGTTCCTCTGGTTCTGCTTCTGTTGTGAGCAAAGCCACAGTTTAGTTTAGCATGTTGTCTGAAGCTAGGCTCATGGTTGTCTTACCCCAGACAAAGCATGAGCTGTAACCAAGGCCTGCTACTTAACTTGGGATTTTAAAAGGAATAATAAAATCAAACTTATTACATGGATTGTAACTTTATCATTCCCTTATAAAATCCTTTATTATCCAAAAAAAGAAAAGAAAAGAAGATGCACAAAACAAATCTGCAATGCTCAAGATGCTTGTCTGAGCACATAGTAGATTGCAGTCGAAGTTCATGTTTTTATATCGTAAACTGCCCCATGATCCTCAGGTGAAGCATAGTAAAACAAACAACAACAATACGTATAAGGGATTTTGAGGCCAAGTCCCAGCCCTATGTGCTAGAAGTAAAAGATTTATAAGATAAGGTTGAGACCACATCCTGTCCTGGGTCATCATCCTGTCCACCATGGACAGTGTCTGCACATTGGGGCCACACTCTGAAGCACAAGTCATAAGCACTGAGCCAAGAGTTCTATCCAAGTTCTGGGTAGTGATGTAGGAGGTGCGGCCCACTGCCTTTGTGAACGCATATGGCGGAGTAAGGGAGCAGGCCTCCATGGAGCATTTGGAAATCTTTGGGGTTCAGATGTTGCACTCACAATGAACTGGATGGTGTCCCTGGTGAGTAAGTGCAGCTTCAATGAACTGTTTTCTAATCTCAGTCCTAGTGGCATTCTATCTCTGCTAGAAGCCCTCACGCACATCTCTCGACTCTAGCCTCTTAGTCTTTGTTTTCGATTTGCACTTCAGCTGTTTTAACTTCCATTTTGGAATCTACTTTGTCTGCCGCCTGCTGCACCCAGGCACGAAAACCAATGGAGAAAAACAAAAAGCAATTCAAAACCTGAAGGGAGCACAATATCCGCCACAAGAGAGTAGTTAAGTGTTTTCATTAAGTTTCACAAACTCCAGCATAGAAGAGGCCCCAAGATTACTCTGTAGTTACAATGGCAGTGACAACGTTATTCAAACCTCTGATTGAAAGAACAAGTTACAGGAAGGCAAGTTGCGGCAGTACATCAAATACTTCTGATTTCCAGATCAAACCTAAGTGAATGAATAAGCTGGTAAAACGCTTCTCTAAAAATAATGTGCCAGAAGGTTCATTGCAAGGAATATCACACTGGCTCCTACAAACAAAAATTAAAAAGCATGTTGAAATCCCAAGCCATTCAACAACAATGCCAATTCCATTACAGCTGTGAAGATGCCTTGCATTTAACCAACACATTGGTCTATATAGCTCAATGTATTGTCTTACACTGGCTGGGAGCAGCTTTGCAAGATTTCAAGCAGGAGTCCTTCCCAGCCATACTCAGAGATGCTGAGGATTGATCCTGGGACCTTCTGCATGCAAAGTAAAGGGACCCCTGACCATTAGGTCCAGTCGTGACCGACTCTGGGGTTGCGACGCTCATCTCGCTTTACTGGCCGAGGGAGCCGGCATACAGCTTCTGGGTCATGTGGCCAGCATGACTAAGCCGCTTGTGGCGAACCAGAGCAGCACATGGAAATGCCGTTTACCTCCCCACTGGAGCGGTACCTATTTATCTACTTGCACTTTGACGTGCTTTCGAACTGCTATGTTGACAGGAGCAGGGACCGAACAACAGGAACTCACCCCGTTGCGGGGATTCGAACCACCGACCTTCTGATCAGCAAGCCCTAGGCTTTGTGGTTTAGCAGATGCTTAACTACAGAGCCATGGCTACCCCCCACTAAAAATAATGGGAGCTACCAAGGAACATGGTGTTCATTTATTTCCATGTCGCAGACTTTCCCTTATCATGTAAGCAGGCCTAAAGGTACTCTTCATGCACCTCCAGGTAGATTTTCATGGGGCTGTGCTGCTAAAAGCTAACACAGCGTGTTGGTGGACCTTGCACTCGAAATAGATGCCATTATGCAGAAAGTTCCGGTGCATTAAAGAAACCTTGGGAAGAACCCATGTTCATTGTTGTTCTGGGTTTATGCTCTTCAGGCAGGAGCCACCAGCTGTGTAAACCCCATACATTTAAAGCACATTTCGACCAAAATGAATCTCAGGAACTCTAGCTCTGTGAGGGGTGAACTACAGTTCCCAGGATTCTTGGGGTATATGTTTAAAATATATGATGTGTATGCAACCAGTGTCTCCTGCCTGAAGAAGAGAAACCCAGAAGATCAATAAACGGGCGGTTTTCTGTCCCAAGATTTATTTAATGTATCCACTGAGTTTGGTTGGCAGAAGACAGGAGGCTCAGGCTACAATCCTGTATCCACTTACCTGGGAGTAAACCCTACTGAGCTCCATTGGACTTCCTTCTGAGCCGACATGGTTAGGATTGTGCTGTTACTTTTGAGTAGTCTACTCTAGCTTTGTCAAAGTACTAGTGAATAAAAATGGCATATCCTCCTCCTACTTTAGTTGTGATTGCCCAACATTGCATCAGGCTGGACTAAATTGGGGTCCTCTACAATTCTGGGTGATGTTACATTTAACCCATCATATGCGGGTTCAAAAATGGGTTACTGAACAAGACCATTTTGATGTATGGGTACTAGAAATATGTTTTATAAATAGATACTTGCACACTGCAGAGGCTCCCATTGACACATGTTTCTGCAGTATGTGCTGAGGATACCATATCAATATGCAGCTCTTATTCTAAAAATCTCCCTTTGAGGAATCTCTTATTACGATGTCTGCAAAAGTGCACTGAACCCTCTGTTTATTTTATTCCAACTGCAACAATGTGCTCCATAAAGCCATTGTTCTTTGTTTCTTTGTGGTTTGTCTTGTTTGCATGTTGTTTTTGAAAATTCAAACATATCTTTAAAGAATCAATGCTCTCTTGCAATGTATGAACAGTTCAGACCCAAAGGTTGCAACGGTATGCATCCTTCCTTGACAATTTCTCATAGACCTGTATATACATAAGATAAGAGCATAAAAAGAGCCTGCTCTATCAGGCCAATGACTCTCACTGTGGCCAACCAAATGCCTTTGAGCTCAAAAGCAAACTTCCTACTTGCAATTTGCAGCAACTGGCATTGAGGGGCATTCTGCCTCTGTTTGGATTGGGCTGTACCAACAATTTGATGGAAAAATCCATTGCAACCGGGGTCGAGCTGTCCTGAGAGTGGGGGTGAATGCCACACCTTAAAGTTTAAACTGTTCCTTTCTAATACATATGAAGGTCAGACATGCATCACCAGGCAACTAATTATGTGATTTTCCATGCCAGAGGAGCTCTCACTCATTGATTTTTTTATCCTGCCTTTCAAGGCCTGGGGTCAAGGTACACTTATGCAGCCCAACAAGCAATCCTATACTCAAGGAACTGGTGTAAAGTCACAGCAGGTCCAAACCCACTCAGTAGCAGGGCTGCTGCTGGCTGCACTGACCTAAGCCTAACAGAGATAAAACAAGCATTTAAAATACTGTTTGAGTTATATCACCCTTTGGGCTGGTGCAAGAAGAGTTGCCAGGTCACCTGACCTAGTGAATAGGCCTTTAGCTCCCACCTTTTCTGGTCCCTGCCATGTCATTACCCTTTTTATGGCTTAAACGAAGTTAAGATCTGCTGGTATCCGTAGCTGAGTGGAGGATGCTGTTCTGGAGTTTCCTGGCTCAGCTGGAGACCTGCTGGATTCTAACCTGCACAGCCCAGGGGATCTTGCTATAGAATTGCTCCCTAAGGTTGCACTTCAGTATGACATAATGGTTAGAGTGTTGGGAGACAAGGGTTCAAATCCCAGCTCAGCCATGAATCTCACTGGGTAGCCTTGGGCCGGCCACCATCTCTTGGCCTAACCTACTTCTCAGGGTTGTTGTGAGGATAAAATGGGGAGGAGAACGATGTGACCACCTTGAGCTCCTTTGGATAAAATGTGGCATGTAATAAATAACAACAACAACAGATTTACTAGGAAGTCCCAATTAACACAGGATCACTGCAGGAAATAACAGTAAGGTTTCTTTCTGAAATGCTAACTTTTGTATACGTAGAAAGGTGTGTTGCTATTTCTTTTAAATTCCTGTAAGAATCCCAATACACCAAACAGGAATTAATATATTTCAGCTCTTGATTAAAGATACACAGCATATAAATGCAACAAACAATAACAATAGCAACAGATTTACTAGTAAGTCCCATATAACACAAAAACATAGGTACACACGGCAGGAAGGAAGTACTGTAGCAAGGTTGGTTTTTTTTGCAATATGCCAACTTTGGTATACAAAGGCGTGTGGTTGTTTTTAAAGTTCCCGTTAAGAACCCCAACATACCAAACAGGAACTAATATATTTTAGCTGCTTGTGAAAGATAAGGGTTCCTCCCCTCTTTTTGGGGAGGGGCAGGGTAATCTCTAAAAACGTGCGCAACAAAATATAGCACAAAAAAACCAAATAGCCCCCAGCCACCCTCCCAATCAAGTTTAGACGCCATCAGGACCCCAACCCAATTCGTTTCCAGCCTCGAGTTCAGTGGGGCTTCCTCCCAGGTCAATAGGGACATGTCAGCTTGCAGCCCCCCATTGGGTTGGAGAATAAAGGCTGCAGAACCTACTACGCACTTTTTATTTCCCACCGCGCTCGAGGGAAAAGGGCCGCGAGGGGCCTTCAAGTCCAAGGCGGAGGAAGCCTTACCTGTATCCGTAGGCGCTGAAGCTCTGGCTCTCCCTCAGCAAAGCCCGGTAGAGCCGCAGCACCTGAGCCCGCCTGGACGCTGCCATGTTGAAAACACGCCGGGCCTGCCGAAGGCCCCTGCCTCTGAGGCGGCCTCCACCGGGGCCTGACTCCGGAAGCGGCGGGGAAGCCGGCGCCGAGCTCCGCAGCGCGGTTTGCGCGGGAAGTGGAGCCAGCCGGGCTCTCCGAACGAAAGAGCCGCGCTCTCGGGACAGAAGGCTCGGCTCGGGAAAAGGCCGCGGACGCGTCAGGCGCGGCCCGGGCAGCTTCGGCGACCGCCTGGAGAGGCTGCTGAGGAGAAGAAGGTGAGTCCGAGGGGCGGGCGGCGGAAGGAGGCGCGGGGCCGTCCTCGCGGCGGGGACTCAGCCGCAGCCTGGGGAGGGAATAATGCTGCCCTCCCCTGGGTCGTCGCCGCCGTCGTCCCGTCCCCTGTTTAAAACCCGCAGGCCTGACTCTGCCCAGCAAATACCCTCCCGAGTCCAAAGCAACTCAAAAACGAAACCAGTTGCTTAGTTGCTAGCTTTCTTTTTTTGCGTATAATTTTTATTAAGTTTTCTCTTTTACAATTGGTACAATGTTGTACAATGACAATAAATGTATTATTATTATTAATTTAAGATACTCATTTTTACATCCTTGAGATATCAGTGACTTCCCTTCTTCTCTTTCCATGGTTCCTTTTGCATGTATCATAAATCCCTGCATATCTCACTAAAAAAACTATATATACCATTCAGTATTCCATTATTGCATCCATCAAAACTTTCTCATACTGTGGAATTTATCTTAATGCTGCCAGCGTTTTCAGCCGCACACAAATTATTCCCCATATATTTAATAAGCGTTTTCCATTTGCTGGTCCTGACTTGGACATGCCACTTCGCTTTCTCCAGCAATTGTCCCCTGCCCCTGGACCATTGGTGTTTGCTCTTGTCCCTAGACTGGGACGGTAAGACCCCACCATAGTGCAACATAGTGCAACCCGGTTGGAAACTCTTCAGTTAATTTTACACAGGGACAGTTCGCAACAGAAAAAAACCCGCAAGTACAGTGGTACCCTGGTTTAAGAACAGCTTAGTTTATGAACAACTTCGATTAAGAACGCTGCAAATCCGAAAGTAGGTATTTTGATTTGTGAACTTTGCCTTGGAATTAAGAACATGTTTCGCTTCCTGTTGAGTGTGTTCCATTTGTAAATTGAGTCCCCTGCTGCTATGGGAAAGCACGCCTTGGTTTAAAGAACGCTTTGTTTAAGAACGGACTTCCAGAACGGATTAAGTTTGTAAATCAAGGTACCACTATATCCATGTAGGATCTGTTCTTGCGCTCTCTAGTTTAGTCAAGGGCCCCAGGTTAGTAAATACACAGTTTGTATGGGCATGTGCTCTTTCACAAGTTGCTTTGAAACACACACTGAGGTTTGATGATGACTCATCTCTGCATGTATTCATTGTAGCTATTAAGAATCCTACTATATAACTGGTTTTTATGTTTGTTTTTTGCATTACCTGCTTACCTTCCCCACAACTGAGTCCCATCTGTCGTGAAACTGACAAACTGATTCTCACCAGTTGTTCCCAATTCACTAAGTGGGAACTCCTTGCAACTAAAAAACTGCATAGCGCTGGGCAGATCGTATGCATGTACACTTGGGAATAAGCCCCATTGAACCCAGCATAGCATCGGACTTTGCAAGCACAGGAACGTGCGACATGTACACTAGCCCAGAGATTCCCCACTTGTTGTTTGGCAAGCCCCATACTTGCTGTGTCTAGTTTCCAACTTTTGTCCTATGGGGTGTAGTGCAGTTTTTACCATATTCTCTAATTCTTTCTGAAAACTCAAGAGGCTAGTTGAGCTTTGCTGCCTTCCACCTGGCAATGTAAAATTTCCAGAAAGTTTGACGTTATGGGCAAGGAAGCAACACTCACCTTTTCTATTTCCTTTTCTTTTATTGGAAAAAGTTTGCAAAGCAAATGTTGGAAATAATAGAAGCGTATGCAAAACTCCTTTATATACAAAATTTACTAGTTTAAGAACATGAAGTTAATTGCATTCAACATTTAATTTATAAAGAGAACCCTAAGGGAAAAGGGCTTATCTCTGCAAACTATAATATCCAAGTACAAGCTGTGATGGTTTCTTTGGAGAAATTAAAAATCTGCTGAGAACAAGACAGGAGAATCAATAGAAGATACTTATGGGGGGGGGATTGGTGTAAAACACATTTTAGATCAGTGTTTCCCAAACATGAGTCTCCAGCTGTATTTGAACTACAACTCCCATCATCCCTAGCTAGCAGGACCAGTGTTCAGGGATGATGAGATTATGTCCAAAAACAGTTGGAGACTCAAGTTCGGGAAACCTTGGTCAGAATTTGGGAAACTGCCTTGAAAGTTCTAAATCGGTTTTATAAGCATCCTTTATTGTTTAGTAAAATAGCCATGTCAAATAACCCACTCTTAGTGAAATTGTGATAGAATTGCCCATTAGTGCAGCAATTTAGGGGCAAAGCCTTTCTCAAGGTAGGAGCAATTACAGGTCAATCTGTAACCCCCCAATCCAAAAATCACCCTGTCTTTGATCTGGAAGCTCAAAACCTATCTCAAAAGATCTGATTATTTGGAGACAGCAGCTGAGCTTACTATAGCAAGATATTTGAGATCTCTAAAGACTGATTTGATGGAAATTTGGACTCGGCAACTTTGGGTATTAGCAGCTATGTAAAAATTAATGAATGCAAGTCATGCAAGACAAAAAGGAAAACAATCTGATAACATTTATGCAGTTTGCTTTCAATTTATTGTTTACTGCATGGATATTCAGCTCACATTGGGATTTATTGAAGGATGTTTTTATTTAATGCTGTTGTTGTTGCAGTACTGCTCTTATTTCTTTATTTCAAAGAGTGTCTCTCTCTTCCTTGTTTCTTTATACACTTTTTTGTATCTCATTTGTTCAAACATTATTTGTAAGTTGATTAATTGCAAATATCCTATGTTGAAGTTGTAGGCCGAAGTGCCTCTTCCAGAAATAACCAAATACAGGGGTACCTTGGGTTACATATGCTTCAGGTAACATACGCTTCAGGTTACAGACTCCACTAACCCAGAAATAGTACCTCGGGTTAATAACTTTGCTTCAGGATGAGAACAGAAATCGTGCTCCGGCGGTGCGACAGCAGCAGGAGGCCCCCTTAGCTAAAGTGGTGCTTCAGGTTAAGAACAGTTTCAGGTTAAGAACGGACCTCTGGAACAAATTAAGTACTTAACCCGAGGTACCACTGTAATTCATCTTAAAGGTAAAGGGACCCCTGACCATTAAGTCCAGTCCCAGACAATTCTGGGGTTGCGGCGCTCATCTCGATTTACTTGCCAGCATGACTAAGCCACTTCTGGCGAACCAGAGCAGCGCATGGAAATGCCTTAGTTTTTGCCAATTGGGAGACCAGGAATAAAATGAAAAGTTCAGGCTAGAACCACTACTAGTGTTGCAGCAAATAATTTAGGTTTGGAAATACAGTAATGGCCTGGGCCCGAAAAACTGGTCTCTGCAGCTTGCTCTGCACACCCAGTGTGAAGCTCTCTGTTTGCTTTCTTAGAGCAGTCGCCAGCCCTTCCTTCACAGTAAACCTCTTTTCAGACTGAAGGCATTTAAAAAAGCAGTTTGTGATAGGTTCTGTGAACTACGAGTGTCCTCATTATAATGTGTTTTCCTGTTCTTGTTTCTCTGTCTGCCCTTTCCATTTTTTACAGCTATCGTTTCAGCTGCTTATTACAGACTGATAAACTGCTGGGGACTCTTATAGGTAAGCCTAGAAACCATGCTTCTATTAATATGCTTTTTTGGGTGGTGACAGTGGTGGCTTGGGAACATCTTATTTGGCATCTTAAGAAGAGCTCTGCTGGATCAGGCCACAAAGGCCCATCTAGCCCAGCATCCTGTTCCCACAGAGGCCAACCAGATGTTCATTGGAGGTCCAAAAGCAGGACCTGAGAGCAATAGCATTCTCCCCATGTGTGATTCCCAGCAACTGGCATTCAGAGGCATAATACCTCCAACCAGGGAGGTAAAACATATCCATCATGGTTAGAAGCCATTGATAGCCTTGCCATAGAATCATATAGTTGTAGAGTTTGGAAGGGACCTCGAGGGTCATCCAGTCCAACCCACTGCAATGCAGGAATCTCAGCATTCAGTCTCCCATCCAAACTGAAACCATACCAGACCCTGTTTAGCTTTGCAAAATGCTAGCAGTTTTATTGCTGCACCCATGAATTTGTCTAATCCTCTTTTAAATCCATCCAAGTTGGTGGTTGTCACTGTCTTGTTTTCTACTGCTCCGGAGGCTAGGACCTGAACCAATCAATCCAAGTTACAAGAAAGGAGATTCTGACTAAACATTGGGAAGAACTTTCTGACAGTCAGGGCTGTTCGACAGTGGAACAGGCTCCCTCGAGAGGTTGTGGACTCTCCTCCTTTAGAGGGTTTTTTGTTTTTTTAAAAAAATTATTTAGTTTTTAAAGTTTTACAGTCAATTATCAACAACCAACATAAAAACAAGATTCCAAAGACTCTCCTGAACTTCCCTCCTCCCCTTTGTGGGTCTTTTTGTTAACCATTTCCTCCTGCATCTTTTATAATAATCCAAATCTTTTACATCTCCATTATATCCAAAATTCGACATTAAACTACAAGTGTCATTCCAATCCTACTAATGATTTTATCTGTTTACAATGGTTTTTAAGATAAATTATAAATTTCCCCATTCCTTACCTTATTAAAATTTTGATCTTCCTGATTTCTGATTCTTCTGGTCATTTTTGCCATTTTGGCACAATCCATCAACTTAATCTGCCATTCTTCTCTGGTAGGGACTTTGTCTTCTTTCCATTTCTGGGTCGTTAACATCTGAGCAGCTGTGGTCGCATATATAAATAGTCTTTTCTGCTCCATTGGGATTTCAGCACCAAGAATTCCTAAAAGAAGGAGGTTTTTAAGCAGAGGTTGGATGGGCATCTGTCATGGAAGCTTTAGCTGAGATTCCTGCATTGCAGGGGGTTGGACTAGATGACCCTTGGGGTCCCTTCCAATTCTATAATTCTATGATCATGATTGCTGGGATTGATGGGAACTGTATTTCACCAGTGGCTGGTGGGCTACTAGACCAGCTTTAGGGGCTGTAAACCATGTACTGTACATGTATGTTGGTAAGAGTTGTGGTCCTGAACTATTGTACCTGCCTGTTGTAATGCATGGGTCAGTTTCTACTGAGGACTGGTCGTGACCATGCATACTTCAAGTTACTCAGTGCAGTTATGGAGAATGGGAAAGAGCTTTTAGGACCTTGAGCCTCTGGACTTCTTCTGGTGACTCCAAGGGAAGAGTTAGCAGGACAGGAACCCGGTTCGGTGTTTTCCTTGCCTTCTATGTGAATTCAGGATAAATGAGCAATTTGAAGAGGATATAAAAACATTGCCATCTGGCATACTTAATAATAGTCTAAAGCTGTAGTAGCAGACTAATGAATTTGAACATAGTACCTGCAGAGATCATGGAACTGTGTGGATGGAGCAGCTGTTGCATTCTCTAGGGCATATTTATAATATTGTCATACATTGCTTAAATTATTTTTTGCTATATGTCCTTTCAGTTTTATGACATAGCACTGTGCTTTTGGGGAGAGGGAGTGATAGCATGTGTTTCTCTGATATTCAGTTACTTGCAGTGATAGTTTTCATGCGTGCTTGAATAATCACCAACTTTCATGGCATTGTCGTTTATCTCCATTTAGTCATGCCTTTTTTCAGCTTTTAAAAACAGAACAGAAAGTGTCAGCTTGTAGAAATATGTATGAAGATCTAAAGTAAACCCAGCAGTAGCAAGGGAGGACTTTGAAGGAGGAACAGGAAGTATGGAAGAAAGGATTGGGAGAGTGTTAGAGAGGATAGGAGAGAACAGTAGGGCCAGGAACTACTCTGTATGAAGCAATCTTAACAAAGTACAGTTGTACCTTGGAAGCCAAATGCCTTGGCTCCCAAACAAATTAGCTCCCGAATTAAACCCGGAAGTGAGTGTTCCGGTTTTCAAACAATTTTCGGAAGCTGAACGTCTGGCGCGGCTTCCACGGCTTTCAATTGGCTGTAGGATGCTCCTGCAGCCAATCAGAAGCTGCGCTTTGGTTTTTGAACGGTTCGGAGAATCGAACGGATTGCCCAGAACACATTTCGTTAGAAAACCAAGGTACCACTGTATACTTTTTCTATTAAGCTGGGAGTTGCTGAAACAAAGCCCACCTCTTGTTGCTTGTATTTTTTTCCTAATGGGCATCATACTTTGCTAGCTATGTTAGACAATGTTCCTCAGGACTGGTCCAGAGTTCTTTGTAAAAATAACATAGGTCAGTCTTACATACAGTGGTACCTCGGGTTACATACGCTTCAGGTTACATACACTTTAGGTTACAGACTCCACATACCCAGAAATAGTACCTCGGGTTAAGAACTTTGCTTCAGGATGAGAACAGAAATCTCACAGCAGCGGTGCAGAGGCAGCGGGAGGCCCCATTAGCTAAAGTGGTGTTTCAGGTTAAGAACAGTTTCAGGTTAAGAACGGACCTCCGGAACGAATTAAGTACGTAACCAGAGGTACCGCTGTATTACAATAAAAATACAAACAAATGCCACAACTACATAGGAGGCATATGTCTGTATAACTCTTAAGACACAATAGGAGAAGACAGCATGAAATTATGCATTTACAAATCAGACCATGGGAGAGCAACAAACAATTCTTCACCCCATGCCTCCCCCCCAAAAGCTTTTTGAAAAATATGTTTCCTAAAAGGTGTGAAACACACCTCATTGGGGAAGGAATTCCATGGGCACAAGACCACCAGGGTTCACTGCTGGAAGCTTCTTGTAAGGAGTGTGGACCCAGTCACCATCAACATGGGAGGTGGGCAGTTGGGGTTGTGAAGTGCTAATTTGTCAGTTGCAACTTCCAGCTTTCTTGTTTTGTATTTTCATTCTTCACATCAATACAGTGGTACCTCTGGTTACGTACTTAATTTGTTCCGGAGGTCCGTTCTTAACCTGAAACTGTTCTTAACTTGAAGCACCACTTTAGCTAATGGGGCATCCTGCTGCCGCCGCACCGCCAGAGCACGATTTCTGTTCTCATCCTGAAGCAATGTTCTTAACCTGAGGTACTATTTCTGGGTTAGCGGAGTCTGTAACCTGAAGCGTATGTAACCTGAAGTGTGTGTAACCCAAGGTACCACTGTAATGTGTTGACTAAGTAGCTACATTTGATAATGCAAAATGGGTTTCTATTAAAAAAATGTGTCAGGCTGTGTTTTAAAACAAAACCTAACCAAGGGTTGAATAGCTTGAAGGAATAAAAGAAGTGGAAACGTGTATGTGTGTGAATTGGATATAAAATTTTAGAAGACATATTAATCTGGAATGTTATATCTAACATTGAGATGTCAAAATCAGATGAGTTCTCTGCAAAATAAAAAATGACTGAAACGAGCAATCTCTGTTAGTCAATAAATCATCCCTTCATAATAACAAAAAGAAGTATTTCAGTTTCCCCCTCATTAATTTCTCTGTAGGTGGTGGTTTGACATGACTGCATTGGAAGCAAGTTGAATGTAATAGAACTGAACACAAACAAGGCCTTAGTTCGGACTGAATTTCTCACAGATCTGTGGTTATTCTGCCCCATGGCCTTGTCACGAGGCTTCAGTTTTCTACTTTCCGAAGGATCACTTCCAATTTTGTTCTTGAAAGGCACTGTTATGCTCACTCACCTTTATCTTATGGTATGTGCAAATGATAATACTGTTTTCCTAGATAAAAGTGGCTCTGTTGGGCGGATTTTCAGAAGTAGCTTCTTCAGTATAGGTTGGGCTGAAGGACCCTAAATATAAAGCTATTTTATTGCATGCCACATTGCTACCAGGGCACTTTAGTTCAAAGCTCTTATTGGAAAGGCTTAAATGTTCCTTGGTTCAGAATTAGCTTTGGATTGCGAACGGACATTTGTAGAAATGAGAGAACTTCTGCTCTGCAAATTTGTACCTAAGAATATAAGAAGAATATTGAAGTCAATGAGGCTTACTGCTGAGTAGACACATGCAGGTTAGCAGTGTTCGGAGAGTGTCTGTTTGTTGTTGTTGGCATCCGTCTCTCAGGAGAGACAATGTAGTGCACCTCTGGGGGTAAAGTCAAACTACCGGAGACTCACAGCACCTGCTGTGGCTGTAGAGACCGGTAACTCATAACTGCTGCCTCCCGCATTGTTTTTGCTTTGTTAGCTGCACCAAAGTGACCTCCCTGGAGTGAAAGCCTGGGCAGTGTGTATGGAGCTCCTGGCCTGCCCAGACAACAAGACCTCCCCTTGGCCTGGTTGACGTGGTCCAGAGGAAAAGAGAGCAATACGTTTGGCACCAGCTTGGGTGCAGGGATTCCTGGAAGGAGGTGTACAAGGAGCCATCCAACCGTCTTAGGGTCTCCACTCTGGATTTGTGTAGGGTTTACTCCTTAGTCTTTTCTTCTCCTGAAGATGTCCTGCAAGGCAGCAAGTAAATGTCTGATTGTATAACAGTGGTAAATCTGAGGAGAAGCCGGCTTTTTCATTGCTTGGATGGAAGACTCTTGGGAGCCCCTTGGCGCTTTCTGAAGGCAAAGTAGAATATAGTATGATAACACACACAGAGAAATACAATGGAGGGGAGAGTACAGTGGTACCTTGGGTTACATACGCTTCAGGTTACACACTCCGCTAACCCAGAAATAGTGCTTCAGGTTAAGAACTTTGCTTCAGGATAAGAACAGAAATCGGGCTCCGGCAGCATGGCAGCAGCAGGAGGCCCCATTAGCTAAAGTGGTGCTTCAGGTTAAGAACAGTTTCAGGTTAAGAATGGACCTCCGGAACAAATTAAGTACTTAACCTGAGGTACCACTGTATAGGTTAGAGAATTCTCTTTAACAGCCATTGTGGTTCCTGCCCAGATATTGCTGCTGGGCTCAAGGTTTGAAATTAGCAAGGCGCCGGGCACATTTTGCACCTAAAGAATTATCCATTTGCGAGCACCTCAAAAAGTCTGGGTGCCATTTTTTGTGCCTGGTTGGCACTCAAAGATTACTGAACTGTATGTGCTTTGAAGCCTTGAAGTATATGTTAAGGATAGACAATATGTTAAGGAGTCGAGTGTTTTGAAAACTGAACTATGGTACCAATAGTTTTATTGTAAACACCAAATTAAACATGTATTAACAATTTCTGCTTAAAATGTGGTATTAACAATGTGTCACATATGTGAATTGCGTATTAGTTCATGCTTATCAAAATAATAAATAAAAAGTGTTGCTGACGCACCCACCCCCCGTGGCGACCAGACATTCTGTTTTGACACCCACAACCCATCCCATTTCCTAACACTGGCTGGGCTACAATTCCCATCATCATTGGCCATTGGCCATGGTGTCTGGGACTGATGGATGTTGTAGTCTGTTGCATCTAGAGGACTGTAGTGACCATTCCAGAGCCTGTATGTTTCAACCACGTATTACTGGGAATACATAAACACTGGGAAATGTTTTTAAAACAGCACCAAAGAGACTAGGCCTTTCTGATTTGCAACTGCTTGCACAAATATGCTCTCTCTGGGGAAATAGGTCTTGCAGGTGTCCCAGTAGCATTGCTACTGGTGGAATGAAGGTCCTGTGCTTATGGTGTCTCCATCTTTGGTCTTCCACACCATTCCATGCAAATGTGCTCATTAGCTTGCAGCAGGATCATGGGAGACATGTGTTTATTTTATTTATTTAATTTATTTGTACCTCCCTTTATTTGAGCCTTTACTATTGATTTATTACAAAACAATTTATTACAAAACAATAACACCCCTACCAACAAACACATTTAAAAGTCTCTAGAATATTAATCAGCCAAAGGCCTGGTTGAAGAAGAACCCTTTCACCTGGTGCCTAAAAGTCTTTAAGGATGGCACCAGATGTACCTCACATGGAGGAGGTACTCAAGGGCCTCAGATGATGAACACAGAGTTCGGGATGGTTTATATGGGGAGAGGCAGCCCTTGCAATATTGCTGTTTAAAGCTTTACAGTATAAGTCAAAACCGCACTTTGAATCGGGTCTGGAAGCTAGTTGGCAGCCAGTGCAGTTGGGCCAGGATGGGTGTAATATTCTCAAACCATCTTGCCCCAGTGAGCAGAGTGGCCTCTGAATGTAATACAGTGGTACCTCTGGTTACAAATGGGATCCATTCCAGAGGCCCATTCACAACGAGAAAAGAGTGCAACCCGCAGCGGCGCATCTGTGCATGCGCGGGTTGCGATTCGCCGCTTCTGCGCATGTGCGTGACGTCATCTTGTGCTTCTGCGCATGCGCGAGAGGCGAAACCCAGAAGTAACCTTTTCCAGTACTTCTGGGTCGCCACGGGACATAACATGAAGTGGATGTAACATGAGGTATGATGGTAGTGTAAAGGTCCTTTTCTCAGCTGCTGAACTGTTTGTAGTGTGAACTAAGAAGTAGGGCTTTTCTTTGGTGGTGCTCTGACTGGAATTTCCCCTCCAGACTGGTGCCAACATAAGCCTTTTCTGCACCAGGTTAAAGCTTGCTCTCTTTTCAATCTAGACATTTTAAAAGAGTTACATTTGTCTTTGGTTGCTTATTGGTGTTGATTCATTTTTAAATTGCTTTGTGATTAATTCTGTTGTTTGTACTGTTGTTGTCATGTACTACCCTGGAGTCTGTTTGAGTACAGGACAATTTAGATTTTAAAATAAATAAAACACCAATTTAGAAGATCGGGCATTCTCCTCCTGTGGGTGTTTGCTTCTGCAGAATCCTCTTAAGGTGTGCTATCTTAAGGTAATAAATAACTGTGCTGCTTGGGTAAGCAGTCACTGACCTTTTCAGCCCACTTTTACAAATTTGCAGAACAACAAGTGAGTCTTGTTTCACTTGCTTTCCTTTTATCAGCTGTGAAGCAACTTTCCACTTGTACATCTTTGTCTTCCATAGCAACTAGCGGGACCTAATGGCATGTCCAATTCTCTGCATCATGACTGCTAACTCTATGAAAGACGTTCATGCCAGAGAAACGGCTTCTGTGCATAGCAGGAAGAAGTAAAAATGAAGAATATTAAGGGAAGATTTAGCACTCGGCCTGCAGTACTTTTTGTTTTCCACAGAGGGGAGCTGCTAGAAGTAAAAATGAAGTATAAAAAGTTGTAAAGTACTGTCTATATGAACAAAGAATAACTACCCACTGCCGTGAGAAAAAGGTATACATTTCTTCCCAAACCCTGCATTCCACTACACCATAGTTGGCAAGCTATAGCTCAGTGATAGCCAATGTGTTAACCTCCCAGGGTCTGTTGGACTCTGACTTGCATCGGCCCCAGCCAGCATGGCTAATGGTTAGGGCTGGTGGGAGTTATACTTCACAACCTCTGGAGGATACCGCATTGGTTACCCCTTCTATAACTTATGTATGGAATTAGATTGCATGAGTACCACCCTAGGGTTTCCTCAAGCAAAAGTGTCTGCCTCTATAAAAACAAGGATTTGGTACTCTTTAGATGAATTCATTTAAATGGGTGCCCTGGACTTCCAGTAATGACCCTCAGGCTTATGGCAATCAGTGGATCCAGAATCTCTGTAAAATACTGTTTTTAACCATCACTTTTCTTGTTCCCAAGATAGCATTATGCCTAGAATTTCAGCACTCATTTTTGGATGGAGGACACAGAAGACCTAAACATTTTGAGAATCCCACCCTGAGGAAACGGAATAAGGTGACGCTTCCGAGTCTACTGAAGGGTGGATTCTTTCCTCCACCTCCCTTTCCATTTTCTCGGCGAGAGTATTTTCAACCAAGCATGCTCAAAATTTGGTTTTCAAACCTTGCGAAGGATTTGGTGGGGGAGACAAACTCAATGCCAAAATTTTGTTGTTTTTTTTTTAATATGATATTTATTGAAAATTTTTGAAATTACAAAGAAAAAACAGATCAGAAAAAGAAAATAGAAAAAACAAAGAAAAAACAAACCACCTCAAACAATACAAATTCGAAAAACAAAAATACACCGCAGACAAACAAAAAATAAATCCCTCATTCTCAAATCCTCAACTCTCATTACCTTCTTTCTTTGACCTCCTCCTCCTCCCTTTTTTTGTATCCTGGTTAATAATTGTGCAGCAAATCCTTTCCATATTTCATAGTATTCTGTTGTTACGTTACCTTAATCTATTTTCATCTTATCTTATAGAGAACCTTAAAAACTTAAAACTTAAATATTATTTTTACCGACTTCTCACAACCATAATATTCTTACCTAAATTCTTTAAACATTTTTACTAGAGCCAAATAATTTCGTTCCAACATTTTTCTAACATTCATCAATTTTATAAAACAATCCTGATAATAAAAAGAGAAATAAAAAATCCAATCTTCATCCAGCGTCCCTTCCTCCTGGTCCCGGGTTTTGTCAGTCCTTTTTCCCATTGATCTAGCGCATTAACCTGGCAACCTTATATCCGAGGCCCTTAAATCTCTTCCATGTCCCTTCCGCAACTCTTCTTCATATTCTCCTTTCACTTGTGGGAACTCCAGCTTGGTGATGTTTTTGACCCTTTTCAACAAATCAGCCCCTTTTCCATAGTCCAAACACAACTCCATGTGGTATTTAAGAAGATGTTTCAGAATCCCTCCTAAATTGAGAGCCCCCACAGCTCCAAACATCTCACGGCCCATTGCCAGACTCGGAAAGTCCAAACATCCTTGCATAGGGGGGTCTATCCAACCCCCCGTTTCCAGACCAGTCCAAACTTTATCTTTCCAAATCTGGCTTTTTCCAAGTTCGTTTGTCAAATCCAAAAGCTCTTGTTCCTGCAAGGCCGCAGCTCCCTCCATCTCTGGCGCCCAAGATTCAGCAACATCCTCTTCTCTCATTTGCTCTGTCAGGACACACTCCTGATCTAATTCCTGGGTGGGCTCCACATACAGTGGTGCCCCGCAAGACGAAATTAATTCGTTCCGCAATTTTTGTCGTCTAGCGAATTTTTCGTCTTGCGAAGCACGAAATCCCATAGGAATGCATTGAAAATCAATTAATGCGTTCCTATGGTCAAAAAAAGTCCAAACAAAGCCAAATTTGGTACAACAACAGTTTATTAACTGCTCTTTAAAGTCACACATACTGTAAAGAGCAGTTCAAAAATTGAAGGGAAAATAAATTAACTTTATAAACATGACAGAAAAACATTTAAAAATCAACAAAGTGTACAGTACATTTTCTAAGACTCTGGGGGACCACTCGAAGAAGGCTCCTCTTCCACTCTTTGCTTCTTGGTCAAGAACCTGTCCATAGTCTGCTGCTTTATCCGCCTTTTCAGCAGCTCCCTGAAAGACGACATGACCCTCGTATCATAAAAGTTCCCAGCGTCATGTGCCACGTGCTTCTCATGGTGGTGTAGATCTGCAAAAGTCTGCACCTCCTTCCACTTCTGGCAAATGTCCCTCAGTCTTTCGGAGGACAGCCGTTCCTCAGTTGCTTCCTCCTCTTCCAGTGAGGCCTGCTCCTGCGCAGCCTCTGCCTGCAGTTCGACCAGCTCCACGGTGGTCAGCTCGTCGTCGTGCCCCGCCACCAGCTCGCAGACGTCCTCCTCTGTGACCTCCAGGCCCATGGTCCTCCCCAAGGCAGCAATGTCCTGCACCACTGTTGACTCTGGTGCATCAGAGTCACTTGGTGCCACACAGTCCGGCCACAGGCTGCGCCAAGCGCAATTCAAATTTCTCTGGCTGATCCCTTTCCAGGCCGTGTTGACCATCTTCAAGCAGGTGACGATGTCGAAGTTGTCCTTCCAGAATTCCCGCAGGGTGATGGTGGTGCAGTCAGTCACCTCGAAGCATCGCCTGAAAAGCTCCTTGGTGTAGAGTTTTTTGAAATTGGCGATGACCTGCTGATCCATCGGCTGGAGCAGTGGCGTGGTGTTAGGCGGCAGGAACATGATGTTGATGAAGCTGAACTCTTCCAACAAGTCCATCTCAAGGCCTTTAGGATGGGCAGGAGCATTGTCCATCAGAAGCAAAGCCTTCAGCGGCAGGTCGTTGTCCAGCAGGTACTGCTTGACAGCAGGGCCAAAAGCAAGATTGACCCAGTCCACAAACAGCACACGTGTGACCCAAGCCTTGCTGTTGGATCGCCACATGACACTCAGCCGCTCCTTGTCGATCTTGTGTCTCTTGAAGGCCTGTGGGTTCTCCGAGTGGTACACCAGCAGGGGCTTGATCTTCAGGTCGCCGCTTGCGTTGGCACAGAAGAGCAGGGTCAGACGGTCCTTCATGGGCTTGTGGCCAGGCAACCTGGACTCCTCCTGAGTGATGAAAGTCCTTTTGGGCATCCTCTTCCAAAACAGCCCGGTCTCGTCGCAGTTGAAGACCTGCTGCGGAACGTAGCCCTCCGTCTTCACAAGCTCCAGGAACTCCGCTGCAAACTCTTCAGCCGCAGGAACATCAGAACTGGCAGCCTCTCCATGCCTGACCACGCTGTGGATGCCAGATCTTGTCTTGAACTGGTCAAACCAACCTCTGCTAGCCTTGAAGACTTCTGGCTCGGCTGAGGTTCCTGGCTGTTCCCGGATGAGGTCAGCGTGCAAGGCCTTGGCCTTCTCACAAATGACGGCCTCAGACACTGTGTCCCCTGCACGCTGCTTCTCTTCTATCCAGATGAGCAGCAACTTCTCGACCTCCTCCAGGACAGCTGGGCGGTTCTTCACGATCCTGGTGACTCCCTTGGCTGCATCAGTCGCCAGGATCTTCTCCCTCATCTTCAGGATGGTCCCGATGGTCGATGGGTTCCTGCCGTACTCCCTGGCGATGTCCGTCACACGCATTCCGCCGTCGTGCTTCCGGATGATGTCCTTCTTCATTTCCAGCGTCACCTTCTCCTTCTTCCTCTCGCCAGCCACCGCAGCAGCAGTCTTCTTGGGTCCCATGGCAGCACAGGTCCTACCTTCGTAAACTCAGAAAGAGAAAGAAAAATCAGTGATGTGCTTCAAACCCAAAAAATACAAAAGCACCCAGCCACCCACCACACAGAAATTAAAACCCAGAACCAAGGCCTTGAATCCCAAGCACCCCAACCCCAAATCCAAAATCCAAAACCCCCCAAAAAAGTTTTAAAAGTTTAGCTTACCAAATGGATGAAAGAGAAGTTCTGGAAAAGCTTCAGCAATCAACCACCGAAGTCCTCAGGAACCTCAAATGGCTGCAAAATAATTTTAGGAAAAGCTTCAAAAATCACCAATGTCTTCAAAAACCTCAACTGCTCCCACAGACACGCACCAACCCACCCACAACACAGAAATTGCAAACCCCTCCCCAACTGCTTCCCCCAGCCCCTCCCCTACTGCTGCTAACCCCTCCCCAACCAGACAAAAAAAAATTTCAAAAAATAACAACATGGCCAGCACTCAGAAATTCAAACTCAGAAAATTTTTTGAAAAATAAACAACCTTGCCCAGTGGTCACAGAAAATCTTAAAAAAACCCCCACAAGCCCCCAGATTTCTGCAGTAACCTCCCCCACTGTTCCCCCAGCCAGCCAGCACTCAGAAATTCAAACTCAGAAAAAAAAATTTGAAAATAAACAACCTTGCCTAGTGGTCACAGAAAATCATTAAAATTCCCAAAAACCCCCACAAGCCCCCAGATTTCTGCAGTAACCTCCCCCACTGTTCCCCCAGCCAGCCAGCACTCAGAAATTCAAACTCAGAAAAAAAAAATTGAAAATAAACAACCTTGCCTAGTGGTCACAGAAAATCATAAAAATTCCAAAAAAACCCCCACAAGCCCCCAGATTTCTGCAGTAACCTCCCCCACTGTTCCCCCAGCCAGCCAGCACTCAGAAATTCAAACTCAGAAAAAAAAAATTGAAAATAAACAACCTTGCCTAGTGGTCACAGAAAATCATTAAAATTCCCAAAAACCCCCACAAGCCCCCAGATTTCTGCAGTAACCTCCCCCACTGTTCCCCCAGCCAGCCAGCACTCAGAAATTCAAATTCAGAAAAAAAAAATTGAAAATAAACAACCTTGCCCAGTGGTCACAGAAAATCATAAAAATTCCAAAAAAACCCCACAAGCCCCCAGATTTCTGCAGTAACCTCCCCCACTGTTCCCTCAGCCAGCCAGCACTCAGAAATCAGAAATTCAAACTCAGAAAAAAAAAATTGAAAATAAACAACCTTGCCTAGTGGTCACAGAAAATCATTAAAATTCCAAAAAAAACCCCACAAGCCCCCAGATTTCTGCAGTAACCTCCCCCACTGTTCCCCCAGCCAGCCAGCACTCAGAAATTCAAACTCAGAAAAAAAAATTTGAAAATAAACAACCTTGCCCAGTGGTCACAGAAAATCATAAAAATTCCCAAAAACCCCCACAAGCCCCCAGATTTCTGCAGTAACCTCCCCCACTGTTCCCCCAGCCAGCCAGCACTCAGAAATTCAAACTCAGAAAAATTTTCAAAAAAAAACAACCTGGCCCAGTGGTCACAGAAAATCATAAAAATTCCCAAAAAAGGCCCACAAGCCCCCAGATTATCGCAAACCCCTTCCCAACACCAAGTCCTTGAATCCCAAACACCCCAACCCAAAATCCAAAACCCCCCCAAAAAGTTATAAAAGTTTAACTTACCAAATGGATGAAAGAGAAGTTCTGGAAAAGTTCTGGAAAAGTTTTGGAAAATCTTCAAAAGTGAGCAAAGTCTGAGAAAAGGCTACCAAACCACGTGCTAACAGTTGCTCCTCGAAGCCAAGTCGCAACTGCAGCTGCTCAAGCTAAGCACCCTTGGTTTTAACGGTTTTTACACAAAGGAAACAAAGTCGCGAGACGTTTTCGTTTTGCGAAGCAAGCCCATAGGGGAATTCGTCTTGCGAGGCAAATCGCGGACGAAAAAACCTTTCGTCTAGCGAGTTTTTTGTCTTGCGAAGCATTCGTCTTGCGGGGCACTACTGTAGTTTCCCACTGCCTGTTCAAAAATTCTGGCCGCATTAGTCATCAAATCCATCTTCTCACTTAACTGTTCCAATAGGGCACTTGTTTTACAGAGAGCACACAACAGAGCCTCTGAATACATTGTCCTACAAGGTCACAAGTCCATTCCCATGATTGTAATCTGAAACAGCTGCAAGCTCCCTGGAATTAGTTACAGTTTCACAGTCTCCCTCTAGGGGGAGAACTTCTATTTGCTCTTGCAACAAAGTATCTTTTTTGAGATATTTTGTCAATATTTGTTCCTTTAAAGTGCAAAAGGAAACAATGGAATCACTATGTTTCTCTTCCTTTAACTATCTGTCAAAAACGTTTATCTCTGGTCAATGAGCTTCAAAACGTCAGTCCTGACACCCCGCTCCAGGATCAGGATGGTGGAAAGTTACTTTACTTTAAACTCACTTCTGCAGGTTTAAACAGTCCAACAAAAGATCCCCCTTCTTCTCCTGCTACCGAAGGGGGGTTCCACAATTTTAAATGATGAAAGCCAATCCTTTAGAAGCGATTTTCTGAGCTCTAGTTTACATTGTCTTTGCTTTACTCTGTCTACAAAGAAACGGAAGGCTGACTTCCTGTTTAGACCTTCCCGTTTCAGTACCAAATTAAAATAAATTTTTAAGTCCAATTCCTTTCTTCTCGCAAGTCCTTATTTAAAGTCCGATTGTTCAAAGTTTAAGTACTCATGGGTGCTTATTTTAGAAGCCAAATTGTCCCAGGAAAAAGGCAGCGCTCTCCGGCAATGGCTGTGCGGCTTCGCTCCATGTAAATAGCAGTTGACTCACAGCACCGCGCCACTTCCCCCTCTTCACTTCGGAGCCCGTTATTGGGTTCCTCTGCGGGTTGGGGGCGCTAAGGGTGCCCGCCGAGTCCCATGGTCACAGGCTTCATCCGCCTGTGATTTTTAGCTGGGTCCCCGCTTCGCCGTAGCGGAAAAGACCCGTTTCACGCAAAGCTAGTCCCTCCAGTTCAGAGGGATTTCGCCATTGCCGATGGCGCCACCCCGGAAGTCCTCAATGACAAAATTTTGAATAGGAGAAACAAAACTTGAAATAGAGCAACTCTGCTTGCCTATCATTTTAGAAATCTTTGTTTTCCTTCCGGTTAGTTTTCTGCTTTGTGAAACAGCTGCTTTCTTTTTCATTTAAAACAAAACAAAACACAGCTCTTCATCCAAAGGGGGAAACTGTGGTTTGTTTAAACTCTAGCTAGTGGACAAACCAGGATCAGAAACCAGAATTGCCTAACAAGAGTTTACACAAGACACTGTTCCCTGAATTGACATAATGCAGAACCATTTGTTTTAAACAGTTTGCTTAAAACTATAAGTGGATGATTTTTCTCTTCTCTTCTGATGCACAAAAGAGGAAGGGAGAAGGCACGAAGCTGAAGCTCACTACACTCAACATTCACATGATGAAAACTCTGGCTATCTTTTGTTTTTAGCCTGGCATACCTGAGCAACTGTTACTATAGTCACCAGGCTTGTATTCCTGCAATGGAGAGCATGATCTCTCTGGAGGATAAAACAACTTTTCTCTCTCTCTAATCATGCACTGCTAATATTCAAAGTACCTATGTCTCACCCTATTTCCCCCCCAGGCCTTCATGCAATTATTTGTGGGGTGTTTTTTGGGGGGGGCAATGTGTTTTAAATATATGGTGTGTACACAGACTTAGTAAAGGAAAAGGGACCCATGACCATTAGGTCCAGTCAAGACCGACTCTGGGGTTGCGGTGCTCATCTCGCTTTATTGGCCGAGGGAGCCGGCGTACAGCTTCCAGGTCATGTGGCCAGCATGACTAAGCCGCTTCTAGTGAACCAGAGCAGCGCACAGAAAACACCGTTTACCTTCCCGCCGGAGCGGTACCTATTTATCTACTTGCACTTTGACGTGCTTTCGAACTGCTAGGTTGGCAGGAGCAAGGATCGAGCAATGGGAGCTCACCCCATTGCAGGGATTCAAACCGCCGACCTTCTGATCGGCAAGTCCTAGACTCTGTGGTTTAACCCACAGTGCCACCCACGTCCCTGTACACAGACTTAGTCTGCAGGAAAATCACAAGCACCTATTGGCTACTACCAGTGATGTCTCTGGTGGCCAGTCGTATGCTGCTTTCCTCCCAATCTTGTGTAGTTTTTGAAACCTTTAATTTTTTTTAAATTGCATTTTTTCATGATTTTTACTGACTGCCTGATAGAGACTGAGTACTCCCCACTGTATTTGGTGAGAGTACACTGCAACATGCTGAGAGTGTTCATTGAGCCTTGTTAGATTAAAAAGAAAACCCTGCCACACAGCTGAACAGGACTCCTCCCCAGCCTGTTTCATGTGCTCAACCCTGTCCAAAGCGTGAAAGCACGTACGCTGTGTGTGTGTTAAAGGAAGAAAGAACAACAGACAGGTGATCCCTTTGCAGCCTGTCTTCTTCTTCCCTGCGTCAAGGCTTCCCACTCCTGCATCCATCAGTGGAGATACAGCAAATTGTATTACTAGCCCACATGGGGCCGGTACTGCTTTAGTACTAAGAGATATGTGAGAATTTCCTTCCCATCTGGAAAGGCCCTGTGCGGTTTTCTCTTTTTCTCCTCTTCCCTCTCTCGCTGCTTCTTCCGCTCGCTGCATTCATTTGATCTTGGCCATTTTATTCTTGCTTTCCATTTCAGAACCCATTATAAAGAAGCTGGGTTAGGAATTTGATTCTGAAGTATGCCAAAGACTGCGGTTCCCTTAATGTTTATAAAAGAAAAAGAAACAACAACAACAACAACAACAACAACAACAATAATAATAACCCCTCCTTTTCATGTTTTTGTCTTAATACCTTAAAAGGAATCCAAAGTGTATTGTCTGCCTTGTATGAAGTCTTGAAGTGTAAAGGAATTGCCTGAGCTTCATTTTTTGAAAGAGATTTTATTTCCCCCCGAGATAATTTAAGGTGACATCCTTGCCCAGTTTGTTATCGCCTGCTGCACAAGTTGTTTGTTCTAATCCCTCAGCCTATCATAAATCTCCCAAGGCAGTGTGAATGGCTAGCAAATCTTGAGATGCCTTGTTTAAAGAGATATACCAGGCTACAGGTATCTGGACCCCCACTGACAAATTCCAGTGTTGAATCTCTGCCCCCTCCAAATGTGTTGGGATGCTGGTGGAAAGTTATCATGTTGTGAATTTCTCTGTCCTCAGAAGTAGCTGCCCTTTTTTGCTAAGTGGGATTGTGGTAGCATCCCCAAGTTGATGCCGTCTGATATAGCACCATCAATGGGAAATGCAATGGGAAATCCTGCTCTCTGTGGCTATAGGAATGTATAACTTTGGCCTAATGCTCTTTTAATGAGATGGTAAGGTAAAGGTAAAGAGACCCCTGACAATTAAGTCCAGTCACGAACGACTCTGGGGTTGTGGCACTCATCTCGCTTTACAGGCCAGGAGCCGGCGTTTGTCCGCTTCTGCAGACAGTTTTTCCAGGTCATGTGGCCAGCATGACTAAGCCGCTTCTGGCGAAACCAGAGCAGTGCATGGAAACGCCGTTTACCTTCCCGACGGAGCGGTACCTATTTATCTACTTGCACTGCCTGCTTTTGAACTTCTAGGTTGGCAGGAGCTGGGACCGAGCAACAGGAGCTCACCCCATCACGGGGATTCAAACTGTCGACCTTTCAATTGGCAAGCCCAAGCAGCGCAGTGGTTTAACCCACAGTGCCACCCACGTCCCTATGAGATGGTAATACTTCCTAATGCTTATTTTGTGTGACCTGCTATTGTGAGGCGATACCTGCTTTTACTGATTTCCTTCTCTGAGCCATCCTCCCCCAGTCTGATGTCCCCAAGATGTTTGTGGCCGCAGCTTCCACCTTCCATGAACATTGGTCATGGATAAGGGCTGATAGAAGTTGAGTCTGGAGCATCTGAAGGTCATCTGTTTGGGGAAAGGCTGCTCTGCACTGTTTCTACAAAATACTAGTGAGAGGCTTAAACAAGTTGAAAGGAAGGAGACTCCTTCCCAGATCACTGGGCGTTTCTTGTGTCCCCCTCTGCTTTGTACTGTGGTAGACCAGGGATAGCCATGTGGTGTCCTTTAGTTCAGAGTTTTGTTTTACTAACAAACCAAGGGTTAAACTAATCCCTTTCGAGCCCAGCGAGAAGCGCAGGGAGCGTTTGTGCGACTAAAGGGCGTTGCTTTTTAAATCCTTGTGAAGGTTAGCTGCCTACCCCTGCTTCAGGCTACAGTGGCAAGGCCACAATCCAGAGATGGTGTGCATGCAGCAGTGAAAGACACTATGGTCACATTCGCACCCTATGTTCAAAGCCCCATGATAACATTTTAAACAGTCGTGGCTCCCCCCACCCAGGTTTTATGGGAACTGTAGTTTGTTATGGGTGCTGAGAGTTGTTAGGAGACCCCTATTCCCTTGCAGAGCTGCAGTTCCTAAAGTGGTTTAACAGTCTCTTTTCCCAGGGAACTCTATGAATTGTAGTCTGTGAGGCATATAGGGATTCAAACCACCAACCTTCTGATTGGCAAGCCCAAGAGGCTCAGTGGTTTAGACCACAGTGCCACCCATGTCCTGTTGCTTTATCCCAGCTCCTGCCAACCTAGCAGTTCGAAAGCATGCCAGTGCAAATAGATAAATAGGTACTGCTGTGACAGGAAGGTAAACGGCGTTGTCATGCGCTCTGGCTTCTGTCACAGTGTTCTGTTGCGCCAGAAGTGGTTTAGTCATGCTGGCCACATGACCCGGAAAGCTGTCTGTGGACAAATGCCAGCTCCCTTGAAAAGCGAGATGAGTGCTGCACCCCATAGTCGCCTTTGGCTGGACTTAACTGTTCAGGGGTCCTTTACCTTTACCTTTACTATAGAGGATCTCCTCAGGGTCCAAACTTCTCAGTTATGGATCTTCTCAGTTTTGTGCCCCCTCAGCTTGACACCCTTTGGGGGGGGGGGACTGCCCACACCACCCTAAATCCGGCACTAACAGCTATAAGCACTCTTAACAAATGACGGCTCCCAGAATACTTTGGGGAAAGCTGTGGCTCTTTAAAGTGGTATCATAGCGCTTCAAATGTGTGGCATGAATGTGGTCTGTGACTGCCACAGTCTTTCCTGCCCTGTTATCTATCAGCTGTGTTTTACCTGCAGGAGAGAGGAACTTTCCAGAGAACTTGTGCTTCCTGCGGTTTCAGACATTTGTGAATACACTATTGGATAACAAGTATATTAGGAGCAAGAATGACTTGGCCCTGCGTCTTTCAACTCTACCCTAGGTTGGCCTACCAGCTTCTGGGGTTTGGAACTACTTAGTAAAAATGTGTAGGCCAGAAACCTACTTTGCCAGGAGGCCATAAGCTTCGTGCTCCCCTCCACCATTTGCAGTGTTTAGTGACACTAGAAATCATTTCAGATGGAACAGGCAGAATGCAAAGGCTTGTTTGTGCTCATACTGTGTTTATTTTGGAAGGTAATGTCTGCTTCAGAAGTAACATATGTTCTATGCTATATGGCAGTTGCCATGGCAACTTTATTTTTTTTAAAAAAAGCAGCAGGGAGAATAGCCAGATAGAGTTTTCATAATAAATGGCTGACATATGATTTCAGTAATATATACATGGGAGTGTATGGAAGGAATTTAATTTTTGAGTAACTCCTGATTTTGGGGGGCAATTTCTCCCTCACCCCTGAGAAGCAGATATGCTTACAAGGAAAAGTTACCCATTTAGACTTTACAGGCTAGCAATTGTATAACTGGCTCAAATAATCACTGTAGCTTAGCGACAGAGCTCCTGCCTTGCATATAGAAGGCTCCAAGTTCGTCTCCAGGTATAGCCTGGGAATGTCTTCTGCGAGCTGCTGCCATTGCGAGTAGGCAGTGCTGACTTTGGCAGTCTGACTCAGCAGAAGGCAGCTTCCTATGTTCCTGTGAAAATGTGGAGAGGATTTAAGAGTACTATTAAAGCAGACTGTATTGTCCAAGGACTTGTGCCACAGTCCAATCACTGCCCTTTTTTAACGTGCCTTGGGAATCTTGCTTTTTCCTAGACCTTTTCCCAAGTGCTGCAGTACACTAGGAGCTGGCAATATAACTTTTTGGGATTTCTGGCAGCTGGTGCTGTGTGAAGAGGTGGTTGTGTCCAGGACTGCAACACACACACTGCAGTTTTAGTAACCTGCACTGATGGTTTTATTCAGTGTTCGAAATTAGCCAGGCGCCAGGTGCATTTAGCACCTGGCTATCGGCCACTTGCGACCAGGTGAAGATGCCTGGGTACCAGGATGGCACCTGACGTCTCCTCCATCTGGAAGTGCATGCCTGGGGATCATTGGATCTTGACTGTTTTCACACATTAGCAACACACTCTGTCGAATTCTATCTGTTATTTTAATCTGCACAATCAGAATGAATTTCAGGAACCAAGAGGCTTTTTATGTGCAGCCTGAGTAGGGAACGACATTATAGTTAATTGTTGTAGCTAGTCTTCACTTACCCCATCCCACTGCCCTGCTCACAGTTGTGAAGAATATCCCTTCATTATGAATGGTCCGTGTCGCCATTGAGAAAAAGAGTTCAGAACAGGCTAGTATATATGTGGACTGTCCCTGGATCAAGTGACTTTTCTTTTTTAAGTTCTCAAAGTTCTTAACCTAGCTCAAAGTTGTCATCTGAACTAGCCAGATGTTTAGCTGATAATCAATCACAGTCAGTCAGTCATTAAAAAAAGAAGAAGACTAGAGCCATCTTGCCCCAAAATGGCAACTAGACATTCTATTTTGGCGACTGCAACCATATTGCGCCTGGCTTATATATCTGGGTTTCTAACACTGGTTTTCCTGTCTATCTGGAATACAGTGGAACCTTTGTTCTCAGCTTAGTTGACGAACAAATCGGCTCCTGAACGCTGAAAACCCAGAAGTAAGTGTTCTGGTTTCCGAACGTTTTTCGGAAGCCGAATGTCTGATGCGGGAGTTGTCAGCTATTGTTTCCGGGGCACCTGTGCCAATCAGAATCCGTGCCTTGGTTTTCGAATGTTTCAGAAGTTGAACCGACTTCCGGAATGGATTATGTTCGAGAACCAAGGTACTGCTGTATTGCCTTTTTAGTTATATACATCCTAGAGAATATGCAGACACAGACAGGTTATGAAAGTGACACATAGCACACTGAAGGTGGGCTAGCGCATAAGAGACAGGATCCTTGTGGTAAGGTGATGTACGAGGGCAGAGTGTTCACAGTATTACATGGGTGGATACTTTGCATGTTTCTGTACTTCTTTGTGCACATTTGCAACTGAAAGAACTTTGCTTACATTTGTTGTTTGTAACGCTTAATGAAAATAATTTTTAAAATTGTTTAAAAAAGAAGGGTGAGCTGATGAAAAAGAAAAGACTGCATCTCAGTAGGTGTTCTTCTACATTGCAGAACCAAAGCCTCCTGGCAGGTGAAAGTCAAAGCATTTTAAGGGTAGAAAATATACTCTGAAGATCCTTTGCCATCACAGTGGTGAATACAGTGCTTAATGAACCATTGAAATGACTACCAAAAAGTGGTTTCTTGCAGCTTGGGGCTGTTCACATGTTCACCCAACTGAAGATCTCTACTCCATCCTGCAAAGAGCATCTTTGGCTCAGAGCAGGCGAGAACTTGTCCTTACACCAAATTTAACAATGGAGATATTGGTCCTGTTAACTAGGGCACATTAAAAAAGCAACAACCCAGCAGATCTGGAGTGCTTGCTGGATTTATTGCTATAATCACCCTTGTGTGGAGATATCTTTGGCATATAATGGGAGACTGCCGTGGCCTATTCAGTAGGTGTCTCGGTTAATCTCATTATATTCCTTAGGGAATGGTATTTCATTATTTCTTACTGTTTAAAAATGTAATACCTTTCTTAGTACTTGAGATCTGCAGCTGTCAAGCTATTCCTGTCCATCTCAGAGGGTCACCGTTGGCGTGTAATGAAGGTCTTGTCACTGAATAACAGTAACAGAACTGTTAAGATATCTGGCCTCTTATTGGTGGACTGCAAATGTCTTTTGACAGCCGGGAGGCAAGTGGTGCTGAACCAATGTTAGCCCTATATCTTTGGCATGGGCTGAGCACCCTTTCAGTTTTGATCCTCCAGGAAACCAAATTAAATCTGTGTTTCTTTCTCTCTTCATATTGTATATTCCTTTTGAGAAACTTGTGTCCCATTGATGGTCTCTGTTGTTGCTATTTACAATGACTCTTGTTAGCAGTATCTGCTACTGTGGTGGGAGTGCATTTCCCCGGCTTTCCATGTTTGTTTTAACCCTGGTTGAGTTAGTACCAGTGCTAACCATGGTTTAATGGTGTCCAGGTTCCAAATCCACTAACAATTAAAGTATAAAAGTCTGGGTTTTAAGGGAACTGGGTTAGTGCACATGTAGCTGTAAAACCATGGTTACTGCTGACAAGGAGAGGGAGGCTCCCTCTTGGCCTTGTTGATGGAAAGGAAAGCAATATGTCTGGCACCAACTTGACTGCAGCTGTTGTTGGAAGGGGGGATACAAGGCTCTACTCCAGATTTGTGTAGGGTTTACTCCTTCTCCTTTTCTTCTCCCGAAGATAGCTCCCAAGGCAGCAGAGATTTCAGATCAGAGTTTTCCTTCTCCTAGATGGGCTATCTTCCCAGCTTGATGATCCCTATCTGCCCCTCACTTTCCTGTACAGCGCATGCAGAAACTGCCTTCTTGGCCGTTAGACCCACCATTGATTTTGTTTGCTCAATCTGCTGGAGCCTGTCTTTGCATGTAGGGGAAGCCCCTAACTCACCAAGAGTTTGTGACCCATCGGCTACCCTCATCTGGTTTAGTCAACCTGTCAAAGCCATTCCCAGGGTGTGGCTGTTGTCACATGCCGACAGATTCTCGGAGCCGTGGGTGAGAGCTGAGTGCACGGTGGAGACCAAAGGTGGACAAACTACCCCAGAAGGAGCATGGCGGGTCCTCCACCAGAGGTACAACCCCACTCTTAAAACCCCATACACCCTGTTTTGTTAAGGGCCTTGTATAATAATAGAATAACCTTGAATCATGTGCTGGCAATAGTTAGTCCCCCATCAGTGGTCTAAATGTTGCTGACGCTTTGCTGCTTTCTCTAATTATTGCAGCTGATGTTGATGCGCTGTTCCAATTGTGTAGAATGACCGCCCTTAAAAATAACGACGCTGTTTTGTAGCCCAGCTTGACCCATGCCGATGTTCTAAACAAACAGATCTGCCGAGAGGGAGGAGCGCAGAGGGAATTTTCATCTTTCATACCTTCACAATGAGGTATGTTTATGAGAATAAGCAGATGGGGAGGACACGTTTTCTGGCATTCACCGGTAAGCCTACAACACCTCCAGGTGGCACTATGAAAATGGCATTGCTGTGGCATTGCTCCCGTTTTTATTTTATTTTATTCCACTAAGACTACTGTGTCACCTGTCTCCGTACTCGTTTAGAGCCATCTGCTGGCTTTATTTGCTGCCTCCCTCCCTCATAGTGCTGGCACAATAAGACTTGGTCATTGGCCGGAATATTAAAAACAATTATCATTTTGGCTTTCGGATGGCCAGTGCCAAAAAAATATCTAAAAGTCAGAAACTTTGTTGATGCGAATCTGAGGAATCGTTTGAGCTGTGCACAGCTGCTGCAGTCTTGTTTGTAGGAGAGTACCCTGTTTGTGGGAGAACTGCCATGTCACATTGTTCCTACTTAAGGGGCTGACAGTGTACACAGATGGCTTGTGTATGCTGCTCCTGGAGGGGTGGGTGGGTGTACGTACACACAAACTATCTCACACACACAGCACTAAAACAAATACATACTGTAATACCCCAATAATAAACTCTAGTTCACAGCTCTATTAGTATATATGTACACAAGCTTTTTTTGGGTTTCACAATCGAAACATTAAAATTGCACAGTTCCTGTGTACTACCTACATTAGGGACGCAGATGGCGCTGTAGTCTGAACCACTGAGCCTCTTGGGCTTGCCAATCAGAAGGTCAGCGGTTCAAATCCGTGCAACGGGGTGAGCTCCTGTTGCTCTGTCCCAGCTCCTTCCAGCCTAGAATTTGAAAGCATGCCAGTGCAAGTAGATAAATAGGTACCACTGTGGCGGGAAGGGAAACGTTTCCGTGCGCCCTGGTTTCCATCATGGTGTTCTGTTGCGCCAGAAGCAGTTTAATCATGCTGGCCACTTGACCCGGAAAGCTGTCTGAGGACAAACACCGGCTCCCTTGGCCTGAAAGCGACATGAGCACCACAACCCCAAGTCACCTTTGACTGGGCTTAACCGTCCAGGGGGCCTTTACCTTTTACCTTTAGAGTGGTACCTCGGGTTACAAACGCTTCGGGTTACAAACTCTGCTAACCCAGAAGTAGTTGCTTTGGGTTGCGAACTTTGCCATGGGATGAGAACGGAAATCATGCGGTGGCAGCAGGAGGCCCCATTAGCGAAAGCACGCCTCAGGTTAAGAACGGTTTCGGGTTAAGAATGGACCTCCAGAACAAATTAAGTTCATAACCCGAGTTACCACTGTACTACCTACATTGATGAGAACTCTTGTGCTAACATGAGCAGTACTGTGCTTCTAAGGATTTGCTGAAAAACAGTTTTCAACATTAACACGATTTGTGCACCTGTTGAACGAGAGCACCATACCCATTAATGTGCACACTTGGACAAGGAAATAGGAACTTATACTTATTGAAGTCCTGAATTTTCATATAGTAAGCGAATGCTGCTACCCCTACAAAGCATGCACATCAGTGAATGATACTCTGTGGTACATAAGCAAGGAAGGCTGACCTCAAAGGAAATGTATAAAGACTAAAGGTGGAATCAGAATTACAACACCGGGTAAAAAAATCTGCTTAGGAAAATCTGCAAGTGGTATACACTACCGTAGATCACTGGAATCTCTAGCCAACAGTGTCTTCGACTCAGAGTTGAGGTAATGCTCGTAACCCGCCATATTACGTGAGTGGGAATTTTGGGTAAATTCTACTTCACATGTAATAATTATTTTATTGCATTTTAATACACATGCATTTTTCTTCATTTTCCAGTTTACGTCTAATATAAGGCATCCATTTTTTCTTTGTTATCATTACAAGGGCAAAGTAAACATCCTATCAGTAGAATGGTAGCATCTTGGGCAGTTTAAACTTGGAATTTGTGCAGCAAGAGGTGCAGATCGAAAGTATTCTTAACCTAAAAAGCAACGGTGTGAATTTTTTTTTTGTATGTTGGCATTGCTGATGCTGCAGTTAAGATGAAAGATTCCGGGCATACAGTGTTGTCGTCTGCTTCATCCCTTTTCAAAGCTATCTCTTGGTTTTATGCGGACATGTAGACTTTTCAGTCTGAAGATGTACTTCCAAAATCACATTGCAGGTATCTGGAATGCATACTGACAGTTTGCCTTTTGAGGAAGCTAATGAATAGACTTTCTGTGGATTTTAGGTGTGTAGGGGTGCGGGAGACCAGCACTAAAACAAATTAAGCAAATATAAAAATACAAAACCAGGATCCATGTCATCACAACAAATATGAGATATTGAGGAGCGCACCTGGGAAGTCATGATTAGCATACAGTCTCTGATAAAATAAATATGTTTTGGTTGCCTACAGCTAAAGGTGAGCAGAGATAGATGTGGGCAGACCTTTCTCAGAAGGCCATTCCATAACCTTGGCCCCACATCAGAAAAGTCCTGTCCCTTGTGCCCACTGTCTTTTGTTCTAATGGTGGAGGGACATCAGCACCTGCTCAGGTTCATATGGAAGGTGGGCTTTTCTTGGGGAAAAAGAGGTTCTGATCCTGAACCATTTAAGGTTTTAGAGCAGGGGTAAGGAACTTGTAGACCTTTAGATGTTGGACTACAACTCCCATAATTCTTGACCAGTAGCAATGCTGGCTGGGGCTGACGGAAGTTGGGCAAGCCAATAATATAGAGATCTGTGGGTTGCTCATTCAATGCCAGCACTTTGAATTGAGTCCAGAAACAGATTGTTAATCGATATTACATTATTGTCAGCAGTTGCCAATCAAGTAGCTTTACTCTGTACCTATATGCAGATGTAACTGTGGATTTGAATTTTCAAGGCCATATCAGACTTCTCTTGGGAAGGAAGCAGTCAAAGCTGGTAAAAGCCACTCCTTAACTCAAGACCACTATGTAGCTGGCAGAAAATGTGCTGGACCCAGAAACATCTCCAAGCTGTGAACCTGATTTTTCTAAGCCATAGGGCAATTCCATTCAAACAAGCTATGCACCTGCTTCTAGGTTGCCAGATCATTCCTTGCCTTTGTATCCTTGGTGTATAACCCACAGTGGAAGAGTGCGACTCTGTTGATTCCTCATTAGTCATGTTTCATTGTGACACTTTTTTTTTTTTACCCTGCCCTTCATCCAGGAATACTCCAAGAGTGGCTTCTATAATATCAACAAAGACAGCATCCAGCTTACAATATAACGGGACGACACAAAAGGAAAAGCGGGTGGGGAGGGATGGAGCAAACAAGGAAACTCCAGTTCTTAGAACTGCAGAGCTCTTACACTGACTAACTTTAATGGAAACAGGTAAGGAAGAGGAAGAGCAAAATGGAGTAGAACCAGGGGAGCTGATCCTCACCTCTCCCTCCCTGTGTTGCAGCTTGATGGAATGAATGTGAGATGTGTTCCAGTGCACTTAGTAGAGGAAGGCTTGAAATAATTTACAGGTAAAAGTGGGGGTTGCTTTCACCTAGATAATTTGCTGTGAATAAAAAAAATACATACTGGGAAAATGCAGCCCAAACAAAGTGTTGGAACAGTATATGTGCTGTGATTTCTTTTGTGGAAGGCATTGCAGAAACAAATCTATTTGCCTATGTTCCTGTCCCCCTTCTTCCTCCCCCTTTAATTTCTCACTTGCCTGTATTGTCTGCTGACACCCTCTAGATGGTGTTGGGGGACCCTACTGTGATGAGTGTTCCTTTCAGCGTGAGTCAGGGTTTACATTCCACCTAACATGTATTTGTGACAACGTGTTGGCATGTATAGTAGGTGGTGTTTGAGTTTGTATAGATTTAAACACATAAATGAGGGCGCTGATAGCAAGTCATGCAGAAAATGCACACCATCGTTTTCAAGAGCCATTATTTGTGTGCTTATTACTGTACTGATTGATTACCTGTCTAGGGGCTGAAAAGAGAAAAAATAGTATCCTATATCTCATATGGCAAATCTTTTTGGATCACAACACTTTTGCTCAACCATGCAGTGCTATGCGTATCTACTCAGAAGTAAGTTCAGAGGGACTTGCTCCCATGTATGTGTGAGATCGTAGCCTCAGACTTTTGTGTGCTGTAGGTGTGCTTGGCAAGGAGCTGTAATATTTTGGTTAAACTTAGATTTTCTGCATATGCAAATTTTAGTCTCACAGTCTTAAGCTGATGTTAGTTATTATAGCTGATAACTTTTCAAAGGCTGACCCTGGCATTGCGAATGAACTGCCACCCCTGTAGAGCTATGAATCTTAAAGCCACTGAAATGAGAAACTGAATAAATGTTCTTCTGTTGACGGAACTCAGGTTTTGAGGGGGTTGGGGTGCCTGATTTAGGCTTTATACAACAGGTTTTCTCCAAGACGCAAATTCTTGGCAGGGGGTATTGCTTTTGCTTGTTACTATGGTGTGTGTGTGTGTGTTTATTTGTCCTGTGATCCTTGGATGAAGGGCAGTATATTAATTGAAAAAATGAAAGAATTATAAATATTATAATAAAATTGGGTGATTGTAGGCAACACTGTAGTGTAGGTCCTAGGAAGGTTGAGAGAATTGCTGTGGGAATACAGTTCTCTGAGCTTTCCTTTAAGTCTCTAATACTGAACATATGGCTTAAGGAGGAGCAATATGACACAGTAACAGTGATCCACATAGGGACAAAATTCAACAGTCCCTGGCTGCTATAATGCACAGGCCATGGTACATCCAACAGTTTTTATATGGAAGTCTAACAGCGCAATCCTCCCTGTGTCTACTCGGAAGCAGGTTCTGCTGAATTCAGTCAGGATGCCCCCCAGGTCAGTGGGATTAGGACTGCAGCCTAAATGATCTGTTCACAGCCAACAATATCCTCAGCTTTGGAAGGTGTCTGTATGCGTGGAATGTGCAATTGAGAAAAGAGAATTAAGATTTCAACAGCCCAATAAGTTTTAGTTAAGGTTTTGTCCCCTTCCGCTGCTGTTTCATATTCTCTGCCACAGTTTGACATTTTTCAGCCAAGCGAAAACATTCAGCTGCATTCATGGAACATTAACTTAACTCTCATTCTGGGACTATCTCTTGATAGCTTATGTAGGAAATAAAATCTTCCCCTAATGCTTCTCATACAGTTTTTAACCTACTCGCTACATCTTTTGGATCCAGGGAGAGAATAAAACATTTTAAATGAGAGTGATGCAACATTGGCTATGTAACTGGGCTGCTGTACAGTGCTAAGTTAATAATTTTAATAAATTCCAGCTCTTAAGATACACAGGGTCAGCTGCAATTTAGCTGCTAATATGTAGGTCTGAAGACATCAATTGATGAATTCGTTAAATTCAAATTGAATATGTTGATTCTAACCAAATTTTAATCAGAGTTGATTCCTGCGAAGCAAGCCCATAGGGAAAATCGTCTTGCGAAGCAGCTCAAAAAACAAAAAACCCTTTCGTCTAGCGAGTTTTTTGTCTTGCGAGGCATTCGTCTTGCGAGGTACCACTGTAGCTTAGTTTAGGAGCAGGATCCAAGTGATTGTGAGTCTTCTTCCCAAACATTGTTGGAAAAAATGTCTCTGGCTTTATATTAATTTGCTCATCTCACCGATAGCCTAAATATGTCCTCAGCATTGCAATAACTGATTTTTTTTTTTAATATTAGCCTATAGTTGGTTGAAAATACTTTGAAAAGGGCTTTGCAGGTTCCACCAATGAACTCTGCAGGTGCCAGCCGTTTCTCAGAGTACAGTACTAGATGTGCTTTTTTCAATGGTGGAAAAGTCATATCTGCCCTGTGTGCTCCTCTCTTATTTGTGCTTTGTTTGAAAATGTGTGGAAAATTGCAGTAGCAGAGAAGGTCACCCACCAAATGAAATGAATATGAGGCATAGTCAAACCAGGTAATTTTTTATATAATTTGGCATTGCATTAGTACATATATAAACTGTTCTATAATAGAATATCCTCCAAAAGCAGTTGTGTTGTGTTCCACTTTGGCGTCTCTGTTATTGTCCTTAACGTAACATCTCTGCTTGTGATCTCCCCATATAGAGAATGGAAGAGTAAAATATGATTGACTTAGATACCATTAATGCTAAGATGAGCAATTACTGTATCTATGTAAGCTACCCAAGGGCTTTAAATTCTCTTTATTGAGTTCTTTCACCTTCACTTTAACTATTTTATAAAGTTAGTATTTTGGTGAAGTAATAATAAATGTTGTAACAAAAAAAAAAAGTGTGTGTGTGTTTCTATAGAAAAGACCCTTGTATGTGACAGAAACTCAAGGCGCTTCTAGATAGTTGCTATTTTTGAATAGGAGTCAATCACATACCAGAAAATTTAGGTTGCACAATTATACAGTAGTTACGTTCCGGGGATCACACCGAAAGCCAAAATCGCGTATAGTCAAGACACAATCGGTCGCCCAACCACTGCCACAGTGTCTTTTCTCCTGGCAGATCAAGAGGAGCAGATGACAGCAAAGGTTGCAACGTTTTTAGCTGGGGCAATCAGAATAAGGTCCACTAACTGACTGCTGATTCAGGACCCTAAACTGTGTTTTATATAATCAACTTTTTATTTTGTTCTATGTATGTCGCAATGTTCCTTTGTTGCTATGGCCGATTCATTCATTAATTCACAATGGGTTCAGTGGTGGACGAGATTGCCAAAGTCATTTCCCCCAAGAACCCTGCCCCCTATACATCCCATTCTGATTTTTTTTTGCCACACGTGTGTAGCTGAATGCGCACAAGTTACATGTGCCCAAGTTGTAGCCTTACTGTAGTTGATTCAGAGGTTTGGTGCAGCAAATCTACTTTTGCTTTTTCGCATTGAGAAAAGTGGTGCAGATATGCACCAGAAAGTGCAGGTTAACACTTGCTTTGATGTACCATCATCTAACCTCACTGGTAATAAATCAAAATGAATCTTCATTAGACAAGCCATCTTGAAGTGCCTGGAATTGTGGTTCAGTGGGAAGGGGGCAGCAGCAGCTGGGAGAAGTTCCTGTGCGACTGTTTCTGTTCTGCAAGCTGCTCCCTTCCAAAATTTGGAATTGTAGGGTTTGGAAAGACAACTTGGCTGTTTAGCTCTGGCTCCTGGCTTCCATTTCCTCCCATTTGTACTGATCCTGCTGTGTTTGCCTTGAGGACTGAGCAGTTATTGATCAAATATTATGCCTTCCTGCACCAAAGCTTGAATAAACTTATGCACTAAAGCATCTTCTACAATGAAACCATTACCTTCTGTACAGCTGACTCGGCACTGGCTTTGCTGCAGCCCTGAAATAGGAGAGGTACCGATGTAAGATCCTGGACTGAATTTTGCCAGGGTATTAATTTAGGTAGAAACTATGCAAGACGTAATAGCTATTCACCTCAAACCTGACAAAACTTGGCAAGGTTAGATTTCTCCCCAAAGTCACTTGAATATCAAGGTGACACTGCAGCAAAGAATCCCAAAGCTCCTTAAAGACTAAGAAATGAATTGGGGCGTAAGATTTCATAGATTTGTGCCCACTTTTATCATAAACCCATAGACAGAACCTTGTAGTGTTTATGTTCAGGTGGTTTGCTATTTGAGCTCCTAAATGTGTCTGTTGTTGTTGTTGTTGTTGTTATTATATCTTACCTTATTAAATTTCTATATCACCCTTCATCCAAGGACCGCAGGATGGTTTACAATAAAAAAACACAACATCTGGAGGAAAGCAGGTTGGCAAAGTCTGGTCTTCAGCATATGCAGGAATTATAATTCTTGAAGGCTATAGATAGTCTTACATAAAGAAGAATAGAAGAATAGAAGAATAGAAGAATAGATTCTTTATTGTCATTACACAAGTGCAACATTGTACAAAGTGCAACGAAATTGGATGCCATCCCTTAAAACATCAAAAGCAAAACAACAACAACAACCAAACAAACCACATTCCAGCCACACCCACACCACACCCATCAAACTCCCAGGTCACACTATCGAGTTACAGCATTCAAAAAGGCCACAGCTCTTGGATAGAAACTGTTTTTCAGTCTATTTGTCTTTGACTTGATGTTTCTATATCTCCTGCCAGAAGGCAGTAGTGCAAACAGACCATGTCCCGGGTGAGATGAATCCTGCAGGATGTTATTTGCTTTCCTAAGACAACGGGAACCGTACAGTTCTTCCAAAGATGGGAGAGGATGACCAATAATCCTTTGGGCTGTGGTTATGACCTTCTGGAGCACCTTCCTCTCCCTAGCTGTACAACCGGAGAACCAAGCACAAATACAGTATGTAAGAATGCTCTCTATGGAGCCTCGGTAGAAGCACACCAGCAGTCTCTCACTCAGATTGTTCTTCTTTAAAAGTCTGAGGAAATAAATTCTCTGCTGGGCCTTCTTCACCAGAGCAGTGGTATGTGCGCTCCAAGTCATGCCCTGATCGATAGCTACTCCCAAAAACCTGAATTCCGCCACCCTCTCCACCCGTTCCCCGTTGATATACAAGGGCTGAATGTCCGCCTTTTTTTCCCTGTAATCCACCACCAATTCCTTGGTCTTAGCCGTATTAAGAGCCAGATTGTTCTCTCCACACCAAACACAGAGCCGCTCCACCTCGTCCCGATAGGCGGACTCATCCCCTCCTGAAATGAGCCCTACCACTGTAGTGTCATCAGCAAACTTGATGATTTTGTTGCTGGAATAGATGGCTGTACAGACATACGTATAGAGAGTGTAGAGCAGGGGACTCAACACACAACCCTGTGGTGAGCCGGTGTTAAGGCTAAGGGCTGTGGACATGTGTGACCCTACTCTAACCCTCTGAGAACGTTCTGACAAAAAATCCAAAACCCAGAGACAGGTGGAGTTGGAGAGTCCAATCGCCTCTAGCTTGGACACCAGTCTATGGGGGAGGATAGTGTTAAAAGCAGAGCTAAAATCCACAAACAGCAGCCTCACATAATTCCCCGGCTGCTCCAGATGGGACAGAGCAGCATGGAGAGTGGTATTGATGGCGTCTTCTGTGGATCTATTTGCTCTGTATGCAAACTGGTAGTTGTCAAAAGTTGATGGAAGACAGGAAATAATGTGACGGCGCACCAGTTTCTCAAAACACTTCATGATGATTGGAGTCAGTGCAACTGGTCTATAGTCATTCAAACTACTGATTGTGGATTTTTTAGGCAGAGGGACAATAGTTGACGACTTCAGGCAGGGTGGGACAATAGACTGGTGTAAGGACTTATTGAAGATCTTAGTAAAGACCCTCGCCAGCTGATCCGCACAGCCCTTCAACACCTTTCCAGTGATGCCATCAGGTCCAGCCGCCTTCCTCGGATTCGCCATCCTCAAAACCTGTCTCACCTCATGTTCCTCTACCGTGAATGAGGGGCTCCTATGGGCTGGTGGCTGTAATACCGGCGTCTCAGGTGGCTCCTTCTCGAAGCGAGCAAAGAAGAGGTTAAGCTCCTCCACCAGCAAGGGGTCACCGTCGACAGCACCAAGGTTAGGTTTGTAGTTGGTAATATGCTGAATCCCCTGCCACATCTGTCTTGTGTTGTTGCTCCTTAAATTATCCTCAATCCTCAGCCTATAATCCAATTTTGCCCGTCGAATACCCCTCCTCAAGTTTGCTCTTGCTACACTGTAAAGCTGCACCTCGCCTGACCTGAAAGCCCTGTTCCTTTCCCGCAACAGGCACTGGACCTCTCTATTCATCCAGGGTTTCTGATTGGGGTAAAACCGGATGGATTTATTTACAGTGACAGTGTCTGTGCAGTGATTGATATAGCACAGAACTGCCGCCGTGTGCTCCTCCAGGTCTGAACTATCGAAAATATCCCAATTGGTTCTCTCAAAACAGTCCTGCAGCTGGTGAATAGCACCTTCAGGCCAGATTTTAACAGATTTTAATATTGTGGGAGCCCGTTTCCTGACTGGGATATATGCTGGTACCAGGAACAGAGACATATGGTCGGACTGGCCCAAGTGTGGCAGCTGTAAAGCCCTATAGCCGTGATTTACATTCGAATAAACTTTATCCAGTGTCTTGTCCCCTCTTGTGGGACATTTCACATGCTGATAGAGCGTTGGGAGCACTGTTTTAAGTTCAACATGGTTGAAGTCTCCCGCAATGATGTGCACAGCTTCAGGATACTTGTCTTGCTGGCTGCTGATAAGGTCCTGCAGGCATCCCAAAGCCAAGTTGGCATTGGCATCTGGTGGCACGTACACACCAGTTAACATAACAGCTGTGAACTCCCTAGGGAGATAGGCTGGTCTACATGCTACGCATTTTAAGTGAGTAAAGCCTTGTCTTAAAAAGCATTTCACTCATTCCAAAAGAAAAAAACCCAGATCTATATCTCAAGAGCATTTTTCAGCGGTTTGCCATTTTTTTGTGGTTGGGTTTTCCAAGTTTTCATGTCTCTATATCGGACAAACAATAACTCAGTAGTAGCCAACAAAGGTCCGTATAGTAAAAGCTATGCTTTTCCCAGTAGTGATGTATGGAAGTGAGAGCTGGACCATAAAGAAGGCTGATCACCGAAGAATTGATGCTTTTGAATTATGGTGCTGGAGGAGACTCTTGAGAGTCCCATGGACTGCAAAAAGATCAAACCTCTCCATTCTTAAGGAAATCAGCCCTGAGTGCTCACTGGAAGGACAGATCATGAAGCTGGGGCTCCAGTACTTTGGCCACCTCATGAGAAGAGAAGACTCCCTGGAAAAGACCCTGATGTTGGGAAAGATGGAGGGCACAAGGAGAAGGGGATGACAGAGGACGAGATGGTTGGATAGTGTCTTCGAAGCTACCACCATGAGTTTGACCAAACTGCGGGAGGCAGTGGAAGACAGAAGTGCCTGGCGTTCTCTGGTCCATGGGGTCATGAAGAGTTGGACACAACTAAACGACTAAACAACAACAAGCCATTTAAGACACAGTTCTGTGGTTCCTGGGAGAGCATCTCAGATGCTGTAGGATTTTGTAGCTCTCCCATCTTCATGTGCAGAGCAGGAGGTCCACCTAGTGTGTCTACCTCACTGCAGCTGCGGAAACATCCATGACAGCTCTTTCTCCTCTGTCAGTGGTCTGATGGTGACAACAAAAAGGAGTCATGCATGTATCTTATCAGGAGAGGTTTTAGTCTCTTGGGAGAGCTCCACCCGTTACCCTGACACATACACCCTGGATTCGGTGGCGGGGTGGGGAGTACACCAGCCATCGGGCTGGCCTACTTATTTTCCTTCCCATTGGTCCCAACAGGAAAAAACCTAATCTGGTTGGAAAAAGCCAGTGTGGCGTCATGGTTAGAGTGTTGGACTATGACCCAGGAAACCATGGTTTGAATTCCCACTCATTCATGAAGCTCATTGTTTATCTCTCTCCCCTTCATACCTGATTTTTCTGATCCTGTTTTTATCCATTTCAATTAATATGTGTTTAGCATTTGGAACAGGGGAAAAACCTGCAACCCCGCACCCCATAACTCTCCAGTAGGCTTGAGAGTAGTGGTTAGATTTTATATAATAGCTTAATATAATAGCCCAGCTCCCTTAGCCGTTCCTCATAAGGCATCGTTTCCAGGCCTTTGACCATTTTGGTTGCCCTCCTCTGGACACGTTCCAGTTTGTCAGTGACCTTCTTGAATTGTGGTGCCCAGAACGGGACACAGATTATAGTTTAGATATTATTGTAACTGTTGAGTGGATTTCTGTTTAACTTTTATATGTTGATATTATTATTTTATACGATTCTAATGATTGTTGAATGTTACTCTTTTGATGGAGGTTGCCTATTTTAAAGTTATGTTTTATTATGGCATTTTTGTATTGCATTAGATTGCTATAAGATGTACATTTTTTGTTTCTTCAGCTTGTAAACCGCCTTGAGTATTGTAAGATAGAAAGGCGGTATACAAATTAAAAATGATAATGATAATGATAATCAGTTTTATTTATTGTTTTATCCTTTCCATGCCATAATTGAGAGAGGACTGCTGAAACTGAATGGGAAACAGATTGGCCTTGAATTTTATTAGCTCTTCTCCATTTGATGTCAGGCGATCACTGACATGCAGGTCTTTTTGGTCCTGAAAGAAGGCAGAAAGGCGGGGGGTGGTGTGCTCATATGCACTCTGCCGATGCATGTGGGGGGCCGGGAATGGAACCCCTGCACGAAATGGCTCCAGCTTGTACATGACTTCTTCCCTCAAAGATCTTGGGAACTGTAGTTCAGGGTGCTGGGAGTTGCAGCTCTGTGAGGGGTAAACTACATTTCCTAGGATTCTTTGAGGGTCAGCCATGAGTTGTACTTGAAGGAGATGGTATGGATGTGTAGAATTCTGCATATTATATGGGTACTGCTGTAAGCAGAGGAGGGACCAGCCTTTCTCAACCTGTGGGTCCACAGATTTTGTTGAACTACAACTCCCATCACCCCTAGCTAGCAAGGCCAGAGCTCAGGGATGATGGGAGTTGTAGTCCAACAACATCTGGAGACCCACAGGTTGAGAACTGCTGGATTAAGCCAATATCTCCTTCCGCTTTAGGAGTACTGTGGCATAGGAAATAACACACCCGTGCGTAGCTTGCAGTCCCTGCTTCAAGACCCTTGGTGCTTCTTACATGGCAAATCAGGGAGGTGGCTAAAAAGAAGGCAGGGAGAATCCAGTTAAGAGTGATCTACTCTGTTATGTACTGAAGTTCTCACCCTGGGCCAGCAGGGGGATACTGTAGATAGTTTTCACTCAGGTCCACATATGCAAATAAGGAATTGAAAGTGACGTTCAGTGATTGGCTAGTTACAGAAAGTTGTTACTGTTGCGTTGTAGTGGAGCTCTATATAAGCAGGCTGGCTGAACCCTTCAGTTCAGTTCTGTTCTGGCCTGTGAATAAACAAGAGCTGTTTGAAGAATTGCTGTGATATGTTCACCCACAACTTAACATACTCCTGAAGAGTTTTGCTGGTGAATCACCAGTGTAGCTCTCCAGTATCCTCCTTGCCTTTGCAGACTACCACAAATCTAAAAATTGTGTCATCGTGCGCAGAATTACTTCTGCTGGTCAGATTGAGTCAGATCACAACTTGTTGAAATTCACTTGTACACTATAGAGAGGATTCTGCTGCCCACCCAGCCTGTATTTTTTTTTTAGGGGGTGTGTGTCAGTTGAAGAGCATCTCAAAACTCTACCATCTCCCTGCTCTCCTATATGCTAGCTACAAGATGCAGAATTGCACAAAGGAGCTTCTGCAACTCCCCTAGCTCAGAAATAGAGGATGATAGCTCCGGTATCACGTAGCACTACAGACATTCTGGACAGTGTCAATGCTCATGGACATCTGGAGCCAGGCTGCCATAATTTGGATGGCCTCCCAGACTTTGTCTGCAGTGCCAGGGGTCACTTTGGCCTTTTTTGGGCAGCTCACAGTCAGGAAGGTGGAAATCCACTCCAAAGTCACCTGCTGGGCAGATTTTCTGTGCTGTGTAACTGATAAAGATACAGCACAATTTTTTATTTTTATTTTTTTAAATCCTGAAGATCCAGCTAAACAAATGCCGGTGGCGAGCCCCATTTTGCAAATCCAATGGCTGAGATTTACTCCCATGCAAAGGATAAAAAAGAAGTGTTGTACATCAGTTTGCAAGGTTATTCTCACAAAACAGCTTGCAATAGCAATAGTGATAAAGCAGTCGTGCAATTTACCTGTTGAGCTCTACAAATAACACAGCAGCGTTCGCAGGCTGTCAACATAGCTACTTTCAGAAGAACATTAGGGCCTGGACTGACTATATTCATATACAGACACCTTCTGGCTTAAATAACACATTCCAAACTTCTCAGCTTAGTATCACATCAGCGACCCTACGACCCATCCGTTAGCCTTCCTGTGATTCATTGGTGATGATGCACCTCCATTTTGAAATCAGTGATGTGCTTCAGATCTTGGTACCACTAGCCTACCTGATGTGAAAGTTAGGAATTATATGTGCTTTTATCTTCAAGAAGCCCACTCTTTCATTTCTGAACCTCTGTGTGTGCGTGTGGCATTCAGATTATACATAGCAGGGGATATTTAATGTTAGTCATGCTCAGAGTTGCTTTCAGTGGTTTACTGTGAGTGTATCTTAATGGGATATCACTCAGCATTTGAAATCACACAAAAATAGTGAGTCCATACATAAAGTAAAGGTAAAGGGACCCCTGACCATTAGGTCCAGTCGTGACTGACTCTGGGGTTGCGGCGCTCATCTCGCTTTATTGGCTGAGGGAGCCGGCGTACAGCTTCCGGGTCATGTAGCCAGCATGACTAAGCCGCTTCTGGTGAACCAGAGCAGCGCACGGAAACGCCGTTTACCTTCCTCCTGGAGCGGTACCTATTTATGTACTTGCACTTTGACATTCTTTCAGACTGCTAGGTTGGCAAGAGCAGGGACTGAGCAACGGGAGCTCACCCCGTCGCGGGGATTCAAACAGCCGACCTTTTGATCGGCAAGTCCTAGGCTCTGTGGTTTAACCCACATCACCACCCGCGTCCCTGAGTCCATATATAATTTGAGTTAAATGTTTGTACATTCGAACAGTGCCACTGCAGCAGGTATAAAATGAAACACATTGGGCATTTGGGATCTCCAACTGAAGTTCTCTATTTGTCTACGGAGCTTCCTTTCCTTCCTTCCTTCCTTCCTTCCTTCCTTCCTTCCTTCCTTCCTTCCTTCCTTCCTTCCTTCCCCAAAGAAGCAGCACCTTCAATCAGTTACTCATCACACATATGCATTGCAGTGTGCAGAAATGTGAATTGGGTTCAACTGTTAATTGTTTTAAACAATCTATTTATTATATTACAGGGCTGTTGGGAGGCATCATTAAATAGCAGCTGTACAGAACTTTGAGAAGCCCAGTAGGAAAAAAAGTGCTAAATAAGCAGAAAGGGGCTATTAATAATCAAAGACCCATGCATAATACAGCGGCCTAAGTACTACTTTCTGTATTTGTTAATATTCATTATATGAGCGAGTTTATGCACGATTGGTGAGGATCATTCAAAACGGAAGGAAGGTGTTAATTTCAATCAGACCGTAGCTGCAACTGCTCTCCCCTGGCAATGTATGCTAAATCTAAAGATTCAGAAATGCCCCCGTTTTTTGAGATGCGGTATGTGGAGTGTATCTCTTTCAGAAACACTGCTACTTCCGCATTTGCAAATTTGCTTTGTCAGTAATTCAGTTTCTCAGTGCAGGGCCATTAGAATGTCTATATACTTAAGTGATGCCTATTGCTAGACAAAAGCGGGCACACCTGTGCATTATGCATAAATCTTACTATTTTTAAAAGAACATTCAACTGTTTTTAAAGGTCCGCATTTCTGCCCATCATATAACAGTTCTCTTAAGTGTTTTGCGGGCTTTTAATTATTAAACGTAGTCTGGCATAGCGGATCACATTTCAAGTCATGTTCATTGATGCGCATGCAACATCGATTGCAAAGACATTGCATCTAGTCTGAATCTGTCGAAAACCCCTTTTTTGATATGGGTCAAATCGAGGCCCAAATAACAACGGTTAATATTGGTGTGAACAAGATTTATTGTAAAATGCATTGATTTGTTTTTGTACAAATCCCCCACCCTTTTTAAATTTCCCTGCCAGCTCTTTCTTTCTAAAGGTAGAGGAGTTCAGGAGCCCATTATAGAAAAGCCCCTGGATTATCATGTCTGGCTTTCTTGTGTCTTAAGTTGCTTGCTGGTTTGTACAATGGCCAGGCTTCCTTGCATAATTTCCTTGACAAATGGCTTGCTTATTAATATTTCAGCCCTTCTCTTGCCAACTGGTAGAAGCAGTGTGCCTCTAGGCTGCAAAATACAGTTCCTTCTTCCGAAGCACTCTAACCTTTTCTTTTAAACGCTTTGTAAGAACCCGTGACAGATAAATGGTGCAGTTCGAACTCGAGATGACTCCTTTTTTCCTTCTTTTTTCCTTTTGCACAACTGAATGTACGTTTGCTAAGTACAGCCGGAAGGTACTGTGTGGCTGAAACAAAAGCAGCTGCACCAGCAGCTCTGCACACACCTTACATGGCGCCTGCCCCTCCTGACCTGAAAGCTGTCAATTTAATTCGATTGCGAAGCCAAAATCCGTTTGGAAACTTGCACGTCCTCTCCCCTTTCTGGATTGGTTGTGGAAATGTACATAACGTTAACCGACACGGCTTGCAGTTTTCCCAGGATAAACACCCATTTTGTGCTGGGGTTGAGCAAACAGCAACCACAAACCCACAAGAGCTGCCTGATTGGATCAGAACCAAGAGAAGTCAACGAGAGGCTCCTGGAAATTCACATGCAGGTGTCTTGTTTCCCCAAGGCAGGGAGGCAGGTACCCTTTTCTAGCTGTCCATCAGGACCTGATCTGAGCAAGGGTTTCCCCCTCAACCCAAATAGCCTCATGTGCAGTTAGCTGGGCACTTTGGCAGCACCAACGTTCTTGCCTGGCTCCCCACCTCCTCTGCCCTGGGGAAGGTGAGGGATGGGGAGTTGTCTGAGACAAAGGCAACTGGCATGGGGACCTCCAGTCCTGGGCCAAGGATATCCAAAGCTGATGGGTCCTCAGGGTCATAATCGGTATGGAGGTCTGCTGGAAGGTCCCCTTGCTCCACAGTTGAGGAGACCTCAGGTTGCAGCCCTGGGCAGGGTTGAAACATGACCACAGAATGCAGTGTTGGGGACCGTCTTCTGCTGACTGCTCCTGGTATCTGGTACACACAGGTGTATTGCCTCTGAACATGGAGGTTTCATTAAAACAAAGAACAATATTAGTATCTAGAAATTTTACACAGTAAAGGTAAAGGACCCCTGACAGTTAAGTCCAGTCGCGAACGACTCTGGGGTTGCGGTGCTCATCTCGCTTTACTGGCTGAGGGAGCTGGCGTTTGTCCACACACAGTTTTTCCAGGTCATGTGGCCAGCAGGACTAAGCCGCTTCTGGCAAAACCAGAGCAGCATACGGAAACACCGTTTACCTTCCCTCCGGAGCGGTACCTATTTATCTACTTGCACTTTGACGTGCTTTCGAACTGCTAGGTTGGCAGGAGCAGGGACCAAGCAACGGGAGCTCACCGCGTCGCGGGGATTCGAACCGTCGACCTTCCAATCAGCAAGCCCAAGGCTCAGTGGTTTAGACCACAGCGCCACCCGCGTCCCTAACCATCTGGAGTATGATGGTTATCATTATAGCATAATCTTCTTAGTTGTAAGATGCTTTCCTGATCCTTCTGAATAATAATTCAGTGAGGTAAGCCATTATTGCTCACGCTTCATAGACAAGGAACTAAAGCTGAGAAACAGCAGTCTTCCTAAGGGGACTCAGCAAATCTGTGACTATTGCAGTGGGTTTGGACTTGATGACCCTCATGGTCCCTTCCAACTCTACAATTCTATGATTTCTATGAATATTGCTGCTTTCTATTCTCTCTCGCTCTCTCTCACTTACACACACACAAAAATACATATTATTTATTGTGTATTTAAAAAGCTTTACTCAGAAAGATGTGATGGCTCATTATCTTACTAAGGAAAATGGCTCCCAGTTTTCTTGTTACATATTAAAGTTTCCACAGTGTTGCCAGTGATGCTGTCATGATTAATATACTGCTTGTGGAAGGCAGGCAACTAGTCAGCCTGCAACATTCTGAGACGCCGTTAGAAATTGCAAAATACACATAACTTGTGTATTCTTTGCAAACTTGTGACTGTAGAAATGCTTACAGAACTATTGGTACTGAGTACATAGACCCCTCCCCCAACTCCTCCCCCCTCCCCTTCCCTCCTCATTCTTCACAACCACATTATCCCACTTTGTGCCCAGGGATATTAAGCGAATACATCATTTTGGCATATCTGGGGAGATTTGCAGATTTTCCCCCCAAACAGAAGAGGCTCCGCGGAACTGCAGCCTAAGTGTGTGTGTAATGCAAAGGACTACTTAGATTAAAACAATGTGTTGCATTTTCCAGTACATGTGAAAATGTGGGTAGTTGTAAAATACTGTATCTCTGTTTCACAAACACAGTTTATATCAAAGTGTTTCTTTTGCCTATCTCCAAACGCTGATCTGGAAAGTTGTTTTAAATAATTATTTTTGTTCAGTTTTGATAATAACAGTGCAAACAAACAAACAAAGAAACAAATATAATCCCTTGTAACAAATTTGGTGCCACAGCAGGAAATTTGCAAAAAAAGGTCATGTTATTCTTGTACAGTAAAGAAAATGATTATTAACACTTTTAGCTTTGCTTTGTTCTCTTAAACTTGCAAATACCCTCTCCACAAAGCAGTATGTAAAAAGGCTCCACCCATATTAGCATAGGTCAAGAAAGAACGCAAAACACTTTCAGATTTGCCTGTTTTGGCATTTTTCTTTTGCACTTCATAGGGATATGCCAAACATTCAGAAAGAGCCATGCCCCAATTTTTATCTAACCAGCCATTCAGAGTAAAATTGGATGTTATCCAATGGCTAGCCACTTCTGGTCAAGCAGTAAAGAGAGGTACTATTGCAGGGTTATCCAGTTTAAGGGTGCGAGAGCTGTGTCGAGGGGTGTATTTGCCCAGTGATGATCAAAGCTTTTGCAAAAGCAACCTCTCAGAAAGGTTTTACTAATTTGCAGCCCCCAGCATAAATGATAAAGACCACCTTTTCTACCACAGCCTCACCAGTGTTCCACTGAGATAGCCAAATTTATTACCTGTGATTGGAGTGGCGTCCAATGCCATCTGTGAATCGCTTTGAATGTAGCTTCTTGAATATGAGCTGAAATGAACTTGTATGGTGGATTCTGCCACATTGCATCCCAAGCATCAGCAGGAATTCCCATCCTAAAGCTAACTCTCATACCATTTTAGCACTCATGGGAGTGCCAACCATCTCTACAGTAAGCTCATTATAAACAATAGAGACCATCACTTTCATATTATAGCCAGACTGAATACATGATTATTCATACCACTCTTAATGCTCGTCTGACATATGCCTCGCTTCTGTGTAGAGTGCTGGATCTGCAATACTTGAAGCCAAGATGGGTGAAAGGCTCTCAAGATGTGGGTGATCTATTGCAGTCTTAAAGGGTTACCATCCTTAAATAAATCTGTCAGCCTAGAGTGGCCTGAATCTTCCCAACCTGGGAAGTGAAGGAATTTATCAACCTGCTTGATTTCCTTATATTCCAGATTTGGAACTCACAGTGACTCTAAAGGTGGCAGTCTTTTTGGCCTATTTAGTCCAACCTTCCATAGAAAAGGGATTTTAGAAAAGGAGTTTTCTATGGTCAGAAGCTCTGTTATGTTCAATTTATGGAACGGCATGTTGGCCTGATGGAGTAGAGTGGCTGGGGAAACCCAGTCAGATGGGTGGGGTATAAATAAACAACAACAATTATAGTAAATTTCTGCTTGCAGCCATGGAACTGAAAGACCCCTTATATAACAACTGTTTTAAATGACAAGCTGATAGGTCAACAAAGGAGGATAACTAAGACCTCGTTTCATCTTATGCCTAAACATAGTTTTCTTAATAAGTCTGTTCCATTTGTCCAAATTAGCAAACTGTTCCAAAATCTCTTGCTACCTCTTGAACCACCCATCAGGACCATGTCAATTTCACTGGAAAGTTTTAATAAATTGAAGGAGTCCAGCTATTCTGCATCATTTTTTATGAAACAGTCTATGAATTCCTAGATGCAAAACGTACTTATTCTTTTGATTCTAAATATTTCGCTTTGGTTCCTGGCTCTGGTTGGTAGATCTTGGAATCTTAGTAAAAAACAAAGTAGATTCAACAAGTCTGATTTCTGCCCCCCCAACAATATTTTGTGGGTGCTGATTGTAAAACTTGCTCTGCACTTTGTCTTGGTTTGTTGAGGGTCATGCCAATTATTTAGATAACTTGACTGTTCCCAAATGCCAGCTGGTGGCTTTTTTCTAGGACTAGATGACTCCTTGCAGGGGTGGGGGTATTCCTTATAATAAAGATCTGTCCTGTGGGGATGAATGGATAGGGGAAAAATGGTTTTTTAAATGTATATTTTATAGAGATGAACAAAATTGATTATTCACTCCTACTTTATCAAAATACCCAGGAGAGACTTTTGAGTGGTATTTGGCCTTTTTGTATTGATTGAGACAAACAACACAGTAAAGGAAATTAACTGTCACATTTCTGTTTTCTCCTGCAAAGATTCATAAAAGGATTTTGCTTGTTCAGGTGTGGTTTGGCTTTTCCCTACTGTTTCTATATATGTATTTTATTTGAATTTCTGTCAGAAACACAGCGTTCTTGGTATTCTGCCTTGTTTTTAACCTTTCTGTGACTGTATAATAAATTTTGATTGATTGATAGTTTTGTATTCTGCACAGCTTCTGCTCCCAAGTGTACCAGTTTACTTGAGCACCTCAATTTTTGCTTACAATAGCTAGCCCATGCTCCTTTGGCATGGTTCAGAGGATGGGGGCAGTCCTGGAAAACTGAAGAACCATATTTACGTGACTCTAATGAGCCATCAAATCTAACGCGTACCTCAATTTTCAAAACATTAAAACCAGAAAAGTATTTGCTGGCGAATGTAAATGCGCCATCAAATCTAATGCACACTCTCATTTTCACGACATAATTTGGCCAAAAAGGTGCACATTACATTTTAGTAAATAAGGTAGATAATTCGAATTAGCCTCTTCTTCCCAGAAATAACTAATGGTAATAGTTAATGCACATTAGCACCTTTCTTAGAACCACCATTAAAAAAAGTTCTGATGTCTCTGGGCTGCGCATAGCCTGTGAATTGTATGTTACCTTTTCCTAATTTATGTTCCATTTTAACCAGAGATGATTTAAGCAAAGTATATCATCAACTATAGCATTTACAACCTTATGCTCAGACAAGTTTGCATGCTGGAAAAAAAAAAAGGTTCCTAGTTGAGTTGCTAAACAGCTTGGTAAATGCCCAATCTTGGTAATCTTACCATATGTCTATTACCGGTATTTTGTTTTTAGCATATGTTACACTGGTAGAACTTCTCTTGCGCAACAGAAGTTTGTCAGATCACTAAAAGAAGGCAGCCTTACTTTCCTCATATGTTCCACAGCATTTCAGGGTTGTTAGGGATTTTCTGTCCATTAAGTATTTTTTGGACAGAAGGGAGAAATGAACGGCTTTAAGGAATTTGGGCCCAACCTGTCAGTTTACAAAAAAAAAAAAGTATATTTAATAGTCCATCTGGAGCCCATCAGCAATGATTTCCAAGAAAGAGTGCTAATGAAACATAGGAATTTGGGAGACGCTTACCATTTATAGTAGTAGTTATAGTTAATTGAGAAAAAGAATCTTGGTGCAAAACCCAAGGAATCCATCTGACTTGGACCAGGAGGTTGTAGATGCCCAGTGATGCATCTAGGGCTCTCTCAAGACATTTTGCTGCCTGGGGTAAAGGACACTGTGATGCTGACTAGACTTGCAGGTGAATCTCCTTTGAACACCAGTGATGGAATAGCCTCCTCCATTGCACCTAAGACAGACACCCAGTTTACTGGGGGCAGGACAGGATGTATGGCAGCAGAGGGAAATAGCTGGCAGGGGTAGGAAGTCAGGAGGAACAGCCAGGAGCTATTGCTCCAATCCTTCTGAGGCGATGGCCTCACACTGCCTAACATTAGCACTGGCCCTAGGTGCCTCCCCCTTGACACCTGGCCTATCTAATCCTGCAAATTTGCTGTATTTGAGGCCTTATAATTCACTTATAATCCTCTTCATGAGGGAATCCGTGGAGCCGGATAGTCTTCTGCTGCCGCCATTTGTAATCTTCTAGCAACTAGTTGTAGCATTTGCCTTCTCCTGCACGGGCAGGTGAGTTCCTGGAATGTTCCTCACCCACCATCTGGTCAGCAGAAGAGGGCAAGAGGTTGAGTGAGGCAGACTTCAGATTAGCTCCCTGGCTCTCAGTCTGAGTTTTGTGTAGGGTGGGTAGACAAGGTGTGAGCTTGTGGCTTTTTGTTCATTATACAGTTTGGTGAAGTAGGCAGTAGAGAGTACAAATGGGATGACTCAGTTTTTACTGCAGCTTTGCATCCCAATCAGCCATTATGGGAAAGCTTTGTGAAGAAATTACAAATGTTTTTGATCATGGTCTTTGTTACTCAACATTCACGTTATTTACCTCTTTCTCCTTCCCATAGTAATTGGCTGGCAATCTCCTGCAGAGAGACAGAAGAATCCACATAAATTATCCTTGAATTGCTTCTCGTGTATGAGAATTATTGGCCGCATTTTCAAGGACTGTATCTGGAATACAATCAGTCAACGTCTATTGGGCATATCTTGTTTATCAACACTATTTGAGAGGCACACATCTTCTGATGTTCCAAAGTGGAGCTGTTTATCAAGGTAGGTGTTTTGCTTTGGCTTGCTTTAATTGGGAAGTTAAAATGAACATATTTCTTGGTCCATTTAGAACAGTGCTATTTAACATATCTGGTAGCCTCTTCTCCCCAAAGTCCTGGGAAGACTCTTTCCCAACCCACTTGTCTAACAACAACAACAACAACAACAACAACAACAACAACAGGATTCCCACCACTTTCTCTCTGGACCACTGCTAGTTTTTGCTGCACTTCCAAAGCATTAATAATTTTCTTACATTATAGAACTGTGATGGAATAATTTCATCAGCTTTTCTTTGTGACTGAGTAGACTAAAACTCATATACAGTCATACCTCATGTTATGTTTTCTTCTGGTTGAGCGTTTTCAGGTTGCATCCCGTGACAACCTGGAAGTACCGGAACGGGTTACTTCTGGGTTTCACCGCTCGCGCATGCGCAGATGTGCAAAATGATGTCATGTGCGTGCGCAGAAGCGACGAATCGCAACCTGCGCGTGCGCAGACGCGGGTTGCATTCTTTTCAGGTTGCGAATAGGCCTCTGGAATGGATCCCATTCGCAACCAGAGGTACCACTGTATTTCATATCAAAGGTTGCGTGTGTACTGCAATCAGAAATCATTATTTGCATTTGATTTTCTACTTCCTCCAGCATATAAAGAACCCTGCAATGGCTGCATCCATGCAAATACTCGGCTGTGGCAGAATGGTTCCATCATGGGGACTTCTGGGAAGAAGACCTTCCAGTTTCAGTCCTGCATGGTGCCGGCGAATATCTTCAGGTTTCACTGCCAGCACCTCCGTAACAGACGCAGTGGAAGTTCTTGGCAAATCTTATCTCCCAGATGACTACACCAACGTCACAAAGAAGATTCTTTCCAAGGTGGGGGAAAACTTGCACAACCAAAGGCATCACCCTTTGTGGCTGATGAAAGAGCGAGTGAAAGACCACTTCTACAAGCAATATATTGGTCGCTTTGGGACGCCACTCTTCTCTGTGTATGATGATATGCCTCCGGTGGTCACCGTTGAGCAGAATTTTGACAGGCTGCTCATTCCAAAAGACCACCCTAGCAGGAAGAAAGGGGATAACTACTACCTAAATCGTACCCACATCCTAAGAGCCCACACATCTGCCCACCAGTGGGACTTGATGCACTCGGGACTCGATGCCTTTCTGGTTGTGGGAGATGTTTACCGTCGAGATCAGATCGATAGCACCCACTACCCAGTCTTCCACCAGCTAGAAGGTGTCCGGCTCTTCTCCGACCACGAGGTAAGAAAGGGTCTAGTCAACATGGTGCCCTCCCTGATGTTGTTGGGTTCTGGTTCACATCGGCCCCACCCAGCCCAGTGAATGATTAGGAATGATGGGAGTTGTTGTTCGACAACAATGTTAGCTGTTCCCATCATGGCACCTTCAACAGGTTCAGGAGGATTGATAGTATTTGTTTACAGTGGTACCTCAGGTTAAGAACTTAATTCATTCCAGAGGTCCATTCTTAACCTGAAACTGTTCTTAACCTGAGGTAGCACTTTAGCTAATGCAGCCTCCTGCTGCCGCTGCTGCACAATTTCTGTTCTCATCCCGAAGCAAAGTTCTTAACCTGAGGTACTATTTCTGGGTTAGCGGAGTCTGTAACCTGAAGCGTCTGTAAACCTGAAGCATCTGTAACCCGAAGTACCACTGTATTTCATTTCTACTGTCCCCTTCCTCCCAAAGGAGCCCAGGATAGGAAACATTAAAAATGTTGAAACAATAATATATTGGTCAATCACAGGACAGACACCTGCAGAAGCAGTTCCCCATTGTTTTAGGGGCTAACATGATACCAAGCCTTATCGGGTTACAGGGGGAATTCATGATGGTCACCCAGCTCTGCTAAGCTACATGGAGACTTGTACCTTTTTTTACAGTGGCGCTTTGTCTTAGCTCATTTAAGGCCTTGTCAGCATTTCTGCTTCTCACACAGAAAAGCATTTCTGCTCTCAAGATGGGCATTCAGGCCTATCTCCATCATGAGCCAGTCTCTTGACCAGAGGTTTCTTCGATCCCACTCTGCAGCTTCTGGGCTAATCACATTCATTGCACGGCCAGAGGTCCCCCCCCCACCCCCAGTTGAGCTCATTAACTCCTGTTACAACAGAATGGCAACAAACCATATATTTGTATATCACTGGAAAGCAAAAATGTTTGGGTTTGTGCGGCTCAGAATATTAGTCATTCTCATTTTTAAAAGAGCATATGTCTCCTAAAAAATGCCTATCTCATTGCCAGGAGGAAAGTTATAAGTGCTCTAGGTAACATAAATTGCAAAATAGAATAAAGTATGTCTTTCTTGCTGGTTTATGGGATCTCTGCACCATATAACATAAATCTTTATATTTTTAACCACTCTAGAACAGTGTCAGTAGGATTTCAAATCTGAAGTGTAGTCTCAAAAATTGTAGGCATATACCTTGTGTTAACTCCCTCAAAATATTATATAGGAGGGCCTTTCGGTGAAAAATTATAGTGACACGTTTAAAGGCTAAAAACATGGACATTATATGGAAATATATGTTAGCTTAATCCTGTGGTATGTTAGTCCTCCGTTTTGAAGGGTTGTGAGTCCTCTGTTTGAAGGTGTCCTTTATTTGAGGACTCTCCAGTCCAAGATAAAGTAAAGGTAAAGGGACCCCTGACCATTAGGTCCAGTCGTGACCAACTCTGGGGTTGCGGCTCTCATCTCACTTTATTGGCCAAGGGAGCCGGCGTACAGCTTCTGGGTCATGTGGCCAGCATGACTAAGCCGCTTCTGGTGAACCAGAGCAGCGCACGGAAATGCCGTTTACCTTCCCGCCGGAGCGGTACCTATTTCTCTACTTGCACTTTGACACGCTTTTGAACTGCTAGGTTGGCAGGAGCAGGGACCGAGCAACGGGAGCTCACCCCGTCACAGGGATTTGAACCGCCGACCTTCTGATCGGCAAGTCCTAGGCTCTGTAGTTTAACCCACAGCGCCACCTACGTCCCCCAGTCCAAGATAGCAAACCATAAAAGTTTAAAGATAATCAACCATAAAATGGGGAGGCAGCAGCCTGAAAGTTGACCATCAGCTGAACAGAGGCACAATGTCTTCCTGAGATGTATTGTATTCCTGCTTAAATTACAACAATTCTTTCTAAGTTTGTGCCTGTACATATAAATGACCATATGCAAACTGGTACTCTTGTTTGTCCTTATTTAGGTAGATATTTTTTTGGCAATGCCTAACAGGCCCCCTTCGAATTGGCTTTCATTTCATAGTGGCTGATTTTTAAAAGTCTCCACCATGCATAATCATTACTTGTGTGTATAAGGAAGGCAATCCCTTAGCATTTGATATCAATCTTTATAATGCCCTAGAAAGGAACAGAAGGAAGGTGTGAATACAACATTATTATTATTTATTGAGTACAGTTTTCATCCTTTTCTGTTCTCAGTGGATTGGATTCCATTATACGAGGGTACAAATGTTTGGATTCTTCTCAAAGTGGGTGGGTGTGGATCAGATGCACTAGAACTATTATGGGATTGGAGCAATATACCGCATTTCCCTAGGACTTCTCACAACACCCTCTGCCATGTAGATTCCACCCCCCTCACATTGTGAAGTTTGCAACCATTAAACTTGTTTTTACAGGAAGCCAATAATCAGAAGGTCTCCAAACGCATGTCACGCTTGATCGAATTATTCTAAACAAATGCTCGGATTCAGAGAACCACAGAACTTAGTTTCATGGGACTGGGATGCGGGGAGCAGCAGAACCACTTGCCCCATGGCAGAACGTCTTTTTATTGTGTGTGTGTGCAAATGGAGGCTACTTTCAAAACTGAGTTGGAATGGTGGAATAAAAAATCTTGCTCAGGGTGCAACCAAGCCACCTGCTGGCTTAAAGCAAGTTTTTGGATCTTGGTGCTGCAATCAGAGCTGAGTAAGCGCTCCTGAGTAATGCAAAGAGTATAGTGGTTCCTCTGGTTGCGAACGGGATCCGTTCCGGAGGCCCGTTCGCAACATGAGCAGAACGCAACCTGTGTCTGTGCATCTGCGCGTGCGCAGGTCGCGATTTGCCTTTTCTGCGCATGGCGTCATTTTGCGCGTCTGCGCATGTGTGAGCAGCGAAACCCGGAAGTAACCCTTTCCGGTACTTCCGGGTCGCCGTGGGATGCAACCTGAAAACGCTCAACCTGAAGCAAATGTAACATGAGGTATGACTGTCTTCCTATTTCTCCACACTCTGGGCATGTTAGTTTCTTTGCCATTTTTATACCATCAACTTTAAAAGTATAGATTAGAGACACATTTCACCTCTATATTAATTAAACTACGAGTAAATTCTAGATGAGAGAGAACTTTCTTGGCACAGAAGAGAGTGGGAAGTGGTTGGATATTCAGTTGGGTTGGCTGCAGTGATGAACTGCTGAGCCTTGCATAGCAAACGGTTGTGTTCTTCAGCACGGCTTATGATGTGGTTAGCTTCTTGCAGGAAAACGAAGCTTTTCTTTTCTTTTTTTCTTTTTCTTTTTTTACAGACCAGAACATACATTGTTTATTTATTTTTTTGCTTTTGGCTCGATTCAGCACACCAGTATTAAATGGGCACCACAGGACTGCACTATCCTCATAGTTTATATCGAGAAAGTGTCCGCAGCGTCTGTCATTTTGTTTTGTTACAGAATGTAATAGGGAGATGATTTTTCTCGAGAGAGTGACTGAGATGTTATTGCTGAATGCTAACGTCTGATGTATTCTGCGGCAGTTTTGCTAAGCACTCAGTCAGGCAAATATGTTTAAGGGAGTGTTGCATGGAGCTTTCTTTGCATAACATTATGTTGCTTTCTTTCATGAGCTGAGAAGTAAATGTAGAGATATTTAACTTGCAACAAACAAATAAAATATGCAGAAAACATCTTTTTAAACACACGAATGTGTGTTCTTGAAATATGTCCCTGAAGTGCATCTGTTAGTTTTCCGGCTGTTCCTACCCTGAAGGCTTTATACATAGGGAGATGTTCCACTTGGGAATATATGAAGGGACCATAAGACCAAACGAAAAACACCAGCACAAAGACTGTTTGCCGAACTTCTGAGCATTTGCTCTTGTGCTTCAAACACCTTGGGTGGCAGGTGGGGCTGTGGTCTAAACCACTGAGCCTCCTGGGCTTGCTGATCAGAAGGTCGGCGATTCGAATCCCCACGATGGGGGTTAGCTCCCATTGCTCTGTCCCAGCTCCTGCCAACCTAGCAGTTCGAAAGCACACCAGTGCAAGTAGATAAATAGGTACCACTGTGGCAGGAAGGTAAATGGTGTTTCCATGCGCTCTGGTTTCTGTCACGGTGTTCCATTGTGTCAGAAGCGGTTTAGTCATGCTGGCCACATGACCTGGAAAGCTGTCTGTGGACAAACGCCGGCTCCCTCGCCTGAAAGCAAGTTGGGCGCCGCAACCCCATAGGCACCTTTGACTGGACTTAACCGTCTAGGGGTCCTTTACTTTGACCTTTACCTCTAACACCTGTCCCTTGAGAAGGAGGACAGTTGCTTTTTATGCTCTGTAGGCTGTGCCTTCTACACACAGGAAGGATATTGCAAAGCCCTGTACAATTTGTTCCTCCCCCAGCTTCCAATATGCTTCCTCCCCCAGCACTTCTGGTTTAACACTAAAATATGATAATGTTCTTTTCTCTGATCTTGTGTAACCTCTGTTTTACTTTATTTGTGCAAGTGATGCTTCTGCAAAGGAGTGATGAAGAGTTCAAAAATGTGGGAGTATGTTAGTGGAAAGGAATGAAATATACTGCATTAGCCTTGCATCTTTTCCTTTCCCAGTGGATCTGTAATAAGTTGGCCAGCTTTTTGTGTGAAATATATCTCAGCACCTCAAACTGGGCGACTCTGAAATGGTTCAGAGTTGTTTTTCCACCGTGAAAGGAGCTAGGGTCTTCCCTCATCCCCAGCCAGGCTGGGCTTAAGGACACAGTGACTCTGAATTTCTGCAGTGACATTTCCTTTCTGATTTTTTGAGATGGTGCACTCCCAGGAATGTGCAATGTGCCCATCTGAATATTGCATATTCGGCAAAAATAAGTCTGCTTCTGGACATGTACATTTTTGTCCCTGACTGTATGTCTTTCTGTTTTGACAGTTGACAAGCAAAACAGTATTTGGGGCAGGAGATTCGAGTTTTGACTGGTTACCACCCCCACCAGTAGCTGATGGGATGGTGGGGCATGGGGTTCACTTGACCTGCAGTCATTGCATCATTGCTGCTTACTGGGAGAGGCAAGGTCAGCACAGTGCAGACACACTGGCACAGCCAATGTGGCATTCCTGCTGGTGGGTTTGCACTGCATTGACCTCACTGCTACGTCTCCTCTCCCCATTTACCTTCCAGTGAGCAGCAGCAATGACGGTCAGGTGAGCACTGCCTTAAGACGCCATCTGCTACTGATCCCTTGCAATAACTTCAGCCTGCAAGTTATATGTGCCATACTGAATTTCTAGTGAATGTTGTGTTTTTCCTTTTTGCAAAAGGCACTTCAGCAGCAGCAGCAGGAACTGAAGTCACATGTAGAAGTGTAGGGGAGTACATTTGGAGGGTACACAGTTCCCTGCCTGCCTGACATAGACCTTCCAACTCTGCCAGAAGAGTTTGTATGTAAAAATCATCTCACTTTTTTTTTAAGGTGTGCCGCTTTTAAATTTAACATGCTGTTCTCTCCGCCAGAGGGAGCTAATGCAAATTGAAAGTGTCTATTTCAGCAGTGAGATTCAATTAGCAAAAGTGAAAACATGCATATTGTGGACAGCTTGAGGCATATGTTTCAGATGATGCCAACCTTTGTGTAATCTTCTGGGAAGCTCGTCTGAGGGGATGTGGGAGAGCCCTTCTGATAATTCAGCTTCCTGTTGCTGGCTGCCTTCAGCATCTGATTATTTAGAGGAAGATGCAGAGTTGCCATCTCAGAAGTGCACACTGGTGTTTACATAATAAAGATGCTTAAGATGAACAAAGTGAAATACGTATTTGTTGATTGACATGTTGCTGTTTCCATTGCTGTAACATGGGAAGAGGCGTAACTCGGTCTATATCCAGAAACTACCAACACTAAGTACAGTGGTACCTCGCAAGACGAATGCCTCGCAAGATGAAAAACGCGCAAGACGAAAGAGTTTTCCATTTTTTGAGTCATTCCGCAAGACGAATTTCCCTATGGGCTTGCTTCGCAAGACGAAACATCTTGCGAGTTCTTGCGAGTTTGTTTCCTTTTTCTTAAAGCCGCTAAGCCGTTAATAGCCGCTAAGCCGCTAATAGCCGTGCTTCGCAAGACGAAAAAACTGCAAGACGAAGAGACTCGCGGAACGGATTAATTTCGTCTTGCGAGGCACCACTGTATACACTGAAGGGAAGCAAGGAGGAAATGCGTTCCCTTTAAAGTTAGGAAGAGATGCAAAAAGATGGAGGTGAAGCGGGCAACAGACTACTGGAATCTGGCATTTCCTTACCCATCCTCAGATACAGGCCTGGTTTATTCGTCACAGTGCACCATGGTTTCAAATAAACCATAGTTTACTGTGGACTACTAGCATGTTGCTCAGGCATGTCAGTTTCACAACTCCCCCTTCCAAGGAGGGAAGCAAACCACAGAGTGGCTGACTTAGCTCGACTTGCAAACCAAGAAAACTACAAGCCGTAAGCCAGGAGCAAACTTTCATTTCCATTCATGGTTTATGTGGAAAGGAACAAACCAAAAGTGCTGGTTTGCAAATCATGCTTTCCATGGTTTGTTCCTCTACTCGGGAAGGGGAGGCGTGAAGTTGCACTTAGCATGTATTGTGGTTTATTTCAGGATATGACTTATTGTGACATGAGAATGGGGACCAGAAACTGCCAAAGCAACAAACATGCATTCTACTTTGTTCAGCTAGAAAGTTGTTGATGTTGGAGTAGCTAAATGCTTTCCTACCTGAGATAGGTTTGCCCCCTTTTGGGGTGCCAGGGCATGTGTGTGTTTCAAGAAGCATGGTTTCAGCAAGTGAAGCTGTTCTTAGGGCATGGGCTCTCTTCAGATATCACGGCCCCATCAATAGTGAGCAGGTTTTGGGTTTGTGGGCTCCTTTCAGCTCCTCCCCTCCTCTTGGTCCCATTCCCACATCCACAGTTTGTGATCCTTGTAACTTGCCATGATGTCTGATCGTGTCAAATTTGGGTTACTGTAAATTCTAACTTGTGGTTTCTAGTTAAACTGCTTTCAGGGTCTGGTTTGGAGGTAAAATGATGGTTTGCCGCATCTCAGTTGGGATGTAAAGACGATTATTGTGATTCTCAGCGTGACGTAATTTCTACTTGTCACCTGTCTATTAAGTGCTTTTGAGTCCTGCCAGAAAAAATGGTTGCCGGCCTTGTTCACAGTTCTCTAAGGGCCAATCTTCTTCTTCTTGTTGTTGACTGGCTAAATGATTCTGGTTTGTCTGTCTATCTGTTTTTGTTTTCATTCTGCTCTTGAGTAAAGTCTTTTCTCCATCTCTGCCACCTTCCACATTTTTCCCACCAGCATTTCAGCCTTAGAATCATGCCTGAGTGGAGGCCACCAGCGCTTATACTTTGAGGCTCAGCGTAAACAGCAGACAGAAAAATATAATTGGGGCACCCTTTAATTTCCTAGGAGTGTCATTTCTTTAAGCTACACACACCAAAATTGTCAGTATGGCTTGATAACTGAAAATTCAATATGCATTTCTTTGGAGAAGTGTGGATGATAGTTGATTGTGTGACAAATGTTTCTGTATATCAGTGAAATAAATGTAGGGAAGTATGAAATTAATACCCATCAGTGTGTTAATCACAGACTAATAACATTTTAAATTTGTATATCCTGCCCCCCTTTTGAAAACCAGCTTCATTATGTAGCTTCACTATCTAAATATGTTGGCTGGATTCATGCAATACAAACAAGCTCAGCTTTTTCCACCTGGTAGCTTGTGGACTGAAGGGCCCAATGATTACACCAAGAGGTGATGTGACGTGCTGTCTAAAATAATTTGTGTTGTTTTCTTCCCAAACTAAAACTCCCGACTGTAAGCAGCCCAGGGTACTCCATTATTAACGCATCGACTTTAGTATCCACTCATTGACTGACAGTGCAGGGGCCAGGGTGTGATCTTACAAGTTTTATTGTGTCAGGGAGTGATTGTGATGGCAGGAAGTGTTCTTGTTGATGCACAAGTTACACATTAGTGTCATTATTAATCCATCAGTTTAGAGGCTGCAGTGCATTTGCAAAAGAAAAAGAAAAAAGGGTTGGTCCAGACTAAGTGGATTTAGAGTATGGATTCTCCTCCTTTAGAGGAAGTTTGGCACAACTGCATACACAAGGCATTTAATCATTGGGGAGGGGGGAACCCTAGAAAATGGCAAAACTTTCTAACCGACTATTAGAACTTGGTGGGGAATTTGAAGCCAGGGGCCAATTGCAGTCCACACAGCTTCTCCTCTAGGCTATAGCTCCCTCACCAGCCTTCATTTACATCCTCCTTTTCGCCTGGATGAAACATCTCCTTGAACTATGATCATGCCTCTTGCTTGCCTGGTTGGAGAATAAACAGCAGTGTGTGAGTTTGTGCAGAAACTAGTCTGTGGGTGAAGGTTGCCCTGGCCACTGTGGGTGACTTCCAACATATATAAACACATAACAAAACATTAAACATTAGAAAACTTCCCTATACAGTGGTACCTCGGGTTAAGTACTTAATTCGTTCTGGAGGTCCATTCTTAACCTGAAACTGTTCTTAACCTGAAGCACCACTTTAGCTTATGGGGCCTCCCGCGGCTGCCGCGCTGCCGGAATACAATTTCTGTTGTCATCCTGAAGCAAAGTTCTTAACCCGAAGTAATATTTCTGGGTTAGCGGAGTCTGTAACCTGAAGTGTATGTAACCTGAAGCGTATGTAACCCGAGGTACCACTGTACAGGCCTGCCTTCAGATGTTCAGACAAAGGTTGTATACTTATCTCCTTGACATCTGATGGGAGGGTGTTCCACAGAGTGGGCGCCACTACCAAGAAGGCCCTCTGCCTGGTTCCCTGTAACTTCACTTCTTACAATGAGGGAACTGCCAGAAGACCCTCGGTGCTGGACCTCAGTGTCTGGGTTGAACGATGGGGGTGGAGACGCTCCTTCAAGTATACAGGGCCGAGGCTATTTAGGACTTTAAAGGTCAGCACCAACACTCTGAATTGTGCTCGGAAACGTACTGCATTGAGATGTATTGTTATATTTCTGTTTAAATTATAGCACTATGCAAACATTAGGCACACCTGTGTCCTCTTTTTTGTGTGGCAATGCATAACATTGCATAACACTCCCCTGAGCAGGACCAGCCCACTCATGAGGCAGGGTGAAGCCACTGCCTTAAGCGGTGCCCCCTCATTCACCCTACCTGCCCCACTGACTCCACTGCTGCCCGAGAAGTGGTGCCACTATTGGCGCTGATTTCCAGCAATATCTTGCCAGAAGCTTGTGAGATCTTGGCGAGATCTCGCCGGAAATCAGCGCTGGCCGGAGGCGATGGGCTGGGCAGCAGGGCAAGGTGGCAATTCCCACTTCACCTCAAGCATCAAAACGGAATTCACTGCCTCTGCCCCTGAGATTGCGGGAGAAGAGCTGCAGTCATGGGTCAGCTGTTTGTCAGGGAATCTTATTTGCTGTCAATCTTCTCCTTGATATGAAGTGTCCCACAACATAGCGTGGAAAGCTCACAGATTATAGGAAAGGATAGGAAGTAGTGTCACACTCTGATAACTTGCAGGATTCTGTAAGGCTTCAGAAAATGGCAAGGATTCGGTGATGTGTGTGTGTCATATCAATCTCAGAAGAGACATGTCCAGGCTTGCTGTAGCAGGATGAAAGGCAGTTGGGCTTGTACCTCAGGAGTTTTGATTTAGCAGGGAGAGAAGCTAATTGGATAGGTCTTTGAAGTCCCCTGATCAGGAAACAGCAGGTAGGATCAGCAGGTAGCACTGTGTCATCTTGGCCCCCTTTTCAACGGAATCAGCTAGGTTAATTCAGGCAAAAATGTATTAGTGGGTTATGCTAATGCAGAGTAACTACTGCTACTCCCTGGTCCTGAATGGGTTAACTGTGCCCCTGAAGGACCAGGTGCGCAGCCTGGGAGTCATTTTGGACTCACAGCTGTCCATGGAGGTGCAGGTCAATTCTGTGTTCAGGGCAGCTGTCTACCAGCTCCATCTGGTACGCAGGCTGAGACCCTACCTACCCACAGACAGTCTCGCCAGAATGGTGCATGCTCTGGTTATCTCCTGCTTGGACTACTGCAATGTGCTCTAGGTGGGGCTACCTTTGAAGATGACCCGGAAACTACAGCTAATCCAGAATGTGGCAGCTAGACTGGTGACTGGGGGAGTGGTCGCTGAGACCATATAACACAGGTCTTGAAAGACCTACATTGGCTCACAGTACGTTTCCGAGCACAATTCAAAGTGTTGGTGCTGACCTTTAAAGCCTTAAACGGCCTCAGCCCAGTATACCTGAAGGAGCGTCTCCACCCCCATCGTTCTGTCCGGACACTGAGGTCCAGCTCTGAGGGCCTTCTGGCAGTTCCCTCACTGCGAGAAGTGAGGTTACAGGGAACCAGACAGAGGGCCTTCTCCGTGGTGGCGCATGCCCTGTGGAACGCCCTCCCACCAGATGTCAAAGAGAACAACAACTACCAGACATTTAGAAGACATCTGAAGGCAGTCCTGTTTAGGGAAGTTTTTAATGTTCGATGTTTTATCACATTATTATTATTATTATTATTATTATTATTATTATTATTATTATTATTGATATTCTGTTGGGAGCCACCCAGAGTGGCTGAGGAAACCCAGCCAGATTGGAGGGGTATAAATAATAAATTATTATTACAGTGGTACCTTGGGTTACATATGTTTCAGGTTACATACGCTTCAGGTTACACACTCCGCTAACCCAGATAGTGCTTCAGGTTAAGAACTTTGCTTCAGGATAAGAACAGAAATCGGCCTCCGGCGGCGCGGCAGCAGCAGGAGGCCCCATTAGCTAAAGTGGTGCTTCAGGTTAAGAACAGTTTCAGGTTAAGAATGGACCTCCAGAACGAATTAAGTTCTTAACCTGAGGTACCACCGTATTATTATTATTATTATTATTATTATTATTATTATTAATCTTCATCATCATAATTATTATATTACTGATGCTCTTACACTCTGCCCCCACAGCATAATTTCTCTTCAGGGGAAGCCTTATATTAATGTATTCTGACTCCTTACGAAATATCCTAAGCTCCCAACCCACAAAAAATATCCCCACTTTGGTACTGACATTGTCCCTTCTAGCAATTCTTGGCAACCACGTTTTTCTTCAATGGTGATGTAAGGAAACCCAAGCCATTCTCTGTTCTTTTAAGGGCTAGATTGAAAGAAGAAACTGCTGCCTGAATGCGACCACAGGGGCACATATAGTGACTGTATTTTTAAAAGCAAAGGCATTGGGGGGGGGGGAAAGAGGTTTGAGGTAAATTACTGAGGTAAATACCTTGGTTCAAATCACTGCTCAACTCTGTAGCTCCTGATTGCCCCAGGGCACATATTTATCTCTCCCACTTTCTCTGAATAAAAAAAATTCCTTCCAGTAGCACCTTAAAGACCAACTAAGTTAGTTCTTGGTATGAGCTTTCGTGTGCATGCACACTTCTTCAGATACCATGCACACGAAAGCTCATACCAAGAACTAACTTAGTTGGTCTTTAAGGTGCTACTGGAAGGATTTTTTTTTTATTTTGACTATGGCAGACCAACACAGCTACCTATCTGTAACTTTCTCTGAAGCCTACCTTGCAGGTAGGTTGTGAGGATTAATGCATTTTTATAGCAGTTTTGTATACTATCAGGAGCATTCATTATAAGCACACACTGGTTGTTTTCAGGATTTTCTCTGCATCTTTGAAGGCAGGACTAGGGAACTCCAGATGTTGTTGGGCTACAACTCCCTTCAACCCCAGCCAGTATGCTTGATTGTCAAGTATGATGGGTATTGTAGTCTAGAAACAACTGGAGGGCCACAGGTTCTCCACCCCTGCAGTCAGAGGTTGAGGGATAGTTGCTAAGAGTGTGAACTGGGAAGCCTTCAATTCGAACAACACTCGTCTTGGAATGAACTTGCTGGAATGAGACTTGAGTGGGAATGAACTCACTGCGGAATGAAAGTCTGTGAAATGCAACAGCAATTCATATTTAAAGTCTCTAAAGCGAAAATGCTCGACCTTAACTGCACAGGTCAGTTTGTAAAGATAACCCATATAAAATATGCAAAGTCCTTTGAATATTCAGAAAGGGCTGTACCGACGCTGAGATTGTTTTCATTCTTTACTTTTCCTTTTTTTTTGAACAGCTATTCAGCAGTGTGGGTGGTGGAGAAAGCTTCTGCTTGTTTGAACAAGGCCACCGCACACCTCACAAGCAAGAGACACACACCATGGAAGCAGCAAGGCTCATGGAACACAGCTTGAAAATGGCATTGACAAAACTTGTGGCTCATCTCTTTGGTGATGGTAGGTGTCTCATGCGCTGGTCCTATGATCCTGCTAACGTGATCCCGACATACTTACAATGCTGTACAGTGGTACCTCGGGTTAAGTACTTAATTCGTTCCTGAGGTCCGTTCTTAACCTGAAACTGTTCTTAACCTGAAGCACCACTTTAGCTAATGGGGCCTCCTGCTGCCGCCGCGCCGCCAGAGCCCAATTTCTGTTCTTATCCTGAAGCAAAGTTCTTAAACTGAAGCACTATTTCTGGGTTAGCGGAGTCTGTAACCTGAAGTGTATGTAACCTGAAGTGTATGTAACCCGAGGTACCACTATATGCTTCCTTCAGCCAACAGCAGCTGAAATGGTTTAATGCAGCAGCGAAGGCATCAGTGCCGACAGCATGCCCGGAAACACCAACTGCTCCCCAATCTCAGTGTTGCTCACTAGTGATGCCCATTTTATCCATCCCTGGAAAACAATTGAAGCATTGTGACAACGGGCTCATTGGCTTGTATCCAATGTTAGTCAGGCTCAGAGTAGACCCATTGACATTAATGGGCATGACTAATTAGGGTCCACTAATTTTACTGTATCTCCTAACCCATTTTGATGCTATCACAGCACCCGGACGATACCTTTTGTCACAAACAATCCATGCTCTCAAGAATTGCGCTCTTTAGCTTCCAACACCCCTTCTTCTCCTTCTCCTTCTCCTTCTCCTTCTCCTTCTCCTTCTCCTTCTCCTTCTCCTTCTCCTTCTCCTTCTCCTTCTCCTTCTTCCTTCTTCCTTCTTCCTTCTTCCTTCTTCCTTCTTCTCTGTTTGACCACTCATTGTTGTCCCACCACCACTCCCTGGGTTCTGAGTCTTCTTCCCTTCATGGCTCTCTAGCTAGTTCCTCCCACCATTCCTTTGCGTCCAACCAGTCCATGACAATATCAGGGGCAAAACATTTCCAGCATCTCTTATGTAGGGCCAGGATTGATTCCTGTCTGAAAATCTGGAGAGCCTTTGTCCATCAGCGTAGACTGACTGGCCAGCCTCAGCCGGGATGGCCAGTCATCAGGGATGACAGGAATTGTTACCATAGAATACTGGACTATGCAAATTTTGCTCTGAGACCCAGCAAAAATCTTGTATTCATTGCTGACATAAATATCTATCAGGGAAACACAGTTAGTGTTAGAATTCATGCAATATGTTGGCACGCTTGGAAGCTGTTAAAGAGAGTTATTTTTAGCAGAAAATCTAGCAAAGAATGTTGTAATTAAAACTCCTACACAAATGATAAGGTGTCTAACAGTCCTTTTTTACCGTCAATAATTTTCCTGTTTGGGGTTTGTATGAATACTTGACATTTTTGCTTTATACAATCAACCCATGTCACCTCTCTGTTTTGAAACTCACTTTGTACATGAACCTGGATAAAATGTATTGGGTGTTTTGTGTGCAAGCTGATGACAACATTACACTGAAGGTAAACAGGGCAATAAGCAATCTTTCCAATGGCCTGCAAAACAGGGACTTTTAAACAGTGGCCTCCTATTTGTGGGGTGCAATCCCATGTGCGATAAGACAAGCCTCTACTGTATGATGTTCAAATGGCCTCTGAAGATTCATCTTACCATTGCTGGTTTTATAGATTGGTTTTAATTGGACTGCATAATTGCGGACTGTTTTTATTATGCTTTATAATTCTGGGCTGGTTATGTGTGAGCTTTTTACGGGAGTTTTTCCTTGCTGTATCTGGAGAAGCCGAGGCGGAGGGTGGGGGTTTAAATCTGGAACCTTCAGCATGCAAAGCATGTTCTCCACCTCTGATCTATGGCCCTTCAAAGCTCTTCCCATGCCCCCACTTTCTCAGTAATCTTGGCAGCCGGTAAGGCCGGTGTTATCCAGCTGAGTCCAAAATAATAGGGACTTGCCTAAGGCTGCCTCCCTTGTAAATACAATGCTGGATAATGGATTGCCATTCATCCACACTTCTTTTAATATGTATAGAAATGTAATTGATCTTCAGCAACATGGCAAAGCAATGTATACTGCAAAGCGTTTGTGGCTTTCTCTCGGATTTGTTCTCCCTACGAATTGGATGTGTTGTGTCACGGTCATAATGTTTGTTTATTTAAAAAAACCAAACTTGCGTACCACGATTTCATTAGGAAAAAACCAAGGCGATGCTGTTTACCACACACACACACACACACACACAGAGAGAGAGAGAGATAGAGAGATTAACATCTTATAAAATTTAAACTTACAGATCACCTGCTAACTGCTACAAAAAATATTTTTTTCCCTTAATTGTCTGCATATGCCTGGCTACACAGTTGGAGCTAGGATTGAGGAGACTCATTTCCAATTTCCCCACATATTGGATGATCTTGGGACAGTCACTATCTGTCAGCCTAACCTACCTCACAGGGTTGTTGTGAAGATGAAATCAAGGTATGCTGCCTTGAATGTCTAAAAGGAAAGGAGATGTACAAATATAGCAAATAAACAAATCATCGAAGAACATCTCGTACAGCACTAGACCAAGAGCCACTTGAGCAAAAAACAATAACAACCCTCTTGCTAAGCCTTTGTAGCCACATTGACCCTTTAATTATTACCATGCACCTTTACCTGTTGTTCCTATAAATCAAGGCTGGGATAACCTGTGGCCTTCCAAGTGTTCCTGGACTTCAACTCCCATCATCCCTGACCATGGGATGTGTTGCATAGGAGCCAACTCCCAGGCGTTGTGCAGGCTTTGCCCCCCCCCCCCACAAAGTTAATGGGCATTCCCATTCAAATGGGGTGTGTGTGTGTGTGTGTGTGTGTGTGTGTGTGTGTGTGTGCGCACTGCATCATGTGACTGATTATGGGGCGGGGCTTACCTGGGCCCCGACAATATTTTATTCAAATTGGCACCCCTGCTGTGTTGGTTGGGGGCTGATGGGAACTGGAGTTTCACACAGATCTGCAAGTGCTGTAAACATACTGCATACAGCAAATATTTGTTTTGCTCTTAAGCTGCTTTGGACTTCCCTTGGGAAGCAGAAGCGGGGTACAGTGGTACCTCGGGTTACAGATGCTTCAGGTTACAGACGCTTCAGGTTACAGACTCTGCTAACCCAGAAATAGTATCTCAGCTTAAGAACTTTGCTTCAGGATGAGAACAGAAATTGTGCAGTGGCGGCAGCGGGAGGCCCCATTAGCTAAAGTGGTACCTCAGGTTAAGAACAGTTTCAGGTTAAGAATGGACCTCCGGAACGAATTAAGTTCTTAACCCGAGGTACCACTGTATAAGGAATAAGTGAGAAAAATATTCCACTGAGGCAGGTTCCTGTGTGCAAAGCTGCACCCCCGCTTCTGCCACATTTCACTTCTGGCCCGGTGCCTGCTGCTTGTTGCTCTCTTCTTGCCATCCTGCTTTTCCAGAGCTGTCTGAAAGTGGCGAGGTTTGGTTCACCTGTGGCACAAAGCAAGAGTCTTACAACTCAATTGTAAGTTGCACTTCAGGGGGTTGGACTAGATTACCCTTGGGGTCTCTTCCAATTCTACAATTCTATGATTCCGTGATTCCTCCCCCCAAAACCATTACCTTTATCCAGGCTCTTTGGTGTGTGTCAGTTTCCCCTCACCATTTGGTTAATGGCGCTTTGTTGTGTGTGTGTGTGTGTGTGTGTGTATGTGTATATATATATATATATATATATATATATATATAGGAAATATATCTGTACAGTACTTGATTAAATAGTTTTTAATTCATTATGCAACTCTATAAAATAGTCGCAGCGGAGCCACAAATCAGAGGAGAAGAACTTTGTATTTAAAAGGGTGCAATAGTGCAAAAGAACACACGCGTATGGAGATTTGCTTTGCTAAAAGAGGTCATTAAGGTAACAGCTTTAAAAAAGAATAAGGATAAGTTTCAGTTAGTAGAACAAGCAACTCTTAATCTCAGGGTTGTGGGTTTGAGCCCCACGTTGGGCAAAAGATTCCTGCATTGCAGGGGTTGAGCTAGATGACCCTGGTGGCCCCTTTCCAACTCGATGATTCCATGACTCTTTATCTCTGGGGAGCTGTTAGTCATTTCAGGTTACTGAGCCCAACAGAATTACCTGCTTTGCAGGAAAATCTTCGGCTCATTTTCCAGCCATGCCAGGTGGTTGCTGCAGTTTGACAAGTGATTGATTTGGTTTTAAAGGGTGCCTGAGTTGCCCAAAGTGTTTTTCCTATTAGAAAAGGCATGAGTGCTCCCCCGCTCCCCCACAACGACTCTTCACAATATCCAAGCTTTATTGCCTTGCACTCACAAAAAGTGCTGCAAATTAGTCGGCTTTCTATTTGTTTTCTTTGGCTTGCAGTAATTGATGTTGCTAACTGAAGGGCGAGTTTTGCTAAGGGTGGGGGAAGCAAGCATCTTAATCACCCCCCCTTTTTTTTTTTGCTTCTATGGCACAGATCTGGAGATTAGATGGGTGGACTGCTACTTCCCATTTACTCACCCTTCCTTTGAAATGGAGATCAACTTCCGAGGAGAGTGGATGGAAGTCTTGGGCTGCGGAGTCATGGAGCAGCAGCTAGTGAACTCAGGTATGGAAAACGCCTTGGTTTCATCGACATCTCTATTAGCACAGGCTTCCAGCGCAATCAGTCTCACGTTCCAGCACGTTGCCTCTGCTCGGAGCACATGCTCGCCGTACACCCACAGATCTGCATCAGCAGAAGTGCCTGCTAACAGCTCGGAGACAGAGAGCAGACACAGCGAGGTTACTGCATTAATTGGTAAACCAGAAACTCACACCTCAATCCCAATTATGCACAGTGGAGTGGGAGGGAGCTCATTTTGTTTTTGGAGGTGGAATCATGCACAGATTGTATTGTCTCCAAAGAAGTGTGAATATCCTTGGGTGCAACACAGGGTTGCTCAGCTTTGGGAAGGCTGTAGAATCTCTGCAGATGGTGTTAGAACTCAGTTTGAGCAAGGACTCCTTACCAAAAAGGCCAGTTTTTAATGTAAGAGGCTGGACCACATAATTATTTCATCATCATCAATCTTTATTACGGTCCAGAGACCCAACAAATCGTTACAAAGCAATACACAATTCATACAGCCTATGTGGCCTTCATGGATCTGAAATCAGCGTTTGACTCCATCCCCAGATCCCAGCTATGGTCCAAATTAAATCTGATTTTGCAGGACAAATGACTCCTCTTTCTTATAAAAGCCCTTTTTTATAAAAGCCCTGTGCAATGGAACCGAACTGCAGGTCCGATGTGGTCGTCAGGGACAGTTATCACACAGCATCGAGATGACTAGGGGGGTGAGACAGGGATGCATTTTGGCCCCCACATTGTTTTGTCTATTCTTAAATGACCTAGAAGAGTGATTAATGGACACCTTCCATTGGACCTCTATTGGTCTGTCACCCCCCAACTGTATTACCTGCATTATGAAGGCGCCCTAAAGACGTTAAAACAAAGATTATGGCAGTGTTTCCCAACCGGTGTTCCGCGGCACACGAGTGTGCCGTGAGACATCGGCTGGTGTGCCGCGAGATGCCTGGAGGGAGGCGGGCGAGTCGGGCGGCGAGAGGCGGGGCGGCGGCGGCGAGGAGAGGCCGCGCCTCCTGCTGCTGCCTGGCGCTCCTCCTCGCAGCCGGCAGCGCTGCCTGGGCGCCTCCGCGCGACTCTGCCTCGCTGGGTTTGGTCTCCCAGCAGAGACGGGTCACACGCGCACCTCCCTCCCTCCCTCAGCCTGCACGGAGGGAGAGCCAGAGAGAGGCATCGCTCCTGCGCGGCGGGAGAGGGAGCAGCCGGAGCGATGCCCCAAACGAAGGCATGGGACCGGAGGATTGAGCGCAGCTGAGAGAAGCCTTTCGAGGAGCTGCCGTGTCCCCTGGAAACCCCCTTCCCAGCTCTGCCTGCCTGCCTGCCCAAAGCTTGGAGGTTCCCCGGCAAGGGGGAGGGGAAAAACTTTCACTTTTGTGCGTCCCTCCCGGCGTGACGCTGCGCGCTGACGTCACGGGGCGGGGCTTTAATGGTGGTGTGCCGCGAGATTTTTTTTCAGTAAACAGGTGTGCCGTTGCCCAAAAACGTTTGGGAAACACTGGATTATGGGATAATGCACACAGTGACTTGCGATCTCGATCACACGCAGTCTGTAGTCCGCTGGCAGTAGGAGTACAATATGGGCATGTCTTTAAGTTAACATCTTACATTAAAAACCTGACAGTACCAAGCTATCGAAGGCTTTTCACCAAAGCCAGACTAAACGTCTTTCCTTCTGCAGTGTTGGATGGTAGGTTGAGAGGAGTTTCCTACCAGGGCAGACTTTGCTCGTGTGCTCAAGACATCGATTCCATAAAACATAATTATTTACCTTTACCCCAAGAAGGCTTCCAGAGGAGCTTGCAGTTGTCGCCAGGCTTACAGTTTAAAAGATGACAAAGAAAAAGAGATCGGGAGAGAGGCAGGGGAAAGCAAGGTCAAGCGCACTTCTTAAAGATGCACCATTTGGGATAGAAGCAGTTCAAATAGCCTGACTGTTTAGCTGCCACTTGGTGTATACCAGAAGGTGTATCTCCACCCCCATCGTTCAGCCTGGACACTGAGATCCAGCACTGAGGACCTTCTGGCGGTTCCCTCACTACGAGAAGTTAAGTTACAGGGAGCCAGGCAGAGGCTTGCCCCTAAAATTTTGCAGTCACCCTGGTAGCACCCCCCCCCCATGCTGCGCCACTGATCAGGGCACATGCCACTCTACTCCGTATTTTCAAGGTTTCAGGAAATCCTAAAGCATCCTTAAGTTGTCACTGTTTGGCCAGCTAACAGCTTGTTTAATGTGTCGGTTTAAAAAAATGACAAGGCACTGAAAAAGTTGCCAATAAAGGTCTTTATATTAACACACACGCACAAAACATTATGACAGATTGGAGTTGAGCATTGGAATCTTATTAGCTGTGCTTCTTCCTTTTTTAAGTAATGAAATGCTTGCTTGCCTTGGGAGTGTGCCTGTTCAAGCAACGGTTGCCTTGTTCCCTATACATAAGCAATAAGAGGAATGTGGTAGGAACATTGAGGGTAAATCAAAAGGCACAATCCCGGTCCCCAGTGAGTTTGAAACATCAGAGCATCGTCACATGTAATTTATGATGAAAAGAGTTTGTTCCTTGGAGGGAAACCTGAGGACATTTCAGGTTTCGGTGAAGTCTCCAAACCTTTTGAGGTTTCCGGTTTTGAACGTTTAGTTGTGAGTGAAGAATTTTGTTGCACTGTTTCATGTCTTATAGATTCTTTGTCGGACCTCTTATGCTTTGTGTTCCGAAAGATAATGCCTCACAGAAGAGTATTTTACTGAGAAACCTTTCTTTGATTTGTTGAGAAACCTTTCCTTGATTTCACTTACATTTGAATAGAAGTATGCACTGAACCGCTGAAAAGTCAGAGAAAGGGAAGGGCAAAAGCTTTAGCAGGTGTCGCTCTCTTCCGCCTCTGATTTTCTTTCTCTTTGGGCTTCTTGGTTAAAGATTCTGCAACCCTTGTGTCTCAATTCCTAGAGTGTGATTCAGCTTCCTCTCTATCCTATGCTTGAAAGTGAACTTTTCAACACTTGGCTCAGGCCTATAGTGAAATTTGGAACTGCAGAAAGTAAAATCTGTTCCTTGGCCTGCTTTCACACACAACAACCTTAGTATGATGAATGTAGAATATACCTGACCATGAGAAGTAAGCAACTGGACACCCCAATGTAGCAGCCTAAGCCTAGTTTTAAGTTTACAGTGGTACCTTGGGTTAAGAACTTAATTTATTCCGGAGGTCCGTTCTTAACCTGAAACTGTTCTTAACCTGAAGCCTCCCGCTGCTGCTGCGCCACCAGAGCACGATTTCTGTTCTCATCCTGAAGCAAAGTTCTTAACCCGAGGTATTATTTCTGGGTACGCTTCTGTAACCTGAAGCATATGTAACCTGAAGCGTCTGTAACCTGAAGTACCACTGTACTCAAAAATAAGCTCCACTGTTTTCAGTGGTGCTTACTCCCAGGCTGTGCTCTAAACCACTGAGTCTCTTAGGCTTGCCAATCAGAAGGTCGGCGGTTTGAATCCCCGCAGTGGAGTGAGCTTCCATTCTTCTGTCCCAGCTTCTGCCAGCCTAGCAGTTCGAAGGTACACCTGTGGCAGGAAGCTAAACAGCGTTTCCGTGCGCTCTGGTTTCTGTCACGGTGTTCCGTTGCGCCAGAAGCGGTTGAGTCATGCTGGTAGAAGAATCAGGAATTATCCTTTCAGTTGTTCTGTACTTTATAGAGGCTCCAAGGGCATCAGGAGCAGAGATTGACCATGGGGATGAACCTTCAGCTTAGGAGGAAGGGTGTCCATCGCCATTTTGAATGAATTTGTGGGTTGTTTGTGAATAAGTGAAGCGTGAAAGGGATTTCACTTTTTCTTCTCATAACAGTTTCAGAGGTTGGTTATTTGTAACATCAATGTGTTGTGGCACCAGACTATATACAGTGGTAACTCGGGTTACAGACACTTCAGGATACAGACTCCGCTAACCCAGAAATAGTGCCTCAGGTTAAGAACTTTGCTTCAGGATGAGAACAGAAATCGTGCAGCGTCGGCACGTCGGCAGCGGGAGGCCCCATTAGCTAAAGTGATACCTCAGGTTAAGAACAGTTTCAGGTTAAGAACGGACCTCCAGAACGAACTAAGTTTTTAACCCGAGGTACCACTGTATGTAACTTTTCATTTAAAGCAAAACAAAGACAATTGCCCTGTCCTCTTCCTTTTCTGGACGGAGACATGTTAAAACTGTTGATAGTATGAGCATGGAGAGTTGGGTGAACCTTGTGATACAAAATTTTAGAAATCATTGGCATGCAAAAAACGAATGGAAATGAGAGAGAAAAACATGTTGAAGGAGGTAAATGTAGGGGATTCTGTGATGGGACATACCTTTCAGACTGCAAGCTGTTGTTTTTTTTGGCAATATGGAGCATGTACAAGCCCAGAGATGTGTGTCATACTTTGAATCCCGCTAGCACTTATTACAGGCTGTCTATAGCCTATGGCATGGCTCATGTTGTCTACTAATGGTAATAAAATGACCCTCAGGATGGCTTGAATTGCACACCCTTGTGTTAAGCAATTTTCAGCCTGACACGTGAAAAACCGTCCATCACGCAGAGTAAGTAATTAACCAGTAGCTAATGGAAAAGGCATGCTAATGTTACCTTGTAGGCATAATTTTACTTGTTTAATTTATGAATCCGTTCCAAATAAAATTTTGGAGAAGCAGTCTTTTGAAGCATATATCAAGCTGCGGACTGTCTTTTAGAGAAAAGAGCTTTTAATGCTTTGCGTCCTGCAGCTTATATCTTCTTTGCAGAAAATGCCTTATGACTTGTACAGATGTCATGCAAAAGCTGAGGCAGGTAGCCTGGTCCATCTTCCCAATAGCAACGTCTCTGTGTTTGGAAAATGCAATTACTCAATACTACTGTAGGGATTTTGAAACAAGACATTGCATTGCTGTTGATGAGATTAGGCATGTGTGTTGGGCATGGATTTGGTGAATTTGGAAGAGTCCATGAAGCTCAGTTAGCAGGCAGTCTTGAATGTGGGGCAAACCATTCTGGTGATGGCATTTGCAAAAAACAGCTCAGGTTGACTGGGCTGGAGAGGTCAGTAAACAAATAGTTGTGTGTATCACCTATGTGACTTTGACTTGATCTTCAGCAGAGTCTTAAAAGGGAGTGTCAGAACTATACTGCTTATCACTTGAATGTAAGGGTGGACAGAAAACGAAGTCATCTCTTTCTTCAGCAGCACAAAACAAAATGGGGTGGCAGCTGGTATTTGTTCTCTTTTATTTGAACAAAATCTCTCTGAAGTAGTAAATTCTGGTTATCACCACATGGGGACTCCCGCATAAGAAATATTCACTGTGAAGGACAAATAGTGTCAAGGGCACTTGAACGTGTCAAAAAGTAAAATGCGAATCAATTCTTAAAGTTGTTCATAGATTTATAGTACGTTTTTAAGACTTGCCTGTCAGGCTGTCTGTATGGAAATGTGATGTGTGAATCAGCTCTTAATTTCTTTCTAAAATGGCTGTGACAAAACCAGAAGGGAAAAACTTAGTTTGATAAATTAACACCTGTGCCACAAAAACCTGTCATTTTGTTGATCATTTCTTAGATTTCTGGCTGAACAATGAGTTGTTTTTCAAGGCAAAAACAAAACTGTGAAGGAAAGTTTTTCGGCAGCAAGCCAGGTGTAGTGATATTTATCATATTAAGTTTCTTATTTCAATGTATTGCCTACCCAAGGGCTGAAAGAGAATGTCATGTGGTTTCGCCTCAGAAGAAGTGCATCATGGGTGTACAAAAGAGAGAGGGGTGCAGAATGCCCTCTTGAGGGTGTTACACCTATCACTAACACTGTGTTTTGGCATATACACTATGCCCAGGTATGTTAGATAGTGACATTTTCAGCTGGTTGTATGCTTTTACTTCTCAACTGCATTGCACTGTTGGCTTGCTGTATAAGATGTTTGCAACTTTAAATATATTTGGATACTAACCTGAAATCCAGGTTTGGATGAAGGGATGGTTTATATGGTTTATACATTTTCAAAATAAATATTAAGGCCTGTTCTGCTAGTCGAAGAAAGCTCTTGCTAGCACAACAGGGACCTTGCTCCTTCCATGTACCCTCTGAGCCTTTTCCAAATCAGGTATGGAGAAGTGGGAGAACCCCCAGAACAGTGGGCAGGGGAGGACAGGGAGAGATTGTTCCACCAGGCAGGCAGAACCAGGCAAGATAGAGCTGCCTCCTTAGCATTGTGTTGAATTCCACCCTAAAAACGTAGATGCATAAGACTTTAATCCTAACGCCACTAAGCCCCAGTGGAATTCAGTGGGACAAAGTGAGTGAGTAGATAGGCATTCCTCAATAGGATTTTCCTCTTTTGTCTTTGAAGAGCTCTGTAGCTCCACAACTGGCATGGTTAGGCGCTGCGGCCCACCTGCCCTTCTGTCGGTCACGTTGCTGCTGCTTCTTGGGGGCTGGAGGTAGAGGGGGAGCAAGGAGAGATGGCAGTGAGAGCCAGTGTGGTGTAGTGGTTAAGAGCGGTAGACTCGTAATCTGGGGAACCGGGTTCGCGTCTCTGCTCCTCTACATGCAGCTGCTGGGTGACCTTGGGCTAGTCACACTTCTCTGAAGTCTCTCAGCCCCACTCACCTCACAGAGTGTTTGTTGTGGGGGAGGAAGGGAAAGGAGAATGTTAGCCGCTTTGAGACTCCTTAGGGTAGTGATAAAGCGGGGTATCAAATCCAAACTCTTCTTCTTCTTCAGTGAGAGTGGCGCATTGCAGACTCAGTGGCACGAATGCCGGATTGGTTTTGCTGGTGCATTTGCGCCGTGCCAGCTTCGTCGCCACTTTGTCGCTCCCCCTCTGCTTTCTGGTAAGCAGTAGCGATCTGACCGACGAAGAGATCAGGTGAGCAGCAGCAGCAGCATCCTACCATGTCATCCACTCCTGGGTATTTCCTGTGCCTTGCATACAGGAGGTCTCTGATGCAATCTCAGATATATTCAGTGAAAGGATCTTGGGCAGTGGGGCTGGGAAATGCCTCTGCCTGAGATGTTAAGAAAACGGCTTTCCGTCAGAGAAAAATGGGACCAGTACAGAAAAAGACAGCTTCATATGTTTCTGTATGTTCCTGCTTGCTCCCTCATCCCAGTTCCTCCTCCTCCTCTGGTTCTCTTTCTTCCAACCAGACTAAATCCCTTTATCTTACCTTGAAACTTGCACTTAGATATTGAATGGTTAGGCTGCCCCATTTTCTTTTTCCCTTTTCTTTTCACTAGCCAGCCTCTTAACCTTGCCCAATTATTCTCCACTCACCTCCATCACTCCTCTTCACTTAAGGCAGTGGTTAAGTTGGTGGCAGTGGAAGCTGTGAATGTTTGTGCTCTCCCACTATCTGTTGCTCATAGCTACGCCCACGTACAGTGTGTTAAAAACATATGCATCATTTGTTTTCTCCTTCTTGTAATTTGTCTTTATGCCTATATTTAATTTGCCGCTGAGGTTTTTTTTGAGCTCGCATTTTGTCTTAAGAGAAGCCTGTAATGTTTTGGAAATGTTGACTCCTCTGATTTTATCGTTTCTGACACATCCATTATGTATGCTGTAGTTTGGTATTCTTCGGCAGAATCAATATAGCCTTGCTCACAATCTGTGTGTGTTTGCATAGGAGGAACAAATATTGTCTTGTTGTATGATAATCCCATTACATCTTTTTCTAAGAAGCAAGTTATTTGTTTGAAAGGAAGGCTGGATTTCTGAAAGTTGTGGTTCTCTAATGGCACTTGAACTTCTGCCGGGATTCCGTGTGGTACACAGCTTTGCTTCTGCTTGCATAGCGAGCAGACAAGTTGGCAGTTTAGCATAAGACAGGGCTTCTGAATGCAAAAGTACAGGTCTTTGATGCAGATAAAACTCCGAAGTGGATTAAGGAAAACTTGTATGCACGGTGATATAAAGTGAGCAGGGATCATATCTGTTTAACTATTGTCTCTCAGAAATTAAGAACTGGGGAAAGATTTATAGGGTATCTATGTGCAAGGATACCCATGGTTTATGGAAAAACAAGTTTTGCAAACTACACTGCCAGTTACTAAATGAAGAAAAAACTATCTAAAGAAATACCATCCAGACATCCATACAATTAAGTGGCTATAAGCCCTTTTTGGTATCTGGTAACTTAGATGAAATTACTGCAATCTACCCTGAGCCCATGGAGCGCGGGTGGCGCTGTGGTCTAATCCACTGAGCCTCTTGGGCTTGCTGATCAGAAGGTCAGTGGTTCGAATCCCCGCGATGGGGTGAGCTCCCGTTGCTTGGTCCCAGCTCCTGCCAACCTAGCAGTTTGGAAGCACATCAAAGTGCAAGTAGATAAATAGGTACCACTCCAGCGGGAAGGTAAACAATGTTTCCTTGCGCTGCTCTGGTTTTGGTGTTCTGTTGCACCAGAAGCGGCTTAGTCATGCTGGCCACATGACCCGAAAAAACTGCCTGTGGACAAACGCCGGCTCCCTCAGCCTGTATAGCGAGATGAGCGCTGCAACCCCAGAGTCGTCTGCGACTGGACTTAACTGTCAGGGGTCATTTACCTTTACATGAAGCAAAGAGGGTATAGAGCACATTCCTAAATTTTGGGTTATTAGTCTGTGGTTAGGTTCCAAGATGGAGGGAAGCATAGCTCAGTGACAAAATAGCACAGGTGGGAAGAGAGGTAAGCAAAGGAATTGTCACATATATATACAAGTAACACCCAGTAGATTCTCACGACACTAAAGGAACCGCGTTCCATATAGCTCTCACAACAAGTAATGAAAGTCTATGGGAGGCATCACATTTTCACAAGGTGGTTGACATCCATGCGCCAAAAAGGAAAATGTAAAGACTGTGTGCAGTTAATGGGAAATAATTTATTGCATTAGGAAGATACATGTTTGAATCCAGACTAAGTTACACTTAGTTCACAGTGAAAAGAAAATAACAAGAACCAAGTCTGGAACCAGCATATTGTATAGAAAAGCCCTTGGCAAGGATTTTGCAATTCTCGAGAGGCCTGGAGTTGGACTGAGAAATGCAGAAGTTGCTCACTTTGTTGGGTGGGAAGTCATCTTAGATTCTAAACAAAGGCGCCACACTGCAGCATGGAACTGAGCCAAAGCATGTTGCTCAATAAAGAGTCTAGAAGTGTGGCTGATCATTATTTTTCAATAGGAGATGGTGTGTACTTAGTAAGCCAGGTGTACGTGTGTTTGGGTTGTGGGAAGGGATTGATATTGCTGAAGTACTAGAGAAGAGTATTGGGACAGAGGGATTGGAAGATTGGTTTGTGTCAATTTGGTAAACCTCACCCGCCCTCTGCTTAGTGCTCTCATTTGTTAAAGGTAAAGGTAAAGGGACCCCTGACCATTAGGTCCAGTCATGACCGACTCTGGGGTTGCAGTGCTCCTATGAGTGGTGCTGTGGGTTAAACCACAGAGCCTAGGACTTGCCGATCAGAAGGTCGGCAGTTCGAATCCCCGCGACGGGGTGAGCTCCCGTTGCTCGGTCCCTGCTCCTGCCCACCTAGCAGTTCGAAAGCACGTCAAAGTGCAAGTAGATAAATAGGTACCACTTCTGCGGGAAGGTAAACAGCACTTCCGTGTGCTGCTCTGGTTTGCCAGAAGCGGCTTAGTCATGCTGGCCACATGACCCGGAAGCTCTCATTTGTTAGACAGATACAATTAGGAGCTCTGTTAGAAAAGGTTGCGTAGTCCATGTCAGGAATAAACCATGCCTGGGAACCTGACAAATTGTTGTCACTTAGGATATTCTATATTTATTGTGTTTCTAGCCAAATTTTCATCCAGGGTGTTGTACCCCTAGAGGTCCCCCCACCCCACAACAACCTTGTGAAGCAACTTAGGCTGAGAGACTGTGACTGGCCCAAGGTCACCCTGTGACCTATATGGCTGAATGGGGATTTGAACTTTTGTCTCCCAGGTCCTAGTCCAACACACTGACCACTATTCCACACTGGGTAGACAGTCCTGGGTCAACGGATCAATAATATGACTTGTTACAAGGCTGCTTTCTGTATTCCTAATCATTTAAAAACATTTCTCAGCACCAAATGTAAGAAAGAAGCTGGAATAGTCTCACATGCCTGACTTTTTCAGGGACTGAAGGGCCCTCGTCCAACAGTGAAAGATGGAGCCCAAATATTTATTACTAGTATTCAGCCCATTTCAAATGAACAAGTCAATAAAAAGTGCCAGCTGCTCCAGATGCTTAAAAGTATTTTTTCCACCTAAATAGCACCAATGAATTATTAACCAATTTTAAAGTGATGTCTCATTTTTCATGAGCACTTCAGACACAATTAGGTTATACAATCTGATGATTATATAAGAAGCACCAATAAGTACTAGGGGTCTGCATTACAATGAAGTTACAGGGAGCCTTTATACTGAATAGTGCAGGCAACATAAGAGCTGCTGCTATATAATGCTTTAAAAAAAGAGATAGAATTAATGCTATTTTAGTAGGCTCACAGAAATGTTCTAATGTTCCAAAGATATTTTTTTTAATGCTTGTCTGAATAGACCAAAAGCCTTGACATTCTGAGTCCCCCCCCCCCCTTTTTCTTTCTGGAAATAAATGTTAAGTGTCTTTCTTAGTCTAGCGGGTGAAGAAGCTGTTCCCAGGCTGATTGGCACAATTTTGTTTTACCTCTTCTGCAGCATCCGCTGGCAGCCTAAGGTGAGCCTGACCTTTTGATGGCTCACCTCCCTCTCTTGCAATGCACATCTTTTGCATGGCAAGAGCTGTATCTTAAGAGCAGAAGAAAACTCCTGCGTTCTTCCTAGGCCCTTGGTATGGTCATTGCCCTTAGACTTATGACCTCTTAGGAGCAAGAAAGGATCAGATATGCAACTGATTGGAGCTCCTAATCAAAGCAGGATTTTTATGTAGTTAAGCACCCTCTCTTCTCCCCACCCAAAAGAATCTAGGGCAAAGAGTGAGCTGAATAGGAATAAAGACAAATATAAAAGGGGCACTCATAGTGGAATCCTGGGTTTCTCCTGGAGCTGAAATGAGATATGTCCATACAAGTGCATCAAATGCTGGTGTAGCTGTCCACACTTTTCTCATTCTCATTTAAGCTAGGCGCCAAATGGCTCCTTAAACCAAGATTGCAGTCACCAGAATGGAATGCCTAGTTGTCATTTTGGAGAAGACAACTCTAAAGTCTTATTTTTCGAATGATGGACTGACTGTGATTGAGTCTCAGTTGAACATCTGGCTAGTTCAGATGGCAACCTTGAGCTAGGTTCAGAGCTTTGAGACCTTAAAGAAGAAAAGTCACTTGATCCAGGGACAGTCCACATATATATTGGCCTATTTCAACCTCTTTTTCTTAATGGTGACTGCTCCTGCTCAGGATGCACACAAAAAAAGCATTTTGGTTCCAGAAATTCATTCCGAGTGTGCAGATAAATTATAACTGATAGATATCTACAGGATGGGGTGTTAGTGTGTGGAAGCTGTCCAGATCCAATGATCCCCAGATGGTGGAGTTGTCAGGCACCATCCTGGTGCCCAGGCATCTTCACTTGGTCACAAGTGGTCCAAGCCCAGGTGCAAAACGCGCCTGGCACCTGGCTAATTTCAAACACCATTGGAATGCCACCACCTGTAACATCTAAAGGAAGACAAAAGACATCTCACTGTTATGTCTATGATAGGTCAGAACACTCCCTGATATGCTAGCTTTTCAAGGACCAAGGACTTTTGATACAGGGAACATTCAGGTGGTATGACAGCACTTCTCAGCACCCGCAAATTTAATGGTACGCTTCCAAAGAACTCTAGTACAGACTGGAACACACAACATACGGAGCATTTCCTCCCATATGTATTGCTTCCACTTCCCTTCCTTGTTGAATTTTGATCAGCTAGAGAGATCACAATGTTTCGTCTGCCACACCCATCACCAAAACAAGAGCTTTTGTGTGTGTCTACCAAGCCTGAGCGGTAATAAACAAAATGTGCAAAATTTCAATTTGTGCTTAAAATGATTGTGAACAACGAATCATGGTGAAATTCAAGGGACGTGGTATGCGTGAAATTCAGCAGGCTGCTAATGTGGTGGTTTTGTGTACAGAGTATGTGTAATCGTAGGGCGAAAAGCCTTCCTGACTCCAAGTATCCTAACTGCAATGGCAATAAGATAAAAAATTATCTTTTTCCTCCGTTTGTGCCAAAGAGAATTTCTCTCGCTATTATAATCAAAGGCTTTTAAAAACAAACAAACCTCACATTAACTTGTTTTCCAGAACATGTTTTGAGTTCAGGCAAGTACTGAGGATTTGGAGATTGCGGGGCGGGAGAAGTGTCTGAGTCAGAGTGTGACTGACTGTGGCACATAAAACATTTAGCTAATGAATTATTCCAAAAGAACAAGTAGATGGAAGGGAAATCCTTCCTGTGACTCATAGTAGTGCAGACTATATTAGCCACTTTTGCTCTGCACTGTCAGTGACTGGAATTCCTAATGCATCATTGACAATAAGTTTTTGCTTATGGAGTTGGTGAAGCACCTGAGTGCAGCATTTATCCGATTCAGTCTTATACATCTTAGCAAGCCTATTTTACAGGAAAAAGGCTCTTAGAAGTAGGAGTAGCACAAAACCCACATGTAAGTGGTCATATCAGACAATATTTCATATGCAGAGTTCTTGCTGGATGGTTCCCATGCTGAAAAGCCACGTTAAACTGCAGTTTCTCATGAAATGTTATGCAGCTAAAACCTTTGGATGAAGACCGACAGGTGTGACTAATTACATGTGGGTGGAATGCTAAGTATTATGTTGAAGTACTTGCTATATAATAATTTTGCCAAGTTTAGGTTGGGCTAAAGTTGTTTTTTTTTCTGGGTCAGATTGTCAGCTTAAGAGCTCCCAAAGTGTCCCATGAGAGATTTAAAAAGAAATAAAACAATTAAATCACCATTGTCAAAATTCAAAAAGCAATACAGCAATACTTTACAAAACAGCAAAGTGATAAATATCGAGGGATCATCAGTGCGTGGATAACTCAGTTGGTTAGAACATGGTGCTGATAATGCCAAGGTTGCAGGTTCGATCCTTGTATGGGACAGCTGCATATTCCTGCATTGGGGGGGTTGGACTAGATGATCCTCAGGGCCCCTTCCACCCCTACAGTTCTATGATTCTGTGATCACATCCTCAATTGCCATAACTCAATGGGAAAACATGGTATTTAGCATCTGCCTGAGTACAGGGGAGGGAACCAAAAAAACTGATGAGGAAGGGAATGCTAGGAATTCCAGAGACTGTTGCATGCATGCTATACAGTTAAAGTAATAATTCTGGTAACTATAGTTTATCCCTTAAAAGGTAAAGGGACCCCTGAACATTAGGCCCAGTCGTGGCCGACTCTGGGGTTGTAGCGCTCAACTCGCTTTATTGGCCAAGGGAGCCGGCGTACAGCTTCTGGGTCATGTGGCCAGCATGACTTAGCCGCTTCTGGTGAACCAGAGCAGTGCACGGAAACGCCATTTATCTTTTCGCCGGAGTGGTACCTATTTATCTACTTGCACTTTGACATGCTTTCGAACTGCTAGGTTCGCAGGAGCAGGCACCGAGCAACGGGAGCTCACCCTGTTGCGGGGAGTCGAACCACCGACCTTCTGATCTGCAAGTCCTAGGCTCTGTGTCACCCACAGTGTCACCCGCGTCCTTTACAGAGCTACAATTCCCAGCACCTTAACTACAGTTTTCAGGATTCTTTGGTGTGGGAGAATGTGCTGTAAATGTATGGTATCACAGGGGAGAAAGCCCTATTTCATGTATTCATCAGCCTAATTTTGGATAAAAGCCAGCTGTGTAGTAGAGCCCTTTTTGAAGCTCTTAATGGGCTCTCAGTCTCATATGGGTGCCAGCAGTCGTTCACATGGGTGCAGGTAGTCCTGGACCCAGTGGCTGTTAAGCGATTTAAAAGTCACAAATAGCACTTCGGCTTGGGCTTGGCAATCTGGTAGCTGCATTCTGAACAAAAGTTATCAGTTGTGGTTTCTGAATTTCTGGATTTTCTTTGGAAGGCAACTCCACAAACGTCATAGAGTGCATTACAATATTTTATCATCGACATGAGTGAAAGCACATGTGACAGTAATCAGATTTATCTTCTCCAGGGAGGGCCACGGCTGGCTCACTAGCCAAATCTTTGCAGAAGCAGCTCTCGCTATAGATGTCACCTGGACATCTGGAGCAAGCTTGCAAATTTATGCCAAAGCACAACTTGGGAGGGGAGTTTGCATGTATAATATAATACATATATATATAGAGAGAGCGCAGCTACACATATCTGCTGGAACTACACAAGGTATCATATACAAATAACAGCTAATGGAGATTAGCTTGAACACATTGGGCTGGAGGCTGTGTATTTATGGCGCTCTGCTTTTGCATCAGTACCCACAGAGACTGTCACTTAGGAACATTATAAATGGCAGTTTTGGTGTGGGGAACAAGGGCTGATGATGGACAAGGCAGGGGAACTAAAATAAATAAATTAGTTAACTAATCCAGAATGAAGACCATCCTTCTTTCAGCATGGCCACTTCAGATTAGAATTCCCAATCCTATGCAGTTCCACTTAGAAGCAGAAATGAGAAAATCTACACTTGCTGAAATTTCCTCTTCCACACAACTACCAAAGGTAAATGAGGTGATACCATCGCTGTGATCCACCTGAGATCAAGGTGCTATCTACTTGTGTAACCCAGTCTAACAGCTGAGGACCAATACCTTCGAATGCATCCAAAACTTCCCTTTGGCTGTACATTGGAGGGAAAGACTGGCCATGGCGTGCAATCGTTGTTCACTGTTGACTCACTATTACCCCTGATAAGCTTCTAAGGAAACCTACAGCTCCCTGGAAGAATCACTGTCATATGCTGAAAATCACTGATATATATTACTTCAAATTTTGCCCTCCATCCTGCTTTTTAAGATCAATCTCTTCTTGAATCCAGACTCTTTCTATTCTCCTCCCCATTTAAGCATTATCGGATTTAGGCTTCCTCATCTAACAATGCTTTGAATGGCTTGTATAGTCTTTGCTTAGCTGTGCATATGCTTAGCTGAGCTGCTATGTGCTCCTTTGCTGCGTACAATTTTTATCCCATCTAAAAATGTTCTTGCACCAACTGTGACTGCAGTGCTTAAGGTAAAAAAAAGGCAGATAGAGTTTTATCACTGCTGCAATCCCTTTGCACCCAAATATTCAGAGGGTGCTTGCCAAGGATCAGCCACCGGTTTATAGCTACGCCTCTTGTGAAGGGGATATCAAAATGCAAAGCAAGGCTGCTCCCTTTACCCACTGCTCTGACATAAACTATAGCAAGGAGATACACATCTATAAACAAAACACCCACCCCACGCTGGTAGATCAAAAGTCAGTAGCTAGCTGTGAGTTGCTAAGAATTTTTGTGGTGTTTCATAAGTTTAAGAAGGCATTCCTCCCTCATAGATTAGTGTTTGGACATGTAATCCACACAATATAATTCACAAGCAGGGAAACTGGCCCTTCAGATGTTGTTGGACTCCAACTCCCATCGGCCCAAGTCGGCATGGTCAGGATTGATGGGAGTTGTAGACCAGGAACATATGGAAGACCACAGGTACCCTAGGTAAAGGGACCCCTGACCATTACGTCCAGTCGTTTAGGTTGGGGTGCTCATCTCGCTTTACAGGCCGTACAGCTTCCGGGTCATGTGGCCAGCATGACTAAACCGCTTCTGGCAAACCAGAGCAGTGCACGGAAACGCCGTTTACCTTCCCACCAGAGCGGTACCTATTTATCTACTTGCACTTTGACGTGCTTTCGAACTGCTAGGTGGACAGGAGCTGGGACCGAGCAACGGGAGCTCACCCTGTTGTGGGGATTTGAACCGCTGACCTTCTGATCGGCAAGCCCTAGGCTCTGTGGTTTAACTCACAGCGCCACCTGCGTCCCTATCCCAGGTACCTTATCCCAGTGCTAATTCAGCCATAAGATGGCAGCACCCTGCTACATCCAGAAATGAACCAAGGGACAATTTATATCTTGGTGTCTTCATTTATTTATTTATTTTTTAAAAACCAACCAACCACTTTTATTAAGTTTTCAATTTTACATTTCAAAATAAACATTTTACATATTTTTAAATATCCAGTGACTTCCCTTCTCCTCCTTCCATGGTTCATTTTATATGTCTTCCATTCCTGCATATTTTACTCCAACCATTTAAGTCAGTTCTCCATTTCACATCATTTCAACATTAATCACACTGTTGGATTTATCTTAATGCTGCCAGCGTTTTCAGCTGTGTACAATTATTTTTCATATATTCAATAAATATTTTCTACTCCTCTTTAAATAAATGTTCTTCTTGTTCTCTTGTTCTGTGTGCTAAACTTGCAAGTTCTGCATATTCCACAACGTCTTCATTTATTTCTGACTAGGAGAAAGGGAGAATATTCTAAAATACTCCCCTCACCAGTTATCCCCCCCCCCTTTTATCACAGGCCCTTACATTATGGTGACAAACTTAATATATTTGTAAAACAGAATAAAGAATAATTTTCACTTTTGTTATAGCCTTTCCTATTAAGCCTATAACTTCTAGCATAATCTATAAATATCCAGAGTGGTGATTTAGGCGCAGTGTTGCAAATTCACCGTGCTTTGTGTCATTTAACACAGAAATGAGAGGTGTCAGACTTGTCATAGCTGATCTTTCCATTTCCTCAGAGAGCCTGTCAGAGCAGGCCAGAAGAGGAATGGCCCACCCCACCCCACCCCACCTTTGTCTCACGAGAAGGATTAGAAATTTCATGAACCTCTAACAAAACTCTTAGCAGTGTTTTTGGAATAGGAGCAGACTTCTCTCAAGGAAGTGGAGAGCGGTGCATTGTTTTTAACCCTTTATTGCCATTGTATCGCTTCTACATATATAATAAGGCACTAAATGTCATCATGCTGTAGTTTACATGGCACAGAAAAGGATATATCAAGAACTCTGGCCAAAAGTTTCAATAGAAGGAATAATTCCTACTCAAGAGTTGAAAAGAAAAATGTGTATATTCTGCTAAGAATAACAGTTTGAAGCTAGTAGTAAATTAAACACACTGTGTAAGTACGATAGTTTTAAAGTAATGGTAAGTTTGGATACAACGTTTCAGTACAGAAATAATGAGTTTCAAATACACAGTGATATAGTACAAAGGTACATAAAATACCAGTGCACAACAATTGTTTTATACAAGTCTCAATAGCAGTCAAAAAGAGTCCATATTATATAAAATCAGAATAAAGAGTAAAGAATAAAGGATCAAATGGGGCCAAAAAGGAGTATCCGGAGTGTGAATCAGATGTACGACTCAGTAGTGGTGACCAGGACAGGGCCCTGTTTCGGAGTACACGCCTTCTTCAGCTCGGTTTTTTGACGACTATAAATCTGTTGGAAGTCTGTATCATTTAATTCTTTTATGTTTCTTTTTCGACATGCGTCTTAGATAATTGCATCCAAGTTTTCTTGCGTTTCTATTCAGATTTTCTTCAGTTGTAAAAATGGGGGAACATTAATCTTGACCCCTCCACCCCTGACTGTGCATGAAGGACTAAAGGGGTATTGTGAGTTCATTTGGCTGAATGCAGTTGTAGTCCTTCCTACAACCAGGTATCCTAATAGTGGGAAGGACTGTAACCATGGTTAGCCTGATATTCCCCTGTGGATCTTCTTGCTTAATGTTGAGTGTGGCCCTGCATTCCACAGATACAACTGAACACCTGAAAAGGTTTGATGTCTTCATGTGGTTCCCCCTGCCCTCTGTTTCATGTCCTGCCCTCCTGGTATGCACAGACAGGTTGGCGCAATTGCCTTTTCTGTAGATCGAGAAACTGATCACAGTGACACAGCATGCTTATCACAATTCACAACTACGTGTGCATGCCCTTTAACTGGAAAAAAAGCCACTGCATATAACAGTTACTTAAAATGCAGCATGGGAGACGCCACACCTAGTTTGTAAACTTATCTCCATAGAATTGTACCATAGAATTGTACTGAGAGTCATCTAATCCAATGCAGGAATCCTGCCCACAGCTTTCCCAGTTTGGGCTCAAACCACCAACCTTCTGGTCAACAGCCAGAAGCACTGACCCATTGTGCCGCAGGAAACATCTACAATGGAAATGTTGAAGAGTCCAAATCTCTCCCCGCCCCTGGTTGTGTCCTGTATAAGCGCCCTGAAATGGACAGCAGTCCATTCCTTTGATTAAAAAGCAAACAAACAGAATTCCCAGAAGTACACTTGGAAAGGTTCATATTCGCCCACTAAACAAATAAGGTGTTTCCCCCTTAGGAGTGCATACGAACCAGCAGAGGGTGCCATATGCCTCAAGTATCACAGACTGGCCTGCGTGCCAATGAATAAATTAATTTACAACGAGGAGTCACAGGGGTGACTGGAACCCAGGTCTCCCAGCTCCCCAGGCAATCGTCCTGACAGCTGAGGTAAAGGAGCAATCTGTTCAGTTGTGTGTGTGTGTGTGTGTGTGTGTGTGTGTGTGTATGTACACCTCACCTAACTCTGCAGCAAGATCAACTTTTAATAAGCCATGCCCTTGTTGCAGGGGTGCTCCTTGCTGCATTTTGCTCGCCTTCCTTTCGAGTTGCAGAGAACGCTGTAAGCGTTTTGATTTTATAAAGGGCAATCTCAAAGAAAAAGGGTGGAGTTCCCCCCCCCCTTGAAAAACAAACACACACACGCCTGCACACGCAGCGTAATCGTTGGTATTAGAAGGTGATTAGAATGAGACTTCAGTCAGCTCGAGGACTCCCCGAGGCAAGGTCTCGTCCCACCCGTGCATATAGCATGCCCCGTCTGACACGGGGAGGCTGGAGAATTGAGCAGAGGGGAAGCTGCAGTATGGCGCAGCAGATGAGCACCAGCGGTTGCCATGGAGATCTCTAGTACAGCCGAAGCTCAAAGAAAGGGCACTTGCCGAAACGCAGGAGCTCCGCGGCAAATGAACGAGGAACCAGCTGAATACAGAGCAGGCCCTCAGCTAGGCTGTCCCAGATGGAGTTTTAATTCCCTTCTTGCCTCAGCTTGGCTGCCACCTCATCTTGCCTCTGAAATGCTGAGAATAAACAAAAACAGGCCCTCCCTCTCTGGGAGAGGGCCCTCCTTTTCTGAAAGAAACGGGCGCATGCTTATAAGATATTAATGTCAGCATAATGGCCTCGGTGGGGAAGGGTCTGGTGGCCTTCGCAAAGGCGTGTGCTCATCTTGCCAGTGGGGTTTTAGTGGGTGCCATGGGATTTGTCAGCAGCATATGCGCTCCTGTTAATGATTGAAAAATTACCACAACAATTAGTCACGGATCGCTGAAGGCAAGGCCCCCAAACTCCGCGGACATTGTGATTAAACCCATGTATGTGACAATTAACTCTCCTGAAGGTTTATCCACCACAGAGGGCTGTTTGGGCAAAGGGGAGGGGACCCAGAAGTGACAGGCAGAAATAATTCAGCAGAATGGATCCGATACAGCTGGCAATATCCATTTTAATCTGACACGGAATTAATCACACTTAGATTAATCCTGTTCTTATTGCACCATTGCTGTTTGTGTCCTTATTTATAACCACCAGCACCGCCCCATATTATCAATGCCACCGAGACGTGACTGATTCAATTCCTGCCCGTTCCATGTTTTTTAAATTTAGAAAGCAAACCCCTCCGTTACGCCATGTTTTTAGGTGGGCTAGGGAGCAATTATCTCATAAAACCTGAGCAGACACCAGATGTAGCACATCTTGAATCCCCCGAGGTATCACAGTTGAATAACCTACAGCAAATATTTTTGTCCAATCTGCTGCCCCTAGCATAGAGAGAGAGAGAGAAATAGCCATCCATTTTGTCTATCCACATAAATGTGTGTGGCTGCAGTTGTAGTAACGTGCAACATGAAGTCACAATGCGTATATGTAAAGCACAGCTAAAGCTATGATAGAATGCCTGTCCTAAGACAATATATATTGATAGATAAAATCCATATTTGGCAACATATATAGTATAATATCCATATTTGGTTGTTGGTTCATATGTAGTGATGAATAGGCATATATGCCCCACGTAATTGTATTTATGACAACTGGTTGACATGTCCAGGAAAACATAAAAGCGCAATGCTGTACAAAACTTAAAAGTTTGTTTTCCTGAATCACAGTTAAGCATTAAGTCTGATTGACTAAACCATGCTAACTTGTGACGGATAGGTAAAACCAGGTTCTAAATGTTTTTGCAAACCTTGGTTCATGTTAACCAGGGTTAAGCACTATACAGTGGTACCTCGGTTTACAAACTTAATCCATTTGCAAACAGGGCTGTTCTTAAACCGAGGTACCACTGTATCTGCACTGAGTTCTACAAACTCCTTCCTTGCAAGCTGACAAGCAGCTCCTGTTTGTATTCCGCTATGTGCACCCTCTGCAGACAGGGCTTAGTTTTGCAAGCTAAACTATTAATTTAACTATATGCCTGGGATTTTAACAAGGGTGGCAATACAATAAGGCCTTTTCTGCAGCGGCTCCCCATCTGTGGCGTGCTCTCCCCAGGGAGGTTTCCCTGGCGCCTACGTTATACACCTTTAGGTGCTAAGCAAAAACATTGCTCTTTAACCAGGCCTTTGGTTGATTGACATCCCATGTCCTTTTAAAAAATGTTGGGGGGGGTATTGGGTTTTTTGTTGTTGTTTTTTTGATTATGTATTTTGTGATTTTATATTCTGATTTTATCCTGTGAACCGCCCTGAGACCTGCAGGTATAGGGCAGTATGCAAATTTAATAAAACAACAACAACTCTTGCACAGAACTGGATACAGGGATGTAGAGACACTGAACTGATCTGGCAACTGTTCTCATGCACAGAACTCCCAACTGTGTTCCATTTGTTTAGTTGAGATTTGTTCCATCAAGGATCACTTTTGACTCTGTCATTCAGCGCAGTCAGTTCAAAGGCATATTTAAGTCTTTTGCCAGCTCCAGACATAGCATGGCCAATTAGCCACTGAAGGATCTGGCAATAATAGCCCTTCAAGCAGTGTCAAGAACTAGTCATGCCTAAATGTTTTGAAGGGCAGTCAGTTTTAACAATGAGAAATGAGGTACATGCTTTCTTTAATTTTTAGCCTTCTCTCTTTCTCCCCCCACACCTTCCTCTGCCTGCAGTTCAATTCTTGAAAGAGGAACAGCTTAACAAGGAAAGGGAAAGGAATTTACCTGAGTCGTGCCTTCTCATACTTTTATCATAGGCATAGGGCTCTGTGAAATGTCCAAATGAATGCATGAAAGGAAAATATTTCCGCTCACAAGTAGGACAGAATTTCTTCAAAGTATTTCACTTTTCAAAATGAACTTTTTAGCTGTGTGTTTTTTTCAGTGGATTGGGGTGGGAGAGAGGGACCAACAGCACTGGAAAAGGGGGGGGGGAAATATTAATTACCCCCCCTTCCTTCTTCATTTTTGTATGGAGGTTGATTCCATGTGCTGTGTCTCTCTGTCTTTTTGAGGCATGACTGTTGGTGGTTGTCAACAATATGAAGCAAAACTCTACAGACATTTCACACCTTTATTCTAAATATATTGGATAAAATGAAAGCAGTGAAATGAAGAATGTTTAAACAGAGGAGATGAGGAAAATATACTTGTGCCAAACCAGACAACTATGAGCGCCATTCCAAAGAGCAATTGGTCTAAAATGATAAAAATTGCTCTCAGCTCTGATGTGCTCTCATTTCGCTCTAGAGGACAGTGAAAAGAGTATTTATACTCTAGTTGGGAGCCACCATTTTCCCCACAACATGTGATATAAGTGAATTCCCACTTTATTGTTGGGTAGGAAGTTGCCCTTGCCCCTGCCCCAGTACAGTGGTACCTCGGGTTAAGAACTTAATTCGTTCTGGAGGTCCGTTCTTTACCTGAAACTGTTCTTAACCTGAGGTACCACTTTAGCTAATGGGGCATCCTGCTGCCACTGTGCCGCCGGAGCACGATTTCTGTTCTCATCCTGAAGCAAAGTTCTTAACCCCAGGTAATATTTCTGGGTTAGCGGAGTCTGTAACCTGAAGCGTATGTAACCTGAAGCGTACCACTGAGGTACCACTGTATGCAAATCGAACCATTAACAAGCATGAGGACATTCATATTCAACGTTTGAAAGGGTGTGAGAAGGAGAAGAGGGTGTAGACATATGGCTCGTCCACACTTGCTTTGAAAGCACAGGTCCAAGTGGTTTCCCATTGTTCCAGGGAAAACCCACTTGGAGCAAACCCCAATACATGGAAAACCCAATGGATGTCTGCTGCAATTCAACACTAAAGAGCAGGTTTTCCTGGGAGAAAGTGGCACTGTACATCTCTTAACTTCATCATTAGTTGTAGAAGATGAACCATGCAAGTGTTGTGGTCTCCAAAAATGGATATTTTAGCTATGGCAGTAACTCCTCCCAGAGCAGCAACATTTCTGGAGTGTCAGCTGCGCTGTGTATATATGGTTCACTTTTTAAGTAGCGATTGAATATCTTCGTTCTATACTGGATTGCCATTTATGGTATTTATTCTGAGGGCAACCATTCTATTTCCATTTCCATACTTTTGTAAAAAAAAAAGATTTGACTAGACTACCTTAACTCTAATGATATTCCAGTGTATGCCATTAGGCCAGTGATTTCCTGCTGTTACAGAGGCATCGCTTCTGCAATGCAAAATAGTTCTTTATCCCTGGATCCCCAATTGACAAGAAAAAGGTGACTTCCCAGAGCACTCTTTTAATCTTGTCCCCTTTGTGAAGATGCAAATTTTCCATTACAGTGCCATCTGTATAGTGCATAAATGTATGTACTGCTTGACCTATGCTAAAAGCCATAGATTGTAATGATTTTGTTTGGATGGTAGTGCATGAAGATCCTAGAACTATGTCAATCGGCAGAAAAAGGAGTGGGTTTTTCTGTTTGGCATAGCCGTGTCATGAGAAAAGAACATGGCAACACCCTATTTAATAACCACCTTGGGAGCTGGTACGTTTGGAGAATAACCTAACTGGTAAGTTGCATTTCATTTCTTTTGAAAAGATAAACATCAAATTCCCAGGCATTATTTTATGGCTGAGGACAAAATTCAAAGTGTGGGGTGAAACGTAAAATACTTGAATTTGGATGATTGATACAGGGCTGCATCATTGTGGTTTTGGACTAGGACTTTTTCTTGTGCTAGATGAGACACTTGGTTTTTGGTGATTGTTCCTACCCACTACAGCTGTCCAAGCAGCCGAAAAACTGTTCTTGAGAGTTGGGGAACCCTCTGGAACAGTATAAGGGTATGGCGTGGGGGTGGCTGTCATACGTAGGGTGTGGCGATAAAAATTGGCTGCCCAGTTTTGCATAAGCTTTCTGTTAGTGCAAAGTGCGAAGATCAGTCGGTTTCCAATCCATACCAGTTTCATTCTGTCCCATTTTCCCATTAACCTCACTCCCTGTGTGTAAATGGCCAGTTATGTACAAACCTTTATGTGGTTTAAAATCTGGGGTCCCCAGCCTTTTCCTGCCCAGGGAAACCTTCTGAAATCTGAGAACTGTCTTGGGCACCCATGTAAAATGACTGCCAAGGGGTAGGTGGCTGACTAGTTACACAAAACAAAAAATATTATCTTTCCCCTAAAAACAAGCAACCCCACCGAAAATGCAGTCGTTAGCCAGGCAACACAACACACACACCAAGCAAAATGTTCTCCCAGGCACTTGCTACTATCTCTGTCCCCAAGCTTCCCAAGCAGTTAAGTAGGAGTTTTAGAGGGAGGCTGGAAGGCAAAGCAGTAGCCCGCAGTCACCTCACACCCTTTTCTGAAAGAATGCTTCTATGTTCACTTGAGGCTCAGAGATATTCTGGTCCATCTTCAAGAAAAGAAGGTAAGAAGGAGACTGGAGACTTGCATTTCTCTTTCTAGCCGGCCAAGTTGTTTCCCACTGGAGGAGCCGCGGTGGGAGGGGAAGAGATGGAAAGAAACTAAAAAAGTGTGATTTTATTTAGTTATTGGGAGAGACAAGGTGGATGACAAGGGGGCACCATAGTGCTCATGGGGCACTGTATTGGGGACCCCAGACATAATGGAAAGCTTTGAATGTCTTTAGCTTCCAAAGCACTTAGGCGAAGCTGCTTCTTTTTTAAAAACAGGACTTATTTAATTTGATGCAGATATCCATGTGGTGCCAGATTATCACTTCTATCAAAAACAATATACTTAATTGCTAACAGAATTTCTAATGGCGGAAACAAAAACACACCAACAGTATAAATCTGAACTATACAAAATGAAGCAAAAGATTTGAGATACTTCTTGGACTGTTCTCTCTGAATTTCTTACCCAGAGACATCTTCTTTTCCTCCATTTTCTGCAGCTGGCATAGAAGTCCAGTGGAGTCTCAAGGCAAGCTGATCCTCAGTGTAATCCTTACCTGGCACCAAGTTGTCTGCAATGACAGGGCACTTAAGCCCCGTAGGAAGTTTCTGGTTCCCCTAAGAAAGTTTCACTCATCTGATCTTGCTGGGTGGCAAAGAGCCCAGTGTGTCTATAGACCAAGAAATGGTCATCTCAGATTAGTTCTCCTGCAAGCCTGCATCACAGGAATGGGGCTCTGGGTGAGAGGCTGGGGGATGTAGTGAGTAGAGTGGGTCAGTAAAGATTGATTGGGAGGTATTTTGGATGGTCAAGATGCAGAAGCAGGAGGTGAAATGACTGGTGATGGAACACCCCATGGACTCGTCTGGGGCAGAGCAAAGTACAATCATATAATTGTACAGGACACCATGAAAAAGAAGGAAAAGTTCAATCTTTTCTATGTAGTCTTAGGCATTTTGCTTTTTGTTCCCCATTCCCTGTGCAGATGGTCTTATGAGAAGCTAATATGTCAAGAGAATCTGAATATTACGTAGTGTAGTCTGGATATGATACAACAGACTTTGGGATGCCTTTTCTGGTCCCTTGGATGTGGCCTATAAAGGTCAGGAAATCACTCGCTTTCCATTTTACTGGACCATCAAGAGCTGCCATAATCAGGGACGGGATGCTTGCTGGGTGTGGAGATGGGTCTGGTAACATCCCTCCCAAAATAACTTGGTGGGTGGCTTTTGCTTTATAGGGTTGAGAAGATACTTCCTCTCTTGTCAAATGTTCTAGGTTTTGTGAGTTGCCATCTCTTACTTTTTTTGTCTTGGGTTCAACAGCTGAAGCCTCATGACCCATACAAACAAAGGGAGATACAGTGGTGCCTCGCAAGACGAAATTAATTCGTTCCGCGAGTTTTTTCGTCTAGCGAATTTTTCGTCTTGCGAAGCACGGTGTCGGGAAAGTTTTGGAAAAGCTTCAAAAATCACCAAAAACCTCAAAAAAGGCTACCACACCGCGTTCTATGAGTTGCTCCTCGAAGTCAAGTCGCAACTGTATTAACGGTGTTAAGAAAAAGGAAACAAACTTGCAAGACGTTTCCGTCTTGCGAAGCAAGCTCATAGGGAAAATCGTCTTGCGAAGCAGCTCAAAAAACGCAAAACCCTTTCGTCTAGCGAGTTTTTCGTTTTGCGAGGCATTCGTCTTGTGGGGCACCACTGTATTGAAGAGGAGAGAATTTTGGGGAAGTCAGTGTAGACCATACAAAAGCAGGAATGACTAGAACTTGTTAGCGCGGCATTAATTTGAAAGTTGATCTGATGCTTGGCAAAAAAGAGGAAGCCAGAGGAGAGGTTTTAGGAAACCACAGAGTTCCCAGTCATATAGAAGAGCAACTGAGCTGTCAAGCCAGCAAAGGGTCAGACCCAACAATTATATACCAGGCCCGTTAATAATGTACAAGGCTAAACTACAACATAAAAGTCCTATGAATTTCCTATGAAAATAAAATGTAGGTGGCAGAGTATAAATTTCCTAATTCTATTTCAAGTATGTGGACTTCAAAATAATAACCTTGAGTGGTAATACTTGTTCTTGCAATTGCTGTTTGTATCTTACCCGTTTGCATACATCTGTCTGTTATGTATTTCTGATGCTTGCCATGTTTTTGCTGTGAAGCAGGCCAGACATCAAGGATTTGCTTGAAATGACTACTAACCCCTGCAGGTGGGCATTTTTAAAGCAATTAATCATTGCATCCAGAATTGACTGGAATTCACCTCGCTTTAATTGCTTGTTTAATCACATCCTGTATAGCTGAATTGATTATATTTGCTATCCAGCTTATTGAAACCAGCTTGGCATTTTCATCAGAAATCTTACTTCTTAGTAAATCAAGGCGTGTTAAACAATGTCAACCCATTAGTGGGGTTGTGGCTCATCGGTGCGTTGAGATGCAAAATGGGCCACAGTCAGGACTGAAGTCAACATTGTGTGCTGCCTAGGAGCAGACAAAATGCCTTTTAATGATCTTCCATTTGGCAGTTTGCGTGCCCACTTTTTTCACAACCAGGATGTTCTACCTGCCTTACAATGCCCCCAGGGAAATCCAAAGCCTGTGTCTGTGCTTGGATATACCACTTGGTAGCAACCCCCTGCTGCCAGGCTTATCTGCTAATAACCGGGGGAGAGAAAGAATTAATGCCACGAGTGAGAGGAAAGTGCTGAAACAGTGCAAAGTGTTAAGCAGTAGTCACCTATTTATTATGAGAGTTTCTGCTGCCTGCGGTGTTGTCAGAAGGGAATAAAAGAAGCAGGACATATTGCAGACTGTTAATTGGGTTCATAGCTGCATGTTGTAATCACTAGCAGAGGCTTAATTTTTTTCTTTAGCAGCTTAAAAAAAGAGAGAGAGAGGTGCCAAGAGGTGATTGTTTAACCATTTGTGGCAAACAGATTGCACTGCGAGTCGTATAAAAGCCAGCAGTTATATAAAAGCATTGATTTAGAAAGCATTCATCTAGACATGGGACCTTCACATGCATAGAAAACTCAGACAAAAAGCTCCAGGCATGGAAAGCCATTAGTTAGCATACGGTGAGCGTACATGCCAGTGCCACAGCTCATGAGGAGAACTTTCCGGCAGGCCCTTTTGTGTGGTAAATACTAGTGAGAAAATAACATTCTCTGTGAATTCATTTTGGTTTGTGTGGTGGAGGGATTGAGAGGCAGACAAAATACACACCGTTGTCAAAACCATTTGCTTCACTTTGCGAAACCATTAACTAGTTTTAACTAAGTGTGTGGGTATAGTTAGTGAGAGCTTGGAAGGAATTACTGCGGTGGTGGAGAAACTGTATTCCTTCAGGTGTTGGACAGCAACTCCCTTCAGATCCAGCCAGCATGGAAAGCGGTCAGGAATGATGGGGAGATGTAGTTCAGCAACATCTTGAAGGTGGAAGGTTTTGTCTATACCGGCAATCTGTGGGTTTGTGTATGCCTCGCACATCAGGATTGCAAACCAAGACCAAACTGGTTTCCGTGTACGTATGAACCATCCCAATAAATTCACGGTAGAATTGGGGTTGAAATATGGCATTCCCCAAAAGGGAGCATACTCCATTTTATAAGGCATGTGGCTTTTTTTTAATCAGGATTGTATGTTCTTGATTGCAGTGTTGGAATAGATCTAGCCCTGCCAGGAGCGAAGGGTGTGACAGTGGAACATCATTAAAGGACAGGAAATTGTCGTTATTTGATTTAGAATTACATTATTGTGCCATGGGGGTTGTTGTGGTTGCCCACATGGATTTTGCATCTTGGGCACCAAAATATGTTGGCCTGACATTGTCCCAAGTGTCACATGGTTCTACTCAACCAGTGCTAGCAGATCAAATTTCTATTCCACTCTGCTTAGCTTTCCTTGCAGAATTGTTGATTCTTACTTGAAGTGGAAACATATAACATGGGGGGGACGGGACCATACTGAGATGACAAAAGTTTGGCTGAGCTAACTGGCATTTTCACACTCTCATCAATGTATTGTATGCCCTAGTGCTGGAAGTGCTTGCAATAAGCAATCTCTTTCTGCCTGTCTTTGAAAAGCTATTCATCATTTTATCCCTACAAATAAATTTAAGAATGAGCTGAATGAACTTGGCCTGGGATCAAGGGGTGTGCATGTGCTATCTCCCCACCCCACCCCGCTGCCCATTGTCAGTTAATTGCTTGAGCCAATGATTGTCATGTGTGAATGCCCTTGAAGACGTAGTAGCTAAGAAAATGACTCATTGTATGTATCTGTTTATCTATATATGCACACACACAGGCATATGTTTATAATGTTTACACACACATAATCACTGTAGCTGTTTGGAGCACAAGAAATGCATTATCAATGGATTCAAAAACGATATCAACAATACAACATAATGTACTTTTCCGTGTGTAACACTAGGTTGTGCTTTTTTATTAAAAAAATTATGTTCAAAATTGTGGGTCCTCTTATACACGGATACAGTCTCCCCCCATTTTCTCCATTTGGAGTCCCCCAAAATAGGGGGCGTCTTATACATGGGGGCGTGTTATACACAGAAAAATGTGGTAATTTAGGCTGATGCAGGCTAAAGAATATAACAAGTGTAAAAAGATATTGGTCTCATTTTAAGCTTTTGGCAGCTGTGTAGTCTTGAAAAGGCCAAGAACCTGTCCCTTGATCTGTCCTCTGACATGCTAATAATTAAAATAATATGGTATGATGATGGCATTCACTAATAACCCTGATTATTGGTGCTTTGTTGGCTGCAGATTTCACAATAGAGGACTTCTTCTTCCTCTTAACCTCTCTTCATTTGAGCCTCTCAAAGAGTTCCTACCAGCCTCCTGAGGAGACGCATGCTTCATGACCCCAGCTGTGAAGTGCATGCCTGGCTTGTTAATTCTAGAGTATAGAACATTATATACGCTGACCTCTTAGTGGAATACATCTTATTACAAGTGGTAAGAACTATGAATTCTTTAGTGGGTTCCTATGCAAAACAGATCTGTTAATCCCGGATAGATTCTTACAGGTCTCATGTTCCTTAACATAATAATCAGCTAGGTGCTTTGGTGCTGGTTGTCCAGTGATAAATCATTGAGTTATCAGTTACAAATATTTGTTCAGCTTGCGGGAGAAGAAAGAAAAGGTCAGAACACAATGGGAGATATTCTACTCAGTGAATTTCAGAGTAAATTACTTTTTTACTTTTGTTTGTGAAGGGGTTATAGTCAAAGCTATATTGATTAACTACTTCCCATGTGCTCTTAGTCGCTAAGCAACAAAACTCCTCTGTATCTTGCATGGGGTGCAATATAACAATGATGTTAGGGAGCCAGAATTATATTATCATCATCCTCTTTGTCTAGGTAATTCCCAACTGCTTCGGGGTAGGCATATAGGCACAGATGATCAGGCATGCGATGGTGCTAGCTGGCAATAAGTTAGGCCAAGTCTTATGACAAAGCGATAATACTTTCTATTATTCCAGTCTAAATCTCTTGCATCAGCTTAAGTAGTGCCATCAAAGTAGGACTTCAGACCCTCCAAGTGTCCCTATTTTCCAGGGACAGTCCCAGATTTACAGAAGCCATCCCAGTTTCCATTTTACTCCTGGAATGTCCTACTTTTCCTCAGAGAAAACCAGGAGAAATGTTGGAGGGCATACAACCCCCAAGTGAATGAAACTATACAACCTTTAGAAGACATCGACAGGCAGCCCTGTATAGGAAAGTTTTTTATGTTTAATGTTTAATGATGTTTTTATATACCGTATTTTTTGCTCTATAAGACTCACTTTTTCCCTCCTAAAAAGTAAGGGGAAATGTGTGTGCGTCTTATGGAGCGAATGCAGGCTGCACAGCTATCCCAGAAGCCAGAACAGCAAGAGGGATTGCTGCTTTCACTGCACAGCGATCCCTCTCGCTGTTCTGGCTTCTGAGATTCAGAATATTTTTTTCCCTTGTTTTCCTCCTCCAAAAACTAGGTGCGTCTTGTGGTCTGGTGCGTCTTACAGAGCAAAAAATACGGTATGTTGGAAGCCGCCCAGAGCGGCTAGGGCAACCCAGTCAGATGAGAGAGGTATAAATAATAAAATTATTGTTGTTGTTATTATGAATTAGGATGTCCCTATTTTCATCAGAGAAGTGTTGGAGGGTATGGGACTTTTGGGCAGGAATCCAGGACCTCTCTCAGCAGAATGAGCAAAAAGGCTCTCAAATGCAGCAGAGCTCAGTTAACTATATTTTGAAGTAAGTGAAGCAATGTACATTCCCAGCTAAGGAGCGCTCCTATAGGGCAACTTAAAGTAAGTGAAGCATACACATTATCACCTGAAAGAGTGCTTGTTAGACCATTAAGTCCATTTCCTCACTGCACCACCGATTCCTATCACTTCTGCTTACATTTGGTAGTTAAAACACGGTCTTGAATTCCACGGGCTCCTTTCAGAATAACTTTAAAGGTGCTGTTGAAGTACGGTAATTGAAATGGATGGTCTTGCATTCAAGATAACAAGGTCGTGAAGAACCGTGCAACAGGTTTCATATGCCCAAGGGACTTTGGACCTGTGTTTCTCAAACAGCAGCATCTTGTGATGCTCGTTGAGCTGTTTTGAAACTGAGGATAGTTTCAAAAACTAATAGTGATGTGGCATAGAAGTCTGTTTTTCAGAGATGGAAAATAGAACATATTATGTTCCCACAAGTTTACTCCGGCCGGTATAAAGGTTTGGGCAGTAGAAAACGCCTGCCTCTATTCCTATTCACAAAGCTGTGATATCTGTGCATGCTCTCGCATCTGTGCATGTGTGACAGCTGCCTCAAATGTTCACACTTATCTGAAGTAGGAATGTGGCTTAAGTTTCCTAGTCAGACTGAACATGGTGGGAGAATGATCCAAGAAGTCCTCAATGGCAGAACAGGCAGATGATAACAAGCGGTAAGTTACAACAGCTGTGAAGGCGGATGAAGGCTGCAGCAGATAGGAATCTACCGGTTTGTCGTGACTACTTCATGCCATCAGAAGAGAGCCGTACTGCGAAGACTGTGCGTTGGTCAGCATGCACTGATCTACACACATAAAACAAATTCACACACAGGCGTCTTCCAAAAACCCAACCCAAACATTTTTATGGAAGACAATCTTACTCGGCTACGAGTGATCGCCAAAGAAGAAGGTGGGAGGAAAAAATGCCCCTAACAGCAACATTTGTCAAGTAACTTGTCAACATGTGAATGCGGCTTTGAAAGCTAATAGTGAGAGTGGAGTTAGTGACAATGTGAGGATACCTTAAGTGTCAGTGATATACGGCAGTTACTGCTGATGTACAGATTCCTGACACAAGGGCAGAAAAAGAACCTTTGCCCTGAAAATGAACTCTGAAAACAAAGCAATTACGCATGTTACTATGTACGTTTAAAGCAACAACATTCTCATGGATTTCTGCTGCGGTGAAAATATGTAGTGGAAGAATCTTGGCTACCTTTGGGGCAGGGCATATAGGACTTCCGTGTTAAGAAATCTAACTAAACCAACCAAGGCAAGGAGTTTCAAAAGAGAAATAACCAACCTCACATTGACAGCCCAACATGTCCAAAGGCAATCTCTGTTGGAATTTGTGCGTTGCCGAGGGCTTTGCCTTAGGCTCTTGGATGTCCCTAGTTATCCTATATCACCAGGATGGAGTCCCTTGTCGTGTTCTATATTTTTAAATGTTTATTTGGTAAGACAAGTCAAAGGGAGAGGTCAGGGAAAGGAAAACTTAAAAAGATACTTCACTTGAAGAGATCTTGAATTAAAACTCCGCCAGGTGTGTGGTGATTTAATGTATTATATGGATTACAGAAGCAATTGAACATTTTTTTTGTTTTGTTCCAGCAGGCCTTCCCAGTTGGATATCTGGTTTTCAACATCACAATATATCACCACCTAAACACCGCAATATATCAATATATCATGATGTCTGAAATAAGTATGGAACTATGTAGAGGTGAACAGTAGGGCTGGGCAATATCTGGTTTCCAACATCGTGATATATCTCCACCTAAGCATTGCAAATACATATATATCACAATGTCTGAAATCAGGACATTGGAGCTATGTAGAGGCATTAGCTGGCTGTGTGGTTTTTCCCACATTGTGATTTTTGCATATCACACACACACACACACACACACACAGAGAGAGAGAGAGAGAGAGAGAGAGAGAGAGATTCATGATACATTGCCAGGTCAAAAATTATGAAACTGATGCCACGATAGGAACTGTGATTTTGATCAGAGCAGAGGTACTGCTCTGAGCAGGATGGGCTCGGAGGGAGCAGGGTATGTGTTTAAGCCTTTCCCCTTGTGCTGTTTCCTTAAACCTACGTCCCTCTCCCCCCTCTTGACAGAAAGTCTACTTTCTGTGCAATGGAAATGCCCAACAAATGTGCCTGCCCAGATAGCAGCTCTAGGGTGGCAATTAAAATTGGGGAATGGTGCAGGAGGAAAGAGTTAAACCCCCTCCACTTGCCACCATTCTGCTCTAAATCAGGGTTTTCCATGACAGCATAAATGGAAAGAGGAGTCGAAACCGGAAAAACAAAAACAAACCATTCACAAATCTCTTGCATCATCTCTATTTCAACCCATAGCTGCTTCAAAAAAATGAAATGCCTCAGACACGTGATGTACGAAGCAGCTTCATACAGTGGTACCTCAGATTAAGTACTTAATTCGTTCCAGAGGTCCGTTCTTAACCTGAAACTGTTCTTAACCTGAAGCACCACTTTAGCTAATGGGGCCTCCCGCTGCCGCCGCGCCGCGGGAGCACGATTTCTGTTTTCAACCTGAAGCAAAGTTCTTAACCTGAAGCACTATTTCTGGGTTAGCAGAGTCTGTAACCTGAAGCGTATGTAATCTGAAGCGTATGTAACCCAAGGTACCACTGTATTTGTTTCTGGCTGCTTACTACACAGTTCAAACAATTTTCAACCACATGATTGCAGCTCCCCGTAAAAGAGATTTTGAAATCGCCTGGAAGCTGCTTCATACGCATAATGCCATTCCTGTGTCGAACAGTCCTCAGGCACTTTTTTTTTTAAGGGGCTGCCGCCGAATCAGGCCAAGGGGCTGCGCAGAATCAGGCCAAGTAAAACCTGTGTTGAAACTGCATCCCCAAAGGTTAACTTCAATCATTCAATACCACCCATGGGAGGCTTTAATACTTCCGAACACTATTTGACCTTGCTTGCTTGTAAGCCCATAATAACTAAAATCATAGGGTGTTTTCACACACATAAAAATGTATGTGGTTTTTAGGTGTACACATATGAAAATGTTAAGTACAGTCATACCTTGGGTTACAGCCGCTTCAGGTTGCGTTTTTTTGGGTTGCGGACCGCCGAAACCTGGAAGTGCCAGAACTGATTACTTCTGGGTTTCAGCGGTCACGCATGTGCAGAAGCACTAAATCGCGCTTTGCGCATGTGCAGAAGCGCCAAATCGCAACCCATGCATGCGCAAACGCACAGATGCGGATTGCAAACATTGCAGGTTGCGAATGTGCATCCCACATGGATCACGTTCGCAACCCGAGTGTCCACTGTATAAACCTTTTGACAAATGAGTGGTTGAAAACATGTATATCATATACAGTGGTACCTCTACTTATACACACCTCTCGTTACATATCCTTCGGGATACACACGCGGCAAACCCGGAAGTATTTTTCTGGGTTTCGGCGCATGCACAGAAGCGCTCTACCACAACACGCGCATGCGCAGAACAGGCACCTCCAGTTGTGAAAACCTCGGGATCTGACCAGAGCTCCGGAACGGATCCCATCCGCCACAGGAGGTACCACTGTACTTGGCCTGCTGAGTGTATGCTTGGTGGTAAACCATTGTAGTGAGGTTAGGAGAGCTGGTGGGGGGGGGAAATCACATCTGGCAACCAATGCACCCCTTTGGTTTTAGATAGTACATGGGACACAGATGGTGCTGTGGTCTAAACCACTGAGCCTCTTGGGCTTGCCAATCAGAAGGTTGCCGATTCCAATCCCTGTGACAGGGTGAGCTCCGGTTGCACAGTCCCAGCTCCTGCCAACCTAGCAGTTCAAAAGCATGCCAGTGCAAGTAGATAAATAGGCACCGCTGCGGCAGGAAGGTAAACAGTATTTCCGTGCACTCTGGTTTCCGTCACGGTGTTCTGTTGTGCCAGAAGCAGTTTAGTCATGCTGGCCACATGACCCAGAAAGCTGTCTATGGACAAACGCCAGCTCCCTCAGCCTGAAGTGAGATGAGCACCACAACCCCATAGTCGCCTTTGACTGGGCTTAACCATCCAGGGGTCCTAAACCTTTTACCTAGTACATGGGTAGACGAGTCTAAAAAGCCTGGGGCACAAATTTTCACAGCTCTCTAAATGGGCTCATTTGGTGGCTCGTTTACCAGAAGTAATGTATTTAGTGTTAACTCTGTGGAAGTGTATACTCGATTCTGACCACAATATACATTGCTGTGTTTGTCAAGAGAGAAAGGACCTTTTGGTACTGTGCTTAGCTTTGCAGCAGGTTGAACTAAGACACACTATTTGGCAACTCCAAAACTCAACAGAAACAAAAAACAAAAAACCCACCTATGCTTGGTTGTATAAGCCAAGTCAAAACTTGTGGACCTTCTATTGTGTTATGAAAAAAGATGGGTTGCTAGGTAACTTAAACCACTTCTGGGGAGATATATATATATAATTTGATAATTTTTTCCAACTCCTGCAAGTCATGCTTTCTAGCTTCTCAATAAAGGGATGGGTTGTCAAGAATTTTCTAGATAAGTTTTTGCTGCAACCTGGAGTTTGATTCTAAAGTATGCAAGGCTGAAATATATTTCAACGTTTCATGTAATGGTTTGTTAGGTAACGCTCTGTCCAGCTTGACCCCCTAGCAACTGGCAACCCATTTGACTATCCAAGTTAGCAGATCTTTGTAAATTATTTCATACATAATCCCATGAAGGACCAAGTTCATTGTCTCGGGTGCTTCTGGATCCATCTCTCTCATTAGAGGCCCACTCCTGAGACCAGGAGTGTTGCTTCTGGACTCGGATAGTCTGACCAATGTTGTCCATGCGCTATTAACATCCAAACTGGATTACTGCAGTGGTCTCTATGGTATGCTTCCTTTGAGGCTGACCCCAGAAGCTGCAGCTAGGGCACAATTTGGTGGTTCACCTGCTCATCATATATCTCTATCACATTACACAGCTGTTGAAAGAATTGAAAACCACATTGAGGGTTTTTTTTTGGGGGGGGGGTTCAGTCAGGCAGTGCATAAAATTTATGAAACAAAGAAACAAAAACCTATATGATGCTCTTCACCTTTAATCCTGTAGCCTTGTATAGGTATGTTTCTACATAATACAACAGTTAGTGGTTCCTGAGAGAGGGCAAAGGGGAGTGGGGAGAGGGGGCAGCCCTGCTTGGTGCTCATTAGTAGCCTTATGGGATGCATAGGTCCTGGGGGCCCAAGCAACCACAACATCTCCCACAAAGGGCACCCACAGCCCCGGGCACCCACAGTTGTGGGACCAAGTTGGCACTCCTGATGGGTTGAGAGTCATATGAGTTGGTGTGATATATGTCATACTTTTTCTGGCAATGTGAAAATGGTTTGATCCTGCAGGCGCCCATCTTATGCTTCTTCCTGTGTCTAGGCAAGAGGTTCCCTTTCTGTAGGTCCCATAGTTCTGTGATCTGGAGGTCTCTGGTACGTTTTCAGATTGCCTTGAATATTTCTTTCGGTACTAGTTGACAACTTGGTTATATATTTAGCATTCCAGATATGCTAAATGCTTTTCAAAGAGAAATGTGGGGCAACCCCTGCCCTTGAGCAGCTTAAAATAAAGATTTCAGGGAAGTTCAGTTCCCCACCCCCCGCCTCCGTCAATTATTCATATATAAACCCACTGGGTGTCATTAATACTGTAGGTACCTCTGTTTGTCCCTATCCTTCCTGCTTTCTAACTAAGGCTGTGTTCATATTTGAAGCTGAGCATGCAGCGAATGCTTTGTCCTCTACATCTTTCAGCTGCACATTCACACCAGCACCAATTGATCGATGCTGGTCAGTGCCTCAGTCATTAATGTCTCTGATGCACTTGCTGGCTTGCAAAGAGCTTTCGCCACAGTGCCTCCATTGTGGCAACATCCCAGGTGGTGGGTGATGCTTTGAGAGGGCAAGAAAGAGGGTTTCCACCCAGTTGTGGCTTAGCTCAGATTCTATCCCCTAGCCCAGGATGAATTCAGATCTGTTTCCATTCCGTGCACCCATGGAGTCATTGTATAGCTGTTAAAAGTTCTGTTGAATTTGGCACATCTTGAAACGTGTGGGCCCAGTACACAGAAAACAGTACTGGGCAGCTCTAGAGTTTACTGCCTTGCTTTGCACACAAATGATGGGTCCCGTACTGAGATGTATGCATGGTTTCATAGCACTTTAAAACTGCAGCCAATGAGTTGTATGTTTGAATGCTTCCTCTCCTGGCAGAAAATGCCAAGAAAACTTGCATGACATGAGAGAGACTAGACCAGACTAGACCATTTCTCATTGTGATCTAAATTTTCTGTGTTTAGGGAATTTAATTAGGGGTAACATCCCCCACCTGTAGTCTGAATATGTGACATATGGCAACCCTACTTTCCCAAATGTGGCTCTCCAGCTGTTTTAGACTATAGAATCATAGAGTTGGAATAGACCACAAGGGCCATTGAGTCCAACCCCCTGCCAATCAGGAAACACCATCAGAGCACTCCTGACATATGGTTGTCAAGCCTCTGCTTAAAGACCTCCAAAGTAGGAGACTCCACCACACTCCTTGGCAGCAAATTCCACTGTCGAACAGCTCTTACTGTCAGGAAGTTCTTCCTAATGTTTAGGTGGAATCTTCTTTCTTGTAGTTTGGATCCATTGCTCTGTGTCCGCTTCTCTGGAGCAGCAGAAAACAACCTTTCTCCCTCCTCTATATGACATCCTTTTATATATTTGAACATGGCTATCATATCACCCCTTAACCTCCTCTTCTCCAGGCTAAACATGCCCAGCTCCCTTAGCCGTTCCTCATAAGGCATCGTTTCCAGGCCTTTGACCATTTTGGTTGCCCTCCTCTAGACACGTTCCAGTTTGTCAGTGTCCTTCTTGAACTGTGGTGCCCAGAACTGGACACAGTACTCCAGGTGAGGTCTGACCAGAGCAGAATATAGTGGCACTATTACTTCCCTTGATCTAGATGCTATACTCCTATTGATGCAGCCCAGAATTGCATTGGCTTTTTTAGCTGCCGCGTCACACTGTTGGCTCATGTCAAGTTTGTGGTCAACCAAGACTCCTAGATCCTTTTCACATGTACTGCTCTCAAGCCAGGTGTCACCCATCTTGTATTTGTGCCTCTCATTTTTTTTGCCCAAGTGCAATACTTTACATTTCTCCCTGTTAAAATTCATCTTGTTTGTTTTGGCCCAGTTCTCTAATCTGTCAAGGTCGTTTTGAAGTGTGATCCTGTCCTCTGGGGTGTTAGCCACCCCTCCCAGTTTGGTGTCATCTGCAAATTTGATCAGGATGCCCTTGAGTCCATCATCCAAGTCGTTGATAAAGATGTTGAATAAGACCGGGCCCAAGACAGAACCCTGTGGCACCCCACTAGTCACTCTTCTCCAGGATGAAGAGGAACCATTGATGAGCACCCTTTGGGTTCAGTCAGTCAGCCAGTTACAAATCCACTGAGTGGATTCCCATCAATTCCCATCATCCTAGCTAGCAAGGGATGATGGGAATTGTAGTCTAAAAGCAGCCAAAGACCCAAGTTTTAAAAACACCGATGTAATAAATCTGCTATGTAGACACTGAGTATACAACTGTCGTCACATGGAGTGATTTAAGACCATCCTTCTTCAGAGTGAACATAAGGTATAGTGTAGTGCAGATTTTGAATCTCCTTGGTACAGATTTTGTTATTGGCTTGGTCAGGGTGGGAGTGGGGGAGAAAACCAGATATAAAAACACACATGTTCTGAAGGCTTGCTAACAAAGTTAAATTAAAAATAAGAGCAGGCCTGTATGCAAGATTAACAAACCACCTTGCTAGTTTTAAGAATGACAGGAACGATGGCTGTTGCAAATAACAGCTGCCCTTTGAGGGCACTGCTGGACAGGGTGGGGTGAAGGCGGAAGATGGAAACGAGGGAGGGGATAAAAACCCAAGTGGAAGGTGTCTTTGCCATTATATGATCTCAGATTGTAGGCAGAACATTTTTTTTATGTGGTGCTGGCATGGAAGATCCCAGTGTACGTCAGATTAACCACATCATTAATTTTTGCAGATATTGTCACTGTAGTGTGGTGACCCCACAGCCACTGTGCAGTTACCTTTTCACCCAGGTAACACCTAAATTGGACTTAAGCCACAAACCACGGAGGTAGTTTAATTAAAAAGCTTAAAAGATCGCTGCAGGGGGTGGAGCAGGAAGCACACATCAAGTGATTCTCCAGAAATCGGTTGGGCTAATGAAAAGCAAGGATCACGTTTCCTCCTTCATTTTGAGGAATATTCCACATTTCGAAAAGTCAAATTTGTTTCCCAGGTGGTGAGACGCTGACCGGGCTGAGATGATATGAATAGCCTAGACTTTATTTTAAGCAAAATGACAAGGTTATCTGTAACAACGAAACCTAATACAAAATGCTTCTTGCAATGAAGAGGATTTTGTGAGGCGCAGTCAGGGACATTAACCACTCTCCATCCCTTTCTCCAAAACTGATTTTTTGTCATCCGTTAGTGGTATGTACTGCTTTCTACTTTATTCTGGACGAAGAAATGTGAATTCCTCAAATGTTCCCAAGAAGCCCAATTCTGGCTTATTTATTTCACTGTTTTCCTTGGGTTTGTAGGTGATGGCTATAAAAGCCGATGGCATGTTGTGAAGGACTTGTCTGCAGAGTCTCATAGATCTGGGGAGTGTTTTAATTTCCCCCCTTCCACTCAGAACCAAATAAAGCTAACCGCTTGCAGAGAGTGAGCTGTTGTATTTATGTTGAGATCCTGCTTACTTCAAGCTTTGTGGACCCAAATTGTTTTACGGAGCTTTGTCAGCTCGTACCATTGGGAATTCACATACAGAAATCTTGATGTTTTTTGAAACAGCCCTTTATCAGTCTGAGAAACATCCAGCCTTTGCTAAAAAAAGAATGAAAAAAGAAGTGTTTTTAGAAGAAGCATAAAAGTCCTGCAGTTTTCACTTTAGGCTGTTCTCACCCAAATAGCTCTTGATGGAAGGCAGGAGTGCCAGCTTTGGCCCGTGAATGTGGGTGCCTGGGTGCCCTGCAACGTGCATGGCCTGAAATTTGTGGGTGCCCAACCCTTTCATGGGACGCGGGTGGCGCTGTGGGTTAAACCACAGAGCCTAGGACTTGCCGATCAGAAGGTCGGCAGTTCGAATCCCCACGACAGGGTGAGCTCCCATTGCTCGGTCCCTGCTCCTGCCAATCTAGCAGTTCGAAAGCACATCAAAATGCAAGTAGATAAATAGGTACCACTCCGGCGGGAAGGTAAACGGCATTTCTGTGCGCTGCTGTGGTTCGCCAGAAGTGGCTTAGTCATGCTGGCCACATGACCTGGAAGCTATACGCCGGCTCCCTCGGCCAGTAAAGCGAGATGAGCGCCGCAACCCCAGACTCGGCCACGACTGGACCTAATGGTCAGGGGTCCCTTTACCTTTAACCCTTTCATGGGGAATTTTGTGGGTGCTCAAGCACCCAGGGCCCCAGGAATTGGCACCTATGATGGAAGGCATCTTTGGGAGAGATTGTGTCTGCAAAGGAAGCAGCTCCTCCATTCTTTGATGTCTAGGTAGGGCAGGTTTTGAGAGGAAGCAACTGAAACTTATTGCAGCTGCTGTGGATGCTCTACTGCGTTGAGAACTTGTGGTAGAAATTTAATAAATTAATCACTTTAGAAACTTCCCCTTGGATTCTATCAAAATCTAAGCCCTTTTCTTGCGAGGTGTCCATAGGTAGAATGGTTGTCCCAGTCCCTTGACATCCAGATGTTCAGCTGCTCCTATGTAAGCATCCATGCTACGGCTGTACAATATCTGATTTTCAACATTGCAATATACCAATATACAGTGGTACCTTGGTTCTCAAACAGCTTGGCTCCCGAACTAATTGGCTCCCGAATGTCGCAAACCCAGAAGTGTTTCGGTTTGCGAACTTTTTTTTGGAAGCTGAACAGCTGACGCGGCTTCCAATTGAGCCAATCGGAAGCCATGCCTTGGTTTTTGAACCATTCTGGGAGTCGAACGGACCCCCGGAACAGATTAAGTTAGACATCCAAGGTACCACTGTATCACAATGTCTGAAATAAGGATGGAGCTATGCAGAGGCATTTGCTGGCTTCACAGTTTTCCCCACATTGTGATTTTTGCATAGCACACAGTTTCTTGATACATTGCCAGGTCAAAAATTATGAAACCAATAGCACAGTATGGACTTCAAACCGGGTTTTGGACAATATATTGATATATCGTCCAGCCCTAATCCATGCTAAACTCATGGATGTTGAGGGGATGGGACATGAGCTCAAAGTTATGTGATGCCTCTCTATTTCCCAGATGTGTAGAATGGATGAAAAGGACACTAGTGGGAGAACGAAACAGAACCCAGATAAACCTGTCTCAATTCTCAGGGGGTCTCACTGAGTTCTGTGGAACTGTAATCTGCAACAGTTGAGACGGGCTAAAAACAACACAGGTAGTTTTTTTTTTTAATATATAAATGCAGTTATGACATTCTCAGTGCTCTTTGATATTGCAGGGCACCACAGAGGGGAAACCCCCCCCCCCAACAATTATTTTTACTGAATGGGAAAGTGGTCCTCTTCTGTCCTGCTTACCTAACACTGTCCACTGAGATACTTTCATAGGGATTGCTGTGAAGAGCTTTGCAGAGTAAAATAACAGAGTTTGGCTTTGGAACTCAAAAGATGATGTCAAATGATGGAGGGATATGCTAATTTATAGATTTACCTTTTTCTATGTTGCTTATAGCCAACAAAGCCCAAAACAAAGCATGCAGCAAACAGCAATGCCTCATAAATTATTTCAATCAATTTTACTCTAAAAGAATAAAGACGGCTATTGTAATTTAGTTTTACTCATCAAAATCCTGACGAAGTGTGTTCCTGTGAATCCGAACTGGACATTGTTGACATTCACCATTTGATTTTGATGGTGGCCTGACAGCGCTGCAAGTAATTGTTGGCATTCGGTGGCTGATTAACGTGAATGATGTCTTGTTTTTGAAAGGCTTTGATTTTGATGGAGCATCTTGGAAATATCCAGTTAAACCAGCTTTCTGCTGAGTACCGATCTGAAAGGTAATGATAACTCTGAACTAGAAATAAATGACGTGTGTTTGTTAGAAGGTCTCAGCCTTTTGAGACTGTGGGTTTCAAGGGCAATAGCATTATACTGATGCCTAGGGGAAGTGGTGTCAAGACTTCTGTTGAGATTTTCTGCATACCGTGATTGCATTGTGTGTGCATGCATGTATACAGCCATGGAAGGCAGGAGCGCCCTTCTTTGGCAACGAACCGAGAGGCTTGCAAGGCAATCGTCCTCCAATGAGGTTTCAGTGCCATTTTCAAACTCATAAAATATTTACACTGTACAGAAATGAAGGAGACAGACGGCATACATTACCATTTATTTACTTGAATCTAATGCTCACCTTTTTCGGCCAACCAAATTACACTGCGAAAATTAAGGTCTGCATTCGATTCGATGGCACGCGTACATTCGCCAGCAAATACTTCTTTTGGTTTCAAGGTTCTGAAAATGGAGGTGCGCATTCAATTCGATGGCGCATTAGACTCGAGTACTGTAAATATGGTAATTGCTGCACAGGAATGTCTAGAGGGCTTCAGGGAAGACGAGGCACCCGTTGGGAGGGGCTTGGCACTTGCATTGAAGCGATGAGGGGTGCTCGACGGAAGCTGACTTCCTTAAATAAGCAAGGCAGTCAAAGGGCAGTTGGATGCTGGCAAAGGCTCGCGATGGAAAGGGCAGAATCAGGATCTAGATTTCTCTGTTTTGTCAGTGCCTTCTTGCATTATATAGAACAGGCTTTGTTCCAGTTTTAATTTTGAAAATTTCTGTGCTTCCCTTTGACGCAAGCACCTTCAGTAAAACCACCACTGCGCTCACAGACCAGAGGTCATAGCATCTTCTTAGCACGCAGGAGGTCCCAGATGCCTGCAGCTTTAGTTAATAATAGTAGTAATAATAATAATAATAATAATAATGATGATGATGATGATGATGATGATTTTATCTATACCCCGCCCTCCCCAGCCAAGACTGGGCTCAGGGTGGCTAACAACCAATAATAAAAACAAGTTGATTAAAATGCAATTTAAAAAACAAGATTAAAATACAACATTAAAACATTAGGATGCAGCCTCTTCACAGGAAGAGAAAGGAAAAAGAAAGAGGGGGAGGGAATCAAACTGATTCTAAGCCAAAGGCCAGGTGGAACAACTCTGTCTTTCAGGCCCTGCAGAAAGAAATCAGATCCCGCAGGGCCCTGGTCTCATGGGGCAGAGCATTCCACCAGGCCAGAGCCAGTGTTGAGAAGGCCCTGGCTCTAGTTGAGGCTAATCTAACTTCCTTAGGGCCCGGGACCTCTATGGTGTTGCTGTTTATGGACCTTAAGGTCCTCCGTGGGGCATACCAGGAGAGGCGGTCCTGTAGGTACGAGGGTCCTAGGCCGTGAAGGGCTTTAAAGGTCAAAACCAGCACCTTAAATCTGACCCTGTACTCCACCTGGAGCCAGTGCAGCTGGAAAAGCACTGGGTGAATATGCTCCCATGGCAGAGACCCTGTGAGAAGCCTCGCTGCAGCATTCTGCACCCGCTGGAGTTTCTGGGACAGCTTCAAGGGCAGCCCCGCGTAGAGCGAATTACAGTAGTCAAGCCTGGAGGTGACCGTCGCATGGATCACTGTTAGGGCTGGGAGAGGTGCTCAGCTGAGATTCATGCATTGCAGGGGGTTGGATTAGACGATTTGGGGGTCCCTTCCAACGCTATAATTTTAGGATTCTGTGACACACTGGAGACCTGCTGCCATTCAGTGTAGAAAGGTGATTCCCAAACTTTTTCCCATGGACCACTTGGAAATGGCTGGAGGTCTTAGCAGACTACTTAATGATTTTTTTCTCCCTGTTGCAGCAATTGTAATGCGCAGTACTAGATGCTGCATGGTTTTTAATTGTATTTGGCATCCAGCCAAGTGAGGGGAGGAAAAGGCCCACCTGTTTGTCTCTGTGACAACATGGCTCACTCTTTAAGCCATTTATTTATTATGTTTATTAAATTTCTTTCCATCCCTTCATCCAAAGATCACAGGGCTGTTTACAATAAGTCATGCAAAATATAGTGCTTCCAGGCCTTGCTATAGCCCAGGCTTCCTTAACCTTGGCCCTCCAGATGTTTTGAGACTACAGTTCCCATCATCCCTGACCACTGGTCCTGCTAGCTAGGGATCATGGGAGATGTAGGCCAAAAACATCTGGAGGGCTGAGGTTGAGGAAGCCTGCTAGAGCCATTAAACTTTCAAAGAAAGGTTAACAGTTCAGTAGTTCAGTCTACTGCAACCCCACCCACCCCAATCCTATAACAGCACCATTGACCTTCATTGCCAGAATAGATATACTGTATAAAAAAGCCCACCCAAAAACTTTAATGCCAGAATTTCTAACAAGAGTTAAGCTCTCTTTTAAAGTAAAGGTAAAGGTAAAGGGACCCCTGACCGTTAGGTCCAGTCATGACCGACTCTGGGGCTGCGGCGCTCATCTCACTTTACTGGCCGAGAGAGCTGGTGTACAGCTTCCGGGTCATGTGGCCAGCATGACTAAGCCGCTTCTGGCGAACCAGAGCAGCACACGCCGTTTACCTTCCCACCGGAGTGGTACCTATTTATCTACTTGCACTTTGGGGTGTGCTTTCGAACTACTAGGTTGGCAGGAGCAGGGACCGAGCAACAACCACCGACCCTCTGATCAGCAAGTCCTAGGCTCTGTGGTTTAACCCACAGCGCCACCCGCATCCCTCTCTTTTAAAAGGATCCCCCCAAATTCAAAACACTTAAATGCACAGCTTTTAGTGTATCCTCCTCTTTAGATCCTATCAGTGAGTTTCCTCTTTTGTCCTTGATTTTTTAATCCTGTCCCTATTCCCTCCCTCCCCTTTCTCCCCAGACACAAACACACAGAATAACTCGAACCATCTTCTGTGGTGGAACAATACTTGTCAGATATTTCCAGACAGGACGATTTTGGTTTTTTTACCTTTTGCCTTCCGGTCTCCAAAAATGCCCTTGTGTGAATGAGGGATCCTGTAACAGACAGAAAGTCAGGAGTAATTTGTCCTTTTCCATTACCTCCACCCCCCTTCTCTCTTTGCCTTTTGAAGTGCAATGCAATCTGGTATGTACAAAGCTAAAGCCTGAAATACCAGTACTTGCAGCAGTCTTTTACTCAATTTGTTAAGCTTCGCTACCTTTAAGTATCCGCCTGCGCAAGTGCAGTATAAGCCCTTTTCTCACCATTAAAACTCTTTTAATGATGGAAGGTTGATTCATGAGCTTTTCTTCCAAAAGATACTCTGTACTAAGTAGCTACTTGACTGCTTGCAGCTGCAAATAGGGATCCTGCTGAGAGGCCTCCCCTGCACACTGCCTTGTAACTAATGCCTATGTTACGCAGGTCAAAGAGCAGCAAAACCCACAACTGTTACTGTATGAAGTAAAATGCTAGAAGAGAAAGTTGAATTGAAAATTCAACCCTGAAGGAGCAGGTTTGCAGCATTTTGCCTGTCTGGCTATTTCCTTTGTTCCAGCATTGACCTAGTTTATTAACGTTAATTTTATTAGTGCATGTGCTTCGTTTCTGTGATTATTAAATGCTTTTGGGGCTTCATAATTCTGTTTTATCAGTGCCTTTTCACATAGCGCAAGCCCAAAGTACAGTAGCCTGAAAGCATTTGATATTCTAGCCTGATAAATCTTGCACAGTTGAACCAAATTAATATATATTTGCAATCCTGTGTGTAAGTAATTTGCTTATAGGGGAAAGCCTTATTTTGCCAAGTAAGATGCAGCAATGGATCTGTCTCTCTAGGTTTTCTCTGGTACCAAACCTGGCAGCATTTTCTTTTAGTTCTACCTAGGAAAAGAGAGGTTAGACAGATGGGCAGTGTGGTGCTCTCTAGATGCTATTGGGCTTCAGCTCTCATCATCCCTGACCATTTCCTGTGCTGACTGGGGCTGAAGTGAGAAAGTCCAACAATAGCTGGAGGATCATGGGGGCTACTCCCAGGCTCAAGTTAATCCACAAGCTGCCACTTATGGCTTGCTTTTGTAGAAAGGGCTGGCGTGTTGCAGACCTCTCCTCTCCAAGGCGTTTCCCCAAACAGTCGGAGACTGCGCCTGCATGCAGCCAACCTTTCCTCTGCCCTTTTCATGCCTCTTCTGGTTCTGGGAGACCAGAGGGGAGGGGAGCTTGTTGTGGCAGGAGGGAGAGACACCTGTGACTCTTCACTAGCCTGACTCATCTCTGCCTCTTGGCCTCCCTCATCCCACTCACCTGTTTCAGCTTCAGCTTCAGCCTCTGATTCTGGAATTATTTCTTCCCCAGCTCACTAAGGTGTCTGCTTCTGACACCTCTTTCTTGTTTCCCCCCTCTTCTCCCTCTGACGACCACTCATCATTGTCCTACCACTACTCCTCGGGTTCTGAGCCTTCTTCCTCTGGTGGTTCCCTAGCTGGTTCCTCCCACCATTCTATCAGGGATGGAACATATCCGGCATCTCCACATAGGAGCCGGAAATCATTTTATTATAGTGGATGTAATAAGTTGTGCGTGCTTGGTTGTGTGGGTGGAACACATAACAATTTTTCCACTTTGAAAATGTGTCCATGGGACCCCAGAATTTGTGACTTCTGGGCTAGATGGTCCATATATGGTGAAGGGCTCTGTACAGCGGTACCTTGGGTTACATACGCTTCAAGTTACAGACTCCGCTAACCCAGAAATAGTACCTCGGGTTAAGAACTTTGCTTCAGGATGAGAACAGAAATTGCGCGGCGGCGCAGCAGCAGCAGCAGCAGGAAGCCCCATTAGCTAAAGTGGTGCTTCAGATTAAGAACAGTTTCAGGTTAAGAACGGACCTCCGGAACGAATTAAGTACGTAACCAGAGGTACTACTGTATAAGACAGTTTAATCGTTTCTGTGTGGACAGCTACCAAAGAGGTTTGAGCTTCTTTCTAACCCCTCTCTGTGAAAGGGTTTCATAGAGCAAGAGGCAGAGTGCCTCCTCATAGCTTTGAGGGAAAGGAAGTCTCTTAATTAGTCCGTCTTCATTGAGATTCCCATATTCTTTCTCATGCTGAGAAACCAGCCTGCAAGGTAGCAGATAAAATGAGCTCCATACCTTTCTTGTTGCAGGAGGGTCACAGGTGTTAACTTTCCTTTCCAAAACGATCAGAGGTTCAAACGTCTACCCCAAAGGACAAAACACCCACCTCTAAAAGCTTGCTGTTGACTGACTGAAAATCCATATTTCTTTACATCTCTTTAATAGCCAAATAAATTTGCATGCTTGTTTGGTCAGCCTAGCATACAATTAGTACATGGCTTAATCAATTGCCTAATTACTGTTGTTGACACCTAAAGATAATCCATATTCAGTGCTGGTGCAAAGCTTAAACATTTTGCATTGTATGTAGTGTTTTCTAACCTTGTTCTCTAAACATAAGCCAGCTTGTTTCAATCATCCTTAAGAAAATTGGTCCTCATCTGACTAGCTGCCAGTTTATGGTTGGAATTATTCCAGCTTTAGCTACATTCTGACAGGCAACTTCTCTGCCGCAGTAGTTAATGTTGAGTTTGCCAGGCCTAGTGGTGAACGTAGAGGCTTCTAAGCACAGCAACTTGATGCATGCAACTAGGGAAAAGGAAGACTTTATGCTTCTGGATGAAGTCTTTGCATCTGTCATTTTCAAACTGTGTTCCAAGGAAGCCTGAGGTTCCTCGATGAGCAGATAAATGTGGAGATGGCAAACTTCATTTTAAACACAACTTCTCATCACCTGTGATCTTTCCATGCAATGTGTGTCCTAATAAATGTTTTCATGTTATGCAGGGTTATAGGAGAAGACCAGGAAGCAGCACATTTTGGCTGGTCCTAAAGGTAAAGGACCCCTGACAGTCAAGTCTAGTCGTGAACGACTCTGGGGTTGCAGTGCTCATCTCACTTTACTGGCTGAGGGAGCCGACGTTTGTCCGCAGTTTTTCCGGGTCATGTGGCCAGCATAACTAAGCCGCTTCTGGCAAATCCAGAGCAGCGCACGAAAACACCGTTTACCTTCCTGCTGGAGCGGTACCTATTTATCTACTTGCACTTTGACGTGCTTTCGGACTGCTAGGTTGGCAGGAGCAGGGACCGAGCAACTGTACTCACCCCATTGCGGGGATTCAAACCGCCAAGCTTCTGATCGGCAAGCCCTAGGCTCCATGGTTTAGACCACAGCGTTGGTCCTACTGGCCATCAAAAATGTGTTACTGACAGAGCCCCCCACCCTCATCACAAGAGGACAGGTCTTGTCCCTGACCTCATGCTATGTCTTTGAAAGGCAGCAGAAAGTCAGGGGGAATTTCCTGCTCTGTCTCGCTCTAAGCTTGGAACTGAAATAGAGGTCAGGAAACCAGCCTTCTTCCAACTATTCAGAAGGGCAGGCAGGGGAGAGAGGTTTTCTCTCTTTGTTTTTGTTTTTTATTGGTTTTCATATAATCACATTACGTAACATCATATCCTCTTATTTTATCTCTTTGGCTCAACTGAGCCTAACGACTTCCTCCCGTTTACAAAATTAGACTTTACATCTTTACATTTCACTTCGTTTCCTATCCTTGTTATATCATTCCCTAAAATACTAAATCACTCCACCTGAATAGGTAGCAATTTCATCTTACAAATCTTCAGATAACCCTGCTAATGATGTCAATTGCTTACAGCTGCCTTTCAAATATAATATAAATTTATTCCAGTCCTTTTGGAATGCTTGGTCTCGCTGGTTCTGGATTCTTCCCGTCAGTTTCGCCAGTTCTGCAAAGTCTCTCTTTTTGTGTCCATCTGACCAGTGTCCCAAGCTTGCAGGACACCAGCCAAAGGGGCACAGGAAGTTGACTTGGCTCTGCCTTTCCCTACAAGCACTGCAAGCTCAGAATGGGAAGGGCTTTCTCTGTCTCTGCCTGGTGGATAGGTGCCTCTGTGTCTCTTCCAGCTATGAGATGGAGACGGAGGATGGCTATAGCTTTGTGACTGTGCCCAGCAAGAGCCATAACAAGCTACAGGGCTCAGTGAACTTTCGAGCTGGTGAGGGGGTGAGGTTAATCCTCCTCTCCACATTACCTTGGAGGAGACCTCTGGCTTATCTTGCTCACTACAGCCTGGCTCCCTTCTTGCCATCCTGAGCGGATTGAGCAACATTATTCAATTTCTGGTGAGGCTCAGTAGGTCCCAGAATCCTCTTCTGGGAAGGAAGGTTCTGGGGCAAATTCACAGGGATTCCTCAGCACAGTGTTCCCCAACCTTGGGCCTCCAGCTGTTTTTGGACTACAACTCCCATCATCCCTCGCTAGCAAGACCAGTTGTCAAAGATGATGGGAATTGTAGTCCAAAAACAGCTGGAGGCCCAAGGTTGGGGAACACTGCCTCAGCAGACAGATCGGTGTGGAAGGGATTAGTTGGAAGCAGGAAGTTTGCAAACCACTTCCTTTGATAAAGGAGTGTCATGCGTAGTTGTTCTCTTGTCTGGGGAGATGGTTGGTATGACTTGAAAACTCTAGTGCAATTTTGTCTCTTCAGTAGGGCCAAGAAGCTAATGACTTTGGAAATGACGCAGTGTGCTAACTGAAAGAAGGCAGTTTGACCTGACTATATGGGAAAACCCTAAGCAGGAGGGGGGAAAGTTGTTTTCAAAAAAAAGGGACGCATGTGTAAAGGATATCTAGGACTAGCTTCTTGGAACAAACTTTGTACAAGTGAGCACAGAGACGTTTTAGAGCAGGCATTCCCAGACTCGGCCCTCCAGATGTTTTGGGACTACCCATCATCCCTAGCTAACAGGACCAGTGGTCAGAGATGATGGGAATTGTAGTCCCAAAACACCTGGCAGGCTGATTTTGGGGATGCCTGTTTTAGAGGAACTAAAGTGTTGGAAGTGCAACTCCTCTCCCCAATTAAAACCCACAGTCTCTGTGGAATTGTCTCAGATAAAACACAGGTTGCCTTATTCCAAGTCACCCCATTGGTCCATCAACCTCATTGTTGTCTACATAGATTGGGAGTGGCTCCCCAGTGTTTCAAATTGGGAGATTCATAGCGGGGATTGAACCTGGAAAGCTATGGCCCATCCTGAAATCATTCTCTCTCAGCCTCAAGCACCTCACAAGACTGTAGTGAGCTACCTAGAAGAAGGAATATATACAAATGTTGTGAATAACGGTTTGACATTTGAGGTGCTTGACTCTCTAACATTCCAATATGAAACGCATCCGAGTAGAAACTTTTGCACTTGGTAATGAATCGCAAACTTCCAAGTGTGAACCTAAGAACAATGAGCATAAAGAACAATGTGCTTTTTGATTCGTAACGCAGTGCTTCATTGTAGTATAATTGCATTTTTTCAATTAAAAGCTTATTACTCTGCCATCATGGTAAAATAGGATATTAACACTGAAAGTGAATGTCACAGGTGCCATTGGAAGTTCTTTCAATCCCTCTTAATAGCTTTTCAAAACTCTGGCTTAATGTTTCGCAGTGGGTAAGTGTGTAGTTTCAGAAATTATATCTTCTATGAGTTTTGCTGAAACTGCCTTAGAAAACCTTTTATGATTTTCTAAAGTTATTTTGAGGCCCGACTGCTTTACTCCTCTACATGCAAAACTTTTCACACATCAACAATCCTGAAATTTTTGTATATAGCCTTCCTTGTCTTATTCTCTGGCAAAGCAACATTTCCCGCGTGCTGGCCATTTTAAAATGGCGGCTGGCTTCAACTACAACTGGTGGTAGCGAAAAGTCAAGTTTTCCAGTCATGAGGGAAGCATTAGAACCTGGGGAGCTGCCTTACACTGCCTAGCAGTGGCTCTGTGGGGTTTCAGGCAGAAATCCCTCTTGGCACTACCTGCAGGATGTGGGGGCCGAATCTGTGACCTTCTGCATACAGTAGGACACATGGGCACCCTATTAACGCCCACCCCCTGTTTGCCTTATTTACTCAGCTGTAACACAGACACATTTTTATTGCTTCCCTCAACCCACCCCTGGATTTCTTTTTGATTTTGCAAACTACTTGCAATACTATCTGGTGTTTCAGGGCTTCAGTTTAGATAGCTGGACAGCAGCTTCCTGCAGTGCCTGGGGTTCTTTTCAGTCCAGTCACTGTCTATTTGCCAGTGGTGAACACCCTTCTCCGGAGCTGTTCATGAACTGATGCATAGAATCAGTGCACAGAATCGGAATTGTGGAGTTGGAAGGGACCACGAGGATCAGTATACCTGAAGGAGCGTCTCCACCCCCATCGTTCAGCCCAGACACAGAGGTCCAGCGCCGAGGGCCTTCTGCGGGTTCCCTCACAGAAAGAAGCAAAGCTACTGGGAACCAGGCAGAGGGCCTTCTTGGTAGTGGCGCCCCCCCACCCCGTGGAACGCCCTCCCATCAGATGTCAAAGATAAACAACTACCTGACATTTGGAAGACATCTGAAGGCAGCCCTGTTCAGGGAAGTTTTTAATGTGTGACATTTTAATGTATTTTTAATCTTTGTTGGAAGCCGCCCAGAGTGGCTGGGGTACAAATGGATGGGGTACAAATAACAACTTCTTCTTCTTCTTCTTCTTCTTCTTCTTCTTCTTCTTCTTCTTCTTCTTCTCATCATCATCATCTGGTCCAACCCCTTGCAATGCAGGAATCTTTCACTCAAAGTGGGGTTTGAACCCACAACCCTGAGATCATAAGTCTAACGCTCTGCTGACTGAGCTGTAGGGGGCTTGGCAAATTAACAGGGTCTTCCTTCACTTTCCAAGGTGCTGTGCTGAACTTAAAAAGCTGCTCCCGTCGTAGTTCCCTATAAAGACCGAGGAAAGAGGAAGTGGCAAAAGAGAGGTGCTCCACCTCTCTCCAAAGTCGTGCTCAAAATGAAGCAAGACTCATTCCCCTCCCAGTCATCTGGCATATGGAGATGATGCAGGCAGGTGGGGTGGGGGTTCATGCAACCAGATAATGGTTATCTAATAATGCACCAAACCAACATGTGTGCACCCCTTCCCAGTGCCACACAGGCCAAGCCCCATTTAGTTTGTAGGATATGGCAGTGTCAACATCTAGGTTGCTCTAGTTGTTGTCCAAAAGCCGCTGACTTTTGGCTCTTTGAGGTTCTGCAGTGTTTTTACTCTCAGCTCTTGATGTGAAAGGAAGCTGTTTCAGTCACCTTGAGGCATTGCTATGCATGCAAGAAGATATCTGTTTTCATTTCAAGCAACTGAACATCTCTATCTCTCCCACTCCCCCCCCCTCTCTCTCACACACATAAATTCTTGTTCTTTGAAGATCAAATAATCAGTTTAAAGGCTAAATGGGTGGACCTGAAGCAGCAGCCCTACCTACACCCACTGATAGATTACTTTTTTAGTTTTCAGTACTAACAGTAGCTATATTAACCAGATGTAGCTGCATAAAATCTATATGTGTGCATGCCCTGCCAGTATATTGGGGAAGAAGATGAACATTTTTGCTTGCCAGTTGAAGCAGTTTAGGAGCCAGGTCACATAGAAACATGTGCAGTCTACAGCCCTGAATATGCAAGGTTTAAAATGATGTGGGAAACCTTCACGAGTTAGGGGAGACTCCCTGCTTTGGAAGAACATCCTCCATCTGCTTGTGGAGGATTGGTAAAGAATCAGAGAATTCTAGTGTTGGAAGGGACTACAAGGATCATCTATTCCAACTCCCTGCGATGCAAGAATCTTTTGCCCAATATGGGGCTCAAACCCACAACCCTGAGATTTAGAGTCTCATGCTATACCGATGGAGCTATGTTAGATGTCAGGGAAGGCATACTTCCAGCATGCCCTTGGTCTCCCTCATTTGATTCTCATTGGATGAGTGAACTCCTGAACAGGGCTTTCCCCACAAAATTATCATAATAATAATAATAATAATAATAATAATAATAATAATAATAATAATAATAATTATTTTTATTTATATCCCGCCCTCCCCAGCTGAAGCCGGGCTCAGAGCGGCTAACAACAGTAAAATGGTAAAACATTCTAAAATAATTTCATTATAAAACTAATTCCAATCAAATTAATGGCAACCATTTGGGCTAGAAGTTCTGTGAGGATTGCAGTTCTGTGAGATAAAGATGTAGCATCTCATTGACTTCATGTTTTGACCTTTGGGGAAAATACATTCCACACGGGCTATGTAGCATGCCAGGTGGGTGGGTGGGGGAGAGGGGGGAAGACCACCCTCCCTTCTTTGCAACTGCTTGCTGTGGTTTGCTGGCTCCCAAATGCCAGACTGGTAAATCAGATTGAAGGAAGGATGGCAGGTATTTGGCAGGTCAGGGTAGAGGAGAGGTTTAGGAGCTCACAGGAATAGGGTAGGTTTAAGAACAGTCCTGTTTATGAACGATTTGGTTTATGAACTCCGCAAAACAGGAAGTAGTGTCCCAGTTTGCGAACTTTACCTTGGTCTAAGAACGGAATCCGAACAGTGGAAGGGCACCGGCGGCAAGAGGCCTCATTAGGGAAAGTGCACCTCAGTTTAAGAACAGTTTCGGTTTAAGAACGGAGTTCCAGAACGGATTAAGTTCGTAAACTGAGGTACCACTATACTATGTTCCAGTTTGGGAGGAAATGGCTCAGCTTGCTTCTGAGTTTGAGCTGGGAGCTTGCCCATGACTGGGCTAAATAACCTCTTGGTCTGATCCTGCAAGGCAGTCCTTATGCCCAAGTTGTGTAAGCTCAAGGTAGAGCACATGGCTGACTTGGACAAAAGATATAATGTCTGAACTGGTGTTTAGTTACTGCAGTTCTAGAATGTAACTTAACGTAACACAAAGCAAATGGGGGGAGTCATACTCTATGGTGACTTTGTGTGACAGCGGCAGACATTTAATTGCATTTTCTCTCATTTATCTGGCTGTCTTTCATCTGGAGAACAATTTCTGATCCAAGGTGAAAGAGAACATGATGGTTTGAGCACACCTCTAGGGCTAACTCGAATGAGAGCTGGCTTGGTCTCCAGGGACACAAGCCACAAATTTCATTTTGCTCCCTTGTGTAACCTTCACCTCAACTGTTTCCTAAATGAACATGAAAATAGATGAGGCTGGATCAGGAATGCTTGAGACACAAAGGAATGATAGAGCAGTCCACCAGCTAAATATACTATGGACAGCCTAAGGGTATCTTCAAACGTGAAACTTAAATAAGTTTGTGTTTTAATCAGTCTGTAATGTAAAGGTGAAACCTACATTGGTTAAAAGCTACATTTCATCCCCCCCCCCCCAATTCCAAATTTTCTCTGCTGTTTACAACATTCATGTTGTGGCATTAACACACACAATAGAGACTTAGATGCATTTCTTGGTGTTACATGTGAAAATATTATGAGAACCGAACGGATGCCCTGTTTGTCCTACTTGACCACTGCTGATATTCTTACCTTCTCCTGCTTTGACTAATCCTTTTCATAACTCTTTCCTACTATCAGTTATTTCAGGAAATTTTTTATCAATTATGTGCCCCATCTAGCTTGAGGTGGGGAACGCGTGGCCTTGAAGATGTTGTTGGGCTAAAACTCACACCCCTAATTATTAGCCATGCTGTCCAGGACTGATGGAAGTTGGAGCCCAACATCATCTGAAGGACCACAGGCTTCCCACTCAAGGCTTCTAGCTTAGTGTTTCCCAAACTTGGGTCTCCAGCTGTTTCTGGACTACAACTCCCATCATCCCTAGCTAGCAAGACCAGTGGTCAGGGATGATGGGAGTTGTAGTCCAAAAACAGCTGGAGGCCCAAGTTTGGGAAACACTGGTCTAGCTAGAACTATCTACTCACTGGCGACATCTCTCCAGGGTCTGAGGCAGTGTGGTCTGCCCTAGTCCTATTTTGAGATGCTGGGGACTCAACTATTGTGTTCAAAGCTTGTGCTTCCCCAGTGAGCTACAGCTCATCCCTCAACGATCCCCAGCTCAAGTTATTTCCTGCTGATCGCCAAAGAATTGATGCTTTTGAATTATGGTGCTGGAGGAGACTCTTGAGAGTCCCATGGACTGCAAGAAGGTCAAACCTATCCATTCTGAAGAAAATCAGCCCTGAGTGCTCACTGGAAGGACAGATCCTGAAGCTGAGGCTCTAATACTTTGGCTACCTCATGAGAAGAGAAGACTCCCTGGAAAAGACCCTGATGTGGGGAAAGATTGAGGACACAAGGAGAAGGGGACGACAGAGGACGAGATGGTTGGACAGTGTTCTCGAAGCTACTAACATGAGTTTGACCAAACTGCGGGAGGCAGTGGAAGACAGGAGTGCCTGGTGTGCTTTGATCCATGGGGTCATGAAGAGTCAGACATGACAACAACAACATGTGGAAGAACTATGTGCCATGACATCATCCTGTTCTGTTCTCCTGTGTCTTTTCAATGCCTTTGACTAGCAGGATTTCCCCGAAGCTATTTTTTTTGCTGCATTGTCATAAAAGCACATTTATATAACACTCCCAGCCCCCATAATACGGATTTGGATTGCTATGCACAAATAATGCCGTAACCCTTCATGGTTAATCTGGTACCTCGCAAGACGAATGCCTCACAAGACGGAAAACCCGCAAGACGAAAGGGTTTTCTGTTTTGGAGGCGCTTCGCAAGACGGATTTCCCTATGGGCTTGCTTCGCAAGAAGAAAGCCCATAGGGAAATCTCCGGGGACCTCTTTTAAATGCTGGTGGTGGGGAGCAAAGCCTTTCCCCCCCTCCGGCCTTCAGAAGAGGTCCAGGAAGGCCGGCGGGGGCCGAAAGGCTTTGCTCCCCACCGCCAGCATTTTAAAAGCAGTCCGGGGGGACGGGGGGTGAAAGTCTTTGCTCCCCCCTGCCTGCCTTCCCGGGAGAGCGGAGAAAGGCAGCGCGTTTCTCCGCTGTCCCGGACGGCTTTTGAAGGCAGGCGGGGGGGAGCAAAGACTTTCGCCCCCCGCCCGCCTTCAGAAGAGGTCCAGGAAGGCCGGCGGGGGCCGAAAGGCTTTGCTCCCCACCGCCAGCATTTTAAAAGCAGTCCGGGATAGCAGGGAAGCGCTTCCCGCTATCCCGGACGGCTTTTGAAGGCAGGCGGGGGGGAGCAAAGACTTTCGCCCCCCGCCCGCCTTCAGAAGAGGTCCAGGACCTCTTCTGAAGGCGGGCGGGGGGCGAAAGTCTTTGCTCCCCCCTGCCTGCCTTCCCGGGAGAGTGGAGAAAGGCAGCGCGTTTCTCCGCTGTCCCGGACGGCTTTTGAAGGCAGGCGGGGGGGAGCAAAGACTTTCGCCCCCCGCCCGCCTTCAGAAGAGGTCCAGGAAGGCCGGCGGGGGCCGAAAGGCTTTGCTCCCCACCGCCAGCATTTTAAAAGCAGTCCGGGATAGCAGGGAAGCGCTTCCCGCTATCCCGGACGGCTTTTGAAGGCAGGCGGGGGGGAGCAAAGACTTTCGCCCCCCGCCCGCCTTCAGAAGAGGTCCAGGACCTCTTCTGAAGGCGGGCGGGGGGCGAAAGTCTTTGCTCCCCCCTGCCTGCCTTCCCGGGAGAGCGGAGAAAGGCAGCGCGTTTCTCCGCTGTCCCGGACGGCTTTTGAAGGCAGGCGGGGGGGGGGCAAAGACTTTCGCCCCCGCCCGCCTTCAGAAGAGGTCCAGGACCTCTTCTGAAGGCGGGCGGGGGGCAAAAGTCTTTGTCCCCCCTGCCTGCCTTCCCAGGGGCTTTTACATCGCCCCGGACAGCAGAGAAGTCCTCCGCTGTCCCGGGCGATTTTAAAATGCCGCCCACCAGCATTTTAAGATCGCCCCGGACAGCGGAGAAGTCCTCCGCTGTCCCGGGGTTTTTTAAAATGCTGGGGGTGGAAAGAAAAGCCCTTGTCCCCCCCCAGCCTTCAGAAGAGGTCGGGGGACAGACTGTCCCCGGACCTGGTCTGAAGGCGGTTTCCATAGGAACGCATTAATTGATTTTCAATGCATTCCTATGGGAAACCGTGCATCGCAAGACGAAAAACTCGCAAGAAGAAAAAACTTGCGGAACGAATTAATTTCGTCTTGCGAGGCACCACTGTACCATCAATGACTTAAGGTTTATGAAAAGAAAGGTGCTCTGGTTGGTTGACCAGTTCAAAGTTCTACATAGTTTTAGTAACAGCCTAATACCAATGAAAGGTATTTTGCTTTTAGGGGGCACAAATTTTTTTTAAGTGAGTCTAGGTTGTTATTCAGGTAGTGAATACTGCCTGATGAACTATGTTGAAAGGTCAAAAGTAAAGACATGTCAGGGAAGAAGGGAAGAATGATAAATTGTTGGCAGCACTCTGATCTGCATTTGGAACATGGCCAGTAGGCTAAATATTATATTTAAAGAGGTCAACTTTTATTCCTATGTCTTCTGATGAATGCCTTTGAATTTTCAGTATAAGATTATTTGTCAGAATACATTGATTCTACCTGTATTTGCTACCTGGCTTCTTCTTAACAGCTGGCGTCATTCTGCAGTCACAGAAAAGGTTGAAACAACAGGCCCATTCCAACACTCAGGCTGATGTGATGGTCATGTGCAGGGTAGAGTGAGTCCAGGCATTGGGAGAGGTGAATCATGGTCACTGTAACGCAATATCACACAGGCACAAAATTGATCTGACTAATATCTGTGATCTTAACATCACTGTTTGTAGGTATGCTTCTGTTTTCAAATGCCTGGGTCCACATGAGTTCATTTGTGTGGTGGCAGCCAAGCAGACCCATGAGCTGAGGTTATTAAACATCAACTGTTTTCTAACAATAAATATATTTGCTTATTTTGAGGCCTACCTTGATGACTCAAGCTTGAAGCTCGTAACTATTCTTTGGGTGGTCACCGAGCACCAGATGAATTTGGCTGCTGTGTTTGAAGTAATCAACCTTGTAGTTCTTTAAGCAAATGCTGTTCAGCAAATGGAGAGCTATCGTATTTTAGCTCTACCCCCTACTGGACCAGACGTGTCCAGCCAAATAAAAAGGAAGGATTTACTGCTATTGGTCAGTCACAGGTGCTTTTACAGACTGTTACAAGTTTTTTTGTGATTCATAACTCACCGTTGAACACTCTTCTTCTGTCTTCCCTCTAACTGAGTCTAGCTAAGGCCTTGGAATATTTGACTAATTTACTCTTAACAAGCTTCATTAAGCATATCAGCGCCTCTTGCCGCACGCTGTAAGGTTGCATCTAGAAACCAGCTACCTCCCGCAGTCAGAGTCCTTTTGCAGGCTACACAGCCAGCAAGGCAAGCATCAGCTGTGCCCATCACCAAGCTGACTGCTGCTAGTCTAATTGTACTACAGGGATCAATGAGTGAGACAGATTGGGAATCACACAAAACCAACAATGGCTGGGAAGATGCTTATCTGAAACCTTGGAGAGCTGCTGCCAATCACTGTAGACCAGAGTAGGCAACTTGGCTCCCTCTTGGTGTTCTGGACTGTCGTTCTCATCATTCCTGGCCATTGGCCATGCTGACAGGTACCGATGAGAGTTGTAGTCTGGAGCATGGGGGAGGGGGCAACCAGAATGCTTTCCTCTGGTATTGGCTGTCGGTATTCATCCTGATGGAACGCAGGTGGCGCTGTGGGTTAAACCACAGAGCCTAGGGCTTGTGGGTCGGATGTTCGAATCCCTGCAATGGGGTGAGCTCCCGTTGCTCGGTCCCAGCTCCTGCCAACCTAGTAGTTCGAAAGCACGCCCCAAAGTGCAAGTAGATAAATAGGTATCACTCTGGCGGGAAGGTAAACGGCCTTTCCGTGCGCTGCTCTGGTTCGCCAGAAGCGGCTTAGTCATGCTGGCCACATGACCCGGAAGCTGTACGCCGGCTCCCTCGGCCAATAAAGTGAGATGAGCGCCGCAACCCCAGAGTCAGTCAGGACTGGACCTAATGGTCAGGGGTCCCTTTACCTTTACCTTTATTCATCCTGATGGATTTCCTATAGTCTTTTACAAAGACTAGTAGTAGTGAAGACAAGTTGTATACAGGGAAATATGGAAGACAGTGTATGGTTATGATTGCCACCCCATCTCTGAAATGCATGGATTAAATTCTTCGTTATTCTCTCCCCCCCCCCCTAAAAAGAAAGGTCTCTGGAATTTTTGACAATAGCGAAACAGCATTCCAGTAATTTAAAATGTTGGTATTTCACACCATTTCACTTATTAACAAATGTGATTGATGCTCAAAGTGGGCTTGTAGTGATGAGTGGAGATCGAATGTCAACACATACCGTTGTGCTTTTCTTTTGAGATTTGCTGACAAGCCTCATACTAGATAGGAAAGGAGCAATTAAGAGCTGCCTGCCAAGTTTGTTTTTGCTTGGCTTTTTTTTTTTTTGTCTTTCAATTATATTTTGGATAATGATAGACGAGCTGCAACTTGATGATAAGGGTGAGTCTTAAAAGGCACAGTGGTCCCTTTAGCGTTTCACATAATTTCTAGTAGGAAATAAGATTGCATTAATTGCTATTACACTGTAATTATAGAATTATGGGAGTCTGGCATTTCATTTGTCATCCATTTCTTTAAACGGCGGTGATGATACTTATCTCTGTAGTTAATCTAGGTGCACAACAGCACTGCCAACAATGATAATTATTTGCAAAGTTGCTTTTTTTGCTTGAGTTATCTGGAGCTACTTGCTTACCAACCTGGTAGTAGTAATAGTGCTAATCTAGAAGTGTTTTCCATTGTCTGGATTTTGTGGGTTGATCTATGCGGGCTGATCCATGTGGACAACCTTTCTTCACAGCCACGCAGCATACAGAGAATATCAGCTGTTTTAAGGAACAAGCAATGCAACAGATGTCCCCAAAAGAAAAAGGCATCTGACCACATCTGTGGGGAAAACAGCCTGATTGCCAAAGCAAGCAATTGGCAATATTGAAAGAATGGCTAGCCAAAACTCAAATAGGCCGTCATTTCTTCCAGATATTTCCCAGGTGGGCTGGGGGGGGGGGAACGGAACTGGAATTCCACCTGTTATGTTTCCCTCCTACCTAGAGCAGAGTGACTTGCAGTGTGTTGGTCAGCCAAGAGAAACAGGGTCCTCTGCTTTTCAAATTTGCCAGGTAGGATTTCATGCAGCCTTTCATCTGCATCTGCTAATTGGCTAATGTGGCGTTTGCCCACTCATTATGGAGATGTCGTACTGGGGGGGGGGAGAGAGAAAGGGTTAATAGACTGACCAATAAGAAAGCCCAGGGGCGGAGCCTAACTGTGTTTAAGGCACAACACGGGTTTTGGCAGTTATTTCGGTTGGTTTCTTGTGGGTGGGAGGCATAGGAGTCAGAGACAGAGGGGAGACAGAGAGAGTGAATCGGATTACAAGTGTTTCAAAGTATTTAGAACTTGTTTGCGTTCACAATAAACTGGAATCTTTGTTAATGCGCTACAACCTGACTGGGTCTGAATATATTACCGGAGAAACCTGGTTAGTGGCAGTGGAAGAGATAAGCCGTGGTGCAGGGTCAATAGTCCTGGAATGACCAGAGGCTCTGTGCGAACGCTACAGCTGCCACTTTGGAAACAACGTGTTCAGTGGAAGGTTGCTTTGTGATCTGGAAATGTCACCCGTATTCTGACAGGCTTCCAACCTTAACCTTCAACCTGTACCTGTACCTTGCTTTGGGATTTTGTTTGTGGTTTTGACTGGTTCTTTCCATATGGAGAACAATAGGTGCACTAACTGCACTATGTTTGGTCCATTAGTTTCCTCTGCCGATTTTGCGCTCTTCATTGCGAGGTACTGGAACTGGTGGAAGTTATAGTTTAGCAACATCCATAGCGCTCCATGTTAGCTACTCCTGATCTATACAGTGGTACCTCTGGTTGCAAACGGGATCTGTTCCAGAGGCCTGTTCACAACCTGAGAAGAACACAACCCACGTGTGCAGGTCGCAATTCACCACTTCTGCACATGCGCATGACATCATTTTGCGCATTTGCTCATGCGCAAGCGGTGAAACCCGGAAGTAATCCTTTCCGGTACTTCTGGGGCGCCGCAGGACGCAACCTGAAAATGCTCAACCTGAAGCAAACGTAACATGAGATATGACTGTATTTCCTTTTTTGGGGGATGAGGCATAAAATTAGCAGGCATGGCTGATTCTTTAAAAAGTTCCCTCATATGAACTATTTTTGGTGGGGGTTTTCTAATGAAACACAGCTTTTCATTTATGTATTTAATATGCATTTATTTAATAGATTTTTATCCCACCTTTTAGAATACCAATCTTACTTTTGCCTTTATTCTCCCGTTAAGGCCTTGTGTGTTTTTCTTTGTGTAATTGCAGCTGGCGCAGAGAACAAAATCGGCTGGGCGTTTGGCCTGGGGTTGGAGAGGCTGGCCATGATCCTGTATGGGATCCCTGACATCCGACTTTTCTGGAGCAAAGACGAGCGTTTCCTGAAACAGTTCCACGTGCCTCACATTAACCAAAGAATACAATTCCAGGTAAGATTGAAACGTTGGAACGATGTTTAAGGAAAGTGAGAGTTTGCAGAGAGCAATGCCTGGAAGTTCTGCTTCCCTTTGTTTACAGCAGCGTTGTGATGCTCTCATCCATTTCAATGGCAGCCTATTTATGGCATTTCTAGCCCACTCCCCTGCCCCCCGCAAGGAGCTCAAGGTGGCATACATAGTTCCCCTTCTCCCCATTTAGTCCTCACAACAACCCTGTGAGGTTAGGCTAAGAGGAGAGACAGTGACTGGCCCAAGGTCACCCAGCGAGCTTCCTGGCTGAGTGGGGATTTGAACCCTGGTCTCCCAGGTCCTAGTCCAACACTCTAACCACCACACTACACCATAGCTGTCAACTTTTCCCTTTTCCAATTCGGAATAAGGGAATTTCCCTTAAAAAAGGGGAAATGTTGACAGCTATGCACCACACTGGCTCTCTATGTAGGCATCTACATGAAGGAAGAGGCAAGTTGCTCATTCTTAATGCAAAGGCAGCTTATATCCTATTTCTTGAAGCAAACTTCATTTGCTGAATATTTTTAAGGTTAACTTTTGAATCAGTAGCATTTGTAAGCAGTATGTATGTGCAAATTCATCTCAGCTTTCTGTAGGTGGTGGTGCTTTTTAAAAAAACAAACAAAACACACACACACACACACACACACACACACACACGCGTGTCTTTAATTTTATTGATTTCACCTTTTCACAGAGGTTTCACCGCCACATGCTGTGTGCACTGATTTCCAAAAATGGTTAGGCTACCAAGACGTCTCATGCTTGTTGATTTGCACAAGACATGTGGGAAAGAGCTTGCGATTCCAAAAGGAATCTGCCCGTCTCGTTCTGCTTAAACAGCTTTGAGAAGAATTTGCAAGTGGGAGGCCTGGGAGAAAAGCTGGAAGAGTAAACAAATCTGGACATATACAAGTATCACAGATTTATGCGATGATGCTCCAGCACTCGGTTTTTGTGGAAAGTCTTGGGAGTTCCACAGCATGGTGCAATATGTTTCCTAATCGCAACGTTGGGAGTTGCTTGGCTGACATGGCTGGAGCCAGCACACAGCAAAGGTGGGCAACTGCCCAAAGCTCATGGATATGTGCAGAACTCACTGAGCCAAGCCCCAGATCCAGTGTGGATTAATAATGGCAGAATGTCACAGGCTTGGGGGTGGGGTGCCTTGCCTTGACCAGGGCTAACAACCAACTGCAGTCTTTGGCTCCAAAGGCTGGAGCACATCTGAAACTAGGCTCACAATACATCATCGCCGCATGCTAAGAGCTGGGAAGGAAGAGAAGGGTGAACCACCAAAGAGGTGCAAAATCGTCTGAGAGTGGCCCTGAAGCTAATCCCCAGGTGGCAAGAGCATGTTATCTGCACTCATGAGGTCCAAAGGGGTAGGAGGGAACATAGCAATGATTCAACACAACGCTATTTCAGATGGAAAGGAACTGCAGTAATATAATAATCCCTTCGAGGTTCAAAACTAGTGCAATATTGAAGGGGGACCGGGTGGCAAGACAGCATCCGAATGAGTAGATAGCATCCTTTCCTCCCATCTGAGACACCACTTCTGCAGCCTTGCCACCACCATCACTGCCCCTGATCAGAGATAGTCGACATTTCTGTTCAGCCCAGGTGTGCTGTAATGCAGGGATGAGGAACCTCTGGCCCCACAGACCATTCTTGGCCCACCATGAGGTTGAACATGGCTTGTGAGGCCACTTTCCCCAAACCACACCAACCTGCCCATTGGCTGACGTTACTGGGGAATGTCAGCTTGAGCAGGGCAGGGATTCCTCCTGCTGCATGCTGTTTTGCTAGCACATTCTCAGCGGGGAGCTCACTGGCGAAGTAGACCTCTGCAGCAAGCAGGATGAAACCCTCTGCTTCATCAGCTGCACAGCAGAGTGTCCAGCCCTCCTCGGTTCTGCTTTGCTAGTTTGTTCCCTATGAGAAACGTTGGCAAAGAAGACCTTTCACCCTACCCATGTGGACCCACTATGATGGGTGGATCACCCACCTGTCAATCACTAGACACCATCATGACATCAGATGATTTATAAGTGAGTGGGGCTGGCCATCTGTCAAAGTTGGCCCATGAGGTTGTGGGAAGACGAAGATCCACCGATGCTAGAAAATGTTGCAATTCCACTCAAAAGCATTTCTCTCTCTAATACATACGCAGGATCAAGGAATCATTCGTGAAGTTCCTTGCTTTGGGTGGGCTGTGGGCTGCATGCTTTCACTATGATGTTGTCATGTCCCAACGCAGGAGAATTAGAGGTGCCACGATAAATTTAAAGATTGGGATGTCGCTGTATCCATGTTGTACAATGCAATGATACATGAGGCCACTGAGAAATCAAAACCTTGTTTGGGTATATTCGGAACCCCCAAAATACGCCAAATTGGTGGGGGTGAGGAATTGCTTCCTCATCTGTACTGTTCGTTTCAGGACAAACAACTATGTGTGTACAAACTAGCCATTTCAGCTCATTCAACATCAATATGAAGTTGGGGTAGACCTGATGATGCTTTTACTAGCTCTTTCCCTCTGTGTAATTTACGTTTGCGATCTGAGTTTATGATTAGCATTTTTCCACAATAAAAAAAAAGTAAGTAGCTTCCATGGGTTCCGCATTCTTTGAAATTTTTCATCTTTATAGGGTAATGATGCCTAAATAGTTATTCATTCATTATGTTTACTTTTTAATAGCACATCTATTAAAAGCAGCCATGCAGCCATTAGTAAGCAAATTGAACTTGGATGCCTAAAATAATGAGGTTCAGCCTGTGATTTGATTTATTGGCTCATTAGCTTGATTGTAATTGAGGATATGTGTGAAGTGCGTATATCTGAGTTTGCATATACTTGTGAGAGTATCTAGGCTTGTACCAAAGAATCCCGAGCCTTATACGTTGGAAGTAAGATATATTATTGTAGAACTGAGTTATTTGGCTGCAGTTTCTGTCCGTAGGATTCAACTCAGTGAAAATGTATTCCGCACGTGTGCCACTTGGTTCTATAAAGTCGTGAGAACACTTCAGGCAACCTAAAGTACACTTAAGCACACATTCTAAACTGGGGGTAAAAAGCAGTCAGCACCAGTCATATTTATACGGTGGCATCCAATTGACCTCTACCGTGGGTTTCTGTGAGTGAACTTAGTTTTGTAAATACACCTCGCAAACTGTCTGATTGTCACTCAGGACCAAATCCATGAAGTTAAATGCACATTCTTTCTTCACGGGACTGTTGTCTTGTGGAGAAGGTGGTTGGGGGAAACTTTGAAAACTGCTTTGGCATGGAATGATGATTTGTGGTATGGACATGCATCGAATCATTCAAAAGATTGGTTTTCTATTCCAAGATCACTGAAAAGTCAAGTTGTAGACAGTATAGAATGGCCTTGTGGTCGAACACTCCTTGATATAGCTGCTGTAAGCAATTTTTATTTTATTGGCTGGTATTAAAGCATTAAATGATAAACCACTTTTGGTTCTCCTTATGTGTAACAGAGTACAAACAAGTCGCTGACTCTGCCCTTTTACCCCCAGTTTGATGCTTATTGCAACAGATTATGTACAGTAAGATATGGTTGTTCAAGATTGTTGTTTCAATAGGTTTTATGGCTATAAAGAATCATTTTTTAAAAATTTAATTCAGCCTCTTTTATCCCTCAAATCATTTCATTTAATTTGATAATGATTTGGGAACAAGCAACTCTGAGCCCACTGAATAGAGTGGAATTAAATCCACCAAGTAAATATGAGAAAATGATACATATGAATTTGCTAGCTGCAAAACTTCCTCCTAGATTCCCGTGGAGTCCTGCTCTCACAGATGCAACTCCAAACAAGCTTCCTGGATAACAAACTGTGACATGTCATTACTACAGAGTACATGGCCAAGGAACCATTTGAAAGAGGCATTTCATGAGTAGCTAACACTGGCTGTACTTGCATGTCATGGTAAATCACAGTTAGTGGTTTACTGTGAATGTTTAGACAGCTTTCTCTTCACTCCTCACATGAATAGGAACTATGAACCATGGTCCTTGGCTTAGCAGTATATCCAAACTGAAGGCTGTGGTTTGTTTCACACTCCTAACAAAACATGATTTGAAGCCAAGGTTTGTTCTTGGCTTACCAAATATGGTTTCTTTGACTGAAACAAATTATAGTCCTTGGTTTGGACATAGTGCTAAGCCAGATATTGTAGTTTGTTGCTGATACTTAGGGGCAGGGGAGTGAAGCAAGAGCATTCTCTCAAGTCTTAGTAAACCATGGTTTATCATGACCTGGGCATGTCAGATGTCAAAATCACTCCTTTGTCAGTATTACACTATTGTCAGATATTACAGCAGGGTTTCTAATTGTTTGTTTTGAAGCAATAATTCATTATTAGCACAAAATAGTTATTTTTAAATGCCCTTCAGAAGCATTTTTAAAAGATTCAGGAGCAATTTAAAATGCCGTTTAGCAAGCGTTTGAAAATAAAAGACAGCGCTGAAATTGAAAGGCTTAGCAAACAATCAAAATCACAATGCAGCAGTCCAGCAAACATCCAGATCGTGACTCAGAGTCCAGTTCTGTTCAGAGTTAGGTGTTGACTCCAGGAAAATCGCATAACACAAAGATTTCAGTCCTGATTTTGATGAAATTGCATTTATACTGGTTTGCTCGTAAGAATTCCATTCACTATTCTTTCTGGGAAAATAAAACCCCTAGATGTGCTTTAATAGAGAGCATATCATGTAATATTAGCAGACGTCCCAACTGTTCCTAAGAAATACACGACTTAATAATGATTGACCAGATGCTATCAGGAATGAAAAGCCTTCCTTTAAAAATGCAGCCATAATCTAAATGAATCCTACGTTTGCAAGAGGGAACTGAAGCATTGCAATAAGCATCGTGCGAGCGCAAACAGGGCCATTTGCTGCCCTGCAACCTCAGCTGCTCTCCATTGCACAAGTTGTCATCCTCCATGGCCAGTCGACTCTATGCACAGAGGGTAGAAATGAAGCATAGTAAGGGAAGGAAAAGGGACACGGGTGGCGCTGTGGGTTAAACCACAGAGCCTAGGGCTTGCCGATCAAAAGGTCGGCGGTTCAAATCCCCGCTACGGGCTGAGCTCCCATTGCTCGGTCCCTGCTCCTGCCAACCTAGCAGTTCGAAAGCATGTCAAAGTACAAGTAGATAAATAGGTACCACTCCGGCGGGAAGGTAAACCGTGTTTCCGTGAGCTCTGGTTTCAATCACAGTGTCCTGTTGTGCCAGAAGCGGTTTAGTCTTGCTGGCCACATGACCTGGAAAGCTGTCTGTGGACAAACACCGGCTCCCTCGGCCTGAAAGTGAGATGAGCGCTGCAACCCCATAGTCACCTTTGACTGGACTTAACCGCCCAGGGGTCCTTTTCCTTTTGGGACACAGGTGGCGCTGTGGGTTAAACCACAGAACCTAGGACTTGCTGATTAAAAGGTCAGCAGTTCGAATCCCTGCGATGGAGTGAGCTCCTGTTGCTCGGTCCCTGCTCCTGCCAACCTAGCAGTTCGAAAGCATGTCAAAGTGCAAGTAGATAAATAGGTACTGCTCCGGCGGGAAGGTAAACGGCGTTTTCGTGCGCTGCTCTGGTTCACCAGAAGCAGTTTAGTCCTGCTGGCCACATGACCCAGAAGCTGTATGCTGGCTCCCTCGGCCAATAAAGCGAGATGAGCGCCGCAACCCCAGAGTCGGTCACAACTGGACCTAATGGTCAGGGGTACCTTTAAGGGAAGGAAGCGAGACACTGGACTGGCAGCACACCTTAGCCAAGAATAAAGGCGGCACCTAAGTTTCCTGGGTACCATTAAGCATCAGATGCAGATAAACATCGTAGAAGCAGTTCCTCCTTCTTAGTAGAGGTCCAGTGCCCTATGATGGGTCAGGGCCAACTGCAGCCAGTTGCAGCAGCCCCATCAGGGCCTCCCCTTCTGATTATAGGGGAGTTACTTCATTCTCAGGTCTTGGTTGAGTCAATATTAAGCCTAGGTGTCAGTCACCCAAAAGTTCTAAAGAAATTGCACCAGATTGCATCATCCCTTCTATCCTAGATAAACTTCATTAGGTTGTGTCCCTTGGAATAGCTAGCGTTACGAGATAAAAGGAAAATATCCATTTCTGATGATTTCTCTGCATCCGTATCTTTGCACAACCCCACCCCCACCCCAATATCTTGGGTGGAAGCTGCCATCACAGATTCCCAAGTATGTTTATAACTGAAGCAGGAAGGTTTATGCTTTAACTTTTAAGGTACACTGTGCTGTCCTGCTCTGGCCAGGCACATATTTAAAGGTGTCTTGCTGAACATAAATCTACTTTATGTAACTCTGATTGTACCAAGTTTCATTTCACAGTTAACTTGTTTCTCTCCATTGTGTTTTATAAGACCATTGTGGTTGCTGCTCATAGCAGAACAGATGGTAGAGTACAGGAAAAGCCCAAATGTTGTAAGTAGCTAAAAACCCATCTTGTATTTCTACATTTTAAAGAAAAGGGCTCTTCATTTTTTTGCCCAGATGTACCAGCCAATGGACACATGTTGAAAGCTGTTTGTATCTTATGTGACCAAGACCTTCATTTATTTCGGAGAAACCCCAATATACTCTCACATAAATCATTTATTACCATCTGTTATTAATTATTAGCTTTCCTCCTGCTTATAATGAAATCCCCCCCATTGCCCCCATTTCCCATATGCTATTTCCTGCCTTCTTTTAGTCAATGCTAAGTCCAGCTACATTAAAGGCTAGAAATAAGTGATTCCCCCCACAATTTCACTGCCATAATTTTTATATTTTTTGGGTGTTAGCTTCTGCAATAAGGCAGGATATAAACCTTGAATATTAAAAAAAAAGTCATGATCACATCTCTAAGGTATTTTTTATTCCTTTTCCTTTTGAGAATGTGTGCTAGGGTTTTCCATATTTTAGTGGAGAAATAACCCAGGTCTGAAATTCCAGGAAGAAAGAGTGCATATGATTAGGAAATGCAGAAAGCTTGTTATCAGAACAGCAGGAGACAAAAGAAAAATCAAGTGTATCAAAGTTCAGGTCCAATTCACATAGAGACAATATATTAGTGCTGTGTCAATGTTCTCTAAATTTGATATGTGCTTTGAAAGGAGCACAATTGATGCAGGCTGACAGATACTGAAAAATACTCAACATGCCAAATGTTCACACGGCTGTGCTGCCCCTTTCGTTCCCTTGGCTGTTGCTTCATCGTGGTGTTGTTTTCCTTCTACTCTCCCTGCCCATTACCCCATTTGCCCTCACTGCCCTTCAATTTGTTTGGATATTTTTTTTTTACCCAAAAAGCAGAGTCTGTACATTCTAATAGAATGTCGATCCATTTGGTTTCAAGTGATAATCTTACCTCTGGATTCAAAATAAATATACACGCATTCAATTCCAGTGGCATAATTCTGTGGCATGGGTAATACTTAAATTCTTTATTCTCAAAGACAAAACCAAATCCAACTGCGGTTAAGTCCTAATGCTTCCTTAAGTAGTACCTAAAGAAAGCAGGCCCGTTTCAAAAAGTAAATGTTCCACAGTGCAGAATGCACTCTAAATTTTTATCCACTCAAGAGTTTTGCCTCTGAGACTTCTTTCAGCAAACAGCTCATAAATGAATACATATAAAAAATCCTTGACTACATAAAGCGTAGTCTTTATTATTATTCCGAAAGGTAACGTATAATGGTTGCATTGAATGCTTAAGTAATCCATAGAGCAATTTCTGTTGCTGAGATATATTTGCATATATAAAGGCCTTTCTAGATTAGCATCTCCATAAAAGCTCCCAACATTCTGTCACGCTTCACAGTGACCAAGAAAAATGGCATCTAGGATTGTGCAGATAACATTAATACTTAAGGACTGGTGTCAATGGGTCAGGTACCAGGTACTCCAGTTGTGTCTTCAGATACGCCACTGTGGTTTCTCCCACTTAAGTGAATCACTTTTAACAGCTTTGGACAACATTTGCAAGGAGGGGAGGGCAAAACCTCCCTCCCTGTTCCAAACACAACCCGCACTCACTTATAAGGAATGGGGAGAGGAGAAATGTATTTCTGGGTACACAGCACACATAAATACACTACCCTCCCTCACAAAAAGAAGAAGAAAAATTCCCTCAGTATGCGAGATCATCCTCTGCGTATATTGCTTTTAACATCAGGCAGTTTTCTAGTTGCATTTTTCCTTTTCCTTTTTAAAAGTCAGTCTTAAGTACATGTTTTCTCATAAGTGAGCTCCATTAAGTTCAGTGTCCTCCCGTCCTGATCCTGGTAAATGTAAATAAATCCTGATAATGGATTTATTGAAGGAATATTTTGAGTACTTTACCCACCACAGTAGTAGGCTAAGGTGATGCACTAGGTAGTTTTGTTTTGCTTCTAGATCACAAGCCAGAACTGACTTAAGCCGTGTCCAACCAGGATTCTTTTGTTGGTTCCCTTCCTTAGCTGACTGGTTAAAATCTGCCACCAGATGTACCGGTACTTGGAATTCTGAAGGGAAGTGTGCAAATAGCAGTTAAAACTCCCATTCAACTTTGCTATTGGATGCAAAAAAAGACCAAAATGACATAACTCCAAATGTGATACACTTTTAATTCATTTGTTTGTTAAGCTTTGGAAATACAAGCAGTTATTATTTGAGGGTGTGTGAAGTCCAGTGTAATGAAGCCTAGGTCTATGGTCAGTACGAATTTACAGCCTTACGCATATTGTAGATGCTTGCTTTTTTATTAAATGATGCTGGTGCAGTTTCCAAATGCAACCCCTGACCCTCAGCCATTCTGTGAGGCCTGCCAAGCCCTGGGGAGCTCTGCTCATCTGTCCATACTGCCTAGCTCATGGGTAGGCAAACTAAGGCCCGGGGGCCGGATCCAGCGCAATCACCTTCTCAATCCGGCCCGCAGACGGTCCGGGAATCAGTGTGTTTTTACATGAGTAGAGTGTGTCCTTTTATTTAAAATGCACCTCTGGGTTATTTGTGAGGCCTGCCTGGTGTTTTTACATGAGTGGAACGTGTGCTTTTATTTAAAATGCATCTCTGGGTTATTTGCAGGGCATAGGAGTTCGTTCATTCCCCCCCCCCCAAAAAAAATATAGTTCACCCCCACACAAGGTCTGAGGGACAGTGGATCAACCCCCTGAAAAAGTTTGCTGACCCCTGGACTAGCTGATCTATCATGAGCTGGGTGGCATGGGGACAGCAATGGACTGCAGATGGGAAGAGCAAGTGGGAGAGGCTTCAACAACCCCACTCTGTGCTCCCAGTTCAACCAAGTTCACTGTCTCCATGCTGTCATACAACTAACGTGGTTGACTTCTACCAGGTTGCATCACCTTGCTGTAAGATCATATGAGGCCACCGTGTGGCAAAGGGCACACATATTCTAGGAAACCAAAGGGATGTGGATATTATGGGAATCCCAATTAGCAAGTCACAGCCATCACTTGTGAGCTTAGACCAGTTGCTGAACAGAGCATTTGAAACCTTTCGGAATGACCTCTTAGGGAGCATAATTTGATGATGCCAAATACTGGCTTAAAGAAGGCTGGGCGTATCTTACCCACCAACCCCGAAGGCTAATTTTCACTATAGCTATAGCAATGTCCAGTGCAGTGAAGAAGCATCTGGTGATGGTGGAAGTGAAATCTCCTAACCACATTTAGAAGTTGCCTTGGTGACTTCTCAAACTATTATTGCAGCTCCGTCACTGGTCCAGAGAAGATTTTACAGGTGCCCTGTGCATTCCTGGGTTCATTTTGTTTATTTCCTCCATAATTTTTGCATATTAAGATGTATGCAGGATCACGAGTCACGTTTTCCTAGACTGCGAGGCCTTAGCAAGCAGGAGAGGAAATCTGTTTAGCTATATATGACTAGTGGGACTTTTCTGCTCAAATTGAATGATGACAGAGATTTGCCTTTGTTTTACACTGTGCTGTAAATTTTAAACAGCAATATTTGTGCTGGCAATTGCTCAGGAGGTGTGTATTTTGCATCTGGCATGAATTTTGATGTCCTAATAGTTTCCTCCTAGGAAGCTATTTAATTAGAAAAAGGTAGAAATTGGTGTAATAAAAGCACAAAGGAGTGCCTTAACCCTAGGAGAACGCTGGGGACACGAGTTGAATTAACAGATCAGTCTTAGCTGCTGGGACGCGGGTGGCGCTGTGGGTAAAACCTCAGTGCCTAGGACTTGCCGATCGCATGGTCGGCGGTTCGAATCCCCACAGCGGGGTGAGCTCCCGTCGTTCGGTCCCAGCTCCTGCCCACCTAGCAGTTCGAAAGCACCCTTAAGTGCAAGTAGATAAATAGGTACCGCTTTATAGCAGGAAGGTAAACGGCGTTCCGTGTGCTGCTCTGGTGCCGGTTCGCCAGAGCAGCTTCATCACGCTGGCCACGCGACCCGGAAGTGTCTGCGGACAGCGCTGGCTCCCAGCTTCTTGATTGAGATGAGCGCACAACCCTAGAGTCTGTCAAGACTGGCTCGTACGGGCAGGGGTACCTTTACCTTTACTTAGCTGCTATGTTATATGCAGAAGTGGCTTTCCTGGGTTTGGTACGTTGTAGGAAGATTGCTCCAACTGCAAAAGAGAGAACAAACGTGTCACCTTTGCACACACTTTGTGTCACAGTGGTACAGTGGTACCACGGGTTACATATGCTTCAGGTTACATACGCTTCAGGTTACAGACTCCGCTAACCCAGAAATAGTGCTTCACGTTAGGAACTTTGCTTCAGGATAAGAACAGAAATTGTGCTCTGGTGGAGCGGCGGCAGCAGGAGGCCCCATTAGCTAAAGTGGTGCTTCAGGTTAAGAACAGTTTGAGGTTAAGAACGGACCTCCAGAACGAATTAAGTACTTAACCCAAGGTACCACTGTAATGGTAAAGGACCACTGGATGGTTAGGTCCAGTCAAAGGCGACTATGGGGTTGCGGCGCTCATCTCACTTTCTGGCCGACGGAACCGGCGTTTGTCCACAGACAGCTTTCCGGGTCATGTGGCCAGCATGACTAAACCACTTCTGGTGCAACAGGACACCGTGACGGAAACCAGAGCGCACGGAAATGCCGTTTACCTTCTTGCCACAGCTGTGCCTATTTATCTACTTGCACTGGCATGCTTTTGAACTGCTAGGTTGGCCAGGGCTGGGACAGAGCAATGGGAGCTCACCCCGTCGTGGAGATTCGAACCGCCGACCTTCTGATTGGCAAGCCCAAGTGGCTCAGTGGTTTAGACCACAGCGCCACCCCCGTCTCTATTCAGGGCTATACCCAGGCATGGTAACGGGGGTGGTGTGTGGGATTAGAAGAGATTGGGATTTACAGCAAGCAAGGTTCTGATGCCGGTTCTAGGATAAATTCCAGATGACAGTGTTAAAAAGCAAGCAGTGTATTTGAAGAGCATTTGTTGTGATTATTTATTTATTTATTATTTATTTATTTATTATTTATACATACACTACAGCAGTGTCATCAGCTCAGGTCAAACAGCCACTCTTCTCTCTCTCTCTCTCTTGAGCATAAAGGATTTGAGACTTTTATATACCCATCTAAGTGTTCATTCCAGCAACAGCAGACCACTTCATAAACATCTTCCTTTTTCTCTCATGGGTGGGGAAGCAGTTAATTGCACACTCCCACGCTGCTGCTACAAATTCAACTTCCCCAACAGAATTTCCCTTACCCGCTCCGCCTTCTCCTGCAAAAATCCTAACACACCAAGAGACTGGATAGCAACACTGAAATAATCCTTGAAGCAACAGGTCCAGTTGGCCATTCTTGGTTGGCTTTTTAGGTTCTTTCTCCCACCCTGTCCTTGCCCACCACTTCCTGTTTGGAATTATATTTTATTAGCTTTTAAAGCTTTGCTTTGCTTTAATTGTATTAAGCTCGTTTTTCCCCCGTCCAATTAATTTTTATTGGTTTTCCATTTTTTTAAACAAATCAACAGCAAATGAATTCAAATTTAACACAGTTTTTAAAACTGACTTTCCAAGATGCTTCTTTTCCCTGCTGCTTACAGTAAATTAATTGTATTAAGTTTTTAACGTGTTGTGATCCGCCTTTAGGGCCACATAGGAATGAGGGAGGGAGCAAAAGTGGGGTTAAAAATGATTTTATAAATAACTCATCGAGGAAATTAAAACTGTGTGTGTACGCACATGGTTCATAAATCTCATATATGTAAACGTGAAATACATACCTTGGGGCGTACAGTTGTGTACAGTAGAATAAATATTTTTATTTTTATTTTTGCTATAAAAATACTGCCTCGATCATGCCAGTGCTTTATTGCATTGATAATATAAATCAACCAGTTCACATGAGCTTTGTGGCCATACATTATCTGTAGAAACTCTTTAACATGCAACAGTGGCATTGGTGTTAACGGGAGAAGCATCTTTCATGGACACTGGCATTTCATCAAGAACACCAGTGTGATGGCTTTATCGAGAGTTGAGTTTCGAAATTGCTATACAGGCGATGAATTTGCTTGACAAGTTTATTCATGTAACAAGTTGGATAATCATTTGTGATTCACAATTGGGATCGCTGTGGGGCTGTTAATTTAAAACTCTCGCAGTATTCCTTATCAGATATTCATTAAAGTGTTTGCGTCATGTGCAGCCAGATCTGTATTAATCACTGTGCCGTAAATTTGCCCTTCTTACAGGTTTATTGCTTTATCAGGTATTCACTTAGGATTTCACTATTCTGTCATAAAGCATTTTCCAGGCGTAAAATACAATTTTCTTATTGAGATAATATATTGTATTAATCAGGACAGCACATCAGCTGCTGTGGGCGGAAAAACAACAACAAAGTAAGGAAATCTGTATACGCTTGATGCGGCTGAGGATAATTTGGCAGTGCATTTTAAGGGCAAAAATGCAGGTTGCACCAGCAGCCATGTCTTAATGTAATTTCTCATTTGGGCGGAAACATTTGCAGAAAATGTTTGCCAGTTTTGCCAGGGTAGTGATTGCTTCTAAATGGAAATCTCAAATCTTGCCCTCAAAAGAGGAGTAGATTTGCAAATCAAATGAATATTTAGAACTGGCAAAGCTAACCTCAATCATAAGATATCAGTCAAATAAAAATTTTAAAAAGGAATGGAAATGTTTCGAAGATTATATGTTAAATTATTGTTCTAAGAAAGATATGCTAATATGCCTAGAGTAAAAATGTAAAGTATATCTATGAATTGGAAAAGAGAAGAGATAAAAGAAATTTAAAGGATGATACATTTGGAGAATGCAGAGATAAAGGTGGAAATAGAGATTCAAAGAAGTCGAATTGTAGCGGAGGGAAGCTGTGGGTGGTGGGGGAGAGTATTATATGATGTAATATTAGTTTTCAATGTTTTTGGATTGTTTTCAATCTTTTTTATTTCTTTTTTGTTGTTTTGTTTTTTCTGCATTATTTAAACAAAAAATAAATAAACATGCAAAGCCTATGGGAACAAAAAAGAAACAAAAAGAAAAAAAATGTTTGCCAGTTTTAGCCTTCATGTATCTGCTGGATTTTCCCTGCCTTGCTGGAGAATAAAACAGTTTAAAAAACCAGAACAACAGGGTCTTGCATGGAAAAAATGGAGGGGTGGGGAAGATTCAGCACTCAACAGATTCTCTGTGTAAAATGAATTATGAGGGGAACGTGGTGACTAAGAATTCTGTGTTTCAGAGCTATTACACTGAAGTCCTGCTTAACTTCTGTGTTCCAAACCAAACACCACAGGCCAAACGTGATGAAATGTACAAGGTATAGGACTAGATCTGTGGTTTAAGAATGCATGGAGAATAGCACTTGCAGAGAAAATAACCCATGATGTAGCAGTATCGAAAGGAGGAAAGAAACAGATGCTTTCTATGCCAGTTGATGCCCATTTGTTACATATGTTAATGCGTCCAAAATGGAGAATACTTTGTTGGCTGCATCAGTGTGGACCTTGACTTCCTAATTGCTTTCCCTTTGTCAAAGCTATGCTCATGTGTGTCCTTTCTCCTTTGGTTGCCAAAGACTCTGGTGATATAACATATAAGATCCCTGTTGAAGCAACTACAAAAATATATAGTAAGCAAACATAAGTGAAGATAAAAAAGCAGAATCTGAATACTTACTAAGCTTCTAGCAACAGGAGAGGGGGCATGTTCACATTTTTTCTTTGTATGAAAGTTACCATGTTCATTTACTTATATTATTGCAAAATCAGTAAAGAATGTTTGGCAAAACCCCTTCTGTGTTTTTACTCTTAAGCCTGGAGGAAAGTTGTTTTGTTTTCTTAGCTGCCCTTATTTGTTTTTATTGTTTTACAGTTGCTTGTTGTATAGTTGTTTGCTTTATGTTTTGCACCCTGTCCTTGTATCTATAGATGTAGGGAGGGTTATAGGTATTTTTAAATAAACAAACAAACAAACAAACAAATAAATAAATATATAAGTGAATTGTGGTTTGTGGGGGGGACCTGGCATGAAGAGAAAAGTGTCATGGGAGAGAGCTATGTGCACAGCCTGAGCTTTGCTTTCTGGTTCCACTGAAGCATTCCCTTTTCTGCTGTCAAAGAGACAAGCCTGGGTGCCATCTAAATGCAAGCTAGTCTCTTCAGCAACAGATGGCCTCTCTAGTAGAATCAAGAGGCAAAGCTCTTTTTTTGTAACCTGGCCGAAGGGTGTGATCCTATGCCATTTCAGTAATGACATTGAGAGCTCACATGTGCACTTGCAAAAGAGTTCACACAAGAGAGTGCCTCTGGTGTGTAGATATATTCTGTTTTTCAGAAAAGTTGTGTGGATGACTGATCTGCCCATTAAATTTTCATGTCTAGATGTTCATCTGTTTTTAATGCCGCCGGTGAATTCTGCATAATTTTCAGTGAGGTGATATACATTCTCTTCCCCTGGATTTCCATTTTGGCACCTATCACACAAAGACCTTAAAATGCATATTAAACATAAGAGTCATTGAAACACGCATTCGCACCCATGGCTGCCTGCCATGACCATAGCAAATATTTATGGAGGACTTTCTCTCAAACAGTACGTAAGGACACATGAGCTGACTTGAGTTGTGGCAGAGCTGAGTGAAAAAGTACCTGTGAGTAAAGAGCTATTTTTTATGTTTTTGTAGAAAATGCTCTGTAATGGTACTGGTCTGCTCATGTCCTTATATACTGTTTGAGAAATTTTCCACCATACAATTACCATAGAATGTGAAATCAATTAACGGTATTACACCACTGGAAAACTCACTTCAGTGCTGTTTCATAACACTGCAATATTACCTTTTTGTTGTTGCTTTTTAGCCTCTCAGCAAATATCCTCCTGTGATCAACGATATCTCTTTCTGGCTGCCCTCTGAAAAATACTCCGAAAATGACTTCTATGATTTAGTTCGAACCATTGGAGGAGATGTGGTGGAAAAAGTTCACCTCATAGATGAATATACACATCCAAAGTAAGTCGGACATATATTTCCCCGCCCCCCCTCCACAGTTTGATGTTTATGATGAAAAGCGCTTGTAAAAAACTTACAGGTTTGCCAAAAGCATATAGTGTTCAAATGTGATAAGACTGGGCCAAAGTTTGGGTGCAAATTTTGTAAATTTAGTTTTTGTTTTATAAGTAGTTGGTATTTGCATGGCTGGATCAAGCAGAAAGGGGAAAAATAAGGAAGAGCAAGCTAAAGGAAATTAAGATTCGCTTGAGAAGTCATTGGGATTAGCATTGGCTGAGCAGGAAATGTATTGGTATTAATGGACTTGAGTTAAGATGTTCAAGTAACAAGGACAGGAAAAAAGGAAAATAAGATGCAGGAGAATAGGTTCGGGGCAGAGAGGCAAAGAGAAAATGCCCAAGGGCTAGGAAGAAATTGTGAGGTTTCCATGAAGGAATATCTGGAGTTTGGCACAACAGACCCTTCTATGAAACGTTAGAATGAAAGTGGATCCTGTGCATGTAAACTGTGGATCTGAAGGCCAACAGAGAGTGTATGTCTGTCAAATGGGGCTGGTTTAAATTGCTTTCCACAGTGACCTTTTAAAAGTCCACAGAGTCTTTTAAAAGTAAAATAGTTGTTTATTGCCTTGACATCTGCTGGGAGAGTGTTCCACAGGGCAGGTGCCACTACCGAAAAGGCCCTCTGCCTGGTTCCCTGTAACCTCACTTCTCGCAGCGAGGGAACCGCCAGAAGGTCCTGGATCTCCGTGTCCAGGCTGGATGATGAGGGTGGAGACGCTCCTTCAGGTATACTGGACCGAGGCCGTTTAGGGCTTTCAAGGTCAGCACCAACACTTTGAATTGTGCTCAGAAACGTACTGGGAGCCAATGATGATCTTTCAGGACCGGTGTTATGTGGTCTCGGCGGCCACTTGGCGGCTTAGGATGAGAGAGAATGAATTGCGTAATGCCATTCTGTGGGTTACATGGCTGATCTGTGCTTTGAACCTCAGAGGTGAAGTACAGTACTAGTTTGCAATGAAACTGTATTTTTTTATTTAAAAATAAATAAAGAGCAGCTTGGGGAGGGGGGCATTTATGAGTGGAGGAACAGGAACTGAAGTGTTATGAGTGTGAGAAACTTAGGTGTGGTGAGGGAAAATGACTGGTGGGGGAAAGTCTCAGGCAGCTCTTTCCTCTTGTTTCCACTCCAAGCGAGCTGCTTTTCATTTTAAAAAAACAAACAAAATATCGGAGCTTTGTTATGCATCTCAGTATGTGATGTGTTGTTTGCCTCTTGAACTTCCAGATTTATTCACGTGAATGTACTAGCTCGAAGATACTTGGCTCTAAGTTAGATATAAGAATTATCACATGAAATAAAAGGTGACATGGTATCACAACTTCACCTCAAGCCCTCCTTTCAAGCAGAGCTGGAAGGGGTTTCTGGAGTCATGTAGTCAAACTCTTGCTGATGTAGGCAATCCAATACACTAACATTCCTGATAGGTTGACCATCTGGCCTCTAACAAAGGAGAGTGTGCCACCTTCTTAGAGACATATTCCAGTCTCTTTTTGTTACACACAATAAAGCAGAATATCTTTATGTTTGAGATTTCCTTTATCTAGCACAGGAAACTAGGCCTTGCATTGCGAGGCCTGACAGGAGGAATACTTCTTTTTGCATGGTTAGGTAAAGAGAGATACAGAAGGAGCTAGGAAGAAATACATAAAACTCTAATCCAGAAATGAACTGTGCTGTCAGTGGTACGTAGGAAGTAAATTTTTAATCAGAACAACTAAAAATACCTTGGAAAAGGCATCAGGGGAGACAGTAAGCAACAAAATTGATTTTGCTGCTTTTCTGCTGCATCGTTGTTGTCTTTTTTTAAAAAAAGAGAAAAGGCACTGGGAATGAACAGAGAAATCTCTTTTTGGGTTTGAGTGATATGCTTGTTTACTTTCTTGAAGCAGAGTTGCTCATTTGTAACTGTCTAAAGCAAATATTAATACTGTGGAAAGGAAAGCTAATAGCACTTGTTATTTAGTTAGATATGTTAGCATTTTAAAATCCTTGGGTATGCTACGAGTCTTGGGATATAATGATCTCAGTCTCATCCTTGAATTCATGTATTTTGAGAGGAGGGGTGGAAAATGTTGGCTAATATTGTCTTCTAAGTGCAATCCCATCCATTCATAGCTTTATTATTTTTATGTCTTCTAAGAGCTATTTTATATGAGATCCTCTCATTTTATTACTCCTGGATGAGGCAGTTTCTCCCACCCAAATTTCTCTCACATTGCACTGCTTAATTTTCTTTTTTAAAGATCATGGCTACGAATAGTGTGGTTTTGGGAGGTGGGTGGTTTGGGGAGGGTTTTTTTAAATAAAAAAACCACATGTCTTGCTTGAATTTTACCTTGCAAAATATGCAAGATCATGCAGAAGCATTGCTACTAGAATTACACAAATGAAAACCCAATCAGTTTCACCTTCAGCACCTTGTTGTTCCTCGCTCTAAGCACACAGCAATTTTCAAAGGGATTCTTTGGTATTACGTTTAACTGCTGACCTAGCAAAGTCATGGGAATAGCTTCAAACACAAAACACCAGCAAAAGAGCAGGGAAGGCTTGACACCAGCCATCAGAGGACAGAGATTTTCTTTTAGTGAGCTGTATCCTTTCATACACAAGATCATTTTCACCTTTGCTCAAATAAAAGCATATCTTATTGGCCAAGCTTGGAGCGAAGGGGAAGCCTTTGGTTTTACACAACTGATGTTTTCTGTTTGCTTGTAGTGCAATATCTCCCTTAAACTTTACGGTAGAGCCATGAAATATTCCTGTGTTTCAAGTACAAATATGGGCCCGGCCCAGCCACTGATTTCCAAGCAGTGTAAGAATTTGGATTATTTCCCTTGAAAACTAAAGAAAATAAAAGTTGGTATGTACATTTAGGGCATAATTCCTTTGTTTCAAGTTCAAATGAAACAGGCAATTCGTCCAGTTTTGAAGTGGGCAGGAGAGTATACTAGTGCACATTGTAGACAATGATATAGAACTCCTTTGATGCCCTGGAATGTTGATTAATATCTTGGGGTGATGTTTAATAGCCGAGCTTCTCAGGGAATGTTGCTCAACTCAGGAGCTTGCTGCATTTTATGTGTGGATTTAAATATCCACTTGACAAAGGGAAAACCCCTTACACAGGCCTGAGGGTAGTGCGATCAAGAGAGGGTGGGTCAGGGTTGGAAAGCTGTGAAAAGAGATCCAGGAAACTGAGTAGCTAAGACAAAGGAAGCCCATTACTACTACTACTACTACTACTACTACTACTACTATTATTATTATTATTATTATTATTATTATTATTATTATTATTATTATTATATTTCTTAAGGCAAAGGTAGCTCATCATCATCAGTAGTAGTAATTTATTAATGATTAACACCTGCTGCTACTATTATTATTTCAATTTCTTACCTTCACCATAAGGTCCCAGACTAGGTTGCAATAATTTAAAAGTACAACATTAAATTCAGTTTAAAATGAATTTTTTGAAATGCAAAAACTAGGAAGCATCCATAATGAACCCACAAACAAAGGAGATGATGTCCTAAGTTGCTGAAAAAATGTGGATATTTTTCTTTTCTTCAGCCTTAGAATTTGCCCGGTGCATTTTGTTCTGTTGTTCTTAAAGGCCTTCCTGAGGGGTCGGAATGAAAAGCAGCCTAGACATCTCTATTAATAGTACCGCTTGTTCACATTAACTGGTAACTGACATCAGTATATACAGTATTAAAAGGCATCGGTATTCAGGAAGTTGAGGGAAAGACGGGCTAATGAGAGAAAAAATGTGGGAAAACATCACAGGGAACTAAGGACAAGAAGAGTTCTGACGGACTGACTGACTGACTGACTGGAGAAGTGGGAGAAGGGACAGACAAGACCTGTAACAGGCACTAATGTAGCAAACATGGAGTTTTGTTGTCTTCTTCTGAAATGAAACTTCTTGAGCCACGTGACCTAATAGCATTTTTGCTTCTGCTTAATCATTTACATGAGGTTTTTCGGTGTCAGGGGGCAAGGAGGTTGGCTGCTGCTGCACTTTTTCTTCTGCCTCGTGACGATTAGACCAGTGTTTCCCAACCTTTTTGGGCAAAGGCACACTTGTTTGATGAAAAAAATCTCGAGGCACACCACCATTACAGCCCCGTGACGTCAGCGCGCAGCGTCACGCCGGGAGGGACGCACGAAAGTGTAAGTTTCAATTTTTTCCCTCCCCCTTGCCGGGGAACCTCCAAGCTTTGGGGGGGGGGAGGAGGCAGCAAAGCGAGGCAGGAAGGAGAGTGCGGCTTGGCTGGGTGAGCTTTGGCAGGGGCAGGGAATGAGAGCCGCGAGGCGGGCGCTGCGGACGGAGGCACTGCCCGCCGAGCTCGCAGGCAGCCAGGCAGGCAGACGGCGAGAGCCCCGCGCTGGGCGGCCTCTCCTTGCCGCCGCCGCCCTGCCTCTCGCCGCCCGACTCGCCCGCCTCCCTCCAGGCAACATCTCGCGGCACACCAGGCAACATCTCGCGGCACACTAGTGTGCCGCGGAACAGTGGTTGGGAAACACTGGATTAGACAGTGTTTTGTAAAACTCGGGATGAGGATGAGGTCATCCTTTCCTACCTCTGTCTCCACTCCCTCACTTCTGTGAGACGCTGTGCTCATGCTCTCCTTGTGAGATGCTTATGGGCATCCGGTTGGCCTCTGCGAGAATAGGATGTTCAATTGAAAGAGTCTTCAGCCTCATCCAGCAGGGCTTTTCTTAACGTTCTCATGTCGCACAGCACCGATAATCACAAATGAGTGATTCTGAGGGGATGGGAGCTCAAGCGATCTCTTTCCAGGTAAAAGCCATGCTCTGTGCTTGGTGCTTGATAGGAGAAGGTCCAAATGTGCTTGTAGTGAAGGATAGTGTTCGAAGAGGCGTATGACGGGTGACAGCTGTGCTCTGCCCGTTTTATTCAAGCATCCACTTGAGTCAGCTGTTTAGTGTATGATTTGTTAAATACCCTAATTCCCATGGTGATCCCTGCATCCAAGGATACATGTCCTGCAATTACCTTTAGGGGAAGAAAGAACAGGTGAACGTGAATGTTGTCGCTGGCATTCACACAGCACAAGGGAGAGCTATATCCTTTCATCAAAAAGCTGTCCCTGATGGACAATGTGTGTGTATTTTTCCCCAGCTGGTCTTTCTGGACTGAGGTGACCGTTGCCTGCATTAGTAGTACACATCAGGACCCAGCATACTAGCATGCAACCGGCCAAAAAGAGCTTTAAGGAGGGGATCGTGAGATCCCCAAACTTGTGCTTGCCTTGTAAGGTTAATGTTCATCTAGGGGTGGCGAGCATTTGCAAAGGGAAACCAATGCCCAGGAGGGAATATTTAACATTTCCTCTGCCTGACAGCTCTTTCCCACATCCTCTTCCCACAACTGTTGTTTCCCCAGCTAAAGCTCAGAGACTAGAAATAAATCAGGATAGTGGTGGAGGAACAGAGTTTGCAGAAGATAACTGGTGGGTAAAGGTAAAGGGACCCTTGACCATTAGGTCCAGTCATGGATGACTCTGGGGTTGCAGTGCTCATCTCGCTTTATTGGCCGAGGGAGCCGGCGTACAGCTTCCGGGTCATGTGGCCAGCATGACTAAGCCGCTTCTGGCGAACCAGAGCAGCGCACAGAAACGCTGTTTACCTTCCCGCTGGAATGGTACCTATTTATCTACTTGCACTTTGACATGCTTTCGAACTGCTAGGTTGGCAGGAGCAGGGACCGAGCAACGGGAGCTCACCCCATCGCAGGGATTCGAACCACCGACCTTCTGATCGGCAAGCCCTAGGCTCTGTGGTTTAACCCACAGCGCCACCCGCGTCCGTAGAGGAATGCTTAAGCAACTTCTTCCCTTCTGTCATTTTTTCTCTGAGAGTGCCCCACTGCCCCCAAACTGCCATTGCCTGAGCAATGAGGGCTTTGGGGATCTGTATTTGCTGCAATAATGTGTACTTTTGCCCTCATAAAATGTAAGCTGAGATTACTGGGGGCAGGCTGTGGAAATGAATAAGCTTCAGAAAGTTTGAGGGTGGTAAAGCCGGTTGTGACTTGGAGCTTAAATCTGAGCAAAGGCCACCCAGTTATTCCTATAAATCTAGCCCTAAATCACCACCATAAACATATAATAACTAGCCTGATGTTACATTTGCAGTTGGATGTACTTTTGAGGTCAGTCCCTGCTCATGAGTAATGGATGCCCCCTAGTTGGAAAATTTTAATCTGGAATGTTAAATCGCCATCTTTAAAACAACAGGCAAAGGTAACAACGAAACCACTTGGCTAAGCACACATTGAGGTGATTGACTGTTATAGTTATTGTGATGATCAATTGGGTTAATATTCTGTTTTACTATTGCGGCGTATACAAAAATTCATATTTAGCTGATAGATTGTAACTACCCCTGAGAAACCCCTGAGGACTCACCAAGAAAAGAATCCTATTAAGCAACAGAATGTTCTTCCAGTACCTTAGACTCTTGATCATATAAACAGGAACTGGGGAATGCCTTTCTGCAGCACATTTCTAGATGGTTAGTCCATGTAACCTGCATCTAGAATATTGGTGTTTTAATATTTAACAGACTATTGTATTTTAATATTTGTTGGAAGCCACCCAAAGTGGCTGGGGAAACCCAGCTGGATGGGCAGGGTATAAATAATAAATTGTTATTATTATATATTATTATTATTATTATTATTATTATTCTTTGAAAACAACAACACCCACACAATTGATTCATTAATGTCACATCATAATTCCATGCATGCTGGAGAGGTGGATGTAAGGTATCTTTCTATAGTGAGCAAGGCAATGTCCTGTAAAGCTTTACCTTTCAGAATCTTCCACACTTCTGGTTGGGTGCCACAATACCAGACTTGAGAGTGCAAGCAGACGCCATCTGGGCATGCACTAAAAATTCAATAGCAATTCTCAAAGATATTTCTCTGGGTGTTGTGCCACGAAGAGACCACTCTCCGGGTATTCAGAGATCCATAACCACATCAGCAACTCAACTCATTAGGCTTCCACTGAAGAAGGTATCAGTGGTGCATCAGGTCTCCATAAGAGTTTGGTTCTTTCTAAGATGCTGTAAATACAGCCTGGTTAAGGTAAATGCTCTGTTGCTGGTATCTAGCCTATAATTCTTGAAAAGAACATCCTTTAATCACATAACGGATGAGTGACTGACACCAGCATTATTCGCCCACTTCTGTCTCCCCAGACACCATTCGGGATGTCTCCCTTTTTATGTTCAGGAAGAACTGTGGGTCTTCAAGTGGGTGCCTGTAAAATGAACTTATTGTTGATGAAACATCTGAGCAGCCTCTTCAGAGAGACAGAAGATGTTGTAATAGAAAAGCTCTGTGCACTGCATGTTGGAGGAAGGAATGGAAGCAGAGAGGGAGAAGAATTACTGAGGTCTAAAATTTATAATGGGGCCAGAAGTATGTTTGTTCTCTGTCACAGTTACCACTGTGAGTTTCAGAACTCCTCTTTTAACAATAGCTGACTTTGGATCCTTTCAGAGAGTGCTGTTTAATGTCTATTTACAAAGTATTTCCCCTGCTTTAGTATTCTGCACACAGTGCTTCTAAACTCTCATACCCATGTAATTATCTGCTGCAATAGGGATAGGGATGGGGGATAAATTCATTTTTGGTTGCATTGTAATGAGAAACTATCTAGTGCATACTTTTCAAACCAATACACAAGCTGAAACACAGCTATCTGAAATTAGCATTTCAATGAATTTTGCAGTTCAGTTGTCCAGCCAGAAAATGTGTACAAAAATGTGTATATTTGTTGAAAGCATGCTTGAAAATGCATACGTTAGTGAAAACAACATATAAGAATACAATATTTTAGAGGAAATTGCTTGCAAAACAGTGTATATTAGTCAAAACTGCATGCAAAAATGTGTATATTAAGAGAAATTTGCATGATAATGCTGATGAATTTTCCTAAGGATTTATGTCATATATGCAGGCTGCTCTGGAAATGTGGAAAATTGAACAAGGCTGGTAAAATGAGAAACTGAGCAAAACTGAAATTGACAGATTCATACATCCCTTAAGAAACTTATACCATACGGCAGCCGTTCTCATCCTTGGGTTCCCAGATGTTTCTGGACTACAACTCCCATCATCCCTAGCTAGCAGGACCAGTGGTCAAGGATGATGGGAGTTTAGTCCAATAAAATCTGGGGACCCAAGGCTGAGAAAGGCTGCCATAGGGTGTCCCTCCCCAATCCAGTGCTCTCCAGAAGTTTTGGACAACTGAGCTGGCTGCGGCTGATGGAAGTTGTAGTCCAAAACATCCTGAGAGCACAAGGTTTGCAAAGCTTACCATAGGACATTAGAGTGTGGGGACAGGAAGAAGGGCAAGAGAAATGGCCACAGTTGTGGGAGCTTGGTCCCTCATGTCCCTTGTTTGATTACTTTTAACCAGACCATTTCCTGCTAAAAGCACTGAATAAATCACACCAGGCATATTTCCTGAGCAGTGCTTTGGAAAATGCCACAGAAGATCTTGGACCATTTGAGCGTGTGGTCAGCGAACCTTTTGCTCCGTGAAAAGAAATGAATCATAGAATCATAGAGTTGGAAGAGACCACAAGGGCCATCGAGTCCAACCCCCTGCCAAGCAGGAAACACCATCAGAGCACTCCTGACATATGGTTGTCAAGCCTCTGCTTAAAGACCTCCAAAGAAGGAGACTCCACCACACTCCTTGGCAGCAAATTCCACTGTCGAACAGCTCTTACTGTCAGGAAGTTCTTCCTAATGTTTAGGTGGAATCTTCTTTCTTGTAGTTTGGATCCATTGCTCCGTGTCCGCTTCTCTGGAGCAGCAGAAAACAACCTTTCTCCCTCCTCTATGTGACATCCTTTTATATATTTGAACATGGCTATCATATCACCCCTTAACCTCCTCTTCTCCAGGCTAAACATGCCCAGCTCCCTTAGCCGTTCCTCATAAGGCATCGTTTCCAGGCCTTTGACCTTTTTGGTTGCCCTCCTCTGGACACGTTCCAGTTTGTCAGTGTCCTTCTTGAACTGTGGTGCCCAGAACTGGGCACAGTACTCCAGGTGAGGTCTGACCAGAGCAGAATACAGTGGCACTATTACTTCCCTTGATCTAGATGTTATACTCCTATTGATGCAGCCCAGAATTGCATAGGCTTTTTTAGCTGCCGCGTCACACTGTTGGTTCATGTCAAGTTTGTGGTCAACCAAGACTCCTAGATCCTTTTCACATGTACTGCTCTCAAGCCAGGTGTCACCCATCTTGTATTTGTGCCTCTCATTTTTTTGCCCAAGTGCAATACTTTACATTTCTCCCTGTTAGAATTCATCTTGTTTGTTTTGGCCCAGTTCTCTAATCTGTCAAGGTCATTTTGAAGTGTGATCCTGTCCTCTGGGGTGTTAGCCACCCCTCCCAGTTTGGTGTCATCTGCAAATTTGATCAGGATGCCCTTGAGTCCATCATCCAAGTCGTTGATAAAGATGTTGAATAAGACCGGGCCCAAGACAGAACCCTGTGGCACCCCACTAGTCACTCTTCTCCAGGATGAAGAGGAACCATTGATGAGCACCCTTTGGGTTCGGTCAGTCAGCCAGTTACAAATCCACTGAGTGGTAGCATAGTCAAGACCGTATTTTACCAGCTTCTTTACAAGAATATCATGGGGCACCTTGTCCAATGCCTTGCTGAGATCAAGGTAGGCTACATCCACTGCGTTCCCTTCATCTACCAGGCTTGTAATTCTGTCAAAAAAAGAGATCAGGTTAGTCTGACATGACTTATTTTTCAGAAATCCATGCTGACTACTGGTGATCACAGCATTCCTTTCTAGGTGCTTAATGATCTGCTCCAGAATCTTCCCTGGTATTGATGTCAGACTGACTGGGCGGTAATTATTTGGGTCCTCTCTTTTCCCCTTTTTGAAAATAGGGACAACATTTGCCCTCCTCCAGTCTGCCGGGACTTTGCCTGTTCTCCAGGAATTCTCAAAGATGACTGCCAGTGGTTCTGAGATCACATCTGCCAGTTCTTTTAATACTCTTGGATGCAGTTCATCTGGCCCTGGAGACTTGAATACATCTAAACTAGCCAAGTATTCTTGTACTATCTCCTTAGTTATTCTGGGCTGTGTTTCCTCTGCTGAATCATTTGTTCCAAATTCTTCAGGTCGGGCATTGTTTTCTTTATCGGAGAAGACTGAGGCAAAGAAGGCATTGAGGAGTTCAGCCCTTTCTGTGTCCCCTGTTTGCATTTCACCATCTTCTCCTCTGAGTGACCCCACTGTTTCTTTGTTCTTCCTTTTGCTACGAACATACCCATAAAAGCCTTTTTTGTTGCTTTTAACCTCTCTAGCAAGCCTGAGTTCATTCTGTGCTTTAGCTTTTCTGACTTTGTGTCTACACGTGCTGGCTATTTGTTTGAATTCCTCTTTGGTGGTTTCCCCCCTTTTCCATTTTTTGTACACATCCTTTTTTAATCCTAACTCAGTTAAAAGTTCTTTAGATAGCCACCCTGGCTTCTTTAGGCACCTTCCATGTTTCCATCTCATTGGTATTGCCTGAAGTTGTGCTTTTACTATCTCCCTCTTAACAAACTCCCAGCCATCATGAACTCCCTTTCCTTTTAGTATTCCTGTCCATGGGATCTCACCCAGCACTTCCCTAAGTTTTATGAAGTCGGCTTTCTTAAAGTCAAGAAATTGAGTCCTAGTATGCTTGGCTGCTCCTTTCCACTGTATAGTAAACTTCAGAAGAGCATGATCACTCGCGCCTAATGATCCTTCCACTTCTACCCCACTAACCAGGTCATCAACATTGGTTAGGACCAGATCTAAAATGGCTGTTCCTCTTGTTGCTTCTCCCACTTTCTAGACAATGAAGTTGTCTGCAAGGCCAGTGAGGAATCTGTTTGACCTTATGCTCTTGGCTGAGTTTGACATCCAACAAATATCCGGGTAATTGAAGTCCCCCATTACTACTATCTCCCTTCCTTTCGCATGCTTGGCCATCTGTTCCAGGAAGGCATCATCTATGTCCTCCGTTTGGCTTGGGGATCTATAGTAAACTCCCACAATGAGGTCACTGTTATTCTTCTCTCCCTTAATTTTGACCCAAATGCTCTCACTTTGGCTTTGAGGTTCTAAATCTTGGATCTCTTCACAGGTATACACATCCCTGACATATAACGCCACTCCTCCTCCTTTCTTGTCTGGTCTGTTTCTCTGAAATAGATTGTATCCCTCCATTATTATATTCCAATCGTGGGACTTATCCCACCAGGTTTCAGTGATGCCTATTATGTCATATTTAGTTTGCTGTACCAAGAGCTCAAGCTCATCTTGTTTATTTCCCATGCTTTGCACATTAGTGTACAGACATTGAAGTCCATTAATCATTCCCCTGTGTCTCTTATTTAAGGATTTTTTCCTCCCACCACTAGGTCAGTGTGCTGTTTGCTCCATTTGGTCTATGACATTTGGATGATCATCTTCATCAATTGATAGACTCCTACCTTCAGGAGCACTGTCTCCCTCCCCCACATTAGTCAGTTTAAAGCCCTCCTGATGAGGTTTCTGAGATTTTTGGCAAAAACATTCCTCCCAACTGTTGTGAGGTGCAGCCCATCGCTTGCCAGAAGTCCATCTTCAAGAAACTGCAGTCCGTGATCTAAGAATCCAAACTGTTCCTGTTTACACCATTTGCGAAGCCAGCTGTTCACTTCCACTATTTTTCCCTTTCTCCCTGGGCCACGTCGTTCAACTGGGAGGACAGATGAGATGACAATTTGTGCATTTAATTGCTTCAATTTCCTGCCCAGAGCCTCGTAGTCTCTTTTGATCTTCTGGAGGCTATTGCTTGCAGTGTCATTGGTTCCCACATGAACCAAGAGGAAGGGGTATTTGTCAGTGGGTTTTATGATTCCTTGCAGTCGTTCAGTTACATCTTGGATCTTAGCCCCGGGGAGACAGCACACTTCCCGAGACATCTTGTCAGGCCCACAGATCACTGCTTCTGTTCCCCTCAGTAGGGAATCCCCTATCACCACTACACGCCTCCTCTTAGGTTTGGTCGGGGTTCTTCCGTGAGCTGTCCATTCCAAGGTCGCCTGCACATTCCCTGAGGACTGACTTTGCTGCTCGTCTTCATATACCTGATCGACTGTAATGAGTGAGAGATCCTCAAATGGAGTCTGCTCTTCGTCTTCCATGCTAGGGGAGAGGACCTCAAAGCGATTGTGTATTTCTAAACAATCAGAGCGAACCCTGGGCCTCCTACTTCTTTGAGTCACGTTTCTCCATATATCTGGCTCCTGTGTTGGTGAACTAGCTTCCTTCTCAGGGGAGTCCCCTGTCTCCTCCTTGGTGGAGACGGTGTGCTCTGTTGCTTCCAAGAAGAGCTCCAGCTCTCTAATTCTTTGGAGCGTAGCTACACGTTCCTCCAGTTGCTGGACTTTGTCTTCTAAGAGGGCAATCAACATGCAATTGCTGCAGGTAATCACTTGCCTCAACAGAAACCCTGCCCCCTCTGACCTTTGCACAGGGAGAACAGCTAATCAGCCACAAAGAAACACACACACAAGAAAACCCTTTTTGCTCCTTCTTCAGCTGCTGCCCTGCAAGCTCTGATAAGCTCCTCTGATAAGTTATGTTCTTCACCTCTCTGAGCACATTATGATTCTCAGCGAGCATATGCATTGAGAAAACAAGTGTCCCCGAGCGTAGCAAGGGAGCCGTCCTCTGCACCTGGCTTGGCGCTTTAGTGCTTAACAGGTAGTGCCTGGATGAAAAGGGCATTTATTATGGTGTATGATTTCATGTATAGGCATTCTCTTTCGTCTGCACAGACAGCACAGCAGGTGCTCAGCCTGAAAGGGTTGGGGCTGTTGTTAAGGAGCGTGAAGCGGCCCATCTCACTTCAGTATCCGCCACCAGTCATTTAAGGCAGGGATGGGCAAACCTTTTCATCCCAAGGGCCACATTCCCCACTGCCGAGGTGCTGAGGTTGGGGAGCCAGGGGTGCAGCAAATCATCGCTTACAATCTTGCAATTACAGCTTGATATATATTATGAAAATGGATACAGTTGTGAGTTTGAATATCCCCCCACTCTCCCAAGTTCCTTTTATGCTTTTTTTGAAGTTAACTGTTTCACCTTTTTTCTGTGCCAAAAACAATCATCCTTAAAGACAGGTTAGTTTTAATGCAAACTGCACAGAGAGTATAAATCAAATCTGCTCTGTCATCCTGTAATCCTTAAATGTTGTGAGGACACGGTGCCCCTTCAGATATGAGGTGTGTTTTCTTTCTCTTTTAAGTCAAATGACTAATTTTCAGCCTTTTATTGTGTCCTTATAATCATTCCAAACGTCTGCTTGATCTAGTTAGAAGCAAATTTGGGGGAAGGGAAGAATAAGCAGGGAAGTGGAACGGCAAAAAAGACAGCTGCGATATTAGGAATGGTGTCTGTGCCTGTCTCTGTGTGGGGAAAAATAGAGAAATATTGCCAAATCTAGTGTGTGGTTAGTTGTGGCCAATTGCCCCCATGCTTTTTCTCCTGTTGCAATCCTATACAACTTGCGACCCACCAAGTCAAATGTAGCCCACTGCACAGTGGCCTACCAGGCCACTAAATTTATAGTTACGGGTACTTAACAAAAACAGCAAATTTATTGAGACCTCAGTAGGTGAGCTGGAAGGCTGCATTCAGCTTGGTGGGTTCTAAGTTATATAGGCCAGACCGTTAACTAAAGAAGATAGAAGACTTCCTTAAGCAGAGCCGGACTATGAATTAATCAAGCTCAGTATTGAGTTCTTTGGCTTTGTAGGCCAGTTCCTTTTCTGAGCCTCTTTTAGCTCTAGAATGGCAGTATCCTTTTAGAGGTTTTTGCAATGCTTGTGCTATCATTTATGGGCAACCCAGTCAGATGGGCAGCATATTATTATTATTATTAATAATACTATCAGTGCTATTTTTCTAGAAAAGGAGGTGCCAGAACTCACCATGAAGCCTCCCTGTTCTCTTATAATGGCAATGGTGTTCACCTGAGTGGTGCCGGAACTGAGTTCCAGCTGGAAAAAAAAGCCCTGATTATAGTTATTGTTATTGAGACAAGATTGCTCGTTGGCACAGTTTTGCTGAATCCCACCGGTTCCTTGCCACACTGGAATACAGTTGTACCTTGGGCTACAGACACTTTGAGTTACAGACGCTTCGGGTTTCAAACTCCGCTAACCAAGAAGTGGTTGCTCCAGGTTAAGAACTTTACCCCAGAATAAGAATGGAAATCGCACACCAGCGGTACAGCGGCAGCAGGAGGCCCCATTAGCGAAAGCGCGCCTCAGGTTAAGAACGGACCTCTGAAACAAATTAAGTTCTTAACCCGAGGTAGCACTGTATTTTATTGCAGCAGGTGCATAGTAGAAGCTACACCTCCTAAAACAGCTTGAAGCATGGAACAACCGTGTAATGTTCCAAGCAACCTTCACATGGTATTTATGTATTTATTTGAATGGTTATGATCCGCATTTTCATAAAATTTATCAAGGCGGCTTACAACATAAAATACAATAAAACCAAGGTATACACACAAACATATATAAAGCATCAGTATGGTAGTCATATTGTTTGAAGTGGCCATTAGCACCTTCCTTAATGTTCAGATGGATACAGAAAAAATCATGTCCTTCTGTCCAACATGAGTGGATGAGTTGGCTTTTATAACAAACAACCCCCCCCCCTTGTTTATTATATGGTGTGGAGGTTTGCATTGACTTTAAGCACTTCATAAAGTATATCAGAATTCCATTTGCCTTTACTATTGTGTTTCAGCTTGAGCTTTTTCAAGGTCCCTGTAAAGCAAAGCTCTTTTATGGGAGGAAACCTTGCTTGTCTTATAATTCAAGAGTTTTCTCTTCACAAAACATTCCCTTGTGATTAGGCCTGCCTAATTTCTTTTTAAATTTCCTTTTTTGAAAAAATCTTTTCGGATAATCTGATGGGACTTGACATGTGAGGGTGGGAAGCTGAACATTCTCTCTAGCTTTTGAATACTGCACTGCTTTCCGGTGGGCGGAGTTGATGTCAAACAAGAGACTTTTTTTAATACTGACAGTGCTAAGTGCCTAGTTCGTTTTATGTGTATTAAAGACTGAAAACATCTCAGGAAGGTGATATTCCACGTTCCCTGTTTTGAATACACACAATGAGGTTTAATAAAGAAAAAAAAGCAGCAACAAATTGGCTGCTATGTGTTAGGGATGGCAAACCTGTAGCCTTCCAGAGGTAGCTGGTCTACAACATATGGAAAACCACAGGCTCATCACTGCTATGTGTGAAAATCGTTGATTTCTGAGAGCTACCCCATTGGACCAGTATACACATTACAAACACCACACAAAAGACACAAGTCAGGAGGCTAAGCAAGAACTTTGTTGTCCCTCTCCAACAGGAACATAACCACAATTGGCAACCACTAACTGGCTCCGCTAAGATGCAAATAAGTCTAATGCCACCTAATGACGAAACTATATAATGGCACTATCCACAGAGAAGTCACTTGGAACAGCCGCCTTTTAGCTGCTAACAAAAATATATGGCAGAGGCATGGAGTCACCAGGCAGACTGTGCTAATATATTACTACAGTGGTACCTCGATTAAGTACTTAATTCGTTCCGGAGGTCGGTTCTTAACCTGAAACTGTTCTTAACCTGAAGCACCACTTTAGCTAATGGGGCCTCCTGCTGCCGCCGTGCCGCTGGAGCACGATTTCTGTTCTCATCCTGAAGCAAAGTTCTTAGCCTGAGGTATTATTTCTGGGTTAGCAGAGACTGTAAGCTGAAACGTATGTAACCCGAGGTACCACTGTACATTGAATTTCCTCGTGGCAGCCATAATTTGAGGCTCAGTAGAAAATGAGTAGTGTGCCTAAACTTTGGGCTGGATTGCAGTTGGCAGTTCTGGGGACTAAGAAATGAGCTGCTGAGCTTGTAGAAATGTCAGGTCGCTCCCAGGATATGACAACTTTTAAGCACAGAAGCCACCAGGTCAGAAGCAATTTTTACCGTGTTTGCATCCATGGTGCTGCATTTTCCAGGGGCCAAATCAATCCTAAATTGCCCAAAAGAACAGGCACAAATGCCACAAATAAGATATTCTTACCTTTGCCATAGTTTGCTTTGCACATCACTATCTACACACACACACACACACACACACACACTCTTTTGGTTTTGTTATCTCTTCAAAAAATCCTCTTTCAAGCCCTCAAGCAAAAGGATCAATTGTTTTTGCTGAAATACATTCTGCCTTCTCTGGCATCCTCCACCACTCCCACAAAACATTTATTCTACAGTGATATTGGCGTGACACTGTACAGGGAAATAGAAAAATGTATCATATTCCTCTTTATAGAAATTCTAGTATGTGGAACTGACTTGTGTAAAATACATGTGCACACAGAATCCTGTATTCTACATATGCACAAGTGCCTTTGCATATACACACATTATTTTAATTTTGCTGCATCTTAGGTAAGCAGCTTTTAAAACCAACCACAACTCGAAGCTAAACTCGTATGATGAACCCACAGTGCAATCATTCTCCCTTAAATCCATCCACTTCACTGTCTGCTCATATTTTTCAAATCTCAGCCCTCTCTCTGCAGATGCAGGGTGAAGGATTGGTGCTGTTGCTCTGCTTATCTAAGATTATTTCCTGCATTCCTTTCACTTCTCTCCCACTGTCACCATTTACTTAAACACTCAATTCATCCTTTATTGTGGTCATGATTTGACTTTTCACTAGCAACTGTGTGTGTGTGTGTGTGTGTGTGTGTGTGGCATGGGAAAATAGCTCTTTTCATTATTGTTGCTTTTGAAAAAAGATTGTAAGAGAGGGGTGTGTGTGTGTGTGTGTGTGTGTGTGTGTGTGTGTGTGTGTGTTTGACCATGCACTAGAGAGACTGAGTGCACAATTTCCAAAGGTAAAAAGAAATAAATAAACTGATGGACAGTATTTTCAAACAGTGGGAGATTTAAAATAGCATGGATTTATGTGCATGGGTTTATCTGTGCTAACAGCCTCACCGAACAGGTACCTGTGACACCTGATGCCATCACCTTCCCAAAATCAAATGATGTGCAGGCACAGTCATGGCTCTCAGTGGGCAAGAAGTCTTCCTTTTCAGCATTTGCAGTGAAGTGGCAGTAACTATCAGAGGACACAACAGGAAACAGAATTGTCCACTATTGCCACTTTCCAGATACTGTGGTTTTCCCAGAGGGACTCCATAGCTGTGACTAAACTAATTGAACAACACCAGCCCAGCAAGTGGTGGAACTCCTGAAAATGGAATTGCAGAACAGCAGCATAGATGCCACTAACCAAAAGTGCCTCTCAAGAGGTATACCCACCTCCTTTCCTTTGTAATATTCCTCTATTTTGATTACTGGGCACCCACGCAATTCCGGGGAGGCTCTCTCTCCCTCTCTCAGGGAGTAATTGTTTGGAAACAGCTAAAAATCGTGAAGCGGCAAAGTGAAAACACGAGTGTTTCCATTTCGCTGATGCATATCACAATGTAATAAAAAAATCTCTCCCGTCTGTAGCAGTGTGTTCAAATAATTTGCACATTGTTCAAGGACTGACATGTACTCTATATTCATTGCAAACTGATTAATCCACCACTGCATGACTAATATATTCTCGATAGAGACACAGAGTTTTTCTGATTCCGTTCATTCGGAGAAAGTGTCAGCTAAATATCACTTGGCATAACACGTTGTTAATACAATGCTGGTTTGCACAGATAACAGGATAGCAGTTTTATTTTGTTTTTGTGAGTTTTACAATTCAAGGTTGGAGCAGCGGATTCTATTTCAGATGCAACTCTTTGGAGTTGCCCAGGGAGGGGATAGCGAATCTTAAACAGTCATGCTGGGTCCGGCAGCCTATACGGGGAGATCTTTATCCACCTTTCGCTTCCTGTTGTTGCTGCTCTCCTGCTTAGATCAACATGCAATTAGAAGTTGGAGCCACCTGAACACCCTGTCCCATCCTTCCCTCAGGGCTGTCGAATATCACTTTACTATGCACATTTCATAGGAAATAATCCTTGAAAAGTTGCTAAGTAATAGTGGTGTAAGATAGCAGTTTATTGGGCATAGGTAAAGGTAAAGGGACCCCTGACCGTTAGATCCAGTCGTGGCCAACTCGTGGGTTGTGGCGCTCATCTCGCTTTATTGGCCAAGGGAGCTGGCGTACAGCTTCTGGGTCATGTGGCCAGCATGACTGAGCCGCTTCTGGTGAACCAGAGTAGCGCATGGAAACGCCGTTTACCTTCCCGCCGGAGCGGTACCTATTTATCTACTTGCACTTTGACGTGCTTTCAAACTGCTAGGTTAGCAGGAGCTGGGACCGAACAATGGGAGCTCACCCCATTTCGGGGATTTGAACTGCCAACCTTCTGATCAGCAAGTCCTAGGTTCTGTGGTTTAACCCACAGCGCCACCCATGTCCCTTTTATTGGGCATACCTTGATGCATTTTCCACCATGGGCACTTGCTGGGAATTGGCCCAAAAATTCTTAGATGACGGCCACCCAAACATTGGAAATTACTGTATAGCATTTTTCACATTAAGAAACGGTAAGTATTACGACAATATATCTGGACGTGTCATGCCTCTAAATAGTCTTGTGAGACTGGATTCATAATTAAACAGTCTCCTCAGTTTGGTCAGGCAAAGTTTATTGAGATCTGAGTAAGTGCTAGACTAGGGCTGGATCTAGACACATCAAAAATGTGTTTCAGGAAAACGCATTGTAAACTTTGTTATGGGAAATCACATTGGCGAAAGATGGGACTCCACAGTGCCATCTGGTGTCACAGCTTTATAACTCATATAAAACACTTTTTCTTTACTAATGTAGCTGAGCCCTGGATCTGCACTGACCTGTTGTGGCTTTATTAGAATGTTATTAGATATATCTTTCTAAAACGACACAGGACATACTGGTAAATTAAAAAGTGCTTCTTACCTCAGTGTTTCCCAACCACTGTTCCGCGGCACACTAGTGTGCCGCGAGATGTTGCCTGGTGTGCCGCGAGATGTTGCCTGGAGGGAGGCGGGCGAGTCGGGCGGCGAGAGGCGGGGCGGCGGCGGCGAGGAGAGGCCGCCCAGCGCGGGGCTCTCGCCGTCTGCCTGCCTGGCTGCCTGCGAGCTCGGCGGGCAGCACCTCCGTCCGCAGCGCCCGCCTCGCGGCTCTCATTCCCTGCCCCTGCCAAAGCTCACCCAGCCAAGCCGCGCTCTCCTTCCTGCCTCGCTTTGCTGCCTCCCCCCCCCACCCCCAAAGCTTGGAGGTTCCCCGGCAAGGGGGAGGGGAAAAATTTGAAACTTACACTTTCGTGCGTCCCTCCCGGCGTGACGCTGCGCGCTGACGTCACGGGGCTGTAATGGTGGTGTGCCTCGAGATTTTTTTCATCAAACAAGTGTGCCTTTGCCCAAAAAAGGTTGGGAAACACTGTCTTACCTTGTTTTCTCCATACAAACACAGTTTTCCTATTGCTGGTTCCTCCGCATCGCCCTCTGATGTCACATTTCAATAGTGCATAACGAACGTTAAAAGTAGGGTGCAATGTGTCCATCTGCATTACGCAAACTATTCCTTAACAACGTTATAAACCATGAGTATAGATTAGCCTCTAGAGAACAAATTATTTTTATACGAAGAACCCTGAGAGAGGCCCTGCTGGATCAGACGGTGTGTTCACCTTGTTCAGAATCCTGTTTCCAGCCACAGGCAGTCTCTAAGACCCCTTCATTATGAGAGAGGGATGCAAAGATTTCTCTTTCTGTTCTCCATCTTTAACCATCTTAAAACCCGCCAACTAAAATCATGTTAGCTTTTTACATACAGAAATTCAAACCAACCCCTTGATTATTTTGGTTCCTTTTTTTGGTACCATTTCCAGAACTTTTGTACACCCACAGGAAATGTGTCATGCCCTGAAGAACACGCAGATGAAGTTCTGTAGGGCTCTATCCTGTGGAGTGTTGTGCTTTGCAGCAGACAACTGCATGGCTCCAATAGGAATAAGGACACAGTAATAGTGGCATATATCTTCCTTTGGGGCTATGTAGCTTGGACGGTTTAAAAAAAAATCTGGGTTATCAACCCAATACAGTAGAAGTGTTAAGGCTGTTCTTCCGGGTTTGTATTTGTGCCTTTGAAAACTCAATCAGAACAAATCTCATTCATGCTCCTTAGTGCTAGCGCCCAACCGTCACGTTGGCAGAAAATTAAGTATTGCTTGCAAATTGGTTCTGCGGTTGTGGGTGGGGTGGAGAGAGTGACAACTAGAAGCCTACTTGCAAGATGGTCTGAATATTTTATTTCCTCCTAGGAGATTGCCGAGTTAGGCCCAGCCCACCATCTACACTCATCTTAGAGCAACCCAATGATTCATGGTGAAAATATCATTTAGCTTTTATGTTGTGAGCCATAGATAAATGATTGCTTCTAAAGTGTGGCTGTTTAGTGAGATATTAATAGGGGAGATAATCCATTTACATTTTTACTGCGGAAGTTTTGCAGTGCTTTGGGGATTCATTTATCCTCCGCCTTTGCCGACTAGCCTGGGCTGAAACGGAGCTAAAGCAATTCACTTTGGAAAGCTACTTCAGTTTTCTGGAAAATGAATGGGTCTCAGGCCCAAACTGCGCGTTATAATGAACGCTACCAGTCCACAGCCCCCCCTGCACCTCCCAGTACCATTTAGTTAATGAAGATATGTGGTTCAACAAAACCATGCACATTTTGCTGCCCACCACTTCCTCAAGTGGCAGCCAGTGATGTCTCATGGGAGAGGGGCGACTCTGAACACAGTAGCATCATGTGTCTTCCCTATGTCAACATTACTGACAAGAGGCAAGAGACTCTGGCCTACAGAGCCCACCCATTTATGGTCAAATCTAACCTGTGACCCCAGGGTGTAGGACTATCTTATTGAAGTGTAGGTGGGTTCCCACGAGGCACAGTGACAACAGCAAGAACCTTTATTGAACTAATATAACTGGGCAACAGGGGCCAAGCAACTGCTTATATACATTTCTGGAGGCCTGGGCCACTCCCACTTCCCATGTAATTGGCTGTCTAAACTTGAAAGCTGTGAATCATGACTCAGAGTTTAAGGGCCAATGGCAGAGGCCCAAGTCCTGAAATGTTCTGTGATTGGATAGGTAAAGGTAAAGGTACCCCTGCCCGTACGGGCCAGTCGTGTCCGACTCTAAGGTTCTGCGCCCATCTCACTTAAGAGGCCGGGGGCCAGCGCTGTCCGCAGACACTTCCAGGTCACGTGGCCAGCGTGACAAGCTGCATCTGGCGAGCCAGTGCAGCACACGGAAATGCCGTTTACCTTCCCGCTAGTAAGCGGTCCCTATTTATCTACTTGCACCCGGGGGTGCTTTCGAACTGCTAGGTTGGCAGACGCTGGGACCGAGCAACGGGAGCGCACCCCGTCGCGGGGATTCGAACCACCGACCTGATGATTGGCAAGTCCTAGGCGCTGAGGTTTTACCCACAGCGCCACCCGCGTCCCCTGTGATTGGATATCAAGTATCAAATCAGAACACAGGGGCTCAGGATCCTTAGCTCAGGCAAACACAGACCACTGAATACATAACACCTGTGATGATGGACAAGTCTCCATTTCATTTTTCTTAAGTTTTAGGTTTTTTTTCTTCATTTTTCTAATGTGTATTTGAAAAGGGTTATAGCATTCATTCAGTATGGCTATGGCAGTGATGCCCACGTACACAGGATTTCCTCATTTGCTTCAACGTGAGAAGAGAACTAGGTGCACCAATGCCTTTGAGGAACCGTATGACAGATTAACATTTGTATGATAGGTTTAAGCTTGGGCGCCATAACACTTTGTTGACTATTAGGAAAGATTTTCTAATGATAGGCATGATTTGGCTAGTAGAAGAATCAGACTAGAGAAGTTGTGAAGAATCTCCTGTTGCTGCGTTATTTGAATCTGAGACTAGATGAGCCCTTGGCAAGGATGGGTAGTGTAGCAGTCATTCCTTCTTAGTAGGAAATTAGCCTAGATAACCTGTGAAGCCCCTACAGTTCTCTGATAATGCAGGATATGTTTTTGAAATTAACTACTAGCTGCATTCGTTTCAGGGTGTGTGTTTTTTACTATGGATAGGAGTGAATAATAAGTTTTCTAATGCAGGTCACATTGAAGCGCAAAAGGACTGCCGCAGTTTAGTACTGAAAGAGAAATGATGCAGCCTCAGGAGTAATAAATGAAAGTAATCAGTACTTGCCTATCTTCCATCACTTAAATAGAAGAAAGAGAAAGCTTATATTGGAGCCTAGTGTATATGTAATGCTGCTAAACTTTACCATGCTTAAGAGGTTTGGTGTGGACCACAGGCCTATGTGCTTCCTTCCCCCTGTTTTAACCATGGTTTATTGCACTAGTGCTGACCATAATTAATACTAACCAGAGCTATTTTTTCTAGAAGAGGTGCCAAAAATAACCGTGGACGCCTCCCTTGTTCTCTTATAATGGCAATGGCGCCCACCTGAGAAGTGCCAGAACTGAGTTCTGACTGGGGGGAAAAGCCCTGACACCAGTTAGGTTTCACATCTTAACCAAGGTTTGAAGCAGGTTTGCCATCCCTGGTTCAGAGAGAACATGGTTATATATGTTCTTAAACATATATATATGGATGGTCTCCTTCTTTGGAGGTCTTTAAGCAGAGGCTTGACAACCATATGTCAGGAGTGCTCTGATGGTGTTTCCTGCTTGGCAGGGGGTTGGACTCGATGGCCCTTGTGGTCTCTTCCAACTCTATGATTCTATGATTCTATGATTCTATGGTTCTTAAACCATAAACATATGGTTCTTAAAAATATATGAACGTTCAGTAGAGCCAACATCTCTTTCCTTGTTTAGAATGGGGCTGAAAATGCAAAAGCCCCCATCAAAATCTGTGGTAACTTCCCATAAACATACACGCAGAAGTAAAAAATTAATATATATTCTGGCCTTTTGGTTGCAAATGTAGCATGCTGTGAAAGCACACATTATTTTTTATGTGTATAAAGTTTAGCTGCTTTCTTTTGAACTTAAAAATTAGCAAAGAGAAGCATGTTCGTGTGTATAATATATCTGTGGTTTTTTTTTCCTGGAGCACTGATTGCAGGGAAGTTACCATAACTTTCAGTGTACAAAGGCAAAAGACATGAAACAAAATTTAGATTAATCAGCTTTCAATTAGCCTTTGAAGTGCTTTTAAATCATCATTTTAATATACTCATTCTGAACTTGATTTACATTCATTTGCAGACTTCAAACATCAAGTCCCTGGCTAATTCCAGAGTAAATTCTAATGTTTGACAGAATGTCCCTGAAATGTACAATAGATCTGTGTGTTTTAATAATGTCCATAAGGAATCAAATCATTTCAAGCTCAAGCATTTGGGGGTAATATGTTTCAGCAATTAAATTAGCTTTAAAAACATTTTGCTGGACCTCCTTTGGACGTCAAGGTGGCTCGTACCTTGATTCACTTTCACCTACAGAAAGTTAATTTGTCACAACACACGTTGAGGGCTGTGTGTACACACGCACACGCACGCCGGAACGATCTCTTTGAGAAACACTTTTTAAATGTGAGAATGGCAGGTAAGAGAGAGCATTATGGAGGTTCATAAAATAATACATGTTTTGAGAAAAGTGGAGGTTCCCCCCCCCCTTCTGTTCTCGTAATAGTAGTGCCTAGTGGTCATCCGGCGATACCGATTGATTCAGGATGGTAGCAAGTGAGTAATTTTTCACACAACAGTGTGCAGGGTTAACTGCCGCAAGACACCGTACTGGATTGTTAAAAAAACAGAAAGCATTAAAACAGGACCAGACCAGACACATAAAGCTCTCAGTGGCTATTAATCATGGTGTCTATATGCTATTTCCAGCTTCAGGGGTGCTTTGCCTCTCAGTGCTGGTTGCCGGAGAGTAAGAGGGAGAAAGAGCTCTTTCCTTCATGTCTTGCTTGTGGCCACTGTGGGGAAAAACGCTGGAAGAGATGGATTTTAGGTCTGATCCAGGAAGGCTGTTCTTAGGTTCACACCTGCTGAGTTTGATTATACATAGAATTGTAGAGTTGGAAGGGACCCCAATGGTCATCTAGTCCAACCCCCTGCAGTGTAGGTATCTCAACTAAAGCATCCATAACAGATGACCACACAACCTCTGCTTAAAAACCTCCAAGGAAGGAGAGCCTACAACCTCCTGAGGGAAACCGTTTCACTGTTGAATAGCTCTTACTGTCAGAAAGTGCTTCCTGACGTTTAGTCGGAATCTCCTTTCTTGCAACTTGAAGCCCTTGGTTCGAGTCCTACCCTCCGGAGCAGGAGAAAACAAGCTGTGCTCCATCTTGTATGGAAAAGTGGATCTTGCACAACTGAGCTATCATTTAAAGGGCCACACATTAAAAACAGTAGGATAGACTCCTCCCTATCCTATTTAAACACTCAGGTGCCAGGTGTGTGAAAGTAACTTTAGCTGCATTATTTAAATAGGTATAGGTCTGCAGTCTTTGTTTTGTTGAGGAAGAGGTTGGCATATGGCTAATATAAAATTCTTCTTTCCCCGCTAAAACATCCAACATCACAATCCTGTGCAAGCCTACTTGGAAGTACTTATGTTGCAAATTGCCCTGTGATCTTTGAATGAAGGGCAGTATATAATTATAGCATTGGCGGTTCGAATCCCTGCGACGGGGTGAGTTCCCGTTGCTCGGTCCCTGCTCCTGCCAACCTAGCAGTTCAAAAGCACGTCAAAGTGCAAGTAGATAAATAGGTACTGCTCTGGCGGCAAGGTAAACGGCGTTTCCGTGTGCTGCTCTGGTTCGCCAGAAGCGGCTTAGTCATGCTGGCCACATGACCCGGAAGCTCTCTCGGCCAATAAAGCGAGATGAGCACCGCAACCTCAGAGTCAGTCACGACTGGACCTAATGGTCAGGGGTCCCATTACCTTTATATTATATTATATTATATTATATTATATTATATTATATTATATTAATAATAATTTATGGAATTCGGTGGGTGTCAGGGACTGGGCAGAGGAGGAATGGTGGAGACCTGACCCTTCCAGAGGAGAAGAAGACAGTTCAGAATTACAAAAGGGGTTTGAGGGAGGTCATAGCTCAGAGGAAGATGAGGGGGAAAGTTGGGAAATAATGGGAGAAGAGGAGGAGGCAGAGCCGGAGCAGCTGGCTGACACATTATCACCAGATAGTGACACGTTATCACTATTCCAGACCCACCATCTCCCAGAACCCACCAAGCCTTAAAAGTAGGAAAGCAAAGGTCTCAGTTCCACTCATAGAAGAGATGATGAATGAGGAAGTGGGAGAGAAGGGGAGGGGAGATTTACTCAGGACAACGCCATTATTCCAAGAGGCTGCATTCCCAAGCCTCTCTCTGTAAATATTAAATAAAAAAGCAGATGGCAAGGACTTTTCCTTGTCTTATCTGTTCCTGGCAACCTGCCGTGGGCATTGGTTCCCCTGCCACCTGACAGTGGGTCCTTCTCCCAGTTGTGTGAGTATTTGGTGGCAGCTTGAATGGTCTCACTTCTCACAAATTCCTATTGCAAATATATTCTTCAAATATTTCACAGCCAGTTTGTTCTATATATGTGTTCTGTAAACATGTGAAAGCACAGAGATAGGTAAGGGGGTAAAACTTCCTACCAGGTTTTTTTTTTTTTTTTGAGGAGAAGCTGTCAACACCAGCTGGTTTATAATCACAATATAAAAGAAACCTAAGAAGAACATATGCCCACCAGGATTTTTTTTTAAGACCATCGCCTTGCCTAACCTTAATGCAACACTAGTTTGTGATAGTTTTCAGTGTGTTCTGTGAAGTGCGTTTTAATAATAGTGTGTCAGGTTTTAATGGGGCTTTGTTTCTGCTGTCAAAGTACTGTTACGCCAGGTGCAGACTTTTGTGAAATAAATACAGATAACTCTTTAGTAGTTTCTGAGGAGTGAGGAGACTTGCTGGGGGGTGGGGGTAGAGAGAGAGTGCTATTCTGATCACGCCCACAGCGGTTCTAATTTATCCCTGCTCTAGAAAACATGTCGTTTTACTTCTCTGAGCACAGGGAGCATAGATGAAGATATATAGCACATCGAAATACGTTGCCTTGGTGTACGCAGACGATATTTTACCTATCTACACGTGTGCACACATACATATTGGGTAATACTATTTGCATTCTGCCGCTGGAAATAAATTCCCCTCCTTGCTGGATCCGGCCAAATAAACCACCCTGTTCTGTTTTCACATGCCACTGGGAAGTTGATGGGGAGCAGTTTTGGGGATGGGGAGCAGTTGGGGAGCAGTTTGATGGTGACGGTCATCTTCTCTCACGTATCTACCCTATCGATTCTGATAGGCACTAATATTATATGCTACCTTGAGGAGTAGAGGCAGCATGTCTTTTAATACCAGTTGCAGGGAACAAAAGTAGGAGAGGGTCTCTGCATTCTGCATGTGGGCTTCCTATAGATTGGTAACTTTGGGAAACCAGATGCTGAACTGCACATCTGTCCTTGCAGGGCTATTCTTCTGCGTTCTTAGGAAAATGCTTTATTCATTCATAATTTTTTAATTTTTTTTAATTATTAAAGTTCTTACGTTACATCATTAGACATTGTCATATTACATCACAAAACTTATTATACTGTAATTTTCAGCCTGTATGTATACTTTATATAGGGTACATAAAGAAAAAAGAAAAAGAAAAAACCCAAAAATAAAAAGCTATTCCAAACTTACTCCAAAATCATATATATACCAACATTTTGGACTTCCTGTCTATCCCGTTGTATATTCCTTTTTTTTACAAATGAAAGTACTTTTATTATTGTATATTTCTTTACATTTTATCTAATACATCCCTATATCAATATGTACCCTTGGTCTTGTTTCTCAATTCAGTCTCTCTCCAACGTCAATCGAATGCTTGCATAGATAGTGAACCTTTACCTTTTTTTGAACATATATCTTATATCTATCCCACTTTTCCATAAATTTTTGTTTTGAGTTGCCTCTCAGGCTATTTGTCAGCTGTGCCATTTCAGCAAATTCTTGTAGCTTGTTATGCCAATCCGTAATTGCCCGGACTCCTTCTTCCTTCCACCCCTTTGCCACCAAAGTCCGGGCTGCTTTATTTATTAATGCGTTTTTAAACAAACACACCCTCTGCTTTCCTTACTTTTTTTTAAGAAACAAAAACGCAGCTCTCAGAATGCACACATTTGAAACATTGAAATGACATAATTTGGCCCATTTCGCCCATACCTCCCTCTAGCGACAGCTTAAGGACTGGGAGCAGCTCTGGGGAAATGAATGATCTGGTATGACATTGTGATGGAAAGGAAGAATGTGAGACACTTGCCATTTTCACTGGTAGGTTGTCCTTTGCCATATATAGTTTCACCACATAGTTTCACTGAATGTTATATTGTTATTCCCTGTGGGAAACATAAAAATGCAAATAACGACATCTAAAGCCTAGATTAAAACAACAGAGAATAAAATAATAGAATAATAGAATCAGAACTGTAGAGTTGGAAGGGACTGCGAGGGTCATCTGGTCCAGTCCCCAGCAATGCAGGAATCTCAACTAAAGCATCCATGACAAATGGCCACCCAACCCCTTCTTAAAACCTCAAATGAAGGCGAATCCATAACTTTCTGAAGGAGTGAACAGTGGAAAATGTTAGGACAGCAAGGGCCCCGTGAAATAAAACCATTTTGACCTGAAACTTAGCAGGCACAGTGTTGGTGTTTGGGGTATTTTACGCATTTGAAGTGGACTCCATTGGTACTTGTTCAGTTTGTGTGATTTTTTTCTCTCTCCTCTCCTAAGCCCTGCCATCGTTTTCCTCATTAATGTTGACTAGTAATACTATTCCCTTAGTACTACCTTTTTGCTGCTAGGGCTGGAGTTGACTGTTCCTAACACACACAATTGATAGTGTAATTTTTTATTGGTGTGGATTTTTTTTCTTCCACAGAAATCCAACCATACCAAAAGGGTGAAGACTCTGAGGTAAACATTTACCTCAGAGGACAACATTTAGGAGTATTTATGCATCTTAGAACTTAAAAGAGAGCCAATGTAGTTCAGTGCGTGGAGCCCTCAATTCAATTTCCTGCTTGGCCATAAAGCTGGCGGAGATTGGCTTTGGGGAAATTACTCTGTCTCTCTGAGTAACCTTGAGGCCAGAACTACACATTTAGATTCCACCTCATATCTTAAAACCTCAGCTGCCACTTCTCTTCTGCAAGGTGGCATTGGGTGGGAGAGAAGTGATACGTGAAACACCCCCCCCCAAAAAAAAAAAGAATGTACCAAGAATTTTGTGTTTTCACTAAATGCTGAACACTTAACTCAAGCCATTCTAGAGGAGCTGTGGGTCATGAATTTTATTGTATCTTACCAATTACAATGACATTTGCCTTTTATTCTCTTGCACACTGCTTTGAGATTTTTAGATGTTAAGCAATTGTTGTTGTTGTTGCTTTGTCCTTCCTCTGCTCCCTGCTTTTGCCTACAGCCTTGCCCCCCCCCCCCGCCAATGCCTAAGCTAGGACTTCAACTCAGATATTTCATCACAAGGTGAAGGTCGATCATGTAGCTATCTTTTTATAAGATGAGATGAGATGAAATAAAAATATTGTGTCTCTGAAAGGTAAAGGGACCCCTGACCATTAGGTCCAGTCGTGACCGACTTTGGGGTTGCGGCGCTCATCTCGCTTTATTGGCCGAGGGAGCCGGCGTACAGCTTCCGGGTCATGTGGCCAGCATGACTAAGCCGCTTCTGTTCTGGCGAACCAGAGCAGTGCACAGAAACGCCGTTTATCTTCCCGCAGGAGCGGTACCTATTTATCTACTTGCACTTTGACATGCTTTCGAACTGCTAGGTTGGCAGGAGCAGGGACCGAGCAATGGGAACTCACCCCGTCGCAGGGATTCGAACCGCCGACCTTCTGATCGGCAAGTCCTAGGCTCTGTGGTTTAGACTGTTCCTAATTTCTTGGAATAAAGTGGGTGAGAGAGCTGGTTCAGAAACTGCACACCCTCCAAGTGTTCCTATTTTCCAGGGGCAGTCCCAGATTTACAGAAGCCGTCCCAGTTTAAGATTTGATCCTGGAATGTCCTGGTTTTCCTTAGGACGTTCCTATTTTCATCAGAGAAATGTTGGAGGGTATAAAGTTATGCAGCCTCCAAGCCATCGGAAAGCAACATTGTATTGGGAAGTTTTTCTTTTAATGTTTAATGTTTTATTATGTTTTCATATATGTTGGAAGCTGGTCAGAGTGGCTGGGGCAACACAATCAAAAGAGGGTAATAATAATAATAATAATAATAATAATAATAATAATAATAATAATAATAATAATAATAATAATAGTTGTTGTTGTTGTTGTTGTTGTTGTTGTTGTTGTTGTTGTTGTTGTTGTTGTTGTTGTTGTTGTTGTTGTTGTTGAATAGGACGTCCCTATTTTCATCAGAGAAATGTTGGAGGATATGACATGACCGTGATCCATATGCAGTATGGATCAAGTCCTTTGTGTGTGAATTTCTCAGAATGGATGGAGTGATTTCTGCCATGGCAGCAACTTGAAAAAGTGCCATTGACCATCACAAAAACCTTCTTGGCTGCATGTGAGCTCACTATGTAGAAGTGATGGTTCAGGACTCAAACGCAACCACAAACCGCTCCTCCAACAGCCGCCACACAAAGGCCGCTCTCTTATGAGAATGGTTCCTGTGTAAATCAGCAAAAGGGTCCCTGCGTCTAAGTGCTTCCCCTAACAGCTTTTTGCATATTTTTCTGCTCTTCTCATCCTTGTATCAATTATCATGCCAAATCTGTTTATATTGCAGTAAAACCTTGTAAAAACACAGTCCAAGACATCAAACGCTTCACAGCCCGGTTCTCTTTTTCTTTCTTTTTCTACCTCCTGCTGGTAGCTCACCATTTGAATTTATAATATATTCTTCTTTGGCATTATCAGAATGATTTTCACAGCAGCCTGGTCTGGTGTGCCAGAAAACAATGGAGCTATGTGGGCAGCAGAACCAGAACATTGGCAAAGCTGTGTGTAATACGGTTGAATTGACCTGGCCTGCATTTCTGGCTGATTCATCATAGGAACATACCTGATCCTCCTTTCATCCCCCCCCCCCATTCGTTCAAGAATGGAAGACATCAAAAGTTTTGGGAAAATAGGACAAAAATCTGCTAAAAATGCTGCTGTGCGTGACTGCCAGAGATACAGCCTTAGGACTCCAATGAGCCAGAAGGGTTTAACACAATATCATAAGGGGCAGCCTGGAGGGCATTCTGTGTCAGGGCAATTGATATGATTTGGCGCAGACGCACACTGCTATTTCTGCAATCACAGTTGGGCCATTGGTGACATTGTAAAAACAGAGTTATGGTTGGATGCTGTGCCCTTTGCCCTGGTCCTCCAGCATTATTTTAAGCAAGTGGAGATAGGACTGTTATGAGGGAAAGGCAAGGAGCTTTGTAGTAGTGTGCTTTAATCCCATTTCACACGTTTCCCAGGTTTGGTCCTGAGACGAAGAACTCCTGTGTTGAGCTCTCCACACTTCAGCCTTGGCTGGAGCTGGTTTCAGGTCTGCATGCGAGGGCACTAGCTCAAAATGGTGTTCCCAACCCAACAAGAGGCAGATTCACCACAGTGGCTGTAACAATGAGACCTGTGCTTTCTTGGAAATAAGTTCATCTGAAATAAGTTGGCCTTTTTTCTAAGCCAATGTGCCCAGCGAAAGGGCAAAAAGCAGCAGTTTGACTGCTCACTGGGGCAGGATATGCTGATGATGGTAAGATTGTACCGACTGCCAATTAGCGACTAGGCTAGGTTCAGTGTGCTGGTTTTGGTGTATAAAAGCCCTATGCAGCAGGGGACCAGGATAGTGGTGTTAAATTCTCGAGAATAAACTTTTGGAGAATGTTCTCGATTAATGAGACTATTAGAGAATTTTCATTTAAAATAGGAGAATATCAAATTAAAAAGTAAAACATATTTTATAGTTAAAGTTAAACCGTTCTAAGGTGATGGCACCAGTAATTGTCATGTTAAGATTTGGTATAAGGAAACTCAGTCAAATCATATTTTATTCTTCCATTAGAACATGTACATGTTATAGGACAAGTCAAAAAATACAATTGGCATGTTAAGGTTTGATACAAGTAAATTCAAAAATAGGCTGTCCTGTGCTTCTAATAGCTCTAATAATAATAATAATAATAATAATAATAATAATAATAATAATAATAATTTATTATTTATACCCCACCCATCTGGCTGGGCCTCCCCAGCCACTCTGGGCGGCTTCCATAGAAAACAGAAATACAGTAAAATATCACACGTTAAAAACTTCCCTGAACAGGGCTGCCTTAAGATGTCTTCTGAATGTCAGGTAGTTGTTTATCGCTTTGACATCTGCTGGAAGGGCGTTCCACAGGGCGGGCGCCACTACCGAGAAGGCCCTCTGCCTGGTTCCCTGTAGCTTTGCTTCTCGCAATGAGGGAACCGCCAGAAGGCCCTCGGCGCTGGACCTCAGCGTCCGGGCAGAATGATGGGGGTGGAGACGCTCCTTCAGGTATACTGGACCGAGGCCGTTTAGGGCTTTAAAGGTCAGCACCAACACTTTGAATTGTGCTCGGAAACGTACTGGGAGCCAATGTAAGTCTTTCAAGACCGGTGTTATATGGTCTCGGCGGCCGCCCCCAGTCACCAGTCTAGCTGCCGCATTCTGGATTAGTTGTAGTTTCCGAGTCACCTTCAAAGGTAGCCCCACGTAGAGCGCATTGCGGTAGTCCAAGCGGGAGATAACCAGAGCATGCACCACTCTGGCGAGACAGTCCGCAGGCAGATAGGGTCTCAGCCTACGTACCAGATGGAGCTGGTAAACAGCTGCCCTGGACACAGATTTGACCTGTGCCTCCATGGACAGCTGTGAGTCCAAAATGACTCCCAGGCTGCGCACCTGGTCCTTCAGGGGCACAGTTACCCCATTCAGGACCAGGGAATCCTCCACACCTGCCCGCCTCCTGTCCCCCAAAAACAGTACTTCTGTCTTGTCAGGATTCAACCTCAATCTGTTAGCCGCCATCCATCCTCCAACCGCCTCCAGACACTCCTCCAACCGCCTCCAGACACTCACGCAGGACCTTCACCGCCTTCACTGGTTCTGATTTAAAAGAGAGGTAGAGCTGGGTATCATCCGCATACTGATGAACACCCAGCCCAAACCTCCTGATGATCTCTTCCAGCGGCTGCATGTAAATGTTGAAAAGCATGGGGGAGAGGACAGAACCCTGAGGCACCCCACAAGTGAGAGCCCAGGGGTCTGAACACTCATCCCCCACCACCACTTTCTGAACACGGCCCAGGAGGAAGGAGCGGAACCACTGTATAACAGTGCCCCCAGCTCCCAGCCCCTCAAGACGGTCCAGAAGAATGCTATGGTCGATGGTATCAAACGCCGCTGAGAGATCCAGCAGAACTAGGAAACAGCTCTCACCTTTGTCCCTAGCCCGCCGGAGATCATCAACCAGTGCGACCAAGGCAGTTTCAGTCCCATGATGAGGCCTGAATCCCTAACACTTAATAATTGTTTTGGTGACTAAAACACAGCTTGATAAACAAAACTATACGCATACATATAAAAAAGAAGCCATTAACATTAAATATATTATCATTATATGATAATATATTTCAGTATGTCAATCTCTGGTAAATGGCACCTTGTACCATTGAATGGCACTGAAAAAACCAGTTACTGGCACTAAATAAAAATATAGGCCACCTCACATGCTGTTACACATAATTGTATAGGCCTAGGTACTTTGAGTGTATAAAGCATTAAAGCTACTTTCTGTAAAAATAAATAAATAAATCACACTCTATGGCCAAGGGTATAAAATTGCTAAGAATAATTTCACACCAAAATAGAAAAAAGGCTATTACATATAGTTGAAATACATATGAATTCAAATGTTCATCAAATTAAATGAATAGCATTTTTTTTAAAAAAAAGTTTTCTGTAGCTCACATTTCAGAACTGCCAATGGTGAATGACACAATGCCCAGTAATGTAACTGGATTAAAACAAAACAAAACATTATTCATTACTTACACTGGCAGTATCACAGCTTGACTTATTATTTACTAGATTTTTTAAATGTGGGTTGTAAAACTGGTTCTTCCATTAGAATTTACAGTTTGTGGAAAATATTCTCCAAGAGAATTTTCTAGCAGAGAATTTTCTCCAGAGAATATTCTCACCTCACATACCTAGACCAGGATACCTGAAATCACTGTGCTTTTCAGGTGAGGGCTTCCTAAAGATACCATCTCATCAGGATGTCCGTTCTGCACAATAAAGGGATCATGCCTTTAGTGTTGTGGCTCCTACCCTTTGGAATTCCCTCCTGTTAAATATTAGAAAGGAGACGTCCCTGTTGCCTTTTCAGCACCTACTGAAGACCTTCCTCTTCCAACAAGCCTTTTAAGTTGAAATCTTTCCCGGTCTGCATATAGGTTGGAACTGTTTTTAAGATATTGCATCACTTGTATATATACCAGCCTGGTGGGATGTGCATTTAATTAATTAATAGTAGTAGTAATTAAGTAATTAATTATAACTTCCACTCTAATGGTTCACTGGGTTTTTAGCTTAGTTAGTTAGCAGTTCCATTTTGGTACCATGCCTAAAACAGAAATATTTGTCATTGTTATGTGGTTTCATAAATAAACCATTATGTAATTTATTAGAGAAGTACACTATGCTGGTGCTCCTTTCTAAACCAATGATAATCTGCCTGCGTGTTGTGGCACTTCCTCCATCCCACCCACCCCCATATGGCAGAGGTTAGGGGGCCAAGTGGCCCTGGAACCAAGAACTCTGGAATGGGGATTACATGGATAATAATAATAATAATAATAATAATAATAATAATAATAATAATAATAATAATAATAATAATAATAATAATTTATTATTTGTACCCCGCCCATCTGGCTGGGTTTCCCCAGCCACTCTGGGCGGCTTCCATAGAAACCAAAAATACAGTAAAATATCACAGATTAAAAACTTCCCTGAACAGGGCTGCCTTAAGATGTCTTCTGAATGTCAGGTAGTTATTTATCGCTTTGACATCTGATGGGATTTTCTGCAGCAGGATCCCTTCCACTGTGAGCAAGAAGAGACCAGCAGCATGCCACCTAGTCAGCTGTTCCAAACACATATATGAAATTTAAAAGGGAGCCAAGACCAAAGAGGATTGTCACATAAAGAAGATGTCTAGGTCTTGCTTACTCCTTCTAGGGGGTATTCTAGTCATCATGGGAATGGAGGATCACGGGGAGATAAGAGACCTGGAAGGATCAATGCTCCCATAGGTTTTAGAAACTTAAAAAAGGTGCTGTACATCTCGTTCCCATGAGACCCTTCTCTGTAAGATGAGAAAGGAGGGCCTCAGAGCAGCAGGGGGAGCCAGATTTTATCTCTGCTTTCTCTGGTTGTTTTCGTCAATGGAGAAACAAGCCCTGGTTGAGAGGATATATCATGGGTAGGCAAACTAAGGCCCGGGGGCCGGATCTGGCCCAATCGCTTTCTCAATCCGGCCCGCGGACGGTCCGGGAATCAGTGTGTTTTTACATGAGTAGAATGTGTCCTTTTATTTAAAATGCATCTCTGGGTTATTTGTGGGGCATAAGAATTCGTTCATATTTTTTCCCCAAAATATAGTCCGCCCCCCCCCACAAGGTCTGATTGTCAGTGGACTGGCCTCCTGCTGAAAAAGTTTGCTGACCCCTGGGATATATGATAGCCATCTTCAAACATCTAAAGTGCTAATACATGGAAGATGGAGCAAGCTTGTTCCGGAGGCCAAGACACAAATGAATGGATTCAAGTTAAAAGAAAGGTGATTCTGACTAAATATCAGGAAGGGCTTTCTGACAGTAAAAGGTGTTTGATAGTGGAACAGCCTCCTTCTCCTTCCTTGCAGGTTTTTAAGCAGAGGTTGGATGGCCATCTGTCATGGATACTTAAGTTGAGGTTCCTTCATTTGAGGGGGCTGGACTAGATTACGCTTGGGGTGCTTTCCAACTCTACAATTCTATGATTCTCTTTTTTCTCAATAATGTCCCAGTATCTTTGACAGAGGCTTGAAATTTCTGGAATGTCTTATCAAGCCTGAGAGGCACTGCCATAAAGCATTAATAGCTTGTGTACAATGAAGATTTGATGGGAATGGGGTTTTGGCCAGGTGTGAATTGCCTGCATCTGTAGGATTTTAGGACCAGACAAGTATTTGGGATGCTCTCCAAAAAGACATTTTGGTGGTGTGGATTCTTTTGTTTTTGATTGATTGGGTCAGACTGGAAATTCTTGCCTCTGGAGAAACAGGCCTATCGGGCAGTAATGAAGGAGGTGTGCTGGAGAGGGGACCAATTAGGATTGAGAATAAAATGTGGTTTAGCAGTAAGGAATTCAGAATGCCCTGCAGTTCCCATTGAAGCCATAGCAATTTCTTGGCTGAAAAAAGGAGCACATATAAAGGGAACTGCATGACTACAAATGAGGTCATAATCTGCCCTATCATAACCTTTATTGCTCATAATTATTCTTTAGAAGCGAACACAAATGACTTTCTATGCCCAGGGTTAATATTTAGGATTCACAGGGTGCAGTGGATTATTACTATTGTTGTTGTTTTATTTTGACTTGCAAATGAAGAACGTTTTATTTTAAACATCTGGTTCTGATAACAACACACCCACTGTGCCAGGTTTTTTAGACACTTTTCAGAGCAAATCAGCTCTCCTGCATTAGCCTGTCTGACTCAATAAATTGCTACTGACCTGTCTCTCCCGGGCATTGTGAAATGCTTTGCTAATTAGTTAATGTTTGTGCAGTGCTCAACGCTGTAAAACACAGAGAAGTACTAAGCACAGCTTTATTACGCCCATCCCTTCTGACTATCCTAAAGATAGCTGTTGTTTCATTTCTGCAACGATCTGCAGAGCAGATATCAAGCCAGTTGGTGGCTGAGGGCTGTGCATTTCACATCAGAAGAATGTCAAGCACTCCCACCCAGCCATCATTGTTCTCTTTTAGTTTTATGTCTGGACTTGTAAAGATACCTGACAGCACCCACCACTGTGTATAAAAGGTTAGCCCAGGAGAGGCTAGTTAGGATAATGCATCCTTCAAATCTTTCCTTACAGTGAGATTTCAGTGTCATTGGGATACAGCACTTCAGGTTGTGCCATGTAAGGTACTAAAATAAGTGTGTCCTAAACTGTTTCTTCTCAGAGGTGCATGCCACGTGACATAGCTCAGAGCCGTCAGTGGCAGCAGATAGCTTTCCATTGGTAGGCAAACCGAGGCCCGGGGGCCAGATCCGGCCCAATCACCTTCTAAATCCGGCCTGCGGACAGTCCAGGAATCAACCTGTTTTTACACGAGTAGAATGTGTCCTTTTATTTAAAATGCATCTCTGGGTTATTTGTGGGGCATAGGAATTCGTTCATCGCCCCCCCCCAAAAAATATATAGTCCAGCCCCTTCACAAGGTCTGAGGGACAGTGGATTGGCCCCCTGCTGAAAAAGTTTGCTGACCCTTTTTGGATAGCCAAAAAATAATCTGTGTGGCCTCAGCGCAGTTTCAAGTATCAGAACTTGTGTGCCGGTGCAAACTGCAGCTCAGAGCATAGATATTTAGTTTGGAAACAGGTGGTTGCATCCAACGTTAGTTGTGCTCAGAGTAGACCCGTTGAAATTAATGGACATGGCCGACATAGGCACATTAACTTTAGTGGGTTTGCTTTGAAGGAAATCTGATATCACAATGCATCAGATTGCAAGCAAAGATATGGCTTGCAAGGCACCAACGATCAGCTGATTGTCGGAGCTTATGAATCCCAGTATGTAGCACTCCGCAAGATGCAATAAATCAGCTGAACGCCTTGCACGGGGCTTCACAAGACCCCATGATCATTGGCCCTGTTGAGAAGTGTTTTTCGGACTGTTATGGACTGGGCTGCAAGGCTGTCATAGCACTTTGCAGGCACCAACAATAGGGTGAATGATGGTGCCTGGAAAGTCCATTTTGGCTCAGCTAACTTTCTCCCTGCCGCACACCTGACATCAGTTGCAGGGCAGGTGGGTGTGGCTTGGCTGAAATGCCCTTGTGGGCCAGATGGGGCTGCTTGTTGGGCTTCGTTAGGCCAGTGGCCTGGAGGTTCCCCAGCCCTGTTTTATTTTATTATTATTTGTTAATAAAATCAATATTTTAATAACAACTTTCAAAACGTGTCAGTTTACCAGATGCTTGTTAGTTACACCGGTGCCGCCTCATTCATTGACAAGGACAGCTAGGAGCTAGGAGCATTTTGAGCAGCTGGTTAGAATGCTTTGCCCAGACATTATGTCTCTTTAAAGAGAAGGCTTATCTTTAAAGAAAGAAATGCGAACTTGCAGGGAACGGACCTAGAATGTTTCTGAGCCTGGCTCTCACAAGCAATCTGAATGACTATATTTTGATCACCATGCATAATTGTGTTTCTCCCCAGTAGGGATGCCACCTGGCTGACAAACGGATATTCCCAGCAAATCAACTGAACCAACCAACCAACCAACCAAACAAACAAACAAACAAACAAACATATAAGGGCATTGCAGCTCCTTCACCAGTGTATTAGATGATTTGCCATGCACCACATCTGTCTGAGAGGTGCACAGTATCCTGTTCGTTGTACTTTTCGAGCAGCGCTTCTGTCATATTCCATAGCGATAAAGATAATAATAAAAAAAATAAATGACACTTTTATAGCGTCTTTCAACCTGAAGGATCACAAAGAGCTTTGCACACTATAAAAATGGATATACAAACAATACAAGAGGATGGTTTTACCTGCCCCTTGGGCATAGCTGCTGCAGAGGTGGAACCCAGCAAAATGGACTACTGTAACACAGTAGTCGAGAAATAAGGAAATAAACAGAAGCCAGATAAAAACTGCATGGGAAGCGAAGCATGCAGAGGGGCTCCAAAACTCAGGGGTTTTGCCAGCATTTTTAAATCCTTAATGTTTGCTTTCTTCTTTCCTAGTAACAGCTATCTTTACTGGGTCACAGTATCGCTTCTCGGCCTTTTGGCTAAGATCAAGTGCAGTATCCTTACTGGGTCAAGCAGTGACCTGCCTAGTCTATGAAGAGCAAGATGCTCTAACCAGGAGCAGCTTACAGATAAAATATGCCAGTGATCTGGCATACTGTCTTATGGTCACACATGTTTATCTTTCTTTTTACTCATCTATTCTTTTTAAACACCAGTTTAGCAGTGAATTCCACAATCTGAATATGTATGGCTTGTGTGAAGAAGGGCTTCTTTTTATTTTAAGTTGTTTCATCTGTCCTTGGAGTTTTGAGAAAGAATAAATTTCTATTAGCTTTTTCCATGGCTTTGATAATTTTATAAATCTCTATTCTCTCTCTCTCTCTCTCTCTCTCTCTCTCGTTTTTATCTTTTTAAAAACTAACACATCTGAATTCCTCAACCTTTTCTCCATATGAAAGATGATAATCATCCATCATAATTCTAGTTGCCCTCTCCTGTATGTTCTCCAAACTCTGTGCCCTGTTTTTATTTAGAAATGTGTTAATCAAGTCAAAAGTCAAGAAAAAAACAATAGGAAGCTCAAACTGGAATAATAATATAATATAAAGCATTTACTAGTAAATCTGCAAATGCAGCTACCTCATTCTTCAACGTAGAATCCACATCATTTATAAACAAATTCTCCATTTGTTACTACCTTCTAATTTCTGGTCCCAGTCCAGCTAAAGTTAGCTGGAAGTAAGTCCCACCAAAAACAAAGGGACTTGACGTTAGTTATGACTAACTTGTCACAAGTTGACCAAGCCTCATTAGCTCCTTCCCAAACCAGTATCACCTCTCCTCCTGGTTTGAAAAACCCACAGTGATAGGAGTGTCACTGGCTAATTCAGAAGGAGGTTTATAGATAATGATGACTATTTCATTTGAGCCCGAGGCTGGAGGACTGGAGATTTTAGTCAAAGCTGAAGACCAGGTGACATCCACTGACAGCATCCTTGCTGGGCATGAAGTGGTATTACAAATTATGGACGATCAGAACCAAAATACCTAACACATAGAGATTTGCAGATCAGACCTGACTATTTATAACAATCCATTGGATGTACAGTGGTACCTTGGTTTACAACCATGATCCGTTCCGGAGGTCAGTTTGTAAACCAAAACAGGTTGTAACCCAAGGTACGCTTTCTCCAATGGGGCCTCCAAAAGAAATTTGTTAGCGGATCTCTCTGTGCATATGTATATTTACTTCAAAGACCAAAAGAGCTGAAAATAGGGTGTAGTAGATAGTAGTGTTTAGCTTTGTTTTGTGAGTGGAGTCATAAACACTTCATTACTTTGAACTGTGTGGGAGAGGAGTTTCTTCCCCTTAACAGAGGACTCTGGAAGAAGCTGGGAGCAGGAGATCTCTGAAGACTCTGCTCTTCTGATGCATCTCACTGGTTGAGGAATAGTGAACTAGGAGGGAGAGACAATTCTGATATCTTTACGCTTCCATCACATGAAGTGATGCCAAATGAAACTTTTAAAATTGATTTGGAGAAGAAGAATCTGTTCTCAGAAGCGCAGCTGATATGAGACAAGACGTTTTGATCCCGAGCAGACTGGTGCAGGACATTACCTTCCTCTTAGTGCCTGTTAGGATCTCACGCATCTCCAGCAGCACACTGTGTTCCTTTGAGGGAAGAGATATCCAGGGGAGAGAGGAAAGCTCCTAGCTGTGCAACAGGGAAATGCCAACCAGCAAAGCAAATGTATCTCTAGCGAGGTAGCTCCTAGCACACGTTCTGCGGTGGAGATCGATAGGGCAATTGCACGTTGCTCCTTCAGATAACAGCTGGAGTTTTGAAGAAGGGCACAACTTCAGAGACAGGAAAGGAATAATTCAAGGAAAGAAACACTACAAGCCTGCCAGAGGCCTTAGCAGCAACAGTAGAAGAGAATGAAAGTATTCTGCTTCGTAAGAATCCAGTAATTACCGGCTTTTTTGCTCTATAAGACTCACTTTTTCCTTCCTAAAAAGTAAGGGGAAATGTGTGTGCATCTTATGGAGAGAATGCAGGCTGCACAGCTATCCCAGAAGCCAGAACAGCAAGAGGGATTGCTGCTTTCACTGCACAGTGATCCCTCTTGCTGTTCTGGCTTCTGAGATTCAGAATATTTTTTCCCCTTGTTTTCCTCCTCCAAAAACTAGGTGCGTCTTGTGGTCTGGTGCGTCTTATAGAGCGAAAAATACGGTATATACTGGTATGGTATAAGAGGGACGCAAGTGGGACTGTGGGTTAAACCACAGAGCCTAGGACATACCGATCAGAAGGTCGGCGGTTCAAATCCCCACGATGGGTGAGCTCCTGTTGCTCGGTCCCTGCTCCTGCCAACCTAGCAGTTCGAAAGCATGTCAAAGTGCAAGTAGATAAATAGGTACCGCTCCAGCGGGAAGGTAAACGGCGTTTCCGTGCGCTGCTCTGGTTCGCCAGAAGCGGCTTAGTCATGCTGGCCACATGACCCGGAAGCTGTACGCCGGCTCCCTCGGCCAATAAAGCGAGATGAGCACCGCAACCCCAGAGCCGGCCACGACTGGACCTAATGGTCAGGGGTCCTTTTACCCTTTTATGGTATAAAAAGGCAGGGGTGGGTTTCGTAGGGAACCTTTTTCAGCCCAAGGTCTGCATTGCCTTGGGTTGTGGGAAGGCTACATATCAGAATGGAAAGATCCCTTTCATCCACAGATGGCCACCACATCTCTAAGCCATTGATATTTGTGGTGTACACTTCTTTTCTCCCACTTTCATCCCTAGTCAAACAGAGGTTTGTTGGTTGGTTGGTTGGTTGGTTGGTTGGTTGGTTGGTTGGTTATTGATGGATGGATGGATGGATGGATGGATGGATGGATGGATGGATGTGATCCAGCCACAAGATTTGCCTTGCATCTGTTTCATTGGGAAGCAACTTATCTGATTTGTTACCCCCTCACTGACTTCCTGATTTGACTTGCAATTCAGGATCGAGTCGGACCCATTAAATCTGATGGTCTGCCTCCTCCTCCTCCTCTTCTAAACACCCTGCTTTCAGAATAACAGCAGCCATGTGGAAAACATTCCCTCGCCCCCAAATCACACTATGATTGGAGTGCCTTAGGAAACTAATCCATTGTGATTAAAATCTAGACCTGTCCATCAAAATGAATGAGCCCTGCCTCTTCCCTGCCCCCGCCCCACTTGAACTCAGGGAATTTTCCTATCCTGCTTGGATTTGCTTTTTTAAAAAATGTGGTCACTTTATTTGAAATGGCAAAGTGCAGCAGACCTCAGGTAGCTGAGTCCACAGAAGGACTCTGGCCTTTACAGACTCGGAATACCTTGTTAATGACGCAGCATGACTTGGCCATGTGCAAACATTTCCTGAATCGCCCCTTGGTGCCTCATAATTTGGGCTGCACACAGAGTGGATGCACACCTCTAGTTTATACCTTTTGTTTCTGTGCAGTGTTGCTGACGGCAGCTAACAACAAATAAGATAAAATACAATCACATTTTTGAAGTCCTGTAAAATCCTGCAACGACAATACAGTGATACCTTGGGTTACAAATGCTTCAGGTTACAAACACTTCGGGTTACAAACTCCGCTAACCCAGAAGTAGTACCTCGGGTTGAGAACTTTGCCCCAGGATGAGAATTGCGTGCCGGTGGCGTGGCGGCAGCGGGATGCTCCATTAGCTAAAGTGGTACCTCAGGTTAAGAATGGTTTCGGGTTAAGAATGGACCTGCGGAACGAACTAAGTTCATAACCCGAGGTACCACTGTAATGGATAAGAAAATGTGACAGACAGTACAAACGTAATCAGCAATGGCTCTAACGTACCAATTTCAATTCTTTACCGGACAGGGGGTGGAGATTGTCATTGTTATAATTGATTGATTGATAGATTACATTTGTTAGCTGCTTTACACAAAACAAAAAGCCTCAAAGGGACTTATTAAGATGAAATACCACAGAGCTGGCTATTGAGTGCCTTCCCAGGAACTTTACTCAGGATGGGAAATTTGCGACTGGACAATGTTGTTGTTGTTGTTAAAATCCAGGGAGGATTTCTTACCACTGCTGTCTTTAGACATGCAGGGACCACTCCCTCTCATAAAAAGGCTTTACTCACTTCCCTGCCCAGCAGTACCCTCCTTGCTAGTTGTAGTCACCCATCACTTGGAGCAAGGATCCAAGGCACATGTTGATGTTGTTGTTTAGTCATTTAGTTGTGTCCAACTCTTTGTGACCCCATGGACCAGAGCATGCCAGGCACTCCTGTCTTCCACTGCCTCCCGCAGTTTGGTTAAACTCATGTTAGTAGCTTCAGGAACACTGTCCAGCCATCTCGTCCTCTGTCGTCCTCTTCTCCTTGTGCCCTCCATCTTTCCCAACATCAGGGAATTTTCCAGGGAGTCTTCTCTTCTCATGTAGTCACCTGCAAGTATCTAAGTGCCTTGCCCACATCCTCATGCCGTACTAGTAGAAATTCCTCCCACAAAACAAGACTAGATGGTGCTCTAGATACCTCCTGAGGTTTGGCTGCTGTAGTAGTAGAGTCCCAGTCCCAGCAGATGCAAGTGATTTTACCCTCAAAATGATTCACAAGTAAGTCACAGTGGGCCACCACTTGATCTTCTCTCTCCTTTAGGCCAGAATGTGAAAGGCCTCAGGCTATCCAGAAAAAGCACAGAATGGCCTAGTGAGGATGCCATGAAAACAGCAAAATACGTCTGCTCCGCTTTCCCTGCCACCAAGAAGACTCAGTAGTGAGCACCACTAGAGTCCAGAGGCGTTCGTTTGGAGTTTTCCTCCACTTGGGTTGCAGCCATTTCCCAGCTCATTTCATTGTACCCAGCTCTGGTGTGTAGCAAGAAGCCGGGCAGGCTGTATCAAGCAGGAGGAGGCAACTGTGTCAACAGCCTGGGCCATCCAGGTACAGATCAACCAGGCTTCAGTAGAGGCACCAGTCGTATCAGCTTGTAGCTTTAGCAAATACTTTTAGCAAGTATATCATCTTAAAGCAGAGATGGAATATTTACTTGTCATGTTTTGCTCTGATGCAGCGTTGTTTCTTATTTTTTGAGATTTCAGAACTGCTAGCTGATTAAATCACGCTTTAATTAGCATTATTCAGTTGTCTTTTATTGATTTTTATTTGCATTGTGCACGCCTGCAGAACGTTACTGATGTTGCATTGCCATGTTGCTTTTTACGAGTTTGTGCTTTTGTGCATGTTAAAATTCTAAAGAGGAAAATTAGTCCTTAATGTGCCTCCTGTGTACACCAGATTTGTTTGCAAACTCTATGCCAGTTTTTCATTTACAGTCACTGAGTTAGTTATTAAATTATGCGTATGGGGGAAAAGAGAGAGAGGAAAATCAGAAAATACATTAACATTATCTCTGGGTAAACCTGAAAAATAATATATAGCCAGCATTACTGTGCAGCACAGCATGGATTTATTTCCTCGCCATCCCTATAGTTTGCCTGTGCATAATCCATATTCAGTAGGAATCCTATGCATATAGACATGTCCCTGCCGTTGCTGAATACCTGCACCAATCTTTGATTACAAAACATTTGAAGATTCCGTCTGTAGTACGAGGATAACTAAAACGAAAGATGAAGGTGCAGTATTTGAATTAAGAGTAAATTCACAGATCAGCAGGTGTAGAGAGAAGGAATTCAAATTCTGAAAAAGATGACAGTGTGAGATGAGGAGACTCAAGGACAGATGCTAAAAACTTTTTTTTAAGTGAACATGAAGAAACAGAAGCAAGCAGAACAAATACACTTTTAACAGGGCCCCAGGGAATGGTAAACATGGCAAGACATTAATAACACTATGATTTCCCCCCCATCTATAGCATTTGTGTCATAGAGATGTCAACATTTCATCTTTTAATGGACAGCCTAGTAGTACGAATGCAGATAGCAATAATCTGTTTTAGCCCCACAATTTGTATACTACCCTTCAATAAATAATCACCCAATAAAGGGTGATAACAACAGCACAATTGTAAAAAACAACAACAACCCACAATAGAACAAAAGTAATAAATAAAACAGCAGGATAAAACAGTCAGATCAGGTGGTGAGAGCCTGGGAAAATAAAAAAGACATTGGTAGTGAAAAGTGCCTGGTAGTGAAAAGACATTAGCATAGGTGACAGGCAAGTTTCCCCAAAGAGTGGCTTCCATAAATGGGGTGCCATGGGCAAAAACATGCATCCTTCCAGCTATTACCAGCCTCACCTCAGCTAGCAGAAGCAGATACCAGAGAAGCTTCTTGGAACATAACTTTAGTGCATGGGCAGCAGCATATGGGAGTACTGTAGATGTTCCTTCAATTACTTTGAAGCAAGATGCTGGGATTTACTTCTTTATGCTGAGGCAGAGATGGCCTATGGCACACCCTATCCTGTTGGACCACAACTCCCATCAACCTGAATGTTGGCCATGCTACGTGAGACTGAGTCCAAAAGCAGACTGAGGACCACAGGTTCCCCATCCCAGGACTAAGATGAAACTAGAATGGATGTCCAAAACTCAAAAAAGGAATATGAGCAAATAAATACATACACATGTGGGTTGTGTTTGGGAATTTGGGATGTGCTGTGTGGGGATGCGGGTTGAATAGATGCAAATTAGAAACTGCTTGCTTTACGTTGAAATCTTTTTTCCACCTGTTAATTAGCTTTCTGTGTGTTTTATGCCTGCGTAGGTTCTGAAGCATTGGAGCATTTCTTAGTAATGTCAGTACACGAATGCCTTGGTTTCTGCTGATCAGTAGTGATGCAGAGGTACTTTGCAGGTGCACAGAGACCATTAGGCAAAAGACACATCCCATTTTAGCAGCCAGGGGTCTGCTCCAGTTTGGTGTAGTGGTTATGGTGTAGAGCCAGTTTGGTGTAGTGGTTAAGAGCGGTAGTCTCGTAATCTGGAGAACCGGGTTCGCTTCCCTGCTCCTCCACATGCAGCTGCTGGGTGACCTTGTGCTAGTTACACTTCTCTGAAGTCTCTCAGCCCCACTCACCTCACAGAGTGTTTGTTGTGGGGGAGGAAGGGAAAGGAGGATGTTAGCCGCTTTGAGACTCCTGAAGGGGAGTGAAAGGCGGGATATCAAATCCAAACTCTTCTGCTCCAGGCTTGTTAAGTCCTCAAAGCCAGGGAAGCTGGCCCCTGGTCCAGGAGATGGATAGAGGAAAGATTACCATCCAAGGTTGACAGCAACATGAGACTCTTAATCTCAGGGTCATGGGTTTGAGCCCTACTCTGGGCAAAAGATTCCTGCATTGCAGGGGATTGGACCAGACCTTCGTGGTTCCTTCCAACTCTATGATTCCATGATTCTAAGTTGGGCAAGGCTGAGTTCCAGAGAAAGGCAAATTAGGATCCAGGGGGTAGGGGGAGTTTGAACCGGGCAGAACATCATGCTTGAGAAAAAGAAGGTTAGTGGCATGGTTGGAGTTGGCTTCTGCCCACTATATGACTTGAGATGGTTAATATTGGGGAAGATGCTCTTTTTGGTATTTGGATCCCAAACTACTACTACTACTACTACTACTACTACTAAATTACTTATGCTCATCAGACTGGGTCACTATAGCCACTCTGGGTGGTTTCAAACATAATAAAAACACAGCAAAACATCAAACATTAAAAACTTCCTGATACAGGGCTGCCTTCAGACGCCTTCGGAAAGTTCTGTATTTTTATTATCTGTTTGACATCTGGTGGGGGGGGGGCGTTCCACAGGGAGGGCACCACTACCCAGAAGGCCCTCTGCCTGGTTCCCTGTAACTTCACTTCTCTTGGGTCCAGCAACTCAGTGGTATCAGTGCAGCACTTTTAGGACTGGAGACGTGTGGGACCATCAGGCTGCCCCACTCATTAACCTACCAGCCACATTTAAAACCACGGTCGGTGTCATTTGGACAGGCACAGTTCAAATTACGCCACGGTTTTAAAAGTATCTCCCCCCCCCTTTTTAACGTAGCAGGATAAATCAAGGATTGTTTTGAATTACTCTCTTTCTGCTAGAAAACAAAATGGGTTATCTGTCAAGCAGACAAACAGCAGACATTAACCATCCCTCGAAAACATCTTTATGTAACTTCCAATATGCATTTCAAGAACTGCCATTTTCTTCTGAAAGAAGGGGAATCCCGTTTTTAGTTCCACGTATACCAGACATAAAAAACACCATTTCCTATGTTTGTATTTCAATAACTTTAGGAGGGGGAAACAACTGCGTGATTTGTCGTGAGAACATTTTTGACTGATGACTAACGCACAGACTTTAGAATCATAGGTGCTATTTGGAAAGCTTGTTTTTCGTCTCTGAGAACCACAGTGTTCGTGCCTTCTGCAGATGCCTGTAGCACCATTTTTCTGAAACATAAGCTTAAACAAGCCTTTAATGGCAGGTGTATACTGTATTCAAAATGGGGGGGGGGGAGAATCAATCTTCCTACTTGTCCCACCCTCCAAAAAGAAAAAGCCAAGCTTAGTTGATCTTCTGTAATTTATGACAGACAGAGGAGAAAATTTCCTGTGGGGTAAACAAAGGCAAATGACTGTTGTGTTAATGCAGAATAATAATATGAAATCCGGTAGGTCCCTGACATCCACATCATAGCTTTTCAATGCACTTATGTATAGTGATTGATTATATAGCAGTCTTTCCTTCTTAATCACTATTGATTCAAATAATTCTCCACTGTGGCTACATGCAGGAATTGGCACACATTTCTAGTAATGGCTCTGGTGTGCCGTGTGGTTTGCTGCTTGTGAAAGTTGCTTGGTCTAGGAGGTATACCTAGGTACTTATTAAAGTGGTGTTGCTAGGGTCTTAAAATGCTTGAGGAACAAGCCAATGACACAAGCTTGCCTCTGGGCAGATCATGGCCATGAGTGACTGAGCTTGGCAGCATGCCCTGCAAGCAAAGGGGTTTAAAAAAATAGATTTAAAATGTGGGAGAAGAAAAAGGGTCAAGACATATAGGACCCATGACAAAAGTCCCAGAGCTCAGCCCCCTTGAGCCCCCCCCCCAATAACACAATCCTTGCCTCATTTCCATGATGCATTTTGAAGATATAACTCTTCAATTGCTTTGGTCAGACCACACCTGGAATACCTTGTCCAATTGTGGGCACCACAATTTAGGAAATACACGGACAAGCTGGAATATGTGCAGAGGAGGGCAACTAAGGCGATCAAGGGTCTGGAAACCAAGCCTCGTGACTTGAATAGACTCATGTCGCGTGTGCAATTGAAAACAACATTCTCCATTGCAAGTACACAACTGCAACCAACACCACCTACATAGGATGACAGAGTTGGAAAGGATCATTTTAGCAGCTTAATATGCACAGAGATTGGATGGTAACATGATTATTAGTTACCCAACTATTTTTTAAAAAACCACACACCACACATTGTACTTTATAAAGGCTGAATGAGAACTTTGGAAGAGATCAGCTAGTTTGCAATGTAAAGGTTGCGATATGCTACTAGGTATATGTGTGTTTCCTTTTGAAGTTACAATGGAATTTGACCTTTTAAGTTTCTCCCATTTGCAAGGAGCATTGCCTGGGCACATTAGTGCAAACTGTTATCTTTTTGGAAAAAGGCTTAAATTAGCAATTTCTTCTTGTCCATAGCGACGAGGAAATGAAGGTTTAATTATCCAATAAGAACTTGCAAGCACTATTTGAATTCAAGGTGTTCACTGAAGATATTGGAGAATTTTTTTAAAAAAGTATAATATCAAAGGAATTTTTTAAAATCCATTAGTTAGGTGATACTCTGACAGAATATAGTTATTTGATATGTGGAGTGTTTTGAACTCTTGTTAACTTGGTATGAGAGAGTGCTAACAACTTGGTCTATACATGGCTCCTCAACGTGTGAGGCAGACCTCCCTAAAGAGATGTGTTGTGGATGCTTTTGGGGGAAGGTAATTGCTCCTCCTTGCTACATTATAGGCCAGATTCTGTTAATTCCTTGGCGGGACATGGTATGAGTCTGCGCAACTTAGACTCATGGTTAGATGGATTTATACAGGGGAGATCTATTGCTGGCTAATAATGATGGTGGTTTCCTGGAACCTCTGGATTCTGTCATGACCCCAGACTCGTATCAGCAATCAAAACACAGTCTGATGCTGCAAAGTCACCAGCTAGGGACCCAAGCTGGGAGCCTGATGCTGGTGACCAGGGAGCCACTAAATCTGATGCTGGTGGGCAGGAACACCCTGAACCAGATCCCATAGAACCGGGACCCTCATGAACACCTTCCTCTGGCCCTGAGGAACTAATCTACCTTGCCTGTCCAATGGCACAGGAAGCACACAGGCCAAAGGCCAGGGATTATCAAAGAAATACCTCTCTTCAGCCCTTTAAGGGCTGCAGTTCACACAAGGGGACTGGCACCTACGAGAAATAGGCTGGAGGAAGAGACTCAAAAGGCCTCAGTCCACCTCTAGCCTCTTTTTGGAGTGAGTGGCTCACTTGGAACTCTCCGTGGTGCTGCAACACCTAACCTCCCTTTGCTGCTCTTTACACCAGGTAATCTCAGCAGATACAGTGGTGCCTCGCAAGACGAAATTAATTCGTTCCGCAAGTCTCTTCGTCTTGCGGTTTTTTCGTCTTGCGATGCACGGTTTCCCATAGGAATGCATTGAAAATCAATTAATGCGTTCCTAGGGAAACCGCCTTCAGACCAGGTCCGGGGACAGTCTGTCCCCGGACCTCTTCTGAAGGCTGGGGGGGGGGGGACAAGGGCTTTTCTTCCCACCCCCAGCATTTTAAAAAACCCTGGGACAGCGGAGGACTTCTCCGCTGTCCGGGGCGATCTTAAAATGCTGGCGGGTGGCATTTTAAAATCGCCCCGGACAGCGGAGGACTTCTCTGCTGTCCGGGGCGATTTAAAAGCCCCTGGGAAGGCAGGCAGGGGGGACAAAGACTTTCGCCCCCTGCCCGCCTTCAGAAGGTGTTCCCGCCCCCCCGCCCCACTTCGGAACAGCTTTCCGAAGTGGGGCGGCTGGGGCAGGTGTCCCCGCCCCCCCGCCCCACTTCGGAACAGCTTTCCGAAGTGGGGCGGCTGGGGCAGGTGTCCCCGCCCCCCCCCGCCCCACTTCGGAACAGCTTTCCGAAGTGGGGCGGCTGGGGCAGGTGTCCCCGCCCCCCTCCCCACTTCCGAACAGCTTTCCGAAGTGGGGCGGCTGGGGCAGGTGTCCCCGCCCCCCCTCCCCACTTCCGAACAGCTTTCCGAAGTGGGGCGGCTGGGGCAGGTGTCCCCGCCCCCCCTCCCCACTTCGGAACAGCTTTCCGAAGTGGGGCGGCTGGGGCAGGTGTCCCCGCCCCCCCGCCCCACTTCGGAACAGCTTTCCGAAGTGGGGCTGCTGGGGCAGGTGTCCCCGCCCCCCCCGCCCCACTTCGGAACAGCTTTCCGAAGTGGGGCGGCTGGGGCAGGTGTCCCCGCCCCCCCGCCCCACTTCGGAACAGCTTTCCGAAGTGGGGCGGCTGGGGCAGGTGTCCCCGCCCCCCCTCCCCACTTCGGAACAGCTTTCCGAAGTGGGGCGGCTGGGGCAGGTGTCCCCGCCCCCCCTTCGGAACAGCGTTTTAAAATGCTGGGGGTCGGGAGCGAAGCGCTGCCGACCCCCAGCATTTTAAAACCTTCCCGGGACACGGGGAGATTTTAAAATGCTGGGGTTCGGCAGCGCTTCGCTCCCGACCCCCAGCATTTTAAAACCTCCCCGGGACACGGGGAGATTTTAAAATGCTGGGGGTCGGCAGCGCTTCGCTCCCGACCCCCAGCATTTTAAAACCTTCCCGGGACACGGGGAGATTTTAAAATGCTGGGGGTCGGCAGCGCTTCGCTCCCGACCCCCAGCATTTTAAAACCTCCCCGGGACAAAAATACCCAGGCTACTTCCGGGGGGGGGGCGAGCCACGCCGCTTTGCTGGTGGTCTTCCCCCCCTTCTCTCTTCTTTCTGGCGGCTCAGGGGAGGTTTGGGAGCGGCGGGCAGGCTAGGCGCCGTTGAGCTACACTCCTGGGCTGCTTCCGGGGGGGGGGGGAGCCGTAAAGTCACAAATATAAGCCGCACTTTAACTTTACATGGTTGGAATTGGGGGGGGGGGAAGTGTGGCTTATATTCAGGCCAATACGGTATTTATAGTAACTGATTCAATAATCAGAATAACTGATTGACTATGGTTGATAGTTATGCAATAGGACAGAAGGTCTCAGTATTTGGCCTCATGAGAAGGCATAGAAGTGCCAATTGCTATTGTAGAAGCAATGTGTGAATACACACATGCATGCATGCACGATACATGCATAAATACCTACAAATACATACACATTATGTGTAAGCTGGTTGAGGGAAGATCTTTAGGTATCTGTAAAATTAGAAAATGTATCCATTTGTTCAGCCATTGCTTTTTCTGTTTTTGTTGGTGGTTTCCCCCCGCTCATGGTGCAGCTCTTGTTGCCAAAAAATAATGCTGTGCTTAGCTACACAGCCTCCTCATCTGGCAAAGCAACGGCAGGTAAATCTCCAGAGCAACCCATCAGAACAGATGCCAGCAACCTTCAGGGGATCGCCTTCTCCCAAAAATAATGTCGGGGACTTTCCTGCCTCCCTGCACTCTCACAAGCAAATGTTTCTGGAGAAACACCTGACAAGCAAATCCCTCTTCTCCATTCCACGAAATGAAAATATGCTGCTTCACTGATCCTGGATTAGCAAATTCCTCTTTTAACCATGAGATCAGCCTTGTATTGCCTGCTGCTAAAATAAAAACAAGAATGTCCCCCCCCCTTCTGCACCTCGGTAATCTTTCCACTCAGCCTGGCATTCTTGACAAGCCCTGCAATGAATTTCTCGAAATAAACCAGAGATGCCTATAGCAGCTCCAGCTGTGTATTTTTGAAGTCATGCTTTAAATGACTGGTGCACAGCCTGTTCTATAAAACAGTTAAGCCAGGCTCCTTGGAATTAAGCCTGCCTAGTCCTGTTGAAGTCAGAGTATCGTTAAAGATTTAATTTGGGGCATTTAATAAGTAAACCCATGATAGTACCTAAAACCTCAAATAAAGGTGTGTACTTATTTATCTGAAGATCATTTAACTCTGTACAACCACTTGTTCCCTTCCCATGCCACCTCACTCCCCCCACCCTGGCTCAAAATGAGCATCATGTCCAGTGACAGCACTGAAAATTCTGGTTTCCAGAGTGGAATTACTTCTTTAGAACTGGACTCCAGTTAAGAGGGGCCAAAACTATCTGCACCTCTCTAGGGAAGTCCCCCTTGCATTCACTTACAGAGAAGCAGAGACCATTTGTTTAGCACTTCTTAGTGGGAGGAATGAACACACTGCTTCCATCTGTTGAAGCTAGGATATAGAACCATCGAATTGTAGAGTTGGAAGGGACCACAAGGGTCATCTAGTCCAACCCCCTGCAATGCAGGAATCTTTTGCCCAACATGAAGGTCAAACCCATGGCCCTGAGATTCGGAGTCTCATGCTGTACCAACTGAGCTTGCTGCAGTCGTGGAACCCTGGTTCCAGCAAGTTGTCCTGACTTTAAAAGAAACACAGAGAAGAAGAAGAGTTTGGATTTGATATCCCGCTTTATCACTACCCAAAGGAGTCTCAAAGCGGCTAACATCCTCCTTTCCCTTCCTCCCCCACAACAAACACTCTGTGAGGTGAGTGGGGCTGAGAGACTTCAAAGAAGTGTGACTAGCCCAAGGTCACCCAGCAGCTGCAGGTGGAGGAGCAGAGACGCGAACCCGGTTCACCAGATTATGAGTCTACTGCTCTTAACCACTACACCACACAGGCTACACAATAAGCAGTGCTTTTCTGCCCAAGAAAAAATAAGTTCCTGAACTCACCATGAAGTTGTTACAGTAAGTTGCTAGGCGACTTGGGGCAGCCTTAAACAGATGCCTGTTAGACAACAGCTGTGTTCACCACCTGCAAAGGTGATAAAATCTACGGCAAGCTGTCTCCCTAGCTGGTTTGGGGGGTCGCCCTTGGTTTTGATACTGGTCAAATAAATGCACCTGTGCTTTCCTTGTTCTCTTAGATTCAGGCAAGTGGCTAGGGCAGCTCCAAAGGGCCCTCACATAAACACACGTGTGTGTGGCCTGTCTGGAAAGCTTAAAGACCGCTGCTGCTACATGGGAGATGGATTGAAGAAAAGGAAATACAAATTGGCCCTGCCCTGTAGCTTGAACAAATGTGGCTAGGAGGGACTAGGAGCTAGGTGGAGTCATTGTTGTTGTTTAGTCGTTTAGTCGTGTCCGACTCTTCGTGACCCCATGGACCAGAGCACGCCAGGCACTCCTGTCTTCCACTGCCTCCCGCAGTTTGGTCAAAATAATAACTCAGAGAAGCTATGAGCTATGCCGTGCAGGGCCACCCAAGATGGACAGGTCATAGTGGAGAGTTTTGACCAAACGTGATCCACCTGGAGGAGGAACCGGAAAGCCACTCCAGTATCCCTGCCAAGAAAACTCCATGGAGTCATAGATCTAAAGAAAAGTGTAGACTCACACATGCTGGCCAGCTTCCCTTTTGACTTGAAATGTTCATTTTGGGCTTCTCAGAAGTGCGTAAAGGCAAGGAGTGGGCAGGGGGAGCACCGGCCTGCAATGGTGCCCACCCGAAAGGTGCCAGAACTGCGCTCCAGCTGAAAAAAAGGACTGCACATAAGCATATATTAGGCACTTTGTGCTAGGTTGACAATTCTTGGCCAAGACAGTGGCCAAGTGTCCTGGCTCCAAACAATGTCCAAACAGAGGAAATGTGTGGGAGCAGAAGGGAGGAATAACACGGATTTTCCATGGATCGGCAGGAAACTGTAGGTATAACTGTAGCGTATTGTCACTAAGCACCTCTTTTGCCAGGTGAAAGATTGTAATAGAGTTGCCAGACCAACTCAACCTTGGGATGTAAGCTGGGCCATTGCCTTGAAATGAATTATGCCGCCGGTGGTGGATTTCTAATTTAAGTTCTCTTTATATTAAGCTTGGAACTCATTTGCAGGCACAGTTTGAATGGGAAAGTGTCCTAAGAGGTGAAAGATCAGTGATTTATATCGAGTGTCTGATGTTCTGCTTCTCCAGCCGTTTTGTGGCTCAGTGGAAGTGTCAGAACAGATATGCCTTTTCAAAGAACCTTATTTGCAGTGCATCTACTCCATCCTCTGCCCATCAGCGCTAAATTTTTAAGTCTCATAAGTCAAAATCTCAAGAATTATTTAATTAAATTGTAAATATAATGGGCATTCCATTGTCGCATGCTTTTTAATATAAATTCTTTTTATTTTGTTCTCAGAAATCTGTATATATCTGGTACGGTGTCCTTTAACTGCAATTGCAAGACAAAAAAAAGGTCGCTGTTTCTCAGAACATAGATTTTTTTGTATTTATATTATAATGATTCAACAAACTATTGAGTTTAGGGCAGATTTTTAAAACAGGCCATGCTTCAAGTGATTATGCATTCAAGAGTTACATGTTTTCTAAAAGGCAGTCATGTACTCTGTTTGGAAAAGATGGATGAAGATTGTAGTAGGCTGTTTTTGAAAGTTTTTCTTTTTCCCATCCTGCTCTCTTCCACCTCCAGTCCTTTACTGGCCATTGACACTAGAGATGCATATTCTTACAACCCACTCTGTTGTGATTATAATTTGTTTTAAATTGTTCTCAATGCTGTAATTTGTATTGCTGCAACCTACCCTGTGACCTTCTGGTGAAAAATGGGTTGTTGTTGTTATTATTATTATTATTATTATTATTATTATTATTATTATTATTATTATTATTAAAGTTGGAGTGATTAAGAAGAATGTCCTTTGTGAAAGATTATTTTAAAAAAACAGAAATAGTTATTTTACACGGGGTGCTGCTTTCAGCAGCTTTGAAAAGGTGTCATACGGAGATTGTCATGTACTTCACATAGAGTACCTCATGTATACTCTAATAACAATCCAGTGTCACTACTGTTGTAACTAGAAAACACACACAAAACACAACACAAACACACAGGAGGTATCAGCAGACTGAGGGAACCCTAAGATTGGCGGAAGTACAAATGATATTTATGGGGGGGAAGTCAAGGGGGAACCCTCCCAAAGCAGTTCACTGAAGACTAGCCATTCTCAGTGGGTGTGGATATTAAGTGCTAGAGGGTGTGGGTGGGCGATAATGGAAAACTGGGAGACTGGGAATCTTGCTGCAGGTCCTACTTGTTTCCTACTGCTTACACATGGGGAAATATAAGACTCTGCAAAGTTCTCATGTGGACTGCCACAAAGGTTTGATCGATTGAGCTTCCTAAGATGTTTTTCACGCTAAATTAAAATAAAATAAAATAATTTCACTTTGATTAACACTTGAACAGGTTTCACACTACAATTCTGCGTTGGATAAAAGCGTATGGGGAGGTGAATGGGATCCGGCCTTGCAGTTACTTCCTCTGTTATGATCTCCGCCGTCCCACCTCCCCTTCCACATGGGAATGCTGTGTGTGGAATTGTTTTGTAAAAAGGGTTTATGGTGTCTGGGCCATTAAGAGCCATTGACAGTTGAGGTCTTCAACTCAGAGTTCCTGCAGTCAGGGTCTGGTGTTACTGCCAAAATGCAAGAGGTTCTTCTCTCTTGACCAGGCAAGAGTAGAAAGCCAAGGTGCTATCTGAATATCACTCTATGAGCTGAGCACACACCTAGCTTTGGGTAGCTTAACAGTTCCTAGTTTAGAGCCTAGCCACCACAACACATAGTGCATTCACAGATTATGTTCCCATTTGGTAGAAAAACAGTTGTTCACATACGTTGCAGGCGATCCAGATGTCTTCTGATCCAGCAATTCTCTTGAGGAGGGTTTCCATTTTTCCAAAATATCATTTGCAGTGTGTTTTGTCACTGGGAAGTGTGTGTGGGTTTTTTTAATATATATTTTTAATTATCTGGAAAGGAGCCAGATGCTTTTATTACATTCACAGGTGGATCAGCTCTGGCCCATTCCTACTGTTTCCTCTAAGCTCCCAGAATGCACCTTTTCTCCAGTGAAGTATTTCATCAACGGTGTTAAAATCCCAGTTGTTGTTTTTTTAAAGTACAGTGGTACCCCGCAAGACGAATGCCTCGCAAGGCGGAAAACCCGCAAGACGAAAGGGTTTTCTGTTTTGGAGGCACTTCGCAAGACGAATTTCCCTATGGGCTTGCTTCGCAAGACGAAAGCCCATAGGGAAATCTCCGGGGACCTCTTTTAAATGCTGGCGGTGGGGAGCAAAGCCTTTCCCCCCCTCCGGCCTTCAGAAGAGGTCCAGGAAGGCTGGCGGGGGCCGAAAGGCTTTGCTCCCCACCGCCAGCATTTTAAAAGCAGTCGGGGATAGCAGGGAAGCTCTTCCCGCTATCGTGGACGGCTTTTGAAGGCAGGCAGGGGGGAGCAAAGACTTTCGCCCCCCGCCCGCCTTCAGAAGAGGTCCAGGACCTCTTCTGAAGGCCGGCAGGGGGCGAAAGTCTTTGCTCCCCCCTGCCTGCCTTCCCGGGAGAGCGGAGAAAGGCAGCACCTTTCTCCGCTGTCCCGGACGGCTTTTGAAGGCAGGCGGGGGGGAGACTTTCGCCCCCGCCCGCCTTCAGAAGAGGTCCAGGACCTCTTCTGAAGGCGGGCGGGGGGCGGAAGTCTTCCCCCCCCGCCTGCCTTCAAAAGCCGTCCGGGACAGCGGAGAAAGTCTTTGCTCCCCCCGCTTGCCTTCCCGGGGCAGCGGAGACTTCTCTGCTATCCCGGGCGATCTTAAAATGCTGGCGGGCGGCAGCGAAGCCTTCGCTGCCGACCCCCAGCATTTTAAAAGCCCCCGGGGCAGCGGAGACTTCTCTGCTGTCCCGGGCGATCTTAAAATGCTGGCGGGCGGCAGTGAACCCTTCGCTGCCGACCCCCAGCATTTTAAAAGCCCCCGGGGCAGCGGAGACTTCTCTGCTGTCCCGGGCGATCTTAAAATGCTGGCAGGCGGCAGCGAACCCTTCGCTGCCGACCCCCAGCATTTTAAAAGCCCCCGGGGCAGCGGAGACTTCTCTGCTGTCCCGGGCGATCTTAAAATGCTGGCGGGCGGCAGCGAAGCTTTCGCTGCCACCCACCAGCATTTTAAAATCGCCCCGGGACAGCGGGGGCTTTTAAAATGCTGGCGGTCGGCAGCAAAGCCCTCCTGTCCCCAGAGCTTGCGGGGCGGGAGGTGGGGAGAAAAGCCCTTGTCCCCCCCCCCCAGCCTTCAGAAGAGGTCGGGGGACAGACTGTCCCCGGACCTGGTCTGAAGGCGGTTTCCATAGGAACGCATTAATTGATTTTCAATGCATTCCTATGGGAAACCGTGCATCGCAAGACGAAAAACTCGCAAGAAGAAAAAACTTGCGGAACGAATTAATTTCGACTTGCGAGGCACCACTGTACAAGAATACTTTAACAGTGCAATCTCAGGTGGCAAGCCACATGTAAGAATCATAGAATTGTAGTTGGAAGAGACCCCGAGGGTCATCTAGTCCATCTTCCTGCAATGCAAGAATCTCAACACATGGTCCCCCATCCAATTTGAAACCATACCAGACCCCGCTTAGCTCTGCAAATTTGCTAGTAGTTTCACTGCTCCTGGTAGCCTTCTAGCTCATTAGTTTGTTTATTCCGAGGAAATGAACTGTAATATTTAAAAAATGTGGTCCTTTCCCTGCAAAAAAACATGTTTTGTAGTTTTCCAGTTTCTATGTTCTCATTGGGGAACAATATATCTTTGTCAAAATACCAGCTTGTTCCCATAATCTCTGCAAGGCCCCTCTTAGATGCAAAACAGAAACATAGTCATGAGTAGTTCACACTGCCCTTTGTAAGCTTAGATTTCTTGTAAATGTCAGAGGAGCTGCAGTAGATGAAAGTTCATTCCTATATGTAATTGTAATTTCGTTTTTCTGAAAATCTTTGAAAGTAGGATTTGAAAGGGTCGAGAACATAAAGAGCCTCATTTAGCTGAGCCCCACAGAATGCTTTTTGTGTACATGTGCCCATCTGTCTAGTGCAGCTATCTAGTCTAGCATTTCTGAACCTGATGCCCTTCGGATGTTTTGGAGTTCATCTTCCATCAGTCCCAGCTAGCATGGCTAGTGGTCAGGGATGGCAGAGTCCAACACATCTGGAGGGCCCCAGGTTGAGGAAGGCTGATCTACTTTGTCTTAACTGGATAGCTCAGTTGGCTAGAGCATGGTGGTGATACCGCCAAGGTTGCAGGTTCGATCACCGTAAGGGACAGCTGCATATTCTTGCATCGCAGGAGGTTGGACTACATGATCCTCAGGGTCCCTTCCAACTCTACAGTTCTATGATCCATTTAAGTTTCCTTTTCTTCACAAGGATAGGTGCTGCCCATCCACATTTATTCTGGGCTTTGCAGAAAGGTGAGAGGTCAGGATGTCATAGTTTTTACTTAGAACTCAATTTGCAGAACTTTTGTTCCTCACAAAGAACTCTTATGAACTAGAACTTTTGCATGCGCTTAGCACCAGAAGTTGACCCAATCAAATACATAACTTTGCTTACATTGAGTGTCATTGGGTCCTTCCTTCCTTCCTTCCTTCCTTCCTTCCTTCCTTCCTTCCTTCCTTCCTTCCTTCCTTCCTTTCTTGGAGGAATGGGGCCTTAATCAAGGCCACTAGTCAGTTGAAAGCTGTTGAAACAGCTGGAATTCTGAATTCTGTTTTCTAGGGCGAACGTTTCACCTTGTTTTCCCCAAAATCAAAGATGAAACTTGCAATCCATGAATATGAGCGTTGTTTGCGCTTTCTGCTAATGTCGGTATACTGAGGGCTGTCACATGTTAAGCTCTTGCTACTGCATGGTATAAAAGCATTACAATTTTACATGGGTATATTCAGGTTATAAATAGTGGTGGTGACACATTTTGTGATTGTGGGGGTTCAGAATACAAATGCCCTCGGTTTGGGAGTCTATGACAACTGAGTGCAAACTCACTCTGAAGGTTGAAGTTAACTAGGTTTGTAGTCATTGTCAGCCTTTTCCTAGGGAGCCTTGACTGCTCCTGTTTTCCTGCCACTTTCCCAAGAGTAAGCTGGCTTGGAAGTGCGAAGAGGGCATTGACAGAGATGAGTGTCTCTTTGAACCGTTTAACATGGCAGGCAGAAACTTGTGCAGAATCTTAGCAGAAACTTTGGGGTGCCTTGGGCACTCAAAGAAAATCCTTGCTCAGGGGAAATGCATGAGTTCTCTCCTTCCATATGTCTCTGCTCATGCAATTAGAGTGGTCACATGGGCTCTTAAAAGTTCAAAACAGCCCTAAGATTAGCATTTAAAATCAAAAGTGTTGTGGGTTGGGGTTGTTGTTTTTTTTTATTCTACTGAATCTCTCTTCCTCCTTCTGTCACCTTCTGCTTTCCCCCTAATCTTTTGATAATTTAAAATTGCTCAGAATTTAACCCGTTTGAACAAGATTGTTCCGTTCACTCTGCTAATTATGGCTTCTCCCATGGGCAACATGAATTCCCTGCACAGAGGAGAATTCTTCAGCTCATTCAGAGATCAGTGGAGATGGGCTTCTGTAAATGCTACCTATGAAGTTGGGCTGGAAGTCACTCATTCATAAGCAGCCTGTAAAGTTGTGTTCAGGATTGCGGTCTTAGTGTCTGATCTGTGAGCTACAATACCAGCAAATGTGAGTGCAGGCTCCGGCAAGGACTACTGCAATGGTACACTGCAACCCTAGGGCTGTCTGATGCCTGCAGCTGTGTGTGTTGTCTGTTCCACACAATGTAGGAGTTCCGCCTTCTGGGTTGTGGAACTGGCCCTCCCCTTGAATATTAGACATGTGCCATCTCTGATCCCTTTTGGACATCTGCTGATGACTTTCCTCTTTCAACAAGCCTTTTAAAGATGTTTTATCACTTGTTGTTTGACACCTTTGGGAGCAAGAGCAAGATAGAAATTCAATAAATAAAGGCAGTGCTTTTTGGGGGGGGCAGGAGGAGAAGGGTATACATACCCCTAAACATTTTGTGAATCTTTGTACTTTTGTCCATTTACTGTATTTATTTTCCCCGATTTGAGGTATAAAATGGTGGTTTTCTTGAGTCAAAATGAGAGTAGCCCTAAACATTTGTTTTTAGAAAAAAAGCACCTAATACAGTGGTACCTCAGGTTAAGTACTTAATTCGTTCCAGAGGTCCGTTCTTAACCTGAAACTGTTCTTAACCTGAAGCACCACTTTAGCTAATGGGGCCTCCCGCTGCCCCTGCGCCACCAGAGCCCGATTTCTGTTCTTATCCTGAAGCAAAGTTCTTAACCTGAAGCACTATTTCTGGGTTAGCGGAGTGTGTAACCTGAAGCATATGTAACCTGAAGCGTATGTAACCCGAGGTACCACTGTAAAGGAATAACTATGTGAGCAACAGTTAACAATAACCAGATACAGTGAAGCAATAATACGACACAGAAATAAGCCAGAGCAGTGAGTCTAACTAATGGGCCAGGCTAGAGGCTTCTCTAATGCCAATCTCCATAACTTTCCCTGCCTCCACGTTCATCCACCGTTCCACTCCTTGCAAGAATAAATTGGGTAAAGCGAAGTTCATGTATTGTGCAAAATGAAAAAGTGGATTGTTGCTTTCCTTAAATTTGTTTGCAAACTTTGGAGAGCGTTCCATGTAGAATTTGGGTATTTTCTTCTTCTTCAGATGTGGCTAAAATCGAAAACCCTACCATTCTGTCGAACTCCTCTTTGAGACTCCACAGTAACTTTCAGTTACAGAAAGATGTGAGATGACATCACCATGATGCGTGTTTCCCCAACCCACTGCCACAGCGGGGAAGTGTAGAAATGCACAACACGATGATGCTGTTTTGCATATTTCTATTACTACGTGTTAAAGGGGAGAGGAGGGAGAATGCGACACAGCTTTGCCATTTTTGGCCCTGTTCTTCTCCTCTAATTTCGCCTTAAGTGTTTCCTTATTTATCTCAGTTTTGTTAAAAGCACTGCATCTCATTGTCTATTTTTGTTGCAACCATGGTTACAGTGTTTAATCGTGAGAGGAAAAGATATTTGCATTGTTTGCATGGGCCAATATTTGGCCTGTTTTCTCACACTGAACAGTTTTAAGGTGAACTCCCTGGATATTAACCTAGTGAATAGATTTAAACATTAAAGGGAAATGTCTAGACACCTCTCGCCACTCTGATTTGGCCTTGCTTCCTTCCAATTTGTTTTAAATTCTTTTATAAATTCTCTTTTTAGTTTATTATTTGAATGCATTTTTAATCTGACAGTAATCTTATTTTTAGTAATGCTTTTTGTAGCCTTTAGTATTAACATGTAATTGGGGGGGAAGTTCCTCCTGATTATTAATAACTTTCTGGTTTGATCTATTAGTAATAAGGACTGAAAAAGGTACCACACTTCTCTTTTTTTTAAAAAAATTGCTCTATCCCCCATACAAAATCCAGCCCTCTCATTTTGTAAGGATGTAAATGAAAAGAAACTACTTATAGAAGGTTGTTGGTGTCCAGTGAATTATAAAGAATGCTTTAATTTTGTAGGGTTCTTGGGTGATTGCAGGTAGTTCTCCAGACTTTAAAAAATGTGCCTTTGTAATCAAGGGAGGCAAAGACCTTATTGAAAATAACAAGGACTGACCTCTCAAACGTCAGTGAATTTATAGGACCCTGACACCTGCCTAACTCTGCCTTGTTTAAAAAATGGATGGGTGCTCTTCAACTGTGGCACACATTATGAAATTCCCTCCTGAAGGAAGCATGCCAAGACTGCTCTGTTGGATTAAAAAAAAATCCAGTTCTTGCAAATCTTCTCCTTTCTTAAGTCTGTGAAACTCAAGGTCACCATTCTGTATTGGAAGCTATGGATTTCCCCCCCCCCCCAATGCTGACATTCACTCTATTTACCAGGGGTGCCATCTATGCGGGGCCGTGGGGGGCCGTGTCCCCCAAACAAAATGTTCAGTGAAGGGGCCGGGGCCCCTCAAAGTTCTGCAGCGTCCCAACTGCAGGGCGCCTGCACAACACGTCCACACACCCTGCAACATCAAACATGCATGCCATGGGGCATGTGCACACAGCATTCTGATGTCGCGCGGCCTCAGGCCCCCTCAGTTATGGGGGCAAGGCGGTGCTCCTGCTATTTACAGGAATAAACTGGTCTACTGGTTAATGGATTTTATGTGGGGCAAACCTTACTAGCATAGGTCCAAACACCATTAACAGTCATAACTCAAAATCCCTGGGGTGGTTTCCAATATATCTTTCTTTGGGACTTCAGCTAAATTATAATTTGGTTAACTTGATAAGGAGTTGAGTTCATTTCTGGCGTAGTTTCAGAAATTATTATATGTGTGCATATGGATGGTGTGTTTTTGTCTCAGTGTCATGGATACCTTCTTCGTTCCGTGTTGGCTGAAGATCCCCAAATCTTTGGGTTCCTGTTTTCTTGGAAATGTTTCAGACAAAAAGCCTCGGTGACCGAGGCCAGCAGATGGCTGCATTGTTGTGGCAGACTTTCTGAGAAATGGTCTGTGCAGCTAAGCATCTCTCCTCTAGAGCATACAGATGGTATTTTAGCAAAGTGACATTTTTGGCATAGTATAATCACCTGCTTCTGTCTATTCTTCCAGCACACAAGGCTGTAATAATACAATTAAGGCTGGAATCAAACTGTAGTTTTTTAAAGAGAATTGGGAGTGGTTTGAGAGAGATATTCCACTTACTATGGTTTTCTACTATCCTGTTGCCTCTGATCAAACAAGCATTGCAGGTTTTTGAAATTATGATCCAAACCTACAAAACTGTTTGCCAGGGCAAAAGTGATATGGGTTTACTCCTCTTTTCTATATTACCTTCAACTCACAGGACTGAAAATCTGTCTCTAGCCTTGTTGTTGCTGCTGCTTCTAATTTTTTATTCTCATTTTACAGCTGTGTTATCAAAATCGACAACAATAACATCACAGCACTCTGGAGATATCTTCACCCTTGCAATAGCAACTCCCACACAATAATGGTCAACCTTTCTATAAATAGGAATATATATATGAAAATTGGTTATCATGAAGTCCGTATGCTAGTATAATCCCTAGGGACTGGTTTCCACTTTCAGATGTGGAATCAAGCTTCACTAGTCTCTAGCAAAAGAGTCCTTATGTTTTATTCCTCTTGCCTGTTTTAACTTGTGAGTAAGCTTTTCAGTGAGGTCTATACATCTTACTCTTCTATACTTAGTTTTTAAAATACCCTTTTTAAGGTCCTGCCAGAAGTTGGTGATGACCATACTGGATCCTAAACCCCTTCAGCACAATCTCATGATTTAGCAACCAGGCATAGAGCACTATTTTAAAGGCTTTCCCCCCATCTGAAAGGCTTAGACAGAGCAACAGCCCCCACTTCCAAACAGGATTTGAATGGGGTGTAACTTTTCAGCAGCTTACAGGAGTGCTAGCTTGGCCTTGGGACCGTGGGTGCCCGGGGCTGTGGTGCCATGCAGTATGTATGGCCCTGGCACTGAAATTTGTGGGTGCCCGGCTCCTCCATGGGCAATTTTGTGGGTGCTCGGGCCCCCAGGGCCCCAGAGAGTTGGCACCTATGGCAGCTTAACTTACACTAGCTTGCTTTATGTTCGGTTCTTGTGCACTGTGCACCACTTGCTTAATATATCAAAGTCTGTAGCATTCAAGCCAAACATCGTTGGACTTGGCTATCCCATCAGCCACCTTAATCTCACTCAACAGTCCTCACAACATGTCAAAGCAGAGTTTTCTCTGTACATCTCCCACAAACTCATTATTTCAGCCACTCCACTGTCCCCTTGCTAGGTCTTTTTCCTCCTCACCTGTCTACTCTTGGAAGGAGCACTGAGGTTACCATCCATCGGTGTGAAGGATGTCAGCTGTTCTAGCCTCATTTTAACTCCAGGAGACTTTAAGCCCTGTGTGTGGCTGCCTAGCGGAGTCAAAGCATTAGAGGTCAAGTTGGAAGTTACCTTGTCATGACTGCGTGCTTGACAGGCAGTCCGTTGGACCACTTGCGAGCATTCCTACTAAAAGCAGCACAATCCAGCCACTAGCTAACTTCGCGGTTCCAGCATGTGAGAAGGAGAATTTCATCAGGAGGAGCATATGAGCGCCCCAGGGCTAAAAGCAACACAGGCTGCAGAGTCCATTGGCACCTCCACTGTTTCCACTGTTTTTCATAAGCCTTTGAAGGAGAGTAATATTTCAAGCTCCCACTCTCAGTCCAAAGGTGTGCTAGACTAACACCAGTGGACACGCAGCCCAACAACATTGGGGGTGTGGTCTTTCAAAAACGTCAAGAGCTTGCAAAAGATTGAAAACCTCAGTTTAAATCTCTTGCAGCCAAACCTGTGCTGGGCTGTGTGTCTACCATCTCAAGCTTCACTTACTGGTGCCCTGTTGCTGAAGCAACAGTTCCCTTGCTGCCCTGTACCTTCCCACTCCATTTATATGTAATTCTTCCCCATTCTTTGTTGCTCTCTGCTTTTTCCTGTGCCTGTTTTTGGACATCTGACTCAAAGCATTAGCCGCTCTGGCTTGAGGCGCACATTTCATCCCGTGCCATCTGGGTGCTGTATATAGTCCTACCCCCATACTTTTGCCCCTTAAAAAAAAGCAAGAGGAGTAGGTCTTAAGTCTACGCTGGTTCACGCACATATATTGGTGGGGTGTGGGTTTAAATCATAATCCCATTGACAGTGTGATGCCACACAAGCTTCAGCCATCTTGCCATTAGCTGGCTTGGAGCCAAGAGCAATAATGGTCAGCTTCGAAATTTATAGCATGGTTTAGAGTAATCATCTGCACTCTGTTAGATGTGGTGGTTTTGAGAGCATAACGCAGAGAGGAAATAGCCATTGTTTGTCAGCTCTAATCACTTTGCAATATTTTCTTCTAGCCTCTCTCGCATGGACGGAGAGCCCTATAATTGTTGCAAAACTAATTGAGTAAGGGGTGTAGCGGTCTTCAGCGTGTGAGCAGCGGGGTCCATGAGAGTCGGTGTGGTATAAATGGTTAGATCGTCGACTTGTGACCAAGGAGACCAGAGTTCAAATCCCCACTCAGCCATGAAACTCCCCAAGTGACCTTGGACCAGTCAGTCAGTCATCATCTCTAAGCCTAGCCTGCCCCACAGGGCTGTTGTGGGGATTAAATGAGGAAGGGGGGGACATGTGCACCATCTTGAGCCCCTTAGAGTAAAAGGTTGGCTATAAACAAACAAACAAACAAACAAACAAATGAGGTAATACTGAGGTAAATGAACTGACTAAAGATGATAGATATAGATAGATAGATAGATAGATAGATAGATAGATAGATATAGATAGATAGATAGATAGATAGATAGATAGATGATAGATAGATGATAGATAGATAGATAGATAGATAGATAGATAGATAGATAGACAGACAGACAGATAGATAGGAAATGCTGAGGTAAATGGACTGACTAAATAAACAAATGAGGTAATACTTAGGTAAATGGACTAAATAAATAAATAGGTAAAACCTGAGGTAAATGGAATGACTAATGCCCTGCATAAGGGACAAACTGGATTTGATGTTAAAGACACTCTTCGTCTCTCTTGTTTTCTCCTCTTATTTTCAAATAGCAGGGGTGGGGATAGGAAGCGGAATTGAGATTTCTCTCTTTCTTTTGTTTATTTAACTTATATACCACTTTTAGGGGAAGAGCTGGGATGCCTCCCAAAGTGCGTATTTACAAACTGTGCATGTACTAATACGCGTAAAATAGAATGTTAAAAGCCATTGAAAATGCGTAGACATAGACTTCATTCAAACCAATATTACAATAATATGGCAGCAATGATTCCTCCAAGCAGTAATGACCATATCAACATCTAAAGCCCAGTTAGTAAATTAGCCCCTAAAGGCTATTGTAAAAAGATGGGTCTTTAAGGACCATTTGAAAATGCTGTGCTTGCTGGATCTTACTCAGAATAGAATTCCAGAACTTTGGGGCCACTGCTGAGAAGACCATTTTCTTCTTCCACCAACCCATTGCAATAGGGCAGACATGTCCAACACGTCGATCATGATCAACGGGTAGATCCCGCAGTGAATTTTGGTCAATCGCCACCTGCCCTCTCCTGGAGACATTGGGGCTGTTTTGACGCTGCGTGTGCCCACCCCTACCCTGTCAGTGTGTGCCCGCCCTCCCTGTAGCCACCCCTGACATGTTGAGGGAAGCAGCCAGTGCCCACCCACCCTGCACCCATCCCTGGGTGCCAGTTTTTATATTGCATTGTGGATCAAAGTCAACTTCAAGTTGGACATGCCTGCAATAGGGGAAACTGTGACCTCATGAGCACATGAGGATAATCACCCTTTCACTCTTGTCACATCCTTCCACAATACCCCTTGTAAATGGCATCCTTCTGGAGGGAGATTTTTCAGCAGGAAATCTGTGCAGGTAGGGGGATGAATTAAACCCCATTTGCCCAGGTCATGGTCCTGATCCAGATAACCCCGCCTCCACACACACAACTGTTATTTTAAAATGCACACATATGAAAGAGACAAGCATGTTTTTAATCTGGTTCAGCTCTCAGCCTCCTATGTCCATATGAACTTCAGCTGTAGACATTGCTGTCAACATATATGGAATGCTGATCATGCAACCATTCCTGCCACTGTTACACAAAATAATGTCTTTTGTTTCAGCCATTTTATTTGCTGAGAGGTGTTCTTATTTATGCTCCTTTTGGCACGAGAATCCATCAATATATCTGCGCTATGTTTCTCCCCATCGTCCCTTGTGTGGCGCTCCAGTGTATTTACTGTGTTTCATTACCCGAAAGCCTCAGGCTGTGGCTGAGTATGTTGTGACGCTAAGATCAATTAAAGCTTAATGAAAGGAGAAAGAGGCTGTGTGATTGCAGGCCGGATGGAGTTGTCAGAAGGTGCAGTTTGGGTAAATAATGTCCTCCTTACTCAGTGTTAATCCTTAGCATTTGTTGACCTAGCAGAACTGCAGGCTCAAGAGTTTTTCTGGCTGGGTATTTCGGCTCTTGACAGTGTTGCAAACTGCGTTCTCTGCAGTAGTGGTTTTCAACGTTTCCAGGTATAGGATCAACCGATTGGTGCAGCCTTTAACCACCTAAGTGGCGCATAGCTCTTTCCTTTTTTTTTAAAGCTGCCTGTTTTTGTCCTCTTTAAGAGAAGTTGTGGGTAGCTGGGTTCACAGGAAAGTTGCCTCTGTTCTAGCTTGCCTGTGTATGTGCACTGCAAGCCCACATGCTTGTCTGTTCCAACCCCAGGAAGTGCTTCTAAAGAAACCTGGCGGACAGGAAGTGCAGTCTGAAAGGGATTATTGTGGGATTACTACAATGTTCTGTATGTGGCAGTAGTGTTTGTCTGTTTGTTTGTTTGACACCTGCCCTTCGCCCTAAGGTCCCAGGGTGGGTAATAAATATCCCTTCCACTCCAAGAAACCCATACAGAAATTTAATACAGAACAGCACTGTGTAATACGACTGTGTGGTACCAGTCTAAATACATTACCAAGCGCGTGCTTGTTGATTTTTTAAAAAGTCAATCGACTTGTGTGATTGGGCATTTATTGTAGGATTCAGGCAGGACAGCTGTCTTACAACAAACAGAAAAAAGAGCCTTGTAGCACAGTTAAGACAAACAGATTTATCGTGGCCTAAGCTTGTGTTCAGTGGCCTTTTGGCCCTACTGTTTACCTTCCCTAGTCCCCCTTCCCATTAGGTGTGTGTGTGTGTGTGTGTGTGTGTGCATGCGTGCCCGCCTGCGCGCGCGCACACACACACACACACACACACACACACTGAGAATAAGACTCATACATCAAATGCAGGAGAGAGCCTTGTGGCCCCATAAAGTCGAACAGATTTATTGTGGCATAAGCTTTGTGGACCAGAGACCTCTTCATCACAAGCATGAAGGGTTATTTTTGATTTACCTGCCACCATCAATGTACATGGTGTTTTACAGAGTAAAATAATACTCACTCTCCTTGTACGAACCCTCTCTCCTTTGAATGTGTGTGTGTTTGGTTCCTTTTTGCCCTGGGGAATGTGGATTGGTTCACTTGCTTGAGGTAAATCATTGGTTTAATAATACAGTGGTGCCCCGCAAGACGAATGCCTCGCAAGACGGAAAACTCGCTAGATGAAAGAGTTTTCTGTTTTGGAGGTGCTTCGCAAAACGAATTTCCTATGGGCTTGCTTCGCAAGACGACAATGTCTTGCGAGTTCCTGCTGTTTTTTTCCCTTCCCCCCTTTTTCTAATCCGCTAAGCCGCTTATCAGCTGATCAAATCAGCAGATAAGCCGCTAAAAGCCGCTAATAGCGCTAATCCGCTAATCCTTCAATGGGCTTTCTTCGCAAGACGAAAAAACCGCTAGATGAAGAGAATCACAGAACGGATTCTTTTCATCTTGTGAGGCACCACTGTAATCATTGGGTTGGGAATTTTACATATGCCTCTTTAGCTGCTAGGGTTTTCTTCACCTCCTCCTCTCCCTGACTCCCTTCTTCTTTTTAGATATTTCACAGCAGGCAGAAGATCCCAAGGTGCAGTCGCAGTCCCCCCCCCCCCCGATGATTTTAAAATTGACTTCCCTCTGGCACCTCAGCAGAGGGGCACATAACCACTGGTACGAGGTTTCAAGATGGGAAAGAATGTTAAAAGTAGAAAAGCATGATGGTTGTACCTTTGAGATACAAGTGGGGCTACAAAACAAATTTTGCTGGTTTCTCTTCCTTGTAAGTGAATTATGCATTATGCTCCATCCCTTGTATTGGCATATGTAATTAACAACAAGACAAGAAAAAGCAGGAAGTAACTGTGAGGGCGTGCTCTTTCTCTATATTTTTTTTATTTGACGTATAACTCTCCAACATCTGGTTTTTGTTTCCTAGGACAAAAAGGACCAGCCATTGTTACGAGATCACTTACCGCCACTTGGAAAAGACCTTGACTCAGAAGGAAGTAAACTGCATCCATAAATCCATCGAGGAATCAGTTGTACAGAAATTAGGAGTAGAGGGAAGATTTTGAGCTTTGAATTCTCCAGTTTTCTTTTATCACTGCCCTGCCCACACCCCCTTCTGTTTGAAAGCACTTTCTATCATGTGGAAGCTTTTGGCAATGGTGGAATTTTCAGGTAATAAAAAGTGAACAACATAACAGTTCCTGAAAATATCAGGGAATCGCTTGTTGGGTAATTTGTACGTTGTTAATCAGTTCTCGTGTGTTATTAAACTCCAGAACGTGTGTGCTATTTCTGCATTGACAGGATGTTCCATGCACTTGCGATAGAACCTCAGACCAACTATAGGTTGCTTGTGAATGTGACCCAACTGTACATTACAAGCTAGACTGCCAACAAAATGAAGGTCCTCCCTCCCTTTTTTGCAACGGAGAAAAAGATGCTTAATAGGCATGGTAACGGTAAAGGGATCCCTGACCATTAGGTCCAGTCACACTCTGGGGTTGCAGCGCTCATCTCGCTTTACTGGCCAAGGGAGCCGGCATACAGCTTCCGGGTCATGTGGCCAGCATGACTGAGCCGCTTCTGGCGAATCAGAGCAGCGCACGGAAACGCTGTTTACCTTCCCGCAAGAGCGGTACCTGTTTATCTACTTGCACTTGACGTGCTTTCAAAGTGCTAGGTTGGCAGGAGCAGGGACCGAGCAACGGGAGCTCACCCCGTCGTGGGGATTCGAACCGCCAACCTTCTGATCAGCAAGTCCTAGGCTCTGTGGTTTAACCCACAGTGCCACCCACATCCCTAATGGACATGGTACTGAGCCCTTTTTGCAGTTTTAACTCTTAAGGCTGCATTCCTATGCACTCCTTCCTATTGAACCCAGTGGATTTTACTTCATAGTAAACATGCATAAGATAAATTGGCGATGGAGGTAATTCCCTGCAAACTAATTAGGTTGTGGCCTGAGCCTTGCACAATGTTTTTTTTTTTTTTTTTTAAGTTGGACTGCACAGTGGTTTGCTGGGATACAAAACAAGCCCACGGCTTAATTTGGTTTATCTGGCTTTCTTTGTAAAGCTGCTGCGAAGGGAAGCAGTTGTGAATTACCTCAGCCACAAATTGCTTTGCAATTGCACCACTTCAGACTCCAGCGAATTCTACCGTAAACTAACATTCCCAGTACAGTAACATTAATCTGAAAAGAGCCAGGTACGGAGTACCACAATCAAGACTTCTTTTATCTCACTGGGTCATTTAGCGGCCGCTGACAGACACAGCATTTGTTTCTGTGGGGTTTTTTTTGCCTCAGTTCTTTCTTCGCTGTCTGGTGTCTCTACCTCTCCTTGGTATTGGCACATTTGTCTGCCTCCTCCACTGTTGTATTGAATATTACCAAATTGATTTTCTTAGCAAGAGAGCCATGGCAGACATTTTGGCCTGCTATGCCTGCAATATGAAGCCAAAACACGGGTACTTCTCTTCGTTGGTAGATCACAGCAACATTGGGCAGCCTGTGCCCCCTAAACTAGAAGGTCAGTGAAGAATATCAACCCCGTTGCCAGTTTTGAAGTAAGATTCCAACCGCCAGCCCTGTCAACCTTCTTTAGATTGAAAACGGGGCAGGGGCCAGTCTTGTTCTGGCCTCACACAGCAAAAAAATGCAAGGAACCGCAGGCCAGAGATCAAATGTGTTTCCCCAGGCCTCTTTATCCAGCTTCCAGTGCTCTTTATTATTTCAGGCCACCTTCTCAGGCCACACCTTCTCTCCACAGGCTGCACCCCACACTGGCCTCAAATGCTTTCTTGTGGCTGGAATGTGTCATGTAACTGTGATAATGCCTCTTGCTTGCAACAGGTGAAGGCTGGAGAGGTGTGTGAGGATGAAGCGTTGCTGACTTTTGCATGGCTGAAAAGAAGCTTGCTATACAAGGTTAAGGTGCTGCCTTATTACTACTACTACTACTACTAGTAGTAGTAGTACTACTATTACTACTAGTAGTACTATTACTATTACTAGCACTAGTACTATTGTTGTTGTTTTATTACCCTGCCCATCTGACTGGGTTGCCGCAGCCACTTTGGGCAGTTTCCCACATATATAAAAACATAATAAAACATTACACATTAAGAAGCTTTGCTATACAGTGGTACCTCAGGTTAAGTACTTAATTCGTTCTGGAGGTCCGTACTTAACCTGAAACTGTTCTTAACCTGAAGCACCACTTTAGCTAATTGGGCCTCCTGCTGCTGCCGGAGCACGACTTCTGTTCTCATCCTGAAGCAAAGTTCTTAACCCGAGGTACTATTTCTGGGTTAGCAGAGTCTGTAACCTGAAGCGTATGTAACCTGAAGCGTATGTAACCCGAGGTACCGCTGTACAGGGCTGCCTTCAGATGTCTTCTAAAGGTTAAATAGTTACTTACCTCCTTGACATCTGCTGGGAGGGCATTCCACAGGGTGGGTGCCACTATCACAAAGGCCCCTTTTCCTCCAATTTTGCCTCTGACCCCCTCACCTATTACTGGTACACAGCCCCCAGAAATCTGTCCTCTAGGGCAGTGTTTCCCAACCTTGGGCCTCCAGCTGTTTTCGAACTACAGTTCCCATCATCCCTGACCACTGGTCTTGCTAGCTGAGGATTATGGGAGTTGTAGTCCAAAAACAGCTGGAGGCCCAAGGTTGGGAAATGCTGCTCTAGGGTGCGCAGCCATGGACTTGCAAAGGTTCCCAACACCTAACTCTCCATGACGGCCCCAGTCCCTGATCCATATGGTAAATGCCAAGTATATACCGTGTGAATAAATACTGGCAATGAAGGACCACCAACTTGGATGGCTTTAGAAGAGGGTTGGACAGATTCATGGAGGGGAAGGCTCTCGATGACTACTAGCCGTGATGGCTGTGATCAGTAATGTTTCTGAATACCAGTTGTTGGGAGCCACGAAAGGGTAGGGTGCTCTTGTGTTGGGGTCCAGCTTGTGGGTTTCCCACAGGAACCTGGTTAGCCGCTGTGAGAACAGGATACTGGACTAGTTGGGCCCCTGGCCTGATCCAGCAGGCTCTTCTTATGTACATTAGAGAGGGGGGGGGCAGCACATTGGCGGAGATGCTTTGAACACAGTCATGCTTCAGCCCTCTCCCCCTTCCCACCACCAGTCATCTCTGTTATGTGGAGGTGCAGTAAATGGACCATTGGCCTGCACTGGTGTTTCTCTCTTAATTTGCTGAAAGGGGAAAAAAACACAGAGAGAACGGGTGGCGAGACGTGTTCCTCGCAGCCCACACTGAAAAAAGTAACCTCTGCTTCCCTCCGTAAGTGTAGCTAGACGTGATTTAAAGCTGCATCACGCGGCTTTGATAAATGATAAATAATTAGCTGGCTCGGCTGGAACATTTCATTCTTAATTATCGTGGTTATATATTATTAATAAAGGTGTTTACTTGTCATCATGCCAAGCCATTTGTCAGGGGACAGCAGAGAAAGGCAGAATAATTCAGAATTACAATTAGCGGCCCGACATCAAGGAACGCTGCTACTCTGAAAACACACGTGCTTATCTAATGAGGCAGGGCTGCAAGCTCTGGAGACTTGCACGGCGGTGACCACACCAGACAGAGTATGTGCCTCCCTTAGGATGCAGAGGAGCATAAGAAATCAGAAATGTGTGGAATCCTTGAGGGGTGAAATGACTCCTTTCTTTTATATTTGGAACTCTTTTGACTTCCCTCTGACATTTTGCGCTAAGAGATGCATCTGCAGCCCTGGCACGGCTTGCGGATAACAGGACTTACTAACTGCTTCCCCCATAGACTCACCCTTTCTGCGGAAAGAGTTTCTCAGCCTTTCTTCTGTTTGAGACGCAGACAGATGGGAGCAAAGCCCTTCCTCGTAATTTATAACCGTCATACGCCTCTAATCCTTTGCTCTCATTCTCCATGAACCTTCCAACAGGAGTTCGAAGGATTCTGGCCTGGCTTCCTTGATAAGAAGCATGGTCTTGGTAAAACCCCCTAGGTAGGCCTTTAAACTTTTTCCCTGAAAAAGTCTCCATTGCCTCACAGGGCACGCTAAGCAAAAGTAATGCAGTTTCCGGGAGCGTGTGTGTTAGGGTTTTGCTATTGATTCTGGAGAATATAGTTGTTTGTTTTTTGAAAAATCTCTACATTCTCAGGACTATTGAGATTGGTTTCGAAACCGTCTCTAGAGTTCTGGCACAGATTTGTAGGCCTATTCAATTTTACTCCCCTACCCTGACTTACCACGAGCAGGATATATCACGCTAAGCACCTTATAGCATAAGACTTCATCCTCCTTGTTCTGCCGGTAGATCAGAGTTCTTCATCCTAAGCTTCATTATCATGGCTTATCTTTCTCAAAGAAGGTCCATGTAGGTCCTGATATTATTGTTCCTAATCCTCTCTTTAAGATGAGATGCCCAGGTCTGCAGGGAAGCACAGTGCGGAAATGCACAGAAGGTGAAAATCGCATAATGTCTGTGTGTATCTCAGGCGCAAAGAGACTCATGCACACAAAATCTTGTTGAAGGTGGCCTTCAATGACCCAAGGTGTCAGACTTTGCAAGATCACTCTGACAGCTTGTGTGGCTTCAGTGATTCCCACCCCAGTTACACACACACACCTTCTTCTTCTTTGGCGATCACTTGTAGCTGAGTAAGATTGTCTTCCATAAACACGGTTTTAATAATGAGTCCGTAAGTGACTGTGGAGGCCAATTCTGGATCCACACGTCCTTCCACAGTGGGGACATTGGTTTCCGGGCGGGAGTTGATCACGGTGTGGATTTGCCAAGCGTGCCTTCCTCCTAGCACGTTTCTCCCTTGCGTCCTGAGTCCAAGTGTCTTCAAAGCCCATGACACCTTTGCTAAAGGTTTTACCTTTTCCATATATATGTGAAAGCATTCACAAAGCCATTTCTTTGAGGCGGAAGAGCCACCACCAACAGCATGGGGCAATTCGTATTTGCAAAGTCACATGATAGCATGTTAAAGAGCTGGTGTGGTATAGTGCTGGGTGAGAGACTTTGGGAGCCCCCTCTACAAATAGGTAAAAGGTAAGGAAAAGGACCCCTGGACAGTTAAGTCCAGTCAAAGGCGACTATGGGGTTGCGGCTCTAATCTCGTTTTCAGGCCGAGGGAGCCGACGTTTGTCCACAGACAATTTTCCAGGTCATGTGGCCAGCATGACTAAACCACTTCTGGTGCAACGGAACACCATGACAGAAACCAGAGCGCATGGAAACGCCGTTTACCTTCCTGTGGCAGCAGTACCTATTTATCTACTTGCACTGGTGTGCTTTCGAACTGCTAGGTTGCCAGGAGCTGGGACAGAGCAATGGGAGCTCACCCCATCGCAGGGATTTGAACCACCGACCTTCTGATTAGCAAGCCCAAAAGGCTCAGTGGTTTAGACCACAGCGCCACCTGCGTCCCATGTTCAAATACTCAGCCAATAACTCATCCTCATGCAAGCCAACATCTCTCAGGCTGAATTCCACCACCAATACAATATGGGAGAAGTTATGGTGGCCTATAATACAGAGTATGTTCAAAGATGCTTGAATGTAGTTTTCCTGCTGTGTGATAAGACCAAAGGTGAGGATGCTTTTGCAGGACCTCACAGTGCATTAACATTCTCCTACAGAGCCCCTCCCCCCCGCAACATGGCCATGTGAGTCAGCATTTAAAAGACTGAGCAGGGGAAAATAGCATAGGAATTAATTCTCCAATATGATCTGGTGAAAAGAACCTCACTTTATATAAGGTAGGCAATCAGGCTGGTGAGTTCTCTGCTTTCTGCTGAGAAATGTTCAGCCTTGCAATGTCGCTTTGATGAAGGGAGAATTACCTGGCTTGCCAAAAGAGACTAAATACTTCATGATGTTTCCTGCTGTCCAAGGCTCAGGACTCCTGCGAACATTCCCCTTTGAAAAACAGGGCAATTTTGCCCGAAGAACCTCCTTTCTGAGCTCTGGTGCTTTCCCTTCCTAGCTTAAAAGTCTTCGTGACATCTGTTTTTAGAATACTTTGGGACACCCACTGGCAGTGGCAGGAAAGGTGCGCACAGACACACACGCATTTCTGGGAACAAAAGAGACAGTTTTATAAAAGAAACCCTTATAGCTAGAAATTCCTGAACACTGTACTTTAAAGTGTTTTCCGAAAGAGTAGGTTTTTTTTGTCAACAGGACAAAGGAGCCAGTTATATTTATGTACCAAGTGCGTGCGCCCTACCCAACTATCATAAATGTACATAAATGTGTTTCTTGGTACAAACGATTATTCAAAAGTTTGCATCAGGGATTCGGGGGGGGGGGGCATGCAAACCTATAGATGATGATGTTGAGCTACACTGGCCAGGCTGGCTGAGGAGTTGATGATGGGAGTTGAGAGTCCAACAATATCTGGGGGGCCATACGTTCCCTATTCCCAATGTATACACTTTTGGAAACAAACAGAAAGCCTTGTGTACTCCAGATGCAAATTGCATGGTGTCTACTTTTTAGAAGTGCAACAGCAGGGATCATTCAGTTCATAACTTAAGGGTTAATTCTGCTAGTGTTAAAGTCAGTTAACCAAGAGGGGGGTGGTTGGAGGTGTTGCTTAGCAACCTGGTGGAGTGGCATGATCTTAGGTAGCATGGGCTCTGATTGGCTGTGTAGTTCTGAAGGAGCTTTCCTCTATATGTTTGGTTGAATGTCTCCGTGCTGTGTACACAAGGCCTGAACTCAGAAAGACAAAACTATCTTTGTTTATTTCTCCTCAAATTATACACTGCTTTGTTCAGTTTTCTCAATGAAGTGTTATCAGTGCTTTGACCTTCAGCTATGTTGTTTTTCTTTTAAATATATATTTTATTAAAGATTTCGTAGTTTGCAAAAATATGTGCGTTGTCTCTTTTTTCAAGCTGCATTTTCTACAGATCAGTTTCATTTGTTGTGAGACATTAGTGTTACATACAGTGTTAGATTAGGAAGAAAATGGGGAAGGGGGGGAATGGTGAGTGGGGTGGGGTCGGGGGTGTTATTTAAGTGATTTTGCTAACATTGCTGCTTGTTTGGACTGTACAGAGCCAATCCTAACCTGTAAAGTCATACTGAAGACAATGGACTCTTGTGTGCACAGATAATACAATCAGTGCCTGCGCAGCAAAATTTTCTGAGTCAAGGGAGTGGTTTAGTTGTTAGAATTTCAGATCAGACCAGAACTAGGAAGACACAGGTTCAAATCCCCTCTCAGCCGTGAAGCTCACTGGGTCCCTGTAGTCAATAACACTAACTTTCCACTTCAACCCACGCCTGATCTTAATATGGAATACTATAAAGATAATGGCTTTAAAAGCTGGTTGCCTTAAAAGAAATTCACAGATAGGGCTATCGGTGGCTACTTGCCACAGTGGTTATGTTCTACCTCCACTGTTAGAGACAGTAGGACTCTGAATGTCAGTAACTGGGAATCACGAGGAAGAGGATGCTAGACTAGATGGGCCTAGGACCTGATTGAGTGGGAGGCGGATGCTGATGAAGACATCTTTCCGCAGGTCCTGCAAGATAGAGCTGTTCCACCAGGCCTTTGGGCAGGATGCAGTTTGACTTACTTTCCTTTGTATAAAACAAACCCGAAGGAGGCCCCCAACCAGCTCACAGGTCCTTGTATGCTCTGTGGAAACAGTGGCGGAGCTTCAAGTTCCAGCAGGAGGCGGAGAGCAAGCGGGATTTGGCTGGCATGTGTCCCTGAGGGCGTGGCATGCTGCCTGCAGGGGCATGGTGCACTGCCCACAGGGGCGTGGTGTTCTTCCTGGGGGCGTGGCATGCATCCTGGGGGCGTGGTGCCCAGGGCGGGGGGGGCAGCCACAATGGCACCCCACCGGGTTCCTCCGCCAGTGAGTGGAAACAGTGGGTCCTGGCAAGTATTAACCACTCTCAAATAAAACCTGGTAATTGCCGCCTGCCCAGATTTTAACTTGTCTGAATTGATTTTAAGATGTATTTTAATTAATTGATGTCTCTTTTTATGCATACAGTGGTGCCCCGCAAGATGAATGCCTTGCAAGACGGAAAACTCGCTAGACGAAAGAGTTTTCCGTTTTGGAGGTGCTTCGCAAAACGAATCTCCTATGGGCTTGCTTCGCAAGACGACAATGTCTTGCGAGTTCCTGCTGGTTTTTCCCCCCTCCCCCCTTTTTTTAAGCCGCTAAGCCGCTTATCAGCTGATCCGATCAGCAGATAAGCCGCTAAAAGCCGCTAATAGCGCTAAGCCGCTTATCAGCTGATCCGATCAGCAGATAAGCCGCTAATAGCGCTAATATCGCTAATAGCGCTAAGCCGCTTATCAGCTGATCCGATCAGCAGATAAGCCGCTAAAAGCCTCTAATAGCGCTAAGCCGCTAATCCTTCAATGGGCTTGCTTCGCAAGACGAAAAAAACCGCTAGACGAAGAGAATCACAGAACGGATTCTTTTCGTCTTGCAAGGCACCACTGTATTGTGTTGTTTTTATGATGTTAGCTGCTCTGAGCCTGGCCTCAGTCAGGGAGGGCAGGATACAATTTTTTTAAAAAAAATATTATTATTATTATTATTATCTTAGGAAAATAAAACACCAATCCTGAAATTACTGTGGAAATATGGGGTGGCTGTTGCCAGTAATGGCTGTACTTGATATTCTCCGGTGCTTTCCCATGTATGTCTCTGAAAGTACTTTCCAAACACTGGTTTCAGTAAAATTAACAGGAAGTGCTATGTGTTTCCCAAGGGACCAATTATAGCAGGGGGGAAATTACACAAAGCTGCAATTCTATCTGTGGAATAGCAGCTCTTACACCCGGTCAAGCTTGACTCAGTCAGCGAGGCTCTTGGCCCCTGGGCAATACATTCCCTTTTCTCCAAATAACTTTTTGGGGAGCTTGAAGCCTTGGAAGACAAGGCCTTTGGCTGATGGGAGCAGGTTAGTGCAGTCAGCACTTCTGGTCCCCCGGGTCTTACAATTCCTTTTCAAGAGAGTACGTACAAGTCATCCAACGACAACATCCGTAACACAGGGCAGCATTCTCAATATGTGAGAGATTTGATGGTATTTTTGGAACAAAAGTAATTTCAAGGCAGAGAATATTTCTGAGATTAGAATATATATATTTTGACAAATCTGTAATCTGCAAACGTTCCAGCTGGACAAAAACTTTTGACATAACGAGTATTGATAGAAAAAGAAGAAACTAGGGGGAGGGAAGTTTGCTGCCAAAAGTCACACAAACTGAAATTAAAATACAGTGGTTCCTTGGGTTAAGTACTTAATTCGTTCCGGAGGTCCGTTCTTAACCTGAAACTGTTCTTAACCTGAAGCACCACTTTAGCTAATGGGGCCTCCTGCTGCTGCTGTGCCGCCGAAGCGATTTCTGTTCTCATCCTGAAGCAAAGTTCTTAACCCGAGGTACTATTTCTGGGTTAGCGGAGCCTGTAACCTGAAGTGTATGTAAACTGAAGCGTATGTAACCCAAGGTACCACTGTACAGCAGTGCCATAACACTTTCATGAACGCACCACACATTCAGCCTGAACTTTGTTTTTAAAACCATTGCTGCCATGCTTACCTTAAGAAGCCTATATTCCCACTAGAATTGCATACTCATGTTTATTTTTAACACTTCCAGCTGAAGGAGATGCCTGGTAATACGTCACTGTGAAGATTGGGACTACAGAAATTTTGGAATGGGTGGCTTAGGAGATGGCATTCTCTGTGGTGGCCCCTTAGCTACGGAATTGTCTTTTCCACAGTGGAGTATCTGGCATCCTTGTTGCATAGGTTCTGTTATATACCAAAGATATACCTGTTTTCCCTAGCCCTTGACACCTGGCACACATATATTTTAGGACCACCCTATTCTCCCGATTGCACATTAAACTCGAATATAGAATTTTTATACTGTTGTAACCCGCGCTGGGTCCTTATGATGAAAGGTAAACAGAAACCTAAAAAGTTGTAGCAGTAATGTGTGTTGTTATTACCAAAGCAAGTCTGCTTCTCTTTTCCTCCTTTGATTTCAGGCCAAGCTGTAACAGATCATTTCCCCAACGACGAAAATTGTTTTTGTGGAAGAACGGAAGCCTATTTAAAGAAATATTTAAGGAAATATTACCGTATGATGATTTCACAGGCAGGATTTGAACTATGAGCAACAGAAGGCATTAAGAGATTCTTGTATTATTGTTGTGGTATAAGAGAGAGAAGACAGGGTGCAGCAAGGGGGAGAAATAAAAAAACACCATGGAATATGGGATGGGAAGCCAACAAAAGAAAAGGGGGGGGGAATGTATTGGAATGTATATGTAAAATTTTTAAAAATTTAATAAAATATAAGTGGGGGGAGGAAAACAGATCATTTCCCCTCAAAAACCTAGGACCCTTTCTTTTCTTTTTTAAAATAATTTTTATTAAATTTCCATTTAACAATCCAATCATGTCTCATTAATTAATCCGGATTATGCCAATACATATCATAAAGTCCAGATATTTTGCCGAATTTTTAACATTTTTGTTGGGGTACCCATGCTTCAAGCTCAGAAGAGTCCAATCCTCGCATATTTCTGCTGCTTTGATGTTCACAAGTCCCGTCTTCCAATCTTCTTCTTGTTATCATTTTTCTTCTTAATAACCTCTGAGTTATTTCCACAAGCGAGTTGAAGCAAACAAACCTAGGACCCTTTCAATTTTCCAGTAGTCATCAGCCAAGGAGGGAGGTTTCAAGGCCTTGTATGACTGTTGTTCTGGTCTCCACAGTTGTAGACGTCCATGCCAAATGAGGACAAAAGGGCTCGTTGGCAGCATATTTGCAGCTCTCTATCCGTCCACAGGTACATTTTCTGCAAGGGTGCCTACTACGCATGAACAAAACAAACATCAGGAAGCAAGTAATTGCTACCTGGGTGTTAGTATGCTTGGCCTTTCAGGAGATGTACTTGTCCAACTTGGGAGCTGCTAGGAGTCTTGAAACTACTAGAAGAGGTGAAATAAACATGCACAACAAAGAGCATTTCCTGCTCCGATAGCTGTAGCTTTGTACATGATTGTGTGGAGAGTTTGCTGGGGATCTAGTCACCCGACCTATTCTCTCATGCCATAGGAAGAGATAGTCCGGCTAAGGCCTCCATTTTGAGAGGTCAGGGATTGAAGAGAGATTAAAATTGATGTTTCTCATCCTTCTCCCCTGCAATTCTCCAAGAACAAAGGAGACATGCCCACAGGAAAACAACTTCTACCTGCTTCTTTATTAACGGGAGGCCTGGTTTTAATACAGACAAAAACATCCGTGTGAGAGCAATCATTGCACAGTAAGTACATTGGGAGAGTCAGATTTAAGGCGGTTTCAGTAAGGGATAAAAGCACCACACAACTTATGAAAGGTGTTTAAAATCTGTATACTGATGATGTCCTGTGGAGAGCAGAATTTGCAGTGAATTTATCTATGCTAACTTTGTACTGCTAAATAAAATATGTATAATAGAACTAGGATTTTGATCTTATGTATGCTTAGGATGAGAGTCAGCTTTAGTGAACAACATGTGTTTTACTTTGAATAAACATGATAGGCTCAAGGTGTGGTTTTGGTGTATGTATTGTGCCAGGTAAAACCACACATGCTGTGGAAATTATATTGTCATGAATTTTAGGAGTCAGCCTGCGTACCTTCTAAAACCTATGACTCTGTATCAGTGAGGCTAGAATGTATAAGAGGGAACCTGGTGGACCAACCAAACTATTATTATTATTATTATTATTATTATTATTATTATTATTACTCCTATTATTAATTAAAGTTCTGTACCACGCTTCATCTGAAGATCACAGATATAAAAATACAAAAATACATAGCATAATAGCAAACAGAAACAGTTTAAAAGGCCAGAAATGGCCAAAGCCCTGAGAGAAAAGAAATGTTTTTGCCTGGCACCTAAAGATATGTAACAAAGATGCCAGGCGAGCCTTCCTAGGGAGAGCATTCCACAAGTGGGAGCCACAGCAGACCTCTTGTTAAGGTTATGGCTGTAGCTACACAGCTTAAGTACCCAACATTTACATCTCAAAAGAGTGAGCTCCACTGCCATAGAAACAAATGGGTTGGCCTTTTCCCCACCCTGATCTCACCTGATTGCTAGGTAGAAGAACAGCCAAAGTTGTTGTATGAGAGAACTGGAGCTAGAGATCCGTTTTGCTTCGTGCTGAACCTAAAATAGATTTGGGGAATGTCTGGAAACCTAATGGAGACACAAGATCTGTTGGGGTGTTAATGCTGTGTGCCTCTCCATTCTATACTCAGGTTGTATATATGTGAAAATTAAACCATGTCCCAAAGACAACACAGTCTCTGCTGACATTCTGGAATCTCTTGATGCTTGGAGACTGGGGTGGTGGGTGACAATACAATCACGTATTCTCCACATATATATATCACCTTAAAAAAGAAAAATTAAAAATGGAAATGTGAGAAATGCGTAACATTTATCCCTTTTTAATTGGAACAAACAATATGTTTGTTTTTAAAGCAGAAAATGTGTGTTTTCAAATGAGAGAGGGTGCCCAGCTCTATTCTGTGTTTCTGTCAATGAATCCACTATTCCTAATTCATTACAGACTAGTTTTGGATGGCTATTGACTTCTTGACACTTTACAGCAAAGAGAATTAATAAAGCACTGAGTCAGGCTACCTCTGTGCTACTTCTAAGTGATATATAGGTGATTAAGACAAACTAAACTCTCTCCTATTCTCAGATAAGCTGCTATTAAAGTAATGAGAAGGGAGGGGAAGAAATAATCGCTTGGGAGAAACTGGGCAGACAGATATTGGAGGAAGGACACCTTGGAGGAGACACGGCTCGTGACAGTTGCCAAATTGCTAAAAGTAAGCTGTTCACAACATAATGAAAAGCAATGGCCTCTGAACTAGTCACATAGGCCAGTAGTGGAAAAGCAACGTTGCGCACCATCATACATAGCATGGTCCTCTGTGGGTGGGTTTGGGATGTGTTGATTGGTTTAAGAAGATTAAACGATTATTCAATTGGTTGACAGCAGATGAGAAACAGCACTCACCCATCTCCTTTGAAAAGTTCAGGACCTCTCTAATCTACAACTCAATGGTAGGCCACATGTTTTGTCTGCAAAAAAAAAAGTCCCACAGGACTGGGAAATACACATAAGAAAATAAGATCATAGAATAGAATCATAGAATCATAGAGTTGGAAGAGACCACAAGGGCCATTGAGTCCAACCCCCTGCCAAGCAGGAAACACCATCAGAGCACTCCTGACATATGGTTGTCAAGCCTCTCCTTAAAGACCTCCAAAGAAGGAGACTCCACCACAATAGAACCTATTGGTCAGGCTAGTGTTTCATTTAGTTCAGCGTTGTTATGTACTGAGTTGAATAGGATCCAAAATGCAGCAGTCTGATTGGTCCTAGAACAATAGGATTCAGAATGCAGCAGTCTGATTGGTCCTAGAACAATGCAGCAGTATGATTGGTCCGCAGGAGCCACCCAATCCAGCTCCAGGTGGAAGTGAATCCGCAACCTGATTGGCCTACAGGAGAACCCCGGAATTAGCCAATCACGTGTGGCCCATTGTGTAAATAATGTATATCAAGCTCAGAGCGGCCAACCAGGTGTCGGGGGGGGGGGCAGGACTTTTAAGCAGGCTCTGAACACAAGAGCACCCCTTTCTAAAACCCTGAAGTAGTTGAGTAAATCAGTGTAGACAGTGCCAGTTATGGTGGGTAGCACTGAACCAGATGCTCCTATCGTCCAATTTGGTACCTAGCAGTCTTCCTTCTGAATCTGGATTGAGGGCTCTAAAGCCCTGTGCCTAACTATTCTCACTTCTGGCTTGTCAACAATGTTCTTTCCTCAGTCTTGTCTTTTCTCAATAAGGTCTTTATGTAAACTTCTGGCTGGAGATGTGGCACATTGAGTCTGCAAAGTGTGTGCCTTTGTACTGAGTTCAGGCCCCACTCTTAGTCGAATCATGCCCATGGGTGCTTAAAAGACACACATACAGTGGTGCCTCGCAAGACGAAATTAATCCGTTCCGCGAGTCTCTTCGTCTTGCGGTTTTTTCGTCTTGCGAAGCACGGCTATTAGCGGCTTAGCGGCTATTAACGGCTTAGCGGCTTTAAGAAAAAGGAAACAAACTCGCAAGAACTCGCAAGACGTTTCGTCTTGCGAAGCAAGCCCGTAGGGAAATTCGTCTTGCGGAACGACTCAAAAAACGGAAAACTCTTTCGTCTTGCGCGTTTTTCGTCTTGCGAGGCATTCGTCTTGCGAGGTACCACTGTATGCCATTCACACTTGTTTGCTGTGGCAGTCATTGGTCTGCCACATAAAAGTATGCACCACTCTCCATTTCCCCTGTGTGGCTCCAGTCCATTTTGTGTTTCAAGTGCTATTGTCATCACATATAAAATGCTGCCTTGCAGCTAACGTTGACTCTTGCTGGGAATTAGTGAGGCAATTTGGGGATTAAGTACAGTACATCAAACTCTTGCAGCGGTGGCTTTTTAAAACAAAAAACTACCCAAAACCACCATAGCTGACACTCTTCAGTGCAAAAGGAGTTATTTGGGAAACTGGTACCTGAACTTCTGTTGGTTGCCGTGGCAACAGAATAGATTAGTGCCACGAAGAAAGAAGGAAGCAATATATTGTGGCTAAAGACAAATTCCTGTAGTGAGACTGTGGTGTGTGGAGAAATTTCAAAAGTTGCTGGGATCCAGCGATTCTAAAATACACAGCAAGGATCACAAATTTCTTGGATTTAAATATTTTGCTCAATCTTAATCTGATTTAGAATAGGGAAGTTTTCTGAGTTCCTGCAGTCCAGGGAACCACACCAGCTCTGTGCGCCAGAGGAACTCTCCAGTGCTGCCCTCAATTTCTGCATCTCAAATACCATTTCATTTTTGTTGCTTGGAAAGCAGTTACTTTGTCTGGTGTCGTTTCATCAGTTTTGGTTGTTTCCATAAGGCATAAGCATAAATTGCATTAATAGTGTGATTTGAAAGCACATCAGTTTCCCCCTCTTGCTTTAATATAGAGGTGAGGTAGGGATTTGCATTGGGACCACAGTTATATATTCAGTGGTCTTGTGTTTGCCTGAGCTTGAGTCTGGACTAGGATTCTGAGCCCCTGTGTTCTGATTCAATACATGATATCCAATCACAGAGCATTTCAGGATTTGGGCCTCTGCCATTGGCCCTTGAAATCTGAGTCATGATTCGCAACTTGGAAGTTTAGACAGGCAATCACGTTGGGAGTGGGAGTGGCCCAGGCCTTCAGAAATGTATATAAGCAGTTGCTTTGCCCCTGTTGTCCAGTTCTGTTGGTTCAATAAAGGTTCTTACTGTTATCACTGTGTCTTGCCTCGTGGGAACCCACCTACACTTCACACAGCATGTGAGGAGCTGTGATCCTGACAGGAACCCCCACCCCCCTGAAATTAGTGGTATGAAGAAATCTCCCATGGAGGATGATTTTGGTCACGATTGCCACTGGGGACAAAAGGATTAAACCTTCCCTGCTTGTGTGCCATTGTCCTAATATAATTTTTTCCTCATGCACAAACCTTTGATTAAACTTTCTTTTTTAATGCTCTGATGTAACTACAAACTATTCTGTGCATGTAATTAGGCCTCCTTTCATTATGTAAGTGTTGGAGACTAGATAACTTGCTAGAGCTGCAGAAGTGGTTTTTAATTTCTCCAGTGTCAGCCCTTAACCTGAGGTGGACGTGCAAGTTGGTTAATTCCAGTTAGGACAATGTTTTGCATTGTTTTGGTGCAGCCCCTGGGCATCAGCTTGGTGGGGGATTTAGCTGCCTAGTCCATTTCAGTCTGACGCCCCTGCCTTAAATGCAGGCCACTTTCACACATAGCAAATGACTGTTTTGTAATCTGTAGCAGTTACCAAGGAAACACCTCACCTTTAGCAGGTCAACTGCTTTAAACACATTTTCTCTTGGACTGCATGATAGAAATAGCTGAAATAGATTTCAGAACCCTTAGTTTGGTTGCAAAGAAAATTAGTGCTACGTGCAAGCCTTAGCTCATTTTTGTTTTAGGGCTATAATTTCCTTATAAATCCATCGTGGGGGCGGCAGGGAGATTGTCATTGGACATTTTCCAAAGCCTCGCTGTTTTCCCCCTTGTTGATCCAGAAGTATCCCTTCCAATGGTGGTCCCCCCCCCCCGTGTGTTTCATAAGGGCCCTGTTGAGAAAGCAGAGTGCATGGGATGAGTATTAGGGTTGGGGAGGAAATGGTGGGCAGGGGGGTGGAATGACTGATGTACTTAATATGCCACACAACGTCTCCACCACTTTCCCTTGAAAGATTTCAAAGCTGTATGTCATAGTAGCTTCTCGGATGCTCAAGAAATGAGAATTTCAGGGGCCTGTAGAGGTGCCTTGTAGCCTAGCTTTGCACGTCAACTTTGGGGCTTACTCTTGGATTTGTGCCAATCTTCTTTGTAGCCAAAGGTCACAAAAGGTTGATCCTGGGCTGGAGCAAGGGTTCCATTAACAACTGCAAGGAGGGTTATTACCACATTTAAATGGACAGAAGCTACGCAGCAGGCGGAGATCCGCAAGGCAAAGCCTGCTTATCTAGTCAGGCACAGTGAATGTAAAAACCTGATCTTTTCATTTTTGGGGACGATATAGGCAGCTGCTTTATTCCAAGCCAGACCATTGGTCCATTGAGATCAGCCGTGTTTTGTGAAATGGCGGTCTATACATATTTTTATAGAAATAAATAAACCAGTATTGTCTATTCCAATGTTTCCCAAACTTGTGTCCCCAGCTGTTTTTGGACCACAACTCCCATCATCCCTAGCTAGCAAGGCCAGTGGTCAGGGATGATGGGAGTTGTAGGCAAAAAACAGCTGGAGGCCCAAGTTTGGGAAACACTGGTCTATACTGACCGGCAGCAGTTCTCTAAAGTTTCAGACGAGGGTCTCTCTCAGCCCTACCTGGTGGTCTTGAGGGCAGGAAAACTGGGCAACAGCCCATGGGCCCACACTTTAGGGCCTCCCAAAATCTTGTACAAAATCCTGCCTGCCTCCTTTATAGTCAGTCAGTCCCAGCTTGCCTTGTCTTTTGATGCTTTCCCCCACTTAAGCCAGGCCACACCAGCAGTACACAGGTGGAGGCGGCAGCCATTTTGTTTCCCTAAGACAGGAAAGGAAAATTTTACAGGCATTGTTTCAAAGATCTCTAGCAGAGTGTAGAAAATATTCTTCCCCGGCCTATTCCCCTGGCTCTGACTAGAAAGTGAAAAAGTGGGAGGTAGCACTGGGCGGTAACTCCATTGCTGAACACAGTACAGTGGTAGCTCGGGTTACAAACGCTTCAGGTTACAAACACTTCAGGTTACAGCAGACTCTGCTAACCTGGAAATAGTATCTCGGGTTAAGAACTTTACCTCAGGATGAGAACAGAAATTGTGAGCCAGCGGCACGGTGGCAGCGGGAGGCCCCATTAGCTAAAGTGGTACCTCAGGTTAAGAACAGTTTCAGGTTAAGAACGGACCTCTGGAACGAATAAACTACGTAACCAGAGGTACCACTGTATCTGCTTGCACCAGGGAAAAGGATGACGTCCTGCCCCCTGCCATGCAAAATTCCTTGCCCAGAGAAAACTTCAGGCTGTAATCCTATTGCTTGAGGGTGTATCCCCCTGAATATAGCAGGACTTACCTTGAGTAACCATAAAGAAGGCTGATCGCCGAAAAATTGATGCTTTTGAATTATGGTGCTGGAGGAGACTCTTGAGAATCCCATGGACTGCAAGAAGATCAAACCTATCCATTCTTAAGGAAATCAGCCCTGAGTGTTCACTGGAAGGACAGATCGTGAAGCTGAGGCTCCAGTACTTTGGTCACCTCATGAGAAGAGAAGACTCCCTGGAAAAGACCCTGATGTTGGGAAAGATGGAGGGCACAAGAAGAAGGGGACGACAGAGAACGAGATGGTTGGAAAGTGTTCTTGAAGCTGCCAGCATGAGTTTGACCAGACTGTGGGAGGCAGTGGAAGACAGGAGTGCCTGGCGTGCTCTGGTCCATGGGGTCACGAAGAGTCGGACACGACTAAACAACTAAACAACAACAACAACCTTGAGTAAACATGCATCAGATTGCATCATTTTGCCTCTCTTCTGATTAACGTGCAGCAGCAGTGAGTTTTAGGGAACGATAGCATGTGGTAAGGGTTTCTCTCCTGCATTGGCTGCTTACTGTCATTGCAAACACAGTCGGAAAAGGAGATGCTGGATTGTTCCTCTCCATGACAGATGTCAGCAAAGGGTGCAGTTGAAGGACAAGTCTGAATTCGTATTTGATGTTAAATTTTTGAGGGGAGACATGGATTAGAGAAGAGTTGCTGACTGAAATCAAGAAGGTTTTCTAGGTTATATGATCAACCACAAGAAAAAGCCTATCAAGAACTACAAGGCATGTCTAGGAATTCACTTTATTCCCACTGTACCTGTTGCTGTTGTGTCTGGTGAGTCTGGGAATTTTCAAGCTGACATTGAAAAGATATTCCCTGTGTTCTTCTGTGTTGCAAAAATGTCTAAGTAGGATTAACACTGATTACCGCTGAACAGAAAGTTGGGAGAGGTTTGGATTTAACTGAGGTGATTTAACTGAGGACTTTGCTTTCAAGAAGGCTCAGAAAAAGTTCATTTCATTAAGTAGGTACTAGAGAATTGACTCTTATTAATGGTTATACCTTTATTTGTCAACGTTCTGACTGTCACCAATTCACCATATGTTCCTCCTAGTAGGATATCATACAATATATGATAAGCTTCTTTCTTTTTACATATAAGCACCATATATGGTGGTAACCACCTTTTTTTGTTTATGACTTTTACTCCTATATTGGGAGGGTCATATTTTCCACTTCAGTTGTAATTTTAAAAAGTGACCATAACAAATGTGTTATGATAAATTTATCCATACTTTCATTGTAGCTTTCTGTATAGAATTATGTGAACTTTTAGGCCTGACTTGCTTTCATAGCTTCAAAGGATTCCAAACAATTCTCTTGCCCATTCTCGTTGACATCCGTCTGTCTCGGGAGGCAACTTCCACCTTTGGGGAGGAAGTCAAACTGTTGGAGAGTTACAGCGCCTGCTGTGGTTGTAGAGACTGATACAGGAGAGACATCTGGGGCAGATGAAAGCATCCAGTTGTGTTGATGCAAGTGTACCAGGGTGTTCCTTCGTTCTGTGCTCCCAGCGGTCATTCCTCCTCTAGTCATTGCTGTGGATACATGACCTGATTGATTGTCTATAGGTGTTGTGGTTGTCTGCAAGGGCTTCCAAAAACCCCAGGGCCACCACTGCCTGGAGATGCCAGGATTGAACCTGGGAGCCTTCTGTACCTGGTAGCTCCACCACTGAGCTGTGACTCTTCCCCATCTAATTCCTCACTTCTCTCTATGATGAAGCTGATAGAACTTTTGCCTATTACAAAGGTGGTATCCCTACCCTCAGGTGGCAGAATCCCCGGGGCAGCAGATCCTGATGTAGATCTTTGTTGTTTAGTCGTTTAGTCATGTCTGACTCTTCTTGACCCCATGGACCAGAGCACGCCAGGCACTCCTGTCTTTCACTGCCTCCCGCAGTTTGGTCAAACACATGCTGTAGCTTCGAGAACACTGTCCAACCATCTCGTCTTCTGTCGCCCCCTTCTCCTTGTGCCCTCCATCTTTCCCAACATCAGGGTCTTTCCAGGGAGTCTTCTCTTCTCATGAGGTGGCCAAAGTATTGGAGCCTCAGCTTCAGGATCTGTCCTTCCAGTGAGCACTCACGGCTGATTTCCTTAAGAAAGGATAGGTTTGATCTTCTTGCAGTCCATGGGATTCTCAAGAGTCTCCTCCAGCACCATAATTCAAAAGCATCAATTCTTCGGGGATCAGCCTTCTTTATGGTCCAGCTCTCACTTCCATACATCACTCCTGGGAAAACCATAGCTTTAACTATACGGACCTTTGTTGGCAAGGTGATGTCTTTGCTTTTATTCCATCCTTATTCCTGATGTAGATCTTCACTCACCCCTTCTTCCCTGGTGTGCGTGGGGGGGGGGGAACGCCCTCCCAACAGATGTCAAAGAGAAAAATAACTACCAAACTTTTAGAAGACATCTGAAGGCAGCCCCGTTTAGGGAAGCTTTTAATGTTTATAGGTTATTGTATTTTAGTGTCTTGTTGGAAGCCGCCCAGAGTGGCTGGGGAAACCCAGCCAGATGAGCGGGGTAGAAATAATAATTTATTATTATTATTATTATTATTATTATTATTATTATTATTATTATTATTATTATTAGGGGGTGTCTTGGCCCAGCCCTGCTTCTGGGCACATAACAATATCAGTGTCCCATTCAGTGCAACTGCTAATCTTAGACTGTTAATCTAATCTGCTATTATTTGAAGATGTGTCTAAGGTTGCAGGATAAAGATGCACCAGATTTGAACTTTCTGAATGCAACTTATGACACCTGCATAGCTAAGTGATGTGATTAGCACCTTTCCCGAAATCTGCCTGGGTTTACCTGTGCAAATCCCTCCTGGATGGGGTTTTTGAACCCAGGAAAAGTATGCATAGGTTCCCACCACTGTACCCGTCTAGCATCTGTTACAAGGCCAGTTGATTTATATATCACAGCCACTTCCCAAATTCTATGACACCAATTAGATGTGACTGGAGTTGCTTCCCCCCCTTTCTTTTAGCCTTAAGCTATATTCATTTTTGGCAAGGTTAGTGAACATATAATAATGTCGAAAGCCCACAATCTGATTTAATTTAGTCATGGGTAATTCTATCCCCATTGAAACCAAAGTTGCAACTAACTTGAGGTTGATTAGGGCCAACGTCTCTGTTAGCAACAGTTGTCAGATTCTACCAGACATATGCAGAGGAATTAATCTAAGTTACATCCAATTATTTGTATTCTATGCTACTGTGCCTCTCTATATCCCACCCCCAGCTTCTCTCTCTGCCAGCACATTTCAAGGTTCCGTTATTTTGCTATTAAATTTCTTTACATATTATTTTGTTTAGGCAAAGGTAAAGGGACCCCTGACCATTAGGTCCAGTCGTGGCTGACTCTGGGGTTGCGGCGCTCATCTCGCTTTATTGGCCAAGGGAGCCGGCGTACAGTTTCAAGGTCATGTGGCCAGCATGACTAAGCCGCTTCTGGCAAACCAGAGCAGTGCACGGAAACGCCGTTTACCTTCCCGCTGGAGCGGTACCTATTTATCTACTTGCACTTTGACATGCTTTCGAACTGCTAGGTTGGCAGGAGCAGGGACCGAGCAACGGGAGCTCACCCTGTCGCAGGGATTTGAACCGCCGACCTTCTGATCGGCAAGTCCTAGGCTCTGTGGTTTAACCCACAGCGCCACCTGCGTCCCACCAGGAATAAATTTCCTCCTGTAAGTGCTGGCAGAAGAGATCTGCAGTCTTCTGAGCAGAACATGGTTTATGGCATCAGTAACATTTAAGTTTTAATACTGGTTTATTTTATATATTTCAAGTTATTTTTTTAATTCTCCGTTTTTAAAAATATATATATATATATATTTGAAACTGCCATCACCGAGTCTTCGTTGAAATTATTAGGATGTGAGAGCGGCTAGAAATCAATATCAAGATATGTGAGCAGCAGTTGGAGTAACTCTTGATCTTGTGTATTTGAGGGCAGTTCTGCAAAACTATGGGATGGCAATCTGTGTGCTGCCCAAATCTCTGTTTGTAGAAATTGGTATCTGGCACGGGATATTTGACCTTTCAAGGGTTATAGTCATTTGAATCCCCAAAATTAAAAGGTGTTACAAATGTGTGTGTGTTTGTGGATAGTGTCGTCATAAAGTTTAGTCACTAGGTAGCAGATTGCATCCAAATGTAGGCAAAAACCCACTCTTCTGTCACACCAAATTGGGCAACGAGGAGTCCAAACCAATGCAGTTTGGAATGGTTTGGGGTGGATCTACACACAGAGGGGAAAACACTATAAATAAGTCAGAAATTAAATTGTTACAGCAAAAGAAAAAAAAAACCCCTATGTAAAATCATATAGAAAAATTCTTTGTTCTCTGGCGCCATCTGAATTCAAAATGGCATCCAACAGTATCCAAACATAGGCCAAAACCCATTCTCTGAACTCAGGAACTGGTGGAGGCATTTGGGTGAGAACCTAAGAGGCTGAGAAGGGGGATGCGTCAGAAGGAAAATGAGCTGAAATTGATTGATTTATATATATTAACTTTGTATTAATGCAACATTTTTATATATAACTGTGCGTTTTTGTAATATTTTGTTTAAGTAGTTTGTTGCTTCTTTTTTGTTCCCTGCTTAGAGATATTTTTAATATATTAAGCAGTATAGAAATTAAATAATCAATCAATAATCATATGCAGTAGAGCTGGTGTGCCACGGCGGCGGCGAGGAGAGGCCGCCCAGCGCGGGGCTCTCGCCGTCTGCCTGCCTGGCTGCCTGCGAGCTCGGCGGGCAGCGCCTCCATCCGCAGCGCCCGCCTCGCGGCTCTCATCTGTTTAACCTTGAAGTCCCCCCCCCCGGCGCGCTCTCCTTCCTTGGCGCTCCAAGCGGCGCTCCGGCTCTGGGGGGCGGAGGAAGAAGCTCCCGGGCTCCGGCGTGTCCTCCCGGGCGAGCGCCACTTGAGAGCCGCGAGGCGGGCGCTGCGGACGGGGGCGCTGCCTGCCGAGCTCGCAGGCAGCCAGGCAGGCAGACGGCGAGAGCCCCGCGCTGGGCGGCCTCTCCGGGGAGCGAGAGGCGCCGAGGAAGGAGAGCGCGCGCGGGGGGGGGGACTTCAAGGTTAAACAGATGGACGTTGTGACCACAATCAGTTTGAATCCCTCTTTTTTTCTAAGAAAAAAAAACATTTTACTGTTTTTAGGTATTCTCGTCTTATACCCATTCATGCAGTCCAGTGTGTTTAAAGAATAATTGGGTAAACAGGGTGGGAGCAAAGCACCCCTTTGGAATTATCCTGTGAGAGGATGTTATTTTAAAGCACCTGTGTGCCAATTTGGGATGTCTGTAGAGTTTATTTTTCCACATAAAAATATGATACTCTCTCTTCTCAAAGGCAGATGTAATATTTTTAACAAATATTGTCACGAGTAAAAATAAGCCTAAGGTTTTTTTTTAAAAAAAAGTCAAATTTTCGCCCACTAGGTGGGCGCCGGACTGTGTCCACCCTATTTCCCATCCATCCTGGGTGGGGATCAGATCGGATGGGATCGGATGAGAGCGGACAGGCGGTCTGCTCTCATCCGATTCCCCATAGAGAGCAGCGGGGCTCTGACATCTCCGTCTCCGCACACAGTGGTGGTGTGCCTCGTGATTTTTTTCATGAAACAAGTGTGCCTTTGCCCAAAAAAGGTTGAAAAACACTGCAGTAGAGAATGTTTTGGTCCTTCATCTGGATTCAAAATGGCGCCTGGTATCCATACAGACCTGAAAACAACATACCCTTCAACATGTACAGGCCAAAAACCACAATGGGCAACCTATGGGGGGGCATGCTCTTGCCAGAGAGCACAGTGCCCCAAAATACACATTTTGGGATGCCACACAAGATCGCAGCCCCGAGCAAGTGCTTTTTTCGGCACAAGATTGCAGCACCCAAAATGGCTGTCAGGCTCTTGCACGAAAAAATGGGAGGTCCCAGTTTTCCTGGGACAGTTGAGGGATATGAAACAGCTGCCCCCTTCATCTCAGGAACTCTTTATGATATCTCAAGTGGCACCTGAATCTATAAAGAGCAGAGCGACAAGACAAACAACTTTCCAAAATACAGTGGTACCTCGGGTTAAGAACTTAATTCGTTCTGAAGGTCTGTTCTTAACCTGAAACTGTTCTTAACCTGAAGCACCACTTTAGCTAAAGGGGCCTCCTGCTGCCGCTGTGCCGCCACTGCATGATTTCTGTTCTCATCCTGAAGCAAAGTTCTTAACCTGAGGTAATATTTCTGGGTTAGCGGAGTCTGTAACCTGAAGCGTATGTAACCTGAGGTACCACTGTATATAGAACAGAACAGAACAGAACAGAACAGAACAGAATAGAATAGAATAGAATAGAATAGAATAGAATAGAATAGAAATCAGTGAGGCTTATGAACGCATAAACTGCTTTTTTTCAGGTGCTGGGGCCCTAGGGCCAGATCCTGCTACTGCCTGCTCTAGCATATACATTAAACTAATATTAAACTAATATTAAACTTAATAATAATAATAATAATAATAATAATAATAATAATAATAATAATAATACCCTGCCCATCTGGCTGGGTTTCCCCAGCCGCTCTTGGTGGCTGCCAACAGAATATTAAATACATGATAACACATCAAACATTAAAAACTTCCCTAAACAGGGCTGCGTATACAACAAGGATAGAGTTGTATAGCCCTAGCATTACAGTTTCTAACATTCAGCACAACCCTAAGCACAGCACCAGCCCTGATATGACCACGGCCACCCTTAATACACACCTGCAACTTAATAGCCAACGAGATATCCTTCCCCTGCCAAAAACCAACAGCAATGAAGACTGCGGATGCGCAGAAAGGGAAGGGAAGAGAGGAAAGTTGCTTCTGTCCTGACAGGGCTACATGAATCCTGCAAGGGGCGATTAGGCCGAGCGTTAGCCGTGATGATGAAACACAGCAGCCGGTGGTCATGAAATATTTATGAATGGGAAAATGATACTGCATTCTGCAGTGCAGTGCGGGGTGGGGGGAGTGAAATTTCAAGACTACTGTAAAAGCAAACCCCCTCCATTAATTACCAGGAGCAAGCCGTAATGCCGGTTACTACGGCAACGGTGTCCCCTATGTATTTTGCACTTTTCCTTTTTTTTTAAGTTTAGCTGCTGCTCCCATTTCCTCTGGTGTGTTGCATTTTATTTTCTGCAAGGGAGCTTTTTGTTTTCGCTGCTGCAGTCCTGAGCCTGGCAGAAGAACGCCGCCAAAGCAGGGATAGGGCATTTGTAAATGCCGTTTAAGAAACACCGCCATTCCGCATCGGATTCCCGGGCTTTTGAAACGCTTACCTTTAGTATTCTGCAATGGAGAAAGAGATGTTTGGCATATAGAGATTCTGATACACACAGATGGACGTGTGTGCATGTGTTTAAAAGAGGCAGATATTCAGATGATAAAATGTCAGTAATGTCAGAAATGTCAGAAATGTCATGTGTTCAGTAATCTAATAATGTGCAGTGCATTGATGTCTGTCACTGACTGGCGGTTAGTGGACCAGAGATGGTCACTTAAGAGGGAACATCTGGCCATTCAGTTGCCAAGCATCCAGAGAAAAACTGAGGTGTGAATCAGCATTCAGATGCAGTGTAGAATTTTGGACAAGCACCTAGGAGACAGGGGTTCAAAAGCCAATTCAACCACAGAGACCCTGGGCCCGTCACAATCTCTTAGCCTAACCATCCTCAGCCCACAGAGTTGTGAGGACAAAATGGGGGGGGCAGGGGGGTACCTTGAACCCTTGAGGAAAGACGAGATCTAAATGCAATCAATAAATCACAGGTGACAATAGGATCTATTGTCAGGAAGCTCTTTGGAGGGAATAGGCCATGGAGCCTAGGGCAGCCTCTCCAACATGTTAAAATGTTCCATCAGCAACAATGGTTGCTTACCAGTGGGGATCTGTTTCCAGTGCTTTCTGTTTCATAAAACTTTCGGTATTTAACGTCTGTTATATATTTGCAGTGCACATTCCCATCTCCTCTATGTTACCGTCACCAAAAGCCTTTTAAAATTAGGACAACACTTGGGTTTTATTTAAAGGAATGTATAACCCACAGACCTATACAGCATCTTAAAAAGCAGAGACATCACCTTGCCAACAAAGGTCCGTATAGTTAAAGCTATGGTTTTCCCAGTAGTGATGTATGGAAGTGAGAGCTGGACCATAAAGAAGGCTGATCGAAAAAGAATTGATGCTTTTGAATTATGGTGCTGGAGGAGACTCTTGAGAGTCCCATGGACTGCAAGAAGATCAAACCTCTCCATTCTTAAGGAAATCAGCCCTGAGTGCTCACTGGAAGGACAGATCCTGAAGCTGAGACTCCAATACTTTGGCCACCTCATGAGAAGAGAAGACTCCCTGGAAAAGACCCTGATGTTGGGAAAGATGGAGGGCACAAGGAGAAGGGGACGACAGAGGACGAGATGGTTGGATAGTGTTCTTGAAGCTACCAGCATGAGTTTGACCAGACTGGGGGAGGCAGTGGAAGACAGGAGGGCCTGGCGTGCTCTGGTCCATGGAGTCATGAAGAGTCGGGCACGACTAAACGACTAAACAACAACAACAAATAACCCATAGAACGCCTATATTAAAAGACAACATAAAAATAGATTAGAGACTATGGACAAAACTGCCATGTGCAAAACAGAGCTCTCAAAAGTAGAACTTAATCAGCCTACTATAGATGTCCCTAGAAAGCAGACTTCAGAAAAAGAGGAAAGAAGGTGCAACCATTTGGCGTTCTTGGAAATAATATTAAAGGCCGGCAGATCTACAGGATGGATGCACACCTTGGTAATAATGAGGAAGAAAGCTGATATTCTGTGTCTTGATCAAAAGAAGCTGAATAACTACACTGAAATCCAACACTTTCTGATGCTTTCTAGGGAAGAAATATTTTGGTACATGGGTGGTGCTAAATATTTCACAATACTACATTAAAAAATGACTTTTATGTATATTTAGTACTCCCTATGGAAGATACTGCTTTTTCAGGCTACCTTTTGAATGAAAATCTTTCCTTTTTCATAGGAGATGAGCTCTTTCACAGGAAAGTGTGGTGTATATTTCTTGGGAGAAAAGCAATGACAAACCTAGACAGCATCTTAAAAAGCAGAGACATCACCTTGCCAACAAAGGTCCGCATAGTTAACGCTATGTATTTTCCCAGTAGTGATGTATGGAAGTGAGAGCTGGACCATAAAGAAGGCTGGTCGCCGAAAAATTGATGCTTTTGAATTAAGGTGCTGGAGGAGACTCTTGAGAGTCCCGTGGACTGCAAGAAGATCAAACCTCTCCATTCTGAAGGAAATTAGCCCTGAGTGCTCACTGGAAGGACAGATCCTGAAGCTGAGGCTCCAATACTTTGGCCACCTCATGAGAAGAGAAGACTCCCTGGAAAAGACCAACCCTGATGTTGGGAAAGATGGAGGGCACAAGGAGAAGGGGACAACAGAGGACGAGATGGTTGGATAGTGTTCTCGAAGCTACCAGCATGAGTTTGACCAAACTGCGGGAGGCAGTGGAAGACAGGAGTGCCTGGCGTGCTCTGGTCCATGGGGTCACAAAGAGTTGGACACGACTAAACGACTAAACAACAACAACAACAAGAAGGAAGTGGTGGTGTTTTCATTTGGATAATGTCAGCCGGGGTGTTCTGGCTTGCCCCATGATTGAGGAGGCTGGTACTATGTGACATGCTCACCTCATGCACGCATACCGTGCAATGTGGAGGAGAACCAGAAGGCCCCACGGGTTGGTGGCTGGCCTCATAATGGGGGCATGGACTTAGGCAAGTGCCCAACAATGTGAGCTGTGCTGTCAACCTTGGTACCACTGGTTAAGAAGCACTGGTTTGGTTGTGCCTCCCAGCTGAACCTAAAGGCTGCCTGAGTGAAGCAGAACATAATCATGAGAGCACTCTTCTCAGATCAGGTTGTACCTTGTAAGCATGTGGAGCGCATTTTGCTAAAATGAAGGTACATGTGGATTTTGGAGGAAAGCTGCAAAAGCAGGAGCCAGCAGGAACCTAGAGTCAACTTCATGAATCATTATAGAAAAATCCACCCCATTTCAGCATCATATTTTTCTTGTATATGCCTCACGGGGGGGGGGGGGATCATTATGTCCAGCCTTCCCTTTATTTATTCTGTTCTGGGGTTTGGCTAAAGGGCCCCCATTCATGACCTCGGTGGAGTAGAGCAGATTGATCGGTCTGCCCGCCAACAAAAACAATCTGTTTTTGAAACTGATGGGCACCCATGCAAGCTTTGTACAAAATAAAGCTTCGAAAAGCTCTCCTTCCTCTGCATTTCTCTTTCTTACAAAATAAACCCTTTGCGAAGAGCTCACCTTTGCTCAGTTAATGTTGTCGCTGCACGAAGGTGCTGAACCCTTGACTGAAATCGCATGTAGGTCTTCCCGGGGTCCTCGCTGTAGTCGGGTAATCTGAAAATCGTAAAACAGGAATCCCGGCTGTCCTGCCATTCATAAAACCCTTGTCTTACTTGCCCTGCAGAAGCGCCTAGCTCTTGTTTTTACACGGCACCTTGAGAATGATGGCATCTTTGTGAGCCATAAACAACACGGCCGCATAATCCAGCATTCCGCGGTCTGATGAATGGGAACATTAACTCGGCAGTAAAGCAATGCCTCTTGTTTTCAGTGCAATGGTGGTTGCCTCAGAGGAGTGACACAGGGGTGAGCATTCCTTCCCCTTGACTTCTGTTTAGGGCTGGAGGCTTCCAATAAATATAGCTAAGCAAAGCTCATTTAACCTAAAGAAAACAAGAGTCTGCCCTGTGGCAATGGCTTGGAAGGAAAAGGTGAATATTTGCTGGGCTTTAAACATACCGACGCTCCCATTTCATGCTTCCCTATGTGATTATAAACAGGGAAAAGCTGAATGCTGCCCAGCCACTCACTGTACGTGCAACAGTGCAGCAATGCAGCAGCAAAAAAAGCTAATTCTATTCTAGGCTGCGTCAACAGAAGTCTCCAGAACAAGGGAAGTAATAGAACCACTCTATTCTGCCTTGGTCAGACCGCGCCTGGAACACTGTGTCCAGTTTTGAGTGCCACAATTTAAGAAGGATGATGACAAGCTGGAACGTGTGCAGAGAGGGCAACCAAGATGATCAAGGGTCTGGAAACCAAGCCTTATGAGGAATGGTTGAAGGTGCTGGGTATGTTTAGCTTGGAAAAGAGGAGCCTGAGAGGAGCTACGATAGCCATCTTCAGATGTCTCAAGGACTGTCACATGGAAGAGAGAACAGGCTTGTTTGCTCCTGCTCTAGAGGGCAGGACTTGAACCAATGGCTTCAAGTTACAAGAAAGGAGATTCTGACTAACAATTACAGAAAAACTTTTTGACAGTAAGAGCTGTTCAACAATGGAACGGTCTCCCTTGGGAGGTTGCGGGCTCTCCTTCCTTGGAGGTTTTTAAGCAGAGGTTGGATGGCCATCTGTCATGGATGCTTTAGCTGAAATTCCTACATTGCAGGGGGTTGGACGAGATGACCCTTGTGATGAATGTGCAGGCAGAAATTCTACAGGTACAGCGTACTCAAACAATTGCTATGCACACACACAATAATTTATGCCTTCTAAATCCTGGTTGCACTTTTCTTTTCTCTTTCTTTTAATTACAATAAAATGAATACATCTGCACAGCACAGCACCCCAACCCTTAATTAACGGGGGGGGGGATTTCACTTCTATATTTCCCCCGTTGGTTATTTTCAGAACTACTCCATTCAGTTTGCTGCTGGGATTACCAGAGGAAATTGGGGAACAGAGAGTGCTTAATCAAGGGCTGAAATATCTGAATTCAGTAAGTGGCAAAGACAAATAAATAAATAAATAAATCTTGGGAGGGAAAAAAAATATGGATTTGGGGGAAGAGAATAAATATTTCCTTTGTACCTCTTCACATTTTATACTCATTTCCCCCAAACTTCAATCAGAATTCTTTAATAATAGATGTGCTACTCTGCCCCTCAATATACTTGCTGTAAGAAATGTTTTCACTTTGATTTCAGTTTTTAAAGCAATCCTTCCTTCTATCATTGGCTTTGTCAGGCTTGCCTGAAAATACCCCTCAAATAACTCAATCCTTAAATACAAATACAGACCCTACCTGCCCGCGGACTGTCTCGCCGGAGTGGTGCATGCTCTGGTTATCTCCCACTTGGACTACTGCAATGTGCTCTGTGTGGGGCTACCTTTGAAGGTGACCCGGAAACTGCAATTAATCCAGAATGCGGCAGCTAGACTGGTGACTGGGAGTGGCCGCCGAGACCACATAACACCAGTCCTGAAAGACCTACATTGGCTCCCAATACATTCCTGAGCACAATTCAAAGTGTTGGTGTTGACCTTTAAAGCCCTAAACGGCCTCAGTCCAGTATATGTGAAGGAGCATCTCCACCCCCATCGTTCTGCCTGGACGCTGTGGTCCAGCGCTGAGGGCCTTCTGGCACTTCCCTCACTGCGAGAAGCAAAGCTACAGGGAACCAGGCATAGGACCTTTTCGGTATTGGCGCCCGCCTTGTGGAACGCCCTCCCATCAGATGTCAAAGAGATAAACAATTAGCTGACATTTAGAAGACATCAGGGAAGTTTTTAATGTGTGACATTTTAATGTATTTCTAATCTTTGTTGGAAGCCACCCAGAGTAGCTGGGGAAGCCCAGCCAGATGGGCGGGGTACAAATAATAATAATAATAATGAAGAGTTTGGATTTGATATCCCGCTTTATCACTACCCGAAGGAGTCTCAAAGTGGCTAATATTCTCCTTTCCCTTCCTCCCCCACAACAAACACTCTGTGAGGTGAGTGGGGCTGAGAGACTTCAAAGAAGTGTGACTAGCCCAAGGTCACCCAGCAGCTGCATGTGGAGGAGCTATTATTATTATTATTATTATTATTATTATTATTATTATTATTATTATTATTATTATTATTACGGCTCTATATTATTATTAGAGAGAGAAGTGTATTAACTGGCTTAAACTGTGGGGGCATTCCAGACAAATATTATGGCCTGTTCACTTGTATACGCTTCGTGGTTTGCTGTGCAAACACAGAGTTGGGGTAGAGATTTGGGGGGAAATTGATTTGGTTCGCATTTAGATGTGAACCTACCTATCAAGGGTCTGGAAACCAAGCCTTATGAGGAACGGTTGGAGGAGATGTTTAGCTTGGAAAAGAGGAGACTGAGAGGAAGCAGGATAGCCATCTTCAAATATCTCAAGGGGTAGGGCATGCAGGAGGGAACAAGCTTGTCTTCTCGTTCTCTGGAGGGTAGGACTTGAACCCATGGCTTCAAGTTACAAGAAGGGAGATTCCGACTAAACATGCAGGAAAACTTCCTGGCAGTAAGAACTGTTTGACAGTGGAGTGGTCTCCCTCGGGAGATTGTGGATGCTCCTTCCTTGGAGGTTTTTAAAGAGGAGGTTGGGTGGCCATCTGTCATGGATGCTTTAGCTGCAACTCCTGCACTGCAGGGCGTTGGATGAGATGACCCTCAACACCCCTTCCAACTCTACAATTCTGTGATTCTATGATTCTACCTAATTTGCGCATTCCAAAACAACAACAAACCTTTCTTCCGCCACGTGGTTCCAAGAAGATCTCCAGTCCAGGCACTGACCAGACCCAGAGCTACCTAGCCCTCAAATTCATACCCCGGGATTGATTTGAGAGGCAGTCTCCTTGACTGCACTAGGACTCAGTTCTGAGTAAATATGCTTTGGATCATGTTGCACAGGCATAGAGAAAACTACTGTATTTGTGCAAGTTTTCACACTGGTCTCAAGAAGGATACACAAAATCTGCAACCAGAGGGCCACAAGTGCAGCCCGGGTTTGCGTGCAGCCCAGTTGCAAAGTTTGATTTGTCACCATGAGCAGAAACATGCAATGAGCTTTCGGTATTGATTCTGTGTCTATACCAGGGAGAGGAAAAACCAGAGCTACAGTATTTGAGATCGCAGTAACTGTCAGGAAATAAATGCCAGTATAGCCTTCCCCTTAATTTGTCCTTGGTTTCTTTATACTTTGGCTTGTTCCCCATGACAATCCCACCTCTAACAGTTTGTGTGTGTGTGTGTGTGTGTGTGTGTGTGTGTGTGTGTGTAGACACATAAGGATATCCTCAATATAGCTGGAGGGTTTGTCAATTGGTAAATAAACTTTTAGACCGGGCGCTGTAGTGCTGAGAAACAGTTAATTTGAAGCAAACCATTGGCAGTAAACGGTTGCAATTTTTTGTGCGCTTGCAAAAATTTGCCAGAGTGAATTACGAGACACCCCCCTCCCCCCAAATACCTGCAGCTTAGATCGCTAAGTGAGAGAGGCTACAAGTTGTCATCGAGATACTTAGGAGCAGCGTCCTTTATTCTCTTGTAATTCCTCTGGCAATAAACGTCCCATCATTCACGAACATTTACAATGCCCTTTGGTGTCATTCTTCAGAGCTCCACTACAGCTTCTTCGGGGCTGGCTCTGAGCAGCTTGAGGAAGCTCTTAGGAGGGACGGTTAGGCAAACTGATCTCCAGTTCAGTTGCTCCCTTAACTGCCATCAGTTAACAGGCTGAACATTTCAGGTTAAAGAAAAGTCACAGAGAACTTGTCCTCTTCGTTTTCAGGAGAGGAGTCATGGAAGTTGGGTGCAGCCATTTTACAAAAAGGCGTCTTGCTAACTTATTAAAAACAGCTCTGGGCTAATCTTTAAAGTGCCCCAGGTTGCAATACTACAAAGCTATGTATGTGCAACGAGAGAAATATGCAGCAGTGAGGGTGGCGTGGCAGCAATAACCTCCCATTGACAGTGGCACTGCATTTGCTGGGGCAGAGCAGGACAAGGTCAGGAGAACTACTGTCAACCTCTCTCAACCTCGTTGCCACCCCACCCTATCCCATCCTGGAGAATGCAGGGCTGCCACCTCCAGGAGGGAGCTGCTGCCATCCCATACCCTTCCTGTGACCCTGCTGGAAACATGTGAACAGTCATTGGTGCCCTGGAAGATTCTGCGGTGACCACCCCCAGAGCTGACCTGGCAAGCAGACACTGATTCCAGCTGTCCAAGTTGCTCAGTAATAACTGGACCCTCCAGCTGCTTTATGATGCTGAAATTCATCTTCTCGGCTTACCTGCACAAAAGAAGCTTTCACATGACCTCACAAGTTTCCGACCTTGGAATTTCTTCAGTGTGGAGCAAAACCATGAAGCAGATACTATGGGTGCCAAAGTTGCGGTCAGCCATTTTTGGTTTCTCTTTCCTTTCCCATTTGAATCTCAGTTTGCCTTGTTTTCACAAAAATAACCTTTGCTGCCCCTTACTCTGGCTGATTAACAGACACCTGTAACAATTTTTCAAGGGTTACCTGGATAACTGTTCTTATTTTGCATACATCTAAGCTTTAATTGAATTGTCACAAACGGTAGTTTTTACGGTTGTTTACACTGTCATTTGTTGGGATGTGGGTGGCGCTATGAGTTAAACCACAGAGCCTAGGACTTGCCAATCAGAAGGTCAGCGGTTCGAATCCCCGTGATGGGGTGAGCTCCTGTTGCTTGGTCCCTGCTCCTGCCAACCTAGAAGTTTGAAAGCACGTCAAAGTGCAAGTAGATAAATAGGTACCTGTCCAGCGGGAAGGTAAACGGCATTTCCATGCGCTGCTCTGGTTTGCCAGAAGCGGCTTTGTCATGCTGGCCACATGACCCAGAAGCTGTACGCCGGCTCCCTTGGCCAGTAAAGCGAGATGAGCGCCGCAACCCCAGAGTCGGCTACAACTGGACCTAATGGTCAGGGGTAGTAGTAGTAGTAGTAGTAGTTTGGATTTGATATCCCGCCTTTCACTCCCCTTCAGGAGTCTCAAAGCGGCTAACAATCTCCTTTCCCTTCCTCCCCCACAACAAACACTCTGTGAGGTGAGTGGGGCTGAGAGACTTCAAAGAAGTGTGACTGGCCCAAGGTCACCCAGCAGCTGCATGTGGAGGAGCGGAGACGCGAACCCGGTTCCCCAGATTACGAGACTACCGTCTCGTCCCTTTACCTTTACCTTTACACTGTCATTTAACTCCAACTATTACATTTCCCCTTTATACATATGTAACGTAGATGCACACACACACACACACACACACACACACACAAACACACACCAATTGCCCTTCATGCATCTTACGAAGTGCACTGCAGTCCACAACAGCTCATACCACAATAAATGTGCTAGTCTATAAAAGTGGCACATGGCTCCTTTGTCATTTTGCAGCAATGGACTAACACGGTGAGAAATGGACCACATTCACTCACCAGACACAGAATGACATTGAGAGGTATCATTTAATTAAGACAGTAAGACACACTTTACTATTAACAGATTGTTATTTTTTCTTTTTCTTTTTTGAAAAAATCCTCAGCAAAATGGAGCCACTCATGTTCCTTAAGGTAACAATGTGCTGTGGGGTTTGGGAGAGGACAAGGAAAATAGAAATGGCAGAACCAGCTGATTTCCAGTCTGTATCAGTTTTCGCATGTGGTGGACCCATTCCATTCCTTTTCCATATTAATCAGCAATATATCTATCAACTGCATCTGTCTGTCTGTCTGTCTGTCCATCCACACACATGCGGTACTTATTTTGCTTACTTACTTCGCCAAACCTTTATTAGGCGTCATAAGTATAAGCCATCATAAAACACCCATATATAAAAATTTAAAATATATACAAATAAACAGCCATGCAAAACATATAATGACGAGGATTTTCATTGGAGTTTCTTCCCACTAAATAGCACCATTCACCACTTTAAGAGATACTATTGACAAAAACACAGCCATCTTTGCAGTTACTTCCAGGTTAATGTCAGACAGACAGAATTTGATATTTTCATTGTGCCGTGGTGGTAGACTACCCAGAAATGGCGATAGCCCACATTTGCGTAGCTGGTTTTACAATGAACAGTAGAAAACGATATGTTCTACAGCGTATGCTGTACAATTCACATGGTTTTTGCTATTTCACAAAAGACACACTTTTGAATGCATTTTATCCCCAGCTGTGTATTTTTATATGCCTTTTACCCCAAAATATACTTTATTGTACACACTTCTACATACAGTTTTGATACATTTTCTAAGCTGAGAACCATATCGTGAAATTTGGAGAACTGCAAGCCCTGATGGAGAATTGTGTTCCAATCTGAGCCTTAGTCCAGGAACTGGAAAACACATCAGCGGCCCAGCCAAAATCCTTCAGCATCACTGGGGGGGGGGGAATAGTTGAAAGGGGAAATGAAGCTCGTTGCATCTGACAGGACAATGGAAGACCAACTTCATCCCTTCGTCTAATGAACAAAGGAGATGTTGCATCTGCGATTTTGCTTTCAAGTTGGCTCCTCAACAGAAGCCGCATCCCCACCTGTACATCACCTCCTGTACATCATGTGATACTTCAGTGGGGGTAAAACAGAGCTCTGAGTTTGGGGAAATGGCAGAAGAACAATGAATTCTTTCCAGCCAATGGAACACTTTGCCCTGAAGAGTGTATTTCCATTTATTATAAGTGCCCAGTTATTAACTATTCATCATAATGTATTACCAGAGGCACTCAAAGCACTTTCTTCAAAATCCCGCAATGTCTTGGAGTCCCCAAAGCATTATCTCTGCTGATTAGTAGGAATGCTGCTTCCATATTCCTCAATGTACCATCTGAGAAATATAATTCTAATATACTTTCTCCGTGTTCTCTTGTTGATGGCACTCGTTTTCTTTTAGTGCCATTGATACACAAATGGAGCGTTTTCTTTCGTTTTGTTTCATTTCCTTGCTGCCTCTTAACCCTGCCTTTCCTCCAAGAAGGTGAGGATATGGTACACATGAGTTTTCTCCATTCCCACCCATCACAACAGCCCTGTGAGGCAGGATGGACTGAGAGATAGCAACTGGCCCAAGGTCACCTGGTAAGCTTCATGGCTGAATGGGGATTTGAACCAGAGTCTCGCAATATGCCCTGAGCACATAAGTGCCTAGGCTGCAGATACTGTACGAAGGAGCAGGAGGGGTGAAAGACCCCAAAATAAGTAGCTGTATGCTGTTGTGGAAAGAGACAGAGCATATCCTCCAACATTTCTCTGGTGAAAATAAGGATGTCCTATTCAATAATAATAACAACAATAGTTGTTGTTGTTATAACATTTTATTATTTATACCCCATCCATATTATTTATGCCCCAGACACTCTGGGCAGCTTCCAACCTATATAAAAACATAATAAAATATTATTATTAACTTCCCTATACAGGTCTGACTTCAAATGTCTTCTAAAGGTTGTATAGTTACTTATCTCCTTGGGTTGGAGGTAGGATAACAAAGCATCAAAGGGGGATGTCTCGTTGGGAGACAACCGCTAAAGCCACAGCTTAGAGTTGAGAGGGGAGGAGTGATGTCACAGAGAAGGAAAGCCGCAAGCTGGAGGGGAGAGCAATGTTAGAGTGCAATGTCTGATGTCTGTCTGAAACCAGGGTTGTTGCTATGGGAGAAGCAGGATCCTTTGCGGAAGTTGATGCCATGAACCCCTCAACAGAGGCTCGGATTGTGTATATGTGTAAATAAACCATATATCATAAAGACACCACCGTCTCTGCTGTGCCTCATTCCCAATAGGAAACACGAACCCTGGGTAAGCGCCCGGAACCCCTGGAATCTCACACTGCTCAGAGACTGGGCTGGCATGCAACAATATTTTATATTTCCTTCTTTATTTTGCACAGAAGGCTATCTGTAGGTGCTATGTTGGCATCCTACTCAGTAGGAAGTAGTTGGACTGTGATTTCTGGCACACTGGCTCCTGTGAGTCAGGCCCTGGGGATCCTTAAAACGGAGAGGAGGGGGAGCGATCACTTTCTGTGGAGCTGACCCCTCTGTGAGATCGCCTCGGTTGTCACTTAACAACACCCAGTTGAAGGGTTGATTTATTTTCTTAGCCGCGGATGATGCATTGAGTAAAGGGCTGAAAATCTATTTTAATGTCACCGTACGGCTTCAGGTGGATGTAAGCTATGGCAGGAAGCCAGGCAATTAGAGTAGCCTCCCTTGCCCTGGTATTAGCAGAGGGTATTTTATTTTATTTTTTGGAAGTTGTGATAGATGTAGGTCCCTCACCATTGATTTTTTTTTGTACCTGTCTGAGGATATTACGATAAAGTGTGGGGTTTAAAAAGTCAGTTGAGCTACTGCAGCCTCATGAAACATCAGTGATGTCATTATAAGTGAATGATCCGAATACTCTGACACACAGAGAATTAAAATTCATCACACTGGCTATTGTCATTGTACCAGTCCATCGCTCACTTAGATATGACCTCATGAAAAGTTGCCATCTTTTTAACCTGGCAAATTATGGATAGTCTGTTCACAGTGAATCACAGACACAGTATAATCACAAACACATAGCTGTGCTTTTATCTATTTGGCCATATAATCTTACGCAGCAGTAGCTGGGAAAGGCCAATCAAGCAGCACATTTCTAACATACTTACCTTCATTTTAGGGCTTGCCAATCAGAAGGTCGGCGGTTTGAATCCCCGTGACGGGGTGAGCTCCCGTTGCTCGGTCCCTGCTCCTGCCAGCCTAGCAGTTCAAAAGCACATCAAAGTGCAAGTAGATAAATAGGTACCGCTCCAGCGGGAAAGTAAACGGCGTTTCCATGCGCTGCTCTGTTTTCACCAGAAGCGGATTAGTCTTGCTGTCCACATGACCTGGAATCTGTACGCCGACTCCCTTGGCCAGTAAAGCGAGATGTACTAGAGGCACCACTAACTTGACTTGGTTTGGAAATGCAGTGGTGCTTTTACAGAAAATAACTCTTTTCATAACACATTTGCTATGGACTTAACTCTTGGCATGCCAGGTGAGGGGCAGGTAAAGGCAGGGCTTGGCCGAAAGAGCTTTTCCATGTACCACCAAGCAGCAGTGCCCAGAAAGCCCCTTCTGCAGCGCTATATAAGCACCCAACAATTAACTGGTTGTCAGATGCTTTGGTAGCAGCCTGGTAACAATTGGGGGTGTGGGTGGGGAGAAAATGCATACAATTATTACAATGCAAAAAAAAAAAAGTACATGGGAAATGGAAACACAAATGATAATTTCCTGTGTTTACATAAAGAAATAGGATTCCGTGGCTGCACAGTCTCAGTTAATGTAATGCATAAACCTACATGCTCTGACTTATGGGGTGGGCGTCTGCTGGTGTTATAATCCAGCTTCAAATGGATTGCAAGGGGAGAGATGCAATATCATGTTGCTGAAGGCCAGGGATGTTTCTTGACAATGCAAGACCATACCTCTGTCACTTACATGAAGTGGTTTGCACTTTGCATCCCTGGATGCTGTAAAAAGGGGGTCTACGGAGTTGCTCCCTCTCTCTGCCTGTGTGTGTGTGTGTGTGCGCGTTGCCAAAGTGCGGCAAATAAAATGGGTTTCTTGTTGGCCCTTTAATGAGAGGGGGGCCGTGAGTTGAAAGAAAAACATGTGGGTGTAGCGACAGCTGGGTAGCTAGGCAATGGGAACATTGCCTGCTTTTCAGGGTGCACTGCAAAGATCAATTTTCAAGTTGTGGTTTTAACATTTCACTCTCTGAACAGCTCACTCCCACTCGGAGGCCTCCTGCTGGCTCCCTCTTCGCATCCTCCTTACCTGGGGCAAGCCAAAAATGCTGTAGCTTTCCAGAGGAGATGAGGAACATTCCCTTCTGCTCCAGCGTGTGGCCCTTAGATACATAGCTCTGGCACGATTTGAGGCAGGTATCTGTGGGCTGTGTGTGGCCACATGGGAGGGTGGGGAGCAATTGGGTGTCTTCAGCTAAATGCAGCACCAAAGAGCCTCCTCTCCTAAACCATCTCTCGCTGTGCATTTTGTGGCTTGCAGGTTATGGTTCCTGGTGCTGATGCGAATCCTCATCCTTTATCGTACAGCAGCTTCAGATTCAGTAGGCACTTCATGAACATCTCGGTACTGAATCTGCTTCAGATGCATGTTGTTGTTGTTGTTGTTTAGTCGTGTCCAGCTCTTCGTGACCCCATGGACCAGAGCACGCCAGGCACTCCTGTCTTCCACTGCCTCCCGCAGTTTGGTTAAACACATGCTGGTAGCTTCGAGAACACTATCCAACCATCTCATCCTCTGTCATCCCCTTCTCCTTGTGCCCTCCATCTTTCCCAACATCAGGGTCTTTTCCAGGGAGTCTTCTCTTCTCATGAGGTGGCCAAAGTATTGGAGCCTCAGCTTCACGATCTGTCCTTCCAGTGAGCACTCAGGGCTGATTTCCTTCAGAATGGAGAGGTTTGATCTTCTTGCAGTCCATGGGACTCTCAAGAGTCTCCTCCAGCACCATAATTCAAAAGCATCAATTCTTTGGTGATCAGCCTTCTTGATGGTCCAGCTCTCACTTCCATACATCACTACTGGGAAAACCATAGCTTTAACTATACAGGCCTTTGTTGGCAAGGTGATGTCTCTGCTTTTTCATCTTCCTGGAACAGAACATCTCTCTTTAGGGTGCATCCTGTCAATTTGCTTGTTTGTATTATTCATATTTATATGCCTCTTTTTCTGTTTAAATGAATCCAGTGTGGCTTACAATAAAAAAGGCTACCTTAAAAAACAATCCGCATGCAAGAACATACATAACAGCTGGAATCAATACAACAAACAGTCCAATGTTTTGATAAAAGCAGTAGAAATGTAGATCACTTATTTAAAGCTTTGGAAGGCACCTAAAAGACAGTAATGTTGCTGTCCCGCAGTCCGCTTGGGTTGGGAGGTCCTGAAACAGGGCGCCACCACTGAAAAGGCCCTTCTACCTGTGCAACATGTGTTTAACCTCTGAAGAAGTAGATCCTAAAGCTTGGGTGAGTTTATATGACAGAAGGAGGTGGTGCTTCAGGTATCCTGGATCCCACTGGTGGTGGAAGGGGGGTGCGGTGGGTGTGGTTCGCCCTGGGTGTCATCCCTGAGGAGGGTGACATTGCCGCCCCCCCCCGGACACTCTGCCACTGCTGGACCCAAGTCATTTAGGGTTTTGAAGGATCAAAACAAGCATCTTGAGTTGTGGAAAACACAGGATAACCAGTGATGCTCTGTTCAGTATGTTCAGGCCAGCACATTCTAGTTGTTTGCAGTGTTCTGAACCTGCTATGATACATGTGTAGCCCCTAAAGAATTCAGTGAGTTCAGAGAATACAGCTGCTAGACTGCCAACTGGGGCCATCCCTAAGAAACATATCTCACCAGCCCTGAAGAATCTGGACATTTCTGAACACAGTTCAAAGAACTGGTGCATACCTTTAAAACCCTCCATGGTTTGTGACCTGAGTACCTGCCTACCTTTTCCTACATATTTGGAGATGTGACTAGTGGAAGGGTCTTCTTGGCTATGGCACTCAGTTTATCGAATGCTCTCAGCTGAAATGTTTATGGAATGCTTACATTCTTTCTTTCAGTTCTTTCAACTCTGAGTGGACTCCCATGTTGGCAAAGTTTATCCACTTTTGTCAAAAGAAAGCTATAACCATTTTTTTATTTTCCAGTAGTGGACAGGGGGTAGGGACGGGGACATGACAATTAAACAGACCCTAACCCAAATTGGGCAGCCTATGAATCACCTATGAGGCAGGTTATTTCCTGAAGTGTGAATCAGGATCCAAACTTTTATTTCTACTTAGGGTAGGAGATAGCATTTTAATAACATTTTAACATAAATACTAAGCTACTTTTAACTTTTCAATCAACAATATTTATGCCTGGGACCTGTGTTAACACTATTTCAGTTCAGTCTTAATTTTTAAATTTAATGAAACTCAATATGCTGTCAGCTCAATATTTATAAAAGCCCTCTGAGAAAAGGTATACAGTGGTACTTCGGGTTACATACGCTTCAGTTTACATACGCTTCAGATTGCAGACTCCACTAACCCAGAAATAGTACCTTGGGTTAAGAACTTTGCTTCAGGATGAGAACAGAAATTGTGCAGGAGGCCCCATTAGCTAAAGTGGTGCGTCAGGTTAAGAACAGTTTCAGGTTAAGAACGGACCTCTGGAACGAATTAACTACTTAACCCGAGGTACTACTGTATATGTAGAGAGAGGGTGTGTGTGTGTGTGTGTGTGTGTGTGAGAGAGAGAGAGAGAGAGAGAGAGAGAGAGAGAGAGAGAGAGAGAGAGAGATGACAAATGGCTTTTTTTCAGCCGGAACTCACCAGAACTCAGTTCCAGTATCTCTTAGGTGGGTGCCATTGTCATTCTAAGAGAACACTGGAGTTGTTCATGGTGAGTCTGGCACCTCTTTTTCTAGAAGAAAATAGCACTTGGAAAGGGAAGCTGTGTTCAATCTGATACAAGCACCTGAATTTATGACATAACACGATGGTCCCAACACATTTCAAACCCTATTTGTTTTTCTCTTTCCTTTTGGTAAATGGAAAGTATTTGCAGCGCAATCCAGTGAGAAGTTCTCCAGCATGAGTCCGAAAACATGAAGTGCCAATGTTCTGTCAGTCATCCAGAATGCTTCAAGAAATTATTCAAACTCTTCTCTGCTTAGCATTCTCTCACAGCATTGCTGCAAATCTATTTAATAAGTGTTTTAATGAACATATTTCCATTTGGAAAGTGAGCATCAACGCTCAATGGAAGTTAATTAAAATTATGTAAACTGTGACCTTGTGAAGATTAATTGATGTTAGTAAAGCTTAGCTTCCTTCCTTCCTTTTATTTTATTTTTTAAATGCAGCTTTCCTGCCTAAATCAACACAAAGCTTTGTTGCAGCTTCTAGGGATACAACACCTGCCTTCTTCTAAGTTGGGTTTTTACTTTTGCAAATACAGAACCTGACCTCAGAAAAAAAAGCACCAGATATTTCAGACTGCAATACAGTGGTACCTCGGGTTAAGTACTTAATTCGTTCTGGAGGTCCGTTCTTAACCTGAAACTGTTCTTAACCTGAAGCACCACTTTAGCTAATGGGGCCTCCCGCTGCTGCCACGCCACCAGAGCACGATTTCTGTTCTCATCCTGAAGCAAAGTTCTTAACCTGAAGCACTATTTCTGGGTTAGCGGAGTCTGTAACCTGAAGCGTATGTAACCTGAAGCGTATGTAACCCGAGGTACCATTGTATAAGACAGTGCGCAGGGAAGATGGATGGATCAACAACTATGCTATGCGTACTGTAGAATAGAATATTATCTGAGAGTCATTTGGTGTGCAGAATGCAGTAGTGCTTAGTGATAGGGTGCCAAGGTTCAAGTCTGCCTGCTATTCACATTTAGTTCGACATTCTAACCACTACACCACACTGACTCTACTCACTGGTACAAAGTAGCTGTATCTCTTTCCCCACCAGCCAATGGCAGCCATTTTGTGCTGACACCCACGACACTTTTTCATAGGACACCTGATTTTTCATTTGCTGGTTTAAACCAAAAAATAGCACTAGGAGGGAAATGCATTCTGTACATGCTCATGGCACTCCTTGCTTTATGGAGAAGGATCATAGTTCAATAACAAAGTAAATTCTTTGCGTGCAGATGGTCTCGGGATCAATCCGTACCCTTTCCAGTTAAAAGAGCCTCAGGTAGCAGAGAGATCTCTGCCCAAATACCTGGGGACCCATCACAATAGACAATTCTGGGTTAGGTGGACCAGAATAAGGCAGTTTAATATGTTCAGCTGCTGGCTAAATGTATCCCATTACGGCTTAGGTCAGGAAGAGACAAAAGTGAAATTAAATTAAACGAACGCCCGTCTCCATGCACCCTCGGTCAGATTTCAGCTTCTGGAACCGGCTTGTCGGAGGAAAAAGAATTGAGTAATGAAGTATTAAAGCTCCGTTCACCTCCCCTTTCAATGTTTTATTACCTTCTAAATGAGGACAAAGTGACCGTAGCAGTTCCAGTTTTTGTCTCTCAGCTGCAGAATCGTGGTTTTAGTGGGATCAAGTGCTCGCTTTATAGAGGCGGATAAATCCAGAGAGCCCGAGGAGAAGAGTCTCTTTGATACCTGGGAGGGATGCTTTTATAGCGAGACAAATCTTGTACATTTAAGAAGCAAAAAGGTTACGGCAGAAGAATCCTGGTGCAACTTTCTTTAATGCTGCTGTGGACACTAGAACAGTTGCTAGTTACTCACATCATGAAACTTTTTAAAAAAGCTGAAACTCCACCAACCGGCTGTTTTGGCACACAAGAACGACGGAGAAGGCTGCATGCAGACCTCTTTCACCACTTCCCCTTCCAAAGATTTTCTCCTAAGCACCACCAGTGAAACAAACTTGTATAATCTTTTCCTGAACTTGCCGATGGTGGCTATTTAAACGTGGTGTGAAATAGAATTGCAGAGTTGGAAAGGTCCCCAAAGGTCTTCTACTCCAACCCCCTGCAACGGAGGAATCTCAGCTAAAGCATCCATGACAGACAGTCATCCAACCTCTGCTTAAAAACCTCCAAGGAAGGAGAGGTCCACAACCTCCCCATGACTTCTGACTGTCAGAAAGTTCTTCCTGGTGTTGAGTTGGAATCTCCTGCCTTGTAACTTGAAATGTCTTTTAGTTGACATTTGCAAATCTAAGCCAGTCTGAAACTGGTTCAGTTTTTTGGGGCAGGGCAACCTGTGGCCCTCTGTATATCATTGGATCCCAATACCATCAACCCTGGTGTCAGGCTTCAGGGAATAGGCTTCCTCCCCCGTGGCGGCAAATAAGCAGATCAAACAAAAGGAAATTCTTACCAGTTAGTTTCTTTAATAAACATGGCGAGAGACAAAAAAAAGTGTCTCCCTAGAATGGCGGTGCTCCCAGTTAAGGGTAACTCCCCCTTCCGTCCCTATTAATCTACGTCACTCCTACATCTTGTAATCTGAGCTTGTACCCTCTGGGCTTTCTGTTCTGAGACTTTCTGAGCTCTTCTCGACTTTTGGGAGGGTGGTGGAGAAATGCTGTCCATCGACTGCGAATCTGTTAACCCTCTCTCTCCCAGTGTTTCTTCTTCTTCTAGCTGTTCCCCATCTAATATTTCCCAGCTTCTGCCTTCTGAACTATGCCCCTCTGCAAGCCACTGTTCCAAATCTACGCTGTCCTCCTGTTCCTGGGAAGACTGAGGATCAGGGGAAGAGGGTGGCTCCCACCATTCCTCCTTAGTGCAGCACAGTCCATGGCACCTGGTCAGAGTGAAGAATGGTTGGAAATGATGGGAGCAGGAGTAACCAGTGTGGTGCTGTCCCGTCACCCTCCTGCCTGCAGTGTGGAGATGATGCAAAGGCAGGGCAGATCTACACTGAGGTTGGGGCTACATGGGTGAACTGCCAGAGCCAACTGTCCCTGACCTCACTGCCACCCTGCAGTGACATCACTCCCATCCCTCTGCACTGGCTGCTGCTGTTTAGCTGGACCTGATGTTGCTCCGATGCTGGCTGGCACTGTTGGAGCTTATAGCTAAGTAGCACACGCCACTGAGCATTATATGACTGAGTGGAGGTGAGCCCTCCTGTTCTTTCTCTGTGGCCACAAGAAGGTCAGATACTTCCACTCCTCATCCTCTGGGACCTCACCTGTTTTTGAAGAGTTCTCAAAGCTCTGAGATTACACTTGCAAGTTCCTTTAGTGCCCTCTGCAAACATATGTGCTTACTTAATTAATTAAGCTCCTAAAAACCTTGTGCACATTTGTCTGCTTCCCTCTCCTTTCATGGTTATTTGTTCCGCTGCTTCTCCCGCCCTCTCTCTAGGGAGAAGGAGCTGCTAAAGGTAAGCTGAGATAAGCAACAGAAGAAGAGAGGCAGCCACAGGCTTCGCTGTGTGTTTGCTTAGGACCCCCTCCAGCCTTCAATGCCTGTCTCCAGGGGGAGCTTCAGAATTCGTAACTGTGAGAGCCCGGCTTACTTTGCATTTAGCTCTTTTTGATGTAATGAACATAATACATAGTCAGGCTCCGACTGTCAATATTGACCGGCGTTATCTCTGCATTTGGGGCAATTCGCAAAATTCGCCTGGGATTGCTGAAACGTGGATACCCTCCCAAAAAATATGCATCGTTGTTGTTGTGACAAAGCAGCAGTAAAACAGTGAACTTGATGCACTTCCCCATGCCCATCAGAGATCCATGATAACCACTGAAAGGCACACTGTCGAATTTGTGTGCCAACATAAATCAGACTGCAGTGCAAAATAGTTTGACTGATCTTGCTGTCAGCAGACAGAGGTACCCATAGCCTACTGCCTTTGCAAATGACTCCAGTTGTTCTACAACAGATGTCTTAAAAAAGAGCTTCTCAGAAGGAAAACTCTCCTAGAAAAAGGCTCCCCTCCCACCAGAAAACTGTCACTATTTGTACTCTAATGTCTGCCAAGGAATCTCATTAGATTAGACAGTCAATATGTCTTCATCTCTTTGAACATAAAATATTGCACAGAAGGCTATTTTATCTGTTGAGATTCCTGTCTCCTTGTGGGCTGAGAAGAAGAACTACAACACACTGTGGCCAAAAGCCCAATCCACATGCCCAAGTGTGTGTGCATGCGTACTCAGGAATTTGCTTGTTTGTTTGTTTTAATTTGTATAATGCCCTTCCTCTAAAGGGTGGTTCACACACACAAAAACCCACACAAAAAACACAAAACGAGAGCACAAACTACGTAATAAAAACAAGCACAGACCAATGACCCCCATCTCCCACAACACACACACACAGACTTGTTAAATATCAGGATCATAGATTCAAGCCCCATGTTGGGTAAAAAGATTCCTGTATTTCAGGGAGTTTGACTAGATGATCCTTGTGGTCCTTTCCAGCCAGGGCTTTTTTTTTCCAGCTGGAACTCACTGGAACACAGTTCTGCCACCTCTCAGAAGGGCTCCATTGCCATTATAAGAGAACAAGGGAGACATTCATGCTGACTCCTGGCACCTCTTTTTCTAAGCGATGATCATCACTTAGTTTGCCCTTTGCCACCAAGGAAGCAAAGGATCATAGAGCTGCAGAGTCAGAAGGGACTCCAAGGTTCATCCAGTCCAACCCCTTGCAATGCAGGCTTCCCAGCACAAGGACTCCCATCCAGTTTGAAACCAGACCAGACCCTGCTTAGCTTTGCAAATATGCTAGCAGTTTTATTGCTGCACCACTAGGAGTTCCTTTGGATTCCATGCTGGAAGGATCCGTGGCTTGTCAAACTGTGCAGGGAACTGCAACAGGAAGGTTTCAAAAGCCCTTAGCACCTGCACAGCATCTTCCACTGCTGACTTTTGGATCACAATCTTCCTTTCCCTTTTCTTTTTTACACCTCTCAATCTGAAAAGTCCAACTCATTATGTACACAAATATATGGTTTCAGCTTTCTTATTGTTGTGAGATTACTACGATCATCCAAATCAAACTGCCAACATGAACCGGAATTATTTTACTCAGATTTCAATTTTGTTATCAAGGTGTCCCAGGTTTTTGTGAATGACGCTCCTATCCTGGAGTGTTTTATCTGAAGATTCTTAGCTGTGAGGCATGTGCAGAGTCTGCGTGCTGCTATTTGTTGATGCTGCTGACGTTGATTTCGTGCCTGAACTATTTTATAACAAGAAAAGCCCTCACTAATTTTACACTTAAGCAGTAGTGAATTGCTAAGAAATCAAATAATGTTTATTTTACCTTGGGTGGTAATTTATTGATGCAAATATAACTCCTTAATTAAATTTGCCATCGTGAAGCCCACATGAAACTGATAATCCGTGTGGCTACCCCCCCTCTCATTTTAGAGCAATGCCGTGCTATTATTAGGTAAATGGTGCTTATTCAGGACTGCAGAGACAATGAATTATTTCAGTTCCTTATTTCTTCAGGATCCCAGGCGTATTTTCCTTCAAGAAGTTCTATTAATTTGTAATTTCTCATTAAATGATGGTAGCCCGTCATTTCCATTCTGGGAACGGATCCTTTAATCAGTAATATCCAAATCACAGCCTGAAAAATGGTAGGTAGGGAAGCGAAGCAGGACAGTTGCATTTATCACTAGCACAATCAGTATCTGACACTGCTCAAAAAGTTGATTTGTGCATTATTATTTATTAGAGTTTTTAACCTGCCATATTCCCCAAGGCAGAGGAGAACTGAGAGCAGTTTTTACAGCCTGATCTGGTTTGTTCAAAAGTAGGCTCCACTGAGACCAAATAAAACTAAGGCTGCTGCAGCACACCTGTGCACTTTTACGTGAGAGTAGGTCCCAGTGTTACTTTCAAATAGAATGAAGGCAAAATTGTGTTAAGTTTTATCTCTGGCTATAACACTATGGCCCCATCTGTAATATACATTTAAAGCAGTATCATGTCATTTTAAGCAGTCATGTTTCCCCCTAAGAATTCTGGGAACTATAGGTTATTAAGGGTGCCAAGAGTTGTTAAGTGACCCTCATTTCCCTTAAACAGCTACAATTCCCAGAGTAGCTTAACAACCAATCCCTCTTCCAAGGGAACTCTGGGAATTGTAGCTCTCTGAGGGGAATGGGGTTTGCCCTACAGCTCTCAACATGCTTAACAAACTACAGTTCCCAGAATTCTTAGGGAGGAACCATAGCTGCTTAAAGTGGCATGATACTGCTTTAAATGCATAGTGCAGAATGGGGCTATGTTGAGTCAGAGAGGCTTTCCAGAGGCATTCTGGGAGAAATAGTGGCTTGCTGGGTTGCCGACTGGCAGTTTTGGGCAGCAGATCAACTAGTAATGAAAAGAGAGCACACTGAGGAAAATCTGTTGCTCCCGCTGCTGTTGCTCATCGTGGGAAGCCCCTTCCATGGGGCCAAATACTGTAAGATTTGCTCCTGCCCGGTGACAACATGGCTGAAAATGCTGGCCCACTTTTTCAGCCTGCAAATGGGGCTACGAAAGTGGGGCAGCGTTTTCAGCAAGGCTTTAAAACAAGCAGATTTGACAAAAGATGCTGGAAGCTTCCTGCAAGACCTTCCCACAAGGATATAAATCCTGCAGTGGGAACATCCTATCAATAAGGGAAGTTGAAAGTCATGCACACATAAAACACTATTAATTCCAAAGGGAAATTAACTCTGTGGGCGCAATTCTTCACAGCAATAGGTTTGCTGTTCTTATACCTCTATGAAGTATAACTCACAATTATTTTAGTTTTAGTACAGCAGTCGTCTATTTTAGCCATGATGAGGTTGGTGTCCTATGTACGTAAAATAAAATATGCATGGAAATGTTTACTATGTGACCTTCTGCTAACAGGTTAACTTAGGGAAGAAATATATTTGTGATACCTGTATCTTCCGTCAGGGCAGTAAACAGGGATTGTAGCTTATTTTAGGGTTGAGCTAATGCCTTTCTTCGTCCAGCCCTGCTAAGAATGAACCTATGACAAATTGATTTGTTATAACCCAGTTTCAGCGACCACCTTATTTCAAGTTCAGTTACCTAGGAAACTGTAATACACTGGTGGGACAGGCTGTCCGTTTCTGTTCCCGCTGAAACTATTAAAGCACATCAAATCTCCCCTTCCTCCCTAAAAATGTAAACCCAGCAACAATTTCAGTACTTCGTCTGACTCAATAACGTACAGTTCGATCCTGTGAATATCTACTACATTTCAATGGAATGCATTTCTAGATCACTGTGTGCAGTGCTTTTTTTCCTTAAAAGTGTTTAGGAGTACTCTCGTTTTGACTCAAGAAAATCACCATTTTATTTATCCAGTCTAAACCACTGAGCCTAGGGCTTGCCGATTGGAAGGTCGGCAGTTCGAATCCCTGTGACAGGGTGAGCTCCCATTACTTGGTCCCTGCTCCTGCCAACCTAGCAGTTTGAAAGCACGTCAAAATGCAAGTAGATAAATAGGTACCACTCTGGCGGGAAGGTAAACGGCGTTTCCGTGCACTGCTCTGGTTTCGCCAGAAGTGGTTTAGTCATGCTGGCCACATGACATGGAAAAAACTGTCTGCGGTCAAGCATTGGCCCCCTCGGCCTATAAAGCGAGATGAGCACCACAACCCCAGAGTCGTTCACGACTGGACTTAACTCTCAGGGGTCCCTTTACCTTTACCTTTTTAAAATGGACAAAAGTAAATGGACAAAAGTTCAAAGAACATGCATTACCTCAGTATCTGAAGAAGTGTGCATGCACATGAAAGCTCATACCAGTAACTAACTTAGTTGGTCCCTAAGGTGCTACTGGAAGGAAATTTTTTATTTTATTTTGACTACGGCAGACCAGCACAGTTACCTACCTGTAACTAAAGACATGATGTCAAACTGATTTTGGTTGTTAGTATGGGGAAAGGTGACTACCTCCTTCCCACCAGAAATGCGATGCAAAATTTTCCACATTCCCCCCCCCCTGCATTCAAATGCCTCTCTCCCTACACTGTAACGTTTTCTCAGTGGGGAAAACAAAGTTTCCTGCAGACTTAAAACCCAGAGAAGGTGCTAGAATGATCTCAGGGAAATTGCCCTTTATAAGGCTTTCTGCAGAAACTCACCTTGACTTTCACAGGCTTGTTTTGTTATTCAGAATTATGTTCTGTATAATAATTCATCTGTAGCACCATCGAGAGGAGCTAATTTATCCTTTCCTCAAAATAATGTTCAGTAGAAATAAGCTGTCACTGAAAATACCAGGCATTTCACACCATTTTTGCCTTCAAGGGCTGGCCAGAAGAGTGATACTTTCAGGTTAGAAAAGTCAACATTCCAGGGGGGTTGCTGTTCCTCAGCTCTCCTTCTGATTTTGGGAGATTTGTGTGTTTTTAAAAATGTTGCATTATTTGTAAGCTATCTTGGAAGTCCTCTCTCTCTCTTTCTCTCTCTCTTTCTCTCTCTCTCTCTCTCTCTCTTTCCCCAATTCATTTAAGCCAGGGATGGTAAGTCTCTGGCCCTCCAGATTTTGTTGGACTCCCAACTCCAATCAGCCTCAACCACGATGGCCAATTTCATGGCCCTTCAGATGGGTGAGCCCACAAACCCTTGCAACTGGGAGTCAAACCTGGACAAAGAGTGAGACCTACTCACTAGGAATGTATAAACTAGGGCTGGGTTCTCCCTTGTTAATCTCTAATCTTGTGTGTCTGTGTGTTGTTAATGAGGAATCAGGCTTAAAACAAAAATCTCTGGCATGCTGGTGTCCCACTGGTACCTTAGAACTTTGACATCTTCCATCCTGGGTTGCTAAGCAGCAGGTCAAGCCTTTCCCTCCATCGTAGAAGCCAGGCCATGAGCCAGGCTGCACACAGGTATTGTTGCACAGATGAAGCAAGAAGCCTGTGCATTGGGCATTGAAGGCATTAAAATGCAAAGACCATTTCCAAATAAATCCCCAAGTGCCAGGGGAAATTCTGTAAAGGCTTCTGTGCTATTTAACACCCCCATTCCCCACCCCCACCCCGATTCATTTCTTAGATGTTAGTCCAGCAGAAAACCAGTAGATTCAGTATTAGGAGTGTTAACACAGATTGTTCGTTGTGATTACTGTCTGCACAACATTACTCCTCCTCTTTTAGCAAAATGTCTTGTAGTCAGCACTAAAGCAGCAAGGGGGTATTGTTGTTTTGTTTCTTATTGGGTTATAATTTTTTGTGTTTTTATACTGTAAGCCACCCTGTGTTCCAGATTCTCCAAGTGTCCCTATTTTCCAGGGATGTCCCTGATTTAGAGAAGACGTCCCAGTTTCTGATATGATCCCGGAATGTCCTGCTTTTCCTTTGGAAGTTCCTATTTTCATTGGAGAAATGTTGGAGGGTATGGAATTATCTGACCTCTGAGCCGTCTGAAGGCAATCCTGTACAGGGCAGGGTTTTTTTTTTAAAAAAGTTTAATGTTTTCTTATGTTTTTATATATGTTAGAAGCCGCCCAGAGTAGCTGGAGCAACCCAAAAAGATGTGTGGGGTATAAATAGTAAAAACATTATGGGAATGGGACGTTCCTATTTTCATCGAAGAAATGTTGGAGGGTATGGTGTTCCTTGGAATAAGGGTGGTATTTAAATGTAATCAACAACAACAACAACAACTGGAAACACCCCAATTCTGCAACAAAGAAGGCTGCACATTCAAAGTAAGCAAGTGTACTTTTTAAATATTTATATTTTATTGAAAAAGAAGAAGAAGGATATGATCCATAATTGTTTATTTGAAGCCTATTAATAGTGCTTTGGTATTGAAATAATAATAATATACAGGCTGATTTTGCTAAGAAGAGTTTGTTATGTTTCATATATAGATTCAGGTTTCTTTTTCTTTTTTGTAGACGGCCTTTTATGTAGCTTTTCATTCCATCCTCTCTGGTGACAATATGCAAGAACAGGAGAGAAGGCAGCAGTCATCTAAGGTGAGCCTATGGAACAAAAGGGCAATAAACACCCCCCTTTCCCCTGCTGAGTAAAAGCAAGGGGACTGCAGGGAAGGTAGAGTACAGCACAGTTGCTTCAAAACATTCTTTCCGCTTCCCTTAAAAACCCTCTAATGGAAGCTTTCGCTTGAAAACTAGATTGGCTGCAGTCCTTTACATACAAACCTGGGAGCAAGCCTAATTTCACACCATGGGACCTGTTTCTCAGTAGTTGTGGGTTGGATTGTGCTGCTACACTCCAGATTAACCAAGTGTACATCCAACAAACGTATAGAGTTTGTTTGCCCATGAAACTTCTGGGCAGACCTGAGACAATTGACTCATCCTGAAAGCGAATGGAGTGATTCCAAAATCCTAGCACAGCAGCAGTCCAGTAACCTCGGCATGGGATGCCTGGAGTGATGGAATTCAAAAGGACATCAAATGTCAAAACTCCCCTATGAGGTAAGGTTGCAGCCTTTGGGGCTTTTGAGTTCAGAGAAAACACAAGTAAGAGGCAACATGACAGAAGTTCATAAGGTTATGCATGGCGTAGAGGAAGTGGATAGAAAAAAGGTTTTCTCCCTCTCTCACAGCATAACAACTCGTGGGCATCCAGTGAAACTTGGCAGTGTGTCCTGGAAGTCCCACTCCCTGCCACACAGGACTTTTTCCACCGGGGGGGGGGGCAGGGCCGTGACTGACTCCACTACAAAAGCTGAGGCTGCTGAAGAGGCCAGAGATCATGTTGGCAGTGTGTCCTGGAAGTCCTCGCCTTGGGCTGCTGCTGCTGCTGCTGCTGCTGCTGCTGCTGCGACGGCAGAGGCAGTGGAGGGGTGCGCGCTCTGCCCCGGCGGTGCTTGGTGGGCAGCCAAACGCTATAATTTTACAGCAAAAGTTGGGGGGTCGTCTTATATACCCAGTCGCCTAATACACCGGAACATATGATATTCCTTAAGTTGAAACCTGTTTTCATGCTATTTCAACCCAGTGGTTCAAGTCCTACCCTCTGTAGCAAGAGAAAACAAATTTGCTCTATTATCTATGTGGCAGCCCTTTGGTTATTTGAAGACAGCTATCATATCACCTCTTCAGTGCCTCTTGTACAGGCAGAATGTAATCTTTCTTCAAACTTTGCCCCAGAGGGCCTTCTTGGTAGTGGTGCCCACCCTGTGGAACACCCTCCCATCAGATGTCAAACAGATAAACAACTATTTGACTTTGAGAAGACATCTGAAGGCAGCCCTGTTCAGGCAAGTTTTTAATGGTTGATGTTTTATTGTGCTTTTAATAATTTGTTGGGAGCTGTCCAAAGTAGCTAGGGCAACCCAGACAGATGAGCAGCATATACATTTATCATTATTATCATTATTATCCTTGGTCTCCAAGACCATCATCTTCTTTGTCACCCTCCTCTGGACGCATTCCAGTTATGGTGCCCAGAACAAGGTGCAGTTCTCCAGGTGCCACCAATGGCTGCAAAGTTGTCTTGGCAGCCGTCTGATTTTAAAGGAAGATGAGCCACAAATTAACCTCCTTCTGTCTCTCTGTTGCATCTCCAGTAAGAAAAGATGCTGACCCTTCGGTTGGAATTCTGCTTGGGATGAGCAGCTGACAAAAAAGTGCCCCCAGCTGCAACTCTTCCAGCCCCATTCAAGTCTTCCTAACTTGCTTTCAAGGGGCGGGGAGGAGGAAGCTGCTGTGTCCATGAGGCCACCAAACATAGATTTCTCCTGCAGAGAAGCAATGCGACTTGTTCAAAATGTACCCGCTATAAATTCCACTGGGACGGATTCTGCGTGCTGCCGAAACAAAAGATCAGAGACCCATTTCTGCTCACTTCTTTGCTCGTTAGAGTAATCATTATTCTTTTAAGTGTTCTGGGATATACCCAAGGCACGACAAAGGTAATGGGAAAGCCAAATTCTCTTGCTGAGGACAGCTGGTGGAGTGCAATTCTGCAAAGACATGTGGCCTGCTCTTGCTCTCTCCAAGGCAGGACAAGTTGGCAAAAGGCAGGAGAGGTGAGCCATTTGGCCTGCCGGATGATGAGCTGTTATGAAACACCACCACTCTCTTGCATGGGCTGATGAGCACAAGCACGGAACAGTGATGATTGCAGAATGAGATTGCCTGGTCCTATATATGATTTATCAAGCCAAACACAAGCAAAAAGGGTGGTTTCCAAGCTGTTATGCTTTTCTCTTGGGTCTGCAATACTGTTGATCCATGCCAAACATTAGGGTGGATTTAAGGACAGCAACATGCCTCTCACATTACTGATCTCACCCGCTTGCAAGGCAAGCTTAAGCGCCTAGTTGTTGCTTGCTTGCTTCTACAATGTGCTGTTCTGTTCTACAATCCCATTGGATCTGTGTTTAATTGTCTGCTAGTTTCAGTTTCCCATTTGGCGCAGTGGGTCAAAAGCTCTAGATGCCTGCATTGTTTTTCTCCTGCCTCTCATTTGCACCTCATATTTTGACCTGCAGGTTCCCCAAAGCAACTTGACAGTGCATTCTACAAACAGTGGTATCCAATTTAAAAGACATGAAGCAAACAAATCAAAGCATTTAAAAGCAGGAGATAGCATTAGTTTTTAACCCACCAATAGCTTATGCTTGAAAAGAGGGGGTACTGGGGTGGTCTCCCCAATAATCACATATCTGCCTTCCATGAAGATGGTTGGCATTTTTCAATGCCACTGAACTCCCAGCAAAATTGACTGTTAGAGCCTTTGGGTAGTGTAAACCTAAGCAGCGCCCACCTTAAAGATCCTATCCATAGCAGATAGCCTATATATCTTCCTTCTTTTCTGATGTAGCCCAATGAGCAGACATTGTATCCCAGCAGAATTCTGGACATCTCTTTCACCTTTGGAGAATTAGGTAAGTGCTGCCTGCATTCTAAACGTTTCATCATATTGCAACCATGCTGATCCAACAAAAACATGGTAGGCTTGCATCATCATCATCATCATCATCATCATATTATTATTATTATTATTATTATTATTATTATTATTATTATTACAGTGGTACCTTGGGTTAAGTACTTAATTCGTTCTGGAGGTCCGTTCTTAACCTGAAACTGTTCTTAACCTGAAGCACCACTTTAGCTAATGGGGCCTCCTGCTGCCGCCGCGCCGCCGGAGCCCAATTTCTGTTCTTATTCTGAAGCAAAGTTCTTAATCTGAAGCACTATTTCTGGGTTAGCGGAGTGTGTAACCTGAAGCGTATGTAACCTGAAGCGTATGTAAACCTGAGGTACCACTGTATTATTATTTATATGGCGTCCACCTGACCGGATTACCCCAGCCACTGTGGGAGGTTTCCAACAAATTAAAACAGAAGACATCAAACACTAAAAACTTCCCTATACAGGGCTGCCTTCAGATGTCTTCTAAACATCAGATAGTTGTTTACCTGGGCATAGGGTATATAAATTCAATCAATCAATAATTCCTTGACATCTGATGGGAGGGCATTCCTCAGGGCGGGCACAACTACCAAGAAAGCCCTCTGCCTGGTTCTATGTAACCTCGCTTCTTAATTGAGGCAACCATCATCAGAAGGCCCTCAGAGTTGGACCTCTGTGTCCAGGCTGAACGATGGGGGTGGAGACAGTCCTTCAGGTGTACAGGGCCAACTTAACATTTTTGGTACCACCCTGCAAGAACTGTATACTCAAGGGAGGCAACTGACCCGTGGGCCACTGAAATTGCCCTGCTTTCTTGGGTGGATTGGCCACCACTCCATCCTTAACTAAACTTTTGAATCCACCAGTATTATCTGCCCACTTATTACTGTGGTTGCCTCTTTCCCCCCTGACAGAACATCTGTGCCTTTGATCCTTACAACAGAAATGTAATTTCAGCAAATGCAGCCTTGCCTAACATGATCTAGTAATAGCCGATAGATCTCTAATATTGCTTCACAACAAATGGGGGAGAGAATGAGCAAGGGAGTTAGTGGGGGAATAGATCAGGACCCACAGAGAGTACTCTCCCATCTTTTTGTCTTCCAGTGTATTCACTGAAGCCCTTGGGGAAGTGGTTGATCACACACACACACACACACACACACACACACACACACACACTTGTATACAGAGGGAAGCACAATAGAGATGCGATAGAATCAGTAAACCAATTACCCACACATTTATCCAATCTTGTCTTAAAGCTATTTGCATTGGGCGATCTTCTAGGTCATTCTCCACTTCTTCATGTCAATGTGCCCTGAGGACTGCTTTCCATGGAGAAATGTGCTTGTGTCTTAAGGTAAAGGTAAAGGGACCCCTGACCATTAGGTCCAGTCATGGCCGACTCTGGGGTTGCGGCGCTCATCTCGCTTTATTGGCCAAGGAAGCTGCCGTACAGCTTCCGGGTTATGTGGCCAGCATGACTAAGCCGCTTCTGATGAACCAGAGCAGCGCACGGAAACGCCGTTTACCTTCCCGCCGGAGCAGTACCTATTTATCTACTTTCACTTTGGCGTGCTTTCGAACTGCTAGGTTGGCAGGAGCAGGGACCGAGCAACGGGAGCTCACCCCGTCACGGGGATTCGAACCGCCGACCTTCTGATCGGCAAGTCCTAGGCTCTGTGGTTTAACCCACAGCGCCACCCGCGCCCGCTTGCGTCTTAATTCCCTCTAAATAAAGGGTGCTGTTGAAATCCAGATCCTTCAAGCTTAGTTGTTGATTCAATGGATGAAGTCCACATGGGTGCCTGTATTCGAGAGATGTGGTTGCTCTAATCTGGATCTACTGCATCGCTGAACTCTGGCAATGAAAGCTGTAGATTTCCCTTTTAAAAGAAGCCTCTTTAGAAGAGGCTGCTTAATGACCCTGAACACTGGCTTGTTTTTAACACTAGAATAGATGAAGAGCTTGTTATTCATATTGGGGGGGGGTGCTCTAAATGCCAGAGCACTGCCTCCTGACTTAGTTACATAAATGAGACTGCAGAACACTAACCTCTGAGCTGCCACCTCCACTTCTGACTGAAATCTCTCTAGAGAAGTTGGTAGGACTAAAGGGAAGATAACTGACCTGAGAAAGGAATGAAATGTAGACGAAGGAAGTCAGCAGGCATGTTCTGAAAACAGCAGTGCACAGAAGAAGAGGAGAACCCTGTTTCCTTTCCTCATCAGCCCAGATCCCATTAACCAGGCCTGATTATCTGGCACCAGTAATTTTTAGATTGTTACCTTGTCTGTTCCTAGATCTGAGCAAACACTCCAGGGGTCCCTCTGTGGCAAAAGTTCAGAGCCTTCTCCCATCATATTATTTAAATAGATAGATGATAGATGATAGATAGATAGATGATAGATAGATAGATGATAGATAGATAGATAGATAGATAGATAGATAGATAGATAGATAGAGATAGATAGATAGATAGATAGATAGATAGATAGATAGATAGATAGATAGATAGATAGATGATAGATAGGATAGATAGATAGATAGATAGATAGATAGATAGATAGATAGATAGATGATAGATAGATACAGTGGTGCCTAGCAAGATGAAATTAATTCGTTCCGCGAGCTTTTTTCGTCTAGTGAATTTTTCGTCTTGCGAAGCACGGTGTTGGGAAAGTTTTGGAAAAGCTTCAAAAATCACCAAAGTCTTCAAAAACTTCAAAAAAGGGTACCACACCGCGTTCTATGAGTTGCTCCTCGAAGTCAAGTCGCAACTGTATTAACGGTGTTAAGAAAAAGGAAACAAACTTGCAAGACGTTTTCGTCTTGCGAAGCAAGCCCATAGGGAAATTTGTCTTGCAAAGCAGCTCAAAAACCGCAAAACCCTTTCATCTAGCGAGTTTTTTGTCTTGCGAGGCATTCGTCTTGCAGGGCACCACTGTACATGGACATAGTGAGTCATTATTACAAACTTTCTCCTTTATTGTGAAAAATATATACAATTTTAATTGCATATCCAGAACCTTTTTGGCATCATCTAAATAATAAAAAAGCAGTCCCTTATAATGCTTGAGCCAAAAGTTCCCTCCAAATATTTTTTTTTTGTAACATCTTTATTGAAAGTTCAGAAAGTACATAACTACATGTGCACCAAACATGGTGAGATGCAAACAAAAAAGAGAAAAAGAGAAAGAAAACCCATGTAGAAGGGAAAACAAAGGGGGGAGGGGGAAACCCCAAACTGTGTATTTTACAAGGTTGTTATTGTACTTCACCAGATCTTAACCTCTTTGGAAGAATGGATTCCAAATACCATCCATGACAAGTCTGCGTTTATATGTAAGTTGTTCATATGTTGCGAGTTTGTATAAGTCGTCATCCAATCGTAGAAGGGAGCCGCATTTTTATTTTTCCTATTCATCAGTATCAGTCTTTTTGCTGTAGTAAGGGCACAGAGAGTCCACTCATATTGTCCTTTTGTTAGGTTCCATGTGCTGGGTATATAATTCAAGAGAATATTTTGCTCTGTAAATGTAAGGTGGTTCCGTACAGTTCTGTTGATGGTTTCAGTTACCTTCTGCCAGAAATCTTCCAATATAGGACAGTGAAAAAAAATACGTTTTAGAGAAGCATTATCCCTATTGCATCTCCAACAGTTAGATACCTTTTTAAAACAAACATAATAGGGTCCAGTCACGGGTGGTGCTGTGGGTTAAACCACAGAGCCTAGAACTTGCTGATCAGAAGGTTGGCGGTTCGAATCCCCACGATGGGGTGAGCTCCCGTTGCTCGGTCCCTGCTCCTGCCAACCTAGCAGTTCGAAAGCACGTCAAAGTGCAAGTAAATAAATAGGTGCCGCTCCGGTGGGAAGGTAAATGGCATTTCTGTGTGCTGCTCTGGTTCGCCAGAAGCGGCTTAGTCATGCTGGTCACATGAGCCAGAAGCTGTACACCAGCTCTCTCGGCCAATAAAGCAAGATGAGCACCGCAACCCCAGAGTCGGCCATGATTGGACCTAATGGTCAGGGGTCCCTTTACCTTAATAGGATCCAGTATATTCTAAATCAGTGTTTCCCAACCTTTTTTGGGCAAAGGCACACTTGTTTGATGAAAAAAATCTCGAGGCACACCACCATTACAGCCCCGTGACGTCAGCGCGCAGCGTCACGCCGGGAGGGACGCACAAAAGTGTAAGTTTCAATTTTTTTCCCTCCCCCTTGCCGGGGAACCTCCAAGCTTTGGGGGTGGGGGGGGAGGAGGCAGCAAAGTGAGGCAGGAAGGAGAGCGCGGCTTGGCTGGGTGAGCTTTGGCAGGGGCAAGGAATGAGAGCCGCGAGGCGGGCGCTGCGGACGGAGGCGCTGCCCGCCGAGCTCGCAGGCAGCCAGGCAGGCAGACGGCGAGAGCCCCGCGCTGGGCGGCCTCTCCTCGCCGCCGCCGCCCCGCCTCTCGCCGCCCGACTCGCCCGCCTCCCTCCAGGCAACATCTCGCGGCACACCAGGCAACATCTCGCGGCACACTAGTGTGCCGCGGAACAGTGGTTGGGAAACACTGTTCTAAATATCATTTTTTGTTGTATGAGGCTCAATTTAAGATCCAGAGACACTTTTGTTATAGCACTTAAAGCAGTTTCCCACTGTGTGGTCAAAACTGAGATCTCTAATTCTTTATTCCAATCCTCCCTCAATACCTGCATATCAAATTGATTTGCTAGTAACAAAGATTTATATATGTTGATGGCCGGTTGATGGCCCTCCAAATAATTTTTGACTGAGATTTGAGGTGGTTGCAGAAGGAAAAGGGCTTCCAACCCTTTCGTAATTTCTTTTATTTCACACATCCACTCACCTGTTTCACTACCAGTGATTTTGTAGCAGTAGCAGTGGCCTTCCTGGTTGTTTGTTTTTTTTTAACCCAGAATTCCCCTCTGAATGACAGTGTGTCATGAAGTGGTATCACACAAAGGGAAAATTGCAGCCAGTGACCACTGGGAGGAGCATCATAGCCTTTGCCAAAACCACGAGTGAGTTTCACACGCACCAGCTTTGTGCCCCATTCACTCAGAGAAACTGCTGAAATTGTCTTCACTTTTCTCGATTGCAAAGTAGGTAACAAAAATGAAGGGGAGGCCATTTTGGCTCAGCTCACATCTCCCGTATTTTTTTTGGTGTGTAATCCAACCATGAATAAGGTGCCATAAGGGTAGAGCTGGAGAGTATTATTAATGCAAATCAAGGAAATTTAAATGTTCTTATTTTGTACCATCTGACTCACAGTGCTGTTGAGAGCAGACTTGGGTAGGCAGGCTGTGATGAAGAGGAAGAAACAGAGAGGGGAAACAGAAGGTTGGGAACCTGGACTGAAGAAGGGAATATCTCCTCTTTCCATCCCGACTTCAGTCGCTTTGGCAAGCAGACCAAGGATGTTGTACAGTCTTGTCCCCTAGAACCAGGCATCCCCTTCACAGATGGTAGCAGACTCACTCAATGTGACAGAGCATGCCCTAGGAATCCTGATATTTGCACAAGGTCTTGCAAGTGCTTGGCAGGGGGTTGGACTCGATGGCCCTTGTGGTCTCTTCCAACTCTATGATTCTATGATTCTATGATTCTAAGTGAGTATGTCAAGCCTTGTCTTTAAAAGCTTGGCAGAAGGGATGGGGAAGCCATTGGGACATCTTCATCACTTCTGTTCAGTTCTAAACTTCTTGCCTTGCTCCTGTTACCTCTGAGCACTGTTTCTACTGTTGAGCCTGTACTGTTACTTGCCTGCATAAAGACCTCTTTTTTTACTTACAAGTAAGTGCCTCTGTCTGATTGGGCAGAAGTCAGGATATTTTGTATGCGCTATTTACTGTTTTGCATAATTCTGGATTTTGTACTCCTGGGAAGCACCTGCCCTGTCTACTCGAAGGCATCCCATCCAGCAACACTTTGGAGCTTCTGAAATGTTAGTAGGTCTTACCCAAGCATACCTTTTCTATCAAGAGGACTAGGAACGTACTTTTTAAATAATTGAAGTGGGGAGTTTTGGAAGCTGTACTCCTGTCAGACTGCGGGCATAGCTTTGGCTATGTTAAATGACTTGCACAGGTGCCATTTTAAGCCTGAGCTTAACCCCAAAGCCTCTGAATAAATGAAAAGGACTACACTTTTCCTCATTAAAATGGCAGGAAGTACCTTGATTTGGCATTGCAGCAACCACTAAAAGTAAAGGTAAAGGGACCCCTGACCATTAGGTCCAGTCGTGACCGACTCTGGGGTTGCGGCGCTCATCTCGCTTTATTGGCCAAGGGAGCCAGCGTACAGCTTCCGGGTCATGTGGCCAGCATGACTAAGTCGCTTCTGGCGAACCAGAGCAGCGCACGGAAATGCCGTTTACCTTCCCACTGGAGCGGTACCTATTTATCTACTTGCACTTTGACATGCTTTTGAACTGCTAGGTTGGCAGGAGCAGGGACCGAGCAGCAGGAGCTCACCCCATCGCAGGGATTCAAACCGCTGACCTTCTGATCAGCAAGTCCTAGGCTCTGTGATTTAACCCACAGCACCACCCCGTCCCTTGCAGCAACCACTAAAACAGTTCAAACTTGTTTCCTCTCTTCCTTCTTACCCTGACATGCTCACCTGCTCTTCTTTGCAGTTAATTCACTCTCCCTTGCTGTCTGGTTTTTAGGAGGAGTGATGTCCCATTTCCCCCTGCCATTTTTATGAAAACAATTCTTCCCTTCTCCTGCAGCAACACCAGCACCCATTTTATTATTATTATTAAAAAAAAACCCACTCCATTTTGTGGAACGCATTTGGAGTCTGAAATGCCAGCAGCTCTCTAAAGCTAAATGAGGAGATGATATCGCCCAGATAACGATGAGGATGTTGGGCGCTACTATTAGTCACTGCAATTTGCCACAAAAGTGATAACATGCTGCTGCTGCATTATATACGGAGAGCTTCAGCTTTTGCAGGGACTGCCTCCCTCAACAGTCTTTTCCATCTAGGCACTGCTGTGAATATCCTGTGAAAAGTGAAAGTAATGGAGATGGAGAGGGGAAACTAATTTTCTGCTCTCAGTTGCTGGTAAGTAGGCAATGGCAAAACAGCAACAGCAACCACCTTAGGAGCTGCTAGGAATGAACCTGCACTCTGGTACAGGGGCAGCCAACAAGTTGCCCCCTATATGTTGTTAGACCACAACTTCAGCCCCAACCAGTGTGGCCAAAGGCCAGGGATGGTGGGAATCAACATCTGGATGAGCAACATCTGGAGGGCACCTCATTGGCTATTTGTCTGATCTCCGAGTCTCCCAGTGTGCCCCCCCCCCCAGGTAGATTGTCTATACAGCAAGGACCTTTCTGCTGAAATTCGGCTGGTCTGATTATTTGGAGGCCTAGTAGAATTCCTTAAAATGCCATGCTTGTTAGATGGAATACACAGAAGTTATAGGGCAGTGGAAGAGCAGCTAGGCAAGGAAAGCAATACAGTGGTACCTCGGGTTACAGACGCTTCGGGTTACAAACTCCGCTAACCAGGAAGTGGTTGCTCCAAGTTAATAACTTTGCCCCAGGATAAGAACAGAAACCGCATGCCAGCGGTGTAGCAGCAACAGAAGGCCCCATTAGCAAAAGCACGTCTCAGGTTAAGAACCGTTTCAGGTTAAGAACAGACCTCTGGAACGAATTACCGTAAGTTCTTAACCCTTACTGTAATGAAGATGACTGTAAATCAAATAGGAATGTTGCTCATCCCAGTGGACCTCTGGCAGCACCTACCACTGTCATGTGACCATCAGAAGACTGCCCAGAAGGCAGTCAGGCTGAACAGAGTCCCCCCCCCCCGGTCTAGCTGTTAGCTCTTCCCGCTGCCCACCCCTCTTCCCTCTCCCTCCACCCATATTGATACATACTGATGGGCAAGCCTTCCCTCCCTCCCTGTTCACTTTCTCCAGATTTGCAGGTTGGCCCAAAGGAATCTTTGAGTCTTCTTTTTGCTGTTGTATCCAAAAGAAGCCCTGCATGCTGTTTCAAGAGGTAATCAGGCAAGAAACATGATATGCCAGCAAAGTCATTAATCGTTTTCTCTCTTTCTCCACTAGAGCCATTTTGATAGCAGCTGGGATGATATTATCTCTTAATCCTGAGCACTCAACTGTTTCAAGAGCTCATAATCAAAAGAGGCAGCGTACCATTGGTACCCATTTATATTCCATTACAACCTTAGGCATATCCCTCTCCACACATATAGCCTATGCCCCCTGGTCTTTGTATGGGAATGGGATCGTGCCACATGGTAGTTTGGGGCTAATGCTATCACAGTACTAAAATAAAAATATTCCATGCCCTACCATTAGGCAGAGTGAAGTGACTGCTTCAGGTGGCAGATGGTGATGGATAGGAAGTAGTGGTAAGGTTTTGGGTAACAGCTCCGTGTGCTCCATGAGCCCTCTAAGCCAGCCGACTGCCTTCGGGAGCGGTAGAGGACAACACCAGGAATCAAGTGAGATCTAGCTGTCAGTGTCCACTAGGAATGGGGCTGGGGAAATGTGATTCAGATTCCATTTGAAGGTGAACCTACCTAATTCACCTAATTCACATTTCCAAAACAATACACAAACTGAAACACAGCCAGCCTTCAAAATTTGTGCTTCTCCAGATTGTGTAATGGAGTTGTTCAGCCAACTAGTGTGTACAAAAATGCCTATACTGGGGGAAATATAATAGTGAAAATGACACAAAAATGCATTGTTTTAGAGGAAATTGCTTTGCAAAAATGTGTCTGTTAGGCAGGATTGCATACAGAAACATGCATATTAAAAGAAATTCACACTCCCCCCCCTTTTCCATTTGCAATACGCAGATAATAACGTTGAGCATTTATTTCCATGGATTTTAATGGGAGAGTGTTAAGCACATGCTTAACTCTTCTGTTGAAATTAATGTGAGTTTAAAAGCTACTGAAGTTTATTCTGCAACTCTGTGATTGGTTTGTGTTTCTGGAGTCCTCATACATGAAGTTGTACTTCTGTGTCTTGTTTTTTTATATACAGTATACAGAACTAAACTTCTCTTGGAATTCAATATTATTGAATGTGTGATTGTACCTTTGAAATGCTGATGTTGAAAAGTCCTCTAAGAAGCAGCATATACCTTATTTTGCAGCTCTGGAGTTGAAATTTATTAGAGAACAGCAGTAACTGACATTCTTGCAAGCAGCGTATTCTTGCAGTAAAACTCTGTCTTCTCGTGTTAATCTTCTTTTGTGACCCACAAAACCGTGTTCTCATGATAGCATACTTACAGCTGAATTCTCACAATATCCATAATTTAAGCCCAATGACAATTTGCTCACCTCCATACAAAATAAGGAATGCTTTTAAACCCTGACAACTGGGAAACACTGGCCTGCGAGCGCTCCAATTGGAGAACAGCCTTTACTAAAGGTTCCATGGACTTAGAAGAAGCACGAACTCAGGACGAAAGGGAGAAACAAGCTAAGAGGAAGGCATGTTTGGCAAATCCTCACTGTGATCACCTCCCACCTGGAAACCTATGTCCCCACTGTGGAAGGACGTGCGGATCCAGAATTGGTCTCCACAGCCACTTATGGACACACTATTAAGACTGTTCATGACACTCTTACTCATGACAATCAGCCTCCTTTTCATATTTTTGGGTGATAAGGTGACAAGGGAGCTGTTTAAACAGCAAGAGTCTGAAACAAAACAGCATGTCCATTCCTCAGGTCATTTGTGGAGACAGTCACCATGGGAAAGTGCACCACAGAAAAATACTATGACAAAGCATGTCCGTGATCAACCCTAGCCAGCATGACCAATGGTAGGAATTGGAATCCAAAGCATTTAGAGGATACTGGGCAGAGGAAGTCTGTTGTAATATATGCAACTTGCTTACCATGTGGAACCTGGAAGATCCTGGGAGAGAGTGCAGAGACTCTCCATGCTTTTGGGCTGACGTTTGAGCTATTTGTTTATGTGACTGCCGACATATAGAGCCTGTCTCATAAAGCTAAACCAAGCACTCTGTACCAATATACCTTTTCATCTAGAATCTGGGGGTGGGGTGGGAAAATATTTCCTGAAACCATTCTGCCCCCACTAACTTTTTTTTTAAACTACTGCCACCACTTATTCAGTTGTACTACTCCCCACTGGAGGGCACCATGTTAGCTACTCCTGAACTATGAGATGGAAGAACCCAATCTAGAATCATAGAATCATAGAACTGTAGAGTTGGAAGGGACCCCGAGGGTCATCTAGTCCAACCCCCTGAAATGCAGGAATATGCAGCTGGTCCATACAGGGATCGAACCTGCAACCTTGGGCATTATCAGCACCATGGTCTAACCAACTGAGCTATCTATATTGTCTTTGAAAAACAACAAATGGGTGCTATTGGTTTTGTGTGAGTTAAGCTAGTGTGTGTATGTGTGCTATGCATCTGTATGTAAATGTCAGGGGTGCCAACTTGAATAAAATATTGAGGGGGCCTAACTTAGCCCTGCCCTGCATAATCGATCACATGACGCAGTGCACAGACACCGTTTGAATGGCAATGCCCATCAACTTTGAGGAGGCCTGGCTCCCTCAAATATTTTATTGGGGGAGCTGAAGACCCCTCCGCATTGGGTCCTATGGTAAATATGCATTAATAAATAAATAATAATAATAATAATAATAATAATAATAATAATAATAATAATAATATGGGGTGGGGGAACCCTGGACCCTGTGTGCCACAGAATCCTGAGAATCACAGTGTAATGAAGTTCTGAGGGTTATATGGCATTCTTAGCCCCCTTTCCAACACTGCAGTTCCCAGGCAAAGCTTTAAGCATGTAGCCCAGATAGTCAGATAGTCCATGGCTAGTCAGAAGGATTTCTGTACTCGTTTAGAACTGGAGCCATGTGTGGGAACATTTTCTGATGCAAAAAAGGCACTAAAAAGATGAGAGCTCTGCACCAATACATTTTGCAGTTGAATAACACTTCCCTTACACAAGGTTTGCTATTGTGATACAACACCCACCCGCCTCTCCTCCTCCTCACCGCACATCCGGCAAAGCCTTTAATTATTTATTGCACTGCAAGAGGTTTTCAGTGGAGGATACAAGAAAGGCTTTTCCTCTTGTTGTTTTCAGACTAATTCCAGCTCCGTTGCTGATATTTCAATTGGTGATCCAATCTGAGGTGCCCAATCTAAAAGGGAAGCTTTGTCCATCCGTCCCTAGCGCCGCTCGGGTATCTCGTTAAAAGGTGGAGAAGGTTGCCAGGGATTATTCAGCAAGAAAGCCTTGTGTCATTAAATATGAGTTCATCCAGATTTCAGAGGGAATGAGACAGCTCCTGGGGACTCTCAGGGGATGCCAGGCTGCAGCATGAATGTTGCTCGCACATTGAACTGAGACCAAAAAAATGGCTGCCGAAAAAACTGAGCTGGAAATGGCAAGTTGCCGAGATGTCCAACTACAGCAAAGTTTACCAGGGAATCTTAGCAAAGAAAAGCTTTTCTTGAGGAGTTGGCCTGCTTTTTTATTTTGTCTGTAGCATCACTTTAGAAAAGGCTTTGGTTTGGGCCTAGGCCTAAGGCACCCCAGTACTTCCTTGCCCTGGGCTTGGGAGTTGGCAAAGTGATCAGGGCTGGCCCAATATATTTTACTACCTGAGACAGATAGGATGCCTGTTCCCATTCATAGGAGCATTGGAAGCTGTCTTACACTGCACCATTGTTGGTCCATCTAGCTCAGAATGATTTGTCACTGAATGGCAGTGGCCACGGTTTCAAGCTTGGGACACTCCCAGCACATCTGTATGCAGAGCAGATGCGGTATCACTGAGTTTTGATGCTTCCCCACACAAACAATGAACGACTGTCCATTGAACCATTCTCTGCATCATCAGGCTAACTTAGGGAGCATAGGGCAGGCTATTTGAAGGTGTTTTAACAGATAAACACACACCATCCTTACATATGAGCATATCTCATAAATGATATCCATATTTCTATTCTTGGATCAAGACCTGAATACAAATTATCTCACATGGAGAAACCTTCAGGTGATTATTTATTATAGATACATTACACTGGTGTTGGTGGTCTTGGGGAAGGAACAGCAATTACTCATGACTAGTTCACACATGCATGTTCATCACTTGATGAGTTCAGCAACAAGTGACGATATGCGTGTGTGATTGGCTCATCATGGAAAGAACACACTGCAATGGGACATCACATTACTTCACAATCAACGTTTCTCAGTGGTGTCATTTCGTACATTCAGCTGCCAGTTACCGAGTTATTAAGTGACGTGCATGCATGTGTGAATAAGGCCTAAATTCATACATGCATGCACATTCCTTAATAACTTGACACTTTATGACTAGCACCTCACAAAAATTATGATTCTGCAACTGTCAGGATGGTTGTCAGCGGTTCCCGACTGGGTGCCCAGGAAAGTATAAAGACAATGAAAAGTTTCTGACTGTCCTTTTTTATTTCAATCTTTACAGAGAGAGGCTATAGAACCCAGCCTCTTGGATAATGGTGTTGTCTCAATTGAATCTCCCTCCCCCCAACCCAGTCTGTCCCACTTTCACATTCATCACTTCTACGGGCGCTGCTACATGCCCTCTGTCTTTGAGCTCTTTGCTCTCCTACTTTTAAGGCTCACCAAGTTCTGGGAGATGGAGGGTCTGGAATGCTTTCTAATGACAATGTGTCAGCCAGCTGCTGCTCCGGTTCTGTCTGCTCCTCCTCTCCCATTATTTCCCAATTTTCCCCTTCATCTGCCTCTGAGCTGTGACCTCCCGCAAACCACTGTTGTAAATCTATACTGTCTTCCTCTTCCTCCTTCCTGGGAGGGTCAGGATGGGGGGGCAGTCTCCACCACTCCTACTCCTCTCCCCAGTCCCTGACAGCAACCCACAAATGCTGTGGGCCTAATCAGAACAAATGGGAGAGCTGTGGCATGTAAAAAGAATAAGTCCTTGACAACATTTTGTGCTGTTACATGAGATTTCACCGAGCACAGAACGTTCTGAGAACCATTTAAATGATCACTCATGGACTAATAGGTTATTTAGAGCTGAATCAACAGCCAACTGCCATTTTAAGTTTATATCCTGAGGTAATGACTACATCCCTACCCAAACATAACACTTCAAGGAGTGAAAATCTTCCTTCGCACATGCATCTCTCGTTATCTGATGACTGTAACATCAGATGACAAATTGGATGCACCAAAGCAGCTAGAGCTTTAAATATCACATTCTGAGGGTCCCCCCCCCCATCAAGTCACTTCACCTACTGTCAATCATCAAATATACAGGGAAGGAGTATACGGAAATCATGTGGTCTAAGTGCATATGTGGACCTGTGAGCTGCATTCCCTCAGATCATATTGACCAGGAATGGAAAACATGTGGCCCTGCAGATGTTGTTGGAGTCCAGCTCCCACTATCTCCAATCAATGAAGCCCTGCAGCTGGGGCTGATGGGTGATGGAGTCCAACAACATCTGGAGAGCCAAACGTTCCCCAGCCCTGATTTTGACTATCTTAGATAATTCACAGACCACTGTGTTTCACTACGGAACTGCACCAGAGAGATCATTTCTGCTGTTCTCTATAGAGTCACTCATCCTGGGAAGTAAGGTGAGTTCCTTATCTTGCCTGGGAATGTTCACACTCTTTCAGTCTACTTTTCATGTGCATCATGTCTGCATACCCTTGAACATTTCTGAAATATACTCGGAGTCGAGTGTGGATTTCAGGCCCTTTATTCAGCTCAGTGTAGTGAGGAATGGAAGTTCCCCTGAAATGTCGGCTTTATATACATTATTTACACAATGGGCCACACGTGATTGGCTAATTCTGGGATTCTCCTGTAGGCCAATCAGGTTGTGGATTCACTTTCACCCGGAGTTGGATTGGGTGGTTCCTGCAGACCAATCTGACTGCTGCATTCTGGATCCTATTGTTCTAGGATCAATCAGACTGCAGCCTTCTGAATCCTATTCAACTCAGTACATAACAATTTCTCTGATGAAAATAGGGACATCCTATTCAATTATTATTAATATTATTAGTATTATTATTACCCTGCCCATCTGACTGGGTTGCCCCAGGCACTCTGGGCGGCTTCCAACATATATAAAAACATAATAAAACATTAAACATTAAAAACCTCCCTGTGCAGACTGCCTTCAGATGTCTTCTAAAGGTTGTACAGTTACTGATCTCTTTGGCTCGGGAGTTGCATAACTCCATACCCTCCAGCGTTTCTCCAGTGAAAATAGTGACATCCTAAAAAAAAAGTGGGACATTTCAGGATCAAATCAGAAACTGGGATTGCTTCTGTAAATCTTGAACTGTCCCTAGAAAATAGGGACACTTGGAGGGTCTGCATCAGATGTTGTGGACCCCATAGGAGCCAACTCCTAGGGGCTGTAGATAAAATACAAAAAAATATATAAGGGGGCCAGGCCCCCACAAAGTTGATAGACATTCCCATTCAAATGGTATGTGTGCGCTGCATCATGTGATTGATTACGGGGGGGGGGGGGAGATTACCTGGGCCTCCACAATATTTTATTCAAGTTGGTCCCTCTGATGGACCCCCTTTCTTTAAAACAATAATTAACAGTCATCTGTCAAATTTAAAAATGCTTCATATTTGTCTTCACAAGAGACAACATGTTCCTATGCGGAACTGAGGCTGAGGCCCAGTGAGCTGGCCAGTCTCCTCAGGAAGACTTAGGTGGGATTTGAATCCAGATCTTGCTGCTTCAAGCCAGTCCAACATGTTTTCCACTGAGCCATAGAAACTTCTTGTCAGAAGTTGTACTCTTCAGCAGGCTAGCCATGCGAGTAGCATATTCTTGTTGTCAGCAAATAATGCATTTGTCCTGCATTATAAGCAGCTCACTCTCAGGAATGCAAAACTGCTTCTCCGCCTCATCTCACCTAGTGTGTTCCATGCTGCTCTAATTTTGCTCCCTTCCATTCTGTCCAGGGGATGAAACCAACCCTGAGCCCAAATGCCGATTCAGAGAGGCTGTTTGTTACCCCAAATCAAACCAAAACCTTAAAAAACTGATAATCTCAGTGGTGGCTTCAGCCAGAAACAACACCCTGAAGTAAATTCTGGTGACCAGTTCAGAAAAAAAAACCCCTGAGAAACTCAGCAAGATTCTGATTAGAGAGGCAGCCAAATGAAATATTTTCAAGGAAGAGTAGGGGCGGGGCAGAATGATAGATACAAGCAGCAACATTCACATGATTCCTTGCCGTGGAGTGGCTTCACTGCATAGCAGAGGGTAAAGTGTGTTGCCTGGTGCTCCCAATTCAGCAATTTAATACTAATCTGAAATCGGTTTTTCCCATCATTGAAAGGTAAAGGGACCCCTGACCATTAGGTCCAGTCGTGGCTCACTCTGGGGTTGCAGCGCTCATCTTGCTTTATTGGCCGAGGGAGCTGGCGTACAGCTTCCGGGTCATGTGACCAGCATGACTAAGCTGTTTCTGGCAAACCAGAGCAGCGCACGGGAACACCGTTTACCTTCCCGCCGGAGCGGTACCTATTTATCTACTTGCACTTTGACATGCTTTCGAACTGCTAGGTTGGCAGGAGCAGGGACTGAGCAACGGGAGCTCACCCCGTTGCAGGGATTTGAATCGCCGACCTTCTGATCGGCAAGTCCTAGACTCTGTGGTTTAACCCACAGGGCCACCCGCGTCCCTTTTCCCCATCATTAGCACTTATTTAAAAAATAAAACCCAAGGTACACAGAGCTAAGTGGATGGAGATAACCATATCTGAAATCTAACTGAACGCTGAATACAAACAGATTTGCATTGTAAGGTACCTAAATAGTTAAAAGAGGTAGCATATCATGGCGGATGCCATGTCCCCTATCAAGGCCTTCTAAATAGCTGTATGTAGATCATGGGATGCCTTGCACTGCAAAGTGTGGTTGGACCTCCTCCCTCACTGCTTTGCCCCTGGTTTTGGTGCAGGTCAAATAAATGTTCCTCCACCTCCCTTGTTCTCTTAGATTCTGGTGGATAGCTAGGGCAGCTTGGAAAAGCCCTCACGCCAACGTGCGTGCATACAACAGTAGAGGCTGGGCTGGAAAGCTTGAAGCCCACCGCTTCTACACATGAGATGGGTTGAAGAAAAGGAAATATAAATTGGCCCTGCCCCGTAGCTTGACCAATCACAGCTAGCAGCGGCTAGGAGCTAGGTGGAGTCATAGATCTCAAAAAAAGGTGTAGACACTGGCCAGCTTCCATTTTTAATAATAATACTAATAATACTGCTGCTACTACTACTACTAATAATAATAATTTATTATTTATACCCCGCCCATCTGGCTGGGTTTCCCCAGCCACTCTGGGCGGCTTCCAACAAAACACTAAAATACAATAACCTATTAAACATTAAAAGCTTCCCTAAACAGGGCTGCCTTTAGATGTCTTCTAAAAGTTTGGTAGTTATTTTTCTCTTTGACATCTGGTGGGAGGGCGTTCCACAGGGCGGGTGCCACTACCGAGAAGACCCTCTGCCTGGTTCCCTGCAACTTGGCTTCTCGCAGCGAGGGAACTGCCAGAAGGCCCTCAGCGCTGGACCTCAGTGTCCGGGCAGAACAATGGCGGTGGAGACGCTCCTTCAGGTATACTGGACCGAGGCCGTTTAGGGCTTTAAAGGTCAGCACCAACACTTTGAATTGTGCTTGGAAACGTGCTGGGAGCCAATGGTGATCTTTCAGGACCGGTGTTATGTGGTCTCAGCGGCCGCTCCCAGTCACCGCATTCTGGGTTCTGGATTAGTTGTATTTTCTGGGTCACCTTCAAAGGTAGCCCCACATAGAGCGCATTGCAGTAGTCCAAGCGGGAGATAACCAGAGCATGTACCACTCTGGCGAGACAGTCCGTGGGCAGGTAGGGTCTCAGCCTGCGTACCAGATGGAGCTGATAAACAGCTGTCCTGGACAGCTGTGAGTCCAGAATGACTCCCAGGCTGCGCACCTGGTCCTTCAGGGACACAGTTACCCCATTCAGGACCAGGGAGTCCTCCACAGCTGCCCGCCTCCTGTCCCCCAATGTTTGTTTTGGGCTGCTCAGAAGTACATAAAGGCAAGAAGAGGGCGGGGGGAGCACTGGCCTGCAATGGAGCCCACCTGAGAGGTGCCAGAACTAGGCTCCACTGCACTCCGAATGAAAAAATGCACTGGGTATAAATGCCCTAATAAACAAACAAACGTTTGTCGTGAACTCAGTAGGTAGTCCTGCCAGAAATCTATGTACTTTCCCCCTTGAAGCAAAGGTGGCACTGCGCAGCCGATTTGTCTCTCTAAGGGCCCGTCCACAGTTTCGTTCTTCTGTGAGTTCAAGTAATTTCAAGTCCCAGGTCCAAGAGAGCAGTTTGGTTTTTCGGTTTTTGGTTTGGTCCTGCTGTTTACTGCTGAATTGGAGCAAATGTCAATCGGGTTTTCAGCCTCACACAGGAGTAATGCAGGTCTTTGTAGCAGAATTACAGGCATACAAAAGAAGCTGTGCGGAAACTGTGGCCCTCCAAACGTTTGGTGTACTGCAACTCCCATAATCGCTGGCCCTGTGAATTAGGGAAGATGGGAGTGGAAGTCCTATAGGCAGCGCTGGAGGCACATCCCTCCCTAAATCACTAGCAACATTCTGTATCGTTACTCAGAGACAGTGCCAGACACATCAAACGCTTAAAGAAAGCAAGTCAATATGTTTCACTGGTCCCTTCTTAACATTCTTCCAATCATCCCTTCACTCTTCTGGTTTCCCACCTGCTGTGGGGAACAACTAGTGTGTCCTGCTTGCTTTTCGAAAGCAGGAGGGATGGGCCTTCATCCCTCATGGGCTAACAAAGTAATACCCATCTGTGTCTTTGGTGGGCAGAGGGCTTGGGTGCTGGCTGTTCTGCACACTTCAGAATACTGATATGCCTGTATGTGGCTCATCATAGGTGTTGATGGCGGCACACTTTTTATATGCATCCTCCAGCCCTCCTCCCTCCCATCCCAAATGGAAGGAATAGATGGTGTGATCATTCTCACACAGTCTGCATTTATTTGAAAGGGTTTTGTAATGAGTGACGATGTCTTGGGTCAGCACCGCACAGTGGAATAGCTGTAAAATGTCTGTTCACATTGGTGAAAATCCCAGTGCTGAATGAATGAATGAATATGAAGAAATGAATGGATGAATACTGGGACTCCTCCAGTGGAAGAAGACCACGTAATCTGCTCGTAACACATCTGGTGGAAGGGTTGTCAAATTTTTAACTGGCCTTAGTCCTCTGCTTTTAACAGAAACACTTGACGTGAATAAATTAAGAAATTCCTTCCCCCTCCCTGGATGAGTCCAGTGATGTGTCTTGGGGGGGGGGGGGAGATGAGTTTCAGCTGTTTAGCCTGCAATCCTAAAACCCCCTGAGACTTACTTCCAAGTAAACCTTCATGGGGCTGCACTGTTAATTTCTGCCTATTCTTCCGCTGTTGAAGGCTCAGGAGCACTGTCAATTAAAAAGATGACACCCAAGCTGTTAGTTTGTAGCCACACTCTAAATCTTCATGTATTCTCCCCCTTCTTGACAATTTAAATATAATTGTTGGAAACAAATGTGATAGGATAGGTAGGTGATAGAGATGCTTAAAATAAATACACCGAGTAGGCTGCCAGATCTCAGTTGAAACAGATTATAGCCTTCTATTTATTCTTAAGCGAGAACCATCCTTTTACAGGTGGTGATTCTGAGGGGGGATCGTGATCCGATCCTGAAACGCTTCGTTTCTATGAAATCCACCTGCTACACGTGTTTATAGCTGTTTTGGTGGTTGCTAATAGGAACGGTTTGCTCTCTGAAGGAGAAAAATAGTATTTTTTATTTTTTTACAGAAAAAGAATTGGGGGGGGGGAGAGTGAAAGAACTACAGGATCCCATTTAAATTTCCCTGCTAGTAGATCGTGCCTGCGGTGGTTCCTTCCTGGCTCGGTTCCAGCTTTGATCTCCTAATTTGGACGTTTCGTCTTCCCGCCCCCTCTCATCAGAGGCTGGCGTGGGCGTCGTCCTCGCTATTTATGGAAAGGCAACAAGCAGGCAACGTAGAAATGCCTTATTTATAACCTGCCTGCCTGTTTTCCTTCTCTCTCTTTGCACCACCCTGCCCCTTTCCCTCCTCTTCTTCCTCCCCCCCCCCCAAAAAAAACCATAGGACATAAATATAAGCTCAGGATCCAGACCCATGCAGATACCTTCCCCGTTATTCCTTGATTCTTTTTTTTAAAAATGGCTTTGTGTGCTTTATTCTCCCCCTCATAATAAATAAATAAAATAAGCCCAAGGATTTGGGGCAGGCAAGCAAGAGCTTGCCGTCGTTTGCACAAGCCGCATCTGCGTGCTGGTGGTGCAGATGAAAGGAGCAGAAAAATGGAGTGGGGGAGATTTCCCGGGGGAGCGCCGCTACCCCCCACCCTCCTTGTATTGAGCAAATCCTTGTTTGCCTTCCCCACCCCACCCCCCTTTGAAAAACACCTTCCAGGAAGACTGTTACGAAAACCGGAGCAATTTACAATCTCCCGGTCAAAAAAAAAATATTGCATAAATAACGATTACACGTTCGGAATCCAGACATTCCGCCCACCACCAGACGTCTCCTGCAATGTTCTCTCTCACACACATACATATCCAACGCAAGACACTGTACTGTACACAAGAGAAATCGGCTAGTAAAAAATAAAACAGAAATCCTCCACCAAGTTTCCTCCGAAATTATATGGGAAATTATTGGCTAGCTGCTTTGTCAAATCACACCCACACACCTATATATAACAAATATTATATATATTTTTGACACACACACGCACATACATATATCTGTATATCTATATATCTATATATATCGCACATCCGTAGACACGAATCTTCGCTGGCAATCGGGTGGTTTCTAATTATAGAGCAAGAGAAGGTGGGTTATTCATAATTCATGCGCGCTCGGAAATACACCGAGGAGATGCAGATCGACCCTTTATTGAAGGCCTTCCCTACTGCTGATTCTTTGTATTTCCATGGCAGGAAAGATCCTGGGGGGAGAGAGAGTGAGAGTCTGGAAGAGCTTGCGCCTATTTCCTTTTTATTCCTTAAAATGACATCTCCACCCGGTCTCCAAACGGGCAGGTTTCCTTACCGCCCCACTTTAAGGCTATTGTGGTTGCTGTCCTTTGAACAACAAATATGCTGGTTAGTCCCCTTGACCTGAGCGGGACTTACTTCCGAGTAGACATGGGCAGGGTCACGTTGAAATGTACCTCCGCTATGAAGAGGCGCCTATCTGTTTCTGTCATCAGTCTGATCTAATTCCGTCCCTCTTTTCTCGTTCTACACTCCATCATCAAGTTCTGCCCATCCATCATTATTCCCACAGCATCTTTTAATCCATCCATCTCTCTACCCATCCAAATTAACCCTAACCCACCCCGCATACCTTTTTCTGCTGAGAGGTTGGCTGGGGACTAAGGAGGAAACTCTGCCTGGTCCCAACCCTGTTGAATTTTGGCTAGTCTTAAGAAATTATTATTATTATTATTATTATTATTATTATTATTATTATTATTATTAGACACAAGACTAGTTTGGTGATGATGATGATGATGATGATGATGATAATAATAATAATAATAATAATAATAATAATAATAATAATTGAATTCAGCTTCCAACACATATAAAAGCATCATAAAGCCCCCCAAAAATGTCCCTTTACTTTCACCAGCGAAGGTTATTTTTACAATGAGAATTTGCTTGGAGATTGGGAAGATCAGTTCCCCCTGTTCTCTCTCCCTCTGTGTGTGTTTTACTAGCTAGAGTTAAAATTAAAATCTTAACAGCAACAGTTATTGTCATTATTAAAGAATAACTGCACCCATATGAAAACGACAACGAGTCTCGTGGCCTCTGAAAGACGAACCAATTTATTATGGCATCAGCTTTGGTAGAGTCGCGTCTACTGACTTGCGCTCCCCATCCAGCCATTCTTGGCATCATTATTACTAAGATACAATTATTGTGCATAGAAAGGTGCTACGGTCACGTTACAGCAGTTTCCCGTCCTCTTTGGCACGTTTAACAATGCATCTTGGTTTTGCAAAACCTTCCTAGTGCCGCCCCGACTCTAAGGAATCCATTCATAGGATGGGATCGCCAACATTTGCAAAGGCGTAATCTGGTTGTTAGCAACCAACCAACCAACCAACCAACCAATCCCACTACGGCGGGGATGCTTAGGATTGCGCTGTGCGTCGTAGGATCTCAAGCAACATCTAGTGGGGAAAAAGACAAGGCCACGTTGCCACCCGCAAGGTGGGCGGGCCGTGGGTGCAGGAAGAAAAGAAGAAGAAATTCTGGAGAGCCCAGACTCTTGTTCTTGGCTGCGAAGCTGGGCCAGACGGTCTGTTATTTGATCATTACCAAAAAGGAGAAGGCGGCGAAGAAGAATGCGCAACGTTTGCAAGTCTGGCGCTGCCTGCAGCCTGGCTCCACTTCCTGGGCACATTTGTTGCTGGGATTCAACCCATCGGGGAAATGCAGATTGACACTCCCCCCCCCCCGCTTGATTTATGGGCTGTTACGCTTAGCCGTTGCTTACACTTCGCGCCGCGGCGCTCGCAATGCGCCACGTTCAGCATGGAAGGCGCTCGTTGCGCCAAGACGACCTTCCTTGCTTTTACGGCGCGCGCGTGCGTGCGCGCGCGTCTCTAATTCCCTCCACCGCGAGACATTGTCGCGCACAGCAGATTAAAAGCAGGCGAGGGCAAGAGCAGGAATCTTTACAAAGACAACACACGTAATAAGCACGCCTCCTTTCCGTGCCCAGACATTCGCCTCTCTCCAAAATAACAAACGAAACCACCATATTTACGTCTGATTCTGCATAGAGGCTCCGGGATGCAATAAATAGGCGAGACTTTTTCCTTTTTGCTGCCGGATCAATAAGGCCTTCCCGAACCCCAATTGCAGCTGGAGCTGAATTAATTCTGGAATAATTCTCAAGATCAGCTTCCCAGCTCCAGGGTTTTCATTTTATAAAAATGGGGCCCGCTGCCCTCCACCACAAAGCAGATAATAAATGGAAGGTGGGGTTGGATCAAAACGTTGGGGAAAGGGGAAGACATGGAAAGCAGCTAAACCGAGGCAGGTCATTGGTCCACACCCACGTTAGTTTTGTCGGCTCTGACTGGCCGCGGCTTTCCAGGGTTCCCACCTGGAGATCTGGGGATCGAACCGCTGAGCAACATTCCTTCTCCAAAGGATTCGAACTCAGGACACCAGCGGGGCTAAATGAAACAACGAAATGCGCGCGGGCATCCCCTTAATCTCTGAATTTAAGTCTCCTGTTTTAAACAGATTGTGTTACTATGTATCCTAAATATGGATATTTATGTATAAAGTTTGAGTCCAGCTTGTTTTTTTTTATTTTGTAAACCGCTTAGTAGCCTTTTTTTGTGGGGGGTGTTATTGGTTTCGTTTTGTTCTTATTTTTGTTTTGTATGTTGGGTTTTTAATATTGTAACATTATGTTGTGAACTGCCCTGAGATCTACGGGTGAAGGGCGGTATACAAATTTCACAATAAATAAATAAAAGTGCAATCCTATACCCACTTAACTGCCTGGGATCAAGTCCCATGGAAATTAATGGGACTCACTTCTGAGTAGACCTGTGCAGGAGTCCGCCATTGGACACTCGCGTGCTCTTTGAGCCTTTGTGGGAGAAGTTACTCCTTTGGTAAAGGTCTCGGGAAAAGACGCCCTTACTTTGTAAGTAGAAGGTATTGAGGAGAGCTAATGGCAAACCTCAAGCAGATAGATAGACATATGCTAACTGAAACTGGATTGTCCATCCACCCGGAGCGCCACTTAACAGTCTTCAATAGCACTTAACAGCTCTAGTTATTATGTATAATAAAGATTTATATTATATTATATTATATTATTATATTATATTATATTATATTATATTATATTATATTATATTATATTATATTATACAATGTAATATGATACTATACCATTATAATATATAAGAAAAACATAATATACAATAATATATTTTCCATTTTATGGCCTTTAAAAGGGGACCACAATAAACCAATATATTTATGCACCCCACCCCCATTTGTTAGTGTTGTCGACAGATCCAGGGGCATAGTTTCCAGGATTAGGAGAAGCAAAACCGACCACAGTGAGCTCTGCCAGTGGGTACATTAAGCGCACACATCCACGCAGCCTTGTATTTTGAGAAGGTTTATTGTGGTCCCCCTTTTAAGGCCATAAAATGGAAAAATATACTATTGTATATTAGATTTTTCTTATAATTGTATATTATATTACATTGTAACACACACACACACTGTATATAAAATAACAGCTCGAGTTATTGTGTATAATAAAGATGATAAGTGCTATTGAAGTCTGTTAAGTGGCACCCCGGGTGGGTGGACAATCTAGTTATTAATTTCAGTTAGCATATGTATATCTGTAGATATATACGCTCTACCACCACCACCCCCAAAAAAACCCCTCGTAAGGGCAGTGCAATGCTAGTAAACATGTCCACACCAAAGAGAGTCCCGCTGAAATCAATGGGACTTACAGGGCCATCCGACACAGAAGTAAGTCCTCGTGAGTTCAGTGAGACTTACTCCCAGGTAACTGAGTCTAGGGCGGCGACCTCACCTCATCTCACGCCCCCCATCTCAACAGCATCTTAAGGATTGGGGGGGGGCTCAAAGCGATATAGAGTCTCAAAGGTCTAGAGAAGGGAAATCGAGTGACCCCCCCCACAAGAGCATCCGTTTGGGGATCATTGTCTCTTATGGTTCTGATAGCATGGCACTCCAATGGTTAACAACCCCCGGGGAAATGGAAGCCTTTGTTTTCGATGAGGTGCGCTTCCAAAGAAGCCTGCTTAGGATTCGCTGTGGAAATCCCATTAAAAAAGGCAGCTTTTTGAAGGTAGCTTTTCATCATTCTTTTAGCATCTTTATAAACCACGGGCCATTTGGAGATGTAGCCATAAACCCTCCCCCCCCCGGAACTCCGAGAAAGGGAGCGCAAACTGCCTTATAGTGATAAATATTAAACATAAACATAAACAAAGCTCTGCATTTATTTCCACACACAAAAAGTACCATCAGCTTCACTCTCAAGACAGCTCGGTAAGAACCCAAGAATTAAGCCTTCATTCTGATCTCATCGATTTCAGGGTGACTCTTATTCCCCTTAACACCAAAAATTCTTGTCGCATGTGAGAATCTGGCATTCTCGCGTTTCTCCACTTGCACCTCTTAAAACCTGCCCAGCGTCTCGCTAAGGTCTAGTAAACCATTACTCCATGTACTTGAAGAAAGCACATTTCAATAACTATATATAATATAATCATTCTATATTATATATACTATTATTATAATAATAAAATTATATATAATAATATACATTCACCTTTTCTTAAAAAATAAAACTGCATCCTCATTTCAAACAATAATTTTATTTTATACCTTTTTCTATACTTTGTAGCAAATCTTTTATAACTTTTTTTGCTGAATTGACTTTATAATAAACTTTCTTAAATTACATTTTTTTCTTTTAAAATCAAGGCTCTTTTAATACTTTCCCCCAAAAAACCACTACACTGTGTGTTAATTTTAATTTAATTTTTTTTTTTTACCTTAACGTTTACGTTCCCCCTCCCCTTCCCCCCGCCCCCTGTGATCTACACTGTTGGATAGTTAAGATATCGTAGGTCAATGGTGGAACACCTAAAAAAGAAGAGGGGGAAACTTTGGAAAAGAAAAGAAGAAAAGAAAAGAAAAGAAAAGAAGAAAAAAGGCAGTGACAATTGAAAAAAAATGCCTTGACTCTTAAGTAAAGCTCAACTCTCAGCAAACTCAGCAGCATTCATTGGGTCATTTCAGCGAAATCGCCTTTTAATATTTGTCCCTCTTGGCTTTCCCTCGTTCGGTTGTCCTTTCGCTTTCTCTCTGCCCCCCTAAGCCACACCGTCAGGAAGGGCAGGGGGGCGGGGAGTCTTACGTCTTTAAAGTGGAATGGCCGGAAAAATTCTTGGAAAACAAAAGAAAACACGAGTTCCCAAGGAAAGATGATCGTCTGTGGGTTAATTCACCATCGAGTGCTTCTTCCCGCACGTGGCCAAGCGAAGGTGTATCCATTTCCGGTTCCCTTCTCCCCCTCCCCCCTCTTCCCTTTCCTTTGTTTTTCCCCCACCCTTCTTCTTTTCCTTTTACATTTCCTCGCTCAACTCATCCTTCCCCGTAGATGTTTCCCAGAAGAGCCCCTCCGTTTGTCACTGCAAGCAGTGTCCTCACTAGCATTCTAGTTTTATTATTACTCTTATTACCTATTAACGCTTTTTAAATTTTATTTTATTAGGAGTATTCGGTGGTGGCTCGAAGGCCGTTCCTGAGATTTCTTTTTGCACACAAGAAAGAAGGGCTCCAGCTGACCTTGGTCTAAAGAAGAAGAAGAAGAAGAAGAGGCATAAAGCTGAGGTCCGATTTTGGCTGTTGGCTGGCTTGGAGGCCTGCCATTTGGTACCATTTGGCAAATCATCAGAATGCAAAAGAAACCAGGGAGGCCGAGAGAGAGAGAGAGAGAGAAACGTGCTTCTTGTTGTCATCAGAGCTGTGGTGGCGGTGGTAGTTCTTGGTGGCGGCCGTTTATCTCTCTCTTTCCTCCCCAAACCTTTCTCAGGCGGGTGTCATGGCGGGCGTCATGGAGAATTCGCAACAGATCTCCCCCTCCCCTCGTTCCCCCAAAGCAAAAAAGATGGAGACTTTTCCTCTGTAAATCCAGTTCCTGGAGTAAGGGAGAAGAAGCAGTTGGGTTGGTGGGCAGGAGGAAGAGGCGGGGCGAGGAGGAAACGTCATCGTCGTCATGTGGACAGGCGTGCTCTACACGAAGTGCGGGGCAGGGGGGGCGGCCTTCTAAAATGAGAAGTACGTCGCCAGAGCCACCGAGAGAGCCACCAGCAGCAAAGGGGAGGCCGAAGCCACCACCGACGAAGCCGCCCGCTGTGTTTTGCTGCACAGAACAAACAAGTTGCCTTCGTAGTCAAGCTTTTTGGATTTCTCTTTCAGTTTTTCCCAGACATCTGTCACCCCTTCTTGGCAATCCGTGAGGGCTGTGAGGGTGCAGGCATGGAAATCGTCCCAGTACCTGAGCACAGAAGGGGGTGAGGGGAAAAAAGACAAAGGACAGAAGTCGGTCAGGAATGGTCGGCTGTCACAAGGCCCTCCCTCCCTCCAGGCCTAATCTCTAATAGGAGAGCATCCACTCTGCAGGTGGGGCTGGGAAAGACCCCTGGGACGCATAGGGAACTCTGAGCTGGATGTACAGTGGTACCTCAGGTTAAGTACTTAATTCGTTCCGGAGGTCCGTTCTTAACCTGAAGCTGTTCTTAACCTGAAGCACCACTTTAGCTAATGGGGCCTCCTGCTGCCGCTGCACCGCTGGAGCACAATTTCTGTTCTCATCCTGAAGCAAAGTTCTTAACCCGAGGTACTATTTCTGGGTTAGCAGAGTCTGTAACCTGAAATGTATGTAACCTGAAGCTTATGTAACCCAAGGTACCACTGTACTCAGTATATGGTAGCTTCCTATGTTTGTGTGTGATTCCTGCCAGCCAGCTGTTCCCTTTCCCAGGATACTCCATTCCACCCACTCTTTCCCTCCCACCTGCAACAGCCAACATTCCATGGCTACTGAGCATGCTCTGTCTACATTGAGCTGCTCCCCTCCCTCCCTAGGTTACTTTGCCGACCTTGGGATTAGTGCCTTTCTTGGCTGCAGAACAGGAGGAGAAAGCGAGTTCCCTGTCAGCGCTGGGTGTTTACTCAATGAGTAAGTTAGAGCAATGTCACCCCCATAATTGGACAGCAGAGTTTAAAAAAATACAAAGTAATGTTTGTGGTACAAGTTCTTACCCAAGGAGCAGATGGCAGAACTCATCGCAAGAGAGACATTCCCACCTACCCACATAGGAGGAATGGCTCTGCCAAAACAATGTCTTGTAGAGTTCATGTGTGCATCGTCAAACTACAGTGGAATGGGCTCCTTGCTTCAGAAAACATTGCATTCTCATGCAGATTCGTTATTGATAGACTCATCTGTTAATGGGCCCATCAATTAATCTATCAGTTAAAATCTGTTTCACCGGGTTTCAGCCCATTTTCAACACGTAGGCCAGCTCAGGAAGATCTACTCTGACTTGGTGGTAGCATTTCAGTGTCTCAGCAGAGTCCTTTCTTAGCCTCTGCTGCTAAGAACATAAGAAGAGTCCATTGAGTGCAGTAGCCTGTATCCAAACAGATTCTTTTAACTGAGGATGGGAGGGTTTATACTAAGGACCTTCTTCATGCTGAGGACTGCTGCACTATGAGGGTCTCCTCACCTGGAATCTCCCCCCGCCTTCCAATCGCAGTGCTGTGGATATGTAGGCATGATAGATGTCTTGAGGTTCTCTCTGCCAATGTTTAGTTGAGAAAATAAATGGGGCTTTGTAATCACTGTCTCCCTCCCTTAAAGTGTGTCTGGTGGGGCAGGATGTGGGGGGTAAAGGTAAAGGGAATTCCTGACCATTAGGTCCAGTCGTGGCCGACTCTGGGGTTGTGGCGCTCATCTCGCTTTATTGGCCGAGGGAGCCAGCGTACAGCTTCTGGGTCATGTGGCCAGCATGACTAAGCCGCTTCTGGCGAACCAGAGCAGCGCACGGAAACACCGTTTACCTTCCTGCCGGAGCGGTACCTATTTATCTACTTTCACTTTGACGTGCTTTCGAACTGCTAGGTGGGCAGGAGCAGGGACCGAGCAAGGGAAGCTCACCCCGTTGCGGGGATTCGAACCACCAACCTTCTGATCGGCAAGTCCTAGGCTCTGTGGTTTAACCCACAGCGCCACTGGCGTCCCTGATGTGGGGGGTGGAGAGGTGTAATTCCCCAATTGCGATGGGAATGCACTCAGCATAGGCTCAAAGGGACCGTCTTCTTTGTAATTTCTAATGTTCCAGGGCAGAGTTCCTGAGTTTAAAAAAGTAGTTCTCATGAGCATATCACAAACTGTGCCCTAATTTACAATTGCATTGAAATTGTGGTTCAGGATTGGAGGACTCTAATAATAATAATAATAATAATAATAATAATAATAATAATAATGTTATTATTTGTACCCCGCCCATTTGACTGGCTTGTCCCATCCACCCTGGCCAGCTTCCAGCAGATATAAAAACATAATAAAACATTAAACATAGAAAACTTCCCTATACAGGACTTCCTTCAGATGTCTTCTACAAGTTGTATAGTTATTTATCTCCTTGACATCTGCTGGGAGGGTGTTCCACAATAATAATAATAATTTTATTATTATTGTAGAGTCTTGGAGTTTTAAGGGACCCAAGGGTCATCTAGTCCAACCCCCTGCAATGCCGGAATCTCTGCTAAAGCATCCATGATGGATGGCAATCCAACCTCTGCTTAAAAACCTTCAAGGAAGGAGTCCACCACCCCTCTTGGGAGTCTGTTATTATGAAGCTCACTGGGTAACCTTGGGCTGTCATTGCTGTAAACTGCACTGAGATCTATGGATGTAAGGTGGTATACAAATTTAATTAATAAATAAGTAAAAAAATAAAATTGCTAATGCTCAGCCTAACCAACCTCACGGGGTTCTTGTGAGGATATAATGGGGGATAGGGAACCGTGTTAGCTGTCCTAATCTCCTTGGAAGAAAGGGTGGGTATCAATGTAAATGATAAATACAAATAAATAAATAGGTAATTTATTACTTCACATATTCTGGGGCTAAGTCCTGATACTGAAAACAGGTGCTAAATCTGAGTCTTCTTAGCATTAAAGCTTGATACCCTTCCACACATTGGGAAACCAGTTTGAGTGATAACCTGAGAGCCTGTGTGTGTGTGTGTGTGTGTGTGTGTGTGTGTGTGTGTGTGTGTGTAACAGGAATTTAATTGGGGTTTAATTAGCCCTAGGAGTAGACATGTGCTTAAACCTCAGTATTCTAAACACAAGAATCAGAAACCACATATTTCTGCATTACGTCATTTGGTCTGGATTGAACTAAACTAAAGAACCGGGGGAAGTTTATTGTGGTGGGAAAGAAGCTGGTAAAATAAAAACTAAATATACCATAAAAGACCTAAAAGGGGAATTTCAAACAAAAACATTTCCCCCCACACTGTCAGTCTCCAAATTACATTAGCAAAATGGGGCAAAGGAAGCAAGCACAGAACAATAACAAGTGAGTGGTCCGTCCCCCCACTCCCCGCAAAAAAGGTATATGCAATGGTCTCTAAAGCTTGTTTCACAAACAGAATTATAATGATCCATTTACAGCAAGGGGATTTCACATGTAAAGTCCAAGTGCAGCAAAATGCTGCTTGGTTGATTAAGGTACAGGGATAATTTCTGCACAAAAACATGATGTAACATAACATGTACTGGAGAGCCACAAAGCTCCTACAAAGTTGCCCAGCGGCTATCAGTTGCATGGCTCCATCCAGTGGCGTAGCATGGGGGGTGCAGGGGGGGCCGGCCGCACCAGGCGCAACATCTGGGAGTTAGGGTTAGGGGGCGCAAACCCACGGGTTACGGGGCGCAAATTACTTGCCTTGCCCCGGGTGCTGAGAACCCACGCTACGCCACTGGCTCCATCCATTGGAGGGTGGTCAGTAGGCACATTCCAAGAACACTTAAATCAAGGGCATAAGCAATGCTTTGGAAGGATCCTGATGTGTAAATGCTGCCACCTATTTTATGGCAATATCTACATGGCAAACACTGTCATATTCACGAACATTTAGGCGGACTATTTTAATGGTTGCACAAAGCGGTTGGCAGCAATTCTCATTTGCATCCCAACCTTCACCTTTGTCTGAATATATATATTGGGCAAGGAACCATAGCGCCTTTGAATGAGTGCCAATGCTAACTCAGTAGAAGTTCATTCCAAGTTCCAAGAGAGTTGTCCTTAGGATCAGGTTGCTGGCAGATTAAATGGGCTGCAGAAACTGGGAATTGTAGTCCAGTGCCGACTTTCTTTTTGGGGTCGTCATGGATGCTTTAGCAGAGATTTCTGCATTGGAAGGGTTTGAACCAGATGACCTTTGGGGTCCATTAAAAGGTAAAGGGACCCCTGACCATTAGGTCCAGTCGTGGCCGACTCTGGGGTTGCGGCACTCATCTTGCTTTATTGGCCGAGGGAGCTGGCGTACAGCTTCCAGGTCATGCGGCGAGCATGACTAAGCCACTTCTGGTGAACCAGAGCAGCGCATGGAAATGCTGCTTACCTTCCCACTGGAGTGGTACCTATTTATCTAATTGCACTTTGACATGCTTTTGAACTGCTAGGTTGGCAGGAGCTGGGACTGAGCAACGGGAGCTCACCCCGTCGGGGGATTTGAACCGCTGACCTTCTGATCGGCAAGTCCTAGGCTCTGTGGTTTAACCCACAGCGCCACCCAGGTCCCTTGGGGTCCATTACAACTCTACAATTCTATGATTATATGAACTGAAGAGAGATCACTGTAGGGGCCTTCATTTTGACCTTCTTTGGTGAACTTGATGATGGCTCACAACTGGCATCCTTGCTTGCTGCTGTTTCTGCTTTCAGATATGTTTAATAACATCAACTATTCTTAAGAGGTTGGGGTGAAAAGTGTGACCTGTTTGGGGGGCTGCTGGTGCATATAGAGGCAGAGTGCGCCTCCCCCATGGCCCCAATACTTGAATATGTGAATGGCTGAACCTACTAAATTACCACCAGTCATTAATGGCACGAATGCAGGTGAGCTAGAAGTCACCATGGCTTAGTCCTCAAATTTTCTCTCAATGCCAGGGTGGTTTGCTGTGAACATGACTAAACACCAGGAAAAGCTTTCTGACAGCAAGAGCTGTTGGACAGTGGAATGGTCTCCCTTGAGAGGTTGTGGACTTTCCTTCCTTGGAGGTTTTTAAGCAGATTTGGATGGCCATCTGTCTTGGATGTTTTAGTTAAGATTCTTGCATTGCAAGAATCTAGAAGAGCCTTGGGGTCCCTTTCCAACTCTACAATTCCATGACACGAAAAATGATGGGTGTCGTTGGAGCATGTGCAGAGTGCCTTTCTGCCACCACTGGTCTCTTAACTTGCTGGAACATTTCGATGTAATCTGATGCTATGATATCTCCCCAGAGCGTGCAGTTCTGACCCACAAGCTCTTTCCACTGACTGCTTTTAGGCAGCCCTATTCCTTTCCTCAGCTCTGCCTGTGTGTGTTATGTAATATGCCCCTTTCCTTTGCCATAATGAGCACGCACCGCCTGCGCGCCTGACCTAATCTACTTGCAAGCTGACCATGTCCCCGTTCCAAGATTAGAACCGATTCCTTTTTGCAGAACAAACAACAATAGCATCCCGTCCCAGCTGTGCCGCAGAGTTGCCTTTTAGAGCAGAGTGGCGCCTCCTGATCGAGGCCGGCATCCACAGGTAAGTGCCTACATAAGGGCTCTTTTGTTCTTTTCCTCCGCTCCAAAGGATTTTAAAACGAACAAAACCCAACAGCAACACCCTAACCCTCCCCGTTGCCAAATGTAGGCGTTTTGGCTAAGGCTGGCTATTACTCTGGATGGCTTGGGGCGCGGGGCGGTGTGTGTGTGTGTGTGTGTGTGTGTGTGTGTGTGTGTGTGTGTGGAAACGTGGCGCAAACTCTAATTTATGAGCACTCGGGACTGGTCTCGTGGAGTCCAACGCTGGCTGCATTTGTAATAAATAATGAGGCATGGAGATGGCGTGAAGGCTGGAGAGGGCGCCTCTTCTACTGTATTTCTGCCGTAATTGCATCTCCCAAAGGAAAACTAAATCTTCCCTGAGCTTCTTTCAATACACACACAAGGGCGAGAGAGAGAGAGAGAGAGAGAGAGAGAGAGGAGAGAGAGCGCGCGCACAGAGAAGAAGGGAGGGAGGGAGGGAGGGAGGGAGGGAGGGAGAGGGAGAGAGAGAGAGAGAGAGAGAGAGAGAGAGAGAGAGAGAGAGGAGGCGACCTCTCTAGAATGTAGGCGCATGATCCGTGAAGCTGCGAGGGGTTCTGACTCCAGAATCTAGGCCAAGGGGTGGGTGTGGGTGTTGGTGGGGGCGCTTCTTCCTCCAACCTCCTCCTGCTCCTGCTCCTGCTCCTGCTCCCCACTTCCTTTCTGTCTCGCGCCAGGCAGACTGCAGCTCTCTTATTTTGTATTTTTTGTAGCTAACTAGTTGTTCTGTCAAGCAGGATCCCAGGCAGACATTTTCTGGGAAACAACGGAGGTTTCCAACACGGCTGGGAAGCAGGAGTTGCTGTCTTGCGCGCGGGGGCAGCGAATGTCTCCGCTGAATGTACATTATGATGGCTGGGCGGTGGCTGGCGTTTCTCAGGATTGGAGGGAAGGGGTATCTTTCGATTTCTCCCCACCAGGACCGCGCCATGTTGCTGCCAACACCAGAGTATTTTGTTGCTGTCTCATATAGATAGAGGTCTAGCTGGAATGCCAGTCAAACGAAATGTCCTGAGGAAAGGAATAGAAAGCAAAAGGCAATTCCTCGCTATTATATTGCGAGGTGGGACGTTGGATTTTGCAGGGAGAAGGGAAGAATGGGCAATTCTCTTTGGAATTTCGGCTCCCATCTTTATAATCAACTACACTGTTCCTCCGCCCCTATTAACAAAAATAAAACCAATAAAACCGCCTAATGCAACCCAGTTCTAAACAGTGATTTCAAAAGCACTAATTTCTAAATGAATGGATTTACCTTTGAGGTAAATACACAGCCCAGTTTGATCTGAGATGCTTTTATCCTCACCCACACAATTCAAGAGGAAGTAATTTTGGATTCAAGCCGGTGGGTACTCGGATTTAACAGGGAATTAGTCCCAATGCCTTCAGCATATTTTTTTTTTTAATATTTCGAGCAAGTTAAGTTTCGGTGTCCAATTAAGCCTTGCAGAAGCCATCATGACTTGAAAGCCATCACGTTTACAGTCCGATTCTATATAGGCAGGCTTTTTTAGAAGTAAATCCCAGTAAATCCAATGGTATCATTCCCAGCAAAACCAGTTTAAAGTGTCAGGCTGCAGCCGTGGTGTTGGAAACAAATTTCATTTGATTCTGTGGAACATGATCATTACAGTCTGACTTGGATGTTAAGTCCAGGTAAAATGAGAGGGGCTTCCTCTCAAGGAAACATGAAAACGGTTTGGCTGCGTGTCAAGTTCCCATCTAAATAGTGGACTGGAATGGGACAACCTAACTCAAGACATTTTGGTAGAATGAAATCTTGTTTTCGAATTTTGCTTTGCAGCGAGTAGGTGGAAGGCAAATTTACGCACACAGTCTGTCCACTGGTTTGGGATTTAGATTCGGTTGCCTCGTAGAAATATGATCTCTCTCGTTCCCTCACGGGAAACAAGTCCACTTGCATCCATAGCGCCTTCGGGGCTCCAAAAATGGCTTGCAAAAACCACACCAGGCTGTTCAGTTGCAGTTTAAAACTTTTTAATGTCTTCGTTTTAAAATATGAATTCTAAAGGGATGTCCTATAAGGAGGCTTGGGACAGGGAGACCTATGTTTGAATCCCCGCTCTGTACTGCACAGTAGGGTTGTCATATTTTGAAGGGCAAAAAAAGAGGACGCTATGACGGCTATTCAAAGCAAATGAATGCAGTTTGTCTCAGATTCTACCCCTGAAATAGAGGACGTGTCCTGGAGAAAGAGGACACATGGCAACCTTAACTGGAGCAACTCTTACAACGGATGGGCTGGGGATCCCAACACAACACCACATTATCGCGATTCAGTTTAATATGGGCTGTATTACATTACACACACAAAACAACACTATAGTAAGTGACCACATGGCATGACAAAGCAGACATTTGTACTGAAATTATAGTGCGATGCACTGTGAGATTACATCGCAGTTTTACATCACATTCTAAAACTTTACCAGCCCTCGCGAGCATTTTAAAGCATTATCCACCCCCTTTCGCTCATTTTGGGTAGCTATTCCTCATCATACCTTCAGATAGAATAAACCCATTCCGTTAAAAGCACTTCCTAGTGGACTAAGGAGACAATAGAGACGGACACCTCTGCTGTAAGCCTTGTCTCAGGCACTGAAAACTACCGTTTCAAACCTTAGAGGGACAATACCAATTTTTTAGAGGGTGGAAGCAAAGTTGTGCCTAAAATCCTATGCATTTTATGTGCATGACGCTATTAATTGAGCAGCCAGGGGTGTGAATACAGTCCTGCTGATTATTGTTACTAGCAAAAGGAAATCAGGAGGAAAATAAAAGAACCATCGCACAATGTAACAGAATAATAACAATAATTTGAAAACCCCTAATTGTAACAGGGCCTAGTGAGAGCCGAGATATGAAATGCACGCATATTTGGGATCAAATCCCGTTGAATTCTGACGGATTTTACGTTCAGTTCTAGGTGCTTAACATCGGGGTATTAAAACGACGAGGTTGTTGCCATTTACTTTAACAGGGTGAAGACTGCGCCCAACGGATCCATGCGTGCTTTGCATGGTTATATTTAGCTTAGCATTTCAGTCTGTTGAGGATTAAGCCTGTGCAGCGTGCAAGCAAACTACACATGAAAGAACAACTCCTCTGGCAAGCTGGTAGCCTTTTGTCTGGCTACAGAGCTTTAGGTTCACATGACAGTAGCATAGAGATCTCAACAAAAAGTCAAAGCCCCACTCCCCGCAAAACACACTCACACACGTATACAGTGTTATAAAGTAAAGAATCACCGTGAAGAGTCATAACAAGAAGAGGTGCACCTACCGGCAGATTGTTTCGAGATTTCTCTTGTCGTCCAGGTCTTGAGGGTAGGTGGCAATCTTATTGCCCATCTTGAGCACACAGTTCGAGAAGCCCTGAAAGACCGCATCGCACTTGCCCGCTGCTCTGACTGCTTGCACCAGGTATGCTGGGGAACAGATCAGCACCACGTCAACTGGACAGCTCTTAGCAAGGTAAACAGCGCGCGATACCCAACCCTGAATTCCGACTCCAGAGAACTGTGATCAATCCTATCCATCACAATTCATCTACGCACGCATCTACACACGCGCGCGCACACGCGTCTCAAAGCTGGAAGAGGATGTGCTTTGCTTTGTTCTCATCACAAAAGTCACTTTCCCTTTCAGGATCATTTAATTGGATATATTTTAAATGGAGATCACACATATCAAACCGTCTTTTGACACTTCTTTTTAATGTGTCCCTTAAATAAACAAATATAATGCAGTTGCATCACTTACAATAATAACAACCTCATTTCTGTCAAGTTGTTCCATATATATGTATAATATCTATATATGTATAATATCCTCTTAAAGATACACTGTTTTGAATTATTTGGAGTGGAGTTTAAAATCTTTCTCTCCCCTCCCCCGTTTCTCTAAATTTCGCTTACTTTTTAAAAGCAAAAGTCAACTTCAAAAAACGTCAAATTTATTTCAGCAGTTTAGCGGTAGTTAATAATCATTACGCTTAACCTTCAAGTAGGTTGTAGCAATCTGCAGAGCCTTTCAAAAACTGAAGCTGGTGGGTATTTTATGGTGAAAAATGGAACTGATGGAGGAAAAAAAGTCTGGAACAGAAATCACCAGGCATACATGTAGGTCTTCTCTTCAACAAATTGTTTCCTGCAAGAAAACCTTCCCCCCTATTTCTTCCGCTGTTGCATGGTGATAATTGTGTCAAGAACGGGCACCCACAGACCCGCCCCCTTTGGAAATGCGATATAGCGGATGCAATGCAATGCACTGGGGAGAACAGTGAGTTGCTTAGTCGCATGTGAATTCCTATTAATGTGTAACTTGCATCAGTGAGAACCTAAAGGGAGGTTGCCATGTTCGGTGCATGCTTAATCCCTCGCTCTTGGTCCCTCCTCCTCGTCTGTGACTTCCCCATTCAGGTTCTTCCACTGAAGTGGAGACAGAAGAACATCCTCTGGGCTCACCCTGTCTCATTTAATCTCTCCACCACTCGCCTTGGCTGAGTTCTCCCCCGCCACCCCAAGAGCGTCTGCTCTGCTGTCTCTATCCACCACACACATCATCGACACTGATTCTCCACTATCCATCTTCTGCCTCTCGCAGTGAAATCCCCAAGTCGCTCTGAAAGATCTGCAGGAAGGCTGAAGCCTGGAGACCCTTCCCTGGGGGGCGAGGGGGAGAACACGACTTCCTGACGTCTCTTTTGGGTGCAGCAGACATCACATCAAGGGTGGGGGGGGGACACCTACAAATCTGAAGGACTTCGTTGTTCATTCTACGCTTTCCCAAAGGGAAGCTACCCCCAACCCAAGGCAAAAGGCTCTTTGATCATGATGGTATATTGCACTGGGGGTGAAATCTCTCTCTTCATCACTGCAACGCGCTCTTTCTCTCCCTCTCTGTCAGTGTGTGAGTGAGCGGGGTGGGGAGTAGTTGAGTCATTTTTGCTTGCGCGCTGATGAATTGACTACATTGCTCTCTCTCTCTCTCTCTCTCTCTCTCTCTCTCTCTCTCTCTCACACACACACACACACACACACACACACACACACACACACACAAAATCACACATATCAAAAGCAGCCGCAGCAGCAGCAATGTCTCTGGCTTTGCAGGAGCAGGTGTGTTGCTAGCGAGGAGCATACGGGGGCTTTATCCCTACCAATCCTGCAGCAAATGAAAGGGAATTAGCGTCTTGTTGGTTTAATTGATCACTGGCTTGATCCCCAGCAAACCGTCCGCGGCTCTCGTTGCCCAACGCCACAGCCTTCCAAAGCAAGCGGGTTAGGGAAAATGTCCATTTCCCCTCCACCGCGTGCTTAGTGCGCTTGCCCAGACATTTACAGGGTAAATTAGAGATTGCAAGTAGACGAGAGAGTTTTTATTTATTTTTTACTCCTTTAGAGAGGATCGAAGCGAACCATTTGTGTGTGTGTGTGTGTGTGTGTGTGTGTGTGTGTAAGGGGAAATCGGTTCTGGAATAAAAGAGGTCCTGTCCACAATGCTGAGTGTCGGTGGAAACCCCCCTCTTCCCTCCCTCCCACTGATTTATGGCTAACCTGATTTAGTAACCACCTCCCTCCCTCTCTAACCCACTCCCCAGCACGTCAAAACACGCAGAGGCTGCAGACATTGGCTGCCACACACACTGGAACCTACAAACAAATAGCACACATAGGAGACCATCCCCAGAGTATAGCGCGTCCTGTTAAACACACACACACACACACACACACACACACACACACACACACACACACCCTTGCGTTTTAAAGCTGTCTCTCCTCGGCTGAGGCATCCTGAAAGGGCATGTTCCCAAAGGAAAGTCTTCGGCCCACGTATTTGACGGTCTTCCTCACCCCCCCCCCCGCCTTGCAACCAAGTGTGAAGGGTGGCAATGACGATGCTAACCGGAGGAGTGCTAAGAATAAGCGCCTCTCCTCTCCCACCTGTTCAGTTGACCTGGTAGTGGCTGCCACAGGAAGAGAAGGGATCATGTAGCAAACAACATTTTGCTCCTGAAACTGACCACCATCCTGCTGCCCCCCTAGAACAACCATCAGCACCTTGGAGAGCGCCTTCCCTCTTCTCCTGCCCATCACGTAGGGTCGTTTGCTCTTATGAAAGGTTGACAAAACCTCATTCACAACAGCGTACAAATTTTGGCTGTTGTTTTTTTAAATGAAGCTAAAAGCACGGTAGATGTGAAAAATGTGTGGCAGACACACAGACACGTGTGTAGATGTGTGTGTGTATGAGTGTGCGCGGGCACTCTTTTTGCACCTCCCAGGTCTGTTTCTGTTTTTCAGAACGTCTTCATCTCCCCCCTATTTTTTCTGCCTTCTCTCATTCAGCAAGCCTTTTTTTTTTTTGCCCCAAAAGGTCAGCCGTTTCAGGCACATTCGAGGCACCAGGATCAAAACGCAAAGGAGGGCATATATTCTGAAGCGCACACACATCCTTAACTCATAGTATTTCCCATTTCCAAACCCAAATTCCAGCACTCTGCCAATAGAAACGATATCCAGATGTTCAAAGCCCGATGTTATGTTACTGTCTAACACTAGGCAAGATTTTGGCTTGTCTAATGGTCATGTTGTGAGGGGGAAGGAATCAAAACCTTTTGATTCCTTCTGGGAAAAGTGATCCCGGAAAGACTGCTTTGTTTTTCAATCAGTCCATCTCCATAGCTGCCTTTCCTATACAAACACACACACACACAATATACATATATTTCCGTGTGCGTGTCCCTCCCCGATTCTAGCCTTCCTAATTTCTGCATGAGGACTATCCTGACTTGCAAATGGTGAAAGAAACAAATGGACAAATTCATTTCCGAGGACAAGGGCAATGCCGTGTCTCTTCCTGGAAAATAACCTTAGCCGGACATAGAGGCAGAGGCTATTTCTTAATATGGAAATGCACACAGAAGTGAAATTCTAACGTTGTCAAGACACAACCTTAGGGGAGCTTTACACACACACACACACACACACACACACACACACACACACACACACACTCCCAGGATGGCCCTGCACGCAATTAATTCCATTCTTGCTTCTATTTTTACGTTCGTATTATTTATTCGTCTGTATTATTATTATTATTATTATTATTATTATTATTATTATTATTATTATTATTACTCCAGGAGTCGACAATGATCGCTTTCCCCCACCGCTCCCCAGCCGCCTCTATTTCTCAAAAGCTGCAGAGACAGGCGACAGAGAGAGAGAAAGTGAAATAAACCCGAGATCTGCAGATTTGGGACAGGGAGCTAGAGGGGAGGGGAGCGTTTCCGAAGGGGGGGGGAGGGTTGCAGTTCTTTAAATCTACATCCATGACAAACGTAGAAAGGGCACGCTTCCCAGTTAAGCTGCCAGTCGAATTTACCTTTCCTACCACCGCAGCAAAACAAGAAGGTTTCGCCTCTAAATGTTGCTCAATGCAGAACCCGAAGTGATGCTTAACTTCCAAGTAACCTCTGAGGCATAAACTCCCAACAGCATTCAAACGAGGACCCTTGAATAGCACATCAAACGAAACCAGGGACAAACCAGCCCCGGGTCCCCCTCCCCAACGTGCAATGAAGTCCGTGCTATTTTTAGTAACCCCCCGTCCAAATATAAGTATTTTAAAACAAATCTTTTAGGGAGAGAGGCTAAGTAAACCCGAGCCACCTTAGCCAAAGATCGCCTTGATTTCTCCTTCCTTCTTCACCGTTTGATACAAGAGGGTCCTTCCTCCTCCTCTCCAGTATACTTTTGTAAAACGATTGCAGTTGGGACAGAAACTTCAAACTGCCTTTTGATTTTCTTGCTTTCTCTCTCCCCTTTTGCAAATTCGGATTTCCAAGTGGTGGAATTACATTGTTTTGTACCAATCTCTCTTAATTTCTCTTCCCTCTCCATTTATTTCCTTATTATTTTTCGGCGGGGGGATGAATTTAGCTTTGGACAAATAGGATGCAGCCCTCCAGAGATGAAAGCTTTTTGTGCGCGCGCGTGCGAATATATTTGGGGCAAGAAATAAGCAAGACAGCAATGCAATTGAGGAAGGGGTCTTTTTGGGCAGGGGGAAGGGAACTAAAGGGGGGAGATTTTGAAGCAACCAGCAAACTGTGTTTTCTCAAACAAAAGCGAGAAGAGAGACATTCGGCGCTGCAGACCTCGTATTGCAGAGTCTTCTTGTCACAAATTATTGGCAATCTTTGGCCAGCAATAATTTGCCTATTACGGGTTGCTTTGCATTTTTTTTTGCTAACTTACTCCATGCATACTTTGGTGCATTTGAAGGCAACCCCCCCCCCTTTCAAAATCCTCCCCCCCAATCCCTTGCTTCCATAAGAAAGTGTGAGTCCACTTACCTAGCTGCACAGCGAGGACCAGAGAAATGTATCTGCCGTTCAACTTAAGTCCCATCCTATATTGAGTACAACCATTTGCGACTGCAGATCTTTCGTATCTCTTTCTCTTCCCTGTCTTTCTTTCCTTAAAGTGTGACTTGGGGAAATGTGGGGGGCCGTTGCACCCCAGGCATTGCCAACTAGTTCCGAGCAGCCGAGAGACTTTTCCTTTCCTTTCTGCTCTGCCCTGTTCTTTTTTATTTTTTAAATTATTTATTCTCTTTTTTTTCTTTCCTCCTCTTACAACACACCGACACGCACACCGAGCTGGAGAAGAAGAAGAAGAGAGATCGAGGGAAAGGGGGCAGAAACAGACCGAGAAGGAGAGAGGGAAGGCAGAGCAGGGAATGGTTCACTCCATTAGGAGGGGGCGGAGGAAGTAAAACCTCACGCCCACAAACAGCCCTGACGTGAGGGATGACACTGAGTGATATTTTTTTTTCAAAAATAAAAAATGTGCACCTTGGAAGAGAGAAACGCCATTTATAGACATTGCAAACTGGATTTAGCCAGCTCTTCCCTCTCCACTATTACGGTTTCCCCTTTTGCAGTCGCCGCGCTCCGAGTGACCCCGAAAGACCTCTAGGGAGCGCGTGGGCCTCGGGGCGCACCTTGGCGGGCGCCAAAGCGCAGCAGCACCCGCTCCCCTCCTCTCGCCTGGTCCAGGCCCCTTTGGCCCTGCGCTCTCCCCATCTTAGTGCAGTCGCACCTTTGCTTTCCCCTTGGCCGGGCGAGGCTCCAGACAGGCCTGCAGGGGGCGCTCTGTCTCTCGACCACCGCCGGCCAGACGGTCTCCTGGCGAGCAAACAGGCCAGGGACTAGGCGCGCATGGAGAGAAAGGTGGTCCCAGGAGGAGAGCAACAGGCGCAAGAAGGGCGCAAGGCAGTGGGTGGTGGTGTGGGGGACAGGGTGGGATGGAATGGGCGCCCCCTGAAGATTTCTGCCAGGCAAGCGATTGCCCTGATTGTGCAGTGGGGCTCAGTGGAAAGATGGAGCAACATTTGCATTCGTGGGGAACGAGAGAGGAAAGCGGCGAGTGGTCCCCTTAGGGATGAACCACACCGTCCCCAAAGCAAAACGCCCTCTCCAGCTAAGTTTATTTGTGTCCACACGCGAAAACGTGCCTCACCACACATCTCCCGGTTCTCATCCATGTCCGTGTGTCCCTGGCTAACTCTGAAAGGCTGCATCTGCCGCCGCCCGGTTATGTAATGCGGGAAAGCAGCGCCCAGGTGGGGAAATACCAGTCGTAATGCCCACGCTCTTGGCTGCGCTCCTGCTGCGGGTGGGGGGCAGCTGGGGGTCAGGTGGTTGCAGTCAGGGCAGTTCACCTGAGCGAGAGCAAACCCACAGCGCCTGCCAATTCAGGAGTAATGTGCCCCCTTGAGCGCAGTGTGGTTTACTCTCGGGGAGGCGGCGGCGGGTGGGAGTGGAGGTCTATAGGACTGCAGTCTCGGTCGGTTCCGAGTAAACCTGCGCGCTGGATTGGGTAGGAGGACGCGTCTGAACTTCCTTTTTTAAAGGGTTAGGGTCTCCCTTGGAGACGCAAAAAAATAATAATTGTGTGTCCGCACCCACCCACACCCGTGTGTACAAATCAAGGGGGGGGATTTCGAATGCTTATCTGTCTGATCGCGTTGCAAGCTAGCGATAATGTGTTAATGTGGACAAGACGTGCTGGTAGTGAGCTCTCTCTCTCTCTCTCTCTCTCTCTCTCTCTCTCTCTCTCTCTCTCATGGCACCACTGCAGAATGTGAGAGCTGTAGTCGGAGTTTTATAATCAGGTGAGGCTTCTAGAGGCGCCTCGGGGAGGGGGATCACGGAGGGGAGGGGGGGCTTTGCAGAGAAAGATGGAGAGGAGCTACAGGGGAGGGGGTGGTGGGGTGGGGAACACGAGCGTGAGCAACCGCCCGTCCTTCCCTCCATCGCCTAGGTGGGGATAGCACGGTAGAATCCCCCTCCCCCGCCTTCCTCTCCCTCCCCCACCCCCACTTCTCCGCAGCAGCTGCGGGGGCGGCTGGTGCCTGCCGTTTGGTGGATCTGTCCAAGTCCATCCCCTGCAGTGAGGAGGAGGAGGATTCTGGAGTCTCCCCTCCCCCACACTCCTTTAGCTATGACGTCACCTGCAAGTGGCAGGAGGGGAGAGCTGGTTTGTCCCGGATCTGGTGCCTGCTCAGAATTTTAATAGGCCTCTCCTTACAGGGGCCTGCTGCTCCCTCTCTAGCTCTGATTTTCTGAGGTTTGGCTCAGCAGGTCCCTTGTCTTCTTGCGTGATGCGGCCTAGGTGAACCACAGAGGTGGGCAGGTGGGTGAAGGAGCGGGTTTCATCCTGTCCCTTCCTTCCCCAAAGGGCTGGAGCAATTGCCTGGCATGGAAGTGGCGCAGGGCAGCAGCAGGAAGTTCTCTCAGGAAGGGAATGCAGCCATCTTGTTTCTGTTAGAGGTTCCTTGTTTGGTTGTGAGCCTTTGAGCGAGAGTCTAGACCTCTCTTGGTGCTCAAACAACAACAACAACAACAACAACAACAACAACAACAACAACAACAACAACAACCAGTAATGGTCTGCAGCAGGGGCCCCTGAAGGAGAGTTTGCCCGCCATGACTTTGGCCACTTCCAGCATCTTGCTGACTAGCAACTGTGATTCAGTCATATAGGTTGCACTGTTAAATTGGATTTGGCACTCTTGTGGACTGTTCGCGGTAAGGAAAATGACAGGAAAAAATGCACTGGAAAGTGTGGGACCATTCATGGTGATGTTGGACGACATCATCTAACCACTCAAAGAAATTGGACTGCATATGCACTCAACAGTGACATCATTTAATTTCCACACGAATGGGGTGGATACCATCCAGGCTAAATGCTTAATAAACAGCTTGTCTAGAACAGCTCTCCCTCTGCAACGCACAGTTGCATATTCAGGGCAGCCATTTCCGTTTGCATGGGGCAACAGCAAATAACAACAGGTCTGACTCATGCCCCAAAGGAACTGAGTCCTTCTCCCACATCTGTCCCACAAGCCACCTTATGATCCTTTGCATAGGAGGGTCTAGCACAGATGCAAATATTCCTTCTTCGCACTCACAGAATTACAGAAAGAGGATCCCAGAGGCTAGTCTGGGAGTGGGGGGGGGGTCATATTCTTTTGCACCCATTGAGCATTGGCAGTTTTGCAATAGAGGATGATAACTTAAGGCACAATTTTAAATACAATAAGCCGTTGCCTTAAGTTACTGTCCTCTACTGCAAGCAGGTGTAAGTTAAGTTGGCGTAAAGTTACACCAGATTCAAACTTGGTTCAGCTGTGAGGCTGCTGCTGGCTGAACTGGCCCAAGCCTGGCAGAAGCCAAACATGCCTCTAAAACGGTGTTTTTAGGTACACCATCCTTTTTGCTGGCTTAAATTACGCCAGGTTGGCAGATCACATGAAGGAACAGAAAGGGGTTTAGGATCCAGCCTAACCTGCCCCTCTGCACCCAGAATTCCCCTTTTGGAGGGCTTGACACAGCCAGATGAGTCCTGGCTCAGACAGGATAGGGGGGATAGGCTGGCATATCTCTGGCTGAGCTGAGGATGAGTTAAGCTGGCAAAGCCCAGCTGTGGCAGGAACCTCCCAGCTCAGCCATAAACCCATTGGATCCTAACCCATTTATAAGATTGTTTGCTTAGGCCCCAGCTAGACAAGATGTCGTTTACTCAACCAGCAACTACATTGGAAGTTTCCATTGCAAATGGGAGCTTTTATTTCATTGCAAATAGCAGTGTGCTCCCCCTGCCACAAATGGACCAGAACCACAGGGGAAGAAAGGGTTAAATCCCTAAAAACCCCATTGAGGGTCCTGATTTTTTTTGCACTTGGGCAAAAAAAAAAAAATGAGAGGCACAAATACAAGATGGGGGACACCTGGCTTGAGAGCAGTACATGTGAAAAGGATCTAGGAGTCTTGGTTGACCACAAACTTGACATGAGCCAACAGTGTGACGCGGCAGCTAAAAAAGCCAATGCAATTCTGGGCTGCATCAATAGGAGTATAGCATCTAGATCAAGGGAAGTAATAGTGCTACTGTATTCTGCTCTGGTCAGACCTCACCTGGAGTACTGTGGTCTCTTCCACCTCTATGATTCTATGATTCTATGATTCTATGATTCAGGTCAGGGAGTCACTTGCACCTACTATTTACTTTAAAAGAGACATCACTTTAAAAAAAGCCATCTGAGATCCAAATGTTCTCATGGCAAACCAATGCTTTTTTATTATTAAAAAAAAAATACAAATAAAGACTGGATTTGCTCACTGCCCCATAACTGGATCTGCTTCTAAAACTCATTTCAGATTTTAGATGAATTAAAAGTATGAATAGAAACCAAGGGCTGCTAACTGCAACGATGGTCAAAAAGTCTTTGTCTCTCCTGCCCACTAGAATTCTTTGCTTTGGCTTCTCAGCTGCTTACTCAGGTAGAATCATACAGATCATAGGCAATACACACTGTGATTGCCCAGGAATCCAGCTAAGAGGTCCTGGAGATAGACAGCTGCTGATTATGTACCCAGCAGCGTGGCCAAACATCCAGGATTGGTTTTGCCTTTGCAAGAACTTGTCTGATGACTAGGAAAGGGATTACACATAATTTGGGAACTGAGGTCCCAGGCATTTTTTCAGCTCTGTTAGGAATGCTGCTCATCTATCAAGAGGAAGTGAGCAATCCACCCTGCCACCCTCATGCCTGTTTTCAACTTTATTGGGTTGTGAGCTGTCACCTGAAACAGGTTGTGGGTGTCCGTCTGCATCGAGAGACAATGGAGTGTGCCTCCAAGGGAGAAGTCAAACCACTGCATTAGCAGCACCAAAGTGACCTTCCATGGTGTGCAAGCCTGGGAAGTATGCATGGAGGTCCTGGGCTGCCCAGATGTCAAGATCTCCCCTCTCAGCCTCACTGATGTGCTCCAAAGGAAAGCTGAGCAATAGGCTGGGCACCAGCTTGGCTGCAGGAGTTGCCAGAAGGAGGTGTACAAAGCCCCATCCAACCACTTTAGGGACTCCACTCTGGATTTGTGTAGGGTTTACTCCTTTGCCTTTTCTCCTCCTGAACATATCCCATAGTGCAGTGGAGGTTTAAAAGTAAAGGTAAAGGTATCCCTGACAATTAGGTCCAGTCGCGGATGACTCTGGGGTTGCGGCGCTCATCTCGCTTTATTGGCCGAGGGAGCCGGGGTACAGCTTCCGGGTCATGTGGCCAGCATGACTAACCCGCTTCTGGCAAACCAGAGCAGCACATGGAAACGCCGTTTACCTTCCCGCGGGAGTGGTACCTATTTATCTACTTGCACTTGATGTGCTTTCGAACTGCTAGGTTGGCAGGAGCTGGGACAGAACAACAGGAGTTCACCTCATCATGGGGATTTGAACCACCAACCTTCTGATTGGCAAGCCCTAGGCTCTGTGGTTTAGACCACAGCGCCACTCGCATCACTGGTGGAGGTTTAGGATCAGACAGGCTAGCTTCCCAGGTGATGAGCCCCATCTGCTCCTCACTTCCCCCTCTACAGCACATGCAGAGACTGTCCTCTTGACCTTCAAATCCACTATTAGTCTTCTCCGCTCAATCCACTGTAACCTGCATTCACATGCAGAGGAAGTTCCTAAACCACTGAGGGTTTGAGACTCATCAGCTCTCCTCACCTGGTGTAGCCAGTCAAACATGTTCTCAGGGTGTGGCCACTGTCGCATGCTGACAGCTTCTCGGCGCCACAGGAGAGAGCTGAGTGCAAAGGTGGGCAAACTACCCCAGGAGAAGAAGAAGAAGAAGAAGAAGAAGAAGAAGAAGAAGAAGAAGAAGAAGAAGAAGAAGAGTTTGTATTTGATATCCTGCTTTATCACTACCTGAAGGAGTCTCAAAGCTGCTAACATTCTCCTTTCCCTTCCTCCCCCACAACAAACACTCTGTGAGGTGAGTGGGGCTGAGAGACTTCAGAGAAGTGTGACTAGCCCAAGGTCACCCAGCAGCTGCAGGTGGAGGAGTGGAGACGCAAACCCGGTTCACCAGATTACGAGTCCACTGCTCTTAACCACTACAACACACTGGCACATGACATGTCCTCCACCAGAGGTATTAGCTAACATCCCATAAAACAGGTAGGGCAGGTAATAAAACTGAGGAGGAAAAAAGTGAGGATCTCGGTGACGGTGCTTTGTTTCATCTTTAACAGTGCTTCTATAGATGCTTTCTGCAGCAGGCTGGCATCCAAATGTCTCAGGAGATTTCTTCACTTTGCTCTGGAGAACTGTACACTACAAAATCCTGTGCTCTGTCTTAGAGCATGTGCTCTGCATTCCAAAGGCTCCAGGTTCAATTCCTGGCATCTCCTGCCTGAAACCCTGGAGAGCCACAGCCAGTTGTGTAGACATGGCTGTGTTAAATGGTCCAATAGTCTGATTTGGTCTACAACAGCTCCCTATCTTCACATGTCACTCCTTTCCATTTTCTGCTGCATCCAGACATTTTTTTACAGCAGCATAGCCCTGCTGCACGCATTTCCTCAGCTGTCCTTACCAGCAATTACCTAGTTATCACCGCCACAGCACAACTGCTCTCCCTCCGGGTTCACGCTACCAAATTACCCCCTTTCCTTCTATTTCCCTACCACCAAATTACCACCTGTGTGGTCAGCTCCTCCCTTCGCTGCATAACACAGCACAGATAATTACTGCCCTTCACTCAAATCCCATGGCTTAAGCAGCAGGTTGTAGGTTTTGAGAGTAATATGAGGCTGCTGCTGTTTGCCAGCCCCTGTACTTCTGATGAGTAAATATAATGAAGTGGTTGTACTCTAGAAAGAGAGAGTGCCAAACAATATAGCCCTGCACTAGATGCACCTGAAAGGGGGGGGGCTGGAGCTTGTTGTGTTCTGTTTCTTTTATTTTAAGAAGGGAGACTTTTGAATGACAGGGAAAACAAATAGCAGATCGAAGCTGCCCCATACAGGGATCGAACCTGCAGTCTTGGCATTATCAGCACCATGCTATACCAACTGAGCTATCCAGCTGACATGGCTATGATTGCACTATAAGGCTGCAATCCCAAACATGTCTAAAGCCTCATAGGAAACAATGGGACTTACTTCAGAGGAAATGTGCATAAGATGCACTGGAATACCAGGGCTTTTTCCTCCCCAGGGGGAACTCACAGGAACTCAGTTCTGGCACCTCTCAGGTGGGCACCATTGCCATTCTAAGAGAACAAGGGAGGTGTTCATGGTGAGTTCCAGCACCATTTTTTCCTATAAAAATACCACTGTGTAATACCATTTTATCGAACGATCCATTATCTACAGGTCCTGCACTCAAAAGTTGAATGTAACATTGACTTTGGCTAGAATGCACATTCACGTTAACCCCCCTCCCTTTTGTTGCTGTGATAGCAGGATTAGCAAATGTCGTATCATGGCTTACAAGGCATTTTTCCTGTATATTTGGGCAGAGAACAGTTACTAAAATTTACCTATTTTGGTGCAGTGCAACATGACCTTTCTGGGACCTTGGCCACATAGATTTTTACCTTGCCGGCATGTGAAATAATTCTTCGTAGGTAACGGCTGGCAAAGAGACATGTCCATAGCACCCTTGTGATTTCTTTTTCTTTTTTTAGTGGAGGGGGGCAGCTTGCAGCTTGCACAGACATTGCATCAAGAGAGGTGGGAAGAAGTGGGGACTAAGGGCATTGCAAGTCATCGTTTATTTGCTTATTTATTAGTCTGGTTAGTTGCTTGTTCCCCAAAGGTCTCCAAGCAACTTACAGCACATTTGAAGACATAAACATTAATAGATTGTGCCACTAACAAATTCAAACAAAACAAAAACAAATTCATACAGCTCCAACACCCACAACCACATACCAGTATGGTCAGCATAGATAGGTAAAGTTAAAGGTCTCCTGGATGGTTAAGTCCAGTCGAATTTGGCTTCAGGATGCTGCACTCTTCTCTGCTTTCAGGCCAAGGGGGACGGCGTTTATCCACAGACAGCTTTCTGGGTCATGTAGCCAGAATGACTAAACTGCATCTGGTGCACGGAGGACTGTGATGAGTGCCAGAGCGCATGGAAACACCGTTTACCTTCCCGCCATAGCAGTACCTATTTATCTACTTGCACTGGTGTGCTTTCGAACTGCTAGGTTGACAGGAGCTGGGACAGAGCAATGGGAGCTTGCTCCGCCAAACGGATTCGAACTTCTGACCTTACGATTGGCAAGCCCAGGGGTGCAGGTGGGGCTGTGATGCTTTTCTGGTTTCTTAGCACCATGTGCTGCTGCCACTTACCAAGAGGGGGAGGGACAAGCAGCAGGGAGCTTAGCAGGGAGCAAAAGCATCATTGGGAGTGTTGCATGGTATAGTGTCTAGTTAAACTATGGAATTCATTCCCACAAGGGGTAGCGGTGGCTTGAAAAAAAGAATTTGACAAATGGATGGAGGATAAAGCGATCAATAGCTACCAGCCATTTACTTCCACAGTCTGAGGCAGAGTGCTTTTGAGTACCAGTTGAAGGTACAGGTGGAATACAGACAATGAGGGATAAACTAAATTGATACCAATTTTGTGTGTGTGGTGGGGGTGCGGAGGAGGGGAAGCTCAGAAGGTCTGGGACAGGCATACCAGATATTCCATAGCTAACAAATTTTGCTTTCTTAATAACAGCTCCTAGAACACATGTCACTTTGCAGCTGCTTGGGTTGTGGCGATAAAATATTTATTGACTGCATTTTCAAAGGGGCAAGGCCTTTAACAGTAATCAGTAAACTGAACCATTCATTTATTTGATAGATTTATTGAGCACCTATTGCCAGAGCCACTATTGAACTCTAGTAAAAGCCAAAAATGAATATTTGAAAACCTCAACCTGAGTTTTCTTGTAGGGGTCAGTATTGTTCTTTCTAGGAGGTGAACTTCAAAGACAGAGAAAGCTTTAGTAAATACTAGCTGCTTTGCTGACAGCACTTGTTTCCCTTTTAAAATGTTCGTTTGCCACCTTCTCATTCTGCAGCGGTGCATCCACACATGAACTTCTCAGTCTAGTTAAAACTGGAAAAATCTACAGTCAAGGAACACCAAATGTCACAAGAAGGTGGTCAAGCTTTCGTGTTTTGAATTCTTAATCGTGCTGGATGTCAAGTATGGAGGGCGGGGGGGGGGCAGGCATAGTGTTAAAGGCATCAAGTCTGCATATGTAGTACTCAATGTGGGTGGCGCTGTGGTCTAAACCACTGAGCTTCTTGGGCTTGCCAATTGGAAGGTCAGCAGTTCGAATCCGTGCAATGCTCCTGTTGCTCTGTCCCAGCTCCTGCCAACCTAGCAGTTCGAAAGCATGCCAGTTCAAGTAGATAAATATGTACCACTGTGGCAGGAAGGTAAACGGCGTTTCCATGCACTCTGGTTTCCATTATGGTGTCCTGTTGCGCCAGTGGTGGTTTAGTCATGCTGGCCGCATGACCCGGAAACCTGTCTGTGGACAAACGCCAGCTCCCTCAGCCTGAAAGTGGAGAAAAGCGCCGCAACCCCATAGTCACCTTTGACTGGACTTAACTGTCCAGGGGTCCTTTACCTTTACCTTTTTTTCTTCTTTTTTTTCTAGTGTAAGACAGAGTCTCAAAGGAGTTTTGCAGGCTTGCAGGATGATCTTATACATGGCTGCACAGGTGTACTGTAAGTTCTATTGGGTTCAATGGGGCTTCCGGGTAATTGGGTATAGGATTGCAAGCATAGATTGTTTTTGTTTATAGTATTTATTTACTTATTACGCATATCTACCACCCATTCAACCAAGCCCTAGGAGTGCTTTATACAAACAAACATATGCAAAATTTGCCAATCTAGGTACCAACAGATTTTGGGAAGTGCTAGGACAAAGAAACACTAATAGCTGATCTGCATTCCATCGCCTTGCCCTATTGTAGTTTTGGAGTTTGAGATTCCCCATCTTTGGGTTACAAGGTGTTTCACTGACATATACCCTGGTGAATCTCATGCAAGGACCATGGTGACTTACAGCAATACGCCACAGATTTGCCTGTTGTTGACTTTAGGGTGTCACCCTGAAGTGGAAACTATGATATTAATGTTCTGTCTCTCTCTGGTTACCCCCAGCCATGTTCTGCCACAAACCAAAAGGAAGTGGTAGCCTCAGGCAGTGGATTTGGGAAGTTGTTGAGGAAAACAGTGTGGGAGACACAAAGAACTGAGGGCTGCTCCATGGAGCACAGTTTCTGCAGAAGCCTCATTGGAAATTGACAGGAGTTTTGCGAAAGGACAGTAGTGTTCACCCAAAGCTCTTGTTCATTTCAACGAGGTGCTTTCACTGAAGCAAGTCCCAGAGAATTGTGGCCTATGATTCAGCTTTCAGAAAGGATGCCATTTGGGTTTTTTATCTCAGGCCCAGAAAGGACTTGGGCTAGCCTTGCATGTGACTATAGCAGTGTTCAGTTTCTGTAGCATGGATCTGCGCTTCCACAGTAAGGTGTGCTGCGATGTCATCCTGGCCACTGCAGCATATAACGAACAATTCTCTGTTGCAGTGACAGCCAATAAAGAGATATATGTCTGTATGTGTAGGTGTGGGTGTATACATACAGATATATATTCTGCTGATTCTTGTCATATTCTTAATCTGTTTTAGGCACATCATATTAATACCATTGTTTCTGGATAAAGCGTGGCTAACGGAAATGCCATGGTTAAAATACGACAGCTGCTGCTCAGGAGGTGGCAGGCAGAAATTTCAAGAGTCGCTCAGCAACCTGTCATCTATCTAAATCGTCTGGCAGCCTCCAAGGTTCGTGTCTGGATTTTTCGCTTTGCGGAGTGAATCAGTAGGATAATGGTGTAACAGGATGGACCCAGACATGGGCGGCTTACACCTCGGAGGCTTTTCTTAAAGCGTGTTTGCGTCAGGTAGTTTCCTGTGAGATCATCTGGGAAAGGCTGGTGGAATCTGCGCTGCACCCCAGGTCAACTCATTGATGAGTGCTCTACAACCAGGAAAGGACTTCTCATTAAGGAACTCACTTATTTATACACTGCCTTTCCTCTACAATGGCTCCCAAGGTGGTTTACGATAAAAAGAAGCTAAGACAATGTATGATTACAACAATTAGGTGTGGTTCTTCTTTTTTTGAAATCCAAATATCCTAAGCAAATAGCATCAACAGCAGGGCAATCAAAATAGCATCAGAAGAAGCAAAACAAGAGCAAAAATAACTTGCTTAATCTAAATGCTGGAGATGACGTGAAAAGGTATGATCACACGGATGCAAAGAGAGGAGAACGTATCCTAATGGAATGAACCCTAATGAGTGTTCCATAGAACAGGGACCACTGCTCCCTCATTGAGGGCAGCTGTTTAATAATCCATAACCAATCATAACTAGATCAGGGCCTCATGGATGGATGTTAATGGCAAGGACTTGGTGCAATGCTCCTTCAAGAGAATGTGTGCTTCCTGAAATGGGAGCAGAATGTGCAGTATCTCAGCAGCATCACAATACACCAGGCATGTCATCTATGGGGCCCGTTGTGCCCTCTCTCTGCAGCAAAGCAAGGCATAGGTCTTGGGAGAGAGGCGGTGGCCTGGAGAGAGTCCCAAGGGCCAGATAGAGAGACTGAGAGGGCCACATTTCACTCACAGACCCAAGGTTCCCCATGTCTGATTTAGCCCAGCCAGGATCCTCAAGGTAGTAGCCTTCTTTCACTCTTGCTCAGTGCCAATTGGCATCCAGTGGCAATCTGCTTCTGTACATGGAGATTCCATAAAAAGGCATCATGATGAATCATCATCCAGGGAGAATCCATGTGTGAGCTTACATCCGTGTGCCCCACTCCATATCATCCTCCACCAGGGCTGCAGTCCCACTTAGGATGAAATCCACATGGACTCAGTAGGACTTTACACACAAGTAAACAGGCGTAGGACCAGGCTTCCATTGTGAAGGTGCAGCTTGTGAAAGGCTTCATAGTAATACCACAAGTCTAGATTTCCCAATCAGCACTCTGGACAGCAGCCCTCCCCAAAAGTGTAGGGGGAAAAGTACAGAATCCATTGGACCTTGGGATTTCTTTTGAGGGGTGAAAAGAATTAATGATGGGTAAAATGGCAGCAGTAGGTCCTTGACATCTAAATAAACTGACTCATTCTAAGGGCTGCCCTTCATGCTGCCTTCCACCCACTCAACGACAGCCCAGTCAATGACAGATTTATTAGAGATCCTGGCTCATTGGTTTTCATAAGGAAAAATGTCCTTCCCTGTGTACACGTGGCAGCAAAGTCCCATCCTTTTGCCAGAGGGGTCGACTGTGTGGGTTAGAATGAATGAGCCGTGCTCGCAAATGAGCGATCACAACCCTAACCTCTCACAAGTGGTTCTGAATCACAGCAAAGTGAATGAAAAATGCCCTGGATTTGCTCTCCAGTCCTTCCATTCCCAGACAATGCGCTCAGAACCTGTTGCCCATCTTGGCATGCAGAATCAAGGCAGCAAAGATTTGCAAGAGCAGGCATGTATAAACATATCTAAGTTCCCCGTCTTGGAGTCACTGGCCTCTGACACCTTGTAACAACACAATTTGGGGAGCCTCATCAGGGCCATTTCACACATTACAAAAGGTGGATCTGGCTTTGCCACCAAGCGCACCCTCAACACAGAGCTGCAGTCAGCTGGGGCTCCTTGATTATGTTTTCAAACTTTCCCCCCACTCCACATTCACAGTTTATAGTTTTACTTTTAGCGCTCCACTTATAATCTCTTCAGCGTATTCTTCTCAAAAGTCTAATGTGTGAAGTGACCCCAAGGAACTCTCTGAAGTGTAAATCTGAAGTGTAATGAGCTTGAGTACGTATTGGTCTCGATTGCAAAGGTTTGGCTTAGACGGGCTTTAAAAGAGATCCCCAACCTTGCAAAACACTGGTGAGTGTTTTCTATTCAATTTCCTGTCAAACACAGAATGTTTGACACATTTACGGATTCAGTTTGGGGGTTGGGTAAATCTGTCAGTTATGGTTACACTCAGTTTCTCATTTTTCCAATTGTAAGTTCAGTTCTCGACATTTCCATGTGATTTTGCAGATTTTTTTTTTAAGCCCTCATGAAAATTCACGAGCGTTTTAATCAAATTTCTCCTAGCACACACATTTTTGTATACAGTGTCGTATACAAATAGCAATTTCCCCTATAATGTATATTATTATTATTATTATTATTATTATTATTATTATTATTATTATTATTATTATTTTATTTTGTACGCTCTTTTCACTAATATATGCTTTGCTATCCACATTTAACCACAATTTGTGCATTTTTGCACACATTCCTCAGCTGAGGAATTGCATTGCAAAATTCAGAAAAGGGGCAAATTTTGAAGAATGGATGGCTGTGTTACATATTGTTTCAGAAAGTGCAAATTAGGGAGATTCGACTTTAAATGTGAACTGAATTGAATACCCCCCCATTTGCACTTAGCCCTTTCGGATTCTCTGTATAGTTGTTACACTCCTATGCCCAATGTCATTCATGCTGATTAGAGTGTGGTGCTGATAACAAGAAGATTGCAGGCTCGATCGCTGTATAGAACAATTGCATATTCCTGCCTTGCAGGGGGTTGGACTAGATGATCCTCAGGGTCCCTTCCAACTCTACAGTTCTATGAATCCATGAATCTATGCCTTGCCCAACTCTAATTGACCCAGTGCCCTGGAAACAGGGGTTTCCGATCTGGTCATCAAGAGAGGATATTTTAGGTTTCAAACAGGTTAAATTTGCAGGGTTCTGCAAAAGAGGACAGTATACCTTGCACCAGTATTTTGTGGATATTTATGTCTGTGCTGAGTCTCTGTCTCTGAGTCTGTGTTGGATTTCAAGATTTTATTGTGATCTGCTTTTTTGTTTGGTTTGCTATATAGCTGCATCGTTCTGCTTTTTTGTGCACCGCCTCAAGCCATTGGATCGGAGACATATTTTTTAAAAAATCCAATAAATAAACACAAAATAATAAAATGATAGTTTTGCCAGCCTTCAAAAAAAAGACAGGGATGGAAAAATGGTAGCAGCACTGCACTCCAAACCTTTGCAAAAGAAAAAGGGGGGAAAGTCACAGTCACAGCCTAGTAATAGATTCTCTGAAAAAACACTGGTTTTCTTTCTTTTTGCTCCTAAGGCAAATCTTTGGAAGAGGCATTGCCTCCTGGGAACCTGCAGGCTCTAATTAAGCACAAGTTTAGAGATCTGCTAAGTATGGGCTGTGATTCTCAGTGTAAAATGGCCATAAAACAAGTTGGACTGACCCCAGGAGATTCTCCCTTGGAATGGAAAGAATATAGGAAATGGCCTTCTGCTGACTCAGGGCATTGGTCCATCTGGTTCAGTGATGTCCCCACTGACCGGCAGCAGCACTCTAGAGTTTCATAGAATCACAGAACCATATAGGGCCCTGGGACCTTGCATTGCAGAAGGAATATGCAGCTGTTCCATATGGGCATCGAACCTGCAACCTTGGTGCTCTCAGCACCACATTGTAACCAACTGAGCTATCCAGGTCTTACCTAGAAATGCCAGGAACCAAAGCTGGGACCTTTTGCATGGCAGCTGGAAGCTACAGCCTTTCGTCAGGAAAGCGGGTTCAAGTTGCATCCCTGAGCACACAGCTAAGGCAGTAATGGGAGTCTGGGTATTCTCCATCAACCAAAAGCCTTGCTTGAAGGACACTACAAATCACTTTACCAGTTGCCAGCAACTGGTAATTAGGGTTGCCCAAGCCTCTAAACCGCGCACTGCAGTGGGAGACAGGCTCCATCCTGCTGCTTCTTCCCTAACCCTAGTCCTGTCACCTGTCTTCTCCCTACCTGGCTGCTACAGTAAGCAGGTTTCCACAGAAGACAAGCAGTGGGGAAGGTGCTATGGAGGTCAGGGTGAGATGCACTGGAGATGCTGCACTGGGAGACCAAAAAGCATGTTCTGAAATCCAGTTACAGGACGCGGGTGGTGCTGTGGGTTAAACCACAGAGCCTAGGACTTGCCGGGGCTTCCGGGTTAGTGCCTCCGGCAATGGCGGATTTCCTCTGACCGGGAGGAATCCGCTTCGTGAAACTAGGGTCTGGACCGCCACGGCGAGGCGGAGACCCACTAAAACCACAGGCGGGAGAAGCCTGTGGACGTGGGATTCGGCTGGCATCTTTTGTGCCTCCCGTACTCGCGGGGAAACCCTGTTTCGGGGATCCGGAGCGATGTGGGGTGAGCGGCGCGGTGCTTCGAATTGACTGCTCTTTTCACGGAGTGAAGCCGCATTGCTGTTGCCGGAGAGCGCTGACTTTTTCCTGTGGACAATTGGACTTTAAACAACTACCCGTGAGTAGAACGGAAAATTGGATTATGAAACATCTTAATTTGGCACCGAAGCGGGAAGGTTTAAACAGGAAGTCTGCCTTCCGCTTTTGTAAATAGATTGAAGCAAAGACATTGCAAGCTAAAGTCTGGAAAGTCGTTTGTAAAGGACTAAATTTCCATCAGTTAAAACTACCAAACTCCCCTTGGAAGCAGGAGAAGAGGGGTGAAATCTTAGACTGTTTAAACCTGCAGGAGAGAGAGTAAAGAAAGATAAATTTCCACCGTCTTGAACCTGGGAACGGGACAGACGCTTTGGGGAAGTTCATTGAATGTGAATAAAACGTTTTTTGATAGACAGTTAAAAATGAGAAACATATTGATTCCAATGTTTCCTTTTGCACTTAAAAGGAACAAAATATCTGAAAAACGAAAGGAATTTTGTTGCTGGATCTGCTTTTAAAAAGACGGATACAAACAGAAACTGTTTACTCTAGAGGGAGCTTGTGAAACTGTTGCTGGAGTCGATCTGGGGAATTCTACAGCTGTGGAGATTAAAGATCGTGAGAACCAGACATTGACCTTGAATAAGAATGTGCCCAGAAGAAGTTTTAGTGCTTGCTTTTTGCAAGACAAGTGCTTTACTGGAACAGCTACATGAGAAGATGGATTTGATGACTGTTGCAGTTAGCAATTTTGGACGAACAGTGAATACCTATATAGAAACCACGCAGGAACCAATCCAGGAATTTGCTTTGACAGGGCCAGTTGTGAAGGAGACAAAGGAGGAGGTTGTTGCTGAACCTCAAGTAATAGAAATGGAGCAAGTTGTGCAGAAGATAAAGGAGGAGGTTGTGGCTGAACCTCAAGTAACAGAAATGGAGAGAGTCGCGGCCTTGCAGGAACATAAGTTGTTGTCCCTGACGACTGAACCTGGAGAAAGTCAGATTTGGAGAGATGGAGTACTGTTTGGTTTGGAGATGGGAAGCTGGATAGATCCACCTATGCAGGGATGTTTTGACTTTTGGGATCTGGTTTTGGGCCAGGGGGAGTTTGGAGTTGTGGGGGCCCTTAACCTTGGAGGGACTTTGAAATATGCCTTCAAATATCTTTTGGATTTCAGTGCTGACTATGGAGAATGGGCTGACCTGTCGAGAAGGGATAAAGATACTGTCAAGTTGGAGTCTCCCCGAGATCTACCCCTCAGTGAGAAAGGAAGGAAATTAAGAATAAGATCAGCAGAAGACAAAGTAAAGTGCAGGTATAAATATGAAGAAGACCTGGAGAAGGGACATGGAAAAGACTTAAGAGCCTCGGATAGAAGGTCACCAGGTTGATGGACTAGATGGAAGGGATAGAAAGGACTGACAAAACCCGAGACCAGGAAGAAGAGACGATGGATGAAGATTAGAAGAAAGTTTAAAAATTCATTTAGAGAATTTTTGTAAAATTAATGAGTGTTAGAAAAAATGTTGGAATGAAACTATTTGGCTTTAGTAGAAATGCTTTAAGGAATTATGTATAAATAAGTTTTAAGTTTTAAGCTTTAGGGCTTTTTATGGTAAGATAAGGTTAAAATAAATTAAGGTAATTTAATGACAGAATATAGTGAAAGATGGAAAGGATTTGCTGAGATAATTAATAACTAGACTACAAAAAAGGGAGGCGTGAGGAGGTCGATGAAACAAGTTAATGAAAGATAAAGATTTGAGAATATTGGATTTGGTTTTTAAATTTTTTGTTTGCTTTTGTTTTTGGTTTTGATGTATTGTGTGTTTTGTTTTTTCCTTTTTCCCTTTTTATTGACTTGTATTGTTGAATTCCTTTTCTTATTCTGGTTTTTATTTTTTTGATGTATTGTAACTCTTTATTCTCTCTCTCTTTTTTCCGCTTTTTTTGTAATTGTTAAACTTTTAATAAATATCTTTTTTTTTAAAAAAAAAAAAAGAGAGCCTAGGACTTGCCAATCAGAAGGTCGGCGGTTTGAATCCCCGTGACGGGGTGAGCTCCCATTGCTCGGTCCCTGCTCCTGCCAACCTAGCAGTTCGAAAGCATGTCAAAGTGCAAGTAAATAAATAGGTACCACTCCAGCGGGAAGGTAAACGGCGTTTCCGTGCACTGCTCTGGTTCGCCAGAAGCGGCTTAGTCATGCTGGCCACATGACCCGGAAGCTGTACGCTGGCTCCCTCGGCCAGTAAAGCGAGATGAGAACTGCAACCCCAGAGTTTGTCACGACTGGACCTAATGGTCAGGGGTACCTTTACCTTTACCTTTACATTGGTCAGTTTCAGTTTCTCTCCATTTCTCTCTTGTCCAGTCTTGAGTTCCATTCTCCTCATCTCCGTATCAATTTGCAAAAAACACACACCACTTCATGAAAATTCATCAGTGCTGCAGATTTCTACTAACAGATAGAGTTTTGCTTGCATTTTTGCCTAACAGTCACATTTTTGCAAAATATTTTCCCCCCAACATAACGTGTTCCTGTTTATTACTTTCACAAATATATACATTTTAATGCACGTTTCCCTAATCTATGCATTTTTGTACACATTAGTTGACTGAAAAACTGCATTGCAAAATTAGAAGTTGAAATATACTCAGAGTCGCAAAGTGATTTCATGCTCTTTATTCAGCTCATAGTGGTGAGGAGGAATGAATGAAAGTCCCCTCACAGTATCTGCTTTATATACACTATTTACACAATGGGCTGCACATGATTGGCTAATTCCGGAATTCTACTGTAAGCCAATCAGGTTGTGGATTCACTTCTATCTGGAGCAGGATTGGGTGGTTCCTGCCAACCAATCATACTGCTGCATTGTTCTAGGAACCATCAGACTGCTGCATTCTGAATCCTATTGTTCTAGGACTAATCAGACTGCTGCAATTTGGATCCTATTGTTCTAGGACCAATCAGACTGCTGCAGTTTGGATCCTATTCAACTCAGTACATAACACCCCTCCCCTCTAAGTTCCAGTCCTGCCCGGGAGGTTGCATTCATAGTCCTCAAGGTATGCCGGCGGCCTACGTGTGCGTTGCGGCCTGTGGTGTTCCCTGGTCCGGGGTTCAGGTTCTGGCTCTTGTTCCAAGGATGCTGGCTGTGATGGGCCTGTTTGGTCTGGCGCAACCGGCTCGCTCAGTCGTGGTTCTGGTTCCGGTGTCCTTTCGGCCTCACGGGTCCTCTCTGTATTTACTGATTCTGCCTCTCCTGCTGGCCCCTCCTGCTCTATGGGCCTCACTGCCCCGCTGTTCCCTTGGGACTCCTCTGACCTGTCCTCCTCCTGGGTTTCTCACAGGAATCGTCGCCGTATCTGGTCACAGTGGAGGCGCCAGCATTGTCCCCCATCCGTTAGCACCTCGTACGACACGGGGCCAGTGACCCTGGTGACTGTGGCGGGTGCCCATGCTGGGCCTGCCCCAAAATTCTTTGCGTACACTGGGTCCTGGGCCTCGAAGGTCCGGGGGTTCCTGCCTTCCCCCACCACTACCTCATCCTGAGCTCTATCGGGGTGAAGGCGGTCCAATCTGATTGCAAGGCGCCGACCCATTAGTAGTTCAGCGGGGCTCCGGCCAGTCGTTGAGCTGGGGGTGCTGTGCTGTGCTAGAAGGAATGTGGCAAGGCGGTACTCCCAGTCCCCTTGCGTCATGCGGCGAAGGGTGTCCTTGGTGGTCCGCACCATGCGTTCTGCTTGGCCATTGGTGGCAGGGTGGAACGGTGCTGAACGGATGTGGCGGATGGCGTTCTGTGCTGTGAAGGTTTGGAATTCTCCTGACGTAAATGCAGTCCCGTTGTCTGAGACAAGAGTGTCAGGGAGCCCGTGGGTTGCAAACAGCCTGCGTAGTACCCGGATGGCTGCGGACGTGGAAGTGGACGGTACCAGTGCGACTTCCAGCCATTTGGTGTAGGAGTCCACCACTATGAAGAATGTTTTCCCCTGAAAGGGGCCAGCGAAATCCACATGCAGGCGTGACCATGGTGCTCGGGCCGACTCCCAGGACTGGACTGGGGCCCTTGGGGGATCTGGGCGGGATTCTTGGCAGGCCTGGCAGTGTTTGACCCAGGCCTCTATCTCTCCATCGATCCCCGGCCACCACACATAACTCCTGGCCAGGGCCTTCATTCTTACTACCCCTGGATGTGTCTCATGTAGGGCTGTGAGGACCGTTTTGCGGAGGGGCTGGGGAACAACGACTCTGCTTCCCCATAACAGGCACCCCTTGTGGGCCGACAGTTCATGTTTGCGGGTTGTGTAGCCGGCGAATTCTGGCCCGGGGCTGCTGCTGGGCCATCCCCTCCACACCCAGTCCAGGACCCGGGAGATGACCCTATCTTTCTTGGAATGGTGGGCAACTTCTGGTGCCTGAATGGGGCGGTCGGGAAGCAGCTCCAGGCTCATAACCTCTTCTGCAGGTGCTGGGTCAGGGCCTGTTTCCGGTAGTGGTAGCCTGCTGAGGGCGTCCGCATGGCCCATCGCCTTCCCAGGTCGGTGAATCAGTGCATACTGGTAGCTGGCAAGGAAAATTGACCACCTGAGGACGCGAGGAGACAGCACTTGGGGGGTCTGCTTTTCGGGGGCAAACAAGCCAAGCAACGGCTTGTGGTCAGTCACCACGGTGAAGGGCCGCCCGTACAAGAAATCATGGAATTTTTTTACTCCCTTCACGATTGCCAGACCCTCCTTGTCGATTTGCGAGTAGTTCCGCTCGGTTGCGTTGAGTGTCTTGGAAAAGTACGCCACCGGTACCTCTCTTCCATCCGGGAGTTGGTGCCCCAGGACAGCGCCAATGCCATAGGGTGAGGCGTCGCATGCTAGCACCACCGGCAGCCTCTCGTCGAAGTGTGCCAAGACAGAGTTTGAGACAAGCAAGTCCTTGACTGCCTGGAATGCGGCCTCCTGGCGCTGGCCCCACACCCAAGGGGCCCGCTTGTCCAGGAGTCTGTGTAGGGGCTCCGCTACCGCCGCCTTGTGGGGAAGGAAGGAATGGTAAAAGTTCAATAGTCCCAAGAAGGCCTGAAGTTCAGTCTTGCTCTTGGGCGCTGGGGCATCACAAATGGCCCGTACCTTGTCCCCAGTCGGGTGGACTCCTTCTGCGTCCACCATAAATCCCAGAAAGTCCACCTGAGGCACTCCTAGTAGACATTTTTCCCGCTTCACCTTGAGACCCGCCGTCTGGAAACGGTGCAGAACGGTGCGGAGGCGGTCCTCGAACTCCTCTGGTGTGGGCCCGGCAATCAACACATCATCGAAGAAGGGGGTGACGCCAGGAATCCCTTTAAGGAGAGAGTCCATTAGATTCTGGAATATGCCTGGTGCCACGCTGACCCCAAATTGCAGCCGCTTTACTCTGAACGCTCCTCTGTGCGTCACAATCGTCTGTGCCTCTGCTGTGGCTTCATCTACTGGCAGCTGTTGATATGCTTGGGCCAAGTCCAGCTTGCCAAAAATTTTCGACCCAGCCAGGGTGGCAAGGACATGGCTGACCACTGGCACTGGGTATGCGTGGGCCGTGAGGGCCTTGTTTATGGTACATTTGTAGTCTGCGCAGATGCGGACCGAACCATTAGGCTTGACGGGTGTGACGATTGGGGTTTCCCAGGGGGCATTAGGCACCGGCTCCAGCACTCCTTGCTCCACGAGTCGGTCCAATTCCTCATCTATACGGGGTTTCAAGGCGAACGGGACCCGGCGGCCCTTGAGCCTGACCGGTCGTACTGTGGGGTCAAGCTGTAGCGCAATGGGGGGGCCCGTATACTGTCCCAATTTCCCGTCGAAAACCCCTGGAAATTCCTTGCATATGGCGTCCACGTCCACTTGTAAGCTAGTGTGGTTCACCCCGGTGACAGCTAGCCCCAGTGGTCCAAACCATGCCAATCCCAGTAAGCTAATGTAGGGGCCCTTGACCACAAGCAAGTCCAGTTGCCGCGTCCGCCCTCGGTATTGCACCCTGAAGGTCCCCACCCCCATTGTGGGGACCTTACGTTTCTGGAAGTCCCGTAGGGTGAATGGGGCCGGCCTGAGTTTGGGACCCCCAGTAGGACACAGTTTCCTTAAGGTCCTTGCCGAGATTATGGATAGAGTTGAACCCGTGTCAAGCTCCATGCGGCATGGGGCCCCCTCTATCTGCACCTCCACATAAATTTTCTCCACATTGGGGTGGGGCAACTGGTATACCTGGCAGTCCGTGAGCTCCGTCGAGTTGCCTTGGTGAGTTGGGCCCCGGGACCTGGGGCTCTTGGGTTGGTCATCTGATGCCTGGTGTCGGGTGGGCCGAGCTCGACACACCCGGGCGATGTGTCCCGATTTTCTGCACTGCCTGCACTCTGCGTTGCGGAAACGACAGGTCCTCCTCTCGTGACTCTCCCCGCAGCTTGCGCAGTTTCCTCCTTCTCGTCGAGGCAGCTGTGGTTTGTGCGCTGCTTGAGTGCGCTGCTGTACTTGGTGCACTTCCTCCCTGTCGGATCCTGAGTCGTCAGTGAGGTCTTCGTGGTGGACCCTCGGTTGGGATGGCAGGCTTGGCCGTGCCTCTTGCGTCGACCTCTCGGCAGCTTCCGTAGCCAGTGCCTCCTCCAGAGCGACCTGGAACGTTAGGTCCTTCTTAGCGTAGAGGCGTCGTTGCAGCTTCTCATCCTTCAGGCCACCGACGAGGCGGTCACGAAGCATGTTCTCCAGCTCTGAGAAGTCGCAGAACCGGGCGGCTTGGCGGAGAGAGGTCACAAACCCAGTTATGGTTTCCCCAGGGGCTTGTCGCTTTGCATAGAAGGCATTTCGACGAGCCACCACTGAGGGCTGCGGCGAAAAGTGCCCCTTCAGCTGTTCCATTATTGTTTTGTATGGAACAGTAGCGACGTCTTCAGGCGCAAGGAGAGCCCGGGCGATTTCAAACGTCTCCTCTCCGCAGACGCTGAAGAATATCGCCCTCTTCTTGGCGTCTTCTACGTCGGTGACCCCTTTGGCTTCTAGGAGGAAGGTGAAACGGGAGGCATACGCTTCCCAGTCTCCAGATGCTGGGTTGAATGGCGAGAAGCTGCTGTCGGTTGCCATTCTGAGTTCCTTGTGTCCCGGAGCTGAAGCCTGGATACACGAGGCAGCGGTGCGGCAGGTGGCGGTGCTGCGTGTGGCAGTCAGCTCAGCGGGATCCCACCCTCGCCGCCAGTGAAATATACTCAGAGTCGCAAAGTGATTTCATGTTCTTTATTCAGCTCATAGTGGTGAGGAGGAATGAATGAAAGTCCCCTCACAGTATCTGCTTTATATACACTATTTACACAATGGGCTGCACATGATTGGCTAATTCCGGAATTCTACTGTAAGCCAATCAGGTTGTGGATTCACTTCTATCTGGAGCAGGATTGGGTGGTTCCTGCCAACCAATCATACTGCTGCATTGTTCTAGGACCAATCAGACTGCTGCATTCTGAATCCTATTGTTCTAGGACTAATCAGACTGCTGCAATTTGGATCCTATTGTTCTAGGACCAATCAGACTGCTGCAGTTTGGATCCTATTCAACTCAGTACATAACAGAAGTGTTTTATTTATTCATTTTATTTCTTTATTAAATTGGTATGTGTGAAGAATACCCGTGTTTTGGTTTGCATATTATTTCTGGAAGTGCGAATTTGGTGGGTTCACCATTAAAACGGGAACGGAGTCAAATTTCTCCTTCATTGCTACTTGCACTCAAAGAGTCTAACTGCTCCCTCCATTCTTTAAAGTTTGTTAAAGCTCATTATTTTAATTATGGCACACAGAGACAGAGGTTTGAGGCAGAGAAGTGGTGCTCGTATTTTATTGGGATGGGTAGGATATTTCCTTATTATTCTTTACTAGATGAGCATTTTATGTAGCTTGTATTTCTCATTGTTTTAATTTTTTCTGGTTTTAAATTGCTTTTATTTGTTAAATGCAATAAAATGCATGCATACATATAAATAATAATCTACATAAATTGCATACACAGAAACCTACTTCCTAATAAGGGTCACTCTTGGTGAAAGTTGTAATGGTTTTTGCATTGATCATGACTGTATGTGTTACCATGCATATTTCCAATGCCAGAAAACAATTCTATCTATTCACACACATGTGTGCAAGTGTACACCCACAACCACCCACCCACCCACCCACCCACCCAATATATATAGATATGTGTGTGTGTATCCTATTTAAACACACACACTCTATTTATGCTATTTAATATAATTGACACTTTCTGCTCAAATCCCTACCCCTAGTAAAGATGACAGTTTGACAGACTTCGCAAAAACAATAAAGTGTCTCAGAGCTTAGAAATAAAAATAACCAATAAATACATCATGACATCTTCAGATAAAATGTGACAGAAAAAATGTACTTATTTCAGCGAAACAGCCAGAATGATATGGATTATAACCCTTTGTATCACAGTCAAAAGAATATCAGATACGAACAATATAATTTATTATGATAGTCAAAACTAGTTGGAAAACCAGTTAGGTGGCGGAGGAACTCTATTCAGTGGAAGTTTTGTCATATGAAAAAGGTGACTATGGGGTTGCAGCGCTCATCTCACTTTCAGGCCGAGGGAGCCGGTGTTTGTACACAGGCAGGTTTCCGGGTCATGTGGCCAGCAGGACTAAACCACTTCTGGTGCAACAGGACACAGTGATGGAAACCAGAGTGCATGGAAACGCCATTTACCTTCCCACTGCAGCAGTACCTATTTATCTACTTGCACTGGTATGCTTTTGAACTGCTAGGTTGGGAGGAGCCGGGACAGAGCAACGGGAGCTCACCCCGTTGCGGGGATTTGAACCACTGACCTTACGATCAGCAAGCCCAAGAGGCTCGGGGGTTTAGACCACAGTGCCACCCACATCCCCCGTTGTCATAGGAAAGTGTAGGGGGGATTACAAGCAAGTAAGAGCAGGCGTGGGTCCCTTGTTGTTTGTATGGCAAATGACAAGATCAGGGTGTGTGACTGTAATCTGCATTTCAGCTTTGGGGAAACTCTCTTCCTGACCCCCATGGCTGCTATTACAGTTTTGTAATTTCCCCTTTCGCTTCCATAGTCAGGAAAACTTCAAAGGTGACTTCAGTTTGGAAGTCCTTCATTTATGCAGAATTTATATATTCTGTACACATTTATTCTCTCCCGTATTACAGATGAAGCTGTGGGCTAATCAAACACTAAAAGCTATAAAGAGTAGCTGTTTCCCCCCTGTTTTTTCCCCACCTGACATTGTGTAATGTTGCCTATGCCAAGAGACAGCATCTGCTTGTGTCATTCCTCTCCAATTTCTTGTGCAGCCTGAAGGAGACCCCGTGCTCTTGTCACCAGGAAAACACCTTGTCCCATGGGTCCCTGTCACCACATTCCTCCCAAATAACCTTTCCTTCCTCCTTTCTATAACCTTTTATTTACCCAGAAAAGATGCACAATTGAGCATTCAGGGGTTCTGTCACATAAGTAATGTGAGGGCATCTGCTCATGCTGTTGGCTGGGGGCCCTCACAGTCAACTAGTTATGTGCTGGGGGCAGATAAAAGCAGCCATTGTTTCTTCCTGAATAGGGTGGCCAATATTTCTTATGCCACATTCCCTTTGTGGATAATGGAAGGGACAGTGCATGCTGGACCAAAGCTAGCAGTGAGTGGGGCCAGTCAAAAGAGATTAGGGACACCCAACCTCTTCCATGCCAGCCTTCCCAACTGCACTCTCTCTCTCTCTCTCTCTCTCTCTCTCTCTCTCTCTCTCTCTCTCTCTCTCTCTCTCTCTCTCAGCACATACATGTACAGCAGATCTCCAGTGGTCCCGAGCCCAGAAATTGGATGCAGTTAAGTGCCTGTGAGTTGTTCAGTGTAAGATCAGCAGTGCCCTCCACCAAACCAACAAATAAAAGCACAAAGAATGGTTTGTTGATAATAAAGAAGAAAATCATTTGAATTAGAAAATGGGCTGTTGGCTTGGACAGGAAGGAAAAACCTTGTTAGCCTGGCTAATAAACTTCAGTCACAGCGGTGACCTGCTGACAGGCTCAACAAACCACAGATGTCTTATGTCTTTTAAATGACATTTGTGCAAGCTGCCGGCTGGACATTAGTGGGAAATGATTGGGTTGACCTGATTGGATGTTTAAGAGGATGCAGAAGAGGGTGCGCAAGGCTTGAAAGCAATGCTGGAGAAGGACACTTCTGGGAAAACACTGCCACCCCTTAATCATGCGACCTAACTTTGTGCTGTGGCCCTCCAGATATTGTTGGACTCCAACTTGCATCAGCCCCAGCCCGTGTGGCCTGTGGCCATGTATGATAGGAGTTGTAGTCCAGCAACTTTGGAAGACCCATAGGTTCTCCACCCCTGATCTAATTGCATAGTTGATACAGACATGCAGACATCTCCCTTTGAATCGGATGGATGTGTCTGAATGGATTTACACACACTCATGCATCACCTGGGATCTCATAGCACTTCATGTCACTTGGAAGCTCACAGCCAAATAGGTGAGCTACTTCTGTTGGAAAGTATCATGTTCAATTAGTTAAACTTGCATCAAAGGGATGTGAGGGTTCGTCTGTGGAGTGTGATGCACCTGTGAATCAGGTCACAGATACAGAGGCTGAGGTAACCCCTGCTTTCTGGGACTACTGGGTGCATGCAATAAAGCACAACCTGAGCTGGATCTGGCCTTTAAATAAAGTCCCTGTGTTCTCCTTTCCAACTGATCCAATTAATATACTGAGAACCTTGAGAAGCTACTATTCAGTGCTCTTTACCAGTTAAACATACATTTGCTGTTGGAAACGATACAGCATGTACCCAGAGTGAAAGCTTTATGGAAATATTTGCTTAACAAACTATAGCAGGCACAACTGATGTGAGGGATTGGTATTCTTAATGCCAAGTTTCTCTTGCAGAGCCTCACCACTCAGACACCTCTGCAGTGCACCAATGCACAAAAATCACACAGTGAAGCTAACCAAACTGAAGCTGGAAAGTGAACAGAGCAGATATCCTTTAAGCCCTGAATTCTACGGTCATTAGCTAGTACAGACCCTCCAAGTGTCCCTATTTTCCAGGGACAGCCCCAGATTTACAGAAGCCGTCCCAGTTTTTGATTCAAACCTGGAATGTCCTGCTTTTCCTTAGGACATCCCTATTTCCATTTGAGAAATGTTGGAGGGTATGGAATAGGACATCCCTATTTTCATCAGAGAAATATTGGAGGGTATGCTAATACAGCTGAAAGGCCACTTTGTGAGGAAAGTGGCTGAGAGACTCTACTTTCTGGATTCTTCTAGGGGGCAGTTGCAACCCAAAAAGCTGGATTGAAAGCAGTCCTTATTACTGCAAGTGATAATGGCTTGATGAGATAATGGCAAAATGAGAACCAGATTTTGGCTTAGCATGTCATCTGAATCTGGGATTGTGGTTAAGGTCTCTTCTTCCTAACCAGAACCTGCAGCCATAGGACACGGTTACAGACTTCGTTTTTCCTTCTGTGCCACCATCCTGGGCTAATCATTGAAATTACATGAACATTAATCCTGAGGCCCATTGTTATAACTTTCAAGCCAATTGGAGCTCTTTATTCTGGAAACATAGCCAATGGGTTGTTGTTTTTTGAGTGGTGGGTGATGTTGTGCAGGGGGAAGTAAGCAAATAGCCCGTATGAAATGAACAGGCTGTTGAAAAGTTAGTTTTTAATTATTTAAAAATTGTTATTAATTTTTCAGCATGCAAACAATAATACAAGCTCCCCTGCCACAGTCACCTCATAAAATTAATAATCAAGACACAAATACTATATATTAAGGCATGCAATATAAAAGCAAACAATGTTAAGAGGTAATGAGAAAAGGAGGGGAAATACACAGAAAACTGATCAGAGGGAAGCAGCCCAGTCATAGCTGTCAAGCGTCCCTTATTTGAAGGGACAGTTCCTTATTCCAGTGCCATGTCCCACTGCTGTCCCTTATTGATGGATGTCCCTTAAATGTCCCTTAAATTATGTCCCTTAAATTTCAAAGGAAGCAGCTACTCTCCCTCCCTCCCTGCTGGCCACGGAGGAGGGAGGCTCCAACTGTGTTGCTTGGCTGTGTTGCTCACCCAATAAGAAGTCTAAGAACGACTGGGGGGTGGAGCTTGCATGCCTTGTGTGTGGCTAGTTAATGCAAGCTGAGGGGTTTTTTGAATGCTGGACGCCATTTTGTTGCACGTGCTGCTGCAAACTTTGCAGTGCAAAGCCAGGCCGGGGAGCCATCTTAAGTTGAGGCTGCATAGGCCTTGTGGTGCGTGTGATTCAGATTCTATTCAGTTGAACCTCTGGTTACAAAGTTGGTTGGACAGTGTTCTCGAAGCTACTCAGCATGAGTTTGACCAGACTGCAGGAGGACAGGAAGACGAGTGCCTGGAACAGGTGAGGCTGCAGGTCCCTTATTTTGGCTGCTGGTCCCTTATTTTCAAGGCTGCTGGTCCCTTATTTTCAAATCTGTAAGTTGACAGCTATGAGCCCAGTGCGGTTGAGAGTTCATTTCTTAAGAACCATGCAGCATATTTTTCACGTCTCGCTTGCAACCATCATGGCTGCCTGGTTATATGGCACCAGCAAAAAGTGTCTGGAGTTACCACTTACACACAATTCAGAAAATGTCATGGAAGAACCATGCCTAAGACCCTGTGATAGTGGTTTAATGGCGAAGTAATAAAGCCCAGATGACGCACGGTGTGTTTGTCCTGCATCAACCTTCCTGCTACTTCCCTCCTCCCGCTCTGTAACCAGCAGCGACTTACTAGCAGCTCAGTCCCACCTGGTGAACTACTTTTGACTAGAGAAAGCTACTTTGAAGGACGAAACATAGAACTAAGTACTCCCGCTACAGTGGTGGTGTCATTGGGGACAAAACCCAGTGCCCCACGCAACAGAAAGAGCAGGGAGGGCCCCATTGCACATTTTTAAAAATAGTTTTATTTTTGTTTTATTTTTTGTATTCTGCCTGAACATAATTTTTCTTTGATTTTACAAGTATAAAATTATAAAAATAACACATATCCACAATTAAGAGATTCCTCCGAATCTCTGGACTTTGCACCTTCCCCTCCATGGGTTCTGTTATTAAATATTTTCTACTGCATCTTTTTCTGTGTTCCATCTCTCTCTCTCTCTCTCTCTCTCTCTCTCTCTCTCTCTCTTCATTATCTCCAAAATACCTGTTACATTACAAGTGTTATTGCAATCATGCTAATGTTTTCACCTGTTTACAGTGGTCTCCAAGATAAATTATAAAATTTCCCCATTCCTTATTAAAGTTTTGGTCTTCTTGGTTCCTGAGCTTTCTGGTCAATTTCGCCATTTTGGCATAGTCCAACAATTTAATTTTCCACTCTTCTCTGGTAGCGACTTTATCTTCTTTCCATCTGGCCCCATTGTCCATTAAGGGTGTTCCCATAAAGTAGGAGTGGAGAAACTCACTATTTCGCCCATGGGATTCTCCTCAGGCCACACTCCTCACCCCATGGATTTTTGCCTCGCTGCCATGTCTCCTTGAACTCTGATAATTGCTTGCAGGAATAGAGAGGGCTTGCATGTGTCAAAACCAGCCTGCAGGCAGTAAGGTAAAATGTACATTTGTGTTCTGCCTGCTATTACCTCAGACCCCACCTGTTACTGGCATGTGGCTCTTCAAAAATTTCCAAGAACGCAGCCCTCAGTATGACAAAAGGTTCCTCACTCCTTCCGTAAACCTGTTAAAGTCAGAGTTTGAAACTAACTACACCAGGGGTCGGCAAGGTTTATCTTGCCTGGGCCAGATCGGTCTCACTGAGATCCCTCCATGAGCCAGATCACGTGTGAGTGCGCCCGCAATTTTCGGAGTCTGCGTGTGCGTAGACGAGATTTCTGGTGCCACAGAAGTGAGTCCCCACGCCATGCTGTGCCGGTTTAGCGCAGTGCGTGAGCAGATGGCTCGGTTCAGGGGCGGCTTGTGGGCAGGTCAAACTACCACCGTGGGCAACTTCCGGCCCATGGGCCTTAGGTTGGTGACCCCTGAACTACACCACTACTCCCACACAGGGCTTTTTTCAGTTGGAACTCACTGGAACTCAGTTCTGGCACCTCTCAGGTGGGTGCCATTGCTATTCTAAGAGTGAGGTCTTCATGGTAAGTTCCAGCACCTCTTTTTCTAGAGAAAACACACATAAACACACACATTTGAAGCACATACACCCTCAAGAATCCTGGGAACTGTGGTTCTATGGGAGATAAACTATAGCTCCCATGATTCTTGAGGTGTGGATGTGCTTTAAATGTATTGTGTGTATATATAATACAGTGGTATTATTAAGTTTGCAGCACTTGAAACTTGTTTCAGGAACAAAGTAGACTTTCCTCCCTTTAAAGGGAAAAGCAGGGTTGGGTAAGATTGTGGCTCTGGCTGTAGGGGAGGAGTTTTAATCGCCCCCACCCCCGCCACCACTTCATTTCCATTAGCAAAATGAGTCCCTCAAGCTTCTAACTGGCCTGCAAGGGGAGTACTTAGTATCATGGAAACATATAGTTGGCTGGGGAAACTGTGTGATTGGAAAGGGTTAAGCCCTCCCCACCCTCTGCACCAATCCTGGCTTCCGTCTGATTCTGGGTCTCCCCATGGCTGCTTTTCACTTTAACAAAATGGCCCACAGGAAATCTTGCTCATGGATCTTTCCTGTCACGTCAGCTTTGGCCCTCAGAGTCTTATTACCTGCTTTTTGAAGGAACAAAAATCCTACCACGAAGAACTAAATTTATAGCTAACCTACAGGGAGTTAAATCTATAGTTGGTTTTTAAAACTTACCTTAAGCTTTACCCTTGGCTTAGCTTTCAGGATTGTAAATGAGTTAAGGCAGTGGCACTTAAATACTCTCTCAGAGACAAAGAGGCAGAGCACAGCTAGTTGAGCGGCATTTGTTGTGAATGAAAGCCGTGGCTGGGTTTTATTTTGCCCAGGTAACCAATGCCTCATTTCCACTTAGTAGTACAGCTTCATTTCCCTATCAACATGAGGCCTTTATGGCGAAATATGAGCACAGGGATCCGATAGAAATTATCTTCAGGCAGGATCAATAAGGACACCATAAAGCAGAATGCATTACTTTTCCGCCCCTGCTTTAGTGCTTTCCCTTGAAAACTTCTTCACAGGCGGCGGGATTCTGTTCAAGTTAGTTCTTACTACAGCCTTGAACAGTGGTACCTCAGGTTAAGAACTTAATTCGTTCTGGAGGTCCGTTCTTAACCTGAAACTGTTCTTAACCTGAGGTACCACTTTAGCTAATGGGGCCTCCCGCTGCCGCTGCGCTGCGCTGCCACTGCACAATTTCTGTTCTCATCCTGAAGCAAAGTTCTTAACCTGAGGTACTATTTTTGGGTTAGCGGAGTCTGTAACCTGAAGTGTCTGTAACCTGAAGCATCTGTAACCTGAAGCATCTGTAACCCGAGGTACCACTGTATTTAATCATTAGCCTGGTAGTCATCGGTGACCAGGAACCACATACAAACCAGTGTTCAGGCTGGTAGAAGATGGGTGGAGCATTGAAATCAAATGGACTTATAGAGGAGGATTCCCCGCTCTCCCCCATATGCAGATTTCCAATTCCTCCAAATCACACCATATATTTGGATGAGCTCAGACACCCACCTGAAGCTCTTTGGCCTCTCAGGGTCAAACATCTCTCTCCACTCTCCAACAGTGTTTTGTATTTGTTTTGTATTTAGGTAAAGGTAAAGGGACCCCTGACCGTTAAGTCCAGTCGTGGACAACTCTGGGTTACGGCGCTCATCTTGCTTTATTGGCCAAGGGAGATGGCATATAGCTTGCGGGTCATGTGGCCAGCATGACTAAGCCGCTTCTGGTGAAACCAGAGCAGCGCACGGAAACACCATTTACCTACCTGCCAGAGCGGTACCTATTTATCTACTTGCATTTTGACGTGCTTTCGAACTGCTAGGTTGGCAGGAGCAAGGACCAAGCAACGGGAGCTCACCTTGTTGCGGGGATTCGAACCACGACCTTCCGATCGGCAAGCCCTAGACTCAGTGGTTTGTGTTAAATGCAGCTGGGAACATTGGGAGAGCGAAGGTTTGCTTGATCTAACACATGCAGCCATTTCTGTGCTCAAAATCCCTCATGAATATATACACTTTTACTGTCTGCCTTTGGGCTTCCCCTCCCGTCTAATTTATGACCACAAGACAAAGAAGACAGCGATCCAGTCTCTGGCATGCGTAGCCTTTTCAGACAGCTGACTTCTCCAAAAGTGCTCACCTGTTTCTGTTACCTTTGCACCAGGGAAGCAGGAAAGAGTGAGTGGCCTTTAAAGATTTGAAAATACTACTAAAGGGGGGGGGAAACATTTCAGGAGTTAAGATATTCAATCTTAGACAGTTTCTAAAGACTTATATAGTTGGTATTGTGCACCTATTAATTACACACACACACACACACACACACACACACAAAAACACACACACACACACACACACACACACACACAAACAAACACACACTCAGTCAATCAATCAATCAATCAATCAATCTGAGAGGGCAAATCCTGGAGATACAATGCTGCCAAATGCAGATTATATTCACATTTGTTGAAGAGGACAACATTATTAGAGTTCATCAAGATGCAAGTCAGTGCTGGCCCTATTCTTTTTTTTTTAAAGTAATATTTATTAAAGTTTCAAAAGGTACAAAAAACAAAACAAAAAGACAAAGAAAAACACAAAAAAATTCCACCTTTAAAATCTCATTTTCAATAACTTCTTTTCACGACTTCCCCACACCTCCCCTTCTTGTATTCCAAATCCAATTATTTGTTCAACAAGTTTTTATCCCTAATGTCTTAACCTTAATTTGTTAATGTGTTTATTTGTATTAGATTTTAACCCTTAATTCATTATTATATTTAGTTCAGTTTATAAGTCAGCTTTTAGTTTATATACCTTAATCATATGTAAAGAAAACTTTTTCTAAGGTTGACCCTATTTCCCTTCCACGAATTCCCCATTCTTATAATGATAAACAACATGAAGTTTAACACAGCATAAAAAAGATCAGGCCCCCTTTGGACTTCCAAACCCCACCCTTCTCTCCCCGGTTTCAGTCCCAAACCATAGTCCATTAGTCCATCTATTTAGCCTGGTGACCTTACGTCCGAGGCTCTCAAATCTCTCTCAGTCCCTTTCAGCCGGCTTCTTTGAAAGTCCCTTATGATTAACACCCAAACTCGAAGGGGCACTCTCTCTATAATGTCCATGATCTTTCCAGCCAGGCCTACTTGTTTAAAGGTGGAGCTCAAGCTCTGTTTCTTAAATCCATGTATCCCCAAGACTCCAGCTTCCACCTTGGTCGAGCTTGAAGCCATCTTGACAGGCCTCCGGCTCTCGTTTACCTTCTGTGACATTTCGGCCGCCCCTCCTTTCTGCTCCTCCTGTTCAGCAAGTATCTTTTCCTCCTCTTCAGTCTTTGGTTTCTTTTCTTGTCCAGCTGCCTGTGTTTTGAACATCAAGTCCTTTTCCAGCTCAGAAGGTATATTTACTGTTGACTTTGGTTTTGTAGGACTTGTAGACAAAACATGGCCTTGCTCATACATCTTTCGCAGCTTTCCCATGAGAAAGACGACCTCATCCAGATCTGCCAGAATTTTCCGACCTATTTCCATTCTTGTAATGTCCGTGAATCCCCTCTAGAGGGATTCTGGTTACTTAGTATTCCTTTCACTTCCGATCCAAAAGTCAAATTTATTTGTATCAATCTTTCTTTACTTTCAATACCTTGTAACGATATAACCGGCTAAACCAAAGCTTTCAGTTTTTTTCTGACTTTGACAGCTAATTTGACAGCTGTCAAAATCTTCTGTAAACCCTCAGCAGGCTCCTTTCACGGGTTACTCCCGGTCTCGAGAAGAGTGGCACTTAATCAAAGCAAATAAACTCTTGTCCTCCAGCACAGTAACTTAGACTTTTAAATCCGTGGAATGAATAATTTTTATCCAATCAGGGGGAAAAAACAGCTCTTCTCGCAACCTTAGTTGGCAAATCCTTGCTTTAAACTGTTTACAATGGGGGGGAGACGGACTTCCTCTTTGCACCTCCCCCGCTCGTGCCAAATCCACAAAAAAAAAAATAATTTTAGTCCAATTTCCAAATTACTCACGGGTTGTTGTTCTTGGTTTTAAGTCCAATTTTTTTAAAGGAAGAAGTCAGCACTCTCCGACAAATGGCATGCGGCTTCGCTCGGCAGGGGAAGCAGTAGACTCACAGCACCGCGCCGCTCCCCGTCCCCCGTTCCGTAACCTTTAAAAAGGCTCCTTCGCGGGTCGGGAGGGCGCTAACGGTGCCCGCCGAGTCACCATGTCCACGGGCATCCGCGCCCGTGGTTTTTAAGGGTCCCCGCGTTGCCGGCGCGGCAAGACCCGGCCCCTGTCGAGCAGATTCCCTCCGGAGCTCGGAGGGAATCCGCCATTAGCCGATCGCGCTAACCCGGAAGTCCAGTGCTGGCCCTATTCTTAGGCAGACTGGGGTAGTCACTTCAGGTAGCTGATTTTGGGTATCATGTAAAACCAGCCTGGTAGTCAGACAGGCATTGCCTGTGGTTCTTCCACTTGGTAGTAGCCAGCAGAAAACGTCCAAATGGGGTGGAGGTGGAATGCTTGTGGTTTTGGATTGACTGGTCCTGTGAAAAATGAACCCAAACCCACCCCATTCTGCATCCTGGCAGCAGATGCCCCATTCCACTCCACCTTCTGCTCCCAGCCAGGATTTAGGATTGCTCGGTAGGTGGGTAAAGTGATCCCAGTTTGAAACACTGTAGGAGGGAAGGGGAAAGAGGCTTGAAAGTGGAGCTGAGGTTTCATGAGACCTCTCCCCCCTTTCGAGAATCAGAATTCTACTTTACGCTTTTATTCCACTTTATGATGTATTGATTATTGTAATTATGCCCTTTTGAATCTTCCAAAATCATATTAGATTCAATTACAGCAAGTGCAAATGCTATTACAATATAGGTTCTGGACGTGCTAGAAAACTGAAATGAGATTATTTTCAGAGAGCCACCTGTGCTTTCCAGTAAGACATTTTGTACAAGCTGCATTTATGTTTTCCTCATCCTTCTGGTTGTCCTACTCTGATGTCTTTTTGAAACGGGTGCCAAGGGCCTGCAGTTCCATGGCAAGATGATCCGCTTTCAAAAAGATCGCAGTAGCAGGTATTCTGTTCTCTAGATCAGCCTTTCAATCTGCCTTTCAGTGCTTTGGAAAATGCATCCACACAAATCCCATTAGCCGAAGCCTAGTTATCTTCATGTGTAATCAGGGTGCATCCCTCATATAGATCAGCCCTGCACTCACAAAAGGTGCTGAGACAGGTCAGTGGCAGAGCACACGCTTTTTGTACAAAAGATCTCAAATGCAAATTCTGGTATTTCCAGGTAGAGCTGAGAAAAGATGCCTGTTTGGGTGCGTTTGGATCTAAGGATTGTTTTGTTAATTTTCTGGGTTTACAGTGCTAGTACTTCTGTCCTAGTTTCCAATGTTCATTTTATGGTGCAGTACCTGTTGTGTTATGGGACTATAATTTTTTTAGCTCTCCTTTTTGCCAGGATCACAAATATTTGTAAATAATTTGGATTTGGGGTGAGTGGGAAGTTAGTGATGTGACATATATGGGCCAATAGGCAGCCGCCACATTTGACTTTACTTAGTCAAGCCGAAGAATTGATGCTTTTGAATTATGGTGCTGGAGGAGACTCTTGAGAGTCCCATGGACTGCAAGAAGATCAAACCTCTCCATTCTTAAGGAAATCAGCCCTGAGTGCTCACTGGAAGGACAGATCCTGAAGCTGAGACTCCAATAATTTGGCCACCTCATGAGAAGAGAAGACTCCCTGGAAAAGACCCTGATGTTGGGAAAGACTGAGGACACAAGAAGAAGGGGACAACAGAGGACGAGATGACTGGACAGTGTTCTCGAAGCTACCAGCATGAGTTTGACCAAACTGTGGGAGGCAGTGGAAGACAGGAGTGCCTGGCGTGCTCTGGTCCATGGGGACACGAAGAGTCGGACACGACTAAACGACTAAACAACAACAGCAGCAAAGTCAAGCTGAAAACTTACACACACAAAAAATCTAGGGCTTCCCCACAGAATTTGAAACAGGACAGAAAAAGGAACATGTTTCTAAGGGTCACTTTCAACTCCCCGCCACCACGCACACTTAAAATGTTACATGTTTCGTCACCCAAATAATTGGTCTGATCCATTGTTTTCGAGGAGGCATTTTAGCCTATATTGAGACCAGACCTTTTGTACATGCTAGGAAATGATAATTCACCAGACTGTATATAGAAATAGAGCATTGTTTCCTTTCCAAGTGTCAAAGAATATTCATAGATTTGGAAAAAACAAAACAAAACACGAAACCCTGTTCTGCATTTAGCCAGCTTTGTAGATTCTCCGTGTGCTGTTACGCTAATACCAGTCGCTGAGATTTCTGCACACAAATAAATAAACTTACGTGGCAAGCTCATTAGTGCTTTGCTGCTGCATTCTACTTGGCTGAGTTTCGGCTTCTGATTTAGGGTACTGTGACACTTAGCGGCATGCTGGGTTTTTCTGAGCAGGTGGCTGGGCCAGAATAGCACAGGAGTGAGCTGTTAGCTGAAATAATAGCGAGCAAAATATAATCTCTCCTCCAAAAGCAGGTCGCTCCCATGTGGATTCTATTCTAAATACAATGTAGTGCAAGTGTTCTTTTCCGTGTAGACTAGAGGAAGAGGAAGCATCCTCGTATCAAGATGTGATCACAGCCTGACAAAGAGACAGATTCACCCATGGCAGTGCGTCTTGCCTGCTCAGGGAATCTCATAACAAATCAATCCAAAAGCCTGCCTCTCTCTCTCTCTCTCTCTCTCTCTCTCTCTCTCTCTCTCTCTCTCTCTCTCTCTCTCTCTCCAGCATCCCTCCCTCCCCTGTGTGTGTGTGTGTACCTGAGCTGTGCTCATTATAAAGTCATGCTTTCTGTACTTAACAGTGCTTCTGAATGCACTTGGAGACATACAGATCTCAAAAAAGATGTTTCATTTTAAATCAGTAATTCTCTCTCTCTCTCTCTCTCTCTCTCTCTCTCTCTCTCTCTCAAAAGCCATTGTCTAGAAACAATAAATAATAATCAAAACAAAAGAGAGGAACTGGAACTATATTTAGAAAATCTTTTTTAAATTTGAAGGGTTGGGGGGGGGAGCAGGGAAACAGTTATATTATCCCTTTGGGTAGCACATAACTACCAGGAAGAAAAGAGGCATCTAATAACTAAATTAAATTATGTTCCAGTTGTTACAGTCTTGGGCCTCTGTGGAATTACTGAATATCCACTCCTTCAACACTTGAGGAAAACTGCTAAAATTCTCCAAGCTATGAAGCTCTAAAAAGGCAGAGCTGTGAAGCTCTTAAAAGGATCTTTATAGAAGAACGGGCTCTTGTTGACTAATGGATCTGGCAGATAATGGTCTTCGTTTACTATTTATTGGAAGCAGCAGAGAGGACAGATTAGATTGGAAAGAACTTTGCATGTGTGGGGCATTTCTGCTTTTTTTTTAACCTTAAATATAAAATTAAAAAACTCATAAGACAGGTGCCCATGAGGCCATTTCCCCCAAACAACACTCACCTGGCTCTACACCTGACATCATATGTGTCATTGTGTGGGAGACAGGTAAAGGTGTAACTTCACTGTGTAGTACATTTCTGAGCAGCTCCCAGAGAAATCACTTGGAAACGCACTTCAAAGGCACGGTTGCCACCTGACATGAAGTCAGGAGATTGGCACCCATCTGCCAAACTTGGCCTGCAGGGCTTGTGAAGATAAAGATCTCAGTCTACCACGCTGAGAAAGTTTCTGAACCCTGGTCTATAACTACAATCAAGTGGTTAAAGTAGTAACCTGTTGGCTGGCTGGCTAAATGGCAGGTTTTGTAGGCCTGCCATTTGCCTTCCAGAACAGTTTCTGGGGTTTTTTAAAGCTTTCTTTAAACTATATTTTTTATTTATTTAAGGAACCCATCAGCTGATAAAAAATGTGGCATGCACTTAGTGCATCTCAACCTTATACCATACTCTAGTCTCAGATTTCATGAGTGCCTGTTTTAGAAAATGTTACATTTATCAACCATATTTTCCTTTATGAACTTAGGCTTTGAATTTAGAGAGTTCCCACCTGGCTGCATCGTTGGCAGGCCAACGGTTAATGCTCTGCATATATGATATATAATGTACTGGAGAAATTGTTTCTATGCTGGGCAAAAAGATTATCGGTATGCATTAATATTTCCAAATCAATAACAAGTTCTCTTTTTAAAAGAAAAACAAAGCAATTGGCAAGACCTTTACATGAACACACTGATGGGCCAGACCCATTAGAGAACTGCCAATACTTGGAAAAAGATTTTAATGAAAGGCAATTTGGTATGATGCTAAGTTGTAACATTTCTTTGTAGCATTTCTTTACAAAGATTCTGAAAAGGACTTTAGCAAAAATGACCATTTGTTATCCAACATGCAGAACCTAAGTATCATATGTTTAGCTAAACTCACTCTACCCCAATAACTTGGGTGGGTTAAAATCAACTGGGATTGAGCCTGCAAGCTTCAACTGACTTGCCAGCATCTCCTATAGCAATGGTCTTCAGTTGATGGGTTGGGTGGGTCATGGCCTGATCCAGGCTGGGTTGAAACAGAAGAACTACCAACATGCAAATATATGGTAAAATATTGAGAAGTGGCTCCCCATATTTATGTTTGAGTCAAAGGTGAGTCCTGCACCTGAAAAAGTTGAAGACTACTGTCCAGTGGTACCCATGACATCCCCTCTAAAATCTACAGTGCACAAGAGTCTGTTTGTGTTTCCTGTTCAGTTCCTGTTTGCACTAGCTCAGACTTTCCTACACTGAACATGCCCCCTTAAACATGTTCACATGCCTGGATTGGACTCTTCCATCCATTCTGAATAGATGAGAAGCACAAGGAACTTCTCTTTGTCAGTGAGTGTGCTGGTGGCTGATGTAGGAGCCTTTCCCTGCATGGTGCAGCTGATGGGGACAAGCCCACACCATTTCAGATGTGGCAGCCATTGTGCCACAACCCCATAGAAGCTCTTTTGTGTTATGCCATGCCTCCATGGCAGCCCTTTTTGTTACTGGTGCCCACAGCACTTTCACAAAATTCCAAATGTGCCCAGCAGCCCCCAAAAGCTGATGACCCCTGCTTTAATAAGTAGATCAATTATTCAGTAGATCAATCAATCACTTAATCAAAACTTTAGACAACTCATGGATGAGAACCAATATTGATCGTTTGATTTTCAGTTATTTCTATACCGCTCACCACCACACAGTCACAGGGCAGTGTACAACATAGCAAAACACACCAACACAGATTTCTAAAACAAGGTAAAACATTGATGCAAAATGTTTGTCAGCAGAAAATAAAACAACAGAAAAAAGAGAATAAAACAGCAATGGGTACCATGCAAATGGATCTCAGTGAATTGCACCTCCTGATCTTCATGGGCTTAGAGGAAGAGCTGGGAATATAACGTTGAGGAGAGCTTTGCTTCAGTGGGGAGTTTCTTCCAAAGTTTTGGAATTGCCACTAAATCTGGCCAGTGCCAAACCTCAGCAAGGTCATGCGTGTGTTGGAGCACAGAGATAAGCAAACAGCCCACTGCGTCAACAGTGCTGTCAATCTCACTTTGCAGGAGAAACCTGGAAAAGGATCAAATTAGACCTGATTGATGTGGCGAGTGGCTGCGGTGGGGAGGTTTGGATTGTAGCCACAGCACAGGAGATCTGATCCATGTTCCTCCTGTCAAAGCCTAAGCCCAAATCTGTCCCTCCCACAGTTGGTCTGCCCGTGAGGTAGGTTGAGGGAGCCACCTTGGGCAGTGGTCAGTTCCCAGGGAGATATTGTACACTGTTTTTCAGGAGCCGATGTGCAACCCAGGTAAGGGAGACGTCAACAGGGGCAGGGCAGCGACACTGTGGGCAGGGTGGTACTTTCTTCCTTCACCTCAGGGGGTGAAAGTGGACAAACACTGCCCCTGCTCCCCATCTAAAGTGTGAAATGGGAAAGAACTGCCTGTAAGTTTTTTCCTTCCAAGGCTAATAGCAGCTTAGCTTGCCCACCTACACATCACTAAAAAAGACCACATAGCTTTGCATGAAATGTGCATGTACTAATTTACAACACATCTCACCACAGTAGGGAAATCTGAGACAAGGCAGCATACACACTATAAAGCTCAGCCTGGGAGTCATTTTGGATTCACAGCTGTCCATGGAGGTGCAGATCAATTCTGCTGTCTACCAGCTCCATTTTGTACACTGGCTGAGACCCTACCTGCCTGCGTATTGTCTCGCCAGACATTGGCTATCTCCTGCTTGGACTATTGCAATGCACTCTATGTGGGGCTACCTTTGAAGGTGACTCAGAAACTACAACTAATCCAGAATATGGCAGCTAGACTGGTGACTGAGAGCAGCCACCAAGATAATATAACACTAGTGCTGAACGGCCTACACTGGGTCCCGGTATATTTCCAAGCACAATTCAAAGTGTTGGTGCTGATCTTCTGTTATGCACTGAGCTTGAAGGAGCGTCTTCACCCCCATCGCTCAGCCCAGACACTAAGGTCCAGCGCCAAGGGCCTTCTGGCAGTTCCCTGACTGCGAGAAGTGAGGTTACAGGGAACCAGGCAGAGGGTCTTCTCGGTAGTGGCACCCACCTTGTGGAATGCCTTCCCATGAGATGTCAAGGAGATAAATAACTATACAACCTTTAGAAGACATCTGAAACATGCATCTGAGACATCCGAAACATGCTGGAAGCAGGACCGGATTTAGGTTTGATGAGGCCCTAAGCTACTGAAGGTAACAGGGCCCTTTATATCATAGCTGTCAACGTTTCCCTTTTTTAAAGGGAAATTCCCTTATTCTGAATAGGATTCCTTGCAAGAAAAGGGAAAAGTTGACAGCAATGCTTTATATGTCCAGCTGTCCTTTGTCAACAACAAATTGTTGCTTTTTTGTGTGTTGAATTTATGCTATATGGTAATTTATGGACCTAATAGGTATCTAAAGCCCATTTGCACATAACAAAATATGTATTTTATCAAAGAAATTGTTGAACTGAAATACAATTAAGAAGTATATTAATAGTGAAATAATTATTAAGCCCTAACTTAAAATGATTTTTTATTCATAACAAACTTAATAATGCAAACACATTGGTATTTGGCAATAACAAAAGTTCCTTTAGAAACACAATTTACAAAGACTCATAATTTTTTGGGGCCCCCATGAGAGTGGGGCCCCAAACTATAGCTTGTTTAGCTTATACATAAACCCGGCACTGGCTGGAAGCCACCCAGAGTGGCTGGGGCAACCCATTCAGATGGGCGGGTGCAAATAAAATAATAATAATAATAATAATAAATTTGTTAAGGCCTCTGGGACTTGTAACTCTGTGAGGAGTGAGCTATAGTGCCCATAATTCTTTGAGGGTGGAAATGTGCCTTGAAGAGTAGAGGTATACTGTTTAAGCAGATTGTGTGACTTCTGTGCTTGGACAGTTTATTCTCTAAATGTTGATGGGCATCTTCAAAGTCTTGTCTGCTCTCCCTTTTGTTGTTTCTTTATGTTAAAAATTGGATCTGGACTGGACAGTCTTTCAAACAGAGGACTACCCTCTGACCACACTTCAAAGTGATGACCGTCAGTCCTCTCTAAATGACACATGACCATCCTATAGCAGTTTCAAGGGTGTGTGTGAGATTATATTCGATTTAAGCTGGGGAATCAGATGAGGGGGCAAAGCGTTTGGCCTTCATCCAAATCAGCTCCCCCCCCCAGCTGCTTTAAAACCAAACAAAGAAAGCCCCTGAAGTAATTTCTCCTCCCACATAACAACTTCTTTAGTGCCAGGCATTCTGTGTGCCATGAGAATTCAAACTCTGCCCCTGCCACCCTGCCCTGATCCTGGTCTACATGTGCAGCAGAATAAGGTGGAAGAATCCTGAGGGCAAAATGTGGTTTGTGCCACTTTAGACTGAAGGTGCAGGAGGGGCACGTGTGTTTAAACACTTCCCTGCAAGAGGAAAGGTAGCACATCAGGGGATATTTTCTCTACTGTGCTGATTTTCTCCTTGCAGGAAGAGGTTGTCTATATTACAAAGGGAAGCAGGTGGGGTATGTGTGTGTGTGTTTTAAACACCTCCCTGCAAGAGGAAAGGTAGCACATCAGAGGATAATTTCTCTACTGTGCTGGTTTTCTCCTTGCAAGGAGGTGTTGTCTATTTTACATAGGGAAACTTTCAGAAATGTGATCCTCCTCCCTGCATGGTGAAGTGGTAAAGTGCGTTCTACCATCTTAGATCAGCAGGAACTCACCTCGCTTCATTTTAAATTTCTGATCTTCTCCAAAGAGATGCTGCTATCGCCTGTGTCCAGAGAGCAAGATCAACTATAGGTAATTGCTTAAAAACTTCAGAAATTAATCAGTATCCAAATAACATAAATAAAGGACTCACCCATACAGCTGCGAATAAAACATTTTAAGTATGTTGTAAAGTGTAATAGGGACGTGGGTGGCACTGTGGGTTAAACCACAGAGCCTAGGATTTGCCGATCAGAAGGTCGGCGGTTTGAATCCCCTCGACGGGGTGCGCTCCCGTTGCTTAGTCCCTGCTCCTGCCAACCTAACAGTTCCAAAGCACATCAAAGTGCAAGTAGATAAATAGGTACCGCTCCGGCGGGAAGGTAAACGGCATTTCCATGCACTGCTCTGGTTCGCCAGAAGCGGCTTAGTCATGCTGGCCACATGATCCGGAAGCTGTACGCCAGCTCCCTCGGCCTATAAAGCGAGATGAGTGCTGCAACCCCAGAGTCGGTCACAACTGGACCTAATGGTCAGGGGTCCCTTTACCTTTACCTTTAAAGTGTAATATACAAATGTGACACTAGATGGTGACAGGGAGCTATGCCAAATTTAATGTTCTTTTCAAAATGTTTTTTATGTGTGTGTGGTTTCCATCAAAATAAAGCAGTCTCTCAGGGCACATCAAATGCTAAGCAGAAAATGAGGGAGATCTAATTCTTCATCCCACACATATGCTCCACTTTGTTATTTGTTTTATTTATTCATCTATAGGTATGTTTGGAAACTATGTTTGGAAGCTATGTTGGTATAACATCATAAAAGAAAAGAAAAAGTTGGCCATGCCTTTTAAAAACGCACTGTAAATTTTCGCTTCTTTCATTGCAAGCTATTTCACATTTCCTTCACTAACTCTGAAAAGCATAGGAGCCATGTGATTAGTTATGTGGGGCAGGGCCTACCTGGGCCCCCACAATATTTTATTCAGGTTGGCACCCCTGCTGAAAAGGCACCCATATTAAGATTTTTGGGAACCGGCAAACATATTTGAGTGTAACTGATGAGCAGGCAGAATGATTAATTTTTTAAAAGTTTGTTTCATTTTCGCTAATTACTAATAGGAGACCATGAAGGGGGGGGGGAGAGGGACAGATGGCAAATTCTTCGATATTCTTTAGGCGTCTTGATGATAAACTGCCAAGCTGGGCAAGAGAAACTTTCTGAGTCCGCTCTAACCCAATAGTGTCTGAGCTGAGCTCCTGCAACTTGGAATCAGATTAGCTGTATCAAAGCTACAGTTTAGGCATCCAGTTATTGATTGCAGACAAATCAAAAGCAGAGACGTGTTTTCTGGCATTTAGCTGCTTTGGGCCAGTAAATAAGACCTGGCATGAACTTGTTGAGATACTCAGACGTCCTTGGGAACGCAGGTTGGTGCATCAAGGCCTTCAATATGTTCCAGCATTGAAGCTTTTAAAGGATTGTGCTTTGCATTTTGAGCCAAAACTAACAAAGGGGTAGCATGGGAATCCAGAGGATGTCAAAACCATGGGAGGCAAGGCGATTTCTGGCATTAGTTGCTGGCTGGGTCTCAAGGCCACTTTGCACATTACTCAAATGCAAACTTGGGGTTGCTATCAGGGGTGCCACAAGAAAGCTTTATTAACTATGAACTACAAAATTTGGAATCCCCTCCAAACTGGTGCCAAAGTTTTGCACTTGTTTTGTACCCTTTTCTAAAAAATGAGTTGTTCTGCAAACCTCATGTTTTGTAAAGGTAAAGGGATCCCTGACCATTAGGTCCAGTCGTGACCGACTCTGGGGTTATGGCGCTCATCTCGCTTTATTGGCTGAGGGAGCTGGCGTACAGCTTCCGGGTCATGTGGCCAGCATGACTAAGCCACTTCTGGCGAACCAGAGCAGCGCACGGAACTGCCGTTTATCTTCCCGCAGGAGCGGTACCTATTTATCTACTTGCACTTTGACGGACTTTCGAACTGCTAGGTTGGCAGGAGCAGGGACTGAGCAATGGGAGCTCACTCCGTTGCAGGGATTCGAACCGCCGACCTTCTGATTGGCAAGTCCTAGGCTCTGTGGTTTAACCCATAGCACCACTTGCATGTTTTGTACCCTCCCCCAAAACGGAGTAATTGATACTCAAACCCGGGGTCACAGGTATCCCACCCCCAAACCCCACCATTGTCCAATTCACTCCAAACTGGTGCCAAACATTTTGCAATAGTTTTGTACTGCAAACCCCACGTTCTGTATCACCTCCCCAACAGAGTGATTGATGCTCAAAATGTCGGGTTTTGCAGTACAAAACTATTGCAAAAGTTTGGAGTGAATCTGGCAGTGTTGGATTTTGGGGTGTTAACTACAAATCTTGGTATGATGGTGATATTACTCAGTTTTCAGGGTGGTACAAAGCATGACGTTCACGGTACAAAATGGGTATGGAACTTGGGAGGGGATCCCAAATTTCGTGGTTCGTGGTTAATAAAGCTCTGCAAGAACCTGGAGCCAATCTCAGCTCCCTGATAGCACCTCATCCTGCAGTGCTGCTAAGTGGGTGCAGACCTGATTGGCCCTTTGGAGCAGGACTGGGGAACCACAGACCCCGGGGCCAAATGTGGGTCCCTCTAGGCCCCTCAGGACTCATTCTAGGCCATATCCCCTCTGCAAGACACACTCCTCACCAGCCCTGCTCTTCATCCTCCTTGGGTGGTGCTTTTGCCTGGCCAGAATGTCTTCTTGAACCATTATAATGCCTCTTGCTCGCCTTCATACAGAGAAGGTGTGTGTGTCTCCAAGCCTCTGGATTTTGCACAGCCAGAGTGTAGCCTCATGTACAGAAGTCTTCCACATTGACAAATACTTGATCCATCAAAGTAGCAATGCCAAGACTATGAAGACTTTCATTCTAGCAATGAAATATGGTCCCTTCTCTAGGAATGCTCATTATATCACAATGTGTCATTAGCAGAAATCCTATATCTTGGGAGGAGGTATAGGATTGTGATGATAACCTCATGGCAATACCAAGTCCTAAACAGCAACCTTTTGCCATTTTTTTCCTTAAAAAAATAAATAAATTAGAAAGAGGGGTTTTTTTGTTTTTTGTTTAGATGTTTCACCTTTTCCTTCCCTTAGCTTTCTTCTCAGGTTCAATTTTCATTTGTCCCCCTTAGGGCTTTTTCAAGCATGGCTAAGAAAGGAAGAAGAGAAGAAGAGCAGAAATACAAGATCATTGACATTTGTGAAAAATGCAACTGCTACGTAAAGGAGGAAAGGCAAGCTCAGTGCTTTGACTCAGCAGAGCATCTCTTGCAAAATAAGATGAATGGAAGGGGAGAGGCGAGAGCACTGTAGAGCCACGGATGACTTGGAAAAAGGGAAAAGAGGAGAGAGAGGCAGGTTTATCCTTCACGTGAGCCAAGGACGTTTAAAAGCAATCTGGCTTTTTCAGCCAGAGGTACTAAGCTGAAATCGCTTTTACATTTCTGTTTGTTCAAAACAACAGAATGTTCACTATCCATTTCATTGCTCCCCACCCCTCTTGCTCTGGGTGGGAATGGAGGGGGTGGGGAGTTGGTCCTCTTTGCATTATAATGCGAACCTACACTTTTCTGAATTTTGCAGTGTCAGCCTACAACCAAAAAATGTGTTCCACAAGCAGGCATATTAGGGAAAAGTGGGAATTAGGACACAAATGTTAGTGAAAACAACAGACAAAATGCATCACATTTGGAAAAATGTGCTTGCAAAAAATTGCCTAGTAGGAGGAATGCGCACTAAAACTGATGAATTCAAAGTAATGTAGAAAGGTGTGAAGCTGAAGTTAAGATTGGAAAAATGAGAAAGGGAGTAAAACCAACAGCAACCTCTTCACCCATCCCCAGTCGGAAGGTGCTTGAGGCCCACACCCCTACTGAAACTGGTTCGAGACCTAGATGGGTGACCAGGTTGGAGCCTTGGAATCAATGAAAGAAGAAAAGCAGGATGCAAATATAAGTGGGTGGGGGATAAAAATTAAATAGGTCTGCACTACGTCTTGGTTTTCCCCTCATATTCTTATTTCCCAGCCTACCTCATCCCAGTATGGTGTAGTGGTTAAGAGCAGTAGTCTCGTTATCTGGGGAACCGGGTTCGCGTCTCCGCTCCTCCACATGCAGCTGCTGGGTGACCTTGGGCCAGTCACACTTCTGTTAAGTCTCTCAGCCCCACTCACCTCACAGAGTGTTTGTTGTGGGAGAGGAAGGGAAAGGAGAATGTTAGCCACTTTGAGACTCCTTCGGGTAGTGATAAAGTGGGATATCAAATCCAAATCCAAACTCTATTCCTCTCCAAATGCAATCTAGGAGTGCAATCTAGGAGTGCAATATTATACAAATCTTTTTTTTTTTTTGGTTGGCATCCATCTGTCTTGAGAGACAATGGAGTGTGCCTGGAGGTGTGTGAGAAGTCAAACCACTATGTTAGCAGCACCAAAGTGATCTCCCCAGGGTGCAAGCCTGGGTCGTGTGTATGGAAGTCCTGGGCTGCCCAGACAAGACCCCCCAACCCCTCCAAAGGAGCATTATGTCTGAACACCCCCCCACACACAAACACTTGACCGCAGGAGTTGACAGAAGGAGGCATACAAGGTGCCACCCAACCATCTTAGGACTCCACTCCAGATGTGTGTAGGGTTTACTCCTTAGTTTTTCTTCTCCTGAAGATATCCCACACGGCAGCAGAGGTTTAGAACCAGAGTTTTCCTTCTCCTAGATGGGCTAGCTTCCCAGGTGGACGAGCCCCATCTGCCCCTCACTTCCCTCTGCGACACATGCAGAAACCACCTTCTTGACTGTTGGACCCACTACTTGGTCTCATCTGCTGAATCCACCAGAGCCTGCCTTTGCATGCAGGCGAAGTCCCTAACGCGCCAAGAGTTTGAGACCCACACCTGGTTTAGCCGGTTTACTCAGAAGTAAATACATAGAGTTTAGTGGGTCCTTCCCCCAGGTAAGCGAGTGCAGGATTGCCACTTACACCTGCAGTCCTATATAATATACACACTTACCTGTGGATTGTGGTCCATGAACACTTATGCCATAATAAATTTTGTTAGTCTTTAAGGTCCCCAAGACTCTTGATTGTTCCTTCTGAATTTTAACTCTTGATCTGATATATGTTTGGGCTTGCTCATATATCTCTCTGGGCAGACTTTCACGGGCTATTTCTAAGCTGGTCTGGGATGAAAGGAACAGGGTTTTGAGAGCAGGGCTGCTAAATATGCATTTGGGGCAGCAAGCACAGTAGCTTTGCAAGAGCACAAAGGAAACCAAGGATTGGTTCGCCCTTGCGTGTGGCATTTGCGTTCTGCAAGAGCAGCCTGTGATTTCTTGCATGCTATTATGCTTAAGCCATATGAGTTCAGAAGCTCCCTCATTAAGGTCCATCCAATTTTCTGTTCTATATATATAGCTGCATCTCCCTGTATTGGCAGCTATGTCTGTGAAACCAGCCAAGGGACAGAGAACGAAGGCCATTGAGCAGCAGCAGCAGCAGCAATTTCCCTCGGAGTTCTGTGATTTTCTTAGAATCAGTATCATGAAGTCACACGAGAAACTAGTCTGTAGCAAGAAAGCGAGACAAAAAATGCAATGTTTTAAATTGCAGCACACTACTAGTGCTTGAATTTTAGAAGGAAAGGTACGGGGGGCTCTTGATGCAACCCACAAGCCGTAAACCGTCACTCTGCCCAATTCTAACTGAGCCGTGCCCACCTCAGTAGCCTTCTGAAAACAACTGCTATGGGGCACAACACACAAGATAAGTGGGAGCAGGCCCCACCTGGTAATTTGAGCACTGCGCAGAAGAGACATAAATGAATTGTGTCTCAGCTCAGCTGTGACACCTCAAGCCCTGTCCAATTAAACAAGATTAGCTGTAACCCAAAGAGGGGGTAGAGTTGGGTTTTGCCGTCAGCTGTTATTTGCAGGGGACACGCTGGCAGAACTAGTTTATCCAGCAACAGGGTTTACAACTAGGAATGAAGACCTCCTGCAATCAGCATTTCCTGATCGCCTGCAAAATGAGGTTTCCTGTGCACAGCCTGGCCTGTTCGCTACTGTCATTTGACCAGAGACTCTTTAGCCCCATCTAGAGGCAAGAGGCCAAAGAAGCATCTCCGCAAGCACCCGGTGTGACCTATATATGCCGATATCAAGCTCCCCATCTGACTCCCATCTTGGAACCAAGGGCCTGCAATATGGAGGCCCTCGCAGACACAAACTCTGTCCATGCTTCTTTTTAAAACAAAAGGCCTTCTCTGTATTTATTGATCTCGTAGCACAGAGGACCAGGGAAAGGGCTGAACGTCTTTATCAGCTGAAAGGGAATCAACATTTTCTAGAAACAAGTGCAAAAAATATCCCTTAAGCGTTTCTGAGCATTACAGAAGTTTCAGGATCCTTTGCAATAATGGGAACTTTGATTTGCGAGCAAATAAGCATACCTGTTGGGAAGCGGGTGGCGCTGTGGGTTAAACCACAGAGCCTAGGACTTGCCAATCAGAAGGTCGGCGGTTCTAATCCCCACGATGGGGTGAGCTCCCGTTGCTTGGTCCCTGCTCCTGCCAACCTAGCAGTTCGAAAGCACGTCAAAGTGCAAGTACATAAATAGGTACCGCTCCGGCGGGAAGGTAAAAGGCGTTTCCGTGCGCTGCTCTGGTTCGCCAGAAGTGGCTTAGTCATGCTGGCCACATGACCCGGAAGCTGTACGCCGGCTCCCTTGGCCAATAAAGCGAGATGAGCACCGCAACCCCAGAGTCAGTCACGACTGGAAATAATGGTCAGGGGTCCCTTTACCTTTACCTTAAGCATACCTGTTGGTTAACAAACACCAGGATCTCATCCTAACTCTCTTTAAGGACTCTTGGTTTCAAGTAACCTGCAATGAGGCGATTAGGATTGCAATGTTAGGGGCATGGTTGTTGTGCTACATAATTTGTAATGTAAAGGTCAGGCTCAGTGAAACTGCCTTAGCTCACACTGAACGACACTTAGGATCGTAAAAAGCTGCCTCATACCAGGTCAAGTGATTTGACCACCTAGCCTAGGGGTCAGCAACCTTTTTCAGCAGTGGTCCACCATTTCTCAGACCATGTGGTGGGCTGGACTATATTTTGAAGGGAAAAAAATGAACGAATTCCTATGCCCCACAAATAATCCAGAGATGCATTTTAAATAAAAACACACAGTCTACTCATGTAAAAACACCCTGATTCCCCGTCTGCAGACCGGTTTGAGAAGGCGATTGGGTCGCATCTGGCCCCCAGGCCTTAGGTTGCCTACCCCTGACCTAGCCTAATCTTGTCTCTTCTGACTGGCAGCTGCTCTCCTCCAGGTAAAGGTCTTTCCCATCACCTGCTGCTTGATCCTCTCAAATCTGAAATGTCAGGGATCTAACTTGGGGCATTCTGCATGCAAGCATGCCCCTCTCTAGAAATGTTGATCCAAATTCTTTGTGTACACCCTCTATGGCTCTGGGTTTGAGACTTCCCGACTACCCCAGGGAATAAGAATCAGGCTGCATCCTTTTCTTGCATCTCTGAACAGCTGGGTATCACGGTGCCTATGCCCTGTGCAAGCTGCCATACACCAGCCTTCCCCAACCCGTTGCCCAGCCAGGATGGCCAATAGGCAAGTGTGATAGGAGCTATAGTCCAAAATACTAGAACATTCCCAATGGGTTGGGGAGAGCTGCCTTAGACCAAGGCACCCCATAGGTCCAACTCAGCAGGAGACTCTTAATCTCAGAGTTGTGGGTTTAAGCCCCACATTGGGCAAAGGATTCCTGCATTTCAGGGGGTTGGAGTAGATGATTCTCAATGATTCCTTCCAGCCCTACAATGCTATGATTGTAGGCCAGTTGTGCTGTAGTGGTTAAGAGTGGTAGATTCGTAATCTGGTGAATCAGGTTCGCGTCTCCGCTCCTCCACATGCAGCTGCTGGGTGACCTTGGGCCAGTCACACTTCTCTGAAGTCTCTCAGCCTCACTCACCTCACAGAGTGTTTGTTGTGGGGGAGGAAGGGAAAGGAGAATGTTAGACGCTTTGAGACTCCTTAGGGTAGTGATAAAGTGGGATATCAAATCCAAACTCCAAACTCTTCTTCTTTCTAGCTCAGTTTTTTCTTTGCAGGTGTTCTGCAGAGTTTCAGATAGGAGTTCTACCACATACCCAACTTGTGATCTTTGGCATGGGAGCCATGTTTTCTTCCACTCAGGCACAGCCCTTCCCTTAACAACTGGAGAGCAAGAAGCAGCTCACTCCTCTCAATTCAGAAAGCAGTAGGTCTGGCTGATGTATGATATCTGCCAAAAGCACGCAGGTGGGAAAGTTGCTTAGTGCAATGGCCTCCCAAGCCATAAAATGAATTTCAAGGGAGGGCCCTACTCTGAGATGGGGATGGGGCAGAAATGTGATTCAGTTCACATTTAAAAGTGAACCTACCTGACTCGTGCTTTTGAAAACATTACTTGAACCAAAACGCTGCCAGCTTTTGAAATATGCACTTCTCTGCATTTTGTAGCGCATTTCTTCAGTCACGTAATGCTTACAAAGATACATATTTTGGTGAAAGCAGCACACAGAAATGCATTGTATCAGGGGAAGTTAGTTGCTTTGCAACAATTACTTTTGCCTGTTGGGTCTGTCACTTCCTTTTTGTTCTGTAACTTGGCTATTATTTGATTGCTTAGCTGCCTCAAGCCTAGGATAAGCCACCTTAGAATAACAAGGTGTATCTGACAAGGAGATGATTTCCATATAGAGGAAACCCTTGTGTGTGAAGAGGTCAAAAGAGATGCCAAACTATGATATTCATCTAATAAAATTGCTTCTCAACACAGCCTCATTTTGCACACGCAATTAGGGAGATTAGAGAGGAAGGGAAGAACAATTATACAAAGCAAGTGTTTTCAATAGAAGTCCGGGATAATTGGCTGCAGAGTGAACATTTCAGAACAAACACATTGCCTTCCTTTGGCTCCAGAGCTCCTGCGCAGGAGAAGATTGCCTGTGTGCTTTGGTAGGTTGGTAAGAACTGAGCTCATTAGACTAAGCTTTTGCCTTTCCTGTAAGTTTCACATAAAATCACCTAATGCAAAACCCTTCCTTTGTGAAAATCAATGGCATCCCCTCTGCGACTTTGAGGAGAGCTCCAGTGCAAAGGGTCAGGATGGGAAAATATCAGAGGAGTCAGATTGGCTCTGTGGCCAATGTGAAACGTTCTGTGACTGAGGTAATTGTGTAATTGGGACTGGATTCCATAGCTTCCATCGGTCCCTTGTGCACTCGTCAAAGGCAAAACAATCACAGACCTTTCCTAGCACTTAATTTAAAAAATAACAATTTCCTCCTAGGAAATTGCATCCCAGCTCATGGGCGGTATTTAGTTTTTACTCAGAGTAGACCCTTTGAAATTAATGTACCTAATTTATCCATGTTCATTAATTTCAGTGGGTCTACCCTGAGTAAAACTTGGTTGAATACCACCCAATGCTTCCATTTTAATTGAATTATCTGTGTGGACCAGGAACACCACAGCACTGATGTGAAATAGCCCCTTTCCCCCTTTAAGTGCTTCAATAAGACTGGATGTTACATGAGGCTGTCTGTCTCTCCTCCTCCTCTCCCTGATAAAGTGTAGTAAAGAGAAATATGTGGTGAGGACTTACTGTGCTCTTATTTTCAACACACACACACACACACACACCGAGCATAAACCAACGAAGTGGAGGAGGCGGGGGATTTCAGAGATGACATCGCATCACATGTTTTGATTTGCTGCGAGGAGGAGTAGATGGAGAGCTGCTGTTTTCAATGACATCAGCATAGTTCTCCAAATTCTAGATGCAGCCGAAGGCTGTAGCTGCATACACGTACTATGGAATACACCATTGGACTCAGTGGGGTTTATTTCTCAGCAAAGTGCTTCAGGTTGCATTGCATGCCCTGTCCCAGACTGTAGGTCTGGGAGGAAGATACAGATGCAAAGGACAAAGAGTAAGATGCACGTTGAAAAATGTGCATTTTTGCTGTTTGAGAGTCTCTGTTGTAAGGTTTGTATGTACATCAGCAATCTGTGTTGTGGGAGCAGGGAAAGCACTTAGAAATGCATCATCTTAGACAAGAAGAGTGCCAGTGTTCTGCGTTAACCAGACTTGGCATTTGCATTATGCTATGGATGTTTAAACTCCGCAACACAAAGCAGCTGTCTGTTCCACAGCAAAACGTATCATTTCATAGTTGATTCAGTGTGGAGCAAGAATACTGTTTCCCATTCAAGATTTGCTTTTGGCTAGACAATTGAACACCCACCTTAAATGTCTCAACAGCAACTATCCACAGTGGCTACCTTCTCTCTGGGTCCCAGTTACCACAGGTGGGGAGAGTGTTGTTGCACTCAGATCCTGCTTGCCGGCACCTGGCTGGCCAATGGGAGAAACAGGAGGCTGGCTAGATGGACCAGCGGCCTGATCCAGCAGGCTCTCCTTATGTTCTTTTGCCATCAAACTACAATGCAGACTATTCAAAGCAAAGCAAATTGAGTGTGTAATGGTGACTTATATTCAGCTGTTTGCAGGTGGGTGGGTGGGTGGGAGGTGTTGTTCCATAGTTTCCCCCCTAAATGTTTTTGGTTTTTTTTGGTATTTCTCCAAATCTTGATGCTTCTGGACCCCTGCTGATACCTCCCTCTTGTGCATGGGCGGTTCTCTTTTGGCTACATAAGGATAACGGAGTTGGCTATGTAATATTATTGATAGTGATACATAATCATGGCCTGGTTCCAGCTTGTCACCAGTGCTGTAAGAGCTCATGTGGTGGAGGAAAAGGCACCCCATGCAGCGAAGTTGTGTTATGTTTACTCCTTGTTGATTTCTACCCTCTTCTTCTTCTTCTTTTTTTTGAGAGGGAAGTCTATTAATTGGCGTTTCTTTGCAATGTGCATGCTTACCCAGCCCTGCACCACAGGAACTCTGTTCCAACAGATGACAGCTGAGAACATAAGCATCCTATCTCCCACTGCTTCTCCACATCAAACTGACCCTTCCCAAAGTTGTTCTGTCTCCATAGAGGGGCTGCTACGAGTTTGGGATTAATATGCCCTAAGTCATGAGATGATCATGCAGCTGTTTCTCTAATCACATCAACACCTGCCTGTCTGCCTTGTCCCCCTCAAAGTAGCTCATAGAGAACGAGTGGGAACCTGTGGCCCTCCAGATGTTGTTGGTCTCCAATGCCCATCAGCCTCAGCTAACAGGGCCATTGAACAGGGATGATGGGAGTTGGAGTCCAACAACATCTGGAGGGCCAGATGTGCCCCATTATACAGGATTCCCAGGGGTCTCCCCTTCAGGTATTGGTCAGACCAATAGATGCTTAGTTTCAGGTACAGAAGGGTATCAAGTGCACTGGAGAGATCTTTGGCCCCATAGGCTATTGGTGCAAAAGCAGAATGCTTCAGTGTTTGGCTATGGCTTCCCCAATTTTTAAAGGTCAGTAGTACAATTCTGCTGATTGGCAAAACAAAGGATTCCAAAATACTTTTAAAACAGGCTTCCTCAACCTCAGCCCTACAGATGTTTTGAGACTACAATTCCCAGCATCCCTGACCACTGGTCCTGCTAGCTAGGGATCATGGGAGTTGTAGGCCAAAAACAGCTGGAGGAAGCCTGTTTTAAAATGTTAGCTGCAAGTCCTTTTCCACTTTGCAGAAACTTGGTATCCAAGCGATAGGAAAGCAATCACCCAGTGATCTCTGTGGTGTAAAATATATTTACTGTGAAGTAAAATATATGACATTTTTTTGATGCACAGTCTCAGAGTTTATTCTCAGAAAGAATGCGCAGAAGTAAGAGGAGTGCTCTGTTACCAACAAGAAACAAGGTTGAAGTCTCCGTGGATTTGAATTCTGGAAAAGGATGGGCAGGCAAACCAGATTGAGCCTAGACAATAATTAATCTAATGGTTGAGGGTGAAACTTCTGAACATTTTCTCTCCCAAAGCTGGTAGGTCCATATTCTTATTGCCTTATATATATGTACATGCATATTTCCCCCCTTTCCTGTCTTCAGTTTAAGTGCCAGGCAGAACTAATACAGCTTTAATACACTATGCAGTAAACGCACACCTAATTTAAAATAATTAGATAATAAAAGCTGGGAATTTTAACTGAAAAGCATAAAAATGTTAGTGCTGAAATCTGCACTCTGCTCCTACGGAATGGATAGAACATTTGGCATTCTATCCATAAGAATACTAACTTCAAATATATGCCCAGCTGCTTTTACCTTCTTCTAAATATTGCATCCAAGCAGTTTCTTAACAGGGAAATATGTGAAGACATTTTGTTGAAACTGGAAGATGGAAGACACAACCCTTTTAGAATATTACAACATAAAACAATGAAATCTCATTGCAGTTGTAAAGGGAGGCGGGGAAGCATCTGTAGGAGTGAAATTTGAGCATCCAAGAACAAAAGGCTTTACAAATTACCATAACCTTTGAAACAAACATGATTGTCAGGCGGGAACCTCTGTGACCTTGCTGTCACTCAGTGTGGTTTTGAGCACACTATGTGAACCTTGATGAAAACATCGCTGTGCATCAATCCTGAAGTTGTCATATTGTACATATCGCTTGTAGGGGTTGCAAGGAAAAAGTCAGGCAGGAACCTGTGCAACATAGGAGAGATGCATCCAGGAAAATTCATTCTTTTATTGCATACATTTTGGCTGATAAACTGGAAGGAATGTGAGCTTTTGAGCCTCAGAACAAATGGAAAGCAGGTGATACAGCTCATTATAGCAACATGAATCAGAGCTTCTAAGCAAATGCAGTTCATCAACAGCACACATTTTAGTTAGATAATATTTCAGGAAAGAGACTCATGGCGCATCAAAGATCTGTCTGACGTGGCTTAAAAACAACTTCAATCTTATCTCCTAACTCACTGGAGCAGCAGCTTGCAGGATTGAATAGGGGGTCTCAGTGCACCCACACAATGTTTTAATTCAGCCCCAGACTCTCTGTCAATGCAGCCATATATGTTGGCCCATAGAATGGCAGCCGTGTTAGGGACAGGAGAATGGCTCAAGTGGTCATTGCAACAGAATATCCTGGCAGGCCAGCGTAAGGGATGCATATGTCAGCTCTGATCTGCTACACTCCGTCTTTTCTCAGAGTGGCTATCTAGAAAAACTACAATCTGGGGAGGTGTTAAAGCATTTGCATGACAGGTCACATGACTCCCCTGACCCCACATCCTTCAGTTTGTGATGTCCTTACACTGACGACCATTTTCAAAATGTTCAGAGGAAATGTATTGGACATGAAGATGCCAAGAAGTATTTGAAATTTATTTGTGGCATCAACTCCAAATTTGTGCTCGGACAAGCTTGTTCCGGGATGATATCTACTTAGGCCATTTTATTACTCTTGGCAGAATTTTTAAAAATATAAAACATCAAGCCATTTAATAAAATTAAAGTTCAAAGTACCCCAGAGACTGGAACCTCTTAAAATTGTCCTGGCTTTAATGTAAGAGGCCATAATTACATATGAACAAGAAGGAAGAATATGGCCTACAGCTTCATTGGCCTAAATTAATCTAATCTTGAATAATTTTCTGCACTTTGAAATGCATTTTTTGTGGGTGGAGATTGGGGGCACTGGATCCTGGGGAGGGTGCCCTTTTGGGGCCCCCTATATTTTTGGGGTAGGGGTCAGCCTTCCCCCATCCTAAAAGTGCAGTGGATCCTTCTCCTTCACTGCCTCCTCCTGCCGTGGGTCAAAGCAGCCTGCCCCTGGTGGCGGCACCAAGGAGGTGGCGCCCTCGCACATTGAGCCATGTGGCCACTGCATTTGGCTCCGCCCCATCTCCTCCTGATGAAACGTGCATGATGTTGAGCCCCCAATCACCCTCACAAGCTGACACCTCTGGTGGCAATGTTTAGTTACCTTCCATCACTGGATATATATACAGTGGGACCTCTGGTTACGTACAAAGTTCTTAACCCAAGGTACTATTTCTGGGTTAGCGGAGTCTGTAACCTGAAGCGTATGTAACCTGAAGCATCTGTAACCCGAGGTACCACTGTATAGGCAATTCAGTGACAGATCTGGGCATAAAAGAACAGTGTGCATGAAGCTAGGACAGGTACAATTGTAGTATAGAGGCTAGAGAGTTGGAATAGAATGCAGGAGGCCTTTGAATAGGCTAGCTAGCCCATGAAGCTCACCTTGGCCCATCATGACCCCTAAGTCTAACCTAAATAAAATGGGTGGGGGGAACCATAATTCCAACCCTGAACTCTTTGGAGTACCAGCAGGATGCAAATGAAATTTACCACCACATTTCTCGCCTGAAAAACATGGGCACAGGCATGGAAGAGACCTATTTTGCTATTGTGCTGCTCTTTTCCATCTTAAGTTACGTTGGAGCAAGATAATTTCTCAATGCATGTTGTTGCCACCCACCCTTTTAAAAGTCTGGGTGTTTAAAGAGTGTGGTTTCAGGGTTTTTGTAGGATAGCTTTTCAAAAGGAAACGGCAAAATAAGGAGTAACCATCCAAGTAGCCACACACAATGTATACATACAAGATTTGGATTATGAATTAATTCGGATTAGGGTAGATACTTCTACTTTATGTTTCCCAGTAATGAAATTTCTGAAATACAATGTGGGGGGTGGGGGGTGGGTGGGGTAGGGATGAAAGAAGGAGAAAGCCTTTCACACAGCAGTTTCAATATTAACATCCAGCTCGCCATAGACATGTCGGAGAGCATCGCAATTCAAACTTGCAATCAGCTTTCGGGGGCCGGACCGCTTTGGAACACATTTTTCTTCCCAGGTCAAGGTTGAATTCCTTGGAACTTCTCTGCAGCGAGAAAGAATAGTGTAAACATGGTGGTAGATGGGCCATAAATCTGAACTGTAATACATGAGTAAGTATCTTGGTGATAGAAAAGATAACCTATGTTTTAAAGAAATGACCTATCCCAAGAGGGGTTTTTTTTGTCCTAAAGGGGAGGGGATACATCAGAATACCCCTAGAAAATTCACAGCTGTCATTCAGAGGCAAAGTGGACAACTCAAAGAGAATTGTTTAAAGTTAACTGAGAGGCAGTGTGGTATGGTGATGAGAGTGTTGACACCAGGGTTCAGCCATCAAGCTTGTAGGGTCATTTTGGGCCAGTCCCTGTCCCTTAGCCGAACCTACCTCTCAGGGTTGTTTTGTGGATAAATGAAGATGGGGCAAATCCATTCCTTGAAGAAGAGTGTGCTATCTGTTATGTCACTTAATTATAAGCAATTCTGAAAAGGTGTTTTCTCTAACACTGACTCTGTGCTTTGGGAGGGGGGAAACCACCCTTCAAATATCTCAACCCTAGCAAGATGACAAAAAAATAACCTGGTCAGTATTACATAAAAGTGTCCCCCCAGAATATCATTTTGCAGCGAAAATAATAATATGTTATAGAAGACTAGAGGGTGCACTTCCAACAGGACATTGTCCGGAGATAATTTTTAAAAACCCTGCGATATATCCCAAAGGATTATTTTAATTTTAATTTTTTTGGCTAATGGAATAAAACTTCACTAATTCCATTTGCCCGGAGTAACCTTAGTGATGGATGATTCTCAGTAATGTGCTAAGCCATCAACATTGACTGGTCATTTATCATCTTCTATCCACAAAAACAAATGGGATTATTATTTAAATAATCTGCTACGATTTGTTTTCTCCAAGTATAACTTGAAGCTTCTATCCAAGCCAAATGAGAACTCAATCAGCACTATGTGTTATTATGCAAGCCCAAGAACCCCAGCTTTTAGAGTGGTACTTCTTTTTCTCAAAGGCAGCTTCTAGTTCTCTTGGTTTCAGAGAAGATTTTGAAATTGCCCAAATCCAGAAACCTACCGGAACTATTCATTTATTGTTAAAATAAAAATCTGATGAGTGCAAAAAACAAGACTTGCCCATCAAGTCCGTCAAATCACTATGAAAGAAAACCATCATAGCATTTATATAGCAGCCTTTATAGCAGTCAGACCACTTTATAAACATTGTTAGCAGCCTTCGCTTGTAAGGCAAATTAGTATGACTATCTTCATACTAAAGATGGTGGGGGAAAGACCAAGAGATACTAGTTTTCCAAGCGGCTTCATGAGTTAGGTTGCAATCCTAACCCCACTAACCTGGAACTAAGCCCTACTGAATTCAATAGGATTTATTTTTGAATTGACATGATCAGGATTGTGCTGTGCACTTCCTGGATCACAGTTCACACTTTTAGACTGCAAGCCTAACCACGTCTGCTCAGAAGTAAGATCTGTTGAATTCAATGGTGTTTACTCCCAGATAAATGCAGTTAGGATTGCAATCTTAGATTACCTCAGGGAGATACTATGACAGTGTTATGTTTTATATTGCACCAGCATGCATTGCGTCACTGTAAGTCAGGCATGTCCAAAGTCTGTTTCGGGGGCCTAATCCAGCCTGCCGGTCAGTTTAATCCGGCCCCTGGCAGTTTATTTCCTGTAGTAAAATCCCAAAAAAAGCTCAACAACTCTCTGGTCGGCCCTTTGGTAGGTCCTCACGCATGTTCACTTCATCAAATCAGGCCCTCTTTGAAAAACGTTTGGACCAACCTGCTGTAAGTGTTCATATTCCTGTGAAAACGCAGGTTGGGCAGCCAATGCTATAACCACAGATTTCTTACCTAAACAGCTTTGCGGTTGGTTTCAGTAGACCAGGCCCATCAAGACGGACCCAGACATCAGTGAGTTTCTGTTTCAGTGGGTTGGCAAATTCCACTATCACTGCCATTTCCTTGCCAACTACCTTTTCCCCAGGAACCTGTGGAAAGGATGCAAATCAAAAATCAGATGAACTTAAATATGTAAACAAGTATATATTAATGTATATTTAACATGAATGGTCGTTTGTGTTGCATTTGATCCAACCAAATGGCTCATTTTGGCTTTCATGAAAACGTCTATGTGGTAGAGGAGGAGGAGGAGGAAGATTGCTATTGGACTTCCAAGCACAGGATGATAACCCTTAGACCTCACCCTGGCAATACCTCCTGTGGTCTGGCGAGTCTTTTGTCTGACAGGGACAGAAGGAATTAGCACTTTTGAAATAAAAAGGGAAGAAAGAAAAATGCTGTCACGCTGCACAATGCATAATTCATGGCAACATCTGTGGTATGTCACATTTATCTTAGCACATGAGAATAAGTCAGTTCAGCCTATGCTTGTTACGGCTTTATGAATTATATTAAACCTTCATTTCTTCCACCCTGGTCTTTTTTCTCTTTCTTTTTTTTTAAAGAGAGGGATCATGTTCTCTCAGTTGAATCAGACGGCAAGCTGCTCCACGGAAGGAACCAATTTGAGTTTGTATTCAGAATTTCTTACCTCTCCTCCCCTCATACTCAGATACACATGATACTCTTTTGACAGAAACCAGGGGTGTCAGGTTTCTTTTCTCCGCTAACCATTGATTCCTTGCCCTCGTGCTTGAAGAAGACTTCCAGAAAGCAAAGGAAGTGCAGTAATGATGGGTAACAAAGCTGGCCAGGTAAGTCCAATGGTGTGTTTATTTGGATTTTGCTTTCCATTCAGCAAGTTTACTATTCCTACTTCACAGCAGAAGGGGAGACCTGAGCAATCTAGGAGGCTTAACCCAGGGAAGATGATATATGCTGTTCAACTTTGGCCATAAATAAATAAATAAATAAATAAATAAATAAATAAATAAATAAATAAATAAATAAATAAATAAATAAATAAAAGGATTATACATTTTTAAAATGTGGTTACTGAAGATACAAGCTCAAAAGCAAAGTTTATTTGACTTATTGGCTTCCTCTGCAAAATGCTCGGAAAAGACACACTATATCATTTGAGGACACTGCCAGTCAACATTTGTCCAGGCTAATTAAATACACAATGGCTGCGGCTGGAGGAGAGTTTTGAACCAACCTTGGTGTTTGATGAGAAGAAGCCCTTTCCCATCAAACTTCCAAGATTTGCTGAGCTTGTATTTGTGGAACATAGTGTGCTTCTTTTGGTGCATGCATACTTCTCATAGCCTGTACGACTGTTGCCTGAAAACGTGCTATAGTCACTCTGGCGTGCGCCCTCAAGCTACAGTTGAGGAACTTGTGTGTTTTTCCAGATGTTGCTGGAGGACCCCTCCCATTATTCCTGACTGTTGGCCATGCTGGCTGGGACTAAAGGGAGTCAACAACATCTGGAGGGTCCATAGGTTACCAAACCAAAGTATTGCCATGTATGAGGCCACCACTTTGCTGAAGTGGATCCAGGTCTGTTCAGTGCCTGGATGGGTGATTACCTGGTAACCACTTGGACCCCATCTTGGGTTCCATTATGCAAGCAAGACAGGATATGCAACCAAAATGAATAATATATTCCCTATCAGATTCTGGAGCTTCCTTAACCATCTCACTTTATCTTCTAGTACTGTATACCAAGCCTCAATGGGCAGATGAACCAAGACTCAGAATAAATCTGGAATCAGAACAGCAGCACTGGTCTCTTTGCTGGGGATGGGTGAATCTGTCAATTCTGATTTCTTCCAAGTTTCTCATTTTTTCCATTCTTAAAGTCAGTTATTCACATTGCCACATCAATTTCTGAATATATATTTTTTAAATAAGTCCTCATGAAAATCCACCGGCAGTTTCGTGCAAACCTCTCCAGATAGACACATATCCCCCCAAACATAATGCGTTTCTGTATGCTATTTTCACCAGTATATTTTCATGAAGACATTGTTGGGAATCTGCATACGTGCAGCTACACACACAGAGTCAATTAGAGTTTGGCCGACAGCCAGGGCAATGTGAAGGAGTAAGTCTGCCTGGTGATACAGAGGCATGGAGACAGCTCCATGATTGGTCAAGCTCTCTCACGGGAATAATGATTAATGGCCTACTAACTGGAATGTGTGTTAGTACAAGTTCGAGTTCAGGAGTTGTGAGTCGTGTATGAGAGAGCTAGCTAAAAATCTGTGTTCTGTTCTGTTCCTGTATATAGTCCACTGTATATAATAAACACCTAACTACAAGTTCCTGGTTCCTGCTTCGTCCATCCTGTCTGCAGCCAAGTTGCCAATTGCTTTCATGAACTCTGCGTTTACTCTGCTAGGTCTGGCTAAGGTCCTGCAACTACAGTGGTACCTCGGGTTACACATGCTTCAGGTTACATACGCTTCAGATTACACACTCAGCTAACCCAGAAATAGTGCTTCAGGTTAAGAACTTTGCTTCAGGATAAGAACAGAAATCGTGCTCCGGCGGCGCAACAGCAGCAGGAGGCCCCATTAGCTAAAGTGGTGCTTCAGGTTAAGTACGGACCTCCGGAACAAATTAAGTACTTAACCCGAGGTACCACTGTAGTCAGAAAGTTGCGAAACACCAATAGGTTTTGCCAATAGACTTTACCCAAGGATATGCATTTTTATACAGGTTAGTTGGCTGGAGGACTGCATTGCGAAATCTGGAGCATTTTGAAGGACAACTGTGTTTTGGGTTCATGTATTGTTTCAGAACTCCTGCCAACCTAGCAGTTTGAAAGCACGTCAAAGTGCAAGTAGATAAATAGGTACCACTCCAGTGGGAAGTTAAACGCCGTTTCTGTGGGCTGCTCTGGTTCACCAGAAGTGGCTTAGTCATGCTGGCCACATGACCCGGAAGCTGTACGCCAGCTCCCTTGGTCAATAAAGCAAGATGAGCGCCGCAACCCCAGAGTCAGTCACAACTGGACCTAATGGTCAGGGGTCCCTTTACCTTTACTTATTGTTTCAGAAAGCGCAAATTAGCTAGGTTGTCCTTTTAAAAATGTGTCCTGAATCAAATCGATGCCCGTCCTCCTCAACCTGCTGCCATCCCTGAAACTGACCTTAAGGAGCAGCTGGGGTATTTTCAACACAGTGCTCTTCTGCCTGGCCAGGATCTTCTCTGTTTCTTTGACGCGGGCTGTGACAAAGAAATGCAGGGAGGCTTGCTCCAGCAACTGGCTCATGTACTCGCTCGACTTGATTAGCACCTCGACAGTTTGAGCTGACAAGAGGAACAAACAAACAGAGAAAACACAACTGAAGCCTGAAAGCAATATAGTTGCCAGTTATTACTTCCAGTCCTGCTGATGTCGTATTACCCATAGGCCATCAGATGCAATAAAGATGCTGCTCACAGGGAGGGTCAAAGCTTTCAAAGGCACAAGGAAGCTTCCAGTTGTAGAACTGCTGGATTGTTTGCTGTGATCTAAACACAGCAGTGACATGGGGGGGGGGATACAATGTAAATTTAGATCATTTTTTAACCCATGAAAATAAATCCATTTCTGCAGCTAGGAGTGTCGGTAATAGGAAGTTAGCCCCTGACGCAGAAGGCATTTCATTGGAGAGGCACTTTCCCCTTGTGTAAGGATGGGTCAAACTGGCAATTTCGGTTTCTGTTCTCAAGTTCCGTTTTCCACATTTCCACACCAGTTTGCGATTTCCTTCCCTTTCCCTTTTTTAAAAAGGTCATCGTGAAAACCCATCAGCATTTTAGTGTGAGTTTCTTCCAATGGACACATTTTTCTATGCAATTTTGCCTAGTCTGCACATTTTTGAAAAGCAGCTTCTACTAATTTTTTAATTTTTTTGCTGTTTGCACTATACATGCATTTATGTGTACACTTTATCCCAGTACGTGAATTTTTGCACACACTGCTTGACCCAAGAACCGCACTGCAAAATTCTGAGAATCGCATGTTTTTGGTTTGCGTACTCTTTCCTAAAGTGTAAGTTAAGTAGTTTCACCCTTAAACGTGAACTTAATTGACTTTCTCCCCCATCCATACTCTTGTGAGGTTTGAATCCCTATAATAGAAGGGGTTTTTTTTTTTTGTTTTTAGACATGCGTCTCCTAGGATGATAATAGGATAGGATTTTTTTCCAGAGTTGCAGAGCTGGTCAGCAGCCACAAAGAGCAGAACTGTGCTTCTGACCTCTAGCTACATTTCCAGATGTAACAAAAATCCTAACCCTTCACACTGAGGCTGCCATGTGAAAAAGATGTGCTGATTCTCCCTCTTTGTTCCACCCACATCAAAATGGAGCCCCTGCTTTCATTCTTATCACTATTCCCAGGCAACCATCTGACCTAGATTTCCGAGACCTGTCAGGAGCTGTTTGATGTGGCCCCTCTGCTGCAAAGGAATTACACAATACCCCTCTAAGTCTTAACCTTAGATGAAACTTAGAAATAGTCATGTCTAACACTCCCTGCTTCCACCAAAAAAAAAGGGGGGGGAGGCATGAGCGAATCTTATATTTTCACACTATGGAAAAGATTGAGTGGGAGAAACATTTCAAGATAAAACCAACAGGGAGTCTCGTGAAACCTTGAAGATTAACAAAGTTATTGTGGCATAAGATTTTGTAGGCTACATATTATGCCAAAACAAATCTGTCCATTTTTAAGGTGGCTACTAGCCTCTTTTATTGTTTTTTGGCACAACAGACTCGGAAGAATAGACCTCTGGAAGTCTGAGAAGAAGATTGCAAACCTAACCATCCTAAGAAGTTGTTAAGTATAATTGATTTAATTCACAAAGAAAGAAAAGGTATGTGTATTAATGAAGGTTTAAAATGAAAAATGGCTAAATGTGTATTGCTAATATTGGGGTTCTTCCCACGATTGTTTTCTAATGGATTCTGAGCTCCTTAATGGGTTAATGAATAACTGTGGATAGTTTTCTATTATTCTAAACTGTTAGATCAGGTGACAAAGGTATTAAGTTGCAAATTCACCAACTTGAAAGGGTGGTGTTTGATAGTATTTCTCTGGGGACAGAGAATGTTGTTGTTGTTGTTTAGTCATTTAGTTGTGTCCGACTCTTCGTGACCCCATGGACCAGAGCACGCCAGGCACTTCTGTCTTCCACTGCCTCCCGCAGTTTGGTCAAATTCATGTTGGTAGCTTCGAGAACACTGTCCAACCATCTTGTCCTCTGTCGATCACTGCCTTGTTGTGGCAAAGGGGCTTGAATAACTCAGAGAAGCTATGAGCTATGCCATGCGGGGCCACCCAAGATGGACAGGTCATAGTGGAGAGTTTTGACTAAACGTGATCCACCTGGAGCAGGAACTGGCAAGCCACTCCAGTATCCCTGCCAAGAAAACTCCATGGACAAAGACAACAGGGACAGAGAATAAAAGGATGCAAATGAAGGGAGAATAAACAGCCAAAGGCCAATGGAGGCTGGAATGCAGGCTGTGGAAAGAGAGAGGGAGAGGGAAGGAAGGAGGGAGGGAGGGAGGGAGGGAGGGAGAGAGAGAGAGAGAGAGAGAGAGAGAGAGAGAGAGAGAACTTTGCTTATACAGTGGTACCTCACGTTACATACGCTTCAGGTTACAGACTCCGCTAACCCAGAAATAGTGCTTCAGGTTAAGAACTTTGCTTCAGGATGAGAACAGAAATCGTGCTCCAGCGGCGCAGCAGCAGCAGGAGGCCCCATTAGCTAAAGTGGTGCTTCAGGTTAAGAACAGTTTCAGGTTAAGAACAGACCTCCGGAACGAATTAAGTACTTAACCCGAGGTACCACTGTAGGTCTGTTTGGATTATTTTATATTTTCTAAGATGCCGAGCCTGTGCTAGACAGCACAAGACATTGTATGGATATTTTGTGATGTATCTTTGATGCTTATGTTTTGTTTTTTGAAGAGTTCTGCCAGTAAAAGTTTGAATATTATTTTTATGGAGCTGGAGAACGATTCAATCCCAAAAGGAGTCAGTTCTTATGCTTCCAGTTGCTTCAAACTGCACAATATTAATATCTGCAACAGAAGTATGCCATACTGAAGTGGCAGCAAATACAATACAGACCACATAGGACTGTACATGTAGAGGAGACTCGGAGTGTGACCAGGAAGTTGCTAGTTCTGCTTAGGACTGGGAAAGCAAAGCCAGGAGAGACAACAAGTGTCCTCAAATGGAGTGCCATTTCAGATAATAATAATAATAATAATAATAATAATAATAATAATAATAATAATAATAATAATAATAATAATTTATTTATACCCCGCCCATCTAGCTGGGTTTCCCCAGCCACTCTGGGCGGCTTCCAACAGAATATTAAAATACAATAACCTATTAAACATTAAAAGCTTCCCTAAACAGAACTGCCTTCAGATGTCTTCTAACAGTCTGGTAGTTGTTTTTCTCTTTGACATCTGGTGGGAGGGCATTCCACAGGGCGGGCGCCACAACCGAGAAGACCCTCTGCCTGGTTCCCTGTAACTTGACTTCTCGCAGCGAGGGAACCGCCAGAAGGCCCTGTCTGAGACTGGCCAAAGAGCTTCCATTGAGAGAGGGGCAAGATTCTTAGCAACTTTTAAAGGGCTGCTTTCAGTGGTAATTTTTTTAAAACAGCCATATATTTTTAAAGAATAATTGTTAGGTTTTCTTCTGTGTTTTATATATCTCACAATAGCTAACAATCATATTGATACTGGTCAAAGAGTCACTTTTAACCCAGGGAAACCTCAAACTCCACAAGGCCATTTCATAACGTACAGTCTGAGAGTTGCCAGAAAAAAACATAGGCATTCCTGACAAAGACTCCCTTGTGGGGAAACAAAGTGAATGACCTCCCCCCCTTCTCTCCTGAGCAGTGCCTGTGTGCCTACTGTCCTTTAAAAAGCTAAATTTAGCTGAACAGAACTGATAGCCCCTTTGAAGACATTTGAAGTATTCAGATTCTTAAACTTGATTTCCACCTACACAATGCCTTTCATCATGATTTGGAAGACCATGTGCGCAGTTTCTGTTTGAAAACGTGCTTTGCTCCTTTCTTTCCATAACAGCACTTATCATCGTGTGTGTGTGTGTGTGTGTGTGTGTGTGACTGTACCCAAATGCACATAGATCACTGTAGGGTTCCTCTTCATTTGTACCTTATCAAAAAGTCTGGCCAACATGTAACAAGACGGGTTGTTCAACTCTGCCTTCCATGCATAGGCTATGCATGTGGGTAAGTTGTAGGAGCAATCCAAGCCATTGGCTTTCAGGAACCTCTGCCTCTATGCAAAGAAATGTTTTGTGTGAACTGATACCTATTGTCAGGGACCATGCTGAGGAGGAATTGCACTGAGGAATAATGGTGGGAGCCGCCCTTCCCCCTGACCCTGAATCTTCCCAGGAGCAGGAGGACAGTATAGATTTGGAACAGTGGTTTGCAAAGGGGCATAGTTCAGAAGGCAGAAGCTGGGAAATACTGGATGGGGAACAGTTAGGAGAAGAAACACGGGAAGAGAGTGGGTTAACAGATTCACAGTCTCTGGACAGCATTCCTCCCCCCCCCTCACAATCCCCAAGGACACAGAGAGCTCAGAGAATGTCAGAACAGAAAGCGCAGAAGCTACAAACTCAGATTACAAAATGCAGGAGTGACGCAGATTAATAGGGATGGAGGGGGGGTAAGCCTTAATTGGGAGCACCGCCATTCTAGGGAGACGCTTTCTTTTGTCTCTCACTGTGATTATTAAAGAAACTAACTGGTAACACTTTCCTTTCGTTTGATCTGCTTATTTACTGCCACAGAGGAGGAAGCCGATCCCCCAAAGCCTGACACCTCTGCAAGGCCTTGTGGATGTGAGTACATCCAACCCATGTGATTTCATCATGATTTTAAGGCTCACTCCCTCAACCCATTCAGAGGTGCACAACTCTGGGGACATCCCCACAATAGCCTGCAATCCCCAGTGTCTTTGCTACTTTTCAAAATAATAATAATAATAATAATAATAATAATAATAATAATAATAATATTGCAGCAGGTCCCCCATAGGTCACCACAGAGGCACTCCACTACATCAGAAGGCAGAAGGCAAACTTAGATGTAGGTTAGCACTGACGTGCATCAGGTTTTTTTAATGTATTAAAAAACTGGGAATCGTGGCATGGAGGAGAGAACACAGAGTGGAAACCCAGCTGCCTTAGCTGCCATGATCCAGGAGAAGTGGCGGTAGCCGAACTGAGGAGGAGGAGGGCAGAAGACACAGAGAGATGCAGGCAGCATAAAACCTGGAATGAATGGACCTGCAGCTTCTGCCTGTGTCTGGAAGTGGCAGTGGGATGCTTGGCTCCAGTAGTGGCTGTAAGAATCCTCCTCCCTGCTGCTGCAGCCAATCACCCCAACACTGCTTCCAGAGAAAGACGGAGGCAGATCCATTCTAGCCTTTTTTTTCTGCCTGCATCTGTCTCGGTCTCGTGGCTCTGTCTCCATCTGAGCTCCACCTTCCGTGGAGAAAGATCTGTCTGGGTGAGAGGCTGCTTTTGTGGCAGGAAGATGAAGAAACCTTAAACTGTTTGGGTCAGTTTGGATCAGCTCATTAACTGATTAAAGATTAAAGCGGCTGAGTTTGTTGTTTGAGGAATAAAAATAATGTCCCTTGTGTACAAGTATGTAGGGTGCACACGCTAATGAAATGTGCTGTTCATGCCTATGGCAGGTCAGGCTGCATGACACATACAGTTCTATTCTTCAATGCGTTACTATTACTCCTTGCCTGCCTTGTACCAGCATCTGAGGCACTCTGTCTAATGGTAGGGCTGGCCTTATACCAGATGAAGACTGTTCCATTCTAACTGGCTTTTGTGTAATTCTGTCTCTACTGTTTGCTGCTGCTTCCCTTCTGTTGCTGCTAATCCTGAGCTTTTTAAAACCCTTTAATTAAATTGAATTTTTACATGTTGTCAATATATTAAGTATTTCATTATACAGAGCATACGTATTATATTACAGTTGCTGTAAGATGCTTTGAACATTTTAAATACATAAAACATTTTCCTTTGGTTTCTTGCATCATGTTCTACTGTGAGCCTTGAAAAAAGGGGTGGAGCTATATGTTTTAATTAATGACACACCATTAAAATGCAGAAACATATTCTTGCCTTACCTTTCATGGGTTCCAGTTTCACATCAAAACTGTGGTTCTTGAATTCAGCCTTTGGGACTCCAGTATAGAACACAATGTTGCCAGAAAGGTAAGATGTAGCAGTGTACAGATTTGGGGTGTTGTTTCGAAAAGTAATGTTAACAGTGATGTCACTGCCAATTGTTGAGTCTTCCACTGAAAAGTCCATGTCAACCTCCGCGGTAGACACAACATCCTGGGTGTGAGATTTTTTAACACCATACATCAGGGCAGTCTCCAGGGCCAGTCGTTCTTCATCTGTGCCTGCAAAACAAATGGAAAATAGGTTTTTTTAAAAAACATGTGAATCACTGGTCATGTTCCCACATCATGCTCAACCATGAGCAATAAAGAACCACAGTGAACTCATGTGCTCTCCTTCTCCCTGGGAGAAGTGTTTCTCTTTCCTTTAACCGCAGTTTGCCGTGCCATTTGGTATGGTAAACTGTGGTTAGCACTAAACTCGAGTTAATTATAAACAAGCCCAACTTCAAATTATAGTTTCTGAAGCTGGCTTGTTGAAACGAAACTTAGTTCAGTTTAGCTACAGTTACAGATCCAGACGATGTGGCGAACTATGGTTAACTAAAAATGGCAGCCAACGTTCTCAAACTCCTCTTATCACTCAAAGCATATTTATATGGTCTACAAAATCTAAGGATGAAAAATGCCAGAGGCAATGGAGAAAGAAGAGGGAGAGACATGAGGATAATAGGAGATAGATATGTTGAAGTACAGTGATATAAATATAGTTTTTTAAAGTTAGGATCAAAGACTTAAAGTGAAGATTCACAGAAGAGCTAGGCACCATGTAAGTGGGTTAGAAAGGGGTTTTAAGCAAAAAGGGGCATCAAACTCAGCTGTTGGTGGGCCATAGGCTAAATCTGGCCCTTGCTGGAAGAAACATACCTGACAGTTGTTCAGGTGCCTCATCAGAGTCAGCAGCGTCTTAGCATGTCAGACTAAATATTGGGAGTTCCAGGTTCAAATCACTAGGTCTCTTTGGGCCAGTTCTGGTGTCTCAGCAGGCTCAGAAAATTATAAGCCTGCTAAGATATGAACTAGCCTTGTGGGTGTGCATGCCATCCCTCTGTTCTTTTCTTTGCATGAGCATGCAAACAAACCAACAAACCAACAAACCAACAAACAAACCTGGAACTCTCCAATTAGCAATAGTTTCCTGTTTCATTGTACCTGGAAACTGTAGTTAACAACTTTGGACTATCAAGGCAGCTTCTGAACCACAGCTTTCTGGTTCAGATTAATCAGATGAACTCGCTAGTTGAAGAGTTCCTTGTTTATTTGCTCTTGGCAAAAGAGGAGCTCAAGGGCTGGATGAACACCCATAAGACTTGCTCATATCCCAGCTTATTAAGCTGTGGTGCTATTGTCCGAATGTAATCACTGAGGAAAGTTGCTTTGAAGGGACAATAGGTGGCGGGGGGGAGGGGGGAGTTGCTTTGTGGATCTGTGGACTGATATAAATGAAACTTCATTCAGGTAATTATTGAGTTTTGCCGTGAAATTACCTTCTTTGAATTTGTAGAGCTCAGTAATGTCCCTCACTTTATCCCCGCCCTCTTCTTTGGTCACGATTAATTTCCCAATTTGGGTCTTGTCAACATGTTGAACCACCTTAGTTCCATTTTTCATTGCTTTTGAGTATACAACATCACTGTTCACCTAAAAACGAAGCAAAGGCAGAGCGTGAAGCCATCTGCTGGCTATCTCATGAGTCAGTTGATCATTAATTCCCAAACTATGGGCCATTAAAGAACAACAACTGTGCCACAGGAAATAGATTGATTACAAATGTATAAAGACTTCCATGAGCCCAAAGCATAAATTTGCAGGGGAGGCTGCCTGATGGGTCACTTCATGAATCGCTTCTATGATCTTGCCTCCATCTTGCTTTCTCCCCTTATTCCCATTCCCATTTTCACTTTCTCATGCTGCTTCACTTCATTACCTTTTCCCCACTCCAGCCATCATGCCTTCTGCTCATCTAGCATGCCACAAGGAAACTTGCCGTTCCATGTGAGCTAATTCAGTCTTTTCTCATCCTTCAAATCCTTTTCAATAACCTTTCTTTTACTAAGCTCTGGCTTTCATTATAGCCTTTCATTTTCTGCTGCCAAGCTTCTCTTGTCCTATATGAGGTCTTCTCCACCACTCTGTTCTTTGTGCTGACTATCTTGATAAAGACTATTAAATGCCATTAAGGGCATTAAGATCAAGATGGTTAGTCTTTCCATGGCCTAATGATTATCAGTTGGTGATGATGCAGAGGCAAACTTTTTCATTGGTGGCATGCGTGTTAAGGAACATACAGTGGCAAAGCTTCATGTTCCAGCACCGGGGGGCGGAGAGCAAGCGTGGGTGTGGCTGGTGTGCACCCTGGGGGCGTGGTGTCCCATCCACATGGGTGTGGCTGCATCCTGAGGGCATGTCCTGTGTCCTGGGGGCATGGCGCCCAGCACGGGTGGGGGGGCAGCTGCGATGGCACCCCACTGGGATTGCGCTGCCAGGGGTGGTGTGCTCCCCCCGCACTCTTCTTCCTCCGCCACTGGGAACATACTCCCTGGTGAAATCCAAGAGGTTTCATCTGTATTGGCATTCTGCCGTCTTTTATAGATTCACCTGCTTACACAGACATTCCCATGATTTCTCAATGTGAGTTGCCTGTGTTAACTACGGTGTTGTTTTACAGTGGTACCTCGGGTTACGAACTTAGTTTGTTTCGAAGGTCCGTTCTTAACCTGAGGTGCACTTTCGCTAATGGGGCCTCCTGCTGCCGCTGCACAGCCGGTGCATGATTTCCGTTCTCATCCTGGGGCAAAGTTCTCAACCCGAGGTACTACTTCCAGGTTAGCGGAGTTTGTAACCCTAAGTGTTTGTAACCTGAAGCATTTGTAACCTGAGGTACCACTGAAATGGGATTGTTTTATCGCAGATGTTTATATTATCATCTTAGTGTTAGTGTAGTAGGTTTTTATACTTTGTAAACCGCTTAGAAGCCTATTTTGGCATTAAGTGGTCTATAAATAACAAACAAAGATAATTGAAGTGGATGCTTAACTTGACTTTACATCTTGGAGTCTCCATCATATTTCTCACTGAGATGATGTAAAGAAGAATACGGATGCATACCTCTGCAAAAACGAAAGGTGAATCAAACTGGAAGCAGACGTGGCCATGCTTAATGGCTTGAACAGAAGCTGGACCACACCGATACATGCCTGAATGTGGAGAACCAAAAGGGGGAACATGTATTGAGTCTCCCGCTGTGCCACCTGAACCCTTCCACTCCTGCTTGCAAAATTACTTCTGATGTCAGATCTTTCCATACTTTCTGCCCTGATCAGCTGTCAGCCAGAGACCATTATGAAAGCCAAGTTACCAAAAGATTATATAATGCAACTTTGCCTCTCCTAGATAAAACCCTCTTTAGATAAAACAAAACCCTCCAAGGCCTCTCGGAATAATCTCAAACTGGTCATCCCAAAATGCACAGAAGCCCAAAGCATATTTTTTTTTTTAAAGTAGATGTTGCTGTTAACAATAGTTAATACATTGCCACAGAATTTGCTGTGCCCTTTACGATCACCAGCACAGAAGGAGCTAGGGATGTTTCCCAGGATCAAGCGTATAATTTACGGCTTTCCCATATGCTCCCTAATGAATGCTGTCAGACTGGGGCAGGTTGAAGCAGATCCCGTATGTTTTGACGGCAAGCTCTGGCTGCTCAGAAATCGTGGCTCTGGTCTCTGAACTGCCTGGACCAAATGCTTACAGTGCAACCAGTATTCCACTACTAAGCCATGAAAACAGATCAGGGCTTTCTATTTCAGGAGTGTACCTCTGAATACTGGCCACTGGGGACAAACAATATAGAAAGGCTATAATGTTTTTGTCTTTCTTGTGGCCTTCCCAGAGGCATTTGGGTGGTCACTGTTAAAGAATGCTGGACTCAGTGGACCTTTGATCTATTTCAGCAGCATTTGTCTTAGGTTGCTTTTCTTAGGAACTCACTTGACAAATTTCCGATTCTGAAATGGATGATACTGCATTACCAATTATCCCTGCTGACAGTGAAGGTGGGAGTTATTTTGGAGTCCAAATGGTCTAATTGTCTAACCGTTAGTGGCCAGCCAGTCTTGTTTTGTCTTGATTCTGCGACCAAAATGCTCCTGAGATTTAAAAGATTTGATTCCAGTATAATCCAGATAGTCTAGTCCAGGCAACTACAATTCCCATCATCCCTGACCGCTGGTCCTGTTAGCTAGGGATGATGGGAGTTGTAGTCCCAAAACATCTGGAGGGCCGAGTTTGGGGATGCCTGGTCTAGTCCTCTGTCTCATCTCTGAAGATGCTCTTAATATTCCCCTGGCTTTCTTGAATATAGATGCTACTCAGTCTGCTGCTGTCATACTAGCGATGTATACAAAGATGAAATACTCTTCAAAAAGGTCATTCAGTAATTCCTCTTTTATACCTTCATAGAGAGTTATATAAGCCACACTGGCTATTGTGTTCCATGGAATTTTATTCTTAGGATGTTGTAGGCCCTTCACCCTGCCTAGCTAAGGGTCATTCCATCGCCCTTTAAGAACTCTTAACAACTTTTGTGGTAACTAGTCAACCTTTCTCTGAAAGGCGAAAAAGAGAAACTCTGTCCCTTCCAAGCCGATTTTCCTTAGCACGTGAAATGGAAATGTCCCATTATATTTCTACGTTTGAATCAGATATTGGTTGAGGTTTTTTCATTCCTTCTGTCTAATGTGAACCTACCATCATGCAGTGTGGCAAAGGGACGAGGACAGTGCTGTGGTCTAAACCACTGAGCCTCTTGGGCTTGCCGATCAGAAGGTCGGCGGTTCAAATCCCCACGATGGCGTAAGCTCCCATTTCTCTGTCCCAGCTCTGGCCAACCTAGCAGTTCGAAAGTACACCAGTGCAAGTAGATAAATAGGTACTGCTGTGGTGGGAAGGTAGATGGCATTTCTGTGCACTCCGGCTTCTGTCACGGTGTTCTGTTGTGCCAGAAGCAGTTTAGTCATGCTGGCCACATGACCCGGAAAGCCGTCTGAGGACAAACACTGGCTCCCTCAGCCTGAAAGCGAGATGAGTGCTGCAACCCCATAGTTACCTTTGACTGGACTTAACCATCCAGGGGGCCTTTACCTTTACCTTGCAGTGTGGCAAGGAAGAAATATGCTTACCATCACTGTTTTCTTGAGGGGTGCTGTCCACAGCTTGCCAGCCTCCAAAACCTACAGGGAGGTCTGGTCTGGTCATCCAAGCCTCATTCCAGCAATGGTAGTTCCTTTAGAGAAGAAAAGAATAACGTTCACATATTAAACATTACCAAACCTAAGGGGCATCATTATTATGTCTGTTCCGTTAATGGACATTTAATGGAAATAATTGAATCCTAGAACTGGCTGGCTAGTTCTAAATAATGCATAAACTCAGTGGCTTAAAGCACCCTCACACAGTCTCTTTCTCTGACAGGCACAGCTATTGCTTGCACACTCTGCAGCTGCTAGAGGGAGTGGCACCAGTTGGTAATCCACTACTTGAATGAGATTCTGGAGCTGACCTCCATGCAACTGCTAATAAAAAATAGCAGTATTGAGTATTGAAAGCCTTTCTTTGGAGCAGTCACCAGCAAGAGCAGCTGGGCCTAGGAACTTTCAGAGCTGAGGGTGGCTGCCCTGTGTGGTGAGCTAGCTCAGAACACCTTCTCAGCAGTGACATACAGTGGCACCTCAGGTTACATACGCTTCAGGTTACATACGCTTCAGGTTACATACTCCGCTAATCCAGAAATAGTACCTCGGGTTAAGAACTTTACCTCAGGATGAGAACAGAAATCGTGCTCCGGTGGCGCAGCAGCAGTGGGAGGCCCCATTAGCTAAAGTGGTGCTTCAGGTTAAGAACAGTTTCAGCTTAAGAATGGACCTCCGAAACGAATTAAATACTTAACCCGAGGTACTACTGTATACCGTAGATTACGGCGTATTAGGCGACTGGGCGTATAAGACGACCCCCCCAACTTTTGCTGTTAAATTATAGCGTTTGGCCGCCCGCTAAGAACCGCCAGGGGCAGAGCGCGCACCCCTCCGCTGCCTCTGCCGTTGCAGCAGCAGCAGCCCGAGGCGAGGCGTTTGGTGGGTGGAACTCCCTCCCTCCCGGCTCCCTCCTTCCGGGAATCCGGCAGTCCCCATGGTGGCAGGGCGGGTGAGCCCTGGCCGAAGCCGCGCACCACCTCGCGGTTGCTGCTGCTTCGGGAGGCGGCATGGGATGGAGGTGGGGGGGTGGCTTTTACCACCCTTCTGCCCGTTGCCGTTCCAAGCCAGCCACTGCCACCTGTCACAACCATACCCGGCGTATAAGACGACCCCCGACTTTGGAGAAGATTTTCCGGGGTTCAAAGGTCATCTAATACACTGGAATCTACGGTACTCAAGTCTCGTGTCTGGCCACACAAATCTAGTCAGGTTCCTGGGGCTTCCTGGACAGGAAGGGCTGCAAAGGACTTCGGCTGGGATTGTGCCCAAGAAACAGGCTCATCCCTTGGCCCTGGCCTCCTCACATTCTGGCTTCTCAGCTCGGTCTTGACAGAAACACCACAGGGTCATCATCCCATTTGAAATCTGTCCAGGATATTTCAAACTTTCATAAAAAAGCAAAAAAACAAAATATAGCCATGCCATTTTCATTCCACTGGTTCAATAAGGCTCCAGAAAAAGTGTGAATAAGGGAGAACAGGCCTCTCAGAAGACACTTTTCAGACAAGCTTCAGGAGATTTGAGGAGGGAGGGGAATACAGCAATTTCCTTAAAAAAAAATAAAAATTACCCGCTCCCTCCCAGTAGATGAAAAGCTAATTACATAATCCTGGCCATTGTCTCAGATACTCAATGCAATAATATTAGCAATAATGTCTTAGGAAAATATAAGGATCGTTAAGCTCAGCCAGTTTCATTGATAATGGCTGAGGGAAAGAGGGACGAGTAGTTTGCATTGGTGTGAATCTGAGGCTTGCTTTAATGAGACATTTCAAAGTGGAAATGAAAGCTGGGGGAAACTTGTCAGTTAGGTGAGTTAATGAAGCAGGACGGGATGGGTGGGTGTGTGGGAATTATTCCAGGAAAGTGATGCACACTGCCTGAATTTTTGAAACTGCTGGGAATGCTGCAATGTTATAATAAATAATAATATTTTTTTATTTATACCCTGTCCTTCCCGGTTCTGGGCTCAGGGTGGCTACCAACAAATTTAAAACACTTGTGTAATGCAACATAGAAGCAGCATACATTTTCCTGAAGCAGGATATGTTTAAAATGGTTTTAAATATTCTAAATTCTGCTTTGAATGAAAAAAGGACCACATTAATATCACATCAAAATTAGGACACAAAACAATTTAGGGTACAGCTTCCACTGAGTGGTACAAATGAAGAGAAAAGACATAGAGGAGGAATAGAAAGAACTATAGGTTAAATTAATGTATGACCCAAGAGGTTGTGCACATCATGTAGCAATAAATATACCATGGAGAGAGAAGATTAAAGGGGGAGTTCAAAAATGTAATCAAGTTCCCAAAAGGAAGCAAGATTTAAACCACTCCGGAGCTTACCCGCAATTGTTATAGATCTGCAAAGCTCCACTTACTTTAATTTTGAATTAGGTTTTAGAGAATCGCTGGACAATGAATGACTCCATGAAATGAAAAGTATATGAAAGCATTAGATATATATAGGGGAGGAGCGAGATCAAAGCATTCCCTTACAGCCTAGAACAGCCTGCCTCAAGCTCCGGTTCCCAGATGTTGTTGGAATTTTTCTTTCCCGAACATTGACCATGTTGGCTGGGGATACTGGGGTGGGTGTGTTGTCGTCTAACAATATTTGGGGGCCCAAGGGTGGGGGAGGCTTGCTTGATGCTACATGGGACAGTTCCACTGCTGAAGCTAAGAAGGTCTGACCCTGAAACTTGCCTACATGGGGGGTGAGGTGGACTACCAGAGAAAGAACTATGTATAAGTTGCACCTTGGAGGAAGACTGGGTTATAGGCATAATCCTAAGTAAGTACAGTGGTACCTTGGGTTAAGTACTTAATTCGTTCCGGAGGGCCGTACTTAACCTGAAACTGTTCTTAACCTGAAGCACCACTTTAGCTAATGTGGCCTCCTGCTGCTGCGCTGCTGCCGTGCCGCTGGAGCCCGATTTCTGTTCTTATCCTGAAGCAAAGTTCTTAACTTGAAGCACTATTTCTGGGTTAGCGGAGTATGTAACCTGAAGCATATTTAACCTGAAGCATATGTAACCTGAGGTACCACTGTAAATAAAATAATTTTAGAAACAGGTGCCCTGGAAAGCATAGTGCAGCAGATGTTTACTGCAAAATGTCCTTTTTAGTGGTGGCACCCCAGACTTGATTTTATTTCAACGCTAGGTAAAGACCACTTCTAGTTTTCCTAGTTCTTTTCATCTGTTCTCATTTTCTCCTTTCCAGTTGTTTTTATGCTTCTTTCGTATATTTTGTGATTGATCTGCTCTGTTGCCATGTGGTTATAGGACAGTATATCAATACACATAAATCATAAAGAAAAGTTAATTTCTGTTGCAACTAGGGGTAGATAAGTAACTTTACTATATTTCTTGCTCGCTTGTATGCACATACTTCTATCCCACCCTCTTGGGAAGTAGAATTAGTTTTGAGTTATGAGATCAATCAATAGTGTACTACATCATTTTTGATATTGACTTTATGCTCCCTGCGGGTTGTGCCCACTTTCCGCCACTCCGGTTACAGTATAGCCAAAGGGTCAGTAAGCACATCCTCCATAACGAAGATTCATACACACACACAAAAAGAATAATACAAATGGAAAGTGTACAAGGCCCTTGATTGGGGTTTGAAATGCAAAATGTGGAACTGTCTCAATTTTATGGAAATTATAAGCAACAGATACCTTACCAGATCGAGTCTTTTGTGAGTCTGGAATCCACCTTTCCATCTTCATCAACAAAGACATCCAGCTGCAAATTGGCATCGTTATCGTGGGCTGAGGAATAGTTGGTGACAACCCTGGCAGGAATTCCTATGCACCTCAAAACTATTAGAAGAGGAGATTATTTTTTAAGAAAAATGTTCAAGTCAGTGCAGTGGTGTTTGCATGAGACTAAACAGATATAAATCTTTGAGGGTTACTGAGAGTATTGTAGGAAGGGCAATTTATCAATAAACTATGGAGACTTAAGTTTTTTTGTTCTTTAGGGTGGTCATAATAGATCTAAGAAACATACCTGGCAAATTAATTGTCAGAATAGTAAATGCTGACAAACTAGAACTGGCCACTGACCTGCATTCATAACCCTCCCAAGACCACCCCCCATGGGCCACTTTGACAGGTGGACATCACGACCCAACTGTCAATCACCTGGCACCCCAGAACATGAGATGACTCTACTCCAATGGGAAGAATCCTCCAGAAGGAAGACTCTAAATGCACCCCCAGTTCTTCCTTTCTTCCTTCGCATCCTCAGGAGGAAGACTTGAGGGTATACTTAGAGTGTGACCCTGATTCTTTCCTTTGCAGCCAAAAGTTGCCACTTAATCAATTTCACACTTTTTTCATTTCCTGTGCGGAAAAATGGCTACAGCCAATGTAATGGACTTCACCTGCAGCCTTCACAAAGGCTAAGGAAGTACAGAAACAGAGTTTTTATATGTATGTAACAACATTAATTGTACTTCTCCACAGAATTTGTACATTATCTCTACAGATGCATGGATTTTAAATATATTTAAATATATATGGTACTCATTTCATTGATATGTATATTGATATTGGTAGTTTAATCTTGCTAAGACTTAGATCTGTTATTTGCATTTTTATTAACACACAGGTTTATTGTTGTACATTGTTTTTAAATTTATTGTTGTACATTGTTTTAATTGTTTGTTTTTCTTCTGTGACTGTACCCCCAAGTGTGTTTTATAAGCTGGTCTTGGACTGTAATAAATTATCTATCTATCTAACACACAGGTCTCTTACTGCTTGTTACACACATTTGTATGGTACATTATTATAGGTTGAATTTTTCTTTACATGTTCATCTTCATATCTGTTTATTATTCAAGTGAAGAACCACTGCCAGTTGACAATACTGAGCTAGGTGGACCAGTATAATGCAGCTTCTTGTGTAGGAGAAGCCACATCGGGGCCCCCTAAAGACCTAATAAGACCCGAGGTCTCATTTTTGACACTCCTGCAGTACGTAGTTCATATTCTGTAGCCCTAAGGTGGCTGCAGTGTTTCATGCAGAAGAGTAATGTTTCTCGCGCATTCATTTTAATGGTTTGATGACAAATTGCCTGGATTCCTCCAATGCCATATGCACCTATTGATTAAGCTTAATTCGAATGCCCTCCCAGACTTCGAGTGTGCAAGCCATCAAGGCTCATTGGAAATAATTCAGCTGACAATTTCAAGATTAATGGCTCTGCTCCTTCTTTTTCAGAATGTTTTAGCATTTTTAACAGATGACTGTCCCAAAATATTCAATATGGTAACCTTGGGAAGCTGAATCGTTGCACCCATACAGCATTAGAAACCCTAAATAGCTGGAAATTAAATTGCTGTGCATATTAAACACGGAGTGTGTGTTTTAAAAGACGAATGTGATTGCCATAGGATGTGGTTTTATTGGTGGAAACTTTTCCTGGAGTTCTGTTAAAATGGAATTGTAATTAATTATTGTGATTTTTTTTATTTTATATGTGATTGTAAATGCTGTTGGGTCTTTGTTTTTTTTAAAAATGCAAACCATTTAGAGCTTCGGGAAAGCAAATGCCTGAAATAAATGTGAAAGTTTCAGCTCATATTCATGGGCTTCTCGGAGATTTTTTGATGGGCTTTATGTGTGATCATTCGCAATGATTGATTCTCACAAGCAGTGGTGGCTGCTGGTGCCCATTGAAACCAGCAGGGCAGAAAGCAGGAGGCCAACAGTAGGTGGAGCCAGAGTCACAGAGGCAACAAAGTCTATGTTTACCCAGGTACTCCCAATGAGTTCTACATAGGCTAAGGGAGGAAGAAGCTTGCAGATAGTGCTAACCCCTGGATTGTTCATAAGTAAGAAGGCAGGCAGGCATGGGGCTGGTTGAGGGCAGATTGAGGCTGGTCGGGCCGTGCCCCATTTGTCCTAATGGATCAGACTTCACTGACTTAATACAGTCCTTCTTTTGGATATACAGTGGTACCTCGGGTTAAGAACTTAATTCGTTCTGGAGGTCTGTTCTTAACCTGAAACTGTTCTTAACCTGAAGCACCACTTTAGCTAATGGGGCCTCCTGCTGCCGCTGCTCCATCGCTGCACAATTTCTGTTCTCATCCTGAAGCAAAGTTCTTAACCTGAGACAATATTTCTGGGTTAGCGGAGTCTGTAACCTGAAGCACATGTAACCCGATGTACCACTGTATATCAAAGTATTTTATTTATCCTTTCTTGACTTTCTGAGCCCCTGTAGCAAGGGAACCCTGTAGCAAGTAGAGCATGCTTTCTGTAAATTGTGTTAGAGATGTACCGAGTTCAGAGCGTTCAAATGTTAATTTCCTTGCAGACATGTGGTGTTATTTCGGAACATGGCTCAAGGTTTACTTTAATATGTCCTTACAGCATTTGTGTAAAATCCACTCTCACCACATTCTGAGTAAAGATTCATAAAGGCGCCTCCCATGGATTGGAAGTGGATGTGGATAAGTTGGATGTTTCTTAATGTGTAGCTGTTCTTTATATCTGGCGACACCTACTTATATTGGCATGACTACGAAGGGAAAGATAGGTTTTGCTCTGGAGTTCTGCCAGCTGTGACAGAAACAGGATGTTTGTTACAGTTTGTGTCTCTTCTACATATGGCAATATATGTTTAAACATTCCAACATCTTCCATTTTCAAAAAACAAAAAACCACAACAGGCTAATGTCTTGGCTATTTATCACTTGGCTAAGTACTTTGCAACAACAGTACCGAAAGTGCCCAGCTTCTGCTGTCTGCATTTCAACAACATAATGTTTCCTTTCATTTGAGAGAGTCCATGGATGGGAATATGGGCTTATTTGCTTTCAGCATGTGTATCCCACCGTTCACCACAAAGTCGCAGGTCATCACTCCTTGTAAGGCAGGGTCACCTCAAAAACCACATTGTAGAGTTGGAAAAGGTTTGGGAAAGGGTAATGAAAATGTTCAAGGGCATGGCCTCGGCCCAGTATACCTGAAGGAGCATCTCAGCCCCCATCGTTCACTGAGATCCAGCTCCGAGGGCCTTCTGGCGGTTCCCTCATTCCAAGAAGTGAGGTTACAGGGAACCAGGCAGGGGGCATTCTTGGTAGTGGCGCCAGACCTGTGGAACACCCTCCCATCAGATGTCAAGGAAATAAACAACTATCTGACTTTTAGAAGACACCTGAAGGCAGCCCTGCTTAGGGAAGTTTTTAATGTTTGATGTTTTATCACGTTTTTAATATTCTGTTGGGAGCCGCCCAGAGAAGCTGGGGAAACCTAGCCAGATGGTAAAGGGACCCCTGACCATTAGGTCCAGTCGTGACTGACTCTGGGGTTGCGGCGCTCATCTCGCTTTACTGGCCAAGGGAGCCGGCGTACAGCTTCTGGGTCATGTGGCCAGCATGACCAAGCCGCTTCTGGCGAACCAGAGCAGCACACGGAAACACTGTTTACCTTCCTGCCAGAGCGGTACCTATTTATCTACTTGCACTTTGACGTGCTTTCGAACTGCTAGGTGGGCAGGAGCTGGGACTGAGCAACGGAAGCTCACCCCATCACGGGGATTCGAACCACCAACCTTCTGATCGGCAAGACCTAGGCTCTGTGGTTTAACCCACAGCATCACCCGCGTCTCTTTAGCCAGATGAGCGTGGTATAGATAAATTATTATTATTATTATTATTATTATTATTATTATTATTATTATTATTATTATTGAATGACTCCCCCATGACTGCAGCATTTGCAATTTTTGGTTTACAGAAAAGACACATAAGAGGTGCTATGACAGAAGTTTATAAAATTATTTATGTCACGGAGAAAGTTGTATGTATGCATGTGTAAACAAGCCATAAATTATAAAGACACCACAGTGTCCACTGTTCCCCATTCTGAGGAAACCAAGCCCTTGGTAAGCACCTGGAGCCCTTGGAGATTAGGGTGGCATGCAACAAGTTTATTGTTATTCAGTGCAAGCATCAATGCAATCTCAGAAGGGTATTGGGAGGGCTCTGGTTCATTTCAACGTGAAAAAGAAACCGTGTCCATGCCACAAAAGATTCATTGCATATTTTATCTCATACTTACAAGTGTTGAAGACTCCGGCAAAGACCCAGCACTGACCATACCGCACCGGTTCTTTGGAACTATGATATTCCAACAGAATGTCTACACTTCCAGTCCAAGAGGAGGGTGGCACCCCATATTCATAAACGCTGTTCCAGGAGCCATACACCACACCGTCATCATCTTTAGAATTGATCTGAAGGGAGAACAAGCTAGTGAACTGAGAGGCCTGCCAGATGGGTGCTTTATTGAGAGTGCATTCTGCAACATGCTCCTGACACAGTAAAAGGTGCATTTATTCTGCTCTATTAGTTGTTCTGCGATGCTTCCCTAGCCCTGCCACAATATTGCTGTCTGGAAGAGCTACAGTGCAACAAAAGCAGGATAAAACAAATTAATAAACCAGCACATTTGTGGTAGGACAAGTTTTGGGATTTCAGGAGGTAGTTCCGGGATATGTACTGCTTGGAAACGAAGCAGTGGGCAGCACTACTGCAGGCACAAACAATATTGATAACAGGATCGTGTCTGACTGCCCTGATAGCATCATGAGCACAATCATCCACAAAAGGTATATCTGGAGGGGTCCTAAATTCACACAGAAAAAACATTGTTTAGGATTTGAACCTGAGTCACAATCCACACAGAAGAACCCAGTTTATACATTAATTACCACTCGTGCATAGTTATGTTTGACTGCAGTTCCCCACACAAATAAGAGTTCTGGAGGTGGGGAGTCAAGGCTGTGTGTTGTGGGAGGAGGGTGCCCCTTAAGAATGCATTCTTACAGGCAGGAGTATGTGAGAATGCATTCTCACATAATGGAATGATCCATAATGCATCATTCATAAACAGCCTCTATGCAAAGCTGTCATGGGCTTTGAAGAAGAGAAGAGTTTGGATTTAATATCCCGCTGTATCACTACCCGAAGAAGTCTCAAAGCGGCTAACATTCTCCTTTCCCTTCCTCCCCCACAACAAACACTCTGTGAGGTGAGTGGGGCTGAGAGACGTCAAAGAAGTGTGACTAGCCCAAGGTCACCCAGCAGCTGCATGTGGAGGAGCAGAGACACGAACCCGGTTCACCAGATTACGAGACTACCGCTCTTAACCACTACACCACACTGGCTCTCTTTGAAGACGCTTGAACTCAGGACGAGAGGGAGAAATGTTCAAAGAGGAAGGCATGTTTGGCAAACCCTCACCATGATCAACTCCCGCCCAGAAACCAATGTCCCCACTGCGGAAGGATGTGTGGCTCCAGAATTGGCCTCCACAGTCACTTACGGACTCACTGTTAAAACAATCTTACTCGGCTATGAGTAATTGCCAAAGAAGAGGAAGATACATAATGTGATTCTATCCTCAGATCACCTCCACTGATCATTGGGTGAATGCCAGGCCTACATCAGGCTATATTTACACACGTACAAGTTGCTCTAAGACCTGTATGAATGAGGAAAGCTGCAAAAGGACTTTCTTCTGGTCACTAATGGCAAATTTGAAGGAATGGTCTGATCTGAGCTGATATGGGGAAGCTGGGGATCTAGTAGTGACCATTCTTTGGGAAGGTACATGCGCCTGAAAAATTGGAGAGTATGAGGTTAGTGAGCCTTCAAAGCGCGAGCTTTCAAACACACCCAAAACCCCTCAGCCACACCAAAATGGTTGTGCGATTCAGCTCCAGACTTATCAGCATTTAGTGGAAAACAAAACGTGTCCCAGAAAGCATTTGACCTGTTTTGCAAGAAAAAGACTAGAAAACTTCTGTTTGAGCCCCTTGCAATTCCAATGGTTTTGATGTAATTTATCCTGAGTAAGCGGTGTATGTGTGTGTGGAAATAGGCTGTTCATCATGTGCCCATCATGAGAACAAGAAAGATTTTGCTTGTCTAACTTTGCTCGGGGTAAGGCTGTATGGAGTGAGAGTTTTGCTGACTAATGACTAAATGGATAGCTATTAGTGAGCAATACATTTCCTTCCAGCAATTTGAACCAAATCAGTGGAGGCTATGCGGAAAAGCTCCTTTTGCTCTGTACCTTGTAATTATGTTAATACCGAGTTGCTACATTCTTGCCAAATAAATCACGACTCTCATTGAAAAGCTTTTGGCTGGATTAAGTACTGGTTTCTAATTAGAAAATCGACTTCCTGTGAACCCTGAGATACGCATTCAGAAGCAGAACTAAAGGGGTTTCAGGGCAAGACCCTGAGCGGCCATTGCCAGGAAATAAAAAGGCACTCAGCAGGCAGGATGGCAGTATCATTCCGCTTTCCAAACCAGTGGAAAACCAACACGCTGTGCTTGGCAAAAAGCAAATTTGGCAGGCAAATTTGTGGCCCTGCAGATGTAGCTGGACTGCAACTCCCATCATCCCTCACTGTTGGCCATCCTGGTGGGGACTGGTGGGAGTTGGGGTTCATCAACAAGTGAGTCAGAGGCTCCCCACCCTTGGACTAGAAAGGACAACAACAACTGTATCCTGCCCATCTGACTGGGTTGCCCCTGCCACTCTGGGTGGCTTCGAACAAACATAAAAGCACAATAAGCAAATGGATAGCTCCATTGGTTAGAGCATGTTGCTGATAACACCAAGGTTGCAGGTTTGATTCCCGTACGGGACAGCTGCATATTCCTGCATTGCAGAGCTGGACCAGATGACCCTCAGGGTCCCTTCCAACTATGTGATTCTGTGAATAAAACATCAAACATTAAAAACTTCCCCATACAGGGTTGACTTCAGGTGCCTTCTAAAAGTTGTAGAGTTGTATAGTTATTTATGTCATTGACATCTGGCAGGAGGGCGTTCCTCTGCCTGGTTCCCTGTAACTTGCAGAAAACCCCCTACAAACCACCACTCACTCCTGGAATAATAATTAAGAGCCTTCCAAATTAAACACCAAATCATCTACACCTTAGAATGCAGAAGAATAATATTTAGTGCTTGTATGGTGTTTCCATGTGTTCAAAGGGTTTCACATAGGTAAAGGGACCCCTGACCATTAGGTCCAGTCGTGGCCGACTCTGGGGTTGTGGCGCTCATCTCGCTTTATTGGCTGAGGGAGCAGGCGTACAGCTTCCAGGTCATGTGGCCAGCATGACTAAGCCGCTTCTGGCGAACCAGAGCAGCGCACGGAAAGGCCGTTTACCTTCCCGCCTGAGCGGTACCTATTTATCTACTTGCACTTTGACATGCTTTCGAACTGCTAGGTTGGCAGGAGCAGGGACTGAGCAACGGGAGCTCACCCTGTTGCACAGATTCGAACCGCCGACCTGATCGGCAAGTCCTAGGCTCTGTGGTTTAACTCACAGCGCCAGCACTTGTATGGTTCTTCCATGTGTTCAAAGGGTTTCACATAGCCCATCCTTAAAACAACCCTGTTAGGTTAAGTATGTACAGTGGTACCTCAGGTTAAGAACTTAATTCGTTCTGGAGGTCCGTTCTTAATCTGAAACTGTTCTTAACTTGAAGCACCACTTTAGCTAATGGAGCCTCCCACTGCCACCGCACGATTTCTGTTCTCATCCTGAAGCAAAGTTCTTAACCTGAGGTACTATTTCTGGGTTAGCGGAGTCTGTAACCTGAAGCGTCTGTAACCCAAGGTACCACTGTATTATTATCCCCTTAGAATCCACTTATTATATTGCAGGCTGAGAGGGAGAATGGCTTGCTTAAAGCCAGCCTAGTGTGCTCATGGCAGAGGTAGAGTGGCCATGTTATTTACAGATTAACAGTCCTCTAGTTGAAGGGATGTTCATAGAATCATAGAGTTGGAAGGGACCCAAGGGTCATCTAGTCCAACCCCCTGTAATGTAGGAATCTCAGCTAAAGCATCTGTGACAGAAGGCCATCCAACATCTGATTAAAAACCTCCAAGGAAGGAGAGTGATAAAGAAGCAGAAGAGGAGAGCAGGGACTTTGACACAGGTCATCTGGTCACAGTCTTCCCCACAAAAGCGAGACGTATTGTATTTCTACTTAAATTACAGAGATTCCCCCCCCAAATCTGCATATATACACATACCAATTATCATATGCAAATTGTATGCAAATCTGTCTTATTTCACTCTTTCTTTTGGTGATGCACAAGTGGCCTACATATAGGCAAGAGTCAAGCCAAGGACCTCTTGATTGGTAGCTCAGTCTCTTACACTATAATCACACTTACTTGGAAGTAAACACCACTGAATGGAATGGGACTTACTTCTGAGTGGACATGATTAGGGTTGTAGTCTCTGTCGCTAGACTTTTGGGGGAACCTAACCCCCTTTTATTTTATTTTTTGAGACCCTATTATTTTAGTCAGAACTGGATCTACCATGAGCCAGGGTGACGCAGCTTGCCTCAGGGTGTAGATTTGAGAGGTGCTGATAAAAGGCATTACAGTATCAATTACCTAATTTATCTAAAACGAGCTAGGAGGCAGTCCAAAGCTGTGGGTGAGCAAAATTTGGTTTTTTATTTTTTATTTTTTATTATCAGCGGGGATGCTATTTGAATTGTCTGCCTCAAGCTCCAAAGCATTTCAGGCTATTTCTGATTTTTACCAGGACACACTCCCTCCCCATTCCCTTCCCCTCTTTTTTTTTTTTTAAAAAAAGTCTAATTATCACTGTAGTCCTAATTTTAAAGAAAAGTCGATAAATTTCCTCTAGGCCAAAACACTGAGACATTAATGAAAGGGGGAAATCACTGCGTTGCATTCCAAAACTGCATTGCTGTCATGATCCTGGTGGCTTGAATTTACGGAATGCACTTCTCTCTAGCCTGTATCAAAATGTGCAGCATAGTCCGAGGTGTAGTGGTCTGAGATTTCAGGGTGGGGGCACAATGTCATGCCTGTGGCATAGTGTGTGACGTCAGGCACACAAAGTCCTAATGTAGCGTCAGGAGATCGGGAGGAGCCAGGAGCCAGGAGGCAGAGCTGAACGTGGTGGCACCATAGTTTCAATGGCCAGTGGCTCCTCCTGCTGCTGCTGCCGCCACGGGCTGGGGGCTGCTTCCCCCTCTTCTCCATGGCAGGAGGAGGAAGAGGGGGAGAAGGAGCCGGTCACTTAAGCCACACCACATTCAGCCCCGTGCTTGGCCCTAATTCTTTTGAACACGGGGGACCCACTCCCCCCAAAAAAATATTGGGAGGCCCATTGGGCCCCCAGGAGTTGGCACCCCTGGCTCCTAGGTTGACTCAGGAGAAGACACCAAGGAGAAATTGTTCTGTATGCTCCAAAGCTAAGGATTGAGGAACACTTAAAACACAAGGGGCTTCAGTTTCAAGAGAATGGTGTGTAACTTCTGCTACATGGACTATGATATCGGAGCACTCCCAAGCATTTGGCCAGGCACACGCACAGAAAATAGTAAATCTAGCTGAAATTCATGGAGATCTGCACTGATTATTATTAATTTTTTTTTGTAAGCCACCTATATTTGCCACTACGCTGAGTACAACCACCAAAAATGAAATACTGGGCATTGATACTCTCATGTGTCAATTAGCTGCCTTTCAGCAAGGCCAGATTTAGGTTTGAGGAAGCCCTAAGCTACTGAAGGTAATGGGGCCCTTTATATGTCCAGCTGTCCTTTGTCAACAACAAATGGTCGCTGTGTTTTTGTGTTGAATATATGCTACATGGTAATTTTGGACCTAATAGGTATCTAAAGCCATTTGCACATAACAAATAGGAGCCTACACAACACAAAACACTGTTGCTGTATGTAGGTTTTTGTTTTATTTGTTTTTTATCTTATATTTTGGAAATGTACATCCCTTTTTTTCCCCTTTACATTTTTTGGGGGCTCCCACCCCCAAGAGAGTGGAGCCCTAAGCTATAGCTTACACGTAAATCCGGCACTGCTTTTCAGTGGTACTCCACAATCTGTTGCTCTAGCCCAGCTGTTGAGCCAGCCCTGGGGCTTTAAAACTGAAGTGTGTGTGTGTGTGTGTGTGTGTGTGTGTGTGTGTGTGTGTGTGAGAGAGAGAGAGAGAGAGAGAGAGAGAGAGAGAGAGAGAGAGAGATATGGGGGCATATTGACCTAAGCCAAGTAACAAGCAAATGGTTCATTAAACTCCACACATTGCATCCACTATATGTTCCTTACGTACCACTGCAGAGCCAACGCGGCTGATTTTGACCGGATTCCCTCGGCCTGAGAGATCCAGCTGTGCTCTGTCCATCAGGTATAGGCATGCATCCAAAACACCTTCTTCAAACTAAATAAAAGGGAGGAAAAAGAAAGCAACAGAGAATGGATTCAGTGCTCATTCTAGAAAACAAACGGGAAACAAATGCTCTTTGCCTCGAAAGAGGGAGTGCAATTCTTTTTTCAATTCCATGTAGGAAACACCAATTTTCCTATATACAAATTGTAACTTCAGCTGTGCCACTTCAGATCAAACCACCAGAAGATGTTTGATATAAATCTTTACACAAACAACAAACAATCCTTAGCCATTGAAACCCCGCCTCTCTATGGCTTGAGGCACCTTACAATGATAATATAAAACCATAAAACTGCAATTAAAATTATCATTAAGCACCCCCCCCCATTAATATACTACAAAACCAACATATCTCAGCAGCAGTGGTACAAAGCTTTAATTAAAAATTTCAGCAGCCAAAGGCCTTTCTGAAAAAGAGAGGGTGAAAGCTCTCCAAAAACTAGAAAGATGAAGATAATGGCTAGCCATTGTCTATGTACTACCTCCACGATGAGAAGCAATATGCCTCTGAATACCAGTTTGCCATCACTTCCTGTGTTGCACATAACATGGAGCAGAGTCCAATTTGCAGCTCACAAGTGGTAGAGTTCATATAGGGAGAGACATGTATTGTAATGGTGAAAATATATAAAAATTAGCAGAATCCGGGACCAGGGAGAAGAGTTGGTGGAAGAAGATTGGAAGAAATTTAAAGACTATTTACAGAAATATTGTAAAATTAATGAATGTTAGAATGATGCTGGATAGAAACTAAGTGGTTTTTAGCTGCAATACTATAAGGGAATATGAAAAATGGATTACTAATAGGTAAAGATGTAATGTTACAATATTTTAAGATTAAAGATTAGGATAAATAAAGAGGGGAAGGATTTGCTGAACCAACAAACTGAACTGGAATACAAAAAAGGGAGGCGTGAGGAGGTCCGGGAAATAAGCTAATGAAAAATAAGTAATGGAAAGACTGAGTTGTTTTGTTTTTAATTATTTTGTATTTTGTATTTGTATTTTTTTTTGTAATATTTTGAAAATCTTAATAAATTTCTTATTTAAAAAAAGAAAATATATAAAAATTAAAGTGGGTGGGATTGTCCAGCTTAGGGTTAAAGGTGGCTCCAGAGTACGCCACTACTTTAAGCCATGGTTGCCACTGGTGCCTGACAAGACAGGCATAGTGCTGCAGTTCAAAGGTGGCTTATGCAAGTCAGCTGCACATCAGACCCATGCAAACTCGCAAGGGCAGATTCTGGCTGTTTTACACAAGAGTCACACGTGGAGAATGCCCCTTTGGCCTCTTCCATATATGCAGTTGTTCTGTTGAATAAGGTCAGACCACACCTGGAGAGCCAGTGTGGTGTAGTGGTTAAGAGCAGTAGACTCGTAATCTGGTGAACCGGGTTCGCGTCTCCGCTTCTCCACATGCGGCTGCTGGGTGACCTTGGGCTAGTCACACTTCTTTGAAGTCTCTCTGCCCCACTCACATCACAGAGTGTTTGTTGCGAGGTAGGAAGGGAAAGGAGATTGTTTGCTGCTTTGAGACTCCTTTGGGTAGTGATAAAGCGGGATATCAAATCCAAACTCTTCTTCTTCTCTTCTTCTGGAGTTCCATTTCCAGTTCTGGGCACCACAGTTTAAGATGGATTTTGACAAGCTGGAATGTGTGCAGAGGAGGGCAACCAAGATGATGAAGGGTGTGGAAACCAAGCCTTTTGAGGAGCGGTTGAGGGAGTTGGGTATGTTTAGCCTGGGAAAGAGAAGGCTGAGAGGAGATATGATAGCCATCTTCAACTATCTCAAGGACTGTCACATGGAAGAGAATACAAGCTTATTTTCTCCTGCTTTGAAGGGTAGAACTTAGAACTTGAACCGATGGCTTCAAGTTACAAGAAAAAAGATTCCAACTAAACATTAGGAAAACCTTTCTGTCAGTCAGAGCTGTTCAGCAGTGAAACAGACTCTCTCAGAAGGTAGGTGAACCTTCCTTGGAAGTTTTTAAGATGAGGCTGGATGGCCATCTGTCATGGATGCTTTAGTTGAGATTCCTGCATTGTAGGGGGTAGGACTACATGACCCTCGGGACCAGTGGCGTAGCGTGGGTTGTCAGCACCCGGGGCAAGGCAAGTAATTTGCGCCCCCTAACCCGTGGATTTGCACCCCCTAACCCATGGATTTGCGCCCCCTAATCCGTGGATTTGCGCCCCCTAACCCGTGGATTTGCGCCCCCTAACCCTAACGCCCAGATGTTGTGCCCAGTGCGGCCGCCCCCCCTGCACCCCCTACGCTACGCCACTGCTCGGGACCCCTCTCAACTCTATATTTCTATGATTCTAAGGAGCCCTTCCAGATGCCCTTTCTATTGAGCATTTGTGATGATTTGTGCTCATGATACTATCAGGGCAGTTATACACAATCCTGCTTTCAATACTGTTGCACTGGCAAAAGTTTCAGGCCAGACATACTGCTTTGTCACCAATCAGTACATGACTTCCTAACTTCCTTCTGAAATCCTGTAACTTTTTAAACCACAAATGTTTCACAAGTGTGCCCTGCTTTTGCGCCCTTCCAAATGGCAACAATGTGGCAACACCGGGAAACATTGTTTCAGAACCATGAACAAAGCGGAACGATGCGTGAATCCGCCATGAATGCAAAATTATTGCATCAGTGGCATGTTGCAGAATACACCTGCAGCAACTCAAAGCAGCAGCAGCCATTTTGAACTAAGATGGTAGTCTCCAGAAGTGTGGTTATTTATGTCAAATCTTCAAATGCAATATCTGGATAACTTTAAAATACATCGTGTGGTGGGTGGTGGAATAGCACTGGGCAGCCCTAGCTCAAATTAAATCTATTCTAAACTCTCTCTACTGCCACTCCAAATATAGATAGTTTGCCACTAGTTGCACTTCTGATTATTGATGGGCCTAGCAAGCCTTGCAAAGAGAGACCAGCACCGGCAAGTGGCCTGAAACTGTCTTCGAGAATGAACTCTAATAAAGGAGTCTAAATTCTGGGATCCAATGACAACAAGGACAGGAATAAATAGGGGGCAGAAGTGCCTAAATAGAGCAGAATTCATTATGAAAGAGCCTGCCCTGTGATACAGTCCAATTTGCTCAGAAGAAATTGCATAGCAACCAAAAAATGACACTGTCTCTTGGAAAACAATTGCCGAGATGGTGGCAAAGGCACATGAATTCAATTATGAGCCTCTCTAAGCGGTGGTAAACAAATGAGCAGATTATATTTCTGTTGCAAGCTGGACCATCGCAATTGTTGAAGCTTTTCTTTATGCGTTCGGGTTTGCCTCTGTTTCTTTTCTTTTTTTTTAACAAAAAAAATGCTAGTTGGTTAAAAATAGCAACAATAAATTGATTGCATCACTGATTAGTTAACACACCGACATGGCGATGAACTATCTAATGCAATTGCATCCAGGCTGGACATGACACATTTATCATCATTCATCTCCTTGGCTCTGTTACCTATAATTGCATTACTTTTCTCTCTCTCTTTTGGAATGGAACAGAAGCTCATTACTAAATAATGAGTTATAATCCTATAGTGTGAAACAGGGTTCGCGGTGGAGGTCAACACTTTCCCAAAGGAGATGCTTCCAGCAACAATATCATCTTCAAAAAGCCGAATGTTTATTCTAGGAATTGGCCCATAAATCTCAATGGTGTACAAGAGTTCATTGGTGTAAACAATCCTGGAGTAAGAAAAATGCTTTGGTAGCAGCTCTTGAAAAATGGTCCTTTCACAACTGGGGATGTGGATCCATTTTTGAGCTCACCATACTTGCCACATGCTTCATCAAATAAAAGTTTTTGTTTATCTCTGTGCTGTTGGTTGAGGCAGTCCTTAGTCTGCCCCACTTTCATCAGAGTCTAAGCGAGCCAGATTTCTTAACATCAAATCATTCCTGCTGTCAGTAATGCAAGGTCGGTGAATACAAACCTTGCACCAAAACTATTGCCACCAGGGGTTTATAATGCTCTCCCAGTGGGACGTGGGTGGGGCTGTAGTCTAAACCACTGAGCCTTTTGGGCTTGCTGATCAGAAGGTCGGCAGTTCAAATCCCCGCGATGGGATAAGCTCCTGTTGCTCTGTCCCAGCTCCTGCCAACCTAGCAGTTCAAAAGCAGGCCAGTGCAAGTAGATAAATAGGTACCATTGCGGTGGGAAGGTAAACAGCATTTCTGTGCGCTCTGGTTTCCGTCACGGTGTTCCGTTGTGCCAGAAGCAGTTTAGTCCTGCTGGCCACATGACCCAGAAAAGCTGTCTGTGGGCAAACGCCAGCCTGAAAGCAAGATGAGCGCCACAACCCCATAGTCACCTTTGACTGGACTTAACCGCCCAGGGGTCCTTTATCTTTCTTTCTTATAATGCTACACAAAGAACTTCATTTTGATCACATAAGTGTAAGAAGGACTTTTCATTTCAAGCAACCAATGATCCATCATAACTACATCAATATCTGGCAGTGCCCAATACTGAGATGGCAGGTGCCCTTTACCTTCATTGATGCAGCTACAACTTCTCCTGGTTATTCCTCCCCATATTCCATTGACTATCTATCAGAACTCTGCAGCACTGGCCAAACTCCAAGGGCGATAACCCTAAGAAATTATACCCAAAATATAATTCCGCACAATGTGCAGTACCACGCCTGAGTTTGCCTCTGAGTGTACCCTCAGCAGGTATAGCAATCCCCTGGCAATAGGAAGTACTAAGATTAGACCTTCGTCATTGTTAGATTGTTACCTGGTCAAGGCCTATTAGGAAAAAGCTGCCTGGCCCACTAAAATGTTCTGCCCATGGAGACTTACAGAAACCAATGGATGTTGGGCATATAGAGGAGATACCAGCAGCAAATATGTTGATGCTTCAGAGGCATTTTGGAATGAATGATCGACTGGAGCAAGAAACATTGTCAACCCCTGCTTGTCCGCATTCCCTGCTGCCATCTCAAACGACCTTAGCCACCCAGTATGGAGAGGAGATAAGCGCTCACTTGGGGCACAAGGCAAATCTGCCCATGTATGTCAAGAGCCCGTTTTGAAGCCTAGGAGGCGACAGCAAATGATGGTAAAGGGGAAAACATTCTTCTCTGCCACAACTGCATCTGTAGGGTTGTGTTCCAGAGGCTGCTCCAAGCAATTTTCAGTTTTCCACTGAAAATGGGCATTTGCTGGCGGGTGAGACATCAGTTGCTTGTTGAGATAACTTTTGAAGATGGTGAAGTTGTTCAGATCCAGTCCAATTTGTTTGTGACAAAGCGTAGACCAGAACAGTCAGAAGCAGCCACTTTTTTGCAATCACTAGGATCGCTTCAGCCTAGGTGCTTTCTCTCAAGAATGCTGACTGGTTGACTAGGGTTGTGAAGGCAATGCCCATTTCAAATAGTCTATCTTGGCTAGTTAAGGCCAACTGAGAGGAGCTTGAGACTTGCTGGTTAAAATAGCGAACATCTCACTTTGGAAGGGGACCCTCCTGACAAAACCATTCCTAGACTTGTTTCAGGTCTTCACTTTTGAGGAAACACAGAATAGGGAGAACGATTAATAAAATAACTGTATAACACATCACTTCTGGGTTGATTTCAGTCTGACTTCCACCTTTAGCAACTTTCACAGATTACTTGTGTCTGGAAGTTGACAAGGCATTTTCCCTTCTCAATGATTTTGGATGTCTCAGTGGCAGCAGTTCACTAAATTTTGTTGGCCTGGCTTGAACAGCCTGCGGGGATGTCAAATCTAACTGTCGAGTGATTCCTTTCCCCCCAGAATGAACTCAGTGGTCATCACTGGTGATCCCAGCTCAGCCCTCTAGCAGTTGACTTATTGTGTCCCACATGGCTTGATATTTATCACTGATGCCTTTTAACATCTATCATCCATAGGAAGCTGCTGACAAAAATCATCCAGAGCTTTGCTGGTGGGTGTCATAAATTAGACAATACGCTTTCCCTCGAGTTCCATATTTCATTAATGAAGCATCCAATACCAGTTTTCTCAGTATTAAACCACTGTCTTGAGGCTGTGGTTGGATACATGAGCTCTTAAAACAGGATGAAATTGAATCTGGACGTGGTGGAGATACTGCTGCTAGGAAATCCTAATACTGTGAAGGGTTGGCAGAATGCTACCTGCAATTGGCCAGTAGGTCACAGGGCTACTTGAGGTCAATCCTCCCATTGCCTTATCCAGCCAGATGACCCACTCTTACAACATCTGCCTTTCCTGCCCTTTCGCCTGTCTCCATCACTGAAAATTAAGGCTACCTACTCCTCTCCCATCTCCTGTTGGCTTGAAAGAAGCACCAGTGGGAAGAAAGAGGAATGCAAAGATTGAGGCAAGAGTAAGACAGCTGCCTCTGCGTCCTGATTTGGCTCTTCTGTTTGTTCACTCCAGGTAAGAGGGTACCCATTCGACCCAGCAGCAGAAGGGGAAGAGAGAAAGGGAGCTGTGTGTTTGTGAATGAGAAGCATGAGTGAGAGCACAGAACACATGTGCTCTGATTCAAAGCACATCTGCAAATGGAGAGAGGAAATGTCCATTGGGGGTGTGGTTTGCATTCAAATGGTTGGAACGCACCTGCATCTGCTAATGGACTTTAAAGAGGCCTTTGATGTCATTTGCCCACCAACAAGCTGAATCATAGAATCACAGAATTGTAGAGTTGGAAGGGACCTTGACGTTCATCTAGTTCAATTCCCTGCAATGCAGGAATATGCAGCTGTCCCATATGGGGATTGAACCAGCAACCTTGGCGTTATCAGCACCATGCTCTAACCAACCAGGATGGATACTAGCATAATGAAGTTGTTGTCTGATGTGATAATAACATCGAGTGATTGACAGGTGGGCAATCCCCCTTTAAGAAAAAAAAAAGAGGTGTGCACACACAAACCGATACCTCAGGTTTCTGGAACTTTTGGAGGGTGGGAAGTAAGGGGACAGGACACAAGGTGTTAATAATCTCTTCAAGCACTGCCCACTAGGGTGGATGCAAAGCATCAAGCTAGATTTGGGAAGCATAAAACTGAAAGCACTCATATATGGATCAAAGCGTACAGAAGCGCATATGGAAGAATCAATATACAGTGGTACCTCTGGTTAAGAACTTAATTCGTTCTGGAGGTCCGTTCTTAAACTGAAACTGTTCTTAACCTGAGGTACCACTTTAGCTAATGGGGCCTCCCGCTGTCGCCGCACGATTTCTGTTCTCACCCTGAAGATTGCAGAATGCACAAAAAAGTATACATTTCCTGCAAAAGAGACACAAAATGTTTGATTCCTGATACCCCGAGGTACTATTTCTGGGTTAGCGGAGTCTGTAACCTGAAGCGTCTGTAACCTGAAGCGTCTATAATCCAAGGTACCACTGTGTAATATCCACCTGCCTGTCCTATCCTTATGCATCAGATGTGCACCCATCAAAAAAGGTGTCTGAAAATATCTACAGAGAACATTGGTGCAAATGCTTAGGACTCAGATGCAGGTCAGGCTTTGCGAGTCCTTCCTTGTAGAGTAATTCAGTTGAACATAGCAGGTTGCCTCCCAAACAATTGCGGTAAGAATTTCAGCCTAATACCCCAGCGTTAAAAAAAATTGCACCAGTGTATCTGCCTGAAGCCTGAGAGATCAAGGTTCCAATAATGTCACAGGACACCACTGTGGTCTGTGGTCTATCACCCTGGCCCAGCAGACACTACCCCACCTTCAATCTTAAGTGATCATTTGCTAGCGCACAAGATCTTAGGACAGCAGCATAAGTGGCAGAACTTCCAACATGTCCATTCAGAAAAACTCACCTGGCCATAATTCCAACTCCTGGATCTTATGCTATCAGGCTCTCCATAGAAAATAACCCCAAGGTCATTCAGGACATACTCTTGCCTTTGCTTCTCATCATCCAGAAACACAGCATCCTCTGCAACAAAACGTTGTGTGTGAAAGCTCGTCAATACAGTTGTTTTGCTTATAATAGATGCCAGCATTTAGTAGCACAGAATGATATGACGCTAATGAAAAAGCTGGGTTTGGGGGGGGGCTTTTTGTTTTTGTTCATCAAGCAGAGCAGTAGGATATCCTTCCTTCCTCGCACAATTCCTTGTAATTGGGAGCCAGGTATTCTTCAACTTAAAAGGAGGAAAGGGGAGGGGGGAAGGAAGGCAAATCTGCACCGCTTTGAGCAGGATCTGTAAAGCGTGATTAAAATGTCACCTCTCATCAAGCATTTTATGATTTTGCATCGCTAAGTTGAGAAGTCCAGAGTGCCATGATGCAATTAGGCATCTGCATAGCGGATCAAAGAACAATTTTGAAACTTCTTAATCGGCGACAGAGAGCGAGTCAATGTCAAAAGATTTAAAGGGAAAACTCTGCCCTGGAGTTGAGAGATGCTGGAGGAGGCTGAGGGTGTGCTCCACTGATCTATGTAAATAACAGCACAGGGATGGGGAACTTTTTTCAGACTAAGAGTCGCATCCCCTTCAAGGGTAGGCACATGGTAGTGGTGGGCAGGGCCAGAGGCAAAAGTGGGTGGAGCAATAGCTGTAAAGGTTACCTTTGCACAGTAGGCTGGTCTCTATACACATTGCTCTCTATCCTCCACACCTATCTAAGACACACCTTCCAGTCAAGCAAAAACACCCAATGAAATTGTGAAACAAGGTCAGTGAGGGGTGTGGCTTGGAGAGAAGGGGTGTGGCTTGGAAAGAAGGGGTGTGGCTTGGGTTGCATCCTGAGAGGGCCCCAGGCCTGAGGTTCCCTTTCCCCATATTGGAACCTGACTTGATGTTATGACTAAGGATTGATTCCAGGAGACTAGGCAAGGAAGTTTCATGACTGTGGCAACAAATGGGAATGATGATGATGATGATGATGATAATTTATTATTTATACCCCGCCCATCTGGCTGGGCTTCCCCAGCCACTCTGGGCGGATTCCCAAAAAATATTAAAATACTGTAATACATCAAACATTAAAAGCTTCCCTAAAGAGGGCTGCCTTCAGATGTCTTCTAAAAGCCTGGTAGTTGTTGTTCTTTTTGACATCTGGTGGAAGGGCGTTCCACAGGGAGGGCACCACTACCGAGAAGGCCCTCTGCCTGGTTCCCTGTAACTTGGCTTCTCACAGTGAGGGAACCGCCAGAAGGCCCTCCGTGCTGGACCTCAGTGTCTGGGTAGAACGATGGGGGTGGAGACACTCCTTCAGATATACTAGATCAAGGCCGTTTAGGGCTTTAAAGGTCAGCACCAACACTTTGAATTGTGCTCGGAAACGTACTGAATGAGCTTGCACACCAACCCCACCAACCCCTGCCCCTGTTCTTTCAGGGAGGAGGAGAGGCAAGCTATCCCTCCTCATCCCAAAACATTTTCCTGCTGCTGTGATATTTTTGCCTGCAGACAAGAGCAGCGAAATCTAATTGAGTAAGAAGCCCAAAGCCTCAGTTTGCTTAATCAAATCAGTCTGTTTCTGATCTGTGTCAGTTTCACAAGTGCTTATTCATAAGGCCATTCTGCCCCATCTCCAGATTAATCTGCAGTTTGGGATGGTGGGAGGACAGAACCTGCACAGAAATGTTATTGAAACACATACTTTTAATATGTGTTTGAACTCTTTGCATTTCTAAAGCATGTTATTGTAAAAGATATATTTTTTAATGCATTCTGGTCCATTTTTTTCGAGCTGAAAAATGCACTGCAAAATTCAAGAAAGCGTGAAAACAGAAATATATGATACATTCTGATCCACAGGTTAGTAAAGGTCGGGAACCTAGAAAGCACCCAAGCTTTCTGATTTGCAGCAGGCAGATGGGGGAATAATCCTAGCCCTATCTGGAGAAACTGGGGATTGAACCCAGAATCCTCTGCATGCAAGGTAAATGTTTTGCTGCTGAGCTACGGCACTCCCCCAGTTTGCCACGTAACTAAGTTCCTCAAGCATCCCTATGGACAGCTCCGTCTTCCCTTTTGAAATGGAGGCTTCCTTCCAGCTGCTGAAGGTGGGGGTGGATGGTAAGAATCTGTTTCAAGCCTCAGGCTCTTTTTGATTTGCATGGCTGCAATAGAGCTGTCAGCAGCGAAGGGCTCCGTTTCAAGCCGGTGGTTGAAGCTCTCCCAGCCAGCAGATCTAAGTTTCCCCGCGCACTGTCTCTGTTCAGACATCATGTAGATCGTCATGGAGAAAGCTCCTTTTTTACATACCCTCCTCCCAACTAACCCTGAAGTGAAGCGCAATCAGCAACTACACCAGACTGTGGCACAAGCAGCATGCCAATGTACCCAAGACATAAATAAAAGGCTGTGTGAATATGCCCTAATAAAGGTAGCTGTGAGCAGACAGGCTGGCAAGGCTGTAATCCTTTGCACAAGAACTCAAATTCACAAACCTTTTATTGGCGTATAGACAAGAGTCCAGTAAGGTTCAGTACAATAAAATGACTCAGCAAAACCTGTATCTAACATTTAAGTTAATGTTGGATAATATTCACAAATCCTCTGCAGAAACCTGGCTAATATCACCATCCTCTCTGCATCCTGAGTAAACAAACTTTACATTCGTCTGAACGCCATTCCCTGCTAACGGCTTAATGAACTTAATGATACAAGGGACAGGGCAAAAAACATGAACTACTGATTCCATTTGTCTCTGTCCACAGAGGGATAGCGTCTCTGCGAGGGGAATTTTCTTTAATGTCCTCAGTAGCACATTCAGTTCCGCTAGCATGTATGGCCTGCGTTGATTCAGATTGTTCAAATGGGAAGGGTAAGTTGCCATTGGTTGCCCACATCATACCACCCCCACACTTGCACAGATACTATTCATGATTTGGCTACTAAGTTCTTGAAATTCATTGTCTAACAATCTGCGTTTAATTATCTCAAATTCAGGATTTCCCAGTAAGCAGTACAAGGAGTCTAGATCTCACTGAACTCCGTGGGACCTGCTTCTCAGTCCGATTTGCATTGTATGCAATTCTTCCTCTGAGGGACTGACTAGATGAGTTTGTAACTAGAACATTTTTTAAAAAAATTGTGCTGGGGCACCATTTTCGTCAGGACTGCACAGCAGGGGAGAGGGGAGGTTTTGTAAAAAAATTCTACTCATAACTGATCCAGAGCCGATTCCAACATAAAATAAACTTAGCATGTTGCAGGATTCCCCTAAAATAGGCCAGGGGCAATTAATATTTCCTCCAGCAGAGCTTTACTGCTGCTGAAGGCAAATGAGCAGAATGGTTGCAAATCCAATACATTCAGGATTGGCACTGTCCATAAGAAATCCAGTTGCAGCAGAACTTAACTTAAATTTAAAATAATTTATAATAAGACTAAAACTTAGCACTTAAGCATACTATATACAAAACACCACACCAGAAGGAGAGATAGAAAGTGAAAACCAGGCTCCTTCTGGCTGATTATTATAGTCAGCATGACCTTGAGTGAAAGAAATAACAGAATTAGTTTAAACCCAGCTGTTCAGCTTCTCTGAAGGAATAACCCAAACATCATGAACCTTCTGCTTGTTTCTAGGCAGAACAGAAACTTACACGTCAGCTAGAAACTTTCAGTTTGCAGCAGTTTGCATCACACAGAGAAGCTTCCAGAACTCTCTTGAATTAATTGGAATAGGAAAGATCTCTACCAATACTTTCTGTACCAAAAAAATGAAAACTGAAAGGTTTAACCCTTTCCTCTTCTTCCACAGCCCTGATGTAAATGACCCCCTGAAGCAGCTATTGACCATTATGATCATGGTGGTGGAGCAAAGGGCTAAACACCCCTCCCCACATGACTCTCTGGTGCCTACTATTCATTTATTTTCATCTGGTATGAATGCAGGCAATGTGTTTGGCACCATGGGTTTTTGGGCCCTAAAAGCCAGCACTGAATATATAATCAGGGGACGTGATGCAAAAGTAGACATATGCAAAAAGTTGCTGCATTCATCAGTATTATGTGGCACCATCACACAAACATTAATGTCTTATCTTTGTTTGCATGCACAATTCCACAGAGTTCAGTAGACGGGTTCCCGCCTTCTAGTTGCTATACCTGGGATCACAGAAGCAGAATTTCAAAAAAGGAAACTGCAAGAGCCAGTCCACATATCTGGCATGGTGGTAAATTCAGCAGACAGCAGAGGCCGAGTGAGCTGGGAAGGTCTGTGGGCAAATACATTATTTGCTCGATATCCACGATCCTTCTCCCGCTGTGGTGCATTTTTTGTTTTGTCCATATTTCTTTTCTACTCAGGAAATATTAGAGGTTTTCAATCAAGTTTGCTTTTCATTGCTAACCCCCACTTCACAAATATTTGTGAAATGAGGTAGAGATTAATGAATTTCCCTTTCTTTGTCAAAGGTATTCAGTTTTCCAGTATTCAGTGAAGTGTGGTTGAAAGAGACCGAGACAGAGAGAGACAGGTCTTTGAATTGTCTCCAAGAAGGGAAGACTGCTCCAGAAAACAAGGCCTTTGATTTTTGACAGCTATTACGGCAACTGAGATTGGGTTGAGCAAGAAATCCAGAAATCTGACTGCGAGTTCCCTACAGGTAGCTGCTGCGCACTGATGGAGCCCTGCTACTGATGTAGGGGAACTATTTCATGGAAATAATTATGCATGGCCTTATCAAATGAAGCCCTATGCATAGAAGGAATGGTCCCTACTACCAAGCTATAGTCCGTTCCCCATAATGACTTGTGCAAAGTCATCTATGTGATTTTTATGGCTAAGCGTGGAATTGTCTCTAGATCTACCAAATGGATGCATATGGATGCCAATGAGAAGAGATCCTTCCATGCTTTTCTTAAATCAATGGAATTTTTTATAAGATTGTGTGAGAGAGAGTTAGCCTATCTGAGTGCTAGTATGATCCATTTGACACATTATGGGCTCAAGAGACAGCCTTTTCCTCAATCTATAAAATGTAGGAAAATATCGACCCAACTGCACAGTGGTGTTTGTGAGGCACACCAAATAATTAATGTGTGATACAAAGGGAGAAATAATTTGGGGTTCTTTCTTTTTTAAAAACAACAACAACACAACCTTATCAAACGTTAAATCAGCCTGTTGGTTGATTCTGTTAAGTCATGTGTTGGTTTATTGAGAAACAAATTATAGCCAAAGACAAAAGGCTAAAATCTAGCTACAATCTTCATGATGAACATCCCTCCCCTTGCCATATGTGTCTAAACCACTGAGCCTCTTGGGCTTGCTGATCAGAAGGTCGGCGGTTCGAATCCGCGCGACGGGGTGAGCTTTGCCCTAGCTCGTACCAACCTAGCAGTTCAAAAGCACGTCAGTGCAAGTAGATAAATAGGTACAGCTGCAGTGGGAAGGTAAACAGTGTTTCTGTGAGCTCTGGTTTCTGTCATGGTGTTCTATTGCACCAGAAGCAGTTCAGCCATGCTGGCCACATGACCCGGAAAGCTCCCTCAGCCTGAAGCAAGATGAGCGCTGCAACCCCATAGTCGCCTTCGACTGGACCTAACCATCCAGGGGGCCTTTACCTTTTGCCTATGTGCTCTTTTAGTAATATGAATAGTGGGTTAAGGCTGGGTTGATTAGGAACAGAGGAAGCTGCCTTATATTGTGCATCTAGCCCAGCACTGCCGGCACTGACTGACAGTGGCTTTCCAGGGTTTCAGGCAGGTAACATTCCCAGCCCTACCAGGAGATGCCAGGGGGTGTATCTGGAACCTTCTTGCACGCAAAACAGATGCTCTCCCACTGAGGTACAGCCCTGGACACACACATACACACCAGTTTCCTGAAAATATTCTCCCCTGGTAAAAACTGGGGCCAATTTCTTGGGGTGGGGGAGAATTTAAGGAGTTGGTTGCCACTTCCTTTTCTAGGACTTAGTGGGAAGTTCAGTCCATGGAACCTGTGGAGAGAGCCTCACGCCACTTCCTGCCAACCACACGTCCCCAAATGCCTTGGGAGTGATGTGCTACAACACAAAACAATATCACTTCCAAGTCATTCTTGGCTGGTGGGAAGCTATGGGGAAAGCCTCTTTTTAAAACGGTTTTCTTTAAAGCAAGAAACAAAAAATCTGAAAACCCTTGGCCATCTTGTAAGGGTAAGTACGAGGTAAAAATCAGAGCATTTCTTTTGCCCCATGACTTTTGGGGTGATTTTTTGGTTGCCTGCATATACCCAGTGAATACGTGGGAAAAAATCTGTTTGGCACGATGCTTAAAAATGTGTATGGCTCTTCATCTTCATATTCTTTATGTATAGAGGATGGTTCTCCATCCCCTATAAAACTTTGGGTTTGTACAACTATGTATGCATTAGTAGCTTAAAATACAGTGAGGTTCCCACCCACCCCTGCTGAATTGTGTTTCAAGTCACATTCGCACATTGCTGTACACACCAGAGAAGGGGTGAGGATGTCTTTGTCTGACGCACCCTCACCTGTTTGCTTTCCCATGCACACACACACACACACACACAAACCACAACTCCTATTCATGAAGCTATCACCTGAGCATGTGCAATGGCTGTACACACAAATGTACGCACTTCAACTTAACTGCAAAGTAAATGTGGCTTGCATTTTCAAACTGGATGGAAGCTGGTTTGAGGGGAAATGCATTGATCAGGAGTATTTTTCAAGAAACTACAGGGTAGATATGGATTGTGGCTAATTTTCCATTTACGTGGCTTCAAACCCCAGTGGCGGAAGTGCACTGGAGCCAAAGGAAATGGAAATGTGTATATACTACTACTACTACTACTAATAATAATAATAATAATAATTTATTATTTATACCCCACCCATCTGGATGGGTTTCCCCAGCCACTCTGGGCGGCTTCCAGCAGAATATTAAAATACAATGATCCATCAAATATTAAAATCTGCCTTCAGATGTCTTCTAAACGTCTTTGACATCTGGTGGGAGGGCGTTCCACAGGGCGGGTGCCACTACCAAGAAGGCCGTCTGCCTGGTTCCCTGTTAATTTGCTTCTTGCAATGAGGGAGCCACCAGAAGGCCCTCGGCGCTGGACCTCAGCGTCCAGTGTACACAGCCTACAGTCATTGAGGCAGGGTTTTTGCTCATGCTATCAAATACCAAATATGTTAATAGGACAATCCTCCTCCCCATGTATCAACACCCTGCACATTCCTTACCTTCACACCAGGGGTTGAACAGGATGTACGTATCTGTGTTTGGGTTTCTCCTTGTCCTGAGAATGCCAATCGGAGTCAAGACGGCGACATACATACGGAATTTCCCCACAATGCAGTCAGCAGCTGGCATGATATTCAGGCCAACAGAACTTCCGTCACTGTGAGTGATCTTAGCACCCCATTTGCCGCTTTCCAGCTCTTGAACCAAAGGGACGATGATATATGTGCCTTTGCTTTGTTGTGGATATCGCCCTGCAGAGATGGGAAGAGAAGAGGCAGAAATATGGTTTTGCGTATGAGTGCAGCGGATGAATCGTTGTCTTACATTTTGACGGTGCAGCAAAATCTGGGCTGGGAACTGTCCAAAGGAAGTCAGTAGGATTACAGTAGATTTACTGCTTTTTATATATATACTGTCTGCATAATATAGCTTTCTTGTCAACGTTTTTATCTTTAACATCTGCTTGCTCCTTAAAACCAACTTGCAGAAGTTTGTATTGTTTACATAAAACAGGGACACAAGAACCCAAGATTTGGAAGTCACAAAAATACCCTGTAAACAAATTCCTTCATTGAGTACACTGAAGAATCTTCTAATCACCAACATCCTTGCAGGTCTCCCTATATTAGAGTGGAGAACCTGTGGCCTCCCACCTCTAATTTCATGTAGGGAGGGAAGACTGGAGAGAGAGAGAGAGAGAGAGAGGGGGGGGGGGGAAGGAAGGAAGGAAGGAAGGAAGGAAGGAAGGAAGGAAGGAAGGAAGGAAGGAAGGAAGGAAGGAGAGCAACTAGGGGGTAAAAATGGGGAAAAGCCAAAAGATTGTGAGAAATGGAAAGAGAAGGGAAAGCCCCCTGCAAACAATCAGTTAAGAGCTTTGGCAAGGACATAGGCAGTGGGGAACAGGTGGGAGCAAAAATGGATTGGCAAAAGCCCTCTGCAAGCAATCAGTTCAGACTTTTGACAAGAGTGATGTGTCCCTCCTCCGGCAGCCTGCTAGGTAGGGAGAGAAAAGGGGCTTTAGAAAGAGCCTGGAAGAAGAAGAAGAAGAAGAAGAAGAGGAGGAGGAGGAGGAGGAGGAAGAGGAGGAGGAGGAGGAGTTTGGATTTGATATCCCGCTTTATCACTACCCGAAGGAGTCTCAAAGCAGCTAACATTCTTCTTTCCCTCCCTCCCCCGCAACAAACACTCTGTGAGGTGAGTGGAGCTAAGAGACTTCAGAGAAGTGTGACTAGCCCAAGGTCACCCAGCAGCTGCATGTGGGGACGCGAACACGGTTCACCAGATTACGAGTCTACCACTCTTAACCACTACACCACACTGGCTCTCCATGGCAGATCCATACCATACATGTAAAGCATATCCAATGCATATTTAAAGCACATGACTGATACCAAAGAATCTTGGGAACTTTTGTTTGTTAAGGGTGCTAGGTCATGTATCTGTGTGATGGGAAACAAAAGCTCCTTCTGAGGGGGAGGTCATGTGCTTTAAATGTGTGTTGTATGTGTTTTAAAAGCACGGTGCAGATCTGGCCCAGAAAGTGAGAAGGGGGTGTCAGAATATGAGGGGTGGGGAGGGGTGGATCTGACCAATGTTTTGCTCTGGCGTTTCACCCACCCACAGATTGCCCCCAAGCATATGAAGCCCTCAGTAGAGAAAAAAGAGATAATTTGCCACCCTGCCCTAGTCACAGAAAGGTTCCAGGCCTCAATATTAAATTTTACAAATGTTAGGATTTGCTACCAATGGGAGCTATCTGAAAATAGCCAGCAAAGTAGGCTCTTCCCTAATATTAGCTACAAACATCACCCGCCCATATAAATTGAGCAGGTGGGCATGTTGTCCTCCCATGATTACCAGCTTGTATATCAAGGGTGGAGGACCTGTGGTATTCCAGATGTTGATGGACACTAGCTCCAATCAGTCCCAGGCAGCCTGGCCAATGGCAGCAGTGTAGTTCGCTGCTCAGGTGCCCTGCACTTGGGGGGCGGGATGAACTAGGTGCAGGTATTATGGCCAGGGATTATGGGAGTTGTAGTCTAGCAACATTTGAAGGGCCAAAGGTTCATCATCCTTGGATTAAGCTGAGCTACATGGACCTAACTTGGTATAGTGCAGGTTCCAATACCCCAGAATTGTCCCACTCCGCATATACCTGTAAAGTAGGGACTGCTGTGCTCAGGAAAGGTTGCACAGAGCAAAGACAGGAATATGTTCCTGGTTTCTCAGGAGATATAATTGCAGAAACACATTTTTGGGACCTGAACTTTGGCACTGAACGTGGTATATCTAGAGATTAGATACAGCCCCTATAAAGCCCTGGATTTATCTCTATTGACAGGGTTCTTCTACTTTAATCTCCAGTGCAATTCTGGTTTATATTTTGGTTCCTGTGGCCTTGGTTGACACAACTCAGGAAACCTTCCATCTAACCCAGAATATTTTGGCCACATGGAAGAAGAAAGAGGCCTTCAAAAGAAGCAACACAAGAAAGAAAAGCCAAATCAATAGCACATTTGGGAAGATATAGCAAAGGACGCTTTAAAAGGGGGCTTCAAAGGGAATCAGGTGGAGAGGGAGATGCTAAAGAGGCAACCAAGATGAGAGGCCGGTGGCAGCTAACAAGGGGATCAGCAAGTTGAATGCCGACTCGTTCTTTGAACGGTGGCTGGGCCTGACCTTTCCTCTCTCTACAGTAGGGGCTCAGCTTCAGCTCTGCTCTACAGTATAATGGCAAGCCAAGCCCAGAAGAAAACCCAACTACTAAAGAAAGTGAAATGCCAAGAGAAAAATCAGCTTGCTGAACCTGCATATTTGGAAGAAGGAGGAGGAGAAGGAGGCCTCTCTAATGTCCTCCTTTTGTGGGTGAGGAATGCATTTGATTTCTCTTTCATAGTTCATATTTTTATGAACATATTGGGAGCCAGTGTGGTGTAGTGGTTAAGAGCGGTAGTCTCGTAATCTGGTGAACTGGGTTCGATTCCCCGCTCCTCCACATGCAGCTGCTGGGTGACCTTGGGCTAGTCACGCTTCTTTGAAGTCTCTCAGCCCCACTCACCTCACAGAGTGTTTGTTGTGGGGGAGGAAGGGAAAGGAGATTGTTAGCCGCTTTGAGACTCCTTTGGGTAGTGATAAAGCGGGATATCAAATCCAAACTACTCCTCCTCCTCCTCCTCCTCCTCCTCCTCCTCCTCCTCCTCCTCCTCTTCTTCTTCTTCTTCTTCTTCTTCTTCTTCTTCTTCTTCTTCTTCTTCTTCTGGACTTGTTAGGAAGCATGCATGCATTCAGAGACAACAGGCAGTGGCGTAGCATGGGGGTACAGGGGGGGCCGGCCGCACCGGGCGCAACATCGGGGGGGGGGGTGCCACTAATCTAGTGGAAGAGACTCGAGTGCTAAAATCCACGGGTTAGGGGGCACAAATTACTTGCCTTGCCCCGGGTGCTGACAACCCACGCTACGCCACTGACATCAATATGAGATGTAGCACTGCTATGTGGTCCAGGGATAATAAGCATGGCCTCCTCCACATGCTTCTGGACTACAACTCCCATCAGCCCCACCCAGCATGGCCAGTGATAAGGGATGATGGGAGCTGTAGTCCAGGGAAAAAACACCTCTGCCCATTCTCTCCTGTTGCCCTGTATCATGGAGCTGTAGAGCTGGAGGGGTCCCAAGGCTCATCGAGTCCAACAACCTGCAGTGGAGGACCTGGCTACCTCCTTGCATGATGCCACACCTCTCAGGTCCCACCTGTATCATGAAGACTTTCGCTCCACCTCCTAACTCCCACCTCCTTGCTACAGCAAAAGCCTAAACACTTGTAATTGGATCACACCTTTTTTCTGTGCTTACTCCTGTCTCCTTCCCCTCCCCTTCCACTATTTCCTCCGGTCAGATTTGAGATTACTGGAAGCTCCTTGGGGTAGACAACTCTCCTCATGCACTCTGTAAGATGCCATGCGCCTTGATGGCGTTGAGCAAATAGACAGATAAATATCTGGTACTTGAGGGTTGTGGGAACAATTTAAAACTGCAAAGTGCCTGCTCAGTATTCAGTGCCGCAAAAATGATCCAGATTTAAAGCAGGAGCATATCTGAAAAGTTTGTTTATGCAGCTTGTTATCACAGCCCCTTTTGGTTGCTTTAATCTTTGACATTTATATTTAGAAACGGAGTAATTTGAAGCCGAATCAAGCTGAATGTAAAAAAGAGAGAGCCTTGCATAATTAGGGCTTCTTGATTCAAGCTTTTCATCATCATTTGTTCATTGATCTTTAGGCTACTATTTGCATCCAGTGAATTCTGAACTCAAACTACATATGTAGATCAAGATAATAGTTTTGTGTACATTTATTCACTTAAAATATTTCTAACACGGCCTTCCTCAAAAAAACCCAATACCTTGTTGGGATACAACATAATAAAGTACTCAATTTAAAACAGTAATTTCTGTATCTCAATAATGTACTATCACAGATAAAACCCCATTAAACAAGAAACAGCCTTTAAAACCATAGACTGACTCCATCCCTCCAGCATTGATGGCAATCTAACACATAGAGTATCTTAATATACACATTCCTAAACACATTTTCTTCTAAAAGAGGAATGCATTTTGGTGCACTGAGCTGAGAAATATTTCACCAAATTTGGAGAAGTGCAAAATCAAAAGGAGAATTGTTTTTGTATTGATGTAGTAGCCTGGAAGGTGTGAATTAGGTCGGTTTGTTTTACAACACAGACTGGACAAAATTCTCTTCTATTCCCAGTTTCCATCAAGATTTTTATATCTATCCTAACTTTTGAACCAGATGGATCCCCAAGGCACCTTGCATAAATACAATTCGAAAGACACTGATGCTACTTTGGAACCTGTTCAACACAAAGCATGATCACATCGTGTAACAGAACAACCCTTCTACCGCAACTATTAATGAATCCTAGAGTTGGAAAGAACCTTGGAAGTATTCCAGGCCTCCTCCCCTGCTTGAGGCAGAAAATCCAGAGCCATACCATCCCACAGAAATGGCTGCTCAGGGACCTCCAACAAAGACCCCCACAATCCCTAGGTAATTGCCTCCACTCTTACCATCAACACATTTCTCCTCGTGTTTAACCAGAATCTACTGCAACTGAAGACCATTAGATCTAGTCCTCCTGCCCTCTGGGGGCAGCAGAGACAAGTCTTTATCCTTGATCATGGACTGGATGAGAGCCAACAAATTGAAGCTCAATCCAGATAAAACTGAGGCACTGTTAGTGGGCGGTTCCCTAGCCCAGATGGCTGGGAGCTTGCCTGCTCTTGCTCTTACACTCCTTCTGAAGGAGTGAGTACATGGCTTGGGGGTACTTCTGGATCCTTTGCTGTCGCTTGAGGCTCAAGTGGCTTCAGTGGCGCAGAGTGCCTTCCATCAGCTTTGCCTCTATGTGGACAGGGATAGCCTAACTTCTGCTATATAGTCAGGCTAGATTAATGCAATGTGTTCTGTGTAGGGCTGTCTCTGAAGGTGGTTCAGAAACTTCAGCGGGTGCAAAATACAGGAGTCAGATTGATCACCAAAACAAGATGGCTCGAGCACTTTACACTAATCCTGACCCAACTGCACTGACTACTGATTAGCTTCTGGGTCCAATTCAGAGTGCTGGTTTTGACATATAAAGCTTTAAATGGCTTAGGACCGCAATACCTCAAGGACCGCCTCTCTCCATGTGAACCTACCTGGACTCTGAGATAATCTTCTGAGGCCCTTCTTTATGTGACTCCTCCACGAGACGTTTGGAGGGTGGCGACAAGAGAACAAGCCTTCTTTGCAGTGGCTCCCCTTCTGTAGAATGCACTCCCCAGGGAGGCTTGCCTGGCGCCTTCATTATACACCTTTAGGTGCCAGGCAAAATCATTCCTCTTCAACCAGGCCTTAGGCTGGTTAACATTCTATATCCATTTAAATGTGTTTGTGGGAGTGGGAGGAGGAAGAAGAAGAAGAAGAAGAGTTTGGATTTGATATCCCGCTTTATCACTACCCTAAGGAGTCTCAAAGCGGCTAAAATTCTCCTTTCCCTTCCTCCCCCACAACAAACACTCTGTGAAGTGAGTGAGACTGAGAGACTTCAGAGAAGTGTGACTAGCCCAAGGTCACCCAGCAGCTGCATGTGGAGGAGCGGAGACGCGAACCCGGTTCACCAGATTACGAGTCCACCGCTCTTAACCATTACACCACATTGGCTCTCGTGGAGGGGCGTTGTTGGTTTGTGGCTTTTGTTGTTGCCATTGTTTTTATTATGCGTTTTGAGTTTTTATCTCGTATTTTTATATTGCGAACTGCCCTGAGATCTATGGATGAAGGGCGGTATTTATTTAATGAAATAAATAAATAAATAAATAAATAAATCCCTGCCTGAGCATTGGTACAGCAGAGTAATCACTTCCTGAACAGGGGAAATATACATACACACATTTCTTACATCCCTGCTGGTGAAGCTTGCGGGCTTATTATATAAAGCAGTACCAAAAACAAAAAAACAAAAAACCCTTCAGAACCTATGAAGAAAAGGGATAGCGGTGCTGCTACCATCTGCCAGCAACAAGGTTCCGATTACATCATCCTCAATCTCATCCATCTCAGATCCAGCCTTTGTGCACAGCAAGCTCAGCAACCAAGGGTGCCTGGCTCCATGCAACCAGCAGAGGGAGCAAGCAAGCCTCAAAACAACAGCTGTATACGGGCTTCCTGGTTGCTGCTTCCCATTCCAGATATTCCTCTTCAGCCCTTCAAGCAGTAGTCTTGAATGCAGAAGGTGTTCGCCCCGCCCTCCTGCCCGCCCCAGCCACCACCACAGATCAGATAGATAGTAAGGACAGGGCTCTCTCCCTCCCTTTATTTAATTATTTATTTGACGCTTCATCCGTATCACTGGCTTCCAGGCACGTCCAGGAAATATAATAATTGTGACAGGGGTATAAATAGCCAAAACTGCTTTCTCAGATGGGAGGCGGCGGGGGGGGGGGGAGTCCCTATTTCCATCAGAGAAATGGTGGAAGGTATGCAGTTATCTGACCCCTGAGCCATCTCAAGGCAGCCCCATATAGAGAAGGGTGTTTTTAAAAATGTTTCATTATGTTTTATGTTGCAAGCTGCCCAGAGTGGCTGGGGCAACCCAGTCAGATTAGTAGGGTATAAGTTGTAAAATTGTTGTTGTTGTTGAATAGCACATCCCTGTTTGCATCAGATAAATGTTGGAGGGTTTGCTACAAGGAGGACAAGTGTAGGGGGTATCACCAAAATTCATTTTGAATATTATTTATTATTATTTATTTATTCAACTTATACACCGCCCTATACCCGGAGGCCTCAGGGCGGTTCACAACAAGACCACAACATATAAAATCAAACCAAAAGCAGCAACCCAATAACCCCCCCCCCACAAGCTACATTCTAAAAGGGTGTTGGGTGTCAATAAGATCAACCAAAGGCCTGGTTAAAAAGGAACGTTTTTGCCTGGCGCCTAAAGGTATATAATGAAGGTGCCAGGCGAACTTCCCTGGGGAGAGCATTCTACAGAAGGGGAGCCACTGCAGAGAAGGCCCGTTCTCATGTTGCCACCCTCTGGTGCTACTATGAATACAGAGGTGGAGAACAGTGGCGTAGCGTGGGTTGTCAGCACCCGGGGCAAGGCAAGTAATTTGCGCCCCCTAACCCCTAACCTGCCGCTGCTGCCAGCTTCTTCTTGCTGCTGCCTGGGCTGGTCTGGTGTGGTTCTCTCCCGCGCTCAGTGCTGCACTCGGCGGCTGCTGCACCGTCCCTCCCCCAGATAGTCCCTCACTCTCTCTCTGCACCGCACGCCTGGCACACCCCCCCACAGTGGGCGGCGACCCGGCAGCTCGGATCGGATTCGCACAGCCAGCACTGCAGTGAGAGAGAGTGAGTGAGCCAGGTAGGGGCAGAGAGCTGAGAGTGCGAGCGCCCCCCCAGATGTTGCGCCCGGTGTGGCTGGCCCCCCCTGCACCCCCCACACTACGCCACTGGTGGAGAACCTCTGACCCATGGGGCATGCTGGGCCTCCTTATTGGACCTAATAGGCCATTTCTGCCAAGCCACACCTACTTGCCAAGCACCTAACATCAAAGATGACGTCCAGTGTTGGAAGGTAAAAAGTCAGTTGGGCTGGGTCAAAAGGGTTCTCCAAAGCATTATTTATCCCAAGCCGGCAGGCCTTCAAAGCACAGCACAATGCTTTTTGCAAACTTCTTAATCTCAGGGTCTTGGGTTTGAGCCCCATGTTGGGCAAAAGATTCCTGCACTGCAGGGGTTTGGACTAGATGATCCTCATGGTCCCAACTCTAGGCTTCTATGATTCCTTGCAAAGAGTCCTTCATGACGCTTTGAAGTTGAGGCAACCAGCTGATTGTCGGTGCTTCAGAGTTGTGCAGGGCTTTTTGTGACATGCTTTGAAGTCCCGACAAAAGTCCCGTGTCAGCTGATGTCCTTATGATGTCAGGTGTGTGACACCTGGGCCACCCACTCACTTGTGAAGTGTGGCCCACAGGGGCAGAGGCTGGGTAAGGGAGATAAGGATCTGGCCCACCAGTCTCGTCCAGTTCCATATTCTCCGATTTCTCTGATGAACATACAGTAGACCCTTCGGTTACGTTACCTTCGTGTAACATAACTTTCGGGTTGAGAACGCGGCAAACCCAGAAGTGTATACTTCCAGATTTTGCCATGCGTGCATGTGCAGAAACGCTCTGCACAACGCCTGTGCGTGCACAGAAGCGCTCTATCGCACTGTGTGTGTGTTCAGAAGCAACGCCTCATGTTTCGGACTTTTCAGGGTACGTGAGGACCCCGAAACGAATTAAGTTCATATCTGGAGGGTCCACTGTAAGGACGTCCTATTCCATCATCATCTCCATCTCCATCAATTCATTATTTATATCTCGCTAATCTGACTGGGTTGCCCCAGCCACTCTGGGCAGCTTCCAACATATATAAAAACATAATAAAATATTAAACATTTTAAAACTTCCCTATACAGGGCTGCCTTGTCTTCTAAAAGTTGTATAGTTACTTATCTCCTTGGCTTATGGGGTCGCATAACTCCATACCCTTCAACATTTCTCTGAAGACAATTGGGACATCCTAAGGAAAACTGAGACATCCTAAGGAAAACTGGGATCAAATCAGAAACTGGGATGGCTTCTGTAAATCTGGGGTTGTCCCTGGAAAACAGGAACACTTGGGGGATCTGCAGTTTCCCACCCTTCTCTTAAAAGAAAGGACCCAGTTAATTCCACAAATAAAACCAGAGAAGTAAACCAAAGTATACACAATGCCTTCAGCAGCTGTACCTATAAGTCTCAGCTATGGGGCAACAGGTGATAGGTTGAAGACCTGAGACTGATCCTCCCCTGGCACAATTGCAGCTCTCTCTGTTTTGTCAAAGTGTACAGAAATCGCTGTCACAATTGATCTTAATCATGGTGTCAAACAGCTATTAGTATTTGCCATTCTAGTGGTCTCCAGAGGCGGAGCTAGCTGCTCCGGCACCAGGAGCAGAGCCCATGTTGTGCACCCGGGGGCGAGGCAAGAGTCCCAGGGGGGTGGCACGGTGATGTCACCCCCCCTCAGGGATGAGACTCGAGGTGGACCGCCTCCACCGCACCCCCTTCCTCCACCAGTGGAGCTCTCCAGATGTTTTGAACCAGAAGTCCCTTCAGCCCCAGCCAGCACACATCTTACTCATTATGACAATTTTTTTAAAGAAAAAATGTGCTTTTCACATTGTGCCATTTGCAGCTAAGTGTTGCATGGCTAATTAATCAAACGCCCAAGTTTCTGTTAAATGAGAAGAAGAAGAAGAAGAAGAAGAAGAAGAAGAAGAAGAAGAAGAAGAAGAAGAAGAAGAAGAAGACGACGACGACTCATTAATTCAATAGTGGTCTTTGTGACACCATATTGTTCTCATACTCTGCAAAAGACTCCACCCTTTGAAAAAGCTGTTATTTATTACTGTTGAATCATTGTTTCCTAAAATATGTGAACCACACTCACTCCCCCCCCCAAAAAAAATGTTGCGTGCCAGCTGCTAAACTAGGAAAGACAAATATGTGACCACAATGGGCAATTCTGATACTCATCCTGATCTAGCAAATGTAAATATCCCACACTTTCCAGTGCCTTTCCCCACCACTTTCCATATCACAGGAAGTCCAGTCGTTGGAGGAAGTGAATTTGTTGTGCAAAACCTCTCAATTGACTATAAGAGCGCAATCCGAATTTGTTGGTATTTGACTGACAGCCAACCCAAAAATAGTCACCACCTGCAAGCACCCTAAGTCAGAATTAAGGAGCGGAATGCCCCTAAGCACATTCTAAACCTAGGGATTTGTTTTCGGTACCAGAACTAACCTGAGCTCACAGTTCTTTCACAAAAGTCCACTCAGCCCTGGTTAGATTTCTTCGTTTCAACAGCCTTATTTAGCTAGGAAAGGTAGTTTTGCTGTTGCAACGCCTGGGAGTCAAACACCCTTGCTGATAGACTACAAAAAGCCCAGAGGTCTCCCAGTAGATCTTAATTTACCTTCAGCTAGGGATGCTGGAAATTGCCAACAGAAACAGAAGTGGAAATTTCACTTATTCATCCCATGTCCTGAGCAGAAATCAATTCAGAAAATCCTATTGGATTTTGCCACTTTCAGTCCACAAACAATATGCAATGGATTGCTATTCCTCTCCACTTGCACGGGAATTCCTTTGCAGTGAAACGGACGGCCTTTTGCATGGGGTGGAATAGCATAATTACAATGTAAATTACATAAGTTATGCAATTTTGCCACGCTGGTCAACAAGATGAGTAAATACTGGGTGGAACTGAAACAGTGATTCATGTGAGTCATGGATAGATCAGTCAGTTAGAACGTGGTGCTGATAACACCAAGGTTGCAGGTTCAGGCCCCATATGGGAGAGCTGCGTATTCCTGAATTTCAGGGGGTTGAACTAGATGATCCTTAGGGTACCTTCCAACTCTACAATACTATGATTCAATAATAATAATAATAATAATTTCTTATTTGTACCCTGCCTATCTAGCTGAGTTTCCCCAGCCACTCTGGGCAGCTCCCAATCGAGTGTTAAAACCAATACAGCATTAAATATTAAAAACTTCCCTAAACAGGGCTGCCCTCAGAAGTCTTTTAAAAATAGGATAGCTGTTTATTTCCTTGACATCTGATAGGAGGGCGTTCCACAGGGCGGGCGCCACTACTGAGAAGGCCCTCTGTCTGGTTCCCTGTAGCCTCATTTATTGCAGTGAGGAAACCACCAGACGGCCCTCGGTGCTGGACCTCAGTGTTCGGGCTGAACGATGGGGGTGGAGATGCTCCTTCAGGTATACAGGACCGAGGCCATTTAGGGCTTTAAAGGTCAGCACCAACACTTTGAATTGTGCTCGGAAATGTACTGGGAGCCAATGCAAATCTCTCAGGACCGGTGTTATATGGTCCCGACGGCCACTCCCAGTCACCAGTCTAGCTGCCGCATTCTGGATTCTATAACAAATATTAAGGAGTAAATAAAAATGCTGCCTTCTTACATCCCTGCCTTCAGCCCACCGCTGTTATAGAGAATTCTTATTCCAGCCAGCCCAGATAGGTCTGTCCTCACCTTTTCTTTACAGCTCTGACTGCACAGTTATCAAGAGCAACAAGACTGAGTACCAGAGCAAAGAAGAGAAAGACAAAGTTATCTTTGTCCAAGAACCCATGGATTTACAGGAATACAGGAGCCAAGAAAATGCCGACTTTAACCCAAGAGCTCTTTTATGGATGCTGTTATGTATATCAGTCAATTGGCTTATAACAAAAGTGTTTAGGGCATTTAGACCAATATGTATGGATTTTAAGAAGCCAGTTTGGCAGAGGTCAAATGGATCCGAAGATTTACAGCCGTCCACAGAAAAAGATCATTAATGCAAGGAGGTGGCGTATAAATTTATCAACAGATTTAATGTCAGACCCAGGAAGACGCAATAAAAGGGGAGATTGATGTGATCTTTTAGCTGCCTTTTGAACAAGCCATTATTAGGAGGACTCATATTTTCAGTAAGGATATGGAACTGACACAACATCACCTACTATGGATATACTCAGCAGACAGGGATCTGTATGCTCTGTGCCCAACAGTAGGAGGGTAAGGTATGCACTGGAATAAGAGTGTCCAAGGGATGAGGCTAAATTGCAGATCTGAGATGGGGGATTTCTGGTCCTCCAGATGTTGTTGGTCTTCCACTCCCTTCAGCCTCACCCAGCACAGCCAATGGTCAGGGATGAGGGGAGTTGTGGTTCAACTAGACCTCGAGGGCCATAGGTTTCTTATCTCTGCTGTGAGTCCTGCAGATTGCAGGGAGAACATGGCAGGTGGGATCAGCATCTCCATGCCTCCAACTTCTCTCCATTCCTGCAAAGCAGCAGAGCACCTCATGCCTCCCACCCATATTTAGCAGCTGTTTGGTGGTGACTCAAGTTACCAGCTCTGAGCCCTGAACGGGAATAGGGAAGAATGGAATGTGATGGGTAGTTCACCAAGGAATTCATGGTGAAAACCCAGTTATGTATTGGGTTTTCTCTAATGCTACCCAAGATTCAACCTCCTTTTGTTGAAAGTGCAACAGCAGGGGTAATTCAGTTTCTTGTTTAAGGGTTACTTCTGTTATCAGTAAGTCAGCTAGCCTTTTAAGATTCCTACGATTTTACATCAACCTTGCAAACACTTCAAACACCTTATTGGCCAAACAAGCCTTTGTATCTTTTCAAAAGAACACCACTTGGCGCCAAAACTTATCTGAGATCCTGGTTAGATACACCCTACCGGAGTTTAATATCCTTAAACTGTGGAGCCCGGACAAAGTCCGGAAATGGATCCTGAAGAGAGATGCTTTGTTAGATATCACAAAAATACAGATCCTAGGGTCCTCCCACTGGTTTCCCCGACTGAAAGCAGTCAAAACCTGTGCCAATTATTTGGCGAATATCACCAATCCCACTCTTCGGAGAGCCTTTACCATGGCCCGTTTTCAAACCATTCCTACGGCCTATCTGTCAGGCAGATACGCAAAAATCCCAGTAGAGCAGCGTATATGTCCTTGTTATATGAGAACCAAAGAGGATCTCATACATTACATGCTGTATTGTCGCATCTATTCGGCTTTCAGGGATGCGATGTTACAAACTATTCCCAAATCAATAGTCAACTCTGAGGACCAAGTAAAGTTTTTACTGGTGGACGCTGATCCACGGATTTCTCACGTGGTAGCGGTCTTTGTGGTGAAGGCTATGAAAACTAGGGTATGGTTCCCGGATGAAACGGTGAGGTCCCTCCCATTGCTCTCCTAACCTGTTGCTGTATCTTCTTCCCTGAATGGTGGGGTTTATTGGGTAGTTTCCTTGCTGGGACAGCATGGCATGAATTTTAGCTTACTTTTATAATTTTATTGTTTATCTTTTAATAATGTTTTATGGTATTTTGTGTAAAGGCATGGACCTCACAAATTTAATAAACTTGTACTAAGTCAGCTAGCCAGGAGGCGGGACGGAGGTGTTGCTTAGCACCTAGGCCATGGCATGATCTTTCGTGAGGTGGCATGTGATCTGATTGGCTAGATACTTCTGAGGGAGTTTCCCTCTGTATGTTTAGTTGAATGTCTCCCTGATATGTACAAGTAAGAAAGACAAAACCTCTCTGTTTCATTCTCCTCAAGTTATACACTGTTTTTATTCAGTCTTCCTCAGTAAAGTCTTATTGGAGTTTCTTTTCTCTCTCGACTCCGTCTGTATTATTTAATTGACAATGCATTTTATCCAAACATACATGGACTATCCTTCCTTCCAAATGAAAAAGAACCTGAAAGGAAAACCTGAAAAGGCACACCTGTTCACCATATAGAAATGAAAAAGCTAAATGCATGCTAATTCCTAACTAGCAGATTTAATAAATGGCTACACGATTATTGTGCAGCAACAGAAAGGGGGGGCAGACAATAATACAAATGCAAAAATACAGCTAGTTCCTAGGAAGACAAATTAAATGTCAAATCAAAAATAATTCTCAAAGAGTTTATAACAGTAGGGGAGACGGCTGTGGAGAAAGATTTGCATCAGTAAGTCATGTAGACTGAATAGTAAATTTGCCACAAATGTCATGGACTCAGTAGTTCGCAGGCATTCAGATGCAGGAAGAGAATGCAAATGTAACGTTAATTTCAGTGGATTTACTCTAGGTAAAATGTGGTTGAATACTGCCCTATATAACTGCAGCACACAGAATTAGCTTATTAGTCAACAGCAACTGTAACACAGCACAAATGTTTTTCATAAGCAGACTGTTCTTCCATTACGAATCAAGCATTGAGTAATCAGCAAGTAATCGATGCAACATGCAGCATGTTGTGAACCGACCAAAGAAGAAAAGGACTATTTCTTTGTACAATAAAAACTCATAGAACTCGTTACCAAAAAGATGTAGCAATAGCCACTAGCTTGGATGGCTGTAAAAATTGTGACAGTTCGTGGATTTTTAAAAATGGCAATAATCCATGATAGTTAAATGGAACTTCAGTCTTTATATCAGTATACTGTACTAATGATTACCAGGTGCTCATGCTACTGAGATGCTCGTTCTGGTTGGAACTCTGTACATGCCCCAAGGCTCTGTGCAACTTAGCTTTGCAGTGTGCCATTGTGATGAGAGAGAGAGAGAGCCTTTGTTGAGGCCAGGGCTGATCCAAATACATGCCTGCCAGCCAGGAACTGGCTGCATATGCATAATTGAATCCCCTGAACCCAGTGCCAGTTCTAATGCAAGCATCACCTAGGATTTGGCCATTCATCATTCCCTGTGAGCAAACAGATGCCAGCTGGCACACATATCTTGCAATGAGTGTCCATTTGCATTTTCTGAAGAGATCCAAGCTCATCCTCTTTCAGGGCACCTTATTAAAATGAGATTTGATGGGCAGGGAATGCGATTTGCTATTTTCTTTGGGATTAGTCAGCAGGACTCCCCCGTGGAGAGGCACTTTCCAAAGAGAAGGTTTTTCTATTTTATAACAGGATCAGGAAGGTTTGAAATCTGACCCTAGAATCAATGATTATATGATTAGCCCAAGCATCACCCTCTGCTCTCCGCCGCTGGCTGCCTGCCTAAGATGGGACCACTACTTTGACAGGCGGAAGGATGATCTGAAACAGCAAAAGCCTTTTTGGAACATCCAAGGCTAGCTGTGGCCCTCGACTAATCGTGAAAATTCAAGAGATAATCCAGCATTTTCTTTCTGTTCCTCCCACACAAGGCAAGTCATTTCCATGTCTGAATCCCCTGAACTTCTTTTAACCTTCCTTATTACCCCAATCTGCAGTGGCGTAGCGTGGGTTGTCAGCACCCGGGGCAAGGCAAGTAATTTGTGCCCCCTAACCTGTGGATTTGCGCCCCCTAACCCTAAACCCCAGATGTTGCGCCCGGTGCGGCCGGCCCCCCCTGCACCCCCCACGCTACGCCACTGCCAATCTGACTCATCTCTGGGTTCAAAAGGGTTCTTCATGTGAACTTTCCTCTTCCTGGATGGCACAGGGAACTGTGGTTAGCTCTAAACAGGAAGCGGAAGCTTCTGGTCTCCTTCTCACATGAAATGTAGGATGTCCGTTCTTGTAACGCTAAACTATGGCTCTGTCTAAAACCAAACCATTTTGTTTCCTTCCTCCCCATAGTGTTTAGGAAAGGTGAGGCGTTAACAACTGATTTACGGAGGCTGCAGTTCTTTTGTGTTGGAACTCACTCCACTCACTTTCTGCCTGGACAAACCTTTATGTATTTTGTGTTTTTATCTCGTATTATTATGCTGTGTACTACCCTGATATCTACAGACAAAGGGTGGTATACAGATTTAATAAATAAGCAAATTGCTCAATGTTCTCTGTCTCCTGCCATGGCTCATTTCAAATGTAGATGCATATTCCCACCCACCCCAGTTTGAAGCGCTGAGAAATAATTTGTTTTTGCTTTATTTTTTGCTTTTCAAAGCAAAGGCCAATATCTTCTACATACCTAGCAGTCTTTGCCATCTGTAAGGACACCCTCCTCCACTCCCATCTCATCCATCCCCCCCCCCCGTCTAGTATAATAATGCAGTGAAGAGAAGGGTGGTGGTGAACATCACCATTTGACACTTACCTATAATGTACTCAATCCAGAAATGGTCCTTTTCTGGATTGTACGGGCGGTTGAATGTGAGTTGAATGTGGAAGGGCTGCCCTCGGCGCACAATCAGCTTGAGGTTGTAGTATCGCTCCGTGTGGTGTTCTCTCTTATTAATGTCATCTTCACGGTTGAACAAATGGACGTCCTGCACTTCCAGAACATCTGCAGGTGCACAAAGAGATGACCAACATGGCGTTTTTAGTTCCTTCTTGTCACTTGGTTCCCAGAATTACTTCCTTTCCCTTTACCATTTTATCTCACACATTTCAGGCCCTGTCTTTTAATTCTTTAAAATAAAAATTAAAAAAACCCACTTGCAGGGCAGTCATAACTTAAATCCAACTCAAGGACCGCAATACCTCAAGGACCGCCTCTTTCCATATGAACCTACCTGGACGCTGAGATCATCTTCTGAGGTCCTCCTTTATATGCCTCCTCCTTGAGAAGTCCGGAGGGTTGGAACATGAGAACAGCCTTCTCTGCAGTGGCTCCCTTTCTGTGAAATACTCTCCCCAGGGAAGTTCGCCTGGCGCCTTCATTGTACACGTTTAAGCGCCAGGCAAAAACATTCCTTTTTAACCAAGCCTTTGGTTGATCTGATTTACATCCTATGCCCTTTTAAAATGTGTTTTTTTTGGGGGGGGGCTATTGGGTTGTTTTTATTTTTATTATGTATTTTGTGGTTTTCTATCTTGATTTTATTCTGTGAACCACCCTGAGACCCCCAGGTAAAGGGTGGTAAATAAATTCTAACAACAGCAATATAAAGATTAAGCTCATTGAGCAGCAGGCATCCAGAGTTACCATGCAAATGATCTATAGAGCCTAGGCAAATACTCACCTGGTCCCTCAAAGACACAAGGAGGATAAGGCTTTTTCATATAAGATATGGCTATCATATCAATGGCTATCAGCTGTCTGTTACCTCTGGTATCAGAGGCAGTGTGCCTCTGAAAACCAGCTGTTGGGCGTCATGTCTTCTCATGTCTTACTCATGGGCTACCCGGAGGCATCAGGTTTGCCGATGAGCAAACAGAATGTTGGACTAGATAGGCATTTGGCCTGATCCAACAAGGCATTTCTTATGTTCTTCAGTATTGGCCTCAGGCACACTTGCCTGGAGAAATGCTCCAAGGATGGAGTGCCACAACCAAAAAGGCCCTGTCTTACACAAACACAGATGTGGCTCCTGAGAAGGAGTTCAAAAGGCAGAGTTCATCATTGTGCATTTCAAGATGAGAGGCAGCAATCCTGAGCTGTATAGGTTCAAACTTTCCCCCATTCATTTCCAAAGATCAGAAGTCAGAGAAGAATAGGAGTACTAGAGGGGCATGGCTTGTACAGAAGCAAAGTGGCAGCTTGAATTCAGGCCTCTGACAACCAATTCTGGTCTTCCAGGTCCTTGTGACGTTTGCAAGAGCTATTGAATGCCAGCTCATGCTGCAGGAGCTATTAGGCACACAGCTTTTTTTGTTTAAGCCCTACCAGGTCTAATTTTGCCTTTGGGCTGGAGCTTTCTTACCAGTTCTCTACTGCCTGCCATTCATTATGTATTGGGCAGAGCTGTGCTTCATCAAAAAAATCATGTCACTGGGATTACCAGTACGACTTGGAAACTCCGGACAAGCTCAATTCCCCACAGGCTGTGTAATGTAGAGATTCTATGTACTGGGGAAGGAAGTGTTTCCCCCCCAGCTGCTCTACAGTGATTAGCATTCAGAAACAGGACTCAATAGATTGTATTATCATATTTGTCATTACCTCCCAAATCCCTGCTCAAAAGGATATTGCATCAATATCTGTTGCGTGACAGAATAGGGGTTGCTTTTCTTTTTGGAGTCTACTCTAAGGGTGCTTCAAGTTTAGCACATGATGCAAATTGGCTGCTTTTTTGATAGCTGTTTTTAATTTCACAACAAATATGGCACTGGAATGAAGATGAAATCAACAACACATTGCTGTTTTTATGATATTGGCTCTAGACACAATGCTGGCTAAAGTGACCCTTTTGCTTAATGGATGCTAGGAGATGGCTTTTCATTTAGGATTAGCATCCTTCTATAATGTAACCAGATCAGTCTTGAACTATCTGTTTTAGCAATTTTTATTTAGATAAGGAGTCCAGAAATGTTCGCCCAAAGGATTGTCCTGTGATTTTTGAGGCAAAATCTAATAGCTGCTAAGGGATGCTGAGCATCCAGCATGTTTCTAGACCTCATGATTCGGCGGGGGGGGGGGGAGGAAACTAAAGCCATATAAGCAGTACTTGATATTCCCATGGAATACTGTACAAGTGTTTGGACGAGGTTTCATTAAAGGGCAGTTGCGACTTGTCAGCAGAGGCTGCTTTCTGTTAGGATTGAGCCCCCCCAAAATATGTATTTTTTTTTTTACATTTTGCTTTACGATTGGGCCGGAAGCAAGAGACATGCCACATAAACTAAGGGTGATTTTGGGGGTCTGTGAAATGGTGGCTGAGGGAAAAAATCCTTAATGAGAGAGTTTGCAGATTACTAAATTTTGAAACTTTCACAGTTTACAGACTGATTTGGTTTTGGAAGCCTGACTGCATTATTATTTCATTGCTCCTTGCTTTGATTATGTGACTTTACCAGCTATCACCACTGTCTGTTCAACTCATGACATATATAGCATTGCAGGTTTGCTTTTTGTTTGTTTGTTTGTTGTTGTTGTTGTTATCTTCAGTTAAGACATTTCTGTTAGAAAACTGGAGAAAGGCTCTTGAGAGACATGAAGCCTGCTCAACATTAGCGTCAACGCTTTAAGCGTAAAAGGCACCATTTCACGTCAATGAGCTCACTTTTGCTTACGAACCCAGGAGCCCAGCCCTATTGCTGGTCTAGATTCCCAAAACTGGATAGATCTCAGGACGATGAATTGGATTTAGAAGCTTCAGCTGTGAACTGCAATAAAGTGTTGCAGTGCAGAGTGCTCCTGTTCAGAGTTCTGGCCAGTCCTGCCTTCCTCAAGATACCTTGTTCCATTCCCTCTCCCCACGGGGTTTCAATTTTCCCAAGCATGGGTCCAAGAGGTTTTCTGCTTGTCCCATGCTTTCTGGCATGGGTCCAATGTGTTTTTAATTTTTTGTCCTAGCTGTCCAGAGTGGCTGGGGCAGGCCAGCCAGATGGGTGGGGTATAAATAATAAAATTATTATAATAAAATTATTATTACCCAGGAAAATCCACTGTTTACCACTGAACCAGAAGAAACTTAAATCTGCAGGAAAAAGCCCATTGACGTTTGTTCTGAGTCAGTGGTAAATTGCAGGTTTTCCCCAGGTAAGGTAGCACACACAAGCAAAAGTGGGGACAAGCCCTCCGTCGGCAGTTTGTGCCCACGGAAAAGACTCATTTCTCTTTGAGTTGCCCTGGATTCCACACACACACACCTGCTACCTAAGAGATTTTTCTAACGATTTGCCAGACTTTGAGCCTACTGCTCACTCCCTCTTCTGTGTGGCTGGTGCCATCTTGGTTCTTGGAGAAGCAAGTTTCCTGTCAGTGTTTATGGTAGGCAGGGACTGTTCTCTGCATGAACAACTATTATCTAAATACATTGGTGGGGAGAGGAGGTACTTAATAGCGATGGGGAATACCAGTAAACATCCTCACCGTGCAGGCAATTATACGGCCCTTATTAACGGCAGCCCCTCTTCAGTCAAGTCATTTGAATTTCCCATTCTCGACTTCTGAACATCTGACTCCTGACCTTACGGGACGTAAATGAGGCCTCATGAATGATGCAGCCTCTTTGAAGGCCCGTAATGCATACTGGAGGCAATCCCCACTACCTCCAAATCAAATTTTAATGCAACAGCTGAGCGCCCTTATTGTAATGTCAAACAAAAGAGCCCTGTGGCTGCCCTGAGAAAATATACTGCCCTGTATGCTGCTTCCCATTACAGGAACGCTCTAATAAGGCTTGTCCTTGGGTGGACTAGAGAAAGCTACGCTGATAGGTTCCCGGAGGATTAATCATGTGGTATCATAATCATAAAACCACGTTTGAAAGCTGGTTTCAGCTCCATAACACCTATTCCCGGCTGACCATTTCCACGCCGTTAAAAGTATGATTTGAACTTCATTCTGCTGCCTAGATCAGGGTATGAATTGATTTTTAAGTTCCTCAGTTTTTTATACTAGGGCTGCACTCCTATGAAGAAGAAGAAGAGAAGAGTTTGGATTTGATATCCCACTTTATCACTACCCTAAGGAGTCTCAAAGCGGCTAACATTCTCCTTTCCCTTCTTCCCCCACAACACTCTATGAGGTGAGTGGGGCTGAGAGACTTCAGAGCCCAAGGTCACCCAGCAGCTGCATGTGGAGGAGAGGGAATCGAACCCCGTTCACCAGATTACGAGTCCACTGCTCTTAACCACTACACGATGCTGGCTCTATGCACAATTACTTGGGAGGAAGTCCCAATGATTTCAGTGGGGTCACAGGAACTGCAGTTTCTCATGCCAAGTCAGGCTATTTTTTTGGCAAGCCAAGTATCTGTAGGATGTCAAATGCAGTCAAATTCGTGTTTTGCCAGAAGGGGCTGAGGCTCACAGAGCTTTCCTGTGAACTTGCTAGAGAGAACTCTGTGAGATCACTCCCCTTTGTGTCCCCTTTGTGTAGCTATATATAATTATCCCTGCTTGGGCTCTTCTCCACCATGCCACTGTGCTAGGGGGGATCAGGAACAGGTCTGCAACGATAGACTCAAAGTGAGCCTAGAAGGATATAATATTAAATTATTATTTATACCCCGCCCATCTGGCTGGGTTTCCCCAGCCACTCTGGGCGGCTCCCAACAGAATATTAAAAGCACGATAAAACATCAAACATTAAAAAACTTCCCTAAACTGGGCTGCCTTCAGATGTCTTCTAAAAGTCCCTCACTGTGAGATGTGAGGTTACAGGGAACCAGGCAGAGGGCCTTCTCGGTGATGGCGCCCACCCTGTGGAACACCCGCCCCACCCATCAGATGTCAAGGAAATAAACAGCTATCTGACTTTTAGAAGACATCTGAAGGCAGCCCTGTTTAGGGAAGTTTTTAAGGTTTGAAGTTTTATTCTGTTTTTTTAATCTGTTGGGAGCCGCCCAGAGTGGCTGGGGAAACCCAGACAGATGGGCAGGGTAGAAATAATAATGATGATGACGATGTTATTGTTATTGCTGTTGTTATGGTTATTGTTGTTCTTATTGTTGTTAGAGACTTCCTATGTACTGTGTAAAAGGGACGCGGGTGGCGTTGTGGGTTAAACCACAGAGCCTAGGACTTGCCAATCAGAAGGTCGGCAGTTCGAATCCCCATGACGGGGTGAGCTCACTTGCTCGGTCCCAGTTCCTGCCAACCTAGCAGTTCAAAAGCACATCAAAGTGCAAGTAGATAAATAGGTACCACTCCGGCGGGAAGGTAAACGGCGTTTCCGTGCGCTGCTCTGGTTCGCCAGAAGTGGCTTAGTCATGCTGGCCACATGACCGGAAGCTGTCTGCGGACAAACGCTGGCTCCCTCGGCCTGTAAAGCGAGATGAGTGCTGCAACCCCAGAGTCAGTCACGACTGGACCTAATGGTCAGGGGTCCCTTTACCTTTAACTATGTACTGTGTGCTACGGAGGAGGGGAAGGAGGACTCCAGTTCTGGCAGCAGCCCCATGTCTCATGTTAACATCTCAACCTGCCTCAAAGAGAAACACCAGCGAAAGTTCTTGCAAGGCATTGAATCAATGTGCACTGCTGTCTAATAAATTCATCACAGCTCCGAGTATGCGACCCTGTGAGTCCATGAGCCACCTCACCTTGAAATATTAACTCCCTCCTGACGGGAGGGAGCGGGGCGGGAAGCCAGGAGGTCATGGAGCAAGTCAGGGATGTGTTCAGCTCAGCGTCCCCAGTGGCCCAGCCCTCCCTGATATTCCCCATCTCCATGGCAGCTGATTCTCCTCGCAATCACACCCCCACCAATTCTTCACGCCAAGACCATCTGCTCCCCTTGCTCCCTTGTACGCATGCCAGCAGCCAATTTACAACAACGTCCGTCCCCCCCCCCACGACATGAGTGTTGATAATTTATGCGAGGAAACCCCCACGGGGATTTCTACCAGGATGGTGGCAGGAGTAATTCCCTCCTGCATCCTAGATGCCAGCTCTGGCAAAATGCCAGGGGCAAATGCAGAAACCCAAAAGCAGAAGATTTTATTTGAATGGAGTACACTTACACAGGAGTAACGTGTATTTGTGAGGGAGGTGTCAGTACTTCAGCCCCATAAGCAAAACTGAGAAGAGTTTTCAAATGCAGATCTCACCCTTCTAATGATTATCAACGTGTTTTCACGTCTCTGGGCACCTGCTTTTCATTTAGTGACAACTTACCTTAATTCTCCTTATGCTGATATATGCAGATATGTAAAATTGTGATGGCTTTTTTCTTCTGTGTGTGTGAACCAAAGCTGCAGGACGGGGGGGGGGGGTTAAAGTATCTCTCTTTTTCTCTCTCTTTGTACTGCTTATGCTTTGGAATGTTGTTGTTTTTTTAAAAAAAAACCCCAATAAAATTAATTTTTTTAACACTGGTTATTAAATGTGGTGGTGATGAAATGAAGAAGTAAAAGTGGAAGAAGGCCATCATCATGATATGCATATTATTTGTTATTTATTATATAGAGATAAATATTTGCAGTCCATGAGCAGTATGCATTGCAGTGTAGCAGATGAATGGTCCCTAAAATTGGAAACGGGTGAAGCAGAAGGAAAGGAAGGAAGTGGAAGCGAGGAGACGCAGGGACACAATGTGCAGCTGTTCTGGCTTAGCTTAGATACAGCACACCATGGGGACAGGCTTCTGACTTCATAAGACTATTACAACACCCTGCAATTTTTAATAGACTAGCAATGAAGGAGAAACTTGGATCAGCAACCCAAAAGGCTTGTGGAGCACTTAAGAGTTTGTTTGCACACTTGAAGGCTCTGCCCATTGCCTTCCCCTGCTGCAGTCTCTCTGGGCTGAGGCCACGCGAAACAGGACTCACGCTTTTTAATTAAAGGCTTTTATTGCGAAGAAAATTGTGGGACCCACAGCTGCCTTTTTCTTCATTAGAAAGGAGAGATTGTGACACCTGTTTAGAAGCAGCTAGTTTGGACCTTCCTTTGTATTGGATGCCACTTGGAAGAGTCCCCTGACCTTCAATAATACCTTTGCGGGAGCATGAAGAGCCTGCAGCAAGAAGTGAGGACCCCTAATTTCCCCTTCTCCCACTGCGGCATGAGCAGAAGGCTATGCATTGTCCTTTAGTTCCTAACCCTGGATTTCAGGGTTCTGCAAAATCATAAAATTGTAGAGTTGGAAGGGACGCCGACGATCATCTAGTCCAACCCCATGCAATATGGAGAAATGCAGTTGTCCCATATGGGGATCAAACCTGCAACCTTGGCATTATCAGCACCACGCTCTAGCCAACTGAGCTATCCAGCCTGACTGTTTCACATCAGGTGAGAAATCAAGTTTCACCATGCTGAAACTCCAACCCACCCCAACCCTTTTGTTTTCTTGTGGGTGCCTATAGACTTTCATAGTTTACAGTCCTCTAAGATGCCATTGCTGTCCCAGCTTAGTGGCCTCAGGTCCAATTCCCTGGCATGTCCATATCATCTGAACCTGGGGTAGTGGTTAAGGTCTCTTCTCCTTCACTGTAACCACAGAGCAAACATTGGCTACAGATCATGGTTAAGGTAGATCGGGTTCAGACAACACGCTAAGCCAAACTTGCCCTAAACCCAAAGCAACCTTCACATTAGAGGTTTAAAGACTGTCTCAAGGCAAATCTTTAAAAAATGTAGTATAATCATCAACAATTGGGAAACACTTGCCTACAAGTGCTCCAATTGGAGAACAGTCTTTACCAAAGGTGTCATGGGCTTTGAAGACACTTGAACTCAGGACGCAAGGGAGAAACGTGCTAAGAGGAAGGCACGCTTGGCAAATCCACACCGTGATCAACTCCCGCCTGGAAACCAATGTCCCCACTGTGGAAGGATATGTGGATCCAGAATTGGCCTCCACAGTCACTCACGGACTCATTGTTAAAACCGTGTTTATGGAAGACAATCTTACTCGGCTTTGAGTGATTGCCAAAGAAGAAGAAGACTAAACCATGGTTTGGTTTCATGTGATGTGCTAGCAGAACAAATGTGTCTTTAAGAAGGTTGATTGATTATATTTCTCTGAACCCATTCAAATCTGCCTGAAATGTAAGACCACCAGAAGAATGCTGTTAGACTAGGCCTAAGGCCCATCCAGTCCAGCAGCTTGATGTCACAGTGGCCAAACACACAGCATCATAGAATTGTAGAGCTGGAAGAGATCCCAAAGGTCATCTAGCCCAACCCCTGCTTTGGGGAAGCCTGCATGCAGGACATGAGCGTAACGATGCTTTCCCCGCTTGTGATTCCTAGGAACTGGCACTGCCGTCAACAGCAGAGGTGTAGCATAGCCATCCTTCACTAAGTTCACCTGGTAGTAAGACTGCAAGAGGCAGCCAAATGGCAAATGACCACCCGTTAATTAAAATCAGGAGGGCAGCCTGTACCCTCCATCTCACATCAGTGGAAGCAATGTTAATTTTTGCCACTTGCTTATAAGCTTTGTCCCTTGTGCCAAGCCACCCTGGTGGTTGTTTGTGTATATAAGAAATATTATAAAAATAAAGCAATATCCTCCGTCCCTTCAGTTCTGCTCCTCCAAGGGACACTTACTTACTTACTTACTTACTTACTTACTTACTTACTTACGTAAAGGGACCCCTGACCATTAGGTCCAGTCGTGACCGAATCTGGGGTTGCGATGCTCATCTCGCTTTTTTGGCCAAGGGAGCCAGCGTACATGTGGCCATGGGTCATGTGGCCAGCATGACTAAGCCGCTTCTGGCGAACCAGAACAGTTTACCTTCCTGCCGGAGTGGTACCTATTTATCTACTTGCACTTTGACGTGCTTTCGAACTGCTAGGTTCTCAGGAGCAAGGACCGAGCAATGGGAGCTCACGGGGATTTGAACCGCCAACCTTCTGATTGGCAAGTCCTACGCTCTGTGGTTTAACCCACAGCGCCACTCGCGTCCCTCTTACTTACTTACTTACTTACTTATAAATAGTTGAATTTATATACCATATTTTTCGACCTATAGGACTCACTTTCCCCCCTCCAAAAATGAAGGGGAAATGTGTGTGTCCTATGGGGCAAATGCAGGCTTTCGCTGAAGCCTGGAGAGCGAGAGGGGTCGGTGCGCACCGACCCCTCTCACTCTCCAGGCTTCAGGAAGCTATCCGCAAGCCTTGGGAGCCCGGCAGGAGTTCTCGCCGGGCTCCCAAGGCTTGCGGACAGCAGCCTGCAGCCCGAAACCTGGGGAGTGCAGCGGGGCGTACCCCGGGCTTCGGGTAGTTCTCTGCAAGCCTTGGGAGCCCGTCGGGAAGCTGGGCTCCCAAGGCTTGCAGATAGCAGCCTGTTCTGGGGGCTGGGGTCGGGGGAAGCACGGGCTTCCCCCGCCCCAGCCCCGTGCCTGGAGGGGAAAGAATTTTTTTTCTTTATTCCCCCCCAAAAAAAAAACCTAGGTGCATACTATGGGCCGGTGCGCCCTATAGGGCGAAAAACACGGTACCCTATACCTGGAGGTCTCAGGTCAGTTCACAGAAAAAAATCAAAATATAAAACCACAAAATACACAATCAAAATAAAAACAACAACCCAATAGCCTCCCCCCCCCAAAAAAAACCCCACATTTTAAAAGGGCATAGGATGTTAGTCAGATCTACCAAAGGCCTGGTTAAAAAGGAACATTTTTTGCCTGGTGCCTAAAGGTGTATAATGAAGGATAAGCCCTGGGGATGTAGGATCCTTTATCTTCCCATCTGCATTAAGTCATGACTCATTCAAAATAAATCCACATTTTAGGAATTTAAGAAGATGCCATAAACTGAGCCAGGCCATAGCTCAGTATTGTCTACATTTATAAGCATTGGCTCTCCAGGCTGATCTCGACAGGGTCTCTCCCAGCCCTTGAGATGCCAGGGATGAAACCTGGGGTCTTCTGCATGCAAAACAGTTGTTCTACCACCGAGCCACAGCCTCTTTCAGATGCATTCTGGGAAAATAATGGAATTATTCCATTTCATCTGAACCTCAACATTTGGCAACATGCCCAACCTGGGTGCAGGTCCCAGGGGAAGCACGTTTTGCTCTTTCTAAACTGTGAGGCTCTTCGCCATACCTTGCAGCTTATATCCTCTCGGCACCAAGCCAATCGTCTCCATTTCAGGAACTTCATCTTCTTCTGCGTTGGAGACATTGGGTGGGAGAGCTCTTCTCCCACTCGGACCTGTGGGAAGCCCTTTCTTCTTTTGCCTCTCTGCGGCCGTTGGCTCCGTCATTGCAACTCGGTCTCTGATATCCTCTTGAAAGGGAGGAAGCAGGGAGATAAAAGGGGAAATGTGAGCGAGTCAGCTGTGTACCGACTGTGCGATGCCACCAAGTTAGGAGGGGTTTTTGAGGATGTCAAAAATATATACCAAAAAACAAAGTAGCTTCAGACCAATGTCAGAATATTACTCCCCCAAGTTCCTCTGGCTATTGGTGCAAAGTTGGAAAGGATATCTACATTTTTAAAACTCCAGGAGCATCTGGGGGAAATGAAAATTCCAAACTTTTGGAAAAATTCCAGGCAACAGTTTTTTAAAAAATAAATAAATAATAATGTCATTTGGAAGGTGAAATGAAAAATTCGTCTACCTGGACATATAATCCTTCCCAACTAAAAGAAACACACACACCCCATATAGTACAACTCACTAGAAATTACCCTCTTAATGGAACAGAAGTGTCAATGTGTAGAGCACACTTCCTAGAAAGAACCTGAACATCTTGCTCACAAAATGCTTTGGGTTAGAGCAGCTCAGCTACTTTCAAGCCCCAAGTCAAACGATTTGTTTACTAAGTATTAATTGAATAACAGGAGGCATACAGTCAGCTAGAAGAGAGATACCTTGTGTTCAGTGTAGTTTCTCCTCCGTTTCACAAGTACAGCAAACTCTGACGTAAGATATCCTTGAGCAATTGCTATATATGGCCTCAGCCTTCCCCCACCCACCCCCTCCATTCCCTCCCCTTCACGCCTGCAACAGGACAGCTCCCATCAGATACCAGCAGCTGCAGCTGAGACTTGCTTTGCTCTCACCCCCTTGCTAGTCTGTCCTGCCTTCACAGAAAAGGAATGTTCAGATTAATTGGTGGGAAATCCCTTGGTACTTCTCCCAAGTGGGAAAATTAGTCCCAAACCTCAGGGGTGTGCCTGGGAAATAAAAGAGTGTGGCCGTGCTAAAATACAAAGAACAATGGGAGTTAGTTGGCGTCCTGAGCCATTAAAACAATCTGCATGTCCCTGTTGGATGCTGCACAGTATCTGGGATGGGACCATCCCAAAAGTTGGACCTGCAAGTACCAAAATGTTTTCCAGTTAAGTCAGAGTTGGAAGTATCTGCTCATGAATCTGGCATGAATGCCCTGCACCTTCAAGGATATTTTCGTGTACTTCATAGCAGCTACTCAAATAGAAAATTGAATGTACACTGAAAACTTCACACAATGAATGAATTTTCACAATTCAGATCCAAAAGTCTGCATTCTGAACGTGAAATTTCGTTTGACTGAGAATTTGAAATTCAGCTGCTTTAGGCTTGCTGGAATCCCTCGATAGCTTTGATTTTGGCAGGTAATGAAAGATGTTGAAGAGGCCGTCATTCAGGGTTGGAGCCTTAACTGATAGTACCTCCTTGAATCTATTTCCTTTCGATTTTCCCAGGAGTTTCACCTTTGGAAGATCTCTCTTATTCTGCTTTGTATATTATTTTAATGCAACTTTTAAGCATGTTATAATGTGCTGGCTATTTTAATGGATTGCAACTATGGCTTTCCATGTGCTAATGAGGGGAATCCATCAGCAAAACTGGGGAAAGAGGCCTTTTTGTGATTCGTCCACCCCCTCTGTGCAGCCCCCTGTGCCCCCCTCCCAAATCTGATGTCACTTTCCAGAGTAGATTTAGGGGGAAGCAGGGGAGAGGTGCAATCACCCAACATTGTGTCCTTTAGCCCAGATTCCTTCCATCCATGGACAGAACACATTGGCTAACATCTCCCCCATTGTGCATGGTAGTCTTTTATTATTAGCCACCCTATAATTTGATTGACTGGTGGAGGAAGGTCATATCACTCTTTCCTGCTTCCTGCTGATTGTGCAGGAAGAGACTTTCCTTCATCTATGGTTAACCCAGAAGCCAAGCAGGCTGGGAGGACAGAAGTGATCATTTTTTTCTCCACTAGCTCATTTACTCGCCTGCATGTGATTTCTGCTCACCTATGACTACCAGGTAAGCCATTAACGACAAGTCTGGATTAATGGTCAGATTCAGTTTAAGCCAGTACATCCATCTCATAAAGGCATCAGCTGTCAAACACTAATTAGCACTGCATGTTATCTGCCAATTGCTGCCAGATTTATTTTATTTTTATTTTTTAAAAAATAGCATTACATGTAACGTCAGCTATTAAATATTGTGCCTGTCAGCAAATGCTATTGCAAGCCAGTATTGCCGACTATGAAACAGTGATAGTTTCCAAAGTGTCTTTTGGGGAACTATGGATTCTTTGGAATGAGAAAATCAGTAATGGCAGCCAGACTTTCTCCAGAGGCTATGAATCACTTTTGCTGCTTTTATGGGTTTTTTGGGGTGTGTGTGTAATTTTTATCCCTCCCAAAGACAGCTTGCTCTTCATTGCCTGCCTTCCTACACACAGGGGCAGATGGGGCTCATCCACCTGGGAAGATAGCCCATCGAGGAGAAAGGAAACTGACCCTAAATTTCCACTGCCTTGTGAGGTATCTCCAGGAGAAGAAAAGGGTAAGGAGGAAACCCTACAGAAATTTGGAGCAGATTCCCTAAGACGATTGGATGGGGTCTTATACGCCTGCTTCCGGCAACTCCTGAAGCCAAGCTGGTGTCAAACATATTGCTCTGCTTTCCTCTGGATCACATCAGTGAGGCCAAGAGAGGGGGGTCTTGTTGTCTGTCAGAAGGCAGGTGAGCAACCTCATCCTTCCTGTGTCACTCCACCAACAGGCACTGCTTAATGGAACAGCCTCCATTGGCTGCAGGGAGTGGAAGAGAAAGGTGGCGGTCCATAGCACAAATGGGAGCCTGTTGTGTGAACAGAACAGCAACATCAAATACAGCCCACTGACTCCATAACAATTTCGTCAGGTGACTTCACTGGAAGGACTGACAATGGAGATACGTCATCGGAATGCTTATTGGGGACGGGTGAAGCTGATGTATTCTTTTGTCCTTCTTCCAATTTGGGGAAATGCTAAAATCAATTCTGCTGGTCTACAATTAATGATAACACATGGTAAATCTAGGTACAGTGGTACCTCGGTTTACGTACTTAATCTGTTCTGGAAGTCTGTTCTTAAACCAAAATCATTCTTAAACTGAGGCGCACTTTCCCTAATGAGGCCTCCCGCCGGTGCCGTTCCACAGTTTGGATTCTGTTCTTACACCAAGGTAAAGTTCACAAACCGGGACACTACTTCCGGTTCGTAAACCGAATTGTTCTTAAACAGGACTGTTCTTAAACCGAGGTACCACTGTATAGGGAAAAACGTCTAAAGCTCTGATCAGAAGTGTTATCTTCATCTCAGTTACAGGGATGTAGGCACTCTTGATAATTTTACAGGATTTGATTTAATTTTACTGGATCTGATAGTTTTTACGGAATCAATCAAACAGGATTTGTTAAAAAATAGACATATCATGGACCCTATATGCAATGCTGTGTACTATAGAAAAGCCTCAGGAATACCTTGAACAATAGCCTCCCTAGACTTTTGGCAAAGTTCAATGGAAACATTTATTCCAATTTTTATCTAAAATGAACTTTGGAAATTCCTTTATATTAATTTTTTTAAAAATTGTATAGCAATAGCACAGTAGTAGTTCAGGTGAATGGATTCAGAATACCTAAACGTGTGAAGCAGCACTGAACAAGGATGCCCCTTATCACCACTATTATTTGAATGGACACATTGGCTTATGCTATCCGAACTAATAAGAAAATATCAGGAATATTAAGAAATGGGCGTATAATAGCATTGAACCTCTTTGCTGATGATATTGCCCTAATGGACCCAGAGACATCCCTGTCAGAGGTCATTAGGGAAGTCCATGTACCTTAACCGATAACAATCACTTTACATGAGAAGTTAACTAGGAGAGTCCACAGCCTGAATGATGTATTTGATACCGACGATTTTGTTGAAATATGGCACCCCTTTATAAAATATTCCAATGAACATCCTGATGACTGGCACCCACACATACAGATTTGTCAGCAAATTTGACACATTAGTCTTCTGTTTTGGGGGCGGGGCAGGGGAGAAACGATTGTATTGTTTCCGTTTATATTTTTTCTGGAAAATTAATAAAATATTTATAAAAACAAATTAATGATAATTTTGCATGGGTTTTTGACATCTCACCAATAGTGATCACCAAGGAATTGACGATAATTCCCGTGGTTTCCATTACCAGGAGATCAGCTAATCGCAGGCATTGTGTATCTATAGGGGATGCTGAAATAGTCGACATCAAATGATTAAAATGCGACGGCAGAACAGCAGAAGTCATTAGCAGTCTGCTTTCCTCTGATGATATGTTACAATTGCGTGCCTCGTTTTTTGGCTCACTGACTCGACCGCAAAATGTTTTCCTAGTCTTGCAACAGACACTTAATAAGATTAATTCTGTCCTTGTGGAACCAGAGAGCATTGTCAAGACACCGAAACCTCGCTCCATAGTTTCAATGGGTTTGAATAAGCCCCTCTATTTATCCCCCCCCCCACTTCTCCATGCAAAAAAAGAACAAAGAAAAAAGGGGGTCATGCAATTAGATTTTTTTCAATAAAAAAATCTGAGTCAGTGAAATTTTGGGGGGAAATAAATAAAAGATTGCAAGCGGAATTTTTTTTAAAAAGCCTTGGCTTTGTCATCAGGTTTAAAGACGGAATTACATTTTGGAAATTAATTAGCAAGGACTGTCATATCATTAGCAATTCTCTGACAAGAAATATAATGAATAGTCCTTGGGAACGATGTCTCTGTGATACCTGTAGAGCTAGATGGTAATTCATTCAGAATCTCAGAGTATTAAGTGTGAACTTTCTCAACTGGAATCCCAGCACATCAGAGAGGTACAGAATTTAACCATGCAAGTTGCTATTAAGCACAAACACACAGAAAGAGAGAAAGAGAGAAAGAAAGAGAGAGAGAGAGAGAGAGAGAGAGAGAGAGAGAGAGAGAGAGAGAGAAGAATAGTAAAGTATTTGAATGCAATTTAGAATGTTGGCTACCTTTATTGTTAGACACTATCCAATTTAGTAGTGGTAGTAGATATATAGGTATAAGGAAAAGGTAAAGGGACCCCTGACAATTAAGTCCAGTCGCAAACGACTCTGGGGTTGTGGTGCTCATCTCGCTTTAAAGGCGGTGGGAGCCAGTGTTTGTCCACTTCCTCAGACAGTTTTTCTGGGTCATGTGGCCAGCATGACAGCATGGCAAAACCAGTGCAGCGCACAGAAATGCCATTTACCTTCCCGCCTGAGCGATACCTATTTATCTACTTGCACTGGCATGCTTTCAAACTGCTAGGTTGGCAGGAGCAGGGACCAAACAAAGGGAGTTCACCTCGTTGCAGGGGTCGAACCGCCGACCTTTCAATCGGCAAGCCCAAGCAGCACAGTGCTTGAACCCACAGCACCACCCGCGTCCCAGATATATAGGTATACGTATTAATAAATATATGTAAAAACAACAACACTCTGGTGTTCCAAACTTTGCACAAAATATACACAAATGATATATAGGCAAAACAAAAGAAATTCTTAAACGTGACAGAGATAACGTAACATCCCCAAAACAGAGGAGTAAAATAGAACTATGTTTTGACTGAACTTTGTGGGGTCACATTTTCCACCTAAGATAGGCAGGTGCAAACTCTCTTTTTAAAAAACATATACAGTGGTATCTCAGGTTACAGGTGCTTCAGGTTACAGACGCTTCAGGTTACAGACTCCACTAACCCAGAAATAGTACCTCGGGTAAAGAACTTTGCTCTTTCTGAGAACAGAAATTGTGCTCTGGCAGCGCGGCAGCAGCAGGAGGCCCCATTAGCTAAAGTGGTGCTTCAGGTTAAGAACAGTTTCAGGTTAAGAATGGACCTCCAGAATGAATTGTTCTTAACCTGAGGTACCACTGTACAGGACTTGGGTTCAATTTACTACTGAACCAAGTTTATCATTTTGCTGTGGACTGATAAGGCCTTGAGCAGCTTGGAAGTGTGGGTTATTTAATAGTTTAATAAAGAATAAAATGAAAATTCTCTGAATTCCTAGATTCAGGTTTGGGGCAAATATTCTCTTGGTGAGAGAGCCCCAGCAGAGATTTAAAATCATAAAACATGCAGCAAAAGGAAGCATTGAAATATAGGTTGTTAGATCTTTAAAATATCCCTTTTAAGTTGCTTCCTCTTTAGCACAGAAAAGACCACAGAGTAAGTTAAAATTGGTCTTTACTTACAAACTCTTCAAAGGTCAGATTCATGTGCTTTTCCACATAACAGTCCGAAAACACAGGCAGCAAAACTTAGGCTACAAAAATTGGCAAAATGTTTCTAAATCATTGGTCTAGAAATACAAGTACCCAAGCCTGCCACTGCCTAAAATACACATTTTTGCAAAGAAATTCTTCCTAATACAATGCACTTTTATATGCTATTTCCATTCATACATTTTGTGTACACTCTACCCTAGTATATGCATTTTTGTACACATTACTTAGTTGGAAAGCTGCACTGCCAATTTTGGAGAAGCATGAATTTTGTAAGATGGCTCTTTCAGTTCATATATTGTTTCAGAAAGTGCAGATTAAGTAAGTTTGCCTTTAAATGAATCAAATTTTCCCCTGTCCCTACTTGGAAGGAAAAAGAAAGGGGGTGATAATTGAGTCCCTTCCCTTCAATTGGGGCCATAGGAGCTCAGTGCATGCCTTTCCACCTCCTTCAGAAATGCTCCTAAAAATTGGTAGTTGGCTTATGTGTAAACCTAAGAAAATCCTACAGGAAGAATAATTCTATAGAGAGAAAAGCCAACAGCAGATATAAAGACAAAGAGGACACGATATGTGTTCCACTCCTTCTAATAGCAAACTCAGGACATGAGTGGTGCCCTGACTGTAGTCAACTTATGGTATAAAAGGGTTAGTTAGAAAACTGGAGAACCTACCAAAATACCAGAATCATTAACCAGCTTCTTGATAAAACAGGGGCCATCTTTATCTCTCTTTTGAAGTGGTTTTAGGAAAAGAGGCTGATTTGGTCACCATACTGGATGACCTTTGCCAGCAGATGGAAAGGGGCGTGTGGCACTTGTTATTCCTCTTGAATTTCTCAGCACCATTTTTTAATGCCATTGAAAAGCAAAGGTGAGAAAGGCCTCTGAGTGTGGTCAAAATAAAGCTTCAAAACCTCTAGTTGTGCCGAACTGCATTTAATTCAGCTCAATGCATTTTGAACCAAGTTCTGATTCCATGGCATTCATGGGCTCAAACAGTTTCATTCTCCAAACTCTGTTGCAAGGTTTAATTGGGGTGAGATCATGCAGAAATTTGGGGCGTTGCGTCATCCAGATGTTAATGACACCCAGCTCTCTGGGTGTCTCTCTTTTCTATCTAGTCTTGGGGAGGCAATGGAAATTCTGAATAAGAGTTGCATCAGGGATGGACTGAATGGGAGAGAACAAACAAGCAAGCCCATCGCAGCCAAGTCAGACATAATAGTTGCTGGGAGTATTGACAGCCTGGGGGTTGGGTTCTACTCCTCAAAGACTTTGGTTTTACAGCCGGTGTGGAAAACTACATGTCTATGTACTCTTCTAACAGCACAGAGACTGAGGAGGAGAAAAAAGACAGGCAATGCATACCCTTTGGACTGGGTGCAAGTAGGAAGGCAGAGAGATGGGGGTTGGCTGAGGCAGGCACCACTGTTTCCAAGCATGTCTGTCTGACCTTTAGGACTTCTTCTAGCCCACTATCTCCTCCCCAACCACACCTTGTACTGGCCCAGCATCTTGGATCTCTTTGTGTCTTGACATCCAGGATATTGGATGCCTTTGCTTGGCTGGAATGTGTCATTGAGTTCTGATCATGCTTCTTTCTTCTCTGCATGGAGGATAGAGAGAGCGGGCTAGCCAAACACACACACACACACAGAGGTTATGCGGGAACATAAGACGCTGCCTTGTACCAAATCAGACCATTGGTCTATCTCACTCAGGATTGTCTCCGCTGCCTGGAATTCCCCAGGGTTTCAGATGAAGGTATCTCCCAGTCCTACCTGGAGAAAGGCACCTATGTCAGCACCACCATGCTCACACAGAGAAATAAACCCTTTGCAGCTCTTCTCTGTTGAGGTTGGAAGGGAGGGATCCTGTCCAATCCTGGCATCCCATGAAATGTATGCATGTTTACAATGGCATGTTCAATATAGGAAAGACTGAGCCTGTGCAAGCAGGAATGGAGCAAGAAGAGCAAACGGTCTCTTGTGCATAATAGATTTTTGAAGGGATATTTGCAGAGACCTTTCATGGGTACCATAAGAGGAACTGGTGAGCATACTGGTAACCAGGGGCAACTGGTAGGTTCAAGGGGCAAGCCCTTTTCAACAGTGGCACCAGATCTGTGGAGCTTTATCTCTGAAGAATTCCACTCCACCCTCTTTGTTTCATTTACATACCAGGTGAAAGCTGTGCTTTTCCAGCAAGTCTGTGATACCCTCCTAGAATGGAATAATTTCTTTGCCTGACTGCTTCTGTTGGTTTTCTTTGACTTCTGCTTATTTAAAATGTTGTTAGTTTTGCTTCTGTTTCAATGTTTGCTCCTTGTTTTGACATGTAATTTTGGGAGCCACCTTGAATATCTTTCTGGATATATAACACACACATAGTCACAAAGAGAGACTCAGAATCAAATAACGTTTGTTTAAAAGTGTGACCCCATCACTGGCCTTCTGAGCAAATGCAAAAATCAACCTCCGGAGGAAGCCGTGCGTTTCTCCCCCCAGGAGCCTTCAGCGTGAGGAAAGCATTGCGGAGGAGTTTCATTTTGGGACAGGGCACACCAAGAGAAAGGGGGCCAGGCAAGACAGTGCAATCGCATACAGTCCCTTGTGCTTAGCCAGGCGTCATGTACAATTGCTCCTCTGTGCACATTCACAGCTACCCACCAGGGAGCCTTTCACAGAATCTGACAATGACAATTGAAAACAAAGGAATCAAACTCCACTCCGAAAAACAGCAGCAAACTCCAGGGCTTTGAGTCCTGGGAGACTCATGTTCCCTAGTCCTTAATTTATTTATTTTGTGATGGGAACGGACTGGCGCGCGCTCACTCTTTTGACAACTCCAGAGGACAAGAGTCGTCCTTCCCCCTTGTGGCTTTGTCTTCCTGGCAGTGGAGCTGCTTGGTCTATTAGACTCTGCTGAGCAGTGCTTCCTGTCCCTGCAAAGCAACGGCTGGATGGATGGATGACTCAGTTCTGCTGCTGACATGGGAGTGGAAGGCAAGTGACAGAGGAGAGCAAATTGATGTCACAAGGCATCTGTGTCATCCACTTTGGGGAGAGACTGTGGCTCAGGGGTAGAGCATCTGCTTTGCATGCAGAAGATTCCTAGCTCAACCACTGGTGTCCCCAGGTAGGGCTAGGAGAGACCCCTGCTATATGGACCAATAGTCTGACCAAAAGTAACTTCCTAAGATCTGCTTAAGAAGAAGGATGCACAGGTGCAGCATCAAATGGTGTGACCTCCCAAAGACATGACCAGCTTTCCATGTAAACAGACTGTGCCCCAGGATGCTCTGCAATGCACAATGACCACAATAGCCGCAATGGTCATACAGGGATTCTTTGGCAGACTAATCCACGTAGACAGGGAATCCTGAGACAAGATATCGAGGAGGAGGAAGCTCCCTTTGGGAGGAAGGGCACAATGCATAAATAAAATAACAACAGTTATAATTAATGCCACTTCTGCTCTGTGCCAGAAAGCAGCATAGAAACTAACTAAAGAACATGTGGGCATTTCTTCAAAGAAGGATCCATGACAGCTGCGAAAAATGATGCTATCATTCCAAGGATGCCCTACCATTTCAGAGAGTGAGGCAGCTGCACCAAGTGCTAGAGAGCAGGAAGTGGTGGCGAGTTTTTGGAAGTCATAGCCATGTGTGCTATGCAACCTGCCCAGCACAACCTAAGCTAGTCTGTTGCCCTCAAGTGTTGTGAAGGATGTTGCCCCCATCACTGCTACTGCCCGTTGGTTTGGGGTTTTGCAAACAGAATGGGGAAGGGACTCCATCCTTCCTTTGCCTGAGGCAGCAAAGTGTCTTGGGCCAGTCAATGCACGTACGCGCCATACATTTAAAGTTCACTCCCCACACACACACACTCAAAAGAACCTGAGAACTGTAGTAAACTACAGTTTCTAAGATTCTTTCAGAGGAGGAATATGCTTTAAATGTACAGTGGTACCTCGGGTTAAGAATTTAATTCTTTCTGGAGGTCTGTTCTTAACCTGAAACTGTTCTTAACCTGACGTACCACTTTAGCTAATGGGGCCTCCCGCTGCCGCCGCACCGCCACCGCGCAATTTCTTTTCCAATCCTGAGGTAAAGTTCTTAACCCAAGGTACAATTTCTGGGTCAGCGGAGTCTGTAACCTGAAGCATCTGTAACCTGAAGCGTCTGTAACTCGAGTTACCACTGTATAGTGAGTCCACAGCTATCCACAAATGACTGATTTGCACTGCCTGGGTGCTTCTATGTGGTTTCCTACTTGGGCAACAGTTATTCCACAAACCGTAAACTTTTGATCCAGCTGGTGAACCTTTGATCCATGAGTTAGACTAATTGTGAGAAGAAATTGCAAAGATTTTCATAACCAGAATGTGCTAGTTTGTTCACTTTCCTCGAACTCAGCATGTTTTTCTTTGGGTCTGTTTCCTGTTTGCGCCAAAGATTATTGCGCAACTTTGTCCTAGGCAGGAAAAAAAAAGCGGGTTCAACTTCCTGTTCTCCAAGTCAGCAATCTTCACGGCGAGAAACAAGAACATGCTTGAGGAAACCACGGGAACAAGTCTTTTACTATTTCAGGCTTCTATTATCCTGGTGCCCCTTACTTCTTCCTAATACTAGTGAGACTATTTACTTGGAAGCGACCTGGATTTTCTTATGACTGCAGAAACCATAGCTTTGTCCACGGACAGCTTTCCGGGTCATGTGGCTAAATCGCTTCTGGCACAATGGAATACCATGACAGAAACCAGAGCGCACGGAAAAGCTGTTTACTTTCCCACCACAGCAGTACCTATTTATCTACTTGCACTGGTGTACTAGGTTGGCTGGAGCTGGGACAGAGCTATGGGAGCCCACCCCATCACATGGATTTGAACCACCGACCATCTGATTGGCAAGCCCAAGAGGCTCAGTGGTTTAGACCACAGCACCACCTACATCCTCATTCAACTTCTCTGGAAGCATATCGCAACAACTGCTCAGTAAGCAGGTCATCTGGAAGCAACCAAAGTTTCAAAAGTCAGAGTCTACACCAGGGTAGCCAACGTGGTGCCCTTCAGATACTGATGGGCTACAACTCTCAGCAGTCCATACCAGTGTGGCCAATGGGCAGAGATAATGGGCATTACAGTCTAACAATATCTAGAGGGCATCATATTAGCTATCCCTGGTCTACTTGTGCACTTCCTGCAGAATGTTACAATGAAGAGTGCTCAACCTCCTATGAAGAACATTTCAGAATGGTGTGGGAATGAATGAATGAATGAATGAATGAATGAATGACTTATACCCCACCTATCTGGCTGCTTCCAGCATAACATAAAAACTAATAAAATGTCAAACATTGAAAAACTTCCTGATACAGGGCTGCCTTCAGATGTCTTCTAAAAGTTGTGTAGTTCTTTATCAATAATAAATAATTGTTATGACTGAAGGGAAGAAGACTTTCACCAGTCATCCATGACGTCCCATGCACTAACCAATAGGTGCCCATGACACTTCAGCAACCGTATTTCAGATGGGAACCGTACAGCAATGGTCGTACTAGCCGGTGGGCAGGGGCATCTCCAAAGATCAGAAGAATTTTTAGCAAAAAAACTCATCCCACGCTTTTGGGAAAGTTTTTAATGATAAAAGTCTGATCATCACAACACCGACTTAATGATATACAGAGCTTAGATCCAGCTTTAGAACATATGAGTCATGCTTCAGACATGTCCTTTGCTGCTTGTGAAAAGCCTCATAATTATTTTTAAATTGAGTTCAGTGCTGAATGCTTAAAGCCCAGCAATATCTTTCGACATCTGGTCCCTTACCCTAGAACATTATGCAGCAGTGATGGGGAATGTCTTCCGGTTGCTGCTGGACCACAACTTCCATCGCCCTGACCATCGGCCATGCTGGCTAGGACTGATGGGCTCTGGAGTCCAACAACATCTGGAGGACCACAGGTTTCCCATCCCTGGCATGCAACCATTTAAACAAAGAAGGACTGTGTTGGGTATTAATGCTTAGAAGAGCCCAGAGTAGTGGTTTTCACATTTTATGCATTCAGGGAACGTTTGAACTCCAGTGCCAACTCATCTGCTACAGAACTCAAGCACATTGCAAAGGATTCAGGGCCACTTTGTGGTCCTTGAGATTTTGCCTTTTTACCTTGCACAAAATTACAGTAAATCTGGCAATACAGTTGTAGCTATGCACTGCCAGGGAAGTTCAGTATTGGCAAATTAAATATACTCCAGGAAAAACTCACCCACTAGAAGAAGAAGAAGAAGAGTTTGGATTTGATATCCCGCTTTATCACTACCCGAAGGAGTCTCAAAGCGGCTAACATTCTCCTTTCCCTCCCTCCCCCACAACAAACACTCTGTGAGGTGAGTGGGGCTGAGAGACTTCAGAGAAGTGTGACTAGCCCAAGGTCACCCAGCAGCTGCATGTGGAGGAGCGGAGACGCGAACCCGGTCACCCAGATTACGAATCTACCGCTCTTAACCACTACACCACACTGGCTCTCTGAGGAACACCTAATCAGCTGTCAAGACGCAACGCCCCCCCCCCAAAAAAAAACCACACCCAGGAGACCCAGAGCCAAGTGCCCAAGTATTCCTGCTCACATATTAATGTGTGTGCGTGCATGCTCACTAGAAATGAGATACACCATATTTTTTCGTGTATAATACGCCCCCACGTCTAAGATGCCCCCTATTTTTAGGGACTCCAATTTAAGAAAATAGGGGGGAGATTGCCCCGTGTATAATACGGCCCACGGTTTATCACATAATTTTTAAGTAAAAAAAACCCTAGTCCTATACATGGGGAAAGTACGGTATCTATTTCTCCACATGGAGAAATAGATTTGACTTCTGGAGACCCTGGGGTGTAAGCCAAAGACTGAAGAACTGGTTAGCAACTCTGGCAACTCACAAAGACAGCACTTTCACAAGCCATTCCCCGAAGTCACAAATGGGAACATGACAAAACAGGGACAGTTTTGTAGTGCGTGCTAAACAGAACTTGATGCCGGAACTTTCAAAAGTTGCAGAATGCAGAGCATCTACAGATCCCAAATTAGAAGTCTGGAGAACATATTGTTCCTGCAAGTTCTTGGTACAACACAGCTTGCCTATGAGTCTTCTTGCTTCTCACTTGTCTCAAGGCCCCTCCAGGGTTGTTGTTTTTAGGTGTACTGTATTCTGCAACAAGTCATTGATGCAGTAACAGCACATCAGTGCTGGATTTGTACTGGGCTGCCCACACATCCTTCTGCTTTATTCAATGTTCTGCTATTTCCCCCCAATGTTATAATATTATTGCCATCTACAGGGGCGCTCTTGCACTACAGCACAACTAAAGCTGGGCACACGTACACACACCACAAAAAAGTTACAGGATTTCAGCAGGAAGTTATGTGGCAAGCACTGATTGGAAATGAAACAGTATGTCCATCCCTGAACCTTTGCATGCTCAGACAGTATCGAAAGCAGGATCATTCATAACAGCCCAGATACCATAATGAACACAAACCATCATGAATGCTCAATAAAAAAACACTGGCAAGGACCCCGATTTGTCTCCATCTTGTGCATCAAGTGAAATAAACAACTGTTTGAAAACACACAGACATGATCTACAGTGGTACCTCTGGTTAAGAACTTAATTTGTTCTGGAGGTCCATTCTTAACCTGAAACTGTTCTTAACCTGAGGTACCACTTTAGCTAATGGGGCCTCCTGCTGCCGCCGCCACACAATTTCTGTTCTCCTCCTGAAGCAAAGTTCTTAACCTGAGGTACTATTTCTGGGTTAGCGGAGTCTGTAACCTGAAGCATTTCTAACCTGAGGTACCACTGTAAGGTGTTTAGGAGCTGAAAAGCTTCTTTTGACCTTCAATTTCTTGGCATTAGTGCCAGCATTCATCTTTCAGACCCTAAGGTAAAACACACACATACACACCTATCCTGGCTCTGCTGCTGCAAGTCAGGCTGTGTCAGGTTAGTACCTGCCCAAACTAGGCTCAGTGCCTACTATACCTCTCTGTCCTCTTCTATAGCCACCCTGACCTTACTGCTTCTGCCTCTCTCCTTCCAAGCCAGCTGTACATAGAACGCAGGAATCTTTTGCCCATGGTGTGGGACTTCAACCCACCACCCTGACATTAAGAGCCTCGTGCTCTACTGACTGAGCTATGCAGTCAGAGGCAGCAGCGTTTAGCACTTCATTTTAAACTGGGAGGGGGAAACCATGGAAAGTCGCTGCTAGCTGGGATTGTTGTTGTTTAGTCGTTTAGTCGTGTAATTGAAATTCACCCAAGAAAACTGAACTGGACAGTGCTTGGGACCTCTTCACTAATGACACACTTGTTGTTGTTTAGTCGTTTAGTCGTGTCCGACTCTTTGTGACCCCATGGACCAGAGCACGCCAGGCACTCCTGTCTTCCACTGCCTCCCGCAGTTTGGTCAGACTCATGCTGGTAGCTTCCAGAACACTGTCCAACCATCTCGTCCTCTGTCGTCCCCTTCTCCTTGTGCCCTCCATCTTTCCCAACATCAGGGTCTTTTCCAGGGAGTCTTCTCTTCTCATGAGGTGGCCAAAGTATTGGAGCCTCAGCTTCACGATCTGTCCTTCCAGTGAGCACTCAGGGCTGATTTCCTTAAGAATGGATACGTTTGATCTTCTTGCAGTCCATGGGACTCTCAAGAGTCTCCTCCAGCACCATAATTCAAAAGCATCAATTCTTCGGCGATCAGCTAGCTGGGATAGGCATTGCTGATTTTGCTTAACCATTAATCTAGCATATAAGGAGCTTTTGCTATGTTCCTTAATGACTGCATCAGCTCAGTGGGCCACAATATGCCTTAAGATGGCCTGTCAATGGACTTGGCAGGCAGAATGGTGGAGAAGGCCAAGCCCATCGCATGTTTCTCTGTACAGGCCAAGGTATGTGCATGCAGCTGAGAATTCCTTTAAAACTATGATCCAGGAACCTTCATCTCCTCTTTTAAAAGCCTTGGTATTATTCATAAATGCAGCTCAGGAGCTCGGATGCTTTGCATCCAACTGAAAATGCCCCCAACAGGCATCCTAGCAAATAGACAGAGTACCAAAGATCTAACAGCCAATTAGACCCCACAAAAGCCCTCAGATCTGTTCTATGGAAAAAAAACCAGCAGAGCCAGCCCAAAAGCTGCCGTACCCACAACAGTGAAACATGTGCGGTGATTGACTCTCCGGTAATTGGATTTTAGCGGCACTGCGGAGTTGACTATAAGAAGCCACTGTCTCTCTGGTGTTAAATATTTGCACTTGGGATTTGCTCAATCCACTTCGCAGGGAGTTCACGGGTGCCAGGCGAGGAAAGGAAACACTCAAGGAGGTGGGTGATACAAATTCTGCTCTCAGCTAAACAGGCTATTAAAGGCTTGGTTCCACCACGATGTTCCTCACTCACCTTCTGTGAAAACAGGGGTTAACGTTGCCTGGAGAAGAACTCTCAGACAGAAGCACAAAGCACAAAACTTTGCCCCATAGAAATTACCACACTAGTGATGGGAGTGGAAGAGATCCCCCTAAGACAAGTACTTTGAGGGGGTGCAAAGTGCTTGAACCAGCTTTGGTAGAAAGGTTGGGAGTTCATATTGCTCGGGGAGAACTGAGGGCTCTTCCAGCTAACCTATTTATTGAGCATTCATCCTGATTTGCTTGTACAAAGCTCACCCGGAGCTCAGATTAGATCCAGCCTTTATTGAGCATTAATTCTGATTTGTTTGAGGGGAGGTGATACAACAAGAGGGAAGAGGAGGAAATTGGATTCCATTCTCATATAAAGACAACATTTCAGGTGGTGAAACTGGTCAGCTAGGCCAGAGGGCTTGGAGACTTTCAATGTTTCTGTAATAACAATTTTATCCAGAAGTTCACATTTTGAGAGCTGGCACCCCAAAAGGCAGTCATGTTCTTCACAGCAACATTTGTTCAAAAGCCTTTGGATCCTGCTCCTCATCTAAAAAAAACCCCCAGGCCCCTTTGCTGGTGATTTGGTTGGTTCTGTTCTGTTCCATAAAGCTCTTTTTGCAGGAGGAGGGAAGCTTGCTAGGGCCAGAAAATGGTACAAAAAATGTTACGAGGTATTAAACAACAAATCATCATATGGTATGGGAAATATTTTAGTATCTGCAGAATGGCTCCAAATCATTTTGCACAAGAACACAAGGCAAAGGAAGGCTGAAGGAAAGGAATGTCCCTATTTATAGCATTCTGTGTCACTTCTGTGCAATTTCAGTCTTTAGAAATGTTGATGAACTGATGCATCTGTTTTCCAAGCAAATTATATATATATAAACACACACACACCTCGTTGCTCTTGGTAGCTCATAATTAAGATAATAAAAACTGTAAAGACAGACTTTCCTTTGTATCCTCCGTGGGCATGGATGTGAGACAGGAAGCCAAGACAAAGTGTGAACTGCTTGATGCAATACTACTTTCATTGGGACTTGCAGCAGGTTCAGTCATTAAAGCGTGAGAGCAGCTCGTTCTTATTTTAGACGTTAACACATTCTGGCAACCAATTTGACCTTCCTCAATCTTCCAAAGTGTGGAGTTTGTTGCTAAAGTCATGGGTGACTATTAGGCTACAGCCCACCACTAAGGACATCTTCCTGTGCAATCCCCGTTGAAATTAATTGGAAGAGAGCAACAGCTGGGCAGATGGAACCTGCCAGCTAGGATATTAATGTCATTTCAAATCCGCTACAGATTTCAAAGGAGCGCTCACAAAGGAGCTGGATGGTATTGCTTTGGCTTTGCAAGCTCAGGCCTCTGGCAGTCTAGCCTGGGAGTACACAATACACTCAACCAGAGCCAGGGCCTTTTTGGTCGTGGCCCCAGCCTGGTGGAACGCTCTCTCACAAAAGACCAGGGCCCTGAGAGATTTGACATCTTTTTGCACGGCCTGCAAGACGGAGCTTTTCCACCAGGCCTTTGGCCAGGGTTCTGTCTGACTCATTTTCTCTTTGTATAGCAACAAGCACGAAGGAGGTTTCCCAGTCCTCTCACAGGACCTTATAATATCAGTTGAAACAGTTGATCCTGGTGAGTATTAACCGCTTTCAATTTAACCTGAGGACTGCCATTTGTTTAGTTTAATTTTAATTTTAATTTATTTGAATTAATTTTGGGATGCATTTTAATTGATTGATTGCTTGTTTTTATGTATATTGTGTTATTAATATGATGTTAGCTGCTCTGAGCCCAGCTCCAGCAGGGGAGGGCAGGAAACAAATAAAATTAGTAGTATTGGTAGTAGTAGTAGTAGTAGTAGTAGTAGTAGTAGTAGTACACCTTTAAAGCACATTCAAAGCACATTCTTTCCCTCAAAGAATTCTGGGCACTGTAGTTTGTCAAGGGCTGCTGGGAATTTTAACTCTGTGATGGGTAAATTGCAGCACCCAGGTTTCTTTAAAGGAAAGAACATGATTTGGAGGAATTGTGTGTCCCCAGCCGTAGAATCTGTTTGCAATACAATAAAATGCCTCAGCCGGGAGTTGTCCTCCATCTGCAGGCAAGGAGAGCTTCTCTCCTTTCTGAGACACCACAGCTGCATATCTAGGGTAAGAGTGCAAGATTTCTATGCTCAGTGCCGCACAGCAAGATTACTCATCTCACAGAAAAAGCAAGACTTGTTCTGCCATGGGGCCTGCACTGGTAATTATGCCACATGATGATGCCGTTCTTAATCACAGCTCTGGAGCCATAAAAGCACCATGCCTCCCAGCTATATTTCAATTATGGGCATGTCGCAGAGAGCTCCAGGGTATCTTCATCGGAATATATCCTGTCCACAATGCCAGAAAGAAGGAAATGTATCACACACACACAAGAGGGGACAGGTGGGCAGGGGGTGCATGTGCTAATGTATATATAGAAGCGCATTTGGAAATATTATCTATAGCTTAAATAAAAATGCAATGGATTTCACCATAGTCAGACAAACTGTGACCAGTCTGCTGCTCAGGCTGCTGTCCAAATGCTTACCTGTTGACAGGAAATTCAAGGCCCCTGCTTTCATTTACTTTATTATAGCACTTTGTCTTGAAACTAGACGTGGGCAGCCCTTCCGATAGAAGATTTGCCTCTGCAGTGGTATTTTTTTCTAGAAAAAGAGGTGCCAGAACTCACCACAAACACCTCCCTCATTCTCTTAGAATGGCAATGGCGTCCACCTGAAAGGTGATGGAACTGAGTTCCGGCAAGTTCCGGCTGAGGGGGAAAAAGTCCCTGGTTCTCTGCATGGTCAGCTGAGTGTTCTGTATATTGCAACACATCTGAAAAAATTAAAAGGGAAGAGGATTGTGAGGAACAGACCTGATCCATCGGAACAAAATTTCAGAGCCTCTTAGCAAGGGCGAAGCGCTGCCGTACACCCTTGCAGGAAATATATGCAACTGCTTAAAAATACAACAAAAACCCTGGATCAGGGAATTCAGAGTTATGGTCCCCAAAGCAGCTGTTATTTGAACCTCTCGCAGCATATGGAGCACTTTCGTTTACAATAGGAACATTATGTTTCAGCGCATGGGTGAGTTATGAAAGCGGCGAGAGAGAGCACAGAGAAGCCCTGCGATTCTGTACAGACCCTGCCTGGCACTTTTGGCATGCAAATTGGGCTCAGCATCAGGGCAGAGATGTGACAGAATGAGCAAAGAGAATGTCCAGTGCAGGGTTTCCCAAACTTGGGTCTTCTGCTTTTTTTGGACTACAACTCCCATCATTCCTAGCTAGCAGGGCCAGCGGTCAGGGATGATGAGAATTGTAATCCCAAAACAGCTGGAGACCCAGGTTTGGGAAACCCTGGTGTAGCGTGGCCACGTGCGAAAGTGTCTTTCCCTCATGGCTGAAAGAAACCAAAGACATCTGAGCTACACTAGTAGGTGGTTTGGTTGGCTTCAGAACCAGCACTTCCTCCGACTTTTTCCCCAGCCGTAGTGCATAGCTTAGTGATATGAACTGTTCACAGAGGGTCACCACTAGGCAGGGTCCAGTAAAACTAAATAAGCATAAGGCATATGTTTAGTCCACTAAATGTGACAACCTGTAAGATTTTTGGGGAAACCACATAAATAATGTGTCATAGCTGCATAAACACAATGAAAGAGCTACGTGTAATTAGGTTGGTTTTTAAAAATCATTTTGTTTTGGACTTCCGGGTTGGCGCCATCACCAAATGGCGGACTGCCTCCGAGCTCCGGAGGGAGTCTGTTCGGCAGGGGCTGGGTCCTACCGCGCCGGCGACGCGGGGACCCTTAAAAACCACGGGCACGGAGCCCGTGGGCATGGGGACTCGGCTGGCACCGCTAGCGCCCTCCCGACTCGTGAAGGAGCCTTTTTAAAGGCTTCGGATCGGGTGCCGGGGAGTGGTGTGGTGCTTTGAGTCTACCGCTTCCCCTGCCGAGCGCAGCCGCATGCCATTCGACGGAGAGCGCTGGCTTCTTCCATTGGAAATTTGGACTATCAACAACAACCCGTGAGTAATTGGGAAACCGGGTATAAAAGGAGAAAAAAAGAATTTTTTTCGGATTCGGCACGAGCGGGGGTGATCTAAAAAGGAAGTCAGTCCCCCCCTGATTGTAAACATCCTAAAACAAGGACTGGGTAACCAAGATCGAAAGAGAAGTTTATTGCCGATAAAAATTATTAATTCCACGATGGGAAATTACAAGAATTGTGCTGGAGGAGAAGAGTGGAGGGTGAGAGGGAAAATGCAACCCCCCCTGGGAACTGGGGCGATTCGTAGAGCCTGGCGAAGAGAGACGGAGACTTTGACAGCTGTCAAAGTAGCTGTCAAAGCTGGAGAATATAAAGAGGACTTTGTTACAAGGATTTTGCTGGCTAATTCTGTTACAATTTGACATAATATGGATATAAATTGTCAGAAAATAAGGAACAACAATTTGACTTTTGGATTAGAGGATATAAAGTTACTGCAATCCCCCTAGAGGGGTTTCGGGACATTAAAAGTGGTCGTACATGGAAAATTACTCTGGGATTTGCACAGGACTTATCTTCTGGGAAAGCTGCAAAACTGAAATAGTATTTTGTCTACAGAGGTGTTTACATTAAAAGGAGACAATAGAATTTTCTATTGAAGAAAGGAAGGGACTGGACGTAAGTTTTTGTTCCTGAATAACAAACCTCTGTAGAGATACCAGATCTCGGAATAAGAACGTTTGAGCAGCTGAACAAGACAAGAAACCTGAGAAAGTAAGGAATAAAAAGAACAAAGGACCAACTACGACACGGAAAGAACAATGGGAGGAGCAACAAAGACCAAGGAAATTAAAGGCCTCTATTAGACTGGATTTTTGAAGCTAAACGTCATTAAAATAAACAAATTAAAAGAAAACCGGCAAGGTGGAATGGGAAAAATTTGGCCATGGACTTGAGACCTCCAGGCTGACAACATATAGACTGATGGACATGGGGAATTCAAACCGGGGAAGGGAGGGGGGAGTTTTGGAATCCAAAGGCTATGTAACCAACTTTTTGAATCTTCTTATATTTTTTATCTTCTATTTCTTTATATAACTTTTGTATATCATGGTATTTTGATTTGACATGTTTAAAAAAGGGGAATTCGTGGAAGGAAATTGGGGCAGATCTTGGGGGAAAATCTTTTTTCTTTTTCTGTTAAAGATGAGGGGCGATGGTAAGATTGTATAATTTAAATTGGTTAATGGGTTAAACATTCTAAGTTTTAAACTGGGAGTGAGAGCTTGTGGAACCAAATTAATGAAAGGGGAATATAGTCGGGAGGGGGAGGAGGGAGTCCTAGAAAGAAGGTAACAAAAGTAAGGTTTTAAATATATTTCTATCTTTTCTATCTTTTCTTTTCTGTTATATTTCTATATTATTGGAAACTCTAATAAATATGATTTTTTTAAAAAAATCATTTTGTTTTGGTCAAATGTATCAATTCTGTAGGGTAGCCAAATAATTAGGCAAATTAGAGTAATTTGGGGGTCTTTCCCTTGTCTTGAGTTGATGTATGTCAACAAACACACACCCCATGTCAGATCAAGAACCCCACAAACTAGATTTTTTTTTAAGTGACAAGCTTCATTTGAGAACTGTGTTTTCTTTAATCCAATGTTGCTATGTTTTAACAAAAACAAACAAACAGGCAGCATAGCTACACATTGTAAGGCATTCTGGACACAGGAAGCGGCAAAGGTTTTTTAAAAACAAAACAACAAAACAGGAAGACACATTTTTACCTTCTACACAAAAATTCCATGGACCTCTTTGTCCTCAGTTTTGCAGGCTTCATCCACATGTGAGGGGCTCCTATGCTTGCAGATTTCACCTATTTTAGCCAAAAGGCAGGAAATTATAGCATATAAAGGTAAAGGGACCCCTGACCATTAGGTCCAGTCATGGCCAACTCTGGGGTTCCGGCGCTCATCTCGCTTTATTGGCCAAGGGAGCTGGCGTACAGCTTCCAGGTCATGTGGCCAGCATGACTAAGCCGCTTCTGGCGAACCAGAGCAGCACACGGAAACGCCATTTACCTTCCTGCTAGAGTGGTACCTATTTATCTACTTGCACTTTGACGTGCTTTCAAGCTGCTAGGTTGGCAGGAGCAGGGACCGAGCAATGGGAGCTCACCCCGTCGTGGGGATTCAAGCCGCCGACCCTCTGAACAGCAAGCCCTAGGCTCTGTGTTTAACCCACAGCACCACCCGCGTCCATATATATATATATATATATATATATATATATATATATATATCCCATTATAGTGAATGAGGAACATATAACTTCATTTTACACAGAGAAGCTCAGGTGTCAAATTACAAATCAAAGCATAGAGAACACAAAACAATGCAGTTGCAATTTGGAATTTTATTTTATTTTAATGTACAGATACAGGATGACTCTTAAAGCCTGTTCAGACTCCTAGAATATATGCTTTTGACAGTTTGAGTTAAGTGCTCGATCTGAAATTTTTGTCCCTTGGATGATTGTGAACTAAAACCCATCATTTATGTAGCCATTCGTTAGTTGAATGCATTTGTAGCCACGAAGTTCCGAGTTTGAGGTGGCGGGAACACCTTTTACTACGCTCTAGAAAAGAGAAGCCTTTTCGGTATGTCGAAAACTCTCTTTTCAGAACTGCTGCGCTTATTAGAATTTACACCTCTCCTTGGATTATGTATATGCCTTTTCGTTCAATGAGATTTTAGTTTATTTTACTGCTGTTGGGTTCTTGCAGCCAACAGCTTTATTGATCAAAGTGTAACTGGAAAGAGGAGCTGTCAGGGACTGTTCCTTCCATAAAAACCAAAAGTGCTAGCTCTGCAACCTCCAAACCATCGTGCTTTTTTTCCCCTCTTCCTTCCTCAGAATTACAAGTAATATGTACGTTGAACAACTGCTGCAAAATGTATCGGGGAACTTTCTTTCCCTTAGCATTATTTAGTTAGTTAATGCACAAATCAACACGCATGGCACTTTACAAAATACAAGGGCGACAGGTCCCTGCTCCAAGGAGCTTGCTATCTAAATTTAACACAGGGAGTGGGGAACGGCAGTGGAGGGGCAGGTAGAAGCCTGCTATCTAGGGCAAATGGGGCACAGACCAACCTCTGTCTGCCCTCCATCAGTCACTGCCTGCCTGTCTTCTTATTTACAAAAAGTCTGGGGGGGAGTGGGCTCTGCCTGTCATTAGCTATGGCTTCACCTGGTCACTCTTTCTGCCACTAGACAGACGTCAGCAGGAAAAGAATATGCAGTCGTTTCAGTTACACGTGTTTGGGCTCCATTAAACTTTAGTCGCAGTAGAGCTGATCTGAGAGCAGCCATGACAGGATATCTAAAGTAAACTGCACATTCAGCTCACTTGATTTGAGCAGGGGGTGAGGTAGCAAAATGCTTCTAAAATACATCTTAAAAGGCATTAAAAATACATTTCGCCTGGACATCTGAATATCTGTTTGTGAAGCCTGAGTAATCCTGACCATGGTTGTACAGTGGTACCTCGGGTTACATACGCTTCAGGTTACATATGCTTCAGGTTACAGACTCTGCTAACCCAGAAATAGTGCTTCAGGTTAAGAACTTTGCTTCAAGATGAGAACAGAAATCGTGCTCTGGCAGCAGCAGGAGGCCCCATTAGCTAGAGCCAGTGTGGTGTAGTGGTTAAGAGCGGTAGTCTCGTAATCTGGGAAACCGGGTTCGCGTCTCTGCTCCTCCAAATGCAGCTGCTGGGTGACCTTGGGCTAGTCACACTTCTCAGCCCCACTCACCTCACAGAGTGTTTGTTGTGGGGAAAGAAGGGAAAGGAGAATGTTAGCCGCTTTGAGACTCCTTAAAGGGAGTGAAAGGCGGGATATCAAATCCAAACTCCTCCTCCTCCTCCTCTTCTTCTTCTTCTTCTTAAGTAGTGCTTCAGGTTAAGAACAGTTTCAGGTTAAGTACAGACCTCCAGAACGAATTAAGTACTTAACCCTAGGTACCACTGTATGTTCAAAACAAAACCAGGGATAATTTGAAAAGCAGCTAGCAATATTTGTTTACCCACTCTCACATCTGAACTAAGAGCTCATCCATACTTTTCTTTATGCTATGTTTTGGTTGTATTCTATATCAATGACTTATCCTGGGCTCAAGAGCTATTTTCCATTACCCCTGCGTGCTCCTGTTAAAATCTGATGTCAACATCTAAATCAGATCCTGTGAGCTCTGGGGAACATCTTAAGAGAGATTTGCCCCACTTCCTAAACCACTCCTTAAAATTTCTTGTAAACAGGGTTCCTTGTACTTTCCCCCAGAGATGCATTCAGGGGCAGTCGACTCCTACCTCACCTCCTTTCCCCTTCTTCACTTCAACAATAAATTTTCAGTTCAACTTCCAAGCAGTGCACTTCTGGTTTACTCTTACCATTTAGGACCCGACCCCCAGTCTTGCAGGTTACACATACAAGAGATCTCCTTTCAACCTCTTAAGGTTGAGTTCGCTTCTTATGCACCTCAATTGTCTATGGCAGGAATGTGGGGGGTGCTGTTGCCCTCCAGGTGTTACTGGACCCCAGCTCTCCACATGACCCATAACTGTGTGTATCTGAAGAAGTGTGCATGCACACGAAAACTTAGTTGGTCTTTAAGGTGCTACTGGAAGGAATTTTTTTATTTTGACTATGGCAGACCAACACGGCTACCTATCTATAATTGCTTCTGCTAGTCTCATGTCCAAAGTCTGGCATTTGGTTAGCAGAGTGTGCAAGCCTATCAGTTCAACACAGGGATTGAGAGGCTGCCTGGAAATCTTCTTCTTCAGTGAGAGGTATGATCCTCCTCTCAGCTGCACATCACCTTAAAAGGAGTTCTGTACATCTATGAGCAAAGCAACTGGGTTTAATGGAGGTGGGCAGGGAAATATACGATGTCCATGTCTCCAAAGTCTCCACACTTCCTTTGGAGTACAGTCGTACCTTGGTTCTCGAACGGAATCTGTTCCAGAAGTCCGTTCGACTTCCGAAAACATTCAAAAACTAAGGTGCAGTTTCTGATTGGCTGCAAGAGTTTCCTGTGCTCAATCGGAAGCTGCAAAAGCTGCGGAAGCCACATCAGACACTCGGCTTCCAAAAAGGTTAGCAAACTGGAACACTGACTTCCAGGTTTGCGGCGTTCGGGAGCTAAAATGTACACATACCTGTTGAGATTTCCATTCCACCTTAAGGAGCAGATGTGTGGAACTGTTGCATGTCACATGTCTGTTTACATTCCAGCACAGCTTGCTGGGAACTTCTGTTGTGTATAGCTTTTGCTTTTCGGGTTCCCTCTGAGACGACGAGAGAGAGAGAGATGACATGTTTCTTTGTCCTGATTTATGATTAATAAATCTGTAGTTGTAGTATGCTTCTATAAGCCTCACACCTATTCTGTGTGCACAGTTTGATCTGCTGATACAGTGGTGCCTCGCAAGATGAAAAGAATCCGTTCTGTGATTCTCTTCGTCTAGCGGTTTTTTCGTCTTGCGAAGCAAGCCCATTGACGGGTTAGCGGATTAGCGCTATTAGCGGCTTTTAGCGGCTTATCTGCTGATCGGCTCAGCTGATAAGCGGCTTAGCGGCTTAGAAAAAGGGGGAAGGAAAAAAACCCACAGGAACTCGCAAGACATTTTCTTCTTGCGAAGCAAGCCCATAGGAGATTCGTTTTGCGAAGCACCTCCAAAACGGAAAACCCTTTCGTCTAGCGGGTTTTCCGTCTTGCGAGGCATTCGTCTTCCGGGGCACCACTGTAGTATGTCCTGGCTTTGAAACCCAGGTCGCTGATTTACGTCGGAGCAGAGGCGAGGGGTCTTCACAGCGGGACGGCTGGAAGGAGATGGCCCAGCCGGGGCTAGCCAGCTGGCCTTGCGACCCTCTGCATGTCGACAGTACCAAGGCGTTCGAGAACCAAGGTACAACTGTATTTCCCCAAATGACTCCAAATTATGTATCCAAATTTCCTGTGTCTATACGTAAAACTAGAGCACCACATCTACCAGCACGCACAAAATGGCTTCCCCTCTGCACTCTGTATTGCATCCACCACATTCAACAGCGACATGCATTCCAGACTGAAAGAATTCTTAGCATCGCTCATAAAAAAACGCCCTTTGGAGCCACTGAGGACTTGAGATCCTATTTGGGCTGCTCTGCGTCTCATGCAGTCCTATTATTAGATGCAGCAATCATAAAAACTTACCATAAAAATAACACTGCCATGATAATATTGCATGTATATTTGTTCCATACACACAAACAGCAGGATCATCAGGAACTAATTCTGCATTTAATTGCCGGGGCCACAGTCACACCTTGCAGGTACTGGGTCTCCAAAAGTTAAATGCATAACTTCTGGAGCACCTTGTAACATTTCCCAAAACTGTGCTTAATAAGTATTCCAGAAATGCACAACAAGATCATCTACCGCAAACTTTTATTGGCCATTATCCTGCCCTGAATATGGTGCAATCACCCCAAATGCAGTAAAACTTGGTCGTTTTTCACAATGTTTCCCTGTGTAACTGACAAATTTATTGGCACCATAAAAAGGGCACATTTTTTTTTAAATCCCAAGGGTGTCTTAGAAGTAATGGTGTCAAACATGTTCCTGTTTTCATTACTGTCCAGGCCACCACAGGACCCAGCTAGACTCACTGTCTTCTCTTTTCCTTTTAAAGTTAGATCACGCTGGAAATTTACATCTGCAACTCTTGCTTATACCAGGACAGAGTGACGGCCAAGGCCCGGACTGCACATGATGCTGGCAAATCCAAATTGTTAAATGCGGGTCTGCCCCATTTGTGTGGGGCAGACAAAGAGGGACATGCGGTGGCGGGGTGGGGGTACTGCTGCATGCCTGTCCCATTCCCTCCCCCCCCCCTTCCAGGGCCTAATAATGCTAAGTGAATGACATGGTGTGGGTTTTCCTTGTGTTTCCTCACTCCCAGAAGTTAAGGTCAATAAAACAGAGCACAGCAACTTCATATTGATATCACAGTAATTGTGCATTACTGGACATTACTAGATTCAGATAGGTAGCCATGTTGGTCTGACGCAGTAGAAATAAAAATAATAATAAAATTCACTTTTTTAAATATGGTAACCCTACCTAGTAATGTCCAGATAAAAAAAAAATAAAAAATTGTCCAGTAGCACCTTAGAGACCAACTACAGTAAGTTTGTTCTTTGTATGAGCATGCACACGAAAGCTCATACCAAGAACAAACTTAGTTGGTCTCTAAGGTGCAACTGGACAATATTTTTTTTAAAAAAATTATCTGGACATTACTAGGTAGGGTTACCATATTTCAAAAAGTGAAAATCCAGAGACAAAAGTTGTTGAGTTGTTTGAGGAATTTCACAAAAAAATCAACATTTCCGACATAGGTTGCCCCAAACACTTCCCCCCGTTTTTGGAAATTCTGCCCAAATGCTATTTCTGAAGGACGAATCCCAGATATATCCAAGAAATCCCAGATGTATGGCAGCCCAATTAATGGGGGAAAGAAGAGGAGAGGATATTGTTTTCTGTCAGATGAGATTTACAGAGCACTCCTTGCTATAGAAAGCTGGCGTAAGCTACCCCTATTCCAAACACTGTTTAGGAGGAATTGGACTTTTTGCTGGCTTAGTTCCACTCGTTTGCTAGGTCATGCGACCAAGCTGAATTGGGTTTGAAACAGATATATGTTTCTTCTTGCCCTGTCCTGCCCCAAAGGCAGTTTTAGGGTAGGGCAACCGGTTCAGCCACCTTGGGTGCTGTGCTAAAGGGGGCACCACAACAATGCTGTACAACAGAGCATGAGAGGCAGGGGCCACTGAATTTTAGCATCATGCAGGGGTCCATTGACATTTGTGAGCCCAAAGTCTGCCACTGCCTGCCCACTCCATACACCCACTTGGAATGACCTTTTTTGGGGGACTTATACCACTTATACCACCGGACGTGGGTGGCACTGTGGGTTAAACCACAGAGCCTAGGGCTTGCTGATCAGAAGGTCGATGGTTCGAATCCCCGCGACGGGGTGAGCTCCCGTTGCTCGGTCCCTGCTCCTGCCAACCTAGCAGTTCGAAAGCACGTCAAGTGCAAGTAGATAAATAGGTACCACTCCAGCGGGAAGGTAAACGGCGTTTCCGTGCACTGCTCTGGTTCGCCACATGACCCGGAAGCTGTACGCCGGATCCCTCGGCCAGTAAAGCGAGATGAGCGCCACAACCCCAGAGTCGGTCACAACTGGACCTAATGGTCAGGGGTCCCTTTACCTTTTATACCACCTGAGCTGTGAAAGCCCAAGGTCTGCTGAGTCAAAACTCTCTCATCCATTACTCCCATTTGGTTTCCACTGCATCCTTAACTACCTAATTTGGCTAGAGGGGATTAACCAGATCCCAGCAGCCTTCTTTGGGTAAACTTTCACTAGTAGTTCAATTGGTGTAATGGCTATTTCTTCAGTCCAAGGGTGGCTAACCTGCAGCCCTCCAGTTATTAATGGACTCCAGTTCCCATCAGCATAACCACTCGTCAGGGGTGATGGAAGTTGGAGTCCGGCAATACCTGAAGGGCTACAGGTTAACCAACCCTATTGTAAAAGAATCTCACAGAAATCTAGCAAACCTCTCTGTCCACCCGATACTTGGTTTTATTTTATTTTTCTGCATTTGCGCATTGTTTGAATACCGAAAAGATCAAATATAGGAATTAAATTCAGCTGTGTATGACTGTTTGTGCATACTTTCCAGGCCTGGAAAACATCAATATAGCACTTAATCAATGCTATCTATAGAGAAATATCCCTTTAGCATAGAATATAGCCAAATAACACAATTTCTGCCCAGTTTGGCATTTTGTTCCCGTCTTAGATCCCCAAGAGGCTAAGAAAGAAAGAGTTCCACATGGGAGGGATTAGCTTCTGCTTCTTTTCACACTTTATGTCAACCAGCATGACATCATGCAATAAGAACTTTTATCTTATCCACACTGGGCTTATCTGTACTGCTGACTTAAACTGGTTTTAAGAGCCATTCATTTCTCTCAGGTACCTTGGGGCTCTCACTAGGGAGGCAATCTAGGAACAGCATTCCTTTGGAATATTCACCCGCCCACCACCACCACCATCACAGATACAAATTTTCAGGAGACCCAAACTGTGGTGTGTGCTTCTGGCATTTGTTAAAAACATAGCTTTTTGCTCAGGCATTCCCTAGCCATTAACACTAGATCACATTGCCCTGTTTCTGTGATACTTGGGGAGAGTGGGGAGTTAAGATGGCTTTGGTTTTGTGGTGTTACTGGTTTTTCCTTATTGAATGTTTCGACATCGACTTCTACTGTAAACCACTTAAGAGATTTTTTTTTTTTGATCCTGTAAGCAGCCTACAAATTTACCAATTACAAATAAATAAATAAGTCACAACACACATAAACACTCCACTCCCAATTCCCAGGATTCTTAGATGGAATCTAAAATACTTAAAGTGGTTTTTTAAAAATAAATAAATTATTTTTATTCAATTTCTAATACAAGATTTAAACATACATTTTCAATATTATCACAGATACATAATTTTGACTTCCTTCAGCTCATCCGCGAATCTTCCATTTTCTAATCTTCTATCCACAATTCTAAATTTAACATTGCCTTTTATTTTAAATAAACCTATTCCCTTATTCCCTTTTTTACAGTGTTTCTAATATTATTTCTTCACAAAGCTTCCTGTAAACCCACAAACGTTATTTGTGTATCACAAATGCTTCTCATATAGTCCACAAATTTGCTCCAGTCCTTGGTAAACTTGTGATCTCATCGGTTTCGGATCCTTCCTGTTAGTTTATCTAATTCTGCGTAGTCCATTAAAGTGGTATAAAATTAATGTGGGTAATTCTTCCGTCACAATCAAGACTGGGTTCAAGTGTCACTGTCTAGGGCAGCTCCCATGATCCCTAGCTTACAGGACCAGTGCTCAGGGATGATGGGAATTGTAGTCCAAAACATCTGGAGGGCCGAAGGTTGGGGATGCCTGGTCTAGGGTCTGTCTGGAGATTTCTCTCTCTCTTTTATTCCATTGTGGGTTAAGTCCCCCTCCACATAAACTTAGGACTCCCCACCACATAAGCACAACCTGAGACATGGCCAAACAAGAGTGTTTAATCCATTCAAATCATCTTTCTTCCCCCCTCCCAAAAAACAATCCCACAAGGATATTGCACATGTTCAAAGTTCCCCACTTTCTCCCAAAGTCTAGATGTGCCAAAGTAAGCCTATGGCCTTACTCACGGTTGCTCCGAGGATGCAGTTTGTTGGTCAGTGTCCTTCCAACAAGGTCAATCCAGCAGGTGGCAGTGAACAGGCTGCTATGCCCTTCTCAGCTCCAGCCAATTTTTAAAAACTGAATCTCCTAAAGTAGTTTTTTTAACTTCCCCTTCTTTCACACTGGAAACCAGCAAGGAAGAAGAAGACCACCTATTTAAGAGTCAGTCCATAAAAAAATCCAGAGTAGTTTACAGCTGCGATGCTTAGCAAGCATCCCTCAAATGCTTAGCCAAACAAATTCACCTCTTAGAAATAGATTGTAATATAAGATCTAATGCTAACCAACCAACTCCTTATATATCAACCCAAAAAAGAAAGAAAAGCATTCCCTAGTATCAACACCCTTTTATTCCAAGTCTTGAACCCATATCCTCTCACGACTACTTGTCACAGTGACTGACACCCCCCAAAAAACACACTCTACAAGCAACCATTTCTTCCATTAAGATATTGTAATTTGCACAGTTAAACAAGCCCAAGAGGCAATGCTGTAAAAAAGGAAAGGAAAATGGATTTGCATGGTAGGTGGAACTCCTGAATTTTCCTTTCTTTTTTTACAGCATTGCCTCTTGGGCTTGTTTGCAATGATGGTGCAGTACATGTCTCACAATTAGAGAGTTGCAGCTAACGTTTTTCTAATGTTTGACGTTACGTCCTTTTGCCGTGCCATTTTTAATGGTAACTTTACAGGTGTTTGGAGCAACCAGATTGTTGCCCAGTTGTTGTTTATCCTACATTTTTCTAGATTTGCCTTGAGAGAGTCTTTAAACCTCTTTTGTTGACCACCAGCACTACGCATTCCGTTTTCAAGTTTGGAATAGAGTAGTTGCTTAGGAAGATGATAATCAGGCATCCCCACAACATGATCAGTCCAGTGACGTTGATGTTGAAGAATCATGGCTTTGCCACTGGTGATCTTTGCTTCTTCCAGTACACTGGGTGATCGAGCAAGTGAGGGCTAAACAGCAACAGGATAGCAACATACATTTGTAATCTCAAGGCTTAGGGCTCCAATAGTGAAGATTCAAAGCCAAATACATTTCAGGAACAGTTGCCTTCAAGTGCAGCTCACTACAGGTTCAGTTTCACTCTGGGTTCTGTGTACATGCTGGTAGGTGCTTGTGAGCTTCCTGTAAGCAACTACTTGGCAAATCTGAGAACAGAAGGCTAGATTCAATGGGCCAATGCAGCATGGCTCTTGATATTTTTATTTGTTTCTTTAAAGTATTGCTGTACCATCTTGAGAGCCAGTGTGGTGTGGTGGTTAAGAGTGGTGGACTCGTAATCTGGGGAACCGGGTTCGCGTCTCCGCTCCTCCACATGCAGCTGCTGGGTGACCTTGGGCCAGTCACACTTCTTTGAAGTCTCTCAGCCCCACTCACCTCACAGAGTGTTTGTTGTGGGGGAGGAAGGGAAAGGAGAATGTTAGCCACTTTGAGACTCCTTGGGGGAGTGATAAAGCGGGATATCAAATCCAAACTCTTCTTCTTCTTCTTCTTCTTCTTCTTCTTCTTCTTCTTCTTCTTCTTCTTCTTCAGCAGCAAAGAAAGGCTTCTAAATCAGTGCAAACAAGATAGTCCCTGCACTCAGGCTTTCAGTCTCTAAAGATATGATACCAAAGGAAAATGGGAAGGAGGAGGAAATAAGCAGATTCAGATTCAAGTTCCTGGCTACAAGTTCTTATAATAACCTCCTGGAGTGGAAAACGTCGAAGACAAACAGCCCAAAGTTGGTGACTTCTCAGCTGGGAGTAAACTACAACCATGGTGGAAGATATTCTCCATGGCTTGGGAACATATCAGAGGACTGGGAAGGCATCAGATCTGAATGATTCCCTTCTCTTTTCAGTTGTGCTGATACTGGAGCTCCGATGATGGCAGAGTAAGAGCTGCAGCAGCAGCAGAGGGAAGGCATCCAACATCTCTTCTGTAGTTTTAAACCCTCTCTGAAGTCAGAGCACACTCTCTGTCCTGTGGGTGGAACATCTGGTGCTACCTATTAATGCAGAACGCCCTAGGGAAATAAATAGCTCTTTGCCCGGCACCAAAAGGACATCTGTGCAGGTGCCAGACAGACCTTTCTGGGAAGTGGATTCCATAATTAGGGTGCCACCACTAAGAAGATCCTCCCCCCCTCACTTCAGATGGAGGGGGTACCTACAGAAGGAACTCTATATAGAGCATCTCAACGTATGCAGACAGTTTCTCCCTCAAATCTCCTAGTCATTATGAAGTTCTTTGAAGGTCAAGATCTATAGATTTTACTGATGGAGTTGTCGTTCCCTAGAAGACAAAGAAGGGTATCTAGGTTGCTTCAAGCAAGCAAGCTACAACATCACTGTGAGAAAAGTTCCTTGCACAGACATGTGAATCATGGCAGGATAATCCAGTTAAAAACAATAATTTGGACCCCTCTCCAGAGTATTAATGCTTATACAGGCAACCAGGTAAACATACATGCATTGCTAAGAAGCCCAAGACTACAACCGTAGCTTCCTCCTCACCACTAAGAATCTCTGAGACAAACCTGGTGTCCCTATATGATTCATTGAAATATATTTGAAATTTCAACATAAAAAATGAGAGAGACAAATCAATTCCAGTTTCCAGCACTCTTCTCCAATGGTCAGTAGTGCTGTAAAGGAATATTGGCGTCCCTGATAAAGGAGCGGCTCAGAAGAAATTAAATTTTAAAAGGATGGAGTAAGATATATTGATCCCAACCTTTCCAGAGTGTAAAATATTAACCAGAGGGCCTTTATTTTACACCAGACAGAGCTATTAGATCAATTAAAAACAAGGGAAACTTGGCTGCAAGCATGTGGAAAACAGCTCTGATTGAAGTCTTAATTTCACCTGTTTTTCCTCCCATTGATAGCCGTTAAGTTTGAGAAGATTAATTTGGGTATTTAAACAGGAAAAGGAAAAGAGATTTTCCTTCACTTGTACATGTGCATTAAAGAAGACTATGGCGAAGAAATCCCAAGCAACATAGATAAAATGCTCATTCTTACGTTTCGGCCTGAACACAAAAGCATCCAGATGTTCGTCTGTCATTAAGCTGCTGTGGCAAAGGGGTCATAGCATGGAAATGGTCCAACAAACAGCATTATTTGACTAAGGTGTGATTTGCAATCCATGCTTAGTCAAATATCTCTTGAGAAGTTGTTGGGAGATGATGGAGGAGATGGTGGAAGAATTGGCTTTTCTTGTAAGAACAGCATCCCGTTTTCAGACGGTGCCTCATTCCTTTTCCTTAAAATGATAATTAGTAACCCATTGTATGAAGGGCATTCTGAATATTTAAAGGTACACCAGAACATTTTTGTATCGTGAGATTGGCGCTCTAAACCTGTCTCTTACTACCCTGGTTTTGCCTGAACTGTCATTGATGAGAGATGGGTATTTATTTGCCCAAAGAACTTTAATCACAGAATCATACAACCGTAGAGTTGGAAGGGACTCTGAGGCCCACCCCCTGCAGTGCCTTTAAAGCACTATGATACCACTTTAAACAGTCATGGCTTCCCCCAAAGATTTCTGGGAGCTGTTAAGGGTGCTGAGAGTTGTTAAGAGACCCTCCCCATTCCCCTCACAGAGCTACAATTCCCAGGTTCCCTGTGAAAAGGGACTGATGACTGTTAAACCACTCAGAATCATAACTCTGGGCAAGGGCTGGAATAGATAATTTGCTTATCTTTTCCTGAAGTTGGAACAGGATAGTCAGCCACAGGAATAAGAAAGGGAATGAAATAAACGAATCCATAGCTATAAGGGGTTTTTTTAAAGCAGGAAGGTGCAGGCAGTATGGCGACAATACCAAGTCAGTTCCTCGCCTCCCAACTTCCCCATCTACCCATGAGTTTGTTTGACATTTTCAGCCCAATGAAGACTCCTTGCTCACTCCTTGCTCACTATTTTGTGGGTTGGACATAAGAAGTGGATTCTGGATATTTTTTGTTCCCCCAAATGGGAATGAGAAATGTTGCACGTAACAATTATTCAGGAAAAACAAATCTATCTATCTCTATGGGAAGCACTGTTGCTGCTTTAAAAAAAAAAAAAGCCTAAGGAATTAGCAGAGTCCTTAAGATTTGGTTTGTCCTGTCCTTTTGAAAAAAGATTAATGAAATTTCAAAGGGGAGTAAATTACTATTGGAAGGCATATTGAAAAGAAGGAACTGTAGCCAAAAGTAATTAAGATATTTTCAAGATTTTATTATTATTATTTACAAAAATCAATTGCGGTTCCATGTCCAATTCCTTTAAAACAGCTTCCGCCAGTATTCCCAGTGTGTAAAACTGTAAAAGCTCCAACAAATTTCTGTCCAAACCTGATTAGTTTCTCATTAGCAGGATAAATGTCTCCAATAAGCAATTGCGCCACTCTGCTTGGCTCCATTTTTGGGACTTAAAAAATATATTCGCTTTCAAGTTTCAGACTTAAAAGGGTACACCTGATGCAAGAGAAAAGGGAAGCATTTCCGTTAGCAAGACTGATAATATCTTAAAACACAAATATCTTTAGCCGTGTTTTACACTGTTCTGATAGAACTGTCCAAGGAAAAGAAAGAACAAACGCCCAAATTAGTGCCATGGAGTGTATCATTAGTGAAGAGGTCCCAAGCACTGTCCGGTTCAGTTTTCTTGGGTGAATTTCAGTTACTGGGACTTAAGACAAAGTGCTTTTTTTAGTCCAGCCAACCACTTGTGTACTCAGTCTACTAACTCTAGCAAGAAGGGGTGATTCTCAAGAGAGAAAATGTTAGGTTTCCTGAAGAAACCTAAACTGCCCCCAGAATATGTTAACAACTACAGGGTGGTGGTCACTTCTTGGGCAAGTGTCTTGAGAGAGCAGAGGCAAGGCAATTGCAGTCATCCTTGAATGAAACAGATTATCTAGATCCATTTCATTTGAGCTTCAGGCCCAGTTCTGGGATGGAAACTGCCTTGATTACTTTGTGGGATGCCCTTTGATGGGGGAGAGACAGGAGGAGTGTGACCATGTCAATTCTTCTTTTGATACCATCAACCATTACACTGGCTTATAATCTGTTTCCAGGTCCAGCTTAGTCTTGTTTACCCCAGCCTTCCTCAACCTGGTGCCCTCCAGATGTTGATGGGTCCTGGGACCCATCAAGCCCAGGAAGCAGGTCAAGGATTATGGTGGTCATGGTCTAAATCATTGTGGGGTAAGCAGCCTCCTATAATTAATGCATGAAAGAGGTTAAGACCATAGAGTAAGCTGTCCTGCCAGGCTTAGCTAGGTCATCCCCTCCTAGTGTCAGAGCAGTGTCAGAGCAGGTTTCAAGGTTTTGTTCTCAGGCATATAAATAATTGTAATTAATTAGGCATTGACACTGCTATTCACAGCTTGCCATACAGATTACTGAGGCAGAGGGTTGTCTTTATGGTACCCTAAGTGGAGACACCAATCAAAACCTGCATCTCATCTCCCTTGGGTCTATAAGAACCAGGTCGACATCAGTGGAGGCAACCCAAAATGGAGGCAAGGAAGCACTAGTAGCAATGTGAGTTTGAGTTTGTTGAAACAGCTATCCTCTTCTGGGGCTTTCATTCACTGTCTGAAATAAAACACAAAAGCAGTAATCAAGCAATTCACAACTGGGGACGATTACTGGAAGACTTTATAGACATTTTCCAGGAATATCTTTCACTCCAGCACCCATAAAAAAATCCCCTTGCTCTCTCCTGAACTAATTTCCCCTTGTAAAACTAAAGCTATAATAACTACGGGCTGTGCTTTATTCTGGCCTTCTGTCTAGAACTTGGTGCTTCAGAGTCCTTTGTCAGGCTCTCAGTGTCCCTGTTTTCCAAGGACAGTCCTGGATTTATCCCAGAATGCCCCGCTTTTCCTTAAGACATCCTTATTTTCATCGGAGAAATGTTGGAGGATATGGAGTTATGCAACCCAGAGTCAAGGAGATAAGTAACTATACAAACTTTATAAGACATCTAAAGGCAGCCCTGTATAGGGAAGTTTTTTTAATGTTTGATGCTTAATTATGTTTTATATATATTGGAAGCCGCCCAGAGTGGCTTATGCAACCCACTCAGATGGACAAGGTGTTGTTGTTGTTGTTGTTGTTGTTGTTGTTGACACCCCTATTTTCCTCAGAGAAATGTTGGAGGGTATGCTCTGTAACTAAAAGAAGGCTTTTTACAATGTGATGTGGTTAATTTTTACTTTTACCAGCAGGTGTGGTCAATCGAGACGAGGATTTTAATTTAACCCTAATGAGGGGGGTGGCATCCTGTGGTTATTGTTGTTCTTTGTGTGTGCTATAGACCAGGAAAGATCAATATCATGCCCTCCATATGGTTGGGGCTGTAATTCCTTTCATCCTGACCATTGGTCATGCTATCGGAAGATAGTGGTAATTGTAGCCCAAAACATCTGGAGAGAACCTCATTTATTACCTCTCATGAACTGCAGCAAGCATTTTAAAAGTTGCCCACTGAGAAGACATGAGTGTGGTTTTTTCCCCATGGAAGTCATTTTTTTCATCCCTAGCTATTGTTCTAGGCTTGTCCCAATGCACATGCCAAGAACACTCTGAATCACAAGACCTCTAGCTGTCATCATTCCTTGCCAAAAAGCATCTTCTCATCTGGTATGCTATACAGACAGCTTTATTTTAACCAGAAGTATTGTAAGAATTGTTGGGTTGCCATTCTGAACACTTTACAATCAGGTCGGATGTGTTTGGAAACAACTCAAAATCAAGTTTGGTCATGAGTTTGCCAGCCAGTTTAATCTTTCTGTGCTTTATTATTCTCTTTTTTCCCCTCTCCAAAAAGAGAGAACAGGCTCCTTTATAAGAGATATGCAGGACAAGGGACCTCTAATGTTGAGATACCATCCAACTGAGAAATGACTGCTGAAGAATTGACCAAAGCACTGGGCAAGAGATTCAAGTTGTGAGACAAGAATTTCTAACTCTCTCCTCTTCCCTCTTTCTATAAAAACTGAACTTTAACCAAGTGATTTGCACTAAATGAAAATACTGCAATAACTGGAGATGGGAGGGTGGAGAGTTCATAATTAACACAAGATGCAAAAAAGAAAGAAAAGGAAAGAATATAAATCAGAAGATTTTCCAGCAGTTAGAACATGTAAAAACAGCAGAAAACATTTTTTGATTGAAACTATGAAAAGTTTGCAGCCGTAATATAAAGTTTTCTGAGCATTCCTTCTGAAACTGAAGCAACAAAGTATATATGTAATTTGGTTCTTTTGGTTGCATTAGGGAGATAATGGTAATTTAACATAGCATCAACAGCAGCTTCTCCCAGAAATGCTCTTAAAATTATTTTGTCTTGTATTCCAGTCCTGTTCTGACTAGCTGCTAGAAAATTGAGATTTAAACAGGGCTGGAGGCTTGCCATAAAGGATAGATTTACTAGATTTATATTTCATAAAGCAAAATCAAATACTCCTCAGTGCATCAACTCAAGCCTGAGCCTAACCAAGGCCATTCTTCACAACTGGAACCCACACACAGACCTGCTGCTTTCTGAAAGAAAGCCAGCAAAATCCTATTTTAGATATGTGCGCACACATATTTTTACCCCTCCAGAAAAGGGAGAAAGGAAATATTTGTATGCCTAGCCAGGAGAGGCAAACAAATGAAAAGAAGCAGATGATAACATCTTTGTTATTCATTCGCGCATCAGCTCCCTTACTGTAGCTTCCAGTGTGACTATAAAAGCCATACCTAAAAGAATTGCTTTTATGGAGCAAAATTCACTCCACCATGTTGTAAGGGAGGGAATAAGGGAGGTTCCCTCCTTTTAACTCTCAGGATTAATGTGACAGTGACACAGAGTTTAAAATGTGATATCTTGTTCTCAGCAGCACCTCTGTCTCATGCAATCTAAATGACACCCCAAAGGGAGATGCTTCTGCGTCATTTACCTAGAAAAATAAACGAAAGACGTGACAGTTTATTGGGAACTCTGTGCTGCTTATGTAAACTGTTCATCATCTGAGGCCCTTCTTCATGCGCCTCCTCCGCATGAGGTCTGGAGGGTGGCGACATGAGAATGGGCCTTCTCTGTAGTGGCTCCCTGTTTGTAGAATGCTCTTCCGCAGTGGGGGCTCACATGGGCCGGTGCCTTCATTATATGTTTTTAGGCGTCAGCAGTGGCGTAGCGTGGGTTGTCAGCACCCAGGGCAAGGCAAGTAATTTGTGCCCCCTAACCCGTGGATTTGCGCCCCCTAACCCGTGGATTTGCGCCCCCTAACCCTAAACCCCAGGTATTGCACCCGGTGCGGACGGCCCCCCCTGCACCCCCCACGCTATGCCACTGGGCGTCAGTCAAAAACATTCCTGTTCAACCAGGCCATTGGCTGATTAATATTCTGCAGCCTTTTAAAGGTATCAGTGGGAAGCGGGTATTATTGTGTTGTTAAAGGTAAAGGTAAAGGGACCCCTGACCATTAGGTCCAGTCATGACCGACTCTGGGGTTACTGCGCTCATCTCGCTTTATTGGCCGAGGGAGCCGGCGTACAGCTTCCGGGTCATGTGGCCAGCATGACTAAGCCGCTTCTGGTGAACCAGAGCAGCGCACGGAAATGCCGTTTACCTCCCCGCTGGAGCGGTACCTATTTATCTACTTGCACTTTGACATGCTTTTGAACTGCTAGGTTGGCAGGAGTAGAGACCGAGCAACGGGAGCTCACCCCGTCGTGGGGATTCGAACCGCCAACCTTCTGATTGGCAAGCCCTAGGCTCTGTGGTTTAACCCACAGTGCCACCCGCGTCCCTATTATGTTGTTGTTTTGATTTAATTATCTACTTGTGTTTTATCTTGTATTTTATTCTGTGAACTGCCCTGAGATGTGTTGATGAAGGGTGGTATATAAATTTAACAACAACAATAACAATAATAATGCATGGGAGCTTTGCACAGCACTCTCATCAAAATGCCACCCCATATTATTTCCCCAATTAATTCAAATTGACCGCTTCCATGGAAAATCTGATGTGAAAAAACAAAACAAACCAGTGGAAATAGTTAGTCTGGATTAAAAGGAGGAGGAGAGATAATGATTGGCATATTAATGAAGATGACACCGCGTGGACTTCTGCACAAATCTTTCCTGTGTGAGTAGGACCAATAGACTACCCATAGCGTCTGACCAATAAGATGCACCTGCAATGCATTTGTGCCAGCAAATGATGCCATTTCTCATTGTTTGCAAGATGACCCAAAGGTCCAAAACAAGCAACCAAGGTGTCCAACTTCTTGACACACAATCAAAGCTTTCCCTGGGTTACTTCTTCTCAAGTACAACCAGATATTACCATGGCATTTCCAGGTAGGGCTGTGAAAGTCTCCTGTCTAAAACCCTGGTTAGATACACCAACAGTCTAGCTAAGTTCTTCCATGCTTCTTGCAGAACGTGGCTGTTCCACAGTTAGGGAAAAGAAGCAGAGAGCAGAGGGTGAGGAACCATTGATTTTGCTGAGAGTTGTGACTATGCAGGTGACAAGGTAAAGGTAAAGGACCTCTGGATGGTTAAGTCGAATTTGACTATGGGGTTGTGGCACTCATCTCTGCTTTCAGGCAGAGGGAGCCGGAGTTTGTCCACAGACAGCTTTCCAGGTCATGTGGCACAACAGAACACCGTGATGGAAACACAGAAACGCCATTTACCTTCCCACCGCAGCGGTACCTATTTATCTACTCACACTAGTATGCTAGGATGGTAGAAGCTGGGACAAAGCAACAGGAGCTAACTCTGCCGCATGGATTCGAACTGCTGACCTTACGATCAGCAAGCTCAAGAGGCTTGGTGGTTTAGACCACAGCGCCACCCGTTGGAGCCATTGCAGCAGTTTGAGGGCCCAACGGAGCCCATTGCAGCCGTGGCAGGCCCCACTGGGCCTTTCAGTGGGTGCACGAGGGCCCCTTCCAGTGTGTGACATCACGCACAATGTTGAGCGAAACCCGGCGTGTCTGGCGCATGCCTAGAGTATGATTATTTTTGGAGTCCATGAAACTTCATGCCATAATAAGATGCCCCGAGTCTGATTTTGTGGTACTTTATCTCATGCCTTGCTTTCTTAGGGAAGAAGGGCCCTATTCTGGGAACTACAGCAAGGTCCCCAACCACCTACCCCCTCCCCAACACTCTTTATGGATTGTATTAAGTATTACAATTATTCCATTTTTTGATCAAAATAAAATAAGATACTAAATGGAAAAATCAATTCAACATCGTATGTTGCTGATACATTAAATCACAGATAGATAACCTTCTATTCTTTAAGTGTGACTTCCATCCATCTCACTACCAGTCCTTCCTTTTTATCTCTCTCTCTCTCTCTCTCTCTCTCTCTCTCTCTCTCTCTATATATATATATATATATATATATATCTGGATTTGCATGAAATGTAGCATGAGAAGTTTCAATTGGGTGTTTCTTTTGCTTCATAGACACTGGGGAAAATCCTATGGCAAGATCTGCCTGGATGAGCAGTTTAGAATGCAGTGGATCTCTGGTTGATCCAGGAAGTCCCTGGCTCAGGTGCACTTAGACAACATTAAGGTGAAGATGACCCTGGCATAACATGCTCAGCCCAGCTCAGCCCAGCTTTAGCTGAAGCTGACAGAGCCAAGGTCAGTTTAAGTCCCCAAAGAGTAGCATTCTGGGGGCTGGACCAGAGAGTGGGGACTTAGACTGGATCCTAAGCCCATTCACCTCAGTCACATGACTTGGCGACTTGGCATAGAGCACTATTTGAAAGACTCTCCACCCACTGCTGAACGGCATTTGGATCTGGCGTAACTATAAGGCAGCTTAACTTGCTTTGCGCCAGTTTCTTGTGCAAAGCATAGGTCCTGCTCTGAATGGAAAACACCATGTATGAAATAGCCTGAAATTGTTTAATGGGATTGCAGAAAGGCACTGATAATATGCACAGAACCCGCTGTAGTGAGAGGGTGTGTTCAATAATTCAATTTTTGCACCCGAGGGAATCAACTGGCAGGCCGCATTTTTAAAAAACAAAAACAAACAAACAAAAGAGAAACCTTTTTGCTTCATCATCTACTTTTCTAAAGTTGACAAAATGGGGGGAAAGCTAGAAAAGCAGCTGTTAATGGATAATGACAAGTAGTTTCTTGCGGTCTTAAAACAAGCCATCAGTTTGCAGGCAGCCTTTTAGATTCTACAGGCTAAAAAAGAAATTCAATACCATTCAAGCCTGTTGCATGTTGCTGAATGATTAAGAAAAAAGTAAAAAAAACCAGGAGGGGAGGGTGGGGATGTATTAAAAAGAAATGATGTCCCTGTGCTTTATCTGGATAATAATACCATTTTGATAAGCATTCCACAGACGCTTGGCTAACTTTCATCCTGGTGAAAAAGAAAAACAACGCAAGGAACATTTGAAACGCTACAGCAAGGTATTCACTTAATTTGCTGCATCAATGTCACCTGAGCTAGGAGTGAACTCATTTTTTGAATGATCACAAGTGCCATGCTGGATCAGGCCAAAATCCCATCTAGTCCAGCACTCCATTCTCACAGTGACCCACCAGATGTCTGTGAGATGCCCAAAGGCAGAACTGGAGTTCAACAGCACCGCGATTCCCAACAACTTGTATTCCGAGGCATACCGCCTCCAAGAATAACCAGTATCATGCACAAGCGTCAGCTTGGGGACAGGACCGGCCCTACAGTAGGCAGAGTGAGACAGCTGCCTCAGGGAGCAGCAGCAAGGCTTCAGAGGCAGATAGGTGTTTACCACACTGTCCCTTCTACATCCCTATAATGATGCTGCTGCATTCGGGCATGATGTCCTGTCGCCAGTGTTGAAGTGAGATACGGAAATAAGGGAGCACCATCTTGTCCTTTGCTTCAGGCAGCAAAATCTCTTGGGCCTGGCCTGTTTTGGGGCGTTGTGATTCCTTCATTGGGACTAAAATGCTGGTTTAAGGCACTTCAGGCAATACACGTGGTTACCGGTAATCCCATACAACAAAGGCAGCTGCTCTAATTGTCAAAGTGTTATAGACGTTAAGCCAACACTGCCACACCCCTTTGCTATCCTATGTATAGGAATTAAGTGTTTGTGTAATCTCTTGCTACACCAGTCGGTGGAACTCTCTGTTCCTTTCTCTTTCGACTAATCCTGGACCTAAGATCTTCTCAGTGGCTGCTCCCAGACTTTGGAGCTCCCTCCCTAGAGAAGTTGTACTGGATCCCTCCCTATTGTCCTTCTGCTGGCAGGGGAACACCAAAATGGATGAGACAAGAGAACAGGTTGAGGGAGCCCCCAACACCAACCTCAGGATCCTTCTTAGCACACTGCCCCACATCCTTCTGGACCACTTCCTCGGATCTTTGGCCAATCCTGACTCAGCCAGCCTGGGACAAAAATAATTATACTGGGTGCTTTCCCAGGGGGATTTCAATGTGACTGGATCACTACCATCATGACCAAAATTAGTCAACAGGGAGTTACATTTGTAGATAAGGAAAGATATCCATGTATGACATTCAAAGATCTTTGCGGGAAACGCAAAATGCAAGACGATACAAAGAGCAATGCACTGTTGAGGTGATCTTGCATTTCTGTGCTGTAGCCCCATGGCACTTCCAGCCTGACGGAGGCCCTGCTCGTATCACAAGTGACAAAATACCACAAGAGATAAAATAATGCCACCGCCGCCCCCCACTCCTGAAAAAGAACAAGAAAAGGCCATTCTTGGTTGCCACTGTTCTCCCTTACCTCAAACGGATATTGTCTCATTGAGATATGCCAAGCGGTTTAAAAAAGTACTCCGTAAGCGATTCTGTCAGGGAACTGACATCGGAGCCAGAGGCGGAGGCAAGGCTCTCAAGCGATGCTGGAGAAGGGCCCAGCAGGGAGAGAGGCAGCTCCGCAGATGGGGAAGGAAATCAGCATAACACCAGGGATAAAGGGGGGCAGATGGGGGAATCGGCGAGAGGGCTCCAGGACTCCTCGCCAGAGACCAGCGGGGAGAGCACGGGTCCTCCGCTACCCACACCCTCCCTGCGCAGAAGACTTCCACGCAGGGAGAGTAGGAGGAGACTTAGGGTCAAACAGCTTTTATGCTGGAAAAGGTTTAAGAAACGCCCACTGACGGATTCTGCTAGCGACTGAGGCAGCCACGAAGTGAAGGGCTGTCCAGACAGAAAAGGTTTAACAAGGCAACATAGCCAGGAGTGGCAGCAACTAACGCACGAGCAACCCCTATATTCATTACAGATTCTTTCTGTGGTCTGAAGAAGCCACCAGAAAAACAATATGCTGGCACATTGTTTAAATATTTACAACAACAACAACAAAAAACAGCGACCCATGTGCATTTAAATACAGTGGTACCTCGGGTTAAGTACTTAATTCGTTCCAGAGGTCCGTTCTTAACCTGAAACTGTTTTTAACCTGAAGCACCACTTTAGCTAATGGGGCCTCCTGCTGCCGCCACGCTGCCGGAGCACAATTTCTGTTCTCATCCTGAAGCAAAGTTCTTAACCTGAAGCACTATTTCTGGGTTAGCGGAGTCTGTAACCTGAAGCGTATGTAACCTGAGGTACCACTGTAAATAAATACTAAAAACTGCTTGCATTCGCTGAAGAAGAACAAAAGGCAGGGAACTGCCTCATGGATGGCAAGCGGTGAGCAGCTATTTCTCCTTCTTCCTGCTTGACCCCCACACCTCCCCCTAACAGCCCCAGATCACTCTGGGCTGCTCAGCCTCACCCAAGGCCATCCCGGGCTGTCTCAGCCCAAACCAACACCCAGCTTCCCCCAAATCACTACCAAGAAGGCCCTCTGCCTGGTTCCCTGTAACCTCACTTCTTGCAGTGAGGGAACTGCCAGAAGGCCTTTGGTGCTGGACCTCAGTGTCCGGGATGAATGATGGGGGTGGAAACGCTCCTTCAGGTATACTAGGCCGAGGCTGTTTAGGGCTTTAAAAGTCAGCACCAACACTTTGAATTGTGCTTGGAAACGTACTGGGAGCCAGTATAGGTCTTTCAAGACCGGTATTATATGGTCTCGGCGGTCACTCCCAGTCACCAGTCTAGCTGCCGCATTCTGGATTAGTTGTAGTTTCTGGGTCACCTTCAAAGCTAGCCCCACATAGAGTGCATTGCAGTAGTCCAAGTGAGAGGTAACTAGAGCATGCACCACTCTGGCAATCTCCATAGCTCATCTACACTCTTGTTGAACCCGCGGCACCACCAGAAGCCCAGCTTACTCACCAGCTATGCCCCTGTATGTGCTGCTGTGCACAAGTGGGCCATCCCTCTCTCTCAACCCACCCACCATGACTCAGTCACCAGTCTAGCTGCCACATTCTGGATTAGTTGGATTAGTTGTAGCTTTGAGGTCACCTTCAAAGGTAGCCCCATGCAGACCTTGCAGTAGTCCAAGCGGGAGATAACCAGAGCATGCACCACTCTGGCGAGACTTCCATAATTCAACTATGTGCTGAGAGGGGAAAGGGTGCTGAGCTATCCTAAGCAGGATGGAACTTTGTCTTCTCCAGGGACCTGTCTCCCGTCACGCTGAGGGGTGGACAGGATGGGAAGAAGTCCTGATCTGCTTGTTTTCTTATTTCAAAACTTCCCTCCTCCGGCCCTTCAGATTCCTTCAAGGGCTAGGTGCTCAAGCCAAAGGGAATGAAATGCAGGGAGAATGGAACTGTATTTAATTATTCATTTTGTGTAATCTGAAATGAATGGGACTGGAAAGTATCATAGCAGCCTGGAACAAACTCTCTCGAGATGGCATCACTTTAATCACACCACAAGATGGTCCTCTTAAGCACTGTTGACGTAAGCTGAAATAAATCAGAACTATCCTCCAATATATTACAAGCAAGCAGAGCTCCAAAAGAAGAGCCAGAAAACAAATTCTTAGGGAAAGAGCTGGGTGCAAATAGTATTATCATTTTTTGGCACATCCCCTTCACTCTTCGTGTAGGCAGGGCATTAGCAAGCAACCTAGAAATGCCTAGAAATCAAATAGGTGGACAGACTTGGTAACTACATGCATAATGAACTCCAGGACAAGAAAACAGCTTAACATCTTACAAGGTTCTTCCATGGAATCCTGCTAAAATGCCCTTTTGACAAGAATCTTCCTTTGTTAGGCCTCAGCTGCACTATACATTTAAAGTGGGATCATACCACTTCAGAAAATCATGGCTTCCCCCCCAAAAACACAAAAAACTGTAGTTGGTTAAGGGTGCTGCTGAGAGTTATCGAGAGGCACCCAGTTTCCCTCACAGAGCTGCAGTTCTTACACTGGTTTAACCATCAGACCCTCTTCCTAGAGAAATCTGAGAATTGTAGCTCTGTTAGGGGAGACAGGGATCTCCTAACAACTCTCAGCACCCTTAACAAACTACAGCTTCCAGGATTCTTTCATAATTGTTTAAAATGGTATGGCACTGCTTTAAATGTATAAGTGTCAGGGACCGTGCTGAGGAGGGCTGCACTGAGGAGGAATGGTGGGAGCTGCCCTTTCCCCCTAACCCTGAATCTTCTCAGGAGCAGGAGGACAGTATAGATTTGGAACAGTGGTTTGCAGAGGGGCATAGTTCAGAAGGCAGAAGCTGGGAAATACTGGGTGGGGAACAGCTAGGAGAAGAAACACGGGAAGAGAGAGGGTTAACAGATTCACAGTCGCTGGACAGCATTCCTCCACTCTCCCCAAGGTCAAGAAGAGCGCAGAAAGTCTCAGAACAGAAAGTGTAGAGGGTACAAGCTCAGATTACAAGATGTAGGAGTGATGTAAATTAAGGATCATGGAGGGGGTGTGATCCTTAATTGGGAGCACCGCCATTCTAGGAGATGTGTTTTTTGTTCTCTCACTGTGATTATTAAAGATTCTAACTGGTAAGACCTTCCTTTCGTTTGATCCTTCGATTCCCTGAAGCTTGACAATAAGGTAGATGGGACCTAAGTGACAGTAGCTATGAAACCTGGTGACAGGAAGGGTGTTTGTCAATGCTAGCAGAAAATAAACCTGCTTGGTCATTGTTCACCATTCTTTGAAAGGCCCAAGACCTCCCTAACTACGCGTTCCCAACAGTTTGTGAAACCATTAGCACAATTCTTTGAAGGAAAGACATCACATTGAAATTTTACATTTTCAAAGAGATTCACATGTGTAAAGGCTCTTTGAACCAAGGCTAACGTGAAAGCTGTTGTGTGTTTTCAAAAGCCTGTATAACTCTACTAAAGGAGTAAGTTTGTGGACCAGACCACCAGCAGTTCATCTAGAGCAGTCTTCAACAACCAGGTGCCCTTAATATGTTTAGGACTACAACTCCCTTCAACCCTGGCCAGCACATCCCTCATCCCAGTAAACAGACTGAGGAAGCGGCCTTATACAGAGCAAGACAATTGGTGTTTATTATCATTAAAGAAAGCTAACTTTTAGTTAACCATTTGCTGACTTGCCTTGACACTCCAAATCTTACCTTGCCTAATGGTAGGACCAGCCCATGGAAGACACAAGATCTACCCACCGTGGAAGAGTGGCAGATGAAAGTGATGGACTATATGACATTGGCTGAGATGACTGGCAGAATCCGGGACCAGAGGAAAGAGACGACGGAAGAGGACTGGAAGAAATTTAAAATTTACCTTAAGGACTATTATAAACTTGATGAATGCTAAAATGCCGAGGTGTAGAGAGAAAAAGGGGCACAGCGATATATGATTAAGTTAAAGAAAAGATTAAGAGAACATATATTTGACAAAAATTATTTAGAAGCTGCTGAAATAATTTAGTAAATTGGGATGCAGAAAGGGGAGGTATGGGGAAGTCCGAGAAATGAGGGTTATGAAAAAAAGGTCATGAAATTATACTTGTTTGTTTGTCTTTTTATCTGTTTGTATTGTTTAAAAAATGTTGTAAAACCAATAAAAAATTTATTAAAAAAAATAAAAATGGTAGGACCAGCCCAAGTGCAGATTATTGCTTCATAATCCTTCCCTGCTCTTTTCCATTTCCCACTACATCCTGTGCTTTGCACATCCAGCAACCTGCCATAATTAAGCACCTTTCTGATGTTTTTCCAGATAAGTAAATCCAGAAGAAGAAGAGAAACCTGTGAACTTCAGTTAGAGCTCCTCCATTTACTGCTGAATCAGAGCAAACATCAATAGTGTTTTCTGCAGATTAACTTTGTTCCAATTCAGCAGGTTTTCCCAAGGAAAAAGGTGGGACAAAAGAAAAACCTCTCAGACCCATGCCTAGAAATTGTGTGGAGGGGTCCTTACTCAGCCCAGGAATCAAGAGACACTGTTCTTTGGGGGGCATGAAAAAGATTCCAGCTTGCAATTTGACCAAAAGCAGGACAGAAAGGAAAAACTAACTTGAAAAGATGCCCTATCTTCTAAGGAAGGGTTCCCACCTCCCCACCCCTAAGCAGATTTTTAAAGCAAAGGCTTTTAAAGCAAAGGTTCAGCCACCAGCTGAACAAATGCAAGCAGGTTCACATTATTGAATATGGCATATACACAAGAGAGAAGAGCCAATGACAGTGGGGAAGCTGACTGTGCTAATCTGAGTCAGCAAGCTGAAATTCAGCTATGCAGAACTTATTCCATCCACCCAGCCAAGGTTTGCTCATTATTATTATTATTATTATTATTATTATTATTATTATTATTATTAAAAACTAAATGTTTAGTTAACCATCTGCTGACTTCCTTTGACATCCCAAATCAGCTGCCTGAGGTGGCCACCTTAAAGGTAAAGGTAAAGGGACCCCTGACCATTAGGTCCAGTCGTGACCGACTCTGGGGTTGCGGCGCTCATCTCGCTTTATTGGCCGAGGGAGCCGGCGTACAGTTTCCGGGTCATGTGGCCAGCATGACTAAGCCACTTCTGGCAAACCAGAGCAGCACATGGAAACGCCGTTTACCTTACCGTTTACCAGAGTGGTACCTATTTATCTACTTGCATTTTGACGTGCTTTCGAACTGCTAGGTTGGCAGGAGCAGGGACCGAGCAACGGGAGCTCACTCCGTCGTGGGGATTCGAACCGCCGACCTTCTGATCGGCAAGTCCTAGGCTCTGTGGTTTAACCCACAGCGCCACCCGTGTCCCTTGCCCAATTGTAGGACCAGCCCATGGGCAGATTATTGCTCCATAATCCTGCCCTGTTCTTTTCCATTTCCCATCGCTCACCCTCCTCTCTCAGCAGCTGAAGCAAGTAGCACTTTCGTTTCCCATCCGCACCCCGCAGCATATGAGACAATGATGAGCAATGGGGAGAACCAGACCAGAAAGCATAGCAGTTACTTTTCCTGCTGCACAGGAAACACTGAAGGTAAGAATGCAACCGTGGGTTGGCAACCTGGCAATGCCAGCTACGTTCTTGTTCCCCTGGTGCTGCTTCTGCTTCAGAGTCTGTGCCAGTTCTGGACTGTTGGTCAAAGGGCAGCCCTGCAGTGTCTCAGCTCTTCACAATGCCCCTGCTACTAACATTGACAACTCAGCTCCTGTCCTTGTTTTTTATCCTGACACACTGGGGGGAAAATTAGCTTTCATGACTACTTCTCTCCATACCAGGAAAAGCTTCCTCTGTTCTCGGTGTATTGAGCAGAATTTGTAGGGATTCAGGGGAATGGAAATGTATTTTTTAGTTGTGCTTTTTTCTGTTTCATAAGTTGTATTTTTAAGCCATTCACCACCCTGGGCTGCTGCGGAAGGATGAGAGAGATAGACAGATTTCCCCCTACATATATCCCCCTCACCCATCTGTTTTTCATTGATTTCCATCTCTTCCACCAGTCTGCAAAATCAGAACTGAGCCTGTCTGTCTGTTCCTTCCCTAGAGTGGTGGGACGTTTGCCGGGGACAATTAGCCGACACAGGAGGGAGTATGCAAGCACTCCTCCTCAAATCCTTCCCTGCCAATGTCCTCTCCCCAATATTCTCTTATTCTTTTTTAGGATTTAATTGAGGATGGGACATTATTATTATTATTATTATTTATTATTATTATTATTATTATTATTATTATTATTATTATTATTATTAATACCCCGCCCATCTGGCTGAGTTTCCCCAGCCACTCTGGGTGGCTTCCAATCAAGGGTTAAAAACAATACAGCATTAAATATTAAAAACTTCCCTAAAGAGGGCTGCCTTCAGATGTCTTTTAAAGAGAAGATAGCTGCTTATTTCCTTCACATCTGAAGGGAGGGCGTTCCACAGGGCGGGCGCCACTACCGAGCAGGCCCTCTGTCTGGTTCCCTGTAACCTCACTTCTCGCAATGAGGGAACCGCCAGAAGGCCTTCGGTGCTGGATCTCACTGAACAATGGGGGTGGAGACGCTCCTTCAGGTATACTGGGCTGTGGCCGTTTAGGGCTTTAAAGGTCAGCACCAACACTTTGAATTGTGCTCGGAAATGTACTAGGAGCCAATGCAGATCTCTCAGGACCGGTGTTATGTGGTTCCGGCGGCCACTCCCAGTCACCAGTCTAGCTGCTGCATTCTGGATTAATTGCAGTGTCCGGGTCACCTTCAAAGGTAGCCCCACGTAGAGCGCATTTCCGTAGTCCAAGCGGGAGATAACTAGAGCATGCACCACTCTGGCAAGACAGTCCGCAGGCAGGTAGAGTCTCAGCCTGAGTACCAGATGGAGCTGGTAGACAGCCGCCCTGGACACAGAATTAACCTGCGCCTCCATGGACAGCTGTGAGTCCAAAATGACTCCCAGGCTGTGCACCTGGTCCTTCAGAGACACAGTTACCCCATTCAGGACCAGGGTATCCCCCACACCCGCCCACCCTGTCCCCCCAAAACAATACTTCTGTCTCGTCAGGATTCAACCTCAGTCTGTTAGCTGCCATCCACATCCACATACATGGCTGTATATACCGGTACATGGCTTCTGGCTTCCTAAGACACTCGTTTGCCTAGATAATGTCTAGCTTGGCTCTAGTTCTAGAATTCTAGGGGAAAGTGGATTGACTGCTGGTCTCCATCATGTCCCAGGAGGATGGAGATACAAAGATTGCTGTTTAATGTGGTCTAGGCTCTGCATGATGATGACCAGCTGGAGTGTGCATTACCCAAGCCCTGAGTGGGCCAGGGATCCACTCTGGGAACTGTACTCACCATATGAAAATGCTGTTTTATTCACGGCAGACACCTGGGAATTAGACACTTTATATGGACACTTTAACAGTTATGACGTTTATGGGAGCCTGGGTGTCAGAGGCTGCCTCAGGTCTCAGCTCACAAAAGACCAACGCCAAGCTCTTCTTATATACAAGGATGTTTATTGCAGTTCATTATTGATTCCACAACCGAGGCGCGCAGCCCCGAGTCTCTAACGTTAGACATTTGAAGTCCCCTCTGAATCGGTCCCGCCCCTGCACCAACTTAAGAGGCTTGTGCTAGACCACCTCTTCCTGTCTTTCCTTTTCCGCAGGGTCTTTCTGCCCCCCTGGGTTCCTTCCCTCCTGCTCTCTCCTGAAGCGGATTCCTGAGATGCCTGTTCCCCCCTCCTTCGTGCTTTGGGGCTGGGCTCCTCCTCCGGGCTTTCTCCATTTCCGCGCGCCTCCACATTTGAACTTGGCGCGCGCTCGCTACCCCGACCTTCCTTTTGACACTTACACTACTCCCTGTACTACTCTCCGCCTCTTCCGCCAGGACGTTCTCCCCAGATCTCCTTCCTCTGTCTCTTTCCTGCTCCGCTCCGTGTGTCACACTGGGAACCCCCCTCTCTTCCCTTCGTTCCTGCTGGGAAGCCGGCCCCGATCTCCCACTCCCGCTCGGGGTTTCCCTGCTGCTTCCCTGCTCCTGGCAGGTCCCCCCTGTGACCCCCCTTGTCCTGACTAGGGGCGCCCCCTCCTGAGAATCCTCCGATTCACTTGAGAGACTCATGGAAGATCTCAAGTCATTGTCATCCTCTTCCTCACTGTCCTGGGATTCTTCCTCGTCGCTCTCCATCTCCTCCCTCACCTGTGCCTCTGTCTCTGAACCCCTGACATCCATCCCCCCCTCGAAGCCCCCCCTTCCCCCCTCCCGCTGCTCGGGCGCAGGTTCCGGGGGCTCCGTCGTTGCGGAGGTCGCTGCCGGACACAGGTCGTCGACGTCGATCTCCTCTGCTTCCAGTTCATTGTTTGTGTACTCGAACCCATTGTCCTCTCCCAACATGTTCACGTCCTCCCCTCCCCCTGTTGCCTGGGTGGGGTCTGCTTGCCAAGGACCCACCCGCCACCTCATGCGCCAGTCCTCTTCTGGTTGGTCGTCCCACCAGTAAGAAGGGTCGGTGTCCACCCCCGAACACGATCCCCTTGGAGGGCTCGACGCTGGCGTCGTCTCCTCTGCGGAGGAGAACCCTCGGAAGGTGCTGGCAGAAAGTGTGGGCGTAAAAAGCCAATCGTCGAAAAACTGTGCTGGCATGGGCCTGTGTGGGAAAAGGGCATGGAACTCGTCCTTGAGGAGGGGTTCGTCCAAAGCGTAGTCCGGCACCCAACTGTTGGTGCTGGCCGGGGCGCCCTCCCTGGCGAGAAAATATTCTACTCCCTCTTCCCCCCATCTCGAGTCCAGAATCTCTGTGACCTCGTTGACTGGTTCGTCCTTAGGTGACCTCCCCCTCTTGGGCGACTCCCTGCTTGGTTCCGGTGCCGTCCCTGACTCCTGAAATCTGTGTGGGGCCTTGTAGGGGGTGAGCATCGACCTATGAAAGACCGGGTGCATTCTGGAACCCTCGGGGAGGGCCAATCGAAACACTACGGGATTGATCCTGGCCTCAACTTGGTACGGCCCTAGTTGCTTGTGTCCTAGCTTCTTTTTAGCTAACGACTTGGCCGGCACCGCTTGGGCCGCTAACCATACCCAGTCTCCCACCTGGATGTCTTCCCCCTCCCTCCTGTGTTTGTCCGCCTGCACCTTATAGGCTTGTTTAGCTAGCTCTAAATGTCTCCGTAGCTCGTCGTGCACCTCTTGCAATTCTGCTGCGAAATGGTCGGCTTCCTGTGGCTCCCCCTCCCCCGTCGTTACGAGCCCCGGGAAGGTTCTGGGATGCCTTCCATTGTTAGCGAAGAACGGCGTCACCCCCGTAGACGCATGCTTCGTGTTGTTGTAGGCAAACTCAGCCATCGGCAGGTAATCCACCCAAGCCGTGGGTCGCTGATTGGCGTAACATCTCAGGTACTGCTGCATGATCGCGTTGACCCTCTCTGCTTGGCCGTTGGTCTGCGGATGTCTCGCCGACGACAGGTTGATTTTGACGTGCAGGATCCCTAGGAGCTTCCGCCAGAAACTGGACACAAACTGGCGCCCCCTGTCGGACAGAATGGACCGTGGCAACCCATGCACCTTGAACACGTGGTCGATGAACAGTTTGGCTGTCTGCTCCGCTGTCGCCACCTTCGCACAAGGAATGAAATGCGCCATCTTGGTGAACAGGTCTACAACCACAAGCACCGCCGTCTTGCCTCGCGAACTGGGCAGATCAGTGACAAAGTCCAGCGCCACCCTCTCCCACGGTTGCAGTGGCGTTTCCAGCGGTTCCAGCAGTCCCGCTGGCTTCTGGTGCACTGGCTTGGACCTTTGGCACGTGTCACACCTGGCGACGTACTCCGCGACCTCCCCTTGCATCTGGGGCCACCAAAAGTCTCTGGCCACTAATTCCGTTGTCTTTTCCTTGCCGAAGTGGCCAGCGCTGGGTGCGTCGTGCAACTGCTGCAAAACCTTCGCGCGGAGATCGTCTCCCGGAACGTATAGAGCACCTTTACGGGTCAGCAGGCCGTCGCGTATCTGGAACTCGTCGTCCTTCGCTGTGCCCCTCCGCACCTCTTCCATCTTGGACTGTGCGAACGGATCCGCCTGCAACGCGCGACGCACCGCCTCCAGGTCCACGGCGGCTGAAGCGCACGCCCACGCCTGCGGTGCAAAAATGTGCTTGGCTGCCACCGGTGCCGCTGCCTCGAGATACTGCGGTTTCCTGGAGAGCGCATCTGCTATGACATTGTTGTCGCCTGGGATGTACTCTATCCTGAAATCGAAATCCGCAAAGAACTCCGCCCAGCGTATGTGCCTCTGGCTCTGTAGCTTCGCCGTGCGCCAGTACTCTAGGTTCTTGTGGTCCGTGCGGACCTGCACGGTGTGCTTGGCTCCGATGAGAAAGTGCCTCCACGCCTTGAAAGCTGCGTGGATGGCCAGCAACTCCCTGTCCCAAATGGTGTAGTTCTGCTCCGACTTGCTGAGCTTTCTGGAGTAGAAAGCACAGGGCCTCCAGTTTCCCTGCGGGTCTTCCTGTAAGAGGACGGCCCCCACCGCTCTGTCAGATGCGTCAGTCTCCACCCTCATGGGCCTGCCAGGATTCACGTGTAGCAGCTGTTCTTCGGACGCGAAGAGACTCTTAAGTCTCCTGAAGGACTGCTCCGCTTGGTCCGTCCAGGTGAACTTCTTCTTCTTGGAGCTGAGAGTGTCCGTGATAGCTGCCGTCTCCTTGGCGAAACCCCTGATGAACTTGCGGTAAAAGTTGGCGAAGCCGACGAACCTCTGGACCTCTTTCCGATTTCGCGGGCTCTTCCAGTCCAACACCGCGCGGACCTTGGCGCTGTCCATGGCTAGTCCCCTGTCGGACAGCCTATAGCCCAGAAAATCCACCTCCGTCACGTCGAATTGGCACTTCTCCAGCTTGGCGTAGAGCCTGTGCTCCCGTAGCCTCTGCAGGACCTCCTTCACGTCGCTCTCGTGAGCCTCCGGCGATTCTGAGAAGATCAGAATGTCGTCGAGGAAACATACGCACTTCTTGTAGAGGAGTCCCGCTAGCACATGATGCATAAAAGCTTGGAAAAAGTGGGAGCCATTTTGGAGACCAAACGGCATAACTCTGTATTCGTAGGTGCCCAACGGCGTGAACATGGCCGTCTTCCACTCATCACCCTCTCGCACGCGTATGAGATTGTAAGCTCCGCGGAGATCCAACTTGGTGAAGATCTTCCCTTTCCGCACCGTCGCGAGCAGGTCGTCGATCTTGGGCATGGGAAAGGCCGCGGGCTTTGTCTTTGAGTTTATGAATCTGAAGTCTACGATCAGCCTCTTTTGGGGCGTGTCTTTCTTCTTCACAAAAAACACAGGACTGCCCCCTACAGCCTTCGATTCTCGGATGAATCCCCGCTGCAGATTGTGATCTATGAACTCCCGGAGCTCCTGCAGCTCCTCCTCGGACATGGAATACAGCTTCACAGGCGGCAGCGTTGTCCCTGGCAAGAGATCAATAGCGCAATCGTAGGGCCGGTGAGGTGGCAACTGGTCAGCCTCCTTCTCGCAGAAAACCTCCAAAAACCCCTTGTACTTGAGGGGTACTGCTTGCGCCATGCTGAGACGTAGCTGCTGCCCCTCCTCTTGGCCCTCCTCCTCCTGACCGGTCTGGATGCAATGCTGCGCGCAATAGGACGAGCCGAAGGTGAGCTGCCGCTGGTACCACGCCATGGTCGGGCTGTGCCTATCCAGCCAACTCATGCCTAACACTATAGGCGTGTCTGACAGGCGGGTGACGTTGAAACTGATGACTTCTCGGTGATTGCCAATTTGCATCACCATGGGCGGCGTCTGTTGTACCACTTGCCCCCCCCAGCAGCTTCCTGCCATCCACTGTGACGACGTTTAATGGCAGCGTGGCTGGCAGAAGCTCTATGTGATGCTGCTTGACGAACTGCACCCCCACGAAGTCTGCGTTGCTCCCACTGTCAATTGTGATGGGGACCTCCAGGGTGCGTCCATTAGGTAGCTGGAGGGTTGCAGTGAGCTGCACTACAGGTTTGGGTGGCAGGGGGTCTGTAGGCTGCAAAGGCGCTGGGGACTGCTCTATTGACTTGCCTGGCTGTGCCCCAACATTGCTGATTCCAGCCAGGCATTGTCGTTTCCCTGACACAGCTCTTCATGTTGTGCTGCTGCATTTACTGTCGCCAAGGCTGCAGTGTGCTGCCGGAGCCTCTGGGGACACTCTTTCGCCATGTGCGTTGCACTGTCACAGACGTAACACTTCCTGTTCCCTCTATGAGGCTTCTTCTTGACTGTTCCGGACGCTGGGGCTCCGGCTGCTGACTGAGCCTTTGCACTCCCCAGTTCCATAGGCTCCTCCCCTGGCTGCAGCTGAGGGGAGAGACGCGGACGTCCTGGATCTCTGGGAAACAAAGGAGGCACTCTAGACGGTGCGTGAAGCTGGCTACCCCCCTCATTGCGCCAAGGGCGTTCTTCCTGGCACACTCCAATGGCAAGCGCACGCTGCACCACGTCTGCCAGGGGTTTAGGTCTGTCCCCCCTAGCCAGCTCGTCCTTCACCGGGCCAGAGAGCCCCTCCCAAAATAAGTCTCTGACAGCCAGAGAATCTTTCTCCCATCGCAGCACATTCAGCAAGGCGAAAAAGCGAGCATGGTACTGACGCACGGAAGCCTTGCCTTGCCTTAAACCATGGAGCTGCTGGCGTGCCACATCCACATCCACACTAGACTGGAAACAAGCGTCCATGCATTTGATAAATTCATCAGAGTCCCTTCGAGCAGGGCAATCCTCACGCCACAGATTGCGCAGCCAAGCCCTCGCTTCCCCATGCAAGTGGGACACAATGAAACCCACTTTCTCCTCTTCATCTTTAAAGTCGTCGCGAAGCAAATGCAACGCATATTCTACGTCTGCTCTAAAACTGGGGTACTGCTTCAGGTCCCCATCGAAGTGGGCTACCAAGTTGCCTCCTCTTCTGCCCAGTGCTACTCCAGCAGCTTTGGCCCCCGGGAACCCCACCTGGCATGCATGATCCCACCTGGCTTGCAGATCTTGGCACCGCTTTTCCGCCTCTTCCCCCCTCTTCTGGGAGATCGCTACCTCAGTGGTAAGCTGGGAGACTGTGTTGCGTAGCTCAGCTATCTGCTGCTCCATACTCATGGCTGCCAAACTTCGTGAGCTTTGCAAAAAAAAATTTTGCGTATCTTTGGGAGGGGACTTACTGTCAGAGGCTGCCTCAGGTCTCAGCTCACAAAAGACCAACGCCAAGCTCTTCTTATATACAAGGATGTTTATTGCAGTTCATTATTGATTCCACAACCGAGGCGCGCAGCCCCGAGTCTCTAACGTTAGACATTTGAAGTCCCCTCTGAATCGGTCCCGCCCCTGCACCAACTTAAGAGGCTTGTGCTAGACCACCTCTTCCTGTCTTTCCTTTTCCGCAGGGTCTTTCTGCCCCCCTGGGTTCCTTCCCTCCTGCTCTCTCCTGAAGCGGATTCCTGAGATGCCTGTTCCCCCCTCCTTCGTGCTTTGGGGCTGGGCTCCTCCTCCGGGCTTTCTCCATTTCCGCGAGCCTCCACATTTGAACTTGGTGCGCGCTCGCTACCCCTGACCTTCCTTTTGACACTTACACTACTCCCTGTACTACTCTCCGCCTCTTCCGCCAGGACGTTCTCCCCAGATCTCCTTCCTCTGTCTCTTTCCTGCTCCGCTCCGTGTGTCACACTGGGAACCCCCCTCTCTTCCCTTCGTTCCTGCTGGGAAGCCGGCCCCGATCTCCCACTCCCGCTCGGGGTTTCCCTGCTGCTTCCCTGCTCCTGGCAGGTCCCCCCTGTGACCCCCCTTGTCCTGACTAGGGGCGCCCCCTCCTGAGAATCCTCCGATTCACTTGAGAGACTCATGGAAGATCTCAAGTCATTGTCATCCTCTTCCTCACTGTCCTGGGATTCTTCCTCGTCGCTCTCCGTCTCCTCCCTCACCTGTGCCTCTGTCTCTGAACCCCTGACACTGGGTTAATGATTTTTTGTCTCACAAAGATGTCACCTAGCTGTCTTGTTACACAGGATGATAAGATTTAGAAGGCAAGGGCTTTAAACAGAGGTGTACTAACGCACCCTGGAAAAACAGCACTGGGGGATATATCTTTGATTTTGCCTTGAGTCAGTTGAATGTATATCTCTGCAACAGTGGGCGTGTTTGCTTTTAGAAGCTGCCAGCTTTAGTACATAGAATTAGAATGTCTTATTTCAGTACAGATGGGACGCGGGTGGCGCTGTGGGTTAAACCACAGAGCCTAGGACTTGCTGATCAGAAGGTTGGTGGTTCGAATCCCCACGACAGGGTGAGCTCCCGTTGCTCAGTCCCTGCTCCTGCCAAACTAGCAGTTTGAAAGCACATCAAAGTGCAAGTAGATAAATAGGTACTGCTCCGGCAGGAAGGTAAACAGTGTTTCCGTGTGCTGCTCTGGTTTGCCAGAAGCGGCTTAGTCATGCTGGCCACATGACCTGGAAGCTGTACGCCGGCTCCCTCAGCCAATAAAACGAGATGAGCGCCGCAACCCCACAGTCGGTCATGACTGGACCTAATGGTCAGGGGTCCCTTTACCCTTTACCTATTTCAGTACAGAAGAGGGTGCCTGAACTCTTCGGGGGGAAATCTCATTGCATGCAGCTTCTCCCTTCATTCCTCTATTACTACGGAAAAAGCACACCAGCAAAAATTCTTTCTTTCTTTTTTAATTCTCCCATAAAAGGACAGGGTATCAATGCTGTAATCCTGTGTAAAGGGACTAGGAAGTAAATCCTATTGACGTCAGGTTCAAGCTGCAAAATTGCCAACCCTGCATAGAAACCCTGCCCTTTCCTCTTTAGATGATCAAAGTTCGGTCAGCACTCTAATTTTAAAAGCATCCATTGAAATATTTGAACTTGCCTGCACTGTCAACAATCCTGAGCTCAGGTCAAGTGTGCTAAAGTCCCACTAATAGAAGTCAATGTGAAACTTGCTTGTGAAACTGAATTCTGTTTGACTTCCTTCTGCATCTGATCCCAGTGAGTCCTTAACACTCAGAAATCCGAATTTAAAGGCACGCAGCCTGCACTGGCAGCTTTTTGAGAATGGAATGGGTGCCATCGTTTGAGCCCCCTAGTTTGAGCACACAACTCACCTCAGCCGTCTAGGGTAACAGAATCGTAGAATCATAGGGAAGGGACCCAGGGGTCATCTAGTCCAGCCCCTGCAATGCCAGGAATCTCACCCTTGAACTGGGAAGAGCATAAAGCATTTTATTAATTTTTCTAAATTAGAAACAGTTGCAACACTGGTTAATGCCTAGCTATAGACCGATGATTAAATGTTCTGTACAAGACTTTTTGGACTGGAAAAGTACAGTCCAAAAAGGTCAAAAGGAAAAGTTTCTCTCTGTGTTGATTTCATTTCACAATAACTAGAATAAGAAGTTCAAGAGGGAGATTCGTAATTACAAAAGAGGGAATGTATAGCGCCTGGGGAGGTCTCAGGTGGCTTGCCAGATAAAGGGGGGAGATGATGGTTTAAATTCTGGAGTTATTAAATTGAAGGTGATTATTATTATTTTTAGTTTTCGGGAATATGATTCCCCCCCCCTTATTTTTACAGTTCTTTCAGCTGCTGTGTGGACAGATGAAATAATGCAGGTTTGGGATAGGCTGAGAGAAGCTGGTCAAGTGAGCTTTATGGGGGCATTTTCACATCCAATTCGGTGAGGCATGGAAGGCTTGAAATAATTTGCTGTCTGTACTGGAGGCGTCCCACAAAGCACAGCAGCGGTGAGTGAAGCAGGTCCAGGAGCTATGGAAATTTGGTTGTGGCTGCCACATATAGTGAACTACAGGTGGAAGCCTTCTTAGCTTCCAGATTGAGTTCATCTACCCAACCATTGGAACTTTCCATGTAGGAAGTAGAAGAAAGCTTTGTAGCTTAGTCTGCTTGAGCAACAAGGTCTTTCTGAGCACACTGGTATGTTCCTGTATTTCCTCTGTGGTCCTGACTTCTGCCTTGCTCTGACAGGTCCAGCTCAATTCATTTTCCTGCCTGAGACAAAGGACAAGATGGCTCCTCCTGGTGCCGATTCCATGCACCAAAGCTGACTGGACTAGCAAATGAATCTTATTCAGTACTGGAAAGAGGATGGTGCTCTCCAGTAGTGTCCCTGAGCACAGCTTGCTAGTTTAGGGATATTATGATACACACAGCAGAGGGCAATGGCCTGGGAACTCAGGAGGAAATGGATGGTGGGGCTGTCCCATTGCTTCCCAACACCTGCTTCACTCTGCCTAATGGTAGGCCCTGACCTCTTTGGTTCCGACTCCTGGCTGGTTCCTTAATTCTGCATCCTGGCTGGTTCCTTAATTCTGCATCCTGATGTGTCCTTCATGACCAATAACCTTTCACGTGACTCTTAATTCCCAGTTTCTGACTCATCTCAAACTGCTGCTTGTTGCCCAGCCTGTTCTATTTAGAATTGGTTTTTCCCTCAAATTTGGGTCCCCCCGGCGGTTGTTGGACTACAACTCCCATCATCCCTAGCTAGCAGGCCCAGTGGTCAGGGATGATGGGAATTGTAGTCCGACAACAACTGGGGGCCCAAGTTTGAGAAACACTGATTTAGAACAATGGCCTTTGGTGTTTATTTGATAGTACCACGGATAGCTCTATGCATGATATAGACTGAAGCCTCTATAAGACCAGAGCTGAGATGTTGCTTCAGCAGCAATCAGCCTCCGACTGCACCTTAAGCAAGAGCAGCAGCTTTATCTCAGGTGCTATCTCTACCTTTGATGAGCGGAGCCTCATCATTTTGAAGGACCAAGCCTTCCTTTAGCAGTTGGAGTCCCCCGAGTCAGAAGAGGCGACTGTGATGTCCTCAGGCCTGGGAGGTACTTGCACCACAAGCTTATCTTGCACAACATCTAGGGCTGAGGGCAATTCTATGACAAGAAGGAAAGATTCAATTCAATTCCCATGAAATACTGCTCTTCACAACCTACTGTTCATGCAGATATGGCAGGGATGAGGATCATCAGGTCTTTGGACCAAATATTGCCACTAATTGATGCTTTTGAATTATGGTGCTGGAGGAGACTCTTGAGAGTCCCATGGACTGCAAGAAGATCCAACCTCTCCATTCTGAAGGAAATCAGTCCTGAGGGCTCACTGGAAGGACAGATCGTGAAACTGAGGCTCCAATACTTTGGCCACCTCATGAGAAGAGAAGACTCTCTGGAAAAGACCCTGAAGTTGGGAAAGATGGAGGGCACAAGGAGAAGGGGATGACAGAGGACGAGATGGTTGGACAGTGTTCTCAAAGCTACCAGCATGAGTTTGACCAAACTGCGGGAGGAAGTGGAAGCCTGGAGTGCCTGGCGTGCTCTGGTCCATGGGGTCATGAAGAGTCAGACACGACTAAACAACAACAACAACCTGATCCTTAGAAATCTCTCTAGACCAAACACCTCTGCCCAAAGAAAAACGTCCTTTCCTGCCTAATTTTGCCTCTGGCCCTGCCCAGCGCTAACACATTACCTCTGGGAGGTTGTTCAGAAAGGAATGTGTCCCTCAGCCTAGAAATGCTTCCCTACCCTGACATTCAAGGACAAGCCAGGTCACTCCCCAGGCCACTGATCTTTAATGAAATAGCCTCCACTTCTCATTTTAATAATCCGGTTTTCTAAAAGTCTTGAGGGAATAGGCATCAGTCAGGGAAAGGTGGTGGTGGAATGAAATAAAACTTACAGCCTTTAAAAATAGGCACACACAAAATATTTTGCCACCTGCCGTGCCAGCAATTAGTATACATCTCAAAGACAGCAGCCATGTGGCAACCTGCTTCAGGCTGAGCACGCTGCTCGTGGATGCTCTGCCATGGAGCGGCGCTTTTGACAGGATTCCTAGGGAACACGATGAAATATTCATCAGCTCATATTTGTAAATGGCCTGGCAACATACTGAGTAAATGACCTCCGATGAACATCCGCATTAAAATGGAATAGAAACCAGACGAAGCGAGGGAGCTACAAACAACCCGTGTGTTTTGTCGGCGCTGAAAAGCAGCAAACACAAAAACAGAAGGATTTGCCGGTGTGGAGCCACTGTCTTGGCACTGAGCTACAAACAAGGAGGACACCTGTTTACCTGGGAGAGGCTCACCGGCGGGGCTGCCAGTACTAGATTGCTCCTTAAGCATCTCCAGGAACGCATGTGCCTAGAAAATAGCTGCGGCAAGGAGAGGGTCTTGTTTTATTCTCTGCACTAGACACACACGCCTGCAGGCTGCTTCACTATTGTGCAGCCCATTCGGCGGCTACTTATTGGCATCTGAAAGGAAGTCTGTGTGATGGACGAGCCAGAGTTGCACCTCCCTCTTTCCTCCCTCCCTTTGGCACCTCTGTTGAAACTGAAATTGTGAGCTCTATAAGACAAGGATATAGACAACTTAGGAAGCAGCCTTATACTGTGGATCTGTCTAGTTCAGTATTGGTGACACCGATTGGCTTTCAGGTTTTCAGACCAAGATCCCCTCTGGTCCTACATAGAGATGCCAGGAATCAAAGCTGTGGCCTTCTGCATGCAAAACAGCTGCTCTGCTATTGCCCTTCCGAAGACAACAAAGTGTTTTCATCACATCATGCTGAAAAGTGCCTTGTTTGTGTCAAGTATGTTATTATAATAGTAATGAAAAGATGCAAGAGGCCCTATAAGATACAGGCTGTCTTTGCCTTACATGGGAAGAAGATACAGAGCTAGGCATTCAGTTCTTTGCGTAGCGAGTTCCCGCCTCCCCCCTCGGAAAATAAAGACACAGGACACCAGTATTTTAGGTTAATGGGCAAAATAGGCCACAACCTTATTGATTACAGGAATTGAACGGTATTGGCTTAGGCATTGGTACTATCGACTAACCGGCTTCAGCCTGATTGCTTGAAGACCGGCAAGGGTTAACCGCCAGTACGGGGAGTCCTGCTGATGCACATCAACTGGGAGCTCCCCCGGGGTCACCGCTCGGTGGCGTGCCTTAGGCCCACACCTCCATAGGCTTAGGACAGGGCCACGCCCCCCGGAATCCTTTACCGGACTACCCTTCAATAGCAATGTCAGAGAGCCAAACCTAATGGGTGGGTGGGGTGGGAAAACCTGATCAGCTGGAGCGCAGAAAGAGGGAAATCCTCGGTCGCACCGGCCCTAAATAGGCCAGGCCACGCCTCCTGGGCCAGCCAATTGGCTGGCCGGGGAGATGACGCAACCGAGGATTCCCCAGTCTCGAGGGGGATGTGAGTCAGCCCCCGCGCACATGGGGAGGGCGTGAAGCCCACAACCCCACCTCCTCTCCAGCTCGGAAGTGGCTTTCTAAATCAGGTCTGCAGTTCTGCAAGATCAGTTCTATAGCTTGCAATCTTTCCTATTTGGAAAGCCATCTCTTTGAAGGACTGCTTCCTCCGGGACCCTCCCCACCCAAAAAGAACTATTACAGATACTCCTGGAATATCGCATTTCCAAACACGAACCTGTCCAAGGATGCAGGTTGTGTAAGTAGGAACTTCCACATTTCCTTGGTTTTGTCTTCTGGGGCTGAGAAGAGAGATGGGTTTTCGCTTTCAAGTCATCATCACTATGCAGGCGGTGAAATTTTCAAGGAGGTTTCCAGTTCTGCAGTGCATCACTGCTGACGGTTAGGTACCTGTATAGGAATGTTCCACTCTCAAGGCTGTGCAGTGTGTACAAGACCATTTCAGAAACCTGCCAAAAAAGAAAGATGTTGGTATTCTGAGATAAGCAGAGGCATCTGGGTCCAGCTGGTTTCCCCTCTATCATTCCATATGTGTAGGCCTGAAATAAAAGTTTAAAATTAATTGCTCCGGCAACTTGCAGCAGGGTGAGATACTGTCACTAATCCAAACTGGAGACAGGCAGACACACAAACACACACACACAGAGAGAGAGGGGGGGGGGAGAGAGAGAGAGAGAGAGAGAGAGAGAGAGAGAGAGAGAGAGAGAGAGAGAGATGTATGTATGTATGTATGTATGTATGTATGTATGTATGTATGTTCAATGTTTCACATTGAGAAGATTTGTCTTCAGGTCAATACTATATTGTAGAATGAAGAGGTGGCTTGCAGAAATTAGAATGTAAACAGCACCATCTGGTGGCTAATGGAAGGGGGAACTGTCTGGAGCAAACACATTTCCACAAAAATTGCTTTTGAACACTCCATAGTGCCCTGCAGATGTTTTGGACTACAATTCCCATCATCCCTGGGCATTGGAAATGCTGGCTACAGCTGGTGGGAGTTGTTGTCTACAACACCCAGAGGGTGTTGGCTATTCCCACTAACACAATGGGGACTTTGACCCCCTCCTCTCCATTGGGGTGTCCCATCCCCCCCTTCCTATTAGTCTCTTAAGACTCACCCACTACCCATGCTGACTCCAATCTGCACCATGGCCCTTTTAAGCCCAGGCTCCTACTTCTCTGCCTTCAGCTCCCAGTGGTACCCTGGTGGTTGACATCATCAGAGTATGCCACCAAGCTCAGAGCTGACCGCCATGCTGCAAGGGGCAGAGAGGCAGGATCTGTGTGGCTTGTTTCTGAAGCACCTATGTTGGAGAGTCCAGTCCAGGGGTCATCAAACTTTTTCAGCAGGGGGCTGGTCCACTGTCCCTCAGACCATGTGGGGGGCCAGACTATATTGGTGTGTGTGTGTGAATGAATTCCTATGCCCCACAAATAACCCAGAGATGCATTTTAAATAAAAGGGCACATTCTACTCATATACAAACACGCTGATTCCTGGACCGTCCACAGGCTGGATTGAGAAGGTGATTGGGCCGGATCCAGCCCCAGGGCCTTAGTTTGCCTACCCATGGTCCAGTCCACCATGCTGATGGCAGGTGAGCCTCAGGCACCATGTGGCTTCCATGATCTGCTGCTGCGTTCACTCTTGTTCACCTCACTCTAAAGAGTGAGAGAGTTCTCACTCAATGCTGGGGCCGTGCTGTGAGGGGTGGAGGGAAAACAAAGCCTTGAAATCAGGACGCCCCGATTTCAAGTCAGAAGCTGTGGTGGCTTTACCAATTATGGGACTGTGCTAGGAAAATCAGGACAGTTGTGGGGTATACCCCTCCCCAACCTCCAACCAGGCAGCCAAATGGCATTATCTCAGTTCAACACTGCACCTCACCCAGGCAAAAGTACTTGAGGAGAGAGTGGAGCAGGACGTGCTATGGGGCTCTCCTTAGTGTGTGGCCTCCTTAGAGTCCCAGACCCCTGGCCGAGAGCCCTGGAGGGCTGCATTTGGCCCCAAAGGCCTGCAGTTCCCATCCTTAATTTAGATGGGAAAGAAGGGTAAACAAAAATTGCGGCTAGAGGATTTTAAAAATATGTGGGTCCCAAAATGCAGGTTCGGGGAGGCCCCGGATCTAGAAAGGGTTGACATGCCTCTTTTCAGACAAGAATGTGCTAACATTACCAGCGAAAGCTTCCAGTGCGGATGTCTTTGAAAAACAAAGAACAAAAATGACGGAAGACACGATTTGCATTTGTACCATCATAGAGGCAAGTGCTGCTGTCAGCTTGAGCAGATCTGTGACAAACCGTACAACTGGAAGGTCAGTCAATCGCACAAGCCTCCGCCTCTGGGGCAACGGGGTTCCTGTGTTCCATTATAAGTGGCGACCCAAAGCAGGCACAGGTCACCATTAAAAGCCACTGAAAATGGATGCTGAAATTCTGTTTCCTCTAGGCATAGTTGACTAAGCCAGGCTGCATTGCAAACCAGATTCCTGCCGCTTGCCTCTTCCTATGCAGCATAATCCTGCACATTTACCTCAGATTTTCTGTACAATTAGTGCGTTGAATTTTGAAGTGGCATTGATCAATTTAAAATTTTAAAAAATCATTTTGCTACTTGGGTGAGATTTCACACATGCCCAACGAAGCTTTGTCTCAGTACCAATTTTAAATGCAGATCTATTTCCATTATTTTGTCATTGCTAGTGCGTGTGGTTTTTCTTCCCAAACTGCTAATTGTGGCAGCTTACTGTCTTAACAGCAGCACAGGTCTACTCAGAGGTGAATCCCATTGATTTCCATGGGGATTACAAGCCAAATATATGAATTCACGCATGGCGGTAAGAGGTCAGCAGAGAAAGAATGTGTAAAATTGACTTTGCAAGCTAACATCCAAATTGGACTCGCACGTAATTCTCAGCTGGAACTTTTTGTCAATATTAAATACAGCACATTCGCTGCCGGTGCCAGACACTCCTTCTCCATCACATTCCCTTGGATAATTGTTCTTGCTTTAACCAGACATTGCTATTGGTTTGCTTGATCAATTGTTTGATCAAACTAGACAGATCTATGGCCCTGCTATCCCTTTCCTGGACCAACTTACGTGATCTGCACTGCAGCTCTGTTCTAGGTGGGCTGACTCTGAGCCTACCCACTTCGAACTGGAAGTAAAACAACACAAAGAGTGCAAACCTTGACTTGTGCTCACATGTGCCACTCTGTATATAGAATGAACTCCCAATTGTTGCTTTGCAAGCACTGATCCGCGCTGACAGTGAGCCCGACTGAGATCAGCTGCACTTACGAGTTCCCCATTGAGCGCCATGGGATCAGGGCTGTCAGTGAACCTCGCTTTGCCCACTTGGGTTCAAAATGCACCTGCAAACAGATTTCAAAGTGGCTCACCGTAACTGCTGACCCTCAACAGGTCCCTTTGATCTTTGAATGCTGCCATGGATCCCCTGGGTGGGTTAACCACCAATTGGGAACCACTAGTCTAATATCAAGTCATCACAAAATAGAATGCTATGGAAGCCGTAGGTTGGGGGGAAAGGATAAGGTAGGCAGCATGAGAGAGATGTATCAAATGATTCATGGTTTACAATACGTGGATGGGGAAGAAATTATAGCTTATAGAGCTAGAACTCAGTGCTATCCAATGCAGCTCAGTGTTTCAGGACATACAAAAGGAGGTACTTTTTCACACAGCTCATAGTTAAGTGATCAAATTCACCCCGGCAAGATGCTGCAATCGCCACCAACTTTGGGTGGCTCTGAAAACCATCCTGGAGGATAAGGCTATCAACAGCTACCATAGAATCATAGAATAGAATCATAGAGTTGGACCACAATGTGTATATATTGCCACCCGTGTCAGAGACCTGCTAGGAATAACTGTCATGCAATTCTACTCAATATTGATCCAGAGCAGATTCCAGCATATAGTTATCAGAGTAAAAACATAAACATGCTGCAGGATTACAAAAAAATAAACCAGAGGCAATTGTATTTCATCCAGCAGAGCTTTACTGCTGCAGAAGGCAAATGAGCATAATGGTCACAAATCCAATACAGTGGTACCTCGGTTTTCAATCCATTCCGGAAAGCCATTCAAGTTCTGAAATGTTCGAAAATGGAAAACTCAACAGCCGACAGCTAGGCCTCAGGATCTTGCACTCAGAAGAAGTCGCATGGCATGTTCAACTTCTGAGGCGTGTTCAAAAACCAAAACATTTACTTCCGGGTTTACAGTGTTTGTAAACTGAAATGTTTGTCAACAGAGGCATTTGAAAAGTGAGGTACCAGTGTACATTCAGGATTGGCACTGTCCATAAGAAATCCAGTTGCAGCAGACTTAACTTAAACTTACAATAAATTATAAGACGACTAAACCTTAACACTATAGCATGCTATGTACAGAACACCACACCAGAAGTAAAAAAGATAGAAAGAGAAAGTGAAACCCCGGCTCCTTCAGGCCTCTTATAATAGTCAGCATGACCTTGACAGAAGAGATAACAGAACCAGTTTAAGCCAGCTGTACTCAGCTTCTCGGAAGGAATGACCCAAACATCATGAACTTTCTGCTTGTTTCTTTCACACAGAGACGCTTCCAGAACCCTCCTGAACTAATTAGAACAGGAAAGATCTCTACACATCAGATCAATACTTTCTGCACTTAGAAATGCAAACTGACAATAACAAATGGAGAAAGTGTTGCTGCATTCAGGTCCTGCTCGTGGGCAACCTGAGTATTTAGAGTAAGTTCTTGTGCTGACCCCTTGAACGATTTCAAAGGAGGTTGAAGCACATGGTCCCATGTTCTGCCACTCAATAATATTCCCTTTCATTGTTGTTGTTTTTTTAAAAAAACTTATTGTGATCTGGTATTGTCCATTTCTCACATCATAGAACTATACTGGTGAAATATCCACAACAATGTAGTAGGGAAACCATAGCCCCTCTCAGATATTGGCTATGTAGACAACCACAGCATCCTTCTCCACAAGATTGAGAAGCCAAGCGTGTAACGATTGCACATAACTGAGGGTGGAGCCACTTACTACATTGCCACTTCCTTGTTTCCATGCATGCATCAGTCGCATGAAGACCAGGAAGAGGCTTTTTCCCCTGTAGTGAGATCCCTCCCTTCCTCACGCTGATAAAGTTCTCAAGAACATGCGCCAGAGTAGTGTCCAGGGAGAAGTTGCTCCCATTGCCCTCTGGAAGCAATCATTTCTGCCTCACCCGAAGCTGACAATGCTCACTTGACAAATCAATATCAACACATCTTTTAAATTGGGATTTTTCACAGTATTGATGGACCTCATGCTTGCTTTTTTTCTGAAGTCATTTGGGCTCTGGTGTGTCACTGCAGTAGGGGGAAATGAAATGTTTTTGAAGCTTAAAGTGAAATGATGGTGATGACGACGATGGCTTTTGCTTTGCATACAGTGGCAACTTTTGATTATCCTTATAAGTTTTTCAGCACATAAGAATAACTCTCCTCTGGCCCTAGGATCCTTACACAGCATTACCACTGACGTTTTTCAATCTGTGAATGTGTTTAAATGCAGTCAATTCATCGAGTGAGAAGCTGCACTGTAGATCCACTCAAAAACATTAATTTCATTAATGCACATCTCTGCAGTATCCTCATTTCCATTAGTCTGCTAACACCTTGCTTTGCAAGTAGTTCTATCAAAATAAAATGGACCACTCAAGGCAAAACTACATACCCATTTTATGGGGATCCATTCCCAGACCCACCAGGTGTATAATTTTGCTCTTGTTAAAGAAAACAAACCACACAAATTAAACACATCAAAATATGCAATTCTTATGTAATACATTAAATTTAAGATAGCAGCATTAAAGACCTTCAAATCCAGACCGGGAAAATGAAACACAAGAGCAAAATCACCACCTTTAAAACTCCAGACGAGCTGCTTCTAGAAGGGTTGTCCCTAGCACTACCCAATCATTACTGTTCTGTTGATGTTCTACAAGGAGAAGTGGAATTAACTTTCCACACCTTCCCTTTGCACTTCTTCTGTGTGTCATCAACACCAGTGGGTATGACATAGCTGCTGCGTGGTTGAGAGCATTTAAAACTCAGCACTTATTCACTATAACCCAGGGCAGGGAAATTTTATGGTCCAGGATTTGGGTTTGGTTTTTAAATCAAGCTACTGCAAAACAAAATCTGACATCTGGGGGGGGGGCACATTATTCTCCTCCTTGAGTAGCTTGTCCACCCTGCACTCAGCTCTCAGCTGTGGTTTCTAGAAGCTGTCAGCATGCAACAGCAGCCCCATCCTAGAAACGGCTCCAACTGGCTGGCTAAACCAAGTGAGGGAAGATGATGGGTCTCAAACTCTCAGTGAGTTAGGGACTTGCCCTGCATGCAAAGACAGGCTCTGGCAGATTGAGCAGACGAGACCAATAGTGGTCAAGAAGACAGTTTCTACACGTGCAGGGGGAGGTGGGGCATGTCAACCTGGGAAGGTAGCCCATCAGGGAGGAGGAGGAGGAGGAGGAGGAGGAGGAGGAGGAGGAGGAGGAGGAGGAGGAGGAGAAGAAGAAGAAGAAGAAGAAGAAGAAGAAGAAGAAGAAGAAGAAGAAGAAGAAGAAGAAGAAGAAGAAATTTATTTATATCCCGCCCTTCCCGGTTCAAAAACCAGGCTCAGGGTGGCTAACAATTTAAAACATTTAATCATAAAAGCAGCATAAAATACAGTATAAAAACATGAATAACAATAAAAATAAAAAATCAATTAGATAATCCCCAGGGCTAGCTGGCTGAATTGGTCCTACTTGGGCCAGCGAGGAGGCCAGGGGAGAATTAGTTGTGGGGTCTCAGAGCGGGTGATCTTCATAAAAGGGGAGGGGGAGGGAAGAGAAGGGAAATAAAAGATCAGGCTGAATTCAAATTAAAGGCCAGGTGGAATAGTTCTATCTTACAGGTCTGACGGGAGGAGGTTAAATCCTGAACCCCCCCTTATCCTAAACCCCCGCTGCCGTGCAGGTTATCTTTAGGAGAAGAAAAGGCTAGGAGGTAAACCATATGCAAATCAGGAGTGGAGTCCCTAAGACAGTTGGATAGCGCCTTGTACAGCTCCTTCTGGCAACTCCTACAACCAAGCTGGTGCCAAACATTTTGCTCTGCTTTCCTTTGGAGCCAAGAGAGAGGTCTTGTTGTCTGGGCTGCCCAGGTCCTCCATACACACTGCCCAGGCTTGCACACCATGGAAGGTCACTTTGGTGCTGCTAATGCAATGGATTGACTTCACCCCCTGAAGTGCACTCCATTGTCTCTCAAGACAGACAGATGAGACTTCCAGGGCAAGCCATAGCTCAAACTGACACATGTAGTTCCTCTCTTCTCACCTCTTCTCATCCCCTGAACACCCGCAAGTTTATAATACAAGTTATTATATTAAAAAAACACAAAGCAAAACAATTGCAGAGAAGGGCTATTCCTATGTGCACATTCCTAACTGTGACATTTACCGGCTGGAGGAACACGAGGCTACATAAGGGATGAGACTACAGCCACATAACTTTTCTCTCTTTTTTTTTAAAATGATATTTATTAAAGTTTCAAAGAAAAAAAAGTTACATAAATAAAAAGAAGAGAAAAAAGACAGAAATAAGAATAAAAGAAAAATACAAAATACACAAAAAAGATAAAAAACACTTTAAAAATACATCAATCTTTCCACCTTGCATTCATTTCCTTGCTTCCCTGACCTCCTCACACCTCCCTTTTTTGTATTCCAAGTCAATTAGTTAATTCAGCAATTTCTTTCCCTCTTTGTTTTTATCTTAATCCTTTAACTTAATATATTATAACTTTGGGTTCTCACCTGTTAATAGTCCATTTTTACATAAACCTTTATAACATTGCTGCTTAAACCACTTAACTTCATTCTGACATCATTCTAACATTCATTAATTTTGCAATATTTCTGTAAATAATCTTTAAATTTCTTCCAATCTTCTTCCACCGACTCTTCTCCCTGGTCTCGGATTCTGCCAGTCATTTCCGCCAATTCCATGTAGTCCATCACCTTCATCTGCCTTCTTCCAGAGTGGGTAGATCTTGTGTCTTCCAATACTTTGCAATAAGTATTCTTGCTGCTGTTGTGGCGTACATAAAGAAAGTTCTGTCCTTCTTTAGCACCATTTGGCCGACCATAACTTTTCTCAATTCAGACACAACCCGCCATTAGTCTGGAAAAGAAAGCTCTGTGTTCACTCTCTAATAACAGGGATACTCAACCAAAGGTGCAGACCATCAGCTTCAAATTCACTCTTAAAAGCATTGCATCACACAGCAACTATCCCATTATATAACTGGAAAGTGCAGAGAGTCCTTTACTTAGAAGTAAGTCCTATTGAACTCAGTCAGTAGGTCTTATTTCTGAGTGGATTATGTATGAGATTGCACTGCAAAACTGGTTGGACTTTTGCTTGTAACCTGACGAAGCATGAAAGTGCTATAAAGGCTTTTGGGGACTGCATGGGCGATAGCATGAGTGTTCTTGCCGCATGGAATTGAGGTCTAGCGAGTGACTCATTCTTGGACCCTTCATTATTAGCACACAGTAGCAGGAAACACAGCCCAGAGACCTTAAAAGAGGAACACCGCCCCTCTGGTTAGCCAGTTGCTCACTCTTTCATACCATCTCAAGGCACGAGCCCTTATTGGATTAACATTTGTGTAAGCAGTTTGTGTAGTGGCTTGGAGCTGCTGCATTCACTAGAAGGAGGAAGCAGGCAAACAGACTGTTTTCAAGATAGAGACATAAGCACACAGTCCCTCTTCCTCAGCGTGAAGATGTTTAAAGTTGTTTCCTTTGTCTTTTTGTTGGTTTATACCACCCCCAGCATTGAATGGCCTACGCACCTCCTCTGCAAGACTGATCGGCTGGAGGTAAACTACAGAAGCTGTGGTGAGATCTTTTAGCTCCATTTAACTTTTTCTGATTGGCAGAAAACAGGCAGCTGCAGAGCAGTAGGTGGCTTGCTAGAGCTGGACATGGCAGACCCGTGGCAGATCCCACATTCAGCCACAAAAGGTTTTAAGTTAATCTAGGACAGTCACTCATCCCAGTCCAGAGATTTATGTGTATCTGGGTGGGTGGGTGCATTCCTTTCATGTGCAAGAATCTCCATCTTTTTTTTTTCCAATGGAGGGACATGATCGACATACAAAAATGATCCAGATACAAAAATACACTGTCTGTGTGGATTGTTTCCTCCCATTTAACTAAATGAAGAGACCATTCTGTGCAAGCAGCTTCTTGCGTACATCAGAATTCCTCTGCTTAGAACTCATCACTAGATTGGAGCAATTGTTTTCCAACCTAATCACAGGACCATAGCTTGGGGGGGGGGGTGAACCATAGCTAAGTTGTAGAGCATATGCATTGTGCACCAAAGGTTCCACGTTCAATTCCTGACTTATCCTGGCACTGATTTGAAAGACTCCTGTCTGAAATGCTGGAGAGCTGTTCCTGGCCTGTGTAGACGATGTGGAGCTAGGTGGATCAATAGTCTCATTCAGTGTATCATTCATTCTGTGTTCTTAATCTGCTTCCACTGGGCCATGGAAGCTTTGCATGAGATAAAACTGTGCATGATGAAACTTTCAGTCATCAAGATTAAAAACAATTGTAATAAATAAAGAGATACATAGGAGCCAAAGCCTAGGGGCCAAGGTCCCTTCACTCCCTCCCATAAAATATTTGAGCCCCCCCCCAAAAAAAAAATTGATGGACATTGGCATTCAAACGGTGTGTGCACCGCATCTTGTGATCAATTATATGGGATGCAACTTACCTGCCCCCCCCCAATATTTTATTCAAGTTGGCACCCCTGCAGAGATATCATAAATAAAAGTACCTAATATATGTCTTTCACCAATTCAGCATGAATTTGGGCTTTTGAACCAATTTCTAATAAAATCAACAAGGAGGCAAGGACAGGCCCACTGCAAAGATGACGCATGAGCAGTCAAAAAAATAGGTATAGCTTGGGAAAATGCAATTTCGTAACTTTTTTTAAAAGGAAGATTTTATCATAGATGTTTATATACCAATTTATTTTCTCGCTGTAGCGTAGACATTGAAAAGCTGCTTGCCACAGTGGTGCAAATTCTGGATTTCTCTCCCCCCCACCTCCACTCACACACCCTTCCATTCCACCTGGCATGAGGCTTAATGTGCTACTCAGAAGGAGCCATGTTATCCAAAGCTGTTGCCGTGCTCCGCCGTGCGGCGGCTGCTCCTCGCGGCGGCATTTCCCATGGACTGTGGGCTTGTTTGTTCTTCAGATCTGCTGGAAAGAATAAGGGAAACAAGCTGCTCCGAAATGAATGGAAAGGCAGCCGCTTGGCAGTGCTTCCTTTTCAACTCGGCACCTCGGCTGGCCTTGCGCTGCACTGATGCGCCCTGCAGTGGGGACAAAGGGAATTAGCTTCATAGGCATCTCATTCATAAGAGGCACGTGACGTGAAAAGTGATTAATGGCAAAGGAAGAATCTGAGCGTTTGTTTTTCCAATTCATCCCAACACAAAGGCTGCCCTCCCTGCTTTCCCCTCCCCTGAAGCTCAGGCGCAGCTTTACACATCCATTAAAATAAAACCAGTGAGGGGCACGAGGAGCAAATAAATATTTGGAATGAAATCTTTTAGCAGCCGATTCTTAGGAGACGAAGTTAGCTTTCAGGTATTGTAAGCGGATTCCCCTCCTGTAATAGGAAAATAGAACTGGCGCTATGAAACTGGCTTGTTTTGCCCCTTCAGAATAGGAAAAACACAGAGATGCCCTCTTACTGGTAGTCCAGTCCTGCCAGTCTCAGCTTTTCTAGACTTGCTACATGTGACCCTTTTCTCTAGTCTAGACACATGGGGTAGAGGGTATTTGCATTTTTAAAACCCATAAGGTAATTTAAATGCACAGCTTCAGATTTATAAATGATTACTAGAATTCAGATAGAAATAGAAATTTGCATCTCACCACTGCAGAGAAGGTTGGGAACAGGTGACCAGGGTGCCTGCTCAGTCTGTTGTTCAGGTGCTGCTCACCTTTGATGGGAAACCTTGTGGTTCTTTTGTCTTTAAATTGGACTTTAAAATAGAAGAGTCCTGTCAACAGATGAGCCACTTTTTACAACCCAGTTGTAAAAGCCAGTTGTGAGCATCCCTGAGATCTACAGATGAAGGGCAGGATACAAATACAATAAAATGGAACAAAACCCTCTCACACACACATAATAAGCAGACAGGTTGTTGTTGTTTTTTAAAAAAAAGTATTTTCCTATATATATCCCAAACTTTATACCATCTGGTTCATGCCACAAACACTAGCAAACACAATCCTATACCTTGGTGGCATGTCCCAATGAAACCCATGAGGTTTGCGTCAGAGTAAGCATGGTTAACCCAGTGCTATGCATGGCTTTGAAAGGTGTTAGCCAGCCCAACTTCCTTGAATGTTTGGTTTTCCTTACAAACGGATGAGCAAACAAATTAACTCTGGTTGGTTAGCAAATGGGGGCCTCTGGACCAAATCTATGCCCCCAAGAGCATAGATTTTTGCCCATCCAGCAGGTTATCTGCCACTTCTCTGATCAAAATGGGACCCTCCTGAAGTGTCTTCTCTTGAGGGGGAAAAGCAGCCATGTTGGAGCAGGGTTATGCACATTGGTCCCCGCCCCCCAGCGACAAATTGAAGGCTAGTGAGCTTTATGGCTGAATAAGGGCTTGGACCTGGATTAACAGCCCTCTATCAGCTGTGGCTCTCATGAATCGTTTCTTCAGCTCATTTCTCAAAAGAGCTTAAATCTAAAACATGTGATTCGGAAGATTAGGTCTGTCTGAATTTCTGTGCTTCCTTTGTATCAAATTAGTGGACAGAGACACAGAGAGCTTTTCTTAAAAAATGAAAAGTTCATACCTGAGGAGAAAAAGAATCTCTCTCTCTCTCTTTCTCTCTCGCTCGCTCTCTCTCTCTCACACACACACACACAAACGCACACACACACTTTTCTCTCTCCACAGCCAAAGTACTTTTCCCACCCCTCTCTCAGTCACTCTGACAAATTAAAACCCAGGCTCATCAACCATCATGACAAGAGATCAAGAAAACAAACAAACCCAGAAGCCAGTACATTTCAGATTTGTCTTTCCCAGAGGTTGTGGGCTTAGATTAAACTCTGTCATTTAACATGAAGCATAACCCGGTGCTATTTCCAGAAATCAACACCGTGGCAGCAGGAAGAAAAATATCCCTAAGCTTCAAGGTACCAAAATGGCTCCCTAGTGCCTGCTTAAGGAGAGTCAGCAATAAAGACAGATTAGGCGCCAGATGGTTTTACTGATCATGTGAGGCACAAATCAGGGCATGTCAATAGAGGGCGACTTATAAAGCACTCAGGTACCTGACGCACAGGATGACATGAGCTGGTCCCAGCCAGGCTCTGCTCTTTGGGTAGACAGACACTGCAGTATTGAAAGTCCTTTCCTTGAGGGCCAAATATTGATGCCTTCACACTCAACGAAGCAGTTCAAGTTATATTGCTTGAAGTAGGCTCACGAGAACCGTTTCAGGTCTCAGCAAAGGGAGAGGGGGAAAGGCAAAATTCACCACTTGGATTTAAACACTTCTGGATGTTTCTAAGATTAAACCACAAAAAAACTATTGTTGTTTGTTCTGGGGGGTGGGCTGTTTGCCTGAGTTCCCTTTTAGGGTTGCCATACATCCAATTTCCCAGACATATCCAGGATTCAGCCCTTGTATACAGTATCTGGGAATTCTGAACGTATGGCAACCCAAATGTTTGGGCAAAACGTTTTCAAAAAACCTCGCTTTTTGAAATATGGCAGCCCTACCTTCATGTTCCTGAATCCAGCAAGGATTTAATTGCTGGAATAGCCAGGCCAGTTTCTTGGTGAGATAATGGCACAAAAAGCACAAAATCCAGAGTTCAGTTGAGGTGTGTGTGTGTGTGCTAGAAGCAGGAGGCTGCAGGCTGAAGCCTGTGAGGGAGAGAGATGCTTAATTTCTGATGGAATTCAAGGCAATGGGAGAAGCAAGACCTTCTTGGGGTGTTAATGCTGTGAGCACTGTGAGCCCCTCCATCATATGCTCAGGCAGTGTTTCTTTTCCAAGGGGGGGGGGAGGTGCCAGTACTTCACCGGCGGCTCCTGTGACCTCACTGCCCCACCCATCATGAGCATCACCAGTGAGGCCACCAGGGTGCACATGGCGGGCAGCAAAGTGCACTGCATGGTAGAGAAGGGCATCACTGCCATGCCACCCACTCAGTCTAATCTCAGTCTAATCAGCCATAGTTTTTTGCCTGTGTATTCTTTCCTCCCCTACCCTCCTTCTTTTCCTCACACATTTCAATAAGAACACTTCTTGGGAGGGTGGCATATCCTGGTTTGCAAAGGGAAATTAAACCATCGTTTCCCTGTTACAGTGCCTCAAGAAACTGTGGCTTAACAAGCCACAATAGAAGTACCGAAGTCGAGTGTATGCAGGGCCACACGCTTCATTCTTGGTCTAAAAAGCCCAGGTGTCTGAGATTGAGTCTGTCATGATCAAATGTGTCATAGTCTTCATACCGGAGGCAAACTATGGTTTGCAGTAATCAAAGTTTGCCCTACTCAGTTGTTATAGTGAAGATGAGTTCTCACCAGCCAGGAAATTAGGGAGAGGAGACAACGGAAGCACGTCGGGGGAAATGCAGGTGTGAAACCATGACTTGGCTGTGACACCTGAACCAAATGCCAGTAGTCATACCTCGGGTTGAATGTGCTTCGGGATGAGCACGTTCAAGTTGCCCTCCGCCTCAACCCGGAAGTAATGGAGCGTGTTACTTCCGGGTTTCGCTGCTTGCGCATGCGCAGACGCTCAAAATGACGTCACGTGCATGCACAGAAGTGCTGAAACATGACCCGTGCATGCGCAGACACGTGGACATGGGTTACGTTTGCTTCTAGATGCGAACAGGGCTCCAGAACGGATCCCGTTCACATCTAGAGGTACCACTGTATGCTGAATTAGAGCGGGGAAACAGGTGTTCCTGAGAGACCAGGGTTGTCTGTTCTGGCCAACAGTGACTCCCTAGGGTCTCAGATAGAGGTCTTTCTTTTCACCTGCTATCTGAGATATTTAAGAGGAAAACAGCAGCAGCAATAGCCTGGAGACGCCAGGGATTGAAATCTGTAAGAAAAGTGTTTACTCTGCCCAGTGGCCTTGCATCCCAAGCCTTTGGGTGTGTTGGGGCACACATGCCTCATAACCGGTTGACTGCCTGAAATGTTGCAACTTCCTCCTTTCTCAGGCAAATTGTTTGGGGGGGGTTGTTTCATCCCCCAGCAGGAAGTGGGGTGGCAGAAAGCCCAAAGTGCGTTCACAGTGCTACAGACCTCTTTTTAATGACCTTCTGCAACTATGCAAGTGTAAAGCTGAAAGGAGGGGGAGAGCTTGCATCAGCTGTCAGAAGTTTGGGGAAACACTGCGTTTGGCAAAAACATTTAACTACGATTTTTTAAAAATGTCCTGCAATCATTTTTTCATCTGTGCTGTTGGGAGTATTAAATGAGAGGGTGTATTTTTAAGGGTTTTGAAAGCACTATGTAAGTGTTAAGAATTATTCATTCATGTGTTCATTTCCAGCTTCCTTCCTGCTCTATTTTAGTGTGAACCTGGGGGATGGTGTGTGGGGAGTGAGCTAAAGTAATTCACTGCCCTGCCATTGTTTCACTGCTCTCAGAAGTATAATACGGAAAGGCCAAAGGATTGCCCCCCCCCCCCACATACCACTAAGAACTGCATGAACTCAGCCAGATTGATGCCTTAGTAGAAACCCATGCCATTGATTTGCAGGATTCTGTTTTCACAAAAAATAATTTAAAGCAATAATGTGTTAGAAAATTATCCACTAACCGTTCAGGGTTATTGAACCAAATCATGCATGGGCAGTAAGAGGCTATTGGTGGAGGAGGTGATGGAACAATTCTAAACCCCTGTTCAGGTATTCAAAGAACAAAAGGGGAGAAAGAGTGGAAGGGGCAGGAGTTTGTGGGTGCTAGCTCCTCCCCCAGTGTCCCTGTAGGCTATGACCCCAACCTCCACTCATTAATGCTAAATGCCTGAACAGGAATTATTTATGGGAGGAATTTGACTTTGAGCTCTTCGGACCATTCACTCTGCATAAGCATTGCAGCTTGACAGGCAGCGATTCCACCCTCTCCTTCCTCTAGGAGTTCTCCTAACCCCCTCCAGAGCTAGGGGGACAGGATGCACAAGGAGAGGAGAGGAAAGGCTTGTTGTGTAAGTGGAAATTCTCGGGGCTCCTTAGGTGAATCCCATCCCATGCGTTTGGCTGAACTAGCTTAGTATTCCCGTGGCAATCAGGATCCCTGCACACCCAGGGTTCCTGAGCCCAGGGAAGGTTCTAAGCATGCTCAGCCAAACAAAGAACCGCCATCAGATCTTCAGCCTTGATATCCAGGGGATCTGGGTTGGGTCAGGTGGAGAAACGGGGCATTGGGGGAGAGCTGGTACATGCTTTTATTCCCTCCTGTTTCTTTGAAGACTTGAATAGGGCTGTAGCATGTTTCTATTAGTGATTCTAAAATGCTGGGCAGGTCTCCTCTCCCCAGTGGCTCATAGGAGCATCAGATACTTCATTGTTTGGGACAGAGCAACCTGTTGCTTAGATTATTGGCTGAAGGGATGAAAGAGATAAGAATACAGTGGTACCTCGGGTTACAGACGCTTCAGGTTACGGACTCCGCTAACCCAGAAATAGCACCTCAGGTTAAGAACTTTGCTTCAGGATGAGAACAGAAATCGTGCTCCGGTGGCAGCAGGGGGCCCCATTAGCTAAAGTGGTGCTTCAGGTTAAGAACGGTTTCAGGTTAAGAACGGACCTCCAGAACGAATTAAGTTCTTAACCCAAGGTACCACTGTACAGAGTTGGACAGGCAGCTAACCAAGTATTTACCCAAGTTGTTCCCTGGCTTTTTGATAGGGCGTCATTGCGCATGCACACATATCAGCAAGCTTCATTTCCAGAACAGGAGATCATTTCCTTTTACCAAGTCAGACTGTGGGTCTATCCAGCTCAGTGTTGTCCAGTGTTCTCCAGATTGGGGTCTTCCCCAAACCTACCTGGAGATGCCAGGAGCTGTCCTTGGGACTTTCTGCGTGCAGAGTCTGTGTGGCACAGCAGTCAACCCCTATTGGAAACAATATTCCATCCTCAGAGGATGTTTCCAGAGCTAGGGTCCAGTTCGCCATTTTTTCCCTTTTTCTTGGGGCACTGCGGCTTCCCATTGGCTCATGAGGCACAGGGTGCATATGCAGTTATTCCATGATCAAAAGGATGAAGTGTGACGAGTAAACTTTGAATTCTGCGAGTGAGAACAGATTGGAGAAAGTGGGTGGAGGGAAGGCTGTGAATTCAACAGTGCCACTTATTCTAGAATGTGGCAGCGACGTGAAAAGTTGAAGTGAGAGTGTCATTTTCTCCTAGGAAAGAAGGGTAAACATTATGACTCTGTGAGAACTGAGGATGTGAACATTTGCAGCCTGCAGTTGGATGGGTGGAAGAATGGGGCTCCCTGAGTGAAATAAGGAGAAGGCTGGTGCTCAGTCAGGAATGCAAACTGGGCTGGGCTTCTTTTCCCAGTCTGTGCATTTCAACGTAAGAAGAGCTTGCTGGGCCATCTAGTCAAGCATCATATTTTCACAGTGGCCAAACAGATGGCTGCAGGAAGCCCCAAAGCACAACAACACTCTCCCCTCCTGTGGTTGCCAGCAATGAGTATTCAGAAGCATTGCTGTCCCCCACAGTGCACTGCTTAATCCGAGCCAGAGCTCACCTGGAGTTAAGCCCAGAATCTGCTTTCAAAAGCATAGCTCAGCAGCAAAGCTTGGGAAACAATATAGACAAGGATGCCTTTCAGCATATATACAGCACCTTTCCTTTATCAGCTGAATAATCACCAACAGCCTCCCCACCACACAACCTGGGGAGCGCAGAAACAGCAGACAGACAGGCAAGTTAGGCAACATGGGACCCAGGCTATTTTGAGCATCAGTGTCGATTAATCAAGATGGGCCGTGTTAATTGGCTGCCCCAGGCCAACCCACTGGGGTTGTGTTTTCTTAAATGGCCTGCAGCACCCTGTAGAGCACGCACGGCCAAACTTGGCCCTCCAGCTGTTTTGGGACTACAGCTCCCATCATCCCTAGCTAACGGGACCAGTGATCAGGGATTATGGGAATTGTAGTCCCTAAACAGCTGGAGGGCCAAGTTTGGCCATGCCTGCTGTAGAGGATAGGAAAAAATGCTGCGTTGACTGAAATTAGCCCAATCTGCCATTCTGTGAATTGCACGCGCGCGCGCACACACACACACACACACACACACACACACACATATATATACACACACACACACACACAGAGAGAGAGAGAGAGAGAGAGAGAGAGAGGTTTCATGACATCTGAAACAAAATACAAAATGTCAGCTACTGTACATCTCTCCCCACTGCAGGTGCAAAACTAATCCACACTTGAAGGCACAATGCACAGATAGAAGAATTACTGTTCTCAGATCTGTGAGTTGTGCAGCATACAAGCAACATTTTGAAGAAGGAAGGAAGTGTCTCTCTCTCCCCCACCCCTGACCTTCTGCACAAAAATAAAAAGAAGTAAAACATTATCTTGCAGAAGTCAAATTATCATTATCCAGAAGACGCTGAGGAGGAAATGGGAAAGGGGTAATGAAAACACCGAAAAGAGAAGTCAAAATCAACCTGGTTCTGTAGGTCCTTCCCGAAAATACAATTACAAAATAACTGCCAGAAGTTTTTAAATGAAAAAAGCACCAAACAACGTTCTAACGGTAACTGTGTAAAAAAAGAAGAAAAAGATTGCTGCCAAGTTCCCAACATACAGTAAAGGGAGATGCATGGGGGCTTGTCTCCTTGGCTGAAATTAATGTGTGACATGGCTTCAACTGTGTTGGCATTTTCCGCTCCCCGCACGAAAGGCAGCCAGTGAAGAAGACTGAGGGAACAAAGAAAGACGAACGCTAGGAGATCACACCTGCAATATTCAAAAACCAGTAGGGAAATCTTGAAGCCTAGCTAGCTTTGACATGCAACCACTTAAAACAGAAATAGCAGGAATGGTGAGGGGCAGAAGTAGGGCTCCATTTCAATAATTGCCCCATAAGTCAGGGCTGGCCTTCAGTGAATGAAGAACAAAGGAAAATGCAGCCTTTTTTCTATAGCATTGGCTTTTAAGCTGTGGCCTGGGAACCACCAGTGGTCCTTGGTGCCTATAAAGTAGTTCCTGGCACATAATGAAAGCAGAGGAAAACACTATGAGGTTATTGGGGGGGGGTGCCATCTCAGCAGTATTGGGGGTCTGACTCCCAAAAAGAGTTCAGGTTTGGATAAAATCTAGAAGGAACGAAGGGGTGGCAATACAATGGTTTCAGAATTCTGGGTGACCCTGAACAGCTCTGGACAGCTCCGTACAGAGCTCAAGTGGGAGACTCCATACAAGTTGTTTCAGCACCAGTCAGCCTCAGACTGAGCCTCCAAAAGGAACTGCAAATCTGAGAAGCTGGATCTGTATTCTTGCTTTAGTAGTCATCAGCTTCAACTGAGATGGGGAGGCTGTGGTCCCACTTGAGTTTCTGACCTGGAACCCTCAAAGTCAGAGGAGGGCAGCATGACCTCCTTGGACCTCAGGAGTACAGGCATTGTGGGCTCCTCCTGCCCAAGTTCTTCTGGATTAATATGGACATCAGGGTCTGGGGGCAATTGCTATGCTATGCTATCCTATTCTATGCTATGCTAGAGTTTATTTATATACCACTTTTGCACCCAAAGCAGAACAAGGCAGCTTCCTATGCTGCTATGTAACTGCAGCAGGTTTTGAGGTTCCTTGAGTTCATAGAATAAGGAAGCGTGGTGGCACTCATAGAGAAATGGAACAGCACATCATCAGACCAAAATAGTGGTTCTCATTACCATATTTCATTTCAGAGTGGCGCTTTCATAGGACATTTGATCTTAGGGCCCCTCCAGACTGGTGTTTTATTGCAGTCTTTATTCTTAATGCAATTAGTGCATTAGTGGGAGATATCTTCTACTTTGTTTTGTCCTGTAATGCTTTCCCAATGCTACCACATTATTGCCGTCCAGAGGGGCTATAGCCCAACAAACGCAGGACAAAAATAACCAGAACATTTGTGGTCTAAAAAGTGAGACGATTTCAGCGGGAAGTTACGGCATTGGTACTGACTGGAAATGCAGCAGTGTCAGTGGCGTAGCGTGGGGGGTGCAGGGGGGGCCGGCCGCACCGGGCGCAACATCTGGGGGTTAGGGTTAGGGGGCGCAAATCCACGGGTTAGGGGGCGCAAATCCACGGGTTAGGGGGTCAAATTACTTGCCTTGCCCCGGGTGCTGACAACCCACGCTACGCCACTGAGCAGTGTGGCCAGCCCAGAACTTGTGTAACTGCAAGCAGGGGAGTTGTGTGTGTCCACCCTGGTAGCATCAAATCATCATGAATGAATATCCAGTGGAGCCACCAGAGTAGTAGAACAATATTTTCAGGGTATCTCTACCAAACCTCCCATTTAGGGGTCCACTTGCTCCTAGAACAAGTCTCCTTTGTAATGTATAGAAAATTGGTTCACCTGTGGCTTTCATTTTCTTTTCTTCACAGATCCACTGCAAGATTTGGCTTTTAGCATTGACACCTGCTCCAGTGTAGTGCCCGAAACTATTAACATCAGAATAGCAACCATTTTAAGTAAGTATAATGTGCTTGACTGTCTCCCAGGACTCTCAGTCCTCAGAACTCAACCGCAGCCAGATGATACCTCCAAGGATGGGGGTGACTGAGTCCCTGAAGCTCCCAAGAGGCGATGTCCCTAGACAATGAGGTCTCCATCCCGGGTCTCAGAAAAGGATATTCTACCCTCCTTCCTTCTCAGGGTGAGTCAGATGACTCCTCCCCTGAACTACCATCAGCTTAAAAACACTCTCTTCCTATGCTGCACCAAACACAAGGGTTGCAGGGTATCTTTCAAGTATGGCATAGCACATACCTATGTAATGGGACACATAACCTTTATTTTCCAAAACAGACCCCTGCCAGGGAAGTGGGCAGCTCAACCTGACCGCTCTCTGGCAGTCTGTATAATGCACCCATCGACTTCAGACCAGTGCTGAAGCAACGCTCCAATTTCCTTATTTCCAAACTTGCTTTTATCTGTGTAATAGCAAATCACATGCGACGAATTGCCCTTGCAAGAGTCCAATCCAGATCAGTACCCAGGGAGCGGGGCAAGACTGAGTGTGTGTCTAGATACATTCGGCCAATCTGTGCCCTGATAATAGGCCTTTCCTCCAACATGTACTTGTCTAATGTGGCCGTTGTGGACATATGTGTTCAGTTGGACTTACTCCCAAAAAAGTGTGTATAAGACAGCTGCCTAATTTTGGAAACCATCACTATTTATTACACTCAGAAACGCATAACATCTTGCTGTCACCAAGGTCCTCTTCAATATGCATAAATTTGAAGGATATCCTTCTTGGCATCAGCATCCCAGTAATGGAATTCCTTCCCTTTTCAGATTCGCTGGACATGGACTTCATTGTGTTTTCAGGGCCAAGCTGAACTTGTTGTTATACTGTTGATTTCAGCTTGTTCGTTGTGTTTGTTTTAAATATGTGTTTTGCGTTTATTTTAATGTAACCCTCTGGGATTGTCTTGGCAATGATGAGCAAGTAGGAAATATTTTAAATAAATAAATAGTGGTGATTAAACCCATGATGTAAACAAAGAACAAGATTTCCCTCCCTCCCTCTTCTTTAAAAAACAACAACTAACATAGTGACAATGTTCTGATTTCCATACAATTGCTCATTAGATTTATATTCTGTCTCTCTCTACAGGGTACAGCATCAGGAAACTGTCTGTGGAAGTAACTCTTGGCATGAATGGGGCGAGTGTTCCGTTTTACTCCAAGGAACTTTGCGAAGAGGATCACCCAGAGTTTCTTTACTGCGGAAAGAAGAAAGGAGGTGATTAATTTTTCAGGAATAACATGCTATATGTTCAGTGGCTAGCAGTTGTAGTGAGCAGGGAGAAGGTGCTGTTTCAGTTGAACACACCAGGTCGGAAATATCTGACCAGCCTGTTTAATTTTACACAAACAATTTTGCATGTCAAAATCTTTTCCTGCAAAAAGCATTGTGCTAGAATTTTCTTGTAGGAGGTTCTACTTACAAGGCAGAGGACAATGTGAAGGTATACAAAGCTTACAGGTAGACAGGTGTTGCTCTGGTCTGGTAAGCGCATGGACGAAAGGCTACCAGGAAAGCTCATGGGTGTCTTGTTGAATTCCAGGATGAGCAAACATAGGACACAAACATCTTAAATAAACGCAAGCCCAAGGGATAAGTGAAGCACAGCACCTTTAGCAAGGAAAGGGCAGTAATTCAGTGGTAGAACACCTGATTTGAATGCAGAAGGTTACAGGTTTGATCCTTGGCAACTCCACGTAGGGCTAAGACTGTGCCCTGCCTGTGACTCTGGAGAGCCACTGCCGGTCAATGAAGACAGTTCAATGGTAGACGGATCAATCCTACTACCATTCATTCCTGATTACAGCAAAATGTCTACAAGTAGAAATATGACTGGGTTAAATTATGCAAGAAGCATGGAGCAATTGCAAAACACATAGCTGCCATTCAGTACATATGCAGTAGTGCTGTTTTCATTACACTGGTATGCATGGTGTTGGTCACATCAACAACACTGAGAAAATATCAATAGTGTTTGCGATAATGAACAACATTCCTACTACCAAACATGCATTTCCACAGCTGTATACCATAGGGGTAAAACAAATTGTATTCTTGGCATACATAACTGGTAAGCAGGGTTATCAGTTCGTTAAAGATTTGTCAATCAATCAATCAATCAATCAGCTGCCTTGCTCGGAACAATTCACTAATGAATTTTACATAAATATAATGACCTATTGCAAAGTCATACTAAAACAGCCCTTTTAAAGCTTCCTTACCACATTACTTAAAATGACTCCTCATTTTATCCTAGCTTCTAATAAAGACAATAAGGGGAAGGCATATTTTAATTTTCTCGATCATCAGATTTGACATTTGGAGGAATTACATTTGCCTGGCTTGCAGCGTGAGAAGTCCTTCAGGAGTTTCAAGCGTTGTGGGCCCTATCAATTAATCAGGAGGAAAGTGGTCATCCGCCATTAACACGTTCGTTTGTTAAGCCTGAAATGCTATACTGTGTGTATACACTTACCTGGAATTTGGCGAGTCCAACAAGTTCTGCTGCACTGGGCGCCAGCACTAGAGGGCACTGCAGGGCTTCTCAGCTACAACATAGTGACTTGAGCAGAACGGAAGGTGAGAGGTGGGGGGTGCCAAATTTTGGCTTTGTATAGGGTGCTGTCGAAATGTTAAAGACCAACATCTGCCACTGAATTTGGCAGTTTGTATGTTCTTAATGCACCAGGGAAGGAGCGAGCTGGAGAAAGCAGGTTTTTAGAGGTTAACTATGAGGGCAGTTTGAACATGCTACTGCTTGGAGAGGCATTGGATATTGCTCATTGCTGTGCAGCCCTCTGCTATCGGTAGATAGCGTACACACGGACATTGTGCAATAAATGAGAAAGAAACGTGCTTTGATAACACAATAAGGTAATCATGTGCAAAGGCCCCCGTCGCTCTTTCTCTGCTGCAGTCACATCTCAATCTGAAACATAATAAACACCGCGCTGTGAGTTTCATGACCACGCAACAGTTCATCTACTAAGATGGCCTCGGAGGAATTGCTAGCACTTTTTAAAAAATATGTCACAGAATAATAGACAAATACTACATGAGCAACCAATCATGCAAATTATTGAAGTCGGACTGATGGAAACATTACATTCCGTCTCTCTCTCTCTCTCTCTCTCTCTCTCTCTCTCTCTCTCTCTCTCTCTCTCTCGTATTTTGAATTAAATAAAAATGAGAAGAAGAATAAAGGCACCCACAGATCTCCTGGCAGTCTGCCTTATTCTGATGAAGTGCTTAATAAGAACCTGTAGAAAATACATTAGAGAGTACTGGAGTCCATCGCAGGTCCCAACACAAACTGCTGTGCACATGTTAAATCAGAAGGCCACATTTTTCTGGGGGTTTGCAAATCCTCAGTAAGACAGGGGAGCCTTCATCCTGCTGCCCTGCGGAGCCTTCGCGCGGCTATCCCTGGCTTTTGCGGGAGGTGGGGGAAGGGACAGAGCGAGGCTCTCTCACTTCCCCCACCTCCCGCAAAAGCCCCCAAGATGGGCTGCCCTTCTCCCTCCTCGGGGAAAAGCCTGCAAGCGCCGCACACACGCTCCACGTGGCTCATGAAAGGGAGCACTGAGCAGAGCCTGGGATGCATACAGGTTCTGCTCAGCGCTCCCTTTAAATAATTTTCCCCCCTTGAGTTATCCCCCCCCCAAAAAAAGTAGGTGTGCCTTGTGGTCAGGTGCGCCTTATGGAGCGAAAAATACGGTAAGTCTGCCCCCTGAGGCAGAGGTTCCCCACCCTGGTCTAGAGCAAGGAACAGTATTCCACAACATGGAGGCAACAAGCAAGAAAGCCCCTTTTCATGTGTCTTCAAGGCATGCTTTGGAAATGAATGGCCATCTCTGTCTCTTGGCCCTGTTTTGGTTCCAGTCTTGTTGGCACTGGCCACATCTATTTGGTATACAGGAGGAGTCCTACTGCCCACACTCAGTTAAAACAGCTATAAATACCCATATGTCCCGGTCACTGTGATAAACTGCTAGATGTTGTATGTTCTTAATGCACCAGGGAAGGAGCGAGCTGGAGAAAGCACATTAGACATCTACTGGAACAGCAACTCTGGATCTCAGTTCATTTCTGAGCAGGGATTTCATTTCTAGTTTTCTTCCAGGATATTGGAGTTATCCATTATAACCATGGGTATTATGTGCACAGACAGTACACTACCTAGCTGTAAAATCATTTCTGGCTCTCTCACTTGCTACTGATTTATTTCCTTTGCAGAACTAATCTACTATGAAGGGCCTGTCTCGCTGGGATTCCATGAGCTCCCTCAGGTAAGCTTTTTCTGGTTTGCCCTCTGAAATACAAGTATTATTTGAGTAGCAAAACCACCAGTGGCAGTGATGATATTATAAGTGAACATGCCCCCAAAAGGGGGGAGCCAATCATTGCAGGGTTATTCTGATCTAATGACTTCCTCTTCTTTCTTTCTAGGGAGACCTTGATGTAAAGGTGGAGCTTTTAAATCAAGACCATCACACTATTATTTGTGCTAATTTCACTGTTAAGAGTCACTGAAAGGGTGTTGCTATTTTTAATGCAGTCATTAAGGGACACGACTAAAGGCACCATGAACTAGAGAAGGGATTTGTTTTACTTTTGGAAACCCTACTGTCTGCAGTCTGACAGATGTGGCGTAGCAAAATAATGTAACACGCAGGCTTAGTTGCAATTGCTGTTTACATTCTGTTGACCTAATGAAAGTACAGAATCCCTGTATGCCAATTTGTCCCAGCAAGGTTCAATGCAATATACCGTATTCAGCTTTCCTTCCTATAACACGCTGCTTCCTTTCTTTACATGTATTGTTTAAACTCAAGAGTATGAATCAAAGAAAAAGTACATTGAGGTTCTCTCAGTTACTAATTCTTCCAGTCTGAAATTCAGTTCCCCACATTTCTGCAGCTTTTTGCAAAATCCGCTTTTAAAAAAAAAAATTCATGAAAATTTCGTGCAACTTTTTCCTAATAAACATATTTTTATAAGCAGTTTTGATTAGTATACACTTATGTGCAAGCAATTTCTCATCATATAATGTATTTCAATATGTTATTTTCTAGCAATAGACTTTATTTGCGTAGCCGACAGGCCATAGCATCAAAGGACAAACACATATAAATATAACCTCGGGGGGATGGTCAGGACAGGGAGAAAGATAATAATAACCAGATGCAGATAAATTAATAATCTCAGTACCTAAAACTTGGCAGAGGTAATAAAATAATAAAAATAAAACATAATGATAATAATAATAAGATCCTAGGCGAGGAATCCGGGTGACAACACTGATGTCATTCAGATAGCAGCTCTCAGTCTCATTGCTCTCTCGATAAATTTGGCAACCTTCTCTGTTGTCGAGCTGTTCTGGTCGGCTAGGAGTGAGAACAATTTGGCTTCACAAGAGCGACCTGGGATGGCAGATAGGAGCGGCGTGATGGTCTCGTCCCTGAGATCTTTATATAGGGAGCAGGACAAGAGAACGTGTGACACAGTCTCTACATAGCCAGCTCCACAGGGGCAGAGCCGGTTCTCGAATGAAATTTTTTGATATCTACCTTCAAGAACAGCTGAGGGTAACATATTTAGTCTGGCCAGTGTAAAGGCCCACCTGAGTTTTGGAATGGTTAAGGTAGACAAATAAGGTGCCCGAGAATCAAAGTGGGAGGGGGGCAGATAAGCGTTCTGGCAGAGGAGCAAGCCGGCTTCAGACAGGGCAGAACAACAATAGACCACTGCTTCGTATTAGCACACCTCATTGACAAATACGTCAATAAAACACGTGGGATTCTATACGCAGCATTTATTGACCTGAAGGCGGCCTTTGAATTGATCTCACGAGTCAAACTTTGGGCTAAACTCAATGCTACCAACATTGACAAAAGATTACTATTCTTGATAAAAAGCCTATATAAAGACTCCAAGTTATATGTAAGAACCTCAGTAAATGGGCAACTAATTGGCCCTGTACCAGCCACCAAAGGAGTCAAGCAGGGCTGTATTTTAGCCCCGGCCTTATTCAACTTATATATAAATGACATGGTCAAATACCTAACATCCCCGGAGTTTCATGCCCCCAAACTGGCCGAAAAATCAATTTCAGCGCTCCTCTATGCGGACGACGCGGTTCTCTTATCACGAACTAAAGTAGGCTTCAAAAGGCTACTAAGAGAATTCTCAGCCTACTGCAGGAGAGATCAACTGGTGGTTGATCACCAAAAAACCAAAGTCATGGTCTTCGCTAGGAGACACAGACATCACAGATGGGAGATGGACAATCAGCCAATAGAACAGGTCAAAATTTTCAAATACCTCGGAGTAGTTTTCCAGTCAACAGGGGCCTGGGAGACCCATCATAAATATGCTAGGGGAAAAGCATCTCAAAGCGCCAAAATACTGTCTCGCTTTTACATTCCAGCAGCTCTGGAGGTCTTTCAAGCAAAACCCTTGGCACAATTACTCTACGGAGCCCAAATCTGGACGGGAAATCATTGCCGCACACTTGAAACGGTCCAGTCTAAATTCTTAAGACAGATTCTAGCCGTTCCACCATGCGCACCAAATGCGGCCCTATGGCTGGAGACTGGCTTCCTATCCGTCAAAACCCGAACCTGGTTAAGAACATTCAACTATGTTATTTTCACGAATATATTCATTTTTATGCAATTTCCTCCTAATATATGCATTTTTATAAACATTGTTTAGCTAGAAAACTGTATCACGAAGTCTACTGTCCCAGGGAAACTGTTGGAAAGTATTATTAAAAGTAAAGCATATGGAAGAACAAGTCTTGCTGAAGAGCCAGCATGGCTTCTGCAAGAGCAAGTCCTGTTTCATGAACCTATTAGAGTTATTTGAGAGTGTCAACAAGCATATAGGAAGAGGTGATTTGCATGACATAGTGTACTTGACTTTCATCAAGCTTCCAGCGAGCCTCTGTGGTTTCCCACATTCAGTTAAAGCCCAGAAAATGATGTCATGAGGTAACAGCCAGGGGGTTGCAGGGGACTGAATTAAATGGAAAGAAAAATGTACACACACCACCCTCGGCCACCTCATAATAATAAAGTAAGCTCAACCGTATAACTACCAAAATTATAAAAGAATTCTAAAATGCCCTGCAAATGCTGCACAAATACAAACGCCTCATTTGTAGGGGAAGATTTTTCTCTCTACACATTTTGTAATCGCACAAAGGTACCAATTCTTCAGCTCAGATGCAATAAGCTGCTTAAAGTCACAGGGGAGAGGTAGGCCTAAGGCATGTTTGAACTCAGCAAGGGATGAAGTCTGCCTGCACCTGAAATCTGGTGAAATCCTCCTTACCACATGTCACAGCGAGAGAGAAAACTGAGGTCCTGTAAGGAAAGAGAACTCACCCTGAGAAGGCTGTCATGTGTTTGAAAGCTCTATAACAGGCATAGGCAACCTTCAGCCCTCCAGATGTTTTGGACTACAATTCCCATCATGCTTGACCACTAGTCCTGTTAGCTAGGGATCATGGGAGTTGTAGGCCAAAACATCTGGAGGGCCGAAGCTTGCCTATGCCTGCTCTATAACAATTACCAAACTCTCTCTCTCTCTCTCTCTCTCTCTCTCTCTCTCTCTCTCTCTCTCTGTGTGTGTGTGTGTGTGTGTGTAAAGTCTCCAAAGATATTTCAAACCACTTAACATCATATACATGTTTTTTATATACATACATAACTTCTTCTTGACTTCCTGCCCCTCCTTTCCTGATGTTTATTTTCGTTACTCCTTTTTATTAGCTGTTTTGAAACACATCTGGGGTTTTTTATTATCTAAGCCCCGATATCATTAATTCTTTCAATAATCTGCTGCTTGTATTTCAAATCCTGCCTGTGACTTCCAAGTACGAGTGTTAATACGATAGATATCAACGGTTTCCATTCTTATCAGTGAGCTTTTCGATATCCCCCTTGCTCCCACATTATTTTTAATTGTGTGTGGATATATAGTTAAATCCTCCCAGCTACTTGGCAAGATCTTTATATGCACCTTGTGAAAAAGGGGCACAGTAAATAGTCATTATTATTCCCTTTCTGTGAAGGACACATGGGTGAACCATGCTAAATCTTCACATTCAAATAATAGGAAGTCCGCCCACAGAAATACTTTAATGGCCTGTGCACTGCAAAAGGAACGTCTAAGAGTGTTACTACAGGCCTTCTTCATGAGTCAAATTTGAGGATAGTGAAGGAATTTATATAGGAGAATCAGCCTGTGTCCTACCTGCAGGCCTTACCTGAGAACTCCCAGGTAAGTTCCCTCCCCTTACCTGGCCAACTCTCTCCTGGCAACGCAGGGATGGGTATCTGACAGAGTTAGGCGGCTACCTCCTGGTGTCCAGCCTGTGGGGGGCGTATCTAGGCTGTACTGCTGGGAGCTGCATGGGATTGGGGGGGCTGCGCGCAACCGCGCAAAAGGCACCCCCATTTTGATGTGGGGAGCAGTCATCATTATTATTTTCTTTTACAAATTAAAATTTACATTCAAAATCATGAATAATAAAGAAACAAACAAACAAAGACTCGGTCAAATCTCTGGACTCCCCCCCCCAACCCTCCATGGGTTCTGTCACTAATCCTTTTCCGCTGCATATTTTAAGTCACTTTACTTGTTTCAATATCCCGTGTATTCCTAGTTCTTGTTACGTTATAAATGTTATTCAAATCCTTCTAAGGAGCTCAACTGTTTACAGTGGTCACCTGCAGGTTCTTCTTAACAAATGATCCCCACAATGGCTGGCTGGTGACCCCTGAGTGCTGTTTGGGGTGGGGAGGCAAGGCATAATGTAAAAAAATGGAACCTAGAAGTAAACCTAGATGAGGCAAAATCAGAGCAGGGGATTGGAGTTACAGTGGTATCTCGGGTTACAGACGCTTCAGGTTGCATACGCTTCAGGTTACAGACTCCGCTAACCCAGAAACAGTACCTCGGGTTAAGAACTTTGCTTCAGGATGAGAACAGAAATCACACGACGGCGGTGCGGTGGCAGTGCGAGGCCCCATTAGCTAAAGTGGTGCTTCAGGTTAAGAACAGTTTCAGGTTAAGAACGGACCTCCAGAATGAATTAAGTTCTTAACCCGAGGTACCACTGTACAACCATTTGCAGGGGAGATCAGCAAGTGCAAATGAAGCCAAGCACCTGCCGGTTCTCCCTTTGCAAAGCACCCTGTCCCTGCCTCACCTTTGCCTCAGCAAACGTGGGTGTGTGGACACACGCCTACCAAGGTAGCATGAAGTCCTGTCCTAATTTAGAACTGACTGCATCTGGCTGCCTGAAATAGCTTTGCGGAGCCAAACACAGCTATGCCTAGCGACCTCACAGATCCCGATTATAACCTGAGCGAAAAGAACATCCTATGGTGACACACAGCTCCAGAGAGGAGGCGGAAGATGCTGTTAGAGGAACAAGGAGGCCCACGATTTTCCTGAAAATCAAGAGAGGCAGAGGCTCAGGTTCTTTGCTTAAAAGCTTTCTCGAAAGATCTGTGTGTGCTGGAAACAACTTTGAAGTTGGGGGGTTTTTCCCCCAAAGCGTAAGGCTTGATTGTCTTCAAAAGGAGCCTTGGAGGAGGAGGGAGAGCAGCATGCAGTGATTTTATTTTTAACACCTTTGTGTGGAAGTTATCACTTTATCAATGAATCTTGAAGCAATGTCCCCAATTCCTGTACCACCTTTCATCAGAGGACCACAGGGCAGTTTTCAAGATAAAAATTATCATCATGGAAATTTATGTGTAGATTACAGAACAATGTGTTTGTGGCCTGTAGTTTGAGGTATAGTTATGTTCAGTGGTACCTCAGGTTACAGACCCTTCAGGTTACAGGCGATTCAAGTTACAGACTCCGCTAACCCAGAAATATTACCTTGGGTTAAGAACTTTGCTTCAGGATGAGAACAGAAATCGAGTGGCGGTGGCGTGGTGGCAGTGGGAGGCCCCATTAGCTAAAGTGGTGCTTCAGGTTAAGAACAGTTTCAGGTTAAGAACAGACCTCTGGAATGAATTAGGTTCTTAACCTGAGGTACCACTGTACTATTTTTGTGTATAATCCCTGGACCTTCCAGGGGGGGAAAGATGCTAAGTAGGCAGCTTAAACAGAACTAGGTGTTCAGTGTAAGAAGGGATCCCATAGGAGACAAATCTCAAACACAGTGGCGCTCAAATTCTTACTGAGATTCATTTGTACCTCATTATTGGCCCAGCCATACTTCACACAAATGGCACCTCAGTACACAATCACATTCCTGAATCTCTTGCTTACAAGGTAGCAGCAAGAGCAAAGCAGCCCTATGTTGCAAACATTTCAAGCTACCTAGATACAGCTGTTGCACAGAGACCAGATCAGATACAGTGTCAAACTATGGCTTGTTGCTGTGCGATTCAGCCCTGTGTTCAACAGTACAGTCATACCACAGGTTACAGCCGCTTCAGGTTGCGTTTTTTCAGGTTACGGACCGCCAAAACCCAGAAGTACCGGAACAGGTTACTTCCGGGTTTCGGCAGTCACGCATGAGCGGAAGCGCCAAATCGCAACCTGCGCGTGCGCAGACGCAGGTTGTGAACACTGCGGGTTGTGAACGTGCATCCCGCACGGATCACATTCGCAACCCGAGCATCCACTATACTTCAATTTATCTCATACACTTTTGATTTAGAGTGCAAGAGGGCCCCTCCAAACAACAATCGCGTGGTAACATTGGGGGAAGCATTGCAGGACAACCAATAAAATAGATTAACACCACCACAAATGCACTACTATTGCACCAGTGACATTTTACAGAATATACCTGCAAAGAAGGAGAAGAAAATGCCGATCTGGAGGGGCCTTTAGTGCTCTGCATTGGCTCTTGCTTAAACAACAATCCTTAAAATCAACTAGCAGGTGGCAGCGTTAACCTGTCAAAAGTCACACGGCCTTGAGGCAGCCATAATCTTTTGGCCGGAAGGTTATAACTGACCAGAAAGCCATTGAAAGTGCTACTTAAGCTCATTATTATTGTTGTTGTTAAATGACAGAAATGGGAATTTTTGAAACGTGCAGCAGCATTATGGCTCTGCTATAATCTGCCGTGGGTTTTTTTGAAAGCACACACCTTCCAGGCTTCTTGACAGTCATTGGTAAACTGCCTAAAATCCTAGTTACTGAACGGAAACAGAAGTTCTGACATGGCTTTTCCCTCACGTGCCTAAACTGCTAAATTCAGAGGATTCTGGGCACTGTAGATTACCCCTCATAGAGTTACAAGTCCCAGTAAGCCGTCACCATTTACAGTGCTCAGAATTCTTTTTGAGGAATGGGGAAATGTGCTTCGAATTTGCTTTAAAAGTATAGTGTTTATGTGTGTCACAATCAATTTAGCAGTCACATTTCTCACAACTTGCATAGGGTTGTATAGTTTGTGTGAGCAGCCCCTGTCCTTTATCTGGAGCATGCATGGGTTTTGATAGCCCAGAAACGACATCACTTCTATCCCTTTTCTGTTAATGTAGAAGCCAAAATTCTCAGAATTTTTGGAACTGCAGGCTTTCAGAGAAAACCTAGCAAATCATTCTGTGATAAAACTGAGGTCGTAACACGTTGAAGTGCTTGGTGCATATGTGTGTGTGTGTGTGTGTGTGTGTGTGTGTGTGTGTGTGAGTGAGAGAGAGAGAGAGAGAGAGAGAGAGAGAGAGAGAGAGAGAGAGTGTTTTCCGGTGGGGACACTGGAAGAATCCTATTCCACTGCTGTATTATTTTGCTTTGGGTTACTTTTTGTGAAAGGAAAGCGACAAGTCAGTGCAACCAATAAATAAAAATAACAACAGCATTCTTCCATGCAAACATAAAAACAGCTATTTGGGAACTGTGTTTGGACAGTAATATTCCAACTACATCACCAAATCTTGGCCAAAGGCAGCAAAATAGCCATTTAGCTCCGTCCAAGCCACTAGCAAACTGCCAAGTGATTTGCTACTCCAGCTAATCTGAATCGCTGGTGGGCATCTGAATGCTTTCTCCTCTTAATTATAGTCTTTGTGTTACAGTGATTTAGACGGCTCTTGCCTTTTGTTTGCGGTGAGGGCTGGGCGCGCATAATGGCAGGTAACACAGTACGGCTGCAGGAGGGGAGGGCAGGCCATGCCAGCGTGTGCAAGAGCGAGCTAAAAAACAAACCAGTTCATCTGGAAACAAACAGCACAGCAGCAAAGGAGTGGTACTCATTGTTCATCATCTCCCCTCCGTAGTCATGCAAGGACAAGAGGCAGGAAGCCAGTGAGTCGTCATCCCCCGCTCCCCACACAGTGTTTGCACACAGCTAATTACTGACACCAGTCTCCTTGGCAAGATAGGAGGGCATTTCTTCTGGGGGGGGCCTTTAGAAAGTCAGGGCAATTATGTTCTGTGCCCTGTCCCAGACTTGTTGTAGCTAACCAAGCGAAGGAAATGAGAACCCCACTGCGTACACACAATTCATTCAAAGAGCATCTAAAGCACACACACCTTCCAAAGCATCCTGGAAACTGTAGCTACAATTCCCGGCACCCTTAACAAACTAGTTCCCAGGATTCTTTGGGTGTGCGGTGTGCTTTAAAAGCACAATGTGTGAGCAGATTCACTTGTCAGCAATTTTGTGTTGTTTTTTAATTCACCGTGTCAACTGTCATTAAAATAAATTTATTTGTTTGCTCATTTGTTTATTAATACATCTGTATTCTACCTTTCTTCTAAGAGTTCAAGGTGGATGGGCCTAAACAGTCTCATAGGCCAGATGGGAAATTTTGGTCTCAGTAATCTGGATTATTAGTATTCCAAGACTTGGCAAATTGTCCTTCTGGGGGCGGGGAATCTCACATAATCTAGAAGTATTCAGGGGCAATATTTATGAGATCACTTCTTTGCCATTTGTTTGAATTTCATTTTATATACAAAGAGTGTCGGGTTCCACTAATTATAGACCACACATCCTTTCCCTCTTGGTATGATATATTATTAACTCAGTAAATTGCACACCTGAATGCTACACTTCTTTATTGGCAATTGTGACAACTGAATCTCTCTCTCTCATAATGGTTTTGTCTTTATTCTTATTTTTGAAACTTGTTTGTTCATATTAAAACTCAATAAAAAATACTGGGGGAGGGGAGAGAATGAAACCTGGAGGGTTTAATTCCTCTGAAGAGCGCTGGTTGACATACATATTCAGGCTGAGAGATGGTAAGCTGCCCAAGGCTGCTTTGGTGGCTGAGCACAGATCCCAGGTTTTCCTGGTCCAAGTCCAACGCAATGATCCACACACCACACACACAAGCTCTCTAATCATGCCCTTCATTCATTTTGTTATCATCCTTCCTCCAGCCCTGAACTTTTGTCCTAAGCAAGATACTTGGTTCCCTGCCAAAGATGACTGGATTATATTTTGCAATTGTTCTCTCCGTTTCATTAGTCATTAACCCAACACCACCTTTCCACTCCCCCTTGTATTCTTCACTCTACATTGTGCCTAGATCACTTTGACATCTTAAAGTCTCTCCTGGGCTTGCCAAGAAAAAGAACATGCTCTGCAATGCTGAGGAGACACTCCCTTTCACCACAAAGAAATGCTAGTTGGTTCTTGGAGGTAAGGCATTGTACCTGACTCCCAACAGGTGCAAATTCTTCAGCAAAGAGCGAGGTTTGGCCCCTGGTCCTGCTCAAGTCAGATAGAGTACGGTTAGCTTCCTGAGGAGAGGACAGGAGTTGTGACATGTCCGGTTATAAACTAAACAGAAGTTCAGAAACTGGCTCACTCTTACAATAAAGGTTTGTTGCTAAAGTAAACCACCTGTTAAATATTATCCAGCTAGATCACTCGTTCTCAACTGTGCAAGCTGCACAATTGCAGATGTTGAAGTTACTCTTTGAACTCCAGGCAAGAACGGATTCAAAGACAGAAGATGTGCGTTTGTTTACTGAACAAATTTCAGGTCATGCAGGACCTCAACTGGCCAGTGTCAGACCACATGCTGTGAGGGGCTGCAAATCTGGAAGTTGTGGCACGAGATATAACCAGCAAGTTCTGGACCAACAGCAGACAGCCTGCTGACAACTCAGGCCAGAGACAGAGTCTTTTTAGGGACAGATATATAACCCCACTGATCACCTCAGGTCTGAACTCAAAGCTGCAGTTCTGCCCTTTGGCCATCTGCAGTGAGGGCTCTTGAGAGCAACTCCCTCCTCTGTCAAGCTGCCACAGTGGTGCAGATAGCACTGGCCCTGATTCTTGCCATCAATCCCTGGTTCAAATCCAACAGCCCCTATCACTCAGTTAATTTACGGGCTTACACGTTAAACCATTTGTGTCCATTGACTTGCTTACTTCCTGTGTGGCGTGCACACCATCGAGATCCCTGCAATTTGCATGCTGATTCTCCAACCTACCCATCATAATCACAGGAATCTGCTAGCAATAATAAACCAGGTATTTTTTCCCCAGCATCTCAAGCCCCAAGCCAATCAATCAGGACAAAACTCAGTAAGAAGCATCTCCCTTAAAGAACAGCAATGCTCCAACAACAAAAAAGGTGTAAAAAAAAATGGAGTGATGCTCTCTCAACCCTGGAGTGACCCAAAAGGGAAGGTCCCCACTGGCGTTTTCCTTTCAGAATCAACACACAGAGTGGGGCTGAATTATGGTGATAGGTGACTCCCTACTGAGTGACGGAGAAGTTGCCAGGTCTTATAAAGCCCACTGACCACTACCCCTTCTTTCTGATTCATATGGGTACAAATAATACTGCCACACATAGCCTGCAGCACATAGCAAGGGACTGTGAGACACTGGGCAGGGAACTGAAGAGCCTTGGGGCACAGGTAGTCTTTTCATCACTCCAGAAGGTCATGTGGCCCAAGAAGAGAGAGGAAAATCCCCTTGCTGTCAATGCACAGGCCTCCTGGCATCATTCCAAAGGAAGGAGTCAAGATGAAGCAGAACCCCTGGAGACAAACCACCCTGATAGGCGCAAGGGTCATCACCACTGCATGGGTACCCTCAGCCCCTTGTTTTAAGGTGGCCATATTTAACAAAAGAATTTCAAAGGGAGGCTCCGGCCTGATTACAATCTGCTGGATCACAATGAGTCAAGACGTTCCTCTCTGTTCCTTTGGATATGAATAACGACAATGGTTTCCTTTCCCATTGCAGATGTTAATTAACACGGCATTGCAGAGTTGCATTGTTTCATCAGACTACTGTTGTAAAGGCCTACAGTGCTTATCTTGCATACATTCTGCTTCTAGCTGAATTGTTACTTATCTGTGCTTCTTGTCTTCCACTTCCCTTTGATCTCAGTGCTTACAGCTCTTCCGCCTTACTACTCCCTCCCTCCCTTTCTCTCTCTCTCTCTCTCTCTCTCTCTCTCTCTCTGTGTGTGTGTGTGTGTGTGTGTGTGTGTGTGTGTGGTTGTTTGTGTGTGTTTCTGCAACTGAGGATTATGCCTCATCTAATGAAACCTGACGTGTACTCTAGTCCAGAAATGTTTGTGCCATTTGTAAGTCTTCCAAGTGCCACCAGACTCTTTGCTGATTTTGTTTGCAGCAGACTAATGCAGCTGCCTCTCTGGAAATTGATTCTGTACGAAGGTATAGAAGTATGACAGCACCCAGAGAGATTAGCCATAAGAGGGCAGCATGCCCTTAATATAGATATATAACAAATTAAACAGCGCTCCCATTCAAAATGTCCTCAGCTAGAAGAACAGAGGTAATTTTTAAAAAAACACACACAAAAAGGAAATAAACTCCCAGGGTAACAATGTGTGTGTGTGTGTGTTTTAAAAAATAAAAATATATTTAATATTAATTAATAATATTGCCCAGATAATATTGTTATCCCAGTTATCTAACTAACCAATAGATCAGGCAACTGCAGTTTTAGTTTAAGGTGGGTTAATTTGCACTCAAATGAAGGACAAACCTTTTTAATTTTGTCGCCTTTTTTGTTGTTGTTCTGTCATGCCACCGTAATAGGGAACAAAATTGGGAAAGTGGGAAACACTGGTCTCTGTTTCTGCTGTTCAGTGGGTTGTATAGTTACGTTACTGTTCCTTCAAATCTCCTAGAGGTGTTTTGCAGACAGGTATCAAAAGATGTAAATTTACTTAAATGTAACTAGCCAAGGAATGATTTAGAAGACAGAGAAGTCATCAACTAAACATTGACAGCTCTGCATTTCAACCATCTGATGCCAGGAATCTTACATTTGTGGCTGGGAAGCCTCCACGAGTTCCAGGCTGAGAGAAAGAAAGATGGAGGTAGACAGGGACCAGGTTCTCACACAGAGTTAGCATGAGAAGGTACCTGGAGAGAAAATCACGGCCATTGTGCTCATCCCCCAAGTCCTGAAGCCAAATTCACTTGGGCAGGAGACAGAGAGAGGGAACCCTGACATGAGAGTGCCGAAATGGTGATTAGGAGCGTGTTACTGGGGTTGAGAGGAGGCGCCGTACAGTGATACCTCAGGTTAAGAACTTAATTCATTCTGGAGGTCCGTTCTTAACCTGAAACTGTTCTTAACCTGAGGTACCACTTTATCTAATGGGGCCTGCCGCACCACCGCTGCTCGATTTCTGTTCCCATCCTGAGGTAAAGTTCTTAACCCCGAGGTACTATTTCTGGTTTAGCGGAGTCTGAAGCATCTGTAACCCGAGGTACCACTGTATTATGTTCAAGCAGTGAGAGAAAGATAAGCAATAAAACCAGGGTCACATCCATTTAAAGGTTTCCCCCCAAAGGACACTGGGAATTGTAGTTTGTCAAGGGTGCTGGGAGCTCTGTAAGGGGCAAACTACATTTCCCAGGATCCTTTGGGGAAGCCATGTGCTTTATGGTGTGGATGTGACCTGAATGCATTTATTGCAGTGGAGGGGATATGTGCAGATATTAATCAGGCAAAACAATGGCTGGCAGCCTGGAGTCTGCTGTTATTTCTCTCCCCACCCCGCAATCTTTGAGAGCATGAGATAGGTCTGTTGATTGAAGGGGGAAAGGGGATCGCCCTTCAGCGGGGCACCCCACTCTAAAATTCACCCCTCAGGGTACAGAAACAGCTTGGCGTGCAGATGTTTTGTGGCCATGACATTATACGGGCAAGGCGGGAGCCGTGAAACTCGATCTCGCCACCTGGATACAATCTTCAGTACCCCGGGTGATCAGACTCTGGAAATGTTAGCTTGGCTGCTGAAGATGTGCGTCACGCTTCAAAGAGCGTAACAGCAAACTGCCAAGATTATAAGCGGCAGCGGTTCCCCCATCTCCACCTGGGGGGTCAGGGGAGAGCACCATCCTGCTTTGAGCAGCTAATTTATATCAAGCTGTTCTCTCACCCTCTTTCTCCTCACAAAAGGTGGGGGGGTTCCTATTGCACAATTGAACAAACTGAATAAAAATAAAACACACACACACACACAAACAAGTTGGCAGCCTTTTGCTGCTGATCAATGCACCCAGAATTTCTGTCCCATGATACATACTAACCACCCAGTTCCATGTTTGCAGTTATTTACACAGATTACTGTCCTCATTGTGCCTACATATGAGCATTGCAAGGTTAGGGACCATCCCACATTTAGCATCCCCAAGCATATACACAGAGGTGATGAATGCCTATTAAACTGATGCCAGCTGATTGGTAGGTGTGCATGACTTTTGGTCAAGATCAGCCCAATGGCTGGATGGTCTCCACTCTTGTATTCAAGGCTAGACAATCTTCATTAAGATACCTTAAATGTGTGTCCTAAACCACGACTGTTATTTTTGAAAGTGATTCATTCAACTACATCATTCTCATGTTGCATTGCAGCATAGGTCCAGAGGTTTATTTTATTTCTTTACTTACATCGTTATAACCTGCCCTTTCATAAAATAAAAATGCATTGGATATATACAAATGTGTCTGTAGCATTGCCTATTTCTTTCTTGTTAACGGTTCTTTTACGCCGGCTAGTAAAGGCACAAAAATTTAGCAGGTGAATTGATTCCCCATCACTTTAACCTCATGCCAGGAAAAAGCTGCCCCCGATAAATTTCTGTATGTCAGACTTCACAGGACTAGTAGGGAGGGGGGGGTTGGCAATGCTAGAGAGATCGACTGCAGGAGGAGAGGGGGAGATCTGAATCGTGCCAGTGAAAGTCACACCCTGATGGAACTTTTCATTCAAGGGTGAAATCAAGAGATTTATTAATGCTGAAGCCAGAAACACAATGTACAATCTTAGCAAAGCAGAAACGTAACTCCCATGAATCTTGGAGCCAAATTACATGTTCTGAATACTCTCATGACACAGCCCCCTCTGGACTGTACCACTTTAGAACGTAGGTGGATAGCAAGTTTGAACCCTCCTCCATATTAAAAGTTCCCTGTCCAAGGTTAGCAAGCATCCAGCTGCCAGTTCTGAAGCCCTCACTCCACACTCTGAATGAAAGACTCTTGCATTTAAATCAAAAGGATCACATCAGCTTGTAATAAATGCAACAAGGTCAAAGTATCCTTGAACTTCAACATTGCCATTTTCCCCCTTCCATTTCCACCCTGAGCTGAAAAATTGCCTTGGATGTGGTTTAGCACAGTAAGAGAAATTTGATGATGGGGACAGATAAATAAGAACTCGTCATAAATAAAGGGCATTTCCCACCCACCTCTGATCATCTTCATCTTCTATTACTGTCTGTGATGCAGGAGAAATCCTTGGTGGCTTGGGTTCAAAGTCAGATAAGGATGTTGACGGTGACCCAGCGAAGGCCACAGTGAGCCCTGAAGGGTGAAGGACTCAGCAGAGAGAGGAAGAAAGAGAAAGTACAGCTAATTAGGACTAACGATGACCAGGCAGCTCAGGGGTTAAATAGGCAGCTGGGGGTACAATATGGGGGCAGCGGTCATAGAAATGAAGCCCAGGGTTTTCTGCTGGAAAGAATAGCCATCCTGCCATCTACAGGTGTTGAATGAGAAGGAGGCTGAGAAGGAGACATTTTTTCCAATTCATTCAAACCAGGGTTCTGCATTTCAGGGGGTTGGACTAGATGACCCTCAAGGTCCCTCCCAACACTACAATTCTATGATTCTATTAAATGGACTCTTCAAGGCTGCTGACTTTCCGCTTCGTGATCAGGAGCACTGCTTAGATCATGGGTAGGCAACCTAAGGCCCAGGGGCCGGATGCGGCCTAATTGCCTTCTCAATCCAGCCCATGGATGGTCTGGGAATCAGCGTGTTTTTACATGAGTAGAATGTGTCCTTTTATTTAAAATGCATCTCTGAGTTATTTGTGGGGCATAGGAATTCGTTCATTTCCGCCCCCAAAATATAGTCCGGCCCACCACATGCTCTGAGGGACAGTGGTGAAAAAGCTTGCTGAAAAAGTTTGCTGACCCCTGGCTTGGATCATATATTCTTTGAAGTCCACCCAGGATCTTCAACTAAGGAAGAAAATAGCTTTGTACATGCAATTATAAACACAACGAGTAGGATTCATCTAATGAACCCCATCAGCAGGACTTCTGCTTGTGCAAGAGGGATATCTCCCTGCTCCCTGCGTGCCCCCCCCCCTAAAAAAATGGCTCAGGAGGAGTTGGGAGGACCTCAAGGACAGTTCAGGGAAAGGACGAGGGCGTTCCCTCTGACAAGGTGATATGCTTGCATAGAGGAAACATTTGCAATAGCACAACATTAAACTTCGCCCAAATATTCTCGTTATAGCAGGCAATAGGGGTGCAATGTGCAAGAACTTAGCTTTTCTGCTCTCACCCCCAAACACAGTGTGACGTTAACGTACTTCAATGGAAACGCAACACAATGACAAATTTGAAGCTTGCGTTGCCTGATCCCACAGCACAAATCAATAATGAAGTGAGGCTCTTTCCGAGTGTCCACCCCAACTGCAGAAAGGCCCAGCTGAGAACAAATGGGAGCAGTCTGCAAATCTCTCTGTAGAAAAGAGCAGGCGTCGGATTAACGGGGTCTACAGCGATACATCACTCTCCGTAAAAAGGAAAGGAACCCTGTGTTTCCTCCTCTATTCCTTTCCCACCACTGTTTTCTAACCGGGCTGCCACAGCAAAAGCTCTCCTATTCCAGTGTCTATTGCATATTTCAGAAGGGGGGCAGGATTTTTATTTTATTTAGAAAAAATAAAAACAAAACAGAATAGAACAGAATAACCAGCAGGAGTCTCATTCCTGCTCAATAACACATCGCCATTTAAATTGATTTAAACTGCACTAATTTCCCCAAGGGACCATGGGGATGATTGCTTCGCAAGGAAATTCCATTCTTTTAAAAACTAGCTTTATGACGGAAGAGGGTTACCTAAGGGAAACCCTCAGGAACCAGCTTGTGCTTCTCATATAGAAACAGTTAAAGGCAGCAGTGGCCAGCTTGGGTCTGATGCAAGCTGCTCAAGAGAACTGGAAGCACAGTGGACCAAGAAGAGTGCCACGGACCCAAGCTAAGGAAGCTGCCAAGTGCCATTTCAAATATGAAATACAATGATGCCCTCAAGGCTTCAGGAGGGGAACCTCTGCAACCCTCCATGACTGTCTATCTGGCCCTTGAGACCCTCCCAACAACACACCCCCATCTCAGGCTATAGTCCTCATCATCCCTGCTTTGCACCTCCTTGACTGTTTTTGCCTTGCTGGAATAATAATAATAATAATAATAATAATAATAATAATAATAATACCCCGTCCATCTGACTGGGTTGCCCCAGCCACGCTGGGCAGCTGGGTGGAATGTGTCCTGAAATCTGTTCAGGGCCGACCTGCGCATGAGGCGAGGGGAAGCAGTGGCCTCAGGCAGCAGATCCAGCCTTCTCTGCAGTGGCAAGCTGGTGGTGGCAGTGGTGGTGGGCAGTGGCAGAGGAGGTGGCTAGGCCACAGAGGACGTGACCACAGTGGTGGGTGGTCATGGAGGAAACAGGGATGGCATTTTCTGTTTTCCTGAAGCAGCAAAATTTTCTGGGCTCACCCTGACTCTGTTAATACTGTGACCAAAAATAGGTGCCACCCTTAGCCACCCCTGTATGCCCAGCAGCAGCAAGATTCCAGGGGGTTCCAGGCACCCACCCAGGGTCTGTGTTCCTTTGAGAATCAAGACGTGGCAGAGACTGTTGTATCTTTAATAAATATGATTTATTCACATATTTACACCTGAGTATGAAGGGAGGAGTCCAGATCTTTTCAGCATGGTCATCTCAAGAGGGACTTGTTCCTCACAGCAGTGCAGCACTGGAGTCTAAGGCATCTCTCCCAGCCAGCCTTCAGCCAGCCTTCCCAAGATGGATCCTTGTCTTTTCTCTCCTCCTCCTCCTCTTCTTCTTCTTCCCAGCATACCTTGCTAAATACACTCTTTTCCTGTCACCTCTCTCACACACCCTGCCACCTTGAGCCACCACCACCTTTTGTCATGTTAACGCCGCTTTCCCAGTTGAGGACCCGGCTTGGAAAGGAAGTTTAGCCTGTATTTTTCCACTGACCTGCAATACACCATGTGGCTCAAGAAATGAGAGGTGTGTATGTGTTGTTTTGCCCTGTTGTTTTGCATATCCCATGAGGTCAGGGGATTTGAAATCTGATCCACAAGCATCTGTATGTCAGAGAGGTGGGTGAGAGGGTTTGTAGAGCCTAATACATTTTTTATTGGTGCAGCTGATGCAATTCATTTGCCTCCATGAGATGATGTTCACCTAGAAGCACCTACGAGGGCTCTTAAGTCTGTACTCATGTCTCTGTATTTCTGAACATAAAAGCTTAAGTGAGTCTCAAAACGATGACCTTCCTGGTAGTTGTACTGCTCTGTCAGTCTATATATCTAGCCAGGTCGTTTTCAATCCAGGTGTTCAAAGGCATCAATCCTGTTCATTGATTTAATCCCCACCAAAGTTACAGATGAAGTAGAACCATATAATGTATGGATCAGTTTTAACCTCCAAGGTCCTTTCTGCCCCAGTTCCCGAACGTATTATATGAATGGAGGAGCACTTGCTCGCATGCACACAAGTGGCTATTGTCAGAATCGTTAGCTGTATGAAATGAAAAGGGAATTTACGGTGCTGGGTTTCACAGTGGCATTCTGGAGCTTAAGATCAAGGGCTGTGACATTTTTATAGTCCTTTCCCTCCATCCCCAACATAAATATGGAGCAACTTTAAGGGAAAACATCTGGTCTCACTTTTCTTTTCTCCACCGCCGTTCCCATCTGACAAAACTGCAACGCCTGCCAGTTCTCCCTAGCAAAATTAGCTGTTTGTGCTTGTTCTGTTCGAGAGCCAAGGCTCTCTCGACTGTGTCATCTCTGGGAGGCGAAAGCGCTCTAAGCACTGCGAGAGCGGACTCTGCCTCAGGCCAGAGGCATCCTTGGTCTGGCCATTTGAAAAAGCAACACCTGACCCACGGGGCTAGACGCCTGGATTTTCCTGGACATTACTGAGATTTCAGAAGCAGACTTGACACCCAGGGGGAGTTTCCAAAGGGTGGCGCTTTGTCCTGGATCTTAGTAACTTTGTGTCTTCGTAAAAAGCTCAACAACTCCAGTGGTTTCCTTTAAAAAGCTGAGCCAGGGGTGTCCAGGTTTTTATTTCTGGCAACCCTACACGGGGCCCAAAGTTGCCTTCCATGTTGTGATTTGGAACAGAGCTCGTGAGCCACGTTCAACATCTCTACAAGCCACACTGCTTGTTAAAAGCATTAGGAAAACAAGCCACTTAAATCGAAACGGGTGTGGGCTACTGCCCTAACATTGAGATCATCTTTTACAGTTCAAGAACAGGGATTTCTTTTTTCCTTTCAGAGCAGATTTGGTGAAGAAGCCAAAAACAACTCACTCCAGATTTCTCCTGTTAAGAGGTCCTATGGTAGCCTGCAGGCCGCATCCACGCCTATTAAACGTCTCACAACCTCAGTACTTCAAGGACTGCCTCTCCCATATGAACCAACATGGACCCTGCGGTCATCATGAGAGGGCCTTCTTTGTGTGTGTTCTTCGCAAGAGGTCTGGAGGGCAGCAACATAAGAACGGGCCTTTTCTGTAGTGGCTCCTTATTTGAGGAATGCTCTCCCCAGGAATGCTTGCCTGGCGCCTTCATTATATATATTTTAGGCACCAGGCATAAACATTCCTCTTTTCCCTGTCCTCCACCCATCCAGAGCAAACAGGAACCTGTTGCTGCCACCCCGGCCATTGGCCATGTGGGAGGAACTGAAGTCCAGCCACAATTGGACTCCCTCCCTGCTCTAAACAGTTGCGCCAGGAGACAAATGGTCTCTGACAACAGCATACAAATCAATATGGCTAACCTGATCCAAAACACCCACCCACCTCACTCACACACGAAAACAAAGATCACCACAGCCAATCACAAGCAAACAATCACACCCTAGGCCAACCCCAACCTCTCTCACCACCAAAGGAACACAAGTGAGCAACACAAGCAACGCTGACACCAAACTCTACATACATTAAACATAATAGAAACACCGCCACCCGACCCCACCCCCATCCATCTTCCCTCTCTCCACCCCCCCTTTCTTTTTTCCTTTTTTTCTTCTCCCCCAAACGCCTCAACAAATGAAACGGATTTGTAAAAATGTTACACGGGGGGGGGGGGGATACGAGGCATTACACTTACTTCTGTAAAACAAGAAAATCCTTAATAAAATATTTTTGAAAAAAAGAAAAAAAGAAAAAAATGAATGAGGCAACTTCATAGAGGCTGCTGTCTGTACCCATAGATCTCTGCCAACTAAAGGAATCAGTTTATGCATGTGACAATGTGGATTTTTACCCATGATGAAACTTTAAGCTACAAAAAAATGGTTTAGTCTGTTAAGGTTTCACCAGAAAGTCTCCTTCATCCTCTGTAATATGTAACAAAGACAACTTTGATGTGAATTGGCTGTAACTACAATCCACAATTCGTTCCAGTCAGTGTAAACCCTTCAGTTCCTTCCAAATCAGAGTAGGAAGGGATAAGGAAGTAAATGCTTTGCAATCTCTTCCTTAGCTTTATATGCTTCTTTTTTTTTTTAAAGTGCTTTATTTATTTATTTTTACCAGATACACACAGAAAAGGAAAAAGGGGCAGAAGTACCGAGACACAAAAAAAGGCCTCTGTTTCTCTTTGATCTGGTGTTGTACAAGCACCAGGGAGAAGGGATCAAAGAAAGCAGTGGATATGAAAAACACCTAAATTAAACATGGTCTTAGAATGGTTGTTGCAAAAATAAAATAAAATAAAATAAAATAAAATAAAATAAAATAAATAAAATAAAATAAAATAAAAAGCCCTGAATGTAAATATTGAAATATTTCCACGGAACCACCTTCTTGGTTCATAGCACCTTAAAAACTCCTCTATCCCAGATACACTTCTGGACTTTCTGGACTATCTTCATGGAGTGAGATCCTGTAGTTCTAACTGCTCCTATCTAGGGATAGTTCCTGGTACCTGCAAATCACTGTCTCTTATATAATTGTCATCATCATTACCATCAAACAGGATTTACATACAGCTCAGTTATCAAAACCTCAAAGCACTTTACATAACATGTACTTTAAAATTACCGATAAAATCGGACAACTGACACTATATTATAGTCTCTAGAGCAGGGTTGGCTAGCTCAGACCCAGGGATGTTATCCAGCTGCTCTCCACACCCCATGCCCTCCAGCAGGCCCACACAAATTTGGGCAGCGGGGACAAATGGGACGACAAAGGATGAAACTGCCCTGGGGTAGGTGAAGAGGTTTGAACTTCTCTGCCCAGGCCAGTGCCCTGATGAGGATGCGAAGTATCCCTTCCCCAGTCATCAGATCACCTCATTATCAGGGAGGAGAAATGACACACATATACCCTCAGCTGATATCAGGGGAAGAGAGAGAGGCCGTGTGTGTGTGTGTGTGTGTGTGTGTGTGTGTGTGTGTGTGTGTGTGTGTTGGCCAGCCACACCTACCCAGGTGACTGGGCAAGGGGTAACCATTAGCCGCCGCCACCCCATCAGTGTCAGACTAGGAGTCCTGGGTTCCAATCCTTCCCCCACCTCCTTCACTGGTTGTGAGAACAAAAAAGGGGGGGGACTGTACATAAATCACCCTGAGCCACTTGGAGGGAGGAAGGCTATAATTAGAAGAAGCAAAATAAATAAAGGCAGCACCAGATACAGCACAGTGCACTCTAAGAACTGCCCTGAACGGTTTCTTTGTGATTGCATTAAACTCCAGAGGAACTCCCACCTTTCCATTGCAACGGGTTCCTTGTGTCAATTCAGTTATCAAATGCCCCGTCTCCTTAAGGAAGCTTTGCTCAGGCGTGTTTTGCAACAGTACGTGAATGACAGCTCTTGTAGGACACGCCCTTTATTTCCTCAGCAAACTTTTTTTTTTTTTTGACAAAACACCATTAATGACAGTTGCAGATTATATAACTCTAAGGAAAAGCAGGATTTCCTGGTGTGCAGAAAAAAAAGTAAAGATGCACCACAATGGCCTGGATTGCAAAGAGGAACTAAATGCAGCAAAGCAGAGCGAAAGAGTTCTGGACCCCCCTTTGTTTGCTCTGGTATCCAAAATACAGAAGAAGAGCCTAGCAGGGAGCAGCGGATGTCAAGAGTCGGCAATTTCCCTTCCTTTCTTTGCTTCAGCTCCTCAAAACTGCCTCGGCTGCCTAAGTGCCCACCCACAGGCCTGGCAGAAGCAGCCAAGCATATTCTGCCCCAGGAACAAACCGTGCAAGGCTCGAGATGGGCCACACATGCAGGCACCTGTGTGAGCCGCTCGCTCGGCCTCTCCTCTGCCGAATCTACTCCAGGACCTGAACAGGGGCTGGGAAATGCCAGCCCATTCTGCAAGCCACGCCAAAGGAATCACAGCAGCTGTTGAAATGCAGATCGCCTGCAGCCTGACAGTTGGGAGGCTTCGAGTGCAGTGTTTTGTTTCCTGGCAGTGGAGAAAGCTTCGTAGAGAAGAGGTTAAGAAGGACAGGAAGCTTCCAGAGTTAAGGCAGACTTTGGGATGTTTTCACAGAGAGAATCATAGGCGCAGTAGGCCATCTAGACTGGAGAAAGATAATCTCCAGAAGAAGGATGTTGAGTTTCAGCCTTTAATACTGGAATCGGGGCCACATTCCATTCTGAGCAATCCTCTGAGAGCCGTATGGCATGGATGGGTGTAGCAACAAATGAAATTGTTGCTTTTTGTACTGGCTTGTTTCTGTTGTTGCTTAGTTGTTTAGTCGTGTCCGACTCTTCATGAAGAAGAAGAAGAAGAAGAGTTTGGATTTGATATCCCGCCTTTCACTCCCCTTCAGGAGTCTCAAAGCGGCTAACATTCTCCTTTCCCTTCCTCCCCCACAACAAACACTCTGTGAGGTGAGTGGGGCTGAGAGACTTCAGAGAAGTGTGACTGGCCCAAGGTCACCCAGCAGCTGCATGTGGAGGAGCGGAGACACGAACCCGGTTTCCCAGATTACGTGACCCCATGGACCAGAGCACGCCAGGCACTTCTGTCTTCCACTGCCTCCCCCAGTCTGGTCAAACTCATGCTGGTAGCTTTGAGAACACTGCATCTCGTCCTCTGTCGTCCCTTTCTCCTTGTGCCCTCCATCTTTCCCAACATCAGGGTCTTTTCCAGGGAGTCTTCTCTTCTCATGAGGTGGCCAAAGTATTGGAGTCTCAGCTTCAGGATCTGTCCTTCCAGTGAGCACCCAGGGCTGATTTCCTTAAGAATGGAGAGGTTTGATCTTCTTGCAGTCCATGGGACTCTCAAGAGTCTCCTCCAGCACCATAATTCAAAAGCATCAATTCTTCGGCGATCAGCCTTCTTTATGGTCCAGCTCTCACTGCCATACATCACTACTGGGAAAACCATAGCTTGTTTCTACACTCACTCAACTCCATCCCCAAGGCTCCAGACTCTTCTCTGCAGGCAGATGCAAGGGCGAGGAGGAGATGGAAAACTTTCCTTCCACAAGCATCTTTAAGTTAACAGTATTTTAGGATCCAAGTCCCCGAGGGTGTATCTGGCCCGAATTAAATTTCTAAGCCCTTACACAACTATCAGATTTGCAAGGCAGTTTATTCATGTGATATTAATTCCAGCAGCAATGCCATCACATTGTTAAGTCAGCCACAGTAATGCACTAAAGCTCGACTCTGTAGAAGCGCTCACATATGGAACGATCTGCGAAACACTGTTTTAGCTTCATTGCATTAAAATCCACTGGGTCCCATTTAAACATCAGTGCTGGTGTTGATAGCTAAAAATGCAAAAGCCCTGCTGCATAGCTGAGGTCCGCAGGGATCTAGGACAACCTTCAAATCTTCTCTTTAAAAGCAAATCACACCAGAAGTTTTCCCACCAAGCTGCAAAACTGGCATTGGAAGTTCTAGTGTGACCAGGCAGAACAGTGGGGGAATGTTTTTACAGCCACAGGAAGCTGCAGTCGAGATGGGCAATTTGGGGCAACCATGATGCTATTGATAAAATCTTTGAAATGGATCTGAGTGGGCATCTGAGGAGATTCACTTGAGCAAATCCACTTTATTTTTGCTTGTTTAAGCAAGAGCGATTCCCACACATACCAGGTCACATTCAGGCATGGTTAAGTAATTTTAGATGCTGAACTTACCGGTACTTAATGGTCTTACAGGGCCATCTTCCTTAGATGGCAATGTAGATTACTTCACTTTTTTCACTACTGATTTTAAAAAGCACCTTTTTTTAACCAGATCTGCCTAGTATACCCTTGTACTATAGTATTCAAAAGCGAACCTCTATGGCAAATCCCTCCCAATTCAAGGGAGTTTTGATTAAAGACCTACAGTATTTGTTGTTGTGGCCTTTGGGGGATAATGTACAGTGGTACCTTGGGTTACATATGCTTCAGGTTACAGACTCCGCTACCCCAGAAATATTACCTCGGGTTAAGAACTTTGCTTCAGGATGAGAGCAGAAATTGTGCAGCAGCGGTGCAGCAGCAGCAGGAGGCCCCATTAGCTAAAGTGGTGTTTCAGGTTAAGAACAGTTTCAGGTTAAGAATGGACCTCTGGAATGAATAAAGTACGTAACCAGAGGTACCACTGTGTGTTCCCTTCAGGTTTCCACTTAATGTGGGAAGATCAGGGCAGAGACACTTCCTTATTCCATGTGTAAGAATACCAGATGTATCCTTTGAAGACCTAAATAGGACTGGTGATGCTTGGAGATTGGGTAGGGTTTCCTCGCCATGGCAACTTCCAGTCACTGCTGACCCCCAACTGTGACACATCTGCCCAAAGTATGCAGGTGGTGCTGTGCTCTAAACCACTGAGCCTCTTGGGCTTGCCGATCAGAAGGTTAGCAGTTTGAATCCCCATGATGGGGTGAGCTCCCGTTGCTCTGTCCCAGCTCCTGCCAACCTAGCAGTTCGAAAGCACACCAGTGCAAGAAGATAAATAGGTACCGCTGCGGCGGGAAGGTAAACGGTGTTTCCGTGCGCTCTGATGAGTGCCACAACCCCATAGTCGCCATTGATTGGACTTAAACCACCAAGGGGTCCTTTACCTGTCCCTTTTTTTTACCAGCAGAAACTGACCTCTGGAGGCAACACTGCAAATTTTATTTTTATTTGTTTCTTTGGTCAGGCATGGGCCCACACTGCAAGAAATTACACTCGTGGCTTTGTGCAAAGGATGTGGCGTACTTGTAAAATGCTGCAACACCAGATAAGACACCTCAGTTCACTCCTATCCGGCACTTGTGTTTTGACAACGTAGACAAAATTACTTTGCCAACTCAGAAGGCTAACCAGGCCCAACCAGTAACTGAACGCTTTTCTTCCTTTTTTTAAAGGAGTAGGCATTGGAGAAAGCTGCAGGAGGCCAAGACAACAATGGAGCTGATGCTCGGATGCTTCCCTGAGCAAATGGAAAATTGGGGAGTGTGTGTGTGAAGCTGTAAGTACCATTGCATCGTGCTAGACCAGAACGGATGGAGGCTTGTCATTAGGTTCGCTGAATACGGCAGCCAATACAGAAGCTCAACTTTTCACCAAACGTTGTTAATTCCAAATTCTGCCTCAAAAGCTCTTTGCACTCGGTTGCTTCCGTTCCAGATACCGAATGCATCAAGCTGCCTTGCTAACAGCCTGCCGGGTTTTTCCTTCCTCACTGAGCAGAGAAGGGAACAAGAGGAAAAGCTGTTGGGCTTGTCGGGTTTCACAGAACTCTGCGTGAGCCACTTTTCCACATCCATTCAAGCAGCTCAGAGGAGTCTGTCAGGGTCAGGAACTGGGACAACAGTAGGAGGGTCTTCACCACCCTGTTGTAGCAACAAAAGGGGACCATTTATAGAAAGGAAGTTCTCATGCACACGCACCTACACATCTATAGGAGTCAAACTTTCAGACTTCCACATCAATCATGGATGTTAAAAAAAGATGAGATGTTGGAGAGGAAATGCTATTTAAAACAAATTCCCATGTGCAAAATCACTCCAATGCACTGTTCCTCAGTGCCTCACAGCTGCTGTTTGGTAACAGCAGTTTCTAAATGAGCTGAAGGGCAAACCCATTTCTTTGCCTGGGAGAAAAATGTCCAATCTACCTCACAGGGTTCTTCTGAGGATGAAACAGAGAAAACTCCAGTAGTATGTTCCCTTTTGTGCGCTTAGCACAGGGCACATTCTTCCTTAACTAAAAGCAGCTTGGGGGTGGGGTGTGAGGAGAGAATCGGTGTTGGATCGACTGCACTCTGGACCGTTGCCACCCTTGGCCGATAAAAAAAAAACCGAGCAGGGAGGGGACAGGGAGGAGATAAATGTCTCCCTGCGAGAGGGGGCGGTCCATGCCTGCTTGAAGGAGGCAGAGGTCAAACCACTCCTTGGATTTGGAAAATCTAAGTAACTACCGGCCAGTTGCCAGTTTCCCCTTCTTGGGCAAGGTTCTTGAGCAGGTGGCTACTTCAACTAGGCCTTGGGCTGATTAACATTCTATGGCCTTTTAAACGTGTTTGTGGGAGGAAGTTATTGGTTTGTTTTTGTTTTATTATGGATTTTGTGTTCCCATGTTTTATTTTTATATTGTGAACTGCCCTGCAAACTTTGAATGAAGGGTAGTATAAATTATTATTATTATTATTATTATTATTATTATTATTATTATTATTATTATTATTATTATTATTATTATTATTGTGGTACCTCGGGTTAAGAACTGAATTTGTTCCGGAGGTCCGTTCTTTACCTGAAACTGTTCTTAACCTCTGGTACCACTTTAGCTAATGGGGCCTCCTGCTGCCACCGCACGATTTCAGTTCTCATACTGAAGCAAAGTTCTTAACCTGAGGTACTATTTCTGGGTTAGCAGAGTCTGTAACCTGAAGCTTCTGTAACCCAAGGTACCACTGTATTATTATTCCCAATTGTGACTGCAACACATTGTGTGTGTGTGTGTGTGTGTGTGTGTGTGTGTGTGTGTGTGTGTGTGAACCCTTTCATCCCATGGTACACCTTAGGCATGCTGCAACAGGCACACGTTACTATTTGGGTTTCCAGAAATAAAATGGTTTGGTTGTGTTTGGGTGAGGAGCAAATGGAAGGAGAGGGCTTGTGGCAGAGGCTGTGCACCAAAACATCACCACACACATACCAATCCATCCACCAAAGGGGGGGGGGTGAATGAATGAGCTCACATATCAGGAGTGACAGTGGCTGTATAATGGGTTTATTAGTACAACACAGAGAGACACACACACAAATATATAGGCTGACATTTTGATGATGATGTAATGGGAACCCTGCAGGGGGAAAAACATGTATACCTGTGCAACACTGATTCTTACTATGGCACAATGGGTCTGGCTGTTGCCCAGAAGGTTGGTGGTTCGACTGTGAGCAGGATTCCTGCATTGCAGGGGGTTGGACTAAATGACCCTTAGGGTCCCTTCCCACTCTATACAGTTCTGTGATCCCTGTCTGGAAGCATCCTAATTAAACCAATTGTTCGTTTTATTTTAAGCACCCACATCTTAATTTTCAGGTGTACAGCTTCCCCAAGGTGTTTGTAAAACGTAGAATAGAGTGGGGGCAATGATGATAGTATTCAATAATGATGTATGCAAGTAACAGACTGGTTAATAATAATAATAATAATAATAATAATAATAATTATTATTATTATTATTATTTCAGAGACACCCCCAGTTGACCTTCCCTGGAGAGTTTCAAAGGCAACACAGCAAGTCATGCCGTGCCTCACCGCAGATGTCCCAGGGACCCCCAAATGGGGCTCAGACGAACTTTATAGAATCCCCAGTGCCGTTTTACAAAAGCAGATACCTTCCAACAACTCGTAAATGTGCTGACTGTCAGCAAATACTCTCGCTGCTGGGATGCAGTGGGTGGGGAGCTGCGTTAACAACAACTGTTCACTTTCCAAGCTGTATGGGCTTGTAAACAACACTTGCTTGGTTAGCTCTGGCAAGCAAGAATCAACCTCACCCCCTAAGTGACCATGCAGAAAAGCTTCCTTAAAATGGGGAGTGTGTTGTGCCATTCCTTCCCTGCTCTTCAAACTGCTTTTGAACCACCAATGAGTAAGGCAGTGGGCAAGTTGGCAGGATTTGGGGGGTGGGGTGGGGGCGCTACTATCTTTTACAGCTCAGTTTCCAAGGCTGGGTTCCCACATTTGTCATCAGGTACCAGAAACTAAACAAGAATAATGATGGCCAAATGTTGTTTACTTGCATTTTTTTTTTTTCAAATTGCCAGCAAGAGACGTGCTGGCATCTGTTGGCAATTCTGATGCAAAGCTTCCACTGCACACCTGGGTCTTTTTCAAGCTTTTATGCATCCTGAGTGCTGTCAGCTGTTATTTAGCAGCTCACGCTAGCCCTCATTACGAAACCTGGAAGGGTGCAGGGGCTGAAACTGGAGAGGTTTCAAACAAGAACCAGAAGTGGCTTTGGAAGACGTGCAAAGATATGACGACACCCCACGCTTAATTTTGGGTGGTCCGCTTTTCAAAGCTGCACACACAGGAGCCACACACATGCACTCTCTGTGCCTGGTTTATGCATCTGAGCACTCCACACACCCCGAAAGCAAAGGCAGAGTTATTTCAGTTGCTTGAAAAAAATGGACTAAGGATCGACAGTCTTGAGAGCCACAGAATTAGAACACTCACATTTGCATCTGGCCCTTCCTCAGCTATGCAGTTCACTGGGCGACCTGGGGCCAGTCAGTGCTTCTCAGCCTAACCTACTTCACAGGGCCATTGTGAGAATAAAACTGGGGAGGCAGAGAATCATGTATGCAAGTTGGACGAAAGCTGGAATAGACATGAAATAATATCAGAAATTATTCCATTCCTCCGATAAGCAACAGGCACCATGATGTTACGAGTTGTGAAGGGCCGACCACTACATAACCACTATTCAGTGAAAGGTTAGAATTTGGACAAACTTATAAATTTAGCAAAGGCCTAGGAAATAATAGTGGCTATCTCCCTCATGAGGTCGGGCTGGCAATGGCTCACTGGGTCATTGACGAAACAAAAGGCTGAGAATGGCCTGCTTTGTTTGATAATGGTAAGCCATGGGCGAAGCAGGAGACCCTCTGGCCTAGTAGCTTTTGGGGAAGAGCTACTGATGTCATATCTGCCAAGTGTCCCAGAAAAAGTGGGACATTGTGGCGGCCATTTTGGGTGCCACAATCTCTCACTGGGCTCACCTCCTGAAAAACAGCTTTCTTCAGGGCCAAGTTTTGGGGCGCAGGGAAGAGAGTGAGGGCCGCATGACTTATCAGTGTGTATGTCCCAGAAGATGTGCATCCCGGTTTTGGGTCTCCAAATTTGGGCAGTATTTGATGTGAACAGTGGAGGGAAATGTCTTCTGCAATGGGCTTGGGAAAGAGGTGACCAGGTTGGGATGTTGGAAGCAGACAGGGAGTTGCTGTTTTCAGCAAGTGCTGCTGGGAAGGAAAAGGAAGCAGGCAGAACTCCATACAGGAATTGAAGGGCAGCCGACACAGTGGATGGTTGGCAAAGACTGTGACAGAGACAGGAGATGGGTGAATAGGATGCCTCTGAACCCAACCGAACGCTCTGCATCCCCTCCGTCTAGGTGCAGGTTGTGTGTGTGTGTGTGTGTGTGTGTGTGTGTAAATAAATCATATCTCATAAAGAAACCACAGTCTCTAACGCAGTGTTTCCTAACCTTGAGACTCCAGCTGTTTTCAGACCACACTTCCCATCATCCCTGACCACTGGTCCTGCTAGCTAGGGATTATGGGAGTTGTAGTCCGAAAACAGCTGGAGCCCCAAGGTTGGGAAACACTGCTCTAATGTGTCTTAATTCCCCCCCAAGGGAACACAGACCCTGGGAAGTGCCCTTGGCATCTCACACTGCTCATGGAGATTAGGTTGGTGTGGAACAACATTTAAAACTTGATGCAGGCTTGAAGAGCCTCCCGCACAAATCAAGGCAACGAAAGCTCAAGCTACGCAAACCCACGCAATGTTGGCAAAGCTTTAGAACAGAGGCAGGGAAACGTTTTCGGTCTGAGGGTCAACTTTCCATGGGAAGCATGTCTGTGGTGTGGTGCAAGAGGCATTAGTGGGTGGAGCAACAGTATGCTACAAACTGCCTATCCCCTGCCAACCCCCCAAAAAACTAAAGAGGAAAGCAAGAAGCATTGCCACATTTCAAGGACAAACTCTAGTCTGGTGCAGAGGAGGCCTGGTGAGCGTTATGGCCTGGGGAGAATTTAGAAAGCCAATAATTTTACCCCATTTCAATCTGGCTTCAGACCTTCTTTCAGCACCTGAAACTTGGAAGATGTTGGCGGCCCACTTCCTTGAGAAACAGGCTCTCCCTGGGCCAAGTTCCACGGTCTCCACATCAATTGCAAAATTATATTTGAGGGCCTTAGGCATCTCAAAAGCCTTGCTAGCCACCTCCTCCTCTGCCCTAACTACATCTACACACATTGCAAAATGGGCAGCTTATTTAAAATACTTTTTTAAAAATCCCACTCAAGGCAGTTCCCAATAAGAAGAAATTATTAAAAAGACACCACAAATCAAACATTAATGCTGCTAGGACTGCCTGTTCTTATTTTCAAATCCTTCTGCATATGGAAACTTGGCCGCTATTCCTCTATTGTGTGTGTCGAAGTTAATTGCCTCCAGGGGGGTTATGAGTGTCCGTGGCCAGTTTTTACAAGGAAGTGTCAGCGTGTGAGAGAATTTAAAAGCAGCCCGATATTCTTCCAGGGTTGCTTGTCCTTATAAGTGTGCCTCCCAGTGGTAAAAGAGAGATATGACCAAGAGCAATTCCTCCCATTTAAGAACTAAGAATCCTTTCGCTTTCCCTATTATTTTTTATTGATTATTAGTCAGGCAAAGGCACTGTTCCTCTAAGTTGGATTTTGGTGGCATAAATTAAAGGGAGGAATGAGGGAAAGTAATTAGGATATTATCTATTCCAATGGCCTAGCAAGCTAATACGTCCAACTAAATAAATGATCAAATAATTCAACAGAGGTGAAACAGCAAGCACAACCAATTTAAATCACTACTAATAAACATAGTGTTATGTATTGTAATTCTCACCCTGGCCACCAGGGGTATTGTGTATATAGTTTTCACTCAGGTCCACCTCAGTTAATTTAGGCGGGAAACCCTGGGGTGTTCTTACAATGCGGCTGCCTATACAGTGGTGCCTCGGGTTACATACGCTTCAGGTTACAGACTCCGCTAACCCAGAAATAACGCTTCAGGTTAAGAACTTTGCTTCAGGATGAGAACAGAAATCATGCGGCAGTGGCACAGCGGCAGCAGGAGGACCCATTAGCTAAAGTGGTGCTTCAGGTTAAGAACAGTTTCAGGTTAAGAACGGACCTCCAGAACGAATTAAGTACTTAACCCGGGGTACCACTGTAAAAGCAGGCCAGCTGAGAGAAATCTCTGTGTCGTCTGCTCTGTCAACCCAATACAGTGGTGCCTCGCAAGACGAAAATAATTCGTTCCACGAGTCTTTTCGTCTTGCGAAGCACGGTCCGTCACAACTGCGCCTCTTCAAGCGGCTTTAAGAAAAAAGTGCAAGACGTTTTCATCTTGCGAAGCAAGCCCATAGGGAAATTCGTCTAGCGAAGCAACGCAAAACCGAAAAACCCTTTCGTCTAGCGAGTTTTTCGTCTTGAGAGGCATTTGTCTTGCGGGGCACCACTGTACATAGTGTTTTGGCAACGTAACTCATTTTTTTTATAACGGTATAATCCTTTCATGGGCTAAAGTCTACTTCATTAGATGTACTCTAGCCCATTAAAGTTTACACCATTACAAAAGTTGCTAGCCTTTAAAGGTGCCACACAGCACACTGTTGTTGATTTTGATGCAACAGACTAACACTGCAGCTTCACTGGAAATTAGTAGTGAAACACACATACGGTATTTATGTTTGGGAGAAAATTTACTTAGCTGCAGTTGGCAGGACAGAAAGAAATGTGAACTACCCCTCAGCACATGCTTCATTTAGAAATGTCACTTGCAACACACTGGATTAAAATATAATCACATACAACACCCCCCAAAAAAGAATTAATGCATATTTTGTGACCTTTAAGGTTGTTGTTTTTTTTAAATATAACATTTTATTGCGAAGATTTTTGATACAGAACAGCAATTACTTTCATCATGTTGAATTTGGAAGTAACGTACAACTGAATGAGAAGAGGAATAGAAACAACCAAACAAAACGCGTGATTCTCTGTTCATGTGGCATAAACCAGTCTTGTACATAACTTGTAGCAGCAGTTTTTTTTTAAGAAGTTCCCTTTAGAAAAAAATTTATATATATATATATCTGCATGTGGATTCTACACACTAATTGTTGTTTCCTTGCACAGGCTGAAAGTTTAACGATTGAACTTCCTTCTCGAGGGGACAAGGAGGGAGGGACAAAAAAGACAGCCCACGCCCCATCCTCTTATCTCTAGCGAAACTTGACTCAAACAGCCCAGGGACAGTGCAAGGGGGAGAACCTGCAATGAATACATTGGCTCCTCAAAACTATTATGACGTTACCTGGGGCTAAAAGAAACAAGGCAAGGATTTACCACAACACCTCAGTGTATACACCTTATTTCCTTTCCAGGACCTTTTCCCTTAATTGCTTCGAGGGGCTAGAACAAGGATGACAAACCTGGCGCCCCCTCAAAATCTTCCTGGATTCCAGCTCACATCAGCACCACTCAGCATGGCCAACTGTCAGGGAGAATGGGAGATGCAGCCCAAACGCACCTGGGAGGGCTGCAGGTTCCCCATGCCTGCACTAGTGGATCTACTCCAAGTGTCCTGCTCTGTCCTCACAAATCATCTCACCACAGTTTCATGATCCAACCAACACAGGGGGTAGCAACACAAGAGACTCATCGTGGGACATGGAGGCAACTCCAGTGTCTGCTCTAGGGTGATGGGAGAATTGGGGGTTTGGGTGCTAGAAGATAAAAGACTCTATAAATCATTGGGAAGCTGGAATTAAATCAGCAGAAGAGCTAGCTCCAGATGAACTATGTCAGCCTTCCGCCAATCTGGTGCCCTCCAGAGGTTTTGGACTAGAATTTCCACCAGCCCTGACCATTGGTCAGGCTGGCTGGGGCAGGTGGAGGCTGCCATCCAAAGGATCTTGAGGTTGCCAAGCCAGGGAAAGCCTGAGCTATGCCATTACAGCTGCAAACGTCAACTGCCTCTTTTAAACCTTGTTTCCGTTCTTCCGTATGTATTGCTTTCACAGTCAGGTGCATATTGTAGTGATTTGAATTTTCAGAATTTGCTCCATTGCAAATCCAACAAGAGAATTTCAGAAAGGGGTGGAGGGGGGGACATGTTGTTTTAAAAAGCCCTGAGAGAAGAGGAGGTCGGGAGGGAATCAAAAAAACAAAACAAAAAAGGAAGATGTAGAGACGAATTAGCTGAACATGCAAAACTAAGCCTAAGATTCACCCATAGTTTAAACACGTTATAAATTTCACAGTTTAATATAGGGGGGGTTGTGAATGTGAGGAAGATGGAGGGGGGGCAAATCAACAAAAGGGGGAGGGAAACAAGAACAGAGGGGTTTTCTTCCTCCATCAAACGCGACTAATAAAAACATCAATAAAATGTGGCAAGATTTTATAATCTACTAGGATACAGATAAAGGCTAAATAAAGCTTTAAATCAATAGTGATTATTGCTAGCAGATGTCCCGGCAGGGTGCTGGGAAAATATTTGCCACATTATTCCTGCAGCATAGAGTTTAGTTCAAGTCTGTCAAACTTGCGCCCACCCACCCCCAAAAGACAGAAACCATGTGAATTGGCCTGCGAGGAGACTTGGCATGTCCGTGGAATGACCCACACAGTCTGGGGTGGGATGGGAGCAGTTTTTGACAGTCCTGGTTTAGTTAATGGCTTCTCCCCCACAGTATTGCGCAGTTTAATGTGGAGAGCTGCAAATTTATATATATATATATATATATATTTAAAAAAACCAGCCCAAGAACAAAAATACCCCCAAATAATAATTATAATATAATAATAATATAATAGCAATTAAAAATTAAGGGATGCATTAAATTGGCTTTGATGAAAAGACTCATTTAACAGAGGGATTTTGTAAAAAGAATCATTGGTACTGATTTTCTACTAATCTGGAGGAATGGTTTCAAAACTTTGTTTTAAAAAATGACAACAAAACCTTATCTATACCTCAACACCATTCCCCTTGCTTCTTATTATATATTTACTATTTTCAGCTCAGAATTTCTACCCTCTTCCTGTGCAGTCTGATTCGAAGTGCTAAGAAGAAGCAGACATTTAAAGATAATCGGTGTTGGGTTTTGTCTTTCCAATTGCCAGACTGAATACCGGGGTGCGGCTGTGCAAGATCACTTGAGGTACGGAGCCTCACTGAGGGCAGGATAGGTTAGCAGTGTGAAGAAAAAGAAGAAGGAAAAGAGGCCCAGGGAAGGAAAACAGCAGGGGCTCCAGAAACACTTTACTTCCCTCTTACCCCAGAAGACTAAGGGGCAAGTCTGGTATCCAACTAATTCTACTCTTAAGACGCACTGAAATTAGTGGGACTGAAGTTAACCATGACTGACTGAAGTCCACCGATTTCAGCGGGTCTCATTTGAGTGTGACTTAGTTGGATACCATCCAGAGCATCATTTCCCAAACTTGGGTCTCTAGCTGTTTTTGGACTACAATTCCCATCATCCTTGACCACCAGTGCTGCTAACTAGGCATGATGGGAGTTGTAGTCCAACAGCAGCTGGAGAGACCCATATTTGGGAAACCCTGCTCCAGAGCTTTCTGCACAATGCCCAGCTACTGCGGCAGAATGCTTATGCTTGATCCACAAGTCAATCTGAACAAGAATACTTGGGTCTAATCTGGTGAACAGCCTACTGCAGACTACAGGTAAAACCCAGCAGAGCCCATCCTACAGAAGTTGGTTCTGTTCAGTTTTCAGTTCTGAAGGTTTGCACACCTACAGTTCCATTGCCTGCTTCCAAAGGCTCCGTTCTTACAGGAGAGATGGGAAGTCAATGTGTGAGAATTGGACTCACAGCCAATGGAACTGAGGGACGAGCCCCATGTTACTTCCCAACATTTTAAAAAAGGAAGCTACAGAATTGGTGAAACCATCCAAAGATGTGTGCTTCCATCAAGCTGGAAAGGTCGAATATAGAGCATGACACACAGACCTCGGAAAACTCATGAAATGTATTTGTGAGAGCCATTCTGCAGAGCCTGATGGCAGCAATGTGACCGAGAGGCACAATTTAAATCCAACTCTGTGTCTGTATCTTTAAATGCAAATGAAGGAATGTAACAACGCAGGTAATCTTGATCATGTGATTCAAGAGAAGGAAGTTCAAACTAATGGATTGTTTTTCTCCCTCTAAATAAATAGGTTCAGGGTGAAAATAAAGCTTACATCCCAGCATGCCAGCTTAACTGGTCTGCGGGTCACAGTCCTAATGTGGTTGACTTGCAATGGCTCCTGCTGCCAGCAACAGGATATGCAGTCTAATCCTGGCTCCCAACTTCATGGAAAATTTTTGGGAAGGAAATTTATTTTGTCAATCCCTAGTTTTATCGCCGGTAGTATTTTCTTTATTTTGCTTTAAAGCACAGTAAGGTAGCGGCATCATTTAAGGCTTGCAATTTTCTTTTCTACATTTAATCTGGAAGACTGAATCATCGTGCTCATTAACGTAAAAAAAAATTGATAACGCAACTATTGCAGTTTCGAACAACGTCAACTACTTCACAGAATCCTGCGGTGCCTTCCTCATGCAATTTGGAGGGCCTCCATGCCCCTTGCATTTCTCTCCATGCCAGCCTGCTGCTAATTCCATCAATCCTTCTCCTTTTCACTAACTCGCAATGAACTGTTCACCCATGAAATGCCCCCTGCCCACGCCCCGTGCAACTTCAAGAACGGCTTAGGCCTTGTCAATGCAACCAACTTGGATAAACTGAATACACAGCGGGAAGGAGGGAGTGGGATGGCAGCAGTGCTCAGATGACCATGTGAACAACCCTACAGTCATGCCACCTGGGTGCATGTGGACTTGTCCATACAACCAGGGATCCTGCAATTGAAAAATAAAATGACACATACACACACATGTACAATGCGTATGCGCATAGGGCACAAGTGGTGCTTCCTCCCCCTCCCCTTACAATCCCACTCTCTCCCTCCCTGCAACACTCGTTCAGTCTATCTGGTCTGGTTGTGTGAACGGGGCTTGAGTTGGCCTACACTTGATTCTCTAGATCAGAGGACTCCGTGTAAATACAGTAGAAGAGTTGCAATCCCGACGGGGAGAGTCGGGGAGAGATTAGATCACAAACATTTAAGCAGGCAATCCAAACTGCGTTGTAGATTTCCGTGGGCAAATATTGCCCATTGGTTTCTGCTGAACGCAGAGATTAGCAAACTGACAAAAAAAATTTTTTTTATAAAATATTAAAATAACAATAATATATTGAAGCACAAATCAAACATATATATATAACAAGTGGGTGCATAATTTCCATAGGTTGTTTTTTTTTTAAAGTCGCTATGCAACTCTTTCTGTAGAGTCTTTAAGTCCACAAGGGCCAGAAAGAGCCTTTTACAAAAGGACAGTAGCTAGGACATCATCATCGCGAATGCGGAAGGGGAGAGGCAGAGAAGCAGAAGTCAGTGAGGTTGAACATTTTGCTTTTCCTGGTTTTTGGCTTGGACCAAGTTTAATCAACCATGTTTACACCTGGAACTGGTTTTGACTCTCCCCCCCCCTGCCCCCCGTGTGGCAAGTACAAAAAGAAAAGTAGCAAATCAAGAATAGGAAAACAAAATCAACACCTTATTTCTAGTTCCTCTGTTGGGGGTTTCTCAAAATCTTCTTCCAGTTATCGGCTGCAAGTTTCCAAGGGCTTCCTTGCCCCAGTGACTCCTTGTTTCCAGCTCAGAGAACACACAAAAGCGGCTATCACAGATATACAGTAACAAGCTCACACACCCCAATACAAAAGGTAACATTAATGCTCAAATGAAAAAGGTCCTCTCCAAATAACTTTCATTAATATTTTTTTTAAATCATCTTTTTGTTTGTATGTGTGTTTTTCTTAAAAAACCTATGATACCAAAAGACCTAATAAAGTAGTAAGGCACTCAAATCAGTATATAACTGTAGTCTTTTGCATTTTTTTTATACTGAAAGACTTATGGCACTGAATCCAGACTGCCATCTTCCCACTCCCACCAATTCCCCAGCCCTCAAGCCCATTCCTGCATAATTGACAGCAGGCCAATTCAGCATCTCAAAAAAGAAAAAGAAAAAAAAGCTTGCATTGTCAACTTTATTCCGTGTACGCTGGGTCAGTTCGCTGGGGGTGCGGCTGATGATTCTGCAGCCGTCATTCGACTCCCAAGAGCTGAGGTGCACTCTCTGCAGAGGCGAGAATGTGACTCATGGAAGATTTTTTGTTGTGAATCTCCAGCAAGTCCTGGATGAAGCCAGACGGGCTCCCGCGATCACCTTTCCCTCGGGACTCTGTTTGCTTCTGGGCATTCTTGCTGGACTCTGCAGGACAGGAGCCTGCCGTCCGACTCCCAGTGGTGGGTTTGTCTTCTTTGCAAACGGCCTCCTTTGCGGCGTTGACAAGGCTTTCCTTGCGGCTCCTGGTGACTGGGGAATGGCTCCCGAGCCCCGCAAGCGAGTCGCACTCGTTTTCCGAGATGGGGTTGGTGCTACTGTGGAGAGACTCGTTTTCGCTTTCTTCCTCGCCCCGAGAATGGCCGTCCTCTCGGTCGCTCTCCTTCTCGTGGTTCTTAGCACTTTTTACTTTCTGATGGATACGCTGGTGGCGAACCAAGCTGTGCTTCAGAGTAAAGGTCCGTTCGCAGGTTTGACATTTGTAAGGTCGCTCCCCTAGGATAAAATCAAAACAGAAAGGTTTATAAACTTACTTACTTCTTCCTTCCTTTCTTCCAGGTTTTGAATGCAGTCTGCCACGTAACACAAACCTATTTAGCAGCAGCTGGCAGAAGGCAAGTAATTGTGCCATAAAGGTAAAGGGACCCCTGACCATTAGGTCCAGCCGTGACCGACTCTGGGGTTGCGGCACTCATCTCGCTTTACTGGCCGAGGGAGCCGGTGTACAGCTTCCGGATCCTGTGGCCAGCATGACTAAGCCGCTTCTGGCATACCAGAGCAGCGCATGGAAACGTCGTTTACCATCCCGCCGGAGCGGTACCTATTTATCTACTTGCACTTTGACGTGCTTTCGAACTGCTAGGTTGGCAGGAGATTGTGCCATATAGCAATGCAAATTTAGATTTCTTAGAATATTTCCCCTCATAAAACGGCAACCCTGCATTTTTCATCTGTCAAGACCATGAAAACACCAGCGATATCGTGACCTTTGATTTCCCACCATGGAAGAGGTGATTCTGCCAGGATCGAAGCTCATGTTGGTTTCAATAACAACTGATCATGTTTATTGTCAAGGAAAAGGGACACCGGATTTCAATGAGATCAGGGATGGGGAGCCTGTGGTTCTCCAGTTGTTGTTGACGGCAACTCCCATCATCCCTGACCTTTGAGCCTTTAAACTTGCACTGACGGGAGTTGGGAACCCATCATCTGGAGGGAAGCAGGTTCCCCATCTAACCACTCACAGCATACTAAAAGCAAGAGCTTTTACAGCAAAACAAGAAACTCTATGGACCATAATCTGAATGTACTCCATGTTTTCATTTGCTTGCTTAACCCCTGACTCTTGGGAGTGAAACCTGGCAAAACCAGTTACTTTTCTGAAGATCTGTGTTTCTGCACTTATTTTCATACTTCATTGGCTCCCAGTACATTTCCGAACACAGCTCAAAGTGTTGGTGCTGACTTTTAAAGCCCTAAATGGCCTCGGCCCAGTATACCTGAAGGAGCGTCTCCACCCCCATCGTTCTGCCTGGACGCTGAGGTCCAACACCGAGGGCCTTCTGGCGGTTCCCTCATTGCGAGAAGTGAGGTTACAGGGAACCAGGCAGAGGGCCTTCTTGGTAGTGGCGCCTGCCCTGTGGAACGCCCTCCCAGCAGATGTCAAGGCAATAAACAACTATTTTACTTTTAAAAGACATCTGAAGGCAGCCCTGTTTAGGGACGTTTTTAATGTCTGATGCTGTATTGTGTTTAATATTCAGCTGGAAGCCGCCCAGAGTGGCTGGGGAAACCCAGCCAGATAGGCGGGGTATAAATAATAAATTATTATTATAATATTATTATTATTATTGCTGCTGTTGTTAGTCTCTCTACAAGCATAGTTCAGTGCCCCAAAACGATTATTTCCAAGGGGGCTTTGACTTTGCAAATAGATGGCTAGAGAGATGCTCTTAGCAAGAATTAGGCCAAAATAGTTTGACATGCTGCATGCAACGTGAGCGATTTACGAGGTGTTCATTCTTCACGTTTAAGCTAGTGTGCTTTCTGCAGAAATTTCGTGAAACGCATCCAGCAGCAGTGACAAAGCACTTTCCCTCTGCAGTGTAAACAGGCTTCCTTCTCTTTCAGGGAAAAACACACACCAAATTTTCACTTATTTTCCAATTGGCATAATACAGCCCTAGGAACACGAAAAACAGCCCAACAGCTCATGAATCAGCACTTCCTTTTCAACCTTCAACCGAAGAGCAAATAAAGTAATGCACAGGGAGAATGAACTGAGTTCTGTTTCCTGGTGGTTGAGCTTTGCTGTAAGGAGACTGGGTAATTTATTTTATTTTTTCGTTTTTTAAAAAAGGAAGGCCAGGGAAAAACAGTTTAAAAAAAAACTACAGCAAAAAATTAAAAGCGGGTAACCTGCTGCAGCTAAAGGGTTCTGGATATTATAAGGGTTGAAGAGAGCACAAGAATACCTCTTTGAAAAGAAACACAGGAAGCACTCTAGCCATATATACAAGGTGGGAGATGCAAGGCTGTTTTCCCTCCTCTGCCTATTGCTTGCCTACAGAAATAGGCAAGTCAAACCAGTGGCCTTCCTGGTTGAGCATTGCCTAAATTGGTGGCATCTCCCTAGGTTTCCAGACAGGGGAGATGCTGGGAACAAACCTAGGAGCTGCTCCACACCAGTGGCGTAGCGTGGGGGGTGCAGGGGGGGCCGGCCGCACCGGGAGCAACATCTGGGGGTTAGGGTTAGGGGGCGCAAATCCACGGGTTAGGGGGCGCAAATTACTTGCCTTGCCCCGGGTGCTGACAACCCACGCTACGCCACTGCTCCACACAGTACTTGGGTGCTGGGCTACAGCCTTTCCTCACAGTCATACTGTTGGGAATAATGCCCCCTTACCTGTATGGGACCTCATGTGCCTTGTCAAGTCTTGCAGAGACCAAAATCGCTTGTTGCACACTGTGCAGACTTTCTTCCTCTTGTCTGCCTTTGACTCGCTCTTAGTCCCGCCGTTGGCTTTTGGCTTCCTGTCATCGTCGCTCTTCTCCGAAGACTTCCGCTCCGTGCTCTCCCCCTCGGAGATGCTCTCGCTTTCCTCGTTCTCCTTCCCCGTGGCCTCGCTGTCCATGGGAGACTCTGCTGCCTTTAGGTCTCCTGTGGGCTCTTCCTGCTCAGGAGAAGACTCCTCCTGAGCCATAGGAACTTGGCCTCCGCCTTGGACGCTCTTGCTTTCGTCCTCGCTGCTCTTTTCATCCTTCCTGTCGTCGCGCTCATGAGCCTTTTTGTGCCGGCTGAGAGTGCCCGCGAACTTGAAGGACTTCCCACAAATGTCACAGGTGTGCTTCTTTTCTGCCTGAATGCCGCTACCAGTGCTTTGGTCGCTCTCAGCCAGCTTGAAGTCCATGAGCTTGCTAGCAAAATTGAGGTCAAGGCTCCTGTTACTGGCAGAGTCTTCTTCTGGCCCCTCTTCATCCTCACTGAGTTTCTCTTGTGCATCTTCTTCCCCTTGAGATGTGTCCATCTTCTCCTCCTCTTTGGGACTGCGCTCAGGGTCTGGAAGCTCAGCGGCCTCCTCTAGGTGGTCTCTTTCGCCAGAGGTCAAGTCTAACGCTTCACTTCCCACACTTGCATTCTCCAGATCCGATTGGCTGTCTGCAAGAGAAAACAAGAGAAACATTGAAGTTCCTCAGCGATCAAAAGCACCAGGAATCATCACACACACAAAAAGTTTCACTTCACCGCCACCCACGCATAAATTTGTTTTGAGTCAGGGTCCAAGGATAACATCAGAAAGCATGATTGGATGTGTGTTTTTCACCAACTTACGAGCTATTATTCTTGGACCTCCAAGTCAAATCAATAGTGTTACAGCCAACCTTGGTGCAAAGCACTTTAGCCCAACTCACATGCCCAACAGTAGCATGGCAGTGCCTGCCATAGCACCCCCTGAGCATCTGTTCCATGTGATTAACCGTTTGGGTACAGCTGACAGCTGAACAAAGCCAGCATGAAGACACAGAAACTTGTATCTGCGCAAGATTTGGTACGTACAACAACAAGGATCGCCACATTTTGTTTTCCAACTAAGAAAAAACGAACTGCATGTTTTTACTTTTGGCGAGTTGGCAATTTTATTTTAAAAGGCATGTGCTTAGATAGACAAAGCCTAAAAATGTAAGAAAAATTAAAGACAGATCTACCTGTTAGCAAAATGCACTCACCCTGATCTAACATGAGGGAAAGGCTATCTATCTTGTGTACAGTGGTACCTCAGGTTACGAACTTAATTCATTCCGAAGGTCCGTTCTTAACCCAAAACCATTCTTAACCTGAGGCGCACTTTTGCTAATGGGGCCTCCTGCTGCCGCCAGTGTGCGATTTCTGTTCTCATCCTGGGGCAAAGTTCTCAACCCAAGGTACTACTTCTGGGATAGCGGAGTTTGTAACCCAAAGTGTTTGCAACCTGAAGAGTTTGTAACCTGAAGTACCACTGTATAGGATTCCTCCATGCCTGACCTGAGAGCAGGGCAGGGCATGATGGTGTTCAGTACCCCTGATGGGGTATCTATTTGGGAGGGGGCACAGAGGGCCCCATCCTTCTGTTGAGTAGATCTTGACATATTGTTAAAAGCTTTAAAGCTGTGGAAACGAGATCCCTTCAGCATTTTCCTGTCCTTCTATTGGATCAGGGCAACCATTTTAAAACTGTTGCCCCTTTGCTGCCAATGAATGGCCATTCCATTTCTCCTCTTTCTCTCATGAAGAGCCAAAGCAGTAGATGAACACCATATCTTTAGTTCTTAAGAACTAAATGCAAAATTGGTGGCTCGCTTTGAGCCTGCTAAAGTTCTGGAGAACTCAAAAGCTTGCTCGCTATTTTGTGACATTTTGGTTGGCACCAATACAGGTTTTGTTCGACCATGGATTTTGGGCTACTATTGTTTTTTAACAGACCAACACAGCATCCTTTAGTTTTTTTATTACATCTATTGATATATTGGCCTGAGTAAACTCAATCACCTTGTATGGTTAGCATGCATCTGAGTTTTTGAGAAGGCCTTCTACACATGACAAGCACAAGAAGGCTAACAAGCTACAGATTACAAGTCTAAGCCTTCAACTCATGAATGCTTAATAGCTGCTGAGTAACTATGGGGGATTTACAAACTCTTGATAAAAAGAAATGTTTAGGTTCCTTTCATGCTGACACACAGAGCGCGTATTTATGAACGAGAACCTCAAAACCGAAGATAGGGAGAGTCCTTGGAAAAGAAGATGACTTTCAAGGTCGAGACGGACAGAAATCAACAAGCTGTAGATGTTTTAAAGCAGACTGGTGATAAGATGTTGGGTTTAATGGGAGAAAATGAGGATACTTGGACTGGTGCAGAGGCCATGTGGAACCGCACAAAGACCACAATGCACACATTTGTGAGCTAACCATTTTTAGCGGTAGGAATGTTCAGCGTTTTGAGACAAAATGGCAAACATAGCTAATCCCCAGGAACAAGACAGAGAAGATGGTTATGATTATAACCATATTCATCACAGCAGATTGGCAACAGCTTCATCACAACATTCCTGTAATTCAGAATTTATCACAGCAGTTTGGTTACAGCTCAAGAGATGGCATTATGAGCCCAAGAACCCAGAGCACAGAATGGAAGGCAAGGAAGTGCCCAAGAGCCAATTCAGTCTGTAAAACAACCAAATCAGCAATACTTGATCACATGAACTATTAAGTGGCTTTCAGTGGGAGAGAATATTTTAACCCTATCCTTCCTTTATAGAAAGAGGAGTCATCACTTACCACGTTACACAGAAACACACACAGTAGAAAACAACAATTAACATCCCCCCCCCAAAAAAAAATCAAAATCAAAAGCACAATAATTTTTTAACTGTCTCTGGCGGCAAATATCCCGGAATCTCCCCTTGAAATCACAAGTTTGCCTTTCTAGCAAATTATTTGCTAGCATTTCTCATTTTTTCTTACAACCACAGCAGCTTCCTAGTTCCCCTTTTACCGACTCCTCCTTTAATCAGCATCCATACAGCTAAGTAGTTTAAGCTCAAGAAAAGCAAAATGCAGCACATCCACCCACACCAAGAACCTCTTGCAGGGACAACCACATTTTGTCCGTTGTCATAGCATGGGAGGAAATCCAGAAATTTGGTTGCTTCAGGTAGCAGAACCAATAGGATGCAGTGGCTACAGTCCTGAGTTTGGACATGAGAAGCCCAGGTTCAAATCACCATTAGAATCATAGAACTATAGAGCTGGGAGGAACCCTGGGGTTATCTAGTCCAACCCCCTTGCAATGATGCTCAAATGGTGGTCTTGCGTGTATTATTCACCTTATGGCAGGGATGAGGAACCTGCTCCCATCAGCTCTGCAGGCATAGCCAATGGATTATGAAGTTGTTGTAGTCCAATGAGATCATGAGGACCAAAAGTTTCCCATTCCTGCACCATGGGATAACCCACCCTACAAGGTTGTTGCAAGGATAAAATGGTGTTCTGAGTGGGTATTTAATATCATTTTCGGATACTAGAATGTGGGAATTATTCCAGTTGGATTATCTTTTGTGTGTTCCAAGCTTAGCTTCAGGAGCAACCAACTACTGACCATGTGAACTAATTGGGGTTAGGAAATAGGATGGTGAGCTATGTGCTGCCTTCTCTCTTGAAAATTAGGTGGTATACCAGTTTTAAAAATAAACCTGCAACTAGACTCCCTATTCTTGGAAGTTGCCCACCTTAGCATACACTTAGCACATTTTGTTGACTTTCCTTGAAAGAGAGGACCTATTTAGCAATACATATTGCTCTGCTTTCCTTTGGACCACAGCCGCAAGTCCAAGATGGGGGTCTTGCCTGGGCAGTCCAGGACTTCCATACACACTGCCCAGGCTTGAGTCACTTTGGTGCTGCTAACACAACAGTTTGACTTTACCCCTGGAAGTGCACTCCATTGCCTCTCAAGACAGATGGATGACAACAGCAGCAGCAGGACCTATTTTAGCGTGCACACACTCCAAAAATAAAAACCGTTATTGTTGCACTAAAAAATACATGGCTGTTGCATGTATTGTCCCTGTAAGCCTATTTAAGGGTCGCAAAACTCTTCTGGCTTTTGTGAAAGAACTGCTGACTAGGAAGCAAAGTGTGAACAGTGCATTCTTGTCATGGCTAAAGGAGGAACTCTTTACAGGGTGGGGCAGAAACTGGAATTCACTACTTAAAACCTTGAAAGCTAAGAGACTAACTGGGTGGAGCCTCCGAGGTATTAAAAAACTCCAAAACAGGTCTAACTGAAATGCCTACATATGAATGCAAGAGATAAAGGACTATATCATTTGCATAACTGACAGTTATTCAACGCAAGCATGCCAGCTTCCAGGGATTTCAGTTATAAGCTACTGTTCTGGGTCCTCTGAAGGACTCGTTTTTCATTCTTTCAGTCACGTACCAGGGGCAGCAGCAGCGGGGAGGACCAGAAAAGGCCGAAGTTAACACCTGCTTCTATGCATGCATGCATGCACGCACACACACACACACACACACACACACACACCCCGTGTGCTGAGGGAGACAAATAATGCATGCAATAGCAATGAGAAAGAAGTTACGCAAGGCACTTGCATTGTGCTGCACTGACCCCTAAAGTTGCAACAACCCTATGGAAAAATAGTGACGATCCACTATAGGAACTTTCAATTTCTGCAGAACAGCCAGGTTGGTTTGGGGATCTCCACCCCCTCCCCATCATCACACTCCAATCTCAAACAGCATCCACTAGGTGGAACACTTTGGTAAGCTAGGAATCTTACAGATAGAAGGATTCACCGAAGAGACCTTTCTCGTTTCATGTCTGAATTTTTCAAGAGGTACCTGTAACAAATGCCTCACCATCAGCACAAGCTGTCCTTTATTCAGCCATCTGTTATAGGAAGCAACTCCAACCTATCGGGGGGGGGGTGGCAGGAGGAGAAGACAACTTTCCCCTAAACTAAACAACCATAAGGGTAAATTCCAGGACACACACCAAACCTCTGGTTTCCCTCCTCAAGCTACTAAATTACCTGTTCTGAACTTACCTGCACAGCAGTGTTAGCAGCTGCTGAGCTGGTACCCAAGCAAAATTTAAAAACTTCACAACCAAAGCACCAACACTTTTTGTTGTTCTTGGGATATCAGAAGTTTCATAGTCTTTTTGCAAATTCAGCACATCACTAGAAACATGTCCTACATCTTCAGATTCAGGGGGGAAGCACCATGCACATCGTTTTAATCAATGAGAACAATCTGATTTACATACAACTGAAAATTCCAATTTAGTTTAAAATTCGAACTACTGTGAAATTCTGAATGGATTGGCAAATCTGAGAAACGAGAAAAATGATCAGAGATGATTTGGGGATGCAGTTCTACACAATCTGGACTTTTAAACTGGGAGCATCTTTGGTAAGGTGGCTGTATATTTTGTGATCAAAACATTCCCCACCGCAAAGACTAACTCAGGAGATCCAATTGCTATTTAATTTCATTTTGGTTCAACCAGCTGTTCAACAAAAACTGGGTCAAACCTAATCAAAAACTTCCTCAGCACACAAGTGTGTCCTTTTTCAGTACAGTCAACCTCGGGTTACAGACACTTCAGGATGCGCATTTTCGGGTTGCACACCGCGCCGAACCTGGAAGTACTGGAATGGGTTACTTCTGGGTTTTGGCTAAATCGCACTTTGTGCATGCACAGAAGCGCCAAATTGTGACCCGCGCGTGCGCAGATGCGGTGCTGCGGGTTGCGAACGTGCCTCCTGCACGGATCACATTCGCAACCTGAGCGTCCACTGTATGTCTGTAATTTTAACAAACTAGACTTCATCACAACTACAATTTGCAGAACTTGGTCATAACAGGGCAGTGTCGCTGGCAAAGCTCTCTTGCTGTAACGATAGTAAAAAAAAAAAGTATGTAGGTTGCTTAACCTGTTTAATCAAACTAGAAACAATGAAAACAACAACTACCCTGGGTGCTATCAGGTCATTATTTACTCAGCACCCACTCCCTTCTTAGGGCTAAGCTGGATGTACAGAAGCACAGCTATTGTGTAATACACATTGTGAGCCTTGGTGATCTCGTATGAAGCACGGATGGGCCATCTATGTCCAGAATGAGGGGACAATGAATGCTTCCCTCCTTGTTCTGAAACTACCTCTCTCCAGCTCTGGGTGCCCCACCTGGAAAAAAACAGCAGGTTGCGTCAGGAGGAGCATGGGCAGGATTTAACACAGGGCCTTTTCTGCCTATAAACACTGGACTTTAAAGGAGCTGGAGGGCATTTACAACAGAGGAGGACTGCAGCGCAGTGTAGCATCTGCTTTGCATGCAAAATTGATGGTTTGAAGTTTGCACAGTTCACTTCCCAGCATGGCCGGGAAAGATTCCCAGGCTAAAACTCATTGCCGGTCAGTGTAAATAATACTGGGAGACTTCTGGGAGAAGGAATGGCGGATTGACCATCTCACTATTGGCTTTCCACTATAGAAGATAATTATGTGGTGACTGGTGATAGGCAGATGGCCTGGCTATTAAATCACCCTGGAAGATAAGAGTGATCGAACAGGAGCAAGCTGAAATGCTTTGATCAAGTGTAGACAGTATTGGGCTAGTATTCCACAAACTTGGGTCTCTAGCTGTTTTTGGACTACACCCCCCATCATCCCTGACCACTGGTCCTGCTAAGAATGATGGGAGTTGTAGTCCAAAAACAGCTGGAGTCCCAAGTTTGCGAAACCCTGGACTAGGTGGACCAGTGGCCTGATTTGATATAATCTTCTTGAAAGAGGGCATCCCTCATTGTAATCACACATGTCTGTGCTGCTGTGACACCTAGCCAGTCATTCATCTGAGGGGCCCGAAGGAAAAAAGAAACACGACTTTGCTTTATATTCTGGAACAACCTAAAAGAGCTACCTGTGCTATCATGAGCTCCAGCATCACTTTCTTTAGACTGGGGGATAAGCCCGTTTCTTCTCAGACAGTAGTTGACAACTCCGTGTTTGCGTAAGAGGTGGCGTTCACAGTTAGATTTGGTGGAAAAGAAGGCATCACATTTTTGACAGGGGTAGGGCTTCTGACCTGAATGGAGCAGGGAGAAAAAACACATTTATCTTCTTTCTAAAGTGTCACAGGAACTCCTGCGTGCCTTTCTATACCCTCTGCTTGCTTTGCGCAACTGCGGCTGAGTTTATAGCAGCTCAGTCCTCCTCTGAAGGAAGTCCAGAACAGAAAGGGGAATTACTTCCCAAACAGCACTTTTAAGACTGCAGCTGTGGCCTAAGTCAACTCACGTATAAAATAAAATTAGGAAGGTTGAATATCAAGGCTCTGAAATTCGAGCCCCCTGAGAAGTGTCCAATACAATAGGACTCAAGTTTAAGCTCTTCTGGGCTTAAAAAAGCACAGCCACTATTTAGAAGCAGAGTGGTTAAGAAAACTCAACTGTATCAGAGTTAACTACTGTATTACACAGCCTGCCCTTCAGACGCCATGATCCTGCGCTAACCAGATGAATCCAGAAGAAACTGCATAGCCAGCTGACTGCGGAGTATTTTAATATCTGCTTTTGGATTGGTTTATGCAGTAGTGCACTTATCACACAGAGATGTCTTCACTGGATGACCTCCCCTTGTTGGTGTTGAAACACATCTGCATTGGACATATCTCTACAGTGGTACCTCTGGTTACGTACTTAATTCGTTCCGGAGGTCCCTTCTTAACTTGAAACTGTTCTTAACCTGAAGCACCACTTTAGCTAATGGGGCCTCCTGCTGCCGCTGCGCCGCCACCGCGCGATTTCTGTTCTCATCCTGAAGCAAAGTTCTTAACCTGAGGTGATATTTCTGGGTTAGCAGAGTCTGTAACCTGAAGCGTGTGTAACCCAAGGTACCACTGTATATAGTTTGTAGGATGTTTTTCCCAGTAGAGTATGTTACAGCACCAAGAGAGACTGGTCACATTGTGAATTTTTGACAAGATAACATGCAAAACTGGGCGTCAGGGCTACAAAATGAGCTGGACCCAGAGGAAAACAGCTGAAACAGGTGGGAACTTAGGAAGAGCAAGGGGGATTAGGGTGGGAATGCATTATGGATGCCAAACAGAGGCTGGCTGGAAAGGACTCCGTGTGCTCTACATCATACATCTAACCACCACAGAAATGTCTGGCAAAAACACAAAGACACCCTTCTCTCTCTCTCTCTCTCTGGGAGATGTTTGAGAAGCACATGGCAAGTCATGTTTGGGGGAAGGGCAGCAGCGGAGTGATAGAGCACATTCTTTGCATTCAAGGAGTCCTGTGGTTCAATCACTGGCTTCACCGGGTGGGACGAGAGAAACGTTTATGCAAAACCCAAAGGAACCTGCGCCATTCAGGGTAGACACTATTGATAAGGGAGCTTCCTTGCTGTTCCAGCTGCTGCAAGGAGCCATCGCCTTGCAGAGCCCATTTTAGCCATCTGGCGTTCCAAACAAGTTCATCACACTTTAGAATCCAAGTTGAAATGTCAGTGCAGCTGTCGTGATTCTGTACTATTCAACACAATGTGATGAGCAACTATGACTCTGCTCCATTAAAAATATCCTAAGCTCAGATATCTCCCCAGCCAAGCTCTCTTTCAGATGCAAAAAGTTTAACGTCCTTAGGAGGAAGGGAGTCTGCTGTTTCGCACGTTAACACAGCGCCAACAGCAACCTCTGATCTCTACACACCAGTAGGATGCAAAAAATAATGGCGAGAGAATAGGACACGAAGGAATCAGCTACTATAGCTAAGCCAAGGGTGGGTGTTACCACTGCCTCTCCAATGCACAATGAAGGCTTTACGGATGTTTCTGTCACATTGATCTTCCACCAAAACTTGGCTTTTGCACTACTTAAAATCTGAATCTGAACTTGAAAGGATCATGTGATGTTTTTTTTAAAAAAACAACAACACTAAGTCATTTCCACAACATGCAGAGACCTGGAAGTGGAAGACTTGTTGGCTGGCTTGCTAATTTAAGGTTACCATTCCGAAGGTCTCTGGGATGGTTCACATGATGTTGTTTTTGTTTGTTTTACTACACAAATAGTGACTTTCTCTTGCCAACAAAGAGCGAAAAAACGTCTCCTTCAGATTGGAGAGATCGATGCTGATTACTGATGTAAACCTATAGAAAATACTTGAAGTGAAAATGGGCTAACTTTCCATTTTGCAAAGGAGTAGTTCGGAGAAGCAGGGAACTCTGCCCTCTGTGGCACTTGACCAAAGCCAGTGCAAATCAAAAGCAGCTATATATTTCACACAGGAATACAGCAACGTCTCATCACTGCTTAAATCCTGCTTTTATTTAAACCCAAAGGAACAGAAGGGTAAGAATATACGTTGAGTAGAGAAGTGGCAAATCAGAGATGGTGAAATGAGTTTCAGTGATGTCTGAAGAATACAGCACCAAAACATGAAAGCCTGTTGACAAATTTCCCAAGAGTACTCCAGCCGCTGCTCATTTCCAAGATGAGCTAACACCCACTGTTTTCACACACACAGGCTTCAAAAATACATTCCATACGCCGTGTCACAAAATAAATACTTCTTTTGCGAGCTCTGCAACAGATCCAGGTATACATGCAGAAGTGGGCTGCACTACAGACAGTGAGGGTGCCATTAAGAGCAATCACCAGGAGCAAGGACTTTTCCCTTCCCTTTTCAGCCTTTCGTTTGTTAACATGGAAAGCATCTTGCTAATGTAATGTCACGGCTGTGGGGGGATCTTCCCTGGGCGCTGTCACATCTCAGGAATGCAGCAGAAGTTCACATTTTGTCATCTGCTTCCTTCCCCATCTACCCCAAGTCTGTTGCACAAGCAAATGACTCATCAACATTTTAGTGCTGGTGGCTTCAACCACAGCGCAGGGAAGAGCCAGTGGAGACTTCCAATGGTGTTCTAAGTGGCTTCCGACTCTGGGCTAGCAGAGTTAAGGCTCTTCAGGACTGCTCAGAGCCTCCTTTTTTATTTATTTTTACTTTGTTGATAGTTCACAATGCCAAGGGGGCAGGGGGATGCAGAGACAACTACCCTGGAGCTGAATTGACTGGGGGGGGGAGGGGATCATGTTCTTTACTCTCTATGTATTTTGTTGCTAATGATCTGAAAACTAACTTTGAATACTGTATATGTGTAAGTAGAACAGTCAATACTAAAGTTGCAAAGGGCAATGAACGAATAAGCTATATAGGTATGCTATGCACTGAGTTTTCTGAAGGCTCCCCGTTTTTCAGAATGCTCCCACCCCAGGGAGATTTGTCTGGCGCTTTCATTATATATCTTTAGGCGCCAGACAAAAATGTTCCTCTTTAACCAGGCCTTTGGCCGATTCATATTCTGCAGCCTTTTAAATCCGTCATTGGGAGTTGGTTGGTTTTGTTTTAATTGCTTATGTGTATTTCTAATCTTGTGAACTGCCCTGAAATTCTTCTGAAGAAGGGCAGTATGTAAACCTAATAAATAAATAAAAATTAACAGTTGGTTAGCTGATGCTTATAGACTGTGGGGAAATCGTGGGGAAATCGTGTGAGCATGGGTGATGGAGAGGAGCTCATATCAATCCCCAACCATGTTATTTCAGAAGCACCCCTGGGTTCAACAATTTAACCAGGGGCTATGTTTACATGAACCTGAAATATGCAATCTTCCCCCCCACACACAATTTTGAGGCCTATTCCTCACTACAGTGTACTGCTATAGAGAACAGTAAGTTTACCTCATTTCTCTCAATACAGCTTCAGTGTGCTCTCATCACCTGCCTTCCTTGCAAAGCTAAAATGTAACCCAGCAATGCATGTGCAGGAGCCCACCAGTATCTGCACACCCGAGCGTCCCAGCATTTTGCAAGCCATGTATCCAAAAGAACCTGGATAAGATGTGCTTCAGGTGAGCAGAAGTCTGCTCCTGTATCTCATTCACTAGGATGCCTCTGAAAAGTAAGCTCTGTGCTGTGGAAAACTCTATAGAGGTTGACCGTTGCACCCTGCAACAAATGTGGAAGTATTTGAAGGAGAAAACTTCCCAACTGTTTCAGACTGGAAAGACTACAAATATCTTATTTGGAACCAGAGAACCATCAACAAGAAAAATTCCCCAGGGATGCTTGAAATCCTTCAGTGGTAACACCACTTCACTTTCAAGATGTCTACCATGAGCACAATGAGTTTTCAGTAGCAAACCAGTGGGAGAAAAATATGCTACTGTGATAGTTGCTCGAGTTTATTTTGTCCTTTGCTCTGCCTCTTTCTTTTTTGAGAGCAGCTGTGGCCTCTGAACTGCGCAACTAAACACCATGAGCTTAGATATGAAAACAGAACCACCAACTATGGCCATCCACTGCAAGAAAGGAGGTCTGTTTGGTTATTATGGTGTGTCTGGGGATTGGTAGAGGAGGGCCAGAGCTGCAGCCAAACACAACATCCACAGCAGTCTTAAAATTTTAGAGGACTTAAGAATTAGGCTTATAGTAAGGCCCAAACTATGTGTTACATGCAAACGCTCTTTTAAACGGTAGCTCAACAGCTTGTTTAAGGTAAGAAAAGCCACTTTTGGTGGTGGCAGATAGAAGTACAGGCATAGTGAAAAAATTGGGATGCTCTTTTGCTTTTCCAAATCCCACCATTCCCCCAGAAATTTCTCTGATCCTCAGGATTATAAATGTGGAGAAAAGGGCACTGAACATCCCACAAGGGAGAATAGCTACTATGGGGGATCTGAAGCAGAGATATGGACTTGGGGGACAGGACTGAGCAGCACTCCCTCTGCTGTTTCTCCCCTTCCGCTCATCCCCTTTCAGCAGTTTCCTCAAACTAGTGTGGCAGGTAGCCTAAACCAAAAGATCCATTTAACCCAGTAGAGTCCACCCAGACTGGCAGGGATTCTCCAGGCAGTTGGCCAGGAATGTTTCCCAGCCCATCAGTTTTCTAACTAGGGATCCTGAACACTGAACACCCAAGCAAAACCATTGTTCTAGAAGTCCTTCAAGTTTTGCATTAGGGCAGAAGAAAGCCCTCAACCAAAACAGCACTTATAGATGCTATGGGATCAGTTCGCACATGGCACTGAGCCGTTTTTGGAAGAATGGGGACAATCCCCGAGCTTGCATGTGTGTTTCCTCCAACTCCACTCCCATCACTTCCTTCCTGGTTTCCAAAGCACCATGGTTTAGTTGTGCAAGCTTATATTCTTGTAGCATTACATGCATGCTGATCCAATACAATACATCTAGCATCAGTCATTACAATTGGCCTATTCACCAATGTATGAACACACACTTGAAAACTTGAGTAGGTTTATCTCAAAGATGACCTGCTGGATGGTTAACTGGGTAAGAGCTCACATCATTCTGAACAAGCCCACCGCATCCTTCCAGGCTCTGTGTACTAAACCTGGTTCATCCTGGCCATTTCCTTTAGGCCAGAATGACCCCTCAACCCATCCCAAATCTATAAGGATGTGCTCTACAGCAAGCATCTGTTGCATGGGTCCCCAAGGCCACTTCACAACAAAAACTCTCTTACCTGTGTGAGTGAGCATGTGCCGCTGTAAGGAACTCGCCCAGGGGAAAACTCTCGGACAATGAGGACAGTTGATTTTCTGAAAGCAATTTGAGTAGGCGTTTCTCTTTCCCCGCAGGAGTTTGTCTTCGGACGTTTCTTTCTCCTCCTCGCTGGTTCCGTTTGGGTCAGCCGCTGCTTCTTTGAAGTCCTCCGTCGACTGCAGGAACGTGCTGAACTTATTGGTGTCTGTGGTTGCCAGCATCTTCTCTATGCTGGCGAACTCCCCGCTCGACTCCAGGTCCACGCTGCTGCTGCTGCTTGCCTTCAGCTTGTTCTTTGCTCCTTTCTTCCGGCCTCTCTTTTTCACAGACCCAGACGTGGTGGACTTCTGGGGCCCGTTGGGGCTGCATGCATGCGGCGTCAAGTCAGTGGAAACGATGGGGTCCGCCTGGGCAGCAGCCGTGGGAGCTGCTTTCGGTTTTGGGGCCCCCAGCTTCTCAGGGCCAGCAGCTGCTTTGGGGACAGAGTCCGCGGCGTCCGTTTTCAACAGAGCGGGAGCAGACGACACGGATGAAATAATCTGCGCAATGGAAGCAAGGGGTGGCAGCTCTTTCACCACGAGGGGCTTTGGCAAGAGGGGTGGTGGCTTAGGCCTCAAGGGCCGGAGCAAGGCAGCATTTCCCAGGAGGGAGGGAGAAATGATTGGGACTGTCAAATGCAGTGGACCCTTCAATGGCTGGGAATGTCCGGGAGCTTTGTTTTCTGGGTTATTGTTCACTGGAGGAGACTGCTGGCCGTTGTGGAGATTCTCCTCGTGCCCTTCCTTCGTATCCTGACTCGGGGCGCCGTCGTCCTTTTCCTTCTTTGGAGCTTTGGGGATCGACAAGTCTATGGGCTCCATAGAGCCGTCGTAAACAGAAGACCCAAACGGGCTCTCCTGCTTCACCAGCACAGAGTTCAGGTCTTTGTTCTTTTGCGAGAAGTCCAGAGGCTCGTCGAATTCCATAGGGAAGCTGCTTGCGTTTTCGAGTTTGATCGATGCGTGAGAAGGGGCGCTCCTCAAGAAGCCGTTCTGCGACTCCAGGAAGGGGGCGATGGGCTTGCGGTCTAGGTAGGCGCTGTCTTCAAGAAGCAGGGTGCCTGGCTGGCTCTCGGGGGCTGTGCAGTCCACAGCCAGCACGTAGCTCTCTATCTCCCTCTCCTGGATGTGCAAATGCTGCTTGAGGATGTGGTGGATGCAGTTGCGCTTGGCCGAGAAGGCGGTGCCGCACTCCTTGCACTCAAACGGCTTCTTCTTCTGGCAGCCGCTGTGCGTCCGCATGTGGATGCGCAGGGCTCGGTAGTGCTTCAGGTCCTCCCCGCAAAACTTGCACACCGTGTCTGGAGAGCAGAAGGCATCCACCATCTCCGCCGCGTTGCTGGCCACGTACTCGATGTTCTTCTCGATGTCCTTCCGCGTCGTCTTCAGGTGCTTCTTCCGCAGGTGGCGCTCGCAGTTGGCCTTCACCGTGAAAGGGTAGTGGCAGATCTTGCAGATGTACGGCCGCTCGCCGCTGTGTGTCCGCAGGTGCCGGATCAGCGCCGCCTTGTCGGCGGCAATGTAGTCGCAGATGTTGCACTGGTACGGGGAGATGCCCAGGTGGGAGCGGATGTGAGCCCTCAGGACCCCGGAGAATGCGAACACCTGCTTGCACAAGTGACAGGGGAACGTCATTTTCCTCACGGCGGGGGCCTTCTTGCTTGCTGCCCCGGCAATCATGGCTTTGAAGTCCCGCTCCATGACCTCCTGCTTGATCTTCCCACCCATCGTCAAGGGCAGCAGGGCCTCGATGATGCTGTCTTGCTCCAGCTGGGTTTTCATCTCGCTCTGGCTCAAAGGCTCCGCCTTGGCCTGGGGAGAAGGGCTGGGTTGGTTTCCTGCTTTACCGTGAGGAAGGTGAGAGGCCAAAGTCGACTCTTCGGAGGTTCTGGGTGGCTTGGGTGGCGCCGGAGGAAGGCTTGGGCTGATGCACCCTGGCGAGGCTTGCTGAGTGCTGACCAGCGGAGGAGGCGTCGACGCTGCGACGACCGTCCTGGGCGCCACCAAGGGCTTTGGCTTCAGCGGAGGCATGTGCTTGAAGAGGGACTGCAAGGGGACAGGAGGCGCCTTCGAGAGGGGCGGGAGGCTTATCGGCGGCGTCGCAGAGGAAGCCATCTTCAAGATCTGCTGGATGTCCGCCAGTTCGCCAGAAATGGGCTTGACGACAATGCTAGTGTCGGGCTGAATGATGAAGCCTTTCTGGAAAGGCTGTAGTGACAGGAGCTTCATGTTTTCTTTCGTGGGGGCGAGGACAGAGAAGGGCCCTCCCACAGAAGCAGCCTCCAGAGGAGACATGTTCAACTGGTTAGCACTACCAGGTTCCTGAGGTAGGTTACATTTCAGTGTTCGGAGCTGCATTTCTTGGGCCTCATCTGAAGCCAGCTCCTCCTGCTGGGCAGGTTCAACGTCTTTGGTATGCTGCAGCCCCAAGGATGCCATGTAAGCTTTCCGGTCCGGATCCTCCGAGGGCAGTTCGTGCTTGTCTCTTTCCTGGTCCGCGGCGTGGGTCTCTGCGTGCAGCTTGAGTGCTGAGCGCATGGGGAACGCCTTGTTGCACACCTCGCAGACATACCGGTGATATTCACTGATGCATCGCCGCAGGTTCGTTTCACACCAGACCTACGAGACACCACACGAGAACGCAAATAAACGTCACGCAGCCAGAGGCGAAGGAGAAAACATCTACTCTCCTGAAGCGGCTAGCTTGTATACTCCTTGTACACAATTATTAATTGCTGAATTTATAGAGTCACCCGTCAAATATATTCCCTGAGCAGCATACAAACAAAACACTATTTGAACCCCCGCCCCCCCAACGGAATAGGATCAGAACCAACCAAAGAAAATAAATTCGGGGGGGGGGGACCAGAAAACTACCTTTCAGTACAACAGATACAGTATAAAAACAGCCCAGGTTTAAAATCACAGATCAAAAGGCCTGGGTGACTAAAAAGACCACAGTAGAGGCACCCAGCAAGCCTCTCTGGGGACTATTCCTTAACTGGGGTGCCACTACTGAAAAGGCCCTTCCCTTGGCAGCCACCTCCCTCACTTCATTTGTTGGGGGCACCTGAGGAAGGGTCTCTTGAGGAAGATTTTAAGTTCTGTGAGAGGAGCTAGGACATGAAAATTATTGCAGGTTTTTAGATCCTTGACAATCAGCTGTCCTTGGGAGGCTTTTTGAAAAGTGACTATGAGACTGTGGGTCAAAACATCATCTCAACCCTCAGAGTGGCTCATCAGCAAGTCCCTACTATCACAGAAACTGCCCCTTCCACACTCCCCTCTAATTATTAGCAGGCAATGGGAGAGTCCATTTGCACCTACAGACAAAATTGGTCTGAGGGGCCACCTAGGTATTGAACTCCCACCTTTCATTTACAAATCTTTTAAGCTGCTTGACCTCTCCAGGGTGAGCATCGGGGCCAATGATTCCATGTGTTTGCTGGGTAGGCAGTCCTGCATGCTTTGGAGTGTATACCCATATCGCAGGCAGAAACTATTTTCAAAAACATTATCTTATAAGGTAAGAGGTAGGCAATGATTTTTTTCCTGTTGGGAGCTGCAGACCAATTGAGATTGGGCAATGCAATGAGTCAATTCAAGAGCCAATTCAAGAGCCAATGAAAAATATGCATCAATAGGACTCCCCATGATGCCATTAGCATCTGTTGTTGGAGCACAGCTAGGCTCTGGTAATTCGATTTCGTGTTTATACATACCCCATCTCACTGTCAAGCCCCATAGAGATATGGCTTGCTGAGGTGCTCCTATTTTTACTTTCATTTAAGCAAAACTTCCTTGTAAAAGTATCCTCCATGGCTTGTGTTTAATATTTAATTCTTCTCTATGGGACGCAAATGTGTGCAGGTTTTAAGTATGCTGATTTGGACCAAGCCAGTTGATACTCCCAAGTGCTTTGTTCCCAAAAAGAAAGAAAGAAAAAGAAAGAAAGAAAGAGAGTGAAAGCCAAATGGGGCAGATACCTGAGAAATGCGAGGAAATTTCCTGCAGGAGAAATCTGTGAATCCCAAATCGTGGAAGCCTGCAGGAATCGAAGGGTTATTCTGAATAAAAGGCTTTCCCAGTGGGTCCCTTGGAAGTTGTTTATGAATAACCGCATTATGCCGCAACAAACCCCGGTGCGTGCGGAAGGAAAGGCAACAGATGTCACACCTGGAGGGAGGAGAAGAAAAAGAACTTATGAAGAATTTTAAAGTACCATGTCACATATCTGGTTAAATGTTCGGCAAACCTCACACCACCTACCCCAACAAAAACAGAACACCCATCTATTGTCATCTACTCTGTTAGCTACTTATCAAATAATACCAGTACAATCACCAAAACCAACAGGAGTTTGTATTTTACAACTTGCCTAAGGGCAAGCTGAACCTGTTTTCTTACTCTTGTCCATCTTCTAGTCTTAGAAGGTCAGCAGTCCTTTGAGGCTACAAGAAGGAAAAGTCTGCCAGCTATATACCCTTGGCTCGATACACAGAGGCTCAGATCCAGCTCACCAGCCATATCGACAAGCTTAGTAAGACCCCTGGCTCCTCAACAAAGGCCAAATACTTGGGTAGGTATGTCCAAAGGACTGGTCATTGGCATTTTGACACCTCAAATCCCTCCCCACCCCCATTCCACTACCAGCTCCTGGAGTTCCTTGTCCCAGCAGCAAATCCTTGCCCACCCTCCCTAGTCCTTGAGATTGTTGTGTCCCATTGTGTCTTCTTTGGTCAAACAATACAAATAGGGCAGCAAGCCAATCATTCCTCAGACGTTTGGAATATATGGATTTTTAAAAAATCTTTATTATCTAAATAACTTTCCAGGTTATCATTTGGAGTCCCCTTCCAGTCCTCTTCTTCTGGTGCAATATGTAAATGGAAGTGCTCTGGTATGTTTCATTGGAAACTGGGTTTTTCCTAAGCACAGCATTTTTACTTTTATTTTGTAACATAAATTTTTGCTTGTCATACTGAATAAGTGAGCACCACAAGTCCAAATGCAAAGAGAACGACTCCATTGGGTGCAGGAAGCAGTTTTATCAAGCACAAAAAGCTTTCCAATTGCCTTTCAAGTTCTGTTTTTGTTTTGTTTTTAATTTCCCTTTTCTTTATACTTATTCCAGAAGATGCTAACATGCTGCCTCCTGCAACTGCTTCAACTCAGTGATTTGTCCAATCCTCATAACACGTTGGTATCACTGCAATTCTCAAGAAAACAGCTTCCTGAACCCATTGGAACACCTCACTTTCCACTTTTTTTCCTTTTACAGGCATTGCTGGCAGGCTGATGTAGTTGTTGTTTGTTGTTGCTGCTGCTGCTGCTGCTACTATTACTATTACTGCAACAGCATTTCCACTGCAACACAGACCACTGCAAATTCAGAGCCCTGGGGAAAATTTATAGGCAACGCTTCACAGAGAGAGAAGGTATCTTGGAATTACTTCATATAATGTGAGTACAGAATCACCGCAAGGCCAGAAAGCATTTGAAGTAACACTCAACACCTGTTGTCATGACTGCAGATGGAAAACTGAAGCAAAAGCCAGCCAGGGAAAGTAGTCACCCAGAAACATTTGAAACAGCCTGTATCAGCCACACTCTTGATTTCAACACACCACTCTTCCCAAGACCTCCCACCTACTCTCTCGCACCTTGTTTCTAAATCTCTCCAGAAAGACAATGAGGGTCATTGTAAGTGCAGTCTCTCAGCTCTCAAGGTCTCCCAGGATTTGCAAACCCCACTTGGGCTTCTCAAAAATGTTTGCAATTCGCACGCTGCAGTGATACTATTATTTAGCAAACCACTTGGGTCCATGGAAGATGGCAAGGGCTAAGGGAAATGTTAACAAACTCATGTTTTCCCCTGCTGCTGACCTCAATAATTCACTGGTACTGCAGGACAACAGACAGGGAGGACAACAAGGGCTTTTTGGAGCAAATCTCAGGCAGCTCAAGGAGTAGTAGACCTCATCTCATCCCAGTGTGGTCTTGCAAATTTCAAAAGTTACTAGTCCACAACATTTGCTTGTTAACTGACCACCATGGACGCCATTATTTGTGGTGTAAAAGGAGCCAACACAGAGGCAGCTGGCGAGTTGTTTTGCTGCTCCCCAGCAACTACCGTACATCAGTAAAAGGAAGAGTCCTGCCTTTATTTTTCAAGATGGATAGGTAGCAACCGGGAGGCACCATAGGCAACAGCTTGCAAGGGGCATAGTAACTCCGCGAGGGGGAAAGGTACCATTTGGCCTCTGCTTCAGGAAGCCAGTTTCTTGGACTGGCATTGCCAAGCTGAGCACCAGAATACACTTAAATCAGCTTAACAATAAGCACTTGTATGGCCTCTCAACACTTTATTACCAGCTGTAATAAAGGGTAAGAAAAATAAACAAATATTTGCTTAAATATAGTGAGACTCCTTTTCACATTTTTGGGCCTAATTTCTGCTGCTACTACTACTACATGAGGAAAAGTACACAATAAGAGCAAACCAAGAAAGTAGATTTAAAAAACAACACACTTTTCTTCTTCTGTTTAATGGCTTCCGAGTGAGCATTATTTAAACGCAAGGAGCTGGACACCTCAAACTGAAAAAGCTTTAGAAACATATGGAAATACTTTGTGCGTGATGATGTCAAAAAAAGAAGAGGGAGGGAGAAGCTTGCAGTATAATAAGAATACCCCACACAGAATGTCAAGTCAAATAAGGAAGGGCTGAGTTACGTAACACAGAGACTGAAGGAGACAGAAGGAGTTAAGCAGAGCGACAAATGACAGCAGAATATGCTATGCTTGCAAGGCAGTCCCACTTGGCCACACAACACTCTGAGTGACCTACCACACAGGGTTGCTGTGAGCAATCAGAACCATATATACCACTTTGAGCTCATGTTAGAAAAACGTGGGTGGGTGGCATTCATATCCCTTTTTTGTGTTACTGTGCATTCCTTGCTTGCAGGTTCTTAGCAGTGAAAGAAAGGCGTTCTGTACATGCTCAAAGGCACTTTGATTATCCATATGTGAATGTATTTTCAAAGACAAACTCTGTTCCATTTTACATCAACCCTTTTAGGTTCTGCTTATTTTCAATGGGCGTTTAAGCACATAGTTAACTTCACTCATGTAAAAGCCAACAGAAATCCAGAAACACCAAACTTTGTAATGTGCCCAATGTTAGCACCTAGGCCTATACTAGCTTTAAAAAAAAATCATGTAGATGTTAGCCACTGTAATAAAACAAAAAATTAACCCAAGCTGCACTGACCCAATGCGAGGCTTAATCATTTACACTGAAATAGCACACACTGGTCGTTAACAGAAATCATTTTCTTAAATCTACAAAAATGCTACTTTGTTTGGAAAACAAAATTGAATCAAACTCGCTTCCAGGAGGGAAGCATAGAGAGGAATGCTGTTCTTTAACATAGTTATATAGCAGCTTTGAAAAGAAGGAACACCAGTTAGCACTTTGAAGCAAGAGACTTATTCCTTGTTGAAAGGATTTCATTGTTCACCCTTGTCAAAATGTGCACTGGTTAACGTCCCTGTTAACACCAGCCAGCTTGCCACATTGCTCTCCTTTCGGGACAAAACCCTCCTCTGTCTCTCCACACATGGGCTCTGAGGAGGAGAAACAGCATCATCAAACAGCTGCTCCGCAGTTGCCGGTGAGCAGAGCAAAGGCACAGTGGCAACTCTCAAGAGCCGCTGTGATGTCCAAAGAAGAAGCCAAAGTTAAAAAGCTTCCCCTGCCCGTGTGTGTGTGTGGCTGGACCAACAACTTATAGCTATTACCACCCTTTTGCCTGAAAAAATAAAAAGTACTAGCACCATTACTAAACATTTAGGCCTGTATCCAATATTACATTACATCAGCACAAAGATTTCTGCTTGGAAAACGCAACTTCCCCTCCAATAGCCTCCTCCCATGCACCCCCTTAAATCTGTTCTGGGGTTCCCACAACACTAGGAGCAAAATTGGAGACGGAACATAGGAGGAGAGGGGAAGTTCTTGCGCTAATGGAACGAGTGTTTCAGACGGGACTGACAATCCTCAGCCTAATTTCATACAGGAGGTAGGAAATCAGAGAAAGGCCAGAGAAAGGGTGGGGGTGGAGGCAGATCAAAACAGATGGTGTGGTGAAGGGGACAAGCCCCCTGCAAGCAAGCAGTTCAGACCTCCTTGGCTGAGCACCTCTGCAGACGTCCTTCCCGGCCCTAACTAGAGACGCTAGGGATCAAACCTGGTTCTCAGCCTAAACTAGGGCTGGGCAAGGTATCAATACATCACCCATTATCGGTGTGAAGTCCACACTGCGGTAACTGTTTCCCAATACAGTGATACCTCGGGTTAAGTACTTAATTCGTTCTGGAGGTCCGTTCTTAACCTGAAACTGTTCTTAACCTGAAGCAGAGTTAGCGGAGTCTGTAACCTGAAGCGTATGTAACCCGAGGTACCACTGTATCCGACATGGCAATATATCGCAAATCACGCTGTGTATGTGTGCTATGTAAAAAATCATGATGTGGGGGGAAATCACGAAGCCAGTCATCGCCTCTCTCGTGATTCCTGCCACCCGTTGCTCTGTTGTGACATGTTAAAGGTAAGTAAAAACGTACAGGCTTTAGAACTCTAAGTAGTAGCAGTTGCCAAGACGTTATCCTGTTTGTCTCTACAGTAGTACCTCGGTTTACGAACTTAAGCCATTCCGGAAGTCCGTTCTTAAACCAAAACCTTTCTTAAACTGAGGCGCACTTTCTCTAATGAGGCCTCCCGCCGGGGCCCTTCCGCCATTTGGATTCCGTTCTTACACCGGGGTAAAGTTCTCAAACCAAGACACTATGTCTGGTTTTGTGGAGATTTTAAAACCAAATCATTCTTAAACCGGACTGTTCTTAAACCGAGGTACCACTGTACATAGTTCCATCCTTATTTCAGACATTTTGATCTATTGGTATATAGCGCTGTTTAGCTGGGGTTATATCACGATGTTGAAAACCAGCCTTAGCTGAAACCATGCGAGAGAACTGTGGTAAATTGAGTAGTGGGGCAGTGATGCAGAGCAGAGAACCTTTGGAGAAAAAGGCAGGATAAGAAGGCAACACAACTTTAAAGTGTATCAGCCCTGCAGCTTTCAGAAAACAAGTGTTTTGAGTCTCTGAAGCCGATGAGCAATTTAAGAGAAGATTTATAGCCTTGGCAGGAATAGAAAGCGGCACACAAGGAAAAAGGCTCCGAGAGAAGAAGGCCGAGGCGGCTTCTTGTTTGCCCTATTGGCTGTGTGGCATTTCCCTGCTCTGCTAATTATATCGGTCATTCCTATGTAAACGCACCGAAATAGCTGGAGCCTCTCTGGTGGGGCAGGCTGCAGAGAAAACTGTTGCCTTTAAATAGCCCTAGCAGGAGGGGAGCGAGGATGAAAAGGATAGTGTTGTGCCTCCAACACCAGCCAGAGATAATAATGGTCCCTCACAGGAGACACCCCTGAGATGGCCTTGCTCTGTCTAGCTAATGCAGCTAATTAGGGTGTAACTTCAGGACAGTTCACTAGGAGGAGAGGCTCAATGGGAAGAGTTAATTCCATGGCAAGAGGCCTCGCTGCTCCAGCCAGTTGTCTAACATAACAAAAGGTCCCATTATTCCCACTCCCCCAGGAGACTTGTCCTTACCATAATTATCTGGCAAAGATGCATAATGTAAAGGCTTTACATCATCAAAAGAGACTGCCCTAAAAGGGGGGGGGGGAGGCGGGGAAGAGTCTCTCTTACCTAATAAATGGATTAAGGATGTGTTTTTCCTTCGGTGGGTAAACAAAGGAGGGGCTTAGTCCTCCAGACTTTTGTATTTCAGAAGATAATAGGGCTCACTCACCAAGGCGATACCAAAATCCAAGGTAATACCAGGCATTTTTTGTTCTTGTTTTTATTTTGCCCTGGGATGAATGTTGCTCATTTGGTAATACCAGAACGGGGCGGGGGGGGCAGGCCTGTCACTAGTTCATGCCCACTCATTGTACCAATCCAAGCCAGGTCACCCAAATCTTACACAGAAAAAAAGTTAATGAGAAGCAAGGAGCATTCTATGGTGATGAAGCTTTTTCTTGTTTGTTTTGTTTTTAAAAAAGGTTCTTAAATTGTACTGTTTACTGAGGCAGTGTAAAAAATCCTGTTTGTTTATATACCGCTTTATCTTTAAAATATATCACAGCAGTTCACAACAATATAAAACCAAGTATTAAATTTATAACAAGTTGAAAACAAGTTAAAAGCAAAAGAATTAAAAGCTTCAGTAGACCATTGTGGTGGATGCACCCTTAATGGCCTGCATAGACCTGGCAGAATAGAAAAGTTTAATAGCTGACACAGAAGGCACCCCCATAATCTCTAGTGGCAGGGTATTCCACTGGACCGGGCCAATGACATGAAAGGCTCGGTTTGTCATTGTCATCAAATGAGCCTCGCCAACTTGGGGAACAATCAGAGATGTTCCTGAAGATGATCTCAGTGATCAAGCTGGGATGAAATGGTTCAGGTGGTCCCTGAGATAGCCTGAACCTAAGTTGTTCAGGGAGTTGCAAGTCAATGCAAGAACCTTGAACCTGGCTTCGCAGTAGGTGGGCAACCAGTGCAGTTGTTTTAACCATGGTGTTACACTTTCTCGAGAAGAACCTCTCATCAGCAATCTGGCCACAGCGTTCTGCAACAGATGGAGCTTCCAAACCAGACCCAAGGGCAGCCCCACACAGAGAGCACTACAGTAATGTAGCCTCGAGGTTACCAGTGTGTGGATTACAGCGGTCAAACTATCCCTGTTGAGGAATAGCCGCAGTTGGCGAACCAACTGGTAAAAAGCACTCCTGGCCACAGATGACACGAGAGCCTCTAGTCACAAGGATGCACCCAGGAAAAACCCCAAGCTATGCACTTGCTCCTTCAGAGGGTAATGCTGCCAGAACAGGTAACTTGCCAGTTTCCTGAACAAGGGAGCCACCCGACCAAAGAGCCTGCGTCTTCCCAGGATTCAAACACAGTTTATTGGCCCTCATCCAATCCACTAACATTGAATCCAGACCATAGGCGCCGACTCCATGGGGCTTGAGGGGGCTCGAGCCCCCTCAAAAAATTTTTTTGGGGGGCTCAGCCCCCCCAATAATCTCGGGCGCCCTTCCAGCAGAGCGCCGGGGGCGGGGGCTCCTGCCTCGCTGCTTCGCAGCACCACCGCCACTGCCAAGGCACTGCCGGGGGGGATTTCCTTCCTCCTGGCGGTTTCAGCCCCCGCGAGAACAGGGGAATCCCGACTGGCCACACCTCCCAGCCAGCCAATCGGCTGGCTGGGGGGGCGTGGCTTGCCCTATTTAGGGCCGGAGCCACTTTATTTGCATATTCATGAGCTTATTTATTATTCATGAGCTCCCCCCCCCCAAATATTTTTTATAAGTCCGCGTCCCTGATCCAGACACAGGTCCAAAGCTTTCACAGCCTCTTCTGACGTTACAGAGAAATAGAGCTGCGTGTCATTGGCATACAGGTGACACCTCACTCCAAAATGTCTAATGACCGTTCCCAATGGCTTCACATAGATATTAAGCAGCACTGGGGAAAGAACCTCACAGCACAAATGCCAGGGGGCTAAGAAACACTCACCCAGTTAATAAACTAATAAAATTAAACTGGATTTTTGTTTTAAGCAAAACCCAACATGTGCTACCTTTCCTAGTAAAAGTCCTGCGCACTTGCTCTAGCTCCCAAATCCTGGATTTTAACATGTTCAACATGAATAGTTCCCTGATAAAAGGAGTATCCTAGGAACTCAACGACATCCATCAATGCATGCTGAGCTTCTCCATGAGAAAGGTGAACCTTGTTCAGTTTGCCAAGGATTCCCCTTCAACACTCACCACATGGAGGCATTATATGCTCATACATTAAAATGCATGCAGGGCCTCTTCCCACTGCTGCCAAATGTGCAACCATCAGGCACACTGATGGGGGAGATTAGCTATGCAGTCTCTTCACATGTGCTTTTAACACACGGAGTTCATCTGGACTCTGGTATCTCATCTGCAAGAAGCAGATTACATAGAACGTGGGAAGTTGTCTTGTACTGAATCAGGCCATTTCGTCGGTCTAAGCTCAGTACTGTCTACCCAGACTACGAGCAGCAGCAGCAGCAGCTCTCCGTGGTTACATGATGAGGGTGTCCTTCAGCCCTGCCGGGAACTGAACTTGGGACCTTTGGCATTCAACGCAGATGGCTCAACTACGAAACCATAGCCTTTCCCCTACAATGGTTCATCACGACTTGCCAACACAAAAATCCTATCAGCACCATGCCAACCCCCAAAGCTTTTGCCACTTGGTCAAAAACTTACAACAACTGGAAGAACATTTAAATTGTTTTAACAAAAACGTAATCTCAAGTCAGATTCAAATGATTCAAATAACCTCATTTACTCAGTCCCACTGAATTCAGGAGGGCTTAAAATGTGTTGGAACATACATTTGCATCAAACAACCATCTTCCACAACAAGCCACATCTCCCGTGCTCTTTTGTTACCTCAGTGAGGTGTCTGGATGCGCCTCCATGTGGCTTTCCAGCCCATACTTGCACGAAAATTCCTTGAAACACACTGGACAACGATAAACTTCATCCTCGGCCTTCTTCTCAGCTTCACCACTTTGCAGTTCCTCCACGGCCTGTTTGGTAGAGAAGGGAGAATTCTCTCAAACAAAAACCTGACTGAGCGCACAAATTCACATGGAGTGTGATTCCAGCCTCTTTGCGTTGCTTTGAACCTTCCCATTGTTTTGCCCAAGACTAAATACTCCCCACCACACAGAATATGAACACATAAGGGGAGGAGGGTGCCTTGTTATGTTTCTACATCAAAGAAAACAGCTTTACGAGAAGGGGGTCATTGCCAGCCATGAAATTTGAGGGATTCTGAGAAAAACAATAATATTTTTAATCAACAGAGTCTTATAAGAACAGCAGACATAAAAAGGCTGTATTCAATGAGGTTTGCCTCGCTCAAGCTGTTTTCGTGACATCCTCTTTTCAGGTCAGCCACTGCAGATATGGAGATGATCATTTGGACCTTTGGACTTCCTTTGTGTCTGTCTGCACAGTAGAAGCCATCTGTCAGGTTCATTCACACTTGCCCAACGTTGTACTGCATTAAAACGGCACCAGGCTGAAGCAGCGCAGAAGGCTGTGCTCATAAACTTGCCTGAATGTGCCCTGGTTAAAAGCCACGACAGGACACAGGCACGCAACCAAGTCCCGCCCGCAAAACCTTGGGAAACATCCAATCTTGGGTGCGTTGGCCCTGATCGTCCTGCACTGAGCAAGGGAGGTCCATAGGGGAGGTTCATGGAGGGAGGGGGCAGGCTCTGACTTGCATTTGCTTGAACACGAATCAAACTCTCCACTCGGTTGTAGTCCCTGACAAAGCAATGCCCCCAGCTGCATGGAGGGGTCAACTCCCATTCAGGCAAACGCAAATGAAAGCCCTCACCAGACCTTCCTTGCTCAGCAAAAGAAAGACCCTGCTCAGGGACTGAGTGGGCAGGTCTGATGCATATAGGGAAGTAGGGCGTGCATGACTTTCAAACCACCATCAAAAGCATCCTACTTCCTTATGGGTGACATCATAGCGCATGTCACTTCATAAAAATGAATGTGTACAACACACACACATACAACCCTACATTTTTTAAACTTTTTGGCAACCACAAGCCTGTTATAATGTCCCCACCTCCTCTCTTCCATTGCCATGGGATGAGGAGAATTTTTAATCTCTAATTTTAAGCTGATCATCTTCTTCAAAAAAAAAAAAAAACCCCCACCCCACGCATAAATCAAGGATGGGGGTCCCCCATATTTTTGTCCGAATACAACTCCCATCATCCTTGACCACTGGCCACACTGGCTGGGGCTGATGGGAATTGGAGTCCAAAAACATCTAGGAGGCTGCAGGTTCCCCCATCCCTGGAATAAATGGAAAGATATAAAGGGAAAGGATGAGGGAGGAGAATGTAACTTTGGGCAGAGCCACACCCTACTTTTAAAGCACATCCCATAAACATTTAAAGCACATGTCTCCCAAAGAATCCTGAGAACTGTAGCTAGTTGAGGAGAAAATTACATCTCTCAGGATTCCTTGGGTGAAGTCACGTGCTGCAAATGTGTGTTGGGTGCGCTTTCAACGTATGGTGAAATTTTGCAGAAAACATTCTAGAAAAACCTTTTTGGCTGGAATTCGCTCCTCTTTGTCTGCCTCGGTTTCTAGGCTGTGTTTTCGTTTTGTGGACAACCGCCTGCGTTTCAGTGGGGAGGCAGGCGCTGTACTTGTAGTAGTGCCATTTGGATCCTTCTCGTGGATTTTCATATGTCTAAAATCAGGTGGGAAAGGGAAGAGAAGAGAATATATATAAAAAATGAGCCAGCTGTTCCCCTATGGATTCTGAACCAAAAGGAAGACGATGATGACGATAATTAAATTATATTAATTCATGTGACTTATCTACAATGTGCCTGGTTATCTACAATTGTATCTGGTTATGTCGGAGGTAAGCTGATTGTTTATATTAAAGCTTAATTGTCAACAATGAAACATCCCTTGTTGATGATCTACAGCAACAAGAGAAGACACCTCAATTTCCATGTTATATTATGATATTACCAGTATCATGGTCAGACCAGGAAGTAGACTTAGGAAGTCCCCTTGGGCAGTGGAATCTCACGGGGCGGGACCCCTGCTGACGCCCCACCCACCACTGGAGAAGCAGTAGTGGATTCTGGCAAGATCTCGCAAGAGTTCAACGAGATTTCATCAGAAGCTGTTGCCACGCAACCCCAGTAAGCAAGGCTTCAGTGGGGGCAGCAAAATGGGATGGGCTGCCCCAGACCAGTATCATAACCTGAAGGATAAATTGGAATTTTGTGTGTAATAACTGGTGAAATTGTATTTTCTAGAATGATCCTGCTATTCAGTACAGTAAATTGGTTTATTCTTTTTACAAGTTCAACAGCTCCCCCCCCCCCTCTCAAATAAGGGTAGGGCAGAGATTAATGGAGTTAGCAATACTAGAGATTTTGCGGCACAAAATACAATGAGAACAGTTCTTTCCACGCTGGCCCTTTGCAGTGCTTTTACAGTGTAATCTTAATTAGCAAGATTAGATGCCTTTCACTTTTCCCAGACTTGCCTTCAACAGATATTTGACAGAGAGCATGCAAAAAAACCCTCTCAGCCACACATTTTAGCTCATCTCAAAAATGATATACAATAATGACATGGTCATGAAGTTTAATCCCTAAAAGGCACCCTACACATATCTTACTAGTGCATCTTTTAAAAAATATCATTGTAGTTATTTCCTATTTGCAGAAGTAAACTTGAGTGAAAATAATCAGTTTTCCCTGTATTGCAAAATTCAATATGAAGTTTTAAGAATACAGAATTAAAAACACAACTAGGATACAATCCTATGCTCCATTAACAGGGAACTTTTGAGTTACACACTACTTTTCTCACCATCAGTTGCCAGATAAAATAGTCTCCAGACCCCACCAGATGATCAGCCACAGGGCAATTCATTACAGCTTTTGAAGCAGAGAATTAATGACACAGAAATCAAAACACACGCATTCTCCAAATAATGAGAGGTGCAATACTATGGAGAATGGGAAATTTGTATTAAGCAAGTACAGAAAAGCAAGGACTCTTAATGTGTGAGTTTTGGGTTTTTTTTAAAGAAACATGGCAGCATCATGGTTTCTGTTTATTTCCTACGAGGAAGCTCTTCAGGTTTCTGATGAAATTCCAGTCAAGTACAAATGCCTATATTTTTCCTGCCTATGATGTATATCATACCTTATATATCATCTCATAACATATATATGCTACAGCTAGTGAGTTTCTCCTAAGCCAGTTTCACTCCATTTGTCTCACAGGCATGATATATAAAAAAAGAAAGATAGCAGTCATTCTCATGATTCTTCCTTGTAGCAAGGAGGAATTTTTCAGCCTCTTTAGGGCATTTTAACCACACCCTAAATCTAAAAGGACATCAGCACAATCATCTCCCTCCAAGGTCCCCCGGGGTGAGAGGAGGACGAATGATCACACAATGGGAAAACATTAATATAGATATCCAGTTGCACTAAAGAGTCCACAAACATCAGAAGAAGAAGACACAGTTCCAGAAAGCTCCATCTTTTAATTGGACTTTTAACTAAAGATAAGGAGGAAGGAAAACAACTGATCTTCAGGACAGACCCCATTTGTCCAAACAACTCACATTCAATCACAGCTCTGATGTCACTCATTGTCTAAAAAGACTGAGTGGTGGGAGCAGTCAAGTTAGCTCATCTTAATGAAGTTACTTAACATTTGGATACTTAACATTTTGCTTCCTAACTTTTTTTGTAGGGGGGTTAGAGACTTGCCTTCCTTTTAAAGAAAGGAAAGCTCAGAGTCTGGTTCCCCTGCTGGCTTTGGGCCTGATAACCAGTTAACCTTGCACCTTTGTTGTCATTTTTTACTACGTAAAGATCCAGATTTGGAGAATCAATTCACAATTAGTACATATGAAATAAAACCGCAGGCAGAAGGCTTTACTAAGTGCACAAGATAAATGCTTGAATGAGCATCAATGTGCTCCATTTTGAATAATCACTCAATAGGGCTAAGTTAAGTTTCACAAGGAAGTACACGAAATTACAAAGAGAATGAGGAAAACAAATCACTTGATTATGTTTCTCTCAAATGCGCTTCTGGGTAACTGCTGCTCTGGTTCCACCTTAACAAGCAGCTAGATTCAACTCCCACCCACTCCAACTTGCCCAACTGGTTCTGCTTTGGCATGCAAGAATGAGCAAATATCAGAATGTACCTTTCTTGTCAGCTCTCTTTTAAACAAGACCAAGAAACTGTCACCAATTTTATTCTGTTGTGTGTGTGTGTGTGTGTGTGTGTGTGTGTGTGTGTGTGTGTTGTTTAAAAGGGGAGTTAAGACAAAGAAAATGAAATTCAGCATGGGAGTTTGACGGCGAACTGCCTGTCACATCACCTCCCATTTTCTCATTTTGCACGCAACTTGCCTGCAGACTCGAATGATCAAGAGCGTAATCTGAACATAAGAAGTTGGCTGTCAATGCTCATAACAACAAGCAAGGCAGAATAAAATGACATTGGGAGCATTCTATGTTCCTGGACAATTGTAACGTAAAGACTCGATGATAAACCATATGGGAAAGGGAAAGAAAGTCAGCAGAGGGGGACAGAACTCACCACTTACAGAAATGGCGGCTATGCTAACACTTAAGTGCACACTTAAAAAATTAAGGTATGTGTGCTTGCAAACATCTCGCTTTCTCTTTCTTATACTCAATACTAAATGGGCTAGGATTGGCTATTGCTCCATTCCATTCAAAGCATGTTTGTTAACTGTTCTCAAAGAATAACTTAGGAAGCTCAGCATTAAGCTGTACTTCTCTTGCAGAGAGAGAAAGATCAGCAGCTACACTGCTGAGAACTAAACTGAAAACATTTCCATCAGTCTGCCATGGAGTTGTGTGTCTTCGCTGTCAACATGCCTCTGAATGCAAGTTGCTGGGAATCACAAGTGCAGAGAAAATTGTTGTTGCAGGATCCCCATGGGCATCTAGTTGGCCACTGTGAAAATGAAATGTTTGACTACGTGGGTGTTTGGGCCTGAGCCAGCAGGGCTTTTCTAACGGTCGCTCTGAAATCCCATGTTTAAATTATCTGATGCAAAGCAATTCAGGGCACACCTGCAAACACTCCCAAAAGAACACAGAATTATTATTTTTCCATTATACATGCCACTGTTCAACAAGTTGCCCCATTGCTTTTAGCCCTTTCTTGGTGCTGTGTAAGTAAAGGTAAAGGGACCCCTGACCATTAGGTCCAGTCGTGACCGACTCTGGGGTTGCGGCTCTCATCTCGCTTTATTGGCCGAGGGAGCCGGCGTGCAGCTTCTGGGTCATGTGGCTAGCATGACTAAGCCGCTTCTGGCAAACCAGAGCAGTGCATGGAAACACCATTTACCTTCCCGCCGGAGCGGTACCTATTTATCTACTTGCACTTTGTGCTTTTGAACTGCTAGGTGGGCAGGAGCAGGGACCGAGCAACGGGAGCTCACCCCATCGCAGGGATTCAAACTACCGACCTGATCGGCAAGCCCTAGGCTCTGTGGTTTAACTCACAGCGCCACCTGTGTCCCTTGTGGTGCTGTGTAGGTCACAACTATAAGCACCCTAGGAATAAATTGTGACTTCTTCCTAGGATTTTCCCCTTTGTGGCAATAAGTGAGGATATGCAGACTCTACCAGGTCTTCTGTATTTGAGTGGAATAATGCAACAGCCAGGTGGTCTGTGCTGGCGAGACTAATTGCCTGCATTGCACCCGACCCCCAAAGCAAATAATCCTGTGAACATGTCCTTAGACTGCATCCAATCTGTTCCAAGACCTTAGGTTCTAGGGATACATTCTGCACATAATACAAACTACTATACAGTAATTCTGTTAGGAGAACCCACGCCTAGGCTCAGGGCAAGATCAAAGCCGGAGAGCAGAATTCCCAAAACATCTGAAGACTCATGGATGGGGACTCTCTCACACACCTCCACACCCAGTGCATGAACTTGGGTTTGAAAAGATTAAGGGGTGACGTGTAAGTCACAGAAAGAAAATTAACAAGCCTTGCTATTTGAGCAATGTGCTTGGGGGGAAAGGAGTCATGAAGGAGGCACCAAGCAACAGGAAAGGGACGGCAAAACCTCAAAACGCTACTGACAAATACTTTTTGCAGATGCGTTGCCTTGACAAAAGAACACTTTTCTTCTGCCTCCGAGAAAGCAAGCCATAAACTGCAACTTGTTGGCATAGCTGTCAATGTGTCCCTTTTTTAAAGGGAAATTCCCTTATTCCAAATAGGATTCCTCGTAAGAAAAGGGAAAAGTTGCTTGTTGGGCATTTTACTTTTTAAAAAAAATATTAGGGCTATTATTACAGATCAATTTGCCAGCATGATTTTGAGACGCTGCCTCTCTCTTTTGCCTCCTTTGCTTTTTGGTGCTATCCTTCTGACAAAGCAGCTCCAAGTTTGAAAACAGCTAACTTTACACAGAAAGCAGCAAAACATGCCCCCCCCCAATATAGAACTTCTTAAAAATGTACATGCCACACAACAAAGTTTAGAGGTACAGTCACATTGCATATTTCCGTTGCACATAATTAACAAAAATGGAGAGCAATTGTGTGCATGTCATGGATATGAAGGAATGGCCGATTAACAATTTATAGATAAGAATATATTGTTCATTGCAAATGTGATGGAAGAAGAGGAGGAGCCACAAGCGAAAGTGAACTTTTAAAAAGTGACCTTTTTTTGCAAGACTACGGGCAACGAAAGGATCTTGGAATTTGGAACAGATTGACACTGGTCCTGTCTTGGGAGTGGGCATTTTTTTACTAGTGTGCTGAGTTTTCATCAAGAATCACTACCAGGCCTCCAGGCTTATCTCCACAACCTTGATCGTTGTAAACTGACATTCTTAGGATTCTCATGCGAAGTGCCTGAGAGCAGCACAAACTTGCTTTGTGGCAGCTCATGTGCTCTGTTTGGTTTAAATGCACTAATTTGGACACCAAAAGCATATTTATTTCTGCTGCCTCTGAAATTACTTTAGGAGACTCAAAGCATAACATATGCAGATATTCAAAAATACAGGTATGAATAGAATGGTTTGGAAAACAAAGCTTCTGCAGATTACGTTGTTATGGTGCAAGCAGAGGTGACCAAAGATCAATCCACACAAGGAAAGAAATCACATTATAGTACCCATCTCACTAGTGTGAAGAGTTTTAAAAGTGAGCACAGGTTGTTGTTGTCGTCGTCCCCCACACACACCCTTCAAAATCTAATATAACCCAGAAGAATACTGGCAGAAGTTATCTTATCTCAGGTTGAACTAATTGCCTATCTAGTTTGGCATTTTGCATTCTGACTGGCAGCAGGTCTCCGGCGTCTCAGCCAGCAGTCTTTCCCATCACCTTGCCACCACTTGGTTCTTCTGAACAGGAGCCGAGCCTGGGATTGGAGTTGGGAACTGCAGGATGCAAACATGTCCCCTGCTACTGAGCTATGCAGTCTTACACCATGCAATCTGAGGAAATCTATAAGCCTGATTTCTCAACATGCAAAGGTCAGTCCACAGGCCACATTCTAGTGAGCAAGTGTGGATGAGCCACAAAACCCTCCTCCACATCATGTGACAGAACCTGCAGTCAATCGCCCCCTTCTCTTGCAACTCTAATACAGTGGTACCTTGGGTTAAGAATTTAATTCGTTCTGGAGATCTGTTCTTAACCTGAAACTGTTCTTAACCTGAAGCACCACTTTAACTAATGGGGCCTCCTGCTGCCACTGTGCCGCCGCTGCACAATTTCTGTTATCATCCTGAAGCAAAGTTCTTAACCTGAGGTAATATTTCTGGGTTAGCAGAGTCTGTAACCTGAAGCGTATGTAACCCAAGGTACCACTGTATGCTGGAACAGACTTGTGCCAGGCTCTAGGGATGAGGGCTGCTTCCAAAGCCATCAATATGCAATGCTGGGGGTAATTTCTTCTGCACTATTACTCCCCCCCCCCCCCGAATTCATGGCTCAACACTTCTGCACAGAAGAACCAATGACTGCTGCTACACCAGCCTAATGGCTAAGGCAGTGGTGGGGAACCTGTGACCCTCCAGATATAGAACTACAGCTCCCAAATTCTAACCACAGGTCATGCTGGCTGAGGCTGATAGGCGCTGGAGTCAGCCGTCATCTGTAGAGAACACCATGCAGCTAGGACACCGGCCATTTATTTAATAAGCTGTGTTGGTAAACAGGTACTTAAAGGGAAGTTAAAACGCAAGGTGCAGTGTGATGAAAGAGTCCAGTCCAAAATAAGTAGGGCAGCTTGTTAAAGGACATTCTGTTCAAGCTCTGTCCTGCAGAATTGGCACAAAAGGGAAATTTAGACCCAAGGGTGACAACAAACGGGCAGAAGCTATGAGCAATTCGAGAGAAGCTCACGGGAGGAATCCATGTTCTCCGGTGCAAGCCCCACTGAAATCACACTCCCGTTTCATTACGAAGAGGTTTGGGCAGGAAAACTCCCGTGTCCCCTTTGCCGCTTTATCTTTAAGGCTGACAACAGAAACTAGACCATCCAGGTGAGAAAACAAACAGGCACTTCAGGAAGATGCTATCAGCGAGATCGTGTCTAAACCAGTTTGCCTTTTATGAGGATTAGGCATAGGAAGGAAAAGTTCAGAAGATGTACCATGTACAAAAGACTGGAACTTTGTCTGTCTATCTTTTTGTGTAAAAAGAAAAGAAAAGAAAGAAAGACCCCTGCCTCTTAAATGTGATCGTTTGAGTTTGCAGGTTCAGAGAAGCATCAGAATTGAAAGCCACCTAATCCAAGCCCTTGAATGATGCAATCTAGAGCTAGAGCATCTCCAATGGAGCCTCTCGCTAAAGACCTCTAGTGAGGAACAGACCAAGGTAATTGGTACCATTGGACTATAAGAGTATGGGAAATCCAATCCCACCCCCCTACTTAGCTCATCTTTTTAATACTCTTATTTTAGAGAATTAGATTTTTAAAAAGCAAAAAGTCTACAACGCTGGAGGAAAAGGGGGATCTACCTTAACCACTTAAGCATGATGAAGGTGGGGGTGATGGAATGATAGATGTGGTTTTGTCCAAGGTACACATGTTTCACCCTGGCGGAGAGCTACCAACCCCAGAAGGCCCTCACTTTGCAAACCTGCCTTGTTAATAGAAGTTAATGCATCATTAATCGATGTCAATGCCTTCTCTCCTGCGGCCTGTTACCTTGCAAGCAAAGTCTCCAAGAAGATGGAATTAATAGCCAAGCTGTTGTGCTTGAAACACACATTGTATTTTGGGACAATGCCGCGAGATGCAACTAGGATAGGGCAACAGGGAACAACTGCATGGAAAGTAAGTTGGGGAAGTTATGGTTGAAGGAACTGCAATTTGGAATGGGTTTTTCTTTTCTTGGAAAAGAAATCTAGGCATGTTATTAACATGCGTGGCACAAGGCATGCCCTTGCAGATATGACTCAAGCGCAGCAACTTGAAACATTTCAGCCCAAAGAGCCCCACCTTTGCTTGATTCAGGATAAGCTCACTGTTTTCTCAAGGGAATGGGATGTCTTCTGGCACCGGTTTTTGACTCAAGAAGGAAACTGCAAACCTGCACGTATTAAGTTCGTATTTACTTTTATCAATGGAGCAAGTGAGCACCTCCAGCGCTGCCCTCTGGACCTGACCAGAATTCCACAGGCGTCTCAAGTTTTAAATGGGCAAGGAATTGGGGGGGGATTTCAATAGCTTATTTGGAACTTTCACACTAAGCCTCAGCAAATCTGTTGTTGTTTTTTTAAAAAAAGAATAGCACAAGGATTGCACAAGGTAAGGCATTTAGGGAAGCAGTTAAGTCATCTCCTCCTCTCTGGGCCTCTTCTCTTTCTCATATATAGTCTCTAGGGAGTTGGCAACATGTGTCTTGGGAAAGCTGCATGGGAGATGAGCTACGTTCTTCTTGTTTCTCTGATCAGGAGTGAGCATGTGTCAGATAACTGAAGCTGCAGGATTCTGCCCATGTGATCGAGGAAGCAGCAGCATAGGGTGTTGGGATAAAAAGTGCTTGGTTTGTGCAAAGAGCTAGGTGCATTGGAGCAAGGCAGTGACCATTTTACCAAGATCCTACCTAAGGCACACATCTCAGCAAATCTGAATGGGCAGCTCTGCAGAGCAGAAAGATATGGCAAGTGGTGTCAACATAAATTCTATGCTCATTGTCTCCCGAGGAGCACAGCTCGCCAAAGTGGTTCTGCAAACACATCATTGCTGCCTCTCTCTTATATTGGGCTTCTCCTTAACATTAAACTGAAAGATAGGAAAGAGCTATGAAGATGCATGGTCAACCTGACAGAATTTTGCAGGGTCAGTGTATGGAAAAGTATTAAGGAGAGCGATGGAATACCAACACAGTGGTTTGCTCCTTGAACGACTATACAGCACAGCAACATCCACTATCTATGTGGCTTTAGGAAAGATTAAACCAGCTTTCCCTTGCCAGGCTCTCTTGATGTTGAACTGTAGCTCCCCTTAGCCCTAGCCAGCATGGTCCATGGTCAAGGATGGTAGGAATTGTATTCCTGGAAGCACCTGGATGAAGGAGGCCGGACGAGACAAATTCATGGAGTCGGAAAAGCAAAAGTCATTAGCCAAGGACAGCTAACGAGAACCTCCAAGTGCAAGAGAAGCACATCTCTGAATGTTAAGCAGGGACACACTGCTATCTTAGCACCTTGCCAGAAGGTTTCCTGAAGGCATCTGACTGGACGTTCTTAAGAAACCGAGATGCCAGGAGGCTATATGGTGAGTAGACATATCTGAGAGCTTGCTAGAAGAACGCATTTGATTATGTCAAATTCTGTGCACTTCCTTCATAAAGAAAAGTACTACTAGAGTTGGTGGGAAGACATCTCAGTCCCAGGGGCCTCCAGCCTTCTACGCCTGGCCCTCAAGTGTTCCTCTGAAGGCCACGCACCCTCCTCAGGGCTGACCCCGCTCCTCAAACTGTGCTTCTGATCAACTCTGCCCCACACTCTCCTCCTTGAGTGACATTGCCTGGCTTAAATGTGTCACCTGAACTGTAATACGGCCTCTTCCTTGCCTGGATAGAAGATGAAAAGGGTTGTGTGAGGGGTGGGGAGGATAAAGGGCTTGCCCACTGTACAAAAGAATCGCATTCATTGCTTTGCAATGTTGCATTTGGCTGTGCAAACTAGCAGCTCATGGCACCTAAAAGGCTCCCGATGAAAGTACATGGCCATCAGCCTGAAAAAGGTCATCTGCTGCTCACTTATCTGTCTCTCCCTCATTTTGGCATTGCACCTCTCTACCTGGCCCCCCAAAAAGCATCTAATTCAAAATAAAAAAGTAATTGAGAATTCTTGTGTGCAAATAAAGCATCTGCCTATGTTTCAAGCTGCATCTGCATGCATTTCATTTTGCATCACTGGGAATGCATCTCGGCTCTTTAGCATAGAGTATGATCATCCTGGGAAACAGAGCGTCCTATAAAACACTTGAGGGGGTGGGTGTCAGGGAAATCACCCTCCCCTCTGGGCTTGCCTCCCTATAAATTTGTGCTTTAAAGCTCACATCTGAAGATCTGCCTAGAGACACGAAGTTAATACAAACCGCTCTGTGATTAGCAATCGCTTTACAAAGATCCCTATCTCATTTCATACTGCTCGTTGCACAGAGTACCAAACCTTATGTGTATTACAGCTGTGATGCAAGAGGTGTTAACAACTTCTCTCTGCTCTAGTTCCCTATTGAAATCCCACTCACCTGCAAACCTTGCTATCAGCCATGGAGGGGCGGGGCGGGGGGGGTGGAACAGTGCCAGTTTTACCAATCCAAGTCACTCCTCCTCCTAGCAACTACATGAAAGCATCAGGAACAAAACCAACAATAGATTCTGAAGAGTCCAACATGGATCTTTCACATGATGCCAAGTTGGGCCTTGACAGGAAACATCCATTACCAGCTCTTAAAAAGGTAAAGGGACCCCCGACCATTAGGTCCAGTCGTGACCGACTCTGGGGTTGCAGCACTTATCTCGCTTTATTGGCCGAGGGAGCTGGTGTGCAGCTTCCAGGTCATGTGGCCAGCATGACTAAGCCGTTTCTGGCGAACCAGAGCAGCGCATGGAAACGCCGTTTACCTTCCCGCCAGAGCGTTACCTATTTGTCTACTTGCACTTTGACGTGCTTTCGAACTGCTAGGTTGGCAGGAGCAGGGACCAAGCAGCGGGAGCTCACCCCGTCGCGGGGATTTGAACCACTGACCTTCTGATTGGCAAGTCCTAGGCTCTGTGGTTTAACCCACAGCACCACCCATGTCCCTTACCAGCTCTTACACCCTTCACAATTCCTGTGGATTCTCTTTTGTGTAGGCTTATTAACTACATGTGCTTACTTGGAAGTGAAGCACCACCATAGTTCACTGGTATTTACTTCCACCCCCACTCCACAAGTATATGCATAGGACGGAAGTCTTATAAAACTGCCCATTTTAGAAATATTTGTCATTTAGCAGCAACACATTTCAGGAACTGAAGTATATACAATGCAACATACAAATCAAGCACAAATTAGGAACACCTTTAGAGGGGCAGTATTTTAGTGTAGTGGTACCTCAGAAGTCGAACAGAATCCGTTCCGGAAGTCCGTTTGACTTCCAAAACGTTCGGAAACCAAGGCGCGGCTTCCGATTATCTGCAGGAAGCTCCTGTAGCCAATTGGAAGCCGTGGAAGTTGCGTCGGACATTTGGGTTCCAAAGAACGTTCGCAAACCAGAACACTCACTTCTGGGTTTGCGGCATTCGGGACCCAAAACGTTCGACTCGCAAGGCGTTCGCGAACTAAGGTATGACTGTATTTTTAGCTGGGTCCTAAAAATGACAAGAACCTCGTTGAGTATTAGTAAATTATTGTTACAGTGGTACCTTGGGTTACATATGCTTCAGGTTACATACGCTTCAGGTTACAGACTGTGCTAACCCAGAAATAGTGCTTCAGGTTAAGAACTTTGCTTCAGGATGAGAACAGAAATCGTGCTACAGCGGCATGGCAGCAGCAGAGTCCCCATTAGCTAAAGTGGTGCTTCAGGTTAAGAACAGTTTCAGGTTAAAAACGGACCTCTGGAACAAATTTAGTACTTAACCCAAGGTACCACTGTACTAGGAAACTTGTTGGAGAAAAGCACCACGATCCATGGGCATCACAAACAGATGTATGCAGGGTTTTCAAATCTCCACCACCAAACACACTGTCCATTGCTGCATTGCAGGGGGTTGGACTAGATAGCCCTTCCAACTCTATGATTATACGACTATGATTCTAAGGGACAAATGCAAGGAGCTGCTGGAAGGAGGCTACAGATGCCGGAAGGAAGGGATTCTTTGGGTTGCAGCCCTCAGGTGGAACATGGCATTCAGTAAACGGTCACCAACACACGCTCTCACATTTATCAACCTTTTCCCACACTGCCACCTCATTGCCAGCTCTCACCTATGCATGTTTCCATTGGTGGTGAAGGACTGGTCACACACCGAACATTTGTAAGGCCTTTCGCCAGAATGGACCAACATGTGACGGTCGAGGGAGCTTGCAGAGCTCAGAGACTTTCCACAGATGCTGCAGGAATGGTCTGTCCCTCCAGTGTCCGTGTTATGCTAAAGAAAGCAACAGATTGTTGGTTTTGAGTTCTTCCTGTGCAGCTTCAAGGACATGTCAGTCAACTGCAACCATCATCATCATCATCATCATCTAAGAAGGTTTAATGCAATGCATTTAAAATTAGCATGGCATATCTGCAGCTAGCGAAAGCGACAGGAAGAGTAAGAGGCCAACCAAAACAAAAAGTCTATAAGGCTAGGAGAATCTTTAAAGAATATTTAGAAAACTATGGAATAAAAGGAAACATCTTGGCAGAATTAGACTATGAAAATAAGTTTGTAGGGAGATAAAAAGAAATTATATAAGGAATATGTAACTGTGCGGTATATAAAGTAATGGATAGACAAAGTACAGTGAGATTAAATGGAAGTCAGTTTTAAATTTATTTTCTATAAATTTTATAATTGTGTTCAATACCAGGAGTATATATGATGATAATTATATTAATCTTCTTATAGTGTGGTGGTTTGTTTGATTTTTCTGTTATTTGTTTGTTTGTTTGATTGATTGATTGATTGATTGATTGATTGTTTACTTGTATGTACGTCTGGTTTTTCATAAATGTATTTATTTTAAATTTATAATGATATATTTTTTTAAAAAATAGCACGGCATATCTGGGTAAGGGTGCAATTCCATACTCCCCGAAAAGTTGGCTATGGGGCTTTTTAGCACATGACCTAGGTGCATCTCTGCTGCTGGAGAAACAAGGTACATAGGCAAACAATGCTTATGTCACCTGAAGCCCCCCTAGACACTGGCAGAAATGGGGTGGGTCAGGGAGGTATAGGTATGCCGTATCCAAACTGTGAAAAGCACCATATTGGCTAAATTAGCTTGGGACCTGAAAGGATTATGCTGAAACTACAGACCATTTCTTCCATGGCAGAGTAGCTTTGTAAAACCTCTGATTATTTTACTTTACTACCAGAGGGGGAAGGGAACCTTAAGAAGAAGTGGCAAAAAAAATATATGGGAAGGGCAATAAATGCAAAAGTACAGTTGAGGGAGCGAGGGAAGAAAGCATAAGGAAACAAGCTGATAGCCTACTACAATGTCTGTGTATTTTATTGTACTGATAGCTGTTTGTCTCCAAGGAAGACACCTTCAATGGTTTTTTAAAAAGTTTTTTAAAAGTCACCGGCTTACCTGACGAATATGCATTGTCAACTGATGCTGAGAAGTGCAAATCTTTTCACAAAGAGGGCAGGTATAGGAAGACTTGTCATCTTTTGTTTCCTGCATACAAAATATTTTTTAATAAGAAATCAATCATAACACACGTTTTAAAAGTAATTAAAAATTTACAGACTTGAGGTTTTTATCCCTCGCCCATTCATGCAGAGAATGTACATGCAGCAGCAAAACATAAATTTACATAGGAAATTATTCTAAATGAGACCCTTTTTGGAAAAAGAAATTTGAAATCACAGTCTGTGTCAGTGAAATTGAGTATGGTGCAGGGTGCTGGCTAGAACCTAATCCTTCGTCAGGCATTAGGTCTACCCAGCCAAAAGTCTACCCAATCCAACCCAGTTGATGACCAGATGGCTTTTTGGGAAACCTAAAAGCTAAGACAAAGAGATAAATAATTACCTGACATTCAGAAGACATCTTAAGGCAGCCCTGTTCAGGGAAGTTTTTAATATATAACGCTGTACTGTTTTTAACACTGATTGGGAGCCGCCTAGAGTGGCTGGGGAAACTCAGCCAGATGGGCGGGGTATAAATAATAAATTATTATTATTAATTATTATAAGACATGACGGCAATGCACACCTCCAACAGTTGTTGTTTAGGGAGTAGCACTCAGGGGTATGATCCTTGAAATAGCCCACAGCCTTCATGGCTAGTAAACAGCCACCGATAAACTTTACCCTCCATGAATTTATTTAAAGTCCTTTCTAAGCCATCCAAACCGGTTGGCCATTATGGTTGCCCATTATTACCGTATCTTGAGGGAGAGAGTTCCATGCAATGTGCTGCTTGAAGTATGTGCTTCCTTTTGCCTATCCTATAATCTACAACCATAAGCTTCATTATAGAAGAAGAAGAAGAAGAAGAAGAAGAAGAAGAAGAAGAAGAAGAGGAGGAGGAGGAGGAAGAGTAGTAGTAGTAGTTTGGATTTGATATCCCACCTTTCACTCCCTTTAAGGAGTCTCAAAGCGGCTAACATTCTCCTTTGCCTTCCTCCCCCACAACAAACACTCTGTGAGGTGAGTGAGGCTGAGAGACTTCAGAGAAGTGTGACTAGCCCAAGGTCACCCAGCAGCTGCATGTGGAGGAGCGGAGACGCGAACCCGGTTACCCAGATTACGAGACTACCGCTCTTAACCACTACACCACACTGGCTCTCTATGCACTTTCACTACACATGCATAATGCCCTGTCTTGGAACTGCACCAGATGGCATCTGAACAAGTAACATGGAACACCTTGGTTTCTCCACCTCAAAAACGTAAGGTAGAGGTGAGGAAGCTCCCCCACCGAGCAGAGACACCCCTTTTCTCTCTTTATGCTCCTCCTCTCCTCCACCGGAAGACCACAGGTCCCTTTGCACCTGGATATATGGCTATGAATTGGGTGCAGGGGTGGTTTCAAGGTTTCCTTTCTGCACAGGACAAATTGATTTTTGCTTTAATTTGTGCGCCGCACTCCACTGCAAAGGGTACTCAATCCATACAGGGTGCTGGCAGCTGCCACCCTCACACATACAACGCACCCAACATTCCCCAGCAATTGTGCACTGCAGGGAAGCTCAATGATGAGAGATTGGCTGTCTCTCTTAATTCAAATGACCTTGTCAAACATTCTTGATCCTCCAATAAGCTTCCGACAATCCCTCACATTGCTGGAGGGAGGACTACAAGGGGAAAGGAAATGCTATGAACTAAAAAAAAATTAAAAAATAGGAACAGCTAAAAATAAGGAGTTTTGGGGGAATGGAGAGAGAAAATTACAACATAGTACAAGGAAGAAATAAATTCCCTTAGCTAGCTGAAAGGTTGGCCAGTTTGAAACTTCCCCAGCTACAACTTGGCCAGGATGTTTGTGCTAACAGAAGAGATCTTCCCCCTTTCTTTTCTTTTAAAAGTTGCCCACAGGATGCTTCATGAGAACAAATCGCCCACTCACCCCTGGCATAAGTGTAGGCTTTGCATCACACCTCTATGGCAAAGCAGTAGGCTTCCACCCTCAGCACTAGCCATTCCAATATCGTCTTCACATGTAGCCCCAAGTACGAGCCACACCCACTTGGCAATAAGCCCCATTTCCTGGAGTATCCCAAGTTTCCCTCCCTTGGAAGGAGATCTAGTCTCACTGTTGAAAGCTGCAAGGAAATCCTAAATAAGCTCATCGTGCCCTTTGGGTGGTAGGGTGAGCAAGAGTGACATTTGCATTCAAATAAAGAGGCTGGATGTAGGCATGATTGACACTTTCCTTAGAGCTGCTGCAATCAGAAAGTAAAATGAATCTACTCGCATGTAAGAGAAGAACACCCTGTGTTTTCTTTTTTAAAGATGCCCTTGAGAGGCTGACTCAGACACCAGCCTTTCCAACCAAGGACAAAATGGGAACTTTTGGCTTGAACTAAGTCTTCTCTTGCCCAATTGTTTTAAAACAGGCAGCATGATCCCCCCCCCCTATTCCACAGAACGGGGCACCTTTTCCCACACTTTGTTGCAGGCTTGCAGATAAGCCCATAAAAGCTACTGGCCAGCCAAGCAGCTAGTAACCTGTGTTTGTTTCCTTGCTGGCAGTACAAGGAAGGGGAACACAGACTACGAGCATCATGGCAAGCTAGCAAAAGGAAAAGAAAGGCAAGGCAGGCAGACTGGTTGAGCGCAAGATATTCCTGGATTCCTCAACCTGCACAGAACTCCTGGTCGCCTACAGGAACCTGGTGATTGCTAAACACAAGGCTGCCTTATCAGTAAAGTTCAAACACTCCTGTTTCGAAAGAATCCTGCCTCCCTACTAACTCTACTCTCCTTTCGTTACTCCATTGAGAACAAGGACATCATTTCCATTCTGAAGACAAGGCTTAAGCTTCAAGAGTCACTAAAAGTCTAAGAGTTGCATCATATGTTATATATAGCACTGCAGGTACCCAGCTGCCTTCATCATCCTCTTTTTCTTCCCTATCAACCTGTTATTGGGGTCCAAAAATCCCCTTTGAATTCCTAGCAATTATTACCAATTTCAAAATGACTCTAGTTTAACAGAGAAAGTAAGATTTGATAACGGAAAAGCGTCTGGACCCCACAACGTTAACCTAAATCAAGGACAGCCAATATAGTGTTCTTGAAGTACAACTCCCATCAGGCCCAGCCAACATGGACAGCGGTTAAGGGATGGTGGAAGTTGTAGTCCAGTCACATGTGCAAAAGCTATCTGCTATCTCAATGGGCTATCAGGGCCCATTGGATCTCAGGAGTAAGTTACACCCTAAGGGGATTAATTTAGACTCCGAGTTGGCATTATCTTGACACAGAAATGACACACAAGCAGCACAAAGGCATGTTATGCGCATATGTTTTGGACTACAACTCCCGTCAGCATCAGCCAGCAGAAGTAATGGCCGGAGATGATGAGAGTCAACAACATTTGGTGGGTATTATGTTGGAGAAGGCTGTTCCCTCTCCAACCATGCATATAGAGAGACATGTCCGCTCAGGATAGCATTTAATGCATCTGATGAAGAACTAAAGCTCGTGCCATAATGATTTGCTATTTAACAGGTTATCACAAAACTCCAAGTTTTCTGATGTGGTTGTTGCTTGGGGCCTGGGTTCTCTCCCGGAGACCATTTGGACTCATTGCATTGTTCCTATGAGATTCCGTAACACTCAGATATACAAATGCATCCAACTATTTCCATCTATCTTGTTTTGAATTGAGCTATTTTCACGTATCAGGGTTTTTTAAATTACTCTTTTCAAAGAAAATCACTGCCAATCAGTAAAAGGGTGGTTGTAAATCAGCTCCTTTCATCAGTGAGAGGATCGGGCTACTGTGCAGAAGTAGTATCTCAACAGCTGCTCCGCCCACCTTTCGCCTCTGACTCCACCCACTATGGGCATGGGTATATTAAGATTCCTCACCCGTCCTTCAATCCACTTATATTTCCAGCCTTTGCCATTTCCTCTAGCTGCGTGTCCCCTGAAGCTTAAAGATCATCGGGTAAAGCAATTTCTTTTCGCTGGCCTTGAACCCTGCTGCCTAATGAATTTCAAGGGTCTGAAACAGGAGACACCCACCTCCCGCAACTGCCATTATTATGATGATGCATATTTTGCCTAACGCACCTATGTGCGTGCACATGTTCCCATCCAAACACCCATGTGCACCCTGCACACAGCACCTCCCAAGGACCTTTCGTGTTAGTTTATAGGAACAGCCTTCAGATCCAATTTTACTGCAGCCCTGTTAAATGTTGTCTCAGAGCCGAGAGCACAAACAATATTGGGAGGAAAATCCTTGCAGCTGTGCTGACCATTTCAATGCTTAATCCCCAGGGCTTTTCTCTGAAATCAGGCTACGGTTCTCCTTGCTGGAGGAAGGAGCTAGCTATCTCTCAATGCAATGCTATTAATTGTTTCAAAGCCTTGCTTTCGACAATGGCCCCCTTTGAAATCGGCAAATCAACAAAGGGCGATTACTTCTCACCTTGAAAGCAAAGAGCAATATGCACAGTGTGACACTGCCAGAGTTGATTAGTGCAAGCCTTCAGATTTAATATTAACCCAACCCCAAAAAACCTCTTCCTAGCACTCACACAGGGTCCAGGTTGCATACCATAATAGCAGTGAACCAGACAAGAGAGCAGCAGTCCAAGGAAGAGGATTTGTTTGACCCAGTCTCAAGTACAAACAGTTTAGCATAACTTCTCCAGCTTGGGCTAGAGAATTTTAACATGCAGCTCTGCGATGACGGAAGAGTACTTCCCCAAGTTAAGAGACAAAAGTACCAGCTAATTTGATAACAACTCTGACTTTATTAAAGTGACCCGACACTCCTCCGCTAGCAGCAAACATCTCTCTAGGCATTCTGTGTTATGTTACTCTACTTTCCCTTTTGTAGAAAGCGTCAAAAGAGCCCCCATTTCGTGACACAGATTAAAGGAGGGGAGGAAACATGTTGTGATTTTCAACAGGATATAATCCTAACCAGAAACTAAGTCGTCTGTCACAACACACACTTAATGAAGGAACTAGAAATTAAAATGGCTAATGAAACCTTGACCAAAAAGTTATTTCCACAAAAAGGTGATGCAACATATGGTGGATTTTTAAGAGCTAAAGACTAAATGTTTTACTGTCAATTGGCCAGAAGAATAGTCAAAGGCGGCTCCCAAATAATCCAAAATCCTACTATATTTGGGGCAGGAATTCATCTGGTTCTACATTCTATGGAAGTGGCCACCCAAACACTTTTAGAACGTGTATACGCAGCTCCTAAAAGGCCACCGACATCTCTTTTGCTTGGTATTTCCAAGGCACACAGCTTCTTAAAAAATGGTTTCATTTTTCTATCAAGACCAATCTTCTTCTTCTTTCTTCTTTGGCGATCACTTGTAGCCAAGTAAGACTGTCTTTCATAAACACGGTTTTAACAATGAGTCCGTAAGTGACTGTGTAGGCCAATTCTGGACCCACACGTCCTTCCACAGTGGGGCCATTGATTATGGTGTGGATTTGCCAAGTGTCCCTTCCTCTTAGCATGTTTCTCCCTTGCGTTCTGAGTTCGAGTGTCTTCAAAGTCTATGACACCTTTAGTAAAGGCTGTTCTCCAACTGGAGCGCTCGCAGGCCAGTGTTTCCTAGTTGTCGGTGTTTATACTACTCTTTAAACCTCTTTTGTTGACCACCACCATTACACTTTCCATTTTTAAGTTCAGAATAGAGGAGTTGCTTTGGAAGACGATAATCAGACATCCACACAACATGACCAATAGTACCAGAACAACCACAGTAAGACTGATTGCCGGAAAGCAAATAATCCACGGTTCTCCTCTCTCTGCTCCCACTTCTCTCACCATGCCAGAGATTTCCTATGCACAATCTTGCAATTGCCACTCCCTTCAATTAGACAGAGGGGACTGCTGTATGGTGAAAACACTTTACCCACCTTGCAACAGCCTTGGCGGGTAGCTCCCCCATGGAAAAAAAATGGGGCTCATTTGCCTGCATGCTGTCTAGGTATCACAGGATGGTTTGAACAGTAAAACCTAATTAGTAGCTAACTTCTGTGCTGACCTACAGGGAAAGCCATTCTTGGCCTTCCTCCCTTATTTATTTATTTTTATAGCGCAAGTATCTCTCTTAATCCCGTCACATTTTCTCCCTTGATCCAGCGCCCAGTGAAACGGCTGGTGGAATTAAAAGGTCAGTGGCTCCAAGCAAAAAACGACACACAGCCAACCCACCCACCCTTCATGCTTTTGCAGCAGCCAGCTGTACAGTAGGGTCTTCACCACCCACCCTGTTCCAAAGCTGAGCTGCAAAATTTTGTCCTCCCTGAAGGAATCAAGCTAAGAAGCCCCTGATAGGGTATGCAAACACACACGGTGTTCTGTGAGTTATACTGCAGAGTATCCAACAATCTGACTATCTCTGGGATCAAAAATTTCTTGTTAGCCAGTGTTACGATAATCTTTATTGTCCTTGTCCCATACAGAACAATGAAACTGAAAAAAAAAATCTACGTCAGACATTCAAAAACCAACAAGCCTGCTGTCCCAGCTATCCCAGCCTGTGTTAAGTTATACCCAAGCCTTAGGTCAGTGGTGGGAAACACATGCTTTTCCAAGCTGCACTCAGTTCCCAAGGAATTTTGGTCCTGCCACAAACTCTTTAAAAAGATTCGTAAGAATTGCAGCATTCGTTTTTGTTATTTTAATTCCAACAAACTAGTGGGCTGTTGTTTCTGGTTCACGTAGAGAAGATAGGGCTTTAGAACACAGTGGCAGGTCTTTAAATTAAAAAATTGAATGTCTTGACAGTTGCATTTGACCATTTGATGCGTTCTTTCTTCAGCTCATGATACTGAGAACTGGCCTCTGATCACATGCAAATTAAAGCATTCAGACTAGTTCATGACGTAATGGGTGGTATCCAACCAAGAGCTTCCAACGCATGGACTTCTGGGTGAGCAATGGGATTTTGCACTCCCTCTCCCCTGTGCACCCTATGTTTGTTCTGGGGGTCTACCAAACCCCCAGAGCAGATTTGGGGAGGGCACAGAGGGAGAAGTCCTGCAATGCAAACAGAAATCCTTATGCTAATGGGAATTGGATACCGCCCAATTTCTCCAAGGGTGTGCGCATAAGCGCGCTCGGTGCCCTCAAAACGGCTTCATGTGAAATGGCATTCATTTATATCAAAGTTAAGTGTGTTGATTCTTTACCTGGTTTCTCCTGCCAATCCGATTGGGAGCAAGAGGTTTCGGTGGGGACTTGGCATTCTGAGATGGTGTGGTGCCATTTTCAGCGATCTTCCCCAAGCTCATAACAGCTGCCATTATGACGCCGACACGCGGCAAATCTGCGCCTTCAAAACAGTTTGGGAACTGTGGTGCCGCTGCTTTTGGGCAACCGCTTTAAGCCTCCGAGTTTATTCTCTGGAACTGTAAACAGAAACAAATTGGGTGGTGAATTTCTGAGATGGAGAATCAGATCGGTCATGGGAGCAACAAACCCATTAAGAGCTAGAATGGGCGGCCAGTCCTGGATAGGTATACACTATTGACTTTTTGTACACACAAAGCAATTCCAAATCATACAGTACATTACATCTTGAATGGGAATCTGTGGCCCAAGTTGCTGTTGGACTCCAACTCCCATCAGCCCCAGCCAGCATGGCCAAGGGTCAAGAAGGATGGGGGTTGCTGAACTACTAGTGTGCCACAAGTTCAACATCCCTGCATTAAACCTGGTGGTGTGGTTGCCACTGAAAAGGCTTCCACAATGCATAATAAGCAAAATCCACCTGGTCAATTGCAAAATTTCCACACCAGAAATCAGTGATATACAGCCAGACCACACAATCTGGCCTATTCATATTGGAAGCCAATTATAGACATTATAACCACTGCATGGAGACACATCAATGCAAAATAAATTCCTTCTATGCTAATGCATGAACCAGGCCTTCAGTTATTCTGTTTAGGAAGACCTCTGTGGATTATTCACTTTTAAAGAACTGGAATTCTTAAAGGCATGTTAAATTGAAGCACATGTACAACTTAACCCCATGTATAGTTACTCCAAAGTGAGGACACTTTGGAGTGATCATTGCTTAGGGTTAGATTATTTAATCACACTTATTCCCAGTAACTCAAGAGTGTTTAGAACTGTGGCACTGATGTATGAAGAAAAACAGAACTTCCACACATCACCATTTGTGCTAAAGGAATATCAATTTTTGTCTAGTTATCCGCAATGACATACTGTTTTAAGCAACAGCGACATAAATATTTACAGGATAGCTTTGTTCTTAAACCAGTCATTCTAGCAGAGCCAATTACCTTCATTTTCCTTTCTTGACACTGTCTAGTGAAGCTTCCTTTCCTTGTGTGCTGCTTTTCGGTATTTGCCTAACAAGCTGAAGACCACCTAAATCCAGAAGAGAGCCTTTCCTCACAGGCACCTGTTAGCAACGAGTGAAGAAAAGAAGGGAATAGGTTAAGTTGCTTTTTTTTTCAAGGAAGGAAGCTGAGAAGTAGTGTTAAAAAAAGAGAATTTGGTACATATTCAGTTGCCGAAAACAGAAGCAAAAGCAGCGCAAAGGATTAGACAACGGATCTCTTCTCACATAAAACTTTTTCAGCTAGGTAAAACTTTAAAGATGAAGGCTTCATACAGGCTGTCTCCACACGCAAACACACAATGTCTCGTTCTTGGGAGAGTACAGTACAACACAAATTACGGAGGAAACAGAGATGCCTCCAAATATTATCAGGTAAAAAAAAAAGCAATAACAATACAGGAACTATAAGCACTCCTCCACTTCAGACTAACAACTGAAAATTTAATTGCCTTTTCAGTCAGCTACTCACAATCCACCCATAAGAGCTGCAACTATGGCCAGCATCCTTCACTCAAAGCAGCCAACCAGATGTCTGGTTTTATTACATTCTGCACTCCGCCTTGAGACACGTGTGAAAGGCAATTAACAAATGAATGATAATGATAATAATCCAGTGCGTTTTTCAGCCGGAACTTGCCGGAACTCAGATCTGGCATCTCGCAGGTGGGTGCCATTGCCATTTTAACAGAATCAGGGAGGTGTTTGTGGTGAGTTCCAGCACCTCTTTCTTTTTTTTGAAAAAAAGCAGTAGAGCAGTTGACAATAATGTAATGCAGCACAGAGGTTTGGTTTCAAGAATCTGTAATGCTTAGGAGTCTTTCTGAGGCCTTGGGCCCTTCACAACATGCTCAGTTGCCTATAAGGTCCCTGCCTTCACACCTTCAGGGAAACCTTCTGCCACTCAAAATGTTGATGGAAACCTAAGAGTGCCGTTTTCATGGCCGTATTCTCATGAAACGCTTCCCTGAGGAAACTGACCTTTGCCCTCAAGGAGCGAGTTCCCAGGACATTCATGTACGTCTGATGAAAGCTGCACAGAAAACGGCCAGCTACGCTATGAAAAAAAGGGACCCACTTAGATCAAGGGTAAAAACGAGAAGTATTAGCAGAGGTTAAAGTTCGCAGGAAGGCTCCACCACTTCCATTTTGATGCTGGCACTCTTAAGGGATGGGGTGGGGGTGGGTGGGAAGGCACTACCAGAACTGTAGGCTGGGAGATCTGTTGCAGACATAAACAGGCTATCAGAAGCTACAGGGCAGCAAAAGAAAACGGCTGGCTTTTGACAAAGGCCAGCCCTGAAGCAATACCACAGTAGTCAGCCAAAAACATCCCGAAAGAGGAGTTTAAAACAAAAGTGATGGGGGTGGGGGTGGGAGAGAGAAATGAAGTTAAAGTACGTTGCTTCCCATTCAGTCTCAACAGGAAAACATTTGCTAAATCTATTTCCTCCTTTGCAATTCTTTTTTGAAGTGCTATTTGACTGCATGCTGAAAACTCAATTCACTCCCTGTAAATTTGCAATATCAAGGGGGGGCAATAAATGGATGTTTACAGCATCTTTTCTTTCCTGAATGATAAGAGGAAAAGGCCACCTTTTAGTTTTCCTTTTCCTCTCTCCATCCCCCACCCACCTCAGCCGTTCAGGATGCTAGCGTCTTTGTTTTACTTGTCATCAATATGCTTCTGCAAGCCAGAGTTTCTCTGGACAGGCTTTTGCATTGAGCACTCCTTTCTCTCCAGCCACTGACCTTTGAAGTTTTGGGTTTGCTCTTGCTTCTAAGATGCCGGTGCAAATGGGACCCTGGTGGAAGGTTAGCAACTGGAGGAATCAGATCTGTGTCAGCACAGTTGGAGGACTAGTACAAAACTACCTAGAAGAAAGAAAAGAAAGAATTAAATCTCTTTACCAACTGTAGTTTTCTATTGTTTCTTCATTGCATTTCTTGTCACTGGGTGATTTGGGGCCTGTTGCCATGACCTACTTCACAGGGTTATTGCGAGGAAATCTGCAAAAGCGGGGAAAAGTATGCTACTCTAAGTTCCTTCGGCAAGGAGTAGGGTAAAAGTGTTGAAAATGAAATACTTTAAATGGGGACAGTTAAATGGGGACCAATAAAGGAATCCTGGAGCAAAGAGGACTCTTTCATATTCAAGCATATAAGTCACTTTGAACATCTCTGTGAAGACTAGGAACTGAGGAGGAATTTATTTGGCACATGTTTCACAATGAGCCAACCCAATACAGCAATTCCAAACTCGCTTGTGGACCTGACTGCGACCTCCAGCCAGATATTGTGATGTAGTTTTGGTGTGCAAGAAGTACACACAAAAATGTGCATTCGATGTACAAAATGCATATACCTTTGTGAACAGGGTGGAATGCACCTATGGTTGAGCACCAAACTGGAACAGGACTGAATTAGACTGCTCAGTCCATTCCTGATGAGGACTAGAAACTTGTATTTTAAATGAAAGGTGGCATTCTTAGAACACAAGCCTGCAGAATGTACTGAATTGGTGGTTGCCTGATGCATGCATCTACTTTGGCTCAATGAATTTCGTATTTGTGAAATACGGTAGGTCTGGCGGTAAAGATTCATGATGTGGAATCTAAATGTCTAGCAGCAACAGAAAAGCCCTCGCTCTTTTGGACAGACTCTTCCGTATGATGAAAACAAAACTTGATGACCTAAGCCAAAGGATTGAGAAGTCAGTGCCTGGTACTTGGCATATTCATTTTGTGTCAGCAGAGTGCAAGCCTCTAATTCCCCAAAATATTTTTTACTGACTTTCATAACTTTCACAACTGGCTCAGTTCATGAGCAACTAAAGGAATCAGCCACTGCATTGCCTTTCTGGAATTAAGAATATAGGCATGGCTGAAGGTCTATGGTTCTCCTAGCTAGAGATAAACTTTTCAGAAAATTCTATGGATTGGAGGAAAGGGAAAATAATTCGTTTCCTTCGAAAAACCTAACAGAACATTTCATTCTCTGCCCTACAGGTTTTAAGACTAAATTCTAGTTGGCTGAGTCATTTTTATCCTGCCTCAATGTCAAAAGTGCCCTCTTGGTAGCGAACAATAAATGGAATTTTAAAGAGAGAGAGAGATTATCTATCAATACCAAATAAACTACAGATGCTACTAAGAACACTGAGCAACAGATACATCTTAAGATATTTGCAAACGCCTGTCTGAACATAACGTAAGAGTGAAAAAAGCTTTCCTTGCACTCATCTGCTTAAAAGAGCACCCTGGCAAATCAGCTACATCCCCACTTTAAATGTTTGTTAGCAAATATTGGCATGTGAGGTTGCAGTAACAGAGCTGGTTCAATAGCGTAACACGCTCTTTACACTGCTGCTGGGACATGGAGCAGCTTTCAGGAAACTGCACCACCCAACTTTGTGGCTGGAAAGATGAGGAGGGATCCCAAACCACTCAAGAGCCCACTGTGCTGATTTTGCACCCAGTGCAACACTGTCCCCAACTAAGAATAAACCAAAGTCACTCCCTGGAACAAACGGCAAATGTGCCCACCCAGTACACTGTTAGGCTGGAAGCCAAACCTGCCACCTGCAGCTCCAATGTCTAGGGCAGGTGTCAAGACTCACAGAACTGTGAAGTCTGGAAAGGACCCAAAGGCCAATCTAGTCTAACCCCCTTCAATGCATGAAGCATTGACGTCACTTGCCCAATGAAAGGAATGTACATGTCCCTGTGTTCCAAATTATGGACAGTCCACTTGCCCTACACAATACAACAGTACCCACTGAGTCAACCTACATATATCTGATGCATAGCCAACTCTGGGGTACCACGACATGGTGGGATATTTGCATCATGGAACCCTGGAAAACGGCTTTTATATATAGATGTCTCAAATTGGGGGAGCTGGGGAACAAGAAGTGAAACAAACTGGTCCCCAACTCTCAAGTTATCTTGTAAAAAGCTGGCTTTGTTCAATTGTCAAGGATGATTATTATCCTGCTAACCCAACACTTAGCCTAACCTTACCAGCATAACAACATCTCTACAAAATCACATGATTGATTTTAGCTTCAAGACTCAAGATCCTTTCAACTGCATTAAATCAAGGACCTTATCTATGCAAAACCTACCCTGTGCACCATGGAGCTATAGCCCGTCATCTGATTCTATGCACATGATACAGGGAGAGCTGCTTTCCCTCAACATGTTGCCTCACAGCCCGTTTTTGTTCAATCAGCTGTCTAGCTTATCTCGTCTGCTAAGAGAATGCCAGAAAACAAGGGTTTGGCCTGTTGCAGAAGGCTTCAGAGAACATGTCCAGGCAAACTGGAAACCAAGATTTTCAAAGAGGTACGTTTTTTTGCTTAAAGCTTCTAGCAGCATCTTTGGCTACGCAAGTCAGAACAACATGGGCAATTTCAAATGCGTACCACCACTTCAGGCAACAACTTGAGAAAATTGGAAGCAAGCGTTTCCCATTCGGCCCCTAACACTTTGGGCAATGAGAAGGGCACATAAGGAGACAGCTTTTCCCGTAGCCACTAGACACTACCCATGAGATGCTACTTTGTTGTAAAGGTAACCAGATCCATATATTCCCAGAGTCATCCTTAAAAAGAACAAGCAACAGTCACTAAGCATCCTTGGCTCTCCTTTGAAAGCAAGAGTTCCCTAGATTGAACTTGCAAGCCGCCACTCTGCATGCATCCCAAAGACTGACAGCTTAAAGGAGCAACCTAAAAGTGTCAGTGAATGAATTTCCAGCTTCAATTGTGTGTGTGTGTGCGTGCATATGTGTTTGAGCAGCCATGTCCTAGAGATTCCTGCTTCTCCCTGCAAGATTGACATGCATAGGCTGCACTATCCTGTAGCTGGGAAACAGGGGGTTGTTGCAACACGCCCTGTAATACTCGAGGTGGTAGCTTTGATTCATGATACCTCTTGCTTTGCATCTTCACAAGGTGATTTATCGGATTTGCACCCCACCCTTCCTCCGAAAGGAAAATCTATTTATTACCACTGTTAAGAGGAGAGACTTCTGCAAGCCAGCAAGGAGAATCAACAGGTCCCTCACTTTGCAAGTTTCTCTCCCAATAAAAGTGATGAATCAAAACAACCAAAGTAGCAGCCCGTACCAAAATTGGGCTTGAAGCCAGTATGAATGGGTCATGGTAATTGGCTTCATTCAAGCATGCCTGAAATATTGCCTATGTTCTCTCAGGCACCTTGCTAGAATAGGGGGTGTTGGCAACTGGGCAGTCCATCTTCCAAGCCTCTGGATCAACCTAGCTCAGATATGAGAATCTGGGTACCTACACCACACCTGACTGCCTTCGTTCATTGACAGTGCTACTTCCCAACTTTTAGCTAGTCTTGAAGCTCACCTGCCACGCCTGCCCTTATAAATTATTCTGTTTAGTAAATGATTCATTCTCCCATTAAGTGTTTAAAAAAGTAATGCTGCTAGCTCTCAAGTGCTTAAAACATTTTTTGTTTATTAAAAAGGCTTTCTCTGAAATGTGACCCAACCACTGACGCTTTTGATCAAATTTATACTAATGCTTTATTTGCATCCTACAGCATTTTAGTATTTTATATTGGACACCGGTATTTTTTTTAATTGAGCAGCATACAAGCAAAAATTAAAATACAGTGTTCCTTGTTTTGGGACCTAATCTCACACTGCGGATATGACAGAATGTTTAATCTGCATTTCCAATCCTCATGACCACTGCAAGAGTTCCTCATTCGCACTACAAGTTCCTGGCCATCTGAACTCATCATCTGTAGTTGCAACAGTTCCTTGGGATCAATGGTGCCAAGAAAACTCAAAACAGCCAAGAGAGATCTGCAGCTGTTTCAGCCACTCAGCTCCAAAGACTAAACTGTGAAGGCAGCAGGAGACAGGAGCTAAAGCCAAAAGCAAGGTGACGGGAAAATGAAGGAAAGATGCAATGCAAGAGGTTCCAGGAATGAAAGCTGATTTACTGGGCCACAGAAGGCCAACACGCTTAATAAAATTATTTCCCATCCTGCACTCATCCCAGACATACAACTGACAAGCTGCTGTGCAAGTTAGGGTCTGTACAAGCATTAAGTATTCTGCACAAAATATGCTTTCTCAAGACACTCAAATTTAAACACACACCAGGTTTCTGATTTCCATGGAGATGAGCAAGTTTAATCAGATGGACACTACACAATTTCTTTCCCCTTTTACCTCCAACTCCTTACCAATATTTTTTTTTTAAAGAGTATTTTTCAGGAGTGTTTCACCAAAATAATCTTTCTTATATTTAGAACTTATCCCAGGTCTAAAAACCAGGGCATAACATATGCAGCCTCCATTCTTGAATAATATTCCAGCCTTGATGAACAAAAATAGTAGCCACCGTCCTCTTTGAGGTTTGCAGAAGGAAATTTGCTTTCAGAATACACAAGCGAAATGCATCCAGCTTTTTTAAAAAATGAAGTGGAAAGTTTTCAAGGCCACTAAAGTATTGCAAAGAAGTTGGACCAGAGACTTCATCAACATGTTGGTTAGATAACAGAGAAGAAACAATTCAACTAACAGGGCCACTCTATATTTAAAATGTGGAGCACAAGCTTTCAAGTCTGAAAAACCTTTCTTTTCTTTCTTTCTTTCTTTCTTTCTTTTTCTTTCTCTCTCTCTCTCTCGCTTTAATTAGTCTTTATTAAATATTTTCTTGTGTTGCAAACAAGTACATATAGCATCTCCATTTTTGATTCATAAAGTCATTTTCACAGTTCGTTTATGTTCTGTATGAGACACTATCATCATGAAAGAGAGGGAAGAGACAGAGGGAAACATTCATTTATTGCATAGTGCTTGTGTAGGGAATGTTGTTTCATCATCACATGGGGAGGTCCTTTATTTGTACATTTATTTATTTTATTATTGCATTCAGTTGGTTGCAGTGTGGTTTGTTTTTGCGTGTGTGTTGTTGGGTCAGATTAGGCATATTCTTTCAGCAGAAAGTTTGGTCTTTTCTTTCTTTACCACCTCTTCCATGTCTGCAAGAAACAGCAGTGAGGTTTAGCTTCCCCTACAAGGCCTCCATCTCCATCTCCAAGATGCATCTTTAAAATGCAGAGTTAAGCCATCAATTAAAAACGTATTCATCCCAGACGGAAAGTGGGCTATCTCTACATGATAGGGAAATACTGCAGCAGCAGGAAGCAAGAACCACGTAAATCGCAGCGCAACGCTCATTGCTACAGCTGGTCCTTATTTATTTTTTAAGTCAAACCAAACCTGTGGGCAGGCAATCTGGGACTGCAGCAGGCAGCGTAATTAAGAGGCTTGCTGCAAATTACCGTTTTCAGATACCAGTTTGCACACTGGAGACGTCTGCCCCCCGTCAATTGGTCATGCAGATGCCTAGGCATGCAACACAATGATGAACAGGCCAGGAGCAATCAGGCCTGGCTGTTCCTATTAAGGCACGGTGGAAACCAGAGAAGCCGTAATGCCGCGACGAAGGAAAAACTGCAATTCAATGATGTCAGAACTCTCTGTGGGCATTTGCTCTCTGCACCTGTTATAGCTGGGAGGGGAGGCAGGGAATCTCCCCTCGCAGCCCCCAGCTTACAGGCCTGGCAGGCGCAACCAGAGCATGCCACAGCTCTTGAAAACTTTGGGAACAATACATTTACTCTGTTCATCTTCACGGCAACACATGTGCTTTCCTCCACGCTTTGAAAAGGAAACGGTTGAAAGCTAATCTGGTCAGTGCACATTTATGCAGAAGTTTCTCTTTTAACTCTGGGATGTGTGTATATAAATATGTGTGTTTTCTTACTGGCTGCCCATGTTCAGTTTGTTTGTGTGGAAAGGGGGGGTAGATGGGGGACAGAAGAGAATTTAATCAGCATAGTTCATACACAGGAAGCAGTGGGAAGATGCTCACCGCCAGGTTGCCCTGGTTATGACCTTCAACCATCTCAGAGACTTCCCCATCCTTTCGGCAACAAATCCTTCTACCATTTCCCCACTGGAAACGCTTCCAGTGATAGCACTTTAAGTAGAAACTGCTGCTGCTAACAACACCTCACTTGGAAGCTATCAGCGAGCAGCAGAATTTTCCCAAATCTTGGCATTCTCAGGTTCATGAGCAACGTGGAAAACGCCTCTCCCGCCTCCCAGCTGCAAATAGAAACAGGAATCAAGTGACCCATGGCTAGCCACACAGCTACCCGTGTGCAACAATGGTAACTCAGAGGTCCAATTTTTTGCCGCAGCCAAGAGGCACAAAGTTCTGCCATGAAATAAAAATTCGCAGTTCCAACTAGCAGCTACTCGTATTTCCAGGGAGCACCTGATCTCGTCCTTTGAAAACCACTGGTTTCTAGTGATTTCATTTTGGGGTTACAATATTATTTGCACCTTATTTTGCATTTGAAAAGTTCTAATCTACTTCTGGTGCGCTCTACTTTTCTCTCTCTCTGCAGGGAAAAGAGGTGGAGTAAGAAACCCATTGGTGCATCTTGGAAACTGCATCCCATAATATGCACCTCCTCTGTTGGGTTATAGCTCAGAGGGCACTAGGAAATGGGATGCAAGGAACAAATTCTCCTCCCAAGATAGACCATCTTACATTTTACACCTGAACTTTTTTTGGCTCAACAACTTTCAGGGTGTCCTGGTTTTTATTTTTTTAAATATGGCACATGTCGTGATTTAGTGAGTGGGGAGAAGCACCACTGCCTTGTATCTTGAATAAAAGATGCTCAAAATCTCATTGTATTTGATACTAACTGAAAACCCTACTATTTGTTTTATATAATGCAAAAACCAACAACACTCTCCTCTGCACATAGAAGCTTTCTTATTGGTAGCTATGTCGACTGCATCCTTGGTGCCTCCTGTTGTGTCTGTTTTTGGTTTTTTTCCGAAATAAATGCCAGCAAAGAAAAAAAAATGAAAAAAGATCAAGACTGAGGAAGGATGTAAGTATTTTTTTTAAAAAAAAAAGAAAAAGAAAAATCACATTCCACAGCATGGATTTTGATCAATTGTAATACAGCCCCTACGAATTTAGTTTTAAAGCGGCGTTTGCAGTCCTGGCTGCTGCTCTTTTCCAGGATGCAGGCCCCGCTGACAGGATTAAGTCCAGGCAGACTCAAGAAGCTGGGAGACAGCTGCCACATAGTCATTTATTACAGAGTGCCACTCCTCTGGAGTCGAGAGAGAAACAGACCCTCTTATTTTCAGCTGTGTTATCAGCAGGGGTTTCTTTGCTCAGAAGGCTTTAGTGACTAGGCCTCTCCTGAACAAATATCTCCTTGGCTGTCTCCTCCACCCCCACCCCACACCCCACCGCTTATCTTTCTCATCCTCTTGTCCTATACTTCACAGGAACTCTCCCTTCTAGCTTCACAACAACCCAGGGCTGCCATTTTTATATTACAGAAGCCTCCATCTTTTCAGCCATGAGTCTCGGGGAAACTCCACTGAAACGCAGTTGATCCTAGCGGAAACATGTGCAGGGTGTTTTTTTCTCCCCTAGTTTTGCTTTTTCTTCTTGCTCAAAAATATATTCTTCTTGTTTTTCTTCTTGCTCAAAAATATTTGCCAAGTCGCCTTCCATTTCAATAAGCAAAAGGCATTATTGCCCTGTGCTTATCACACCTGAAGCCTGTGCACAAGAGTCAGTGTGGCGTAATGATTACTAATGTTGGGCTAGGACCTGAGAGAGCAGGGTTCGAATCCCCATTCAGCTATGAAGCTCACTGGCTGACCTTGGGCCAGTCACCATCTCTTAGCCTAACCCATAACTGTCAACTTTTCCCTTTTCTTGTGAGGAACCCTATTCGGAATAAGGGAATTTCCCCTTTTTAAAAAAAGGGAAACAGTGACAGCTATGGCCTAACCCATGGTTTCCCAAACTTGGGCATCTAGCTGTTCTTGGACTACAACTCCCATCATTCCTGGCTAGCAGGAACAGTGGTCAAGGATGATGGGAACTGTAGTTTAAAACAATGGGAGACCCATGTTTGGCCTAACCTACCTCACAAGGTTGTTGCGTGGATGAAACTGGGAGTGGGGGTGGGGGTGGGGAGAGAACCACGTGCACCATATTGAGAACCTTGTAAGATGAAGGTGGTACAGAAATGAGATGAATGCTACTCAGAGTTGAAAAGTCCTGCCTCTGTTCAAAAGGGCTCACTTTCAGAACAGTAGCCTTGTGCACCCTTAACCTGGCATCATCCCCATTAATTTATTAGGATTTATTCCCGACTAGAGATGAATAGGATTTGGCTACTTGATCCCAGACCTTGTGCTGCTCCTCCACAAGGGGCTGACGGGGGTCTCCCAGTTACATGGTCCCCTCACGCACACCCTCCAAAATTGTCCAGCTTTATTCCACAGCTTGGAGTTGGGTGTGGTTGCTGTCAGGCTCCTTTGCTGTTAATAGTTGCATTGCACCCTCTGATACTCAGTGCAACTGCAGGGGATGAAACCCCATCCCACCTGTTTATACGAGGGATTTTACCTTTTTTTCAAAACTGCTTTTCAATAGCCACTCGCCTGGGACAATTCTCCAGCTTATTATTATTTATTAAATCCAAAGATCACACTTAACACAACACAAAAACACAGGTGACTAGACAAAGGGACGTTCCAGAAGTCATGATTGTTTTGTTGTCTCCCCACCACCACCCTTCCTTTCACGTCACCAATGGCTAAACACAAAAGGTCTGCGAGAGTGAGCAGGCTAGTAAAAATGTTTGTGGGCCAGTCACTTTTGCTGACTTCTTCGCCAGGCTGGCTTTAACAACGTGCTAAAACAAAGGGGGTGAGAGAGATGGGAGGCACTCCCAAATAAGGGACTCGGTACAACATGTGGGAAAGTGGTTAAGTGAATCTTAATGATGGCAACCAGATGGCAGAACTCACCTATTGAGAATTAAGCCATAGCTGACACAGGCTCGCTTCCTGGGATCAATGTCTAAATTGCGAAAGAGGGAGCAGCAGCGAGGGAGCCCCACTCCCTGTCAACAAGCTATGGCAGAGGCAGAAAAAGGTTCTGGTATCACATCTGGTGTGGATTTCCAAGTTTCCGTTTTGCCTTCTGGGAATTGGGACAGAGGAAGAACTACTTGCTCAAGGCGATTTGATGTGTAAAGAGAAGAACACAGGCAGTTGCTTTACACTGAGTCATCCCTGGGCACTGGTCTTGCTAGCTAGGGATGATGGGAGTTGTAGTCCAAGAAGAGCTGGAGACCCAAGTCTCCAGGGATCTAACTCAATACTGTCTACACTGACGGGAAGCAGCTCTCCAGGGTTTCAGGTGGGGAACATTCCCAACCCTACTCAGAGACTGAACAGGGGACCTTCTGCATCCAAATAATATGCTCCACCTCTACAGCCCTTCCCAAGAAGAAAGAAGGGGAAGACATGCAAACTCAATGGGGCTTCATTGCACCACAGTATTTCCGCATTCTCAGCAGCTAGCATCAGATTATCCAAAAACTATTTTTGAGGAGTGTCTGTGCAGGACTGAAGAAATTTCTCAAGCTCCTGGCCTTCAGCATTATTCTTTTTATATACAGTGGTACCCCGCAAGACGAATGCCTCGCAAGATGGAAAACCCGCAAGACGAAAGGGTTTTCTGTTTTGGAGGCGCTTCGCAAGACGAATTTCCCTATGGGCTTGCATCGCAAGACGAAAGCCCATAGGGAAATGCTGGCGGTCGGGAGCAAAGACTTTCGCCCACAGCCGGCCTTCAGAAGAGGACCTCTTCTGAAGGCCGGCGGGGGGCAAAAGTCTTTGCTCCCCCCCCGCCTGCCTTCCCCCCGCCTGCCCCGGGCGATCTTAAAATGCTGGCGGGCGGGAGTGAAGCGTTCGCTGCCGACCCCCAGCATTTTAAAATCTCCCCGTGTCCCGGGGAGATTTTAAAATGCTGGGGGTCGGGAGCGAAGCATTCGCTGCCGACCCCCAGCATTTTAAAATCGCCCCGTGTCCCGGGGAGATTTTGCTGCCGACCCCCAGCATTTTAAAATCTCCCCGTGTCCCGGGGAGATTTTGCTGCCGACCCCCAGCATTTTAAAATCTCCCCGTGTCCCGGGGAGATTTTGCTGCCGACCCCCAGCATTTTAAAATCTCCCCGTGTCCCGGGGAGATTTTAAAATGCTGGGGGTCGGGAGCGAAGCGTTCGCTGCCGACTCCCAGCATTTTAAAATCTCCCCAATGCTGTTCGGAAGCGGGGCGGGGGGGCGGGAACACCTGCCCCAGCCGCCCCACTTCGGAACGCTGTTCGGAAGCGGGGCGGGGGGGCGGGAACACCTGCCCCAGCCGCCCCACTTCGGAACGCTGTTCGGAAGCGGGGCGGGGGGCGGGAACACCTGCCCCAGCCGCCCCACTTCGGAACGCTGTTCGGAAGCGGGGCGGGGGGGCGGGAACACCTGCCCCAGCCGCCCCGCTTCGGAACGCTGTTCGGAAGCGGGGGGGGCGGGAACACCTGCCCCAGCCGCCCCGCTTCGGAACGCTGTTCCGAAGCGGGGCGGGGGGCGGGAACACCTTCTGAAGGTGGGCGGGGGGCGAAAGTCTTTGTCCCCCCTGCCTGCCTTCCCAGGGGCTTTTAAATCGCCCCGGACAGCGGAGAAGTCCTCCGCTGTGCGGGGCGATTTTAAAATGCCGCCCGCCAGCATTTTAAGATCGCCCGGACAGTGGAGAAGTCCTCCGCTGTCCCGGGGTTTTTTAAAATGCTGGGGGTGGGAAGAAAAGCCCTTGTCCCCCCCCCCCCAGCCTTCAGAAGAGGTCCGGGGACAGACTGTCCCCGGACCTGGTCTGAAGGCGGTTTCCCTAGGAACGCATTAATTGATTTTCAATGCATTCCTATGGGAAACCGTGCATCGCAAGACGAAAAACTCGCAAGACGAAGAGACTTGCGGAACGAATTAATTTCGTCTTGCGAGGCACCACTGTATCCCGCTTTTCCTCCATGAAGCTCAAAGAGGTGTGCATAGTTCTTCTCATTTTATCCTCACAACAACCACCCTGTAAAGGTAGATTAAGCTGAAAGTGAGCAAACTGGAAAACATAGGGAGCTTCATGGCCGAGTGAGGATTTGAACCTTTGGGGTGCCCTCCAACTTCACAATTCTATGGTTCTGGGTCCTAGTTTGACGTTCTATCAAATTCTTAGGCATCTAAACAGCAGAGCGCCTTCTACAAGCTGTACTAAATCCCAAATGGGCTCAAAATAAAGAGTAGTAAGCTTGTTTTTCAACATCTCCATGCATGGTGGCTTATAATATAACATGACGCATAATATATATCTATCTATCAATATTGATATTGATATCTATATCTATCTATATATATATATACACACACACACACACACATATCTACACACACACACACACACACACACACATATATACACATATACATACATAACACACACAGACTTTTAATGCAGATGCCTTATGCCCCTAATTTCAGAAACAGAATATCTGCAGTGTCACCTCCTTTTCAGAAATCTTGATCTGGCAACCCTTATTTGTTATCTTCCTTTCCGAAGTAACAAAAGGGCTTTAAAATAGCAGTAAGATGGCTCAAGGGAGCATGGCTCGATTCTGGGGATTATTGCGTTTTGGAGGATGTCAAGAACGTGCATCCTGGCTGTATTTCATACCCTTATGCACCCAGGGGAGCGATTAGTTCATGATAAGGCCATTCCCTGGAGTGCCTAATTGCTTAACTGGCTTACCAAAACAAAACGGCTGTGCCAGTCTGAATCACACCAGATTACGGGAGACGCCTCTTCCCTTTTCCTCCTTTACAATCTCACCCATTGACTACAAAACACACACAGCACTCGGGAGACCTACGGTTTTTTGAGAATGTACTTGCTGCTTAATTGGTAACAAATGCTCTGGAGTTTCTCGCCCCTTCCCTTTGGGTGAAGCGTCAGCAACTATGGATGCGAAGAGAAAAAGTGGGGGGGGCGGCAGTAAAGGGGGGGGAAGAGAGAGGATGCAATAAATATAGATCAGATGACTTTCAAATAGTAGCTCCATTCAGTTATTGCAAACTGCTGTAATTATTACACAGCCTATAATCAACTGGGAGCTTTAAGGCAGAACGTTTAAAGGAGAGGGTGTTGTCTAGAGTCAGTTGCGGGTGGTGGTGGGGCTAAAACCTAGCGCTATCTGGTGCCATTTGAAGAAAGAGATTCTATCATTAAGCTAGGAAAGGAAGGGTGGAGGAAGAACATTGGTGTGTGTGTGATTTCTATGCAAAGCAGCCTATTCTGCCACATTAAAAAGGGGCAGCGAAACAGAATCCTGCTATTCCAGGCACCAGAACACTTAACAAGGCAAGCATCCGTCCAGCTTATGCCTCGCTTCTTCTGTCTTGAATTCATAAGAAGTACCCACAACAGGGCAGCCCCTGTTCTGTCCTTTTGGTTCAGCTTGCCATCCTCCAGCACAGGCGAGTCCGTCCCCCCTACACACAGCTGCAAATGTCTGTGTGTTTTTTAATCTTTTGCTGACCACGCAACGGCAGCTGGATTTCCTGCTGCCTTCCTAAAAGGGGTTGGTTCAACTTAAGTAAATACTGCTTGCATTGAGACCTTTGGAGCCTTGCCCAAGCAATGTTACTGCACAGGTCTCTTACGTTCCACAACACATTATGCTCTGCCTCACTGAGAAGGGCCTGATGCGGTTAGATATTGGACAGTCTTCCATTTGTTTTCTCTTTTTTGAAGACCTAGCCTCTTTCCACACGCCACAGTTCATTGCAATGCTGGGAGGGCTTCTGACTCCTGAATGTGCACTGACTTTAATTCTCAAAATCAGCACATTCAAATTAGCAGGTTGAGCTACTGCCAGGAAGAAAACAGGCAAGTGCCCATATATTGTTGCTAAACAGATGTGTACAGTTAGCATTAGTTCATTACTTTAGATCACAAGCACAGTCAGAATGCTTGCAGAATTTAAGTCTTACAAGTTAATTCAAGCTCCCCGCGTTTGTAATTCTTCCAAGACAACAAAAATGCTGGAAGAATTTTGGGCAGATCTCTCAGCCAGGTCACAAAATATGAGAAACCAGCAACTTGCCAGAAATAGCCTTGGGACTGGGGTTCAAATCCTACTTAGCTATGAAACACTTAGGCAAATCATACTCATCTCAGCTACAACTGGTTGTTTGTAAAACAGTGACCTAGAGTGTAACAATATTACAACAGCAGCAAAGGTGCTAGTTGCTTACTAGCAATGTGCAGGCTGCATGGATTTTGAAGGGGTGTTGTTGTTTATAAATTATATTTATAGAAGAAAAAGCATGTCTTTGCAATAGGCAAACCTCTCTGCCAAATTATCTGGCTAAGTCTTTTATTCTTAATAGGATGTTTGGATAACCTGTGGCCCTAAAATGCCAAAACATGGGGGGGGATGTAAACCCGGGCTCAGTTTCATCTCTGCAGCTATAAGGAAAAAGACGTGTTTTTGTTTAATAGTTAAGAACCCAGAAATACAGACGGGAGCCTTGGGAAGCTAGTGGTCAAGTCTGATGGTTAAATGGTTCCTTCCAAAAGCTATACATCCACACAGTCATAGTTCTTCCATAAACAGAATTTGTTCCAAGGCAAGTCAGCTACTCGGCACTTAGCAGCGCTGCCTGCTAAGGACCGGGATAATCACAGGCTCAGTTTATCATCTGGGAAACGTGCATCTAGCTCTCTATGCAAACTGACACCAACCTGCCTACTGGGCTCCCTTAAAGGAAATGTGTTGCAAGCCAGCTCCTGCATCAGAAGAAAGCTCATGTTCTGCAAATTCCGTGAATCATCCTTCTCAGCACTGATAGGGAGTCTTTCTCAAAAGCTTTGCCCTTGAGAGAAAAGGGGGAACAAGAAATTACAGCCCTTTTAACAGGCTTCAACTGATGCTAATAAAAAGAAAGAAAGATGTGTGTATCAGAACAGATAAGTTCATCTCTCGTGAATTTTGCAAAGTGCTTCCTTCCATCCTCCTTTCCAAAAGTTTGGCTTTGTTTCTTTCTAAAAGTAATCTCTCCCACCCACCACCCACAGCCAAAGACCAAAGGCAAAGATGGGCTTTGCCATTCCTTTTGAAACACTGAATTTCGCTAGCTACTCTCGCACCACTCGCCTGGAACAGAAACAGAGGGCCAAGGTCATTGCAGACGTGGGGGGCTTGAAAACTTCAGCCCACAGGAAACAGAAGGAGCCATTCAGCATCCGAAGAAGCCTCACCAAGCCATGGAGGGACCAAGGTTCACTTTCGGCAACCCACACCGTTAAATTTCTGCACAGAGACCTATTCGGAAAGCTTCGCTCAAATGCCATTCAGAACCACGATGGAAGAAATTGTCCCTTGCAATAGAAAAATATATGAAATCAGCATCCGCCAGCTATAGGTAAACTAAGAGCATCTTCTAAGTTTCTGCCACTGAAGCTCTCAATTGCAGAATTTTATAGTGAAAACAGAATTTAAGAGCTTGGGCACTAGAAATGAGTAAACAATGAACGCCAGGCTATGGAAAATTACTGTGTATTCTTCTACTTGGTGCAGAATGTGAGATCCTGTGCTTCAAAATTCATTCATTCTTGTTTTCTTAACCACTACTGTCCTAGACTGCGCAGTCCACTTAAGTCCCAGTATTCCTTATTATTTATTGGGCTCCTGAAAGTAAATCATTCCAATTTCTCTTAAAACTTTTGAGGAAAAGCTACAGCGCCAGTTCTGGATTCCCTTATGGCTAACAAGAGCGAAATTAATTCGCAACTCCCATCTTATCTCACCACTTTCTCAATAAGGACTGTTTCAGTGTCTCCCCACCGATCACAGATCAAAAAAAGAAAATAAAGTTTGGGTGAATCCGTGCCATACATTAAGAGCACCTGACTTCCTCCACAATCCTGGGAACTGTAGTTTTTTCAGGATCCTGGGAACGGCATCTTTATGAGGGGGACAATACAATTCCCAGGATTCTTTGGGGAAATTTGTGTGCTTTAAATGTGCATCAGATATGTATTAAATGTATAGTGTGGATCTGCCCAATGTTAATACAATGACACCAACCAGACATGTGCCTACCAACAAACAAAACCAACTACAGGACTGTAACTTCCGCATGGCTGAAATTTTTAATGATTATTCCCATTCTGAGCCATGTACATATGCGCAACTAACCTTAAAAATCAGACTAACTACAATCTTATCAGGAAAACAGTGGGGCAGACCCAGAGCTTTTTCCTCCAGCTGGAACACAATGGAACTCAGTTCTGGCACTTCTCTGGTGTGCACCATTGTCATTAGAAGAAAAGGGGGGTGTCCACAGTGAGTTTTAGCACCTCTTTCTCTGGAAAAATAGCACTGGGCAGACCCAACTGTTGAAATACCTTTTGTTGTCAGTTATTAAATCCCAACTATAGAAGCCATTTTGATTTCGTATGAAAAACAAAAATTACCACACTCAGAATTTATGGAAATCTGCCTGAATACCAAGGACCTTTTCACACCTTATAAAAAAACCACCCTTCTTCGGTAAGAGATCATATGGAACCCATTGACAAGCTGCTGTACAGAACAATATAGTACAAGTGGGCTTTTTTGCCGTGTGGACATGCTCTGGAAACTCTTCCCACAAAAAGCCAACCAAGTTGGCACCCGCACTTACACAGGCTCCAAGTTAATTGTGTACAATGGCTTGAAAGAGAATCCCGACAATCTCTTCTTAAACAAAATGCATGTTTCTAGCCCTCATGGAGCCAAGGCACTCGATTCCTGCATTGCAGGGGGTTGGACCAGATGACACCCACGGCCCCTTCCAACGATTCTATGATAAAGCTGAACCAGATTTTTTAAAAAAGAGGGGGGCAGTGCATTAGGATTTTGCTAATGATGGGCAAAAAAGGAAGCACAATAAATTTCTTTATTCTCCTCATTGGGCCTCCTGAGATGCTGTCCTTTTGTCTCTCTCCCCTGACTCTGGTGGATGTGAGAACTCCTGTATTTCCCTATATATGTGCCCTACTAGACACACTGCATAAATATGCACACCAGACTTGTACTGTAAGCGCTAACACAATAGCCAAAGCTATCAGGAGCTATATACAGGAAAGTCCCTGGACTCCCATGAGGTCGAATGAGTGAGCTGGCAGCAGGGGAACGGAGAACTCTGTCCCTCGTCCACACCCACCACAGAAATGAAGTTTGTGTTGCTCTTCTATCAGTCCTGCAGCAGGCCAGTTTAAAAGGGGGGAAAAAACTGATGCAAGCTACTGACTTCTGTAGGCTGATTCACAAAGCTGGTGAGCATCTATGCACAATATCCAGAAATTTAGCAGCCTGGGCCAATGTGGTAGGAGCTATATGCAATAAAGCCAAGGGCCCCAGGGCAGCAATTGTGGGAAGCTTTGCTCAACAATTTAATTCAACAACTTCTACCTTTTTAGAAATCTCTACCCTCCACTTTTCCAGGAGCTCCACATAATACGAGCAAGCCAAGTTACCAATTCCGAAAAGCTGCACCTCTGTAACGGCGAGAAGCAATTAACAATGCATGGAATCCCCTCTGTTTGCAGAAAGTATTCCAGCTGCATAACTTGGAACGGTAGGATGTTGTGGGACGGCCTGCATGCTGCATCTTTCGAGACATGCACAAAAACCATACGGTGCAATAAAATGTGATGTGCCGACTGTGTAAGGACACCTGGCCAAAGGCATCGTTGTGCCAAAAGGACTTTCCCCCATTACTTCAGCCTTACAATGAGCACAGTCAATTAGCGAGTTAAGAGAGAACAGCAACTCAGCAGCTCCAGTCTCCCAAGATGAATTAAGGGCTCTCTTTGCAGAAAACAAACTTGATCTCTACAGGACGACACTTGCCAAGTCCTGACAAACAAGCCAATCATCATGAGTGTAGCTTGAAGTCTACTAAATCTTAATCTTTGTTTAGAGACACTCAAAACCAGCCAATTTTTTTCACGGGTTACCTGTAATTTTAGCATCACCAGGCCTTCCCAGCTCCATTTCCATTCCTGGCACTTCCTACGATATCAACAACCACTATTATATTCCTCACTCAACAGTGGGGGGCGGGGGAATCCAGGGGGTGAGTGGGAGGGGCAGAACAGGGCCAGTTGTCTGAGAAGATCCCATGGCCATGCAAGCTTTCCTCGAGAAAACTCTCTCAAAGCTTGTAGGTGTGTCACATTCCTTTTTCCGAGCATTCCCGCTGTGTAGAAGGGGAAGGTAAATATTGGTGTGGTGCGTAGAGATGGCAGCTCAATAAAGATACTGACAGTCAAGCAAAACAGACTGCAGATGCAATCCAAGAAACACATCCCGAAAACAGGATTTCAACAAGGGCAGTCCTGAGTACTGACTGATGCAGAGATCTCTTCTAGCTTGGACCAGATAATCCCCACATCAGGTGGCAAAGTCAACTCACTGAGGTGAGGGGATTGCTGAGATGGATCATTTTAAGACTCCCCTTTGGGGGTGGGGAGAGAATTACAGCTTTTGAGCATTGCCCTACAGTAAAAACTACAGTGGTACCTCGGTTTAAGAATTTAATTCATTCTGGAGGTCCATTCTTAACCTGAAACTGTTCTTCACCTGAAGCACCACTTTAGCTTATGGGGCCTCCCGCTGCTGCCACGCCGCCAGAGAACGATTTCTGTTCTCATCCTGAAGCAAAGTTCTTAACCCGAGGTACTATTTCTGGGTTAGCGGAGTCTGTAACCTGAGGTACCACTGTATATGCAAACAGAATATGAACGTTCTAGCTCAGGCTTCCTCAACCTCGGCCCTCCAGATGTTTTGAGACTACAATTCCCATCATCCCTGACCACTGGTCCTGCTAGCTAGGGACCATGGGAGTTGTAGGCCAAAAACATCTGGAGGGCTGAGCTTGAGGAAGCCTGTTCTGGCTCAACCTTCTGAGGAAAACTGGCACGGCAGGAAATGCTTCGTGGAGGAAAGCATTAAAAACGTGGATTCTTCTCACCTGAAGTGGTACAAGGAACTCATTCTGGTGCACAGGCAGATTTAAACCTTAGGATCCCCTGCATTTTAACTTGCTCATAAAAGTCAGAAGCCCCGGGCCACACAAAAGGAGCTGTAACCCTTCTCCACAGTAGAAATGGGCAAATATTGGCACAGGAACAAGCTGTAGGGCCTCCAAATGGCCCAGGGCTTCTCTGGCTAGAACAGCATGGGAAGCATACTGCAGCTCCCGTACCATGAAGGTAAATGTCAGAAAGGGAAGGAAGCCGTACCACTTTTTACAATGCTGTAAAATCTTCTCTTGTCCCAAGCCTGCTGGGCCTTTAAAGCTGCTCTCAAACACATAATAGCATAAAAGGTAGGGACCCCTGACCATTAGGTCCAGTCGTGGCTGACTCTGGGGGTGCGGCGCTCATCTCGCTTTATTGGCCAAGGGAGCCGACGTACAGCTTCCGGGTCATGTGGCCAGCATGACTAAGCCGCTTCTGGCAAACCAGAGCAGCGCATGGAAATGCTGTTTACCTTCCCGCCAGAGTGGTACCTATTTATCTACTTGCACTTTGACGTGCTTTTGAACTGCTAGGTTGGCAGGAGCAGGGACCGAGCCACGGGAACTCACCTCGTCGCAGGGATTCGAACCACCGATCTTCTGATCGGCAAGTCCTAGGCTCTGTGGTTTAACCCACAGTGCCACCTGCGTTCAATGGCATACACTACCCATAATACAGAACTGAACCTCATAGTGCCATGGAAGAGGCAAGCAGATAGGGCAGAAACGCATCACTGAGGTTGTTGCTGGGTCACACAGAAGACCACATTTCAGGCCGTATTCAAAAGCACACCAGTTCTCCGATGTGGAGCATAATTACAAGGAAACAAATCCTGTTGAACTGAGCAAGACTGGCTTCAGAGTAAACCTGCTCTGAATCATAGACTTGTCTGCTCTCCCAATCACCTGTTCCTAAGCTTATATAAACCCAGTAGTGACCAGCATGTTCTTAGACTACTACTCCCAGAATTCCTGAGCATGGCATACTGATGGCTAGGACTGATGGGAGTTGGAATCTAGCAGATTCCTGGGACAGTGCCATGAGCATCACTCATAGTCAGCATGGCACTGCCTTAATGGTTAGTCATGTAAAGACTTGAGAATGGTTCATTCCCAGCAGGAATAAGCATTAGAACTGATTTTACATAGATAGCTAAGACGGACAAACACATACATACATAGATCTCAATTATTACTATAATTGAGGATGGAGCTGCCCTGTATCCAAATGTCTATGCATGAAAAAAGCTCAGATGAAGCAGAAATTCACTCATGGGAGCAGAGAATGAAAAGACACCTGCTGCACAATTCTTAGATCCTGTTCAGCAAGTGCAGAATGTGGGAAAACTTTACTTCTTACTTGTGTTCTCCCTCTGAACGTTTTTATTAAAACCTGAAGCAGATGGAGATCTTTGAAGTTTGATATTTAAGGCAAAAAAAAAAAGGCACACAAACTCTCCAAGGCATGCCCAAGTTTTACTTAAGGGGTATAGAGAGCATCAAAAGATGCACATTTTCTGGGCAAACGTGGGGAAACCCACTTTACCTTCAAAAGTGAATAGAAACAGGCCCATAGCCGAACGAGGCAGTTTGAAACACGTCTGATTGCTCGATTATATAACCCATTAAACAGCATGTTAAGCTACTGGTTGCCAAGTCCCAGCTGGGCGTGGGGGGGGGGGGAGACTCCCGTGCTTAAACTGATGTGAAGGATACAGCTCCTTTGCCTATTGCATCTCCAACTGCACAGCAATTAAAGACACTCTTCCTTTCTTGTCTTCAGAATTACACTCTCAAGGACACTGTTTTGACTCCCAAAGTAAGCTCCTGAAACAACCATCCTCATGGACGATCAGATTCTACAAAGTTAGCTTCACCTGGCAGCATGGGCTTTGTAAGTATGGAGCACAATGTTTATCCATTCATTCATAAATACATTTATATCCCACCTTCTGTCATGGAAGCCAAGGCAGTATGCTGTACACATAGTTCACACCGTCTACGGTTCCCTTGCCCTCCAAAGTTGCTGCCATGGCCCAAACAGCTCTGAGAGCCCGGCTTGCTGTCACACTGCAATTCACAGCGCCACCTGTTGGCAGCCAAGCAAACTGCAATGTGATGACATCCTTAGGAAAATATGTACCAGGAGAGAAAGTTCAGGAGGAGGCAAGAAATGTAAGTAGCTTTCGAGGCCACATTTGATCTGTGGCCTGCCTGCCTGTTGTCTACACCAAAGCTGACATTAAGTCCAGCACACGAGTCTCTCTGATACTGTTCTTCGGTTCTGTTAAGGCACTTACGAAAGAGGGGAGAAAGTTTGTTTTATTTCCGTAATAGCCATAATTTCTGGAATAGTGTTCAGTCACCGCCACAGATCAAAATTGCTACCCTACAAATTTGCAAGAGCCTTGTGGTAAACAACTCATCTGGGTCAACAGAGATACGGAACTCCATGAAAGCAAGTGGCCTCCTTTGGGCTTCAATGGCTAGCATGGAAATGCAGCTTCTTATAAGGGTAGTAAAAAATAATTTTGAAAAATTACAGGCTAGTAACTTCTTGCTTATTTACAAGGCTGATATATAATCATAAAATGATGGAGTATTGGGCGGAGGGGAAAGGGTTTGCAAAAAATATGCATCCTTAATATACTTTTAATCAGTGCGGCTAAAGAGTACAGTGGTACCTTGGGTTACATACGCTTCAGGTTACATACTCTTCAAGTTACAAACTCCGCTAACCCAGAAATAGTGCTTCAGGTTAAGAACTTTGCTTCAGGATAAGAACAGAAATCGTGCTCCGGCGGCGCGGCGGCAGCAGGAGGCCCCATTAGCTAAAGTGGTCTCCAGGTTAAGAACAGTTTCAGGTTAAGAACGGACCTCCGGAATGAATTAAGTTCTTAACCCGAGGCACCACTGTACTTTTAAAGGGCCAAACTAATCCATGTAAAGTGATCTTGAGTGCAAACCCTTAGGTCGGAGCAGGATTTGAAAGGCACAAGGGAACACGGAGCAGTCGCATTCGGACACTCTCCTCTTTGCAAAGTCCAGAGAAACATTCCCCCCCCCAAAAAAAAACAGCTGTGGGGAGGCGCAGGATAGTCTCCCATCCATTTCTGTAGCAGCATTCCCAGCAAAAGCCATTCTCCTCCTCCTCTTCCAGCCAAAATGACAGGTTCACATTTAGCCAGTCTTTTTTAGACAGCGCCGTCAGAGAATCTCAATTGAAGCTCAGAGGCAGCAGCTACGTGCAACTTGTGTGTTTGTCACCACCACAGCAGCACACTGCTTCCATTTCCTTCTAAAGCGTTTCCAAAGGGGAAACGCAGTGCTTTAAAAGTTGGTTCTTCCCACCTCCCACCCCACCCTGTTCTCTCCAAAAAGCACAGCCACTCCTTGCTTCAGCTGATTACCAAGCAAGGTTAAAACTTCCCTGTCTCACAGAGGCTATGTGTGTGTCCCTTGATGAAGGGTGCTCATCGCCAATCCCACAATACTGCCCAATACCCAAGCAAGATCTTTGGTCCATCTAGCAGCTCTCTGTCTGGCAATGCCTCTTCCAAGGTCTCCGGCAGAAATTTCGCTACCTGATCCTTTTATTCCTGGAGATGCCAGGATCAATCCTAGGCCTGGGATCAGCCTCCCGCAAAAATAGCTCTCTCTGGCCCCTGAGGGCTCTTTCTGAACCAGGTACAACACACACTGGTGAAATGTTAAACTTAACCTCTTAAAAATTAGAGACAGTAGGAATTATTCTTTGAGATAACCTAGAAAGATCCCAGCACCAGGAAGTATGGCTCAGATGCTGAGCTGTGAATCAGGAAGTTCCCACTGACAGGAACTCACGAAGCAGCCTTAGGCAAACCACACCGCCTGTCACCACCGGTCCTCTTTCTGCAATAAAAGGACAATATTCTTCCTTACAAGTTGTTGTAAGGAAGAGCGCTAAAATTTACGTGAAGCTGCTCGCATACTAAGGACAAGTAAAAAATAATTAGAACTAAAGGAAAGCAATACTTTGCCTGAATAAACACTACAGTGGTACCTCGGGTTAAGAACTTAATTCATTCTGGAGGTCTGTTCTTAACCTGAAACTGTTCTTAACCTGAAGCAACACTTTAGCTAATGGGGCCTCCTGCTGCCGCCGTGCCGCCGGAGCACGATTTCTGTTCTCATCCTGAAGCAAAATTCTTAACCTGAAGCGTTATTTCTGGCTTAGCGGAGTCTGTAACCTGAAGCGTATGTAACCTGAAGCGTATGTAACCTGAGGTACCACTGTACTATGCCAGTATAAAGGCTGCAACCCTACCATGCCCCCTTAAATCCCTGGGAAACTCTTGGAGAACGACAGTCATGTAGTGGTGTCCACAGAAGTGACCAGAGGAGGAATGACCACTGGGAAGAGCGAAGAGAAGAAACACCATGGTGAATCTGCAGTAGCAAAACTAGGCCCCTTCACCTGCCCCACCTGCAATGAAGCATGTCCCTCCCGTATCTGTCTCTACAACCACAGCAGACAATGTAACTCTCCAACGGTTTGATTTTACCCCCGAAGATCCACTCTACTATTGTCTCTCAAGACAGAAGGATGCCCCGAACAACCAAACTGAATGCATGGTTGCAGGCTGATTACAGTATATAGCTAACTCTGTGTGTGTCAGTAACAATAACTGATAAGAATTTTCTCATAGGACACTGTGCTTAGAATGTTTAGTGAATAAGTAAATTATTCACCTTCCTAAACAGTTTATCTTTTATTTTAATTTAAGAAACAAACACTTGTAGAGAGCTTTCAAGCATTCTGCAGGCATTATCTAGCTGCCAACTTTGCAAACAATCCTGTAATGCAAATTAGGATTAACATCCCTCAACATGCAGATGGCGGAGCAGAGAGAGACTAAACTGACTGACTTGCCTTTGGGCCACCTTCTGAGTTAATAAGGTAAAGGGACCCCTGGCCATTAGGTCCAGTCACAGATGACTCTAGGGTTGCGGCGCTCATCTCGCTTTATTGGCCGAGGGAGCCGGCATTTGTCCACAGACAGCTTCTGGGTCATGTGGCCGGCATGACTAAGCCGCTTCTGGTGAACCAGAGCAGTGTACGGAAACACCATTTACCTTCCTGCCAGAGCGGTACCTATTTATCTACTTGAACTTTAACGTGTCGCAGGGATTTGAACCGCCAACCTTCTGATCGGCAAGCTCTAGGCTCTGGTTTAACCCACAGCGCCACCCGTGTCCCGCTTTGAGTTCATAGCATGGGGAAAATTCAAAGGGCTTCCCAGTTTGTAGTGGTTATGCTGCACCACCTGTTCACCAGGAGAGTTACCACCGATTCATCAACTTGCAGGGTTAAGAATTGTAACAACTCTAGAACAGGACATGGCAAGCATCAGATAACTTTTAACAAGTTCTTTCCCTTTGCAAAAGCTAATGGGTATCAACCCCGTTGTTGCACAGTGATCCAATTTTTTCTTAACTAGCTTGGGGGAAATGCTAAATTGCAGCTAACAGCTGCTTTGTAATTGTGCCAGGACTCCATTGTCCTTTCCATAGCACCTTAAAATCCAAGAGGCAACTGGAAACTAATAGCAGGCAGACAATAACAATAAATTCTTAAGCCAGGTGCAGTTTATAATCAGCCGCTGAAGCTCAGAACCCCACTCATTAATGTTGTGGGAGGGAACTAGATTCAAGAACTGCACAGGCCAATTCCCCCCCCCCCTTTTCGTTCTTGTGAATTCCCTCAATCAAGGAATGAAATTCTCCAATTCTCTTTTGAGTGCTTCCCCCAAGTGCTTACAACTAGACATTGCTTCAAGAAGAATTCACACAGACTTTAATTACAGAGCAGCTAGAACACATTCAATGTAATAAAACACACGGAACACAAGGGCAGCTCAAATTAATTTAGCTTCCTCTTATAATCTTTGTTTTGTGAATGTACTACCACGGTTTTAGGGGTGTTTAATGGGGGGGGGTAGAACAAACTGTTTTCCATTTGGAAGAGTGACCTTTCAACCTTGACGTGTGATGTTAACACAGGAACAGGGATGTGTGTGAAATTGATCTACATTAAAATCCAGGGTCACGTGGTACAAACAGAATCTGCATATCGTCAAACAGCGTAGCTTCAACTCAAAACCCGCATGCAGTGGTACCTCAGGTTAAGTACTTAATTCGTTCCGGAGGTCCGTACTTAACCTGAAACTGTTCTTAATCTGAAGCACCACTTTAGCTAATGGGGCCTCCTGCTGCTGCCGCTCCGCCGGAGCACGATTTCTGTTCTCATCCTGAAGCAAAGTTCTGAACCTGAAGCACTATTTCTGGGTTAGCGGAGTCTGTAACCTGAAGCGTATGTAACCTGAAGCGTATGTAACCTGAGGTACCACTGTATTATACAGGCAGCCACACTGTTATTAGTATGTTTTATGCTGGTCTGTCAATCAAGAGACATTTACATTCAGTAAGTGCATTTTTAGTCCTCATCATGACAGGCTTGACAGTCTGAGCCACCCCAAAAGAATAGGGAACATTTTCAGTGACAGCCACTATAAGCCAAGTGTGAGGGAGGAGATGAAGCTTAGGAGACCAGGTGCAAAGGACCACAAGGCTTTCAGAGTGGCAAAGGAGGGAATTTCAAGAGGTGTATCTTGTGAGAATGAGAAATGTCCTTCCTGCTGATGTTTGTACCTGGGTCTCCCAGACGATCATTCCCTTCCTCCTCATGTCACATTTTGGCTGGCTTTCTCCATCACCACTCCCCCCCCCCACTGGTGACACCCGGGGCAGACCACACACCCCTTCCTCCGCCCCTGCATCTTCACTTGGTCACAAGTGGCCGACAGCTAGGCACAAAATGCACCTAGCATCTTGCAAATTTCGAATGCTGGCTGAGTCTATTACTAGCATACCCACCAACACCCCACTGATCAAAATCGGGACGCTTGGGGGTTTTTTGTCCCGCACTCTCGTGGCAACCAGCTGATTCGCTCAATTGTGCAAGACCAACAAATGAGCATCTTTTGACCTGGTGCTAGCCGATTCATGCAAGAACAAAAAACCGAGCATCTTTTGGTCTGGCGGGAGAGCGCAAGACCAAAAAACAATAAACAGGACATTCCAGGATCCAATCAGAAGCCAGGATGGCGTCTGTAATTCTGGGAGGTCCCACTCAAATCAGGACAGTTGAGGAGTATGTAGCAGCCATATTCAAATCAGGACCTGGAGGTCTTTCCAGTGCAGAATCCTTGAGGTCAGAGAGAGTCAGGGCTTGACTGAGAGACGCTTGAACCTAGAATGCCATCACCCCCCAAAGAAACACACTAATTGGCTGATTAGGCAAAAGGCTCCCTGTATTTAGAAAAGTCCTGGCCAATCCAGAGGTTTCCTACAAACTGCCAACTGCAGGGGCCATTGCTTTGGAGCCATTCTGCACCTAAAGGAGGCTCCAAGTCCTGAGAACTAGGTATTTGTCCACAGAAGCTCACTAGACCTAGCTCAAGCCTCCTTCCACAACATTGTCTCTCTCTTTGCATCGAGTAAACCTTTCTCCCTGCTGCAAAAATAATCAATGCTATTCAAATGAGAGCCTCTAAAAATTCTTGTTCCTTCTACTACTGCTCAAGCCCTAATAATTAAATGAGCATTTAGAAGCAGGCAAGAAAGGATGTGTTTACGTGCGTATCTGTTACACCAGACTGCTCCTTTACTTCATCTGTTTGTTAAACTGGCCGTTTTGCTTTAAGAGAATCCGCAGAAGAAGACGACGACAGTGGAGGAGGATTTGGAAGATCTTCTGGAAAAGGCTAAGACGTTGGAGGATGTTGTGCGCACAAAGATGCAGCTATTAAAGAGACCACAGTGCCCTCATTTAGTCCAGCAAATAGGAAAGTGGTTATTCTGTTCTGCAGCAGCTTTAGTAAGTTCTCAAACAAAGAAGCTTGATGAAGGCAGACAGAGAGGGACTTATCAGCTTAGGAAATGGGAAGGATGCTCCAATTAACTACCAAGCAGTCAGACGTAATTCACTCTGATGAGGCCAATGAGAGAAGACAAGATGGAGAAAATTTGTGGCCCAGCCACTTACACAACACTCAAAACATTCCCTTGCTGGCAGTTAAGCTGCCCACTCTTTTCTACAACTTTCCCCAACTACGTCAAGAGGTCATAGGTACGCTGATCATCCTAGGGAAACAATCCATGGGAGAGTTGCTCTTGTACAAGCCCTAGTGACACAAATCTGTTTCCATTGCTTCGACTCCATCTCTACTAGAGGAAAGTTCACCTGCTAAGAGTCCTGCATGTCAGAACTGCTGTTGAAAGGCAGCGGACCACTCCTAGAAACAAGATCCCGTGAATCTTGTGTGTAGCAATGGCACACTAGCAATGGCAGCTTGAGCCGGGATCCTGATCTTTTCTGATGGCGTTTCCGCCCAAGGAAGTGTGCAAAAAAATATTATTTCACATTAAAAAGGCATGCATAGTTAAGTGTTTTTAGGGTTGGAACGCAATCGGATGCATTAAAAAATGTGTATTTCACAGGAAGGATGCATATAAATTGTGTGCATTTTGCATACAGATTTTTCATGTGCTGTTTCATTATGTCCACAAAGAACAGGGACAAAATGGAGCTATAAGTGAGTGCCAGTGAAACTGACACAGAACAGACTTAAGCTAGTTGTGTGTTGTGACTTGTCATAGACACACTATAATATTGTCTTCACCAGAAACTGGAAAACCCATTGTTTATTACAGGCAGTGACCATTTTGTGCACATCTGATACACGATGGCCGACACATGCACCACTTTTGGCCCCCAACGGGGGCAGAATGGGACAAAATGACCCGGAACGCAATCCCTGCCCTCCATCTGAAGATCCCACAGCAAAGAGCCATGGGTTAAATAAAAAGCTCTCATGGTAGAAGAATAGGCCTTGTGACTCTTCCACTTAAAATCTGTTGTTTGACCTGGATTTAAAGTAATTGTTACTAGTCACAGGGATACTTCAACCTCAGTACAGATCATTGCTCTGTATTAAAAAAAACAGTTCCCTTTCTCTTCTGTCTGTTTAGCATTATAGCCAGTGCAAAGGGCCCCACTTAAAAATTACACCATGTGCAAGAAGTGATATGCAGTGAGCTGCGTGCCTGTAGTGGCTCACCACAACGATCAGGCAGTTTTCCACATGTCACCTCAAACTGTCATAAAGTTAGGCTCACATCATCATCTGCATGGGGAAAACACTTCACCAGAAAATGGCTCACCATGTATCAGCGGCCTAATCTGGAGTGGTCAGCCCATGGCAGCTGTATAACCTCACCCTAAGCTAGTCATGACGTAAGCCTGAGAGTATTTCAAGTTAGCCAGTTTCAGCAATGAAGTACTTATCTGGAAAATGCCAGCCCTGAACCATTTTACTCTTCACTGTATATCTATGGAGATTATCAATCAATCAATCATCCAATTTGCATGCCACCTTTCCAAAATTAAAGCCATGCTCAATGCAGCTTACACACCACACGAAAAATTGCATCACTACAAGCATAGCAAAAGTAGTCATAAACAATAAACAAGACGTCAAAAACACACACGACCAAATTGAACAATTCCCACATAAACAATGAGATACAAAATAAAGATACAGAAAATTAAAACCATCAACAACCCACCTCAACAAAAACCCTTAAACAAGACCCAAATCCATGAGCCTGTTCAGCACTCCACTTTTGTAGCTGGAGTCAGTCAGAGCCGCACCTGCCCATGCCAGGTGGGAAAAGGCCTACGAGATAGGGAGCAGATCTTCCAGGACTCATAGCGAAGGTGGGGTCTACCCATCCCAACAAACCACTCCTGCTTTGCATCCTTTTCAGAAAGTCCCATTTCCCCTTTGCACCCAAAGAGCCCCACAAAAACAAATAAGGAAATGATTAGTAGAGAATGGGAAAAGGTGCAGTCATGATAAATATCATGCATTATTTCATATTCCAGGAAGGCCAGCTCCAGACCTTTATAGAAGTGCAAGGTGCTCCCCTCTATCTGCATATGCCAAGACATACGTATTATATATACAAGGCTGCTTCTCAACTGGTGTGCTCTGCGTAGATAAGATCTGATGAAGCGGCCGTGGAAGCCTGCCTTGCCTGCCAAACTGTCCATTGTCAGGAATCTGGAGAGTATCGTGAAGGAGGACCTAGAGTTTAGGATCACAACTCCGTCAACAAGAGCCTGAAACTCTTAATCTCAGGGCATGGGTTTGAGCCCCACATTGGGCCAAAGATTCCTGCATCGCAGGGGGTTGGGACAAGATGACCCACGTGGTCCCTCCACAATTCATGGTCAACTCCACAATTCTGGCAACTGCAGCAGCCTTTTGGAAGCTCCAGTCAGTGACGGGTCACCTGCTGGTCTGCAGGCCTCATCAAGATGCCTGACTCTGCTAACCTTTGACAGTAAGCATGCATTCCCAGTGCTAGCATACATCTAGGGCAACACGGCATCCTTTTAAAAAGCACTGTTGACAACTCCACTTGCTGGAAAACCAATGAGTGTGTGTCCAGGGTACATTAGTGTGTGCCCTTTTAAAATGTGTTGGGGGGGGGATTACTGGATTCTTCTTGTTTTTATTTTTTATTATGCTTTTTTCTAAAAAAATGTTTAGGGGTACTCTCATTTTCCTACTCATATTGAAATAGTGCCCCTCAATGGGGCCAAACTTAGATTCACAACATGTTTAGGTACCCCTGCATCCCCCCAGAAAAAAACACTGCTATTATGTACCTTGTGTGATTTTTTTGTGGTTTTACACTGCAAACCTCCCTGGGACCTGTGGTACCACGGGTTACAGATGCTTCAGCTTACAAGCGCTTCAGGTTACAGACTCCGCTAACCCAGAAATAGTACCTCAGGTTAAAAACTTTGCTTCAGGATGAGAACAGAAATCGTGAGGCGGCGGCGCGGCGGCAGGGGGAGGCCCCATTAGCTAAAGTGGTGCTTCAGGTTAAGAACAGTTTCAGGTTAAGAACGGACCTCCAGAACGAATTAAGTTCTTAACCCGAGGTACCACTGTACAAATATATGATGGTGGTGGTGATGCAAGCATGCTTTGTATTCCTGAAGAACCTACATCAGTGGGATGCTGGAGCAAGCAGAATCCCAGGCTATATATGGTATGTTTATCCAACGATCTGACATAAACAGGTTACCAAAAAAAAAGACAACGGTGAGGTGAGCAGAAGTCTCAGTTCAGATCCAGAGTTTTCTCGGCCACCAAGTGGCTTCACATCATTCCTTGCAGGAATGCGAAGCGAGTGTTCTTGAGAAGCCTCTCAAAAGCAGGAAGTTCCACTCTGCTGTACCAAAGAGCAGCTATCTGCAGAGCTCTCCACAGTTGCTGGCTCGGCTCCACCCCTGCCTACTGCTGCTGCTGCCCCTCCTCTCTGCCCCATTCACAAGGCAACCCCATAGAGGGCACGAAAGTACATACGGCAAAGAATGCTGCCTGTTCCAAAGGTTGACGAGCACCGACAAGTGCGCCATCGACTTTCTTTAAGGAACAGCTGGGAGCAGCCAAGAGCACCGGCGCGCTCTGCCCACCCCCTGCACAGGCAAGAGAGGACCTTTGTAAAACTATTTCATAACAGATCCAAAAAAGAAAGGGTTTTTTTTTTTCCTTTTTTGAGGGAGGGTAGTTGTTTAAAGGGGTGGAGGAAGGAAGGTTTACTGGAGATGCCTCAGAGCAGACTCATAACTAGATTTAGAGTCCTGCCTAACCTGTTTTGTGGTATGTACTGTTTAACTGTGCTCTTTCTTTCCTTCCTTCCCTCCCTCCTTCCTTTCTTGGCAAGGAGATCCGCAGCCCCTTTTCCTCCTCTCTCTTTCACACATTTCTAAGAGGCTGTGCTGTGTTAAAGTGACATTTCAAAAGAAGCCCATCAGACTGCCACAAATGTTTATTAAGGCATACAGCATCTATATTTTGCAGCACTGAATTGTTCGGAGCATTTTGCTTTCATAAGTTCCTTTATCCCTCTTAGCCACCTCTCCTACTGCGAAAACCGAATGTCCTCAAATAAAACACCTTTTTTCAAAGTAAAGCTTTTTTTAAAACTGTACACCACTTTGAGACTTTTTTTTTTTTTTGCAGTAAGCGACAAATAAATATAACCAGTCTAGCCAGTCCGAACTTGCAAACCACCCCACCTCCCATGCAGTAAAAAAACAAACACCCTTTCCTTTAGCATTGCAAGGGCACATGCATGTATATATGTCAATGGAAGGAAGGGGAGGGGGAGAAATAAGAGGTTTGCCTGCTTAACAAGAAACTGCTAAACTTTACCACAGGACACAACAGCAGAGAAAAGAGGGCATTCTAGTGATGGAAAGAGGAAGATGTTCAGCAGCTGTTAAGCAGCTGACATCAATCATGGCAAGGGAGCAGTTAACAAAAAAAAAACCCAAAAAAAACCAAGAGCAGAGAAGGAGGAAAGAGGAAGGTTGGAAATAAAGAGGCTTCTCAAAGCCTAGTAACGTTATTTGAATGCACTTCAGAGATGCTCAGTGCAAAAGCTGAGCTGGACAGAAAGCTAGGCACAAAGTTCTAAAAGCAAGCCTCCGTACCATTCAAAACCCATCAGGCTGAGGCCCAGTTTCTGAGACCCACTTTGTTACAATTCCCAGCATTACAACACAGAATCTGGAGTAACACAGCCTCACGGCTCTGCAAAGTTACCCCTTTCTCCAGGTGTGCATGGCTTTGCCAAGGACCTATTTATTGCTTGAGGCCCTTTCGCTCCTTTTATCGTTTTTTCAATGAAAAGCACGACAAGGGTCTCTTGGGATCCAGGACGCTGCTTCAGCAGTCCAAGCCCTAGACAGACAGAGCTGTGGCTGTGTGTGTGTGTGTGTGTAAAAAGAACTGAAAATCTTGGAAGTGAGATCCATGGTAAGGCTCATAGTGGCGTGGTTCAGACATCACCCAACCATGGTTTGGAACAAATGCGTGAGCTCCTGGAAAGGAGATCACAGCAGCTCTGCTGGTCAGCAGACATTTTACTGCCGTTCCACAATGACAGCTCCAGGTGATCCAATCCTAAATCACACAATTTAGCTCTCTCTACGCTAACCGCAAGCTGTAACCAAGGTTTGTCCTGTGATTCTCTGAGTCATGGTTTGTTGGCTTAGCACAGCAGCAAAACTAGGAGGGAGGAATGAACTGACCATTACTGCCTCTTCCAGAGCCCGCAAGCCGGTCCAGCTGAACCATCATTTGGCTTAGCATAACAATCGGGAACAGGCCAGACATACATCAGCTGCTTTAACACTGTACCCTCAAAGTGCTGATGCTCTACTTTGAATAAGCCTGAATATTTTGGAATAAATTTTATTTCCTTGTTTCAAAGAAGAATCTGCTTAAAAGTTGTGCTGAGCCAATGCAATACCCCAAAACCAACAGGGTCAATGTAGCCCTATGAACCCCTCCCTCGAGATAATTTCCTCACATCAATCTGAATTTGAGCCTTGGCTACAACAGTCTAACAGCTTCCATTCCGGAAATCTTTTAATTTTGTATATCTTCTCCTGGTGCTGCACATACCAAATTACAACACAGTTTCCAGTGGCAAGGTGACAAGGACATTTGTGGACCCCTGCTCTGCAAAAAAGAGGCAAAAGAGAACAAGGCTTCTGAGTCTTTAAATCGTTGCAGGGGTTGGAATTCCTATAGTGACCACTCCTCTCGTTGTTGTATGAGATGGTGAACATACTGAAACTTCCTTCATGCAGCTCTTTAAAACAAGCAGTGTCCTGAGGTTGTGTTTGAAGACTTTTCTCATCAATAAGAATGCACACAAGCTGAATAAGCACAACATGGGACAGCCATTTTTTAATTTTCCCAGTCACCCCACTGCCCCTACTTGATTGGATATCCAAATTAAGTAAGGGAGATGGTGTTTGCAACTAAAATAATAATAATAATAATTCCAGCCCACCCAAATAACTGTACTACCTCCACTTGTGTTCTGTTTCCTGTTCTGCAAAGCCACCCAAAGCATTGGCATCGTAAGCCTCAAGTGCCTCTTGCAAATGTTCCAATACCTGCAGTGACAGCCAAGCCAGAGAGGTTGAAATATAGTGCTGTCAATCTTGCCAGTTGGGCTAGGCAGCTCCTTCTCTGCTCTAAGGTGGGGCATAGCAGGTGCTTATTATTAATCAATGTGTCATTCGGAGGGACCTCTGCAAATCTGCAAGGGATCATTAAGAGAAGCCCCAAAATATACAGAAAGCAAGAAACGTTACAGCCATCATCACCTGAGCATGTCCGATAAATAACAATTGTGCAGTTCTCATCTGCACTGCTGCATTGATTGATTGATTGATTGATTGATTGATTATGACTGCATCTGGGGAGGAAAAGGTGCATTACTCTTTTTACAGATGGAAAGGGATAAAAAAGAACTCAACTGCCAGAAGACAAAATGATGTTGCTTCAAACACACCCAAGAAATCTGGTTTGTGCAAAAGACCTTCTGCAGACCAAACTGGACCCAAGCAGAGTGGGATGCAGCCAGTTATATCGAACAGTTGTGCTTCCAGCAACAAACAGGGCATTGATAAAAACTGGAAGAGCCTCTGTTCTGGGGCTTTAAGTTCTGCAAATGAAACAATCCACTGCTGACGCTTTTCAGAGGGAGTGTTTTAAAAAAAAAGTGTTTCAGGGGGAGGGAGGGAGATGCCTCAGCTGCAGAAAATGTTATATGCAGAATATCAATTAAAAATAAACACACATGTGGCGCTGAAAATGAATGAGAGCTACTGTTGAGCATTGTCACTCATTACTGAAAAGGTTGCCCCAAGGCAAAATGAACAGTATAATAGAAAATATATGGAAAGCTGGGGTTGGGGAGGAGGAATGGCAAAGAGGAGGCTGAGTGAAGGGGGGGGCGCGGAGAGACAGACTACGCATTATGCGCTTTATAAGTAAAACAGGAAAATAAGGCATTTTGACACTCCAACATACAGATTTTGCATTTTCATCAACTAAACAGGAGCAACTAGTTTGCTTTCCTAATAGCAGCTACACCATTTCCACACTTGCACCAGAAAAAGGAAACATCTGGTGCTAACTGTCATTGTAGTCCAACCCCTTATAAATGTTTCAAGGAGTTTTGAGCTATTCAGCCAGAGGCTTTTTACACAAAACAGTATCCCTTTAGTGGTACCAGGGTGATAAAGAACCCCAGTCCATACATCCAACAGGTAGACCATGCCTTCTGACTAGATGGCAGAACAGCAGTTTGCAGATCCCACACCTTAACTGTTACTCTCGCTTGAGACAAAACCAGCTGAGCTCAGAATACCTCAGTTATGTCAAGGTTTGATCAGTATGTGAAGCCATCAAGCAAGCTGGAGGTCGAGGGGTTGCAGGAGGAGAAACAGGAACGGAGAAACAAGGATTACAAACCATTTATATGTGCAAGGTTCTGTCTCATTTTAGGAGATCGGTCCACATGTGACCTTCATAATTGACCAAAAGGGTATTTCAAGGCTGTCATTGGAGTGGGGAGGGGGTGTCCCTGTTATTTTGCAAATTGCTTGTCCACAAATCTTCTCCTGGGTTACATTGGGAGTTGAAACAGTAAGTAAAATTGTTTATTTTCCAACCAAGTTGTGTCTCTAGCCTTCACAAACATCCCTGAAGAGACCAACAGGTATCTTACATCATCTCCAGACACCCCAAATTTAACTGGTTTGTACTCTCAGCCCCCAAACCAGGGTCCCCCTTTTCAATGTGGAAAAGAATATTCAGATGTGTTCTATTTTTCCTGAACGATGCCAGGCTGTCAATTCCACAGCAACATGAACCTCCTCTTCCTGGCAACATATAGGAAATGAACAGCTTTTTCTAACAAGATAACAAACCCCCAAATTACTAAGTTCTATACGCGTACTCTTTGAGAACATTTTGGTCCCACGGACTAGTTTTAAGGAGTAACAGGTGCACTCAAGCAGAGGACAGGAAGGACATTGCCTTTTAGTGATAAGAAAAGCACAAGGAAATCTTTGGAACATATTTATTAAGAGAGAGAAAGAAGTAGCAGCGTTAGTAGTAAAAAGTTAAAGATGGGATTGGTCAGGGTTTGGAAGATGCTCCTCCCCACCTGTTTGAAAAGCTGCGGTGCTCCTTTTCTAAACTACATTTAGAAGACAACCACACGCAAGCAAAACTTAAAACTCTGTTGTTGTTTTTCTAAGGGCTCGGCATATTTCGCATAGTATTCTTGACACCAGCCCTGTAAGGTAGACAAGCATTCTACCCTACTGCAGGCTGGAGGCAGAGGTTGAGACATATCAGCTTGTCTAAAGTTTCCGTGTGAGCTTATAGAGCAGGTAAGATTTGAGCAGAGGCTTGCCTGGTTCCTATTTTATTATCCTCTGGAGGCTTGGAGATGACTTATTTCTCCTACTTTTAAAGATAACAATCTTAATCCGGCTGCTTCACACTGGCATGGTGCCAGCATCCAGCACGATGGGGGGAAATGCCAAGGGCTGAAACCAGATCAGCTAATGCAACTCTGCTGGGTGGCAGCTACGGCAAGCAGAAATCCATCCCCTTGGCATGGGTGCTGCCTTGTTAATGGCACTGGCACCCCTACACACAGAAAGAGAGTATATACATACACCACAGTTGGGGCTGACAGTCTTAGCAGTGGCGCCAGCCAAGTACATGTGGGTAGGCCATTAAGGGCGCAACCTGGTTCTAGCTGCACTGAGCAGGGCTTTGGGGCTGACCAAGGTGCATGTGCTAGATGGCACCACACAGTTTATGATGCCAGTCCCACCAACGACGTATGCATGTCAAAGGGCAATGCCAGTGTCCTTAACAGGGTGGTGCCAGGAAATAAATGCAGACTGAGTGGGGCCAGAGCTCTGCTTGCCACTATGGGCTGCACCCACGAGCTATTAAGGAGCCGCAGAGATGCACGCGCCACAAGCGACTTACCTAGCGGACCAACAGAGCCTGAAAATCTGGGTTCTCGTATTATAATTTTCGCTTCTAAACCTAGTTTTTTGCTAGATTGGCGTGTTCATTTTCATAGCATTTGCTGTTATGTCGAAGTGAACTAGCCCTGCCCGAATCAGGAAAGAGCTCAAAAACACACCAGATCATGGACACCGCAACACAGCAACTGCAGAAATCGAAGGGGGAGTTTGGTAAAAAAAAATACTGTTTGAATTAAAGTATCATGAGTGTGGCCAGCGTTTTGGGGATTCTGATGCTCTCAAAAGAAAACTTTTAAACTCTTCCCTGTTCTCTCCTGGTTTCGAGTTTATCTGTTCAAACGTCAATAATGTTTAAGTATCTGAAACAGTAGGGTAGCTGTGTTTGTAAGCCATGCGAAGGCTGCAATTGCAATACCGCCTTCTCAATGTAATCTCTCTCCACTCCCCTCTCGGTCCCTTTCCAGAGCTACAGGCATGAAGATGCAGGCCAAAGTACAAGCAAGGGAAATTAGCCAACCGGAGCTGCTGCGGAGGCTCACCTCCTCCCTAACCCCATGTGGCATCTCTGGACCAATCAACAAGCTCCACCCAGCTGTTCAGCTCTGCTCCCCGCACCCAATGACTGACAGCAGTGCACTGTTACTGCAGAAGGTGTCATCCATCACTGGAGAAAGAGAGCTTTTCAGTGTACCAGAAACTTTAGACATCTTAAATCCATCCTAACACCTGCATTTTCTCCTTCCACACCCTGTTCTTTTCTCTCTTTTTAAGGGGGTGGGGTGTGATTTGAATGCATGCACACATACAGATAAGAGACCCAAAAAAAAAAAACATTTTAAAACTTCTTGTTATAACATGGTTTTCAGCCACTGCAAAAAAAATAAACTCTGCATACAAACAACTTGTTAAGGATCTGAAACACCCTGCTATTGCATTGTTCTTCCAACATTGTGTAGCACACACACAACCTTACGTTTGCCTCTCCTGAACCTTTAGGAGCTATGGGTGGCATGATATTACTAAGAAGAAAGAAATAGACCCGACAGCGTATAATATATGCCCAGATGACAGAAGACTGGCTTTACTAAAGACTCACGGGCATGCAAAATGCTTATCGAATGAGGCAGCTAGTATTTCCAATGTGGAGACTCCTCTAATTTCCCTACACAGAGTCTATTTTTAATCACCAACTACATGCACCCTTGCGTGTGCATACATGCCACAGTAGAACTGAACAAGCTCAGTACTTCAGTAGTTCTATTTCACAGTTAACTTTGTGCTTCCATGTATGTCACAGTTAACTTTGTATGAGAAGAAACATTTCTCCCCTTTCCTTTAGAAATTTTGCAAAAAGCAGCTAAGGGCACAATCCTGCTGCCCGAGCTGAGATTCCCACATCCCCAAAGTGCAAAGTAAACAGTTTGTCAAGTGCATCCCTTAATTCTTCCCATCAAGCCTGCACTTCCCTCCTATCTTATAACTCTCTTAACTTATGAACAGCAATTGAAGGATTAATGACAGAGCTGGGAATTTTAACCTAGGGCTAGGGCCAGAGATTTGAAGGCATCTATAAAGTACGAGTGAGAGAGACCAGGTACAGCTCTCTCTCTCTCACTCTCCATGTCCCATTTACTACCTTGAAAGCCTCTTTCTATTTTCATGTCCAAAACTAACAACTCACAACTGCTCAGTTTGAACAAGGACAGCTATGCCTATCACGTTACGCAGTTGAGAACTCGTGTCATCCAAGCAAACCCAAAGCCAGCCCCAGAACATTTCAAATTAGAACTACGTAACACACCATCTCCCAAACTTTGGTCTAACCAGGGTTGCACACTGCCAGTGCCGATTGGTTTCATTCATGAGCAATAACATGACGCAACGGCAGCAAGGCCACAGAGCGTGCTCAGACAGAACAAAGTGACCTGCAAATCTGTTTACCCTAAATTTGTGCTTTACTTTTGAGATCAAAAAAGTTCAATCCTCATGGCACTTTACAGGCAAGACCTCTTGGGTTAAGTTACTCATTTAAAGTGGAGCAAAGCTTTGTTGGTCTAGAGTAGACTGGAGATTAATTCACCAATATAATTTTCTAGTTATGGAACAGAATAGACAATAACGGCTAGAATTTACTGCACGTTTATCGGGGAGGGCATTCATTTGAATGTCAAGATTTGAAAACGATACACATCTTGAAAACGGAAAAGATCAGGTCCAGTTCCAGACCATTTTTCTCCAACATTGTTGCCATTCAAAGTGGGAGATGCTAAGCTCAAGACTTTCTGCAGACAGGATAGGGCCAGAAATTGGCATTATTATTTTTTTCAGTCAGGCAATAAGTTCAGGCAGTTAAGCTGATGCAGCAATGTGCCCTCAAAGGACACAATTTAGAAGCACCTTTTTGATGCACAAGAATTTGCAAACATCACCCCTGACAAGAACACTTGTGTGAGACTCGACAGTTTAACTTTCTTGGACCGTTGCTCAAGCTTCATGGCCTCTCTCTGCTGTTTTTTTAACTGCAAGTTACACCTTAAGCATGGAAGGGAAGAGCATGGATTTGCTTTCCAGCCCCTCCAGCCCCTTACTTAAAACCAAAAAATAGTAGTAATAATAATAATAAAAGTCTTCCATCCTTTTGACCTTGGACTTGTTCATTTTGTCGGTGTCTTTCAGCACATTCTCTTTGCTAACTATTCCACACACTGCGAGCCCTGATAAAAGTGGTTAATGTTTACTGAAACCTGCGCATGAACTGTACTAAACCTGATAGGGAGGAAAAAAGGCAACGTTCTGCTAACAGCATCTCTGACCTTTTTTATTTAAAAAAAAGCTGCACTCATTTTGACTTTTTAGCAAACCGTTTTCAAATAAATTGTATGTAGTTTTGGAGTGGGGGAAAGGCTGAGGAGAGAAGAGCAGGCAGCAAAAGATCAGAACAAGTAATAAAAAAGAAAGAATTTCTACACTGCCTGCACAGCAGCTGACCCAAACACTAAGATGTGTACCAAACCAGCCTCTTGGGGTCTGGGGAAAGGATCCATTAAGTTTGCTTCCTACAGAAACAAAAGGAGCAGCAGCAGGGAGCCGAGAAACCAAAGATCACATCACACGTGTACAAGGTTAGCAAATAAAAGCTGTCAGAAGAAACATATTGGCATCTGTTCTAAGGCAAAGGTGCAGAAGTTCTGACCCTCCAGATGTTATTGGGACTGCAACTCCCATAAGCCTCAGAAGCATGGCCAATGGCCAGAGTTGCAGCCCAGCAACATCTGGGACGGCTACAGGTTACCCATCCCTGTCCTCGGACTCCTACTCAGGTACACAGGCATGACCTAATATCCCATTAAACTCAATGCCTGCAGTTATGCCACTGCACATTACAACACAAGGTTTCTGTGACGGAGGCGGCATGATGCGGTTTCGCAAAGCGAGAAACCAAAAGCCAAGGTTTGGGGGTGCCAGAAAAAATCTATTACTTTGGTCCTGCCAGCCTTCAGCAGCCAACCTTCCTCAGGACATCAACAGAGCTCTCCCAAATTTTCCAGGCTATCGTTGTGCTTGCTATCATTTTGTACAGATTAGCTATCGCTTTGTGCTGCTGGTTCAATGGTTTCTTCCACACAGTCATTGTTCTGACCCAGATTTGGGGGGGGGGTGCATTGTAAGCCATCACCATAATTTGATCTGATAATTTTTCCATTCTTCTTCTTTACACATCAAGAAGGGCAATGGAAAGAAGGCTTTTAATTATGTTAACATATTCGTGCATAAGGATTAAAACTCAATCTGAACTCTGCAAAGAGCAGCTCTTTTCCCTCTCTCCCCCCCTTTTCTTTTTTTGTAAAGCAAGATGCTCTCTCAGGTGTTTAAACCAACTTTCCCCTGCTCTTCCCTACACAGCAGCAACAGAAAGGCAGTCACCTTGGAAACAAACATTGCCCAGTGTTTGCAGAACAAACAATGGTACCTTTTCAGCCAGTATGAAGCAGGCAAGGCATGGGGCAGCCAAGCAATCTTGGGGCTTACGGGAGTGTTAACATATTGCATTCATTCAGAGAGTCAAAAAATAGTTCAGCACTAGAAGTGAGACTCTCTCAAAGAGTGAATCTTTGGCTGGAAACCGCAGCCAGACAATCCTGTGAGGTCAGCCCAGTCTCCCAACTAGGTGGCAAACTTCGCTGCGCAGTTAAGCCTGACAATTATTTTAATTGCCTCATGGAGAAAGCAAAGCAGTTAGCTCATCCCTCCAAAGCAAACTTTGAAAAAGGAGAGAATGCATAAAATGTATAGGCGTTTGCATCCATATGTTTTATTCCACTAATTTTACAAATGCTTCCCCACCAGATGACAATGTTTAGGGTTGCCGTCTCTGTGACTGAAAGGTGTTTATTATTTCCCCCTGAAAACTGGGTGCAGAATTATGCAAGCACATGCAGGCATCTCATCACGGACCCAGGTCCCAGGTCTCAGGCTCAAAAGAATGCTGCATTCAGCAGACAAAAATGGCGATTTATAAAAAGTCACCACCTCAACCTGAATACACAAACAGAAGCAGGGCACTCAGGTCACAATGCTAATTTCAAAAAGTTGTTGGGTTTTTAAAGAGAGACTGGCCGTATGATTCTGCACAGTAAACAACTAGCAAGCTGTTAAAAACAGTAGCGCTTTAGCCTATCATAAAAAGTATAGCTGTTATGCTTATAAGGATGCAAATGTAGAGATATCCTATGGGGGGCGGGGAGAGAACTATGAGCTTGACACCCAGCGACACCACTTTGCATAGAAGGAATGAGAAGTAGCAGAGTCTGGCTGGATCAGGCCAAACGCCCTTCTAGTACAAGAATCCTGTTCAGCAGATGCTCATGGGAAGAACTCAAGCAAAACCCTAGCGCAACAGCATTTTCCCCAAATGTGATTCCCAACAACAACTCAGCGTTCGAAATCAGCCGAGCGCCAGGCACATTTTGCAACAGGCAGAAAGCCTTTTGCGAGGAAGTTGAGATGTTTGGTCACCAAGTTTGGTGCCTAACATCTCCATCTGGCTGGCTGGCGTGGGTCTTTTGGTGTTGCGGTGCCCCATAGACCATTTGCCTTGTAATCTTGGTTTTTTTATTAAAAGGGGGCGGGAGCATAGTGTTGTGGTGACCATAACCTAGTTTTAAGATGCCATCTGGCTCCTAGATTTTAAATCTCAGTTTCCAACAGTGCAGCGCTACTCAAAGGTCGCTGCCTCAAAGAGTGGAGGTCGAACATGGCTTCTTAAGTATCAATGGCTACTCTAGCCACAATGACTATGTCAACAACTATACATTGCACCTCTGCACCCAGCAGTTGAGTATCTAGTAGTCCTTTCTCATATCAGCCGGAATATAAAAATGTCAAAGAAATTCTCGGTGCCTCTTTGTACACAGTCAACCAAACTTGTCAAAGCTCAAGTTGTGTGGATCAATTAATGTTTTAAGCTCTGGTGCAAGCAGTGAACTCCACACCCAGAATTCTGTTCAAGCAACCAATTTAACCCGCAATCCAGTATGCAAAAATATCTGACACAGAAACACAGGAGCCCTGGAAAACGATGTTAAGCTGTGTGATGCTCCCTTGGTTTCCCCTTTGGCAACCCCAGCAGCTGATCAAAAAGAAGGAAACAAAACCCCAAGACGATTAAGGAAAAAACAGCATTCCGAGTGGACCATCGCTGTGCTTCATCGCCAGCTACAGCTCTGCCCTGAAACCCTGGCTACATTCCTGAGAACAATTACATATAGGAAACGCCTGTTTATATTAATTGCATTAAAGCAGAAGATACTACTGCTTAGCTGCCTGTATTATTGCAACCCTAGAAAGCTAAATCCCGTTCTTCCTCTCCCCCCTTAGCAAAGCCTGAGAAGGAAAGAAGGAGTTAAAAATGTATAAAACATGGTTCACAATGACCCGTCGCTCTCTTAATAACAACGGTGCACAAAGAGAGCGCATGACTGGAAGCAGAAATGTCTCGAGGATGCTGTTCCTATGTTAACATGCTGCACCTTCTAAGGAACTTAGAAAGAAAAGGGGGGCAACTTTGGGCCTCATCCCTTTTCCACTCTCCACTCTCAGCATTATTTCTCCCTACGGAAACTCAAAGAGTAAGCAAGCTCCCCCACAAAGATGAAGGAAGAGGAGATTGTGAGCTTCTTCAGCAACTGCCAAGGAAGAAAGGGGTTAAGCATGACCATCTTGCTGAGGGAAACAGAAAGGAGCAGCAGGCAGAGGTGCAGGCTCAAACAAAACGAAGAGTGAAAGTTATCGGTAGCTTTCAAAAACCGCACCCACAGAAAAAACGCCTCTCCTCCACTACAAACACAGGCAAGCAGAACAGTTGCAGCAGAACAAATCCGTCTCTTATCTTTATCTCTCTCCCTCCCCATCACAAGTTTTCAGGACAAAACTCTTTCAGTTGCAGGGGGCTGGGGGGCAGAGAGAGAGATGAGCAGCCTCACCCACCCAACCCCTCCTGGGTGACTGTCTTAGTCCGCGCTGCCCTTTGCTAATAAATAACATTTTAAATGAAGCCTTGGTGTCCCTTCCCAGCTTCTGCCCAGTCACAGTTAAGATACTGCTGCACACAAAACAATAAACATCTGCAGGTGTGTGTGTGTGTGTGTGTGTGTGTGTGTGTGTGTGTGTGTGTGTGTTATAAAACCCTTTGCCTCCCCAACACATCCCAGCCACCTCCACTCCTCTATTAAGCAACCCAAAAATGGTTGTACAAGCTTCTGGCTGCAAAGGCTTGCATCTACCCACTGCACGATTTTGACAGGGAATTGGCAAGCAATGTGGCATAGTCTTCCTCAAATCTGAATTATCAGAGGCACTTAGCTTTTCTTCCTTCACAAAGTGGCTCTCTTGTCATTTTTAATATTTACCTCACAAAAATATCTAGTGTGAAGCCATGCTTTAAAAGACTGCAGAGGTGATGTTACAGTTGCCAACTTTATTATTTTTCTCCATTTAACCAGACCTTGGTTAAATGTCTTGATCTGCCAATGTTCCTCTCTGTTCTGGGAAACCAAGTGATTTTTTTTTTATAGGTCAGGTTGCTGTCAAGCATAGAAACAGGCCAGGCTATTGTTTTCTGGTCAGCTGGCAACCATAGGTGCTACACCTTTTCTCTTCAATGGCTTTCCACAAAAATCAAAAATAAAATTTAAAGACATCTTTGGCAAACCAGAATTGTCCAACTCTTACCATGCAAAAGAGCCCACAGGTAGCATTCAATTCCATGGGTGGTGTTCTTCACACCTGCAACACACCTTACCTCTCTAGATCAGTTTTGAAATTACAGGTTGGAGGCAAAAGTGAAACACTCACTCCAAAAAAACCCAAAGCACCAGTTCCGAACACACCAATTCCAATTTAATGAGCTTACAAATCAGACTGCAATTCTGTAAGAGGACACAAGGGTCAAGATCCACAATATCAGGATGGAAGCGTGCTTGGAACTGAAGCCCAGCTTGTATTATTTAAACGTGCAGAAACCCAGAAGGTAACCAACACTTCTTCCATCCTTGTTGCAGATCAATGCCAAGATGATTTCCAATTTTGATTATGTGGTTAAAGACACAGGAGTCTTACAAGGGGGGAAGTAGGCAAACTTACCATCCTGAGGCTGGAAAACAAACTGAAGTACACTATACTCCTGTCACACAGTCATGCTCCAGTTCCTCTTCCCCCTTCCACAGTCATTTTATGTTCCACAAAGTGAAGCAGAACTTACAGTAGCTGCGTTTGCCAGCAAACCATTTATTTTTAAAGTGGAGTGGCACACTGTTGACTAAAAGCAAAGATCTATCAGTATAGTGCACCTCATTTATGTATATTTCTGCCAACTCATTCCAGCTGGTGTAAGTCGAGTTATCAAACTTTTCAACCAGCTCCTGTAGCTGCGCGTGTCGCAGAGCAGATGATCACATCCCTCTCCATTTGGGTACCAATTTTTGAACAGATTGCTGCAGTGGAAAAAAGACACAAGCAGGCCAGGCGCTCTCCCACAGGACAGTCGGCAGGGCTAAAATGAGATGCGGCTGACCTCTGTTCCCCGTGACAAATATGAAAACCTGAAAGACCGCCTCCCCATATAAACTGCCCCAGACACTGCGTTCATCATCTGAGGTGATTCGTCGTGTGCCTCCTCCACGTGAGGTCCAGAGGGTGGCAACACAAGAAGAGGCCTTCTCTGTAGTGGCTCCGTTTGCAGAATGCTCTGCTCAGAGAGGTTTGCCTGGCGCCTTCATTATATATACAGTCATACCTCAGGTTACAGACGTTTCAGGTTGCGTTTTTTCGGGTTACGGACCACCGAAACCCAGAAGTACCGGAACGGGTTACTTCCGGGTTTTGGCGGTCGCGCATGCGCAGAAGCGCTAAATCACACTTCGCGCATAAGTGCTGAATCGCAACCAGTGCGTGCGCAGACGCGGGTTGCGAACATGCATCCCACAAGGATCTCGTTCGCAACCTGAGCATCCACTGTACAGTGGTACCTCCGGTTGCAGATGAGATCCTTTCCAGAGGTCCGGCCAGGACCCAGAGGTTTTCACAACCGTAGAGACCGCTTCTGCGAGTGCGCACAGCAGTCTACCGCTTCTGCGCATGCGCGCATGGCAAAAACCAGGAAATATACTTCCAGGTTTGCCGTTTACATAACCAGAGGGATACGTAAGCGGAGGTATGACTGCGTTTTAGGCACCAGGAGAAAACATTCCTCTTCAACCAGGCCTTTGGCTGATTAAAACCCTACAGTCTTTTAAATGTGTCTGTGAGAAACGGGGGCGTTATTGTTTTGCTGTTTTGTTTTATTATTTACTTGTTTTTATTCCTGTATTTTATTCTGTTAACTGTCCTGGAACCTTATGATGAATGGGGGGAGGGATGTAAATCTAATAAATAGGTAGCAAATGCATCATTATTAAAAGCCACTACTATAACATATTCCACTGATTTTTACAAAGTTCACTTTGATCCAATGCTCAATCTTCTTCCAACATAAGCAGCTGACCAGAGTATGACATAGTAAAAGCACATGATACAAGTGGAAAGCACTTATTGACACTGAAACTGCTCCAGAATTTATTTATTTTTAAGGCTGTCACTTTTTTATACAGCAACAGCTCTACAGGAGTCTTGGTAACCAACACGACAAATCTGCAAAGTAGGCCAGTAGCAGGCCCGGATTGCTGATAGACGATCAAGGATGAAACAAAGGACTGCTCAAAGTCATCTAAGATGAGAGGTTTAAATTGAGGGGGCTTTCTTTGTCACCAAGCTCAAGCTACTCCAGTTCACAAATTTGGCTCTATCTTATGTATCCATATACAGATTCACAAATTTGTAGAGTTTGAAGGGACCACGGGGGTCATCTAGTCCAACCTCTTGCAATTGCAGGAATCTTTCACCCAACGTGGGACTCGAAACCACAACCTAGAGATTAAAAGTCTCATGCTCTGCCAACTGAGCTATCCCTCCTCCTCATATCATGTTTAAAACAGGTTTTGTTGGGCTGTTGTTTTTTAACAACCAACTCATTTTAAATTAAGTGAGCTATAAAAGAACGTTGAGTTATCTAGCGTGAGCCAGAGTACTGCACACCTAATTTTAAAAAGCTCCGAACCTTCTCCACTCTATAGAAAACCTACAATAGCCTGTTTAACAGGGCTGCTAAACACACACACACCTACACACACACACACACACACACACACACACACACACACAGCTGAAGCCAGCATGGATTATCTAGATGCAATGCAATTGATTTGTGGTGAATTCTCACAAATTCATTAGGACTAGGAACACTTGTTATACCCATCAATGTGCTATTATAAAGATTCATTGGTTTTAAAAATTGTATCTCTCAGTAGATCAAATTATTATAAAATCCATGCAACGGCAATCACCAAAACAATCTTACTCACAGAAATATATTAATCAGAACCCACTAAACAAAATTGATTGACTTCAATAATTAAATATAAATGACTGCTGGAAAACCCAAACTTTGCCCCCAGTGTCTAATTACAGCTGTATTAATTACAACAATCATATAAACAAGGTTCATTGTTTGTTGTACCCCCACAAGCCAAAGTTGCACTCAAAATGCTCAGAGCTGGCTTACAGGATGTTTTAACAAGTAATGTTTTGCTGCTACTAACAAAAAATTATTTCCCCATTTTATTTTCCGGTTTTGTCCAATGCAGTTGTAAACACTAGAAATTCATCTAATAGATTAATGTTTAAACTTTTATTATGAATTATTTGCAATTCATATACAACTTTAAGAAAACAACAACCCACAGTGCTTTATAGCTCCTGCTAATGATCTTACAGCTATTACCTCCATTCTACAGACATGGAACCTGGTGCTAAGATGTCAAACTTCCCCAAGTCATCCATATGGATGACAAGGAATTTGAACTCATAACTCCAATTCCCTGACTATTGTACAATGCTGCATCTCCACATATGGCTCCATCGGTAGTAGAGCGTGAGACTCTTAATCTCAGGTTCGTGGGTTCAAGGCCCCATGTTGGGCAAAAGATTCTCCTGCATTGCAGTGGGTTAAGACTAGGCGACCCTCATGATCCCTTCCGACTCTACAATTCTATGATTTCAATACATGACACCAAACAAGTGATAACCATTTCCCATGACAGAGACACAAAAACAACTCTCCGTCCCGACACCAAGGTCACAGTGCTATCCACATGGTAGCCATATGAGCAGATATGGGAAGTCCATTCTGCCTCTCATCTTAACAGTTATGTTCCAGTGTTCAGCTCCACGACCTCTTTCCAATGCAGGGAGTCAACCCTGAAACATATGAAGAAGCAATAAAGACCAATGATTTCCTATGCAAGGGCATCAGGACTTTCGCTAAGCACTGAAGAACACAGGCAACTGACACTGGATCAGGGAAGAAGGCGGCTTCCATAGCAAGCCAATGCAAGCATTTCCACCTAGACTTGAGGCCCAGCATCTCACAACAATACGTTGCAATACGTATCAGATTCCTAGTGTTCTTAAAAGTGTTTTTTTCCAAGCGAAGGTTCATCTCCATGCTAGAATTAAATAATAATTCCATTTTCACACTATATGGAAAGTGATCCTAAACCTGCTACTTATGTTATTTATTATTATTATTATTAATTGAATTTATATACAGTGGTACCTCGGTTTAAGAACAGTCCTGCTTAAGAACAATTCGGTTTATGAACTCCACAGTAATATCAGGAATAGTGTCCCAGTTTGAGAACTATACCTCAGTCTAAGAACGGAATCTCAACGGTGAAAGGGCACCGGCGGCAGGAGGCCTCATTAGGGAAAGCGTGCCTTGGTTTAAGAATGGTTTCAGTTTAAGAACGGACTTCCAGAACGGATTAAGTTCATAAACCAAGGTACGACTGTACCGCCTCTATACCTGCATGTCTCACAGCACAAAATCAGAACACAAAACCACAAAATACATAATCAAAACAAAAACAACCCGACAAACGCCCCCCCAACACACTTCAAAAGGGCATAGGATGTCAATCAGCCCAGTTAAAGAACAATTTAAAAGCAATTTAAAAAAGAAGCAGTACTCTCTTGCTGGGCAGCAGCAGTCCTTTTGAAGCCTGTCAGGCCCCGCCCTGAGCCAGGTGGAGAGAGGCAGAAGCAGGGCCCTCAGGCTCTCAACTTGGCAGGGGGTTGGACTCGATGGCCCTTGTGGTCTCTTCCAACTCTAGGATTCTATGATTCTAAGACTCTCCTTATACTGGTACCTGCACATAGGCCTGGTTAGATGCAAGGATCACTACCCACTCATCTCCCATAAAATGTCTACTGAAAAGCTGTGATGGACAGGGAGAAGAATGATTCATAAGAGCTTACTTTGACATGACTCATCCAACATCTGTTCATTGAAGACAGATGCTCGGAGGATTACTACCTGGAGGCAACTGGGAACAACATAGCAGTGAGATGATGCCTCCCATCTCCTTTGCAATATTTAGGGGCAGATCCTGGTACCAGGACATGAGGAGCTCAGGGACATTCTCACCTCTGCCAACAAACTCCATCACCAGTTAGAGAACACTGAAGATCTATGAACTTGACTGGCAAAGGAGGAAGGCTATCTCAGTAACAGGAACCATACAACAGAAGTAGGTTGACCAAGTCTCATCACACATAAGATCAATTTACATCCTATTGCCAATGAGCACGAAGTGAAATACAGAAAGAGCGTGCATTCTTCTGCGCTCGTTTTCAAACTGACTTTTAAACTTCAGAACAGAACAAGGATCGCCGCCCCATAAGTTTCCCACCTCAAAGGGGCTCAATACAAATCCTCTGCCAATAATACTAAGCCAGACTTATTCACACATTTTTTAATAGGGTTTACTTGTCCAGAGGTCTACTTCCCCTCGACAGTGCTGGGTCATATGACTCAACGCCTGTGAATGCCAAGAGAACTCTTATGCCTCTTGTTTATAGCATGTGACATTGTGGCACGATGGCACCGTGCTTCCATGATTCAAATTCCTTCACTTGCTTGTTTGTATGATGATCTACAAGCAGGAAGAATCAAAACATAACACAGGCTGAAGTGGCATCAGCAACAACAAGCACTGGAAAACAAGAAAAGGACAGTTCTAGCGTTGCTTGTGTCACTTCTCTCCTAAGCAAAACAAAACCAATCAACTCCAAAGGATGCTATAAGGTGTTCATTTTATTAAATGGGTGCAGTATCTTTGCGTGTGGCTAATACAAAGGATACAAGCTTAACAGGGTCTTAGAAATCTGCTCTTATTTCTGGTAAAGAGGCCAGCAGCAAAAAAAATGTTTGGGGCACTCCTCGGACAATGAGAGATTGCCACACAGTGTATGTCCTATTAGGGTGAAGGCAAGAGAGACCTGCCAAACATGGTGGAAACAGTTTCAAACACCCCCGCATTTCGAGGAATTTTATTTCACAATGCCGGCCTTCACCATCTTCCTGTTTCACTGCTCCCTAAGCTGCTTCAGGATGGCGCCTGTGGCGATTCCAGATTTCAAGGCAGGCTTAAGAGTCCATTTTTTAAATGTGAAATGAGACGCCATTTTTAATTCAAGATGAACTGAAGCTGTAAGTAGGGAACTGGATCCCGCTGGCAGGCCAAATCTTTCCTTCCCTATTCCTTGCAGGTCAACTCTTGACAGGTGGAAATATAAAAATGAATACCATCTCCCAAACCTGTCTTTTTGATTGACCTGTCAATCACCTGACATCATTCTAATGTTACCTGTGACATCAGGTGTTGGGCAGGTGAGCACAATTTGGAGAAAAGGGGCTTGAAGGCCTAATTAAGGCCCCTGTCAGACCAGAGATTCTCCATCATTGCCACAAGAAAAAACACTTCCAGGGTGAACGGTCACACACACACTCTCCCATCCACACATTCCACAGCATCTATAGTGAGCATACCGACTACAAATAATAATTATAATAATAATAAATTTTATTTATAATACATTTAATTTATACCCCGCCTTCCCCGGCCAAGACCAGGCTCAGGGTGGCTAACATCAGGTATAAAAACAATTGATTTAAATACTTAAAATACTTAAAACTTAAAAACAGGATTAAAAGACAACTTAAAATGCAGCCTCAGTTCAGTGGAAGCCCAGATCAAAAACTGTGGGGAGAAAACGTCAAATTTTCACCAAGGCCAGCTATCCAGACTGGTCCTACATGGGCCAGAAAAAAGCCAGGGAAGTCCCCAAATAGGGAATCTAACCTTATAACAATATTGTTGTAAAATATATCTAGCCCCTAAAAATGTGTTTTTTCTAAAAGACCAGTACTGCCGAACAGAATCCCATCAGTAGTGTTCACAACAGCCTTGCTTGAATGAACTCACAGTTTGGTTTAATCTAAGTGCTGGTTGGTACCTGAATGTCAACAACTCGCCAACCTGCCAACATCGCAGAATGCTCAAACATCTGCCTCCCGCATGAGAGTGCCAGGCTTACCTTCCCAGATGCAGGGGGAAACACTCCGGGGCTCCACCCTACATTTCACCCTGGAGCAGATCTAGGGGTGGGGTGGGGGGAGAATTGGTGTCTGTACTCACCTCCCCAGTTTCCAAAAAGGAACATGGAGACAGAGCTGACTGCCTCAGCCAAAGGGCCAGCATGAAGAGGGAAACAGATGAGATGGAATGCAGAGCAGAAGAAGTAGGAGCCATCAGGGTGGCAAGTTGGTATCACAGAATTGCAGAGTTGGAAGGAAACACAAGTGCCATCTAGTCCAACCCCCTGCAGTGCAGGAATCTCTTGCCCAAGATTGCCTCAAACCCATGACCCTGAGATTAAGAATCTCATTCCAACCTCCTATAATACCTTTTGATTACAATCATATGTACATATATATAATTGTAACCTGTTCACCCTAGATAAGGACACCCTTGATGTATTAAGAACAGAAAGCAACTTCCCAACAACTAGAGAATAGACGCTATTCATCCACTTCCTGCCTTCAGTGGCCAGGAGTGTCATGCAGGAAACCAAAGCAAAGGATTGGGAAATCTCCTGAGCCACCGTATGCCATAGATGATAGATAGACAGACAGACAGACAGACAGACAGACAGATAGATAGATAGATGAAAGACCGACCTGTCTTTTGTGTAAATGTAAAAGGGGGTAGATCTTTATCGTTCTGCCCAGACACTCAGGTCCAGCGCCGAGGGCGTTCTAGCAGTTCCTTCACTGCAAGAAGCCAAGTTACAGGGAACGAGGCAGAGTGCCTTCTTGGTAGTGGCACCTGCCCTGTGGAACACCCTCCCACCAGATGTCAAAGAGAAAAATAACTACCAGACGTTTAGAAGACATCTGAAGGCAGCCCTGTTTAGGGAAGCTTTTAATGTTTAACAGACCACTATATTTTAATATTTTGTTGCAAGCCGCCCAGAGTGGCTGGGGAAACCCAGCCAGATTTATTATAAATAAATTTATTATATTATTATTATTATTATTATTATTATTATTATTATTATTATTATTATTAGACTGCGCTTATTGTAATTGGTTTTAGAATTTCTGTTGCGTCTGTAAGTCGCTTTGAGTCATTTCCACAAGTAAAGCAACTAATAAATATGAAGGAATCTCAAGTTCCCCTGGGAATAGCAGCAAATGACCGCAATGTCATTTTGCAAAGAATCACAGCACAATTTACACAGCACATGTGGGATTCTCCAGCTAGTTATTGAAATACCATGTGCATCGTCATTGGGGAGGTAAGTAAATGTCACCCTTCTAACACTAACAACCCAGAAGCACTGTGATCCAGAGTATGTACCCTACACCAATTTTAACTCCACACTATTGCTTTGGGGGAACAACTCCTACAGTAGAGGAACTTACCTAGTGGCAATTACCATAATCCACCTACAATTATAGAGCCAGAGTCTCACTGAAATGACCACTACTCTATGACCCAAAATAAATACTGCACCATTCTATCTTAATGGGATAAGCATCAGTTAACTCCCTGGGGTACTAATGCCACTTGGCTATGAAACCAAGGAAGCGAAACAGACAATTTCCTAGTCCATTTTTACATAGCGATTTGAGCAGACCAAAGAGCTGATTAAACGGCTAGCTAATCTACACAAAGCAAAAGCCATTTCCCAAACTTTTATCAGTAGATGCAGGTCATCAAAAACACAAAATACATTAAATATGTTTGTGTGAGATCAACCCATACAGCGCACTCCCCTGTAGGTCTACTCAAAAGTAAGCCCCACTGAGTTTAAGGATACTTACTCCAAGGTAAGTTTATTGGATTGCACGATCGTCCAAAAACCTGGAAAACTGAATTAAGATACCTGTCTAAAAGTCACCAATTATTATGTAGATCATGCAATGAAAAATCCATTCCTGCTCTCTTCAAGAGCACTAGAGATAGCAAACATTTTCTGTTTTCAGAAAGGTTCACTTTCGATACATATTCAATGATCACATTTGAAAGATTATTTTAGGAAAGACGTAGCTGTTTCAAAGAAAGATGCCACGAGCCCTATAAAGCATTGCATACACTGGCAGCCAGAACAGATGACAAACCATCTAAGGTTGCAGCAAGTACCCACATACTTGGGAAGAAGACCAAGTCACATCAACAGAATTACCCTCCAGGAGACTGCAAAGGGCTGCAATGTTAATTCAGCTCAATTCATTGGGCATTGTCCTTTCACAGACATATACAACATCACTGCAAAAATCCCATAGGTCTAAAAACTCAAGTTGATTTGGTCTCAGTTTAGTATTCCGAGGATTGAAGTTATTTTGCATAAACACTATAGCAAAATCTTAATTTTCTGTAGAGGTATGTTCAGAGTCATGCACATTGCGTAAAGAGGAGTCTCAACCACACACACAAAATTGCTAAGGAGCAAGAAGCATCTGCACTCTTGAGAATTATTTCAGCCACAGGATTTAATAACCTGGCACCCCACTTCTAAAAATACACCTATCAGCAACAGCACACTGGACAGCTTATTACCAAAATAGCATCCTGTGCAAGGCAAGCGGGCATGGCCATCTTGCTATGCCGCATGCCAGGTCCAATGTAATTTTATTGACAAGACACCATGTACAAAAGTCTTGTCACAAGCGCCACAAGCTGGTCTTCTCCCAGTGCAAACAATGCACAACATAAAACCTATTCAGGTGTTCTTTTTCCTCAGGGGATGAGGGGGCGAACGTGCTGGTCTACTCTGCTCCCTCCAATGAACTAGAGGGCAACTGTCTATGGCAGGGAGCCTGCTGTCCTAATGGGGTCTCCTTCCATGATTATGGAAGGTTGTCAATGGGACAGGGAACTCAAAGAAGCAGAGCAGCCATTAACATGGCATGTAATATATATACATACACAGATAAAGTGTGTGTGTTAATTGAACTCCTGAGAACTTTAAAAGAGTAGACTGGGAATTCTAGGAAGGCACCATCAAATAAAAGAATCTGAAAACAAAAAACCCCACTGTGTACACAGAACATGCACAGGAAACAAACCCACTTCAGATTTTAGTAATTACGCCACATACAGTATTATGGTGATGACATACTGTGTCTCAAAGTAGTTGGGTGTTCAATTAACATTAAACAAGGGCAGCTTGATCAACCAATCTCAATATTGTATCTTCCAAGACCCAATTGTTACTATTCCTGCTTCAAGCGAATGAAACAGGACATACGTACACTCAGGCATATTTCTGAGCATCAGTGTCCAACTGAGGGCTTTTTAAATATCAAAGCAGCATACAAAAAACTTTTAACAGTTCTATATATTATTTAAGTTGCTAGAAACATGGAAGCATAAACCATCACGGCTTTGGACACACAACGAAGTACTATGGGGTAAAAGATCACATGTATACTCAGGACAGTATGTTTCTACATCAAAAGGCACAGGAGTGTTTACACAGCCAATATGGGGTTGCAGTAGTGCTTTTCTCAACCATCAACTACAGGGCAGTAGCCAAACTTGGCCTGTTGCAACAAAGACAGCCTTAGTCAGTACACAACTATAGTGGTACCTCAGGTTACATATGCTTCAGGTTACATACCCTTCAGGTTACAGAATCCACTAACCCAGAAGTAGTACCTCAGGTTAAGAACTTTGCTTCAGGATGAGAACAGAAATTGCGCGGCAGCAGCGGGAGGCCCCATTAGCTAAAGTGGTCTTCAGGTTAAGAACAGTTTCAGGTTAAGAACGGACCTCCGGAACGAATTAAGTACTGAACTCAAGGTACCACTGTACACTGGAAAAGCCAGGCCACATACCACTGGTGGCAGTAGATATAATGAGGCCCGGTTGCTTGTTTACATGCACATCAACCCTCTTGCCCTCTACGATATAAGTGGCTTTGGCCTCACATCTGCCACACCACTACAGGCCAGCGAGTCACAACAGGGCTCAGTTGTGCTAACACACCCGGAAGAAATGAATGGGAATGCTGCAGCTCTCCTCCCGAAAATCATAGTTCACATCTCTATTCAGTATTTTCTCCCAGGTTCAGGATTCACACAAAAAACCATGTGAATCACAGTAGCCTGCAACGCAGCCTGCTGAGAGTGAATAAGCAACAGATTCTCTGTGCACAATTAAATGCAAAAAAGTGATTAAATGTGTGCTTACACAGCAAAAAAAAAAAATGAAAAAAAAGAGGTGATGTCGAGATGACTATGGACTTCGGTTTCCTGGGAACTGCTCAGAGTTTGTATTCTCCTATAGACATTTTGTTGCGGTGTATAGGGGAAAAAACTCTGTATGAATCCACTACCTTCCAAAGTATTTGTTGGCCTTTTCTTTAAAAAACAAAGTGAGCAGGAAACATGAATTCACCCACGAATGAAGTTTAGCAATGGTACGTGCAAAAAAGCTGCTTCAGCCACAGGGTGTCGAGTAACGAATCACACTCCTCGACGCAACTGGTTGCTTAACATTTCATGCACCTGCCCACTGTCTTCAGAGCGCCTGGCTCTGCAACCATTAGAGGCGGGCTGCTTACTAAATTGCAAGGATGCCAAAAGAGGGAAAGCAAAGGCATACACACAGGTAAATAAAGGATCTTCCCCAGGGTGGGGGAAAGAGTTCATATTCTTTCACATATATTGGTGTCCTGCTCCCGCTCTCTTTTCTTGTACGAGCTCCACCCAACTGGAAGACTCAATTGTCTTTTCATCAATACCAATAAGCAAAGCCACACGCACACATGTCAGTACAGTTTATGGGCTGGGGAGCAGTTGCAACAGCGCACAGAGCTGTTTGTGAAGGGGCACAGAACAGGAAACGGCATGTGTGCTGCTGGGAGTCAGCAAAGAAGAGAAAAAACTCAGCACAGCCATTAAGGCAAGCCCGACAGTAAGGAGTCCTAAAAACACAGGAGTTAGAAAAGATAGATGAGCTAGAGGAGTGTTTCTAGGAACTCCATGTTATTGTTGCAAATCTCATTTTGTCAGCATGCTTGTGGCATCACAGAGGCTAAAAGACCGAATGACCACTTGGGGAAGTCCCCTGCCTTGGCAATAAATGTGCTAGATAGCCTTAGAGCAGGGTTTCCCAAACTTCGGTCTCCAGCTGTTTTGGGACTACAATTCCCATCATCCCTGACCACTAGTCCTGCTAGCTAGGGATGATGGGTGTTGTAGTTCCAAAACAGCTGGAGACCCAAGTTTGGGAAACCTTGCCTTAGTGGAAAACCCACTCTATAAACAAGACGGGAACCGCAATATGGGTCTACCATTTCAGGTGTTTTGTAAAGATTACAGTAAGGTAGCAGTCACTTTGAACATTCTAAAATACAAAATATTATAAGCGTTCCTGTATTTCAGGTAACCCCAAAAAGCTAAGATACCAAATTATATGAATCCATTGACTACACTTCCCTGGGCTTAATCTGTGCGAGTCCTCAGCCCCAGCATCTGCTCTCAAAGCTATAGTTCAATCGCAGAAAAGATGGACTGCACTACTCAGCAGGTGAAGAGTGAATTTCTACTGTCACTGGGCAACCAGAGTGGCTCTAGCCGAATGGGAAAGGCTTCTAGAATGGACTACACTCCTTAAATTTCTGGAGAGAAAGACTTTCCAGCGTACGTACAAGAGTGAGATTTCTCTCTCTCCTTAAAAATTCATTTTGCCCTGGCAAGTAGCAATACTCATAAAAACCCAAACTGTTCTCAGTGCTGAGCATCATTTACCCAAGTATAATACTTTCCAGACACTGAAGCAGCAGGATAAGAGAATTTGCAGCCCTACGGATGCTGATGGGACTCTCAAGAGACCATCCGCTCCAGCCAGCAGAACCAACAGCCAGGGATGATAGAACCTCTAGTCAAATCAATATCGGGAGTACCACAGGCCCCCCCAAACCCTGATTTAAGGTAATGCCTACTGTCTTGGAAACCACGAAAAATGGCATTGCAAAAGTATTCCATTAGCCACGTGCTGCGAGCTAAGCATTTTCACCATCTTTATTTCATGCCTCTTGTAACCAGTGTTCAAAATTAGCCAGGCGCATTTTGCGACTGGCGCAGGTCCAGTTGCGACCATGTGGAAATCTCTGGATGCCAGGTTGGCAAAATGTCACTTCCAGAAGTAATTTCCTTGAAGCTTAAATTGGTGTTATTCTGGGTTGGTTTATTTGACGTTTTAATGTGCTGTAAACTGCTTTGAAATTTGTTATTTAAAATATATAGCAGTATAGAAATGGAATTAATAATAATAATTGTAATAATAAATTCCATCGGGGGGGGAACAGCACCAAGACATTCCAAGGTGGTGACCGCAGCCCAGGTTCAAGGTACCATTTGGCGATTATATTACACATCTGAGTTTTTAACACTGCTTTTAACTTCTGTGCATGCCATAGATGAGGCATAGGAAACTCGGCCCTCCAGATGTTTTTGAGACTACAGTTCCCATCATCCCTGACCACTGGTCCTGTTAGCTAGGGATGATGGGAGTTGTAGTCCCAAAACATCTGGAGGGCCGAGTTTGCCTATGCCTGCCGTAGATGTGTTAGCTAGCAAATAGAGCACATAGAGAGCTATGCACAAAGGCCACAGCAAGCAGCCAGCTTCTGTTGTTGTTTTTAGAGACACTTCCTAGAATACCAATATGAGTAAGAGAACTAAGGGGTAGTCATAGCACATGACATGCACAAACACAGAGCGCAATCTCAGTAAAAGGCCACAGCCACACTTCACATACTGACACAGCAGAATTCCACATGCAATTGCGGAATAGAGCACAGCCCGAGCTCTGCTGGATCCGTTTACCCATATTTAGGTCCTTGGCTCCAGCAGGGCTCAAAGCATGTTTCCACTAGGGTGGCCAGATGTAAAAGGCAACACAGCTCTGGTGCTCTCTTAAGAGCTGTGCAGAAGAGCAACCACTGGCACAGCCAAAATTCCCCCATCCTTAAGGGTCATCAGAACTTGGTCTTTCCTTTTCCCATCTGGTCACCTTCACTTAGAAATATCAAGTCTCTCTGAAGCCAAATATGTGTCAGGCAAAGTACTGTTGCCAAAAAGAGCAGACAACCAAGCACAACTGCAGCGTCTTATTCATTTCTGTAAGGTTTGTGCAGCAGCAAAAATCAACCCAAGGAGTATTTTGTGGGTTACTGCCGAAAGCAGGCATGAGGCCTAGAAGGCTGTGAGCATGAAAACAGTGTTAGAAATTCAGATATATAAACTAATCGCCAAACCTGGGTTATGGTTGCCACAATTGAAATGTATAGGTGCCAGGGTTTGTTTGTTTGCAATTGAGTTATTATTAATAATTATTATTATTATTGTTATTTCTATACCACTTTATATATTAAGGAAAAAATCTCAAAGTAGTATACAACACATTAAAACATCAAATAGAACAATCCAGAATAAAACAAATTTAAGCTTCAAGAGAAATATTTCAGATTCTTCTCTAGGTAAGATTTTGCTTTCCCTAGTTGCCAACCTAGCATCCAGAGATCTCCAAGTAACTGGACCCATGCCAGTCACAAAATGTGCCTGGCTAATTTTGAACACTGCATGGAACCTTCAGGATTTCCAAACTCCCATTACTCCTAGCTATTGGCCATGCTGCCTGGAGCTGATGGCAGTTGCAGCCCTCCAGAAGGTGCTGCAACTACAGGTTTCCCATCCCCGAGAGAGAGACCTGTGTCTTAAAATCAGGGGTGAATACTTCCTTCAACCACTTCCTTACAATGCAATAAAATTTACCTGCTAGGCAGCTCCACCTAGTCCAGCAGTATTCAGTGTTTTTGATCCCTAAGTAACCCTTTCCACACAGACTTATTTCCAAAAGAATCCCTGAAGAGGATTCTGGGGCACAGACAAGTCATGTGAGTCGTGTGCAGTGACCAGGCCTATCAGGCTTTAGCATCACCCCACATGTACCATGGGTATAGCCAAGAGTACACCTGACACTTCTTTGTAGCAGAAAACTGGCTGGTGTTCCAAAATGGCGGCCAAGTCATGTTTTAATAAAGTTTGAGGAACTATAGCTTGGTTAGAGAATACATGTTTTGCATGCAGAAGGTCTCTAGGTTCAATCCAGAGCATCAGAGAAAACAGGTCTAGAAGACATCTCCTCCAATCCTGGAGAAGTCCTCCTGCCAGTCACAGAGGAGGCAATGTGGCTTCCCCTAGCAACCATGAAGCCTATGAGCCCCCCATCCCTTTGTTATGTGGTGGGGAGGGTTGTTACCATTTCTCCCCAGTCCCTCAAAAACACATAAAGGTGAAAGAGGAAGTGGGAAAAGCATCACTTTCTCACACTCCTTCTTTCAACTCTATGTGCATTTTCAAGACAGGGATCGGCACCTGAGCAGCTGAACGGAAAGCGAAGCAACCAAAAGCGTAAGAGGGGAGCAGGAAGGATAGGTGGGAAATTGGGGGGGGGGGGGGTCCGACATGGGCAACAGGGAGGAAAATGTAGCAACCAGAGAGAGAAAGTGTGGTGCCACAGGAAAGAAGGCAACAAGACATATCAAATACAGTAAAATGGATCTTGGATGTTGCGTAATTTTTCCACAGGTTCCTCACACATCCCAACCAAATCACAGCTCCCATCTGCTTCCATTGAATGAAGCATAAAAATTATGAATCCAGAGCTGTCACGGCACAAAAACATGGATCCGAATCACAGGTCCAAATGGATCTTCAGGAGGCTTACAAGGGCTTCCCTCAAAACCACCATCACATCTCTGTGTCCAGAGAGATGCTCTGTGGTTTGTTGATAGTTTCACTGTCATCCTATGTAAAAATAGCCTTGAAAATCTGTGAGGATCCATATATTGAATCAATGCTTTTGTGGTGCTGGCTGGCCTGCACTGGATCCATTTTATTTGGTGTTTTAATGTGTTGCAAACTGCTTTGAGATTTGTTCTTTAAAATACAAAGCGGTACAGAAAATGAAATTAATAAAAATAATAATTGCAAAAAAAAAAGGGCGCCTAGACATTCCATTGCGGCGACCATAACCTAGGTTTAAGGAGCCATTTGGAAATTAGATTATATATCTTGAGTTTCTGACACTGGGTTCGAACCTACAATTCTGAGATTAAGATTCAAGCCCTCTGTAGTTCAAAGAGAAGCATCAGATGCTGCTGTACTGCTTTAAAAACCAAGCCTTTCAAAACTACCAGGTTAAGAAGAGCACTCCTGTCAAAAAAAGCAAGCAGCCTTGCAGTGCTAGTTTTTCTGTGAGTCCCAAAAGCAGAGCCACACATTTTTTTTAAAAAAGGAAGGCCACAGAAGCCTGCAGAGTCCTTAAGATTCCAGAGGCATGTGCCTCAGAGTGACGAACTTCAGCAATATGAGGTTACCCCACTAATTTTCTCTGAGAAATCCAAGCCAGCCCTCTGTGCAACTACCAAGAAAAGTTGAGTCGACATTCTGGTCTGAGCCAGACAAGTGCAAACTGGATCATACATAAAATCTGGACTCAGAGGGGACAGGGAGGGTGTGGCGCATTCCCTAGCAACCAGCTGCAGAACTTTAGGATGCTTTAAGTGCTGTTTCTACGAAGCCTTGCTTAAAAGGACGGGAGGTGCCCCCAAAATCCAAATTGCATGAAAAATCCAAACTGTATACAGAGTTTGTTGATGACAACCAGCTGCATGTAGAAAAGGTGTCTGTGCAGAATTCTCCACACCCCTTTAATCACATACTTTAAATGGAAGCACCAACATCAGGAAATAATAAACAATTCTTAACTGAGCAGCAATTATAACTCTAATAAATTAACGGGCTTGCCCATTAATTCCCCGGAAGCAAAGATTCCACTTAAAATAAAATAAAAAGGACAAAAACAAAACCCTTTTTGCTAAGGACCACCCACTAGCCAGCGCTGCCGATGCCATGGTTTGGCAACTTGGGAGCAACCCATGTCTTTGCATACCTCTCCTTCCCACTTGCTCAGGAACTGCCTCTTCTCCCTTTCAGTGCAAGATAGCTATAGTTAGCATTTCATGAGCACAAGTCAGAACCCCAAATTTAAAAGGTGTAAGCTGGGGTGGGGGGGGTTAAAGAGAGCAAAGAGGGCATGCAAACCCAGAAGATGCTCCTGACTGCCAAATCATGGGTCCATAGTTCAGTGGCAGAGCATTTGCTTAAAGTGAGGAAGGTTTCAGGTTCAAATCCTGACATCACCAGTTAAGTGGACCAGGTAGCAAATGATGGGTAAGACTGTGTGGCCAGTGACCCTCAGAAACCTCCCCCCCCTTTTTTTTTTTTGCTTTGTATTTACCCAAGTTCAGTGGTACCTCAGGTTAAGTACTTAATTTGTTCTGGAGGTCCGTTCTTAACCTGAAACTGTTCTTAACCTGAAGCACCACTTTAGCTAATGAGGCCTCCTGCTGCTGACGCGCCGCCGGAGCACGATTTCTGTTCTCATCCTGAAGCAAAGTTCTTAACCCGAGGTACTATTTCTGGGTTAGTGGAGTCTGTAACCTGAAGCGAATGTAACCTGAAGTGTATGTAGCCCGAGGTACCACTGTAGTAAAGAAATTCCCAGGTGATTTGTATGGATGTTCACTCACACTGAAAAACCTTCACTCCAGAGATCTGCCAAACTGAAAGCCAACCCCCTGAGCACTTGCAAGAGCTATGCTTGATGCAAAATTGCATTTCAGAGAGAAAACTGAAGTCTCCCTTTGGAAACCACACAAGACCATGTGGTGGTTCCAGAATTCCAGAAAGGGACACATTTCTTTTTAATCTGTTGCCCCAAGAGTCCTGTGTCATCTTAAAGACTAAAAAACACACACCAACCAATCAGAACGTGAGCTTTCGGAACGGAACGCAGGCTCTCTCCTGCAGGTAAGTTAGGCAATACATCTGCCAGTCTTTAAAGGTGCTACCCTAAGGGGCTTTTTCTTCTGAAGGAAGGCGCTAGAGAATTTGCACTAAGAAAAGGAGAAAAGGATACAATGCAGACCCACTGGTCTAAAGCAAAGGAGAACAACAACAACTACAAAAAAGGTCAAGATCTTCAAAGCAATTGATAATCCCCTTTAAACATAACAATGCCTGGATAGGGGTTTCAATTGCTTCCCTCCGCCTTGTTGGTAAAGACCCCTTGAAAATCTGCAGGTGAATCCTCCTTAAAACAATTCAGCTGCCCTGTCTCAGAGGCCTTCGAATTCTCTTAGCATTACTTACCTGAATCACATTGAATAAACAGTCCCCACCCATCACCTACTTCTTTTGTCTACAGCACCTATTCAGGGAGAGCTACCTTTATTGACTGCAAGGCTGGCTAGCATGAAAAACTGGAGAGGTAGCACAGAGAACAAGATGCCCTAGAATGGCTTGCATCCTGCTGCAGGCAACAAAATCTACAGGCTGTTCTGCTGAACCGATGGGGAGCAACTCAATATTCATTCCAGATCTGCAAGGTTTGGTTAAAAGGCCCCTGCCCTTCACAGGTGAGCTGCTGTTCGGCCATATATCCCACTGAGGAAGCCAAAAGCAATTTTAAAACAGCACACCAAAAAGTCACGTTTCTTTTGCATTTCACAGAAAAGCAACTGCCACGGGGTACAGCTTTTAATTGGGCCTAGAAGTAAACACTTAAGAGAGAACATCACATCCATGTTTTCCTTAAGATTCACTCCAAGAAAGAAGCAAGGGTGCTTCAGTTTGGCTATTTCTTCTGCCAACACCTGTTACTGTCTTAAATAATGTATGTCCTACCTGTAAAACCATTGCCCTATCTAATGCCAACAAGGAGCAGAACTGGACTGCAAGGTGGGAATGTTTCAAAACTGTTTTTGTATTAGAAAAGGTACAACCGCTCAATTTCTCCACTGAATCTATGGCTAGGTTAAGTACTCCCTTGTTTTCAACAGCCTATATTTCAGGGCGATAATGTTCCGTAACATAGAAATGGGAATCCTTTGTTTCATACGACTGCTACCCAGAACAGTATCGTTTCTTTCCGTTGCTCATTTCCAACAACTGGATTTAGCACCTTTTGCACAGAAATGCACAGATTTAGCACCTGTTGCAAAATGAAACACATGAGGCTAATCTCCTCAAATTCCCCCAGTTCCTTTGTGTCCTAAAAACAACCATCTTCTCCCTCAACCCCACACACATGCACTCAACGCAGCCTGGAAAGAGGTGTGAAAGAAGTCACATAACCTCCCTAAACCTGCATAGAGAAGATGCCAGGACCACCCAAGGTAGCAAATTTACACAACATAGCTCCCCATAACAAGTGCAATGCTTCAACCAGGCAGAATGTGATCGTGCAAGAATCCTATAAAAAAAAACACAACACCAATCCTAGTTTGCGAGCAGTAACAATTTGGAATTTGGTTGTGGAAAATCCACACTGAAATACTTGCTCAGCTATAGCGCTAGTTGACTTTGGATGACCCACCACTATCCATCTTGCAGCCAAATTTACCTCCCTTGGCTGCTGTGAGGCAAATAGGGCAGGATACTAATAATCCTTCAAAAGAGGTCCAGAGGGTGGCAACACGAGAACAGGCCTTTTCTGCAGTGGCTCCCCGCATGTGGAATGCTATTCCCAGCAAGGCTCCTCTGACACCTTTGTTACATGTATTTAAGCGCCAGGCAAAAACATTCCTCTTTTCTGGCTTATTAAACAATCTTTGGCCTTTTAAATTGGGAGGTATTGTTTTTGTTTGTTACCATGCTATGTATTTTTCTGTTTTTATATCGTAACCCACCCAGTGATCCTCAGATGAAGGGTGGTATACAAATTTAATAATAAAATAAAAATGCAATGAATACAAGCAGAAAACACATTTTTCTCCTATTCGAGCCAAGTCATATTTCATAAGTGAACAATTTCATTTAAAGAATAGGTATCTTTGTGGACAAGAGCATACATAAACAGTACAGGTGTCAGGGTGGCAAATTTGCTTGAAAGAGATATGTGAGAAACACTCATAAGCCATAGAACACCACCTGGTTTATATACTTATCTTCACATTATATTTCCATGAACCAAACAGGCATCAGATTAGTGAGTCACACACACTGTACAACTTTCTTATTTGCTAAGAATCGATTCTTGAAAAGCAGTGTATATTTCTGCCCTGACATGTTTCCGTCCGCACTATTTGTTTCAAATTTAGTTTTCATTGTTCCTGCCACAACCGTGAGGACTAGCAACCACAGGCTTCTGACAAGACTTTGCTGCATACAAAAGGGCCACAGAAAATGGGATGATAAGCCTACTTCTTATCACAACTGCTGGAGACTCCAGGGCAGGCCACGATTTCTGAGCCACTTTACAAATTCAGAATTCCTAGCCTTAACAGGGTTTTCCCTATCAATTAATAAGATAGGGGCCATTGTCACCACTTATCTGCTATCCAAATTCTTTGCAGGTTTGAGGTCAAAGGTATTTTAAAAGGGAGAGGGGTGGGGGAGAAGAGAGAAGGAAAATGTAAATTAATTCCTACCCCTTTCTAAGCTTCAGGTCGCTCTTCAGAAATGCACTTTATATCTGTAATGGGGGAAGAGAGAATAAAAAGTTAAGCTAAGTGTTTTGTGTGGAAAAATATGTGAACCAGTATCCAGAAAGTTAAAAAGTGATGGAATTAAAAAAAAACCAAATCAACATTATTCATCTGGTAGCATGTCACATAGCTTTCCCCAACATAAAATGAATTGACACAAGCACACAAGCTTTGAGAACAGCATACAAGTTACACACCATGACTCCAGCTGTGCTGTAATAGACTTCTTTGTTTCCTACACAAATCTATCTGATGTTTGAGGCAGAAACATTGCATTCCACCTGTGTTTCAACTCACTACATCAGCCAGTACTGGGGGGTGGGGGGCAGGAGGTACGAGAAAAAGGAATTTCTGCTGCAGAAGTTTCTATAAACACCAAGTTGGAAGCAAGTATGTTCTCAGGACATTTCTTGATAAATTGCCACCATCAACCCTAAAAAAAATAGACTTATATGGAAGCACATCACATTTTGAAAGTTACCTGTAACCAAGACTTCTATCCTACTAAACCAGCCACACTTAGCAGGGAGCAAATTCAACATGACTTGCTTCTGAGTAATGATTATTAAGCTCATGATGTCATGTGCTGTTAACTTCTCAACTCTATGAAAGCATCCATTAGGGGAACGCAGGTCATAATTCTACAAATACGTAAGATACAGGAGTTTACATATTAAGAATGTGATATGAAAATATTTCTGACATTGAGCACAAAAGTTTAGTCTGATTTTAAGTTCGAGATACCCAACGTGGTAATTTAAGAGAGAAAAAGTGGTTTTATTTTATTTACAAAAGGAAAGGAGAAAGAGGATGAATCCCTGATAGATGCACTTGGGTTAATTTTAGCATCCTTCTGTTTAGCTGCTTAGCAACACTTATCCTATGACCTTCTCCGCACCACCTACTTTCGCAAGGGATAACATGTATAACCTGAGAGAGCTAGCAACGATAGCCAGTTTTGACTAGCAGTGTAAGACAGCCGATGCAAAAACCAGCTTTTACTACAAGCAAAAAAAAAAAAAAGAAAGAAAGAAAAAGAAAAAACCAGGGAAGAGCATCTCTAATTATGACACCTTCAGTAACGGAAAAGCTGAGTGTAGATGCGGAAATGGATCTAGAGTACATAAATCATCTCGAAGAAATCCAGGAAACCCATAAGGTTACAAGGGACATTTTGCAAAGCCCTGGAAGAGGAGGGGAGGGGGAATTTTGAAACACACTGTCTGCCCTTAGGCCAAAACAAGTTTGCTAAACCCACTGCTAAGTCACAAGAGACTTTCCCACCTGAGGTTTTACTTTAGCAATCTCTAGAGACTCAGAAGTCCAAGCAAGGTTCATCATATGACGTAAAGATGCAAGGATGGGTGTCATCTATCTGGCTATTGAACAGGAAAGAGTGAACTCTCATGTAAATTGTTTGATTTTCAGAGCAGTTCAATAATCGGAAGTGTGCCGGTTTTTAAAACTTCGTATTAAAAACTAATTATAAGAGGGGGGACAGTTTTATTAAATGGGAACGAATTAGCTGAAAATTTTCAGGTAGCTTTCCCCTAAGCTTAAAAGGTCTGCAAAATTTTACATTAACACAAACTTAACATACACCACGTGTATACGGCTGGGATTGCTATAAGAGGCAGACACACACATACATACACAAGACATCAGTTTCTGGCCAATTGCCCTAAAACAATTAAAGCCATTAGGTGTGTCTTAAGCGAAGGATGAAAAGAAGTGTTGTGGTAACTTGATTGATTGGATGATGGAGCCATGCTGTTTCTGAGTTTCTAACACACAAAGGGGTCTATTCTCCCAGGGATGTACTTGCAACACCAGTTAATGCTAATGGGCATTATGCAGACACATCAAGAGGAGGTCTATACCCCTAAGCCTTCAAAAGGAAAATAAAACCCTAAAACAAATATGGCTTGTGTGACCATGAGTCACTGGGTCCATGTCTATCTCCCCCTGCATGCGCATATACACATATTCATCTGAGGAAAGAGAACCAAGCGGCTGAGGGCAACTTTTTTTAACCCTTCCCAAACTGCATCCAATTCCTCATGCCACCATACCCTTTTAAGGATATCAGCCAATAGTTAGTGGAAGGGTCCCAATTCCAGGAGTTACTGAAAAAGCAGCTATCTTAAAAGAGGCAAGCATCGGTGTGAAAAGCAGAGAGAATTAAGATTCCCCCTATCGCATGGGCAATTTTTTTCCTGCCCAAAGGATGAGAAAATTTGCATTAAACTGCATTAAACACAAGCGACCTTGTCCAAAAGGTAATACATAAAAGGCAGTCAGAAAATGTAAAGTTTCAAGCACTTTTCCCTTGCCAGGAATCAACCAACTTAACTGCCTTCTCAGGCTGAAGACACCAGATTTATGATAATATATACCTGCTACAGATTTCCCCCACCTAGCATCAAAAACTGTAAAGAAAAAGGACCAATCCCATCTCAAGAGGGAAAACGAAGGGAAATGCAACTCCGCCATCCTTTTCAAAGTCAGACAATTAAAAGTCAAGGAAAGGGCATTTTAATGAGTTATTTTCTCCCCACCACCCAAGAAAAAAACAAACCTAAAACTCCCAACAATCTCCCCAGGAAGAGTGGAGTTTGGGTATTGCTCTGAAGCCCCTTCCGAATTTGGGACTGTCCATCGGGATCTGGGCTCTTCGTTCTCTTTCCTCGCCAGGCAAAGGAGCACAAATGTGCTGAGCTAAGAGAAACCGCTCTCCCCTCCTCTTTTATAACCCATCAAGGATGCATTGCAGAGCACTGGGAGAGGAGGGAGAGACAGATAGTGTAACGAAGAGGTAAGAAGAGGGGGTGGGGGGGGGGGAGAGAGCCGGAGGGAGGGGAGGGCAGAGCCAGAGCAAACTTATCAACCCACATGACAAAGTTCAATCCACCTCCACCATCAACAAGCAGCAGCGGCGGCTCCTCCTCCTCCTCCCTCCGCGAAAGTTTTCACAGCATCTCCAGCCTCCTCTCTCTCGCTGCTCTACTCTGCCCGGCAACGAGATGCCTCTCTTTGCCTGTTGCACAACTGCGAGCTAGAAAGCTGGAAGTTACTTTGGCCGAGGACGGAGGAGAGCAACCACCACGTTTTCCATGGCTGCTCTTCACCCACATACACCCACACACACAAAAAGCACCTTCTCTCTCTCCCTCGGTTAAATAAAGGCAACAGCAAGCGAGCCCAACGGCAGGGAAAAGTTTGAGCAAGGGCAGAAAAAAAGTTTGATCAAGTTGCAAAGAGCGCCGAGAATCTCTCTCCTTTTTTTTGCAAACTCGCTCCATGTTTGCATGGGTGTGGGGAGGTCATAAAAGATCGGGTGGGTGTTTATTTTTTCCTCTCCCCCTCTTTCTTTTCCCTTTTTAAGTTCCCAAAGAAAGGAGAGACATCATCTCTTTCTTTTTGCATCCACAATCTTTTAAGGGGAAAAACCGGGGGGGGGGGGAAGAGGGTGGCGGGGCAGGGAAAGACGTCTTTCGACCAGGGGCGGAGGCAGGGGCGCCGACTTATCAAAAATATTGGGGGGGCCCATACCGGGGTCCTGCCGCTGGTTCGCTCGGGTAGCCGGGAGAACGCAGTTCGAGGTGGCGGTGTTGGGGAGAGACCCTCGCTCAGGGCGCCACTAGACTTGGCGGCCGGCGGCCTATCTGGGGGGTTTTGGAGCGTATTTCGGCGGAGCGATTGGGGAGGAGGGGGCTTGTTGCCGGATTCTTCAGCTGAGCCGGAGATCCGCTGCTGGGGGGTCCCTGGGCCGAGTTGTGAGCACGGCCTGCTGAAGGGAGATCCAGCCGATTGCGCGACGGGGACGGCCGGGGCTCTCCGGCTAGGGCGCGCGGCTGGCTGGCTGGCGAGGGAGCAGGTGGGGAGGAGGCGGGGGTCCTCACTCTCTTAGGAAACGCACCCGCGCGCCCGATTGCCACGAAGTCCGAAGGGTGCGTGTGTGGAATTAAAAAGCAAAAACGAGATACGGGCAGGGCAGGCAAAGAGTTTTCTGCAAGAGGATGGAGGGCAGGTTGAAGAGAAAATCACTCAGGATGAGACAGTCAAATCAGCCATGATAAAATGGGCTCAGGATATTGGGTATAACATCATGTTTGAGGACTGGGAAAGGTTATGGACCACCGGAATGAAATTCACGGCATGTAATGCCTTGAAGGAAAATATTATGAAAATGATTTATAGGTGGTACATGACCCCAGTCAAGCTTGCAAAAATATATCACCTGTCTGATAATAAATGTTGGAAATGTAAGGAGGCTGAAGGGACATTCTTTCACCTCTGGTGGACTTGTCCAAAAGTGAAGGCCTTCTGGGAAATGATCTATAATGAGTTAAAAAAGGTATTTAAGTATACCTTTCCCAAGAAACCAGAGGCCTTCCTCTTGGGCATTGTTGGCCAGAAAGTGTTAAAGAAGGATAGAACTTTCTTTATGTATGCAACTACAGCAGCAAGAATACTTATCGCAAAATATTGGAAGACACAAGATTTGCCCACACTGGAAGAGTGGCAGAAGCAATTGATGGACTACATGGAACTGGCTGAAATGACTGGCAGAATCCGAGATTTGGGAGAAGAAACAACGGAAGAGGACTGGAAAAAATTTAAGGACTATTTACAAAAACAATATAAGTTGTATGAATGTTAAAAATTTACACGATTCGGAAACTATAGCTTCAGCAATTAGATTTGGGAAACAGGAAATTATATTTTAAGTAAGAAAAGGTCAAAATCTAAGGTAATACTATGTTTAATTTAAGATATAAGTAACTGATGAAAAGTATGTTAAATTTAGAGGTATAATATTTGAAAAGTACAAAATAAGGTACGAAACAAGGTAATAATTTGCTGATATCTTTATTATAAAGAATGCAGGGTAAGGGAGATGCGAGGAAGTCCAGTTAGTTATATAAAAAATGTGTTGAATGGTTGGTTTTCTTTTCTTCTTTTTCTTTTTTTCTTTTTCTTGTTCTTTTACTTTTTTCTTCAGTGTATGTTTCTAACTTTGTATTTGAAAACTTAATAAAATATTTATAATAAAAGAAGAAGAGAAAATCCTTTCGCTTTTCTGGGGCTCAGGGAAGTCTCAGAGCCGGAGGTTGGGGAAGGGACCCCCTTTGCTCTGCCCTCTTCTCCCGTCTTAGATTTGCATGGGGGTCCCCGCCCGAGCTTGCCTGGCCACCGGGCCACACAAGGGCCGCGCTCTACGCGGCACACCTTGCTAGCCGCGCAGCTGTCCTCCGCGGCTGCGGAGCGGCCCTGCGCCGGTGCCCAGCCCCTCTGGGCGCCCGCTGCGCTGCCAATGACAAGCGGGCAACGTCGCGGGCGGGGAAGGCGTCGCTTTCTTTCCCGATCCTGCATCCTCCCAGTCTTCCAGCCCTTTTTTGGGTTGGAAGCTCGTCTCGTTCGCCCTTCTCCTTTCTTCACCCTGCGCGCAATTTTCCTCCCTCGTCTCCCTCCCCATTTCTCCTTCCTTCCTTCCTTCCTTCCTTCCTGACTGACTGACTGACTGACTGGCTTGGGCTCTGGCTCTGGCTCGGGCTCCGGGTCGGGCTCAGGCTCAGGCTCGGGCTCGGGCAGCCACAGCGTCGGCGGTGTTGGCGATCGGCGGCGCGGGGGAATGGCCCTCCCGGGGGAGCCGGCGCTGCTCAATGGGGTTGCCAAGGAGACAGGCCGGCCGCCCTCCTCCCCCGGCCCGGCGCCCCCCGCCGCGCCGGTGCCCGTTATCGAGCTGGTGCGCACCGGGCGCCCTATAAAAGCCGCAGACGCGCCCACCGCCGCCCGAGATTATTGGGGGGGCTGAGCCCCCCCAAACGAATTTTTGAGGGGGCTCGGGCCCCCTCAAGCCCCATGGAGTCGGCGCCTATGGGCGGAGGAGAGAGAGAAACCTTTCCCCCGCTGCTTCTTAGCAACGATTAAGGTCGCAGTTTCCTAAGAGACGAGTCCCGACTAGTCTGCATTAACACGGAGAGAGGAGAGAGGAGACGAGGGGGGAGCAGGGAGGGGGCGCTTTTAGAGAAGTTTTGGATGTAGCAATTGTGGGGGGATAGAAGGGGGTGGGAGAGTTAATAGCGTCGTCGTTGTCTGTAATCCGAAAGGGTCGATTAAAAGGATTAAAAAGAGATGCGAGAAGAATCTTTTTTTAAAAAAAAAACAACACAGAAAAAGAGAGACCTGGACCAGTTAAGTTCAGAATTCGACGCAGAAGTAAAAGAAGAAAACAGAAGTAAATAGGACACGCGACACATTTTCCTAGGTTCGGACGCACGCGGGGCTCCTTCCTGTACTCGTGACGATGCGTGTGCGCGTTTCCTCCTATAATCCATTGGAAGGGGTGGGGGGGGCAGAGAAAGATGTCCCTCGGACCCAGTACAACGGGGGGGGGGGAGAGAAAAGGAAGCGCAGATACCCTCCCGCACATACGCATACACATACCCCAAAGGACCATAAAACACGCCGAACCCTTCCGAAGTATTCAAGGAGGAAAGGAGAAGGATGACGCGCGTGCACCTTTGCTGAAGGCCAAGCGAGAGAGAAGCAGAACTGATCTTGTGAAGGCTCCAACCTCTCCCCCCCCCCCTATCCCCGAGGGTGAAGGGGAGGGGAGGGCAAAGGGAACGAGAAGTACCAAAGTACAATTATATATATATTAAAAGGGAGCGACAGAAACGACACACACACAGATGCTTCCAGCAACCGCCCTTGCGAACAAGGAGGGGGAAAAGTTAGCAGATGCCCAAGAGAGAGAGAGAGAGAGAGAGAGAGGAAAAAGAGACCAAAGCGTCGGGGGGGGGGGTTGGGGGGGAGAGCTGTACCTTGAGAGAGAGTCGACTCTACTTCAACTTAGAGGGGAGCTACTTCGCTCCCCATCATCTTCAAATCATAAAAGCTTTTCCCTCTCTCTCGCACAACCCCAACGCAACAACAAAAAAATTGCTGGAGAAGGAAGAGGAGAGCGAGCCGGAGGAGGATGTAGTTGCAGGGAGCGGAGGCCAATTGGGTTAAAAGATGCTTCTCCTTCTCCTTCTCGCAGGCCCATCCAAATCGTTGGTTAAAAATAAACTTTGCAGTAGGAGGGGAGGGAGAGAGATGATCTGGATGAATTCCTGAGCTCAGACGGTTTAATATGGATGAGCATCAGGTCCTGCAGGCAACAGGCTGCAACGGGTGTTGCTGGTTGGTACAGTTTGCAACACGGAAGGAGCGGTGGGGGGAGCCGAGAAGGGGAGGCAGGGAGGAGCGGGGGATGGGAAAGAGAGAGAGAACGCTGCCCCAACTCGGCAGCAGCATCTGCTCGGCACCACTGCCAACCAACTTTTCAGAAACTTTCCTCCACGACACACACACAAAAAGCAAACAAACAAAAAAAAACCCACCCGGCCACCTCTCGCTCCCTCCCCAAACGCTACATTTGCAACACCAGCAAGAGAGTCGCGCCGCTTGAAAAAGGGGGGCACTTTCTACCTTTCGCCGCAAGTGTCCTCCTTCCTCATCCCCACCCATCCATCCGCACGTTCGTAAGGGGGGGAAAAGTTTCTTTGCGCGCCTCGGAAGCTCCCCCAGGCAGTTTGGCTCCCAAGCTGCGCCTTTCCTTTCTCCTCCTTTCCAAGAGGCGCAGGTAGAAAGTCGCCCTCCTGGCATCAGCCTCGCCTACTTACGTCGGACTTGCTCCGGGCTGGGCTGCCTGGCTCGAGCCAGGATGGAAAGCGGCGAGGATGGTGATGAGGATGATGATGATGATGCACGGCCGCCCACACACCTCCCTCTCCCGACCCCCCCGCACGCCACTCAAAAAAAAAAGTTAAGGATAATAACCGGGAAAGGCCGGGGACGCGCAATTACCAAAGGAAAGCAAAAGTTTCCGGAGGGAGGAGGGGGGAGAGCGAGCAGCAGCCGAATTCAAAATGGCGTTTCGATGGATGTGCAAAGTTCATCAACTCCCCCAGAACTTCCCTTCGTCCTCTCCTCCCTCCCGGAGGAGGATGAGGCGAAGCCGAGGAGCCCTCCGGCCCGGCAGCGGCGCCCGACGGTGCCCCCAGTCCCCCCACCCCGCACCGCGCGCCCCCGCTCACCCTCCGAGGCAGGCGCATCACGTGTGGCTCCGGCCAGGCTCCCGGGGACGTGTTACTCAGCCAGGCTGCTGCCGCTGCCGCTGCCGCCGCCGCCTCTTGCAAGCGGTAGCATCCCTATCTCGCTCGCTCCCTCTCCTCGCCTGGGAGGGGCTCTGCTCCTCGCAGCAGAGAAGTGAGTAAAAAACTTTTCTCCTTCCTCCTCCTCCCAGTTGCACGGAGCTAGCTCAGCCTCCTCCTGCTGCTCCTCGCTTAAGCAACTTTTTGCTAACCATCGGGACAAAAGTCCAACTAATCTTGCAATAAGAAATAACTCCCCCCACCCCTCTCTTTTGCTTGCTTGTTCTCCTCCTCCTCCTCTCCCCCCCCCCCGCCACACACACACACGCAAAGGATGGTGGAAAGAGGGAAGTTTCCAGACTAGAAAGTCTATCGGTGGTAAAGTACCATCTGGCTGCTGCTGCTGCTCCCCTCCATTACAGGCTTGCAGTTGCAAGGAGGAAGCGCCGCCGCCGCCGCTGCGCAGAGAGAGGCAGTTGAGTGTTAGGGACTGATAAAGCGCTAGGGATGCAGACGGTGCAGTATCGTCTTTGAAGGGATCCCCCGCTGCCTGTCTCGAGCTGCTTAATCCATTGTCAACCAGGTGCCGCGCATTCAGCTCTCTCTCTCTCCCGTCTAATTAACGAGAAAGGCAGAGAGAAGCCCCACGTCGTGGCTGCTGCTTCTACTGCTGCCGCCGCCTTCCAGCCTGGAGCGGATGGAGCAACAAGTCCCAGCAATTAGCAATACACTTGCAACCTTAGGCATGGAAGCCCTGGGTGGCGGCGGCGGGCATCCCTTCCGTGTCACCAGTTGCTCCACCATCCAGACGAAGAAGGAGGCGCGGGGAGGCCTACACAAACACACACAGCCCTCCTAGGTTTAGGTTGATTGAACACCTGGCAATTAAAACGCAGACAATGGTGGTTGTAAATAATTCTCCTGAGGCATAAGGTAGGCCCAGACTCCTGGATATTTTGAGGAGGATGCTAGTGGATTAAAAAAAAATCCTCTGTTTAAGAAATCTGGTACCAGCCACCCCCCCAAAAAAAAAAAACCCTAAAGTCAGATTTCTTTAAAAAATCCCTCTATCAAATTAATTTCTGGTTGGTTGAGGGTTGGTTTTTACAGTAGCACAGGGTGGTCCATCACCCCTGCTATTTTTGTAAGAGGACATGATCAAACACTTAATCTCCAAGCATACAGCAGAATCCTAATAACATTTGCTCACATGCAGAGTCCAATAGGTCTTAGTCCCAAATAAATATGCAGAGGATTGTGGCCTTAACTTGGCTTTGAGACCATTGAAAAATATGGAATTTTTTCCTGCTCATTCTTTCCTTCCACGTTTCCCCTCCCTGCTGTGTTTGACAGGCAAGTAAAAAGTATCCAGAGAAAACTGTTTGGTCCTCTGAATCAAAACACTCTTGGAGGTGACCTTGAGTTCTAGTTTTGGCATAACTATATAAACAGGTATACAGCCCCGGAAGCATTGTTATTTCTGGTTTTTAATATCATTTTTGCTATACTTTATTATTAGCTTTGAGTGCTACATTTAACAGCTTTCCTTGGGTCCGGATGCAGCTTCCATCATCCCTGACCATTGGCCATGCTGACAGAGGCTGATAGAAGTTGTAAACCCAACAACATCTGGAGGGCCACAGGTTCCCCATCTTACAAAATGTCTGACAAAACATTGCAGTCTGGAGTGTTCCTGTTCAGGTTTCCAGATGTTTCATTCCTTTTCTTTCCCCCACTCCTTCTGGCCCTGTTTCGCCAGAAACATTCCAGAAAATGAATTTGCTCTCGGTATATAGAATATTTCCACGGCCAATTCTGGATTCTTTAAGAGCAGCTGTGCTCAGAATATGAGGCAGGTATGAGTGCAGAGTCAATGATAGAACAGAAGGCTTGTTCTCTGGCAGCTCCAGTTAAAATGGTTTTGTTTGGAAGAAAGCTGGGACAGACTTAGGCCTCAGGGACCTTGATGTGCTGAGAGCTGCCTATAGGAGGCAGCTTCCAATTTTCCATGTGCCTTCCTGACTAGTGGTTGGAACAGGAAGCAACTCACACTGAAATTCCTCCTAAAGGAAAGAATCGGAGCAGGTTGGACCAGGAAACGGAAGCAACTCATGGAGAATTCTTTCCAAGGCAGGGGTAGCCAAAGGGGGGGCACACCAGATTTTTTGAGGGGACTGCAACTCCCATCATCCATGATCATTGGCCAAATTGGCTGGGATGGATGGGAGATGGAGTGCGAAACATCTGGAGGGGAACACATTTGCTAATCTTACACCCAAAGTGAAGGCATCTCAGGTAACAACATGATTCTCCTACTGCCTGCCATAGTCCAGGAGCACAATAGCCTATCTCTTATTATGGATAGACATTTTGCCACTATCGCACCTGCTTGCTCCCCTTCCAAACCTTCCAGCTTTTAGAAACTGCTCTTAGGGACAGAAATATATCTCCGTGGGCTTCCAGTCTTTCCCTTCCTGCCTAAATTCCTTCTGGGGATGCCAGGAGGAAAAAGAGCTCGGTTTCCAGGCAGTACCAGGCAGAGGAGGAAAGGAATCTTCCTCTTGCTGTGGCATGATTCAGTGTGTATCCCGTCCTCCACCCTTCTGAGGAAACCGCATGGGGAGCTGAGCCAAGCCTGGGCTATGCCGGGGAGCGGCTATGCTGTTACCTGGGATGCCTTCGCTTTTCCCCTTTTCCCTCCTAAGGAAACTGAGCAGTGGTAGGGAAGTCCCTGGTCCCTCCTCTCTCACAAGCAGCAGGTGCTCGTCTAAGGGAAGGGAAACAGGTGAACAAGAAAGGAAGTTGAGGCAGGGGTGTGCGAATGGAAAGAGAAATGCCTCTCTCTTTATCCACCAAGAGGAAAGTTAGAGCTGGGGGTGTTATTAGGACACCTCCTATGCCGCATAATTACATTCCAAGACGCGGCACGTTTAAGTGAAATTGCGTATATTTGAAACAACGTTGGGGAAAGTCTGAAAACACCCCACCCCATTCCGCCCCTTTTGGGGATGTTTTTGGGTCTCTTCTGAGTTCGGCGCAGTCACACACAAATCGGATGCACCTAAAACGGTTGCTGCCCGTATCATTGATTTTAATAATTTTCTAAATTTCATTGTTTTGTTCATATAAATTCTATGACAGAAATAAACACAACTTCTGACCGGCTGCACAGAAACACAAGCTGCTAACACAGTGTCAAAGTTCCATGTAAAAAAAATATATATATATCTCAAGAGGGGAGCTCATGTTGACAGTTCTAGTATTTAAATTATCTTCTGGGACAGCACAGCAAAGCACTCACTTAGTTCCTGAATGCACAAGGAAGCAGCAGTTAATGGAATATAATCCAATGGTGTGTGACAGCTTTTTCCAACCTGGTGCCCTCGACGTGTTTTGAGATACATCTCCCATTGGTCGCATCCAAAACTACTGTTAGGCAAAGGTTCACATACGGTACATATCATTTAGCTACAGGGTGGGTTTCCTACAATTTCTTGTTCCCTTGAATTTTGCCCACTCTTGCAGGAACCATGCACCCACCAAACATGACATTCAGCTGCAGGTTAGCTTATATTTGCTCCAGTATCTTATAAACAGACGTTATATATATTGTTTGGGAAATGTATAGTGTGGGGGAAATAACAGAGATTGATTATATTGTAAATTAATCAGTAAAGGGGCAGGTGATTAAAGGTTAACTGCTTGGTATATACTGTCATATATTTAATTCTGCTACATAATTCTGCATCCAGTAATAGTTTCAAGATGCAATTATTATAATTATAGTGTCAGGCAAAACGAGAGACTTTAAATAATTGCTTACAGTGAATTCAGATGATCCAAGGGATAGTTACAGTTGTCATAGGGTATCTGGTTAACCGAAGCTTTCGCAAGAGGTTAATCGGCGGTGTCATTTTGTCTTCTAAGAACAATAGCTTACAATGAGAAGGAACTTCCTTCATGATACGGTTATCCCCATTCGGGAAGGGGACCCACTAAGGGCATCTCGCCCAAGGACCTGTCAAAATCTGGAGCCATTGTTGGTTCTTCCAAAAGCTATTGGCGCAAGTGGAACCTCCATAATGTGAGGAACTATGTGCTTGAATACTGAATACCGAAAAGCAACTTCAGAGTGGTAGAGTGCAACAAATCAAAGAGCCTTGCAGCACCTTCAAGATCAACACACAGGGCAAGGATGGCAATGTGGTACCCTCCTGATGTTTCTGAACTGCAACACCCGTCATTCCTACCACTGGCAATGCTGGCTGGGGCTGATGGGAGTTGAGGTGTCCCCCCCAAAAAAATCTGGAAGCCCCCACATTGACTACCTCTGTATCAGGGGGCCTAAGCTTTTGTGGGCTACAGACCGCTTCATAAGATGCACAATGTTTGTCTTCAGCCAGTGGGTTTACATGGGCATATAGGGGCGAAATGCAAAGAGTGGAATCAAATGTTCGTGAAATGTAAAAAGCACGTTCTGTGACATTCAGTTAAATGTATGGTGAATAAACACAGCCACCATCAACAACAACAGGAACTACATTGTGATAACGCAATTATCCTAGATTTGCATTGTAGTGAATGGCTATCTCTGGCATCCTCTTGATAGTCAAACGCCACCAGGCCCAGCTGATCACTTTGGGGAGACAGTAGTTGATTAGCCAAGCACTGCCACCATTCACAACAGAAGTAACAACTTGACAATAACACAAATTATCCTAGATTTGCATTGAAGGGAACGGCTAAGACTTAAATCACATTGACTTCTGACAATCATCGTTTTTATAAAGACACTACTTGAGCCGAAGAATTGATATCCTGATCCAGGAAGACAAATTCTGACGACTGCATGCTGTTTGACTGTAGAGCAAAGGTGGGGATCCAGTAGCCTTTCAGATGTTGTTAGATTAGAACTCCCAACGTCCTTGACTGTCTTTTGACTATAATGGCCGGGGCTGATTGGAATCCAACAACATCTGGAAGGTCAATGCTTGGCGATCTGTGCTGTTTTAGAGAGCTGAAAGTGACATGTTAGAGCTATTATTATCTGAGGCATGCACACACTTATTCCTTTTTGTTCCACTATCATTTCTGCTCAAGCAGGTCTGGCAGCTTTCGATGCACCGCAAAAATCTAAAAGGCCTGTTTGACCAAGGAATACAGTGAGAAGACAACAGAGGGCTTTCTCGCTGCTACTTTCACCTTTGCGGAAAGGGAAGCAACTACTTCTCATCTCCAGCCGTTGTGCCCATACTCCAAAATTCTACATCATGTCATAAGAGGAGAAGAAAAAAGTTGTGAGAGAAGAGGAAATAGGAAGTAGCAAGGCTTGTGTCTGTTAGGCCTGGGGGGAAGTGAGACAGCAACCAGGAAAAAGAGTGAATGTGCATGGGTAGTTTTGTGCGAGAAGGGCAGAGCATGTGGAAACCACTAAAGGGAGAAAGAAGACAGAACTCGCAGTAGGAGTGTGGCCTTGGCAGCTGCTAGGAGAGGGGAGTGCATTTAATCTTCCTTGAGTAACACTCAAGGTATTTTCTACATTTGCTCATGGTGATGGGCAGGGAAATAACTGGCAGTCTAATCCGATACATGTCTACTCAGAAGAAAGAAAGAAATACAGTTGCCCAGGTGACTATAAACAGGATTGCAGCCAGATTTTAATATGAAAGAAGCTTCTTGTGCAATTATTTTTTAAACTAAAGGTTGTGCAAAGGTAGAGTTTTAACCACCATCACCACGAGAATATGGGAGGAGAACCTTTACCTGTTGCTTTTCTTTCCTCTACTACACCATTGTTTTATAGTAAGAGGAATCCAGCAATTTTTTATTTTTTATCTCTGAACCTGACCTTCCCCTGACCTGGGTCACCAGAGTCTTTCCTAGGCATCATAGCTTCCTTAAATAACTTTACTGTTGATAGCTAATAAAAAGCAGATAATTAAAACACGTGTGGCAGGGAGAAGTTCAGCAGACATGCTTTACCCCTGTCACTGTCAGCCTGATCCTGTGCATATAATTCGGATGTAAGCTCAATTGTAGTTGGCTTCTCCCAGGTAAGGAGATGCAATAAGAATGCCATCTTACACATCTTAGAAAATTGCTACAACAGGCAAAAAAAAAATTGAAAAAATCACTAATGGTCCGCTAATACCCTCAGTACTTTTCAAGCAGACTGGCGGTGCAGGCTAGGAACCACCGGCATATGGAACTTCAGACTGAGATGCGGGGAGAAATTCCTTTGTCACTTGTGAGCCTCAGAACCCTTAACTGAAGGTAAACTTATTCCAGGCTGGTTCTAGCAATCCGGTACGGTGGTAGAAGCTGTGTGCTGCGGCCTGTGTAAACCATCTCTAGATAAGTAGTTCTCATATTCCATAGGCCTTGAACACCTTTGCAAATAATCCAATCTATCTGAGCCTGCAGACTTGCACAAGTGTTCATACCTGTGTCCTCTCCCACAATCCACTACCTGTAACCTGTGAAGAGGAAAAGGAGCGAGGGAGAGGCAGAGGCTGAACACGACGGCGTGTTTGATTCTTGGCACAATTTAAAGTGCTGCTTATGACCGATAAAGTCCTAGATGCTTTGCAATCAGGTTACCTGAAGGGCAGCTTTCCCCCCATATAAACCTACCTGAGTTTCAAGCCCTGCTAACATCTGGGTGGCAACTGGGGAGAGGGCCTTTTCAGTGTCTGCACCCAGGCTCTAGAACTCACTTCTCGGGAAGAACCGTTTCAGCTCCTTCCACGACAACCTTCTGCAAGCCAATAATAAAAATGCTATTGTTTAGGTGGGCCTCTGAACTGAGTTGCTTTAAGTGGGCGCTTAACATAGCAAAGTGCAATATCAGTTTAAACGAACATGCCACATCCCCATAGCACTTCCATCACAATTCAGTTCTTAACTTGCACACACACATTTACATCTGCTATACCTGTTGCAAATGCATTACAGTGGTACCTCGGGTTACATACGCTTCAGGTTACATACGCTTCAGGTTACAGACTCCACTAACCCAGAAATAGTGCTTCAGGTTAAGAACTTTGCTTCAGGATGAGAACAGAAATCATGCTCCGGCAGTGCGGCAGCAGCAGGAGGCCCCATTAGCTAAAGTGGTGCTTCAGGTTAAAAACAGTTTCAGGTTAAGTACGGACCTCCAGAACGAATTAAGTTCTTAACCCGAGGTACCACTGTAGATTCTGTATCCTTATCTTCCACCCCAAAGCTCAGTGTAGTTGATAGTTTATTTTTGCAGCAAACTTGTGAGGTGTATTCAGCACAGAGAGAGCAAAATGACTGGTGAAATATCGCATAGCTTCATGGCTGAGTAAGACCTCAACCCAAATGTCCCTGGTCCTCTATCATCACCCAACTTTCCATTTTCTTACCGCAAGTTGTTTCCAGAATGACCAGGAGAAGCAGGGAAATACATTGTGCCTGTCTCATAGCAGTGGCTGGGAGGCAGAACATAAGTAACTTTGAGACCAGTAATTCATACCCTCCAACTATTCTACGATGAAACTAGGGACATCCTATTCCAATAATGTTATTATTTATATGCCACCCATCTGGGTTGTCCCAGCCACTCTGGATGACTTCCAACAAATATAAAAACATAACGTTTAAAAAATATTCCCTATACAAAGCTGCCTTTAGATGTCTTATCTCCTTATCTCCTTGGCTCGGGGGTCACATAACTTCATACCCTCCAACATTTCTCCGATGAAAATAAGAACGTCCTAAGGGAAAGCAGAGCATTCCAGGATCAAATCAGAAACCAAGACAGCTTCTGTAAATCTAGGACTGCCCCTGGAAAATAGGGACACTTGGAGGGTTTGGAAGTTTGCCCTCCAACAGACACTTGGAGGGCCTGGGAACTTGCTCTTTCCTCCCCCCTAGCATAGAAAGGAGGAGAAAAGTTGAAACCAATGCATTCTTCTAGCTTTGCCTACTCATCTAAGGTGAAAATAAAAAAAATTCCTTCCAGTAGCACCTTAAAGACCAACTAAGTTAGTTCTTGGTATGAGCTTTCGTGTGCATGCACACTTCTTCAGATACACTTCTTCAGATAAGTGTGCATGCACACGGAAGCTCATACCAAGAACTAACTTAGTTGGTCTTTAAGGTGCTACTGGAAGGATTTTTTTTATTTTGACTATGGCAGACCAACACGGCTACCTATCTGTAACTGGAATCATCTAAGGTGAATAACAATAGCTTCAGGCAGGGAATTTGCCAATCTCACTGCCCAAGTGACTGAACTTGATGTGCCTGGGACCAGGAGGTTTTCCTGAGTCTTTGCATAGCTGTTCCAAGTGCTGCCACAGTGTTTGGCCACCACAGTATGGAAACAAATTCCCAAAGAGGTGTAAATTCAGTGTTTGTTTTAGGGATCGCTACCCTGTCCTTCAAATGCATTTGCAGGGCGGTTTACAAAATAGGTTTTAAAAAACAAAAACGAAATCCTAGAAGCAGTAAATCTAAAAGCAGCATCGTAAAGCCATCTTATTTATGTTATATGCCGCCTTCGAGCATAAAATTCTCCTGAAGAAGAAGAGAAGAGTTTGGATTTGATATCCCGCTTTATCACTACCCGAAGGAGCCTCAAAGCGGCTAACATTCTCCTTTCCCTTCCTCCCCCACAACAAACTCTCTGTGAGGTGAGTGGGGCTGAGAGCTTCAGAGAAGTGTGACCAGCCCAAGGTCACCCAGCAGCTGCATGTGGAGGAGCGGAGACGCGAACCCGGTTCTCCAGATTACAAGACTACCACTCTTAACCACTACACCACACTGGTGTAGTGATGGAGATGAGATTAAAACAGATTAGACGTAAAGGCCTGGGGAAATTATATCTGGAGCCAAAAAACATCATCAAAGGTGAACAGGTGATACACATGAATTGTGGATGAGAAATATAAGTCTTACCTTGATTTAGGGAGCAATCCTGTAGCCCCTGGGAGGGCGGTTGAGAGGGAGCCATAGGATACCATGGAGCTCTTTGCTCAAAGTCAGAGAGGGATGTCCAAAGTCAAAGACCTTCTCATTGCAACAGCAGAAAGCTTCACTGCCAATGCTCCTTATGCCTTCAGTGGGGGTTGAGAAGGAGTGAGTTAGGGAGTACTGGAGATTTTGAATCCAACATGAGCCTGGATTCACCAGGCTACTTAACTGTACTTAAGAACACCAACCAGCTAGCATTTTACTGGACCAAACAGTAAAACAGTAGTAATGGAGTCTGAAAAGGCAGTCAAATCAATATAGGCCCTGACTACATGAGCAATGTGGGGAACCTCTGGCCCTCCAGGTGTTGCTGAACTACAACTCCCTTCATCATGACAGCCAGTGTGGTGTAGTGGTTAAGAGCGGTAGACTCGTAATCTGTTGAACTGGGTTCGATTCCCCGCTCCTCCACATGCAGCTGCTGGGTGACCTTGGGCCAGTCACACTTCTTTGAAGTCTCTCAGCCCCACTCACCTCACAGCGTGTTTGTTGTGGGGGAGGAAGGGAAAGGAGATTGTTAGCCGCTTTGAGACTCCTTAGGGTAGTGATAAAGCGGGATATCAAATCCAAATCCAATCTCTGGACATTGTCCATGCTTCCTGCAGCTGATGGGAGTTGTAGTTCAGCAGCATCTGGTGGGCCAAAGGTTCCCCACATCTGCTATAGGGGAAGCATGGAGTTTTTGAAACCAGCAGTTGGCAGCTCTAATTGACAGAATAGTACAGTGGTGCCTCGGGCGCTGGCTCGCCAGATGCAGCTTCGTCACGCTGGCCACGTGGCCAGGAAGTGTCTTCGGACAGCGCCGGCTCCCGGCCTCTTGAGCGAGATGAGCACGCAACCCTAGAGTCGGTCACGACTGGCCCTGTCGGGCAGGGGTACCTTTACCTTTACCTCGGGTTACATACGCTTCAGGTTACATACCCTTCAGGTTACAGACTCCGCTAACCCAGAAATAGTGCTTCAGGTTAAGAACTTTGCTTCAGGATGAGAACAGAAATCATGCTCCGGCAGCGCGGCAGCAGCAGGAGGCCCCATTAGCTAAAGTGGTGCTTCAGGTTAAGAACAGTTTCAGGTTAAGTACAGACCTCCAGAACGAATTATACTTAATACCTAACCCGAGGTACCACTGTACTGTTATTTAGACTTTGGCCCAGAGAGATCCCGGTTCAAATCCCCACTTGGTCATGAAGCTCACTGAGGTGATCTTGGGCCAAGTATTCTCTCTCCCTGCCTAGCCTACCTCTTAGGCTCGTTGTGAGAATAAAATGAAAGGGAGAGAACCAGGAGCAGCACCTTTAACTCCTTAAGGACAGGCAGGTTAAAAAAAAAAACATAACAGATCAATATTTGGCACAGTTAGCCTCAGCAGAGAAAAAGCATTGTGGTGTTGTTGTTGCTAGTAATGGCTCCATCACAGCATCATTGCTGTCTCATAGACCAGGTTGCCTGTGAAATTATCTCACCCACCAGTCCTTTCTGCTAGGGAAGGAGAAAAACCCCAAACAAATTGCTAATAATGCATAGGCACGTTCCATTTCCATTTGTGGTCTGATTTGTTTCTTCTTCTTGACATACTCTGAACTGATAAGATCCCAATTATTGGGTGACATCGTGTCACGTCTTTCTCGCGTATGGATAAAGATTAACCTCAGAGCCCCCTTTTAATAACATTATATTCTCTGACAAAATTAGCAATAAATGCGGAAAATGTAAGAGCTGACTGGGAAGCCTCTTGCAAGATGGGGCGGGCGGGTTGTTTATGAAGCTGAGGGCCCAGTGGATTAGGAATCAGGCCTAGCCTTTTTACCTCTAGGAACCTGGATTCCAATCCAGATTAAGGACGCAAATGGAAATAAATTTGATGAATTCATCCTGGCCCCAGCTAACCTGATGTGGCTGTATAAGCAAAACGAAAACCCCAAACCTGCCACCATTCCTGATATTTCGACAATGTAACATGCCCAATTTTAGAAATTTCTTTTAAAAACTATATTTTTAAAACACTCAAATGCAAATAATACACTCAACCACAAAATCCAATAGTCCAACTGACATATTTTATATTGGCTTCTGTGTTCTTTTGTTATTATATCTGAAAGAATGTCCAAGTATAAACAGTAGATCCTGGGTATACAATGATATACTATTTATTTACTTGAATTTCTGTACTATCCTATAATTACTTTTCTCAACTAAATAAAATAAATATTGGAACGCCTTGCCCATTAATATTAGGCTGGTCCCTTCCCTGCATTGTTTTCAGTGCCTTCTGAAAAATCTTTTTTATTCTGGCAAGCCACTCAGGCATGTAACTTTAACATGTAATGTTACTATGTATAATGGCTTTTGAAATTGCTGATTTAATCTATATATTGACAACATTCTATGTTAATTTGTTTATAAGTTTGCTTTTATTGATACAGTTAAATGAACATTTTAGATTGTTCTTTGTAAACCGCTTAGAGTTTGTCTGCTGAGTAAGCAATATATAAATATGTTAAATATGAATAAATAAGTAAAATAGGTTCAGTGATTTTCTTACTTTTTTATGAAATAATTTATAAGCCAGCTTTCAGGATATAACTGTCCTGCCAAGGTAGTGCACAGCAATTTCATAAGACCATCATCTTCATCATCTAAGGCGGTTCAATTAGCACCCCCTTAAAATTGAGCAGTGCCTATTAATTCTTCACAGCAGTTACAGAAAGTGGAAATAAACATAGTTTGAGATTTATTTTTTTGTTTAAAAATTGCACAGATGGACATACACATAATTCCTCGGGTGACAATTCCACATTTTCCTCGACAAAGAAATGCTGCGCACACGCAGTTCAGTAAAAGAGGTTCAAATGTGATCCGTAACAGAGAGTGGAGACTTAGACAAAGGTAAGCTAAGATTTTCTAAAACCTAAAACTGTAAGGTCGCAAGCTGATTTCTGTGTACATTACCACAGAGAACAGCTGTCAGCAGGTTTCTGTATCCTAAACAGAGAATGCAGCAAGCTCTGCTTTGCAGAAGTTGTTTGTTATGTCTGTTTGCCTGGCCAAATTGTATCCCTGGTCCTCCTGGGAATACATAAGAGGAAATCAGGAAACAGGACGTGTCTGGTAAATGTGAAGGCTACCTAAGATGCTGCTGTAGAACGTATCTATTGTTCTATGCCTGGCTTGTCTTTCTCTCCCTTGTCTTATTCTTCCTGTTCTTTCCACCTGTTCCTTACCTGAGGGTCTGGCTTCAGGTTATGTGCAAATGTATGCAATGAAGTCCCTATAATGTTCGTGTTCTTTAAAGATTCAAAACAGTTTCAGGAAGGGTGGTTTTGAGTGGAGAAGATGCTTAACCCTTTCCCCACTCACTTTCCTGTCTACTCCTAATAGCTTCGTCAAGTGGACCAACTGGTTGAAGCTAAATGGGTACTTAGTTCCTCGCCTTTTCCAGCTGATTTTGGCCTTGTTGCATGTTCCTTCACAGAGATTCCCAAGTCTCCTTTTCTCTCTTTTCCTTTGGCTTCTGTTTATACATGGTACCTGATGGATATGCCTGAGGTGAAGTTTGAATGGAGGGCATAATCCACTCGTCAGTATTTACATATTAATGCAGTTACAGGATCTATTTACATGTAATCAGTGTGGCTTAAAAAGTAGGCAGACAGGGTTTTCCTGAACTCCTTTTCAATACATGTTTTGTTTGGCGCAGCAGTTCCAATCCGTAGGCCAGATTCAGGAAGTGCTTCTTTTCCTTAAAAAATGTTTAGGGGTACAGTGGTACCTCGGGTTACATACGCTTCAGGTTACATACGCTTCAGGTTACAGACTCTGCTAACCCAGAAATAGTGCTTCAGGTTAAGAACTTTGCTTCAGGCTAAGAACAGAAATCGTGCTCCGGTGGCACGGCGGCAGCAGGAGGCCCCAATAGCTAAAGTGGTGCTTCAGGTTAAGAACAGTTTCAGGTTAAGAACGGACCTCCAGAACGAATTAAGTACTTAACCCGAGGTACCACTGTACTCTCATTTTGACTCAGGAAAGTCACCATTTTATAGTTCAAATCGGGGGAAATAAATACAGTAAATGGACAAAAGTACAAAGATTCACAAAATGTTTAGGGGTACGTGTACCCCTGGTTACCCCAGAAAAGAGCACTGACTTCAGGTAAGGAGTCCTGTTAGTGGAAATCTGGGCAAGGACTTCTTCTAGCGCAACAGGGCTGTCTACCCTTTCTCTGCCCCTCGCGCCTTCCAAATTAAGCTCTGGGGGTTCAGGAGAACCCCGAGAACAGCAAGCAGGCGGAGGTGGGAATTGTTCTGTCTAGCATGCTGAAATGCATACATTGATGGGGCGATTACCATAGCACTTTGTTGAATCCCTCCCCACAGATGTAGCTGCATTCTGCACAAAGTATTGCGAAGCAGATTGGAACAATCTCCCGTCTCCTCCTTCCTTGGGCTGTTCTGGGGGGTTCTCCTAACCCTCGTAGCAGATTTTGAGGAGGGCACACAGCATGCGTGTGGAGTGGTGATATCGTTATGCAAGTAGAACTTGTATACAGTGTTACCTCTGGTTGCAAACGGGATCCGTTTCGGAGGCCCGTTCACAACCTGAATAGAACGCAACCCGCAGCAGCACATCTGCACACGCGCGGGTTGCGATTCGCCGCTTCTGCACATGCACGTGACATCATTTTGCGCTTCTGCACATGTGCGAGCGGTGAAACCCGGAAGTAACCCTTTCCAGTACTTCTGGGTCGCCGTGGGACGTAACCTGAAAGAACATAACATGAAGCGGACGTAACATGAGGTATGACTGTTTGGCCTTATACATTTTGGGATTAATCAATGGGATAAAAGATGTGATTGTGTTTGGGGTGACATTGAGGGCTTTCTGGAGGGCAGGGGCTTTTCTTCTGCCCATCTGTGTGTTCTTGATGCAGTTTGCACCTTGCCTTAGACCCCAAACAATAGTGTGTGCAAATATTTACAAATACAGTGCATGCCTTTAAATAGGCAAGGTAAGGAAACCAGGGCTGTAGCTGGATTGTAGCACAATATTTCTGCATGTGCACGGTCTCAGGTGCAAACTCTGGAGAGCTGCTGGCAGCCAATGCTGCCAATTCTAAGCTAGATGAACTGATGCTCCGAGCTGGTATAAGACAGCTTCCTATGTCCTAAAGCAATGTTAACTTTAAAAGGCACAAACTTATACAAAACAAATAATCACACACACACACACATATACCATATTTAATCAAATATATATACACACACACACACACACACACACACACACACACACACACCTTATTTCAGTTCTTCTAATTGATTTCCTTCATCCTCAACACAGTCCCCCCCCCCCATTTTTGGTAAACTGTCTCCTTTTTAGTTCATTATTACCCCTTTTTATTTCTGTTTTTAACTTAAGTACCATAAATTATTCTGCAGAAGTTAATCGAAACAAGTCCAAGTATTACCAGTAATTTGAGGGCACTGCTTTTTAAGATATTCTCTATATTTTACCCATTCTTTCTGGAATTTTTGCTTGGTTTGACCCCTAATTGTATCCTCCGAGCTTTAACACCTCCATGGGCATAGCCAGGATTTTTGTTGGGGGGGGCAGGACTTTGTTAGGGGGGCAGAGCTGTCATGATTGGCCAGTTAATTAAGTATTTCTGTTGTTTTACTTGATTGGTGGGACTGCCCCTCCCTGCCCCCCTAGCTACGCCCATGAACACCTCTAAGATATTGAGCTCAGCATCTAGGTTATAGCCTGACAAAAGCCATGAATACAAGTGATCACAGGTACTATGGCAAAGGTGCCTGTAAGGCAAGGAATAATAATGCTAAGTGACTCAGTCAAATTAGCTTTGCCAGACTGGCTTCCAGAAAAGGTGGGGTGGATAGGAACGGGAAATGGGTGCCTTTCTTTCTGCCCAAAGAGAGCTGACAAATTCCTAATAACAGAAACCTGTTCAGTAAAACTTCTAACACTGCTTGTGTCTATAAGTTAACCATAAATGTAAACCTTACACAGATATGAACCATTCAGTTATGATTGTTATTCAAGGTAGTTAACCATTTGCTTTAAAAGTACAAATACTAACATTTTCCAAAGCTGTGTTAGCCTGTTGCATCAACAACGGCAAAGGCTTGTATCCAAAGTAGTGGTAAATTTCTTGTTCCATTAACACAAGGATTTGCTCTTGCATGTCTGAATGTCCACCCCTCTCTTCCCTCTGCATGGCATGATCTGTTAAAAGAAATGAAGGTTCGTAAGTGAACAACAAACTGTGGCTATGGAAAATGTCAATAAATACCCCATGGGAATTGCTCGTGATTCTACACCAGTGATATGCCGCAGAGAAAAGTCAAACAGCTGGAGGTTTCCACTTGGATTTACCTTTGCAGCCAACAAGTTGCTTTTTTTAATTGATGAATTCTTATGGTTTAAAATTTAAAAGTGCCAAGGCCCTTCAAGACAGTTTGGATCAAGGAGGGAGAGCACCGTAAAGTAGAAAATAAATAAAGAAACTCAATCAAAAACAGCTTACCTCTTCATGTATACAAGTGGTCAGAGACCCCATTAGTAGTATAAAATGAATTTGTAACATCTCTGAGTAATAGTATCTTGATTGACGCATCTCTAAAGCCCACCTATGCAAACTTCAGAGAATCCTGGTTGGGCTAAGATTCCCAGGTTATGTGCACAGAGGGGCTTATTACACACATGCACATCTTACTCTCAAATCATCCTGCCAGACAGTGATGCTCAACTTTGGCAATGACCTTTAGAGTCACAGGGCATGTCCAAACCTTAGAAATCCCCACCTGCTTCTTCTTAGCCATTCCGTCCTTTCCCCTTTCACTCCACACATTTGAATATATATTCATTTGAATATATATTTCCCCATCTTGGATGTTTACGTCTTGGAATCTTGCAACAACACCAAAACGATAAGCAAGCTGGTGTATTTAATGCTTGACTATGCTGTTTCTTGTTTTGAAAGCTTTGTTCACGCTACACACCATCAAATTTGCAGTGGAAAGATATGGAGAGAGCTGGGAGAGATCTTTCAGTCTCCAGTTTTGTTATTTTGCCTTGAGGCATAAGGGTGGCTGATTAGCTCTATCTTGGCAGATATAACTAACTGCTTGTTCTTGTTTTTTGAGCCATCACTCTTCTTCCCGGGAGCTTAAGGCTGGTGCACATGGAAGGTTTGTCCCACTTCATCCTGTGCAGGCTGGCTAGGTGGGAAAACTATGGCATAACCAAGGCCACCCAGTAGCTTCATCAACCAAAGTGCTGGTTCATACAATACTCTGCAGCCTCTCTCTTTTCATGACATCCTCATTTCATAAAAGGAGGTAGAATATTCAGTGAGCTTTTCCAGAAAGCTCTGAAGCTGGTCAAAAGTACTATTTCAGTGGGATGGTATTGACAGTCCATGCACAGAGCTGCTGCCACCAAAGGGGACATATGACAATGTGCCCCAGGAGCTGATTACATGTCATGCATGGCATGCAGCACAGCAGCAGTCGTAGGTGATAACCTATCACCATAGGTATATCATCTGACCTGGATGCTAGTCAGCATGGTGTCTGAACTACCCATGGTGGCATGCATACTATCCCTTGAAAGGACAGTGAAACACTGCTGGGATTTGGCTGAAGGAGAATTGAGCTTGGTGGATCAGGGGAATGCTGTGGACATAGTGTAGCTTGATTTGATTGAAGTAAGGCTTTTGACAAAGTCCCCCATGATATTCTTGGGAGGAAGCTGGTAAAATGTGGGCTGGATGAGGCAACTGTTAGGTGGATTTGGAGCTGGTTGCCTGACTGAACCGAAAGAGTGCTAATGGTTCCTCATCATCCTGAGAAAAAACACAAGTGGGGTGCCGCGGGGTTCTGTCCTGGGTCCATTGCTGTTCCACATCTTTATAAATGACTTGGATGAAGGAATTGAAATTTGCAGATGACACCAAACTGGGAGGAGTAGCTAATGCCTCAGAAGACAGAATCACGATTTAGGATTACCTTAACAAACTGGGGAACTGGACCCAAACTAACAAAATGAATTTCAGCAGCAACAATGGTAAGGTACTACAGTGGTACCTCGGGTTACGTACGCTTCAGGTTACATACACTTCAGGTTACAGTCTCCGCTAACCCAGAAATAGTACCTCAGGTTAAGAACTTTGCTATAGGATGAGAACAGAAATCATGCAGCAGCGGCGCAGTGGCAGCAGGAGGCCCCATTAGCTAAAGTGGTGCTTCAGGTTAAGAACAGTTTCAGGTTAAGAACGGACCTCCGGAACGAATTAAGTACTTAACCTGAGGTACCACTGTACACTTTGTCAGGGGAAAGAAACAGATGCACAAATATAAGATGGGGGACACCTGGCTTCCCAGTAATATATATGAAAACGATCTAGCGGTCTTAGTAGACCACAAACTTAAAATGAGTCAACAGTGTGATGCAGCAGCAAAAAAACTAATGCTATTCTAGGATGTACCAACAGAAGTACAGTGTCTAGATTAAAGGAAGTAATTGTACTGCTCTATTCTGCCTTGGTCAGACTACATCTGGAATACTGTGTTCAGTTCTGGTCACCACAATTTAGGAAGGATATTGACAAACTGGAACATGTCCAGAGGAGGGTGACCAAGATATTCAAGGGTCTGGAAACCAAACCTAATGAGAAATGGTTGAGGGAGTTGGATAAGAGGAGTTGGGTAAGAGTCTTGGATAAGAGGAGACTGAGAGGAGATGTGTTAGCTATCTTCAAATATCTCAAGGGATGTCACATGGAGCAAGCTTGTCTTCTCCTGCTCCAGAGGGTAGGACCCAAACCAGTGATTTCAAGTTACAAGAAAGGAGATTCTGACTAAACATCAGGAAGAACTTTCTGACAGTAAGAGCTGTTCAACAGTGGAATGGTCTCCCTTGGGAGGTTGTGGACTCTCCTTCCTTGGAGGTTTCTAAGCAGAGGTTGGGTGGCCATCTGTCTTGGATGCTTTAGCTGAGATCCCTGCATTGCCGGGGGTTGGACTAGATGACCCTTGGGGTCCCTTCCAACCCTACAATTCCGTGATTCTATAATCCTCACAAATGTTTCTCCTTAAAATTCCAAAACAAGCTACTTTTTCAGAAGTGTACTGGGACCTGTCCCTTAATAAAAAGTTAATCAGACACCCAACTGATCTCTCAACTGGGAAATTTAAATCTTTGAACAAGGCTGCTCTCAACTCTGTATAGATTAGGCAGAAAATAACAGGAGATGGTATCTATCTCATTTCAGCCACTGAGTACTGTTTGCCTCCAAATCAGAATAGGAAAAACACCATAGTTCACTCAGTTAGGATGCAACAGCAAACTTGTGGTTTGGCTAAACCCAGATGTGAGAGGTGGTGAAAGTATCAGTGGGCAGAGAATACATGAATCCAGGGAATGGGTCTGGCAGTCAAAAAGTGTTTTTTGGATGTTTAATGGGAACTGAGTGTGTGACCAGTCATGAGGGATGCATCTGCAAAGCTGTGTGAATAATCTGAGATGCTTCAATCTGAATTTTAGCCAGTTCTGAAACTGGATCTATAAAATACAAAGATCATTTGAACGTGAAAAAAACGACTTTAAGCAAGTTTTCACTTGCACAAGCCAAGTATTCTGAGATGTCTGTAAGCATCTTCTTTAGAGGAGTTATAAACCATAATTAAATACTTTAAAAGTGGGGGGGGGGCACTAAAATAATAAAACCTTCAAGAAAACATGCTTCGTGAATATTGCTCTTGTATGAAATTTTCTGTTTCAGAGGTTCAGTTGTTGTTACAAAACTCGTTTTGTAAAGCCCTCCAGCAGATGGGTGTTATGAAAAAGCAACCCGACTGGTTTTAACACATCTTTTCAGGACTGATAAGCAGGAGTTCGTTTAAGTGCTTCTGAGAAACAGGAGCAAAATAATCATTTCCTTCGATTTTCCATTCAGCGAAGTTCAAACATGGGCCAATGACACATTATTCTCATGAACTAATATACACCCATTTTTAATGCGATTAGAAACACTTCACAATAGTTCACATACTGTTATCTGGACCAGTGTCACATCCTTTTAATGTCTGCCTTTAAACCCGTTTTGCAAGTACCAGGAGGGACTGAATCTTCAACTGTGAGCACCTTTGATGCTGTGTTAACCAGTCTGAGAATCAGGCAGACAAATAGTTGTATTGTAAGCTGCTAAAGGTGAGAGTCTCAACCACTTACATGGTTTTCTGAACTTGGCTAACACTGCAAAATGCCTTTAAACTTGGGATAAATAGAACAATAGATTTCACAGTCCCTGCATATGCTTATTTTGGGAGTGGGCAAGCTGTTATCTCTTCAAACTGTTCGTACAATTTGGACGGCAATCCTAGGCACACTTACACGGGAACGAGGCACCAAGATATTGAGTAAGTAGAAAATTAACTGAACTATGTTTGGTGAACTCTGAAGAATTCCAGTAATTGGTCTGTAGGCTGCATACACACATTAAAACTGATTAAAGTACATTGGGGAGTAATGAATAGTTAAAGCTTCCTTAAGGGTCTCTAATCATACAAGTTGTATTTCTCCAGAGCATCCACAATGCAGACATGGTAAATTACAGCCCCTCTTCTTTTACATACGATGCCATAGACACAGCTCATGCGAGAACTCATGAAGGCCATTAAAATGATTTGCCCCCAAATCCTATTAAGAAACAGCTTCGAAATTAAAGTGCTTGCTATCACCCACCAGGAAACTTGGTGAGCCCTTTGCCAAGGTAACCACACTACCCCAAAGAAAAACCAGTCTCTTTTATGATGAGGACAGACAGGCCGAGAAGAATCTAGCTTGAGTTTCCAAATGCAAAGCTGATTGGCATTGCCCACAATTTTAACTGTGCCTGGAAAATCTGGGTAGCATGTTTTGTGATACTGCGGAGGCGCTCCAGTCTGGGTATTCCATCCTTGGCACTTTTTTTACTAGTATAATAAGGATTTGCATCTAAACCTTGTTCCGTCCACAGCCAGATGCAGAAAGTGTAATGTTAGAACTAGTTTGCAGTAAAAAGGGAAAGGGGAAAACCCCACTCTAGATGCAAAAAGCACAAGATGATGCTCTCTAGTAACTGTGCTCAAAGGCTTGGGCATATAGGGCTTTCAAAATTTACAGTGACCTGTGTAGAGTAGGGAGAAAAGCACCTGGATTCAAATCTTTGCTCAGCTTCAATGTTCACTAGGTTGTCGTTTTTTGAGAGCATAGCCTGTTCCTCAGCCTCACCTAACGAGCGAGGATAAAATGTGATAACCCTGCTATTTAGAGATGGGCAGAATATTAATGCGATGATACGCTTGCACAACAGCCCCTGCCATGTCCCACATTTCAAACACAGCTTCCCCTGTGGTGTGAAGTGTGCTGGCCTGGCGAGGCAAGCAGAATTAAGTTTTGAGGTACACTCATCTGTGACCATTGCACCAGATCCAAAGATCCAAGAGCATTTGTCTGAGGCAGGGGTACCCAGTGTGGTACCTTCCAGATGTTTTGGACTACAACTCCCATTAGCCCCACTCAATGCAGGCAGTGATCAGGGATGCTGGGAATTGTAGTCTGAAAAAAAATATTCAAATACCTCAAGGGTTGTCACATGGAAGATGGAACAAGCTTGTTTTCTCCTGCTCTGGAGTGTGGGACAGGTATCAATGGACTCAAGTTAAAAGAAAGGAGATTCTGAATAACATCAGGAAGAACTTTCTGACTGTGAGAGCTGTCAGTAAGAACGGATTCACTCAGGAGGTTCCTTCATTGGAAGTTTTTAAGCAGAGGTCATCAGTCATGGATGCTTTAGCTGAGAATCTGGCATTGGACTAGATGACTCTCAGGGTCCCTTCCATCTCTACGATTCTATAATTCTATGACGCCATTTTGGCTACTCCTGGTCTCAGGTTTCTTCTATGGTACCCACAGACTGCAGTAAAACTAGTGTTCGAAACTCCCATTGTTTTAGGCGCATTTTGCGACAGGGAATTTCATTAGTGCGAACTGTTTCTGAGCTCTGGGCGCAGTACTGCGCCTAAGATTTCAGATTAAAACTGCAGAGTGGAAGGAAAGGAGGACCTTTTTCTGCCTCCCCACTTCCAGCTACTCTCTGAAAATTGGAAAAGAGACCCTCTTAAGAATATTAGTTGGGTGGGCAGGGGAAGGACTAGACCAGGGGTCTGCAACCTTTAAGACAAAAAGAGCCACTTGGACCCGTTTTCGAAGAAAAAAAAACTGGGAACCGCAAAACCATTGCGACACTTAAAACAAATATATCTCCGGAGCCGTGATCTGACAGCGGGCAGGAAGGTGACGTCGGGAAGGTGCGTGACTAACGCACGCACCGCCCCCATGCGACGTCACAGCCAGTACAGCGCCCGCCACAGTGGGGAGTGTCGGGGCGCACAATGCTCCTCCTCCCCTCGCTAGTATCAGCCCCAGAGCCGCGGCAAAGGTGTAAAAGAGCCAAATGCGGCTCCGGAGCCGCGGGTTGCAGACCCCTGGACTAGACCATGTGAAAATTGAACATAACATTTTAGCTGCAGTTCATTCATTTTCAGCTTTGTATTCTTGTTATTAAAAAGAGCATGCCTAGATAATTCTGTTATTGTGCCCATAACCTAGGTTTAAGGTGCCATTTAGCTCCTAGCTTTCATTTCTCAGTTTCTAACACTGGGTAAAACTCTCCACTTGATGAAAAAGGAAGATCTTCAATAGGCACCCAAAGGACAACAGAGGAAGTGCCTGTCTTATATGTAGCAGAAGGGAATTCCAAAGGGTAGGGGTCCGCCTCTCTAAAGGCTTGGTTTCTATATCATACAAAACAGATGTCCTGACGAAATGGTGTCTGCAGGAAGCTCTCACCTGAAGCACAGAGATCTGTTGGGTACATAAGGGGTGAGTTTATCTTCTGTACACCAGTACCAACATCTTGAACTAAGCCCCACAGCCTGTCCTGATGGGGACAGTCTGTCCCAGTGAGGAATTCAGTTGCTGCATTTTGCCCAGGCTGCAGCTTCTAGGCCAATCTCAGGGGACAGACCCACATGGAGCACATTGGCATAGATCGGCATGGCGGTTACCAGTGCATAGCTAAACAGTGGTCAAAGTATCTGATACAAATAGCTAGGGGACAGTTTAGAGAGTAAAGGGTATATTTCCTAAGAAGCCAAGGTCTACAGAGGCTTGGAAATGATGGAGTGCATTTTAGTAGCCCATTGGTGGCTGGCTCTTCCATGAGTTATGTACCACAGATGCAACAAAGATGAGAATGGTGTAACTTATTACAAAGTGATTTCTCCCCAGAATCTAAGGCTGCAATATTTAGTGCACTTAATGGAGAGCAAACACCATTGAACTCAGTGGGAAACCTCTGAGTAAACATGCACAGAACTGGGCTGGTTCCTTTGCTTAGACAAAAGGAGTCTACAATTTCTGTCTCCGAGGTTTGCTGTTGTCTTTTGCAATTAAAGACAATTCTCCCTCTTTATAGATAGGTGTCCACTTAGTTTTTATTACATTTTTGTCCTGTCATTCTTCCATGCTCAAGGCAGCATCCTCAGGATTATTCCATTTTATGCTCACAAGAATGCTTTGAGGCAGGCATGGCTTGAGAAACAGCATTTGCCTAAGGCTACCTAGGCTGCAATCTTGCGCCCTTGCCAATGAATTCTTTACCATTTATTTCAAAGTAAACATGCATAGGATTCTGCCGTGAAGATTTGCATCCATGCCTCCCCAGCCCAACTCCTGTGCATTCATTATTAACCCGAGGGCTTCTCTGGCAAACCTAGAAAGAGATCTGATTACAGCAGTAAGCCAGAGAGGGACTTCTCAAAGTATACATTTTGTTCTTTTCCCTTCCCAGCAAACGTGAAGCCAATTTGCCTAACCAGCTTTTCAAGAAATGCTCAGGGCCCAGTTAATGCCTGCATAATGTGCCCCTTCGGCCAACTCCAAGGGTGTGTCTACAGGGCATGGAAAAAATGGCACTTCGTCTCTGCAAACTACTTTTGAATTAAGTCCATGGAAGTGGAGAAGGGAGAATTCTCAAGCTGGCAGTGGGGAAATTCAGGTGCCGCCAAGGCTTTAAGGCCTGCTGGGCAGAATACTTCTTGCATTAGAGCTTCAATATTGCCTCCTCCTTTTAGAAAAGCTCACCTAGGATATTTACTGCACCATTGCATCCAAGCTAAACTTGGTTGCTGAGGAAACCGAGTCCCCCCCCCCCCCAACTTTCTCCAGAGGTCACAGCGTACACACGTCCTTCAGAATCCCTTGGTAACCATCGGCCAGCATGGTTGGGGAACATCCATGGTGTAACACAGTCTTTCCATCGCTAAGGCGCTGCGGCCTGTGTCGGAGACGGGAGTGGGGGGAGCAGAGTCTAGTTACATTCCTGACCCACTTTCCCATCCCCTCCCTTTCCCTCCTCCCCCCTGAGGGAGCAGCCAGTAGGAGCCTCGGCTTACAAGAAGCAGCACACCTTCAACTACCAGGCAGCGCAGGGTGTGAGCCGCCTGCCTGCCAACTGACTCCTGTCTCCGCACAGTTTCTTGCTCAGCTATGACTCAACTCAAAACATGCTTTCTCAGAAAGACAAGTAAGACGGAGAGACACCTGCAACGGAAAAGCCATTGTTGCAAACTTTAGGCTGGGGGACTGGGTTGATCAGTTCTACCCGATTGCAGGGATGCGGAGAGGTTGCTATTAGATCCACCGGGGTTTCTCATTTCCAGTTCTCCAGCAACGGAATCAACACAAAGGCTTCTCCCTGCACACCCTTTCATCAAAGCCCCAGCCACCCCATACGGTTGAAGCGCTATGACACCACTTTAAACAGTCGTAGCCGCCTCCAAAGAATCCTGGGAGATGTAGTTTGTTAAGGCTGCTGACAGCTGATAGGAGAACCCCCCTACTTCCCCCTGAAAAGCTACAATTCCCAAAATGATTCCTGCAGCTCAGCATCCCATCAGACGTGCTGTTTGGCTTGCTCTGTGCTGGAAAGCTGGCCTGTTTTGTGTGTTAAGTGCAAAAATGTCCCATTTTCAGACTTTTTGGGTGATCGTTCAGTCTTTTAAGTTTATTTTAAATGCAGCCACTAAAAAAACAAAACCTCCCAAAGTGATTTATAATTAAAGTGAACCGTACAGAGGCAAAGTCCCACAAACATTATTAAATGAAAACAGATTCAGCACGACAATATACTCGGTGTTGCCCAGACATCTGGCAAAATGAAAGCGACTTTGCTTGGTGACGGAACAATGAAAATATTGGTGCCTCTCTGGGGGCAAGATTCCCTTGATCAGGGGCCACCACTTAGAAGGCCTGTTCTCCCGCCACCACCCCCTGGAGCTCCCTTGGCAGTAGCACAGATAAGGGTCTCAGATTATGCTCTCAGGGTCTGGGCAGTTCATATGGGGAAATGCAGTCCTTTAAGTATAGGGATCCTCAGCTGTATAATGCTTTAAAGGGCAAAATGAGCCCTTTTGCCACCCCCACCCCCACCCCAGGAAAACCCAATTTTACCACTGAATCAGGTTTCCTGCAGATTGATGTTTGCCCTGATTCAGGATTTGCTAGGGAAAGCGGCAGGGCAAACAGAGAACCACTCAGTCCTGTGTCCAGAGAGTACAACCAGAAAACAGCTTGGACCCACACTTTCTAGGGGAAGTGGGAACAAGCCCAAACTGGCAGCCAATGCAATCAGTCCCAAACCAGTATTATCTGTCCATGCCGTCTTGCTCCAGTTAACCTTTCCTCACAGGAAAGTGTCTCAAGCCTCTCGATTGTGTCGGTTGCCCTTTTCTGCTCCTTTCCCCAATGTCTTTTTTGAGGGGCAAATGACCAGTAACCCGTGCACGGTATTCTAAGGGTGGCTGCACCACCCTAGATGAGCATAAATGCTCTATAATACTGGCAGTTTTATTTCCAACCCCTTTCTCAACGATCCCTAACATATCAGCCAACCCCAGCCTTGAGATCAAAGGAGACCCTTCTCATTGTTCCATCTGCCTGTGTGGCTCGCTGTGCGGTGACACAAGAGAGGACCTTATCCCCGATTGTGAAACTCCCTCTCCCTGGAGGCCTCTCTGCTGGGCTTCCCACATCCTGTTAAGACATCTGTTCACTCAGGCTTTGGGTAGAGGTGATTAGACTGCTCAAGTTCTATCGATGAGTGACTTTTATGCCTGCTACTGTGTTCTGCTTTCTGCATTTTGTTTGTGTTGTTCTAATACATTTGGATACTGCTTCCTTCTCCCCCCCCCCAAAAAAAATATCTGTTTTGCAAACAGCCATGGTATCTAGAGGATGCCACACATTGGGGCAACATTTTCAATGATGCCAAGGTTATATAATCATAGAATTGAAGAGTTGCAAGGGAACCTGAAGGGTCTGAGGTAAAAGGTAAAGGACCCTGGACGGTTAAGTCCAGTCAAAGGCAACTATGGGGCTGCAGTGCTCATCTCGATTTTCCAGGCCAAAGGAGCAGGCGTTTGTCCACAGACAGCTTTCCGGCTCATGTGGCCAGCATGACTAAGCCGCTTCTGGCGCAACGAGACACTGTGACGGAAACCACAGCGCACAGAAACGCTGTTTACCTTCCCACCGCAGTGGTACCTATTTATCTACTTGCACTGGCATGCTTTCGAACTGCTAGGTTGGCAGGATCTGGGACAGAACAATGGGAGCTCACCCCGTTGCAGGGATTTGAACCGCCAACATTCTGATTGGCAAGCCCAAAGGGTCAGTGGTTTAGACCACAGTGTCACCCGCGTCCCATAACCCGCATCTAGTCCAACCCCATTCAATGCAGGAATCTCAGCTAAAGCATCCATGACAGATGACCATCCAACCTCTGCTTAAAAACCTCCAAGGAAGGAGAGCCCGAAACATCCCAAGGGAGACGGTTCCACTGTCAAACTGTCAGAAAGTTCTTCCTGATGTTTAGTCAGAATCTCCTTTCTCCTACCCTCCAAAGCAGGAGAAAACAAGCTTGCTCCATCTCCCATGCGACAGCCCTTAAGATATTTGAAGATGGCTAACATATCTCCTCTCAATCTCCTCTGACTAGGTCTCTTTTCTAGTCAGTCATCACCAGTTCAGTCCCCATTCTATGTGAAACTGGTAGGAATTTTTTGCCCCAGCATTCATCCAGTTTGGAGACACCCTTTTGGAATTCCCCACAATCCCTTTTCTGACCTTACATAAGAACCAAAGGCCCATTATTCTAGCATGCTGCTCTCACAGTGACACACCAGACACATACAGTGGTACCTCAGGTTACATACGCTTCAGGTTACAGACCCCGCTAACCCAGAAATAGTTCCCAGGGTTAAGAACTTTGCTTCAGGATGAGAACAGAAATCGTGCTCCGGCGGCGGGAGGCCCCATTAGCTAAACTGGTGCTTCAGGTTAAGAACAGTTTCAGGTTAAGAACGGACCTCTGGAACGGATTAAGTACTTAACCCGAGGTACCACTGTACATAAAACCCGCAAGGAGGACTTGAGAGAAACTACATGCTCCCCAACTTGTGATTTCCCGCAACTAGTCACTCTGAACAATTTGATGTCATCAGCAAACTTGGCCATCTCACTGTCCACCCCTAACTCCATGTAATTTATGAACAAGAAGCCCTGGGCTTGGGCAAATAAACAGTCTGCTTATACGTGTATATGCAGTTGTTTCAGAGTAGGTAATTAAAACCATTTTCATGTACATTAATTTAGGGAAATGGAATTACGGGATCCGTTATACACTTAGGAAGCAATCCTATACATGTCTACTCAGAAGTAAATCCCATTAGCTTTATTGCACTAATTCCCAGGTAAGTGGGTGCAGGACTGAAGTCTTATTTACCTCCCTTGCTACTGGTTTCCTTTACACTTTTTGCAAATGTGGGGATTTCTACATTGCCAGCAAGCTGTATAGAAATTTGGAGAAGCCAGTTCCTGCGTTGAGAGGGGCATTTGCCTAATAAATCCAAATACTCTCCCATATTTGGGGGGAGGAATCTACTCATGAAGCAACAGGGGGAACTGACTGATCCCTCAAATTCAACGTTTTGAAATTTGACATATTTCCTAGTTTTCATATTATAGTTCATCTTCATGTAACTTTGATACCATCGACCATAGCATCCTTCTGGACCGTCTTGAGGGGCTGGGAGCTGGGGGCACTGTCATACAGTGGTTCCGCTCCTTCCTCCTGGGCCGTGTCCAGAAAGTGGTGGGGGGGGGATGAGTGTTCAGACCCCTGGGCTCTCACTTGTGGGGTGCCTCAGGGTTCTGTCCTCTCCCCCATGCTTTTCAACATCTACATGCAGCCGCTGGGAGAGATCATCAGGGGGTTTGGGCTGGGTGTTCATCAGTATGCAGATGATACCCAGCTCTACCTTTCTTTCAAATCAGAACCAGTGAAGGCGGTGACAGTCCTGTGTGAGTGTCTGGAGGCGGTTGGAGGATGGATGGCGGCAAACAGATTGAGATTGAATCCTGACAAGACAGAAGTACTGTTTCTGGGGGACAGGAGGCGGGCAGGTGTGGGGGATTCCCTGGTCCTGAATGGGGTAACCGTGCCCCTGAAGGACCAGGTGCGCAGCCTGGGAGTCATTTTGGACTCACAGCTGTCCATGGAGGCACAGGTTAAATCCGTGTCCAGGGCAGCTGTGTACCAGCTCCATCTGGTACGTAGGCTGAGACCCTATCTGCCCACGGACTGCCTCGCCAGAGTGGTGCATGCTCTGGTTATCTCCCGCTTGGACTACTGCAATGCGCTCTACGTGGGGCTACCTTTGAAGGTGACCCGGAAACTACAACTAATCCAGAATGCAGCAGCTAGACTGGTGACTGGGAACGGCCGCCGAGACCATATAACACCGGTCTTGAAAGACCTACATTGGCTCCCAGTATGTTTCCGAGCACAATTCAAAGTGTTGGTGCTGACCTTCAAAGCCCTAAACAGCCTCGGTCCAGTATACCTGAAGGAGCGTCTCCACCTCCATCGTTCTACCTGGACACTGAGGTCCAGCACCGAGGGCCTTCTGGCGGTTCCCTCCCTGCAAGAAGCCAAGTTACAGGGAACCAGGCAGAGGGCCTTCTCGGTAGTGGCGCCCTCCCTGTGGAACGCCCTCCCACCAGATGTCAGAGAGAACAACAACTACCAGACTTTTAGAAGACATCTGAAGGCAGCCCTGTTTAGGGAAGCTTTTAATGTTTGAAGTATCATAGTATTTTAATATTCTTTTGGAAGCCGCCCAGAGTGGCTGGGGAAACCCAGCCAGATGGGCGGGGTATAAATAATAAATTATTATTATTATTATTATTATTATTATTATTATTATTATTATTATTATTATTATTATTATTATTAACTTCTTCTTGTGTTGGATACAGAAAAGTAAATAGTTACCCTCCAGGATCAAGAATAATCTTGTTCTGCATCACACATAAGCCTTAGGGTTGCCACCTTGAACAGCAGCAGAGCACAACGGACATTTTGCTGGGGAAATGTCACCAAGAATCTCCATCTCTTTAGATCCACAAGGGAGAGTCTAATAATTCCCCAAGCGAGTTTCAGGGCATGCTAGTCATTTTGCTTCCGTTTATTTTCAGCGCATGCAAATGCAATACCGTTCTCCCGCAATTCCTTCTGCGGAAGGCGAGTTTGCAAAACACGTTTTTAAGTGGAGAGCAAAGATGCTGCACTTTGCTGCATTTCGAAACCAAAAGGTGCCTAGAAATCGCGCGCATTGGGCCATAAAGTCTCGTTGCTAGCCGAGGGCGGGGAGTCTCAAGAGACGAGGGAAACGCATTCAAGAGGCACTTGGAAATTTATAAACCGCGCTGAGCCGCAAATCAAAACTCGGGAAGGACACGACAGAAATGGTTTTATCAAAAGTCTGCAATCGGCTACTTTTTGTTTAGTTTTCTTTAATGCTGGTGGGGTTTCTGGACCACTGACAGAATTTCCGCTTGTGAAGCTTTTCCTAAGGTGGGGTTGTGAATAGCAGCAGTTTAATTTCTGCCTGTTATTCGGGCGTTAGGAGGATCCAGAAACCAAGATCATGGTCAGGAGAGGTGGGGGGGGTGGAAGGTGCACCCCCTCCCCAGTCTGTGTTGCGATGGGGAGGGGCCCAGAGGCGGCTGATTCTCCTACTTGCCAAAGCGTCGACTTCCAACCCCGTGTGATCCCCACCTGCAAAAACAGAAATTATTGAGATCTGTCCTGCAAGACAATTACGCAGAGCGAGGTAAACCCGCCGCTGAAACCAACGGGCTGCACGGGTTCAAGGCTATAAACTGCTGGGAACCCAACCCTGAACGTGCCATTGAAAAAGACGGTGGGGTTTGCTTCGGAATAAGCAAGCCAGAAACGAGGCCAGCCGACTCCCGATCCGAGGACGGGAACTGCAAAGCCAGCAGCGCTTTAATCTGGATTTAAGGCTGCGATCCTGAAAACAGGAAAATAGTCAACCCGGTTGGAGCGCAGCGGGACTTGCCGCCCAATAAAGTCTCGATAATATACGGGCCTTACTTCCGAGGAAATTAGGTTGCTGGTTCTCCGGCTCGTGCAGAGGGCTTGGATCGCGCCCTCTTCTCCCCCCCCCCCCTTTTCGGCTGGGCGGCTGCGCGCTGCGCTCCTCCACCCCCTTGGAGAGCCACGTGTCCCTGCCTGGTTTTTATTGTGCTCCGGCTCCTCGCCCGCCTCCTCGCTCCATGAAGCGCGCCCAGCGCTCCAGCTTTGCAGACACGCACGCGTGCACGAGGAGACAACCGAGCAAAGGTGCCGCCGCCGCTTGTGGTTCCTCCTGCAAGCCGGATTAAGGCTGCTGATCTGATGCTCAGCAGCGCCCCACGGGACCCGCTTCTTGGTCGGCCGGGGGACAGAGGTTGGGTGGCAGCGGCGCTTCAAGCCCGGCTGCTGCTGCGAGGCGCCCGGCTAAGTCTGCTGCGGAGGCGCAGGCAGGAGCTGCTGCTGCAGGGAATCCGGTTTCCGCCTCGCCACCGGAGGAGGAGCAGCAGCAACGCTGCCCAGCCCGGGGTAAGGAGCAGCGCGCGCATTTTTCCGCGTTTCTCATGTCTCGAGGGAAGGGCGATGCGATGGCAGCCTAATGCAAAGCTCCCGACTCTCTCCAACCTCTCCCCACCCCCCGACGTAGTAAGTCAACAGGTGCGGTTTTCCAATCCGCTTCCCCTGTTGAACTTTTTTTCCTGCTAAAGATTGGAGGTGGGGGGCGGTTCGTGTTGTAACGCAGAGGCGGTAAGGTGTGCACTAAAGTTTAATTCTATTTCTGTGGCGCCCGCCCTTCAGTCTTTGAAGCCCATTATCATCTCTGCCGGAGAGTTCCGAGCTGCAGTTTTTTCAATTAGTAACAGATACTTTATAAACTGTGCGATTACCAGTTCCTGCTGTCATGCCTGGAAAGCTGGGCATCCTGTTCTAGAATGTTTTAATTTTGTGCTACGTCTCCCCCTGTGCCCACGCATTCATACGCACTATAACACTGTCAAGGGCTTGAGCGTGTAGATTTTCTCTGTGTTCTCCCTCTGCAGCCCCACAGTAAGACCCACAAACATTCCATATATCAAACTGTTCTCAATTGTAGAGTTGGAAAGGACAATGAGGGTCATCTAGTCCAACTGCTTGCAATGCAGGAATCTTTTGCCCAACGTGGGGCTCGAACCCACAACCCTAAGATTAGGAGTCTCATGCTCTACAGACTGAGCTATACTGACTTCCATAGTTTGCATAGTTACTGGCTTCTTTAGACCCTCACTTTCTTTCTCTTGTAGGCTCAACTGTCATCAACCTGTCAGCTTGCAAGTTCCTGTTAAGTGCTTTCTGGGTTGTAATTTTTTAAAAAATAAAAAATAATTTAAATTAATTCACAGCGACGGTATGTACCTAGGGTTTCCCCCTGGGCATGTAGAAGCAGCTAGTTTTCTTTTAGGTGGTCCTATGCTTTTTCCAAATTGATTGGCACTCAACCACCCGAGTGTGCTATTAGAAGGAATGATGTTGCTTTAATAATAATAATAATAATAATAATAATAATAATAATAATAATTAATAATAAATTTTATTTATATCCCGCCCTCCCCAGCCGAAGCCGGGCTCAGGGCGGCTAACAACAATAAAACAGTACAAAAGTACAGCACAAACAACACTATAAAATCATTCATTATAAAATTAATTAACTGTGGCCTGTCATGTTTCCACATAAAAGTATGGTGTATTTACAGCAATGAAGACAGGAACTTGGTGGAGGTTTCTCATGTACTAACTCTTAACGTGGGCTTGAATGGGCCTTGTTCATCACCAGAGGGAAATTCCACAAGGCGCCACAAAAGTGGAGGGAACTGATGCTGAGAATATTTATTTCATTATATTATTAAATTTCTATCTTGCCCTTCCTCCTGAAGGAGCCCAGGTCTTAGTATAAAAGCTGATCGCTTGAGCCCAGGTGACAGTTTCCGCAGTCTGCCACGGAAGGGATTTGTGGCCTTAGCCAAGTCGTTCAGTATTTTTCCAGACTATTGTTCTTTCACATTTAGCTGCTACATTGGAGGGCAGCCTCTGGCTTGCGGGGCAGGGGGACATATACCCCCCCAGTCTGCTCTTACATGGTGACCCTTGGAATCTGACCCTCAAGTGTCTCTCTTTCTTCATTCTTGTATCCTCACTGAAAGAGTGTCAGATCTATACTTATATCTAGTATGAGAAATTGGTACAGTGGTACCTCAGGTTACAGACGCTTCATGTTACAAACTCCGCTAACCCAGAAATAGTACCTCGGGTTAAGAACTTTGCTTCAGGATGAGAACAGAAATCGCACGACGGCAGCGGGAGGCCCCATTAGCCAAAGTGGTACCTCAGGTTAAGAAAAGTTTCAGGTTAAGAACAGACCTCCGGAACAAATTAAGTTCTTACCCTGAGGTACCACTGTATTGGCCTCTACCATCATGCAGCCCCCGACAAATGGATTACCCCTTAGGCTATGTTCGAAATTCGCCAGGCACATTTTGCACGTGGCTATTGGCCACTTGTGACCAAGTGAAGATGCCCAGGTGTCAGGATGACTCCTGACACCTCCACCATCTGAAGGTGCATTCCTGGGGATCCTCAGATCTCGACTGTTTTCACACACTAATACTACAGCCTGTAGAATTCTATCTGTTATATTTTTTCTGCACAATCAAGAATGAATTTCAGGAAACAAAAAAGCCGTAATGTATTGAAAAGCACAACTTTCAAGCTGTCTGCCCCCCCCCCCCCATGGCAACTAGGCAGCATTCCTTTTTTGGCAACTGTGTCCCTGTTTGAAGGAGCCATTTGGCACCTACCTACCTTATACAGTGGTACCTCAGAGGTCCGTTCTTAACCTGAAACTGTTTTTAACCTGAAGCACCACTTTAGCTAATGGGGCCTCCCGCTGCTGCCGTGCCGCCGCCGCGCGATTTCTGTTCTCATCCTGAAGCAAAGTTCTTAACCCGAGGTACTATTTCTGGGTTAGCGGAGTCTGTAGCCTGAAGCGTCTGTAACCTGAGGTACCACTGAGTTTCTAACACTGCCCATAGGAAATATGGCCTTTGAGAGAGAGAGAGAAATGGCCCACTCCTGATGCAGAGGGCATTGGGCATAGCAAGAGTCCTTGACTCGGCAGATTGTGTGTGTGTGCTTGTTTCTGGGAAGCTTTGCTTCCAGGGAGTGGTGCTGAATTTCTCTTTCTGGTAATGAGAGATTCCTAGAAGCAGGACCAATGTCCAACCCATTTTTCAGGATCATTTTGATTAGAATAGCAGCAAGGGCAAGACTCATGTGTGCTTAGAAGTGTATAAACAGTGCATGAGCTAGTGTATGGGTAGGCAAACTAACGCCCGGGGGCCAGATCCGGCCCAATCGCCTTCTAAATCCGGCCCGTGGATGGTCCGGGAATCAGCATGTCTTTACATGAGTAGAATGTGTCCTTTTATTCAAAATGCATCTCTGGGTTGTTTGTGGGGCATAGGAATTCATTCATATATATATATTTTTCAAAATATAGTCCGCCCCCCCCCACAAGGTCTGAGGGACAGTGGACTGGCCCCCTGCTGAAAAAGTTTGCTGACCCCTGGGTTGGACATTGACTAGGAAAGCACAGGCTCAATTCTCTGCTCAATCTCAAAGCTCGCTGGGTGACTTTGGACCGGCCACTATTTCTCAGGCAAACAAAGTTATTATAAGGATAATATATTTGTAAACTAATTTATGTTGCCCAGATTTCCTTGGATGGATGATGGGATACAAGTGAAATATAGAAATATTGCCATTATGTCTTTAAAATCCAAATTGTTGTCTTAAACTAAATATCAGCTAAAAGCTCCCTGGCTTTCCCCCATGGTGGTTGCAAAGAAAAACTTGATAACTGTTGTTTTCAAATATTTGGGCAAGCAAAAAGCAAAACCCAAATGCACCATGTCAGCAAAGAACGTTATTTTTAAGCTGATCTCATGACTTGTGACATCAGGTTACACAGATCTACCAGGCTTCTGTCAGCCTCCGCTGATAAGAAGGAATTTCTTCGATAGAGAAACTGCAGCTGGAATTTGAAGGGAGGGAAGGAAGCACAATTCTGAGCATATTTGCAGAGAATTAAGGATCAGGCTGTGTGGACAGAGTCTCTCATGTGAAACTTAAAATCAGCTTTATTTTAAACCACTCTACAGTGAGAATGTGTAAGCCTGCTTTGACTACAGTATACAGTTGAATTCTGTTCCACATTTAATCCTGAATGAATGAATAGCATTTTACATATGGCGTGATTAGTGTGAAAGAAACGTAGACCGCATATTCTCTCTCCCACCTACTTTCGAGTAAGCCCCACTGAACTCATTGGGACTTGCTTCTGAGTAGGATAGGAGTGCAACTGTTACAGATATTTGTGCCTTGATTGCCTTAAGCGTAGATGGCCTGATCTGCTATTTATTGTTGGTTATTTTAATCTGTCACCAGAAGGTACCGAGCCATGGATGGAGATCTTCTGAGAAACTGGAAAATGGAGGAGTCTTCCATCTTCATGTTCTACCAGCCTCTGGAGAGATACCAAGCAAAGGTGGCGCAGCTTCACTTCTCTGCTAGGACTGTGTAAACATCTGTGCCTTCCTAAGCTATTACCTTCTCCTCGTGTTTCATTGCTGCTGTTATGGTTGCAATTTTATGCACTCTTACTTGGGAGTAAGTTCCTTTGGACACAGTGGCACGTATTTTTTGGGTAAACTTGCATAAGTTGGAGCTGCGTGATAACCAATAATAATACCCTTTTGACGGTACCATAATCTGCAGTCCCAAGTCGCAGGGCACCTAGAGAGGCGTTTTCGGTGCCCGCTCCGACACTATCGAACTCCATACCTTAGGAGACTTGCCTCAGGTTGGACCACGTATAAAGCACTTCTCAAAAATTAGAGCTGGTGAGTGGAGCACCACCATGTGGAAAGAGACCTTCCGTGATTCTGAACACGCATTGCAAATACGAACGGACAAATACAGTTTTTGGCATGTTTGTTTCAGCAAGCCTATGTGGCCTATGTAGAATGTTGATATGTGTTTCAGTCTGATATTTAGGCTATTGTTGGTTTTAATTATTGTTTTAAAATAATTGCTTTTAATGACAATACTATTTTTGTAGGGTTATTGCACTAAATAATAATAAATGAATGGATTTTAATAGCAAACTAAACAAAAGAATAACAAATTGTGGGCCAAGGAATAGTCTGCAGTGTGATTTTAGCCAGATCTATATATTATTATTCTTAGAAGAATGATTATTCTTCAGAGCTGAGCAGGCCCAGAGTACGTTCACCCAGGAGTTGGGTTCCTGGATCCTAACAGCAGTCCATTTCACTCTCCGTACATCATTCACCTATCAATGGTTAGAGTTTCTGTATAAGCTCTGAACCATCACAGCTCTGTTTCCAGAATGAAAATAGGTTATTCTTGCAAATTGCGTTTTAACTGCTGGCTTTAAATGTGTTGCGATGTATTTTAACTGTCTTCTTTTTAACTACTTGTGTTTTACAAGTCGAGATGGGCTATAGATATATTAAATAATAGTCACATGCTGCGTTCAGAGAACGCATAGCTATATTGTGGCAGTTAATAATGTGGTGAATCTGCAGGATAAGCTGTTAAGTATACTGGATAGTCAGTGCCAAACAGGGCCGGCCCACCCATGAGGCAGTGTGGGCAATGGATCCAGCCTCAAAGGAGTGCCGCAGCCACAGTGACAACAATGGCTGTGGCGTGCTGCTTGAAGTCCTGATCTGCCTCTACAGCGGCCTTGTTCCTGATGTAGATCTTCACTCACCCATTCTTCCCCAATTGTGGGGGGAACCGTTTTGTGGCTTGCCTCGGGTACCAAAATGTCTTGGGCTGGCCTTGATGGTGAAGATCTCAAGGTGTTCATAGATTATGTTTGCATACCAGGAAGTTCTCCAGTGTTGAGTCTTCCTGCATCTCCGACTCTTAATAGCAGAAGGCACCCCAAGCAAACGCACTACCAACTATCAGGACGTAAAATAAAATTGCAGTCCCACCCCGAAGTGGTTCATCAGCCAGAGACTAGGTAGTCAGTGGGCCACCGGCAATGCTTTCCTTGAGATGATGGGCGTCCCCAGTCATCAGTGATATCTGGCAGATTGCAGATACATATTCTGTATTTCAGAGGCTTGGCCACCTGTCTCTCTTGTAGATTTATATAGATTAGAAATGGGCTCCATATACTTAGGGAACAAGAAATCTGTTAAATCAGGTAACAGAAAATTTTAACTAATGGCATATCGTTTTCATGGCAGCTTTTATCCAGAAATTTTAAAATCTGATTGCTGGGTCTTTGCCTGCCACTAATTTTGCAATAAACAAAAACCACTTCAGAATATGCAGCACAAACAAATTATTGAACTACTATAAATGTGTGGAAGCTGCTGTTGTAAAACATAAATTGTATGTTACAATGCCTCCTCAGATATGTAGAAAGTTGGCCTGTGTTTTGATCAGACTGTTAGCTTATTGTTGATTTTGAAATGTTTTAAATAGCTGTTTTTAACTGTTACTGATTATTTATTTATTTTTATACTTGAGCTACTTTGAGGTTTTTTAAAAAACAATTGAGTGGTATATGAACTTTTCCAAAATAAATAACATGTTATTTTTGTTTCTGAACTGTAAGAGATTTAAGGCTACATTCCTAAATTCCCTTGCTTAAAAGTGTTTTTTGTTGAAATGGGTGGGATTTATTTTGATGAAACATACGTGTGATGGGTGTTGCTGTCAAATGCATGTCCATCCCTGCGGTCACACTCCTATATCTTTGGGTAGTAACTGAAAGAATTGCATCACCAAAAAAATTGAGCATGTGTACTAGTTAAGAGCTGGTAAAATCCTCCTAAGAGTTTTGTGAATGCCTCTCCTAGAACACACTGTAGGATACCCCAGAGTGAGGAAGGAGAATACAGAATGATTCTGTGACCCGGCCTTAATAGCCAGTTGGTGGTCTAGTAACCATATACAGTCGTACCTTGGAAGTCAAACGGAATCCGTTCCGGAAGTCTGTTCAACTTTCAAAGCGTTCGGAAGCCCCGTCGGACATTTGGCTTCCAAAAATAGCAAACCAGAACAGTCACTTCTGGGTTTGCTGCGTTCGGGAACAGAAACAGAAAACTCTACAGGTTTTATTTTGTGAAAGGCTTTAAGTTGTATCAATAAAAGATGATATTTATAAACGGCCTGAAGTTTTCTAAACACTATTAAGAAAGTAACACAATCCCTGCTCACAGGCCACAATCTAAGACCCCATCTGCATTAAACATTTAAAACAGCATCTTAATATTTTAACCAGGGATGGCTTTCCCCCCAAAATTCCTGGGAGCTATAGTTTAAGGCGCTGAGAGTTGTTAGGAGATCCCTATTCCCCTCTGAGCTACAATTCCTAGAGTTCCCTGGGAAGAAGGATTGGCTGTTAAATCTGTCTGGGAATTGTAGTGAAGGGGAATAGGGATCTCCTAGCATTTTCAGTATCCTTAACAAATCGTAGCTCCCAGGATTCTTTTTGGGGGAAGCCACTGATGGTTAAAACATGATACTGCTTTAAATGTATAGTTAGTGCAGATGAGGCCTAACAGACACAATACAAAAGGGAAAATGTGGGTTGGGGGGGAATAAGCATATGCAGGAACAAGTAAATGATTCATGACCAATTGGGAAGGCTGGCAAAGGGAAAGGAAGTTGTTCCAGTTGGTGGAGTGGGCTGTGCTGTTTCTCCTCATCCTCTACTGTTCACTTCTGAATTAGTCTCAGGAGCACAGCTGCCAGTCATTGGAGGGGAAAGTACTACACAGTATAGTGGTGCCTCGCAAGACGAAATTAATCCGTTCCGCGAGTCTCTTCGTCTAGTGGTTTTTTCGTCTTGCGAAGCAACCCTATTAGCGGTTTAGCGGCTATTAAAGGCTTAGCGGATTAGCGGCTAAAAGGCTATTAGCGGCTTAGAAAAAGGGGGAGCGGAAAAAAATCGGAACACTCGCAAGACGTTTTCGTCTTGCAAAGCAAGCCCATAGGGAAAATCGTCTTGCGAAGCAGCTCAAAAACGGAAAACCCTTTCGTCTAGCGGGTTTTCCGTCTTGCGAGGCATTCGTCTTGCGGGGCACTGCTGTAATCATAAACTCAGATGCAGGAAAAAAAGAGTGGAGGAAAACAAGGAAGTTCCACCACACTTGGAAGTCAAGGTATCCCCAACGAACAGAATGCCCTGTGCTGATTCGGCTGTTACTGGTTTCTCAGCAGAAAGCCAAGCAGCATCTTGTCTTCCTTACACCATCAAGTTGCAAAGAAGCTGCTTGGAGCATGGTGTTCTTTACACCAGAAGGAAGTTGGAAACTTCTTAACACCGGGCTCTGAGCAGAGAACCAGGAATAGGCTTTAAAGTAAACGAGTGGGAACAGGCTGTTATTGAGTAAATGGCAACCAGTGCATGTTAGAATTTGCTGTTTGCATCATCCTGCTAAGGATAAGAAGGGTTATATTGTACATCAGCTGATGTGTGCTGACTTAATATTAGGATTAGTTAGTTTGTTTAATTATAATAATTGGTTGGCTTCTGTGTATTGATCACAGTATAATGATGTGTCACACTTTCTGCCTGGTATGGTCTGTCTGTCTGTCTCTGTGTGTACACTTTACATTATTCAAGTGCCAAAATGGTCTGTGGCCCCCAAAAGCCTATTTCAATCTGTTTGTTACTCCTTATAAAGTGCTATGGGACTTCATTGTTTTGCTGCAACTTAACAATACGGCTGCCTTCACTGGAGAATGTACCTTTGTGCGAAAAGGGAATTGCCTGCTAATTTGTGCGCAATTGCTAACTTTGAATACCTTTCCGCCCCTTGTGGAATTGGAAATGGTGAGTTTGATCGCACTAGGTTAGTGCCGTAGCTATACAGATTAACCTTCCCCTACCTGGTGGCTTCCAGTTGATGTTAGAATCCCAGCTCCCACCAACCCCAACCAGAACGGCAAATTATCAGGGAAGATGGGAGTCGTAGTCCCAACATATTTGGAGGGCCTGGACATGAGGTCGGTTGCTCATAGATGACTGGCTTTGTCCCTGTGTTTAGTAGAGCCACCATGCAGGTTCATAATACAAAATCCAACGAAAGCTTTTTCTCTTGGCTTCTGGGCAAAAGCTCTTAGCGTCTCCCTCTCCAGCTGAAATTTCGCACACGCCTCTTACTCCCCCACAGTTAATGTAATTAATGTTCCTTGGCATGAACATTAATGTTCCCCCAGCATGTTCCACCCCAACCTGACAAGAGGAGGGAATTCTTCCACAAAGCCTGAAGCAATCAGTGAGAATTGCTCTGCAGGTCAGGGATAAGGATCTTGCTCCTGCAGGAGCTTTTGCAAAGTCTTGTATTCATGCTCTGCTAACAAGGTCCCAAGAAGAAGCCCAGTCTGCTCATAGGAACTTCGAGATGATAGGTTGTCTGCTATCTCTTTGTGGCTGCGGAAAATGAAGGTGGTGGAGGGACGTGTTGGTTGCTTTTGTTTTTTTTAAATCCTGGGTATGCATAAAGTCTAATCTGTTGTATATTGATGCATTTAAAATTGCATGTGCTTCACAGTTATTGGAATGTTTAAATTCTTCCTTCACCTGGAAAGGCACAGGAGGTGAACATCTGCATCTGGAAAGTATCAAGCAATTCCCACCTGCCCCCCAAAAGGAAGTCTAGCCCATGGATGCAGCCTGTTGCAGCTTAAGGCAGAAACACCAGTGGGGCTGCCTAGTGCTAATCAGTAAATCTAAATTAGTGATTTGCTCTTGAGCTAAGCAATGAGATGGGGACGCGGGTGGCGCTGTGGGTTAAACCACAGAGCCTAGGACTTGCCAATTAGAAGGTCGGTGGTTCGAATCCCCACGACGGGGTGAACTCCCGTTGCTTGGTCCCTGCTCCTGCCAACCTAGCAGTTTGAAAGCACGGCAACGTGCAAGTAGATAAATACCGTAGGTACTGCACAGGCGGGAAGGTAAACGGCGTTTCCGTGCGCTGCTCTGGTTCCCCAGACGCGGCTGAGTCATGCTGGCTACATGACCTGGAAGCTGTACGCCGGCTCCCTTGGCCAATAAAGCGAGATGAACACCGCAACCCCAGAGTCAGCCACGACTGGACCTAATGGTCAGGGGTCCCTTTATCTTTAAGCAATGAGATATGTCTTTTCAAAGGCAGCAAAACTCTGTGTAGCACTTGAGTCCAGTTTCTTGGCAGGCTTCAGTGCTGCAGCCAAAGTGTTCTAAGGGGTAGGTCTCAAATATGTGATTAAGGCAGCGTATCTCAAACATTTAAAAGTCTACTGCACCATCCAGTCCTCACCTTGCTGCCCCACCCCAGCGTCAACCATCTCTTTGAAAGCTAAGTATGCAAAGATCTTGAAATGCTGCTCCAGACATCCCACAGCTGCACACAAGAATATGTAGTTCAGGGGAAATCATACGTGCTTTTAACAGGAATCTCTACCCATCCCCTTACTGTCTTTGGCCTCTACCCTTTAGTCTGGAAGACAGAGGTCTACCAGTAGATCGCAACCTGAGAGAACTGGGTCAAACTGATAGCTTGACCATAACAAGGCGTGTAAATTAGGCTGCTAAAACAAAGATAATTTGGTTCTTGGGGAACCAGGAGTGGAGTTTGGGGTTGGAAAGACTAGGAGCTCATTTCTGGTGCCAGAAACAAATTCCTCAGCTGAGCATGTGCTCTTCTCACACAGCCACTCAAGTTCCTGAAGTCCAACTGTGTGTCTGCCTTGGCTGTTATTCTGCCACCAGGCTCTGGTTGGTGGACCTAGAATCTCTAGTAAGAACGCACCAGCAAAATTGACCATTGAAACCTTAAGTCTGTCCACCCCTGCCTAAAAGCCTGTCCTCAGTCTTGGAAGTCCTGTGAGATTGGAAGTAGCGGCAAAGAGTGCATTTGAGGACATGCAGAGTGCATTTTCCTCACAACAAGCTAACCACAGCCTACTCCCTGTCTGTCACTGGAGCCGGATGTAAGCTCAAGGATGGTAAACATTAAGCACAACAGCGGAATAAGCTGCTCTGCACAGTATGAAAGAAGGGCAAAGTCTGGGCACAGTGAGTTCGTTTGTCTGCTTGATTTCCTCTGGTTTGCAAGGTAGTTATTACTGTTTGACAAAATTCAGCTATCCAAGGAGAGGCTCTTTGTGGTTAGCATGACCTACAAGGAGGGGGAATAAACAAAACATAGTACCTAATGAGCCAGTCAAATTTACAGATATACTTTTAAGGGGGAAATATCCTTACAGAAAGGGACGTGGGTGGCGCTGTGGGTTAAACAACAGAGCCTAGGACTTGCCAATCAGAAGGTGGGCGGTTCGAATCCCCGCAACAGGGTGAGCTCCCGTTGCTCGGTCTCTGCTCCTGCCAACCTAGCAGTTCGAAAGCATGTCAAAGTGCAAGTAGATAAACAGGTACCGCTCCGACGGGAAGCTAAACGGCGTTTCCGTGCGCTGCTCTCGTTTGCCAGAAGCGGCTTAGTCATGCTGGCCACATGACCCTGGAAGCTGTCTGCGGACAAACGCCGGCTCCCTCAGCCTATAGAGCGAGATGAGCGCACAACCCCAGAGTTGGTCGCGACTGGACCTAATGGTCAGGGGTCACTGTACCTTTACTATCCTTACAGAAGTCAACAATCTTTCAAGTCCCTTGTGCTAGTTTTTTGGGTACAGCTTGATGCCAAGATGAGCATTGCCTCAGTATTTAGTCCCCTATAAGCAAACGAATAAATATAAGCCAAATTGTGACACGGGATCGATCATCTTGTTACAAATTTGGCTGTTTAGGCTGAAGTCCTATGTACGCTTCACCTAGGAATAAGTCCCACTGAAATCGTTTGGGCTTGCTTTTGAATAGACACATATAAGATTCCACTGTTGGATTATTGTGAATGGATTTGCCTAGCATACTACCTAAGTAGAGATCACAGGTTAAGCAAAGAGGTTTAATGTTCTTTAATAGCTGGAATATTCTCTCTAGCCTCATGTTACAGCCTCCTGCTGGTGGGAGAGGCAGAGAAACAAGAGTTTGAATTTAAGTTACTGACCAAGCAATGGGAGTTCTGAGCTGGAGTCAGCCCAAACTGGGATGCAAGTAGGGGATGGTGAATAAATTGCAAGAATTGTTTTGTGGGAATCTGCTGCAAGGTTATTAGTTGTGCTGCCTTCCTTAGGAGCCTGTTTGCTTCCAACATGCCCTTCCCCTATACTTATAACACAGTTGCCATAAATCTCTCATAACTTGAACAAAAACTAGGCCACTCCTAAAACACTTAATTCAGTCAGGAAAGCCTCCTTCTTAGAACACGGTTAGTTGAATGCTGTCACTAGCACCTGACCTGTTCCAGTACAGGTTTCCCCCCCAGAAACGCATTATAATAAAGATAAAACAAAAATCAAAGTCACGCAAATGTCAGCAACCTTTTAAAACGAGGTGGAAGGGGGTGGTGTCTTTAAGCTCCACAATTTTTTTAACGTGCAGGGTTTTTATCTGCCACATGTTTCAATTTCCTTATTTTCCTTGGCTTTTCATCTTGCTTGACATAATCCAATTAAATGCCTCTTTTGTATTTGGTTGTTATAAGGGGGGAGGGAGAACTCATTCATATTAGGCTGTCTGAGAAAATTGCAACAGGACACGCATTAGTAGAGAGAGTTTGTGGGGAGCATTAAGGGAAAACGTGAAACCTCACTGCAATCTGAAGTCCATACTATTACCGCAGCACCCTACCATCATCTCCCCATCATTTAGATCATGCCTTCTTAGCGATTGAGGTCAATGGTGTCTGGTCAGGTCAAGAACCAAGAAGATCTGTGGCATGGCTTTGAAGACTAAAATTGATGCTCCATTACCTCCTTGAAATTCTTCCTCCAAGTATTTATTTGTTAAACTACTCGCATATATATGGTACACACACACACACACCTCTCAAGGTGGTATACAACATACCAGAATAAAATCAGCAAAAAGCAACCTTAAGAACAGGCATAGGCAAACTCGGCCCTCCAGATGTTTTGGGACTACAACTCCCATCATCCCTAGCTAACAGGACCAGTGGGCAGGGATGGTGGGAAATGTAGTCTCAAAACATCTGGAGGGCTGAGTTTGCCTCTGCCTGCTTAAGAACATCAATAAAACATCAATAAACAGTGGTTGGTTAAAATGGAGAAATCCATGTTGCAAAGGACTATCAAAACAATACAGCGGTACCTTGGTTTACAACCATAATCTGTTCCGGAGGTCCGGTTGTAAACCAAAACAGGTTGTAACCCAAGGTGCGCTTTTGCCAATGGGGCCTCCCCCCCAAAAAAATTGGTTGTAATCCAGAAAAAAATGGGTTGTGATCGAAAAGAAGGGACACACGCTTCCGGGTTTGACGTGGTTGTAATTCAAAACGGTTGTAATCCAAAGCGGTTGCAAACCAAGGTACCACTGTATAGTTTTCAAAAGGTGTCTGAAAGAAGGGAGAGGTGATTTCTGCCAAACCTCCACAGGCAGGGAGTTCCACAGAGCAGAGCCTGGTCCCTACCGAAGGCCATCTGAACCCCAGCGGTATAGGGAACCAGAAGTGCTCTAGCAGGGAATCTCAGTCATTGAGGTGGGACATAAGAAATCAGATGGTCCTTAAGGTACTTTTGGCTTTGTGGATTAACACAAGTACCTTGAATCTGGTCTGGTAGCAAACTGGCAAGCAGTGTAGTTCTCTCAGCAGCGGAGTAGCCTACTGCCAGGAATCTGCTCCTATGAGCAGCCTAGGTGCTGCATTTTGTGCTAGTTGAAGCTTCTAGGCCAGATAACAAGGGCAGCCCCACATAATGCACAGTACAGTAATCAAGCCATGAGGTTACAAATGGCGGTCAGGCAGTAGTGGCTGAGGGGTGGTTGCCACTGACATATCAGCCAGAGCTGGAAAAAGAACTGGCTGCAGAAGACACTTGAGCCTTGAGTGACAGAGGTGGAGTGAGGGTTATATCCTGTACCCCTCCCAAGTGGTTCAGCAATAGAGGACACAACATGCTGCCTGGTACCCATGGGTAGGATCATTAAGAGAGAATTAGGTGCTTATCATAACTGACACCATGGAATCACAAGACAAAGGGCAACTTCTCTGCGGTGCTTTCTGCCCAAGGCTTGGCAGTGAGTCACAGGCACCAACCTGCCCAGGCAGTGCCGCTACGGCAATGACGTCAATGGCCTCCATGCATTTCAAGCAGGGTGTGGCCTGAGAAGGGAAATGCTCTTTCCTGGAAGACGTGCACAATAAAGGGGAGCTCTTGGCTTTTTCAGCTCATGCCAAGAGGCACTTTCTTGGTTTTGCACACCAAACAGTAGCAGGTGGGGCTGTGCTCTGCTCAGGTGCGTGGCCAACATAGTCTAGCTGAGCCCAGTTCTGCTGCCCTAAGAACAAATTAATTGGAACTGCAGGACTAACCTGGCCTTGGGCACAGGGGTCAATGCAGATGTGTCACACCTGGAAGAAATAGGGGGTGTATTCCTCGTTCCCTGCGTTGGCTTTGTGCTAGCCCTACTTCTCACTCATGGACTGGACCACTGCAAAGGTTGAAGCTCATATGATGGGATGCTTCTTCATACAAAAATTTGCTGCATTAAGCAAACTGGCACATTTGTTTTCTGTGTGATGGGCATTATTTTTTATTTTTTATTTTGACCATTTGAGACTCCACTTCTGTAGCAGAGTAAATTAGCCAAGAGACAGCTTTGCCATCTCTGGTGTGTCCCAGGTTGCATTCATAGAAGTTGCTCAAGCATCCTCATATTAAATTTGGAGACAGGAGCAAGGCATTGACAACTGGTTCAGCTTCATAGAGCAACAGCAACCATTCCTGCTATCATGTTGCTGCGACCTAAGCCACAATGTGGATTACTGCTATGTCTCAACCTGAGCTCATGGTCTCTCTCATTCTAAACAAACCATGTGTTGTCATGAAGGCTTGTTCTTGGCTTACCACTCATAGCTTGTGGGAGACAAATTATGAGCCAGGATTTGGGTGTGATGCTAAGCAAACCATGGCTTGATTCCAAGGAGTGTGGCAGAACCAGGGAAGGAGCAAAGCAGCCACAATTTTCTCCCTGTGCACACTTGTTCGTTCATAGTTAAAGCCATGGTTTCAGGAGTCTCAAAGCAGCTAACATTCTCATTTCCCTTCCTCCCTCACAACAAACACTCCATGAGGTGAGTGGGGCTGAGAGACTTCAGAGAAGTGTGACTAGTCCAAGGTCACCCAGCAGCTGCATGTGGAGGAGCGGAGACGCGAACCCAGTTCCCCAGATTACAAATTTACCGCTCTTAACCACTACACCACACCGGCTCCCAATCAATGAAGACAATGCTGAGCTAGATGGACCAGTGGTCTGTCTCATCATAGGGCATCTCCCAATGTTTCTACCCCACTTTCCCACCTGCTTTCTTACATTTTGCTCCGACTGGGAGCAACATGGACCACTGCCGTAGGGAAGCAGAAGACGGCACCGTGCTTCTGTCATTTAAGAATCGGATCAAACTTGGATGTCCTTCTGGAGCTAAACCCTAAAAAGACTTCCCTGAACTTCTTGGAAGGGAGAGAATGTTCTTCTGTTAACAATGGCAGCAATCTTGAGGATTGCCAGTGCGTGAGGTTCCCAGAGGTTGGGGGTGGGAACTGCAAAATCAAGATGGCCATGGGCCAGACTGGAAACTTTTATTCATTCCACTAATGACTTTTAGATACCAGCTTCAACTCATTCCTATGCTTGTTCTAACACTGTGCAAAATTGGCATGGGAGGTTGACTGGCTGATTTTATTAATTACATTTTTCTTGTACTCTTTCCAGTAATGTTACCTATGGCCTGTTGCCCAATGTATTGAAAGGAGCACATTGAGAGGGGAGAATCATGCCCTTCTGGGCATCCTGCTCTATCACTTGTGCAAAAATGAGCTTCCCCAGCAACTAACTTGCTTTATTGGCTTTCATATCACCCAAAGACCACACATTTTATTCCATTGGTCAGGCTTTGAATTCTTTTTTTTTTAAAGGGAGGGAGGGGGAATGAGACCTGAAAGGCCACTGAAAATATGGCCATTTGTTACTAGGGTTCTGGCAAGCAGAACTAGTATTATAATATTAAAAAGGTGCCAATTAAGAGTCATTCTATGGTTTCTCTGTCAGTTCATGTGTTGTAAATCAAGCCCCATTCACAAATACGATTCCAACATGAACTTGATAGCTTCAGCAGAAAGATGTGGACAATTTGCAAATTTCCCCCACCGTTATCAATCAATTTATTTGTATTCCTCCTTTCCAAAGTTAAAACCATGTTCAAGGTGGCTTACAACATATCAAAATATCACGTAATTACAAGCAACAAAAGTAGACCTAGACAATAAAAAGTAGTATCCATAGCAGCAACCCCAACAACAAAAACCCCAAACAGTACTCTAGCTCTCTACAATTATTCAGATAAATGTATTGGTGATTTAAAACATTCTGCTCTTCCATAACAGAATATAACCCACTCTTTATGGAGTTTGATTTGCATCCCAGAATTAAAAAATCTTCAATCATGTACAGTATATTAAGGTGAAGTTACCCCACCATTGCAACCCTTAATTGTTTGTCTATTGATGTCTGTGTGAAGCACTTGTGATGTCCCTATTTCCTGTATCTAGGTGTTTCCTCTCATGATTAATAGACTATTCTTTGAGCTGTGGGTTCCTTAAAATAACACAAAATAGATGCAGAGACAGGCTCATACAGGTAGATACCAATACATTCACTAAGATACGCACACAGAAAAGGGAAAGACTGATGAATAGATAGGTATGTACATAATCATACTGAAATTGTAAAGTGTGTGTAGCTCTTTATGTAGATATAACCACAGATGTGTGACCATTTTAAATGTCCTGTATGGGACAAATACGTTTTGACCTCTTTCATTATAAAATGGGATGACCTGTAAAACAAAGTCCCATCTTACCATCCCAGTTTTGGCCCTATATCTTTTATATCTGTGTAATGTTTTCCTGAAACAGAATGGGTTACAAATAAAGTAATAAGAAGGTGATGATGATGATTAATTGAATTTATATAACGCCCTATACCCAAATGTCTCAGGGCGGTTCACATAAAAAGATCACAGTATATAAAATAAAAATATAACCCAATAATTACACACACACACACACACACACACACACACACACACACACACACGAGAAAAGAGCCACAGTTTAAAAGGGTATGGGATGTTGATCAGGTCAAGATTAAATATTTTAAAGTGGTCCGGTAGCTTTGCTAGGGTTTGCAATGCCATAAAGTGTTTTTAAAAGATAGTTTAGGATTTAAGACACAAATCATAGTGAAGACTACTGAGCTATCTAAGGATGTAAACATTTCCCCACATATAGGCCAAACTACATGCTCGTGCTTGAATTATGGAAGGGTAAGTATTATTGCGTGTTGCCTAATACAAAACATCTGTAGGTGACTTACATGCACAATTAAAAAATAACCATCAGATTTATCAATTCATTATTGTGAGGGGGCTGCAACTGCAATATAAGTACCCATATATTTGGGGGATCAGCATAACGGAAAGGATAAAAAAACACATCTGTGGTAGTACCACAGCCGCAGTCCAAATAGCCACCATGCAACGTATTTTAGGAAACTTAAGAAGTCACCAGGAGAGCCTTCTCTCTCAAGTCACATGTAGTTTGGCCCTATGTGTACACAGGACTACAGCCTTAGGTATTAGATGCAATGATTTGTAGTATGGCTGTTCCCAAGTGAGGGCTTAATATTGCAAATGGGCCATTCAGATATAGCAAATTTCAGCAGGTTTTGTTAATTTATTGGATTTTCTCCAGATCAAATGGTTCTGGAAGCAACCTAAGTTGCACTGATCTCTTCTGAGTGAGCATGCATAGGTAAGAGTTGCCATATTTCAGAAAGTGAAAATTTGGATGCAAAAGTTGTTGAGCCTTTCTTCTTCTTCTTCTTCTTCTTCTTCTTCTTCTTCTTCTTCTTCTTCTTCTTCTTCTTCTTCTTCTTCCTCCTCCTCCTCCTCCTCCTCCTCCTCCTCCTCCTCCTCCTCCTCCTCACCAGAGTTGTTGAGCTCCCCCCCCAGTCCAACATTGGTTGACATACGTCCAGATTTTCCTGGACATTTAAGCGATTTCCTCCCTTACACTGCTTCCGACTGCAGTATTCCAGCTATGCCTGGAAAATTCCAGACGTATGGCAACCCTAGAGGCTGTTAGCCATGACTAACTTCATCAGAGTGTGATGAAGTTATTTCCAACCTGAATTTGCTGAGCTGGGATTTATCTGGAGATCTGATGCAATCAGATTCAAGATTCAGGTTCAAGATAGAAAGGGATTGCCCTCCTTTAGATGTTAGTGTATACATTGTTCCTCTTGCTTTGCTAATTCATCACAAGCTGGATAAGACCCTGTTTGATTGGATCTGCCATTCTCTTGATTGCATCTGGTTGCTCTTTCATGCTTTGCATTGGTGATAACATACTTGCATTTCTGAACCTTCTGGCCACATTTTGTAATAATATTTCTGTCCCCAACCCCCTTGCTGGCTTTCTTTTGGACCAGCTACCACACCAACAAAAAACAGCACTTTATGCATCATCAGAGGATGGTTCAAGGAATTTTGTGCCACAATAAATATGTTGGTCTTTAATGTTCCACAAGTCTCTGCATTGGTTTTGCTGCAACAGACTAGCACAGTTACCCCTTTGGAATTTTGCTGGAGTGTGCCTATTCTATTAAACAATTTATTGTTATCAGCTGTACAGCATCTGATAAATTGATATGAAGCACTCAGCATGGTGCAGCAATAAAACTGCTAGCACATTTGCAAAGCTAAGCAGGGTCCATTGTGGTTTCAACTTGGATGGGTAGCCATGTGTTGAGATTTCTGCACTGCAGAGGGTTGGACTCTAGATGACCCTTGAGATCCTTTGCAAATCTACAATTCTATGATTCTTTGAGCTCAAGAGCATCTATCTCTTGACAGATAGATTTAAAGTGAAAATAAAGTTAAGAATTTAGCAACGTGTCCCAAGTCCAAATATTTCCAACGACCCAGAGGAAGAAAAGCATCTTAACCAAATCACCTCCAACATGTGCACACACCTGCTTTTAGTGGACAGTTGGCAGAATTTGCCCACGATTCCCTTATCCCTGGACTCAGGGTTGTGTAGAGGCTCAATGTGGCTTATAAAGATTAGATTTTTTCATTATAAAAAAAAATTGAGAGGAAAAAATCCATGCAAAAATCTTTGTTCCTCCAGCTATGTTAATTTAACTTTCAGAAAGTTATGGTTATTCTTAGGCTGATCTGGGCCTTTGTGCTGCTGGTCCCCTTCTCAGCTCTTCCTCGGTTCAGTTTTACCCAGAGTAACATGATAGTGAGCAGCTGCTCCTCTGCATCTCCCATAGTGACATCCCTTCCTTTTCATTTTCGGCTGAGCATTCCAAACCTAAAGCCAGCCTTTGTCCAGAATCCCAGAAATCTCAGCACATGTTACAAAATAACCCTTCTGCTCCCAACTCCCTTGCTCCTATAAGGTTATCCATGACTGTATATATAGTAGATGGCGATTCAAAATTTCTTATCTCCAATCTGGGTTTCCTATGCACGTCCCCCTACCCACCCCATCTCTTTCCTGTGTATCTCCTCCTCCTCCAAGGAACCGCTGTCTTCTCTGCAGGAAAACCTTGCGCTCTGTGTTTTTCTGGCTGCTGCAAAACTCTGGTGAGTTTGAGAGGTTCCCGTTAATCTGCTCTGCAGATGGATGTTTCTGGATAGGGCTCAGCAGCCAGACCCTCCCTTCTTTGTGCTTATCAAGTGAAGCAGGAAAAAAAAACAGCACTAATTTAAATATGCTGACTGAATAACCAGCAAGACAAGATTGATTTGGGTCTCACCCATGAGTAGTAAAGAAAGCAAACGGTCCAGCCTCCTCCTCGCAGTAATTCATTACCAATAAGGTCCGTAATCAGTTTTAACAGAGAGGCAGTAGGGAAGCGTGGGTTAATTATACGCAGGGAGAGGTGCCATTGACTAACCTACAGCCATTGAAAGCCAGCGCCTTCTTGTTGCTGGCACTATTGTGCATGGGCTATGGAAACCTGACTTTAGGTCCCCACAGGGTGACCTTGGGCTGGTCAGCATCTCAGCCTGACCTATTCACATGGTTGTTTTGGAGATCGAATGGGCTAATCCCGCATGTGACCTTGGAGGAAGGATTGGATACAAACGCAATGAAAAGATTCCAAAGTCTTGCATCACTTTATCCTTATGCTAGGAAACTGCTCCACCTGTTACATGTCTGTGTTTCAGGCTGCTGTTAAAGGCACAGAAGCAGGGTCCTTCAGAAAAGGCTATACAGTGGTACCTCGGGTTATGAACTTAATTCGTTCTGGAGGTCCGTTCTTAACCTGAAACTGTTCTTAACCTGAGCCACCACTTTAGCTAATGGCTGCTGCCACGCGATGTTTGTTCTCGTCCTGAAGCAAAGTTCTTAACCCGAGGTACTATTTCTGGGTTGGTGGAGTCTGTAACCTGAAGCATCTGTAACCCGAGGTACCACTGTACATCTTCCCCACCATTTTAGTATTATTGTTATTGTTACTGTTAATTGATTGAATTGTTTTTACCCACCCTTCCCCATAAGGCTCCAGGGTGAGATGCAATGCTATAAAGAATACAAGGAGGAATTCAACATAGCTCTATGGCTATTGTTCCATTGGCACAAGTTTTTCAGCTTGCCAGAGGGAATGGTCCTTCACATCCCCCCGTGCTCAGTATTCTGGGTGTTCTTGTGACCCACCCCACACCAATTTCAAGGGTCATGGGGGGAGAGACAGGGGAAGCTTTGTTGCGTTAGCAGAAGTCCTTCCACTGGCTTCCGCTAGCAGGATCTGATTAGCTGAGCCCCAACCACAATATAAAAATCAGTTAAACCCAGGACTTTTTTTAAGCCAGAACTCACCAGAATTGTTCCAGCACCTCTCAGGTGGGCATCATCGCCATTATAAGAAGGAAGGCGTTCATGCTGAGTCCTGGTGCCTCTTTTTCTAGGAAAATAGCATTGGTTGAACCAGATTACATGCTTTATAGCTCAACTGGGGATTTGAAATTATGTTTGCCGAGCTATGCACTAGTTTGTTCCGGAGCAGCACAGTCTTGTGGCACTTTAAAGTCCAACAGATGTATTAAGGCATAAACTTTTGTGAATTGCAATCCAAATCCCATGGACCTGGGAGTAAGCCCCATTAAATTAAACAGAACGGCCTTTCAGCTAGAGGCTATTTTACTTCTAGATTGCACTGTAAATTAGTCTTTAAGGTGCCACAAGGCTCATTGTTATTTTGGCTGCAAGAGACTAAAGCGGCTGCCCCTCTGGAAAAGGTTATTCTCTCAGAGCTAGCCAGGATACATTTATGTTCTTTTCAGGGACGTAGAACTTGCCCTTGACAAAAGTTGCCTTGGTCCGCTAACGTTGTTGTAGTAAGGAGACATTTTCACACACTGGTTGTGATGTAATCTCATGGAATGTGAGCCATGAAAAGGTACATATGATGCAACGATTTAAAAACGACGACTACATACCACACGATTTAAAAGCTTGAAGGAGAATAGAGGAGAGCAGAGATGAGAACGGTAATAAAGCGTGGACTTTTGGACTTTGGCCAAGGTAAGGCTTTCCAGGGAGCTTTGAGGATGCTCTGAAGACGTGCTCCAGTTGGCATTTGCCTGCTGTCCAAGTGTTTATAAGGAAAAACAAGGCGGATGAGGCTGTTTTCAGTTTCCCACATTGGCAGGAGCAACACGCTGCGAGATTGCCGCAGTCATCTGAGTGACTAACACCAACATGTGGTGCTTCAGATGGGTACATTCAAATCTCATGCCAAAGCACAAAAATACCCCCCCCCCTCATGTTGTGCTGGCACCATCAAGCTTTTATTGCCCCCCCCACCTCTCCCCTACCACATCTGGTCCTAATCTAAAGTGTGCCTCTCGTCTCCCGTCTCCCCACCCTGCTACATCTTTTGAATAAGGGCACACTAGAAACAAAGGAAGCCTCGTATTTCTACATTTGATCCAGCAAAGGAGTTCTGCACGCTGAATGAGGGAATCTCTGATATCACTGCGATTTCTTTCCCTCAGTTGTAGCCCCGTCCTTTCTGCACCATTACAGAGAGTCTTCTGAAGTACAGTGGTACCTCGGGTTACATACGCTTCAGGTTACATACGCTTCAGGTTACAGACTCCGCTAACCCAGAAATATTACCTCAGGTTGAGAACGTTGCTTCAGGATGAGAACAGAACTCGTGCTCTGGCAGTGCGGCGGCAGCAGAGGCCCCATTAGCTAAAGTGGTGCTTCAGGTTAAGAACAGTTTCAGGTTAAGTACAGACCTCCGGAACGGATTAAGTACTTAACCTGAAGTACCACTGTAGCGGTGGGGGCACTCAAGGGACCAAAGCAGGAAGTGGAGAACCCCAAAACGCTGCTAGCCCTTCTCTTACTCCAAGCCAGAGTTTACTTTCTTTATCCAAAGGATGCCAGAAATGTTGGTTTTATTCTCACAAGCTTTCCTCTCAGAGTTTTGTGGAATGGGGACAGCTGCTCATGAAGAAACTTGGATTTGTTCTTGGCATCCTTCTCTCCCTCCCCAGCCCTGCTTTTCAGTTATTCCATTTCTTCTCATCCCCACCCTGCTTCTGCTTTTCTATTTATAACATTGTTATTGCCGCGTCATGAGGTTGTATGGTCCCATGATATAGTTCTGTGCCTGCGTTGTATCACAAGGTAAAAGAAGGCTACAAGAAGAGACTGTCCTCAGAAAAGGGAATGCAAACAACTTGCTTCTTGACTCAGGAGTACTGCAGGCATATTGGCTTCTGCCTGGATAGTTTTCTCACGATCCTTCACTTCATATCCTCCTCTTTCCTTGCCCCACCCAACCAAAGGAATGTATCCATGTTAAAAAAACTGAGAGCTGAGAAGATCTCCTGGTCTAACAGACTGCCTCCACCAGCACCTCTGAGAGAGGAGCTGAAAATGCCCTTTTGACAACAACATCTGTGAGCTGTCAGTACAAGATTTGTCCAGGCTGAGGAAACTTTCCGAGACATTTTTGACCTTTCCAATGGGTCCAGCTTTTAGCAATTATAGTGTATGAGCTTAGTATGCAACGCTGTGTGAGTGCATGAGTTTGTGCATCTTTGTACACACACACAAACACACACGCACCTTCCCCAGAAGCAACACTATAATTCCTGTTATTGGGAGTGGGCCATTCAAGTTGCAATCCTATACCTGCTTACCTGAGAGTAAACACACTGAACTCAAGGGGTGGTACTTCCGAGTAGATATGTATATAATTCAATTGCCCTGTCACTATCAAGATTCCACTGCCATCCTTCTAATTTCCCATTTGGTACAGTTTTCAGTTCCCCCTCTCCCCAAGAATGGATGGCAGCATTCCACTTAAATATGGGTGAAGGTAAAAAAGGGTGTTCTCGGGGATGCTGCTGGCATGAAGTACGGTAACTGTCCCTGACCTTGGTAACACCAGCTGCTAAGAATCTTATCTACATAGACCTACATCCTGGGTTTACATTTTTATCACAAAGTGGGGTGGGATATTTATTTAATTTCTTATTAAATTTGTAGCTGCACCTGCCTAGATAATGAATTTTGGCTGCTGGAGCTTATATATAAATCAGATAAGCATCAATTACGTGTTGAGAAGTCCCTTGTGAAATCTCGGCCACAAATTCCGTAGGTGGCGTTAGGCAATTTGTTGACCTCACCTCTGCAATTTTATATATCTGAGTTGGAAAGCCTGTGGGCTTCCAGTATCTCTGGCAATGAGCCTTGCTAACTGGGACCGATATCTTCCTGAAGCCAAATGGTGATGAGGATTTTATTATTTGTACCTCGCCCATCTGACTGGGCGGCCCCAGCCACTCTTGGCGGCTTCCAACACGTATAAAAATATAATAAAACATTACACCGACAAGATCCCAAGGGCCACAGGTTCTCCATTCCTGATGTATTCTAACAGCAAACTCATTTTTAAGTGCGAATCTTTAGGTAGCCAAAAAAATGGGAGCATTCACGCTTAAGAGGGAGGTATCAGCAGGCTTAGGGAATCCCAAGGCTTGTAGAACTACAAATCATATTTTGGCAGAGGAAAGGACCCTAATGGAAGAGAATCTCAAAACAACCCAATGTCAATGGGTACAGTGCGGCCGCCCCTACCGTTAGTCAATAGACTGTGTGTGCCTGCCCTCCACCCCCTAAGCCAGCCTACTGCCCTCAGGTACAGTGGAATTGCCAGGGTTTAAATAAGTTTCAGTCTTGTTGACTGGTGCATAGATGGGGGGAAGCACCGTTGCTTCAGGCAATGAGATGCCTTGGGCTAGACCTGGGGGACAGAACGGCCAAACAGGTGTTTAAATGAGGAAAAACCACAACCACAATGTCGTGATTATGGATTTTGTACCCAACTGAGGTGCTAAAACATTTTGAGGACTTTGGCGAGTTCGGTATAAATTCTCAAGAGTTATCATGCTGCTGTGAATCCAACAGTGAAAGTAAAATGGCGGATAATTACTTTTCACCCTGAAAGCATCCATTATAAAACCTTCAGCTGCCGTCAGTTCCTTCAGAATTTATGAGGGGGGAATATCATTGCCTTACTGCGCTACAGTCTCTAATCTCCCTTCCCCCATATATAAAGAGCAAGGTTGTTGCCTGCAGTCTGTTTTCCATCGCTGTGCTCAATTTATTTTTAAGTGAATCAAGATGGGCCCAATTTTAATGCTCCGAATCACCTGTTCCCTTCTGCCGTTTAAGCAACTCTGTTAATGCTCCCATAAAACACACATCCATATTTTATTATTTCTGCAGTATTTTCCCAGGGCTTTAATTATATTCTAATAAATTGACTGTTGAAATTTAACCGCTATTGGCTTTTGGCAGCAGGCCCTGTGGGCAACACCTTTGGTGTGCGAGAGCAGCAGACAGTAGCAGCCCTTTCAGGTGTAAATATAAGAGGCAGCCACACAGTTTACACTCTCAGATTTTATTGCACTATTGTTTGGACTCTATTTAAAGTTCCTAAAATCTTGTTTGGGGCAGGGGAGTACAAATGAATTGGAAATCAGAACGATTTGAGTTTGTGGGCTGGAAACTGGAGTGACCAGGTACAAAAAAAGGGGGGGCAATTTTTGTGCGTGTGCCTTTCAGTGAATTATGGCAGGTGCAATTTTCCTCAGTCTCTGTGACAAGCTGCACCTGCTGAAATCTCCTCTTCTACTTGACAATTAAAAACAACACTGACTCCCACAGCACCTCACAAACTCGCCCGTTTATTGTGACAGAAACTTTCATGAGAGAAGGCCCACTTTGTCATATATCTCATTCAGAGATGCTTACCACACTATAAATGTGTTAGTTTTTAAGGATTCTCTGTTGTTCTTCGTAAAGCACATTAACACAGCTATTCCTCTGGAATTTACATCTATTAAAGATCAAGAACTATGTCCTCCTTTGCCTCTAGTTACACCGACCCACAGCGCTGGCCGAATTTCGCTGCCTGAAGCACAGGACCAGCCCAAGCTTCAGGATTCTTTGCAGTCATCATCCTCTGGTCAGAGTTATTTGTTGTAGCAGCCAATACCTTAGAACTTAAGCTCATCTGGAACGTTGTCCTCATTTTTATATTTGCTTTTTCACTCTCTACTCATAATAGAAGTGATAAACAAATCCTTTTTATTCAAATCTTCCTCCTGCTTCTCGCTGGCATTTGGTTTTTCCTTCCCGTGCCTCCCAGAACGACAGCGTAAGTGACTTTTTAAAAGGATTAAACCAACTGAAGGAAGACAGATCTGTCAATGGCTATTAGTCGCGGCAGCGAATTAGGACCTCCACATTCAGGAACAATATACCTGTGTGTGTGCATACATGCTGAGGACAAAACAACAGAGAATGGCTATCATACAATGCTTTGTTTGTGAGTGTCCAGAGGCATTTGACTTGGAATTGATAGAAACAGTGAGCAGAACCTGCCAGACCGTGCAAGGCGATTGCGACGTTCTTATTTTTATTTTTGCTAAGATAACGTTTGCTGGTGAAAGAACCAAGATGCTTGGATGCCTTTCTCCCACAAAGTGTCTCTTTTTTTATTGGCATTCTGAACCCATCTGAGGAGTAGCTCAAAGCTATAATGTGAGTCAGCCAGGACCTGTTGCATTCCATTATTCAATTGAAAACATAGAGCTCTAGGCATTTCAAACTGGTTTAGTCTGATTATTATTAACTGTCTTAAAGCAATTTTCGGAGAACAGAAATAACAAGCATTAAAAGCAAACATACAAGCACCAATAGAACAATAACGTAAAATTCTCATCCATAAATATATACATAAAGGACAACTTCACCCCACCAAAAGGATGAGCACAAAAGTAGGCTACAAATATAACTAATTACAGTTCAAATGAAGGACTGAGGACTTGGGTGAATAAAAATGTTTTTGCCTACCACTTCAAAGCAGACAAGAGGAAAGCATTCCACACACGAGGAGCCTTCACCAAAAAGGCCCTTTTCGTTCATCTGAATGAAGCAATTAATACGTTGTGGCCAAAGTAAATGCAGAAGATTTGCAGTAGGGTAGGCAGTTTTGCATCACACTCAGACAAAAGAGAACAGATTTCCATAACACATGCAGGTGTTAATTTGTATGCCCAGTAATTTACCAAAAAAGAAAATACTATAATTCAGATTTTATTATTTTTATTTTTATACTGCCCTTAAAGAGGGTAAAACCCCAGGACAGTTTGCACAGCAGAACATTGAAATACAGTAAATATAAGAAAAGTCACGGTGAAATCTAAATGTAAGACATTTCACTATAATGAGGAAGGCCATGTCAAGCTGACCTGTGTTCCTGTTCAGTGTGCTCTTCAGTTGCTGTTGATGGGAAACTTCAAGGCTGTTGCTATCCTTTCTTACGGTTTAACCCAGGATTGGACCAGATGGCCCCTCAAACAGGCTCGGAAACAGCAACTGGAACTGGAAAACTACCAATCACAAAACATTTTATTCCTTCTCCTGCATATCTTTTCCTCTCCAATAATTACATGGTCTCTTTTGTCTGCTTTTCTAAGATTGGAGGAGAGAGAGAGAGAGAGAGAGAGAGAGAGAGAGAGAGAGAGAGAGAGAGAGATGTGCTTTTCTACCACCCTACAAAAAAAGTAAATCTCCTGAGTTTTTTGTTCATTAAACCACTTATTTTGAACAGTCCCCCCCATTTTTTTGTTCATTTATAACTTTGGTTCCACTTCAGCAGGAAGGCAACCATGAGATTATGGTTGCAGTTCACTAGGGGGGAAACCCCTCTCTAAGCTGCGTTCAGTTTGACCCCCTCGTTCTTTCAGTCCGTCCTGCAGCTTTCCTGCATTCCTGGTCCCCTATCTGGAATTCCTCCTTCTGCCTGCTGCCTGAGTTAAGTTATTGCTCTGCTTCCAGTCTTGTCTGCTTATCTGCTTCCTGCCTTCAGTTCCTGGGCCTTCCTGATGCTGCTTGCCACCCTGCTGGCCTTCCCAGAACAATCTGTCCGGCATCTTATACCGGCCGATCATCATAAACCTCAAGGGGTGGGGGGAGACACTTTGTGTATAGTTCTTTGAACTAATAATGAAATCCGATTCTGTTCCTTTGGGCCAATAGCTTTCGGACCTTCCGCAGATGTTGGTTGATTCAGCACTGGTAAGACGATTCTGCTGTAACCGATTACAGTGGTAACTTGGGTTACATACACTTCAGGTTACATACGCTTCAAGTTACAGACTCCGCTAACCCAGAAATAGTGCTTCAGGTTAAGAACTTTGCTTCATGATGAGAACAGAAATTGTGCTCCGGCAGCGTGGCAACAGCAGGAGGCCCCATTAGCTAAAGTGGTGCTTCAGGTTAAGAACAGTTTCAAGTTAAGTACGGACCTCTGGAACGAATTAAGTACTTAACCCGAGGTACCACTGTTCTATACTGCTGTTGCGAACGGTTACTTGTACTTACTTTGCAGACATCTAAGCTCCCACTGAATTGTCACAGGCTGTCCTGTTTGCATGCTGTTACCATTTCATCCGACCTTTTCTAGTTTTCCAGCCCTTGGCACAAATACGTATAGCTGACACCAACTGACATTCTGTGCATCTGATAAAAGTGGTTGGCGCTGCTCCACAAAAAGCTTATTCCAGTTAGTCTTTAAAATAATTTTGTCGCTTTCGTTGCAGCAGGTTTAATACCGCTACCCTCTGGAAGTTTTTGTAACTGTGGTTTCCCCTTTGTCCCCTTGAGTCAGCCCTGCGTTCAAAAGGAACTCTGGTTCAACCTGATTATCTTCAGTACTTTTTTAACCTGCATTCTTAAAAGACATTTCCTTATTTTCTCTGGTTCTTTCACTATGCATAAACCACCCCGCAAAGGCTAAACTGTCATGGTGTCATGTTTTGATTGATCACCAGGAAAAACTCTTAGGTATGAAGTATTTTAAGTAGTAGCAGGTACATGGAAGAAGAAAAAAACAGATTCTGTACCTAGCTGCAATAGAGAGGGTGTGCTGTATTTCTGCAGCACAGCGGTAAAGGTACCCCTGACCATTAGGTCTAGTCGCAGACGACTCTGAGGTAGCGGCGCTCATCTCGCTTTACTGGCCGAGGGAGCCGGCGTTTGTCCGCAGACAGTTTTTCTAGGTCATGGGCCAGCATGATAAAGCCGCTTCTGGCTAGCCAGAGCAGCACACAGAAACGCCGTTTACCATCCCACCAGAGTGGTACCTATTTATCTATTTGCACTTGATGTGCTTTTGAACTGCTAGGTGGGCAGGAGCTGGGACCGAGCAATGGGAGCTCACGCCATCGCGGGGATTCGAACCGCCGACCTTCTGATCAGCAAATCCTAGGCTCTGTGGTTTAACCCACAGCGCCACCTGCATCCCTAGGCAGTACTAGTGATTAAATCAAACCAGGAAAAGCGAACCAGAGGTAAATGAACGAGGCTCATGCAGTGTGTTTTAAGGTCGCTGAGATGCATAGAGTGACCAGCTGCCAAGAGAGGACACCCAAAAGGCACAAGCACTGTCAGTCATCTAAGGAAATCCTCACTGTTAGATGTGGAGGGTGAGAAACTTAGCTACTGGCAGGACATGCCTTCTGGCTGATCTGAGCTGCCTGGCTGGGCACAGAGGGGAATTAGCATCTCAGGAGGAACTGCGCTTCAAAACCATGTGGGGCCTTAAGCAGCATTTGTAACATCTTGGGCTGAGCCCAGAAGTGAATGCAATAAATGTACAGGATTTGCTATCATGCACACACTATGTACTCGCATCCTGTTGGGCATTGGCCGACCCACTGCTACTACTATTCTGTAATAATGTCATGACTAAGGTTACCAGATTATTTTCAATGAATCCGGGGACACTTTTCAATTTCAATGGATTTTGTATGGGGAGTGATTTGTAAATCCGAAGACTGTCCCTGGGAAACAGGGACTTCTGGTAACCTTGGTCCTGACATTATTTAGCTTGTTGTTGTTGTTTAGTCGTTTAGTCGTGTCCAACTCTTCGTGACCCCATGGACCAGAGCACGCCAGGCACTCCTGTCCTCCACTGCCTCCCGCAGTTTGATCAAACTCATGCTGGTAGCTTCAAGAACACCATCCAACCATCTCATCCTCTGTCGTCCCCTTCTCCTTGTGCCCTCCATCTTTCCCACACATCAGGGTCTTTTCCAGGGAGTCTTCTCTTCTCATGAGGTGGCCAAAGTATTGGAGCCTCAGCTTCAGGATCTGTCCTTCCAGTGAGCACTCAGGGCTGATTTCCGGCAATTATTTTGCTTCTTAAGGAGCTCAACATACATGGGCAGGAGCTGGCTGGGGCTGACATTTAGAGAAGGCCAGGGAGGATGTCTGAGTTTCAGACTGTGCATGGTCATTTCTCAAAAGCGCCACAATATTCATTATTCACTTATTTGTCAAGCAAATCTGTATACCTGTCGGCAGGATAAGGCCATCGATATGACGGTGTACAGAGTAAAGCCAGAATAAACAGAAGAAGCACAAGCACCAAGAAAAAGAAAATGAATTCAGTGATCTCTAAAACACTACAGCTCTGTAAACAATGACAGCATTTCACCAAATACAAAAAAAAAACCCTGAACTTCCATAAATGACTGGGGAAATCTTCCTAAACAGATAGGTACAGTGGTACATCAGGTTACAGACGCTTCAGGTTGCAGACTCCGCTAACCCAGAAAGAGTACCTTGGGTTAAGAACTTTGCTTCAGGATGAGAACAGAAATCGTGCGGCGGCAGCGGGAGGCCCCATTACCTAAAGTGGTACCTCAGGTTAAGAACAGTTTCAGGTTAAGAACGGACCTCCAGAACGAATTAAGTTCTTAACCCAAGGTACCACTTTTATTCGGTAGGTGCCTAAGCATCAATAGACAAGGCACCGGTCTGATTTTGGCCAATATCCACTTGCTGGTTTTGTTTATTTATATTTATTTCCCACTAGAATGTCTCCCAAAAAAAATGTAAAGTGACCACCTAAGTGGCCCTGTGTCCTAATAGGATTACAAATCCCTTTGTGAAGGAAAGAAGGGTGACAAAAGGTGCTGTATAGCAACTAAAAAGGTGAGCAATAAGTCGGAAAGACCCTTGTCCAAATCTTGCTCCCTTTAAAAATCCCTGTGAATTTAGGCTTATCTGGACGCGGGTGGTGCTGTGGGTTAAACCACAGAGCCTAGGGCTTGCCGATCAGAAGGTCGGTAGTTCGAATCCCTGCGACGGGGTGAGCTCCCGTTGCTCGGTCCCTGCTCCTGCCCACCTAGCAGTTCGAAAGCACGTCAAAGTGCAAGTAGATAAATAGGTACCGCTCCTGCGGGAAGGTAAATGGCCTTTCCGTGTGCTGCTCTGGTTTCGCCAGAAGTGGCTCAGTCATGCTGGCCACATAACCCAGAAGCTGTACACCGGCTCCCTCAGCCAATAAAGCGAGATGAGCGCAGCAACCCCAGAGTCGGCCACGACTGGACCTAATGGTCAGGGGTCCCATTACCTTTACCTATACTTCACTTTTGCCCTGAGCTTTCTAGGTTCTAGAGCAGGTTTCTGCAGGGGGAAAGTCCAGACCTGTACCTAGAAATGCAGAGCCCTTAGACAAGTCATTTCCTCAAGCTGAGCATGTCATTGGCAGAGTGGGGATAATAATAATTTCCACTGGCCTACCTTGCAGGGCTGTTGTAACAATTTACTCAGATTGTGCATGTAAAAGTGTCTGAAACGGGCTACATAAAGTCACTAGTATTATTTTTCATCTCACAAAGCTTTAAAAATTCACAGACACAATCCAAGCTCTTGAAATATGTGCGTGTGTTTCTTTTGAAATTTAATGTTAACTACCGTATATCCAGAAGGGACGCGGGTGGTGCTGTGGGTTAAACCACAGAGCCTAGAACTTGCTGATCAGAAGGTTGGCGGTTAGAATCCCCGCGACAGGGTGAGCTCCCATTGCTTGGTCCCTGCTCCTGCCAACCTAGCAGTTCGAAAGCACGTCAAAGTGCAAGTAGATAAATAGGTACCGCTCTGGCGGGAAGGTAAACAAGCGTTTCTGTGCACTGCTCTGGTTTGCCAGAAGCGGCTTAGTCATGCTGGCCACATGACCCAGAAGCTTTACGCTGGCTCCCTCAGCCAATAAAGCGAGATGAGCTCCGCAACCCCAGAGTCAGTCACGACTGGGCCTAATGGTCAGGTGTCCCTTTACCTTTACCTTTTACCGGATATCCAAGAACAGGTTTTTGTTTGTATTGCTGTGAATTGTTCTTCCCCACTGAAATATCTTTGCACTCCTCTTCTGAAAGTAAAATGGGTGTGTTACAGGTGCTGCTTTAATTTTTTTTATTTTTTGCTATTAGCATTTTATTGCAAGATGTGTTTTTTAATTGCACACGTTACTGCTTACGCATGCAACATTAGCCATTCCACCCCTCCCTCCATCGCCCCATCAATGCCACACAACGAAGTGTGGACACTGGGCCAGTGTAGGGTTAGGATGGTCCTTAAAAACCTGTGGTAAATTGCTGCTGCCCTTACGTGACCCACGGTGGGGGCCCTGTGTGATGGGGTGAAAAGTGAAAAGCAGGTGTTATCCAAGGCACCTCATGTAGACTGATTTACTGGGTGGACTTGAGGGATGAATAGAGGGCACGGAAATAGCCGAACACAGTGAGATGAAAGGGGCAGGCGAAGTTTGCGAATACCAACCGGGATGGATAGGAATAGCTTTGTGAAGTTGGTGGAACTCTGGGAAGACAACAAGCACACAAGGATATCGAGTGGCTCCTGGCAGCCCACTGCCCTGGCCCTCGTAGCACCATTGGCTTAGGGGAAGGAAGATAACACATAGACAAGTTGGACAAGTATCGGTTTCATGGGCACATTCTTCCCATTTCACTGTCAGTGTGTGAAAGGTCTTGAAGGCTATAGTTGCCAGCAGTGCCCCAGGGGCCACAGAACTCATTGGGCTTTATTTTTTCTAATGGAAAATTAAAGCCCTCTAAATACACAAGGACAAATTCTCTTGAATTTTTTGCAAGCTTGATGAATTTTGACTTGTTTTCTAGGAGAACAGAATGCGTGATTCCTGGGGGGTTTGCTTTTCCATCCCCCTTTCTGTTTCTTCGACCATTTGCTTCGTTCTGCTCCTCCTTTTTTAATTTCTTTTTTTAACGGCACTTCTAAAGTATTGCACGGTCCTGGCCAGACATCTACACTATCTGGAAAAGCCAGTCTGAATATACAGGAATGTTGTTAGATGGGATGCATGGGGGTCATAGAGCCATATGGGTGACCAAGTGTGTTTCTGAATATCTAATAGCCTGACCACCTGTCTCAAACCATCTCTGAGGGTTTAGGTGGGGAAAGGGGGAGACGAAACTGCACGTTAAAGGCACAAAGCAGACCAACACATGCATTTTAATGGCACGGATAAATACACGCTTAATGATTTTTTTTTTGTTTCAAGTGTCCAACTCAATCATGCCTTAAGATGCTATGAGGGGCGTGCAGGAACTGCTGCCACTACCACCAAAGCAGGATATAACTCCACCAAGTCTTCCTGACTTTTCAGCTGCTTAGCTACCTGAGCTAACACCTTGGCGTTTGCAGGTAGCCCTGGATGAAAAGAAAGCAAAGAAACTGCAATGGCCAAGACAAAATCCCGTTTTGCAGAAGAAAAGCTGGTGATGATCTGAACCCCACCCCCTTCCCCCACCCTATACACAAAAAACTCAGGCAAACCATCTACGTACCCTCAAACAAATAAAACCCAGGGCAAACAGGCAATATCACCCCTCACCCACCCAGCAATGTAACATTTCAATGGTTAAAACCTGACTTTTTGGGAAGGCGCATAGTACTGACTGTAGGTGTCTGGATCTCATTCTTTTTCCTACTGCTGAAGTTGTGGATGCTTTTATGGACGTTTTAATTGCAGTGTTTTAATGGCTGTTATTAGCATTTTAAGAATACTTTTATGGCTATGATTGTATTGACATTTTAATTTGTTCCACATGGCTCTGGTTAGCATTTTGCGAACACAATTTGGACGTTTTAGCAAAAAGCGATTACAGTGATGTAAATAAATTGCTCTATTGTAAATCCTTGATTACAAAATGGGCACGGCTATGAAAGCAGGAGTCAGCATATCTAAAGGCCGACGACATTACCATAGTAGTATCAAATGCTGACTTCTCGAATGAAATATCTCTGTGAAGGGAACAAGATTGGAACAGGGAAACCTTGGAGAATCACTGGAGGCGATCTTAATTTCATTTTCACACTGTCATCTGTAAACAGTTGTTTGCAGGCTCTGCAAGGAGAGTTGGCACTATGACCTATTATTTCAGTGTTTCTGTGTGTTATTGAATTGTTAAGCCACTGCTGAAAGATGATATAATGTCAACTGCTTGTGCTGTTGTAACTAGCAGTGCCCATTACGGTACTTCAGACACAGCCCTTCGTTTTGGACTAAGTTTGCCAGATCTCTGGACCTGTTGCTGTAGCTTCAGAATCTCCAAGCAAAGCAGTAAAATCTCATGATGGGATCCAGAAGCAAAGGGGGCAAATGGTTATCCTCACACTCCACCCTTATCCTTTTTCAGCATTTTAACTGAAGTCCTCCTGTTCCAGATTCCAACACATCAGCCACACCTTCTAGAATACTCTGTTCTATCCTACTTCACCATCGGTTTTTTCCCTGTTCCACCACCCACTGAGTGTGTTTGGTCTTCACTGGGCTATTTTTGCAATTCCTCCCCCTGAGGATTCCACCCCCATAAAAAATTGCCTGCTGATACTCCCTTTTGTGCGGGCTGTTTTGGCTACATAAGGATCAACATTCAGAGATGGAGTTTACTGTTAATATATAGGTCAGACAAACATGTGAGCAGAGTACTTTATATCTTCAAGAAGATTAGAAGCTCCACCCCCTTTTTTGTTCCCTCTAAATCCCTCTGGTTGTGCATCTCGATTTACGCTTTTGAAAATAATAATAATAATAATAATAATAATTATTATTATTATTATTATTATTTATTAGAAGAATTTCAGTTGCAAAAACAAAGTGGTAAAAGAAAAAAGAGAGAGAGAGAAAGAAGAAAAAAGTGTGAAAATATGATTAAATGCTATAATGCAATAAGTACACAGTGCAAGGCGATAACTGTTTATGCAGGAGCAAGTTCTGCTGAACTCAGTGGGGCTTTTTCTTAGTAACACCAGATATTTAAAGTGCATGGCTTCCCCCAGACAGTCTTTGGAACTCTAGTTTATCTCTTAAAGGTAAAGGGACCCCTGACCATTAGGTCCAGTCGCGGCCGACTCTGGGGTTGCGGTGCTCATCTCGCTTTATTGTCCGAGGGAGCCTGTGTACAGCTTCTGGGTCATGTGGCCAGCATGACTAAGCTGCTTCTGGCGAACCAGAGCAGTGCACGGAAACACCATTTACCTTCCCGCAGGAGTGGTACCTATTTATCTGCTTGTACTTTGATGTGCTTTCGAACTGCTAGGTTGGCAGGAGCTGGGACTGAACAACGGGAGCTCACCCCGTCGCGAGGATTCGAACCACCGACCTTCTGATCAGCAAGTCCTAGGCTCTGTGGTTTAACCCCCTGCGTCACAGGGTTACAATTCCCAGTACCCTTAACTAACTACAGTTCCCAGTATTCTTTTGGGGAAAGTCATGTGCTTTACATGTATGGCATAGATGGGAGCTGTGTTTAGGGTTGTACTGCCTAAACACTGTATTGTGCTTTCATTTGTTGGAAGCCACCCAGAGCAGCTGGGTAACCCTCAGCTCGGTGCCCTATGTGGGAGATCCGCTCGCACTGCCCTAAATCCAACACAACGCTGAGTAAACCACAAAGGTGCAGGATGAGCTGGGGCTGCAGGAGTAAGTGGGAGGGTGCCAGCAGCAGCATCCACTGGACTCTAAGACCCACTGGCAGCACTGCAGGGCTGTTGTGTTGCAGTCGGGCAACGAAGGGAGTGAGGAAAGCTCTCTTCCCCACAACCCCGCCGCTGCTTCGTCACAGGGACCACGTTGGCTACCTCTGCCCCAGGCCTTCCTGCTCCATCCCCACCTCCCACCCCATTTTGGGGTTTGAACTACAGAGACTTGGCCAACCCTATTTCATCACTGTACTGTGTGGTTTGTACAGATCCGTAGCTGGGAAAGACTTTGAAACGAGAAAGGGCATGCCGGAGACCTTTTAAACAGGCAGCTGCCTCAAGATACCTGTTTCCCAATCAAACACCTGTGTGGGCCTGCAGCAAAGCTTTTGACTAAATAGGAGTGACAGGAGGTTTGCGTACTTTATTTATTTATTTATTTATTTATTTATTTATTTATTTCTAAAGATGTGTAGGTCATCTTTCAGGGTATTTTTATTTTTTTTTTAATCTAGGGTAGCTTATCAGTAAAACAACAAAAACCGGAATAAAATATATAATAAAGTAGAACAAGGTCAAAAGACAGCAGATATTGTCATTGGCCTCCATCTGTCTCGAGAGACAATGGAGTCCACCTCTGGGGTGAAGTCAAACTGCTGAGTTAGCAGCACCAAAGTGACCTCTCTGGGCAGTGTGTCTGGAGGTCCTGGGCTGCCCAGACGACAAGACCCACCTCTCAGCCTCACTGATGTGCTCCAAAGGAAAGCTGAGCAATAGGCTGGGCAGCAGCTTGGCTGCAGGAGTTGCCAGAAGGAGGCGTACGAGGCCCCATCCAACCATCTTAGAGACTCCACTCTGGATTTGTGTAGGGTCTACTTTTTCTTCTCCCAAAGGTGTCCCACAAGGCAGCAGAGGATTCGGATCAGAGTTTTCCTGGGCTACCTTCCCAGGTTGACAAGTCCCATCTGAGGGTATAAGCAGTGTAAAACAGAACAGATGAATCAAATGGTCAGATGGTATCAGAGTAGGCACAAGGGAAACCTCACTGAGGAGAACACTCCACTCCACCACCAGGAAGGCCTTTGTAAGCCTCTCATCACCCACTTCACCTAAGAGAGTAAGTGCACCCCAATGGCCTTGGGCAGGCTTACAATAGAGAAGCCAATTCATTTGAGCATCATCTGTGTCAGGTGGTGTGTCCCATCACTCCCAGCAACCACAGCCAATGGTTAGGACAACAGCATCTGCATGGCCAAAAGTTCCCTGGCCCCAATATCCATGCTTGTATTTGCAATGTAAAACCCACCCAATAGATTAAAGTTTATCAGTTCTGGAATGGATTGTCAAAAGCCCGTGTGACATGCACATAGCTAATATTTAGATTCCCAGCCTAACAACAGAAGTACCCTTCTGCCTTTACTAAGCGTGAACAAACTGTCCAGATTCTTTCTCCCTTTGTATACAATAGTCAGTGCTGGGCCTGTTCGTTTTCTCCACTGGTTGATTCATTGGTACAAGGCCTTCATGTTTCTGCACCCTTGGCAATGTTCCCTAAATCACACACCCATCGTGCCTTTGCAGCTGCGCATTGCAGGGCAAGGGAAGCAGTGGACAAGCAAACTTACTTTCTGGGGTGCTTTTCAACTGGCTGCCACTGAAAAAACATCCAAGAATTCCCAAGAACATGTCTGCATAACGGCTTCTTTATCAAGCTTTCTCTTTCCTTTTTATGCTATCTGCCTTACTCAGTTTGTTAACTTGAGTTATTCTGTGCATCATTTGCCATGATGTGAGCGTGCCCTTGCGCATGAAGCATGTGCAGAGTGCTCCGCTCACTGATTTACCAGAAATCACCCACATTGCAGGTCAGAATGTGTGACTTTCCACTGGCCTCTCATTTTATAATTCTCCAACAGTTGCATGGAGTTTATCTAGACAGCCTCCCAGGTGGCTGGAATAAAAGCAAGATGCGCATGAGTATCATGGCGCAGCCATAGCATTGGCTCACACGACAGAGAGGGGCTATTGTGTGGCTACCAGATCCTTGCATTACACCTCTCACAACAAATATAAATAAAGCAAGCAACGACAGCATGCACAGAGAGACAAGAGACCAAATTTGTCCGACAAGTGTGGTGCTAAGTGACATTTCCCACGAAGCCTGTGGCTCCATACATTCCAGGGACTGTGGGTTGTTATTACATGCATGGATTCTGGCCAAAGGGATGGCATGTTGTGCAGGGCACAGAAGGTCGTAGTAGAGAAGGGTGGCAAGGACAGAAAGAAAACAAAGTTGCCCATTCCAACCCTTCTCCCCAAAGCAAGGTCTTTCATACACTGCTCTCCCACTGGATGGCCTCTCAAACGCCCTGAAAACTGTGGGTGTCATGGTCCGGTCTACAGGCGATCGAAGTCCCAGCTGAGGACGTTGGGACCGGGGGCAAGATGGCGGGGTGGGAGCAGGAACAAGAGTCCAGAAGCCAGGAGTCCGAGGGTCAGGAAGCAGGGAGTGACAAAGTCAAGGGTCCAAGGATCAAGAAGCAAGGAGTCAAGAAGCCGAGGTCCGAGGATCAGGAAGCAAGAAGCCAAACACAGCAAGGCAGGAAAAGTGTTGCTGTGGCAAAGAGCAGAAGGGAAATGCTGACCTTATATCCCTTCCCAGCTCTTGCCACCAGGTGCAGTGAGTTACCAAGCAGCCTCACCTGTGCAGCCACACCTTGCCTCTCCAGAACAAACTTAGGAAGGCCCCAGCCCTGCAAAGCTCTACTGGTCACAGGGCCTGGCTCCTGCATGCACTCCTGACAGTGGGAATGCTAAGGAAGGTAGAAGAGGATATATTGTTTTGATATCATCCCTGCTCACTCACTCTAGTGAGTGAACAGCAGAGCACATTCCCTTTGCAACTTATTGGAAGCAAGTTGATGATTCGTTAGAATCCTTTAATTGTCTCTCTTTGCCCTTTTACCTGGTCAGTTTGGGTCACACCCATCTACCTGGTCACACACAAGGGGAGGAAACTCCAGAGCAGGTATGAAATGAAGTCCTCCCTGTCTGGAGCCACATTCCTCTATGTGCCCATTCCAGACAACAGGAAAATGTTGTACTTGACTGCTCTAGTAATAAATACATCCCACGAAAGCACACTGCCAAGAGAACACAGCTTTGCTCTGGCTCCTTGACCCTCATTTCCACAAAGAATGCGAGGTCTTAAAAGAGCACATCTGTGGCTCAAGCTTTACAGTTTGAGGGAACTCTGTCCTTGGAAGTGCTGAGACGTGTGAAAGGGCCCCCTCGGAGGAGGAGACGTGATCCAAGCCGCTTCCTGCCTGACAGGAAACGGTGACAGAGCCCTGATGAGCTTAGTGGTTCTCCATCTCTGCGGCGAAAACAAACAGGCAGACAAAAAACCTGGACCAGCTCATCCTCCAGGCTGCTTTGTGAGTAAGAGGGGAGTCTTTATTGTCCTTTCAGTTGGGAAGCGTTTAGCAGAGAATCCCTCTGCAAACTCCCACAGCGTGAGCTGGCCTGTCACTTATAATCACAGGGCTTGTGAAGTGGTAATTAAATTGTGCAACGTGTCTGAGTAGCTCTGATTGGGATGTTCCAGCAAAGCAGGCAGGCAGGGCGGAGTTCCCCCGGCTTTCTCTTCCCCCAACCAAATGGAAAGGTTCCAGGGAGGGAAGGGAGTGCAGCATGTGAAAGGCTATTACTGAATTAACTGGGCACCTGCTGCTGCCATTCTTCCAGGGCTGTAAAAAAACACAAACCACCATGTAAGCAGTTTGCGGCGCACTGAGCTGAGAATACCCATCAGGGGATGCTGCAGCTACAGAGAGAGAAGCTGCAACTTGGCTGGCAGGCTCAGGTTCAAACTTCACAAGGGCCTGGGTCATCTATGGTCATGATCCCAAAATAGATCCAGTTTACTGACCATCGATAGTCAAGGCCGGGGTGACTGAGTGAGCACGCACCAGAAGACTCATTCATGTTGGCAGGTGTTATCAGCACCCAAGATATACTCCCCTTTGACTCAAAGGCAGAAGCATCTATGATTTCAGCTCCCACACAAGAAACTATGCCATCTTTTGTGACTGGCAACACTGTTATGTGTGCGGGACTGTAGCAGACGCCCCCCCCCATCTTTATATAATTGCAAAGTTGGAAGGGAAGCCACCCCCAGGGCCATTTCTGCAATGCAGGAATCTCAGCTAAATCATATCTTGCAAGGGTTCTCATCAGCATGTGCGAAACCTGTGTTCTCATTTTCTGGTTTCTTGTAATTCATTTATTCCTTATTTTGTTTATTGTGAAAAGCATCGCCTGAGGGGATGGAAAATTGCAAGAAGTAGGGAAACTCTAAAGAGCATCCGCTCCCCTTCATTTTGTCCATTTTGCACACACACTTTGTCTCCATCCATGGCAGGCAGCAGGGAAGGGCTGACTGGTGCAAGAAGCTATGCAAGGGCTAGCTGCCCAGTCACCACCCTCTATTGACATTGAAAAGAGAAAATCCTGACACTCTGTGCCTCAGGCCAAGTAGCTTTTGGATGTGCAGAGTCCCCCACCCTAATGCAATCAAAGACAACACCTTAGACCCCACCTGCATTATAAAACAGTATCATACACGTTTAACGGCTTCCCCAAATAATCTTGGGAACTGTAGCTTGTTAAGGGTGCTGAGAGACACACACCCCCTGCTCCCCTCACAGAGCTACTATTCCCAGAGCTCCTTGGGAAGAGAGACTGACTGGGAATTGTAGCTTGGTGAGGGGAATAGGGGTCACCCGGCAATTCTTGCTACCTTTAAACTACAGGTCCCAGACTGCAGCCATGGCTGTTTAAAGTGCTGTAACATTACATTTATAGTGCAGGTGGGGCCTGGGAGCCCGGAATTATTCTTTGAATTCCAGCTACCCACCACCAAAACACACCAACACACCAAGCCTCTCTTATGCTAGCCTGTTTCCTCTGCTGTGTTACAGGAGTCTGTCTCATCAGCAGTGGGATATAAATAAATATAAATATAATAATGATTTTCGGCATTGGGGAGGTTGTTGCTTTCAGGGCAAGCTTGAATGTTAAAACGTGGTGAGAACTTGGAAGAGGTATTAAGCTGCCCACTTGAATAACTTTTCGTCTTACAATAAGGAAGGAAGGGAGCAGAAAAAGAATGGGAAATTTCTTCATGCCAGGCTTTTGTAGTGTTCCTAGTTCTGCAAGGGGATGGGGCAGAGGGGGAAGAAGAATCTAGCCCTGCCTTGCTAAATACATAATAAATAAGAGCGTACTTTGGAGATCAAGGGGGAAAGGAGGAGAGAGGCAGCTTGCTTTCATCTACTTTGGGGGTTCTCACACGGTCTGCGTTCCTTGAATCCTTTGTCAAGCCCCTCTCCTCTCCCCACCCCCAGTCTACAGATTATGAAGTGGTCCAGTGTGTCTGTAGCTCTCTGACACCCTGCAAACTGGTCTTGCTCTACCTCAGGCTGCCCTAAAAGCTAACAGGGAGGTTTTACTGCAACACACGAGCCAACCAGATTGCAAGCAACCCGTGTCTGTGCTTTTTTCCCCTCTATGTGAGAGCAGGGAGTGAGCCGAAGTTGTGAGATTATGGCTGCAGTCCTGGCAACGCATAGGTAAAGGTAAAGGGACCCCTGACCATTAGGTCCAGTCGTGACCGACTCTGGGGTTGCGGCGCTCATCTCGCTTTATTGGCCGAGGGAGCCGGCGTACAGCTTCCGGGTCATGTGGCCAGCATGACTAAGCCGCTTCTGGCGAACCAGAGCAGCACACGGAAACGCCGTTTACCTTCCCGCCGGAGCGGTACCTATTTATCTACTTGCACTTTGACGTGCTTTCAAACTGCTAGGTTGGCAGGAGCAGGGACCAAGCAACGGGAGCTCACCCCGTCGTGGGGATTCGAACCGCTGACCTAGTCCTAGGCTCTGTGGTTTAACCCACAGTGCCACCTGCGTCTCCCTGGCAACGCATACTTGGGAGTAAACCCCATAGATTTCAACAGGACTTAACTTGCTTCTGCGGAGCTGTGGTTAGGGATGGCACTGCGAATCTGTAGCCAAGCAGCCCTGAGAGAGCGAGGCGCAGGCATGGTGATGCCAAATGCTAAAAGAAATGCAAAAAGGGAAGCATATAGAAATGGACTCTTCCCAGGCTGTGCCCTTTCCCAGACCACAGCTGCCCCCCACCCTGCCCCAAGGCTATACGCAGCCTTGATTGCATTGCCTGGCTGGAATGCGTCCCTGAACTTCTGCATGCCTGGAAGGAAGGATGGAAAACTCAGAGAATCGTCTAATTGCCGGTGGTGTGAGAGGCAGTAGAGAAAACTGTTAAGTCCAAGTGCTAATTTTTCTCCAAATCACATTTGATGTCAAAATATATTGTAGTACTTCTTTATTACATAAAATGATTACCGTATTTTTCGCCCTATAGGATGCACCAGCCCATAGGACACACCTAGTTTTGGAGCGGGGAAATAAAGGGGAAAAAATTATTTCCCCCCCAGGGAAATAATAATAATTCCTTTTATATAATAATTCCTTTTATAAAGCACATTCTGAGCAGCATTGGTGAAATGGGTATTTTGCGGTTCCTGCAACAGATTTCCAAATGCGCCAAAGACTGTGGACCCCTGGCCCGTGGTGACATTTAGCGAGGGTTGCCAACTTTTCAGTTAGTCTCTGAAGTCAAGCCTTTCACAACAGCAGACATAAGCGCATGATACCTTTTATCTCCATAATGTGAAAAGCACCATCTATTTATTACTACATATCAAGCTGCTCCTAAAAGCATGCATGTAAAGCCCGGATTGAAAATCTGGCACAGCTAGGCTTATGAAACTGACTGGGAAATTGGCCTGGCTTGCTTGTGTGCCTTGAACAGTACATTGATCTGCAGAAAATAAGCAGCAGAATATTTTCCCCAACATGGAGGCTTCCCCTTCACTGAAGCATTGTACTGTCATGAGAAAAGGGGGACTGGTGAAATTCTTGCTTCCATGCAACTATTTAGAGGTATAGGAGTCTTCCAAGGCTCTGGAGCTGGCAACTGTGTAAGTTTCTGGTTATAGCATTAGAGAAGGACCAAGTATGCCTAGGTTCGAAATAACTGTTCAGAGCAACCTACATCACAGGGTTGTTTTTTGACTAAAAGGAGGCAGGAGAACTGTATGCTCTACCTCTGATAATAAATAAACAAACAAACAAACAAACAAACAAAAATGAAGTTACAAATAGTCTTTCAGAACAGCTGTAAGCTTCTTCTGTCTAGTCTTGCTTTTGCAAATGCAAGCCAGATGTAGATTTGGGTTGTGCCTGTGTTATGTGCAACAGGATTTCAGCTAGATTTATCAGTAGCATGGCCAGTTATGCATTTGCTAAAGAAGAAATACAATTTCCCCCAAAATTGGACAAAATAGGGCACAGATTTGCATAAAATGCGCACATGCTAATTTATGCCTATTTAGAAATGATTACAGGCAACTCCCCATGTAGGCGGAGGTTACATTTCTGGGTACCGTGTATATATGTGAAATCGCATATAGTGGGGAACACCATCTAAGAAGCCTATGAAGACCCTCTAAGCTTGGTGCAAGGGCTCCTGGGATTGCTAGCCATTTCTCTGCTTTTTTCACACCATTTTTTTGCAGTTTTCCTACTCTTTTTGGGCCATTCCCCACCACCACCTTTTTGTACAAGTCAAATATGCATTAAGGGGAGACATATTGTATTTCTATTTAAATGGTAGTAGAGGTGGTGGGGGAGACGGTGAAGCTGTGGGTTTTTCCAATCTGCTGTTCAGATGCTGTCAACTCCAAGGCCCCTGCTGTGCTTTCCTGTAGTTATCTTTAAACTGGATTAGACCTTCAATAGATGCCTCCTTCAGATAAGAGGACTGCCCTTTTATAAATTAGGACAAATGGCCTCACTGCGGTTGGCATGTTCAGTTTAGATCACAGTTCCTGAACAGTGATCAGTTCAAAAGGCGAAACTGAGACCACACAAAAAGTGCTGTTTTAGCAGAAAAGTATTTCCTTAAAGGACTCCCTTTAAATGCTTATCTGAAGCAGTTAATTTCATCATTGTCATTATGGTGAACTGGGTTGAACGGAAGCAATGGAGGAGGGGGTTCCTATATCTTCCACGGTTGCACAGAAGAGGAAATTTCAGCCAGAGGAGAACTAATATATTTCTGTGCCTGAGGCAGAAAGTCCAAGTGGCCTCCGGCAATGATACAATCCCATTAAACAGCTGACAAATGGTCCTCTAATGTTATCACAATATCCACCATTTGAGACAGGCTGAATGACAAACAGCTTTTGACAAGATTCCTCCTTCTGGACAACTTTTAGAAGTACAGATCTGTGTCCTTCTTTGCCTGATGCACAGGAAAGAAAAATATAAATATAAAATTATATTTATATTTATAAAATATAAATATAAGTATAAATCTAGGCAGCGAGCCTCTAGATTTCTTGAATTATCTCTTACTGTTCTGCTCCAGAAGAGCACCAGGGCAAACTAATCTCGTTGAACTGAAAGAAAGCATGTTTTTCGCAGAAGCAAAGAGGTTTACATTTTGCAGGTGCCTACGACACCCTTGGAAAGATAAGAGCTGCAGGCAGGGATCCTATGATTTGCCCTCTGGGTCTAATTATATTATATATTCATGACAAAGACACTAATTGCTTAATTATAATTAATTGTTATTATAGGTTTGATCTGGAACCCAAAGCAAGGATGTTTAGGATTGGTGAAAACAAACATCAAGCTAGTTGTCTTCTTTGAAAAATCCAGACTAAATCATTAATTGATGTCACAAGCCTGCCTGAGGGCTCTGTGGAGGCTCACGACGTTAAGAATAAATGTAGCCTTCTTGGCTCATAAGAAAAATTCCAGAGGAATAACAACAACAAGGTCAATGCACAGTTAGGGAAAAATATTTGACAGCAAACATAGCTTATTGGCTGATTTTCAATACTTATATTTATATCCTGCACATTTGGTCCAGAGTAGCTAACACAGCATATTTGAAATAGCAAATCATATTAAAATAATAGTGGTGATGATGCAAAAAGCAATTCAGCTTTGGAAAACCAGGTGACAATTTAAAGCAGGTCGGCATTCGAACTACAGTGGTACCTCGGGTTACGTACTTAATTCGTTCCGGAGGTCTGTTCTTAACCTGAAACTGTTCTTAACCTGAAGCACCACTTTAGCTAATGGGGCCTCCTGCTGCTGCTGCGCCGCCGCGCAAGTTCTGTTCTCATCCTGAAGCAAAGTTCTTAACCTGAGGTAATATTTCTGGGTTAGTGTTGTCTGTAACCTGAAGCATATTTAACCTGAAGCATATATAATCCGAGGTACCACTGTATTCCCAAAATTCCAGACTCAGAGAGGGCCTAGTAAGCCGTTCAGTTCAGCACCCACCCTGCCGTGACAGATGCGCTCTCCAGCTTCTGCTTAAAGATGGACAATCCTCTCTGTTTCTGGGTAATAGTTCCATTGTCAAACTGCTCTTACTATCAATATGTTTCTCCTAACGTTTCACCAAAATTTACCCTCCATTAGATTAGTCCTCCTGCCCTCTGGGGGCAGCAGAGGTCAACTCTTTGCCCCCTTCCATGTGACAAATCCAATAGCCCTTGCGGCATCCAACTGGCCATCTCCAGAAAGCAAGCAGGGAGGAAAAGACTTGAAATATACACCATTTTAACTTCTTCCTTAGACATGTTGAGTGAGGGGACCTGCGGACTTCCCAATGTGGTGAATTTCATAACCCAGACACTGCTACCAAGAAGGCTACAAAGAGGAAGGTACCGTATTTTTCGCCCTATAGGATGCACTTTCCCCCCTCCAAAAATGAAGGGGAAATGTGTGTGCGTCCTATGGGGTGAATGCAGGCTTTTGCTGAAGCCTGGAGAGCGAGAGGGGTCGGTGCGCACCGACCCCTCTCGCTCTCCAGGTGTCAGGAAGCTATCCGCAAACCTTGGGAGCCCGCGGAAGTTCCCGCCGGGCTCCCTAGGCTTGCGGATAGCAGCCTGTTCTGGGGGCTGGGGTCGGGGGAAGCTCGGGCTTCCCCCGCCCCAGCCCCGCGCCTGGGGGGGGATTTATTTTTTTTATTTCCCCCCCCAAAAAACTAGGTGCACCCTATGGGCCGAAAAATACGGTGCATCTCCTGCTTATTGCCGTGTGTGTCAACTTGGAAGGAAGAAGATGGCCCATTGGATAAACCTAGTCCCAAGCAGTTGAGGTCTTAAGCCAATAACCAGCGTCTTGAAATACAGTTCATTTCCTCTTGCATGAAAATGGGTCTTGTTTTAAATTGTTACCTGGTATTTCAAAGCAATAAGGGCCCTTTAAGGGTTTGAACACCCAAACCCCAGCATATAAATATTTACCCAAACACATCTGCCTGAAGAATGCTCTAAAAACGGTCAGCTTTGTAGCCTAATGTCGGCGGCGGGCATCATCTCTGGGGACTTCAGTGTGACATGGAAAGTGTGCGCATACAGATGCATGCACACTGCTCCCAACACACACACACACCATCCAATTTCTTTTTTTAAAAAAAAGGATTGTGGGGTGTAATTCAACATCACCAGGGGTAGTGGCCCACGGGGGTCGTTTAACTGGCCCACAAGCCGCCCCCAAACCGAGCCGCCCACTCAGCGAGTTCCCATGTGCTGCGCTAAACCGGCACCAGGACTCGCTTCTGCAGCGCTGGAAATCCTGTCTGCACAGACACAGATGCTGGAAATCACATCTGTGCAGATGCAGACGCCATAAATCATGGGCGCGCACACTCACACACGCGATCCAGCCCACAGAGGGGGCTCCGCGGCAGTGAACCGGCCCAGGCAAGGTAAACCTTGCCGACCCCTGAACATCAGCTAAGATGGCTGTTCTGTCAGCAAAAGCCTTTCTGGTTGTCAGACAGGATAAGCTCTCCTCTCCTCTCCTCCACTCCATGCCATGTTTTCTGGGTTTTCCTGACCTTCCCAAGCAGAACTGGGGAAGGCGGGGGGGGGGGGAGGTGGGTGTAGGGGGGAAGTCCCACTGCACTAGCAGGACTCATTGTACTGGTTTCCGGTAACAGGGATGGTGGATACGCATCAAGTACAGGGTTGCCATATTTCAAAAAGTGAAAATCAGCTCACATAAAATTGTTGAACTCCCCCCCCCCCCGCCGGCAAATCTCAAATGAAGAAGAAGAAGAAGAAGAAGAAGAAGAAGAAGAAGAAGAAGAAGAAGAAGAAGCTCTTGAGCTATTTTTAAGGGAAATCACCAAAATCTAGACTTCCGACATGGATTAGCCATACGTCCGGATTTCCCCGGACATTTCAGCGATTTCCACCCAGACACTTTTCCGACTGCCATGTTCTGGATTTGTCCGGGAAATTCCAGACGTATGGCAACCCTAATACTGCAGCATACATACCATGGTAGGCCTGTTTATTTATTTTGGGACTGGTAAATGCATGGATTGGATCTTCAGCCACAACTTCATCAATGTTTTTAACAGCTACCAGACAGTGAACATACGTAGATGGATATTTACTATTCCCAACCAATGAATTGCTTTATATATAAATTTCAAGGCAATTTGCGATAAGAACAGTTTAAGAAAAAAACAAGGAACAACTAAAGATATGAATTACAGATCCATGCCCAAAGCAGCTGGAACAGCTTGTTGAAACAAAATCCCCCCCCCCAATTGTTTCCAAAAAATACATGTACTAGGTGCAAGTTGTATCTCAATGGGAATTCCTGCTCCACAAAATATACTCCGTCATATATATACCTGCCTCTTTCTATGAAGAAGAAGAAGAGGAGGAGTTTGGATTTGATATCCCGCTTTATCACTACCTGAAGGAGTCTCAAAGCGGCTAACAATCTCCTTTCCCATCCTCCCCCACAACAAACGCTCTGTGAGGTGAGTGGGGCTGAGAGACTTCAGAGAAGTGTGACTGGCCCAAGGTCACCCAGCAGCAGCATGTGGAGGAGCGGAGACGCGAACCCGGTTCCCCAGATTACGAGTCCACCGCTCTTAACCACTACACCACGCTGGCTCTCTATGAGCAGCGATGTCACCTGCTAGAACACATGGGGAAGTGCAGAATGTTGAATGAGCTACCGAATTCTTCCTGAGAGTTTTAGCCTCTTTTTTTGCTTTTCTAAAAGTAGGTTTCCAGCACTTAAGACTAGAAAAATATGCATGGAAGTGAATGAGCAATGCCTCTTTCCATGATTAGCTAAAGCAGATTAAATTATGCAAAGTGAGGAATTTGTCTCTTGAAATATAAAGCAGCTGCTTCCAAGACTGAAAATTCATTAGCGTTTCATCCTATAAAATAATGGCTTTTTAATGAAAACAGAATAAGAAACAGAGGGCTCTTGGCTGATTTGCTATGGCATACAATAAAGTTATTGTTTTGCTTCCTCCTCATCTAGGGGGCCTTTCTCCATAAAGCAAACATGAATTGGGACATTGCTTGCTTGCTTCCTGTAGCAGATCTTAAAAAGGCATCACATGTCTTCATATGCAGCGCAAGGAGTTTTCTGTCCATTCAACAGCTTTCTTTTGAATGGTATCTTTATAATTCATCTGATTGCTTAGTAACTTAAAATGCTGGCTGCATTATTGGTCAGATATCGGGATTTGATTTCGGGCTGCTCTTGCCAATAATTGGCCAGAAGGAAAAAGAAACCCACCGCAAACTGGTCTGCTTCTGAGCCCAGTGAACAGAGTTTTGATATGCAGAAATGAGCAGGTGACGCTTTTCCCAGATCAGAGGATGATCACCCACCAATAGAGGCCGTAGATCAAATGACAGGGACAGCTTTAAGAGTTGGCACCCTAACTACATATACGCTGTATAATATTATACAGGATTAGGGCTGGATCTAGACACATCAAAGAAGTGTTTCAGTTTAAAGCGTTGTAAATTTAAACAGGGAAAACAGGTGGAGAAAAACGGGGCTTCACGTCGCCATCTGGTGGCACAACATTATATTGCACATGCAACGCATATACAGTGGTACCTCAGGTTACATACGCTTCAGGTTACACACTCCGCTAACCCAGAAATAGTGCTTCAGGTTAAGAACTTTGCTTCAGGATGAGAACAGAAATCGTGCTCCGGCGGTGCCCATTAGCTAAAGTGGTGCTTCAGGTTAAGAACAGTTTCAGGTTAAGTACGGACCTCCGGAATGAATTAAGTACTTAATCCGAGGTACCACTGTATTGTAAATCGCCTTTTCTTCACCAGTCTATATATCTGAAGGAGTGATGAATGGAAAGGAAAGAAGAACTCTTTCGAAGCACCAACACCAAGAACTCCCCAATTGTGCTTTCAAGATGACTAATGCAAATTAATAAAATGCTGCATTTAATTTAAAACAATGGGTTTTTGATATTGTTGTTGTTGTTTTTAGATTTGTGTGTGTGGGTAGAGTTAGCCTAGAAAGACGGACTTGGAGACCAAAGACTGTCAAGAAAATATAAGGGAATCATGAGAGATGTGGGGAGTGCAGAGGCTACAGAAGTTCCCAGGTCACAGAATCCAAAGATTATTGTCACTTTCACAAGTCCTCAGCTGCTGAGAAAGATACAGCTTCTGCAGTCCTGCTTCTCCCTCCCATCCTTGTGAAGGCTAAAACAACAAGAGTCTTCCATGCTCTAGCACAGAGTGGAAAGGTCCTCAAGAAGTTGAAGGACTCCAAACTCCCACCATCCCCAGACAGCATAGGCCAGTGTGGTGTAGTGGTTAAGAGCGGTAGTCTTGTAATCTGGTGAACCGGGTTTGATTCCCCGCTCCTCCACATGCAGCTGCTGGGTGACCTTGGGCCAGTCACACTTCTGTGAAGTCTCTCAGCCCCACTCACCTCACAGAGTGTTTGTTGTGGGGGAGGAAGGGAAAGGAGATTGTTAGCCGCTTTGAGACTCCTTAAAGGGAGTGAAAGGCGGGGTATCAAATCCAAACTCCTCCTCCTCCTCCTCCTCCTCCTCCTCCTCCTCCTCCTCCTCCTCTTCTTCTTCTTCTTCTTCTTCTTCTTCTTCTTCTTCTTGGCCAATGGCATACCTTCCAACATTTCTCCAATGAAAATAGGGATGTCCCATTCCATAATGATAATTTTACTATCTAAACCCCACATATCTTATTGGGTTGCTCCAGTCACTCTGGGCAGCTTCCAACATATAAAAAAATTAAAAACATTAAACATTTTTTTAAAAAAACATTTCCCTGTACAGGGCTGCCTTCAGGTGGCTCGGGGGTTGGATAATTCCATACCCTCCAACATTTTTCCGATGAAAATAGGGACATCCTTAGAAAAAGCGGGACATTCCGGGATCAAATCAGAAACTGGGATGGCTTCTCTAAATCAGGGATGTCCCTGGGAAATAGGGACACATGGAGGGTCTGCAAAGGTCAGGGTTGATGAGCATTGCAGCCCAGCAACATCTGAAGGGCCCAACCCTGACCTAGGAAAGTGGTGGGGAGGTGTGGGTGTGGTGAGATAAATAAAAATTTGGGTGAGACAGAAGAAGCCGTAGCTTTATCCTCTTCCACAGCCCCCTGTTTTAAGACACCGCAGGTTCTCCAGGCTGTCATCTGCACTAGCTCTAAATACTATTTCTGTAGCAAAATCTTTTTGTTAGTATTGGAGGAGTAAGGTTGCTGGTAATTTCCTCTGCCAGCTCTAGAGTAATGGAGGGGAAATTTATTACCCAAGTTGTGTTGTGTCCTAACAAACCTCTGATAAACCCAGATCAGGCGCAGCGATTACAGCTACCACCCTACCTCTGTTGCGAAATAGCTCCATTGAATACAATGGGACTGACTTCTAAGAAAACACACATGAGGCTGTTGGTCTAGAACAGGGGTGGGCAACCTAAGGCCTGTGGGCTGGATGCGGCCCAATTGCCTTCTCAATCCAGCCCACGGACAGTCCGGGGATCAGCGTGTTTTTACATGAGTAGAATGTGTGCTTTTATTTAAAATGCATCTCTGGGTTATTTGTGAGGCATAGGAATTCGTTCATTCCCCCAAAAAAATATAGTCCAGCCCACCACATGGTCTGAGGGACGGTGGACTGGCCCATGGCTGAAAAAGGTTGCTGACCCCTGGGCTAGAATATACTCCTTCAGGAACTAATTTTGAATGGCTCTTGGGTATTTTACCTTTCTGAGCTGCAGTCCAGTGTTTTTGCATGATCTCAGCTGAATACAAAACATGTGGAAAAGCACTTTTGATGGAATTCCCTAAGCCTAAGGTGGGCAGAGGGGAATCCAGTTATCCTCTCTCCTTTTTGCTTGTGGTGGGTTGTGGGGTCTGTGTGTATCACAGGAGCAAGCAGTTCTGTGCCTGATCATGCTTATCAACCCCATACATGCAATTGCTGTTGAAAGGAATGGGAATTATGTGTGTTTTGATGTGATAACTGGAGTTGACAGATGCCAGGCTAGAAGGGGCCTCTCTCTCTCTCTCTCTCTCTCTCTCTCTCTCTCTCTCTCTCTCTCTCTCTCTCTACCTTAAGACCTCAGGAGCAAAGACTTCCTGCCCCCACCTTCCCCAACCAGCTGTTGCTGCTGCTGCTGCTGCATTCTCTACACTCACCTCTCTGGGTACAGGCTCTGCAATTCACAACCTCTGTGGTTTCAACAGTTTTATTTTGCTCGAACTCCTTTAAGGAACCTGAAAAGCAAATACCTTGAAAAGTGTTGCTCTTTGTTTATGAGGATTCAATTGAACCCAGTCAGGACAAGCTGTTGGAATTTCTGCTCTGGGCGGAAAAGGAGGAAAGGGCAGAGGGCCTGGCTTTCCAAAGGATGCTATTACTTAGCGCAGGGGGTAAGGGGTATCTTTTTATAGCCTGAGGACCACATTCACTACTGGACAATGTTCAGGGCCTTTGCCTCTTTTTATCCCCCCCCCCAATCTTGTTTGATGCACCTGAGCTTGCTCCAGCTGAGTAGCTGTGTCTCGCCCCTTAACAAAGCATGTGATCGTCACCTGCCCCCCCAGCTTAAAAAAGCTGAGTGACCGCAAACCTCCTCCCGGACCCAACAAGTCTCGTGATCTCCACCTGATAGGCTAGTAAGCTGGGCTGTGTTCTCTCGCCTGCCTCAATCTCTTAAAGCGTGCTTGCTGCTGCGCCAAGCACCTCAGAGCCCATCGTGTTCACGGAGATGGGGGGAGCACCTCTGGTTCTGGTGATGTGTCAACTTCCCTTGGTTCCTGCAAACTGTCAATTGCGACTTTGATGTCCACTTAGAACCTCTTAAACCCCCAACCTCCCTTCCTGCTCCTGCATCTTCAGCTTGTGTGTACCAATCGTGGCTACACCCCACGCATTTGGTCTAGTAACGGAATAAGGCTTTGTGGCGCTGGGTGTTTTGTAAATGCAGGGGTCAGCAAACTTTTTCAGCAGGGGGCCAGTCCACTGTCCCTCAGACCTTGTGGGGGGCTGGACTATATATATATATATATATATATATATATATATATATATATATATATATGCAGGTTTTGGTGTTTTCGGGTATCTTCCCGTGTAAGAGTTGGGGTGTCTAGGCGACGTTTCGACGAGGTCTCACTCGTCATCTTCAGGCTGGTGCTTTCGGCTTCTTGTTACTAGAACAGAGCTCTGTTCTAGTAACAAGAAGCCGAAAGCACCAGCCTGAAGATGACGAGTGAGACCTCGTCGAAACGTCGCCTAGACACCCCAACTCTTACACGGGAAGATACCCGAAGACACCAAAACCTGCATTCCTGTACCCGTGAAAATCTACGAAAGCATATATATATATATATATATATATATATATATATATATATATATATGTATTTTTATTAAAGATTTTCTTGATTTACAGAAGTGTGTGTAATGTCTCTCTCTTGTATTTTTTCCATGTAACATTTTTACAAATCAGTTTCATTTGTTGAGACATTAGGAAGAAAAGGGGGAGGGGTGGGGGTGGGGGTGGGTGGCGATGTTTCTATTTTGCTTAATGTATGTAGGGTTTGGTGTCAGCGTTGCTTGTGCGGCTTCTCTGCTGTTCACTTATGTTCCTTTGGTGGTGAGAGAGGCTGGGGTTGGCCTAGAGTGTGGTTGTTTGTTTGTGATTGGCTGTGGTGATCTTTGTTTTCATGTGTGAGTGGGGTGGGTGGGGGGTGAGTGGGGTGGGTGGGGGGTGAGTGGGGTGGGTGGGTGTTTTGGATCAGGTTAGGGCTGGACTATATTCATTCTGGGGGGGGGTGATCAAATTCCTATGCCCCACAAATAACCCAGAGATGCATTTAAAATAAAAGCACACATTCTACTCATGTAAAAACACGCTGATTCCCGGACCATCCACGGGCCAGATTTAGAGGCCGGATCCGGCCCCTGGGCCTTAGTTTGCTTACCCATGTGTTAGAGCATTAGTTAACTAGAGCATTTGTGATTTCAGGACTGGAACTTGCTGGCTGACTGGGGAATGGGTCCATGGGAGCCATTTCACATCATGCAAGGCAATGCAGATGCCTTAGTGCTTCCCAGGTTTTTGCTCAAGTGCTGCTGTGTAGCACAGTATGTTTGCAAATGCTTTGGGACACATCACCAAGAGCAGCTGCTGCGCCGTCTTCTGCTCTGCCAGGGAATGTAAAGACACACCTCAGATTATTGGGTAGATGCAGACTAGCATCCAGGGCGCTTCCAGACTGTTGCTATTTTCATCTGGGATTCAATCACATCCTGGCAAATTCAGGTTGCACAATTGTTGCTGACTGGGAGGCTTTATATGATGAACTCACTTCCCAAAATAAATTAAAAATTAAAAAAGTTGTCCAGTAGCACCTTAGAGACAAACTAAGTTTGTTCTGGGTATAAACTTCCGTGTGCATGCACACTTCTTCAGATACTTCCCAAAAGAGTGGGCTTTCCAATCAGCTCAGAGGAAACAAAATAATTCTGTGGAGACTTGGGGGTGGAAGGGAAGAGAGTGAGAAGGAATTTGGTTTAAGATCCCAGTTGAACTTTTACAACAAGGGAAGGAGCCAAAAAATGCACCGGAATGTGTGGGATAACACTGGCTTTGATGCAATGTCATCTAACCTCCCCACACTCAAATCGGGACGAATGCTCGGTCAACGAGTTGCCTGGATGCGCCCATCACCAAAGTGTGGAGCTCCCCTGCAAACAGTGGTGGACCTACATTTGGGGGGTCCTGAAGCTTGAACTGTCATGGGCCCCCCTTTTCGTCCAGCCACGAAGTCTGTTATCTTCTTCAGCGGAGTTCTTCCACAACAGATGACCACAAATTTATTACACCTGTGCTGCTGACTCTCAAACTTTGGGATTGCTGAAATTTATCCAACAACCACAAATCAATTGATTTGAGTTGTTCGACTAAAGTTAAGTCTGCTTGCTAGACCCAAATTTGTTAAACAATGTGGACTGAAGTCACTTCTGGGGCCCCTCCAGGATTAGAGGCCCTGAAGCTTAAGCGTCATTACTTTCCTACTAGATCCTTCCCTGCCTGAAAGTGCTTACATGGCAAACAGCACATTGGAAAGTGATGGCATGCTCAGGTTGCCACACAGCATAGGGAGCTGCTTTATGTGCATTTCGTTCAGTATTATCTACTCAGCGCAGGTGGCACTGTGGTCTAAACCACTGAGCCTCTTGGGCTTGCCAATCAGAAGGTTGGTGGTTCAAATCCCCACAATGGGGTGAGCTCCCATTGCTCTGTCCCAGCTCCTGCCAACCTAGAAATTCAAAAGCATACCAGTGCAAATAGATAAATAGGTACCGCTGCAGCGGGAAGGTAAATGGCATTTCTGTGTGCTCTGGTTTCCGTCATGGTGTTCCATTGCACCAGAAGCGGTTTAGTCATGCTGGCCACATGACCTGGAAAGCTGTTTGTGGACAAATACCAGCTCCCTCGGCCTGAAAGCAAGATTAGCGCCACAATCCCATAGTCATCTTTGACTGGACTTAACCATCCAGGGGTCCTTTACCTTACTCAGCACTGACTGGCAGCAGCTCTCCAGGGTTTCAGACAAGCCAGCTGGAGATGGCAGGGATTGAACCTGACACATTTTGCAGACGCGGGTGGCGCTGTGGATTAAATCACAGAGCCTAGGACTTGCCAATCAGAAGGTTGGTGGTTCGAATCCCCGCGACGGGGTGAGCTCCCATTGTTCGGTCCCAGCTCCTGCCAACCTAGCAGTTCGAGAGCACATCAAAGTGCAAGTAGATAAATAGGTACCGCTCCAGCGGGAAGGTAAATGGCATTTCTGTGTGCTGCTCTGGTTCGCCAGAAGCGGCTTAGTCATGCTGGCCACATGACCTGGAAGCTGTACGCCGGCTCCCTCAGCCAATAAAGCGAGATGAGCGCCGCAACCCCAGAGTCGGTCACGACTGAACCTAATGGTCAGGGGTCCCTTTACCTTTACTTAAGTGCCCTGACACTGAGTTATGCCCTCCCCCTCCCCCCCTGTGTCCCCACTCACTGTGTCAGTGAGTGAATATGAGAAGCAACCCTCTTTTGTGTGGAACCAGCAGGATCAGACATGTGACACTTTCTACTGAAAAGGTTAGCATGTTTTATTACCTGGTGTGAGCAAAACAAAATAATGACTCCCAATCTTGTGTAGAAACTCCAGATGTGGCAATCCCTCTGCTGGCAAACAGACCTGTTTATCCCCATGCACTAAATTAGCCCCTGCTACTAAAACAAGCTGAAACTTCCTTCCACCCCATGTAGCCAGATGTGTATAAAATAAGCTCTTTCCCCCCACCATTCATTCCCCAACTCCTTAACCGCCCTGCTGCTGTCTCTAAAATGCACTTTCTATATAACACACGGCAGAGACTGGAACATTTGCTTTCAGAACTTGGTTGTTGCTATGAAAAGATTTAAGTCAGGATTACAACAAAGTCTGAACAGACATGATGTTTAGGAACAGTTCTTCCCATGATTTTGCTAGCACTAGCATAGAGCAGATTTTGCATTCTGTTCTTGCGTATCACTTTGATCCGACACGCTTTGACCTGATAATAAATCCCACTGAATGAAATGGGAATTGCTTCTGAGCGGACATGCGTAGGATTGCAGGCTAAGTTGTCCTTATTTAAAGAGTTGTCTCTTATTTCAAAACTCCAGGACCTAACAGACACAAAACGGTGAAGCAAGGTTTCTGCACGGTGGCTGACATGGAAGGGCGAGTCAGGAGGATGGAGGAGATGGGGGTGAGGATCCTGACGCGCCCTGGGAGAAGACTTGCAAGATGACCTGGAGCATGAATTTTTGAAAGACCCTGAACATCAAGGCAGCCCTCAATGGGTCCCTGATGAAGGAGCACAGCAAAGTCAGCTGCAAGCTCTGCCACAGCTAGTGCCACCATTGAAGGAGCTGCAGGCAACTTCTCCTTCAAAGGCAGCCTCTGGGATGAACCAGGATACACTGAAGAGTCTTGTGGGAAGGCTCCAGAAGACCATGCCCACCACTCAAGAGAGGGTGCAAGTCATTGAGCAAAAGAGGAGACATCCTTTCTCAGCTCACCCAATAACTCACCCAAGTGTGGAATGAAGCTAACTGGATTTGAATGGTCTCATCCAAGTAGCTGAATAACTGTCATGGTTGCCATCCAAAGTACCTGATTCGTACCTGACTTTTCTATTTGAAGTTTCGGCTTAGCCGCAATGCTCCCAGCACCTAGAGAGAGAATTCTCTGTATAACGCAAAAGCAAAAGATTCTCAGAAAGAAAATGAGAAAACAGATCTAAAACCACAGAGCTACTGTTCCTTATAAGAATATTATCGCACCATGCAAAATCCATGGGAAGGGCTCCTTCTGTGCAATCCTATGCACCCCACCCATCCCATAATTGCAGATATGTGCATGATATTCCTGCTTCCGCAGCCTTCCCTTTGGTCACAAGGCAGCACACAGGGAAATTCCGCAAGTGTTTTCCGCCTCCCCTCCTTGCAATCCTTCTGAAACACAGGCCCCAGTTATTGGGGATTAGATAGAACAGATGCATGTAAGATGCTTAGCGCTTTGGTCCAGACAAGGCCACTTTCCAATCAGCTCAGAGGAAACAAGGTAATTAGATGGAATCTTGGCCAGAGAGAGAGAAGGAATTTGGTTGTTACTAGACCATAAGATTCCTGTTCCTGCCCCTTCCCTCTTTTCCCCGTGTTTCTCATTTCCCTCCCCTTGTACACAGCAGCTGATGTCAGCTAAGAGCTGCTAAACAGGTCGGGTCTCTGCTGAAGAAACTTGTGTCACTTAAGCAGGGCAATGAATCAAGAGTGTCCTTTTAAAAAGCAACAGCTTTTGGATCGGAGACAAACGGCGCTGTGTGTCCCTCTAGCTGTTTCTGGGATGGCAGGGAAGTTGGCAGGAAAGCTTCTCGATACAATTTAAGCTTTGTCTGACGGTCTCATCGTTAAAGAAATACACTCTGCTAATAAAGACAAAGAACATCAGTGCTGGGGAAGTGGTAGCATGCGGAGGGGAGATGAGCCACAATGACTGAGTTTCTGGTTATTACCAGATAATATGGGTTGGGAGCGTGTGAATCAGACAGACTGAGATGGTTTGAGTTGATTGGCCAAACTTTTGGAGACTTGTAGCAGAGAATGGGACAGAAAATGCTGTTTTGGTCGCATGTAACTTTGACCCTCTGAAAGCCCAGCTCTACACGTTTAGTTTTTACACTCAGAAGTAAGTCCCACTATGTTTCCTGGGTGGCAGGATGGTCTAAACATGTCTCTGTCAGTGATGAATACCTATGAACCTGAAGCAAGCTTCCCTTGTTGAGTAACAGAAGTAGAGAATTCCCATTTCTCTTGCCTTCCCTGCAGAGCTATTGATCGAAAGAGTGAAATAGTAATAGTCTGAATGTGAGTGAGGGAAAGAGAGGAGTAGGAGACTGAGGTTTGGTGGGGCAGATCCTTCAAAGAAGTTTCTCCACGAAATGTTGCATCTGATAATAATAATAATAATAATAATTTGGGCGGCTTCCAACAGAATATTAAAATACAATAACTTATTAAACATTAAAAGCTTCCCTAAACAGGGCTGCCTTCATACGTCTTCTAAAAGTCTGATAGTTGTTTTTCTCTTTGACATCTGGTGGGAGGGTGTTCTACAGGGTGGGTGCCATTACTGAGAAGGCCCTCTGCCTGGTTCCCTGTAACTTGAAGCTTTTCAGCAAACAAGTGCTCATCAGAATCTGCAAGCCTCCTTCTATGGGCAAGAATGGACAAGCTATCTATTTGTTTTGGGTATCCAGTGTCACCTTGCAAGAGAAATTGACTTTCTGGAAGTAATTAATTATTCTGTATTGAATGAGGGCAGGAAAGAAAGTTTTAATTTGAATGGGTTTGTTTATGAAATGCTTGCAGCTGTGTTGGAAACATTAGAATAAAAATAAGCAGAACCACTGACAAGATAATGCCTTTATTAGGACCAAAAATAGGTGCAAAATGACCAGCAAGCTTTATAGAGCTCTTCTCCAGGGTTGGATGCTCGTTAAATAAAAGCAGGAGGAAAAAAAGAAAAAAAACCGACATAGTAGAAAGCCCCCAATGTGGGCTATGATGTAATTTCAGAAATGTAGAAAATGCAAATCCGGAATTAAAATAGAAACTTTTCTGACATTATTCACAGTATTGTGTGTGAGAGATAGGAACTTGATGCAGAGGGGAAGCCCATGTTACAAGTTTATGCTGGTCTGAAAAAATGATTCTAGGCCCCTGAGTGCATTTGATTTTCTCACCCCCATCCCACTGCCCGCCATGATCCAAGTGAGCCAACTTTATCACAGTGCTGCACTATACTGAATAAAAAATTATATTGTGCCTTCTGTAGGCACCCACTCCTTTTCCCTTCCTTTGTCACTTTGTATCGCCCCCTTTCTTAAGTATGTGAGACCTTGCTCTCGGCTCCTGCACAAACAGGCTTGTTTCCTTTCACTTCTGAAAGGCAGATTCTGCTGCAAGGTTCAAGGTTGCAACCAGCCAGCCTTCCCTTCTTACATGGATCCCCTCTCCCAACATTCAGGATTTGCTGGTCACAGGCCATGTTCAGGTCCTCATTGGGCTGGGGTGGTTTTTGGGGGGCAGAGGGTCTCCTTTGGGTTTTACCCTTCAATATTTTTGCACTTCTGCAAACTTTAGGGTTTCCTGAAGCTTGAGACTGTGCTCCACCTCATGTTTCGATGTACATAACCCTGTTTTGGCTTCATCGTTGCTGGTACTTGGCATCTGAGCTATTAGTGATGATGGATTGCATCATCATAGTTCTTTCAAGTGGTCAAAGCTCTTTACGTTGATTTATGGAGTTATAATCCTTACAGTAAACCTGAACATGAATATTAACCCACATTGTTGGAATTAGCATTTGTATATTGCAGATGAGGGCTGAGTCTGAGACTGCTTTGTCCTTTCTTTCTTTCTTTCTTTCTTTCTTTCTTTCTTTCTTTCTTTCTTTTTTTCTTTCTTTCTTTTTTCTTTCCTACTTACTTACTTACTTAGGTAAAGGTAAAGGGACCCCTGACCATTAGGTCCAGTCGTGGCCAATTCTGGGGTTGTGGCGCTCATCTTGCTTTACTGGCCGAGGGAGCTGGCGTACAGCTTTTGGATCATGTGGCCAGCATGACTAAGCCACTTCTGGCGAACCAGAGCAGCACATGGAAACGCTGTTTAACTTCCCGCCAGAGCGGTACCTATTTATCTACTTGCACTGCGTGCTGTTGAACTGCTAGCTTGGCAGGAGCAGGGACCGAGCAATGGGAGCTCACCCCGTCGTGGGGATTTGAACTGCTGACCTTCTGATTGGCAAGCCCTAGGCTCTGTGGTTTAACCCACAGTGCCACCCGTGTCCCTTACTTACCTTCTTACTTACCTACCTACTAAATGTGTGGCAGCAGTTTTGAACCACTCCCTCATGTGTATCTGAGTCGATTCAACCCTCTACACCAGAATATCTAGGTACCAAAGCAACAGTCCCATGAAGAACTATTGCAATTTACCAGGGATGCATCTACAGAAACAGAGCAAAGGGACATTTATGGACATCATTCACAATACTACATCTGAATCGAGCCTCTGTCTGAGTCTGCGGATACTTTCATTGAGGCCTAGGCATGTGTGTCCATCCCCCTCCCCCAGTCCACTTCAGTTTCTGCCAAAATCTGCAACCAGCTGTCATCTGGTAAATGCAGCTACTTGTGGAGGAAAATAAAGTTAATTCTTTTGAACCAGCAGCTTCTCTGTTGTGAAGGCTCAGGCTGGCAGCATTTCTCAAGCTGCCACTTGGAGAGTACTTAACAATGGCTCATTGTAGCAGAGTTTTGACAAACAGCTGCTGCAGCAGAGTTGTGTGTGTGAGACTTTTCTTAACACCCTGTTTTAGTGCTGGCACCAAGGGTCTCTTATGCCCCCGTGTAGGAGTAGGAAACGGTAGAAGAAGTGTGCATAATAAAGCTTTAAGAACCTTTGAAGATATAAAGTACTGGGAGTTTAAGGCTGCAGGATTAGTTGGTGCTGCACTGGGCTTTAACCCCGACTCTATAAAAAGCTTAGATCTAGGTATAAATGTCACAACTCTTTGAAATCACCATCTTCACCATCTTAATCCATGTTGTGGATCTGAATATGCACTTGTCTAAAACAGAAAAATATGCTAAAATTAGTAATTTTAGTAATTAGTAATACGTGTCCTGCAATCCTAACCAACCTGATTCTGGGAAGACACACTCCTGTCACGCCACTTTCATCATGGCCACAGGCAGAACCTCCAGGAGAATGTTTCAGCTCATGCCTTGCAAGTTTAGGCTTTCTGGTTTATGAAGAACTTGAGGCCAGTGTAGGCTTGAGTGCTTAGGCTGGGTCTTCTTAGGGTCAGGCTGCTTTGAAGTGCTGCCCAAAGTCTCTACAGGTTAAGCAGCTCAGGGTGTTTTTAGGGTGGCATAGTTTGTTTTATTCTATTTTGCTCCTGCAGGTGCTCTTTCTGAATTTCCTGAACTATAATTTGCTTCCAGATGGCGCCACTGTGTGGCAACCTCTGATAATTTACTGTTTTCTAATCGCTTCTGCAAAATGCTGTTCACAAGCCTTTTTGCCACTTCCTGTGGCCTCTTTTTAGTGTTGGAGGCGCTATTTCTATTCTGCTAGTAGAGCTGTTCCTCTCCACTCTGGGAAATACAATGCTGTCGATCCCACTGCTTAGTGTCTATGGCCGAAATTGAGAAAACCTAATCCGTGACTGGACCTAACGCTTAGGGGACCCTTTACCTTTTAATCAGTACAGTGGTACCTCGGGTTACATACGCTTTAGGTTACATACGCTTCAGGTTACAGACTCCGCTAACCCAGAAATAGTACCGCGAGTTAAGAACTTTGCTTCAGGATGAGAACAGAAATCGTGCTCCGGTGGCAGCAGGAGGCCCCATTAGCTAAAGTGGTGCTTCAGGTTAAGAACAGTTTCAGGTTAAGAACGGACCTCCGGAACGAATTAGTTCTTAACCCGAGGTACCACTGTATTAGGGGAACTTCTGCGTGTTTCTCCTCTCCATTTCTGCCTTACTGCTACAGTTACAAAACACTGTATTTTTTTTAAGATCCTGAACCCGCACAGGAATATTTGCACAGTGAATAGGTGTCTTCTTTTTTGCCCTTTCTCTACAGCAGAGGTCACCAACTTTTTGGGTATGTGTGCACATATAAAAATGTGATGAGTGAACAACCACCAGCTGCTCTCCTTGTACAGTGCTACCTCAGGTTAAGAATTTAATTCGTTCTGGAGGTCCGTTCTTAACCTGAAACTGTTCTTAACCTGAAGCACCACTTTAGCTAATGGGGCCTGCCGCCGCGCAATTTCTGTTCCCATCCTGAGGTAAAGTTCTTAACCCAAGGTACTATTTCTGGGTTAGCGGAGTCTGTAACCTGAAGCGTCTGTAACCCGAGGTACCACTGTACCCTGAATCAATTCCTCTCATCCCACAACCCTGGTATTAAAAGTTGTCTGGATACACACACTTCCAAGGGATCTGAGTCAGATCCAGCAGAATTAAAATGGATCCTCTTGAATTTGCATCATTTTACACAGCGCCCCCCCCCCGCCCCTTACCACCTGCAGATTAACACTTGCAGTGGTAGACTACATAATAAAAATCGCAGATCCAGTGCTTGCTAACACCACAAAAACACTGATTCAAAGCACAGATCCTCCTGATTTTCACATAGGCCAACAACAAAACTGCCAACAAATTACAGAAAGCAATCATGAGTACAGGTGATCTGTGATTTGATGGTGCTTTTGGGGGGGATTCGTAAGAATCCATGCTGCAGTGTTGGGAAGGATTGGTTTCTTTCCAGAAGCATGGCCTTGAAGAAAGGACATCTGGATCTTATGAAAACAATGGCATAGCATCTGTGCAATTATGGCAGGATGGGGGAGAAAAATCATCTGGAAAAGGTCTCAACATTTAAGGGAATTAGATGGCAAGTGTCAGCAGATCAAAAGACCCAGCTGGCCAGTAGCTCATATGCAACAATGGCCAGAGGATGTATGTTGCAAAAGAGGCATTGCAAAATGAAGCAAGTCAGGCTTGCAAGTCAAACCAGCATTTGTGCCTCCAGCTTAAATATACTTGCACTATTGTTATGTACTCCAGTTTACCTTCTACAGATTTCAAGTGAAATGTGAGCCAGAAAGTCCCTTGAGGTCACCAGGAAGCCTTATACTTTTCCACATCTACACTACTTACTGTAGACCTGCCTCACAGGTCAGTGTTTTCAGAATTACTGGGAAAATCTCCATAAATCTTTACAAATGCAAAAGCATCAAAATAAAAAAATGAAGTCTCTACTTTTCCCAGTGCTTGTCCAATGTTTATTAGAATTCATATGGAGTGGATTATTTCCAGGATTTGAGCAAATCATCATCATCACATACTACCATGGCAAATATAAAAGTGACGTATTCCAGAGGAATAGTGGTGTTAATTTCTAACAGAAGCGACAGACCTGTGGCTCATTAAAACCCAAAGTACCAAGAGATTGCTCCCCCAGCAATTAAATTAAATAGTTCCAAAGTACAGCAATGTTACAGAAAGGCTGTTTTTAAAACCAGCACTAACCATCAAAATTACAATTATTCTGTGGGTTCAACACTACTGTTGTGTAGTATTTTTCTCTCCAAATAAGCATGTCACCATTTGACCTGCAGTGTATATATTTGGCTGGCCTTTTGAGTGGTCTGGTTCACGGGTTTGCATTATTTGATATCCAATGTCAAGCTCTTTGTTTACTAAGATTTACTGGAGTCTAGGATTTCTATCACTGACAAGAACTTCAGAATCTACTTTTAATGTGTTCTGGGGCCATTTGCAGTTGATGCAGCCTGATGTTGGGGACAAGATAATTACACTGGTGGGTCCAGCCATGTGCTCCCCTGGAGCCCTTCCCTTCCTGGCTGGTTAGAAAGTCAGCTGAAATGAGGTGATCAGTAAACACTTTTGTGTGAGGGTGTGGTGCCAGCCACACTTAAAAGAGGTAGTGGTGAGGCTACTGCTTAAAAAGCCCACCTTGGACCCAATGGTATGCCATCAGCCAGCCATCAAACACCCTTTGGGGGGGGGGGGCGGGAAGGTGGTGGCAGAACAATTAGTAGAGTTCCTGGATGACACTGATTTTCTGCATCTTAGTTTAGGCCTGGTTGACCAGATGGATGGACCAGTAAACTGAATCCTTGGAAGATGTAGATTCTTGAGGCTAGGTGGTTCCCATGTTTGGAAGACAGGCTAGTTGCTTGTTCTGAATGGGGCACACCCTCTAAGACTTAGAGGAGGGGGAGTACTCCTGGATATACCAGTCAGTGGAGGACCAAATGGTCTCTGTTACTAGGAGTGCCTTTTACCAGCTTTGTCTGGTACTCCAGCTATGGTGGCATCTGGATTGGGGTCATTTGGCAACTACAGTTCGTGCACTGGTTAACCTCAAGCCTGGATGGCTGCTCTACGCTCTGTGTGGGACTGCCCTTGGGCTTGGACCAGAACACAGTGGTGAGACAGCTAAAAGGGCATGCAACAGCTCTGCTAAAACATCAGCACTGACTGCCCATTATACTAGGTCAAGCTCAAGGTTCTTGAGCTGATATACAAAGCCCTGAACCTGAGCCCAAGTTGCTTCAAGCGCCACCTGAGCCTTTCTATCGGGTCATCAAAATTATCCAGGAGTGCTGTAAGTTGTCTCCCGTGCCACAGAAGCCCAACTGGCCTCAACTAGAAGCCAGGTATTTAGTGTCAATGATTCCATGCTGTGGAAAACTCTTCCAGCAGAGATTTGGCAGACATCCTCGCTTCTGACTTTCAGTTGTCTCTTGAAGACTTTTTCATGGCAATAGACCTATGCAGCTGTTTAAACTTTTATTTTTAATTAGCCAAAATAAAAAAATTCCTTCCAGTAGCACCTTAAAGACCAACTAAGTTAGTTCTTGGTATGAGCTTTCGTGTGCATGCACACTTCTTCAGATACACACTGAAGAAGCCAGTCACCACGCTTCCCAGATATGATGATATAGGGGTATAAAAAACCATCCCAAAAGCTCATTATATATAAATGGTCTTTTGAACAGTATTGCTCCTCTCCCCCTGCCGTTTACATATATTACCAGCTGAGAGGTTAGCTTCACATGCAATTATGAATTGTAATACTTTCAGCTTCAGTGTCACTGCAAAAACTTAAAGCATTTACTGTGACTTCCAACATAACTGGCACAGTAACAGAGCATTCTAATTATATATCAATGCTTTATTGGAAAAACTTAACTGAACAGGGCATGGTTTTCATAGTACTGTAATACTAAGATATAAAGATGTAGTTATATATCAGTTGCAGCAGAATTCAGGTTATCAGATATCCAAACTAATGAGAGCACAGTCTGCACTTCTGGCAGGAAATCCCACCAACCTGGCATTATAAATTACCTTAGGATGATACTAGCAAGAGCTAGAAGACAATTTAACACAGAATATCATAGCTTAGTAAATGACAGGGAAAGTGGATCTACCTCATCAAACCAAGTTTTACAATGCCATTGACATCAAGATTGCTGTAAACAATGTATTCTACTTCAGTGCAGCACACATTAGTAAATGGCTAATTTGTGTCAACAGAAGTGGAATTTCAATGATCAGTACACCTGGAAATTTGGTTACATTGATGAAGACCACTGTCCCCTCATGCCAGGTTTGGCAACAGTATCTTGAGAAGTGACCAAACCTGTTCTTAAAAAGTGACGCTGAAGTTGTGTTTCGATCCACAACCTTGATCTAAGAGGGAAGAACTCAGAATTCAAATTGTGATGAAGTCTGATGCCCCCACCTCAGGAACCTTCATGCCAAGTTTGCCAACAATATCTCAAGAGGTAGCAGAACTGATGCCAAAAGATGTGTGAAAGTGACATCTTGATTCAAAATGGCAGCTACCATCCAAATCTTGACTGCCACCCCCTTGTGCAAAATTTAGCGAGGATATATTGAGAGCAGCCAAACCTATAGAGAACAGATGGCACAGACAAATCACTCCCCCAAACTAGATTTTGATGTGAATTATTTGTGAAATAGGAATTTTTCATTTCTTCCCTCTACTCTCCAAAAGTAGAGGTTGACACTTTTTGTCAGTTATTAACAAAAATACATTACTAGTAATGGAGCAAATCCTGAGTTTCAGAACCTCATTTTTAACAGCCGACAACGTTCCAGGAATCTTACAACTTTGCACATGTTCCTAGTACTCTAAGGCAAGAGGAGTTGCCATCTTCTTCACAAGGACCCCAACCCCTTGGTATGTGATGTTTCACAATATAGCTATTATATACAAAGATTCTATGATAGGAGTATAGATGTGGTTTCTGCCCTGAGGGTATTAAAATACTGTGGCTGAACGTAGCTTTTTGCTGGTTCAGCATCAGGCTTTCTTTCTTTCTTTCTTTCTTAAAAGGAGTAATAGAACAAAATAGGTTAGACTTCACTTTGGCAAAAGTATTTTTAATAATGCACTTTTTGACATTCCTGCAAGCTGCAAGGTACTTCAACTCAACTTCCCTCAGAATGTTGTTTTTATTCTCTTAAACTTTGTGGAGTCTTTCCTCAAAACAGTAGATGAAGTAAACCTGTGTCTGCATGTATTACTTCTGAGTGCAATGAAGGCTGAGTGTTTTCGTCTTCACCCCTCAAAATCTCTATAAATAGAAAGCAAGCACATCAAGGGAAAAGGCTCTGTTACAATCTTCCCAACTTGTTTTTCTATGTGCAGATCTCTTTTTTCTTTTTTTAAAAAAGCAGCATCCAAAATCAATGGGGGAAACAAAATTGAGGTAAATACTCAAGCTACAATAAAGTTAGTTTGAAATAATTGTCATTTGTGCTTTAGATAAGTCCATGCAAGTTTAGGCCACATCCACAATTCTGAGTCACCATACTATTAACAGGAATTGTGCTGTTCACACATTTATTTGATTTGCCTTGCAGTGGGGCGATTGTGCTTTAAAAAGTTAAAGTTATGGAAAAAAGTTACCAGCTTTTTTGTGTGACATGCGGCTCATTCACTGAATGGATGGAAGACAACAGAAGTAGTTCTGAGCAACTGCAGCAAGACTCATTTGGACAGAATGTCAAACTAACTTTCAGAGTTCTGAACAACATTCCCACCTGCAGTAGCAGGGTAATGTACAAAACAGGAATAAAGATTCCTAGGATTCCAATCTCTTGGGTAGGAAGGAAAATATGAAGTCAAATACTATAGGCAATTAGAGTATAATCAACAACAGTATAGTAAAATACCTTTCATAAGGCCCAAGTTAGAATGCAAAGGTGAATTGTATAGCTATTAATTCAGTCAGATTCCTCTCTTCCCCAATCCCAAAGTTGAGAGATTAAATACATCCTTAACTCTGTCTATCCTCCGTTACCTGTTTGCTGAATGTGACAAGCATGAATATTCCAAATTAGAAGATTGCTAATTGATGTTTTCAATGTTTAATAATACTCTGTAACAGGATATTTGAGCCACATGTATTTTTTTTTGGGGGGGGGAATACCATATTAATTACTAATACATAATAATTAAAATTAAAATATAATGGTTTCCCATTCAAAGCTCCATTTAATAAGCTGAGAGGAGCAAAATGATACTGCCAAATGTAAACACTGAGTATTTAAAAGTTATCCCTTCCATGTCGACTATTTCAGTGAAGGGGAACCCTAAATGTAAATGGCAGCACATGACTTTTCCTTTTTTTAAAAATATAAAAAACAACTTTAAACTTAAGCAGTAAGGTGACGTGCAAGTATTCCAATGACTTTGGTTTAGATATGCATCATAGGCGATCAAGCTATAATTATTTTCTGATGCAAGGAGGAAAGACAACTGAAAATGACAGTTGAATTTCATGTACGAATGAGGCCTTTGAAGGTATACAACACCTTTGTTTCCCATCTTCCAGTCCACTTTCAGCTGCTGCATTTCAGGCTACCACAGGATGTACATTATTAACAATTGCAAATTAAGCCAAAGAGATCAACATGACTTTAAACTAAGAAATTAACATACTTTTAGTTTCTCATTAAGTCAAGCTTACTGAGGTTAATAATGGAATTGATCCTAGTTGGGGGGTTCCCTTCTGAGCAAAATGCAGAGCTGAATTTATCGCTAGTCATTTCTTTAAACAGGTAAGACACCAATAAGAGTTCAAAAAGGGAAAAAGGCACAAGACTAAAAAAACCAAACTTAATTTATGTTTTTACTGTCATTTTAGAACTTATTCTTTTGTATACAATCAAATATGGGAACAGAAGAGCACAATTCCACTGTACAGGTTGTAAGTTGTTGCCCAAAGACATGTTCATGAAAGTCAAACCTTGTATCCAGCTTTATCTAAGAAATTCAATGCATTTTTCTATCCATGATTGGGTTTCAAATGGTGGAAGAGTCCCATCAATTATAATGGCCTGGTCTGCATGACACGCCAAGCCAAATTATAGCTTAATGGGACTGAAGGCTCCTGGAGAGGAGCTTGCACTCTTTGCTCCTCCTGCATCTTTTTCACACACATATTGCGCTCAACTAGGCTTAGCTTATTGTCTGAACCAAGCCTTGTGGGCAAGCTTTCTTCCTGCCAATTCAAACTATGGCCAAGAACATACCTGCCAGTAGGGTGTGTGTACTACAAGTTACTTTCCAGGAGCCTGCCTGTTCCACTGCTCCTAGTAAGCCGTATTTTGACTTAAGAGTGTCATGCAAACCAGGCCAATGGTGAGGACCAATTTGCAACCATTTGAACTAGGCATTCTAAAGTTACCCAACTTGCTATATTCACCAGATCTGCTGACCAAGTCAAACTACTACAATTTATACAGATGTACAGTTATATTGCAATCAAAAAAAGGGGGTGATGAATGCCAAAGTGAGCACACAATTCATATTTCACAAGTGCAGCTGCTGTAGAAATCCCTTATTTGACACACATGTAAGAACATTTGGGATCTCAGACTCAGTGTGCGCTTTATGTCAATCAGCAGCAGCAATATTGTAAAAAAACAAACACTATACTGCTAAAAGCAGTTACACCGGCTTGTGCCTTTAGAATACTAGCTACACAAAAATGCGACTCAGTGCTTCATGAGAGGTTCCAACATGCGTACCAAAAAGGAGCTGCATACATGTAGCAAAGAATATGATAGATGACTCTGAGTAACAGATAGGAAAATGCATAAAGACCTTCTTTTATGACAGGATACAATCAGAACAGGGTAGGAAACGACACATTTGCATTTCTGACGACGTCAGAAACAAAAGGTGTGCAGATGACAGATCAGCATAATGAAGAGACTCTAAAGGCACATTTCAGATAGCACAATGATTCTTAATTGTTTCTTTAAAAGGAATGAGAAGTGCATTGTTAGCAGTGTTCTCTGAACACAGCCAAATGCTTATAGTCCAAATGTTTTTCATAGTATTCTCCTCAGTCGATATGGCTTCTCAGCACAACTCCCAATTCAAGCAAAAACAAAAGGGAGGGGGTTGGATGGCTGGGTTAATAAAGGCTGACTGTACTAACAGTATTTACTCATCAGATCCTACTGATCTCTTCTGCGCCCTCTTCCGGGGCAGCCGTCTTGGGGAAGCTTTGTCTGAAGGAAAAGAAAAAGAAAAGTTACTCAGTGGGATAAGTTAAATGAAATATTTTGGGGGCCAGGGGGAGAAAATTATTTTCTAATTTATTCCCTCAAAGAACGATCATGCAAAAGGCAGATCTGAGAAGCATCTTATATACATTCTTCAGCTATGGACATGCAACTAGTAGCCTATTAACAAGATGTTCCTAAATCAATGCAGGATCAAAGCATTCAATCTCAGCTCTGTGATGACAATGGTTGGCTTGAGCAAGATTATTTTGCTCTATTTCAGTTTCTAAATATAGAACAGGTGTGTATCTGTTCTAAGGATGAAGAAAACATCATGCCGTACTTCCCTCTATGCTCAAGGACAGCCAAATCAAAAACTAATCTTTACATTCACAAGCTCAAGTTTCAATATCTGTAGAATTCTAAATCATACAAAGTCGAAAGAATGCTAAGTATTCAGGCAGTAAATACCCCAAAAGGTAATGATATCAGTCTCTTATGGGCAAACAAAAAGAGAACTATGGCACATTACACTAACATTTTAGCAAAAGCCACAATAAGTAATAAGCCACAATAAATGTGTTAATCTTCAATATTTAATTAGTATTCAGTTTTCTAGATGGTTTACAAGTAATTGGCTGATTAGTTGTGGTGACTGAATTTTGCACACTGATTCGAACCACCTTTTGGTCTTGACTGCATACAGACAACCTTAACTGGGCAAAGCAGAAGTGAATGAATGTAATTGTGGGGTTCCAACTCTAGACCTAGTAACCTTACGTCTTTTCTCAGCTCCCTAGCCGTCCTCTCAACCTCCCTGGCTTCTCTAATGACTTCCTACCTATTCACACAGCCCCTTCCATGTATACAACCTTTGTTTTGCCTGAGTCCTACTTTCCCCTGGGCTCATTTCTTGAACTCGATGTCTCCACCATCTATTGTTTTCTCACATTCCTGTTTTTCAGGCCTCTGCCCACTTTGCAACATTTCCTCTAGATAGTTTCTTGTTGAGCCTCCCTCTGCCCCCTTCCCTCACCCCCATAGCAGGCAGCCCTTCTGCACTTTAAGTGGTATAATGTTTCTTTTTTATAAAAAAAGATCCCCTTCTCCATCAAGCTATCTTGGCTCAGTTCCCTGTCACCTTTACCCTCTAAGCCTCATTCTTCAGACATTTTGGTTCTGCTTCTCAGTCAGCTCCCTACTCTGCAATCTTTCTTCAGCATCCTTCTTTCTCAGCAACCCGTCACCTATCTTCCCAGAATATAGCCCGTCCCTGTGTGGCCTTTTATTTCCCATGCACACTTGCAACTTCCTTGGCACTCACACAGGTTGGCCTAACTTTTTAGCTCCTACAGCAGCTGGATATTGCACTCCACCACATCAACTCAGTCAATGTCAGAGGCTTCACTGCCACAAACACAGTACAATATATATCAGTAACTATTTGCCCCTTTATCAGTTAAAGCACCATGATCATGAAGTCCAAGCAAGCAGCAATCTTAATGCATTTTAAAAGCCCTCTAATGTGTTAATACTTATTTTCCTATGCAAAGTGCTGTTTAGCATCAATAGTTAGTATTCTATGCTATGGAACAAGTGGTGTGACAATTAAACTTTTCTATCACGTGTTCTGAAAATTGTCGGTGGTCTATTTTATTTCTGGCAATCTGAAGAATGTAATGTAGCCACGGTTTCCTTTGGGAAATCAGGCATGTGAAGTAGATGACATCCCAGTAAGTGCAGATACCACTGAGTTCTGGTGACTGAACCATGTTAACAGTGTAACTAAGTTAGTATCTGAACATCAGCTCCCCCAAGATATGCAACAGTAAATGTACCAAGTAGGATTAACTCCAGACTTCTGTTGCATCTTCAAGATACTGGTGAAATCCTCCAAACCTTATTACTTTAACACCACATGCAATTATGTGAAGTGTACCAACTAAGCAGAAATGGGTTCAATGTATAAGAACCTAATTAGTGCACAATATACATTTCAGAAGCCTCAACCCAATGAAGTGTCTCACCTCTTCTACTTTGCACTGAAGCCACAGGAAAAGCAAAACAGAAGAGACAGTAAAGATATTAGAAAAGTCCACAAGCATTTAAAAGATCTAAGAACATATTTGGACTAATTTTTGAAATCAGAAGTCACTAAAACGTACAGCTAAAGCTCCACAGCTCCCAACCCAACAAAAAACCCTGTACACTAGTCACAGAATTACAATTTTGTCCTCACCTAATGCTGTATAGATTCAGCAAGTATCTTCTAACCAGTATAAGAAACAGTCAGTGATTTCACTATTGACTTCATCACTGATTTCAATATTATTGAATACTACTATCTTCTTCTAATTCATATGCATTCTCAATTTTTGGTTGGAGTCTCATTGAAGTTTATAAAACAATCTAATAGTAAAGGAATAATTCTTTCTGGAAATAATTTCAAGTGAATCTGGCAGAGTAAAAAAAGGAACATTTAGGACAATCTCTTTTCTAAACAGTTAAGAGGCAGGCATACTCAACATTGCAGTTAACATTGTTCCTCCAGATGTTGCAGACTACAACTCCCATATTTCTGACCACTGACATTCTGACTAGTGCTGATGGGAGTTGGAATCCAAACATCTGGAAGATGTTGGTTATCCTTTTATAAGAAATTCATTAATGGACTAACAACCTATGGTAATATGGATACTTACTTATCTGGTTTAAAGTTTCTTGAGGAATCCAACTCATGTCAACATCATTCTGATTCGATGTCCCCATCTCTACTTTTTGAGCTGGTCTTTTTCTCTGGAAACATTAAGCACAAGATATAATAAGGGAAATAACTCCACTGAACTCCACTTAAGCCATTCAACTTGTAGCGTGTTTTTGTGATCACAACAGTGGTAAACTTCAAACCCAAAGCTGCTGGCTTTACATTCTAGCAGCAGTTCTAATACATGGTGGCAGGAGCATCAATAATTTCTTAAAACACTGTGCATATTTTACAAACATTTAAAGGTGAAAATCCTAATTTGTGATAATTTTCAACATAACACAGATAATTTCAACTTAATTGATTGAATCAGTATTAGGGTGAGCCATAATCTATGAACCATTTTTAAAGTTATATTCCTGTATTCAAGTGGCAAATATAGTTGGTTAAGCTAGGTCAGTATGAAAAACGCATGTTGGGAGGATCAAGTATAGGCCTGACATGTGGAACTCTTGGAAGAGTCACATGCTACACTTGTATCTGATCTTTACCATGAAATGAAAAATGGCATTTTAGCCACTTTTCACTCTCAACTGTGGCTACAATTTGCTAATGTAGTCTTCTATTACAGCAACTCAACATCTGATCACATTTTACAACATTCTGTTTATAAGGAAGTGTGTGCAGATGCAATCCAGTTACCTCCCAGGTGCAAAGAGAATACCACTGCATGAAAAAAAATCACTTAAATAAACAGGAATTGGCCTATGGTCTCTAAAGCAAATATTAGCTACACTTCTACTGCATGGTAGCTTGATCTTTGTGTAAAATTGCCTTGGATTAAGGCTTGCCTCAAGAAAAGCAATGTTCTAATATATGACATGATCTTTCCTTCCAGGTAGCCTATAGCAGTGTGTACAGGTTTCAGTCACCAGCCCATCCACATATTAAAGAGAGCCAGTTAGTTTAACACAGTGTCTTGAGACCACCGTCTGGGTCCAGAGTAGCATCTATAACCGGAAAGATGACCTGCAGAATTTCTTACCTTCCTAGATTCCAACAGCTGGTGTAGACCAACAATGACAAGCAGGCTAAGTCCACCAAGGAACATATACATAAAAATCCTTGTTTAGAAAAAGGAGAAGAGAGGTCCAGTAAGCTTTTATTTCTTTAAATAGAAGAAAACTAAACAAATCATCCCTGAATACCTTTACCAGATTAAGTAGACAGTTGCTGTCCTAAAAATGAACACACACTCATATGCCCATCCCAACATCAACCCCAACTATACTTTGTAGAACACTTTATGAAGGACTCATCTCTTGATAGGAGGAGTCAGATTAGCCAACCAAGGGACACCAGTTTCAACTCAATAACTTTGGTGGGACAGCTAAGTTCTCATCTAGATAAATTCTCCCCACCCCAAGCCAAGATGACAAAAAGAAATTAAGAATGATCCAAATTACTGCTAAATCTTAAATCCTGCAAATAAAACATGTACCTAATGGAGCTATGTGTGGGAAACACATAGAACTGCAAAGCACCTATGAGTTACTACTCTAAAATCAACAAAGGAGATTATATAGACCTGTCTCGGTGTTGAGATCAGCAGAAGATGCCTTGCTGGTTACAGCATGGCGACGATATTGCCGAGGTTGCATGTTCAATCCCTGTGCGGGACAGCTGCATCTTCCTGCATTGCAGAGGGTTCAGCCAGATGATCCTCAGGGACCCTTCCAACTCTATGATTCTATTAGAACTTAGTGGGACAGTGGTGCTTGAGAGGGCATTTTCTTTGGTGGCTCTTACTATACATGTTTTGTTTTTAGGTCAAGACACACCTTCCACAGGCCCTTGGGGGTGGAAGATGCTACAAAGTTTAATTGAAGATTAACAGTAGATAACCTGCTCTAGGACTGCATGATGAAGGGGGGCAATAAAAGCCTATGAAAGAATTAATAAATAAATAGGTTATTTAAATTAAGTCTTACGTTTCACCATCTAATCCATCTTCCTTTTCAATAATGGTAACAGTCTGGTTGAAAACAGCATCTTGAAAGAAGTTTCCCTAAAATGAAAAACACAGTAACATTAAAGGCTGCCCAAGATAACAGATTCAAGCCACTAGGTGACAGTAATGTTAATACAGTGGAACCCTGGTTCTTGAATGGCTTAGTTGACAAACAAATAGGCTCCAAAATGCTGAAAACCCATAAATAACTGTTCCGGTTTTTGAACGCTTTTCAGAAGCCAAACGTCTGATGCGGCTGTCGGCTATTGTTTCTGGGGCGCCTGCACCATTCGGAAGCCACGCCTTGGTTTTCAAACGTTTTGGGAGTTGAACGCACTTCCAGAACGGATTAAGTTCGAGAACCAAGGTTCCACTGTATATACCTCCAGGGATGAACTGCTCCTCAGCGCTTCGTTTTTGTCTATAATTTCCACTCACATTGCAAATCACAATAAACAGAAAGCTAGCTTACAGGACTCAGTGTCTTGTAGGCCTCAGGTTGTCAACACACATTTTCAAAGCTTTACTAGGAGAAAATGTCCACAACAAAGGGATGAAAAGCGACCACTCAAAGTGGAGTTTGTCTAAAACTTTTGAAAAGGACAAATAAAGTTACATTTGGAGATTGATGAAGCTTTTTTTACCTGGGATTGGGAAGGTGAGGAGAGAGGAGGAGGCAAAATCATAACGATAGCTTATGTTGACCAAAACAACAAGAACAAAAAAGACCAACTCAGATTCAGAAAGTGTCAGAACATTCAGATATTGAGGAGTGTATAATGTTGTTGTGAAGAGTTACAAAAAGTAAAGGCAGTATTTTAAAAAAGCAAGACTGCACCTGTTCAAATCAGGCTCCAAGACATGAACTCTAATGTCTCCTTCCAAAACCATTCAACACAAACCTTAGACTATCATATTGGAATACTATCAAGGATTTGGCTATACCAGAACTTGCAGAATAGATACCCAAGCCTAAGCAAGATAAAAATGGCACACTTGGATAAACATCACTCAATACTCCTGGATAACATCAGCAAATGCCTAGTTTAACACTAAGGAAACCTTGCCAAGCTTCCAGGCTGTCACTCACATTTTGGTCTTTGTAGTTCAGATTGATAACCAGTCCAAAGGGGCGACCACCCATAGGCTCTGCAGGAATGAAGGAGTATTCAAATGTGGCCTGTTTCTGTGGTGGAACAACCGTGTTCAGAGGAAGAGCAGTGAAATTCTGAATGAAAAACTGGTAATCTTGAGGGTACCGGAATGAAGCATCTAGAGACTCCACAATGAAGTCTTCTGTACCCTTGTTAGTAAAGCCAACTAAAAACTTCACAATGTTGTTTGCTGGAAAATCTAGGAGGAAATTAGAAAACTGGTTAAGCTGAAATTGTATGCACAACTCAAAACTTGCATAATGTTGCACTATAATTAGACTAAAATGATAAAGTGTGCTGGTCTGAGGTAAAAAGGAGGCCATTTTTTACCTTCTCCTTTCACAAACAAGATGGTTGTATCAGCGCTAGGGGATGCTTTCGGTTCTCCCGATAGATCTTCTTCCTCTTTCTCTTCTGTCTAATACAAGAGAATGTTTTTGAAAAGCCTATGACGAACAGTGAAGCAATGAATATCTGAAGTAAGACCACTATTGCAAAATCCCACATAAAAGCATTTCCACGCAAAAACATTAATGTTGCAATAAATATTTGGAATTTCTTGAAAACAATGATTAAGAGCACAATCCTTTGTGTGTCTGTTTGGAAGCAAGTCCCATAAGAAAGCAAAAGCCCCATGTGCTGCTTCTGTCTAACAGGGCTCCTTTGGAAGGATGTTTGCTTGCAAGCTGGATTCATGTCCCTTTCTGTTTAGCTGAGAGAAGCAGAAAGAAGTGCAACCACTGAATGCAACATGACTGCTTAGACTTGGTTTCTCCATCTTTGTCCAGGACAATTATGTATTTTTTCATGTTGTGAGCTGCCTTGAGTATGGTGTGAAATATGGAAGTGCGACATATAAATAAAATTATGTATGCATGTATTATGTACTCCAGGAATGGAGAGGGAAGAGGGTGGGGAAGGTGAACAAATCAGAGGTGAGCAACTTACCTTTTGCAAATAGAGTAGGTATCAGAAAGCTAATGTTCATATTATCATGTAACAAGAGGAGGCCAATACACAACCTTACAAAACAGCTACCAAAACACCAAAATAGGTGCTTGTACACCAAACCACAACTAAGAACAGGCAGCTTCATGAAAAGCAGAAGTGGTCAAATGTACAAAGTATAGAAAAGCTTAGAGTTACTAAGTAAATTATCAAATACACATTTGATAATTGTGTCTAGGAAGTGATATTATACATAATCAAAACCAGCCTTCTGCTGTTGTAATATTCACTAGGATTAATGGCAATACAGCCATCAGTAAGATTTGCATACAACTTGGTGGCAGTAATACAAACTGTGGCCATCAAGCATTGTACTTCCCTTTGGGTTTTTGATATACAAGACGGAACTGTTCTGGAGGAGGGAGACCTGTAGTGGCAGGCTTAGGAAAGAGAACACCATAAGCCTAATGCAGATATTTCAAAGTGTGACTCTTCCCTCCACAACTGACCATGGGGTCATTCCAACCACTCAAAAGATATTCCCTCTCCCCAATATACTGCTGCATTTCTATCCCTGCTGCACATTTTTTTGACCAGCAGTACAGCTCCTTGGGTTTAGCAAAGGTCCATTTTTACTATATCCTACTTACAGTTGGAGCAACTCAAGCATTATGATTTGTGGATGTTCACTATGGCAGTTAACAGGGCCAGCCCAATGTCAAAGCATGGCAGCCTCAGGACAGCTTGGAGGAGCAGCAGAACTAACCTCCAAGGAGCATGCCACCTGTGCCCCTCTTCCCAGCCTCCTTTCCATCCCACCCCCTGTGAGTGGGCAATGGCAGGTATGCAGATGAGGAGAGGGAGGAGTGGCATTTTAAGCTTTACCTCAAGAGCAAAACATCCTGGGCAGATTCAATTGAGTACTCTTGATAATGGGTTATCTGCTGTAAAAATTGCAATAATGGACAACATAAGCTTGTGAAACAGAAACAAATACTTGTAGATGTACCAATTCTGTGGGTTCATCTTCTTCAACTTCAGCTTCATCATCTTCATCTTCAACGACTGTATCTTCAATAGCTTCTTCATCTTCTGTGGCATCTTGAGCAGCCACCAGCAAACTAGAACCTAGAGACAAGGTAAATGAAAAAATATTTTAAATGTAGGCAAAGTTATTCTATTGTTTAACTTTGCTTTTGAAAGGTTTCATTGCACTTACTAAGTTATCAGTTTAGATAAGTTGTGAGTTGCATTCATGTCTCTAGTGAAAATCATCACTAGAACTTCAGTGTAAGAAGATCCAGAGTTTACTCTGATATTTATAAAGCAGTTGTCAATATTAATTTTATATACCACCTAATATTGCACTAGGCACCATACAGATTAGAAACATAAAGGCCAATGACACTGGCTTAAATCCTACCAAAATACATTACAGAAGGGACAGAAATAATTAAAATAAAGATTTCCTCACAAAGGTCTTTTTAAAAAACTATTATTGCAAACACACAGAAGTCATCCCACGACTAACACCCTGAACAGAACTTTAAAGTATGGGCATGTTAGTCCAGCTAAAAAGTAGCAAGTATCCACTTGGCAAGGAAAAGGACCTCTAGTGAGCAGCTTAGGAGCATGCAGAATATTTTCTACCCCACAGTGGGGTATATCTTGGCAGAAGCTACAACTGAAGTTGCACTATGGCAAGCTAGCAACTTTGATTTATTAAGGTTAAGAACTCTGGAATGTGGAGGTATGCTAGTTTGTATCAGCCCACAAAGTTACACAATCACAGCACATAAAGAGCTATTTGCTAAAATAGAGCATGACAATGCATTAAAGAGCTTGAAATAAAGGATTTTAGGACACCTCCTCCAAATGTATGGCAAAAGCAACCCCTCTTTTTTTGGTCACGGGGAAGACTCCAAATAAAATTTCCCTTCCTTTCAGAATGTTACAAAAGGAAAGGTCTTAGTGCCATCAAGCAACCACAGCTCAAAAGTTTCATTACAACTCAGTTCAAGTGACTTCAAGAGAGCTTAAGATCAACATACTGGTTTAATTTAGCTGTCTGTTGAGCAGCAGCGTTAAACTAAATCTCTTAAATTGTGATAGTAGACTTCTATCACTAGGATTCTTTAGTGATTTCCTTGAAATGTTCATTATGCTAAAAGCACTATGGCAGACAACACAAACTTTTTCCAAGCAGTAGCATGCTTTCAAGATTTCATGATCTCTCCTATATATTTGAGAAAGAATGATGATGTGGCATTATAGTGGAGAGGAGGGAGTGTATTCAACATCTGTTATCACAGCCAGGAACTAACTACCAAGACTTGAAAAGTGTAATTTTCCAGTTATCTTAAACTACTAATGTTGAAAGAGAGCTACCCTGAATTTATCTAAATATTTTGAATGGGGAACAAAAGTAGAAATGCACAGCAATTAATCTGTGGAACTAGCTCTCAATCAGAACACTTTGCTAAAAACACTAAGCACATGCTATTGCAACTTCAAAATTCTCTCCCATTCAACAAGGAATGTAGGTATTTGACTTTGTTCCAGAACAAAGAACACTAACTAGAGGTTCAAGAAAACTGGATTGGAGCCAAGAGAAGAGACATGCAAAATCTCCAGAAGAGCTACGTTATAACTGATTAGGTCACAAAACCAAAGAGAAAACACACATGTATCTATGACATTGTACAAGAAAAAATGGTAATACAAAATCACTGCAAATGAAATTAAAAGAGTGCTAGTTTTAATCTGAAACTAATAAACCTATGTCAGTAAGCCCAAATGATATCTGTGTTCTTACTATGAGAAGGGTCATCCATAAAACTATAAGGATCTTTCCAATTGAGGCAAATATAATTCAAAGTGTAAAGTGATGCACAATGAGGCAACCCCCCACCCTTTCAAATGAACACTGGTGGGGTCTGAACTAGCCGTTACTAAGAAGGAAATATCTTGGGTCTGTGGTGGACAGCTCAATGAAAATGCTGACCCAATGTATGACAGCTGTGGAAGGTACTTGGCATGTGAGGGACCGCTGGGGAAATAAATGAAAATAACTGGCAGGATTGTAATGTGGCATTATACATTACAGTGGTACCTCGGGTTACATACGCTTCAGGTTACATATGCTTCAGGTTACAGACTCCGCTAACCCAGAACTATTACTTCGGGTTAAAAACTTTGCTTCAGGATGAGAACAGAAATTGTGCTCTGGCGGCGCGGCAGCAGCAGGAGGCCCCATCAGCTAAAGTGGTGCTTCAGGTTAAGAACAGTTTCAGGTTAAGAATGGACCTCCGGAACGAATTAAGTACTTAACCCGAGGTACCACTGTACATGGGTGGAATCAATCCACCCCCTCCCCCAGTTCTGATATGCAAGTTCATGCTGTTTTAAGGTAGATTCACCTTGCGGTTAATGCACAAGGCATATATCAGAATGCATATATATGCATAAGGCATATATATCACCCATTCTTTATGGTATCTGCATATAATACCAGCAATGTTTTATTTCATGTTTGAGCTTTATAATTTATGTGATTTTTGTTCCAGAATGTTTAACAATTCAAATACACAACATTTCTGGATTTATGTTTTAAATGGAAATAAATGGCAGTGGTCTGCCAGGAGTAGGCTTCGTGCTGGGAGGTTTGAAGAGACAAGTGTTACTGGCAAATACAGCATGCCTTTTAAACACATAACCCTCACCTAGACCTCCAGTTGTGTTACCGCACCCTGTATAATTAACCTTGGAAAGCACGTGCAATATTTTCTGTGAAGTATACCTACCCTATAACCTTGATCACACCTGCATATCAATAATAGCCCTACATAAGATCACAAACTTGTATTCTACACTAGCTGCCCCGTATTCCTTCATTTTGTACTCAACTACAACCCCAACCACAAACGTTTCAAAATCGAAAACAATCTACGTTTACACCATCTGGTTGAGTTTAGAATATGTTGATTAATTACTTAATTAAACATCAATTGAACTCATTTGCTGGTATGATACACAAAATCAAATCTATGCTGGTCTCAATTTACACTGACAAGCTTCTTGAGCAAGGTCCTCCCAAAACTTACTTGACCTTGGCTTGTACTGCTGCAGAAACATCCAAGAAATTGCAAGTAATTTGTATGATAATGCAATTTAAATGCTGTTATTGGATTTACTCAGCAAAAACATGAAGGTCTCAACCCTGACCGTGGACAACCACAGGGATATGTTCTTAGTTGTCAAATGAACTCAGGAAAGTAATTTGATTCAATTCACACAGTTCAGCAGATCTCTACCAGTTCAGACACCCAACTTTTGAGATCAGTAATCTCAAAGCTCTCCACAATTTTATTAGCTGTAAAATCACTACTGAACAGAACCCAACAGATTTGGGAAAAACTGTCTTCAGTTACAGACTTCCAAGATTCCTTCAAGGAAACTTGGCTGAGCCCCTATGAATCCGGCACAAGTTTCCTCTGGGCACGAGTTTGCTCTTTCTTTCCCATTCAAAGCAAGGATCTCAAAGCTGCAGCTTGTACACTAGTGCAACAAGTTGATCACCAGAACCTGAAATGTTATGATGCTTCCGTGTGAGTTGCCTGCACTTCAACTCTCCCTCTTTTAAAGGGAACAAGAGAAACTGGTTTCCCGATAGCTGTCCATTTGGCAAAGGTTGCCAAAGCGTACCGAGCTTTTTGGCTCGCACGTCTCCAGGTGGGGTCAGAGGCCGAACCTGAACGCTGTGCTGAAATAAGAGGAACTATGTGTGATTTTCCTCTCTTTCTTCCCCTTCAGCAGCAGCCAGAAGGAATCACAGCTGCACCGAAGGAGACACATGAGCAACGTGAAGAGCTGCGCGCTCCATTCCCACCGAAGGTATAGTTTGCAGGGGGGAAAGCGAAACTCCTCGCACAACCTCGGGTTGCTGACACGTGTCAGCTTTCGAGTCCCTCAAAAAGGAGGTTAACGAGAAACGTAGAAGTCAACGAAGCTACGACCTGCCAGCACCATGTGGCTATCGGAGGTCTGGACTGACACGTCAGCCTAGCGAATAGGGGAGGGGGGAGAGAGAGCAGAGGAAAAGGAGCCCCCCGCCCCACTCAGAAGCCTCCGCCCCCGCCTTTCAGAATTCACCAGCCGAAACGGCACGCGCGAAGCCGCCTCACGCGCTGCCTCCATTTCAAAAAAGCACAGGAACGTTCCTTCCCCCCCCCCCACGGCCGGCCCCTCAACCGCCGCCTCGCGTACGCGCGCGAGGCGGAGATAAAGCGGAGTTCCCGCTCGTTCTCTGTCGGTCCGCCTCACCTGGGCCGCTGCGGGCGCCGCCCAGAAGCAAGGCGGCGGGGAAAGCCAGGAGCACGAGCAGCAGCAGTTGGGGAACGGACCTCCTCATGGTAGCGGGCCGACTAAACGCCCTCGGCTGCAGTTACTACTTTTTCCTGCCGCGACGCAATGGCGAAAGGAGCTCATCCGGCCCAGGTCCCGCCCACCGTAACCCCGCGGCGCCCTCACGTCACCGCCCTGTCACGCAAGGCCCGCGGACTCCGCCCCTCTCCTGCCCCGCCCCCTCCCCACCGCCCAGCTTTGCGCGGAGGACGTGGCTTCCCCTGGAAGGAGGAAGGAGGGGCACGTGACTGCAACTTGGCTGGTTTCAAGCGCGCATGCTCCGCGCTGCCAACAAGCTCCTTACGTTCCTTTTCCTTGTCAGGCTTGCTTGCCAGAGCGCAGGCGCGAAAAGTTTTTACCGCGTGGAGCGCCTCAACCACGGGCTCTCTGGAGCGCATGCGTGGAATCCTATCGCTCGCTACAGACGAGCGGAATCGTGCAGTACCTTTGAGTTTACATGCGGACGCTAGCGTGTCTCGTTGCGTGTCAGTACGAAAGGGATACAACCCTCAACCGGCGACCTTTTAAAGACACGGCCGTGGGAATGCCTCTTTCAAGATCCGCAATAATCAAAACCATTGTTCTTCCGCGACGTTTTGACACGCGATGCCCCTGATGACACAATGCATTGGATGTGTACACCCCAAAATAATACTTGGAAGATTTCCTCCCACGCAAAAAAATTATAAAAAATCATGCTCCTTAGGGTTTCGTCGTGGATCTTCCCCAGCAACCACATTAACAATGGCCAGGGATAGATTTTGGGATTGAGCAAGACTCATGGCCCCTGCTTGGTCCGATTGCAGTGGTACTTCTAATTAATTGAGCACAGTCAGTTACAGGTTTCTTTGTCCGTTCTCTTTTTTTTTTATAAAATTTTTATTGGTTTTACAAAATTTTATAGAACAAACAAACACTTAAAAAGACAAACATACACGTATAATTTCATATCATATTTTCATAAACCTCTTTTCTGGGACTTCCCCATACCCCCCCTTTCTGCATCCCAATGTCCATAATTTTATAGCAACTCCCATTTGTTACTTTCCAACCTCTGTCATCTTAGTTATCTCTATATTCTGACCTTATATCACTGTATCCCTTTGTTCCTGAAAACCACAACACTCTAACATTCATTAAGTTTATAACAGTCCTTAAGATAACTTTTAAATTTTCTCCATTCTTCTTCCGCCGTCTCTTTTCCTTGGTCACGGATTCTGCCTGTCATCTCGGCCAATGTCATATAGTCCATCACTTTCATCTGCCATTCTTCCAGAGTGGGTAGATCTTGTGTCTTCCAATACTTTGCGATGAGTATTCTTGCTGCTGTTGTAGCGTACATGAAAAAAGTTCTATCCCTCTTTGACACCAATTGGCCGACAATGCCCAAGAGAAAGGCCTCTGGTTTTTTAGGAAAAGTACATTTAAGTACCTTTTTCATTTCATTATAGATCATTTCCCAGAAAGCCTTAATCTTCGGGCATGTCCACCAAAGGTGGTAGAAGGTACCTTCAGTCTCTTTACATTTCCAACATTTGTTGTCGGGCAAATGATAAATTTTTGCCAGCTTGACTGGGGTCATGTACCACCTATAGACCATTTTCATAATGTTTTCCTTTAAGGCATTACATGCCGTGAATTTAATACCGGTGTTCCATAACCATTCCCAGTCAGCTGACATAATGTTATGACCAACATCCTGTGCCCACTTAATCATAGCCGATTTGACTGTTTCATCCTGTGTATTCCATTTCAGCAACAAGTTATACATTCTGGATAAATTCTTAGTATTGGGTTCTAACAATTCAGTCTCTAGTTTTGATTTTTCCATCTGAAAGCCAATTTTCCTGTCCTGTTTGAAAAACTCCATTATTTGATGGTATTGAAACCAATTTTGTACTTTATGTTTCAATTTCTCATGACTTTGTAATTTCAACTTATCTCCATCCTGTTCCAAAATTTCCCAATACTTCGGCCATCCGACCTCCATATTGAGTTTCTTCACTGCCTTGGCCTCCACTGGTGACACCCATCTAGGGGTTTTGTTTTCCAACAGATCTTTATATCTTATCCAAACATTGAACAATGCTTGACCATATTTCTAGATCTTTTTTAATCTCTGACCAACATTTTTCATAGTTATCCTTATACAAATTCGCATTTTTGGATGTCAGATAGACCCCTAGGTATTTCACCTTCTTGACGACCGTCAACCCTGTCTCCTCTTGGAATTTCTCTTTTTCCATATCTGTTAAATTTTTCCCTAGAACTTTGGTTTTTTGCTTATTCAACTTAAATCCAGCTACCTGGCCAAACTGTTGGGTTATTTCCAGGACCTTTTTTGTACTAGTGTTTGGCTCTTGCAAAGTCAGTACTAGGTCATCTGCAAATGCTCTTAACTTATACTGTTTAGCTCCGACCTGCACTCCTTTAACCTGCTGGTCATTCCTAATCATATTCAGCAACACCTCCAGAACTGAAATGAAGAGTAATGGGGAAATTGGGCACCCCTGTCGTGTTCCTTTTTCTATCTTAAGTTCCTCAGTTACTACATTATTTACAATCAATTTAGCTTTTTGTTCAGAATATATTGCAACCATACCATTCTCAAAACCTTGGCCTACCCCCATCCCATGAAGATTCTTTATCATAAAGCTCCAAGAAATATTGTCGAAGGCTTTCTCCGCGTCCACAAAAATCAGTACTGCTTTAGTATTTATATTCACCTCTAGCTTTTCCAAAATGTCTATTATATTCCTTACATTGTCTGCTAGGTGTCTTTTTGGGAGAAAGCCTGCTTGGTTCATATGAATCTTCTCCATCAGCACTTTTTAAAATCTTTTTGCCAAAATGTCTGCAAAAATTTTGTAATCCACATTAAGTAGTGATATTGGGCGGTAGTTCTTCAGTTGAGTCTTTTCAGTCTCTGTCTTTGGTATGAGTGAAATATATGCTTCTTTCCACGATTCAGGTGCCTTTTTTCCCTCAAGGATCTCATTACAGACTTCTTTTAGCGGTTGAATCAACCATTCCTTCAGCGATTTGTAGTATCTTGAAGTCAGTCCATCTGGTCCTGGAGATTTGCCCAGTTGCATATTCTGAATGGCAGCCTCTATCTCTTGTTCTGTTATTCTCTGGTTCAGATCCATCTTACTTTGATGAGAGATTTTTTGTAATCCATATTTATCAAGGAATTTGTCTATATCTTCTTCATTTTGCGGGCCTTGAGTATAAAGTTTTTTGAAATAACTCAAGAAGCAATTTCTAATTTCATTAGGTTTAGATATATTCTTTCCATCCACTTCTAGGCTTGTAACTGTATTTAGTTTCTGCCTTTTCTTCAGTTGCCATGCCAGAAGTTTGCCACATTTATTTGCTGATTCAAATGTCTTTTGCTTCATCTGCTTTATCTTCCATTCAATCTCTAGGTTCATCAATTCCATATATTGTGTTTGATATAACTTAATCTCTCTTAAAATCTCCTGGGACTTTGGTTTTGCTCTTAATTTTTTCTCTCCTTCCTTTATCTTTTCCAAAATCTTTTCTTTTTTCTCATTTTGTTTTTTCCTCTTTATTGAGTTTTGTTTTGTTGAATCAAGAAGCCTCGCATCACCGCTTTGCTTGCGTCCCAGATCACTCTTTTCTCCACGTCAGCCCTCAAATTTATTTCAAAATAGTCTTTTAAAGTTTTTTGGGCCTTCATAAGGATCTCCTTGTCTCGAAAGAGGGTGTCATTCATTCTCCATCTAAATTGACCAGTTGTTGTAAGTTTCATTTCCATCTTCACGGCGTTATGGTCGGAGCAAGTTTTTGGGCAGATTTCTACCTTCTTAATCTTTGGAGCCATGCCACTAGTAATCCAGATTTGATCAATTCTGGTCCAGGTCATCATTGCTTGGGAGAAAAAGGTTCCCTCTCTCTCCAGAGGGTTCCTTGTTCTCCATATATCTATCAAGTCCATGTTTTCGGTCATTTCAAAAAAGGTCCTAGGAAGTCTCCCTTCCTTGGTAACTGTTAGTCTTTGTGCCTTGTCCATGTTGGTGGAGACCACACCATTCATGTCTCCCATGATTATCATGTTGTAATCCAAATAGTCCGTCAGAGTTTCATGAAGTCTCTTGAAGAAGTCAGATTTACCTTCATTTGGTGCATAGATTCCAACAACTAAAAGTTTTTCTCCTTGTACTTGTATCTCCACTGCCAGATATCTCCCTTGCTCGTCTTTGAACATCATTTTTGGGGCCCATTTCTCTTTCACATATATCACAACTCCTCTTTTTTTAACTTTGTCTGATGAAATAAATTCTTGTCCTAGTCTTTTGTTTATAAGTAATCTCCTGTGAGCTCTGGTTATGTGGGTTTCTTGTAAACATATCAAGTCCAGTTGTTCTCTGCTCAAAATGTGAAATACTTGTCTTCTCAAAGGCCCATTGAGCCCATTACAATTCCAGCTAAGGAATTGCAGAGCCATCTTGTTATTTTTCTGACACTCCTCCAACAGCTCCAAGTTGTTGCTCTTCTTCTGATGGTGGTGGTTTTTGTCCAAGCGAGAAATTCAGAATGTCTAATGCTCTCCTCTGTTCTGCAATTGGGTCCACAGTCCCCTTCTGCAGGTCCTCCTGATTTCTTCCCAAAAATTTCTCTTTGTCTTGAATTGTCTTTATTTTCACCTTCTTTCCGTTGTAGTCAAAAGATAGTCCTTGTGGGAATTCCCACCTGAAGCGGATGGAGTTTTTCTTTAACAGAAGAGCTAAATCCTTGTAGAAGTTTCTTAAATCCAAAATATATTTTGGGATGTCTTTAAAGATCTGTACAGCTGAGTTTCCAATTTGCAAGGCCTTTTCGAAGTGTAGTCCTAATATTTTGTCTCTTTCCTCCTTAGATCTAAATGTAATCAGGCAGTCTCTCGGAGTCTTTCTGTCCTGCTTTTTGCCCAATCTAAAAGCTGTTGTAATTTTGAATTCGTCTTCCTCCAGATCCCAGCAGTCAACAAACTCCCGTGTCAAGTACTCCGCAAGATTGTCTCTTTCATTCTCTGGAATCAATCTCAATTTCAAATTTCTCTCTTTTCTCTGTAATTCCCACAGAGCCAAAGTTGCGTCATGTTCATGGACCTTCTTGGCAATCGGCTCTAAATTCTCTTGTGTCTCTCCAGCAATAGCTTTCGCTTCTTCGGCAATTTTACGTGTAGTAGAATTTTCCTCCACCAATTTATTTATAGATTCTGTATTCTGGTTGAGTCTTACTGATATTTCTGTTAATTTTTGTGTATTTTCTGAAGTCTGTTTTGTCAGAGACTCCAGAGATTGATTTACCTTGAGCAGGGCTTCTGTCACGGCTTCCATAGAAACAGCTGTCCCTTTTTCTTGTCCTGTTGTTCCTGCAAGTCCGGCAGTTATGCCTGAAATTGAGCCTCTTTTCTTTGTCTGTTGTTGCTGCAGCTGTTGTTGTTGTTGTTGCTTGGTCTTGGCTCTTGTGACTATCTCCTCTTGTGGGCCACTCATGTCAAGGTCGTTTCCCACGGGAGCTGTTCCCCACTGGAAAATTCCACTGTCTTAAGCCGTGCCAACTTTTACTTTACCCTCTAGGGGGAGCAAATCAAAATGGCCAAATATGAAATGTCCAAATACAGAGACAAAGAGAATATCCAAAGACGTAGAGAAATTAAAGCAATTAAAGCAAATATAGCTGGAGGCTTGTAGCTGCAAATTGCCACAGTTTTCCAGTAGATACTGTTTCGTCTTACTCAGATGTACTGTAGCCAAACAATACAGAAACTTTGTATCACAGTGTAACTTTTACAGGAAAAAGTCAGTTCAGTGTCCTATTGTCCTAAAAGGCAGACCGTTTCGTGCTCTTAAGTAGCTGAGACAGCAGAGGATTTTTCTTTTAAATAAATCATGCAGTTACCAAAGTCTCTTTCACCTCCCCTCTGCCCTGCTAGCTAGAGGGGAGATCCAAGGTCCAAGTGTCAGGTTTAATTAAATAAAAACAAAGTTTTGACGGATGCAGCTTTAAAGTTCCGTTGCTTTCACTTTCATGCAGTCGGGGGGAGGCAGACTTCCTTGATTTTAACCTCCCCGCTTTCAGCCAAATCTCCGAATTTTAGATCCAAATAAAAGTTCCGTTTTACTCACGGGTTTTTTCTGTCCGTAATTTACAGGAAGGAATCGGCGCTCTCCACTAATAGCGACGCGGCTTCACCCTGCGGGCTGGGTAGCGATTCTCAGCACCGCGCTCCCCCGATGTCGTTCCAGAGCCTTTAAAAAGGCTCTTTCTGCGGTAAAGGGGGGGCGCTTTTGGTGCCCACCGAATCTCCTCGTTCACAGGCTTCCGCGCCTGTGATTTTAGGGGTCCCCCGCTTGCCGTAGCGGGGCAGACCCGAACTCGCAGGGCAGTCCTTCTCCGGAGCTCGGAAAAAGGACCGCCATTAGCGCTGGCGCCGACCGGAAGTCCTCTTCTTTGTCCGTTCTCCACTCCCACTGCTTCACTTGAGCATTCTTTTAAAAAAGAGAGACTCGTGGCCCCTGTCAGCATTTAAATTTCCCTGTTGTGGACGTGAGCAATGCATGTGGGACAAGCAGGAAAACATGCTCCTTCCAGTGATGAGAGTCCGGGGAGTGAGATAATGGGGTTTCTCTAGCGGGTGCCTCCTTACCTCAAAGAAGCTCCCATATGAGTGAAAAAGAGATCCCCCCTTTCCCCCCTGTAAACCGAGTGGTTTACTGCACCCGGGAATGAGGAAAATATCCACTACTGCCATCACACAATCCTCTTCAGTATGACAGGACACAGAAGCATCTCCCTCTTACGAAGTGAGAATCCCTTAAACAGGTTGTGGGGCTCAGAGGTGTGGTTTCGTTAACAGTGTCTTGTGCCAAAATGAAGTGCTGGGCCAGACAGACTATTATTATTATTATTATTATTATTATGGCAACAAAGTAAATGCATTACTTGTTTTTCTAACTAGGTATTATTTCTAGCACTGGAACTTATTGGACAGCAGAATCTATGTGGATATAATACTGCATATTGGAAAGCAGATATTGGTGTCTGGGAAGTAGAAGGTGTAAAACTTCAATGTACGTACTTGGGTAGGTTAAAAATCAGAAATTTTGGGATCAAACAAGGTTAGATATCTCAAACTGAATTATGTGTTAAGACATGAAAGAGGGTTCATTCTTTAATTCACTTAGCAGCATCTTTGGAAAAGAATTCACTGTATTCAAACATACTTCAAACTGTTGTCTCCTAATAATAAGAAAAGAAAATTATACTCACAAACCAATAAAAAAATAATAATTAAGGTTTCTATTTTTTAATCAACTTTAATATGTCATTTGTAAACCTACTTTGCTGCAGTGACAATGACAATCATACTTGGCATATTTAATTGTTTGTCCTTTAGTAACTAAATGGGTTCCACTCAATTTTTGAAAATCCTGAAAATGGAAGAAAAAAGATTGCAGTTCAGATTTTCCTTCAATTTTAAGTCACTAAAGGTGATATCCAACTATGTTGCACGCAGAGTAGACCCAGTGAAATTAATGGAGTAACTTAACCCCAGTTATTTCAGTGGGTATACTCTGAGAAGGCCTAGCAGTGCAATTGTACAAGCTTACTCAAAAGAGAGAGCCCCACTGTTTTCAATGGAACTTACTCCCAGGAAAATTACACAGGATTACAGACTTAATGTTATATCTCTCTCTGTTTATATAATTTTGATATGTAATGCTGAAAATTGCAACATGAGATTACAGATAATGATCCAAAGGAACTTAAAGTGCTTTGTTTTGTCTTATGCAGTTAACAGAATTACGGTAAGTATGTTTTTGACTCTTCTGTGGAAATCAGTGAAAGATAAGTGCTTAACTTTGGACTGTGTCCAATACAACCACACATAATATGCTATAGTTTCTTAAAACATCTGAATAAAAATGATAATTCTTTATTTAAACATTTGCAGTCTGCCTTACACTAAAGCAAAGTAGTTTATGACAGTGCTGTTCGGGGAACAGATGGCATTAAAAACCTTAGTTGGCCTGATAAGGGACCAGCATTACCCTTTCAGGAGCAAAATTTGGACCCTGGTCTCCAGTTGCTGATCCTTATTTAGGGCAATATATCTTGACTTACCCCCTGAATCCACATTTTGGGGAAAAATGAAGACCACCCTTGCCTGTGGAAACATAAAGAAAGTGCTCACTAAATGCTTCCCCACTTGAAAATGTAACTTCTGGCCATGTAAGTTTGGGGAGTGAGACAACAGAGAGTAAAGTTACTGCCGAAGATTGAATCAATACCCACAAGTACACAGGGCTAACAGCACTGAGGACTAGACTAGATGTTACAGGCAAATGCAGGCAATACAATCTCAAATATATATTTTTTTAACAGGAAACAGCAAGTGCAGAAGGTTCATTCCCCCTTCCTCTATTTTCCCTAGTCCGACTGTCCTCCTGGCAGCATCTTTTCCTGTTTAAAACGGCTGTCATGGTACTGCTATGTGCAAGTATATGGCCACTATGGGTTTAATGGGCAACTTCAGGCAACATAATCGTAGGTGCATTTTTCATGAAATACATATGCACAGTAACAGTAACGGTCTCGGTCCAGTATACCTGAAGGAGCGTCTCCTCCTCCATCATTCTGCCTGGACACTGAGGTCCAGCGCCGAGGGCCTTCTGGCGGTTCCCTCGCTACGGGAAGCCAAGTTACAGGGAACCAGGCAGAGGGCCTTCTGGGTGGTGGCACCCACCCTGTGGAACACCCTTCCACCAGATGTCAAAGAGAAAAACAGCTACCAGACTTTTAGAAGACATCTGAAGGTAGGCCTGTCTAGGGAAGCTTTTAATGTTTAACAGAGTATTGTATTTTAATATTTTGTTGGAAGCCGCCTAGAGTGGCTGGGGAAACCCAGCCAGATGGGTGGGGTATAAATAATAAATTTATGATGATGATGATGATGATAACAGAACAAATGCAGGCATATTATCCACCTGATAGTTGAAGCCTGAAATTTATGTGATGGTACTGGGACTCAACGTGTTGGAAGGTATGTGTAACTGTCCCAATACCCTCGTGAGCAAAAATTATGAGAATTCCTTTTTTTGTGCTCTGGAGGGCCCCCCAATATTAGCAGATGGGAGCTATAGTTAGGTGGTGGCCACATTTTATTATTTTATAAGAAGCACTTCAAGATTATGTTTACCTGTCTATGCAAGTTGTATGTAAAGGAAGACATTCGTAAGTTTGATAATACAGTGGTGCCTCGCAAGACGAAATTAATTCGTTCCACGAGTTTTTCCGTCTAGCGAATTTTTCGTCTTGTGAAGCACGGTGTCGGGAAAGTTTTGGAAAAGCTTCAAAAATCACCAAAGTCTTCAAAAACCTCAAAAAAGGCTACCACACCGCGTTCTATGAGTTGCTCCTTGAAGTCAAGTCGCAACTGTATTAACGGTGTTAAGAAAAAGGAAAGAAACTTGCAAGACGTTTTCGTCTTGCGAAGCAAGCCCATAGGGAAATTCGTCTTGCGAAGCAGCTCAAAAAACGCAGAACCCTTTCGTCTAGCGAGTTTTTCGTCTTGCGAGGCATTCGTCTTGCGGGGCACCACTGTAATGTGAGCACTTTCAGAACCCTCCTCTTCTTGAACGTGAAATATGTATGAAGTTTACCTCAGCTTTCTGGTATTCATTTTGAACTTCTTAATTAAATCTTCCAAATCCTGGTTTCTTTTCTCTAAACTGCCAGTAAGAGACAATTTAACTGATTGGTACATTTGTTTCAGTTATATGCAGTATGTTCTCATAGAATTTATCAAGATATAGGCTGTCACTGCAATGACGACTTGCAAACTGCTATTCCAGTCTGAAACACATTTACTTGGAAATAAGTCCAATTGATGTCAATGCAGTTTGCGTCCAAGAAAAATAAAAAAATGTTTTGGGACTCGGGATACAAATACACTTTAAAAAAACCAGGCAGCTAAAGTTCTTGGTTTGTAGATAGATTTGCAATTTCACTTTTTCAATCCAAAAAGAGTTTCTTCATATGTGTCTGAAATTTGTATCTGAAATAGTAATGGAATTGTCATAATTTTGATTTCTTACCCGCCCTTTCCTAAGGGCTGAAAGCAACATCACATTTAAAAAATGATCACCCAGCAAACCCCAATAGAAAATATAAACTACTGCACTAAGTGTGTGAAAACTCCAAATGCGTGCCTTGAAAGCCCGTCTACAGAAGAAGGTGTTGCAACATTTCCTGAAAGTCCTTTAGGTTCAAGTTTCAAAGATTCCCCAAGAGAAGTGAATTTGGGACAGTCATAAGATCACCTCTACATGCCTTCGCTGTTTCGATTTAATGCTGTGGATTGTACATGTATAAAGTTCACTTCCCACCCCCCAAGACTCTTAATTTGCCTGTGACCATTCACAAAATACCTGACTTTGCCACTTTCTTCTGGGTAGGAAGAAATGTGGGTTAAACCACAGAGCCTAGGACTTGGTGATCAGAAGGTCGGCGGTTTGAATCCCCACGACGGGGTGAGCTCCCGTTGTTTGGTCCCTGCTCCTGCCAACCTAGCAGTTCGAAAGCACATCAAGTGCAAGTAGATAAATTCGAAACCACGTCAAAGTGCAGCGGGAAGGTAAACGGCATTTCCGTGCACTGCTCTGGTTCGCCAGAAGCGGCTTAGTCATGCTGGCCACATGACCCGGAAGCTGTACGCCGGCTCCCTCGGCCAGTAAAGCGAGATGAGCGCTGCAACCCCAGAGTCATCCATGACTGGACCTAATGGTCAGGAGTCCCTTTACCTTTATACTTTACCCTTTATACTGAAATTAACAAATAACTCCCATTTACTATTTATTTATTTATTTATTTATTTATTTATCAGTCAGCATTTGTATGTCTTCATATAACATAAAGCTCTCTGGCAGTTTAACAAATAAATAAATATGGAAAATTTGTAAAGGCAAAATAAGGCACAAAGCCACAAAATCGAAAGCAGCATAAAGAAAACAGAAATAAAACCACATCCTCAAAGTTAAAACACAGATTTAAAAACTGAGAGGCTCTTTCTCTGTCTTCTCTGGTTTTTCCACTGTCATAAAGCACCCTTTGTGTGGGGCACTTTTGTGTGAGAGAAGGAACAGGGCAAGCATCTTTTTGTCACACAAAAGCACCTGAGGATGACGTGAAGTGTGACCCAGGACAGTGCGGCTAAGGGAAAATCCTGAGGGACAATTATTATGTCCGTTATGTTTCTTCCTGTCGCTCAATCCCAAAATCAATCCCTGGCCATTGCTAATGTGACTGCAGACAGAGGGGCCTGGAGAGCGACCTTTGGCCCTCAGGCCTGAAGTTTCCAACCCTCCAGTATGGGGAAATGGCCTGCTTAATGCTGCTTCTTCCATTTTGTTTCCTCCTGACACTACCCAACACTTGTTTTCATCCCTGTGGGATTCCAGACCCCCCCCCCATTTGAGAGTTTAATAAAATTCCAAAACAGTGGCAGAATTAAAAAAAGGGGGGGGGCGCGAAGGAAGCGTTGATCTATCTGTAGCTCTACTTTGGTGAAAGGCACCCCCTTCTTACTGAGGCTTCTTTACACATGGATGTCGTGCCATGCATCATTTGCCACTGAAAATAGCGGTGTGGTCAGGTGTGAACCTGGAATAGACTAAGCCCTGAGACTGCATCTTTAGGCTGCTTTCACACCACAACAGCCCAAATTAATTTGCAACCCCAGAGAACATTGAGCTGAACACCCTTCCAAGAAGCAGAGCAGCTATTTGATTTAGCTAGAGAGCAGTGACACCACAGGTCTCTCTAGTAGCTGCCAAAACTGTATCTCATGGGTGCAGCCGTGTGCTTAAATATCAGCCCAGCATTTGGTTCCAGAGTTCCTAATCTGAAGTGGCTCTATGAAATACTGCAGTGCTAAAACACCCGATTACAAAATTTCATTTAGGTTTCACTCAGTTTTCCAAGTGCAGGAACTGTCTCTTACTATGTGTTTCTGGAACATATACAACAGAAAAGAATCCAGAAGCAATGCTATACCTACTCAGATATTTCTGAATTGGCTTGCTCAAGCCTTTTGTCAGCGCATTCAATAATTTCCTCATATGATGTCACCTTTTAAAATAAAATCAGAAAATGATTTAGCATAGTACAAAAGAGAAAACAGCCAGTGAAATCTCAATTAAAGCATAATATTACCACATCTTTGATTGTATATGATATTTTATTAATTGTGAGATGCCTTGAGTACACTTGTAAATCCCGCCTTTTTGCAACATTACAGCAATACATAAATATCAGCATTATCACTGATCTATGGAAGTTCATCCAGATGAGCACTGCATACAGAAATCCATTTTTAAAAATCACTGCATATAATCCCAGTGAATGCACTGGGGTAATTAAATGAGTTAAATGGGCTGGAGGTGGATCTTACTGGTATGTTTACACTATCACTCTGCACTATGACAAGGGTGGAGCACATCTGATCCTGCAAGTGAACTGCATCTCTCCAAAAAGAGATTTTTACAGCCTGCATCTTTGCCATTCTTTTTGTAATGAAAACAAGTTCTTTCCTTTTAAGTCATTTGCAACATTTTATTCTTTATTTTACTGCCAATAGATGGAGAGTTGCTTGCTCTTACTTCTGAAAATTCTGTGAGTAAAATCTTTGCAAAGTTAAGTGTCTGTGATTTATTCTAGCCTAAGCATTTTTTGTTCAAAGGTGGATGAAGCCTAGGTGTAAATCTAACCAAGTTTCAGCGTGCTTGGAGCTTTGTTTCAGGGATGTCAGTAGCTCAGTAAAGAGCTTCCAGACACATCTGGCCATGGTTGGGACCAGAATGCTGGACAAGATAAACCTGTACCTGATCTAGCAATGGAGTTAGTACAACTCCAGATTACAGTTACTGTGTTTTGAAAGTGAACTGAGTTTTTCAACCTTGTCAGAGTAACACCATGCTCATACCTTGCATGTCAAGCTGCCCAAGTCCTTCTGAAGCTCGACAATTTCTCCAGTGAGCTTCTTGCATACTTCTTCTTTGGATGCCAAATTCGCTTCCAGTGCTTTAATCTTCCCAAAGAAAGAATGTCTCATTAAAATTAATGGATAAAACTTGGCCAGGCTGACTCATTTTAATGGGTCTACTCTGAGTAAAAGGTCATTGAATACCACCCATTATTTTTGTGTTCTCCAAAGTGCCCAGCACATTACTAGCGCTAGTCATGCTCAGCCATAGATTAAGCCTGTCAACACCAACTATTTTTCCTGGGATACATCCTGGGAACAGCTGGTACAATCGACACATCATCCCAGGAGTGTGCCCATTTTTTTCCCTTGGGAAATGAATGCTTCTTCAATGAAGTAATGGACTAAGACAGGAAAGACAATTGCCCCATACAAACATGTGCTTATGGGGCAATTTGTTTCATCCAGAAACTATTTAGTGTGGAAGTGCCTCTAGAAGTGCACCCAGGAGCTATTCAAAGCAAGCTTCTCTTGGCTCTTTGCTTACAGAATCATAGGACTGTAGAGTTGGAAGGGACCCTGCAAGGCAGGAATATACAGCTGTCCCACATGGGGCTTGAACCCATGATTGTGGCGTTATCAGCTTCACACTCTAACCAACGGAGCTATTCATTATGAGGGCTAATTCCTTTGTTGCTGTTTTGGGCTAAAACTGATCCCTTTGGACAACCATGGGGGGCAACCATCCGGCATGTAACAGAATCGGGAACAGAATTCCCACAGATGTCTTCTGAAAACCTTGCAAGGATTTAGGTCTTGCCAACGATAACAGGAATCCCAGTTTTCTGGAAATGGAAGCAATTTCATGGAAATGATTCCCGAGCCCTCTTTCTCTCATATCTACTCACTTCAGCTTGGAGCTCATCAGTTTGCTTGTGGTATTCACTCAGTTTTGTTCTCAGAAGATCAGGCAGGTCTCCGCCATTTTCTGATTCCTCTTCGCCAGCTTCTGTAGCCTGTGAATAAGTACGCATTCAGAACAAGGCGTTAGCCTTTTAACAGCATAACCCTAGTATGTTTACTTGGAAGTAAGTCCTGCTTACTTCCATTTGGCCCGTATTTGTTACTTTTCTTAGCAACAGTTGGCCTTTATTATGTATACATAGCAAGTCTACAGTATTTACCCCATGGTTAATTCCCCCCAAGTAAGTATATAGGTAAAGGTAAAGGGACCCCTGACCATTAGGTCCAGTCGTGACCGACTCTGGGGTTGCGGCGCTAATCTCGCTTTATTGGCCGAGGGAGCCGGCGTACAGCTTCGGGGTCATGTGGCCAGAATGACTAAGCCGCTTCTGACGAACCAGAGCAGTGCACGGAAACGCCATTTACCTTCCCGCCGGAGCGGTACCTATTTATCTACTTGCACTTTGGCGTGCTTTCGAAGTGCTAGGTTGGCAGGAGCTGGGACCGAGCAACAGGAGCTCACCCCATCATGGGGATTCAAACCGCCAACTTTCTGATCAGCAAGTCCTAGGCTCCGTGGTTTAACCCACAGCGCCACCCGCGTCCCTTTTAAGTATATAGGGCTGCAGCCATATTAATGGAACTTCTTGTTTTAAATTAATGCTCCATAATACACGAAATCCAATTCTCCTCCTGATTTTCTTTTAATTTCTGTTTTTTTTTCCATAATACTGAACTCACCTCAGTATCGGGGTCTTCAGACGCTTTCCCATTAATTATCAACTCCCTCATGGCTGCTATGTTTTCCTTGTGTTTCCTCAACTAAATATTTATAGTGATGAATTATGGGCAAGAGAGGGAAAGGGAAAATTGTACATATTTCATTCAGTTGTGTTTTGCTTCTCCCCAGACTTTCTTACATGCTATACATATATCCCAAAGCAAAACTGACATATTCAAGAAGCCGTAAATTTTATTCATGTTAAATCACTATCCATCTTGCAATGGCACATTAATTGATCCCAGCAGACTGCTCCTGTACTTGTGGCAGGGCATGTAGTTCAGTTTATCGCTTATTTTGTAAGAAATATAAGGATTGATGGTTGAAATGTGTTGTTTTTGTCTGTATGACAGAACGTAGAGGATCCTTATGAAGTTCACCTGCCATTGCATAGCATTCTCATGAACAAGACTCAGACGTACAGACAAACCTCCCATCGAGAATAGCTGTATGTGCCCTGAATTCATAAGTGGTACTTTATGGATTTACCGTATATATTCTCTATCGTATGCAGACCACAGAGCTTTTTCTCAGAACATAACTATCAAGCTCAGAGTGGCTCCAAGGAGCACACCGCAGCCGTCGCTGCCATTGCTACAGTGGCAGCAGCAGCAGCAGCAGCAGCAGCAAGTGATTTATTCCTTGAAGCTGAATCTGCTGCCCTGGTGGATCCTGCTGCCTGAGGTGGTTGCCTCACATTACCTCATGAATGGGCCGGCCCTGCAGAGGGGGCATATGGTAGAGGGCCTCGAGTGATGAACACAGGGTCCGGATATATTCAAGTTGGGGGAAGCTGTACTGTTTTTAACACTTGATTGGGAGCCGCCCAGAGCGGCTGGGGAAACTCAGCCAGATGGGCAGGGTATAAATAATATATTATTATTATTATTATTATTATTATTATTATTATTATTATTATTATTATTATTATTATTATTATAGATATCAGGGTCCTGAGCCATATAGAGCTTTGCAGGTTAAAACCAACACTTTGTTCCTGTCAGCAGTCTTGCCGCTATATTCTGCCCCAGCTGCAGTTTCCAAGGTGTCTTATGGTTTTATTATTCTTTATTAGATTTATATACCCTTCATCCAAAGAACTGAGGGTGATTCACAAAACAAAAACACAAAGTCTCACAATACAGCACGTTTAGAAGATAATTAGCTATTTTGACATGAGGGTTAAGGACGACAGGAGTGTTCTTACATATGCAAACACAAAAGCAGGATGTAACTGGGAGGGAAAACAACCAGTGCCCCTACCTCTTTCTCCAAGCTTTTCTTTTTAAATAACAAGCGCTGCATTTTCCCCTTCACTTCAATAACGGTTTCACTTTCCGTGGAACACTCAGCAATTGCCTGATTATCTGTGTCCTATCAAACAACAGTGACATAAAACGAACATTGTTTAAACTCCAAATGGACGCCAATTAGTTTCCTAAGAATTAATGCATCACTTGTAATAAAGTGAATTTCTAAACATGATGGTTGTAGAGCAGCAATTCCCCGATTGCGTGCTGGAGAGGAAGCCATTGGACTGTGAGAAAACGGTTTGCACGTTTCAAGAAATAAGTCAATCCAAATAATTCAATTTTGACCCCACAGGAAGCTGTTCTGCACACAAATCGCTCCCCTGGTCTTGCCTCCTTCCTGGTAGGTGACATGGCTAGATGCTCATGCAGAAACAGACAAAACGGGCTCTTTTGAGTAAAGTGATTCTTACTCATAGACAGACTAAAGGGATGCCCATATGAACCCACTCCTGCATTTACTGGACACATGAAGGAGTAGTGGGAATGCAACTACCGGCCACATCCCTCCCAAATCATTGAGCATTGACATTAACCAGAAGCGGGACATACATGAATGAATGAATGAATTTATTAATACGGTCACAGACCAGCATCGGGACATACATGTGTACACCTGTATACATGTTCAATTGACCAGCTGTCCTGGACAATCGGGGCTCACAATTGCACAGAGAAGCCCAACACAATTGGTCCTGCACAGGGTCCCTTTTTTCGTAATGCAGAAGACACAGCTGCTGGAGAGGCCTGGCCAGCAGGCATGTTAAGTTCAGGGGAGGATAGCCAGTGAGGGCCTTCACTGAATGCTTGAAGGAATTCGTAGGGACACCCCTTTTAAAAAAAAAGCTCTTTTGTGGGCAAGGAAGAAGCGCAGCTCACGGTTTGAATCAGATTTGAAGTGGGCCTCAGGTATCGGAAATTTAGGTAAAAGGTAAAAAAACAACCAGAGGAAAGCTTATAAACATCACTGAAAACAGTAGGGAAATAAAAGGTGAGATTCAGAGAAAAGGAGGCACATTTCAGCCACTGGTTTCAACAGAAGAGTTTTATTGAGTTGTGAATTTGCTCCGTAGCAAACATTCTTAGGATGGCTTAACACACGCACAAAACCAAGGCAAGACTGCGTAGCCATTCCCATCAGGGAGAAGCAGCAAGCGGCCTTGTCTTTAGAAGGAAGGCGGTTGTTCTTTCCCCACTGCTTTTCAGACTCGCTCACTCATCAGTTGTTTGTTTCCTTAGCGTACTTTCAGATGTACTTGGCCTGGCAATCCACATATGGATTATGGTGATCCCCATTCTGACTACTGGGAATCCAAATCAACTAGCAAGATATACACAATGGACACACCAACCATTATGCATAACCAGCAATGGCAACTCTAACCTTAACAGGTGAGAGTGCACCTCTTTGTAGAAGTACATCTTCTCTCACTTCCTGTTTAGTGCTACCAGTGCTAGGGGAGGTGACTCTCTAGAAGCACTCTGAGGAGTTACATAGGTCCACATAACCCGATGGAAAAGCACTTCGTATTTTCCACTGGTTCCTTTATGAGACTGAAGAATGTAGCCACATGTGAACCAGGGTGTATATTCATTGGAAGGAATCAGATTCATTGAATGCTGGGGCATGGGTGGTCTACCATGTAAGGAACACTATTTCCTATAGAGAAATGCTACTGAACATTACATCACGGTACAGCATGGCACTCTTCTTAACCAAGTATCTCCAACAGAACTCAAGAGTTGCTAATTCAGTTTGCTTCGAGCTGTGATTCCATTCTTTTCAGAGCTGGAAAAAATTCTTACTCAGCTGGTTTAGAACAGGGATTTGATGTTTTCTGAAGCTGTTGTGTTTTCTTTTGTTTTGTTTAAAAAAAAAAGATGGCAAAATGTCAGGATGCACCCTGCCATTTGAATATGTCACCAAAGACGCTAATAAGCAACTGATGTTCTGCATTAACAAATACTTCCCCTTGTTTAGTCCTGTGGGAAATGTGAATTGTAAATACTTTCCCATACACTTGACTTCGATGCTCATGGAAATTTAATGTAATTTTAACGCAAGCTATCGCTTTGTGTACTATATAACTCTTCCTGTACCTTTGTAGGCAAAATAATATAAAAGCACACCCATGCCCAGTCCACATCGGAGATTACGCTACACATTTGAAGAAAGTACCATACACTGCACTAACAAAGATACCTTGTCATGATTGCCTGAACTAGCCCTCTGCCTGCAAAGCTATTTTCATAATAATGAGGGATGGAACCTTGGTGCTTACAAAGCACAAAAAGTTAGTGGGTAGTATACAAAAAGGATGGGGAAACTCGCAAGTACACATGCAGACATTTAATTAAAACCTAAGTGTATACCTTGCTAGTTATTTGTTCAAAGTGCACCACTGGCCACGGAGAGAGCAGGAGGAGATAACCGGGTGTTTCCTATGTGATCCATAGGTGTCCAACTTTTTAAACTGGGAGGCACATTTAAATGTATCACAATCACTGTGTAGGCACTATCCAAGGACTCAAGGAAGAGCACACAATAAAACACAAAAGTAGTCAGCACTGTTTCTGTCTGATGTACTTGTGTGAACAGAATCATGGTTGGTTTGGGCAGGCTACCCCTGCAGGCCACTGTTCAGTTTCCCACCCTCTCTGAACCCCTGCAACAAAACAAAACAACAAAAACCACAACCCAGGCAGAGAATGCTGCACTTGTGTCATGTCTGATAGTTAATGATTTAGGAGCCAGAGAAGTGCTACTTCCTAAATAGTAACATCCATGTGATCTGCCTACATAATGGTGATGGAAGAAAAGCTGGAGGGAAGGGAAACATAAAAAAGACTGATTTGTTTTACAGGCAGAGTTGAAAGATCCTTTATTTCAATCTTGTTGGAAATATACAGTACAGTGTATACTGGGTGACGGGTTGTTCTGGATGGACCATAGAATTCATGTTTTAGGTGCTATCAAGGCGGCTATTGAAAAGGGCTGTGGTATTTTGCATTACCTGGCAGGTAAGTAATCCTTCTGCAAGAGCCAGAAGACTGCAGATTTTTGACAAGAGGTGAGATGCTTTCTGGACGTAAGGAGAATTGAAATGGTCTTCTTCACTGTGGAGATCTCTGATGGACAAAGCTGAATGCATTGACTTCATGTTCTGTTTTGACAGAGGATACAGTGAGGTACATTAGATTATAATAAAAGAAATGCAAAAACAGGTTGAACATAGAATATCGGCACTGTAAACCTATTAAAAAGCACTATGGAAGCAAAACACTGTATTTTTCGCCCCATAGGACGCACTGGCCCATAGGACGCACCTAGTTTTCAGGGGGGGAAATCGAGGAAAAAAATATGATTCCCCCCCCCCACAGCTCTGGGAGCAGCGGACAGGCTGCACGCAGCCTGTACGCTACTCCAAGACCTTCTCCCTGCTTTTGCGGGAGGTGGGGGAATTCCCCCATCTCCCGCAAAAGCCCACAGGAGGGAGAAGGGACGGACTCGGCCAGTCAGTCCCTTCTCCCTCCTTGGGGAAAAGCCCCCAAGAGCGGGGTGCTCTTTAAAGAGCGCGGCTCCTGCGGTCTTTTCGACCCAGCTTGTGCCCCCCCCCCATCCTCTGGGGCTGGCGATGGGGGAAGTGCTGCTTTCCCCCACCACCAGCCTCAAAGAGCAGAGTCTCCTGGCTTCAGCGGAAGCAACGCGAAGCCTCCGGAGCGCAAGCTTCGGAGGCTTCGCGTTGCTATCGCTGAAGCCAAGGAGCCTGCATTCGCCCCATAGGACACACACACATTTCCCCTTCATTTTTGGAGGGGAAAAAGTGCATCTTATAGGGCGAAAAATACGGTATATTATGGGGTTTTGATTGCCTACAGCAGGCTTCCTCAACCTCAGCCCTCCAGATGTTTTGAGACTACAGTTCCCATCATCCCTGACCACTGGTCCTGCTAGCTAGGGATCATGGGAGTTGTAGGCCAAAAAACATCTGGAGGGCCGAAATTGAGGAAGCCTGGCCTACAGCTATGGATGGGGGGACGGGGACTTAAGCTTAAAACTTGTGCTTCCTCCTACCCTAAGTTCAATATCTTATTTAAAACAAACACCAGAACAAGAAAAAAATATATAAAGATCTCTGCAGTAAGTATTTTTAATACAACAAGCTACTCCAAAATCATTGCCATCTTTTGTCCAACTGCCGTTTACTGTTCATAATTGTATGAACATTTCCAAAAGTACATTTTGCTTAAAGGTAAACATTCCAGGAGCTTAAAAAGACATTCCAGTTTAAATGCATGTTTGTGATTTTTTAAAAGAGAAAATAGGCTAATATCTCATCCTTCCTTTTTTTTGGCTTTCTTTTAAAATGGAATGTACTTCTTATTACTTCCATTTGGAAAAGGGTGCAGTTTTGACAGAAACTGAAGGCTGAAAGCACCCACACATGCACTCAGACAAAAATTTAAAATAGGAATGATAAAGCTCAGGGGTGTTGCCTTTAATGGTATAAAACTGAGCATACCAAAAGAAACCTTCCCAGAATGTGCATGCTCCACTCGATTATTTCTTCTTTCTTTCTCAACTCTTCCCTCTTCAATCCAAGTTCATATCTGAGAATCTGGATCATTTGGGAATGCAGCTGCTCCTAATATAAAGAGAGTACAAGAACATCAGCTTAGGCTATTTGTATATCCCTGAAAACAAACACTCATAATTTGTCAATCTTCACATTCAGAGTTACTGTTAGGAACCAAACTAGATGTGACCTGGGGGGTAAAAACCTCTTCACCACAGAGGAGAATAAAAGCAGGTTTGTGTTGTACCTGAATTTTCCCTATGGCCAACATCCTTCTATAATGTTTACTCACAACTAAGTCCCATTCTGTAATGGTTCCTTTCCAATGTTATTTAAACATTTCCTTGGTGTGTGGAGTACCTCAGGGTGCAATTCTCTCCCCGATGCTTTTTAACATCTTTATGTGCCCCCTCGCCCAGCTTGTTCGGAGTTTTGGGCTGGGTTGTCATCAGTATGCCGATGACACCCAACTCTATCTGTTGATGGATGGCCATCCTGACTCGGCCCCAGACACACTGACCAGATGTTTGGAAGCTGTGGCTGGATGGTTACGTGGGAGCCGGTTGAAGCTAAATCCTTCGAAGACAGAGGTCCTGTGGCTGGGACGGGGCGATATGGGATTGGGGGGGCAACTCCCATCTCTTGCGGGGGCGCAATTAGTGCCAGCACCGTCCGTTAAGAGTTTGGGTGTAATCTTCGATACCTCCCTTTCCATGGAGGCGCAGATTGCAGCTATAACAAAGGCGGCATTTTTCCATCTCCGCCAAGCTAAGCAGTTGGCTCCTTACCTCTCTCGCCCTGACCTAGCCACTGTGATCCATGCGACGGTCACCTCCAGACTGGATTATTGTAACTCGCTCTACGTGGGGCTGCCCTTGAGACTGACCCAGAAACTCCAACGGGTGCAGAATGCTGCAGCGAGACTCCTTACGAGGTCTTCGCTGCGAGATCACATTCACCCGGTGCTATACCAGCTGCACTGGCTCCCGGTGGAGTACAGGATCAGGTTTAAGGTGCTGGTTTTAACCTTTAAAGCCCTATATGGCCTAGGACCCTCGTACCTACGGGACCGCCTCTCCTGGTATGCCCCACAGAGAAACCTACGGTCTTCAAATAAAAACATCTTGAAGGTCCCAGGCCTCAGAGAGGTTAGGCTGGCCTCAACTAGAGCCAGGGCTTTTTCGGCTGTGGCTCCGATCTGGTGGAACGCTCTGTCACAAGAGACCAGGGCCTTGCGGGACTTGACATCTTTCCGCAGGGCCTGCAAGACAGAGCTGTTCCACCAGGCCTTTGGCCAGGGCACAGCCTGACTCCCTCCCTCGGCAATCTTCGCAGAGCTCTGGCCCAATGGTTGCCAGTGGCTTGAATTAATTAATTTTTATAATGAATGATTTTAGAATGTTGTTTATGTTGTACTTTTGTACTGTTTTATTGTTGTTAGCCGCCCTGAGCCCGGCTTCGGCTGGGGAGGGCGGGATATAAATAAAATTTATTATTATTATTATTTATTTTCTAGTCCCATTCATTTCATTGCCTTTTATTGGTGACACTAAGGGAATTAAGTTATAAATAGTCTCTTGACTACTCCAATGTTAGTTTCTGATCTTGGAGTGGGGAAGGCTTTAATTTCCCTGCACTGGAATAATGAGAGGAAATAACTAATTAACCTTTTTCTTGTGACACTGTGGCCATTCAGACATGTTAAAGGGGGCAATTCATTACTGATATCGGCAATTAACAGGAAGAAATTAAGTACAACAAACAGATACAAAACTGGTAACTTAAGGTACAAGAACTCTGAAGAAAAAAAATTAATAAGCTTTGACCAATTGCCCACATTAACACCACAATTGCATTTGATTAAACAAAACAAAACAAAAGATCTAGGAAGGAAAACCAAGGACGGTGCAGAAAACACTGGACTGCAATCATAGCTGGATAATAATGGCAACATTAATTGGATCTCTGTGAGTGAACAAAGGATGATAATTCCATAGGAAAGGGCTGGTGTGGAAGCATCTGTAATTTTGAGCTAAGAGCAAATCAAGACCATCAACATTTTGGAATACCTACTTCTCATATTAGCAGTGTGCTTCCAGTAGCCCTGATCCTGTAACAGGAACAAGATGGAGCAGGGAATCTTGCCACAGGGAATGGAGTGAGAAAGAGAAAGCCTGTTTGCTCCTTTAAAAGTATGTGCAAACCTTTAAAAACACACACACAAAAGCTATGTACTACGCAATGATTTTGAGATAGCCTTGCATACCTTCAGCATTTGTGGCTCTCTAATTTGTCTGCACTGCTCCTTCCACCTGGCAGACTCCAGCTGCAAGAAGCGATTCTCCTCTCTGTTCTTTGCCATCTCCTCCTGCAGCCCGCTCGTCTCTGTTCTGAAGGCACAGACCTGCTGTTGCATTTTCTCCATCTCGGCCCTTTCCTTCTCAAATTCCGCCTGCAGGAGTTTAATCTGAGTAAGCAGCGTATTGTACCTGCAGCCCAGCCCCTCCCTTTCTGCCAGCCTCTCGTCCTTCTGCCTCTGCAGTTCTGCCTCCAAGGACAAGGAACGCTTCTGAGCGTCCTCGCTTTCTCCCCTCAGTTTGTGCAGAGCCAGCGTGGTGCTGCTGGCTTCACGCTCCAATTTTTGTATGGCGCGATTCAGTTCTTGTATCTCTTGCTCTTTCTTGCGGAGAGTGCAGTCCAGCTCCTTACACTGAGCCATATATTTGACCTTCTCTTCTACCTCTGCCTGGTGCTTTTCTTGAAGAACTCTGTAGTCTACACTGAGCTTTTCCAACTGCAGCACCAGAGCTTTCTTCTCAGACCCAAAGTCCTGGAGATCATCCTTAGGGTTTCCTGAAGCTCCCGCCATGCACTCTGGACACCCCTCTGCCTCTTCCTTCTTCCCTGTGACTTTGCCCATTGCTTCTATGAGATCAGCAGTGTTCTCCTTCAGCTTCCTGATGGTGTCAATGAAGTGGTGCTTCATGAAAAAGTCCACCTCCTGCTCTTTAAACCTCTTCGCCAAAGAAACATCACAATGATAAAGGTCCATTACTTGGATCTGTTGCCTCTTTTGGCCTTGCTCTAGTGCCTGGATGATTTTGTTCAAATCCGTATCTCCTTCCTCAAGAAGGAGTTTCTCAATTTCTTTGGTCTTCTCAGAAAATATACTGCCATACTGAAGACCCAAGATATGGGGCAGGTGCTTCTGCTGGTCCAGTTCTAAGTCCTTAATGACCTTGCTGAAGTCCATATCGCCTTCTTGAAGCAGCAACTGCTTTGGACTAAATTCCAGGATGTTCCAGAGATTATCTGAAGCTCCATAAGGACTCAAGCAGCAGCTCTTTGTTGAATGGGTTGAGGAAAGAGCTTTGTCGCCTCTGTCCCCTTGTGTAACTTCTTCTGCCACGAAGGAGGACTTCTCTGAATGGAGAGGTGAAGGCTCAGCGTTATGCTCTCCTTCAGACACATTTTCAACCTGTATTAACACAGACCACGTGATAAGCAAATATTTAAATCAAAACGCCACGAGTGAAAAGTAATTTCTATGAGATCTGCTTTCTGTAACAAGCGGACTGATGTACTGTAAACTGTTGTAGAAGCTACTTGCCCTCACACTCCTTAGTTTTGTCTACCAAGGTATGCAAGCTGGGCAATTGTACAGATTGTTTGTGGTGGACATGATCTAAAGTCCAACAGATTCATACTTAATTTCTTGGCAGTGCCTTAGTACTAAAAGTTGCTTCACACATGTTTTACATATCATAATTTAACCTGGGATGGGGAATGTTTCTTCTCTGGGTGCTTGCTGCCTTGACTTACAACATAAGAAGGTGTTTTGCAGAGTCAGCCTATGAATCCATTTAGCACAGTTTTGTCTACTCCGACTGTCAATGGCTCATCAAGGTTTCAAAGGTAGTTCTTTCCGAGCCCTGCTTCCTGACATCCTTTTGCAGGGGGGATTTTAAGTGGGATTGAAACTGAGAATTTCTGAATGCAAATCATCCCTTCTGCTATTAAACTACAGCCACAACCCAATCATGTGTACATGACTCCACCGAAAGCCATAATATTTGATGTGATCATCTGTGGGGTCACATCAGCTATTGCTCACTCGTACTTCCAAGTCATCAAGTGATGAACGTCAATATAGAACCAATTCTCATTTAAAATAGATCAAACTATGATTCTTTATTTTTTTTACTGATGAAGCTGATTGATGCAGTATGATAGTACGGCCACTTCTCATGGTTGCTTTTTCTATGATCAATTCTACAATATTTATTATGCTATAAATTTTAAAATCTTACATTTTCTGGTATAAGTATGCTATCGTCCACTTTCTCTTCACTGATACAACACGCTATATTGCTCTTGAGACGGTCTTTTAAATGTCTGTTTGACTGCACCAGAGTGCGGATGTAATCTAGGTTTTCATCCACAGCATTTGGCAAAACCGTGAGCTCAGAGTCCTGGAAATCTTTCATTGACTCTTTGTGGTGCCCAGTCTCCATCTGTCAACAAGAGGGATTCAAAGCTGGTTCATTGCATCGGAATGAAAATATACTACTACAGTGGTACCTCGGGTTAAGTACTTAATTCCTTCCAGAGGTCCGTTCTTAACCTGAAACTGTTCTTAACCTGAAGCACCACTTTAGCTAATGGGGCCTCCTGCTGCCGCAATTTCTGTTCTCATTCTGAAGCAAAGTTCGTAACCTGAGGTACTACTTCTGGGTTAGTGGAACCTGAAACGTCTGTAACATGAAACGTCTGTAACATGAAACGTCTGTAACCTGAAGCGTATGTAACCCGAGGTACCACTGTACAACCATATCTTTGCCAGACACAAAGCTCTAAGTCAAAAAATTTAGTCAAACCTCGGTTTTCAAACGTCTCGGCTGCCGAACAATTTGGAAGCTGAACGCTGAAAACCCAGAAGTGAATGCTTCCCTTTTCAAATGCGCTTCAGAAGTCAAACGGCTTACGCAACAGCACATTTTTCATTTTCACCATTCACTTTGCCGGCAGCCCTTTGATTTTTGAACGTTTTGGAAGTTGAACGGACTTCCGGAACAGATTTCGTTTGAAAACCGAGGTTCCACTGTATGTACATCCCGTATTTCTCATTATAAAAGATCATAGAAAGAGTAGAGAGCTTGGACCTCCTGGAAATCTGACAGCATTCTTTGAAAAGGGTAGTTAGGCTATCTACTTTTTTGGACTTAAGAATTGACACCACCATCCTTCCCATCTACAGCCCAGCTAAAGGAAGGCGCACCGTATTTCCTTCATCTGATGCTTTTTCAATCGCATTCGAGCCATTCCATTGGACAATTAAGTCTTCATTAGCTGCACACACATCTGCCTTCAGTAAAGAACCTGTGGGCTGTGTGAGAAAACTTGACACAATGGGCGATTCCTTAACAATGCAGTCCAATAAGGACTCTTCCATGATAGGCACATCTGATGTTTCCACCAGTAACTCCTCTGCTTGCATGGCATTTTCGGTTGTGACTTCCTGTGAATCTTCTGGATCAGATTCTTCCCCCGTTCTGTACCATTCCTCCGGCCAACTCTGCATCCTGCACTGTTGCTCTGATTCTCCTTGGTCCAATAATCCCTCGTTGCATTCCTTCCACTCAGTGATAAAAGAGGAATTTTTCATTATAGGGCAAGTTCTTAGCGTGCTCAATGGCGACATTTGTTTCTCTGAAGCATCTTCAAAATCTGCCCGATTAAAACAAAAAATACCGTCAAATTCACTGAGAGAACTGGTGGTACTTTTCAGGTGTGCAGGATTAAAGGTGGTTCTCCTGCTCTCTGTAAGGCAGGTTCTTAAGTGAGACAGCAGTTTGAAATCCTCAATCCAGTGATTTAATCCAATATTGCCTCTCATCTTTTGGGGGGACCCCATTTGTGATATTTTTTATTTTTTAAAAAAGAATAGTGCTAGGTTGAGCAATGTGGACTAGTAACAAACTACTGAGACTTTGCAGTGCTAGTGCCTCTTTAATTAGAAGCTTTTTCACAGCTTGTACAATTGTAATTGTTTTCTTTCAGGAAAGGATGCAGCCTTACTGAATTGTCCTTCAAAGGTAAAGGTACCCCTGCCCGTACGGGCCAGTCTTGACAGACTCTAGGGTTGTGCGCTCATCTCACTCTAGAGGCCGGGAGCCAGCGCTGTCCGCAGACACTTCCGGGTCACGTGGCCAGCGTGACGAAGCTGCTCTGGCGAGCCAGCACAGCACACGGAACGCCGTTTACCTTCCCGCTGGTAAGCGGTCCCTATTTATCTACTTGCACTTTGAGGTGCTTTTGAACTGCTAGGTTGGCAGGCGCTGGGACCGAGCAACGGGAGCGCACCCCGCCGTGGGGATTTGAACCGCCGACCATGCGATCGGCAAGTCCTAGGCGCTGAGGTTTTACCCACAGCGCCACCCGTGTCCCGAATTGTCCTTAACTGGCCTTCAATTGCTCTATTTGCTTTCCCTGCCAAAGAAGGATAATTCTTGGTTTTCTCTTTGGAGCCAAAACAATTGCTTTTTTTAATTCAACTTTTTATGAGCTAAACTGATGGGCAATTAAGGGGCAATTAAGAGACTACACTGGAAGACTTCTAAAATATAGGACACTATAGCAGGATCTTGGTTGTGAGGAGATATATTGCCAAGTAAGACGGTGGTATTATTTGGGTTGCCAACAGCAATCTTACATTAAATGCTCAAGCTACTCTTGCCAACAGGAGGACTATCTTAACAGAGCAATGCTTTGCAATCATTTTTGAGACAGTACAGTTCAGTACCGTGGTACATATCAGGAATTTTTACATGACCAAGCCTCACCTCTTGTATTAGCCATGCTAATAATCACTGTCATGTATAAAAGAATATTTCCATAACCAAAAGTGCTCTGCTGTGTCATGTGAAAGAAGGGATCAGGCTAGACATTCAAGAGTTCAAGCACCTATTGCTTCATTTGATATAGCTAAAAAAAAAGCACATACCATGTGTGAAATCTTCAAACATCAGTTCAGAATGATGGTCTTCTTTGTAGAGTGTGCAGTCAAGTCCACTCTTCCTCATTGAATCCTGCACTTCATTCTGGAATAATTATTTTTTTAAGAGTCATTAATAACCTTTGCAACTGACACGAGGTTTAGGACATCAGGACCTCAACAGCAATAAAATGAGCTGCCCTTGAAAACTGTTCAGAATCTTCAACTAGTTCATAATGCACTGACCAGATTAAAAAAAACCTTTATTAAATCATACACTGACCAGATTAAAAAAAAAAACTTTATTAAATCATACACATGCATACACACTTACATAAAGTAGCATAATGCATACATAATAAATATAGATAATAAAGAAACAACGGCAGAAGTTGAGAGTAAAGAGGATGTGAAGAGTCACTGAGAGGAAAAATAGCGGCAGTTTTAAACAATGGCAGAGGTTTGGGTAGAGTGAGCAGGGTGTGACACTGAGGGGAGTGTGGAAGCTTGAAACAAAGTTTGAATACAGCAAGAAAGAAGATGCTGTGCTGCATTATCCTTTTGATGTCAGCTTCTGAGTTGTACTCGTCTCTGCTACTTCTACTGGTTAAAAGTTATTTGTTTTTCAAACCAAAACCAGACCCAATGTTCCATCCCTGCTTTACTCAAACCTCTGTTGTTTAAAACCAGCATTTTCATCTCAGTGAGCCTTCACCAGGGGCAAACGAAGGCGTCGTGACACCCAGGGCGGGGCGTCGCTACGTAGAGCGCATGTGTGGCATCGCTATGTACGACACATGCGCCGTACGTAACAACGTCACACACGCGCTGTACATAGCAGTTTGCCAGTGGCGGCGCTCCAGCACCGTACAGACAGTGCCGGGATCCTCCGTTTGTGGCTGTAGCGGCGATGGAGTGTTCCCACCGCCGTCCGTACGGCACTCAAGCGGCGCCAGTGGCAAACCGCTATGTACAGCACATGTGTGGCATCACTATGTACAGCGGATGTGTGTGACGCCGCACATGCGCTGTACATAACGGTTTGCCGCCAGTGCTGGGATCCTCTGCTCGCAGCTGCAGTCGCGAACGGAGGGTCCTCCACATGCGACGGCACGATGGCTGCTCGGGCCCCCGGGGGGTGCCTTCTTGTCACCCCCGCAGACATGGCACCCAGGGCGCACCACCGCCTGTTGCAACACCACTGGCCTTCACCCCGCTTTACTCAAACTTGAGACCTGCTCAGTTGGTTTTCATACATGTGCCACCCCACCCCGTCTCCTCTCCTCATAGACTTCTAGCATATCAAGGGCAATAATGGTGGCTACAGCCGAAACAACTACATTCCTAAGCTGCCAAGACAGAGTACAAGCGATGATTCAAAGAGCACATACTTGGGAGATCTCTGAAGCTGTGCCGCAGCTTTCTAGGTCCAAATAAATGTTGCTGGTGGAAACAGGGTTTACTACTTCATTCATGATAGTTAGGTGCAAAAAGAAATCCTCCTCTGATGTGCCGATTCCTAAAGAAACATAAGATTATTTTCAGTACCTTAGACGCGGTTAAAGCATCATACGCAGCCTAAAACCTATGCATGTCTACTAAGGCATAAAACAAAGTAGAGGCGATTTTACGATTGCACAACCGGTTCATTCGCACTGGGCTGCGCCACCACAACACTGCAGGACAGGCAGAAGTAATTAGAAATCAACCAAAGCAAAGGTCTAAATGCCAAATTGCTCACAGTTTTCCGGATCCATGGAGATCGCCCCAGGTTTCTCCCGAGAGGAGGCTGCAACTTGCTTCCTCGATGCCCCGATCTCCTCTGAAGGGGCTGTTGACAGTTTCTTGTTCGTAAAAGCGCACGTGGCCAAAGGCGCGCCTACGTCACAAAGAATCTTAAGCCCCCGCAGCCGCTCCATTTGCAAAGAGGAGAGGAGAGCGCGCAGTTTTAAGAATAAACACCGCATTTCTCTCGCCGGGCATAATGTATGCAAGCGCAACCCGATCCTCCTTATGCTTCCGTGGAAGTCCTCAAGTTAGGCTCCCCCCCATGTGTAAAGTGTGCAAACGGACCTACTGAACTCCGAGAAAAGCTGGAAAGGACCAAGCTGTCAGTTCCGGATAAATAACGAAGCATGGGATCCCTTGCCTGACCCTGTGCTCAGGCGAGCCGCCTAGGATCGACACAGGGCTTTGGGTGCCGAGAAAGGGTAGAGACCGAACATATAGCGGAATAATAAGAACATAAACCGAGCCTGTTGGATCAATGACACATCTAAGTCCAACACCCTTGTCTCATAACTGGATACATGCGGCAAACCTGCAAGCAATCGGCCAGCAGTCTAAGGTTATTGTTGTTGTGGTTGTTGTTGTTCCGCCTTTCATCAAAAGATTTCAGGGCGGTTGCAATCTCAACCCCATTTACCAGGGAGTAAGTCCCACTGAATTCGCCCTGGCTGGCAGATTCCGAGCAGACACGTGCAGAAAAAATCTTGAGTTCAGAAAAGAAATTAAAAGATTCAACCCGGAGCCGGACTGGGTCTGATCAGAGTGCGCATCTTCCTAACTCCGGATGCGTTTAATGCATCGAAGTGCATCTCGCGCAAATGGTTCAGGGGCCGGGGGCGCAATGCTATGCGATGCGCGCGTCCGCCCGGCTCTCCATCCACCCCTCTCCGCGCCGAAGCGAAACTCCTTCCCTCCCTCCGTTGCTGGCTCCGATCCTCTTCGCGATCCTCCCCTTCCCCTCGATTGGGCAGGCGCCGGCAGCGACGGGCGCCCGGATTGGCGCGAGGGAGAAGGGGAGGAGGAGAAAGAGGGTTGGGCTGAGCCCTGCGGAGCCGGGCAGCGTGTCGGCGGAAGGAAAGGTAGGCCTGGGCAGCAGGAAACGGGCGGCGGGGTGGGAAGAAACAGCGGCTAGGGCGCCGGGGGAAAGGGAGAGGAGGCCTGGCCAAACGGGAGACGCAAAACCGGAGCGGGGCTTGGCGTGGACCTTTGTCCGAAAGCAGCGCTCCCCGCAAGAGGCCTGGGCGGCGAGTGCGCTTTTGCGCTTCTTCCCTTGCTGGCTGCTGCGGGCGCCGCGTTGGGGACCCCGGAGCAGAGCCTACAGGGGTTAGGCGCGTACAGTTTCGGACCTGGTTAAAAGGCAGGCTGCCTCCTATAGTTTGTGCTACCTCCTGAGTAGCCGGAGGTGAAGTCTAGCCTGGCGCGATCTTCTGTAGGATGTACACGCAGGATGTTGCTCTGTTGAGACGTATAATTTCCACGCTTCGTGCGAGTCCCCAGGCGGGGTTGTAGTCAAGTGTGCTGTGTGAAATGATCTGGAATAGTTGCACTCCTGGTTCTGTGCTCTATAGACTTAGTTGAGCAGTGTTTCTCAAACTTGGGTTCCTAGCAGTTGTTGGATGGTGGGAAAGGGTTCTAATCTTCAGCCTGCCAAACCCTGGAGATGGGTATTTGAGTGGTTAAAAAGGGTTATGGTCAAATAATGGCCAAGTTCGTTAATGGCACCACCTCCAGATGACCTGTTTATACTGATTTGCTTGTGCAAATATTATCCTGAGTTATGGAGTATTTGCTCTGGCTTCTTAACAGTTCTGCAACGATTAGCATTCGCTCTAATTTGCTTCTGGAGTACTTACACGTCTTCCCATTGAATTGGTTCATCTCACACTTCCCAGTGTAATTTCACCATCCTTTTCCTAATCTCAGAAAATCTTGTTTTTGTTTTTAGGGGATTGGACGGAGCACTTCAATCCGCTTTAATTTTTCAAGTCTAAATTCCCAGTATGTGCTTGAATCCTTCCTTCCAGAACAAGAACAATGGTTTTTATTTCATTTATTTACTATTTCATCATTCTTATAACCAACCCTTCCTCCCACAGGGAGGATGGCTTACAAGAATAGTAAAAAAGCTAGCAATGCTAAAATCGTAATAAAACAGCCTTAACACAACAATCGGACAACAATCAGTTATGGAATATTGTAACAGGTTGAGCCTACTACTTGGATGAGTACAGCATGCACACCACCCACCCACTCGCAATATATAGTGTGTAAAACATTGTCTTATTGTCCAATAATATTTTACAGGAAGTGGATCGGGGTTGTGTGCATTGGAGATCTTCTACTAGCCGCAATGAATTACAGGGTGAAAATTATGAGCAAAATAGTTCCAGGGCAATTTGACGATGCGGAATCTTCAGACAGGTAATGGAACAATAGAATTGTCGAAAGTGATTTTCAGATGGTGTGGAAGAACAGAGCTCCACAGAGTCATCTTTCCGGAGAGGCTGTTTGAAGTATGGGGAGAAAAAGAGAGTAGCAATGTGATGTTGACACAGAAGAGCAGCAGAACATTTGGGGATATTTTTTCCTTCCTTTTCCTAACCTGTCATAGGTTGGGCTCAGTTTCCATAATGTACCACATTATGAAATGTGATTTTGTCAAGAGTATGTTTCTGGTATGGACTTGCTGGGCTGGCTTCAGTTATAGGCAGTTTTTACAAAAGCTGCCATATCTTGTTTACAGTATCCAAGGCCTAATAATCAATCGTGCTTGTACTTTCGTTCCCAGTTCCTCTTGCTGGATTTCTCGTGCATCTCCATTCATACAGAGAGGGGTATCTATGATCCGATAATGTTATTTATAAGACTTTCAGCTAATTCACTTATCAATAAGGAAGATGCACAGAAATTTAGACCGGCGTGGATAAGTAGCCGAAATATGTAACTGCCACCAATGCTGTCCTTCCCGGTAGTCAAGTGCCAACCTAGATAACTTCACAGTAGCACTTTCTTTTAAAATGCAGATCAAATGAAAGGAAGGGAGGGGATGGAATCCAACAACCAAAGAAACACTGAATCTTATTACAGTAAAAAAAGTTTCAAAGCTGTATTTCTCTCTTTTATTGTCTACGATATCTGTAATAATAATATACAGGATAAATCTATTTTGTTTCTGCCTACTTGCAAACTAAATTGAGTTATAGTAAAAGTTCAGAACTAATACACCCTACTTCAAAATTTCATCGGTTTCAACACCACCAATAGCCTTCTTCAGAAGTTGCTCGTGCACATACAGCCTGCAGAAGAGGCTGTTGGGTCATGCTGCCTGACCCTGACACCCATGTGCTCAGTGTGGGTGTCTGCAAAAGAAAAGCATGGACACATTGCTGCAAGACTGAGAACCCTCTTCATGTAGGGTTTCCAATCATGTGAAAGCATATTCGCATAGTAGATGTGCCTGAGCCCATCTTTTACAGATGTGGGCATTGGAGGCATGGATATAGGAAGCTGCCACATACTGAACAGGATCATTCGTTCCTCTAGCGCAGTATTTTCTGCACTGAACAGCAACAGCTCTCCAGGGTTTTAAACTGTGACGTTTTCTGGAGATGCCTGGGATTGAACCGCAAAGCGGATTCTGTACCACTGAGCCTTAGAGTCCTTGCAGAGGCATTCCCCCACAGTCTTCCAGGGGCAGGGTTTGCTGAGCATGAACCTTGGAAAGGCTTGCAAGTCGCCTTGATCCTTGTCACCCTTCTTGTACACAAGAGGGGCAAGGGGGAATCTCCCAGGTGTGACACTGAGCCTCAAGGAAGCTTGGAAGTTAGTCAGTGAACTTACCTGGGACGGCTAACAGCAAAGCAGCAATTAATCTGTGGTCCAAGGTACTATTTCAGTATAATAATAATAATACTGATGATGATGACGACGACAGGGAGCTAGTTGTACTGTGTTGCTGGCTTTGTGCAACTTGATGTGTTTATCATGATTTTACTAAATACGTGCTTTTAAAATACATACGTTAGCGAATGCACACAGGCTTCGAACGCAGCTGAAGAGGAGAAGGCGGTCTTTATAACGCAGCAGCCACGTTTATGTGAGGAAGCAGACGAAGGTGAATTGGATGAGAGTGGCGAGGAGGAGGAGGACAGCGATTGGGACTGGGACGATGCCATGGGGAAGCTCACGAAGCGAAATCCGTTATCTGCAGGCAGAAACCCTCAGGTATGTTCAAGGAATGTGTGGCTTGAGGGTGCCAACTTGTTGTTGCTCTTAAGTGAGTTTTTAGACGGACTCAGGTTTAGATCCTAGCTACACCTGCAGGGATGATAGGTATTGTAGTCCAACAACCTTTGGAGGGAAGCAGGTTTGCTGCCCCTGGACTGGGCAACCTCCAAGGTCCTTTTTAACCCCATTTTCTGTAACTCTGTAATGAGGGATCTGGAGTGAGTTGCAGCATCGCACGCTCCCTCTTCCTCTGGTGCAAATATACCCCTCCCTCCCAGGCATAACCATGGTTAAAGTGTTTATCAGAGCTTGACTTCACATGCCGATTGGGCTTTTGTACCCAGGTGGATGGTCTGTGAAATTTGCATGAGAAGGGATGGGTTGTGCAAGCATGATGTCCAGATTGTATAGCTCTGGTTATGAGATCGGGAGTATCATTGTGTGACAGGGTTTCTTTTTTTTGTTTTTGTTTCAGGCCAATAAGCAAATTCCTAGCTGCAACGCGGCCAAAATGTCCACTCCTACAGATAAGGCCCTAAGAAAGTTTGAGAATAAAATCAATCTAGGTAAGAGCAGTCATTCTTGTTTTCTAGAAATAGGTATTTGCTAAGGACCGTGCCATACAGCCATATTTGCTGGGTTGAAGTTGGTGAATCCATGTGTTTCACACTCCCTAATATAACTCATCAGCATGAGTTTAAGAACTGCAGACAGGCACACAGAGCCTGAAAATGTGTTTCTCAGGCTCTGTGCTCCTGCCTGCCTACACTTTAGAGAACACCACCCCTCCCCCCAGCTCATGCAAGGGGGCACAGGACTTGATCAGCTGTAGGGCTGGCCGATGTATCTCGGTGGGGAGGAAGAAACGGTCGAGATACATTCCAGAATCAGAAATATATCAGCATATCATGGTATTTAGCTGCTGATATATCACAATGCTGAAAACCAGCCCTGCTTGAAAAGACTATACAGTGGTACCTCGGGTTACATAGGCTTCAGGTTACAGACGCTTCAGGTTACAGACTCCGCTAACCCAGAAATAGTACCTCGGGTTAGGAACTTTGCTTCAGGATGATAACAAAAATTGTGCTCCGGCAGTGCAGCGGCAGCAGGAGGCCCCATTAGCTAAAGTGGAATTAAGTTCTTAACCCGAGATACGACTGTACTCTGGTGGAACACTGAGATTGTCTAATAAACTGTTCCCTCCATGTGAGCTTTGTGTCTGGCAAAGATATGGTTGTACAGTGGTACCTCGGGTTACATACGCTTCAGGTTACAGACGTTTCATGTTACAGACGTTTCAGGTTCCGCTAACCCAGAAGTAGTACCTCGGGTTACGAACTTTACCTCAGGATGGGAACAGAAATTGCTCGGCGGCAGGCCCCATTAGCTAAAGTGGTACCTCAGGTTAAGAACAGTTTCAGGTTAAGAACGGACCTCCGGAATGAATTAAGTTCTTAGCCCGAGGTACCACTGTACCCTAATGGTAACCATTGGGTGGGCATGGGGGGGGATTAACTTGATATTTTTCTTTTTAAGCTATTCTTTTTTAATCATATTTTCTGTGTAGCACATGGCACACTATGGCTGTCACAGGACAGGGATGCTGTGGCCCTCCAGATGTTGCTTGACTACAACTGCCGTCATCCCTGATGATTGGTTACGCTGGATAGGGCAGATCAATGTTGCGAGTCCAACAACATTGGGAGAGCTACAAGTTCTCTCATTCTGCCCATTCTCCTCTGTCTGCACGACAGCAGGTATCACTGAACCCCCCTCCATTTGCAGGTCCTGCATCCCACAGCACACCCTTAGTTACTTCTGGAGCAAACCTTAAGTTCCTTTGGCCACAGGGAGAGAGAAGGAAGTTATTCGTACCAGTTTTCATCTTCAACACCCCAGTATATTCATGCCTATGTGAGAGCAATGTAATAGACATCTCTTTTGTGTGCCATTGTCTGAAACCTTAGGAGGGTGTTGGAGGAGTCTCTGAGAGTCTGGCCTAGTTCTCTGTATTGTTCACTTCCTGCCGAAATAGCAGGCCTGAAACTACAGTGGTACCTCTGGTTACTTATTAATTTGTTCTGGAGGTCCGTTCTTAACCTGAAACTGTTCTTAACCTGAGGTACCACTTTAGCTAATGGGGCCTTATGCTGCTGCCGCGCCACTGGCGCACAATTTCTGTTCTCATCTTGAGGTAAAGTTCTTAACCCGAGGTACTACTTCCGGGTTTGCAGAGTCTGTAATCTGAAGTGTTTGTAACCCGAGGTACCACTGTACTTGTGTTTAAATGATTTTTGGACTACAAAGAAGCCAAATTTAGTACCTTTGTTGTGTGTAATGGCTTTATTTTACAGACATTGCAACAAGGACATTTTTCTTGATGTGTCTTGGATAAGGAGCGTGACGCATTTTCAGGCTGCAGAGTGAGAAACTAGTTTTAAATTGAGAAGTGCGGGTAGGCGAAAGAGGAATGTATTGGTGTTAATTTCCTTATATGTGTGTGTTTTCCCCTCTTCAAGACAGGCTACACTTTGCTGACTCTGTTATAAATAAAGTTACTGAGAAGTCCAGGCAGAGAGACGCAGAAATGTAAGTAGTGAGGATGACACATTTGTATTTCAGTATTATCCAAATGAAGCGTAGTGGATCATGAAATTCCTTTGTTTCCACTAGGTACCGGGTGAAAGACAAGTCGGACCGAGCGACAGTGGAACAAGTAAGTCACGCAAAGTATCAGACAGTTGCAAAAAAATCCCCATTTAAATAAAAATCAAGAGTCCTCACCTTTTTAAAAAAGCAAACTGTCGTAATAAAATGATTCAACCACATTTACTCAGAAGTAAGTCCTGAATAATTCTGTAGTGGGTGTCCATAGCTCTGTAGCTTTTAGTCTTCCACTTTTGCTTAAATCTTGATATTTACTTACTCCATTTTAATCAACCATTTTTACTGTGATTTATTGTTCAAATTCTTGGCTTGGACTAATCTAACACTTAGCTTCTAAAAAAACCCCAATGCTCTTAGCTCTCTTTGTGTTTTTTATTATTTTATATAATCTCTTTTATGTGAGAATATAGATGGGACCAATAAATGCAAGAGAAAAGTTCCAAGTAATGCCATTTCATAGGGCTGTTTTGTTGCTTTCCTGAGGTTCTGGATCCAAGGACTAGAATGATTCTGTTCAAGATGCTAACCAGAGGTGTCATATCGGAGATCAATGGCTGCATCAGCACAGGAAAAGAGGTTGGTTTCACCACAAAAAGAGCCGGCTATAGTAATCTATTTAAAACAATTAGACTAAAAAGAGGGTCCCAATTAAACACACAACACATTTTCAAAATATAAATAAAAACCAAATTAGTTCAAACTCAAGTGGCAGACAATTATACAGTAAAGGTAAAGGGACCCCTGACCATTAGGTCCAGTCGTGGCCGACTCTGGGGTTGCAGCGCTCATCTCGCTTTATTGGCCGAGGGAGCTGGCGTACAGCTTCCGGGTCATGTGGCCAGCATGACTAAGCTGCTTCTGGCGAACCAGAGCAGCGCACAGAAACGCCGTTTACCTTCCTGCCAGAGCGGTACCTATTTATCTACTTGCACTTTGACGTGCTTTCGAACTGCTAGGTTGGCAGGAGCAGGGACCGAACAACGGGAACTCACTCCGTTGCGGGGATTCGAACTGCCGACCTTCTGATCGGCAAGTCCTAGGCTCTGTGGTTTAACCCACAGCGCCATCCGCGTCCAAATTATACAGTATAAGCATGCAAAGACAATGGAGAGGTTGTACACAACACTAAACAATGTTTTAGTGTTATGATGGTGAGCTGCAGTTGTGTGGTTTCTTCCTTCCACCCTCAATCAATGCTGTGAGAAGATTAGAAGCAGAATCCAGGTGATTGTAACACAGAACATAATGTAATCCAGCCTTTTGTAATTACCTTTTGGGGGTCAGATCCAGCTTGCAGGCTGTCAGTTAGAAGTCCCTGTGCTAGATGACTGATCTTATTTACCGTATTTTTCCGTGTATAGGACTAGGTTTTTTTCCTTTAAAAAATGTCAAAAATTAGGGGGTGTCTTATACACGGGGCCATCTCTCCCCCCCCATATTCTTAAATCTGAGTCCCCCAAAATAGGGGGTGTCTTATACATGGGGGCGTCTTATAGATGGAAAAATACAGTAATAAGTGGGCTTCGTGTGTGCAATAGTGTAACAGAAGAGGATTCATTTTGTGAGAACTTTACATCCATCTTTATTATTTTCATGAAAGGAATCTTGTTCTGCGTGCTTCATGCAAATTGTGTGCATCATTGGCACTATGGTTTGCACATGCATGCAGAAGTATGCAGGTATACCCCCCCCCCCGCGCCTCTTCTGTTCATGATCCAAGTGTTCGGGGACTGAAAATGTAAACAGAAATGTGGATCTACACTGGTGTCTTCTGGAATAGGGCTGCACAGGTACAGTGGAACCTCGTGTTACGTACTGTCCTTCGGGTTACGAGCTCCGCTAACCTGGAAGTAGATGCTCCTGGTTGCAAACTTTGCCCCGCGATGCGAGCGCAAGTCGCGTGGTGGCGGCAGCGGGAGGCGCCATTAGCGAAAGCGCGCCTCATGTTAAGAACGGTTTCGGCTTAAGAACGGACCTCCGAAACGAATTAAGTTCGTAACCGGAGGTACCACTGTACTGACCTGTTAGCCTTGTATTTTGGTCTGCTTAGTCCTTAATAACCTTTTTTTTTTGTAGCCCAGGTAGGCAGTAGAACCTATTGGTTTCTTGGGCTGCCTTTAGCTTGGTGGATTAAGTAGACTTTTGTAGTATAAGATCTCCTTGGATTGTAATCTTTAAACTATGGGGTGTGTTTTTTTTAGCAACAGGGTCCTTATCTTTGAATAAAGATCAGATGATACATTTTTGTTTTGCCTATTTGCAATTTGCTAGGCTAATGTATATCATGCCAACACAGCAAACGGAGAGAACAGAGCCATAAAGATTTATAAAACGTCGATACTGATGTTTAAAGATCGGGATAAGTATGTGAGTGGAGAGTTCAGGTGAGTCTGAGATTTTAATTTTTACTTATGTGTGCAGGCTTACTTGACATTTTCCATAACAATAATTTCCATGCTGGGTTTTTTTTTTATAATTGCATTTGCCTGTTGTTGTTATCTCAAGGTTTCGCCATGGCTACTGTAAAGGAAACCCAAGAAAAATGGTCAAGACGTGGGCAGAAAAAGAAATGAGGAATTTAACAAGGTGACCTTTTTCAAACATTTTGGCCAAGACTTTGTTCCCATACGCCAGCTTTCATCAACCTGGTGTCGTCCAGCTGTTCCAGCCTACAACAGCCGTCAGGCACAGAGAGTTGTAGTCCAGAGCACCTTTGCAAAGGCTGCTATGCTCCATTTTGTAGTGGATCAAATGAACATTTTAATGGGCTCCCTTGGGAAATTAGAATGGAATCCTAGGGTTTCAAGAGATGAGAATTTTGCTAACCCCAGTCCCTTTTCCCATAGATGAACATTCCTATTTCCCCACAAGTCATTCTTACCTTTCTGACAGATAAATGGAGTCTTTTTTGTGCTATAACTATTAATGGGCCTTTTAAAAAAAAACTTAGAACATTTTAGTAAGTGTTACAAGTGTTTTTTAAAAAGCCCTTCATGCTGGATAGTATCATTTTGGGGGGCCTTTTTTTTTTGTAGGTTACATACAGCCCAAATTCCATGCCCAGAACCTATTATGCTCAGAAGTCACGTTCTTGTTATGAGCTTTATTGGCAAAAATGACATGTAAGTATACTCAGAAACTTTGTTTGTGTTTGCGTATTTTTTTATATAAAGAAATCACTTTATTAGCAATTCAGTCCTGTATCTAGTCAGAAGCAAGTCCATAGCTCTGTTATTGAGTTTTCTCATCTGTCTATCTCAAAAAAATGCTATTGTATTGTCATGTAGTTTAGACAGGGCTGTCTCATCATTGCTTTGGGGGGGGGGGGAGCTTAAAGAATAAAAATCTGAAAGCAAACGGGGAGAAACATAATATAATTAGTTAGATGCGAATAACTGATACAATTCGTTAGATGTGAATATAGTGGTACCTTGGCTTTCTAATGTAATCCATTCCGGAAGACCGTTCAAGTTCTGAAATGTTCGAAAACCGAGGCGCAAAGGGTGGTCTGCAAATTTGATAAACAAATATGAAAAAAATAACATATGCACTCAGCGGAGCCGTGTGGCGTGTTTGACTTCTGAGGCGTGTTAGAAAACTGAAGCGTTTACGGCATTTGAAAACCAAAACGTTTGTCAAAAGAGGCGTTTGAAAACCGAGGTACTACTGTACATACTTGATTAGCTTACCCCACTCATTGTATAAGCAAATACAAAAGACATATGCGCAAAGGAAATGAGAGAGAGGTCTACTGAAATAAAACAAATAGTGATAATAATAGTAACTGTGATAGATATATAGAAGACGCCATAGAAGGAAAAAAAGGAAAGAAGAAGAAAAAAGTAGAGGAAGGGAGGGGAATAGGTGTGTGTTTGTGTGTGCATGTGTGTATAATGCAGTGGAGAGTTATTCAAAAGTCAGGTATTTGAAAATAGGTTACAAGGGGAGGTGTTGTCTTTGACCCTTTCTTCCAGTAGCTTATGCCTCCGTATACCAGTCTCTGAGAATTGCAATTGGGGAGAGTGCTGTAACACTCTGGTCCTACTTATGAGCTGACCATTGTGGGAAATGGGACGTTGGACTCGATGGGCCTTTGGCCTGACTCAGCAGAGCTCGCATTCTGTTAGCCAAAGTGGGTATGGTATTGGAGAAGGAGGAGGACAGCTGTTGATTATATTCTGGTGTTTTTTGTTCTCTCTCTCTCTCCCCCTTTCCTTTTGATCCAAGGCCTGCTCCATTGTTGAAAAACGCCCAGTTGTCGGAATCCAAAGCTCGGGAGTTGTATCTGCAAGTCATACAATACATGAGAAGAATGTACCAAGATGCCAAGCTCGTTCATGCAGATCTCAGTGAATTTAACATGCTGTATGTTTTAAAGAAGCTGAACGTTGATACTTCTTTCATCCGTATATGTTACCTTGCACAACTCTGTCCTGGAGCTAGGGTGTTGCCCTCCTGGCTCCTCAGCCTGTGAATTTGAAAGATGATTTGTGTCATTGTTACACAAGAGCTCTTTAAAAATTGGTGCAGTTTCCAAGAAACAAAATGAAAAATGAAAAGCTGAATTTATCCTACAAAATGAGGTCAATTGTAAATGAGCTTCTATTCTCCTTTTTTCCTAAAACCATTTTGGGGGTTCAGTGAAGGTTGGCTATCTTTCTGCAGTATAAAAATAAATATGTAGAGCAAGAGATGCAATTGGACTTAGATCAAGCATCTTTTGCCATCCTAAGATTCAGGTGTTTGACATGCTCCTTCGGCTCTGTTTCCAAGGTTTCCCTAAAGTTAAAACCTTGGTCAAGTATCTTTTATAAGTCTATACCCAGCTTTTCATGGATCTTAAAGACACCTCTGGCATCTGCGCTTAGATTCTCCTGCTTCGGCTTATGGCGAGAAGTAAGAAATGAGATTAAGAAAATAGCTAAAACGCATTGATCAGCCTTGTATCTTCTGATCTGCCCTCTGCTTTCAAGTAGAAAATAATAATAAAATAATAATAATAAAATTCATTTTTATTTCAGTAAACAAAACAATCGTAGGGCATACAGTGGACTTATTTCACAGAAATGACTTGTGCTTTACATTAGCTGAAATTCTAATGACCTCCCTCTTTCACCCTAAGTGGTAGAATGTTCCATAAAAAGTCCCTAGTAAACTTTCAGAAACAGCAGTACTAACAATAGCATCATGTTGCTTATTCCCACTTCTCCAGGTATCACAGTGGTGAGGTATACATCATAGATGTGTCCCAGTCAGTGGAACACGACCACCCACATGCTTTAGAATTCCTGAGGAAAGACTGCTCTAACATCAATGGTGAGTTCCATCAACATACTGGATATCTTGAATATTTTTGTGTGCATGATTTAATCCCCTGTCACGTGACAGATTTGCATGCATGGATCTGATCCCGATTGCTCATACATACAGTTTTGAATTGGCACTGGTATAGATTTTCCTGCAAATTAAAATTATTATTGAGTTATCTCGAATGATATTTCGACTCGGATATGCTTTGAAGATTGGTTGCTTCAACATCAACTGTCCAGGATAACTCTTGAGGACTCCACCAAATAACAGGGTTATTCTAGTAATTTTTTTATTTTACAAGAGTTCAGATATTCCACACTGCATTTGGTTTGCATAGGTGCGAATATCTTATGTCGCCTGTGGTCCTTTCTGGCAGATTTTTTCCGGAAGTACAATGTTGCGGTGATGACGGTGAGAGAACTCTTTGAATTCATTACAGATCCATCTATTACAAACGAGAACATGGATGCTTACCTTGAAAAGGTAAAGCTTTAGAGATTTTGCCTCTGTGGGAAAGCATTAAGAGGGAAGATATTGGTTCAACTCTCTTACAATTCTCTTTTTATAAATGAAAGCTGATTTAGCTATTGTGTATAGCAACGATGTTGTTTTTGCAAAGGTTTCTGCATCCTGCTATAGATACGGAAGTATGATACACATACACTGCTGATGAAATATGAAGGGAGAAAAAAAGTGTGTCTGTTTCGGTCCTTTCCCACAAACATATAACGTCTGCATTATTGGTCTAGTACTCTACACTAATTCTCAAAGTTAACCTTCCCCAAACTGGTGCCCTCCTGTTGTTTTGGACTACAGATCAAATTATCCCTGACCTGGCTGGGGACGGTTGGAGCTATATAAGGTTGAAGACTTAACCACTCAATTCAGTTAGTTGCTTATTTGTGCTGTATTCCTCTACTCATATGGCATATGGAGTGGCTTTACAACATAAAATGCACAACAGAAGTACAACATGTACATTAAAAATGCTAATAATAAGTAAAGTAAAAAAAAACCACAAATGTAATATGAAGACAGCAATAGTCAAACCTTTAAAGGATTATAAGTCTGTAAAAAAAAAAGAATAGAGCAATGAAAAGAAGGCACAGAGAATAATGTGTTTCCACAGGACATGTATTAAGACGTCCAAAGCTGATTTTAAAGCATGAGAAGTTCTGTATCGGATGTGAGAGTTGTTAAGGTAACCAGAACCTGGACAGTTTAGAGCTTTGAAGGGCAAAATTAGCAGTTTTAATTGAGCCCAGACGAAACAAGCATCCAGTGAATTTGAGAAAGAATAAAGAGTTTACATGCTCTGGACAAAGATCTGGCCTGCATATTTTGGACCAATTCAAATTTCCCATCTGTTTTTAAAGGCAGTCCCTTGTAGAAAGCCTATTCTGGGACAGGGACAGCCCCTCTGGGAGTGGTAGCGGTGACTGAAATAGGAAGAGCTATTTCTTAGGGCTATATAGAGAGCATTTAGGTCTTGGTGGGCTTTAAGTCACTGTTAAAAGTCTTGCATTATATCCTATAGGCAATGGAAATATCGTGTGAGAGGACAGAGGAGGAAAGGTCCAATCAGGATAATGTGGATGAAGAGGTAAGCCAGAGCCTGGATTCCCCCACGTCTTCTGTATCTGTTGTGTCTCTTCTGTGAAATGTTCATCAGTACTTTGACAATGTTCTGCAGTATCTTTATTAAAAATGTTTTTACAGTATCTAAATGTCCGTGAGATTATTGGCCTTGCAGTCTTTCTCTTTCTACACTTGAGTGTTTCCACCTGTTCCCATGTGGACTACACGATGGCAGTGTTCCCGAATCATGCCAAACCATGGTTTCTCATGTTGTTGTCTGTATGGCAAAGTGGTTAACACTAACCATGGTTGGTTTCACAAAAGCCAGCATTAACCACAGGTTGGGTCATCAAAACGAACCATACTTTGTGTTACTCACAGTTCTGGATCCAGATAACACTACAAGCTGTCATTAACTGGAGGTGAAAGCTTCTGAACTCCTCCAGGAGAAGGAGAAGGAATGGGGCACACGAGACCAGGGTTTGCTGCAGCTTGTGGTAAACCATGGTTTAGCATGATGTGGGAATATGACCAGTGTAGGAACACAGTGATCACAGATAAGGTTTCTAATCCTGCCAGCTGTTAAATATGTTGACATAATTACAACAATTGCTACTGGCCAAATCTAGGCCATCTGATTTCCATGTTGTTTGTCCACGTAAACATATACCTGAGAACCAAACTAGACATCATGTCAGAGGTCCACGATCTTTCGTGTCCTAGTCATATACCCTTTATTAAAACATTGACATTGCAGAACTGAATGAATGTTTGTGGTTATTTTGCCTTGTTAGGTGTTCAAGAAAGCATATATCCCAAGAACTCTGACTGAAGTTAAGAACTACGAAAGGGATGTTGACATAATGATGAAGCTGAAGGAGGAAGAGACAGCCTTAAATGTGCAGCAAGATAATGTAAGTATCCTTGGACTATGTGGAATTTGAGGTTGCACATACTGACCAGAATACCACGATACACTGTAACGATGGTAGCAAGTGTGTAATAAAACTGTTCCTAAAGGAAACCTCTCATTCTTTTCTTCCTCTATTTATAGTACTACAATTATAGCCTCAGTTGGTCTCAGAAATGGTAGATTATTACTATAAAAGGGATGGTCATGATGTAAATACTGGGACAGGATACCTAAGGGACAGCCTCATACTATATATCCCTGCCTGGTAATTGCTGCTCAGATAAGGCACTGCTGAGAGTAGTGTGTGCCCCAGAGTTACGCTTAGTTTGTACTAGAAACGGGGGCTTTTAGCATTCCCGCTGCAGCCCTCTGGAATAAGTTACCAATTGAAATCGGACAAGCGCCTAGCATCTTTACCTTCAGACATCTACTGCAAACGTGTGTGTTTTTGTCTATGAAAGCATTCCCTGAAGGGGTGACACAATCATTCTATCAAATATTATTTGTTTCTCTTGTAAAAAGGTTTTTCGTTGTTTGTAGAAATTGCTTTAGTTTTCGTAAAGACTTGGTGATTTTTGTGTCTGTTTTATCTCATTTGGACACTGCTTCAATGGCTTGAGGCTATGAATCAGTTTATAAATCTGTATGCCTGCATGTATGAATAAGTGCCTGTATTCACAGAACAGCAGGGTGTTAATGCGCACACTGAGTACTTGACGCAGTGATCAGTGCTTTGTGTCAACTGAGCCAATGTAATGTAATGGGTAGGCTGAGGGACATAGACTGGAGACACCCAGCTTCATATTGCTGCTTCCCCAAAAGGCTCATTGAGAAGGATTACCAGGATAATATATATGAAGCCTTTGGACATTTGAAACGTGCTATATGAATGCAAACGTTTATTCTAAGTTTCTTATATTTATTTCCGATGCAGATTCTCTACCAGACTGTGACAGGGTTAAAGAAGGATTTATCAGGTGTCCAGAAGGTAAGTCGGAGATTGTATTCTTCTGTGTGTAAAAATCACTTTGTCTGAAGCTTCTCACAAGATTGAATTTGCATTGCATGTATGTATTGGGTAAATATGGAAATATGGAATGTTTTGTTTCTATTAGCTGAAATATCCTAGTCTATGGAATCATAAGCTCGTGTCAAACATCATACCAAACAATACACAATCAGCAGATGATGGCTTACATCTGTTTGTCTGCCTTCATTTTCCCAACCCTTGGCTTCATAAATCCATACTTTCCTCTCCATGGTGCAGCAACCTCTGGAGGTAGGGCTATGGTTTGTGATTTGTCACAAATGAGTGACACTGACTAACAGTGGTTTACAAACCCATTTCAAGCCGTAGTTTGTAAATTCAGACATCTTTCCAAACCATAGCAAACCTCCCTTTCCCCATGAATTGGCATGCCATTGTAGAACTGGAAGAAGCCTTGTGGGTTATCTAGCCTCTTCCTCCGTAAAAAGCAGGATTCCCTAGTTTGATATTGGAATTGTTCTTCCAAATCTCCAGCTTTTCCTGAGCAGGTTGTACCCTTGCCTAATTACCGTATTTTTCGCCCTATAGGACGCACCTTTTCCCCTCCAAAAATGAAGGGGAAATCTGTGTGCGTCCTATGGGGCGAATACAGGCTTTCGCTGAAGCTTGGAGAGCGAGAGGGGTCAGTGCGCACTGCCCCCTTTCACTCTCCAGGCTTCAGGAAGCTATCAGCAAGCCTGGGGAGCCCGCGGGAGTTCCCGCAGGGCTCCCTAGGCTGCGAATAGCAGCCTGCCGCGCGGGGCGCCCTGAAGCAGAGCACCCCGCGCGCCGGGCAGACATCGGCCAGCCCCACAAGCTTAGGGGACAGCGGGGAGGCAGAGCACCGCCATACCGCTGTTCCCCGACCTGGTTTGGTTTCCCCGACCTGGTTTGGGGGGTGGGAAATAAAGGGAATTTTTTTCCCTTTATTTCCCCCCCCAAAAAAAAACAACAACAACTAGGTGCGTCCTATGGGACGGAGTGTCCTATGGGACGGAGCGTCCTATGGGATGAGAAATACGGTAATCTCCCAGTTTAGAAATGGTTGCCTGGTTTCCATCCTAAGGCTGCTTTGCTGTCACTAGAATCAAATTGCATATTGTCTTTACAGTGGTCTTTTAGCTACTAGAACAGTTCTTCCTGTGATGATATACAATACCTAGTTTGCTTGTTCATGTTCATTACTTGATTACTTTATCCTTGATGACTTCACAGGAAAAAAAATCATTGTGTTTGAGGCAATGTGAGCGGATACAAAAACTTGGCTGTGAGGGTAGATTTGTGCTGGTTCATTGATGCTCCATGTGTTCAACCAGCTGTTGAGGCAAGAATTGGCAACCTAAGGCTCTCCAGATGTTGTTGGACTCCCAGTTCCCATCATCCCTGACCATTGGCCATGATGGCTGGGGCTTATGGGAATCGTAGCCCAACAAGCCCTGGAGGGACACAGATTCTTCATTCCTGGCTTAAGAGTTAGCTTAGAGCAGGGTTTCTCCAGCTAGTTTTGAAATACAACTCCCATCAATCCTAGCTTGCAGCTGGAGACCCAAACTTGGGAAACCCTGGCTTCCCCAATGTAATATTCCCCAATGTAATATTCTCTTCCCCAATGTAATATTCTTCAGATATTTTAGATTACAATTCCCATCAGCCCCTGATAGCATGGCTAGGGATAATGAGCGTTTCGGTCCAAAATATCTGGAGGGCTCCAGGTCATTATTGGTGTGTGTGTGTGTGTGTGTGTGTGTGTGTGTGTGTGTGTGTGTGTATTCTCTGAGGGAAAACTACAGCAATTGTATAAATAGGTACAATACGTGAAGAAAGAGAGTTCAGCAACATACATCAACTCCTTTGTGAACTAACAAAAACAATTAGATTTAAGTGAGAACGAAGAAGAATTCTCTAGAATTGTAGTGCGTCCAGCGTTATTTCCTATGGAGCTTTTCTTGACACTTTGAAGTCCAGAACTAGAACGACACAATTATGTTGTCTGCCTTTTAGGTCCCTGCTCTCCTTGAAAATAGAGAGGAGGCAGAATCTGATTCAGAGGACCATGATAGTTCTGACCATTCAGAGTTGGGCTGCAAAGAGCAGGAAGAAGAATCTGTCCATCCTAAAGATCGACCTGCTGAAACCAGCGTGGATAAAAAGGTTAGCTGTTCAGATGCATCCTCCATGGTGGAGTGTATGCTTTGTGTGTGCTAAAGATTTCAGGTTCAGTCTTTAGGATCTGTAGCTAGGGCGAGGGAGAAACCTCGCCTAAATGCCTGGAGAGCCATTGCTGAGACAATACTGGGCTGGATGGGGCCAGTGGCATTAAAAACCCAATTACGCAGCATTAAAACATAAACATTCATAAATAAAACCTGTAATATTCTATGAGTCCACTTGGTCACTTAGGCCTGTTATTCACAATACTCTCTTTTTCCAGGAACGGAAGAAGATAGCCAAAGAGGCTCAGAGAGAGAAGAGGAAAAACAAGACCCCAAAGCACGTGAAGAAACGGAAAGAGAAGACTGCAAAGATGAAAAAGGGGAAATAAATCATGGCTGCCATTTCTAATGGGCAGCATTAGCCATTCGTGATTTAATGGGTTGCTGTTTCGATATTAAAATAAACCCCCTGGGCCATTTATTGTGGTGGCCACCAAAGGAACAATGTGAAAGGGACATACTGTTACCAGTCACCGAGATTTGCTTGTGTACCCATGCATATAGTCTATAGCTCACACCAGGAATGTCTTCTTGGTGGATAAATAAAAACAAATGGAATTCTTTTAAGGCCAGTCCAGAGAAATTTACGCAAGTTGTATTTTGCAGTTTAGTAGTGTGAACAGCCAGAGCGATGCCAGATTCTTTTTTCATGCTCCAAAGCAGATGCACATGCATATGTAAATAATAATAATGTGTATAGGGAGAAATATGCATACTCACAAATTAAAACTATCTGTTACATTGGAACAGCTGCAGTTTGTCTCGTGCACAGCGATGAAAATTGTCTACACTTTCATCATAATCCACAGCATTGATGGTATGCTGGAAGAGGGTAGGGAAGGAAAACAGCCAGGCTTGGAAAGGTGGTTGATCATCCTCATTCTTGGCTGTGTCTGGATTTGTGTTGGTCTAGAATGGGATGGACTAGGGGAAGGAATAGCAGTGCTTATTGCAGTACCTCGTTCCTGTCGTTCATCAGCAAGTGAAGAGTTAGAGATCCTCCTCCTGCCTGATGGGAGAAAACCAGCAGAGCTCTACTAACTGGACAGCTAAATTAAATCCTCGCCTTCTCTTTTGGAAATGTGTCATTTATTTCTCGATTGGCTTGTGACACTTCAGTGACCTTTTTCGGACATAACAGTAAGCCAAATTATAGCTTACAGTAGCATAAGCAAATAAGGTGTGCTGATGCAGTGAGAAAATCATGACATCTTCCATGCTCCTGCTCCACTACCAGGAAGTAAGCCGTGGTTTGGCTTAGTGTTACATAGGAACTTTTGGTTTGTTTGAGAAAAAAACATGAGTTCAGGCTTGAATATAATGTTATGGCAAACCATGGCTTCGCTTCTGATAGCATGGCAGCTGTACAGGAGGCCAAACGGCCAGCATTTTCTGACTTGATCATTCATGGTGAAGCATTTGTGCTAATCTGGTTTAGCATTATATACAAACTGGACCAGTGATACTTGCTTTTGTGATTAATTCTTCTGTGATAAATTTTTGTTCCTTCGGCTTCCTGGTTGTTAGAAGTACAGCCGTGCCTTGGTTTTCAAACACCTTGGGAGTCGAACATATTGACTCCCGAATGATCGAAAGCCGGAAGTGGTTGTTCTGGCTTTTGAAAGTTCTTTGGAACCCGAATGTCCAACACGACTTCCACGGCTTCCAATCGGAATCTGTGCCTTGGTTCCCGAACGTTTTGGAAGTTGAACAGACTTCTGGAATGGATTCCATTCGACTTCCAAGGTACCACTGTACTTGTTCAAATGGTAAAACTTGGAAGAGGAGCATTTTCCATTTTCAATGAGAGTGGATACTTGCAGACTGAAGTTCTGTGATACGTAAGAGCAATAATCTATTTGGATCTCGTGCAAGTGTTACCATTTGTTTTCAAAATATTTGAAATCAGAGTTCAGAGAACAAGCATTGCTGTGTTGTTTGGGGCACAATTCTGCAGATGTGCCTACAGTGTTTAGGCTAAACAAATGCAATGCAAACTATAACTTCAGTGGTATATTTATCTGGTTGGGCCTTTTAAGGAGCCAGAGTGCTCAAACAGCTGCACACAGTAATGTTTTATATACTGTACCTTACCGATGGTGCCCTTCTGTTTTAAAATAAACCTGAAAATATTCTCTGTATGGATACTGAGTCTATAATTAGAGGGCTAAATAAATTCATGGGCTAACAGTTGCACTGTGGATTCCAATAACAAATTCAATCCCAATAAATGTTCATTTTAAAAAAAAACAACAACCCTCTTTCTTTTGCTGTAAAATATGGATAACTCTGCAGTTGTGAAGTCAAACAAAATAATTGCTTTTGAGATGAGGGCTGAGCCCAATAACATTAGTTTACGCCACTTTTAAAATAAAAAATAAATTGCAGAACAGATATCGTAAAAACCTTTGAATAGTGCCAGTACCATCATGGACTAGATGGTTCACATATTCCAGAACAGTTGCAGTGTTTTCAATGAGACTGTCTTAAAGTAAAATGGATTGTGTTACAGTCTACATTTTCATGCATATTTAGTGTGATGTTCCAATTCATAGGTGCCAGAAGCAAACCTGCAGTCATTTCCCAACAGTAAAAGAAGCTTATCCTTTTTAATGTAGCATTCATTCATCAAAATACTGCATCGTCACCAGCTTCTGCACACAAAACCAGCTTTGCTGGCTTTTGAATAAAAATCTAGCATTTGCTTTAATGCTTAATTGGAAGCAAGGTGTTCACACATGTGTCAGTGGTCTTAAATCAGTATTTCTCAAACCTGGAGATATACACACACATACTATTTTAGTCTTGGGTGTACTGATCCTTTTCAGAGAAATGTGCCTCTGTATGATGTACAGCTGACAACTGGTATGCAATTCACCTGCAATCAGCAGAGACTTTCCTTCTGGGCCAGTAATAAATGGTGACAGGACTGTTTATTGCCCTTCTAAATCAGGTTTTTGGAGGAAAAGCACTATTAATTGCAGAGAGCGGAGATAAAAATGTCAGGAGCATCTCTCACTCGGTTCTTTTGAATACTTGCAGAACTGTGTGTAGATAAACAAAGCTCAGGTCATGTTCCTGGTATCCACCGGTTCCGTCTTCTAACGTGTGTTTTGCAGAGTGCCATTGATCCTATATACAGTGGTACCTCTGGTTACAGATGCTTCAGGTTACAGAATCCGCTAACCCAGAAATAGCACTTCGGGTTAAAAACTTTGCTTCAGGATGAGAACAGAAATTGTGCGGCGGCGGCAGGAGGCCCCATTAGCTAAAGTGGTACCTCAGGTTAAGAACAGTTTCAGGTTAAGAATGGTCCTCCAGAACGAATTAAGTTCTTAACCCGACGTACCACTGTACTTCCACGTTGCTAAGCCTCACTTCATTCGATGGGATGTGTACACTTAATTGTACACAGTGTTGCAACCAGTTTGCATCATTTGAATGTTCAGCCCCCTCTTAGAATTAAACTCTTATGTTTTTATTCACTCTTCCTCTCCCTCTTCACCTCAGCAACCACAACTTTTTAACAATGTACCTGATTGCCATAGGCTACAGGGAATGCATTGCAGAGGAGTACAGTGGTACCTCAGGTTAAGAACTTAATTCGTTCTGGAGGTCCGTTCTTAACCTGAGGTACCACTTTAGCTAATGGGGCCTCGCGCTGCCACTGCTCAATTTCTGTTCCCATCCTGAGGTAAAGTTCTTAACCTGAGGTACTATTTCTGGGTTAGCAGAGTCTGTAACTTAGGTACCACTATATATGGAATGTCCTCTAGATAAGTAGGTCTGGTGGAAGAGGAATAGTTCTCTCTATCCTACTTCAGGAAAACTGCCTGATTTGTATGTTGGCCTTGGAGGGAGACTGGCATGGAAATACTGTGGGCAAAGAAAAGGGGGGGTGGTTGCTGCTTTTTCTCTGCCAGCCTGCTTTGTGTTTCTGCACTGGCAGAGGAGAAACATAAAGTTTCCTCAGCTGCCGGCACAGAAACCAAGCCTGCTGCTGCTGCAGGAGGAGGGGCAGAGCGATCTGTTCCTTTGCTGCAGCCAAGCACAAAAACTGGGCTAGCGAATGAGGGGGGAAATGACCCACCCCTCCAAGCCATGCTTGGGAGAAGACATTTTAATTCTCAGCTATACTTTTCACAGCCTCTAGAGGGAGCCTCAACTTCAACCTCATAGGACAAAAAGGACTAGAAATAGATACGTACTGAGATTCGTAAGTTTTTTTGAAAAATATATATAAAAAGGTACCAAATGAGGGCATAAAAGATGGTTACTTTTAATGTAAATAGCATTTGACGTGGCACGTCCTTTGTAGAAAGAAAGGAAAAGAATATGTAACCATTTGCCCCACCGTAATTAATAGGGCTTACTCCATAGTGTGTTTTAAGATTTCAGACTTAGTATTTTATTTTATTTTTTAAAATTGGCCTTCTATCCTGTACTTGGAGTCTCCACAACACCCTCCCAAGGGACCCAAGCTGCAACTTCTGCTGTGAAACTTTGGTTCCTACTTGGAAGAGTCTACATGGCAATATTTAATGGGAAAGACTACAATTGTCTTGATTACAGTTTCCTTATTAATTAGTACAGTATCCGCTACTACTAATCTAACGGCAGGATTCAATAGCTATTTTATTCGGCCTTCGCCCCGAATTGTTGCCTCTACTTGTGAGAGCCCTGAGGTACCATAACAAGATGGCGGCTGTGTTGCTTCATGCTCTGCATCTTCGCTAATCCCCTTGCCTGCATTTCTTTGCTCTCTTGATGTGGCTGAAATGATTCTCTATTGTTTACTGGGTAGGCCAGACTTTAAATCAGACAAAAGTTTCAACACCTTCCTTCTGGCATTAGAGTCTGGGTCCTGCGACAGCTATCCTCTTGTGTCATGTGGCCCAGCTCCAAAACGGTTGAAGGCAACTTTAAAAACCTAGGCCAGTTCACGTATTTCTCCATGTTGCCAGTGCAGCACCATGCAAGCAACAGTGTGCCCACCAGTGCCTACAAAAAGGTCTCACCAAATAGCCCCTTGGTCACTCACAACGTATGGGAGACTGTTTGCTTTTTCTGCTCGGTTCTTGTTTGCGCTGGCTCAACATTGAACATGGCCCCATAAACAGGCCCACATTTCAATGGATGCCAGAATTCAGCACCCACCGTCCCGTCTGTTTGGAACGAGGAGAGGTTCTCTGTGACTCTGGCTCATTGGCTGGGGATGCTTTCACAGTTTTGTGGCCCTCTCTCTCTTTCCGCTTTTATGTGGCAGCTGCTTGGTGTTATTCCACATCCCCACAGCAGCCAGTTTATGTTATAGCATATCCTTGCACCAGCCCATTTGGGACTGGTGTCCTCAAAATCCCTAATGCGCCCATTGCCAAGAAAGGCTGGTGACCTCCTGGATATTGTAAACCAATTACTTTATACTTTCCAAATGAATGTATTAGGATGTGCTGCTTGAAATTGGTTACCTGGTTTCTGGAAGGCCGCATTTTAATACCCATAGACTGATTTAAAGCCACCTTTTACTTATAGAGGAAGCAGGCATGAGAAGCAAAGCAATACTCCAAAATAAGCAGAGTTGCAATGGTACTGATACCTGTTGGATATTTCATATATATATAATGTGTTAATTCCTCATCCTTTTTTGTTTTTTGTTTAGCCTAAGACATTGCAAGGCTCACACCACCCTATGACAGTTGGCAACTAACTGCAGAGATTATAAAAACCGGACAAAAAGTAAGTTATTTGTTGGCATATGAAAAAGCTGTTGCCCCACGGCAATGACAGCACATGCTTTGGCTGAGTTATTTTTTCCATTGATCTATGCATATGTGATGAACATCTGTTTGCTCCTCTCATTTCTCTCTCCCAGGTCTTCTGTCTTCTCCTTTCTCTCTCTCTCAGGTCTTCTGTCCTGTTTCTTTTGGTTTATGAAAAGGGCTGGTCTTAAGAAGACCTGACTTTTGTGGTTTAAATAACAGTAAAGAATAGGAATGAATACTGATGAATGTCAGGATAGGTTAATATTTTCAGACGATACTACTCTCTATGCTGGAGGGAGAGAATAAAAATGAAAGTGTGAGCAGATCATTGGTTCATTTCTAAAATTAGTGATGTTGGAGCAATTTGAGAAGCTGCAGCCTCTGAGCTACATGTGCCTCTCCCAAGCCTGAGGAAATGTTGTGATATTTTTGCACCCAGCATGGCTCTTATGCCTACAACATTTGTATGGGTGGCATAACTTCAGCAGGTAGATTTATCTCTTTGCTGTCAACTATATATTTTGAGAATTGATTTATCTGCCCATCTGTACTCTATGAGTTTAGACGCCTATTGGGATATCATCACCAAACTCAGCATGATGGTTCCTGAGGTAGGAGCAGTAGTCTTAAATGGCATTTTGAATCAAGATGGTGGATCGAAACATGACTTTGATGTGACAGATCCAAACTCACAAACTGCATTATCCATTTAAAAATCACAATATTTGTTAGTTTCTATGAATTCCCAGCCAGCACCGGGCACTGCTGCTAGTATCTCTAGGACATGAAAACTTTCACCTACTTAATTTCTCCTGTCAGGGAAAACTGCTCAATTTGTGTTTGTTGTGCCCAGGAGCCCTGCCAGGAAAAGGTGGCAACTCTCACCAGAGGACACATACCCTTTATGACATCCTTTCTTCATTCAACTTCTGCCAAACACAATACAAAGTCCAAGTTTTGTAGACTGGAGATAAGACCGCTTCATTTGTTTGTTATCTCTTTCTTTATGGCTGCTGCACCTTTAATGGCACCCAGGCACACAGAAACATAGCAGGTGGCACCTCTACATTTCTGTTTGTTAGACCTGCTGTTGAACCCCAAGGAGCAGAGATGGTGCCAAAGATAACAGCCCTAACCCTGTGTTGTGGGGGGGGGGATGTGTGTGGGGATCCAGGTTGCAGTCCTCTACTCACTTGACCTGGGACTGCAAGACCCACGGCCAATGCAGTGGGGCTTAAAAGGGACCCCTGACCATTAGGTCCACTCATGGCCGACTCTGGGGTTGCAGCGCTCATCTCACTTTATAGGCCGAGGGAGCCGGCGTACACCTTCTGGGTCATGTGGCCAGCATGACTAAGCCGCTTCTGACGAACCAGAGCAGCACACGGAAATGTTGTTTACCTTTCCGCCGGAGCGGTACCTATTTATCTACTTGCACTTTGAAGTGCTTTCGAACTGCTAGGTTGGCAGGAGCAGGGACTAAGCAACCGGAGCTCACCCCGTCGCGGGGATCTGAACCGCCGACCTTCTGATCGGCAAGTCCTAGGCTCTGTGGTTTAACACACAGCGCCCCCCGGATCCCTTGCAGTGGGGCTTAGAAGCATATAAATACAGTGTTAGGCTGTGATCCTGTACACCACACGTGGGAAATATTTTTCAGCCCAAGGGTTGTATTTCCTTTCCAAGGGCCATGTGCCAGGGGTGAGCATAGTCAGAGGCAAAGGTGGACATAGCAACAAATGCAAAATTGACCTTTGTACAATACACTAGTTTCTACACCATGTTTAGCCAACATGGTGCCTTCCAGATGTTTTAAGCTACAACTCCAACCATCTCTGGCTATTGGCCATGCTGGCTGAGGCTGATGGGAGGTGTAGGCCACAAAATCTGGAAGGCTACCATTTTGTCTTCCTCTGTTCCAGATACACTCAAATGCCCCACTCCATCTACCACTCAGACAGAGAGTCCTGGATCCCCACTGTATACCTTATATGGGAGTAAGACCCACTGAACTTGGTGTAACTGACTTCTGAGTGGATATTCATAGGATTGCATCATTAGTGGGGAGTCATTGTTAAGCTGAGGGCTTTTTTCTTTCTTCAGCCGGAGCTCACCGGAGCTCAGCTTTGGCACTTCTCAGGTGGGAGTCAGTGCCACTTTAGGAGAACAAGGGAGAAGTTCATGGTGAGCCCTGGCACCTCTTTTCCTAGAAAAATAGCACTGGTTAAGCTGTTCAGTAATTTCCCTCCTCATATTTCTTTCAAAGGAATACAGTGGTACCTCAGGTTACAGACACTTCAGGTTACAGGCGCTTCAGCTAACCCAGAAATAGTACCTTGAGTTAGAACTTTGCTTCAGGATGAGAACAGAAATTGTGTGGTGGCAGCGGGAGGCCCCATTAGCTAAAGTGGTACCTCAGGTTAAGAACAGTTTCAGGTTAAGAATGGACCTCCAAAACTAATTAAGTTCTTAACCCGAGGTACCACTGTACTCTGGTGGAACACTGAGATTGTCTAATAAACTGTTCCCTCCATGTGAGAAACTGAAGAATCATCACATTCCTTACACGATAGGCAAGAGAGGAAGTTGGAACTGAATCAGAGGAATTAGATCTCTTGTCTCAACTAGCAGGCGTATCTGCCGAGATAGTAAGATTATGTGTACCTCCCTCCTCTTTTTCTCACATGGAGTGGACTCTGTAGCCGCAAGTGTAGAAAAAGTGGACTTGTAAAAAGAGAGAGAGAGAGAGAGAGATGCTTCACCTTTGCCACACTCCTTTTGTGATTAAACAACATCTAGCTATATCCTGTTTGGCTGTGTGTGTATGAAAACCTTGTCTTTGCTCAGCTCCATTCTGAAAGTTAGAAATGGAGGCTAAGGTGTTTTCCTCTTTAGCTGACATAGCACACTCAGGATTACACAAGAGCAAACAGTAGAGACTAGCCTGCTCTGGCAAGTGAAGTAGTGCTCCAACAAGCCCCAGTCTGCCCTTAGTGGCCTCCACATTTCTGCCTTCTTACCTGCCTTCAATCCAGGAGGTGGCACTGGTTATCAGCTTCCTCCTTCTAAGTCTCAGCCTTTGCCACTATAGAACTCAGTAGAGAGGACTGGGCAAAACTAGCATTAGACAGCTTTGCCTGTCATTGGCTCTGGCTGCACCTACAATTGGCCCCTCCGTTTTGTGCCCTACCAGTCTCAATACGTAAAAGCATACTGGTAACTAATTGGGACTAAGTCATCCTGAGTATGAACTCTTCCTGAAGGGCGTAAGCGCTTTGCTGGATCAGCCCAGGGTCCAGTATTGGTTCGCAATACCCCCAGCAACCAGTAGACTGTAGGTGGTCCACTGGAACCAGCGAGTGTTCCGAAATGTTTTCTGACTCCCTCAGATCTGGGTGTGAGCTACGATCTTGGACCGTTTTCCAGATCTTCGTGTTCCCAGCAGGTTGTTAGTTTCTTCAGACAGGCACAGGCAAGTCTGAGGGAGGGAAATGTATTCCTATATAAAGTGAAACCTATTTTTCCATCAACGCTTTGGTGTAGCTCCGTACTTGGGTGATATGAACTGAACGTTTTCATAATTTGCAAAGGTGGCTTTACACTAATCTGGCAAATTTCATCCCAAATATATAACCATAAGTGGAAGAATTCCACCTAGGAATTCTATTCAAACAAATTTTTACTCAGAGTAGACTCATTAAAATTAACAAGTCCATTCAATGTTACAGTATTAGGTGACTACAACCCCCAGTATGGAAGCATCTACTGGAATGTATTTGGGATCCAACTGTTCAGTGTTTTGAGATTTGCCAAGACCTGTCAGTTCTACAAAGAATACACAAACACACACACTCCATTTGTTGTGAAAAGATACCTGACAGTCTCTGTTCATTTATTCATTGACTTTTTCTGATTGCAACGGAAGGAGCTGATGCAATACAGCTCTTAATAGGGATGGATTGATCTGCCAAAGTTTGTTTCTCCGAGTTTCTGGTTTCCCCTGCCTTGAATTCAGTCCTCTGCAGTTTCACAACAATTTGTGATAATAATAAAAACCCTTATCAAAACTTGACAGCGTTTTAGTGCAGATGTCTATTATACACTTTTTTTTTTGCATGCAGTTTTGACTAATGCATGCGTTTTTGTAAGCAATGTTGCATAATACAATGCATTATTATTATTAATATTTGTGTTGCTGGATTCCATCTCCCAGCCACCATGGCCAATGAACAAGGATGATGGGATCTGTAGTTCAACAGGCATCTGCAAAGCCATAGGCTCCTCCTCCTTGTTTTATAGTCACCATCCCAGGCTTAGAGAGGCTGTTTCAAACTCCTGGGTTGCAAAAGTCACCATAACGTGAGCTTGCAGGAATATCATGTTAGTAATAGGTTTCCCCTCTGCAATGCTTTAGCCACATACTCATCAGAATAACCCAAAACTGTGCAGAGCTCCAGGCCTAGGCGTGCCCCCAGCTATGTTAATTGCTGAAATGAAAGTTGCCGCCTAACTGCTTTTGGGCAACACTGGATGAGCAGGTAAGGCAGCCTGAGCACCCGTGGAAGGTGTATCCCGCACCACACTCCTTATGTGGCTTGCAAAGACTTTGATTTATGAAAAGCACTCAAATGCACCATAGCTAGGTTTGGAAACCACTGGGTGCTTATGAAGTTATTGCACATAACAATATTTATATGCCGCCCAATAACAAAATTATCTGAGTAATTTAACCATAAAAGAACACACAAATATATATCATGCAGAAAATAAGTCTGTTCAGGTTTCAAAACATTTGGAAACCAAGGCATGGCTTCCGATTGGCTGCAGGAAGCTCCTGCAGCCAATCAGAAGTTGCGTAAGTTGCGCTGGATGTTCGGGTTCCAAAAAAACTTTCACAAACCAGAACACTCACTTCTGGGTTTGCGACATTCGGGAGCCAAAATGTTCGACTCGCAAGGCATTCAGGATCCAAGGTAGGACTGTATAGCAAGAACAAAACCTTTCAACAAAAGCAATAAATAGATCGAACAGGTCTTCAATTTAAAACTAAGGGTTAAGGAGGTTTGGGGGAAATATAAAGGTCTGCGCATGGCACCCAAAGACTGCCACGTGGGTTCTTCCTTAGGGCAGATTATTCCACAGATGGGGTGCCACTACTGGGAATATTTTTATTCCCCAGACATTTTCTGCACCTTAGACATATGTAAAGAACTGAGTTACTAAACAGTTAGTCCGTATTTCTAATGGAGATTTCCTACCTTGTTATGTTGCCACCAAATATAGCTAACATGCTTGTTTTTCTTACGATCTTCCTGATTTAAATGTATAGAACTGTAAAAATAACATTTCTAAAAAGTAAGCCATTTTACTTGTTTCTATAAAATGCCAGCAGGCCTGTTTCCATACCTATGTTTCTAACAAGTGCACCTACCAGGCAGCTAGATTTGGCTTCCATTCCCTACTGGTGTCAAAAGCACATGCTGTTTGACATGCAACATGTCAAGCAGTCCTAGGAGAGAGATTTGAAAGTGTGGGCTTCCCACGAACAACCACCATTCTTGACGTTTGCTACATGAACATGTTGTCTCCATAAATAAAGTTTATAGTTCTCCATAAGTAATAAACAAGTCTATTATAGCAGGAAATCTACACATTAGGTTTTTTATCATAGATCTAAATGGGTGCCAGTTCTTTTCTCGACAGGGGAGCCAAATGACAGCAAAAGCTGTTTCCTTGAGAGTGCAGCACCAGCTAGCTTTTGTGTACTTGTTTGTACAGTGGCTGAGGCCGACACAGTAGGACCTTAATCTGTGTTGGGGAAAATTGGTGACTGCAGTAAATATGGGTGTGTGGGATGCTACTCCCACATTGACACAGAGCCTAGTAAGTGAGGCAGGCAGGGGGCCACTAGGGGGCGCATTGGAAGATGGCCGACAATACCATCTCTCCGACCCACACGGGGTAATTAAGAGGCTGTTATGGGAGTAGGCAGCTTCCCTTGTTGCCCCAAGGAAATGGGGAATACTGCCCTTGCCTGCTGTGCCCATAAATCACCCCCTAATTTGAAAGAAGGGGGTGAGGGCCCTAGGCAGAATGCCCCCGTGTGGACATCGGCTCTCCTGGACGCTGTCTCTGATCGCGCACTAGTTGCAGCAATTTGGAATAATTAATTACAAAAGAAGCAAATGCACATATTTCAAGTGAAGAAGGGGAGTGAAGTCTGCTAATTTAAGTGACCTCTGCGAAAGAAGACGACGGGCTGGAGAAACAGGAATATTTTACGATGAAGATACACCAAAGGCGGGGTATGTTGACAACGGGGCTGAATTAGGGGGGGGGACCTTTTTTACTTTCCTTCTATGTGATTTACAAAAACCCCTCATTAGAACCGTTGGTTGAACTGACCCAAGCAGGATGATTAAGGTCTGTGTGGAGATAAACTTTAACCAAAAGTATGCTTTATGGAGACCAAGAAGCAATAAGAGCTTTTGGGAATGGTGCAGCAATTAATTCGGAGTCGCCATCTTGCCAAAGGATTTATAGCCGGGAGGAAGAACGGATTTGTTTTCAGACTGCATTCCTAGTGAATCTCCTCAGAGGTTTTGAGAAAGGAGGCAGATTGGTGAAGATTAATGACGCTAAGACTGTTTTGATGTATGGAAGTGATGTTATATGGAAAACATCTGGATATGGCTACTGGATAAAAAAAAATATATCCACGCAGGATTACAAACTGTTCTAACCAGCTTGCGGAGACTATCAGAGGTCACAAAGAGAAAGGAAAAATATATGAAAATAACAACAAGAGATGTGGAAAAATAATAAGAAAGGACTGGATAGTACTGTGAACATCATAAGGTTAGATTTGTGGACATTAAAACAGCAGTAAGAAGCAAGAAGTTGATTGGATCCCTTCGGAACTTGAAATATGGGTACCCCCAACAAAAATTTAAAATTCGGCTGTGTAATTTGGAATTTATGTAATTTGGTTTGATTTGATGTGATTGGTCGGTTAATAAAAAATTATTCTTAGTAAGTGAGGCAGGCGTAGGAAACAGCACCAAGGTCTTTTGCAAGCCCAAATGCATCAAATTTTAAAAAGTGTCATTTGTCAAGAATGAAGTATGGGCACAATCAGTGTCTGTCATTATTCTAAAACAACTGGAGCAAACTAGGAAGTTAGTTCTGCACAAGTCACATTATGTTAAATAGATTGCAGCAACCCATTTTGTCAAAAGTTGGGTGCTGCTATCAAAAGGCTGCTGTGAGATTAGTGTATGCTGTTGCATGCTACCCCAAACTTCGAGCTACCGGGGTGATGTTCTAGGGGTTCCAGGCGCGCTTATCCAGTTTTCGTGTTTCCTCTTGGAAAATGAGGAGACTGTGGTGTTGTTATGATAGCTGGTTTATTTACACAGATATACAACCTGAGCCCATGATGGAGGTGCTGACAGCATTAGCACTCCAAGAGCGTCCTGCTTCTCCCATAGCTGCAGCCCTGGATTTTTATTCTTATTTTTTTAATCAGCCATGGCTCTGACCCTCTCTCTATCTTGCTGCATTTTACAGACTGTCAGCTTTACAAAATTGCAACCTTCCCCACTGTTCACAGGATTCTATGGAGAAGTCATGTCTGTTAGTGCGATAAGAGTGCTTTAAAAATATGGTGTGGATTAGGCCTAGACTGTCAGGGAACTGGAGCCAGAGAAGGAGGAGAGAATGGGAACTTACTGGGAGAAGCTCCTTTAATAAGCAGCTGCTCTTCCTCGGACGAGGAAGGTGATGAAGGGCTGTCAGGAGGTAATGAATTTGAGAGGGGGGAGGCACTTCCGTGGCCAAGTAACTCTCGTCAGAGAGGAAGGAGGGGGGCCAGGCTTCGGAGGTGGCTATGATGGCTGAAAACGAAAGGAAATCTAGTCAGGACAACTGACCCGCCATGAAGGAGTCGAACTTTTGAACTGCTTTGTAAATAGCTTCAAAGAGGCAACAAACCCTTGTAAATATGGCTGGATTCCCGGACTCTTATCTTCGCTAGCACTCACAACTCATTGCTGACATAGACGAAGGCAAATTTCTTGAATAAAAATGTATAAAACCAACTGGGAACTGTAGTTTGTTAAGGGTACTGGAAATTGTTGCTCTCTGAGGGGAACTACAGTTCCCAGAATTCTTTGGGAGACGTCTTTGTGCTTTAAATATGTGTTGGATGTTTTTTTAAAATTATGTTATGGAGCTGCCCTAAGAGGAGAGCTTAGAAGAAGCTAAAGGCAGAGAGCAAAAGGGTGTGTTCTGTCACCTTAATGACTAACAGATCTGCAATGCAGTCCTGAACATGCCTACTCAGGAGTAAGCCCAGTTGTCTTCAGTGGGGCTTACCAGCAGGTAGTCTAGATAAAGTGGACTCTAGCATCTGAAAACTTACCGTAAGCCATAATAAATATTTTAGTCTTTAAAGTGGCACAAAACTCTTCTTGGTTTTTTTTTTTAACCAGCTAACTATTTGTATAGCTAATTGCTCCTTTCAGTCTGTGAAAACTGTGTCTAGGTCCAGTCATGCTCTGATTCCCCAACCCCTATTTTTCATTTTGACAGCAGAAACTGATCCCCCATTCAACCCGTGAAACATCAGTCCATCACCCTAAATTTCAGGTTTCTGAGTAGCCACTGTGTCTTGATTTGAGACCGTTAACTAGAATGGGCTATAGTTTTAATCTCATTCTCAGGCTTTCCCGTGTTTATGTAGGAAAGGTCACAGAGAGCAGGCAGTGCCGAGGCAGAAGAGATTAAGCAGACTACTTCATGGGTGCATCAAAGGAATCCCTAAAGCATCTTTCTGTTTGCAGACTGACATATATATTACTCATTTGGATTACAGCTACTCCCACTAGTGCCCAGAGAAAGCCTGGGTTTTTTAACACATTTTTCAAAAAATGGAACTAATTGCAAACACTTCATTTTCAAAAAAATATAAGTTCTCTGTACTATTATGTCTGGTGGTCAATATGCAAGAGTGCCCATGGGACTGTTCTTTGGTCCTTTTGCATGAGCACAGAATATTAGGACCAATGGTTTGATTTTATTGTCAACCATATAAAAAACTTCTCTCCCATCTTTCTTCCCTCTGAACCCTGCTGGGTGCTCTGCTCACAATATGTGTTGTCAGGTACGATCATTGCTGCCAGGGGCCCCTCCATTAAATCATCTGAATGTGAGTTGGTTATGAGATTCTCACCTCACCAACCTGAAATGCTGAGTGCCTGAGCCAAGTGCCTTGGGAAGATTTCATTTTAAAGATGAGATGTGATAGCATCAGCAAGCAGGCACCTACGGGTGCCACCTTTCCCCAGCCTCTTACCAGTACCAGTGTTTGCAGGTGCTGAACAGAACACACAAATGACACTGTGAGGGTTGCAATTTCCCCGCTTGGGCCTGCCCTTTTGCTTTTAGCAACAGCTCGACACACCCACAATTAGCAGGTGAAACTCTCCCCATCACTTATCTCCATGCTACTAACAACTTTGCTCGAATATTCAATCTATGCATGTTGGTCTCCCACTAAAGGCACAACTAAAGGCTTAGGACCTAGGTATTTCCTAGGCTGCCACCACCTACTCCCCTTTACATCAGCCTCATCCTTGAGATAAAGGGGAGACTCCCTCTTAACTGTGTTGCATTTGCAGATGGTGGTGACATGTGAGATGGAATTCTCTGCAATGGCACCCCAGTTGTGTAACACCTTCACTGATTTGGTTGACGCCAACATTGATGGGTTTTAACTGTCTGGAAAAGCTGCTGTTATTTACTGAGGCATTTGGCTAAGTTGACTGGAGGAGATGTGTTGTTGCTCTCTGGCTCTGCGATGCAACTTTGATTTATTGTTGACACTGTGGTTTGAGTTTATTTTTTAAAGATTGCTTTTTTTATTAATGCAGTATATTGTACTCCACTCTTGGATTAATTTTAATGAAGAGTGGGTTATAAATCACCCCCCAAAATAAATGAAACTTTGGGGACTTCCGGGTTGGCGCGATCAGCTAATGGCGGATTCCCTCCGAGCTCCGGAGGGAATCGGCTCTGCTGGGGACGGGTCTTGCCGCAACGGCGACGCGGAGACCCTCAAAAACCGCAGGCGCGGATGCCTGCAGACTTGGTGACTCGGTGGGCACCTTAAGCACCCCCCGACCCATGAAGAGCCTTTTTAAAGGCTTCGGAAAGGGTACGGAGAGCGGCATGGTGCTGGGAGTAGACCGCTACCCCAGTGGAGCGAAGCCGTGTGCCATGGCTGGAGAGCGCTGACTTTTTTCTCTAAATTCGGACCCGAAAAGAAATAACCCGTGAGTAGAACGGAATTTGGACTTTAAAATATTTATCTTTGAATTCGGTACGACCGGGGGATGTGTTAAAGGGAAGTCCGCACCCCCCCTCCTGCAGACGATCTAAAGCAATAACAGGAGAACTAAGTTGGAGAGCCTACCCTTTGTGGTGTGAGTTAAAAAGATATTAACTTCCACGATTTGACAAAAGAAGTTTTGAGCTGGTGTGTGAGAGTGGAACTTTAAAAGTTTTCTTTTTGTTGTGTGCAACCCCCCCTCCCGGTCCCGGGAGCGTCCTGTGTCTAAGTCTGTTGAAGAGCAATAAGGAGTTTGACAGCTGTCAAAGCTGTCAAACGGGCAGTTTAAAGCTAAAAAACTTGTTACTTAAGATCTCTCTGGACTAAATGTGTTACAATTGAATCAAAGTTGTTGGAAACAAAGAAATAAACAACGAGGTAAAGGACTGTTGGAAAAAGATTACTAAGTAACCAGAATCCCTCTAGGGGGAATTCTGAGACACTACAATGGCTGCGGACGGAAAATTACTAGCTGAGATAGAAAGAATGTTCTTCCTTGTGGGAATTTTACAAGAGCAGAGTTTGGCTATGAATAAACAACTTACAACCTTGACCTCTGGAACAAGCAGCTCTGCTGAATGTACTGAGGACTTGAATGAGAAAAAATCTGCAGCTGAACTGGAAGAGATATCCCAAGAACTGAAGGAGACTAAACAAGGAATGGAGAAAGTACAGATGGAAAGTACCAACCAGAAGCCTACATTAGTGGATTATAAACAAGAAGACCCTTGGATTACATGGATTACAAATCTGTGAAAGATGCGAAAGATGAAGGAGGAAGCCCCTGGAGCATCTGGAATACAGGAACTTAAAACAAAGAAGAAATATGATTGGGGCCTCCATTCCGAATATGAAGGATTGGTGGAACTTTTGCAGCAGTTGTTTTCAAGTATCCTTGCGGGAAGAAAACCTGGTTTGATTGGGACAGAACTCCTTCAAGATTCGAAGACCAACACAAAGGACTACCAACAAAACCGGCAGAGAGGGACTGAAAGAGACTTGAAGGCCTCGGATGTGAGGAATCCAGGCTAAGAACTGAAATTGTGGACACGTATTTGGGAAGGGACGGAAACCGGGGATGGGAGGGAAGGGAAAACAGAACTACAAAAACATTTAGGACTGTTGGGTTCAATTAGTATAAGTCATATTTAATATAAAATGGGAAATCGATGGAAGGGAATTTGGGTCCAACCTAGGAAAGAACTTAATTTTTCATAAAAGATGTAATATGAATATGGTAAGGAGGAGAAATAATAACTTGCTGACATAATTATGGGAATTGGGATGCATGAAGGGGAGGTGGGGGGAAGTCGAGGAACAAGGTTAAGGAAGTAAGATTTTTGAAATTATACATGTTTTTGTCTTTGTCTTTTTCGTGTGTGTTATGTCTCTATAAAATGTGAAAAACCAATAAAAATTTATTTAAAAAAAAAACAAAATAAATGAAACTTTAGCAACCTTGTTTATTGGACAGACACAATCCAGGGTCTGGGGAATAGTTAAGAATGAGCACATTGAGAATGAGCAGAGGAAATGGGAGCAATGCTCTTCATATAACAACCAGGAAGCATTGAAGCAAGACAAAGGGGGAGCATGGGAGGGTACGTACTTTGCATGCAAAACGTCCTGGGTTCCATCTTGCCATATCTTGTTAAAAGGACTGGATAGGGAAGGTGATTTGATGTGGAAAAAACACTGCCTGGAACCCTGGAGAGTAGACAATATTGAACTACATGGCATAACAGAGCAATCCAGACCCCTGATCTGTTGTGCCAAAGGGATTTGGATGGAGAGGAGGTGTCTCTGCTCAGTTTTCTCCAGCCCCATAAGCCTTTGGTGGCAGGGGAGCTCTACCATAGGTAGGGAAGCTCTGCCACCAAGGAGCACCCCAATGAGCCTTCCCTAACAGTGGGGAAAAACTACTGCCAGTGGCATTCTTGCCTGCAATTCAGGCACCAAAGGACTTGCTGGATCCTTGACAGATCCTGACAGCATCCTACAATGACAGTGAGTCTGTTCCATGTCTCCTCACTGTGTCAGCCTGGGAGTTAGTGCAGCAACAGGGCATTTTTTCCTGTCCCTCCACAGTCTGCTTTGACCCGCACAAGTGCCGGAGCTGTAGGTGTGGCATTGCATGCACTGCTCCATCAAGCTCCACCACTGCCAGCCAGGGGTAGGGGTTGTACCCTAACAGCTTGACCTGTTGGAATCCAGCTTCCTATGATGTAAAAGCAGAGTTCCCAAACTGTGATCCACAGAGGTGGAGCCATCAAACGTCTCCCTGCAATGCAGCTATTAAGGATACAGGAGTACCTTGTGGTCAAAAAAGTTGGCACATCTCTATGGAATGCAGGGATCATCTGCCTTGCCTCTGCTTCAGGCTGAGCATCAACACATACTATAACTTGGAAACCTGCAAGATGAGTCGGAGTGACTATACAGACACCCTCGGGGAGAAGGAAGATGAAAGGTACAAGTGAACAAGCACCGATTGGTTTAATTTTACATTTACCTACCCCATACTTTCCCGAGCAATTCCTCTCACTTTAAATTACATGAAAGAATGAACAGTATACAAGGTCACAATATACAAGGTCCTTTATTAAATCCTTAATTTTATATCCTGCTCGCCCAGTATCTCACCAACATAAACAGACTTTTTGTTGTTAGCATCCATCTATCTCAAGAGAAAAAGGAGTGCCCTCCTGGGGGCAAGTCAAACCACTTTATTAGCAGCACCAAAGTGACTTCCCAGGGGCGCAAACCTGGGCAATGTGTATGGAGGTCTTGGGCTGCCCAGGAGACATGACTCCTCTCTTGACCTCACTGATGTGGTCTAAAGGAAAGCAGAGCTATATGTTTGGCCCTGGCTTGGTTACAGGAGTTGCTGGAAGAAGGCATACAAGGCACTCTGGATTTATGTAGGTTTTACTCTTTAGCCTTTTCTTCTCCAGAAGATAGCAGGCCACTCGAAGCCATTCCTGGGGTGTGGCTGCTCTCGCAGGCTGACTGAACTCAGAAAGCACCTCTGGAAAGTCAGTGTGAATCCAGGTGTGGAATTTCAGTGTGAAATTCATCTAAGTGACTGAGGAACCCTTACCCTGTTCCAGGAAAATTTCCTGACGGCCAAACCTCACCAGACATGGAAGATCCACGATTAGATCTTCAGTGATGTTGATTTTCATTTCCTTAATTTAAAGCCGCTTCAAGGGGCTTTAGTTTTGACTGAAGAAGTGACTCTGAGGAGTACTTAACCCATTTCCCTTATGTAAATTACACTCCCAAAAATCATGAATTGCTCTGAAACAGAGGGGGGAATGCAGGTACCTATACCATGTCTATATCCCCCCCCCCCCATTTTTAAAATAAATATTTCAGAGTGGGAGGTTTTGATATGGGAAATGGCAAAGGGCATCATTGCTCGGATCAAAATCCAGCACAGCTGCTTTAAAATGGGAAAGAAAACCCCCAAATAGCTGATCATCTTGTGTGGTTGGCCCTTAAGCCTTTCATGGCACATCTTCTGCCCCAGAGAGGGCCAAAGGGCAGTGGGAAAGAAAAGCAGCTGTACCAACTGCATCTGCTGTACTACCGGTGTTGAATTTGAGGCTAGGGTGGGGCCTGCTGCTTAATTTCCAAAATCAGAGGTGCTGATGGGGGAAGAAGGCGCAAGTCTTCCTGGAATGAAGGATGTCTGCTAGCGTAGCTATTCTTTTTCAGTGTGGAATGGCTGCTGTGTTTACACAGTAGTGCTGGAAAAGAAGCCACATGTGCTCAGATATATTTCGCTTTTTTAATCAATATGTACACACTTTAGAGCTGAGCTCAGACCCAAAAAACAGGATCGGGGCAAGCCAGTCAGGACTTTGCAAGCAGGTGGTTTTATCCTTAAGGCTCTGTTATTAAGACCCTTTTGATTTTCATGGAGATCCCCAGTACAGAAGCAGAAATAGATACCTTCTTTTTGATGCAACACTTAAGTACAGTCACCCTGTCTATGTTGGCTTCCTATGGGCAGATGCACACCATACATTTAAACTGTATTCAAAGTGCATTACTCCCCCCCCCCCAAATAATCCTGGGAACTATAGTTCCCCCATTCACAAAACTACTATTTGTAGTGCCCTTAACAAGTTACAGGTCCCAGGATTCTTTGGAGAAAGTCACGCCCTTTAAATGTGCGTTGAATATGCTTTAAATGTAGAGCATGCATCTGCCTGAAATGAGAGGCAAATCATTTATTGATCATGCACATCCATGTTTACTCTGTCTGTGCTCCTGAGCCACATATGCTTGCACATTTCTGAGTAATGCAGTTGATGGAATATAGGACAAAGCTGGACCCATAGGGCATAAACTGTATTTGCACTTATTATTTAGAGCAGTGTTTCCCAACCAGTGTTCCGCGGCACACTAGTGTGCCGCGAGACGTTGCCTGGTGTGCCGCGGGAAAAATTAAAAAATTCGAAAGATAGCTTCATATCCGGAGAGGCGGCCTTCAGGCGAGTTTTAATTTTAATTTTCCTTCTCCCACTTAATGCCCCATGCTCGCCCGAGCAGCTTGCAGTCCTCGGTAACCACGGCGACCCGAGGGAGGGGAGGGAACAGGGAAGTCGAGGGCGGCGGCGAGCCGCGATGACGTCAGTGGGCCGCGCCGCCTCGCCCTGGCACGGTGTGAGAGCCCCGGCTAGTGGCGCGAGCTTCGGAATAAGTGGGATCCGCATGCGCGAGACCGAGATCGCGGGTAAGGAGCTCAGCCCTGGGCAGGAGGAAGCGGGGCCGCGCGTGCGGGCCACATCCCCACAGAGAGCGAGCCTCCCCCGGCCCACCACTCCGGGCAGGTCCACTCGCATGAGGGGGCGGCGATGGCGACGGCCGGCAGCTTGCCTGCAATGCCATCCCTCAAGCAGGCGAGGAGCCCGGAGGCTACCAGATGCGAGTCCTCTTTCCCACCCTGCTCGGGAGTCCAGAGCACTTGGTCGCATTCAGGATCTAGAGTGGGGAAGCGGGGCTTGTGTCTGGGCTGGACACATTGGGCTGCCTGTGCCGCTCGACCTGCGGGGAGAAATCAGGGTGGGAGTCACGACCGTGAGGCAGGGCTGCCAAGTGTGGCAGAAGAGGACACGGCCGTCGCACCTGTCCTTAGGTAGGAGCTTCTTCCGTGTCGACCTGCTGCCCCAAAGTCTTGGCTTTTTTCTTGGCTTTTTGGTGGTTGGCACAGAAGGAAGGCAAGGGGGAGGGGAAAAAATTGAAACTTACACTTTCGTGCGTCCCTCCCGGCGTGACGCTGCGGCTGACGTCACGGGGCTGTAATGGTGGTGTGCCTCAAGATTTTTTTCATGAAACAAGTGTGCCTTTGCCCAAAAAAGGTTGGGAAACACTGATTTAGAGGTTCTGTTGCTCACAGAGAATCATGCTGTCATCAAGGGCAAATGTTTGTTTTATGATGTCAGCACAGATAAAATGACATATGCTGATCTCAGTGTCTGCTGAATCTAGACTGTCTGAAGCTCATGAATGAATGTTCCAGGTTCTGTTACTCTCTGGTAAACCAAACAGGAAATAATAAAAATAATAATTAATAAACTTTTATTTGTATCCTGCCCTCCCTGGCCGAAACCAGGCTCAGGACGGCTAACATCAAATATATAGCATTAGTATCATAATTGCATGGCCAGAATCTGTGTTTGGACCAGACAACAGGTGATGGATGAGGGATGTGTTTCTGAACAGTTCCCACAAGTGCAGATCATGCTGAGCTGCAACCAAATTTATTTTAACTGCTGGTGCTGAAAAGGGTGACTATATAGTGTGCATACAGTCATATCTTAAAGAAAGGACTCAGTGAAGTCCCCCTCACCCCAGTGGAGCTAACCTGGCTTCTTAATGCCTACACAATTATTTGGCAGACATAATTATCAATGTTATGAGCACTGACAGAATGAATATGTATCCAGCCTTCTGCCATCCTTCAGGCGGAGTTGTCTGAAAGATAACTTCTCAAAGTACTGCTTGCACCTTTATGCAATTTAATGGTTTGGGTACATCATCGTTATAACATTAGCAACAACAACAACAATTGAAAGGCTATGTGCATACTATACTGGCTGAAAATGCACCTAAGGTGTTATTTTTCTTACTGTAATTTGGATCGAGGCTGGTTTGGGGAAAAATGCATCAAAGCACAGTATTTGATAAAGAAATTACAGGATAGATGTAGGTTGTAGCGTTGTGTGTACCCTGCTTCCCAAACAAGCAGTGGCGATGTGATGGCTGCAGAGTAAACAAGACTGTGCATTCAACTTCCATTTTTGAACAATGTAAAAAAAACAGCCTGCTTTTGGGGAATGAGTTGAGGTCATCAAAGCTTCATGCATCATGGCGTCAAAGGTCTCTGGCCAATGAGTACAAAACACAGCTGGTTTCTGCCCCAAAGATGTGGAACTGGTTTTTCCCAAGCTCAGTCCTGAGGAGAAGATGACATGTTACACCTTGGGTTACATACACTTCAGGTTACAGACTCCACTAACCCAGAAATAGTACCTTGGGTTAAGAACTTTACTTCAGGATGAGAACAGAAATTGTGCAGCAGCAGCGCAGCGGCAGTGGGAGGCCCCATTAGCTAAAGTGGTGCTTCGGGTTAAGAACTGTTTCAGGTTAAGAACGGACCTCTGGAACGAATTAAGTTCTTAACCCGAGGTACCACTGTATGAGCAAATGTAATGAGTGCAGCCCTCGCAGAAGCGCCACTGCTGCAAAGTATGTAGCATGTACGCACCTTTGTCATGATGGCGACACCCTGCCTCAAACCTTCAGGGGGAAGCAATTTTTATTTTATTTTGGTGATCTCCTATTTAGCCTAATCCCATAAATTTACCCTCCACATTTTTTCTGGAGCCTTGGTGTCACTGTAAATCATGCCTCTCCCATTCTGCTTGTACCTTTATTAGCTTTTTCACACCTTCCACTTTTAATTGCAGAGGCTGATCTCCAAGGCATTTGGGGATCCACTCACAATTCCACCCTGCTTAATTGTTTGGTGTTATCTCATTTCTTCCTTTTCATTTGTGTTCCCCAAAATTGGTGGGGATTTTTTTTTTAGTGGGGGAGGAGTGGGGTGTCTGGAGCTGGTTGTGTCTTTCCTTTTAACAGCGACAACAAAGATGTTTTCATCTTTATACTTTTTCCCAAGCTTTTTTATTTGACTTTTCTCCATGTCCCTTTGGTTAACACAGTACAGTGGTACCTCAGGTTAAGTACTTAATTCGTTCCGGAGGTCCGTACTTAACCTGAAACTGTTCTTAACCTGAAGCACCACTTTAGCTAAGGGGGCCTCCTGCTGCTGCTGCGCCGCCGGATCATGATTTCTGTTCTCATCCTGAAGCAAAGTACTTAACCCAAGATAATATTTCTGGGTTACCGGAGTCTGTAACCTGAAGCGTATGTAACCTGAGGTACCACTGTATTTCGGTAAACTTTACAGATTTGTGCCAGGATCCCTATGGGTGGAGAACCTTTTCCAGTGGAAGGGACACATTCCTTCAGAGCAGTCTTCTACGAGTGGTGGTGGGGCCAGAGGCAAAAGTGAGCAGAGCAATATCTTGTTAATTTTTACCTTTGGAAAGTAGGTTAGTTTCTTCACACTCGCAACATCCCTCTCTGTCTTCCATCTAAGCAAGCAGGGTTCAAGTACACATTCCTACCAGGCAAAAGCACTCGGGGGGGGGGTGTCCGTGCAAAGTGTTGGGTGTGGCTTTGGTGGGCAGGTGGCCTGGGGAGACTCCTGACTCCTGGGTAGGGATGGGAAAATAAATCAACTTGGTTTTCTCTGTTTCTCATCTTTCCAGTCTTAAGCTTCTGGGTTTTTTTAAGTGCTCATGAAAATTCAATATCATTTCAGTGTGGATTTCTCAGGATAGACACGTTTGTATACAATGTTACACAATACGCACGTGTTTGCAAAGCAATTTTCCATAACAGAATTAATTTTTGTACAATGTATCCACTAATACAGAGCTTTCCATACTTTTCACGTCGGTGACACACTTTTTAGTCATGCATCATTTCGCGACACCGTAATGCAGTTTTACTAGCAAACCAGAGGTTAAACTAACCCCTTTCCAGCCCCAAGAGGAACGCGGGGAGCGTTTGTGCGACACACCTACACACTGCAGCCGACACACTAATGTGTCATGACACACAGTTGGGAAAGCTCTGCACTAATATATGCATTTATACGCAAACTTTTCATTAGCATATACTTTTTTTGTACACATTACTTGGCTAGAGAACTACACTGCAAATTTCAGAGATGTGCAAATTTCAAAGGATGCATGTATTTCATTCAGTGTGCAACTTGTTTCAGGAAGTGCAAATTAGGTAAGTTCACCTTTAAATGGGAACTGAATCGGATTTCTTCCCCATCCTTATTCCTGAGTGTCAGATAGGAAGTCCTGGAGGGCCTGAGGTCCACCCCCACCCCGGTTTACCTCTCACTCTCAATCTACCTCTTGTGTTCAGGTAGTAGATAGGTAGCCGTGTTGGTCTGCCATAGTCAAAATAAAAAAATTCCTTCCAGTAGCACCTTAAAGACCAACTAAGTTAGTTCTTGGTATGAGCTTTCGTGTGTATCTGAAGAAGTGTGCATGCACACGAAAGCTCATACCAAGAACTAACTTAGTTGGTCTTTAAGGTGCTACTGGAAGGAATTTTTTTATTTTACCTCTTGTGTTGTTGTTTTTCACCCTTATTTGGGCGTAGCTTCATGGACTTCTTGGATGCTCTTCAAAGCTCCTTTGGATCTGAAAGCTCAAGTTTGGGCTGTACTGAGGATTCCATTTCTGGCTTAGTTAGTTCAAACTCCCTGCTGTTTTATCAATACAAAAAGGCACACCCAATGTCTAATTAAAACTGGAGCAATGCCATAGATCAATTGGTAGACCAGTGTTACTTAAGACCAGGTGTTATCTCACACTTCTTTGTAGCTGCACATCTCTTTGATCTTAAAATGAAACCCTTTGGGCAATGGAAGCAACAAATTTAGAGAGTATTCACACTTTCAACCAGAACAACAAGAAGGATAGTGAAACTATGGGCAGTGCGCTGCATAGGATATAGAGTTAAGGCCTGTGAGAGGCAAGAAAGGAAGAAAAAACAGGAGCATTGACACTCCTTGGGGTAGGACCCACAGCTTGAGTATTAAAATGGGTGTGACTCATCCAAGTCTTTTTGTTCCAGAAGAAGCCACACCTCTTGGAAAAAAGTTATGAGTGCCAGACAGAAAATTGCCTGTGCGAAAGATACCAAGTTCATGTTTGAACAAGCAGCTTTGTGGATTTCTGCCAGTAGAACGAACACACACACACAAACACACAGTGATTTTGTTGTTTGATTAATGTGAATGGGTCAGTTGCTCTGTTTCTGCTAGTGGCCAGACCGCAAGTGACACCCAGGAGGAGGCGGCAGAGTCTTGGACAACATTAATATTTCTTAATGACTGTTGTTTTCTGACGAGGCAATTCACTCGTAAGGGTGGAGCAGAGACCCAGTAGATGAGTGATGGGAAACAGTAGTTAATGCTGTCAAAATAAGAGAGAGGGAGGGAGGGAGGGAGGGAGGGACAGACAGAATTGTGAGTTGGCAGAAAGAGAAGCATATTGAGCTACAGGGCCTCTCACTGGGGATCTGTTGCCTGTTTGCCTCCATATGCACTGGCTTGGTACTTGTAAATAAAATACAAATATGTCCAAAGTCACTAGTGTATTTTTGGGCACTCTGCAAACAGAGGCAGTCCAAAATGGGAATGCAAACAACACTGAGAGAGAAAACGACATTGTCACAAACTGATCCCACTTTACTGAAGACATAGATAGGCTGTTGTCTTGATGCCCTGCTTCTGAGCTTTCCAGAGGCATCTGCCTGGCGGCTGTCAGAAACAGAATGCTGAATCTGATGGATGTTTGGTTCAATTCAGCAAGTCTTTTCTTAACTTCTTATGAAACAAGTCATGGGCGCTGTTCGTAGGAGCCAACTCCTAGGGGCCGAGTTCCGTTCAACCCCCCCCAAATATTTGACACCCCCCCAAGTTGCTGGGCATTGCCATTCAAATTGTGTGCATGTGCCATGTCTTGTGATCAGTTGTGCAGGGTGGAGCTTTTATTCAAGTTGGCACCCCAGCACTGTTTAATTTTCCAGTGGCGACCTGGAATCGGAAGATCCCAACTTTGCAAAGCAGTACTCAAAGTAGAGTAATCCAGATTTTCCTCTTTGTAAAAGCAATCATTTCTACACATATATCCACTAACAACTTGGTTAGCCTGCAATAGGGCCATACCTTCCCATACATACACACTTCACTTTAATTAAAAGCTACACAAAGAAGGCGTGTACACATGCCTTTGATGTTAATGAAGATAAGGATTTAGGCCTGGCAATCCTTGGGTATTCTTAGGGAAACCTCTCACTATGGCTCCAGCATGAGTAAAAGCCTCTTAGGCAGGACTGATTCACAATTCTTCTTATTCACTAGGAACACTTTTTCGCAGTATTGCATGCATCTTCTCCAAACCTACTGATCTTCCCGAATGGAAAGCACCATTCTGCGCGCACACACACACACACACACACACACACCCTGTTGTGTTGGCACCATCTCTACAGTCTCTGATCCACATAGGTGTTGCAAGAGGTGGTGCATAGATGGGAAAATTCCACCCCCTAGACAAGAATTGCCAGGAATCCAGTACAGGCAGGAAGAAAGAAGAGTGAAATGAAACTGTCAGCTAAAAAGCATCTAGAGAGCCTATGCATGCACGAAATGGCCAAACTAAGCACCAAGTGGTAGATCTGTGATCAGATTATTTTTCTTTCTTTTCTTTAAAGTATTTGCAGAGCCTGCTAGCTTGGACAGTGGAAGGGAGTTAACCATTTCCTTAGGTCACTGCCTTGCTCCATCGGGGCCACTCCAAGACACCACTTTTTTTGCACCACTGGAGAAAGCCACACAGCTACCTATGGCAGCAGTATATTCTTACGTGTCTATTTATTATTATATTTTAGATTTTACATCACAGAAATTCATCCTTTGTTAAACAATTTAGTAAATATATCTGAGGGTTAGAACTTGCCCAGAAATGGAACTGGACTCAGGGTGCGTTGGGTCACACCATACCAAGAGAATAGCTGCAGAATGGTGCACTCTCTCCTTAAGTGGGCTTTTTTGCACCCAGAAGTGCTAAACTACTATCGCCCTGTGGCGATCATCTCTTCATTGGGCAAGATGCTGGCAGTTTAGCTTCAAGCACGCTTGGAGGAAAGTGCTTATCTGAAGTCTAGACCTAATCAAGTCTGGCTTGAGGCCCAGTCATGGCACTGAAAGCGCTTTGGTCATCCTGGCTGATGACATGTGTTGGAAAAGATGGCGGGAGAGTGACTTTGCTCATTCTCCTAGACATCTCAGTGGCTTTCAATACGTGGTTCTGCTCCTGCCTCCATTTACGGAAGAGGTAGTTATGGCTTGTCTAAGAACAAAAAGTAAGGTCCTGACAGAAAGAAGATTTTTGAATGGGGGACTTTCTAGTTCAAAGCTTATAAAGCTACAGCCCTGTGCACCCATACTTGGGAGAAAGCCTGAGTGAACACAGTGGGTCTTAACTTCCAAATAAGCATGCTTAGGATTGTACCAACTATTACTGCCAGCACAGGTAATGTTTATAATAAAGGAGGGTTTCAGAAAGCCCCCTTCAAAGGGAAGGAAGAAAGCATAGCTTCAGTGGAAGGAGAAGTTACTTCAAGCTTCTCCTTCCACTGCCAGAAGCTGGAACTGAAGCACTCCCTCCTAATCGGTCAGATCCGCAAACAGCATTTATGGTAATATCCCACAGCCTCCTTCACACACAGCGCCACATGGCCAAGTGATGGCTCCAACTCCCCTAATTTCCTTTGTTTTGTACATTTTTATGAGGTAGACCACAGCTTATCTTGTCTAATTCTCAGTAGCCTATAGCCTGTACCACAGTGATTTAACAAGCATTTATCACAGTGTTTCTAAATGTGTTTTTTTCCCCACTGACTGACAGAGTCCAGCATTTATAATGCAGGGAATTGTTCAAGAAAATGTCAAGGACAGCAAGTAATTAAGCCTGCTATTTCACTGTCAGAAAAGCCTTGTGTGAGGCAAGTAACATGATCCACTCTTGTCTATTGTCTGTGGTGCCAGCTGCGCTGCCTTACTCCACCTGAAGCAAAACTGCTTAGGCATTTCAAGTTTTTCGGCTGAGCTGTCCATCAGGTCTGACAAGACTGAAACTTCATTCACCACACCCTCTGTGAGAAACATTCTGGGCGCTTCATGGAAGCAGGCATGCAGTCCTATAAAAGTTTTTGAAATGCTCTTTGTCTTGTGCGAAATAACTCATAACTGAAGACATCCTGTGCAAAGTACTTAGAATAGTTCTGTCAAGGATGACGTATTTGGGAAGGAGCTATAGACAGAACTACCTCGCTGAACATGCTCAAGATGTAGAAGGACTGGATGAAGACTTAATTTGCTCGCTTATCTGACTTGGATCCTGACACCCAAATTTCTTCCATGGGGGGGATCAGAAAGACTTATTCTGCGGTGGTCTGGGCGAGGAAGATCAGCATTGTTTAGTAAAGTTGTTAGGCCTTTCTTACCACCATGAAAACATTGCCATGCACACGCCTTCTGCTCTGTGAACCTGACAAATGACAAGTTATTTCAGCTGCATCTACTAGAACAAAAATACGGGTAATGAAATTGCAGGATTCTTCTTTAAAAAAAGACACACTTTTGACTCCCACTTTTGATTTCAGTGGGATAGATTACATCCTTAAGTCTCCTCCGTTGAAATTCAGTGTTGTGTTTAACAGGGTTGTATTGAAAGTATGATTTACTATTTTTCAGTCCCGAGGACATTATGTAATTGCGGCACCACCACTGAAAGGGCCTTCTCCGTGGTGGCCACCTTTCTAGTCTAATCTAGTCTAACCAATGAACCTGGAATAGGACAGGTATATAGAAGAGGGGGCAAGAGGTAGTCGTGGAACTGGTAGAAGATAACTTCCCATGTAAGTAGAGGTCTTCGTGAAAATAGTGTAATGCTATTTGTGCAATTTCCCCTCTTAAAATGAGTGTGAGGCGGGAACATTGCACATTTCCCCATCCATTGTGCTTTCTCAATGCTCCCCTTCTTCCAGCGGCAAATGTATGAACTAATGAACAGAATGGAAGCACATATGAAGGCAGTTAGTGACTGAAAGGATGCTCAACTTTACAGAGGACAGCCCTCTATCGGAAGGGTCATCCTGTCCAATTTAAAGAACCATAAGAAGGGGAAATGGACACCTTGAAGATGTCTGTTAACAATCAGCATATGGCAGGTACCCAGGCCACCTAGTTATAGTGATCCACATGGTAGTGAGATGCACTGTATTTTTATCTGAATTTTAGTTATTTGTTCTACAAGTGCATCTATCCATATAAATCTGTGCATGCAAATTTTATTTAAATTTGTGTAATGCATTGCCTCTTTTTGGAGCGAAAAGTTAAACCTTCCCTTATCCAGCTCCACATCCTAACTGAATCCTCCCTCTCCTAGTGTCTGCCATTAATGTCTATGGGTTAATGGATCAACTACATGATGTCTGCTTTAGCTCGTAGTGTTAACATTTAAATTACATAATCAGCATTCACACACTTTATCAGCCATTTTAGCCAACTTGTTTCACACTGACACTCTAATTTCTTTGTACTCTTACTGATACTCCTACTTGAAAATGTAATTAGTCAGATGCAAGTGATGCTACATGGTATTCATAGTGGGCAATTAGCTCACTGATTAAAAGATGTTATTATCATTTCATTTACATATCAAATTACCGTAGAGGCATTTCACATCTACAGATGCAAAAGTGGAATTTGGAATTTAATTTCTAAAATGAGACTTGTCTATTCTCAAACTCAAATTAGAAGTAATCCCTATTCTCAAATTCAAGTTAGAAATAATCCCTTCTCATTTTGACCACGGTAATTTCAGATGTTTGAGTGAGGCAGGCTGAAGTCTGTCATAGGAAAGCAAGTTGCACATGCTTTTTGCATTTTAAATTGCAGCACCAGTCTGATCCTTACACCTATTTTCAAGGAGCCCAGGAAGAATGCCAAATAGCCAGATTCCTTTGGCTCTTCACTTTGATGCACCTTAACTACTACCTTTTTAGTCAGTGTCACACAATTTAAAACCATCATTAAAATACTAATGCAATAGCAATAGTGCTTAAATTTTAGGACAATTTTAAAAACTGACTTAAAAAACGCCACACTGATGAAACTGTGTCCATAGGCAAAATGGCTAATGTCTCACTAGAGTGGACAGGACACGGGTGGCGCAGTGGGTTAAACCACAGACCCTAGGACTTGCCGATCAGAAGGTCGGTGGTTCGAATCTCCGTGACAGGGTGAGCTCCCGTTGCTCGGTCCCTGCTCCTGCCAACCTAGCAGTTCGAAAGCACGTCAAAGTGCAAGTAGATAAATAGGTACCGCACTGGCGGGAAGGGAAACGGCGTTTCCGTGGGCTGCTCTGGTTCACTGGAAGCGGCTTAGTCATGCTGGCCACATGACCCAGAAGCTGTACGCCGGCTCCCTCGGCCAATGAAGTGAGATGAGCACCGCAACCCCAGTGTCGTCTGCGACTGGACCTAATGGTCAGGGTGGACAGAACATAGGATGGAACACGCACACAGAATTGCTATGCTGGCTGAAATGTGAAGTCAGCTGCAATTCTGTATGTAGCTTAAGAGTGGAAGAGTTAGGACTGGGCAGCATTCAAAGTTCAGCCTGGAAGAACCCTTGTTTGTAAACACCCGCTCAACCTCTGCAGTCATTTTACCTCTATTGTGAAGCAAGGCCTCTTGAACATTGCACTTTAGTAATTCAGTTTTCTAATACGGTCCTTGCCTAAGGGGTCAAGGGAGGCAACACCAGCAGAAAACAAAACAAAATAAACCACACACAACAAAGGCAGTTACCCAATTAAATGAACATTATTCACTTAGAATTAAGCCTGGGATTTGGATGCCAGTATAAAGAGAAAAGTTTAACGGCTCTTCCACAAAGGTTCCAAAATCTGTCAGTCTTCTCAGGAAAGGGAATCTGTTACAATATTATCAGCTACAGAGCATGACTTTTTTTGATTTAACTTGGTGTGCTCAGACTTACTTGGCCTTAAAGGTCTTTAAAAGATCTTTAATAGTTGGTATAAGAAAATGTGTCCATTGGTTCATAGGAAGTAATTATTTTTTGACTGATTGTACTGTGATTTTACTTCTTCTTTTTGCTACTATTAAAAATGAAGCAAACTTTAAAGCATAAATATAGACATACTAAAGGGTGTGGGACGCGGGTGGCACTGTGGCCACAGAGCCTAGGACTTGCCGATCAGAAGGTCGGCGGTTCAAATCCCTGCGACAGGGTGAGCTCCCGTTGCTCGGTCCCTGCTCCTGCCAACCTAGCAGTTCAAAAGCATGTCAAAGTGCAAGTAGATAAATAGGAACAGCTCCGGCGGGAAGGTAAACGGCATTTCCATGCACTGCTCTGGTTCGCCAGAAGCGGCATAGTCATGCTGGCCACATGACCCGGAAGCTGTACGCCGGCTCCCTCGGCTAATAAAGCGAGATGAGCGTCACAACCCCAGAGTCGGCCATGACTGAACCTAATGGTCAGGGGTCCCTTTACCTTTAAAGGGGGTGGGGCATCCCTGGTCAAGCATACCATTTTAAAACAAATCACACACTCCATGCATATACCCCCGACACAACCTGGTAATCTGCATTATTTTATCTAGAATAACCAGGGCTGGTTCAAGACCCTTAGCTGCCTGATCCGGAACAGTAAATGGTATTTGGTCAAGGTCAAGGTCCATATTCCCCTCCTTTGGAAGGAAGGACTGGATAGACATGTAATAAATAAAGTATTGGGGTAGGGGCCAGGTAACCCGCACAACTGATCACATGATGTGGCACATGTACATCATTTGAATGGCAATGCTCATCAACTTTGTGATGATATATAATGAAAAGATGTTCAAAATAACATTCTTAAAAAACCCAGAAGCTTTTCTCTTGGGAATTATAGGGATGGAACTACCTAAAATGTATAGAAATAATATTCATGTATGTGACTACAGTGGCAAGAATTTTACTTGCCCCAAAATGGAAAGAAGAAGTCCCAGCAAAGGAAGTTCAGATACAAAAACCTATGGAATACGCAGAAATGGCAAAACTTGCTGGAAGAATAAGAAATCAAGACAACAAACTTTTTATAAAAGAACGGAAGCGGTTTATTGAACATTTACAGATACATTGTAAACAGATAAAAACAATGGCAGAATTATTGCAATAACCTGCAGCTTCATAAAAAGATGAATTAATTAACAAAAGTTAATTTGGATATGCAGAAGATATGAAAAATAAATTTAAGGAACCGCAGAAAGCGGGGAAAGGAAGTCAAGTTTTGAAATGTCAAAAGGATTGTAAAATCGGTGAAACGTATAAATTCGAAAAATAAAATAATAATTAAAAAAACTTTGTGGGGGGGCGGTCCCCTCGAACATTCGACCCCTAGGAGTTGGCTTTCTACGCCGAAAGGTCGGAAAAGAGGGAGGTTTTCTCCCACGGAGCTGCCGGGCGCAGCCCAGCCCCTCCGCGCGCCTTCCCGAGGCTCCTCGCCGCCCAGGGTGCGGCCAGCCGAGCCTCGGCGCTTTGCTTTCCTCTTGCGCGCTAAAGACGCCTGAGCGAGCCGGGCGTCGGCTCCCTCGCTTCTGGGTTGGGCCCAGGTAAAGGCGGAGCGAGAGATGTCAAGAGGGAGGGCGGCCCGACACGCAGCCCTGTTATGAGTGTCCCACCGTCGCCGGGCGAGGGCTGGGGGGGTGGGGTGGAGGGCGGCGGCGGCTCCACGCCCAGGCTTGCAAGTTGAGCAAAGCATCCCCCAAGGTGCGGCTTGGCCTCTCCGGTTCCAGCAGGGAGGGGACTGGCCGGTCTCCTCCTCTTCCCCAGTCCCCGCCCGCCGCCACCATCTCCAGCAGCGCCGCGCCTTCGGCTGCCTCCTCACCTGGACGCCGCCGCGGCTGCTCAGCACCACCAACACCTGCCTCTTTCTCTCTCTTTCTTTCTGTTTTACTTTAAAAGTTCCTACTTTGCTCTTCATTAGACCCCTCCCTTCCCCTTCAAATCCCCTTCCCCTCTTTAACGCCCAACCCCGGCCTTTGACCTCCATTTTGCCTCGCCACTTTTGGACGCTTTCTCTTTCTTTTTGGACTCTGTCGCTTTTGGGGTTGGGGAACTAACTCCTTGAGGACTTGAGCCTTGCGAAGGCCGCTTGCTGCCGGGCGTTGGAGGGAAGGGGAGAAAGCGCACAAGAGAGCGCGAGCCAGAGGGGAGCAGCCTTTCGCCCGCCAGAGAAGTTCATGCTTTTGTTCTGATCTGTGTGGGTTTCCTTTTCTGATTCTGAGGCACCCAAGTCTGAGCCAGCCCAGCCGCCAAGATGAGCATCAACGGATCCCACCCCAGGATCAACACGGTGGGGAGGATGGTCAGAACCGACTCCGGGCCGGATATGCGCTATGATATTAACAACCATGCGATGCTGAGCGGCGGCGGAGGTGGAGGAGGAGGAGGAGGGGGAAGCAGCCATACCCACACTCATAAGATGTATTACATCCAGAAAAACTACGGGGACATGAGCTCGGAAGGCTACACGTAAGTGCAGACAGTCTAGAGATCTACCGTCCTGATTTTCGTATTTTCCAGTTGGAAACAGACGCACGCGTTAAGGCGCGCGTTTGTAGCTCGCTGTTGCTAACCCGAAGCGGTTTATGGAATGGTTCCCACCCTTGATTGTGATCAAAGCTCTCTGAATGTGAATAAATCCAACCAATTTATTTGATGCCGCCCCTCGACACTTTCCACATTGCACTTAATTTATTGGTGGAGAAGATAGTGGTTGCATTTGGAGTATTGGCAAAGCTATTTCCTCGGGGGCCTTTAAAAAAAAGTGAGCGCACGGCGAAGTTGAGAACTTTTTGTTGCTGGTTCTCTGCAGGTTCTGTGTTTTGAAGTCTGGCTCAGTTGCTGTTTGTTGTTGGATTTTAGAGCGGGGGGGGGAGGGGAGAGAAGGGGCTGATGAGAACTCCTTGCAAGTGGAGGGTAGGGAGGAGGAATGCTCGGGGGTTTCCACCAGTTACCTCAGCCCCATTGAAAATGTAAAGTTTCATGGCGGCTCTTGTCCTTATCTCTTACATGCCTTTGGCTGATAACCTCCTGGATGAGTTCCAGCTAAGTTTTCCCAGATAAGGATTCTTTGCAGTAAAAGAGACTTCCTTTGTGAGTGGGAGTTGCCAAAAATCGAGGCTGAGAACGTCTTCATCCTTATCCAGTTCTTTAAAGTGATACAACTGCTGAACGATAATTAAATGTCACTAGCTTTCCCATGAGAAAGACTTTCGATTTATTGCCCCGAGAAAGAAAAATGTGTTAAGTTTTCCTGTTCAGAAGGCACTGCTGTTTACAAGATAGCATGCACCTGTGAACCACTTCACACATTACATTTCCTATGAAGCTTTTAAGTGCACCCAAAAGGTATGCCACAAATGTTTTCCAAACAAACGTATCAGATTTATCAGGGAGCAGTGACTGACCTCAGCGTCTTGTGAATTGTGCAGTCCTTCACATGTGTAGTTCAGTAAACATGCATGTAGTGGGAAGCTGTAGACATTTGTGACTCGACGGTGCTCATACATGCAGGTTGTGGTATTTCTAACGTGGAAGTGCATTCTGTAGAAGGAAAACATTGACATATGAAACATTCTTTTGTCTTGCTTTATTATTTACATTTGATTGGTTTTCATTTAACTGTGGCTCATAAAGTGGTTTCAGTGGTGTGGTTCAGCTGTGGAAGAGGTGGACTAACTGTGATGGGAGTGCTCTTCTGAGCATTGCTCTTTTTACTGAGTCTGATACCGTCCCACACTTTTTACTTGCAGATTAGAAGTTACCGACTTCTGAGGAATGTGTTTTGCAGTTCAAGTTCGCAGAAATTTCTTCCTCCCTTTCTTTTAACAAAGGCCAACTGCTTTGCTTAATGAGTTTCAGCAGGTTTTTTTTTTTAAAAAAATAATAGCTGGGTTGTAGTTTGTTAGTTAGACAGCTCAGGAAGGACTTTTCCTCTGCTCCATGGACACCTCCAGATCCATGTTTTACTACTGAATTGTTGCTCTTGACACAATCATCATGCACTACTCATGGATTAGTAGCTCAAATGCTACCACTTCAATGCTCTCAGCAGGAGCTAAAGTGCCACAAAAGGTGGGGGGAGGACTCCCTTTGCTATGCAAAATTAGGGGATTTCAGCAGAAAGTTACTGGATAAGTACTAGAAATGAAGCAGGATGACCATGGCAAAACTGTCCCAGCTACAAATCCGGGTTGCATATGGCTGCTCTGATTAGCATCATGAGCTCAAATCATCATGAATGTGCAGTAAAAATGACACCTGGAAGCTATTCCAATAATGGTGCCACTTTGGTGTGTGGTGTTCTAGGAATGTAAAAATTCCCAGAGGAATGTAGATAAGCTGCTATAGGAAACGAAGGACAAGTTGATCTGTCGGCATGAACTATAAAAATACAAGTTCACAGTCCACCTTGCAACGCAGCTGTTTACTTTTTCGGAACTTGGGCTGCACTTTCTGTGTGGGCGTGTATCCACAGGCAGCTGGTAAAACAGCATGCTTGTTTTCAAGTCCCCCTAATGTGTTCTGTGTTTGAAGAATCATTCCATTCTCATCCCCACCCTGCCTCATAACCCTTGGCACTTTATTTCTTCTGCTTTGTTTATATTGCTTCTCTCTCTCTCCCCCCCCCCATTCCCCCGAGAAATTGGGTGTAGGCAGCTTAGCAGGGCAGCTTCATATATATTTTACCTATTTATTTGCAATATTTACTGTATATACCACCCAATGACAAAAAAAGTTCTCTGCATGGTTTATAAGCAAAATTAAAACAGTAACATACAATAATGCAGAGTGACAACAAATCCAGAACAGACTATAGCAGCAGAGGATAACATCAGTACAAGTGATCTGAAAAGGACTAAAATTATATTTCAGATTGAAAAGGCTGGGAAAATAAAGTATTCACATGATGCCGAAAAGACCATAATATAGCGAGTTTGAACCACGTCATACATCAAAACAGTTGCAGTAGTGTATTTTTGCGTGGAAGCAAATCGAATCAGCATTTGTGGGTCTTGTAAAAACTCCAGCAGAAGTGTTGTCTCAGTGGTATACACGCAGAATGTATTTGCTTAAGGCTAGAAACCTAAACTCTTCTTCAAGTTGGGATACATAATCTAATTCATCCTAAATTGTTAATCCCCATTTCACAGATGGGGAATGGAGGTTGAAAGAGATCTGCCTTAAAAGTACTCACTGAGTGAGTTAAAAGTACTGAGTGAGGATAAATGGGGTTAAGTTCCCAGTCTATTGAAGAATGCTTCATGCAATCATGACTGTCTCTTGATAACAGCAGCATCTAGTGGGAGATATGCCCTTGTGAATGAAATCTCACAAATGAACACATGGGTAGAGCTTTCATATGTTACATCACCACAAACACAATGTTTTTCAGTGGAATCAGTTCATACATTAAGTACATAACGTATGTGCACCAGTTCTAGTGGTACAATTCTGGAGCATTCTGGGCCCAGTTCTTCCCTTCTAGAAAGCAAGCCTTAATGACCTTGGGAAACATGATTAGGATTCCCTATATATCTGAACATCCAACCACCCCAGGCTTGCTCAGCAGCAGCTATGCAGAGGCAAGATAGTATTTAGCATATGCACTACAATCTGTGATCATGGGCAGGCACTCTCGTGGATGTGGAAAATGGCAGCAATGCAGTAGGTTAACTATTTTGCCAGGCTGATGAATTTCACCTGTTGGATTTTTACCTGTCATGTAGCTGTTAAGTGCACAGGAGCCCTGAAGGAATTAAACCTGGCAACCATACATAGGATTCCAGGAACTTTTCCTCTCCATTGGAATTAATACCATGATGCTTTCATGGGTGTTGAAAAGTTCAGGGCTCTATAAGTATAGGTTGACTTTAGCAGTCACTGTTCTTCATCTCATTATTACTCTTCCTTTTGTGTAGGACTGAACAACTGAAGGTTCTCTGAGCTGTCCCATCATTTTTTCCAGTGTGCTGCTGTTGCATATCAGCTCCTTTGTGTTTGTGTGGTTGAACAGGGCCACCATACAAGCCTGTTGATAAATAAGACTTCAGTCCTAACTCCACATACCGTGGAATAAGCTCTGTTGAATTCAGTAGAACTTGCTTCTGAATAGACATGGTTAGGACTGCAGCCTAACTGAAGGTATGCAATAGATGTGCCTGGTTCATTATGACCCTGGTTTGAATCCCTGTATAAAATGCTGTACAAGTAGATATGCTAAACTATTTATATAATTTTGTACTTTTTCTGTTGCACAACTGGAGGCTAAGTTCAGGGCTGGTTTCCACAAATTTAGCATCTTGCAGAACTTTATTACAGAAAGTTGAGTTACTTGTGAGTATAATTTGGTGCCTAAATTCATAAAGGAATGCTGGCTCTGTATTGTTTCAAAAAGATCTGCCCACTTGTTTGTTAATCAGTGATTTACTAGTTAGATCTGCACATAGTATTGCAAGTTTCGCAATGTCTTGTGTTCTTGTATTTCACAGGTTAAACCTTATCTGGGCCCAAATTGGAGTCTGATTACATGGCAGATTTACACCCTTGTCAGCCCAGCAAAAGCTGCCAGCAATTTAATTACTATCCTGTGTAACCTCAGAAGAATGTTTCAAGATAGACCCAGGACTAGAGACCTTGCATTTGTCTTTAGTGACAGCATAGCTTATCCATGAATTCATCCCATGAGTTTCCTTGCTGAAATTAGTTCAGATTAGATTAGTAAACCTGGTAGCAGAGGAAGTGCATTAGGCAATAGAAGGCTGTAAAAACAGTAACTCCTATCCTTCCAACAACTAGTGACTTTCCTGAAAAGCATGCAGCATTTCAGAGGGGCCCTTGTTAAGCACAGAATTCAGTGTATTTTTTCTTTATTTCTCTTTGTTCCCTTTTTGCCTGCAAAAACTTCCGAAACTTTGCACACTTCTCGGAAATTAGTCTTCAGGATAAGGCGTTTAGCCCATTTATTCTTTTTTTATGAACTGCATCCAAACAGAAATACTGCTCTCTCTGTGTGTGAGTGAGAGAGAAATATGGAAATTTAAATGCAAAAGTGACGATACTTCCATCTGAGTTTCAGCATAGTTACCTTTGGGGCAGAGTCTCTGTCCTGCCAAGGCTTATTCTGTCGCCCTTTGTTCATTTTATTAACTAGTACCTTGCTCAGGTAGCATTGCCAGCCTCTCCCTGCCCTGAGGGCTTGAGCAAGCTGTCTCTGTAATGTTCCCAGCTTCTGTAACCCTGGGAACTGAGGAAGAGGGTGGTTTCTGTGGAACCTCAATTTGACATGGAATTACACTGCTGCCCTGAATTGCCAGCCTGTTTCTGCAATTCAGTTAAAAAAAAATTTTATAACACCCTTAGCGCTGTTTTAAACCAGCAATCCCTTTGAATTGTGTACACTGCAGAGCACAATGGTTAAAGCTACTCCCAGTAGGTTTGAGATAAACCAAAGGTCTTTATAGACCTCTAGCGCAGGCATAGGCAACCTTGGCCCTCCAGATGTTTTGGGACTACAACTCCCACCATCCCTGACCACTGGTCCTGTTAGCTAGGGCTGATGGGAGTTGTAGTCCCAAATCATCTGGAGGGCCGAGTTTGCCTATGCCTGCTCTAGTGGTGTTGGCTTCTGTAACTACAGGGTGGTGGTTGCCTCCTGTCAACACACAGTCTTTGCAAGTATTTACTCGACGAACATCCGCAGCACTATGCTATTTGTACAGGTTTGTGTTGACGGGGGGCAGGCGGTCCACATATTTATTTTGCTCAGATCTTTAGCCAGTTTGATGTAGGATCCACAACAGTGATGCTGAATGAGATTAAAATGATGGTGCACCATGTGGTAGCGCACTGTGGGTTCCCAAATTGTGGTCCATGGATCATTGATGGGTCACAAGCCTCATTGAGGAAGTCTGTGGCATGTCCTCATTCAATGTCCGTATTGTTTTTTAATTGTATTTCCCCCTCTGCTCTGCAACATCTTCCGTTTCTTAATGTTGCATGCGTTTTAATGGTGTTAAAATTAGAATTCTATGAAATGCGAACTGCAATACAATAAAATACAAGGAGCAATAAAAAGACAATTTTTAAAAATGTACAGCATCTGGCACAGCACATTACATTTGTGACACACACCATTGTAATAATTAAGAGGTCCACTAAGACCATCAAGAATTTCCAGGCCTACGTTGGGGGGAAACCTTGGGAACCACTGTGATAGAGCATTGAATAATTATGATGATAAAACATGTCTTCTGAAAATATTATGATTCTGTACTTAGTACAGTACTTAAAAAATAAATAAATCCTGCCCTGCCCCATGTAGTTCAGAGTACTCACCTATTTTCTCTTAACTACAACCCTGCAAGGTAAGCTAAGAGATAGTAACTGGCCTAATGTCACCTATTGATTTTGCTGGCTGTGTGGAAATTTGAACCTGGGTCTCTCGAGTCCAAACTCTTAACCACTACATCCCTCTCACAGCTTCTCCTCCTCACCACCCCAGACCCCCATTTAGGCTTGAAAACATCTGTCTACTGCCACCAGCAGAAGGTTATTTTCAGCATGTAGCTTCTTGATCTCTTTACCTGGTGCTTTTATAACAGGATGGCCATCTTCAGCCAGGGGATTTTCTCCATCATGCTGTTTGGAGGTACAGAGGTTTATAGAATAATTTGCATGCATTGTCTTAGAAATCCTACCAGTGATATATACCGAGGTCAAGGTTATTAAGTAGCTTGCATCAGGTTACCTAGAGAGTTCGTGGCAATATTTACCTGGGGATTTCCTGCCTCACAATTCACACTCTCAGTCACCATTTACCACTGTTCGATACCCCACCCCCCAGTAACTGTTTCCTTTAAAGTTGGCCTGCATAAGGTTTCCAAGTGTATGGTACCTGCATTGATACTTAACGATCATAACAGCCGCTTCAAAATCTGCTGTAGCAAATGTCCTTCTGATGTAACTTGCACAGGCAAGTCGGAATAGCAGACTGAACAGTCATGCAAAGACCAGAATTGCAGCTTAATTTTTTAAAAAAGAAATAGGGATCTCCCTATGTCTCCGTTTTCAGAGCCCTGCCCTGTGTGAATAAATACACCAAGTCTCTTCTTTGCTAATAAAGGAAGGCTGCCACCCCATCATGATATCCCAAGTTGTGCGTTAGGAGTGTCCTGTATATGCTGTGACTAATGAAATGATCACACGATAAAAAGCAGAGAGCAGAATCTGCTTGCCAAGTACTCTCCAATTGTACATAGCTAATTATTGCAGGTGGGTTAGCTCAAGAGAGGGAGAGAGAAATGATAATAATAAAATAAACCCACTAGAAGCAAAGAGTGCTGCAACACAGTGAATCTTTAGTCATGAGGAACTACAAGAGGGATAAGCCTTTCATTAGAAAAATGGGTGAGGCCTCTTTGCCACAGACTCTGGGAGAGCTGCACATGAAGCATTGTCAAAAAGTTGGGTGTGCTGAGGCAGCAAGCTTGATGCCCAAATATTGTGTCATTAACTGTGTGATGATTCTCTTTTAAGTCAAATGATATGGGGTACACAGTCCTAAAGGAGTGAAGCCAGTGTGTCATAGTGGAAAGGCTGCAACACAAAGAAGTCCTGTGTTCAAATCCCTATTCGGGCCCAGTGCAGATTTTGTCTGCCACTCTCTTAACCATGGATCAGAAGTAGGTTGTGAGTTTGTATAATCCTCCTCTTAATCACCATTCAGTATTACTTATGTACTATTGCTAACCATGGTGAATACGTAACAAGGTTGTTTCTTGATCAAGGTCTTGCATGCCGACTTTAACTCTCATTTCAAGAATTGGTTGAAAGAATTGGGAACCATAGTTAGCGATGGTTTGCATGTAATGCTGAACCATGGTTAAGGAGAACAAAGCAAGGGGAATTAATGCTGGAGAGTGACTATGCTAGGAAAGTGCAGGGAACTGCAGTGGGGGATAACGTCACTGGATAATCCCTGGGAAGATTAAATGTTTTGTTTTGCTGTTATGATTCTCCAAAGCTAAGAATGGGCAGTGTTTTGTGTGACCTCAGGCTGTTGTTAGCGTTTTAAAAAGGAAGTAAAGTTCTTTATGATTGCAGAGACAGGTTTGCCTTATTTATTTATTTATTGGAGCAATTTATTAATTGCTTCATTTTTTAAAAACAATGTATAAAAGGAATAAAATTTGTAATTATCCAAATAGCCTCCAACCTATTAAAAAAAACCAAGCAAACAGGCTGCTTGGCACATTCCTGGGTTAGTTTTGAAAGGGACAGACATTGGATCCGTCTTATTTGTGCCATTTAACCTTTTAAAAGTTTAAGGAACAAAACCAGTGGAAACCTAATCATAGCAGCATTCTGCAGCTGATGTGGAATGGGTATGTGAACTCTTTCAAAATAGTGATTACTAATGGTGTAGATTTACACTTGATTTTCATTTCTGTGCAAGTTGCATTCAACCACAGTTGTAAATGCCAACAAATTTTTATACAGGGGTTTAATCTTTTCGGTGGGGGAGTATCCAATCTTGGGGGGCAGTGAATTTCACAGTTGTGTATGTTTAAGGTCGCTTTGGGATTTAAAAAAGGATAAGAAGAATGTGATGGATCATGGCTGTGTGAACAATTGATAACTGGGACTCTTTCAGAACATCTCCACCAGTAGATAATTTTTAATCAGATGTGTTTGACAGGTACTTTAGAAGAGAATCTTGGCAGACCTTAGAGCAGGTATAGGCGAACTCCGGCCCTCCAGATGTTTGGGACTACAATTCCCATCATCCCTGACCACTGGTCCTGTTAGCTAGGGTTGATGGAAATTGTAGTCCCAAACATCTGGAGGGCTGAGTTTTCCTGTGCCTGCCTTAGAGAGCCCCACAATGGGACAGAGCACATTGTATGATACACTTGACAGTGAGGAGTCCTGTCCTCAGTGATCCATGGCATTTTCCCCAGCTCTTTCTATTCATTTTGGAATTAGAGCATCTCCTGAAATGTTCTGTACCTCTGATCTCATATATTTACCCACCTCAAGACAGTGGTAATACGTTGCATCAATATACAGAAAAATTAATGCACATAATAACTGCTTAACTCCCTTTTTCTCTACGCCTCGTAGGCTACATTCTTTCTTTAAGGGTTACCATGTGTAATTAATGTCAGAAGTTACTGTTGCCTGCATTATCTCCAAGTGATGCACCAGTGACTGTACAAAGTCCTTCAATGATTTAATCATGGCATGCAGTATTCCTCCCCCCCCCCCTGCATCTGACTTCTTTTATCCAGGCTGCCTTTCATTGTAATCCCATGCTTGTTCAGACAGGTTGGTTGGGAGGTGAAAATAGAAAGCACAGTTCCTTTTTTCACATGGGAGAATTGCTTAATTATTTAAATATGAGCAATAAGAAGTTGCAACTAATTCTTGTTATGCACGTGCGCGCGCGCGCGCGCGCACACACACACACACACACACACAGAAGTAGCTTATCTAAAAGCAACACTTAAAAGAAGTTTTTAACCATTCCTAAAATTTAATAGTAGTCAAGAGTTTTGCTTGTGGGGCCCCACCTGAGTAATACTGCTCTGAGGTTTCTTCCTAGGGTGGTGTAGAGTTGTCTGCCCACCCCACCCACATCCAAGGAAGGGTGTGTGTCTGGGTAGGGCTCATAGGCAGCCATTTAAGAGTTTACAATCTAAATAATAATAAGTAGGGCCAGCTAGTGATCAGCCTTTGTGTGAAAGCGTAAAAAATGAGAGGAGTCCTTATTCCCATTTACCTCAAACTCAAATGGACTCCACTCAGGGTGGAGCAACTGTTTCACATCTGTGCATACCTGGGCATGCATTTTCACATGCGCACACTTTGCTCTGACCTTTCCATACAAGTTGGACTACTTCTGTACATACAGTTGAATGAATTGGGCTATGCACACTCATGTTAGCTGCCTCATGCAGTAAGCCCAAAGCACTTTGCTGAGCTAGGCCCAAGTACGGAGCAAAAAACAGTGCTTTTTTTGGTGATATTCTTTCTTTGTGACACTTGGGGTGCATGGACCGTTTACAAAGGGGGACATGAAAAATCTGACAGGTGGCTGTTGCTGAAAGTATGCAAAAGTTGTTGATTTGCAAATAAAAAATGACACCTAGCAGTTCAAAAACACATGCAGGGAGAATGGTAGGAAATGAATATTTTCATTATTTCAGCAGAAATGTTTCATTTACTCTCTCTTCCCCCCACAGTGCAGGATATTGTTGGCTCCTCTGTTCATTCAAGGAGGGGACGTACACAAAATGAATCGAAAGCTTCCTTTGCTTTCTTCCAGTCCCTCCCCTGAATTCTGGGCCAGTAAACGCCAGTCTCTTATCTGAATGCTGGATCAACAAATATAGGTGGTCCTTCCCAGAATGCCCTTGCTTTCTGAGCTGGAGGGAACACAATTTCCTCAACAATAATTGTGAGCAATCTACTTCACTTTATGGCTCACAGTGGCATCAAGGTGCTTTATGGATGCTGGTAGAGTTTACGTTTCCATGGGAGAAAATAGGTGGCTGCTTGTACTTCTTTGGGGGTTCACAGACTTCTTTGGGGGTCCACCTCTCTGCTTTTTCTCTTCTGCCTACTTCAAGTGGGAGGATGGGCATGAGAAGCATATAGACTGGAGAAGGCATCAGCAGGAGCTCTGTGTACATGAGGTCACATAGGTGCCATGTTTCTCCTTAGAAATTTTCTCCATTTGGCCTGGAAGGCAGACTTGACAGAGCCGTACCCACCTGGCATCTTACAATGCCATGCACTGAACAGGTGAAGCCACAATACCCAATTCCAAAAGAAGAATGTGGAAGATTTAGGAACCCTGCTTGAATATGTCGTTTCTGAGTTTGGTTCCTTTTTCTGTCACCCTGCATGGCAACAATGCAGCAGTGTTAGAAACTGGCATGGAAAAGCTAGGAGCCAGAGGGCTTCTGGGACCTGGGTTGTGGGTGCCGAAACAGAATGTCTAGTCGCCATGGGGGGCAGGGGGGTGGTCGGGTAGCAACACTTTTTATTTATTATTTTGATATGCATGAACTAGTACACAAATCACGTAAGTGATACCTTGTTAATATCACATTTTTAGCAGAAACTGTTAGCGTTTTTAGCAGAAATTTGGTGTTTACAATAAAAATATTGGTAAAGTACTTCAGTTTTCAAAACACTCTGCTCTTTATTGTTGAACTCTTTAACATATTGTCTATCCTTAACATATACTTTGAGACTTCAAAGCACATACATTTCAGTAATCCTTGAGGTCCAGCCAGGCACAAAAACTGGCACCCAGACTTTTTGAGGTGCTCGCAAATGGAGAATCTTTAGGCGCAAAATGCTAATTTTGAAGCCTGAGTGCAAGTGTCAAACCTAGCAGTTGCTCAAACATCACCTATTCACCTTTCCCCAACCTTATTTATTCTTTCTATAGCTGTCCATACTTTCTTTTACAATCTATGCTGGCTAGTTCTGGAAACATACAGTGTACAGCCACACACCCAACAGACTCATAATGGTTTTCGAATTACAGTCGTGCCTTGGTTCTCAAATGGAATACGTTCCGGAAGTCTGTTCAACTTCCAAAAACGTTTGAAAACCAAAGTGCGGCTTCCGATCGACTGCAGGAGCTTCTGCACTCAATCGGAAGCCGCAGAAGCTGCGTTGGACGTTTGGCTTCCAAAAAATGTTCGCAAACCGGAACACTCATTTCAAGGTTTGCGGTGTCCGGGAGCCAAAATGTTTGAGTTTTAAATTGTTTGAGAACCAAGGTACAACTGTACAATAATGGCTAACTGTGGCAACAGAAATAAGCCGCTGTGAGCTTCAAATAAATGTACTCCTCCCCTCTTCTCTCTTCCAGCTGAGAGGAGATCAGAAGCTTTCACTTGTGTATTTGATTAGCTGCAGTTTAGTGTTTCATCCAAACCGTAAAACAGTCAGTCAGTCAAAACTATGGTTTGTTGAAACTTGGCAGCTTTGTTGCCCAAGATGTGAATTGACGTGTTTCAGCAAACCAGATTCGAACATTATGACAAATTGTGTTTAATAAAAAATGCAAGTGGAAGCTTCTATCGATTCATGGTTGTACCAGAGGAGGAAGCGGGGGAGGTCTGTGCTAGCCTGGGGCTGTCAAATGTTTTTCCTCTAGTTTATTACTATGTCTGAAAGCAAGCAGTATCACTGGCATCTGTGACAGTAGCTTAGAACACAGTTCTTTTCATATGATTCACCCCCCCTTTTTATGTAGTGACTTTGCTGTATCAGTTCTCTGTGTCGCGGGTTTCATTCACACACACCTATGTGTGGTTAAATCTGGAACTTGCCACATGAGAGAAATTTATTGAAAAATACCCACCCCCACAGCAACATAGTAAATGCTAGAGTTCCACTGGTAACTGTAATGGTCATTCCGCTGAAATGTTTGCAGTGCAAAACTGATGTAGAAGAGCCAGGCCTTGGGGGAAATGACTATAAAAATATTTCCAAGTTCAAGGCTGAATCACATATGCACGTGTAACAGCACGTGAAAATGATTTTGGGTTGCACTCAATGCTAGTTGTAGTCAGAGTAAGGGTGGATTTGATTTAAATCACGATTTAAGTCACTAGTCAGTAAGACTTGATTTAAATCACTAGTCAGTAAGACTTGATTTAAATCAAATCTTTTTACAGAAAGACTCATTCTTGCTGGTATAATCTTAATAATTACAACCAGATGAAGGTTTCATTTTTGGAATAATAAATTTTCAGAGTAGTTTTTACAGTTATATCAAAAATTTCTGATTTGGTTATACTATTAGAAATATATAGACAGATAATTATGTAATTATTGTGAGGTTTAATAAGTTAACTGTTTATATTTGGACAATTTTCTGCTGTACAGTGGTATCTCGGGTTAAGAACTTAATTCGTTCCAGAGGTCTGTTCTTAACCTGAAACTGTTCTAAACCTGAAGCACTACTTTAGCTAATGGGGCCTCCTGCTGCCACCGCACAGCCGGACCACGATTTTTGTTCTCATCCTGAAACAAAGTTCTTAACCCGAGGTACTATTTCTGGGCTAGCGGAGTCTGTAACCTGAAGTGTCTGTAACCTGAGGTACCACTGTACTTTATTGGAAGGAGAAAAACAATCATTTCCTTAATAACAATTTAAACAATTTATTTAACTAAAACAATAACATTGTAGCATATGTATCCATGTTTGTTAACTGATGTGGTTAATTTTTTTTTATAAAAAAAAACCCAAAACCTTAGACTGAGTTTTAGCACACATGAAAAACTTTAATCAAATCCTTATTTCCTCGTGAATAGCCTTTGGACTATAATGTAACTTAAATAGAAAACTATCTTTAGAAATATTTTTCCTCCAAAAGCATTTTATTTTAAAATCCGATTTAAATTAAAAAATCCAATTTAAATCAAAACTGATTTACTTTTTTTAAAAAAAATCTGATTTTTAAAAAAAGAAAATCATTGATTTTTATCCACCCTTGTTAGAGTAGACCTGTTGAAATTAATGAACATGCCTCACTTAATTTCTGTTTCTTTTTTCCTACTTCTTTACTTCATTTGATCATACATAAGAGCCTACTTTAAATTTGGAGGGGCAGCCCTTGCTGTCATACGAAGAAAGTCATTTACAGGCTGCAAAGTTTGGCAGATATTAAAATAATTGTGCATTTGAACTGCAGTGGCTGTTTTGCATGTGCCAGTTGTCACTTGATGTTTAATTCATTGCTTTATGAACTTGCATGTAAATCCATAATCGCACTGAAGTCACTAGGTGAGCAATACACATGCTGACTGTAATAATTCACTCGTTAAATTATTATTGTTGTTGTTGTTACGAGAGGGCTCTTGAATCTGAGTGCACAGGATAGAATTTAGCTTACGCTGCAGAAAATAATCAGTACAAGTGAATGCACTTAGCCAGCTGGATTAAGCTTGGAAGTTTGTTGGTTTACTAAAGTATCTGTTTTAATAGAGGTGCTTCGATTTGGGAAATGCCTGAGCTTGTTGGGAGAGCTCTGATGCCATCAGCGAGGTGTGGCTCCTAGTTTGCAGCACCTCACCCATAGACAACTAGTGCAGGCTTGCACCTGTGGCTGAATGCAGCATGACCAAACACTCGCAAAGCAGCCTCTCACACAGCTATCCTTTGTGTATATTATATATAAAGCGGCCTTTGAAGCAGAACACCCCTTCCTTTAACAGGGAGGTTGTTTCAACCTGCACTTTGCTCTTCTTCTCCTATTAGCAGGCTGCAGCAGTGGCAGGGTGGGAGTTGAGGAAGCCCCCATCTCCCAACTGCTGCCCCTAAAAGAAGTAGGCTCATCAGTTGATGACCAAAGATGAAATCCTGTTGTCTAGGCTTTGTGATCCTGTTCGCTGCTGGGAACAGAGGAGTGAAGGATTAAACCCTATCCTTCCACCCATCAGCTGACAGAACCAGTGACACCAGCTGGTGGGTGTTTGGGGGAAATGGCCTGGTGGGCTACATTACACAAGCCAGAGGTTTCCCAACCTGGTAGCATACATTTTTAAAAACAAGTTATCCAAAGCTTGTAGTCTCTTCTCTACGGTACTGGTACATTTTACCTACATAAAAGGAGATTTTCTAAGCAGGCTACATTACTAAGCTGTTCCTGTTAGAAGCACGATTTCCAGAATGTATTTTTCTGCCTTGAAAGTAATCATAGAATTGTAGAGTTGGAAGGGACTCCTGGTGTTATTTAGTCCCACTCCCTGCAGCAGTGCAGGAATCTCTTGCCCAGCGTGGGGCTCAAACACATGAACCTGAGATTAAGAGTCTCCTGCTCTATTGACAGCTATCCCAGCTCAGTCTTCCAGTTGACAATACAGAATTCCAAAGGATGGTTCTCTTGGACTGTTATCACTTTGGAATCATTGTATCTAAAAAGACAGATTAAGTCTCAGGTACGGAAATCCTCTGATTATATTGAATGTGTTTTGAGCTCAAATGGAAAGAACCACATTATTGGGTTCCAAACAGGCTTTCTGAATCCACTCTGATCCCTTCTCCTTGGACGTATATAATCTCAAGCTCCCAAACTGTTTCTGAATATATTATTCATTAGGATCAATTTACTTGGGAATACTGTTCTGGATAAAACTTCAGTAGTGGCAGAAGTTTATGTTACGTGTTGGCTTTCTTCTTTCTTATTACAAAACCTTGTCATGCCTGGGCCCTTAGGCGCTGTTACATAAAAGCTGGTTGGCAATACCCTCACCAAGATGCCACATATATGAATCTGGAATAGTATCTGGTTTTGTAGATTGGTTGAGAAAGCAAGGTCTGTATTCTCTGTCTGGTTAAGTATCCATAACAGCTTCAGAATATCAGGTACAGGCTTCAGCTTGAGCATTTATCATCATCATATCATCACTACCATCAGTGTTCTTAATGCTTTGTAGTATAATGTAAGTGAACCCCTGTCCCAAGGTTCTTTTAGCCTAAATTTAGACAGTTCAGAGAGGAGGTAACAGAGGAGTTGGCCAAGGATAACAAGGGATGGGTATATAACCAAATACAGTGGTGTGTGCTTTGGCTTCATTTGAAATGAGATCTCAGTCCAGATTTCACAGAAGAAGGAGGGATTTGAAGGAAGACAGCTGGTGTCATACATAATTCTGGAGGAATTTACAGAATGATGGGTAAGAAGGGAGAATGGACTGAGCAGTTTTGCACTTGAGTATTCCGGCTGTCCTGGTCTTCCTGTGTGTTTCTAGGCTAGACTAAGAATGTCTGTTTCATACACCATTCATCCTTGTGTTTGTTTCGTTGGCAGAATGGTAATCACAAGCCAGTATTTATTTTTTACTTAGCTCACATTCCCACCGTGGTTTTTATGAGGCTGCAGACTCAGCATTGTAACTCTTTTGTGACAGACACACACACACACACACACACACACACACACACAGGAGGGGCAGGAGTATCAAGGAGAATCTCTGTGAAGCCGCACAGGTTACAACACTTTAATTTGAATAAGGTGTGCTGCTTGCCTTTGGGAAATGCATTTAAAATCCGTGATTAATTACATCTGTGTGATTAATTCTCGGCCTCTCTTTCTCCTTCCCTTAGCCACAATGGAACCGGCACAATGTCCAGGCGTCAAAACACCATTCAAGACCTTCTGCAAAATTGTTCCGATTGCCTCATGCGTGCCGAACTCATAGTGCAGCCTGTAAGTCTTGTTCCATCGCTGAACCTATATGAATGCTAACCTGGGAGGTGCTGTTTCCCCATTCTGAATGAGCAAGCAAGAACGCAGACCTCAGAAAAAGTGCTGTGGAACAGTTTATTACAGAGGTTACCTGCTTTTTAAGACTTGTGTGCACTTCTGGCTTTTTTTGAATATGTTCTGTGGGTACCAGTCCCTCTGGTCACTTCTTTCCCTGCTCCCCCGGATCAGCTGCACTCTTCGTGAGATGGAAAAAGATAGCAAGTGCACACAAACGTAGTTTCATTTTTCCAAGGTAGAATTAACCAGAGTAGAAAGCGTGTCGTCCTCCAGTTAAGGAGAAAAAATATGATCTTATGATCAAAGGAGTAGTTGGGGGTCAGGGAGCTCGGGGCTTTGTAGTCACCAAGAGGATGCTTCAAGGGTTCTGTTGCACCCATGTTGGTGACCCCTGGTTTATTAGGAAGGAAGAAAGGTTCTGTAGCTTAGTGGTGCAGCACCTGCTCTGCAAACTCAAAGGTTCTAGGTCAGCCTTTCTCAACCTGTGGGTCCCCAGATGTTGCTGAACTACAACTCCCATCACCCCTAGCTAGCAAGGCCAGAGCTCAGGGATGATGGGAGTTGTAGTCCAACAACATCTGGGGACCCATAGATTGAGAAACGCTGTTCTAGGTTCAATCCTTGGTCTCTCCAGTTACGAGGGATTAGCTAGCAGGAGATGTAGAAGACTTTGGCTAAAGACCCTTGAGAGCTGATGCATATCAGATTAGGCAGTGCTGTACTAGATGGACAAACAATATGGTTTGGTGTAAGGCAGCTTCCTGTACAAAACATACCTAACTGTCCACATGAGAGAGAGAGAGAGAGAGAGAGAGAGAGAGAGAGAGAGAGAGAGAGAAGGCAGTATGACTATAATAGCATGTACATTTATTTACACCCTCCCCCAGTTCATCCCAAGAAAGAGCATATTAATGCCTACTGGTTCCTGTATACACACACATCTATTTAATAAACAGAATCACAGCTCCATGTTGCGGTCTGCCTTCTTACTTGCTCCTCTGCTGCTGGTGCCCTGCCTCTTCTTTTTCAGGATTCACTGTTTTCACAGCTAGGTTTCTAGGACAGCTTTCTAGGTTGCTTGCAGAAACGCCTATTAAGAAAACGCCCTCTCAGCTGGTAGAACATAATCTCAGAAACAATTCTAGGAGGAATGAAGTGGCCATCCAAGCGGCCAATTACCAGGGAATAAGGTTGGGATTGACTTGGTATATAAAACATAACCCAGTCTTGCAGGTGACTGTTCAGGGGGGATGATTGCCACTTGTCCATCTGGCCAATTGCTCTCTACTTGGATAGGCCTCAATTCTCCAAGGAGGTCATGTCCAGCTCTGCCTTAGCCAAGCTGCTTTTGAGCAGCTATTACCACTGGCCTGAAAGTGAGACCTTATTTAACAGAGCCTTGCTATGAAACCTGCAAGTGCAATTTGTTCATTCTCCTTCCCGGCTTCAGATGTTGCAAGGCCTTTAACAAACAGCATTTCCCTGCAATGCTACCATCCTGGTGTTGAAGGCAGGAATGAACCAAGAGTTAATGGGCAAAAGCTCCCAAGCACCTGAGTGGCTCACACAGGACAGCTTCCCAGGAGATTGTACCCAGCAGATCCTTCCTTAGACCACACTTGTCACTTGTTTCTGTACCTGGTGTAGTTTAGGCATAGTCATAATGATAATGGATAACGGCAACGATAAATAACACGCCACATATATTTCAAATATTAGCTGTTTCATGGGTTTCAGTGCATTACCGACAGAAAACTTGCAGCAATAAAAAACCCCGGAGTTTAGAACATCCTGCACACATTGCCTCTTGGTATCACATTATTTTTGTGGTGGTGGTGGGGCTTTTGAACTAAATATGGTGATTTTGTTTGTTTCCTTTCACTTAGGAGCTGAAGTATGGGGATGGTATCCAGATTAGCAGGAACCGAGAGCTGGAAGATTGCTTTGCTCAGGCAAATGAGCACATGGACATCCTCGATGGGCTGATCAGAGAGATGAGGCAAATGGGGCAGCCCTGTGAGCTGTACCAGAAAAGGTACCGCCCATCTGTTTTTGTCTCCTGGCCTTTTCCCACAGACTTCTAGTTATTATATGTGGGCTTACTTCAGTTTACACTTAGCATAGTCCAGGCGCTTGACTCTGCCTTGTGTTGAATCAATAAATAGATGCCCATGAATTATACGAGGAGGTTTGTACCAGGTATGTGCTCTGGTGGATTCAAGTGGTCCTTTTCGTCAGGCGTACCAAATGGCAAGCCATTCAGTACTACAGTAAATAGTGGTGCTGCATACCTGTATTGGGAAATTTTTAATGTTTGATGTTTTATTGTGCTTTTTATGTTCTGGAAGCCACCCAGAGTGGCTGGGGAAACCCAGCCAGATGGGCGAGGTATAAATAATAAAATTCTTCTCCTTCTCCTTCTCCAGGACTCTTGCTCATCTAATGAGACCGTGTACCTTGAATTTTTAGTACTATTTCATTCTGTGGAACACAAAGCATGGATTTCCCCCTTCCATTCTTATTCTTTTGAATCCAGGAATGTCATGTTCATTGCACTTATTTGTCTTTCAAAAACTATAAACAAAAACAAAACTGCAGCGAACAATCTTAGTGGATCAGGCATCTAGTGCATTATCCCCATATTCCACCATTGCTATTACTGGATGTTACCCAGTAAGTTTATAGTGCTGGGGGGAAATGGAGGACTTTATCCCATATTTTTCATTACAAGCTTATGGTGGCTCAGAGCCTGCAAATGTATTCCCCCTCCTCCTTTGCTCCATCTCTTTTGTCTTATAGCCCCTTGACATTGTTCTCCTTCGTTGTCCTTTCAGATTGCTTCAGCTTCAAGAGCAGATGCGCGCCCTCTACAAAGCGATCAGTGTACCTCGTGCCCGTAGGGCTAGCTCCAAAGGTGGTGCGTTTACCTCCCAGAGTGGATCGGGATGGGACGAATACACCAGGCGTTGCACCACAGAATGTCTGAACTGGATGAGGCAGCAGAAGGTAAAGCGTGCTTCGTGTTCTGGCTTTTGTTGAGAAAATGGAACTGCATTTTTCTCCCCTCCACCAACACCACACCAGCCAGTTCTTGTTCTGACAATTCAGGGAGTGGCAGGGGTGTCTCCCTGGTTTCCCGTCGCCGGCGTTACTGTGGCTTGCTGGGAAGGGTGAGGTGGGGAGATTGGTGCAGTGCAGACGCAGTGACAATTCAGTGCTCCTGCCAAGGTGTCCCTCCCGGTAAGCCACAGCGACAGGACTGCGGAGAGGGAGTCCCCTTCCCATTGTCTGCTTCTGGGCACGGCACTTTCCAGCCTCAAAATAAAATATCAGCAGGAGTTAAGGGAAAGTAAGCCAGCCCCTTTCTCTTGAGCCTGTGTTGTTTTAGAACCTTCTGGACGCACCTATTGCAAGCTCAGAACATTAATCCAAGCACAGCAAAGATTAACTCTATGTACACAGTGCATTGCTACAGTCATCCTATTTCTGCATAAAGAAAAGGGGTGGGGAAAAATAATGGTTCAGACAATAACTGAAGAAAAAAAAGAATACGGTGGACAGAAAAAGAAACGAATGAAAGATCTCATGTGGCTGGCAAATTGGAAAATGGAAAGGAAAACAAGAGACCTGCAGATGTGGCAATAAGTCATTTGCTAAAGGGGTTTGCAGTTGATTTTTATGGAGTGGCTTCTTTAAGATGACTATTTGAATGGCAGCGTAATTTCCCTACCTGTTCTGCAAGGGAACAGGCACCCCTCCTGTAGCAGCAGCCGCCGCCTAGGAAGCCTTTGCAGCGTTTCAGCTGTGCCAGAGTCCAACTATGGTCACAGTTTACCTACCATAAATGTGAAATGCTCTTTCCAAACAGAGCAACATCACCAGCATAGGGCAGGAAGCAGGAGAGGATGACACACACAATCACACTATTGCTACATACTCTGCAGGTACAGAAGGGGAGATGGGGGCCCCTTTTAAGTCCCTCCCCAAATACCTGCCGTGTTGTCAGCCCAATGTAAATAGGCTTCCTTACCTAGTTGCCTTCCAACTTTCTTATCTTACCTTGACCTTCTCTGGCTTTGCGTTCTGTCTGCAGAGCCCAAGTTACAGCATGCCAAAGAAATGTGATACGTAGGGAAGCCCCGCCGGTAGCTTTTGTTTTCTTGAAAGTGTTTTGTTTTACTTCCCTGTCGTTTTGGAGATAGGAAAGCCGTGGGCTTTGGCCCTGGGTTGGGTTTCTCTGGTGGGGCCGGGAGCTGGAAATGAGTCACCTTTTTCGTTCACACACACATTGACAAACGTTCATTCTCGCTGCTGCTTTGATGGCTTTGGCTCACGGTGAGCTGAAAAAAAGAAGGAATAAAGTTCTTTTTTTCAGATGGCCGACAGCCTAAAATGGCTTCGCTCGCTGGAGCCATTCCAGCTTCGCTTAAGCACAGGTGTGGCTCAGGGTGGTGTCTGTGGTAGCGTTATTGCTGTGCTGAATCATAATTAGTTCTTTTAAAGAAATAGCAGCTGATACCTGATTTTGAAGGTAGAAGAGAAATATCCTACACCATTTGAATGGGCAGAGCATTTTCTGGAACGCAGCTCAGCTCTCCCAAGGCTGCTTAGTGTCTCCCTTCCTCAGTCCACTGTCTGCAAAATGGGAATCTGAAAGAGTTGGCATGTGAAAGAACGGGAGAGGGCACACTTCTTAATACTTCACATGTTATCAGTACTTAAATTTTGGCTGGTCATCTTAATTTTCACATGTTAAAAGCAACGGTAACACATGCTAGCAAGGAGTGTGTGTGTGTGTGTGTGTGTGTGTGTGTGTGTGTAGAAAGAGCTAGTTTCAAGTTCAAATTATTACAGACTTTCTTAACTTTACCATTTAGAAAATACAAAAGTTTTTCTGTCATGGTGTGCATGGAGCTGAGGGCTGCAGAGCAACAAGACATGGTGCACAAATTTAATAGTATTTGGGCGACTGCTTCACTAATGTAGCTGGAAAGGGTGGCTGGGTGGAAATCAATCTTCCCTGTAAAAAGGTGGCATGATACAGTGGCGTAGCGTAGGGGGTGCAGGGGGGGCCAGCCGCACCGGGCACAACATCTGGGGGTTAGGGTTAGGGGGCGCAAATCCACGGGTTAGGGGGCGCAAATTACTTGCCTTGCCCCGGGTGCTGACAACCCACGCTACGCCACTGGCATGATAACTTGGCTCCTGCTGGTCTATAGCTACCTGTAGATGCCTTCTGAAGTTCTTTGGTGCCTGTTCTACTGTGGCACCTAAGGTAGTTTTATTCTGAAGAAGAGTTTGGATTTGATATCCCGCCTTTCACTCCCCTTCAGGAGTCTCAAAGCGGCTAACATTCTCCTTTCCCTTCCTCCCCCACAACAAACACTCTGTGAGGTGAGTGGGGCTGAGAGACTTCAAAGAAGTGTGACTGGCCCAAGGTCACCCAGCAGCTGCATGTGGAGGAGCGGAGACGCAAACCCGATTACCCAGATTACGTGACTACCGCTCTTAACCACTACACCACACTGGCTCTCACCAGTTCTGTTCCCTTCTCCCCTGCTTTGTGGAGCAGAAGGGGACATTGGGGAAGGCTTTAGTCTTTTCCGATTTGCACGACTCCTGTGAAATAGTAACCCCAAGCAACTATATCCCAAGCAAGGATAACCACCTGGTAGCTGCCGAACCATGTCTTCCTTGCAAAGCAGCTCTATATACCTTTGCTTGTGCACCATTGTTTTAATTTTGCTTCACATCGGCACCTATATAAATAAACCACTAAAGAAGATGCTCATTCTTCCTTTCAGTCTGAAATGGAGCTAGTAAAATGGGGATTTGATGCGGCAGCTATTGAGCAACAAATTGCCGACCACAGGAGATTCCATAATTCCATTGGAGACTATCGCTGGCACTTGGACAAAGTCAAAACCGACCTGGTAAGATACTGATTCTGCTTCTTTGATTTTTTGCATCACTGCCTGTTTTAAATTGCTAACCGGTGGTTTCACATCTGGTGAAATATTTGAAAGAGCCCTGTTTTAGCACTGCTGTGTTTTGCTTATTCAGAAGTATTGGTGCATGAAAGAGCATTCTCTCTCTCTCTCTCTCTCTCTCTCTCTCTCTCTCTCTCTCTCGCCCCCCCCCCCCACTTTGTATGGTTGTAAATGAGTCTAACTTTGGGTCAGCAGCAATGTATCTAGGGGCCTCCATTTCACATTTTGGTATTCTATCAAAATATTTAAGTATCTACACCCACTCCTTTCTACACTCTTTCTGCCTGTTATCTTATGGACACTTCCTTGGTTGGGGACCCTTTGGCCCTCAAGATGTTGTTGAAATTCAGCTCACATCAGCTCCAACCAGCATGGCCAGTGGTGAGGGATGATGGAAGCTGGAGTCCTTCAACACCTGGAGTGTTGCAGGTTCCCCATCCCTGATCTAAAGCATCCTGTGTTTCCCATTCAGGTTGGCGTCAAGCCCCAACACGGTCTCCTTTGCCACTTCTGCTTGTCCTTTGGTTGCCAGCATTCCCTTTCCCCTTCTTGCTGAGGCATGAGGTCATTGATTGTGGCTATTTGTGATGTAAAGAGGCTCCTCAGGAACCTGACTGTACAAATTCATCCATCTTAAATTTGGTTCTGCAGAGGCCCCCTTGGTAAATGGGTCAAATTTGTAAGCTGTAGAAGATCTTTATTCTTTTTATTCTTTTGTCCGCAGCGTGAGAAGGCTGCTGTTCATCAGCTGGAGGAGGAATATGAATATCTTCTGGTAAGCTAAAGAGCAACTTAATTTCTGAAGGCCTTGTTATGTGTGCTTTGCCTTCTTAGCAGTGGAGCATCCTTTGAGTCAGGGAAGACAACTATGGATCCCATGAGGATGAAAAGTGCAGGTTCAGCCCATACACGGTGGAACTTGTCCGTTCTTAGCTTTTATCTCAACAATTAATCCTTAATTATAAAGTTGCATCTAAAAACATGTAGGCAATACTTGCTTAGGTATCTCTGCATGGCAACTTACCCATGTCCATTACAGTCGTATCTTGGAAGTTGAACGGAATCCGTTCTGGAAGTCCATTCGACTTCCAAAATGTTTGGAAACCAAAGTGTGGCTTCTGATTGGCTGCAGGAAGCTCCTGCAGCCAATCGGAAGCCGCGTCAGACGTTCGGCTCCCAAAAGAATGTTGGAAAACCAGAACACTCACTTCTGGGTTTCAGTCGTTCGAGAGCCAATTTGTAAGGGAGCCAAGTCATTTGAGATCCAAGGTACAACTGCATTTGCATTTTTAAAAAATGTTGTCATGGAGCAGAATACAGATTTCCCCTCTTTCTTTTCTTTAAAGTGCAAAGTATCCCCAGCCCAAATGGGGGCAAAAGAGTGTTGGGTGTGTAGCCACTTGCTTTCCAGAGCTCTGTCTTGATCCCTCTGTTTTGTTCCACAGTTTTGTTTGCACAATAAGCTTTGATCCTTAAGTCTAAAGCTCATTGCTTTGATGTTTTGTAGAGATTCTCCTTTGAAAGAATGGATCAGTTGCGCCAGCTACAAAACATCATCCAGGCCACTAGCAGAGAAATCATGTGGATCAATGACTGTGAGGAGGAGGAGCTTCTCTACGACTGGAGTGACAGGAACACCGATATTGCCCGGAAGCAGGAGGCCTTCTCTGTAAGTTACACTAAGACATCTTTGTTCCGACCGGCTTTCCCAGCTGGATCATTACCATAAATGTAATAAATAAAATAAAATTTATCATGAGTGCCTACCTTGTTACAGTTTCAGTCTTTTTAAAAAATGTATTTTCTGGCCTGGGGTTTGAACTGTTTTTAATTATCTTCGGTGTAATTCTCCTTGAGACAGTTGTTCAGAAAGCAATTAATGGATCAGCGATGAGGATAATACTTTGTGTGGTAGGAAAAAGGTACAAAGGATCTTTTGGGTGCTTGATTCAGTAAGGCTGTTCTTGCTAATATATAGCACAAATTAAGCCTGGAAGGTTTGCAGGCCTATAAACATGCCACAATATAAATACGCTTGATTGTATTAGTCCCATTGAAATTAATGGGCTTGACTAGTTTAGCTTCATTCAGTTACAAACCCACTGATCTTACTATATGCTGGTGATATGACCTTATATGCATTGAACTTTTAGTGTCATTATTATTTTAAGGTTGGCCTTAATGCTTGTTCCTTTTCTGTATACAGAAACGCATGAGCCAACTGGAAGTTAAGGAGAAAGAACTCAACAAGCTGAAGCAAGAATGTGACCAACTGGTGGTCAACCAGCATCCTGCCTCAGACAAAATCGAGGTATATCTTAAACTTCCTGCGTTCTTGCTCTGCTCTTTTTTCTGGAGGGTGAGATACAAAGGTTCCACAGAAGTGAAAGGTACTGCAAATCAGATCTTGAGCCCCGACCAATTTTTGGTTGATCAACAAGAGTCAGTGTTAGAGACAACGCAGGACGACCTGCCTGCTGATCAAAGACTGGTTGCTCTGGTTGTGTGAGTGACCGTTTTATAACCCTGGTTTACAACTGCGCTTAGTGATGGGCCACTTTTGGTGTTTGAAGTGGAGGGCCAAGTTTTCCTGTAGGTTTTCCTTTAAGCAAGTCCAGTTCCTTTAAGCCAAGTCCTGTTTATCATCTCTTCCTCCCTCCAAAGCTGTTTTAGGAAGTTTTGAGAGGTGTCGTTGTTAGCTAGGTAAAAGAAATGAATGAATGGAGGATGAACTGTGATTTATTTACTCTTTAAATATATAGGCCTACATGGATACACTTCAAACTCAGTGGAGCTGGATTCTCCAGATCACCAAGTGCATTGATGTTCATCTCAAGGAGAATGCAGCATACTTTCAGGTGTGTGCAGTCATAACGGATATTAGAAGTTGAATCCCAAGCAACAGCATTTAAACTCTATGTTTGGTTGTAAAAAATTTTTGGGGGAGGGGGGAGAGGATTCACAAACATGCAGTATCTTGCACTCCAACTATTAGTAAGTAAGCAATGGCAGATTGTGAGTTTAGCTTGTAGTAAGGAAGGCTTGCTAAATAAAGCGTCTGAAATTGGATTGAAGGTAATAGGCTGTCTTTAGTTTAGTTTCCTTTATTTATTCTTCATATATCCATGCTCTTGAAAGGGGATTGTATTCATATGTTCAAGTGCTGCATTTCCTATTAATGTCTGTTAGTCCAGTGTAGATTTTACGAGTTCAGCATTACTAATCGCTTAAAAGTCTGTTGGATCCTACAATACTATACTGAAATCACATTCAGGGCCCACTGTTATCATTCTGTACAAAATGTACACTTCACACCTTTAATTTATTTTACAACATTTGTGTTCTGGCTTTTTCTCCAAGGAGTTTAAGGCAACATAGAGGGTTCTCCCCACTTCATTTTATCCCCACAACAACCCTGTGAGTTAAGTTAGACTAAGAGAAAGTGACTGGCCCAAAGTCACCCAGTGACCTTCATGACTGAGTAGAGATTTGAGTCCTGGTCTCTCAAGTGCTAGTACGACACTCTAACCACTATGCCCCACTGGTGTGATTAGATAAAGACAATCATATGTCTGTTTGCTTTTCATGCATAGTTTTTTGAGGAAGCCCAGTCAACTGAGAGCTATTTGAAGAATCTACAGGATTCCATCAGAAAGAAGTTCATCTGTGATAAGAATATGTCCCTGCAAGTTCTATTGGAGCAGATCAAAGAGTTGGAGGTATGGTTGCCACTTTGTTTTGAGATCCCACAGCTTCTTTCAACTTCAGCAGGACTAAGCCCATAAGGGCAGATTTCCTTGTATATGAAAGATACTGTGTTTGAAAGACAGGCGACATGAAATCTCATTGTGGCTGTTTGAAGCCATTGGGTGAGGAAAATGAGAGGTGTTAAGGAGAAGGTCTGGGGGAAAGTGCAATTTCCAGGCTTTCTTGTCACGCTGATGTGATTAAAAATGAGCAGCTGCTCCTTTGGTCTATTTCACCGAGTATATTATACTTCATATATTTGGGACTGCTGCAGCATTTTATGTACTCAAGCAGAACTTCAGATGGATTTTTTTAGTTTTCTTTTATTGATTGCAGAACCCCTAATTTTAGAGTTTATAACTCTTAAGACTTTATAGAACTCTAAAATATAAACTCTGATTTTCTCAAACTGTTACCACTGAAGTCTACCAAGATACTTGTCTTAAATTTGAACAGAATCTGGATTTGACCGATAGCAAATGCAGGTCTGTGTTAGTGAATGCGGTTCCTTGTTTATAAGTATTTTTTGCCATGACAAACTTTCTCTGTCTTTCTAGAGTGAGCGAGAGAAAATTTTGGAATACAAGAGACAAGTGCAAAATTTGGTGAATAAATCTAAGAAGATTGTCCAGCTAAAGCCACGGAACCCTGATTACAAGAGCAATAAGCCAATCATTCTCAAGGCTCTGTGTGACTACAAACAAGATCTGGTAAGAATCATGCTATTGATTAATTACTCAATCGTTGATCATATATATTTTAGATTTATTGGCAATCCCATCCCAAGTACCTGAGGCAGGCTACTGTGTAGCTTCAGCTAAAATCTGCTTAAAATGGACCAAATGTATTGGATGATAAATAATCTGTTCTAGTTTTTTTTTACACTGCAGCTGCTAAGCAGGTGCTCAGGTAGAAATGTCTTCAAATGTTTCCAAAGATGCATTTGAACTCCATTCAAATCTATTGCTTGGTATAGCCCTCGTAGGACTATGCCATTCCTGAAAGTTGGGGAAACTGCATGCTTGAATGAAGTATGATGTGTTCTAAGCGCTACAGAGAACACCCTGTGATTGACCCATCAAATGGTAGATTATGTTGTTCTGCATCCGCTGGGCACAGAGGGCAACCCCAGCGTATTACAGTAGTTTAGCCTAACAATTTTTACATGAGGTTATTTTATGCATACATATATAAAAAGTTGCATGTTAATAGGAATGCATGCCAGCTTCAATCCCGTACATCTTGGCCTCTGGGTATCCAAGCCTTTTTTATATGTGTATTCAGACCTATGACTAAAAGTTGTCTAGTCTTAGGGAGGATTCCAACTAATTACATCAACTGAAAACTACATCATAAGTATTTACGTTGTCCCAGTGTGTTAATGCCTACAGTTGTTTTTTTCCTGCCTTTTCCATAGAAAACCATGCGCAAAGGAGACGAGTGCATTTTGAAAGACAACAGCGAACGTAGCAAGTGGCATGTGACTGGGCCAGGAGGAGTCGATATGCTGGTGCCATCTGTCAGTCTCATTATCCCTCCCCCTAATCCATTAGCTGTGGATCTGGCGACCAAGTGAGTTATTTATAAAACCTGAAGCCATATTGCTTGGGAAAAAAGTGTGAGTTCTTCCCTGGCTCTGTATGTTGTGTATCTTTGATTGGGTCAGAAAAGGGCCCAGTTGCGTATAACAGTGTGACTGGGTGGACTTTGTGCACCCATCTATATATTATTTACGGAACTCAAGGGCAGCGAGCAAAAAATTAATTTTGTGTTTTGAGTGGGAAGTGCTGGCTGTGAGCAAGTCTATAGGGAAAGGGGAACCTCTAGGTGTTGTGGGGCTCCAACTCCCATCATCCAGGAGCATTTGCCATGTTGGCTGATGGGAATGAGTGTTCAAGAACATCTGGAGGACCAGAAGTTCTCCATCCCTGCTATAGAACGTCAGTCTCCATTGTGTTGCAACAGGAAACCTTTCTAGAGAGTGGGCTTTCCCTACCCCTCAAGAGCCCATTTTGCAGCCTTTCTCCCAGATTCTAAGCAAAGCTAATTCTGACTGGAAACAAAATTTTTGGTTTAATTTAATTCAGATTCATTTTAATTTGTGGTTATTCGGTACAGGCTAAATATGAATAGGGTTCTTTCATATTTATTTATGTATTCTTTTGGGTTAAATGAGGTCACATCATTAGTTGAATGTATCCAATATATATTGGATACATAGTGTGTTGGATACATATTGGATATCTATAATGTATCCAATATGTATCCAACACACTTTAGCCCTGCAGCACCTAGTTTAGGAATCATTGCACAAGGAGCAGACTTCTAGCTCTCAATGTGCTGCATTGAAAAAAGTCCACATTTATATTGAAAACATTTGCATTTTCGTATTTGGGGTTTTGAGCCCTTTTCTGCTCAGGACGCTCGTCTTCTAGGAGACACTGATGTTGCTTTTCGAACCTGAGTTAACACATTCATTGCCGTTTAGGATTGAGCAATACTATGAGGCCATTATGGCTCTCTGGAATCAACTCTACATCAACATGAAAAGCCTGGTGTCTTGGCATTACTGCATGATTGACATTGAGAAGATAAAGGCTCTGACTATTGCTAAGGTGGGTGTTGAAATGACTTCTATAAAGTTTGACCAGGAGCTGTCATAGTCTTCGCAAATGTGCGCTTTTCCTAACTTTTGAGCACATATATAAGAAGACTTGGGTATATGCATTCTAGACTTGACAGGGGCTGTCTGCCTTTTCTCAAGCCTTGTTTGTACTGATAACGTGACTGGCAATTCTGCAGTCGACTCTTGCTTTTGCTGACTAAGCCTCTCCCTGTTTCCTTTTATTGGCTCATTCCATTGCCTGCAACCGTAGGCTCTTCATTCTAACGTAAACCACGGTTAGCTCATTTTGTCATTATTAATCCTACAAATATAAATAACTCTCCAGAATACCCCTCTTCTGTAGTCATTATTCCGGAGGATTGCATCAGCTTTCTTTGGCTGCTTTTCCTTAAATTGTTTCTGCCTCTTCATTTCAGCTGAAGACCATGCGCAGAGAAGATTACCAGAGAGTAATAGCTGACCTGGAGATTCATTATCAAGAATTCATCAGGAACAGCCAGGGCTCGGAGATGTTTGCAGATGAGGATAAGAGGAAAATCCAGACTCAGTTCTCCGATGCTCAGAAGCACTACCAAACATTGGTCATCCAGCTGCCAGGCCAACACCAGCAGCGTCCGCAGCAACCAAATCAAGGTCAGCTTTCCACAAGAGTGGTAGAAACCGCACCGTCTGTTGCAGGGTGTAGTCGTGCTTCACCTTGGAAGCCTGCACAACTTGCGACCCCCTGAGCCAAATGCAGCCCACCAACCATGCATGCAATTCACCAAGGTTGCAGTCAATTGTGTGTCCCTCTTCCATGTCTGGGACTGCAGAAATACAGGAATGTCAAATACATGCTGGGCCAACAGGTACTTGGTGAACTGCATTCAGCCTGACACATAGTAACCTGACAGACAATTAGTCCATGGTGCCTGAGTTTGCTTGTTGTCCTCTTCCCTCCTCACCGCTTCTTCCTTTTGTGTCATGCCTTTTAGACTGAGGGCCGGGTTGCCTTGTTCATTACTGAGTTTATGTAAGCTGCTCTGGGAGCTTCAAATCTAGCTCAGTATGGTCTATGCTGACTGGCAGGAACCTTAAGGTTTCTGAGACTGTTCTCATCCAGCCTTACCTGGAGATGCCAGCGATTGAACCTGGGTTCTTTTGTACACAAAGCATGTGATTCACCACTGAACCATAGCCCTTCCCCATAGCTTCCTCATAGGTAGGCCTCCGCTTCACTAAAAGGCTCAATGGGTACACTTAACCAAATAATAGCACACTTGAAGTCTGTGTGTAGGGAATTGGGTGCTGACCGCTATAGGCAAGCACATTATAATCACCTAGAACAGCCTTTCTCAACATGTAGGTCCCCAGATGTTGTTGAACTACAACTCCCATCACCCCTAGCTAGCAAGGCCAGAGCTCAGGGATGATGGGAGTTGTAGTCCAACAACATCTGGGGACCCACAGGTTGAGAACTGCTGATCTGGAACATGGGTAGGCAAACTAAGGCCCAGGGGCCAGATCCGGCCCAGTCGCCTTCTAAGTCTGGCCCACGGATGGTCCGGGAATCAGCGTGTTTTTACATGAGTAGAATGTGTCCTTATATTTAAAATGCATCTCTGGGTTATTTGTGGGGCATAGGAATTCGTTCATTACCCCCCCAAAAATAGTCCACCCCCTCCCAAGGTCTGAGGGACAGTGGACTGGCCCCCTGATGAAAAAGTTTGCTGACCCTGATCTAGAACCTCACCTGGCACACGCCCAATCGCTTGCATGTTCTTTTGCCAGGTGATGGGGCAGGAGAAATGAAGGCAGACTTATTCAGCAGTGCATACAAGTTGTTCCCTATCCACAGCGCATTGTTTGCCATGACGTCACACCACCTCACTTCACAGGGGTTAATTTTCCAAAAACCGAAAACTGACCCACTGGTTGTTTTCCCTTTTTTTCTTTTCTTTTTTTTTAAACCAGTCGTGACAACTGAAGTCACTCACCTGGGCTCATCCCAGCAAGTCCAGAATCAGAAGCAGGAGCTAGAGAAGCATGAAGCCTGGATGCTTATGGAACTCCAGAAGCTTCGTCGCCAGATCGAGAACTGTGAGCTCCGCATGGCGCAGAGAACCATCCTTCAGCCAGACCAAGGGGCCTCCCAGAATTTGTCCGTCAGAATCAATGAATTAGAGGTACGTGTTGATTTGCACTGGACAGGCATAGCATGATTGTGTGTGGTTCAGACTGAATGAAGCCCAACTATCCTGAATCCTCTTGATTCTGTCTTTCTCTACTCTTCATATTCTTAAGAAGCACCAGCAGCGCCAAGATGAATTGATACCACTAGTATAATAACACTGGTGGCATTTGTGGCCAATCTGTTGTGCAGTGAGGTCATGAGAGGACGTCTATCTACGCTAGAGCAAGTATTATAGCAGCTACTAGGAGAGAGACAATAGCTCAGTGGTAGAGAGCCAAGGATCAGCTAATACATGACACGAGAGATCTGCCTGAGACCTGGAGGGCAGTTGCCCGTCACTAGAAAATACTGAGCTAGATGGACACAACATTATCACAATAAAACACCCATCAACTCCACTTGTTTATAAGCAGCGCAGCACATTTAATATCAGTCAGGGCCACCACTGAGAAGACCCTGCCCCTGTCAGTCCCAACAACTCTTTCTGGCAGACTTTTAAAAAATATGCATTTTATCTCATACAATCAGAATTTCTTAGCTTGCAAAGATGGCCATCTTTCACAGCTGGTGGATCTGGTCCCTGCACAGTATGTGTGTGCAGAGAGCTTGGAAGGATCGTAGAAAGTTTTGGGGGATTTGTACTAGAAGTTGATTATTATGGGATTGCATACCAAAGAGAAAAGTGTCTGAACATCTCTTTCAGTCCTTTTATTTTCTTAACATTAGCTGAAACACATGGTCTGTGGGCAAGATAGATGATATGTCAATTGCAGGTTGTTAATGTGATCTTAAGAAGGGTGTTAGAGTAAATAACATCTCTCTCTCTCTCTCTCTCTCTCTCTCTCTCTCTCTCTCTCTCAGGGTATACAAAACGATTCTCAGGCAATAGCGGTCGCTCTCAATGGGCAGAAAGATTATCTCCCCAGGTTTAGAGGCTCTGAAAAGTATCTCTATTTGCAGTCTGAAATAAGTACCTTGTTTCAGAAACTGGAAAATATTAATGGGGTCTCTGCTGGTTATTTGGACAGGTAAGGAAACAGACAAGCAGTCCTATGGTTATCCATATTATAGGTGTGCTTTGTTGTTATTTTTTAGTGATGAGTGCTTTTATTTAATCAACTGCATGTTTTAAGGATTTAAATCCAACATACACCCATAACTATTAATATTTTAAACTAAGGTAATTCTAACCAAGGAGGTCCAACTTCTTCAGCAAAATAAGCTGTACAAAGCAGCGTCATTTATGCAGATGCCTAGTTTTCTATACTGTTGTTGACATCCATCCATCTCGAGAGATGATGGGAAAGTGTGCCATTGGGGTGAAGTCAAACCATAACAACGCCTGCTGTAGTTGTGGAGACTGATAGGAGAGGGACATGTTTTATTGCAGTTGGGGCAGATGAAGGTGTCCAGTTTCGTTTTCTATACATATTCCTCAGTTTGCATGTGGAACAGTTTGCGTGCGGGCTCAAATTTCCTTAGAATCGACTGGCGACCAAAACCAACTTCATAGAGCAATGCTATGCCTATTACTCAGAATTAAGTTCTGCTGTGTCCAGTGGCACTTACTCCCGAGCAATGAGGGGTGGAGAGAAAAGAGACTGAAAGCAAACGATCTTTTCCCAACCCTGCATTTGACTTTCTGATGGCATTGTTTTGCTATAGCTTGAATGCGCTGAGGTCCCTGCTCCAGGCAATTCTCCAAACAGAAGATGTGATCCGAGTGTTTGAAGTCAGACTTACAGAAGAGGATACTCTGTCTTTGGACCCAGATAAAGTGGAAGCTTATCGAGCCAGCCTGAAGGTAAGAGAGAGGGTTTTATGTATATATCGGAGATTGAGCCATTAATTGGTTACTTAAAGACTTTGTGCTGTTTTTAAACATAGGGGGGGAAGCTTAATGTTATAATATATTTGTATATTACGATTCATAATTTGGTCTTGCTTCCATAAATTAACACATTCTGTTTCCTATGAAAAAATAATACAGTTTATGATTGTTTGCGTTCTCTAAATATTGCCAGATATGTTAAGTTTGATCATATGCAACCTATTCTGCCCTTTCTTGCAGCTGTCTGGATTATGTTGTGGTTGTGTTTACTTTCTGGCGAGATCTGGGATACCGAAGATAGATTATTCTGTTGCTTATTTTTTCCAGAAAATGAAAGGAGACCTTAGTATGAAGAAGTCGCTGCTTAGTACCTTGGAGGCAGAGCTGCAGCGGGCTCACCAGGTCCACTCGCAGTCTTGCCAGTCGTATCCTCTCCACGATTTAGATCTTGGAAAGTTCACTGAAAAAGTCGGGCACCTCACAGACCGTTGGCAAAGGGTGGATAAGCAGATTGATGACAGGTTTGTTTGTGATTTCTAAAGAGTAAACTTCAAATCAGGTGTTCAGTAAGCTGTCGACCTCGTGCACACATTGATGCATCTGGCAAAAAACCACACGTTTAAAACTTGACTTTCTAGTTCCTGTAATAGTTAAAGGCACCAGGGAGGTCAGCTGAGCCTTGAGAGTGGTTTGCCTTTTTGCTGCTCTAGACTCATAACTCTGTAGCTGTGGGGCTGTGCCAGCTCTTTAGCCATAGTTAAGGAAATCCAGGATAACATTAGGTATGGTTTGTCAACCAGCTACAGACCTTGGTTGACAAGCAACTTTTAACCATACTTAATAAGCCAAAGTTAAGCTGCTGGGCTGGGTTCATACATAACACCAAGTCATTTCTAGACTGAACTGATAAGTGTTTGACTTGAGATCGTAGTAGCTGAAAACGTCCTTCCCTAGGAAACTACAGCTACTTCTATGAAGATTCCAGTTTATATGTTATGTTTAGAATGGAATGTCACACAGAATGTTGGAGGAGGTAACACTTCCCTGACCTTCCAGCAACTGAGTTGCCACTGTTTACGGGAAAGGAGAGGGGTTGAGGTAGAATGCAGGTCAGTGTGGAGCAAACACACTGACAGGAGCACTAGATTGGCTCTGCCAGTGTGTTTGCACAATTCTGACCTCCCTGCAACTTCACCCTTCACATTCTCCCTCCCGGTAAGCAGCAGCAATTCAGCTGGTGGGAGGTCAGCTGAATGCCATTGCTTCACTGCGCTATCCACTACTGACTGGTGGCTTTTAAAGCAGAAGGCTTTTATGTTGGCATATGTCAATCTATATTGCAACTGTTGTATGGTATGCAGATTTTGCAGATATTGCATGATGCGTGCATTAACTTGGAGCTTTTTCAAGTAGCAAAGTGGATCTCTTTCTGTTCTTAGGAGGCCATATGCTTTGTGTAGTGGTCCTAGGATTAATTCTGCTTGCAAAGACCTCTATCTCACATCTGGAAGATTGCTTTCAATCATAGTGGGCAGCACTGGGCTGCATAGACTAGTGATGTGAATTAGTTTAAGGCAGCTTCATGTGTTGCTACTTTGTCTTACAGGACCTGGGATTTAGAAAAACAGGCGAAGCAGCTGAAAACCTATCGGGATCTTTACCAGGCTCTGAATAAATGGATTTGTGATGCCAGGCGCCGGCAGGAAACTATTGAAGCCATGAAGTTGGGAGATGTTAGCACTGTCATGAGATATCTGCAGGAGCAAAAGGTATTGTCTTGCACTCAGTGTTGCAAAGTGTTTCCCCTAAGTAATTTGGCTGATGTGAAACCAACTTAGATTCGGCGAAGTATTAGGAGTTTGTGTCAGAATCCCTGCTAATGTAATAATGATTAAGGGTGCAAGTTATGAACTTGATGTCCTGATTTCAAATCCCACCTCAGCTAAGCTTGCTTTATACATCTTTGTCACCACAATTGTCTCTTGGGATCACCATGAGAGATATAGTATCATCAGTGGAGTGATTAACAAGTGTTGCCATTCTCCTGAACCAAAAGACTTGACGGCTAGAAATCTGATAAAATTAATATTGTGGGGTTGTTGTTTTTTGCAGAGCTTACATGCTGAAATAACAAGCAAGCGAGACAGAGTGGAAGATGTGATGAAGAATGCAGAGGTGTGCTCAGCTGCAATCAAGGTACTGTTATTTTTGAACATTCCCCTAAGAACATATCTTTTCCTACAAGAGCTTAATCCTGCAAGGCTCCCTTCTCTCTTCTTAATCCTAGGCTAAATCCTTCTCACTCTTCACACACTCACATTTCTCAGCACAATAGGCTCAGTTCCTGGGCAAACCAAAGTTTACAAGATACAGACCCACTGACAGCCTCTGTATTTCTGCAAGTGTATCCATGATAGTCTGGCTGGTCCAAAACTTCCAGGGCAAATTTGGAAAAGCACAAATGCTGACAACAAGCTGAGGTGGCTACGCCAAGGGAAAGAAAATACACACAGGATTATCTTGTGATTTTATTTTTATTTTTGTGTTTCTAGTAGTTCTGTTCAGACTGCAGTACTGAGCATACTTCTAGAAAGCATTTGAAAAAGAAAAAATCAGTGGGTCTTATTCCCAAATCATTCTGTCATACCCCTGCCTGGGTTAATCATGGGGCTGATTTTTGGAAGTTTTAGACATGTCATTTAAACCCCATTGATCTGCTTGTACAATCAATCCTTTTTTGTTGCCTTTCATTCATGCAAGTTGTGGAAAAAAGTTTCTCTACCTTACTTCCAGCATGTCTGGTTTTAAATGCATTTCTTATTCTTCTTTTTAGCAACTACTCTCTCTTCTGACCCTCTACCATACTGATTCTTAAAATCAGGATTTGGGTTTTATTTATTAGCTGTCTGTCTAAAACACACTCTTCATTACAAATGCAGTTCCAGAGCAGCTTGCAAATTTAATACATCACACAGAGACTAAAAACAAGGGAGGTATTTACGACCAGCCAGCTAAAATAAACATCAACACTGGCACCAAAATTCCACCAGAAACCTGGGCAGATAACCAGGTCTTCAGCTGGTGTCAAAAGGTTGAAAGAGTAGGTTATTGGCTTCCTGCAGTTCTGAAAATCCAGGTCAGGGGGCATACGGTGGCTGTCTTTACAAAATGAATTGTGTTTTCTTCTCTTCTGCAGGATTATGAACTGCAGGTTGCAGCTTATTGCTCAGGACTGGAGACTTTGCTGAACATCCCCATTAAGCGCAGCATGGTCCAGTCTCCTTCAGGGCTAATTCTGAAAGAGGTAAATGATAATAAAGTGCACTTTCATGATAATTGGTAATGTTTTTGCTTGGTGAAACCAAGTCAGGAGGTGTGCACACAGTTCTGAAGGAAATCTATGGTGTTGTAGCACTGGGCAGGAACCTGTTTGCTAAACCACATGAGAGACTGGTGTTCCAGAAAAGCACGGGGTGGTGTTTTGGAATGCAGATTGGGGAATTGCATACTTGGTATATATATGACATGTCAGAACCCCTCTGCGATCAAAAGCTGGTGTGTTCTAGCCTAATTTCCCTTCTTGATGGCTGTTTTTCTGCAGGCAGGGTGGTTTAGGGTGGTGGTTGTTTTTCAAACACAGAGAAGAAGTCAAGCATGACACACTCCCCCCTAGGCTTATACAGTGGTACCTCGGGTTACATATGCTTCAGGTTACATACACATCAGGTTACAGACTCCGCTAACCCAGAAATAGTACCTCGGGTTAAGAACTTTGCTTCAGAATGAGAATAGAAATTGTGCGGCAGTGGTGCTTCAGGTTAAGAACAGTTTCAGGTTAAGAATAGACCTCCGGATTGAATTAAGTACTTAACCCGAGGTACTACTGTAGTCTAAAGTGGTAAAATCTAGAAAGGGCTGCACCACGGGACGTTCCACTATTTGTAGATCAGCTCTAAATCCATTTCAACTCATTTATACTTATGTCAGGGACATGGGTGGCACTGTGGTGTAAACCACTGAGCCTAGGGCTTGCTGATCGGAAGGTTGGCAGTTCGAATCCCTGTGACAGGGTGAGCTCCCGTTGCTCGGTCCCAGCTCCTGCCAACCTAGCAGTTCGAAAGCACGTCAAAGTGCAAGTAGATAAATAGGTACCTCTCGGGCGGGAAGGTAAATGGCGTTTCCGTGCACTGCTCTGGTTTCACCAGAAGCTGCTTAGTCATGCTGGCCACATGACCAGGAAAAACTGCCTGCAGACAAACGTTGGCTCCCTCGGCCAGTAATGCAAGATGAGCGCTGCAACCCCAGAGTTGTTTGCAACCTGGACTTAACTGTCAGGGGTCATTTGCCTTTACCTTTATACTTAAGTCAGAGTCAATCTAGGATCAGGCTGGCATTTTATTTTAAAATAATAACAACACAAAACCCCAAGCCTGTTGATGCAGACGAAACATAGTGTTTGGGATAGGTTGACAATAGATTGCTTTTCCCTCCCTCTCCTTGCAGGCTGCTGAGATCCAGTCTCGTTACATTGAACTTCTTACAAAATCAGGAGACTATTACAAGTTTCTGAGTGAAATGTTAAAGAGCTTGGAGGATTTAAAGGTAATATCCCTCTTCCTTTATGTATTGTGAATTGTCAGGTTCCTGGGTGCTTTGTAAATATTTTTGATGCTGTTAATAATACCTTCATGCAATAATAAATAACATTCTAAGGCTACACTTCTACAATGGAAACCAAATTTTCTTGCTATACACGGTTCAGCTTTTTTAATCTTAAATTTGAGGCGTGCATTCAGCAGACTCATACAATACAGCTTTTTGTGGACTAGACCAGTTTAGACTGCAGATAGAGCTGATTCCTTGTTTGAACACTGCTTCCCGTAAAACAAATGCCGCTCCCTGCACATTTAAAAATGGGCATATTAGGAAGATTTTAGAGTAGTTTTCCTGAATATGTTAGTTGTTTAGGTGCATGAGGCTTTTTCCCCCCATGAGGCATCCTTCAAGCAAGTGATGGGCTCATCTGCAGTTTGAAGTTGTAATAGCTTAGAATGAGCTACTATCAGATGATTTGTTGCCTGTGTAGATTGATTCCTAGTTATTCCTGTTATAGTAGATGCAGGGTGGATAAAAAAAATTGATTTTTAAAAAATATATATGAAAAAAATCGGATTTTTTTATTTAAATTGGATTTTTAAAATAAAATGCTTTTGAGGAAAAAATCTTTCTAAATACAATTTTCTATTTAAGTTACATTATACGCCAAAGGCTATTCATCAGGAAATAAGGATTTGTTTTAAGTTTTCCATGAAACCTTCATCTGGTTGTAAATATTAAGATTATACCAGCAAGAATGAGTCTTTCTGTAAAAAAAGGATTTAAATCAAGTCTTACTGACTAGTGATTTAAAGCAAGTCTTACTGACTAGTGATTTAAATCAATTTGATTTAAATCAAATCCACCCTTAGTAGATGAGATTTTTCATTTTAGCTTCAATCGTCACTCCCTCAAGTTCAGGACCCCTGAGTTTGGTTTTGCCACCAGCTTTACATAGGGCATAACCTGAATTTAAGCATGGCTTTGGATGCCCAGTCTTGGCCACTGAACACATGAAGCAATAAAAACAGGAAACTGAGAATGTACAGAATAATGTTCAGTTGCTGTTAAGGAACCAGTTTTCCTTCACATATTGAGATCAGCGTGCAGGGCATCCAAGAGGGAGAATAGTATTTAGTGGCCGCTGTGAGCATTAGCGCCTTCCCCTCTTTTTCCTTTTTGTATAAAGTAGCCTGTTTGTGGACACCTGGTTTCTGTACAGTTGTTTTCTATTTGGTCCAATATTGGTTCAGACATGATATGTGATCAACGAGTTTCTTTATTTCAAGAAACATTTTATATCATGCCTTTAAAAATGTTTTCCTAGGCTAACAGATGTGTAAAAACCAGAAAAATGAACCCCAGAGCTCTGGTTTAAGTCTGCTTTCAGAGCTTGACATAGAGTAGCATATATTCCTCCAGATCCAATGTTTTCTGGTGCACTAGGACTTTTGCACTGAAAACCATGAAATATTAAAAAGGCCTCGTTGAGAATGTTAAGAGTCTTGTCCATTATGGTTAACAAGAGAATGTGAAGTTTTTTAAAAAAAATGAAGTAAAACAACCAAACAGCAAAAAAGGCATTTTATTAAAATTAGCTGTGGAGTGGTGATTTTTTTGGGGTGTGTCTGTGTGAATGAGTAGCATGCTGTTGGTCAAAAATGGTTGCGATAGGTAATTTTTATCTTTCATGCTTTTTGAATCTGCAGATGAAAAGCACCAAAATAGAACTATTGGAAGAAGAGCTGAGACTAGCCAGAGATGCCAATTCCGATAACAGCAATAAGCACAAATTCCTGGAGCAAAACCTACAGAAGTACCAGTTGGAAATTTCCCAGCTGAAGGCCAAACTGATGGGTTTGGAAGAGATGAAGAGGCAAGCAGAGTTGGATGGTGGCTCTGCCAAACAAAACTTGGACAAGTGCTATGCTCAAATAAAAGATCTGAATGACAGAATAACAAGGCTGACTTATGAGATTGAAGATGAGAAGAGGAAAAGGAAGCTATTGGAGGACAGATATGACCAGCAGAAGACTGACTTTGACCAACTGCAGAAGACAAGGCAGAATGAGAAAGAAAGCCTTGGTTGGCAAAAGATAGAATCTGAGAAAGTCATCAAGGAGAAGGAGTACGAGATAGAAAGGTTAAGGGTGCTTCTCCAGGACGAGGGGAATCGGAAGAGAGAATATGAGAATGAGCTGGCTAAGGTAAGAAACCAGTTTAATGAGGAGATGAGTAATATAAAGAACAAGTATGAAACCGAGATTAACATTAAGAAGACCACCATCCACCAGATAGCATCCCAGAAAGAAGATGATGCCAAAAACCTCCGAGCCCAGATCGATAAGCTGCAGAGAGAGAACAGAGATCTGAAGGATGAGATCATCAGGCTCAATGACAGCATTTTGGATGCTACAGAGCAGCGGAGGAGAGCAGAAGAAAATATTCTTCAGCAGAAGGCTTGCGGCTCGGAGGTGGCTCAGCAGAAGCAGCAGATCGAGCTGGAGCTGAAACAGATCATTCATCTGCGCAACGAAGACAACGCGAGGTACAAGCAAGCGCTTGAAGATGCCGCTTTGACCATCCAGGACAAAACCAAGGAGCTTGAAAGAGTAAAGATTCAGCTGCAGGAAGAGGCTAAAAGCCGGTGGGAACTTGAGAATGAATTGGCTAAGGTAAGGAACAGTTATGACGAGGAAATTATTAGTTTAAAGAACAAGTATGAGACTGAGATAAATATCACAAAGACCACAATAAATCAGGTGACACTGCAGAAGGAAGAGGAATCCAGTAATTACCGAGCACAGCTCGACAATGTTGTGAGAGAAAATAGGAGCTTATGTGAGGAAATTAGGAGACTGAAGAACACTATAACTCAGACATCGGAGAACCTTAGACAAGTGGAAGAAAATGCTCACCAGCAAAAAGCCATTGGCTCTGAGATCTCGCAAAAGAAGCAGCAGCTTGAGATTGAGTTAAAACAGACTGTGCAGAAATACTCTGAGGAGACCATGCGTTACAAGCAGTCTCTTGACGATGCTGGGAGGACAATTAAGGACAAAAACAAAGAGATTGAAAAGCTGAGAAAGTTGCTGGAAGCAGAAACAAACCAGAGGAAATCTATGGAGGAGGAGAATATCCGATTGCAAAGAGTCCAGTACGATTTGGAGAAAGTGAACATCAACGCCACAGAGACCATCAGCAGGTTGAAAGTCCAAGAGCAGGAACTGGGACGGCTAAAAAGTGAATACGAGAGGCTTGCCCAGGACAAAAAAGGGAAAGATCAAGAAAGCACAAGGTTGCAGGGCACAATGAAAGAGCTGCAGCAGCAGAAACGCAAGCTGGAGGAGGAGCTTAGTAGGCAGGCTAGAGCCATAGGAGAAGAAACTGCCAAGAGGAAGGAAGTGGAAGCAGAGTTAGAATCTATGAGGAGGTCTTACAGAGAGCAATCTGTCAAGATCACAAACCTTACTCAGCAGATAGAGGAGGTCTCGATGGTCAAGAAAAGGAGTGAAGATGACTTGAAGCACCAGAGAGAGGTGCTAGATGGTCAGATGAGGGAAAAGCAGAGATACTTGGAGGAGATAAGGAAGTACACTTCAGAGATCGAAACCTTGCGCCGCCAGGTGGTCCAAGAGCAAGAGAATCTAAAGCAAGCTCACATGCGCAACGAGCACTTGCAAAAGGCTGTTGAGGACAAGAGCAAAAGCCTCAATGAGTGCAAAATAGAAATTGAAAGGCTTCAGTCTCTTACCGAGAACCTTACAAAAGAACACTTGATGTTAGAGGAGGAGCTGCGTAATGTGAGATTGGAGTATGATGATCTAAGAAGGGGCAGAAGTGAAGTGGATGAGGAAAAAAATGCCACAATTATTGAACTTAAGAGTCAACTACAGACAAGCAGCAAGCATACCCTGGAACTTCAGGGTCTGATAAATGGTTTACAGAAAGAAAGGGACAATTTGAGACAGGAAATTGAGAAATTCCAAAAGCAGGCTATGGAGGTATTCACAAATATTTGATCACAACTTTACTGTCCCTCAAATAATTCAACACCAAATGCATTTCCAACCAATCATTGGACCCTAAATTTATGTATATTGATTTTAATTGATTCCTTTTTAAATTTGATATAAAAATTCCAACTGGCTTCTAAGTGCAGGTCTCTTACAGGCATTTGATTGGCCACTGTGAGAACTGAATGCTGGACTAGATTGGCCATTGGCCTGATCCTGCAGGCTATTCTTATGTTCTTAGCTGTAGGCCCAGATTTGGGTCGCTTCTAGACTAGTGCAAAGGAGATATAAATCTTACCTAGCATCTGCTTTTGTTACCTTTGGTGCTTAAAAAAATCTTTGGGTGATATTTCATTCCAATAGAATTTAGCGTTTTTCCTATGGAAAATTGGTCAGCTCTTCATCATCCTTAGAAAGGAGCAGGACTTTGAAGACCAGGCCATATTTCCAAAACCTGTTCTTACAGAAGCTGAAGTTCAGTTACTCTTGACATCTCAACCCCCAAAGAGGGGTATACAATATGTTATTCATGAAGTTGCATATTGGAGCTTATCCTTATCTCCTTTGCTCTTCTCATTCTTTATTTTGCTGTAGGGTAGTATATGTATATACATAAATACATACATGTATACCTTAAAAAGTGTACATATGCAAAAGTGTATACATAGTTATACTGGTGTTGTATATTTGGTATACATTTTATTGCTGCTTATGTACCTGTATATTGTCTAAAATGCACATTATACATAATTATATATGTGTGTTTGTATGTGTGCATGCTATACATGTCACTGCTTTCATTTCTTTCTTAAAAAAAGAAAGAAATCTATGAGTCACAATCCTGCACAGAGAAGAGCATACTTAAGCCTATTGACATTGCCTCAAGTGTGCTTTCTTCTGTGTTGGAGTCTGCCCATTTTGCCTAGTAGCTTGGGCTCATAATTTTCAAGTAAAATGATAGTTAGGTTTCCCTGTCTTCGTTTACTAGGAGCAACCTATCAGGCATTGCTACAGTTCAGCCTCAATTCATATCAATTCACTCATTGAAATGAATGGAGAGCCTATCTTAAGCAATGTTTGCTGAACTATATTGGTTTGCTAGTGCAAGATTGGTCCAAAAGCAGTATTTTCCTCAGTGGGGTATCGGTTTGCTCTCATTGTGTCCCGTCCCCCCCAACACCGGTAATTCACACGCACATTATTATCTATGTACTTTTATTCACTCAGATTCATCACATAAGATACGTGATGGAACTTTACCCATTAGTCTAGTTGTAGTCTCAAAATGAGCGCTTTCTTGAAAAAAGAATCAGATTGTGGAATTAAAAAATCAGGTTTTTTTGTTTTGTTAATGTGGGTAAATCGGCTCCAGGTAAGACCAGTCTGGATTTGATGTCGTGATACATATGTTTTGTAAACAGAGCAAGATGAAGGTCCTCTTTCAGTAGACACAAGATTTTATCAGAGGCAGTACTGAAGTGCAGGCATCCCAAATTACTTAGTTTCTGCTAGACTGCTGTCAAAATTAAGACTGTATGTCGTATATATGTACAGGTGGGAAAGGGAAAATATTAAGCACTGACAGTACAATCCACCCCAAGCTAAGTATTTTTAATTCCTGTTGATTTCAAAGGGAAGAGATAGGATTGTGCTGTATGCACAAGGCTGCAGTCCTATGCACGCTTGCCTGGGAGTAATCCCCATTTAATTCTGTGGGTCTTACTTCTGAGTAGACTTGTATAGGACTGCGCTGTTAAACACATGCTTAATCTTTCCACTGAAACTGGCAGGACCCCAATGTGCTGGGTCATGCCCCAGACTCTCTTGTTAGAATTATTTTTAGCCCATTTCTATCAGTGTGCTATCCTGTATTAATAAAACAAATCCACAGCTGTATCCAAAACATCAGATTTATTACTCAGGGCCACAGTTACCCAGTACCCCTTGCAGGATATGTTGAAATATAGGGAATATAGGATGTTAAGAAGAGGCACTAATTTTCTCCTTGTTTATTTCTTTCTTTAAAAAAAAACCATAGACATCCCATAGGATCCAAGAATCCAAATCCCAGTATACTCATATTATGCAGGAACGAGAAGCGCTGCTGATAAAAATTAATGCCTTGGAACAAGACAAAGCAAGGTTGCTGAGGTTGGAGGAAGAGCTGAATCGGGCCAAAGGTACACTGGAGTCAGAATCCCGCTTGAAAATGCGGCTGGAGAATGAGAAGCAGCAAATCCTGAACGACTTAAATCAGTGGAAGAGCCAGTATTCCCGGAAGGAAGAGACAATCAGGAAGATTGAGTCCGAGCGAGATAAGAGCGAGAGGGAGAAGAGTGCCTTGCTGATAGAAATTGAGAGGCTGCAGGCCGAGATGAAGAGAATCGAAGAAAGGTACCGCAGCCGCTTGGAAGAGACAAGCAGAAAGAGCCAGTCGGAGATGGAGGCTGAGCGCCTGAGGCTGCAAAGGGAAATTGAGAAACTGAAGCAGCGCCCATATGTGGCCAACAGAGTCACCCAGACAGAAGATGACTTTGCCATCGACCCTTCCAAATTACTCTTCAATGGCCTGCGGAAAAAAATAACTGCTGTCCAGCTGTACGAATGCCAGCTGATAGACAAGTCCACCCTGGATAAGCTGCTGAGGGGCCAGAAGTCCGTGGAGGAAGTTGCTGCTGATCTTGAACCCTATCTCAGAGGAGCTGGGGCTATAGCTGGGGCTTCTCTTAGCCCTAAGGACAAGTATTCCCTGGTGGAGGCTAAACGGAAGCAGCTTCTCAGCCCAGAGAACACAGTCTTCCTTTTGGAAGCCCAGGCAGCCACCGGAGGTGTGATTGACCCCCACCGCAACGAACTTCTCAGCGTGGACAGTGCAGTTGCTAGAGATCTGATCGATTTTGATGACCGGGAGCAAATCTACACCGCTGAAAAGGCTATCACCGGATTTAAAGATCCCTTCTCAGGGAAAACCGTGCCTGTGGCACAAGCCATCAGTAAACAGCTTATCGACAGGGAGACCGGGATACGTCTCCTTGAAGCTCAGTTGGCTGCGGGAGGAATCGTTGACCCCATCAACAGTGTGTTCTTGCCGAAAGACATCGCTTTAGCTCGTGGGCTGATTGATCGAGACCTGGTCAGATCCTTGAACCAACCTCAGAGTTTAAATAACTTAATTGACCCGATCACCAAGAAGGCCATAAGTTACACGAAGCTGAGGGCGAAATGCAGAATCGAACCCCACACTGGTTTGCTCCTCCTTCCCGTGCAGAAGAGAAGCATGTCATTCCAAGGCATCAGGAAGCCCATTGACATTTCTGAGTTAGTAGACTCTGGCATCATTCGGGAGTCGACGGCAAATGATCTGGAAAGTGGAGTAATCACGGTTGAAGAAGTCAGCGACCGAATCAAAGATTTCCTCCAGGGCTCCAGCTGCATAGCTGGCATTTATAACGAGGCCACCAGAGAGAAGCTTGGCATTTACCAGGCCATGAAAATAGGTTTGGTTAGACCAGGAACAGCTCTTGAACTTCTGGAAGCCCAAGCAGCCACTGGATTTGTTGTGGACCCTGTGAACAATTCACGACACACGGTGGAAGAAGCTTACAAAAGAGGCCTAGTTGGAATAGAATTTAAAGAAAAACTCCTGTCTGCTGAAAGAGCAGTCACTGGGTACAAAGATCCAGAAACAGGAAACATCATCTCCTTGTTCCAAGCAATGAACAAGGAACTCATTGAGAGAGGCCACGGGATTCGTTTGTTGGAGGCCCAGATAGCCACTGGTGGGATCATCGACCCGAAGGAAAGTCATCGGTTGCCAGTCGGCACGGCATACCAACGTGGCTACTTCGACAAAGAGCTGAATAACATTCTCTCTGATCCCAGTGACGATACCAAAGGCTTTTTTGACCCCAACACAGAAGAAAACCTGACCTACTTGCAGTTGAAAGAAAGGTGCATAGTCGATGAAGGAAGTGGGCTCTGTCTCCTGCCCCTGAGAGAGAAGAAGAAAGTGGTGCAGACTTCGCAAAAAAACACCCTCAGGAAGCGCAGGGTCGTCATCGTAGATCCAGACACAAATAAGGAAATGTCCGTCCAGGAAGCGTACAATAAAGGCCTCATAGACTATGACACTTACCTGGAGCTTTCTGACCAGGAATGCGAATGGGAAGAAATCACTATAACAGGTTCAGATGGGAGCACAAGAGTAGTGCTTGTTGACAGGAAAACGGGCCACCAGTATGACATCCAGGACTCCATTGACAAAGGCCTTGTGGACAAGAAATTTTTTGAGCAATACCGTTCCGGGTCATTAAGCCTCACTCAGTTTGCAGACATGATTGCTTGCAGGAATGGCGGTGATGAAGTTTTCAGACACGAGTCCACTCGTTCTCCTACGGTACTGAGTATCAAGAGTTCATCTATCAAGCTAAAGAGCAGTTCGGGCTCCGGCTCCGGCTCCTTTTCTGAGTCCCTCGAGGAAACGAGTCCAATCGCAGCCATATTTGACACAGAAAATTTGGAGAAGATCTCCATTTCAGAAGCCGTGCAACGGGGCATTGTTGACAGCATTACTGCCCAGCGTTTGCTGGAAGCCCAAGCTTGCACGGGAGGCATAATATGCCCCGTCACAGGACAGCGGCTTTCCCTTCAGGAAGCAGTCGCCCAAGGCCTCATTGACCATGAGATGTCGACACGGCTGAAGCCAGCTCATAAAGCCTTCATAGGGTTTGAAGGCATCAAGGGCCGAAACAGAATGTCAGCCGCAGAGGCTGTGAAGGAAAAGTGGCTTCCTTACGAGGCTGGCCAGCGCTTCCTTGAGTTTCAGTTTATCACCGGAGGTCTCATTGACCCCGAAGTTCGTGGGAGAATAAGTACCGAAGAAGCCATTCGAAAAGGGCTGATTGATGGCCGGACAGCCCAGAGGTTACAAGACACCAGCAACTATGGGAAGATTTTGACCTGTCCCAAAACAAAGCTGAAAATCTCCTTCAGAGATGCAATGAATCGTTCGATGGTGGAAGATATAACTGGGCTTCGGTTACTGGAAGCTTCTTCGGTTTCATCCAAAGGCATCTCCAGCCCATACAATGTCTCTTCGGCACCAGGCTCGCGCAGTGGATCCCGCAGTGGATCCCGCTCAGGCTCGCGCAGTGGATCCAGGAGAGGAAGCTTTGATGCAAACACGAATGCCTCATATTCTTATTCCTATACAACCGTCAGCAGCAGCAGCTCGCTTGGGCGCTAGTTATTAGCTAGCTAGCCTATCTGAATTTAGCACTGGAAGCATCTGCTGGGATCTGTATTCCTTTGTTTTAACAAACAGAAAGAACTGGTTGTTGGTGATATTAGCACTTGCTTGGGTGAAATAGTTAAGCTGCAGAATAGAAGCCAAACCCAAATGCCAATAAAATAAATATTTCTGGATGGGATGCTATTCTTCTCCATACATGTATATATATATACAACTCACATGCATGTGTGCATGCTTTCTAAATGTCTTGGGTGCAGACTTCTCATAGTAAATGGAGGAGGCAAGTTCTCTCTGATGTTGGTGTGCATCTTTCCTCATGTATTTAGCATTTGCTTTTGTTCCCTTCAAATAGTCATGCATGGCCACAAACTATTATCCCAGGCTTCATATTGGTTTTTTTTATCAGTGTTGATGTTTTTAAAGCCACTTTTTTATCAATGTGGATGTTGCACTGCACAACGGTGATGGTCTGAAAATCCTCTCCAACAAATGTTATACCCAATTGTGCTATGATATATTCTCATTTGGTCACACTGCTTTTATTAGGGCAGATTTATTAGAATGTGCTTTTTCTTTTCCTGTGGCCAAACATTTCTATTCATTTTTTGCTTGCTTGTAACCCGGGTAATACCATGCAGGCCCATCTGTGTAACATTTACTATTCTGGCAATAAAAAAAAAATAATAAACCACCTTTGATTCCTTTGTGGTAAATATCTTGACATTAAGTGCTTGTTTTGCGTGCATTCTTGGCAGTGGCTAAACTAGCTGCAGTAGTTGACTGCATATTGAGTACTGCGAATTGGAGGTTCCCTTAGTCTCACATTTAACGGCTGCTTCAGATCTCAGCTGTAAATATCTGTGGTTGTCAAGGAGGCTAGGCATTAGACATGCACTTTAAATTCATGGTGGGAATATGATCACTATAAACCATGGAAGTGGATGGGAAGCCATTGGCAAGTACATTCCAAATTGCTTCTGGTTTCCTATCGGAAGTAACTGGTGAGCAGTTTTCTAGATCTACACCTCCATTGCTAAATGCTGAAGTACAGATGTGGAAAACTGCATCCATCCATTTAAAACTTACTTGATCCTAGGAACATAGGAAGCTGCCTTATATCAGACCAGAGTATTTGTTCTATCTAACCCAATACTGACTGCTCTGACTGGCTGAAGTGTCTTTTCCATCACTAGAGGTCTTCTCCATTACCTGCCATCTGATACTTCAAAAACAAGGGATTTGAATCTAGGACCTGCTACATCATGTGCTCTACACCTGAGCTATGGTGTCTCTACTTTTAGCTCTCTTCCTTGGCAAACCATCAGTGAGATTAGCATGGGAACAAATTACTTTTCTCTCTAAAAAGCAAGATATGGGTGGCTTAAATCGTAGCCACCATTTAAAGCATCCTATATGCAAGAACTTCTACTCAAAAAACCGCGTTGCTGGAAAGAGCAGGGGAACAAAGCACAGGAACCCTTGTTAGCTTGGCTGTTTTATAGTGGTTCCTTATCTATACCTGATAGGGATACACCTGTGATTTGGGGAGACAGCACACTTCGACAATACGCAAATTAGAGAAGGATGCATATAGTAGAAAAGGGGGGAAATGACACTTGCCATTTTTACTTACAAATTATCATAATCTCATGTTGCAGTGTTCCAACACATGTCAGCAGAATTTTCCAACTGAATGTTCTATAAATAGGCAACCCCTTTACTAATCTAGGCTGAGAGGGTGAGTGCCATAGTCTTTTACCTCTCACAGTCCAGAAACACCTGGAGGACCACTGTATCCAGGGGAGCCTAGTGGAATAGCCAATTTTGGAACAGCCAAATTGCAGAATAGCCTTGAAATCCTGGATGAAGAAGCAGAAATTAACAGGGTCATCCTTGCTGCTACCTGGTTTCTGAGTGCGAAGTGAAAGAATATTCAGCCATTTATTTACATTAGTAAAGTATGGCATATGCAATCATCCTTGGCTCCTTTGGTAGGGTGGGATATAAATGAAATAAATAAAACACAGTTACCTTAATTTTATCCTCGCAACAGCCTTGGAGGTTTGGTATGGAATGCCATCAGGCATTCGGTTTATTACCTCATTGAGAACTAACCTGTATTCTTGGCCACAATACGCCATTGTGTAGAAACTGTTGCACCTCTATCCAGACTACATACCCCAAGACAGACCTGCTACGTATCAGCCAGTATACAAATATACAAAGGATGCTTTGGGATACAATGGCCAAAATGGTTGGCCCAGCTGCCTGCAAAAAACAGCTGTGGTTAGGTCTGGTTGCTTTATTCTAAAGTGGATGCAGAGTTTCACAGAAGGTGAACGTAATGGGGAAATGGAGTAGCACACTTAGACATTTGCCTCGTAAACTCTGGAATCTTACCAGGTCCAGGGAGGCCTGAACCTAGTTTTCTCCATTCACTTTTCTGCCCATTTCCTCCTGCCCATATCTCACAAAGTCCCATGAGTTGAAATAGATGATTTAAATGGTTAAGTAAAAAGCTCTGGGGTCCTTAGCATTGTCTCCATCAGCCCCTTTAGCTCCAGGATGCCCAGTAAGTCCCATTAGTTCAGTCAATCAACACAGGGTTTGCCCTGTTTGCAGAGTAAATGCATTTATTTTTTTCCAAATATTAACCCAATGCAGCATGACAGTGGTGCCTGTTCGGATGGCAATAATATGAGAACTGCACTGCTAAAAGAGTCTAAACTCGTTATAAGGGTATGCCTTATACTCTGCTAATGTGTGTGTGTGCACATCATTTGTCGACTTCAGTATCAAGTGATAACTTGCATGTGTGGATACAATTACATAGAGGTTTCATATCACATTGCCTTTAACAAGTTGTTTTTAAAGTGGAGTTGGTTCATATATTCAGCTGCTCATGACCAAGAGTAGAGATATCAAGTGAGATGCATGCATGCATTTAGTCAAAGGGCTGCATTGTCTCATGGGGACCACATGCGAGTGGTGGCTGGGCAAGAACTGAGCAGAGCCACAGATACAGGAGTCTCTTCATTTAGTGGGCTACATTCCAGCCAAGCAAACAACAAGAGGTTTCTTGAGTGCACACAACACATCTCTTCGTCCAGACACGCGAGGTCTATTATCACAGTTCAAGAACACATTCCAGCCACGCAGCATTCAAGGAGGTTGTGGAATAGGACCAGCAAGAGTCTGCGGACTGCACAACTACACAAGCAGGCTGCATACACTTTCAAGTGCCTTGTGCCGCCTGAATGAAAAAGAGAAGGGACGGACTGCAACGACACTGGTGGGAATCCAAAAGCATCTTTCTAGTTGTTGCCATCAAGGGTGAAGGGGTCCTCTTGATTATTCACTGGAAGTTATGCCCACACATTCAAACTGCAGCAGCAGGGCTGTGCCTACAGCACCATCACAGCCTTCCTGTGTACAGCTCCATGCACAGAGGCCTCCCTCAATAGCCTACTTCAGACAACACGTGGAGATAGCGGAGGGCAGGGCAGCGAGGTCTAGCTCCCCATTCATGCACTGACTAAACTCAAGACTTTAAGGTTTTCAGGACTAAGCCCTAGCAAACTTGGTCCCTACACAGACTCTCAAGGCTGCTGCTCTGTCATCACCCTAGTAGTTGTGTAATGCATCACTACAAGAATGCAGAGCTGTGTCCCACTTTCCCATCTAGCCATTTAAGCATCACTCAAGACTTGAAAGTGCTATCGTCTCATTGAGTGGGAATCAATTGGGCTAACACTGAATATAAAACGGCAGTAGATCACCCACTGAGGGCTGCCAGCTGCATGCCAAGAAAACAGAGGTGTTGACTTGAATAAAATATGTAGGGGGCAGGTAAGCCCCGCCCCACATAATCACATCACATGACATACACACATTATTTGAATGGCAGTACCCATCAGCGGGGGGGGGGGGGCTGCTGGTTCCCTCAAATGTTTTATTGGTTCCTATGCAAGAAAATGGGACGTGGGTGGCACTGTGGGTTAAACCACAGAGCCTAGGACTTGCCGATCAGAAGGTCAGCGGTTCAAATCCCCACGACGGGGTGAGTTCCCATTGCTCGCTCCCTGCTCCTGCCCACCTAGCAGTTCGAAAGCACATCAAAGTGCAAGTAGATAAATAGGTACCACTCTGGCGGGAAGGTAAACGGTGTTTCCGTGCGCTGCTCTGGTTTGCCAGAAGCGGCTTAGTCATGCTGGCCACATGACCCAGAAGCTGTACGCCGGCTCTCTCGACCAATAAAGCGAGTTGAGCGCCACAACCCCAGAGTCGGCTACGACTGGACGTAATGGTCAAGGGTCTCTTTACCTTTACTATACTTTGGATGGAAACCAGCTTTTGAATGTTATGAAACACTTGTTTGGAGAGCCATTGCCCAAGCACATCAAAGTGCAAGTAGATAAATAGGTACCACTCTGGCGGGAAGGTAAACGGTGTTTCCGTGCGCTGCTCTGGTTTGCCAGAAGCGGCTTAGTCATGCTGGCCACATGACTCGGAAGCTGTACGCCGGCTCCCTCGACCAATAAAGCAAGATGAGCGCCGCAACCCCAGAGTCGGTCATGACTGGACCTAATGGTCAGGGTCCTTTATGCAAGAAAATAGTCTCTTGAGATCTTCCAACTCAGTGGCGAATTGCTTGCTATTAGTTGCCACCACAGCCCTAAAACTATGGAGGCCTAGGCGATGGTTGGGAAACCAAGGGAAGGGTGTATCCCGTTGTTGCCTTCGGGAACAGAGAAGCAATTTCCACATGGCAGACCCTCCAAGTGTCCCTCTTTTCCAGGGACAGTCCGGAATTTACAGAAGCTTCCCCGGTTTCTGATTTGAACGTCCTGCTTTTCCTTAGTACATCCTTGTTTTCACTGCAGAAATGTTGGAGGGTATGGAGTTATCCCACCCCTGACCCATCTGAAGGCAGCCCTGGATAGGGAAAGTTTACTCCATAGGCGCCGACTCCATGGGGCTTGAGGGGGCTCGAGCCCCCTCAAAAATTTTTTTGGGGGGGCTCAGCCCCCCCAATAATCTCGGGCGGGCGCCCTTTCAGCAGAGCGCCGCCGCCGTCCCCCACCTCCTCCTCACCTGCTCCTTCGCCAGCCAGCCAGCCGCGCGCCCTAATCGGAGGCACTGCCGGAAATCCTGCGAGAACAGGGGAATCCCGACTGGCCACACCTCCCAGCCAGCCAATCGGCTGGCTGGGGGGGCGTGGCTTGCCCTATTTAGGGCCGGAGCCACTTTATTTGCATATTCATGAGCTTATTTATTCTTCATGAGCTTTCCCGGGCCCCCCCCAATATTTTTTCTAAGTCCGCGTCCCTGGTTTACTCTTTTATATATTCTGTTTTTATATATGTTGGAAGCTGCCCAGAGTGGCTGGGGCAATCCAGTCAGGTTGGCAGGGGATAAAGAGGAAAACAGCAGCAGCAGCAGCAGCAACGGAATAGGACACCCCTATTTTCACCGGAGAAATGTTGGAGGGTATGGAGTTATCCGACCCCCTGAGCCATCTGAAGGCAGCCCTGGATAGGAAAGTTTTTGTAATGTTTACTTTTTTATTATGTTTTTATATGTGTTGGAAGCCACCCAAAGTGGGCAGAGGACAAAGAGTAAAGCAGCAGCAGCAGCAACAACAACGGAATAATAGGACACCCCTATTTTCATGAGAGAAATGTTGAAGGGTATGGCTTTCCTCTCTTCCCAAGTAGGCTTCATGGTCCCTAGCCAGGTATGCAAAGCAGGAGGAGAGGCTTTCTTTGTGCAAATAAAGGGGCTGACAGCAGCTCCGCGGTGCCATCCCAGTTGGACTTCGGGGCCGAGTAAACAACGCTCATTCCGCTTCGACGCCATAGCGGGCGCCGTCGAGCCCTGCCGTCACTGGAGCCCCGCTGACCTTTCCAACTGCGCGCCCTGGAGAAATGGCCCGGCGGCTCCTGTGCGCGCCTCTCCTCAGCCGAGGCCCCCGGAGTCCGAGAGCAGCCGCGGGGACCCCCGCCGTCGTTATGCAGGCGAGCTTGGCCAGCTCGAGTGCCGGAGAGCCGCCCGGAGAAGGTTAGTAGTTCTCCGGTTTTGGCGAGCGAAGACGAAGAGCCCTTTGGAAAGCACGGGGGCGCGCGTAACTTTTTCGTTTCGGCGCAAAAGCGAGCCTCCTCGGCGCCGTGGTGGGCCGGGCTAGGTTTTTTATTCTGCAGCCGCGCGGCGACGCCTGCAGGTCAAGCTCCAGCGCTGCAGAAAGGAAAGGAAAATGCGCCAAGCAAAAATTCAGCAGGTCGAGTCCCCCAATCCCCCCCCCCCCATCAGCTGCTGGCTTGGCAGAAGTCCTTCTGATTTTCGACTTGTATGCAGCACAAGGCTGTGGTTTTTAAATGCATCTATTTATTTGAATATATACACACACACCCCTTAACCTTACAGTCACTGTTGGCATACAGAAACAAAGCAAATTAAACTTAATGGAAACTGGACCAGATTAAAATTCCAACAAGAGAAGAAAGCAACATCAGAAATACGAGCAGTGCAAGATGGGAACACTCATCAAAGTCGTTGTTGTTGCATATTTGTTTATACCCCATCTTTTTCTCTGACGGAGTATCCAGGTGGCTTGCTGATAAAATAACTGCTGCAAACATCAGGGGAACCACTCATTAAAAACAATTAAACATTAATAGGATTAAAACTATCTAGCTACCTAGTTATAGGATCAATTAAAAGTAAATTCATCCACCCGCCACCTAAGGATGTGCAATGTTTGTTGTTGTCCGAAATAATGGTGTCAAGTAGTAGGATGGACCTCAGTGGGCAGGGAGCTCCATGGGTGTGGAGCCACCACAGAAATGGCCCTTCCCTGTGCCCCATGTGTTGGATCTCCTCCAACACAGGGACCATTAGGAGTGCCTCATTTGCTGACCTCAGTTCGATATGGGAAATGGTGCTCTTTCAAGTGCTTGGAATTAGGTGCAGTACTGCCAGGAAAAAAGATGGCACCCTTTATCGCTGTCATGAATAACTAAGGACACAATCCTAACCCTAGATTGGCAGAGATGAGGGAGTTAGGATGTGGCAGACCTCCTGTTCAGCTAAGAGGTTCCCATGCTCAGGCCATGTAGTGAGTTTGTGGCTCTTTGGGGATCTGAACCAAGAAGCCTTCTGGTATGAAAATCCACATTAGGGTTAGAATGTTAAGTTTGGACCCTTGCCCAGCTATAAAGCTCATTGGGTGACCAAAGATTTTTGCCCGTAACCTTGAGGCCTAGAAGCATGAAATGTGAAAGCCAACATTCTCATGGCTTCATCAAAAATTGGGTCACTTTCCCCTTCCTTTTTAAAAATATGAAACGAGGTAAACTAGACTAGGTATAGACATCCTAGAGCTGACTGTGCCTCCTTGCAAGACTGTATAGGCAGTCCAATAAAAGATGGCGCACATTGCCAATACATGGTGGATGTAATTTCACAGGATGCAAAGTGGCTTTAATTGTGCTTTGATTAAGCATGCTCTCATGGGCAGTGAGAAGGAACTTGTTCAGAGACTGAAGTCCTTCACGTTTGAGTAGGCCGAGTAAACAGCTGTGATACACATAGACTTTGATCCATCAAGCCACCTTGTGCCTACATTTAAATGAAAGGCATTTCAGGAGTAACTAAGCATTACTAAAGACCCTTCATACTGTAGCCTCCTGGTTTTTGAAAAAATATTTTATTTTCTGGTGGTCTTTCTTACCAATTCATGTGGTAGTAGTACCTATTGCGCATGCTGAGACCAATTATAAGCCGGCTCGTGAGCGTAATGTTATTTATGCGACTGAACATCAGCAGAGAAATATGCCATTAAAAACTTGCTTACCCTGGCTGTTTAAAACAAGACAATGAAATGAATTTAGTTATGCAACTTGCAGTGTTACAAATTATGTTTGTAGGCATGAAAATAACAACTGGTTTTAAAATACTCATCACATGAATTAATTCTCTTTGTTCTTTAAAGGAGAAAGAAGTGTCTCATAATTAGGGTTGCCATATTTCAAAAAGTAAAATTCCTGACACCCGCAAAGTTGTTGAGGTTTCTGGGGGGAAACCATCCCCCAAAATAGTGGTTTTAAGCCTTTGGAGCTGTTTCTGTTGCTTTTTTCATCGTGTTGCCATAAATCTGGGTTTCCCCTGACATTATTTTGCTGATTCTGCAATATTCCCCTCTGACACCATTTCTATACTCGAAAACCAGGAGATGTTGGGAATTTTCCTGACATATGGCAAGTCTACTCATAATTAGCTAAGGTCAGTAATGTAAGAGCAAGTTCTGTCTTCCTTAGGGTTACTGATATTGGGAGATGACTCATTAAAAAACTGAACATCTATTTTCCATTTTAATAATTTATAATAACTCCGATGTTAGTTAATTTGTATTGTGGATATTTCAGTAAAAACAAGGGGTTGTAGTACATGCATTCAAAGCAGGCCTAGCTCAGGGAGAACTTTCCACCTGAGTTCTTGGATTCTCCTGAGAGTTGGGGAGGGACTTTGGGGAAGGTGTGGGACAGGGGAATGGAAAATATGAGTTAATTGCCTCTAGCTAATTTCCCTGAATTTTCTCCCCAAGGGGAGGAAGGAACAAAGAATTTGTTATTTGCATAAGTAGCACTGTGGGTTAAACCACAGAGTCTAGGACTTGCCGATCAGAAGGTCAGCGGTTCAAATCCCCATGACGGGGTGAGTTCCCATTGCTCGCTCCCTGCTCCTGCCCACCTAGCAGTTCGAAAGCACATCAAAGTGCAAGTAGATAAATAGGTACCACTCTGGCGGGAAGGTAAACGGTGTTTCCGTGTGCTGCTCTGGTTTGCCAGAAGCGGCTTAGTCATGCTGGCCACATGACCCAGAAGCTGTACGCCGGCTCCCTCGGCCAATAAAGCGAGTTGAGCGCCACAACCCCAGAGTTGGCTACGACTGGACCTAATGGTCAAGGGTCTCTTTACCTTTACTATACTTTGGATGGAAACCAGCTTTTGAATGTTATGAAACACTTGTTTGGAGAGCCATTGCCCAAGATTTGTAATCATGGAATCATAGAATGATAGAACTGTAGAGTTGGAAGGGACCCCAAGGATCATCTAGTCTAACCCCCTGTAATGCAGGAATCTCTACTAAAGCACCCATGGCAGGTGGCCATCCAGCTTCTGCTTAAAAGCCACCAAGGAAGGAGAGTTCACAGCCTCCTGAGCGAGACCGTTCCACTGTTGAACAGCTCTTACAATGGAGAACCATTGTGGTCCATTAGACAGAGATTTCTATCTGGAGTACTAAATTAAAATAACTCCGCTGCCTCATATGTACTGGAAACGAAATGCATGGCTTATTTGAGCTGTTTCTGGTCCTTTGTTGATTTAAAGTGGAATTTGTGCTCCCCCACCCTTGTTTGTGAGATGCTCAGGCTGTTCATGTTGGAAGCATGCACATCTTGCTGCAGGGGGCATGCACCCAAGTTCCACTTTGGGCATCAAAAAGAGGTGTGAAAGTGAGATTCGTTGCTTTGCCTTCAGTGTAATTAAGGCAACATTGCTCAGCTCCCAAAATTTTGGAGTTCGTGGGCTGAAAATAAGAGATTCATAGCAAGAAAAGCGAGGAATTTGGAATCTGGGGGCTAACAGTTTGGGTCGAGAACAAAGTTTTAAAATGATTCCTCTAAAACATTTTTCAACCTAAGACATTCCTTCTCAGTTCAGTTATTTCTTGCTGTGCTTCAGCCCATTTTTAAAATAAAAAAACCCAGCTGTTCATTATTATTAATTTCCAGGAAATGCCCAGTGTCTTAATTTTATTCTTTGTATCCAAGCCTGATGATGAACTGCCTCACACACTGTCTCTGGCTATTGTCTTTTTTTAAGGGAGTGGACAGGGAACGACAAGCTGCAAACAGATTGAATCCAGCCCATAGTGTTAGTTGTGTTCATGATGACATTGTAAACGTGATACAGTATTAGCTTTACCTAGTAACCGTTTCACGTGTCAACCCCTTCAGCCAGTCTTCCAAAATGTAGTAGATAGGTAGCCGTGTTGGTCTGCCATAGTCAAAATAAAAAAATTCCTTCCAGTAGCACCTTAAAGACCAACTAAGTTAGTTCTTGGTATGAGCTTTCGTGTGCATGCACACTTCTTCAGATACACTGAAACAGAAGTTGCCAGATCCTTCTATATAGTGAGAAGGTGGGGAGGGGTGTTACTCAGAAGGGTGGTGGGAATGGGAGATAGGCAGATAGCTGAGAGAGCCTCTTGACGACTCTTAACGACTGTAATAGGTCTTACAGGAAAAGGCAAGGGGTGGGAAGGTGAGAAATGGTTTAGTTATGTATAGTGAGATAAGAATCCAATGTCTTTGTTCAGCCCAGGTCTTTTCATGGTTTTAAGTTTGGTAATGAGTTGTAATTCAGCAGCTTCTCTTTCCAGTCTATTTCTGAAATTCCTTTGTAGTAAAACAGCTACTTTGAGATCTTGTATAGAATGTCCTGGGAGATTGAAGTGTTCTCCTACTGGTTTCTCTAAAAAGGAAAAGAAAGAATTAATAACCACACACCAGGGTTTCTGTTTGACCTGTTCTGTTTTCTCAGGAAGAAGGAATGTAATTACTGAAATCCGAGGGACCATAATGACAATTGGAATCAACAGGCCAGAAGCCAGGAATGCTGTGAACCAGGAGACTGCAGGCTTGCTGGTGGAGGCTTTCAGATCGTTTGAAGAGAACAGCACGTTGACTGTGGCTGTGCTTCATGGGTTGGGTGAGGCCTTTATACTGTATTCCTGGGCCATTCCTGAGCCTATGCAATGGCCATTCAGGGCCATTGGCAATGCAAGAGAACTGTCCTTTCCCCCTGCCCAGAAACTGGGTGTAACTGGGTGTGAGGTGACAGGTAAAGAGTGTCTTTAGCAAGGTGTGCTTGGTAGGGGGAGAACATAAAGGCGGAGATCCATCTTGGGGCAGGCTGGCTGAAGGCAGGCTGGGAAAGATGCCTTGCTCTCTCCAGTGCTGCACTGCTGTGGGGAAACAAGTGCCTCTTGAGATAACCATGCTGTAGGATCTGGACTCCCTTCCTCCAAACTCAGATGTAAATATGTGAATAAATCATATTTCTTAAAGCTACAGCAACCTCTGCCTCCTCTTCCATTCTCCAGAGGAGCAGAGACCCTGGAATCCCATGAATGGCTCTGCAGGGATTGGGGTGGCCTGTAACAATACTCTTCAGTCATGCTCTCATTCGAAACGCAGTCCCTTTCCATCCAGTGTCCAATGTTTTGCATATACAGTAAGCCCACAACTTCCACACATTTAATTTGTGAACTTTCAGCTTTAGGCACATAGCAAAAGAAATAAATAAATGAAAAGTGGGCAGGGTTCTGGGGAAAATAACCTTGGCAATCCCACCAGCCATTGAACCCAATGGGCTTTGACTAGACGTGGCTTTGACGTTTAGCACAATCCAAGGAACATAACCCCCGCACAAATTGCGGGCCTACTGTACCTTTAGAACTGAATTTTGAATAGACGCAAGAGCAAACTGATGCAAAAGGTATGAAGGGTGTGTGTGTGTGTGTCATAAAAGCCTTAAAATAATTTATCTGCCGTGGCTCGGGATACTTGCGTCAGCAACCAGAACTCATACATGCCTACAAAATGACTTGTATGTGCCTTACTTCAGGTAAGGCTCACGTTGAAGTTTCAGGCTTCCTTTTGCTCTGTGTCAAGGATGGTGCCAGGTATGTAATAGTTAGGGATTGTGTTTCCACTTCATAGTAAACTATGGTTCGTGATTTACGGCGAACGTGTAGACTACTCCCACTTCGTTTTTCCCTGGTAGTGAGTAGGAGCAACCATGATCCTTGGCTTAGCGTTCCATCTGAGCTGCAGGTTGTGGTTTTCTTCACTTCAAGGAAACCATGGTTGATAAGCATGGAACAAACCTTGGCTTCTGATTGTGGTTTGTTTGCAGAGAAACAAACCATGATCCCCAGTTTGGATGCAGCACTAAGCCAAGCATTGTGGTTTGTAGCTCCCATTTGCTTTAGTGGAGAGGAGTGAAGTGGGAGCAGTCTGCGTGTTCATGGTTTAACCATGGCTTCCCACGATGTGCGAACACAACCACGATGTCATCTCATTCATAACATGAACCCTGATTGGCTAGAATCACATTGTGAAGGATAAGTTAAGTTTTTAACCAAGGAAAACAGAGCTGGCAATGGCAATGGCCACAAACGGGCACAAAAAAAATGAACGTGCTTAATGGGAGGAATGGTTATTTGCAGTGAGGCTTAAATTTTTCCAGGCCTTCTGAAAGCAGTTCATTGAACCAAAAAACTGAAATGGGAAACCCACTCGGCACAACCTTTAGAAAATTGGCCATTGTGATATGTGATAATGAATCACACCTTTAAATACGGTAAGCGAGTGATAGTTGCAGCTATCAGCATGACAGCATAACAAGCTTTCAGAGAAAAGCAAAACAGAGCCCTGGTTTTCTCTTCCTCATCTCTCCTTCCCCAGTAGATGGTCTACTTAACAATTCTGCTCTATAATTACAATATTTACTTTGCTGAGATAAAGAAAAACAGTATTTAGCGGAATCAGAAGCAGCTGCATCATTGGTAGTCTTGAGGGGAAAGGATAGAGATTACAGTTGGAAACTTTAAAACAAGAAAGATTTATGTATATTTATGTTTTTTTAAGGGCTTTGTCCCCCAAGGATGTGTATACATAAGGTTATTTTTAGACCATCAATTTGATTGAGAAAATTATAGTGTTGGGACTTGAGCCGAGAACAGTGGTCCCATCTGTTAAGCTCATATCTGGGTGATGCCTGCTTTGTGGCCTTTAATGTGCTGGGCTCAGCAAGCGAGTGATTCCCCTCCTCCCCTCACTGCACCGTTGCAGAGCTGGATCTTAAAGTAAATACTGTGGGCACTCGCGCTTTGGTTTTCATCATGGTGGTACAGTCAACAGCAGCCCTTTCTTCTGCTTCCAACGCACACAAGAAGTCATGGTTCCCCCGCCGCACAAGAAAAGGCTTGAATTAGCTGCCTCTGCGGTAGAGGAAGAGTAGGGAGACACGGTTTTGCTGATGACGTGGAGGATGTGCTGGCCATCAGGAACCCTTTGAATGAAATTCTTGGCTGTGGTTAAAATGCTTCTTCGGGGGCAGGGGGGAATGATGTGCCCTTGTTAGGTTTTTGTACTGGAAGTTATTAAAATGCCATTCTAAAAGGGAGTGAATTTGATACACTTACATCCCCCCACCCCAATTTCAAGTTTTGGCTGTTCTAATTTAAGATTCAGGATGAAAAGCAATTTTGATTATTTTAATTCTGTGCTTTGTATACTGTAACTTTGTGTTGTGAACTGCCCTGAGACCTACGGGTATAGGGCGGTATACAACTTTAATAAAGATGATGAAGAAGAAGCAGCTGGTTGATTTGGCCTGCAAAGTTTAATTTAGTTGATCGCAAGCTGCAGACCAACCAGCAAAAAAGGGCAAAAGCAATTTTATTTATTTATTTTTTAAAAAATATTTATTGAAATTTTAAACAATGAAACCAACCTTCCAATCAAACCAAAAAGGAAACAACATTGCCACACACAAAGCAAAACAGATAAATACAATAAAAAACATAAGAGACAAAGAGAGAAAACATAAAAAAGGCATAAGCAAAAAAACATAAAAATCCAAATTTTTACTTATTGTTTTCATAACCCTACTTCCTGACTTCCTCACATCTCCCTTTTCTGTGTTCCTTTTTACACAAATCATATTCAGCAATATCTTAAAAGGGCAAAAGCAATTTTAGACTGCATTAACAGGCACATTGTGTCCAAATTATGAGAAGTAATAGTTCCACTCTATACTGCATTTGGTCAGACTGCATCTGATGCAGGTGGCACTATGATTTAAACCACTGAGCCTCTTGGGCTTGCCAATTGGAAGGTCGGCAGTTCGAATCTCCGCGACGGAGGTCGTTGCTCTGTCCCTAGCAGTTCGAAAGCACACCAGTGCAAGCAGATAAATAGGTACTGCTGCGGCGGGAAGGTAAATGGCATTTCCATGCACTCTGGTTTCCGTCCTGTTGTGCCAGAAGCGGTTTGGTGATGCTGGCCACATGACCCAGAAAGCTGTCTGTGGACAAACACCGGCTCCCTCGGCCTGAAAGCGAGATGAGCGCTGGAACCCTTTGACTGGACTTAGCCATCCAGGGGTCCTTACCCTTTTTACTTGATCAGACTGCATCTGGAGTATTGTATCCAATTATGGACACCACGTTTTAAGAAGGACATCACCAAACTGAAGTGCACCCAGCGGGGGTCAACCAGGATAGTCAAAGTTCATCAGAAACATAGTCCCATGAGAGACTGTTGAAAAAGCAACATGGGTGGTATTCATCTACTTGTTACTCAGAGGAGACCCATTGAAATTAATGGACACGATTATTTCAGTAGGTCTGTTCTGACTAAAACTTAGTTTTACCACCCAGTGTGTTTAGCCTAGGGAAGATAAGAGTAAGTGGGGGACATAATAGTGGTCTTCAAATAGCTGAAGATCTAACATGCAGAAGATGGAGTTGACTTATTTTCTGTGGTTCCATAAAGCAGGTCTAGAACCAATGAGGGGAAATTGCAGGGAATCAGCTTTTGCCTAAGCATTAGCAGAAACTTCCTGATGGTAGGAGCTGTTAGACCGTGGGAAAGGCTGCCTTGGGCGGTGGTTTGCTCTAGTACATGGAGACTAGATGGGCATATGTCAAGGATGCTGTAGTTTCATCCCGCTCTGCAGGTCTTGGAGGATCTCAAAGGTTGCTTCCAACTCTGCCATTCCATGAAAATGCCTCTATCCCATTGAAGAGCATCTAGAATGGCTCAAATAACCAAGAGCCTAGCCAAACAATAAAAAAAGGCTGAATAGAAACCAAACTTTTTTCTTCATTCCATAATCTAAACTTTTGTGTGTGTCTTTCTTCTTCTATGTGTGTGTCTTTTAGGTGGCAATTTTTGTGCTGGTTATGATTTGAAGGAGTTGGCGCACGCCCCAGCCTCTATCAAATTGGAACAAGATGTCACCCAAATGCCTGGCCCCATGGTATGTTCCGGAGGGAAATCCTGACGATTTTCTGAAAAACTGATGCCTTTTTCCATGGTAGTGTTTTGTTTCGCTATGGAAACCACAGCACTTTTCAGTTAAAAGTTACAGACATTAAAAAAAGTGGGAGAGAAAAGAGGAATCTTCCCTTCTCAGAAAGTAACTCAAACCAAATGGGATTGTTTTCCCAAAAGAAAAGTTGTAAGTTGTCTACTCCCTGCAAACGTGGGAATCAAGCACACTGTGCCCTGTGTTTTATATAATGTGACCTAGGTGTTTGAGTGTGCAGTTGTGGTGCCTATGGAAGCAGAGGTAAATTATGCAGTGTGGATGGGAAAGCCATGATCCAGCCTACATCCGCATTAATTTGCGGTGCTGCTTCTTGCTTGCTCATGAGTCACACAAAACATTGTGTTTCCTTCATTATCGCTGGGCTCGATAGACAAGACTGAGTAACTCATGACCGTCCACATGTGGTTTGACTACAACTCCCCTTACCATTGGCCACACTGCCTGGGGCTGATGGGAACCTCTGGATTAGCCACTTTGAACTGATTCATCAGGATTATATTCTTAAATGACTTCAGAGAAGACGAAAGAGATGTGAGAAGAGGTGCCATGAAGTATGTGATTCTGTTAGTTTTGAAATACGTTTAAAAGCCCTGTCATGATAAGGGTCGCTTACCCAGATTCTGGGTGGGCAGTGGTTGCGGCCTGGCACGGCTCTCCCGGGATGCGGGAAATATTTTCTCCCTCGTGGCTGGCTATTGGGATCCTCCAATTGAATGTGACAAAAAATGAATCTGTCAAGGCCAATGATGGCCTTTGTGGGGGGTGGGCCATAACCCAGGCACAACCCTTTTTAATTACAGTGGTACCTCAGGTTAAGTACTTAATTCGTTCCGGAGGTCCGTTCTTAACCTGAAACTGTTCTTAACCTGAAGCACCACTTTAGCTAATGGGGCCTCCTGCTGCTGCTGCGCTGCCAGAGCACGATTTCTGTTCTCACCCTGAAGCAAAGTTCTTAATCTGAAGCACTATTTTTGGGTTAGCGGAGTCTGTAACCTGAAGCGTATGTAACCCGAGGTACCACTGTATCGGCCTTCAGCCAGAAGGCTAATACAGGTTACATGCACAATGCCTGAGCCAAAGCTTACATACACCTGTAATCCGAATGGACAGTATAGGATGCTAACTTCCAGAGATGCCTCAGAAGTCTATTTGGGTGTTTATTTAGCTGAATGTGAGAAGGGGCTGTGGGGGTCATTGTGTGTGCCAGTGTGGTGTAGTGGTTAAGAGCGGTAGTCACGTAATCTGGGAAACCGGGTTCATGTCTCCGCTCCTCCACATGCAGCTGCTGGGTGACCTTGGGCTAGTCACATTTCTCTGAAGTCTCTCAGTCCCACTCACCTCACAGAGTGTTTGTTGTGGGGGAGGAAGGGAAAGGAGAATGTTAGCCGCTTTGAGACTCCTTAAAGGGAGTGAAAGGCGGGATATCAAATCCAAACTCTTCTTCTTCTTCTTCGTTCCTCTGAAGCTGGATTTCAACTGAACGTGACCAAATGTTCTTCTCCCAGTGGTTGGGAACACCATGTGAATATGGTTTCCAGTTACAGGAAGGACTGTAACCACTTCCACCCGAATGCTTACAAGCCCCTGTCTGACCTTCCCCCTCAACATGGGAAGAAGGGCAGCATCCACAACTCCTCCATGGATATAATCAATAAATGCCTGAATATGTTTTTGGGTTTCTGGAGACTTGGACATAAAAGGCTGCCCTCAGTAATCCTAGGTGGTGGGTCTCTTGCTTAAGGGATGGGCAAAACTCGATCAACTTCTTTTCCCTTGGCATTGAACATGGTAAGGTCCTGTAATTTCCAGCTACCTTGGGCACACTTCGCACGTTAGTTTTGACTACTGTATTTTCTGGCATATAAGACTACTTTTTAACCCAGGAAAATCTTCTCAAAAGTCGGGGGTCGTCTTATACACCCGCTACAGCAGCAGCTACTGCAGCAACTCCCCACCAAAGGATAAAACGACAGCAAATTAAATCAGAAGACAACAAGCTCTCTAGATGAAGCAGAAATATGCTTGAAAATTGGCCCCAGAAGCCCCCGGCCACTGGGAAGCGGAGCGGATTTCCAAGCCCGACTGGAGACTGGTTTTTTTATTTTTATTTGGTGTGCGTTGGAAGAGGGGTTGTCTTATATGGCGAGTATATCCCAAACTCTATATTTTAACTGGAAAAGTTGGGGGTCGTCTTATATGCCGGAAAATACGGTATATGCGCTGCATCACTGTGAATATTATTAATGCACTGTCTCTAGGTCAATACTGATTGGAATATATTCTAGTCCTTTTGAATAAACGTTCTAACACAATTCCAATACCTGTTACAGGGTCCTTCCCGGATGAAGTTTTCTAAGCCAGTGATTGCTGCGGTGAGTGGATATGCAGTGGCTGGTGGGCTTGAGCTGTCCCTCTTGGCTGACCTGCGTGTGGTAGAAGAAAGCGCCATCTTTGGAGTGTTCTGTAGGCGTTTTGGTATGTTTTGAGAATTACATGGAGTTTGGTTATGAATGGGTATAAAAAGTGTGTGTGCCCTGTATCTTTATAGTCAGCACAGCACATGGCCTCTGATTAGTTGATTAAGCTGCTAATTAAGGCTTATAGCAGGGACGCGGGTGGCGCTGTGGGTTAAACCACAGAGCCTAGGGCTTGCCAATCAGAAGGTCGGCGGTTCGAATCCCCGCAACGGGGTGAGCTCCCGTTGCTCGGTCCCTGCTCCTGCCAACCTAGCAGTTCAAAAGCAGATCAAAGTGCAAGTAGATAAATAGGTACCGCTCTGTCAGGAAGGTAAACGGCATTTCTGTGCACTGCTCTGGTTCACCAGAAGCGGCTTAGTCATGCTGGCCATATGACCCGGAAGCTGTACGCTGGCTCCCTCGGCCATTAAAGTGAGATGAGAGCCGCAACCCCAGAGTCGGTCACAACTGGACCTAATGGTCAGGGGTCCCTTTACCTTTACCTTAAGGCTTACAGCGCTGACCGAAAACAGGATAGGCTATAAAAGTATAAAATACCAAAAGAGATTTTTTTTACTTGAACAGTCTACTATACCTGCTCGAAAGACTTGTGAGCAGATCTGCACAGCTGACTTACTTAGTATATGTAGTAAATACATAGTTGGGCCAGTTTGGCTCAGTTGAGAGATCAAAGCCATTTCGTCTTCAAATTGAATATATTTTTGCAGCGCATGTCGTGTTCATTAATTTCAATGTGTTTACTCTGAGCAGAACTTTGCTGAGTGCCCCCCAATGGATTCATGGAGATTTAGGGAGGAATGCAGTGTTGCCCTGATGGTTCCATCAGGGAAAGCATTTTGCCTTGCCATACGGAACGATGTCTCCTCTCCACCACCAACCCACACGCTGTTCCAGGGTATATCGTAGCCCCTCAAGAGCCAATTTCAGAGAAGGTGGGGAGTGGGGTTAGAGGAATGTCCCATTGCACAAGTGGAAGCCCTTGCCCAGGGCTTCCACTGATGGGTCTCATTAGTTGGAAGTGGAAGCCCTTGCTTCCACTTATTAGGGTCTTATTAGTTCATAGAACTGTAGAGTTGGAAGGGACCACAAGGATCATCTAGTCTAGTCCAATTCCCTGCAATGTAAGGATCTTTTGCCCAACGTGGAGCTAAACCCCACAACCCTGACTTTAAGAGTCTCATGCTGTATTGATTGAGCTATCCCTCAGGATAGTTGAATCCTGCCCTTACTCTCTGGCTGCTATTCTCTGGCATTTCAGACTAATTGCTGACTTCAGCTGTTTCCTTGCTCACTACACTCATTTTGCACTAGCTAAAGTCAGCCAAGGGTACAAAACACCCGAAAAGGGAACCACTGCAGACCAGGAAAAGATGGAAATTCAACAGGTGTGGGAGACAGGTTCATTGACACCAATGTTATTAAGCACAACATGTTTCAAGCAAATCAGTTTTAAAAGAATCAGAAATTGCTTTAATCTCTTGTAACTTTCTTAGCTACTCAAAAGGAGCTACTAACTCCTATTGTGGTAATGTATCTTTTTGTTGCCTGGTAAAGAGGCATTTGCTCAAATTGCACTGGGATCAATACAACTGATATCAGTACATTTGACTCCTGCGCTTGTTGGATTTTCAGAGTGTTGGAAGTAGCCGTGTTGTTTGCACATCACAGTAAGCCGGAAGCTGCGCAAGGGCTGATTTTGCCCTGCTCTTGCTGCGGAGAAACAATCCTTGGCATCACATGATGTCTGCTCAAACAGATAATGATTGATAAGCCAAGTGCAAACCTTGGCTTAGGGTGGTTTGCTAGGAGTGAATCAAACCACGGTGCTTGGCTTGCACATGACCCTAAGCTCAAATATCACGATTTGCTTCTCCCCAGGGAGGAATGAAGTGGATGTTGTTGGCTTGTGCACAGTAAGCCATGGTTTATGGCTTACTGTGACTGTGCACATAGCCAGAGTCTCTGTAGGACACATCTCATTGCTTACCTTTTGGCCATGTGTTTCATGATAAGAAGGCTGTTGGATGGTAGATGAGGATTATACATGCCTTTATCCCAGATTATGGGAGTATAATGTGTTAAAGGTAAAGGGACCCCTGACCATTAGGTCCAGTCATGGCCGACTCTGGGGTTGCGGCGCTCATCTCGCTTTATTGGCTGAGGGTGCCAGCGTACAGCTTCCGGGTCATGTGGCCAGCATGACTAAGCCGCTTCTGGCGAACCAGAGCACTGCACGGAAACGCCATTTACCTTCGCGCCGGAGTGGTACCTATTTATCTACTTGCACTTTGACGTGCTTTCAAACTGCTAGGTTGGCAGGAGCAGGGGCCGAGCAACGGGAGCTCACCTCGTTCGAACTGCCGACCTTCTGATCAGCAAGTCCTAGGCTCAGTGGTTTAACCCACAGCGCGACCCACGTCCCTGTATAATGTGTTAGGGCTGCCATATTTTGAAGAGCAAAAAAAGAGGACACATTTGCCGACTTTTACATTTGATGACTCTCATTTTGCATACCCATGGAAAAAATGAACATGTCCTTGAAAAAGAGGACACGTGGCAACCCTAGTTTCAGAGACATTAACATTCCAGTTTGCTTAAAACAAGGTTATTTGAGTGAGGTTCCCCCCCCCCTTTAACTATTGTTGGCTTGGTTTTTTTTAAGGTGTTCCGCTGATAGATGGTGGCACTGTTAGACTACCAAAGCTAATTGGCCTTTCACGTGCGCTGGATCTCATTCTCACTGGGCGGCCTGTTGGTGCGCAGGAAGCATTTCAGCTTGGACTGGCTAATCGAATAGTTCCCAGTGGCCAAGGTAGGTGTCTTACGCAGCGTGTCATTATTAACTGGGTTCAAATCCAGTCAAAGTCTCACAACATAACCTACCTCACAGAGTTTGTTGTGAGGATAAACTGGGGAGTGGGAGAATCACGTGTACCTTCTTGGAGAAAAAGTGTGGTATAAATCAAGTAAATAAATAAGATTGGACAAATCCAATGTATTACTGGGCTGCTAGAGCCCTGCGCGTTTCAGTTTCATTCAACCTGAATGGAATTAAATGCACCCAGTGGGATGCAAGACTACAGCCTTTGTTGTGCTGAGTCATGTTTTTAGATGGGGAGAATGACTTTTGGTCAGGATTGGACCAATAGGCTGGTGCAGCACAAAGGTCTAATCCAGGCACCCCTAAACGTGGCTCTCCAGCTGTTTTGGGGCTACAATTCTCATCATCCCTGACCACTGGTCCTGTTAGCTAGGGATGATGGGAGTTGTAGTTCCAAAACAGCTGGAGGGCTGAGTTTGGGGATGCTTGGTCTAATCTGTTGCAGGGCCCTGTTGGCATCTGCTGTAGTGAAGCCTTCACTGAGCTGGTGCGCACCACGAGTTTTGGACTACAGTTCCCCTCAGCCCCAGCCAGCATGGCCAATGGAAGTTGTAGTCCGAAGTGTTCAGAGGGTGCCGGGTTTGCAAAGGCTGCTTTAGATAAGTTCTTACTGGCCATAGACTAGCAGGCAAAAAGCAATTTGGAAGCCTAGCTTTCCAGCATTTCCCCCCCTTTTCCCCATGGGATGCGTGGGAGAGGCTTGGCAGGATGCCCCCCCCCTTCTCAGAGCCGTGTAGAACACATATGTCGCATGTGAACGTATAGCATCCCTTCTGTAGCCAGCAACTGGCAGCTCTTTGCGAACTTTCATTCCATTCAGAAGGCAGAACCCTGATTTCTGTTTAATTTAGAGCGCGGGTTTGACAACATGGAAATACATTTCTTCCAATAACAAGGGTGTGTCCCATCACGAAAACACATTCCTGCTGCTAACCTTTGACCACTGAGGGGGAACTACCTCCGTTAAGGTAAATGCACACAGCAGTTCTCTTGACTAGACTCCGGAGGTTTCCTGCAGAAGGAAAAAGGAAGACCCTTCTGAAGCAGGCTTTACCTCATTCCGAATTGGCATGGAAGCTGGCTTAAAAAAATGACCAGCAACAGCTGCTTTGATTCAGCTTAAGCTGGTGGGGCTGCTGTTCTCCTCCCCACCCCATCACCGACTTGTTAACAAAACGATGACAGCATGTACGTATCTGAATGCAAAACAGGCTTTGGAAATTGCTGGTGGGGCGAGGCATCCGTATTGTAGCAGAGTTTTAGAAAGGAAATAAGGCAGGAGTCAACTAGCCATAACAAAAAAGGTACAGATTCAGATGTTTCCCTCTCTCTCTTTTTAAGGCTTTCTGTGCATGCGGGTGTGTTAAACTTTAGATTATTTTGATCGTGGAAGTGTAATGGTGGGGTGGGGTGAGGGAGATCATTAATAACACAGTAGGTTATTCAATCCCTCCTGAAGCTGCCGCCATTCTTCAGGTCCAAGAAGTGACTAACGTCTCCACGGACTTTCTGCCCATGTGCTCTGTGCGTCCTGATATCCGGATTCCTTTTTAAAAATATGGCTGTTTTGGTTGGCATCTGGAGACGTATATTTTGAGACAAACATGAATGAAACCCTGTTTTGTTTACCGTCAGCCAGGGATGTCCAAGTGGGAGCCCCCTGTGGACCAGATCCACCCCCCCCAAAAAATTTACCTGTCTCCCTCTAGCAGCCCTTCCAAACCTAATTGGAGATGTCTTTTCATACTGTTTCACTTGTGAGAAACATAGCAAATGTTTTCAAGTACAAGAAACTGAGTGTGAGGTTTACCTGGGGCTGGGATGGGAGCAAGTCCTGCTGAACTCAGCGGGAATTCATTTTGATCAGACAAGCATAGACACGCACTAAATGTGGCATCTCTGGATTTTATAAATATATGTATGTTTGAAATATACTCGGAGTCGAGTGTGAATTTCATGCTCTTTATTCAGCTCATAGTAGTAATGAATGAAGCTTTCCCCAAAACGTCTAGCTATATATACATTATTCACACAATGGGCCCCACGTGATTGGTTAATTGCGGGCTGCTCCTGTAAGCCAATCAGGTTGCGGATTCACCTCCTCCAGAAGCCTGATTGGCTGCTCCTGCAGGCCAATCAGGTTGCTGATTCACTTCATCCAGGAGCCTGATTGGCTGCTCCTGCAGGCCAATCAGGTCGCTGATTCACTTACACCTGGAGCTGGATTGGGTGGCTCCTGCGGACCAATCAGACTGCTGCATTATGGATCCTATTGTTCTAGGATTCAGCTCAGTACATAACAATGTTAAATAAAATAATAATAATAATAATAATAATAATAATAATAATAATAATGTAATAGTAAGTAAAACACACACCGTATATAACTGGAAATTGCTTTACTGCTTAGGAGCAACAGTTGTAGGGGCGTTGGGCATCCGTCTGTCTCGAGAGACAATGGGATGTGTCTCTGGGGGTGAAGTCAAACTGCTGCATTAGCAGCAACGAAGTGACCTCTCTGGGATGCAAGCCTGGGCAGTGTGTATGGAGATCCTGGGCTTCCCAGATGACAAGACACCCACACCCCCGGCTGTGCTCATGTGGTCCAAAGCAGAACAGAGCAATACGTTTGGCACCAACTTGGCTGAAGGAATTGCCGGAAGGAGCCGTACAAGGCGCCATCCAATTGTCCTAGGGAGTCTGCTCTGGATTTAGGTTGGGTTTACTCCTTAGCCTTTTCTTTTCCCAAAGGTGTCCTAACAAGGCAAGGCAGCAGAGGTTTAGGATCAGAGTTTCCCTTCTCCTAGATGGGCTACTTTCCCAGGTTGACGAGCCCCATCTGCCCCTCACTTCCCTCTATGGCACACACAGAAACTGCCTTCTTGACCATTGGACCCACTATTGGTCTTGTCTGCTCAAATCACCAGAGCCTGTCTTTGCATGCAGGGAAAGCCCCTAACTCACCAAGCATTTGAGACCCATCAGCTACCCTCACCTGGTTTAGCCGGCTTCACAAACAATTGTTGGCATACAGAATGGCTGCCAAGAAAATAGAAGTCTGCCAGCTTCTTTCTAAAACCATAGGATACGGAATCTGTTGAACTTCAACTTCTGTAAGCCCCAGCCGGCATGGAAGATGGTCAGGGATGATGGAAGTTGCTGTTGAACAACTGGAAGGCCATAGGACTTTGTACTTTGCCATGGTGGGCCTTCCAAAGTCTGCTTCCTGGAATCACCAGGAAGCAAAATTAGGGCTTTGTTCAGGCTTAAATTTATTAAATGTAATATCCTGTGATTACTCCTATTCTCTGTCTTTATAATTGTGGTATGCGTGTACTGAAAATCAAAACACCTTTTTTTTTTTTTAATAAACTCAAAGCCACATGTAAAAAGCCACATGTTCTTAGTGACAGAATTTGCATGTACAGTTCTTGATTACAACATAGGCCAAGAACAGACTTGCATTCTGTGCTTCTTATTAATTAATTATTTTAAATGAAATAAAAAATAGCATAGGCGACAGGTTGCACCTAAGCATGTACCCTGAATGCCCCTATTTCCTAAGGTGAATTCTTGTTTCTCGTTGCTTTGTCCATGGCAAAGCCCATATTTTTGTATTTGGGGAGGCTTTTGAGAATTTGCTCTAAATAATATTTGCACATTGACCTAAGTTGCTCTTCCAGCTCCCAAAAGTTAAATACCCCCGAGGTTTGGGGGTGGGTGAACAGATGCCCTGTGCCTGGACACAAGAGTCACTAAGCAGGGGTACAACTTGACATTGTACACACTGTAGCTGGTTGTGCTTTTGAACTTGCTAAGTGTAACCATATTTTGGGAGAATTTTTAATAAAATGCATTTTTATTTTTATTTTTGCTTTTTAAAAGTCATCTGAGTCCCAGGCTGTGGTTGTTAACTTAATTCTTTTTTGGTTGTCTAAAGACAGTGTGGCTACTTCCTCTCTAGCCCTTTGTAGACATTGCCAAAATAAGTGTAGAAAAGTGAACCACAAGGGCCTGGGCAGTCCGGGGACCAGTGTCTTAGTTCTGCTACCCACCACTTGGGTTCTCATTCCTCTCCAAATTGCAAAAGGCTGTCTTCGGAAATAAGGAGGCCCCAGTATTTGTGGAGGCTTCCTGTGTGTTCTAGAATCCTGGAAAATCCAGGTTCTAGAACCCCAGGGGTGTTCCAGAAGTACAGGAGGACCCCACCCCACTTCAAAAGGTCACCCTCCTCATAATAATGGTGAAGTTTGTGGAGGGGGGGAGCAGAGCTGGTACTCTTGCCCTCACTGTGCCTGAATAGGGTTTTAGTCTGTCCCACAATTCCTTACTCATCAAGATAGATACTAAATGTTACAGAATGTATTTCAGCTATTCCATAATAAGTATAACTTTATCAATTAGATGATCCTTAAGTTTAGTTTTTTGTTTTTTGGTTTTTTTTAAAAGAATCCTTAAATTTGGGGTTGTTTTCCAGTTTGTTATAAAGGAAAGTGTTGTGGCCATTTTATTAGCGCACTGAATCAGAAATTAGAGCACCGCAGGCTCAATTACAGAACTTAAACAAAGCTCTGTACAATCGTTGGAGAAGAAGAACCTTCCGTAATACGTAATAATAGTTCCAGTAAACAAATTCTTTTATTTTGTATTGTTTGTCCGTGGCAAATCACTATCTCTATTTTGGTGACGGCATGTGGTGAGACAAAAAGGGTAAATATATGAGAGCCCCTGTTTTTGTTTGGGGGGCATGTCTGTTGTTTTAGCTGCATTTTATTGTTTTGTTGGTGAAGCAGCAGCAGCAGCGGGTTCCCGTGAGATCTCACGAGATCTCGTCAAAATCTTGCATAGTATCTTGTTGGGATGTGGCACTGCTGCTTTGCAGGTGCTGCTGTGCAGACCAGGTGAAGAGGTAGCAGTAGCAGAATGGCACCCTCATGTTTCGTTGATGCACTGCCCCTGGCTGTAGGGCCGTCTTCTCTGCCTGTCCTTTTTTCCCTTCCCTTTCATGTCCTCTGCCCTTTGCCCACTATCTTGTTTTAGGTGATAAAGATTCCATACCTTTTATACAGTACAGTGGTACCTTAGGTTACATACGCTTCAGGTTACATACGCGTCAGGTTACAGACTCAGCTAACCCAGAAATAGTGCTTCAGGTTAAGAACTTTGCTTCAGGATGAGAACAGAAATCGTGCTCCGGCGGCGCGGCGGCAGCAGGAGGCCCCATTAGCTAAAGTGGTGCTTCAGGTTAAGAATAGTTTCAGGTTAAGAACGGACCTCCAGAACGAATTACGTACTTAACCTGAGGTTCCACTGTATATAATTCCTACATTGTGCCTAGCACTTGTTTAAGCACATACTATTTCTTTTTAGAAGAGGCCAGGGGTGTTCTAACAACTGAACCTTATTAGGAATTACTTAATTAGAAGGTAACAGTGGAGAAATTTCCCGTTTTTAAGATGGTTTCCCATCACTCCTTATCCTCTCACGCAGCTGCCAGTGGACAAGTGGACACATTCAGTTCACATCAGGTAATGGCCAGGCCTACAAGACCTAGTTTGTGCACTGCACATGAGAACGCAACATTCGCCTCAAAACACACTCCCATAATCCTTTGTGACGCACGGGGTCCCATGACAGATGTCTGGAGATTCAGTGATAGACGTTGACACAGAAAATATTTCTCAGGCACTTGATCGCACAGAAGGAGGAGATGAGGGGTGAGTTCTAACTCTAACTTTAACAGTAAAAGGGTAAGGAGTACAGAACACTCTCCCCAAACGCTTCTCAGCCAAGTACAGAAAAAGATAATAACTTCAATTGGGTGGAAAGCACTAGAGGAGATGGCTCTGGAGAAGTAAAAAATTGTTATCAGCTCCCCAACCCATGCCCTGCCTTCTCGGTTAAAATCAGACCACCACCTCATGCCCGTCTTTCTGCATGTTTGAGCCAGTTCTATATTTAAATACACAGTACTACTGCTATCTAGCTTGACACTTAGCTTTTGGCGCATATGTGTACATTTCTATATTGGGATGTATTGGAAGTACAAATAAAGTTACACAGGGTTAAGCGTGGACATGGATATTCAAACAAAGTTGTGATTATGTGCAGAATCCTAAGTATGAGGTTTTTTTATGTGTGTTTTTAAATTGCTTTCAAATGTTTATATAAACAAACAATATTGGTTTCTTAGTGATGTTGTTATTGAATTAATCAGTGTTTATTCACCACAGCCATCACGCTCTCTCTCTCTCTCACACACACACAGATTTTGATCTGGGAGATCCGTGCGATATTTTTGGAAAACTATTTCTGGGGAAAAGAAAAGGAGCGGTTGCTAGTTGTGTGAATTAGCAAGGTGTTGCTGTTTCTCATTAAATACCCACAGCTTGATGTCTTCCATTAAAATATGCATTCACTTGAAAAAGAAAGAAAGAAAATGGGGGAAAGACATCAATTTTTGTTTTTAGATGGCTCTTCCCATGCTCTTCCATAGATGCAGAGTTCTTGGCCCTGCCAGTATTGGCCAGAGATGGTATCTTCTTCCTAGGCTCTCCTTCTTCTCAGCTATCACAGGATCAGTTGATCTGTATTTCACAGCCTTGTTTATTGTGACCACAGGCTTTCCAGCAGATTATCAGAGAGACATTGATCCTCTTAACACCACTATGCATTGCTGTTGGTCTTCTTCTCTGGACTGAGGTCACAGTATGGAGCAGAGGGGTGGGACCTGTTTCTTGCAGCTTGTAATCTTCAGCTTTGAAATGTGTTTACTTGTCTTCAGCCCGTTTTGTTTTGCAATGTGTTCAGCAAATGTTCTTGCAGAAAGATATGCAGGCAGCTGTGAAACAGAAAGTCTTCTGCTGAAGCTCCTGGCATCTGTTGTGTCTTCCTCGGTAGCAGAATATTATCGTCTAAGCCAAGCATTCATCCCTCCCTTTTACTCTTTGCAATTGATTCCTATTACATTGAGGGTGTTTAGAGACTGGCATTATCTTGAGGAAATGAAAGGTTCCAGGTTATGGAAATGTAAAGGCAGTTTATATAAAAAAAAATATAGCGCTAGTACTTAGAGGCTTGACTTGAAGGCATTACATGAAATGTAGAACATGTGTGAATTCATTTTAATGTGTTGTCTGGAAAGAATGAAGATGATACATACATCATAAAAGTCTATCTAACTTACTGAAAAGCATAACACATATAGAGCAGGAAATTGGTGATCTAATGGGTGAGCTTTGACTCACTGTTTTGGAATTACTGGATTAATACATAGGAATCACTGCACCAATAAAGTGGTACAAAGCAGAGTGAGAATGAAGAGTAGACAGGAAATAATAATTGAAGCAATGTCTCAATGGGATTAGAGATGGCAATAAAAATTTCTATGATCAAGGACTTCCACTCCACCAGGACTTCCTGCTCATGGAAGTTGCCGCTGTGATTTTTGCATGAAGATTATGCTTTTCCTCTCGTAAGTTAAGCAACAAATCAGGGTCAGTGGATCATGATAGTGTTCCCATAACTACCGATAGCTGAAGTTCACCTACCTTCTGAATTAAAATGAGAACCTCTTTTTGCTCTTACCCCTCAAAGAGGTTTGCTTTTAGAGTCTGGGAGAATTATTCACTCTCTCATGAGAAGCCGGCTTGCTGTATTTCTGCAGAAGTATATAAGTATAGAAGATTCCCCCCTCCCTTTTCTTCCTGACCTTATACTGTACTCAACACTAATGTCTCATAACAAATGTAACTGATCTGTAGAAAAGACTGTACAACTTGAAAAAAGAGACAAAGCGTGTACTTTTGTAAAGCAAGAAAATATTAATAATAATAATAATAATAATAATAATAATAATAATAATAATAATAATAATAAATATAGAAGATTTGAAAGGAGGCAAACCTAGAGCTGGGACTTAGATATATAACAGGCCACATCCTGTAAGAAAATGCAATTCCTCCGCTTTGGAAATAACCTTAAGGTCCATAAATAACAACACTTTGGAAGTCCTGAGCCCCAAGGACGTTAGATTGGCTTCAACCAGGGCCAGGGCCTTTTCAGCTCTGGCCTCGGCCTGGTAGAATGCCCTACCGCAGGAGATCAGGGCCCTGCAGGATTTGACATCTTTCCGCAGGGCCTGCAAGACAGAGCTGTTCCACCTGGCCTTTGGGCTGGACTCAGTTCAAACCCCCTCTTGTTTATTTTTTTGATGGAACCCCTTATATGGGATTTGTATATAAATTTCCCCTCGGCTCTTTTTGCTGGCCCATGTAGGACCAGCATGGATAGTTGGCCCTGGTGAATATTTGCCGTTTTCTCCCCTTATGACTTTGATTTATTTGTTGTTTAGTCATTTAGTCGTGTCCGACTCTTTGTGACCCCATGGACCAGAGCACGCCAGGCACTCCTGTCTTCCACTGCCTCCCGCAGTTTGGTCAAACTCATGCTGGTAGCTTCGAGAGCACTGTCCAACCACCTCATCCTCTGTCATCCCCTTCTCCTTGTGCCCTCAATCTTTCCCAACATCAGGGTCTTTTCCAGGGAGTCTTCTCTTCTCATGAGGTGGCCAAAGTATTGGAGTCTCAGCTTCAGGATCTGTCTTTCCAGTGAGCACTCAGGGCTGATTTCCTTAAGAATGGATAGGCTTGATCTTCTTGCAGTCCATGGGACTCTCAAGAGTCTCCTCCAGCACCATAATTCAAAAGCATCAATTCTTCGGCGATCAGCCTTCTTGATGGTCCAGCTCTCACTTCCATACATCACTACTGGGAAAACCATAGCTTCAACTATACGGACCTTTGTTGGCAAGGTGATGTCTCTGCTTTTTGATCTATAGGCTATCACTAAAATGAGGCTGCATTTTAAGCTGCATTTTAAACTGTATTCTAACTTATATTTTAATCAACTGCTTTTGGGGGTGGGGCTGTTTGTTTTTAATGTTTTTACTGTATTTATATTCAGTGTTAGCCACCCTGAGCCCGGTCTTGGCCGGGGAGGGCGAAGTATAAATAAAAATTTATTATTATTGTGGCCCACTTTCCCTAATTTTAATATATGGTTGTGTTTCCCTTTTCTTTCTTCCAGCCCTCCAGCATGCCATTGAATTAGCAGAACAAATTTCAGCATTTCCCCAGCACTGCATGCGCGCAGACAGAAATTCTGCTTACTATAGTGCGTTTGATGCCTCTTCCTTCACAGAAGCCATGCAGTTTGAGTTCGACACTGGAGTAAAGGTGGTATTAGAAGAATCTGTTCCTGGTGCTAACAAGTTCAGCTTGGGGCATGGGCGTGGTGGGGCAAAGTTGTAGCAGTTGCCTATAATGGCTCTTCGCTTTGAACGCCCACTTTATAATAGAAATAAATCTATGTTGCACTTGCAAAATAAGAAAAGCCACATGCAGTATATATGCATATCCCACTGAAATGCAGCCTTTAAAAATGTTTTATAGAAAATCCACACTTTAACTAATGCTAATGTGGGCTATATTTTTCAAAAATGTAAATGTAGCTAAGAATTGCCAGCTATTTGTATATTTAAGGCCTAAAATGGTCACAGAATCTCTGCAATTCTTACCCGGAAGTAAGTCCCATTGAACTCATTAGCATTTATTCTGAGCAGACAAATAGAGGACTGCTCTATTAGTGTTTTTACATGTGCCCATGACAGTATGCGTTAATTATTGCTTCTGAGCACACACACACACACACACACACACACACACACACACACACACTCTTATAGTTCTCTCATTTTCATCAAAAATGTTTCTTCCTATAAATACTTACATTTGTTGTTGTTGTTGACAAATTACTACTGATCCCTAATAAATATTGGTCACTAATGTGTATCTGAAACCCTAAGGAAATAGGTTCCAAAATAGTCAGTAAATGAAGCTGCAATCCTGTACTTAGTTGCCTGGTAGTTAAGTTCCAATGTTACTTTTTCCTGAGAACAGCTGGAAGTCTCTTTAGTTTAATAGTCCGAAGGTGGGCACTGCTGTTCTCGTATGTAAGCTCATCGTCTTCAAACACAGTAGCTTCTGCGTTTGCTCCTCTAGGGAGGTGCTTCCCCTTGGTAAATTAAAGTGGTTGAAGAGCGTGCAAACACAGGGCCTTGATATGTGCACTTGGGTGCACCACAGTGCTGTACATGCCAGCAAGTGTGCTTTTTAACGATTCAAGTATCTGTTATGAGGGCCAGGAATGAGTTATACAACTTTAATTACCTAGGACCTAGGACTCAGCTATACAGCTGCAAAGATAACGTTTTAAGTGTGTTTTAAGTGCATTATATAAATGTGACACTAGATGGCGCAGGTGGGCTTAGAATTAGATGATAGATAGATAGATAGATAGATAGATAGATAGATAGATAGATAGATTAGATTAGATTTATGGTGTGTGTGTGTGTATAAAGCATTTTCACAGCATTTTTAAATATATGTGTAGATTCAGCCCTAGACCCGTCCTACCCAACTTGAAAATTGCCGAAGGTTTCGGCCACTTAAAATATTTTTCTGCCTCTTGTTGGATTTGCAATATTCAATGCTAGATGCTGTATGTTTTTTCATTGTTTTCCTTGATTCTTTTATTTCTTGCAATGTATTATATTGTCTTATTCCATGGGGGAAATCCCATTCTATTGGAATAAGTCCGTTGCAATTATTGAATTACATAGAGTTCAATTGGTAGTGTAATAAAATGCAGCCTAAGAAATAAAAGAAGCAATAAAAGTACAATTAAAAATCAAAACGGCCATATAATGTGGGCTTGCTGCGGGTCACCTGAATGAAGTTTGCTGTCCACTGGTGGTCCATGGACCACAGTTTGGGAACCTTTGTCCTACTCATTAAAGCTGCCAGAGGAAATCTTCGTGATAGGGAACAGAGTTTGGCTATGCATTCAAAAGGCCAGATTGAAATCCTGAGGCAATAACGACACTAGGTGGTCTTGAAAAAGACATTTTTGCAATACAGCCCTACATCATTGGGTTCTTATGTAGATGAAATAACTTCAATTATACCACCCTGAGCTCTTTGGAGGGAAGATGAGATTATAAGGTGACAGATAAATTATACATTTAAGTGCAGTGTTTTAGGGTTTTTTCTCCCTGATAAATGCTTTTATATCTTAAATTCCTCTGGTGATGATTTCATGAGTGTATTTACAGCACATCACTGACAAAGAGGTGACACACCTTCTGAGTACTAGCACAGACAGTACCTTGGCTTTAGGGCAAGAATTTAAAGGAGCTAATTCCAAAAGCAAACTTGCCATTTTTCCTGTATGGAATCATTTCTAGAAAGCTGACTCTGGTTCGCCACCAGGTGTCCTTCATGAGTAGGAAAATATGATATTCTGTATTCTGCATTCATAACATTCTAAGACAGGACAGTGAAAGGAAAGTTTGAGAGTGAGAGAGAGCAAATATTAGGAGGTGAAACATTCTTTTAATAGTATTGGTGTTTTAATTCTGTAGCCTGAGACCTCATGGAACACCTTTACGTTTTGTTCAGCAAGGAATAATTTTCTGTACTCTAAAAAAAAAAACCTTTAAAATTTCAAATGGAAAAATGTTCATTTTACATATATGTACGTATAAATTCACATTTCCTCTCATTAGTTCCTTGACAGTTGTAGAGCATCCAGAGGTTGTTGGTTTTTTAAAATTAAAGTAACATGACCTGAATCCAAATGGAAACATTGCAATATTGAGCTCTGACTCCCCAGGGTCATACTTCTCCAAATGTGCAAGTGTAAATAAGGTCTGGCTGAAGATATATTGGTTTGCCTCTAAGTAAATATTGCTCTGCCTCTTAATAAATGGGTATGCTCCATGCAAATTTGAAGGGTGCCCATTTAAATTGGGACTAGGGAGAAAGCTGGGAGAAGGTGCCCCAATTTATGTGTGTGACTTCTTTGAGGTCTGCAATACATTGGTTGGGAAAAAGCCAGCAAACCGCCTGGAGACATGCAACCTGCCCTCATGATGCCATGGAACTTGGGCAGCAGAGAGCAGGATCCAGGGCCCATTCCTCACTGGCTAAGTAGTCATTTGGCTGGAGTACAGCATTCAGCCTGAGGCAATTGGTAGTGGAAGAAGCCATGCAATCAGTGTTGCGGGCCGAAGTCTGTGGAACTCCCTCCCAACTGAAATTAGACAGGCGCTCTTCAAGCTGAACTTCAGGAGCATGTCAAAAATTATCTTACTCCACCAGCCATTTTAAGGTAGCGTTCAGGTTTCTGTTTGGTTGCATGATGGTTTTATTCTGTATGGTTTTATTTTACGTAAACCGCTTGGAAATGCTTGCAGTTAAACAAATGATATGCATCCCTGTAAATAAAATAAAGAACTGGCCCTTTGGGATGCAGATGATCAAGCATCTATTTGCAGAGCTCAGCTTCTGAATCCCCTTGTGCTCATGGTGATACTTCCATCCCCCTTGACAGCTTGGGAGGGGAACTTGGTCAAAGAGGTGTGCAGGCAGGAAGTCCAGTGGCAGCTTTCAGCCAGGAGGAAGGGGGGGGGACGTTAAGGGAGGAGGACTGAGTGACCGAAGTAATGAGGAGCTGGCTGAGAAGAGGGGTGCACTGCGTTTGAACCCCCCCCCTCAAATGATCAGCTGTATTATGTGGAACAAGTTTCCTACCACGCTCCCACAGTTTTTGCCCCAGATGCTGTCGTGTAAGCCTGAGTACCATAAGCTCAGAGGACGTTTTGTGTTCTTCCCCAGAGACCTCTCATTGGCTTCAGAGTAAAAAGACAACAACAAAGTTAACATTCCCAGGTCAACCCTAGGAGTGACTCAGGCTGTAGAACCAGAGAGTATGGGTAGAGAGAGGGAGAAGAGAGAGAATCTTACCCTTTGTGATGTTTTGTTGTGGGACCTCACTTGTAGCAATTAATTTTTAGTTATGCTAATATGTTATAGCCTATATATTTTACATATTTACATATTTTACATATTACATATTTTATATTTAGCAGTTTGAAAGCACGTCAAGTGCAAGTAGATAAATAGGTACCTCTCCAGCGGGAAGGTAAATGGCATTTCCGTGTGCTGCTCTGGTTCACCAGAAGCGGCTTAGTCATGCTGGCCACATGACCTGGAAGCTGTACGCCGGCTCCCTCACCCAATAAAGTGAGATGAGCGCCGCAACCCCGGAGTCGGTCACGACTGGACCTAATGGTCAGGGGTCCCTTTACCTTTATATATTTTACAGCCCCTGTTTCTCCTATAGCTAATCTCTAGGGAATGCTGTCACAATATGATTTTGTTTTTAGGACTGTTGTGTCAACTTTGCATCAATGGAGACCTCCTCAAAATCCCTCTGGGTTCCCTGCAGGTGGTAGGAGGGGAGATAATAAGATGAAGAGTTTTCTGTACATTCCTCCCTCTTCCTTTACTAATGTCCTGCAGTGGTGAAATACTTTACATTTAAACAGGGATGGGGTAGCTGTGCAGCTCTCCAGACATGGTTGGACTCCAACTCCCATCAGCCTTAGTGTGCATTGCTATGCATGGTGGGAATTGTAGTCCAGCAACATCTGGAGGACCATATGTTCCTCACATGGGTGTAGCTGCCCACCAATCAATAAAAATCAGTAAAAATACTTAAATAACTGAGGTTCCACACCCTAATATAAAGCCTGCCCCCCCATAAATCCTGGCTACGCCCATGTTTCCCCATTCCTACCTTAAAGGTGAGCACATTAAAAAGAATTCTGTTTTTATAGGTAGAGAGAATCTTGTCTGAGCCGTAATGTTTCGGTTTGCCTTAGACAAGCCCGTGTTTCCCAGGCTGTGCTGGCCTTTCCCCATCTGTAACACGGGAGCTATAACAGTGCTGCGCCTTTGTGTGGTTGTAAAACCGCTGATAATACATTGGGCTGTGTGGTGGTTTTTTTGCAGCACTTAATTATGTAGTGCTCTAAGTAGTATTGTTTTTATTAAAACATGTAAAATTTAATACGCACCCCACTCTTTTTTTTTATAACTTGGATTGTTTGTCAGGCAAAACAAAAAGCAACTAGGCCTGTTATCTTAAAGGATCTTTTGGAATGAACAAAGATTAACTGCTTAGTTTATAAAAAACAACAACAACAACCCTGTTCTAAGTTCATGGACTTCCTGTTAAAGTTACTCACAGGTTATTATACTTCCTGTTAACCACTCTCCTTGTGTAATAAGATACGTTGTTTTCGGTTTGAAGGCCTCCATAAATAAGTCGTGGAAGGGAGGAGGAAACACATGGGAGTATATAAACTTGCATCTGATCATCTGTGAACTTCTTTTCCATTACATGCTCAGCAGCCAGCAAGGGTACCCGTTCTTGTGACCCCTTTTCAAATGGACCTGGATCCTTAAGATCCATACAGATCCATTAAAAAAACACACTAGGTCACCGCCCCTATGTAAGTCAGTGTACTGACCTGGAAAGTTAGGACGGCCACGTGTGAAGGAGGACAGGGCTGCTCTGCCTTTTGATAGCTGTATAGATGAGGAGGGAATTTCAGCAGATGCAGCTTCTCTCTTGTAGCACTATGCTGTCAAGCAGCTATGCTGAATGTCCCATCGCTGCACATTTTGGGATGGTGAACTTAGGGCCCTCCCGGATTCTGTTTGGATCGCAACTCTCCTTAATTCCTGACCATGCTTGCTAGTACTTATGGGAGTCTGAGTCCACCATCTGGAGGGCCACATTTTTTTCCAACCCCTGCTTTAAAAGCCAAGCAGCTTTCATCTGTTGCAGCTGGTTAGTTACCCTGTTTGCAATGGACAATTCCAAACAAGACCCACTGAACTTAAGAGAATTTATTCTGAAAAGCTGCATTCACTAAGTCATTCACTCCAAAGCAGCTTCAAGTAAGAACCTTTGTACAAAGTATGGCATAGGGTGGGAGGTTAAACTCGCTGTTGAAAAGGATGAGAGAATTTTTCAAGTTGTGATTATCAAGTTTTTTATTTAAATAGAATCTATCTTGATCCAGATAAGTGCTTAGCTCAGCTGATACGGTATCAGGGAATAGGAATAATGGTGGATGAAGACAAGTTCATATCCTAAACCAAGGGTGGGGAATTCTGTGGCCTTTGAGATGTTGCTTGACTCCAGTTCTATTAGTCCCAGCCAGCACAGTCTATGGCTGAGGATAATCGGAGTTGTAGTCCAGTAGTATCAGGGTGGGGGGGCAACAGGTTCCCCACCCCTGTGAAACTCTCTGGCTTCCATGGAGTTAGTGTGATCAGATTTTGTGGAAGCAAGACTTTGGAACCATTTCTAACACAGTTCTCTAGTGAAAAGTGCCTTTTGCATATGTTTGGACTTTTTAGATAGGAGGTGTTTTATATTAGGGTGGGTTTTTTGTGGTTTCTTTCTTTAGAAAGGGTAGAATTTGTTACAGAACCTTGTTAATTTACATCAGTGGTGTGGTTTTTTTTTAGTTTATGTCCCGCTCTTCCTACCAAAGGAGCTCAGGGTTGTGTTAAAACTTAATATCTATACTTGGCACCTGCTTTCTGAAGAAGAAGAAGAAGAAGAAGAAGAAGAAGAAGAAGAAGAAGAAGAAGAGGAGGAGGAGGAGCTACTGTCCTGTGGAATAACAGAAAAAGAACTGATAATGGATATGACAACTGAGCCTGTAATGTGGTGGACATCTTCATTCTGAAACACAAGGCCAAGCAAATAAGGCTGATCTAAATAGTTTCTAGGTGGGTTTCCATATGCCCTCATTTCATAACAGAAAAGTCACGGGCATAAGCACACATGGATAGGGTGTAAATTATAATATTGCATGTGCCGTTACAAGGAGGCTTCCTTCTGATGATCTGGAGATGAAGAGGACCGTGCTGCTACTCCAACTCCACCTTGCATATTCTCCAGAGTACTGGTCTTCAGCTGGTGGTGGGACCCACTAGCAGGTCATGGCCTGATCCAAGGTGGGTCGCTTCAAGAGTGCAAATACATAGTAAAATATATATTTGACCATGCAGATATATAGTAAAATATTAATAAATTGGTCCCCAAATGCTTGTTTTGATTAAAAGTGGGTTCTGAAAAGGTTGGAAATACCTACTCTAGGCAATGTTCCAGGCTCCCAAATGCCCTTTACTTGCTTGTGAACCTGAGATTAGACAAACTGTAAGCATAGGTGTGCATGTAGCTGAGATGTGCCTGCCTTCTTTGAGGCCATTACAGAAACCCATGCTAGGGCACCTGATTGTATCCTTCAGCACTATGTTTCTAGGTTTAAGGGATGAGGCTTCCATGGCCACACCTACAGTAGAAGAGGGTTTTTTTTTTTGCTTTAAAAAGCTCTTTGAAATCTGGAAGTCTGCACAGAGTTGTTCCGTGGAGTTCGCCTAGCGGATTTTAGGCCAATACCACATGTGTTTCTTCAGAACTAAGCCATTATACTGAATAGGGAGGTACACAAAAGAAAAGCATGCACAGAATTAGCCTGTGCTTCAAGAATGGGATGGTATCTGAATAAGCTACCAGTTCCTACACAGAACTTAACTTCTGTTCCAAATTATCTCTCTCCTTTTGCCTCCCTGATCTTTCCCCTCCACTGCTTCCTTTTTTTCTCTTTCACCATAAGAAATATTAACAAACTTTAATACCCTGCAGAAACCTCGCTAGGAAAAAATAAAATAAAAACCCTCTCGCCCACGTTCCGTCGAAGGCATTATTTTATTGCCGCTTTCTCCAAGCTGGTGCCCTACAGATGTTTCAAACAACAGCCTATAGTCAGGTATGATAGGAAACGCATGGTCCAAAACATCTGGATTTTATCCTGGAAGGGACTCCCTCCTTCCCCGCCCGCGCCAAACGCTTGAGAACCAATCTAATTCTTTAGCTCGGGGTCAGCAAAAAAACCCAATGCATTCCTCCCTCGTCCTTTGCACATGCATGTTTCCATTCCGGCAATGTCCTTTCTCTGTTTTAATCCTTATCCGCCTATATCTTATTCTGGGAAACGAGCAGAGAAGTCGAGCTCTGGAGTTTGCGGGAGGGAACGCCCCCTCCCGGGGAGGAGAGGCTTCGCCCATGACAGACAGGGACCCGGAGCCTCTTTAATCGTCGCCTCCGCTGCCCATCAAGGAGAGGAGTGGGCGGGCGCTTCCCTCGGCTGCGTCGTGGTACCTGCGAGCAACTTGCCGCCGCTCACATGAGTGACTCGAGGCTGCCCGAGCTGGCAGGAGAGGAGCGCGCGCGCAATTGGGATTGCCTGGAAAAGCGCCCTCGGGCTTTCGCGCAAGGCGAATTTGGCTGGGAATTGGGCTGCTTTGCTTTTTTAATTATTATTTTTGCAAGGAATTTGGTTCCTGGGGAGAAAGCAAGGACGTGGGAGGAACGCTTCTTTTCCCCATTTTTTTTTTTACTTTCGGCATTTTAGGTCGGGGTCCTTCTTTTTGGGTCCTTCCCACCCCTCGCCCAGCTCTGCCAAGAAGCGCATCTTCTTTTCCTTGCCCGAATTTGCGAGGGCATTTCTCTGGGAAACGGGGGCGAGGCGGCTTTGCGCTGCTTTCCATTCTCACTTTGCTCTGCGACGCGCAAGCAAACGGCCGGCTGAGCAGGCAAAAAAACCAGACGCCGGGCGAAACTGAGACCCGCTGGGCGGGCGCGGAACTTGCGCGAGCCTTTCTTCGCTTTATATAGAGGGGAACTCGCACCTGACCCGGGAGAGGAATGAGGCTAACGACTATAAAGGAGTCTCCCAACCCTCCCCGTCCCTTCTCAATGAATTAAGCCCCCGAGGGGGGGAGATAAAGCGAGGAGACTCAGGGCGCGCTCGACAAGCGCTTGCGAGGGCGAAACAGCGAGCAGGTTAGGCGAGGCGCGCGCAGGAGCGATGCCTCCGAGGCTGCGCTGGCTTTGGTGGTGGGCGCTGGTGTGCAGTAGCGGCTGCTGCTCGCCGCCGCCTGCGCTGCCTCTGCCGCCCGTCGCGGGGGCGCTGCTGGCGGGCGGCGGCGAGGGCGCGAGCAGAAGCCGAGAGCAGCCCCAGGCGCCAGTCTCCACCTCCTCGTCGGCGTCCCCGGCGGCGGCGGGCTTCCTCTACCGGCGCCTCAAGTCTCACGAGAAGCGGGAGATGCAGAAGGAAATCCTCTCGGTGCTGGGCTTGCCGCACCGGCCCCGGCCGGCGCACGGCTTGGCGCGGCAAGAGGAGCACGGAGCGGCGCCCCTGCCGCCGGCGCACCACCAGCGGAGGCAGCAGCAGCAGCAGTTGGTGCCCCCTCCGGGCAGGCTGAACTCGGCGCCGCTCTTCATGCTGGATCTGTACAATACCCTGTCCAGCGAGGAGGACGACGAAGAAGAGGGGACGCAGGAACAGCAGCAGCAGCAGCGCACCAGCGGCCGGGAAGCCCCGACGGCGCACCCGCTGCAGCGGAAAACGCTCCTCAGCCACCACCCGGGATCCTCCGGCGGCGGCGGCTCCCCAGCCTTGGCCACCTCGCAGGATAGCGCCTTCCTCAGCGACGCGGACATGGTCATGAGCTTCGTCAACCTGGGTGAGTGTGAGGAGGAGGAGGAGGAAAGGGGTGGAGCCTTTGCCGAGCCCTCGTTAACACCTGGCGGCGTGTGCGCGTGTGGCGCGCGCTAGAAACTTGTCGTGCAAACAGTGGCGTAGCGTGGGGGGTGCAGGGGGGGGGCCCGGCCGCACCGGGCGCAACATCTGGGGGCGCGCGGAAGAGACTCGAGTGCTAAAATCCACGGGTTAGGTGCGCAAATTATTTGCCTTGCCCCGGGTGCTGACAACCCACGCTACGCCACTGCGTGCAAACAAGAAGTGCGCGCGTGGGGTGGGGGTGCATTTATGGTTTTCGCTTACTCTGTCTACCCCCGCCTTGCTTCTTCTTCTTCTCTCTCTCTCTCTCTCTCGTTTTCTTGGAAAGTTGCATATCTCGGTTTATCGTCGCGCCAAAAAAGTGCCACCCACTTGCAGCCGCCCCTCGCCAATTTCACGTACTAAATGAGCTCCGAAATCTTCAGTCGCATAGTTGAGTTGCGTTCAGATGACATGATTTGCATGATGCCGTTTTATGAAGTTGGCAGGTGCATGCGAAGCCCGAGAAGCGATCCCACTGGAGCATGGGTGCAGCCAGGATTTATGTGGAGTGGGGAGGGGGGCGGAGAACAGGACACCCATCTGTCATCATCCTCTGTCTGGCAGAGTCGGAATGAAATGTCTCAACAAGAGTTGCTTTAAATTACTTTTCTTTTGGCCCCAGGTGCTCAGAAAAACCTGTCAAAATCTTTCTACGATTTTTACTTTTTAGTCAAGGTTTTATTTATTTACAGTGGTACCTCGGGTTAAGTACTTAATTCGTTCCGGAGGTCTGTGCTTAACCTGAAACTGTTCTTAACCTGAAGCACCACTTTAGCTAATGGGGCCTCCTGCTGCCGCTGTGCCGCCGGAGCATGATTTCTGTTCTTATCCTGAAGCAAAGTTCTTAACCTGAAGCACTATTTCTCGGTTACTGGAGTCAGTAACCTGAAGCGTATGTAACCTGAAATGTATGTAACCTGAGGTACCACTGTATTTACTTGATGGGGGGGGGCTACACCCATTTACTGAATTATTGCCAGCTTCTCTGCATGTATGTATGTACCTATTTATGTAGATGTGTGTCTCTCTCTCTGTGTACCCACCTCTTGGGATGGTGGAAGTGTCTAAAAAGCACATTTGGATGTGCAGGCCAAACAGCCAATTTGGTAGTTATGAATGGACCACTCAAAAGCAGCAGGAGCCTTTCACCTCTCCATCTGTACAATCAGTATTAATTGATTAAAGCAGGCATAGGCAAACTAGGTCCTCCAGATGTTTTGGGACTACAACTCCCGTCATCCCTAGCTAACAGGACCAGTGGTCAGGGATGATGGGAATTGTAGTTTCAAAACATCTGGAGGGCCGAGTTTGCCTATGCCTGGGATTAAAGCCTCCTCTCACATCAGAGGAGCTTTTAGCTGTATGGGACATAAACAAATATTTTGAATACCTCAAAAGTTTCCTAATCCCATACATTGGAAATTTACTTGCATGTAGAAGATCCTGGGTTCAGTCCCTGGTATTGAAGATTCACATAAGCCCAGGAACATCTCTGCCTAATGCTTTAGTGAGCTGCCGATTACTAGAGTAAGCTCTGGGCTAGATGGAGTAGTAGTTGTGACATATGAAATCACATCTATTGGGTGCAACATAAATAAAGGGCTTGTTTCTACAATCCAGTGAAGTTATATTGTTAATTTGGTTTGCACCCATCTGTTTTAGGAGACAACGGAGGAGCGCTCCTTTGGGGGTGAAGTCCAACCATTAAATTGGCCATTGTTAATTCAGGATTGTGCTAATAAGGACTTTGAATAGCATTATGTACTTTGCATAGTTTCGTTGCTGCACATCCCTTGCTCATTAGTCACCTCAAGTAGCCACTGACTGTCCCCAGGCTTTCACTACTTTTGTGGATGGGATTCAGTCACATACCAGCAGAATCAACTTACACAATTAAAGTGAATCTGGTGTTCTTGTGCCACAAACACACTTCCAAAATAATTGAACTTATTGCAGTAAGGAATGTGATGAGAAAATGCTCTGGAAAGTATGGTATAACAGTTGATTGACACTGCATCTCCCTGCAGACAAATCCGAATGCATGCTCAACAAATAGGTCATCTGGAAGAGATCATTGTCTATGCCTATTGCAACGCTGTGTTCAGGTTCCATGAATATATGGTACTGACCATGGTACTGTTTCCATAGGTCTTTGGCTGGCTTAGGATAGCTGACTCTAAGTATGATACCAGAGGTCTGTTTCCTTCAAACATATATTGCATTTAGGTCATGAGCATGTATGCCCATCCAATATTGAAAACAAACCCAAAGGCTTGTTCACTGGAATAAGCACCTGTGCAGTAATGAAACACTTAGGGTTGTATGCGACTTAGTTGTACTCAGAGTAAACCCATTAAAATTAATGATCAGAAGTTATCTACGTCTCTTAATTCCACTGAGCCTCTTGGGCTTGCTGATCAGACGGTTGGCGGTTCGAATACCCACGATGGGGTGAGCTCCCGTTTCTCTGTCCCAGCTCCTACCAACCTAGCAGTTCGAAAGCACGTCAATGTACATAAGTAGATAAATAGGTACCACTGCGGCGGGAAGGTAAATGGTGTTTCCATGCACTCTGGTTTCCGTCACGGTGTTCCATTGTGCCAGAAGCAGTTTAGTCCTGCTGGCCACATGACTCAGAAATCTGTCTGTGGACAAACGCCGGCTCCCTCGGCCTGAACGTGAGATGAGCGCCGCAACGCCATAGTCGCCTTTGACTGGACTTAACTCTCCAGGGGTCCTTTACCTTTTCTTACCTTAATTTCAATCGTCTATTTTCTAACTAAGACTAAGATTGGCTACAACTCTTAGGCTAAAATTTTATAGCACTAAGATTCATTGAACTTAGTGGGACTTCCTTCTGAATAAATTTGCATAGTATTGCTCTTGTTAAAATCTTGCGTTATCTTGGAAGGTTGATGAGTGCCACCAATAGCATTAACCTCTGCTTCTTTGAACAAATGAAACTGATTTATACTGCTACAGGTTTGGGGTTGTGCTAGATGCCGTCTCAGGGTCCTTGGTAGCAGAGGAGTAGGAAGGGGTGTATGGTGGGTGCAGCCTGCCCCGGGTGTCATGGCTGAGGAGGGTGACAAAATGGCAGGTGAGCGGGCGGCACACCTCTCGCCTGACAGCAGCAGCTCTTCTGACCTGGCGGCAGAGAGCAGCCATACTCAGCTGTGGTGAGGTGTGTGTCTGACCCAGCTGCGGAGAGCAGGAGGAGAGTGAGCAACAGCTTCCCCGCCCCTCTCCTACCCTGAACTGTGGCGCGTGGGAGGGCACCCTCCGCGTCCCGCCCCCTCACCGCTGCCTGGTAGCTGTTGGATTTTCTAATGGTAATATTAGTGTTTGCCAGCAGAGGACTGCAGAAAATGGTTAATATCAGTCAGACATGTTCTCTTTTGTTGTGGAACGGGCCTTTACCGATACTTAGCCATCTATTTAGTTATGCAGTGTGCTGCCAGAGAAACAAAATAGCTGAAGATGCTTCTGGAAGGGGGCATTTCTTTTTCCTGCCCCCACTTCCCTGGCTGGAGGTGATGTCATTAAGGTCTGTGTGTGAGAGAACAACAGCAATGCAGTCTTGAAACTGAGTCTGAAAGAAAGACCTGATGGAGAACAGGATCTGTTGGAGTGATAACTCTGAGACCCTTCTATCTTACCCTGTGTGTGTGTGTGTGTGTGTGTGTGTGTGTGTGTGTGTGTGTGTAATAAAAACCTTATATGACAGAAACTGCAGCAGTCTTCAGTAATTTTCACTGAAAGGAAGTACCGTATTTTTCGCCCCATAAGACGCACCGGCCCATAAGACGCACCTAGATTTTTGGGGGGGAAATAAAGGAAAAAAAATTTTATTTCCCCCCCAGGTGCGCTGCGCTACACCAGGAGCTTGGGGTGTGCGGAGCTCAGCGCGCCCCAAGCTTCTGCGTGCCGGCAAGGTCTCCGCTAGCGTGGGAGAGCCGGGCGCCTCTCCCAGGGCTAGCGGACCCCTGCGCTAATCCAGAAGCTTGGGGCAAGCTGAGGTCAGCGCGCCCCAAGCTTCTGCGTGCCGGCAAGCAGTCCACTAGCCCTGGGAGAGTCGCGGGGCTCTCCCAGGGCTAGCGGATCACTGGCTATACCAGGAGCTTGGGGCGTGCTGAGCTCAGCGCGCCCCAAGCTTCTAGGTGCGCGCAAGCAGTCCGCTGCCGCCCCAAGCCTCGCGCACCCGGTGGGACCTCCTGCCGGGTGCGCGAGGCTTGCAGGCATTCGCCCCATAAGACGCACCCTGATTTCCTCTTCATTTTTGGAGAGGAAAAAGTGCGTCTTATGGGGCGAAAAATACGGTAAAACTTAAGGGATGTTATGGGACCTGCGAAACTTCTAGTCACTCAGAGACTCTTTCTCTGTGTATGTTTGTGTGAATGTGTGTGTGCAATATAGTAGTACCTTGGTTCTCAAACGCCTTGGTAATCAAATGCCTTGGTTCCCAAACACCAAAAACCCGCAAGTAAGTGTTCCGGTTTGCGAATGTTTTTTGGAAGCCGATCATCCAACGCAACTTCCATTTGAGTGCAGGAAGCTCCTGCAGCCAATTGAAAGCTGCACCTTGGTTTTTGAACATTTTGGAAGGCAAATGGACTTCCGGAATGGATTAAGTTTGGCACTTTTGTTCTTGCTATTTATTTTGCGTTTTTGTTTTTGAGGCTTTTTCGGTTAATTTGTTTTTGTGACTGTGTGGAACCCAGTTCAGCTACTGACTGATTTATCGTGTGACTGCGGAAATGGATAAAAGCCCCCCATCCAAATAATGACTATCATCAGTGCAGGTAAGAAAAAATAATAATTTTAATTTTTATTATCTACAATACTGTCTTATTTATTTTATAGTACAGTACATTGATTATTGCTTTCATTTTATGGATCAATGGTTTCGTTAGATAGTAAAATTCAAGTTAAACTGCTGTTTTAGGGGTTTTTTTTAAAAGTCTGGAACGGATTAATCCGTTTTGCATTACTTTCTATGGGAAAGCGCATCTTGGTTTTCGAACGCTTTGGTTTTGGAACAGACTTCCGGAACAGATTACATTTGAGAACCAAGGTACCACTGCAATATCAGATCACTGTTCCATCTTGCCCAGTCATGTCTCTCCTCACCCTAGGTTTCAAGTAGGTATACTGCCCAAAATCCTTTTCATGCCAGGAATTGAACCTGATACCTGCAGCATGTAAAACACATTCTCTACTACCAAAATTATGACCTCTTTCCAGATGTCCTATCTTCCTAGGTAAGCCACGTGCCAGCATATTCCAGAGCATTTTATACTTTCCAGTCCCTTAATTTATGTTGGATATTAAAAGCACTAAAAACTTCAGCGGCAGTGAGTTTGTGTGGTTAAAGTCTGACATACCGTCTAGGAAAACAGGGTCTGTCTTTTCCTGTGTATGGATGGACGCAGGTTAGCGACTCGTTCCCTAAATACCCCTCCCAAATGCACATAATTCCTCTGATCCTTTGAGAGTTGCTTCTTGGTGTATATGCTGAAAAAAGGCATCACTAGGTGCAGACACAAACATTAACTGTACGGTAATCAAATAAAAAAGCTGCCCTTACAGAACATGCTGATTTTCCTCTTCAACTATTTATCACCGGAAAGAGAGAATATAGCTTACTACTTGCTCCCCCTCCCCAAAAAACTGGCAGTTACTTAGGGCTTGTCCACACTGTCTGCTTGGCCCATGCTTTCCAATAACGAGTCTGAACAGTTTCCCCCTTGCCTGCTTCTTTTCTAGGGAAAACCTGTTCTTTAGCAGGAGAAAACCAGAGTTGCCATTTGCTTCAATTGAGCACCGAAGAGCAGTTTTCCCGGAGGGGAGAAGCAGTAAGACAAGAGGAAGTGTGGCTAAACCCTTAGAGCTAGTTTAAATATTGCAGATAAGTGAAACAAAACAAAACCAGAAGCACAAATAACTTGTGTTGTGCAGAAGCAAATACTTTAAGAGATGCCACGCGTAAGTTTAGCAGAAATATCTGGGGCCCATGGGTTAGGGAAAAGCTTTGGTGAACCCTGTGTTGTGTGTAGGCATTTTGGTGAGGCGATTTCAAAAGACGAATTGTGCTTTGATAGTTGGGTGTAATGGTCTCCTATGAGTACAATGAATGTTTGCAACCATCGGTGATGTAAAGACTCAGGTGGAATCTACACACGTATAAAAACCGGTCTGAAAATACTTTTTTAAAAAGTGTTTTTAAAAATACACGGAATTTTCCATAAGGCTCACCATCGCCATCTAGCATCACATTGTATATTGCACTTAAAACGTTTTATTTGCAGCTGTGTAGCTGAGTCTTAAGCTGCAGTGTTGGGGACTGCAGTGTTCCTGCAATTCTAGGCTACACAGCATGGATGTGCTGAGTGTTCACATCTCATTCTTGTCCCTCTTAGTCAATGTGAAGTGGTGCAGGACCACAAATGACTGTACAGTTTGCATGCACTTCAGAGTTGTTTAGGTTGTGTAAGTATATGGTCTTGCTATAAATGCACTTCATCCTTCTGGTAGTCCATTAACACAGAGAATGAGGGAAAGCCCATAAAAATTGTTTCCAGCTATAGGGAATGTGCTTAACTTGGATGTAAGTACATTGCACAATTGTGATTCTTATCTCAGAGAATAATGCAGAATGGATGAGAATTATCTTTTCTCTCTTCTCTAAGGAATACTGACTGACAGCTGGAATGCAGTAGAAAGATGAGTACAGAAGAATAAAGTATTAAAGCAGGCTTGATTAAAATGTTGATAGTTCTTTTTTAAAAAAAGATGATGGCATTTGAAGAGTATTTTTGGAACTGAAATATTATGCCATTTGAGATGGGGGAATAATGAAAATGAACTTCAGCATGCACAATGAAATTCTGAGATCGTGAGAGAATTTTGGTATGTTGAGTTCATTGTGGATTATATATATATATATATATATATATATATATATATATATATAAATAGATGTTTTGATAAATGATGTTGATCATTAAGCTAAGCAGTAGAACTACGATAAATATGCAGGAAATGGTTTCTTTAATGATTGTGCTGTTGAAATACCCTGCTGAACATTTTTCATGTTTTCAGTTCTAGTCCAACGATATGTTTACATCAATTTTCAAAACATTCCCAGTTGGCAACAGAAGTATGGGAACCAGAATGAACACTTTGCTAAGACATATTTTAAAAGCAGCCTGGTTAATTAATTTCATTAAATGATATTGGATAAGTTTCTTCAAAAGAACCTAAACACTAGAGACTGCATTTTGCTATATGGAATGTTAAGCCCTCCGCCCCTCCCCAAATTTACACACTAAAAGCAGGCAAGATGTTTCATTGTATCCTAACCTAGTTCTGCTGATGGTGGAGGCATCTATATGTAAGGCAAATTCCTCCATTTCAGATTCTGTAGGGAAGGAAACTTCACTGGGGGAAGAATTGTAGAAAGATTCAAAGGACTGAATCTTTCATAAAGGAAATCCTTTAATGAAGGATATTCTTTCCTAGAGGATAAAGCTAACAGTGGCTACTAACCATGATGGTTATGAAACAACAACAACAACAATAACAACAACAATAATAATTTATTATTTATACCCCACCCATGTGGCTGGGTTTCCTCAGCCACTCTGGGCGGTTCCCAACAGAATATTAAAAACACCAAACATAAAAAACTTCCCTAAACAGGGTTGCCTTCAGAAGTCTTCTAAAAGTCAGATAGTTCTTTGTTTCTTTGACATCTGGTGGGAGGGCTTTCCACAGGTTGGGCGCCACCACTGAGAAGGCCATCTACCTGGACTTACCTCTTCTGTAAACTGAGCAGCCCAGGACCTCCATGTACCTCAGGGAGGTCACTTCAGTTCTGCTAATGCAACAATTTGTCATGGGACAGGAGTTAGCTTCGCCTGCTGAACAGCAGCCTGAAGGGTGAGAAGGCAGAGTGACTCCACCTGCAGCTCATCAGCCTTCAGGAGAGAAGGCACTGATGAGAACCAGCTGGCTTTGGTCTTAAGCAGAGCTTCCAGCAGCAGTCAGATGCTGGTAACCATGCTTATTGTTTCTAGTCCTACCTTGCTGCTTCCTGCTTGTCTTGACCCTTGACCCTCGGGTTCCCTGACCCCTGGATTGCCGCTTGCCTGACCATAGGACTGGACCTGACTTCACATGCTGACTCCACCTCCAGGCAAGTACGCCTCAGATAATCTTCTGGCCTCCCACTCCACTGAGCTCTGCAGGTTGTTGCTCAGCGAAGAGACTACAACAGTTGGTTACCAGCCCCTTGCCTGGGGTTGTGCAGCCAGAAGTATGAAGGAGGGTAGATAGTATGTTAATTTGCCTTTGTGTTCCATGTTTAAAGTGCATGTGAGTTAAAGCCATGCTTAGAGATGTCCAGTCACCCATGGCAAATAAGAGCTGGGCTTTACTTCAATCTGCGTGGTGGGACGTTGCTTCATATGCCACTGCAGAACAATTAAAACAATCCTTGCCACCTGTTTTGTTGGATGTTTGGAATATATGACTCTTTTTCAGAACATCTGAGCACACTGTAATTCATCTGATGTTTGTTGACACCCTTGATAGATATGAAAGCTGGACAATATGTTTATGAGCTCTCTTTCTGTTACATTGTTTTATTTTGCATTTTACTTTTGGGGACCTTTTGCTTTTCTAAACTTTTTATTTATCTGAAAACTGTTTTTTTAAAAAAGCCTTTGTGCTGGGCAGTTAATCACCTGAAAGAGATTTGAATCTATTTTCTTTGTAGTCCATTATAGTAACATAAGTGACTAATGGAGGTTTGTGTTTGTAGATGACTTGGTGCAGGGGAAACCCTTTGAAAGGCTGGTTTAAGGTCTTTGTTTTGGGGGACAGTGAGAAGTATAATTCCCAAGAGAGAGAGAGAGAGACAGACAGACACAGACAGCATAAGAATTCTGAATCATGTCATGTCATGGATAAAGTACCAGGAAATATGAATCAACACCAAAAACCTCTCACTAGCACCCAGCTTGCAAGCCTCAATGAGGCATTTCAACTCTTTAACTGGAACTAGGCTTTAACCAGATGTAGTTAATTGCTGCTTTCACTTCTGTCTTCTCCCCCCTACTATTCCTAGTGTAGTGTACTGTGGTATCTCGGGTTAAATACTTAATTCATTCTGGAGGTCCGTTCTTAACCTGAAACTGTTCTTCACCTGAAGCACCACTTTAGCTAATGGGGCCTCCAGCTGCTGCCACGCCACCAGAGCACGATTTGTGTTCTAATCCTGAAGCAAAGTTCTTAACCTGAAGCACTGTTTCTGGGTTAGCGGAGTCTGTAACCTGGAGCGTCTGTAACCTGAAGCGTATGTAACCCGAGGTACCACTGTACTATAGTTCTTATCTTAAAAAATGAAACTTTACAAAGAAGCAGAACAATTTGACATGAAATTGAGAATTGGGCCTTAAATAGGCAGTATGCTTTTGGCAAGGATTGGCTTATCTGTCCTATTCTGAAAAGGTAGAGAGCATGGCCTGTTTGTAAAGACCACCCCACCCAAATATTCCAAATACTCATGGTACTGACAAAATTTCAGGGTGCCTATATTTTGCCCCCCACCCATAAATCAGAATGGTGATGGAACTTAGTCTATCAATCATATGTTACAAAGAAATACAGTGGTACCTCAGGTTAAGAACTTAATTCGTTCCGGAGGTCCGTTCTTAACCTGAAACTGTTCTTAACCTGAAGCATCACTTTAGCTAATGTGGCCTCCTGCTGCCACTGTTCCACCGGAGCACAATTTCTGTTCTTATCCTGAAGCAAAGTTCTTAACCTGAAGCACTATTTCTGGGTTAGCGGAGTGTGTAACCTGAAGCGCATGTAACCCGAGGTACCACTGTACAAGTCTGAATTAAGCAACATACTTTTAACACACCATGCTAGTTCATAGTTCTTTTGGTCTAGTGTAACTGCCTGTGTACACACTCCTGTTTACTCTGTACCCAGTACACTCCCACTGCTGGTTTGAGAAGCAGAGTACACATGATGCCAGCCACAACCCATATCCTGTATCTATCCTGTCATTTCTTTTGAAATACTGCATTTTGATGTGTTCCACTACCACCACCCAGCTTTGCTCCAAATTGAAAGAATTGAAATTGGGGAAAAAGGAAGTCCTTGCAGTACTTTTTTTTTTTTTAAGCTAGTGATGTTTTCAGGGTAGTTTTGAAATTGCAGATCAAAAGGAGACTCCTACATAGATATGGTGTCTAAGGAATTTGTGAATTTGTGTTTCTGGCTTCGTGCAGTGCTTTAGCATGTTCTTGGTACTAAATATTTGAATGATCACTTTATGCAGTCTTTCTTAAAGTGGCCATGCAAAAGTATTTTTTATGGTGCATGTAAGAGATCACAATACTGTACTTGGAATGCTTTGAGGGTGTTGCATGAAGCAAAAACTGCTGAGGCACTAAGTTCTCTAAGTTATGATCTAAGCAGGAATGTATAATACCTTTTATTTCCCCCAGTCCATGTTCCGCACTTCCACAGCCTCCCACTTTGAGCTACCTAAATACCGGAGTAAAAGGTAAAGGGACCCCTGACCATTAGGTCCAGTCGTGACCAACTCTGGGGTTGTGGTGCTCATCTCACTTCATTGGCCGAGGGAGCCGGCGTACAGCTTCTGGGTCATGTGGCCAGCATGACTAAGCCGCTTCTGGCGAACCAGAGCAGCGCACGGAAGTGCCATTTACCTTCCCGCCGGAGCGGCACCTATTTATCTACTTGCACTTTGAGGTGCTTTCGAACTGCTAGGTTGGCAGGAGCAAGGATCGAGCAATGGGAGCTCACCTCGTCATGGGGATTACAACCACCGACCTTCTGATCGGCAAGTTCTAGGCTCTGTGGTTTAACCCATAGCGCCACCCGCGTCCCTAAATACCAGTGTAGCAGTGGCTAAATGTTGAACTCTTAATGCCTGTCATCCCTGGTCAGCATGACCAATGGTCAGGGGTGATAGGAGCTTTACTCCAGCAGTATCCGGATGGCCAAATCTTAGCCACCCCTGCAGTAGAGGAATTTCCTGGCCTAGTATATGCCAACTGGCTCTTCCTCTGCACTAGACTGTATCAAGTTCACAAGGTGGTGCAAAAGGGCCAGGAGTAGTTTCCCAGAAGTAGCAATATATTTAAAAAAACCTCATATTAGTAAATCAGAATCTCTTGTTTCTATTGCTGGTGCCAGAGATTAAAAACAAAAATAAATTATGTATTGCATAGTGACTAAGTGACATTGCAAGAATGCTAATCTTCACATTTAACGCAACTGCTCTATGTAGTCAAAATAAAAAAATTCCTTCCAGTAGCACCTTAAAGACCAACTAAGTTGGTCTATGTAGTATACTGATGCCCAGCGGATCAGTAACTCAGTTTCCCTCTAGAATTTTCAAACATTTGTTTATAGTATATACGTACTGGAACATTCGATACTTCACACTTATTTTTTCATGCAAACATTTTAGAATTCCTCAGAGTTCTAGAATTGCATTTTATTAGACAGCAGCAAAGTCAAGTTTGCTACACTTGATGGGGAGCAGCCAGATGACAAATATATTGTTGCAAGCCACCCCATTCTCTGAGCAGTGCAAGGCTCCAGGTGCTTAAATATTTCCTTTTGGAAATGAGGCACATCGGACACTTTGGTACCTTTAGACTATATGGTTTATTTACACATATATACAACCTGAGCCAACGATGGAGGGGTTCACAGCATCAACAACCCCAAGAGAGTCTCCCTTCTCCCATAGCCACAGCCTTGGATTCCAAGAGAAGTCAGGCATGGCTCTGGCTTTTCAGCTTGCTGTCTTTACCAGCCTGTAACACCCCCCTTCCCCTCACATCAGGGTCAACTCTCAGCTCTTAACTCTGGCTTTTGTTCTATCTCAGACCTGGAGAAGGAGCCTCGCCCATTTGTTATCCAGCACAGAGCCTTTGCTTTCTTAATGGCTCATTACCTTTCCTTTGTTTTCTTAATGGCCCATCTCCCAGGTGATCTCCTGAACATGGAAAGCTGGGTCCAAGGATTAGAAGCCTGGCATATAATTTAACACCCCAAATCTTGATTAAATTCTAACACCTACTAGACCCAGGGATTTAGGGGAGTCTGGCACACACAAATTCATAACACCATATAGCAAGTCAACATGCTGGACAGATTGAGTAGCTGTGAAAATCATCCAGGCTATCATGATTATGGCTTTTTTGTTGCCATAGTATGTTAGGAGTCAGTCCTTCAATTCTTTTTAAGCAAACAAAATAAATGTTTTGTTTAAGATTCTTCAATCATTTCATTATTAAAGAATCATGATTTGCAGTTTTCTGTTGCTTCATCATTTAAATCCTCAGCCATAAAAGCATATGTTTTTAGCGAACTGCCCCACACAGGTGCATATGCAAAAAATACTTATCTTGTCATTTTCAATATTATGGCTGCTTAGAGGGTATTGCTTGTAAAGAGGTTAGATGTTCTGTTTACCCAACGGCAAAAGAGTGACATAACGTCTATTTGAAGCAAAGGCACCTTTCCCATTAGGCAACAAGGATTAATTGAATACAGAGCAAGGCTTCTTAGGCATATTGGGATGTTTATATTTTAGCATGGAGATACTGGGGGCAGGGGGAACATTGCTGGAGGCACATCAGCACAACGCTTGAATTTAGGGATTGCTCGTCTCTGCAGTACATACTTGTTGGCAAGGCCCCCAATCCCACATCCAGCTAGAGAGCAAGCGTGGGCAAATCGTTGCATCCATTTATGAAAACTATAACATACACAGTAATATGGAGTTTCCCCCTAAATGTTAGTGTAGCTGAGAACATTTTATGCAGGGTGTAAAGGCAGGGAGGGAGGTAATTTGCAAGCAGTGAGTGGGGCCAAAAATTAAGATCAGAGGTACTTCTCACGCTTTCTCTCCCAGTCCTCTTTTCCCTGCTGAGCAACCCACTCCTCAGCTAGATAAACTGTACCTCCTCTGCAGTGTTCTCATGATAATTGGGCCTGTGCTGCTATTAAGCTTCTTCCTTTGAATGAATGAATCTTTATTTGCATCAGCCATCGGCCATAACAATAAAACAACAACACAATATACAAAGAATAGAAATTTAAAAAATCGATTACATAAAATACATTTTAGGGTTTTGAATCAATAGTCAAATAGTGGATCTTATTCTAATTGCCCCAGTTAATTCTTCCTATGCTTAATAGATAATGGGAGGGATTTCCATCAGCATTGTAAGAGGGAGAGGGCAGGTTATTTAAAAATAAAATAAAAAAATCCTCTCCTTGCAATCTTCCTTGTGCTGTTGAACTGGTTGGCTCTTGCTGGAAAGGGGGCTGGGCTGCAGAAAAAAGGGCTCCTTTGGAGAAACTGTTTACAAATAAATTATTTTGATGCACTTCTTCCTGCTGCTTGGCTGGTGGGCCAATAGCAGCCCAGGGAGCACAGATTGCACACTGCTTAACAACAACAATAGAAACAGGAAAAAATAGAAAAGGGGGCATGTTTCTTAGAGACTGTGTGTACTGACTGGAGAAAGCACATGCTGCCCAGACAATATACAAAATTCACTTGATACAGGTGCATGCCCCAATATTTGTTGAGGGTTATGTATATTGGCTGGTTAATGTGCATAATTCTCTCTTCATGGGAGAGGCCTGGTAAATGTGCACAATTGCCGGTTGTTGTGCATACTAACCACTGAATATATATAATCAATCTGCCATTAATCTTTGTTTCATGAGCACATTTGAAAGTGATGGAAATCCCAGTTTTAACTGAGAACTAGAATTCTTAACTTCAAAGGTAATGGTTGAATACCAGATTTTCTGCAATCTGCACTCCACCCCCTCTTCCTCAGCCTTTTCCACAATTCCTTTTTTGGGGGTGGAGATGAAGCAAATTGTTAGCCTTTTATTTGTCCCACATCTTGATTTGAGGAAGGGGAAATAGGGAAGCCAGCCTAGCCACATGGCAGTCATGGAAATCTCTCTTACCCCACCAACCATTCTTCACCTCCCAGTGCAAGACAGATATTCAGTTTCTTAATTGTTGAGGTGGGAGGAACCCTTTCATTTTACTTCAAAGCAAATGAGCAGTGGCTATAGAGATAATGATTTGTTTAAGTTATTGTTATAAACAGTGCAAGGAAAGCATAAACATGGATGTCATGCCAACATTCAGTATTGCATACTGAATAAGCTCTAGTGAATGTCTTTCCCTTGCCTTTTTCATTTTCTTCAACAAGGGATGTGCAATTTCCTATTTTTAAACTGGATACCCTTTTGCTTACTGGGATTGTTAAGATGAAAGACTACAACCGTTTACTACAAGGAAAGAGGGCTCAAAGTACAGGAATATTGCTCTTTTGATCCTTATTTTAAATACTTAGGCTGCGATCCTATGTACATTTGCTTGAGAGTAAGTCTGAACACAAGAGGGCTTACTTATGAGTTGTCACGTCACTGCACTGCACTGCTAATGACTGCAATAGCGGCTTAGGTAAAACATTCCATTCTATGGTGCACAGGTTGTTTACCAACTGGAAAATGTAAATTATATACCCTTTCATGATACTTTTTTGTAAAGTTGTTTTTCAAACACTTATATCTGACAACAAACAGTATGGAAATCGCACATTTAGAAGCATATATTCTTCAGTGATAAACAGGAGAGACACAATACTATACTACAGAATAGTGTAGCATTAACTATACAGTACATCTAAAATTACAATGGATAAAATGTTAATTTCCTGTGGATGCCAGGGAAGTTGGGCTTGAAATCGTGTAGGAAATTCTTTAAAGTCACGTCTTCAACAGCCTTGTTCTATGAACCCACAATTGTCATTAGCTTTACTAATTTACCCAATGGAGCAGAACTGCATTTTTTTAAAAAAACATCTCTGATCTAGAAGTCATGCCCAAGAGAGAGACATGGATGTTTGAAGGGCCTTGTCATCCAGGGGAGATCCAAATACCTTCTTCTGTCTGTTGACTGGGAAGAAGTATATAGGATTGGAATAGTGATACTGCTGTTGACTCACTGGAAGGACAGATCGTGAAGCTGAGGCTCCAATACTTTGGCCACCTTATGAGAAGAGAAGACTCCCTGGAAAAGACACTGATGTTGGGAAAGATGGAGGGCACAAGGAGAAGGGGACGACAGAGGACGAGATGGTTGGACAGTGTTCTCGAAGCTACCAGCATGAGTTTGACCAAACTGCAGGAGGCAGTGGAAGACAGGAGTGCCTGGCGTGCTCTCGTCCATGGGGTCACAAAGAGTCGGACACGACTAAATGACTAAACAACAACAACAACTGCTGCTGAGCAATTCCTTTGGTGCAACGCTCCACTTTCCCCTCCTCCTGTGTGAATCCATTGCTTTCATTGCTTCCCTTGCGGTATGATCCCTATCAGGAGTGTCAGCTTGGCCCCGTGACAATAGTTGCCCAGGGCCAAGTGTGCCATGCAGCGTACATTGCCCACAAACTGAAATTTGTGGGTGCCTGGCCCCTTCATGGGGAATTTTGTGGGTGCTCGGGGACCCAGGGAGTTGGCACCTATGAGCCATATTATACTTTTTCTGCTGCTCTCCAAACAATCGGGAAATCTGCAAGATAAAATTTTGAAAAATGTTTTTTTTGGGGGGGGGGATGGCAATGGCAGCTACCTTTCTGGAAGGGTGCATCACCCATTGCAGATTTCTTATGTGGGTGTCCACAAAAATCTGTAGCTGGCCCTGCAAGTGCCTGGGGTGTGGGTCTCCTGGCAGCACTATTAACTTAATAAAAATTTACTTGCAATTCTGCTCCAAGGAGTGCTCGATTCAACATGTAATCATAAAATAAAGCCATAACAATCCAATAAAACTAAACAGTCTGCAGTAGCAGCAGCATCCAACTAAGATGATGTGGCTTCTGCACAGCATTAGCATGTGATGCCTACATAAATTGGTGGTTTTGGTCAAAAAAACGCACAGAGTGGGGGATAGGATTTGCTCTGGTGGGCAGGAGGTACAGAGGGAGTGCTGCTCTATGCATCTGCTCCTATGCAGATGTCACTGTGGAAAAAGAAGGGATGCAAAACAGGCCCCCGTCACCTGACCTTAATACCTGACTTGGGACATACGGGGAAACAGTGGTGGGAGATATGCAGTTGAACTTGGTCCAGAAACCAATTGGCAGCCAATGCAAGGAAGCCAGTAGCTTTTTCTAAGAAGAGATAAAGCTGGTAGCTGAGCTGTTCCCATGTTGCAGTGTTCCTATCTTTCTGGAGAAATGCTTTTAAGATGAGAAGACTGATACTTCAGAGTTATATTCAAAGCCAGGAGCCCTGTTTTTAGCAGGGCTATAGGCTTTGGTTAGGGACGTGGATGGCGCTGTGCTCTAACCACAGAGCCTAGGGCTTGCCGATCGGAAGGTTGGCAGTTCAAATCCCCACAACGGGGTGAGCTCCCATTGTTTGGTCCCAGCTCCTGCCAACCTAGCAATTCGAAAGCACATCAAGTGCAAGTAGATAAATAGGTACCGCTCTGGTGGGAAGGTAAACGGCGTTTCTGTGCGCTGCTCTGGTTTGCCAGAAGTGGCTTAGTCATGCTGGCCACATGACCCAGAAGCTGTCTGCGGACAAACGCCGGTTCCCTCGGTCAGTAAAGCGAGATGAGCGCCGCAATCCCAGAGTCGTCTGCAACTGGACCTAATGGTCAGGGGTACCTTTACCTTTACCTTTACCTTATAGGCTTTTGTTAATCACACTTGGTGGTCTTACGACTGACAGCCTTGAACATAGATTCATTCTTCGTGGGAGTGAAGGTCCTTGTTGGAAAAAAGTTCTGACTGCCAGCAGTCTAGCTGTTGTTGGCTTTGCGGGCAATATGCTGTGCAACGCTAATAGTAGTCAATTTGGAATTAAAAGTCACAGTTTGCAAATATTGCCAATTTAATAATAAAGCACCTAGCAATTTATTTCTGGAGCAGTATTACAAAATGGGTGGGTTGGTACAGTGTGTGCTCACAACATTTCTTATTTACACAACCAGGCATGGACCACAGTTGTAAGCAATGTGCATGGGAGCTTTAAATATGGCTGGTGTCCTTTGCCATAATTGTGTGCAATAGGAACAACAATGAAAACACAATAATGCAGACTCTTTTTCAGGTTAAAGTAGTGAATAGATTTTGTACAGTGCCTGTCTTAATTCAGATCATTCCAAAGAGATGCTTCAGGCCAAACAAAATACCAAGAGGTAGACATGGGAGTTTGGGGGAGTAAATTCCTAACAAATTATTTACATAATTGTTGAGTCAATAATTCATATTTCATTCACTACCGCAAGAGGCTAAGGTCACACTGAGATGTCTCATGAGCTGGAAAGTCCACTGATAATTTACATTTGTAATTATACTCAAAACCTCCACGTACCTTGAGTATACCACTGCTGGCAGACGGATTCTATTTCATCCACTGCCTTAAAGAAGACTGGAAGCGCTAGCTTTTAAGGAAGTTGCAGAAATGAACATCGATTAGCTTGAGTCTTCCAGTTACTCTTAGCAACACTCTTTTGGAGAGAGAGGACCCTTGGCCAGGGAAGGGCTCAAAGAGCATAGCTGTCACCTTACAGATTTGAAAATAAGGGACCAGCAGCCTCGAAAATAAGGGATCAACAATTACTTGGATAAAATACATATTTTGTTGCGTGCAAATGGCTTTAGATACCTATTAGGTCCATAAATTACTATATAGCATATATTCAGCTCAAAAAAAACAGCAACAATTTGTTGTTGACAAAGCACAGCTGGACATAGAAAGGGCCCCATTACCTTCAGTAGCTTATTTAAGGGACATCATCAATAAGGGACAGCAGTGGTACATGGCGCTGGGATAAGGGACTGTCCCGCCAAATAAGGGATGCTTGACAGCTATGTCAAAGAGAGAGAAACTGAGTGCGATGCTCAGAAACTTAAAGGACCGAAAGATAAAGCTGGCTTAGTTCTTTGACTTGGAGTTGGATGCAAGGCAGTTCCAAGAGATGTAAGAAATAGAGGGAGGGTTGCAGTGCACCTGATGCAAGCAAAAATGAAGCAACATTCACCTGACATAAAAAGGAGATGTGAATGATACGCTTGTTAGACATGATCGTGTTTGCCTTCCCCCCCTCCCCCTGCCGACTCCCATGGGTGTGATCCTTCTGCACCAGCTGGCCGAAGCCTGTTAGAAGTGTGGTCTGCCCAGAATGTGGGAAAGAATGGAGAAAATGTGGAAAACTTGATCATTTTGCTGAAATGAGTAAAACCCGATGGAGAAAATCTCAAGGCACAACTATGATGTTTACACTGGCAGAAGCAGATGAAAGCATGATTTCTTCATTGGTATCATAAATTCTTCAGTTTTGGAATATGAGAGGTATCTGGATTTTCTCATAAATGATAGCAAAACTGAACTTCGACATTTATGGGGGCACAAAAACAAATCCAGTGGGTGGGATTCAGCAGAAGCTATGTGCACGAACTTCCACTTGTGCAGTAGGGCTTCCCCCCTCCCCCTGCACACCCCCAAAACTGGCTTGGGGGGGGAGTCAGGAGAGCCCTTCACAGCCAGAGAGGGGTAGAGGGGGGAATCATTCCATCTGGCAAACAGAAGTCTTGTGCAGATGGAATGTTCACCGTAGTGCAATGTTTAATTCTACCCAGTGTCTAAAAATAAATAAATTACAATTCATTGCATGCTGAAAAACTTCCACATTAATAGTATACTCCAACAACTGACTAGAGAGGGTTGGATAAGTTAGTTTCAGGGCGTAAGTTGCTATACTCTGTAAAGATAAACCTAGAACCTTTCTAATTTGCATGGCTACAGGCAACGCCTGTAATTCATGCACCAGTATGCTGTTTATGCATGGTAAATGTGGGAACATGGCCATTGTTCATCAGTTTTCCATCCCAATTAAGGCACATGGTCTAACTTATTCTACTGGCCATGTGCTTTTGCCTACAGATGCGCTCAAATCTGAAGGAAGCATGAAGCAACAACACACACACACAGCCATCACAGTGGAGTAAGCCATCGCTAAAATCAACTGGGCCGCTCCAGTGTTCAAGCTGAGAGGTTGTTGTTGTTGTTGTTGTTGTTGTTGTTGTTGTTGTTGTATGTTTAGTGTTTTAAGTCCCCCCCCCACGTCTTCAGCTCTTTAGCCCTCCTTAAAAGTTCCATCCATTTCCCAAGAAAAATACATACTCATATTTTGAGAACGAAGGGCAAGGAGAAGGCAAAGGGTCAGGAGAATTGAGTCTGAAGACTGAATTAGGTAAGACGACATCTTCGCAATAAGCAATTCCATGAGTGGCTTTTACAAAACAAATGTCAGGTGTGTACACAATCCAGACCAACTCCATCTAAACTAAATGTGGTTTATAGAAAGCATACTTTCAGATCCAAAGAGGGATTTAATCCAAATCTTGGAAATAGCTGCTCACCTGGTCACCTGCAGCAAATAAGAATAACTTTAAGGCCAACTAGGCAGGGAAACTTTACAAAATGTTCTTTTTTCTTTCAGGCCACATGTATATGGACTGGCAGACTAGGGTTTATGAGGGGCTAGTAACTGCGGGTTTATTCTGTAAAGTTGCAAAATCTGTATCTGGGAAATTACCTTTATTATAGGCCTACACAGTTACATTTACTTTTTGTAAGGCAACAACTTAACAATTCCATTCTGAGAAGTAGTTAAACCCATCTCTGACTTCATAAAAAAGGTAAAGGTACCCCTGCCCGTACAGGCCAGTCGTGTCCGACTCTAGGGTTGTGCGCCCATCTCACTTAAGAGGCTGGGGGCCAGCGCTGTCCGGAGACACTTCCGGGTCACGTGGCCAGCGTGACGAAGCTGCTTTGGAGAGCCAGCACCAGCGCAGCACACGGAAAGCGGTACCTATTTATCTACTTGCACTTAAGGGTGCTTCGAACTGCTAGGTGGGCAGGAGCTGGGACCAAAAGACGGGAGCTCACCCTGTTGTGGGGATTTGAACTGCTGACCTTCTGATCAGCAAGTCCTAGGCTCTGTGGTTTTACCCACAGCGCCACCCGCGTCCCTCTGACTTCATACTGTAGTATTAAACCTGAAGCGGCATGGATGCCGTGAGGAAGACCGGGTTCCGCATTGTAGTCACTGCTCTGTGTTTCGCTATGCTTTGCTAGATCCTGGACAGACTTTTGAAAACAATCGGCACATTCCCCTGTGTGGCTTGTGTGTTGCACCAGATATGTTTAAGTGGGTGCCTCTGGCACTTGGGGTGTTTTGAGACAGAGTTCCTCACCCCCCCTCTCAAGTAACATTAAATTTGATTGGAACAAAGTTGGTGATGTAGCTGAGGTCCTCAGACCTTCTCAAGAATAATGGCTGAAAACCACCCTTTCCTTCTCCACCCCATCCCCACCCCTTCACTCGATTTTGCTGTGCAATATTTATTAAGGCTTGTTACAAGTTTGGAATACTTGTAGCGCACAGATGTTTTGTGAGGCTTGTTATTTTCTATGCTGGAGGTTATGAGTCAGATTACTGTTAAGCAAAATGTTTATGTGAAATCATTTCTGAGTCATATATTTGCATCATATACAACCTGTCTGACAATCAAAACATTCACCACTCTGCTAATGATTATACGAACTTTTCCAGCACTCTGCTCCAACATAACATAATTACACAGAAAAGCACAATAAATTACTTTGACAGCGTTCTCCATGTGCCTTATTGTGATCTCTTGACATTATCTCACCACTACTCAGAACTGCAAGACTAATATGCAGCACAACTGTTTGCATGTCGTTTGGGAAAGACCTTTCTTAACCTATTGTGTACACATTCATCAAAATCCTAATTAATAGATGGTGTAGATGTTCCAAATAAATATTTTGGGGAGGTGCACAGGGGTATAATTTACATATATGCACAGTACCTATTTATTTCAACTGAGGAATGCATTTGCAAGGTTTATAAGCTAGTCTCTTGATATGTCAGGTCTTCTGTGCTTGTGTAGGTGATAGGTGCAAATATATTTGTGGCGTGGAAATGAGGAGCTGTGATCAGGAAGGATACCTACAAATGTTACCTCAATGGCTTGGAAGCCTTTGAGGCATGTCCACTTCTTGCATTGCTTTGGTAACATTGAAGGCTATTTCTGATGCCAACATTAGTCTTCCCAAAAGCTGAGGCAATGCTTTTCTAAAAAGGAGAACATCATGCCATTCTCCTGCATTAATTGGGCTTCTGTTGGACTGGAATGAGATGACTGCTGACTGGAAGTGGCCCCATGCTGGTTTAATAGGCTATAACGGCTGGCACAATTTGTTTTAAAGGACTTTAATGACTTTTGCCCAGATCCTATCAGCCCATATGTGTAAAAGGCAGCTCTGATGTGTACACATAATTGTCATGTTCACTCAAGCCTTCCCATTCACCTTAGTTGTGTGGGTAGCCTTCATGGTCATGTCATTTTGCATGTGGATTGGCCTGCATATAATAAAGCCCTACCTCACAGCTTTTGGATTTGAGCCATTCTGTAAATCTTGCAAGATCATACACTATATATCTCACAACAGTATGTACACAAGATTGGTCTACCATTCAGTAGAGTGATGTGAATGCTTTAGGTTAGGTGACAGACGGTGGGTGGTAAAAAGGTAAAGGTAAAGAACCTCTGGATGGTTAAGTCCAATCAAAGGCGACTATGGGGTTGCGGTGCTCATCTCTCTTTCAAGTCGAGGGAGCCGGCATTTGTCCACAGACAGATTTCCGGGTCATGTGGCCAGCATGACTAAACCTCTTCTGGCGCAACGTAACACCGTGACAGAAACCAGAGTGCATGGAAATGCCATTTACCTTCCCGCCACAGTGGTACCTATTTATCTACTTATGTACATTGACGTGCTTTCGAACTGCTAGGTTGGCAGGAGCTGGGACAGAGCAACGGGAGCTCACCCCGTTGTGGGCATTCTAACCACCGACTTTCTGATCAGCTGACCCCAACCCTGCTGTTCCTCCTGAACTGCTGTTCACTCTCAAGGGGACGGCAGATCTATATGTATACTATATGGCCTGTTCTGGGTCCCCTAAACTGTCTTAGGAAACCTAAACAGTCTCAGGTGCAGTGAAGGACTCTCTTGTCACCAGTAGTAAAGTAAGATTCAGGTGGCATTTGGAGTACAGTATATGGACCAGGTAGTGTTTGTGTGTCCATGTTGTCCTTCCCCTTAAGCTGCAAAATGTCTTGCGCACACACGTTTCCACTTTAAATATGTCACACTAAGAAAAAACACAATTTGTGAGGTCTTATCTCTCAAATGCTAAAATGTTTGCACTCTCGTAATTCTGAAAGATGTACTGAAAGAGGTTATCGGAATACGTGAATGAAACAGGTCCATTTGAAGAGACATGCTCCACTATTATGAAAATGCCAGAATCTGGTGAAGTTAGTGTGAGAAGATAAATGCAGGTGGACAGTGTGTTGGAGAAGAGCATATAACTCTCAAAAGCTATTAGCTATGAAAATTGCTATTTTAAAAAACAAAACACTTTTCAATTAGTAGACTGAGCACAGGGTTTTTTGGCAAACCTTGGTCTGTATTTGTATACATACATACATACATACATACATACCACACACACACACACACACCTACCTTTTAAAAAAAACAACAACCCACAGGCTGTCTTAAGCTGACCTTCATTTTTTAAATTTAGATGTTTTATTACCTAGATTCTACTTCAAACCCATGTGGAGACTTTAAATGGCAAGCTTTTTAAAGAGCTGACATGTCACAGTGTGAAAGTTTGGTTTATGGTCTTTCAGCATTCGCTTTTCTGAGCTGGATTATAATATGTGTGGAGGATACTGGCAGACTCTGAAACTATAAAATACTGCTGGATTTCATCACTTTTACTAGACTGGCACTGTGCAGGCTGCAGGATGGACTATGATGACATTCTTTATGTCTGTGGTGAAAAAGTCAAGTGTGGACAATACCATAATGGCTTTTCCGAAAGTAAGTTAGCTAGGCCTTACGTTAATTGTTAATGAGCCTGTGAGTGTGTGTGTGTGTGTGTGTGTGTGTGTGTTTTGAAGCCATAAAAAAAGCTTCCGCACATAATGTTGGAGAGCCTTGCCTTAACCGAGGTCTCTGACTAGTGCGAGTGACGAATGCCTAATTGGACTACGAGGACCAATATATTGTGAAGTGTAGTGGAAAATACCCCAAAAATCTGCTGGATGAAGGCCATTTATCCTGAGTCAGTTCCTAGCCCTGTAAACAAACACAGCTGCTTGAGTGTAGAATCGGTGAATAAGAGCGGTAAAAATGGTGATGCGTTGCTAGTGAGATCACGGCAGAAAAAAAATATGTAACGCACGAGGCTGCGTCAGGACTAGAGGCGATCTTCGGCTGAGATTGGCCATTTCTGTTTATATAGCTCATATATTTATGGCACTGTAGGGTAACATTAACATGAGTAAGTCGTTCTCATTCCCCAACAGCTCATGTAACAAGCCAGCCAGAATGTTAAGCGCTGTTGAGCTGATAATGCTAAACTTTGAGAAATGGTCTACAAGCATTTGGTCAGATGTATCTTCATATAACGTCCAATGTTTTCCCAATGGAAATAGGGACGTCCTATTCCATAATTTTATAATTTATACCCTGCCCATCTAACAGGGTTGCCCTAGCCACTCTGGGAGGCTTCCAACATATAAAAAAACATAATATAACAAACAGTTTTATATATATATATAAACCCCTTCCCTATACAGGGCTGCCTTGTCTTCTAAAGGTTGTGTAGTTACTTATCTCCTTGGTTTGGGGGGGTCGTATAACTCCATACCCTCCAACATTTCTCTGAAGAAAATTGGGACGTCCTGAAAATAGGGGCGCCCTAAGGAAAAGTGGAACGTTCTGGGATCAAATCAGAAACTGGGACAGGTTCTGTAAATCTGGCACTGTCCCTGGAAAATAAGGACACTTGAAGGGTCTGTGTTCATATGTGCTTTCCCTTTTTGGAAGGCAGGTGCCTTCCTAATATGTCCCTGATGCAATATTTATTTACGCCAGCGGAGAGTTGGTAACTGTTCCTTTAAATCTTTGCAAATATGTGGTTTAAAAACCACTGCACATTGCAAGATTAGTGACACAAGAAGAGAGTCATTCAGCACCAGTTTATCTTACAGCAGCCCATTTGACAGGTTTTGACACCCTTGAGGATAGTTGGTTCACAGAGCCACACTGCCACAAGGTATATGTTCTGTACTGTAACTTCTATACTCCCCTTTTAATAACAGGAATAGTTCCTATGGTCTAAGTGGCAGGAGGCACAGCTTTAATTTATCCCATCCCATTTAATATTTAAAAAGAGAGAGAATGTCCCCTGGACTCTTCTTTTTTGTTTACCTTTACCTTTACTTTTTTAAGCAAAGGACCCCTGACAGTTAAGTCCAGTTGCAGACAACTCTGGGGTTGTGGCGCTCATCTCGCTTTACAGGTCGAGGGAGCTGGTGTTTGTCCGCAGACAGTTTTTCCGGGTCATGTGGTCAGCATGACTAAGCCACTTCCGGTGCAAAGGAATACCGAAACCAGAGCAGCGCATGGAAACACCGTTTACCCTCCCACCGGAGCAGTACCTATTTATCTACTTGCACTGGTATGCTTTCGAACTGCTAGGTTGGCAGGAGCTGGGACCGAGCAACGGGAGCTCACCCTGTTGCAGGGATCCGAACCGCCGACCTTCTGATCAGCAAGCCCAAGAGCAGGCATAGGCAACCTCGGCCCTCCAGATATTTTGGGACTACAACTCCCATCATCCCTAGCTATCAGAACCAGTGGTCAGGGATGATGGGAGTTGTAGTCCCAAAACATCCGGAGGGCCGGGGTTGCCTATGCCTGCCCAAGAGGCTCAGTGGTTTAGACCACAGCGCCACCCACGTCCCTTTGTTTGCTTAAGAGAGTAGTTAATGAGAAAGTAGAAATATTTTTTTCAGACATTATCAGGATGGTGACTGCTTTAAATTGTTTTTAACACCGTAAGCCACCACACCAGCTAATTAACACCAACTAATAAATCACAAATAGGTAAAATACTTTGTACTCAACTTATATGGTACTTCTTCAGTGCTTGAATTTTGACTTTCGGATTTAGTGTCCTCAGCTAGTACTTGGTCTTTCAATATACAGACGGAATTTTATCACTCCGAAGATTGCATTTGAGTACAGCCATGACTTGCAATGGATAGTGGTCACTAAGCAGGTTTCCATTGTGGAAGTAAACATGTTGGTTAAGGGGACATTTTGTACTAACACCATGAAACCCTGGAATGGAGTGGAAACAACAACCAAGTTTTAACAGATGCTGGTATAGCTCCACCGCCCTGAACCACTCCCAGCAAGGAATGGACATACTCCTGTGAAGTTCACAGCAAGTTGACAAATTGAACCATACGTGCTCAACCATGTTGTTATTTAACTGGGAAACATTTGCACAACGGAGGGTTATTAAAATGTTTTTAGGATTAGTTATCCAGACAGGTATGTTATATTCCCACCACGTAGTGATGTAACAGCTGTCTCATTCAGACTAATGAACCTGTATCATGGAGATGGAACTGTGGGTAATGTCCCTTCATGTTTTCTGGTCTATTCCATGAGCAGCTGATGAATGGGCTCTCTTCTGAGGTGTCTGGGAGGGAAGTCTGACACAACTGCCTGGAAGGAAATGATGTTCATATGCTTCTCTTGTTATGACCTTATTAAAAGAAGCTTACCAGCAGAATATTGCTTGTTCTCTTGTTAAATAAGTATTTCAAGGAACAAACTGGAATACTCCATGTGTGTTAAAAGAAGATTTAAGAGAAGCCAGGTCTGGACTGGATATAAAGACAGAGGCAAAAAAGTCTGGGAACCAATAGCTAAATAATATTCAATATATTTGGTAGCTCTTGCTTTAAATGTACACAGACCCTCCAAGTATCCCTGCTTTCCAGTGGCAGTCCCAGATTTGCAGAAGCCATCCCGGTTTCTGATTTGATCCTGGAATGTCCCGCTTTTCCTAAGGATGTCCCTATTTTCAGTGGAGAAATGTTGGAGTGAGTAACTACCGGAATACAACGTTTAGAAGACATCTGAAGGCAGCCCTGTGTAGGGCAGGTTTCTTAAAAAAAATAAAATTCAATGTTTTATTATATTTTTATATATGTTGGAAGCCACCCAGTGTGGCTGGGGCAAACCCAGTCAGATGGGTGGGGTATAAATAATAAAATTGTTATTATTATGATGGAATAGGTAAAGGTAAAGGGATCCCTGACCATTAGGTCCAGTCGTGGCCGACTCTGGGGTTGCGGCGCTCATCTTGCTTTATTGGCCGAGAGAGCCGGCGTACAGCTTCCGGGTCATGTGGCCAGCATGACTAAGCCGCTTCTGGCAAACCAGAGCTGCCCACGGAAACGCCGTTTACCTTCCCGCCGGAGCGGTACCTATTTATCTACTTGCACTTTGACGTGCTTTCGAACTGCTAGGTTGGCAGGATTAGGGACCGAGCAACGGGAGCTCACCCCGTCGCGGGGATTCGAACCGCCAGCCTTCTGATCGGCAAGTCCTAGGCTCTGTGGTTTAACCCACAGTGCCACCCACGTCCCTATAGGATGTTCCTATTTTCATCAGAGAAATGTTGGAGGGTATGCAAGTTGCAGTATACCTTGCTCAGAAGGCATCGCTCTGAGGAAGGACTGCCCCCGAACCTTTCTAAATGTGAGGCAGAGGTGAGGAGAAAGAGAATCCTGGAAGGGACCCCAAGGGTCATCAAGTCTGACCCCTGCATTGCAGCAATCCCAGCTAAAGCATCCATGACAGATGGTCACCCAACCTGTGCTTTAAAAACTTCCAAGCAAGGAGAATCCACAACCTCTCAAGGGAGTTTATGCTGCTCCCTGGGCAAGTATCGAGGCAAGTAAGTGGAGGCAAGCCTGGATGGTGCTAATTTGCCAACCGCCAAGCCCACCACCTGAGGCAATTGTCACCACATAATTCAGCCAGGCATGTGTGTGCTACCCAAGCATAGATAAACACTATAAAATTAGTGTTTGATAACAAGCTTCTATTTTTTGAACCCAAAAAGGAGCTGGATGTCAAATGTTTCTAGAATTGCTATCCAGTAAACTCAACATCCATCAACACTCCAAATGTCAGTCAGTGCAAAGCTTTCTGTATCTAATGGAAAATGTAAATTTTCTAGCTGAGCAGAATATTTACAGCTTGAAAGAATTAATACAAAATAACTGAGCTAGTTACTTTTTTTTTGCGATCAGCCAATATTTCTTTAGTGGGCAAGTGCAACCACCAGTTAAACAATATTCAGGTGTTTATTCACCAATGAAAATGTCAGTTTCTCAGAAATGGAAAGAGATGAAGGCTGCAATCCTATAGTCACCTGTGAGTACGTGCTGTTAAACTCAGTGGTACTTTCTTCTGAGTAAACATGTATAGTATTGCACTGTAACAGTGGAGTCCTAAACCTACGCCCTAGAGAGGGACAGACCAATCCACAAACACCCTTCACCTGCTAGTGTCCCCCACCCAAGGCCTTACAGAGAGAGAAATGCTCCTGTCCTCCCTGCTCCCATGCAAGGAGTTGGGACCAGTAGCAGCCAATGTGGGACACTGCTGCTCTCCTGGCTGCCAAACACAATATATCACTAGTGCCTTTCACAGGGGGAGGTGCAAGGTGCACCGAACTTGCTGCAACAGCAAGAGCGTTGGATTGGCTTTGCCATACTGCACAGCCCTGAGCTCCCCATGCCTTGCACCTCACACTCTAGTAAGCGCCAGCGATGCACAGTGTTTGGAAGGCAGCGGAGCGGTCATGCCCTCCCTATGCTCCTGCATGGGTCACTGCTGGATGGGGAGCCAGGATCTCATCGCTGTCAACTTCAGCTTTTTGTACTCATTGGGAGAAGTGGAGGGAGTGGGGACAGGTGCTCGCCATGGAGACTGCAGCAAAAGAATTTGCAGGTCTTCACGAAGGTCTGGTTTTGTGTACATTCGACCTAACATGTGACATAAGAAGCTTCTGTCCTCATCGTTTTTCATTTATGTTATTCTGTGTATGTCACCGGTTCTCAGTTGTTGGGCCAGAATTTCTGAGTAATCTGCAAGACTGAGGAAAAGGGGGGGGGGAAGAGTCTTGGGCAAAAGCTCTGCTGTGTGGCATTTAAAAATATACAGCAATTTTAAATGCCGGTTTAACACAGTTCTTGCCATACAGCATCATTCTTTAATAACAGACAGTGTGTGTGTGTGTATGTATATATATATATACACACACACACACACACACACACACACACATATATATATAATGACATGACTAAACTTGGGTGTGGAAGACTACTTTGTCCATTGAGACTATTTGGGAATTTTTATGGGCCTCCCAGCATTCCTCCTGGAGAATGCTGGAGGTCTGCAAAGGAGAAGGGGGGTGGGGAAGCCAACACAATAGGAGAACTCTGCCAAGAAAAGGGCCAAAATGTCCGCAAACGTTTACAGAGTTCATTATGGGAGCCAGTCTCAGCTTGCGGCTTTCCCCAACTGGAATAGTTTGAATAACTCTATAATTTTTACTGGTGCAGTTAGTACATGTGGCTGGCCGCACACGGCTGTCAGCCAGATGTCTTATTCTGTGTAAATATAAAAGGATGCTTTGGGTTGGGTTGGTTATTTGTGTCATATTTATTGGTGTGTGTGTGTGTGTGTGTGTGTGTGTGTGTGTAAGTAAGTATTCAGTCCATTCACTCCACCTCACATTTCATTAGCACAGGAGCCCAAGGCTTCGTGGAACTATTTAAGCCAGAATGTCCCCAAACTTGCCATAACTGAGGCACACTTACTTTCTGAATTAAAATAGGTTGTGTGTATATATAAAAAAAGGCATTTCTTTCAGCCGAGGTAAGGGTAAGTGTGACCTGCCCTCAGAAGAGTCAGCCCCCTGTTTTACTGCATGAGTCAATGTTCTGGGCATGCCTTCTAATTGGAAAGAGGTGAACCCGAGACTGTAATCCAAAGACACCATTGGCAAATACCTCTTGGAACAGGGCAATTCTGCTGTGACTTTCCAGAGCAGTGAATCATGCATGGAGATGGCAAGTAGGCCTCTATTAGAGCCTTTGATTATTCAGCTCGTTTCTCATTGCACATTACCAGTTCTCTTGGGGCACACATGATAGGAGCTGGTGATTTAAGGAAAAAGGGAAATGTGTGGACGTTCCACATTTTTATGGATCCTGTTATTTATTAACCATGTATGTACCAAGTGGGACGCGGGTGGTGCTGTGGGTTAAACCACAGAGCCTAGGACTTGCCGATCAGAAGGTCGGGGGTTCGAATCCCCACGACAGGGTGAGCTCCCATTGCTCGGTCCTTGCTCCTGTCAACCTAGCAGTTCAAAAGCACATCAAAGGGCAAGTAGATAAATAGGTACCACTTCAGCAGGAAAGTAAACGGCATTTCCGTGCGCTGCTCTGGTTCACCAGAAGCGGCTTAGTCATGCTGGCCACATGACCCGGAAGCTGTACGCCAGCTCCCTCAGCCAATAAAGCAAGATGAGCACCGCAACCCCAGAGTCGGTCATGACTGGACCTAATGGTCAGGGGTCCCTTTACTTTTACCTTTATGTACCAAATATGGATGATTCTACCTCCCTTTTATCCTCTTCCTGCTTATCTTGGATCTCCATGCTTTCACCAGTATATAGAAAGGGATAGAAACTCCCAAACTGGGTCAGCTTATTGTGGAAGGGGGGATATGTGGGAAAGTGAGATGTAGCTGAAAAACAGGTGGTTATATCTCCTCTCTATCTCCCTTCCCCACATCTGCCCTCTTCTCCCCCCCCTTTTTTTTTTGTACGGCTAGGATCCTGAGGTTCATCTTCTGCAGTCAGATGTAGAATAATGGTCGATTCTCTCTCTTTCTCTTTCTCTTTCTCTTTCTCTCTCTCTCTCTCTCTCTCTCTCTCTCTCTCTCTCTCTCTCTGTGTGTGTGTGTGTGTGTGTGTACACACAGATGCCAAAGCAGTGGCTGAGGGGGAAGCACTGGTGGAGGAAGAGGAGTGCAGGGGGAGCGCATCGCCCCCGGCAGTGCGATCCTGGTGGGTGCCCCGCCCCCGGGACACGTACCAGTCCTGCCCCCGCCTGCTCTCCGCCCCCCGGTGCCAGAGCACGAAGCTCCGCCACTTGGGGGAAGTTACCTACTGTTACCTACACACTAGGGAGTTCTAAATTTTACATCTGAGTTACTACCTTGAATTTTAAGGGTGCGGCTTATATGTGGGTGCGGCTTATATTTGGGCCAATACGGTACTTGTGTAAGACACAGACTGAGAGGACATGGGTATCTGGACATGCAATACTTGGGATTATTAGGATGCTGACAAGTTATTCCACTCTCTGCCTGTTCATAACATCCACTACTTCGCGGTCACGTTTGCTACTGCCTTGACAATGCGAACCATCGTAGTGTCTTAAAGCTTATAAAATCAATGATGCTAACACAGAGGGGAAACCCGTGGAGTCCTTTTCGTATCATACCAGTGCCCCTTAAGCAAAAGCAAGCCTGCATTGCTTCATAATTTTCTGTGTCATCATCATCATTATTTAAACTTGGGGAGAGAAATGTAATGTTTAGAGACACAACTTCATTCCTTTCTTTTGTTGGGATGTGTCTGAAAAAGCAAGAAGCAGCTGTTTTTGTGAACGGGTACATAGTTGTGAGTAAGTGTGGGAGGTTGGGTAGCACAATAAATCAGAAGTCGGTGTTTTAAGAAGCCAGGCTGGTTTTGTCACCTGTGTTATTCTTAGCTCTAAATGCTGACTCAAAGGAAGAGGTGAACTCAAGGGAGCAAAGGTTTCTTTTATTTAGGTGCAGCCAGGCCAGGTCTACCCATGAGGTGAGGTGAAGCAGTTGCCTCAGGCAGCACAGTGCCCCCTGCAGGTGAAACACCCACCCTGGAGAAGCATAGCACCAGCATAGCCTTGTGGACAGAGATCTGTGTCATAGTTCAGCCTATTATGTGCACCCCTGTGGGGCTAGCTCAGCTGAACTACATGACTAACTTCCTTGGATCTGTGCAGAGTCACTCTGGAGGGGAAAGAGACTTGACCCTTTTCAGGGTTGCTTCCTGCCCTCCCAGTTGTGCACTACCACACTAAACTGCCCACACAGGAAACTTCCATACAGATGTTGTCCTTAGAAACACAAGCAGGGTTCCCCTTCCTTATAAGAATAAGGGAAAACTATGACCAGCCAGGACAAAGAGCATCATTGTCCTAGAAGCTTGGATCTGGAGCCCAGGTGGGTGACTGGGAAATCTCTCTCTGTGTGTTATATGTTTGAGTTGGCAGGAGTGGTAAACAGATGAGTAAAATGAGTAGGAGACACAAGAATGCAGAATGGATGAATAGCTGAGCCTGAGCAGATGAGTAATGATGTGGAAGAATTAATAAGGAGCATTGAATGAGTGATGTCTAGGCAAGTCCTGTCTGCTTGTGTGTTTTGGCAATGTGTTTGTGGGTGATGGGTACCAGGGGGTGTGGTCAAAGTTGCATTGTATGTACATGCTATTAACAAAACATCAGAGGAGCCATTTTCCTGTTTTTCTCAGTCTAACCCTCCCTTGTATAATAAACTCAATATTGCACATATAGGATTAAGTTATGTCACTAATACTTGGGTTCTGGTGATTTGAAAAGATTTCACAGCACAGAAAATGGTTTGTGTCACCACTGCTCAGAATGACTTCCTGTGAGCCTGAACAAAACAAGAATTGCCATTTTGGAATGTGTCAGTCTTAGTACATCATTCTGCTTCCAACGGTGACCAGCCAGATGTTTTTCAAAATAATGAAAGCAGAGTGTCTGGTTTTTAAACCATAGTTTATATAACTGACTTGTTTCAACAAACCATAGTTAACCTGTACAACCATTTTGAGTTCAGCATAACACCAAACTGTGGTTAATCTAAAACAGAAATGGCAACTAACCCAAGGCTTTTACAGTCACATTCTTGTCATGATAAACCATGGCTTACTATTATGCCCAGACACTGTTGATTGTTTCATGGGTTGTCCTATACAAGGACAAATCATATGACAGTAATAAGAGGAACCATACAATTAGTAGCAATAAAAGATCAACTGTTACAATCACTACAATTAATACTAAAGATAAAGTTAGTTATAAGGAGCGTCTCCACCCCCATCGTTCTACCCGGACACTGAGGTCCAGCACCGAGGGCCTTCTGGTGGTTCCCTCACTGCGAGAAGCCACGTTACAGGGAACCAGGCAGAGGGCCTTCTCGGTAGTGGCGCTCGCCCTGTGGAACGCCCTCCCACCAGATGTCAAAGAGAACAACAACTACCAGGCTTTTAGAAGACATCTGAAGGCAGCCCTGTTTCGGGAAGCTTTTAATGTTTGATGTATTATAGTATTTTAATATTCTTTTGGAAGCCGCCCAGAGTGGCTGGGGAAGCCCAGCCAGATGGGCGGGGTATAAATAATAAATTATTATTATTATTATTATTATTATTATTATTATTATTATTATTAGCTACAGAGTGAGTTAGCTACGTGTATGGAAGCTAATTGACGAATTAGAACATTTGTATCATCTCAGGTTGGTTGGTACCTTCCCTGATTTATGGCATACATTTTAGCTAATCACTGTGGTTCTGAACAACCTTTTTCATGGGCTGTGCAGATCAACTTCAATAAAATATTGTGGGGTCCTAGGTAAGCCCTGCCCTGCATAATTGATCACATGATGCAGTGCACACACACTATTTGAATGGGAATGCCCATTCCTCCTCAAATACTTTATTGTGGGGGCCAAAGCTCCCACAGCCCCATGGAGATGGCTCGTATGAGCTGAATAGTGGAAGGTTTGGGATAGACAAAAGCCACATGGCACATTCACATAGCTCATAGTTAAACTATGGAAATCACTAACATAAGATGTAGTGATGGCTGCCAACCTTAAAAAGGACATTAGATGAAGTTAAGTTCTAACTTTGTGGTGGAATCTCAAAACTATCTACATCTACTGGGGGAGATAATTCCCAAGGAAGGCTGCTCCAGCAGAGAAGGTCCTGTCTCATCTCACCAAATAGTGGCCTATACCCACTGGCTGGATGATGGCTTTATACTGCTTCCAGGAGCAGGAAGCAACAGCAGGAGTTGCCTTCATATCTTGTTTCTTGACTTTTCATAGGTGTCGGGTTGGCCACTGTTGGAAACAAGATACTGAAGTAGATGGGCCTTTGGTCTAAATTAGAATGGATGGTTTTATGCTTTTATGAAAACTGGATAAAAGCAGCTGGATATGCTGTTGCAGCACATAAAATATTCAAGAGTGTAATGTGTTGTAAGGATCATAGCTTAATGACATTTTTAATTAAAAAAAACTGGATGGAATTTTTGTTTTAATATTCTGAAGGTTTACTTTATACGCTTCTCAAGCCTTTTGCTTAAATAACAAATGATGCTGTTGATGGATGATTAAGAAAATGCAATAATATTTGCCAGTGTCCAGTTCTGGTGAGGTGGAACTTATAGGTGGATTGGGAGGGTTCAGGCGCTGGAAGAGGTGAAAGGACAGTCTGAAACAGATCAGGATTCTAGTACCAAGGGTGACCAAAGGCAGGTTTTCAGGACCCTGGACAGAGCCCCGGAAACAGGAGAGTTGTTCCAATGAGAGCTCAGTCTCAGCTGAACACTTTTGTGTGTCCTGGGCATGACTACTCCTTTCTGGTCTGCAGGGGTGGAGAGATCCTGAAAAAAAGGAGCTGTCTGCCTTGGAATCTGGCACTCTTTATCAGTTCCCCAGTCTGTTACTGGTCATGTTGCCTTTGTTGGCAGGCAGGCTCAGTGCCCTTGGAGGTGAGAAGGCCAACCCCTTGACAAAATCAGGTTTAAGGACTGCAGAATCAGGAACTCTGTTCTTTTTGGCTCAGGCTCGATGCCTCTTCAGTCTGACACTGACTCCCCACCCTTTGTGCCTGCAAGTCCAAGTCAAGCTACTAGTGATTTTGTAGTCTTTGCTACAAGGATCCAAGGATTCTGGGAGCTTTCCAGGGGTTCATCAATATGGTTAGGTCATTTGAATTGTAATTCCAGACCACAGGTTGGAACTAGATGAACAAACCAAGCACTCATATGTTCCCAATTCTCCCAATTTGTGCTCAGATCTGAAATAATGGAAAATGATAGTTTGCTGCTAGCACCTGAACTGGCAAGTTATGGCTTGAACAAATCATATTTGTTCAATGTATGCCATTTGAATGTAATGCTAAACTGGATGTGAGAAGGGAAATTGGAATTCATGAGGGCTGAGGGAGTGAGTGTGTGAGCGCAGAATTCATTTTTGTAGTTACAAACAGTAGTTTGGTGGTACATCTGAACTGACCTAATGTTACTAACAGCTGGCATGCAACCCTGCATAATAATAATAATAATAATAATAATAATAATAATAATAATACATTTCATTTCTATACCACTTTATATTTTTAAGAGGAAAAAAAATACCAAAGCAGTTTACAATATACATCAAAGCATCAAATAAAACAATCCAGATTAAACATGATAGAAGGAAGTAAAACATAGTTATCCATTCAAAAAACCACAATTAACAGGAAACTAAAGCTTTCAAAATGAAAAATTACAAAGGAGGGTCAATTACAGAATGCACATTTAAAGAAGCCAAGTTGACAAAAACAAAGACCTTAAACTTTGTGGTGGTGGGAGTAGAGGAGGGGAGCGTAAGCAAAGGGGCTTACAGAAAATTGGGTGGTGGGTTTAAGAATATGGAGCAAGGAAGAGGCAAGAGAATAGGCTTTGGCCAGCAAATGCCTTCAGTATTGATACCCATCTCTGATGGGGGGACCACAGGAGCGTTTTAGACTTGTTCTAGGATTTGCTTTCAGTTCACGCAGGGTAGCAGGGAAGCTCAACAAAGCAGGTGGGCAAGTGGCCCACCTATCAGAATATTCTGCAAAGCACTGCAGTTCCATCGCAGACGGTTTCATTGGCAGACCTGCTGCAGCAGATGGATTGGCATGGAAAAGGTCCCCCAAAAGTCTGAGATGTTATTGGGTTTCTTTTTCATTCCTGCTTCCACAGTCTCTATTCCTAAGCCCATTTTTTAAAGGGGCAGCTGAAGGATTTTAAACAATACCAGAACACAAATTCCACAGTAAGTGCAACAGACAAACCAGATGTGTCTTGGCATACACCATGTCCATGCAGATGGTATGCAAATTATGCCACGCATGCAAATATAAGTATAAAAATTAGTTGCAGCCTTCCATTGCTTAATAGGTGGCCCTCAGTGAGCATTACGTAGGTTTCCCTCCCATGTTTGTAGTGCAGAGGGTGTTTATGACAGTAGAATTTGTGCTTGCAAAAGTGTTTTGGAAAGTATAAGTGAAATATACTTAATGTCTAACAGTGTAACACTTGTACAGCTTGCTTCTTTCCTCAGCCATGTAGAGTAATTGGCAGCAAAAGAAGTTTGTTATAGTAGCACAAGGTTAATTGGTGTGTGTGTGTGTGTGTGTGTGTGTGTGATTGAGATTGATCACACACACACACACAGAGAGAGAGAGAGAGAGAGAGAGAGAGAGAGAGAGAGAGAGATGGAAGTGTAACCTTTAGGCATTTTGCATCTTTCAGCATTATGGAAAACACACATTTTATAAGACGGCCCATACTTTCTACAAGAGCAGAAGAGAAGATTTGTAGCAGTTTGTTTTAATTCCATTTTGATTTTTTAAAATGGATTTGGACCCTCCCCACCCCCCCTTTTCCTTTTTAATCTGTTTATGGGGCAGGAGTTTGTGCCTGAAAAAACACTTGTACATAAAACAGCTGTTAAATGAATCTCCACACACTGAGATCAAGAGAACGTGAAGAAATATGTACTTCCAAAGACCTCTTTGCCAACTTGGATACTCCTTCAGAAAATAAATACAATCTTGCTACAAGTTTTTGGTAACTTAGTTACTGAAAAATAAATTGTGCTACTTAGACCTTAGAAGTTAGCCTGTCCTCCGATCCAAAGTCTTTAGCTCATAGGCAGAACCGAGTTTAAAAGATACCCTTGAATTTAGCTAATTGGGTCACACATAATTATATTATCTGTTCTTTGAGTAGCACGGCATTTTCTGCACAGTAGTCTTGAGAGTTCTCAAAGCTTTTTCCGGATCAGCACTCTCCTGGTCAGGTGTGAACTAAAACATAGAATCGTAGAATTGAAGAGTTGGGAGGCATCCCAAGGGTCATCTAGTCCAACCCCCTGCAATGCCGGAGTCTAAACTAAAGCATCCATGACAGATGACCATCCAAATTCTGCTTAAAAACGTCCAAGGAAGGAGAGTCCACAACCTTCAAAGGGATACCGTTACATTGTTGAACAGCTCTTACTGCCAGAAAATTCTTCCTGAAGTTTGGAATTTCCTTTCTAATATGGTTTTTCATTATCCAGTGCCCCCCCCCCAAAAAAAATTGGGCACACCAATTACAGCGCTGCCAGTGACTGGCTATAGGAAGCCTTTTAGCAGCAACAAACTGGGATCTAGGCAAATAATGAAGGAATAATGCATTGTGCATTATGGTGTTCATTGTAAGGTAAAGGGACCCCTGACCATTAGGTCCAGTCGTGACTGACTCTGGGGTTGCGGCGCTCATCTCGCTTTATTGGCCGAGGGAGCCGGCGTACAGCTTCCGGGTCATGTGGCCAGCATGACTAAGCCGCTTCTGGCGAACCAGAGCAGCGCACGGAAACGCCGTTTACCTTCCCGCCGGAGCGGTACCTATTTATCTACTTGCACTTTGATGTGCTTTCAAACTGCTACGTTGTCAGGAGCAGGGACCGAGCAACGGGAGCTCACCCCGTCGCGGGGATTTGAACTGCCGACCTTCTGATCAGCAAGTCTTAGGCTCTGTGGTTTAACCCACAGCGCCACCCGCCGGTGTTCATTGTGCATTTAGGTTAATCCCACATAAGGAATTTACCGCTTTATCAGTGCATATACAAGTACTGGGTATTGTTAGTACATGGTGAAATGGGGGAAGTGTTTTGAGTTTTCCTTAGATAATAACTAAGGAAAAGAAGACCACTCATTGGTGTTCACTCAACTCCCAACTCCAGGCAGCCTAAAAGTGGTGGAATAAGGCCACACACAAGTGACCCCAGTATATTTTAAGTGTTCCGTCAGGAACAGGTCCAGAGAATAACTGGAAGAATAGGAGGCTGGTCCCAGTGCTGCCAATCAGCATTAAGTTGACTAGCACATGTTATGTGGCTCAGACAGACAGCTGTGCTCTGAAGGATGGAGAAGATGTTCACATCTCTCCAACTGATCTCACCACCTAGAGGATGTCCTCCCTGCCTTTGAGAAACATGGTGATAGTACATTTAATGCATTTAAATCTGCTTCAAGGCATGTAAAATGTGAGGCTTTTTCTAGAAGGCACTGTCCGTAGCTCCCAGGACATAGTCTGAAGGCACATCATGCCACAACTTTGCAGGAGCCAAGTAGGTCAGGCTCTGATCAAGCCATCTGCATGGGAGACCGCCTGGGATTCTAATGTACATGTTGCCTTGGAGTCCATAGAGGAAAGTCAGAAGAGAAATGTATGAAATAAACAAAACTCCCCCTCTTTTTTTGACATTCCCACCTGGGACATGAAAGGGAAAACTGTCTTTTCACATTCTGCACTGCTTTTCATGCTCACCTGTACAAAGAGCAGCATAGGAATTACTTGAAAATAAACTCCCCAGGTCACCTTTTCTAGCAGCAGACTTACAGAAGAGTTCACAATCTGGTTGGGGGCAGTGCGGCCTTCAGCATACTTTGTCCTTCCTTTGATGTTTTCATAATAATAATTTATTATTTATACCCTGCCCATCTGGCTGGGTTTTGGAAGCTGTAATCTATATTGGGTCCCCAGCATGGCACCCATGAATTTCACATCTCCTTTCCACATCCCCCTTGGCATCCACCAAGGCCACTTGATTCTCCTCCTCCTTTTTCCTCTTCCTCCTGTCCTTCCCTGTTGTTTGGCTATGTAGTTTTCCTGTGCTTTGGAAACCTGAATAGGAGAGCTACATCTATTGCATAGGGAGTCTCTGGATTTTTGGAGGAGAGATAGTGAAACACCATCAGTTGGAGGAGAACCATGCATGGGCGAGGGGGAATTAAAGGGACGCGGGTGGCGCTGTGGGTTAAACCACAGAGCCTAGGACTTGCCGATCAGAAGCTCGGCGGTTCGAATCCCTGCGATGGGGTGAGCTCCCGTTGCTTGGTCCCTGCTCCTGCCAACCTAGCAGTTCGAAAGCACATCAAAGTTCAAGTAGATAAATAGGTACCGCTCCGGCGGGAAGGTAAACAGAGTTTCCGTGCGCTGTTCTGGTTTGCCAGAAGCGGCTTAGTCATGCTGGCCACATGACCCGGAAGCTGTATGCCAGCTCCCTTGGCCAATAAAGCGAGAGGAGCACCGCAACCCCAGAGTCTGTCACGACTGGACCTAATGGTCAGGGGTCCCTTTACCTTTTTTTTAAGGGGTTGACAATCCGTGTTAAGCTGAGGTGTGGATGGGCCCATTAATAGCTTTCCCAATTTCAGTTTCTAATCAGGTTCAAGTTGCTAGTCCACAGCCCTTCAGATTGCAAAAAACCCAGAACAAACCCAAATACTTTATTACATGTAACAAGGGGGAAAGAACCCAAAAACGTTCAAGGACACTCATTAAGAATACTCCAGTTTGTATATTTCAATGCCTGTAAAAGAAGCTTTTCAGTGTGGGCACACTTCTGCATCAGACCTCCTTCCTGCAAGTTTGTTTCATGTCTGAGTGTGTCCTTTCCAGTAGACTGAAATTCGTTGTAAAGCTATATCCCTTTAAAGTTCATCAGGAGCGCAGTACAGATGTTTTTGCAGTTCTTTTCCAAACAGCTGCCTTTCCTTTCTTTCGTCTGTTTTCCCTTATTTATCAAATCCCTTGGGGAAGGCTCCCTTGGCTTGGAACTCTGGCAATTGTTTCCTCGGCCGAAAGTATTTGAGAGCTGCACAGAGATATTGCTTCACAAGTAGCACCTGTTACTACAGTAGGTTTATAGATTTAACAGGTTGTTTTTGTTGGGCGCGTAGGGGGGTTTGTGTGCGTGTGAGCGAGGGAGCATATGTGTGAAGACTCTGTAGGTTCCATCAGCCTCGGAGAGCTGTCATCCCCCAGTGACACGCCTGACATATCTAGCATTCCATAAAGCAACGCAGGAGGAGATGGAAAAGAACTCACTCGCAAATGGAGAAAATGCTTCTTGGTCTGTGGAGCAACGGCTGAGGCCCCAAACCCCTGCGCAGGGAAATCGAAGCCAAGGTTTTCCTTAAGGGCAGTCCATCTTAAAAGCTTTAACTAGGTGGCTTATCTCCTAACTTTTGATACCTGGGCCCCTGCTTTCCTGGATTAAAAATGGAGATGCACTTGGCCAAAGCATTCCAGGAATAAATATAATCATTCCTTGTAACTGACCAGAACAATGGGCAGTGGGGGGGGGGAGGGGAGAGAGAGAGAGAGAGACGTGTGTGTGTGTGTGTGTGTGTGTGTGTGTGTGTGTGTGTGTGTAGCTGCTTCTTTGGAGAACTGTGAAAAACTATGGATTTGCTGCTTGTAGGAAGTACAGTGGTACCTCAGGTTAAGTACTTAATTCGTTCCGGAGGTCCGTACTTAACCTGAAACTCTTCTTAAACTGAAGCACCACTTTAGCTAATGGGGCCTCCTGCTGCTGCCACGCCACCGGAGCCCAATTTCTGTTCTCATCCTGAAGCAAAGTTCTTAACCTGAAGCACTATTTCTGGGTTAGCGAAGTCTTTAACCTGAAGCGTATGTAACCTGAGGTACCACTGTACTACGCTCTCTGTTTCTTCATATGCTAAAATTTGCATGTGTGCAAGTAAATGCAAATAGCTCAAGCTTCAAGTCATCTGTCCTTATGGTAAGCAATCAGGTAAGCACTGCTCCTGGAACTCATTAAATAGGAAAACTTGTGATGGATGACATGCAGTTGATTAAAGTCCACTTCTCACCCTGGTGATAAACCTGTGTGTTGACTGCACCAGGTGCTTGGAGGGGGCTGCATAACTGGATTCTCCTGTATACAAAACCTTGCACGTAGAAAACCTGATATCAGGGAGAAGGTTTCTACCATAGGCTTCTCCCTGATATGCTAGTATTCTATATGCAGGGATTTATTTTTTTAAAAAATATATAGATATATTCAATTGTCTCCATTTTGCTCTTCCCACAGAGCTTTCGTTCACCCTATGGAGAGAAACAGCAGCTTGGGGTGGAGGTGGGGATTATAGAATCATAGAACTGTAGAGTCAGAAGGGACTCTGAGGATCATCTAGTCCACCCCCCCTGTATTGCATGAATCTGCAGCTGTCCCATGTGGGGATCGAACCTGCAACCTTGGTGTTACCAGCACAAATGCTCTAAGCAACGGGGCTATGGAGAATACTGAGTGTGGGGAAATGGTTACGCCACCCACTCTTTCAACGCCATTGTGGCTCCCATCTAATCCCGAGCACCCTTCAGCTTCTTCTGAATTATTTGTTAAAAAAATCTTTGTTTGTGGGCCAATCACAGTTGTCTTGCATCTCATGTAGATCGGCTCTGAGAACTAGGCAAAAGTACTGCCTGTTTTCCAAGTGCGGAGAGGTTGAAAAAGCTGAGAAGTGTTGAGTTGTTGTGGGCTACTTCTAAAAACAACCTGGTTTAGAATGAGACTTCTGCTCCCTTCATGTGAGGAGAAAACAGCACAACCATTTTAACCCAATAATTACAGAAGAGCTGGTGTGTGTGTGTGTGTGGCAAGGACGATTTTATATTGTTCCCACATTCTTAGAGAGCCAAAGAGGTGGGAAAGGGGCAGGTTAGCTGCTCAGCTATGAAGTTTACTGACTGGCCTTGCACTCAGTCCCTGTTCCAGCAAGCATTCTGCTGCAATTGACCTCTCTGACATGTTTAATGATATAATTAGAAAAGCTGTTGAGGAACAGAAGTAGAGTAACTTGCTATGTCGATCATGTCGGGGGCACCATTTTTTCTTAATTCAAAAGAGTTTACTTTGGAAAAGCTGCTTGCTTTTACCATTAGATAGATATATAATTCTGCTCATGTTGAAACGCTTGCGTTGCATTTAAAACTAAACATAACAGATTTTTCAGGTACGCCCGGGGCCACTCTGCTTTTTGCTGTATTGCTGAGGGAAGCTGTTTAGCTGGAGATGGATTTTGAACTTTTGTCCGGAATTCCGTTGAATTCCTGTTCGGAGTCAAGTATCCGTGCAGACCTTGAAAACCCAGGCTGTAAACTGATGGCAGTAACTAGAGACAGGCTTTGTCTGGAGTTGGAAAGCGCCTGACATAAACCCTTGCCGCTCTCCCATAAATAATGCTCTTGGCACTTCTTGGAATGTTTCTCTTGTATCATCTTTAAGGCTCTACTTGTGACTTGCTGTCACCTCATTGTTGGCATAACTTTTTTTTATTGTTGAGCTCAAATGGAAGGGAGTGGGGAACCAGCTACAAGAAAACACCCGTGACGTGAAGATTGATCCTCAAGAGCTCTGATTTAAGTACAAACTTCACTGAAACCTACGAATCTTCCACTGTGAGCTACAGATAATTGTGTAAAGGCTTTGCCCATCTTGCCTTGCTGTTCTTTCCATAAACTGACACCCCCACCCACCCCAATATCCTTTATTCATACACAGCAAGCCTGATAAGTAGCTCAGTCGGTAGAGCACGAGACTCTTAATTTCAGGGCCATGGGATCGAGTCACACATTGGGCAAAATATTCTAACATTACAGGGGGTTGGGCTACATGACCCTCATGGTCCCTTCCATTTCTACAATTCTGTGAAGTTTCAGGGAATATCACCTGACCTGTTCAATTGGTGAAAAAATGTTTCCTTGCCAGCGTGGCTGGTCTTGCTGCAGTTCCTTTTTGGGCCAAAAATATGTGCTGGGGCACAGGCCGAATCCCCTGGGCTGCCACTTGAAGGCCCACTCTGAGCATTCCCTGACATGCTTTCACTCCTGCCTCCAGCAACCACACACTGTTCTTACTGCTTTATTTCCAATAACCTTGGCTTTGGCTACCTGGCATCTTCTGCACACTTTTTGTTATATTTTATTATGAATAATAACAATAGAAATGCTTTTTGAATAAACTGCCTAATATTTCCAAGTGCTGTGCAGATATCTAAAGGTAGTCCCTGTTTGCAGGCATACAATCTAATGAGACACAGCACAAAAGGAAAAAGGAATGGGGAGGGAAGAGGAAAGCAAACATTGAAGCAGCTGCTCGTTTATTGGCTAATAGATGTGGCTGTCTTGGTTTCTGCCTCATCATTATGTTCCTCCTGGAATGCTGTGGGTGCAGCCTCTTACCTTCCCAGAAGCCCTTGGTCTCCTGACCAGTGGTAGAAGCCAGAGTGTGCCTCCTTTCCCTTCTTCAGTCCCATGGAAACCTTCTGTTGGAGCAGAGTGCTCTTTCTGGCAGAAGCAAGCAGCAAGCAGTTGCTCGCCCTCTGTCCAGTGGATGGAACCAGGCTGTCTCTCATGTTTTATGTGCTATTGTTAGATGTTTTGGATGCTTAAGAGAGGAAACTAGACATTTAAATAAGAACTATGACTACATAAGTATGTCGATGCTTAATGCAGAGTAGAGCAAATATTTATTCAAAGTACTGCATATGAAATAACTTGAGAGCACATGCAACAAAATATTTGTTGCTTTTAGTAAGGTTTTTTTTAGTAAGGTTAAAAAAATGAATGAATTTACAGAATGGACTCTTAGACTAACATGCCGCATTATCATAGACTCTACCCCATTGCCCTAAATAAAAAAATGCAAAGTGGTCACACACAAGTTTGCTGTACTGTGGCCCCAAGTTCCAATTTAGTGCAGAATTGGAAATGTTTGAAAAATGGAGAACTGAGCATGTAATGGAGCATTCGGATCACTGCTTCAGTACTGCAGTATTTCTGCCTACTGTGACCTCAGGGTTGGCAGTGGAGAACAGTCTCCAAAGAGGGAAAACCGGACCCCAACCTGATGGTGTGGGTTGGCCTTCAAAACGATTTTAACCTGTCCTCTCTGCAAAATTTTCTTGCAACTAGGACTCCCAACCCTAACCATGTCCAATCGGAAGCAAGTACTTACACCCAGGTTAAGCGAGGTCAGGATTGAAGCCTTGAGCAAGAAATGGCAGCCCTGCTCATGTCATCCCCCTCAGACATTGCTCTTTATTTCTGGTTTCTACTGCTTCTGGGTAGGCAGTGAAGATTTAGAATCTAGATGAGTTATTTTCCTGACAGTGAAACAAGTAAACACTGGTTTTGAGGTTTTATTGCTGAAGCCTGGATTTGTTGTTTGCAATATGCACATAACAACTGTCCTTGTTTTCGAGCAGGAACAGGCAGTAAACAGGAAAGCTTACAGCTTAGAATTCCAGAAAAGCAGATGTGCTCAAACCAACTAATAGGTTTTTTTCTCTCCTACCAGTGGTGACCCAAATTCTGTGTGACAAACGCTCACAGTTGCCAACTCTGAATTTTTGTTAAGAGCTGCCCAGTTTATCCAATTAGCTTAGAATAAGATGAAAGTCGAAGGTAATACTACTTGTTTTAGAATATTTACTGTGCATTTGTATACAACTCTGTGGCTTAGAATGAAACATATGCTACAGTGAGTAAATATTACGATTAATTACATTATCTGTCCATTTCCTAATATACACGCAAAGGACAGCTTTATTGGTAAAACAGAAAGAGAGTGGGGAGCAGGGGAATCCACAAAATATGAGCAATTTTGAAAATAGAAGGGGAGTTAGACTTCTAACTTCTCTATTTTGCTGTTTTGTGTATTATCTTCACAAATACATGCATTTTCTGCATATAATTCCCATTAATATGCACATACTTGTATGCATTCTTTATTTGGAGAAAAGCACCATTAATTTGGAGAATTTAAGTCTTTGAATGAGAGGTGTGGTTCGGTTCACTTATTGGTTCCAGAAGTGCAAATTTGATTCATATTGAAATGTAAACCAGATGAATTCCCCCCCACAAAAAAATCTCTAGTTCATAGGCACTGTTAACACAAAGCACAAAATGATATTGATGGTAGTCACCTGGAGCTAACCCAAGACATTTTACTGCTTGAGGCGAAGGAGAAGTTGATATCACCCCTGTCCCATTACAGATATAGAAGCCAACGTGGCTGGTAGCTGAATATTACGTCAGAATCCTCTGGTCACATCTGAAAGTTGTAGGTTAGCTTAGGGGCCACAGGGCTGGCCATGTGTCACACATAAGCCAAAGGTAAAGGGACTCCTGACCATTAGGTCCAGTCGTGACCCACTCTGGTGTTGTGGCGCTCGTCTCGCTTTATTGGCCGAGGGAGCCAGCGTACAGCTTCCGGGTCATGGGGCCAGCATGACTAAGCCGCTTCTGGCGAACCAGAGCAGCGCACAGAAACGCCGTTTACCTTCCCGCCAGAGCGGTACCTATTTATCTACTTGCACTTCGTGCTTTCGAACTGCTAGGTTGGCAGGAGCAGGGACCGAGCAACGGGAGCTCATCTCGCCGCTGGGATTTGAACCGCCGACCTTCCAATCGGCAAGTCCTAGGCTCTGTGGTTTAACCTACAGCGCCACCCGCGTCCCTCAGTGTCACACATAACTCTCTGCAAATATCTCTCTCCTCCTCTCTGCATTGACTGTCTGAGACAGCTGCCGTACTCTCCCTAATGGTAGGGCCAGCCCTGGCAGATTCCTTTGTTTCTTCATCAGCATGATACTGTGTAATATCAAGGCAAGGTTTTTAATGTATAGATAGGTGGGGTTTCAAAATGTAGCCAGAAAGAGGTTTATTCATTGCAGCGATATAGAAGATTTTCATTAAGATAAGGAGACAGAAGCACCTTGCAAACTAACTTGTCTGATGTTGCAAGGACCTTTTGTAGGCAGTAGTCTGATGAATGAAGGAAGCTGAACAGGTGGTAGGCTGAACAGTGATATATAATACACCTACTGTCTGCCAGTTTACCTACCTCTTGCTAATTAATTAGTGATGGACATTTAGCATATCGCTTAATCCCCTTCCATAGTTCTCCTTCCATTCTAATTACTCCCTAAAGCAATGTTATCTGTTAATAATTTCCACCAAAGCAATGACAAAAGAGAAGAAATAATGAATGAATAAGCGAAAACATCAAACTCCTGCTCCCACTGACATTAATTTAAAGAGGAAATTTTCAGTGTTTCTTAAAAAAAATAAAAATCTCCAGTTTCCAAGAATATTGATCATTTAATTTGACAAATACTTAACACTTGTTGAACAGTTTGATCAAAGCTGTACAGTTTGCACAAATGGTTGAATGCCTACATTTAGTTTATCAGTAAGCAAACAGCAGGAACTTAAAAGTTTCTCTTTAATTTTGGCAGGATGTTTGTAATGCTTTGCTTAAAATAAAGAAAAGAAAGAGAAACACACAACCCTGTTTTGGAAAACAAAATGCTTTTAATGTTCTACTTGTGGAATTCCCCCAACCTGGACAGCTGGTCGGTGGCAGTTCTGCACACTCTCATCCCATAGCCCTCAATATTTACTTTTCATGAATTTATAAAAATACTACCACATGTAAACTTGCAATTTAATTTTACTTCAGTTGGGGTTATTTTGGCCAAGCCTTAAACCATAACAGAATTAGTCTGAGAATACCAAGTATGAAAACTTAGCAGTGAATTGCTTCTGGCCTAGGAGCATAAAAAGTGTTCTGTAGGTTTTTTCTGGAAAAGTATTTTTATTATTATTATTTTTTAAAATTAAATATATAAATTGGAACAGAAAAATATTATTCCCTCTTGAATCCACTGCAACTTGTTAAATACTGCCTTGGAAGATCCTTTTCTAAACAGTTTGATTCCAAATCTCATTAAAGTCAGATTTATAGCCGAATACCTTTTTTATGTTGGGTTGTATCCATCCCAATTAGTTAAGAAAACTTTAGGTGTCAACTATAAAAATTCTGAATGTGCAAACTGCTGCTCCCAAATGTTCAAGACACTCTAAGGAATATATAGACTTTTATGAAGCGTACAATTGAATATGCAGAGATTTCTGGCTTGTAAGTGTAAAAATATATGTGCCTATGAAACTTGAGAGGTTTGCTCACTATTTCTCATATTGGTGTGATGATGGAGGTGTCATTTCAACGTGGAGGGCAAGCTTCTTCCAAGATTTTGGATGTAAAGGTAAAGGGACCCCTGACCATTAGGTCCAGTCGTGACCGACTCTGGGTTGCGGTGCTCATCTCGCTTTATTGGCCGAGGGAGCTGGCGTACAGCTTCCGGGTCATGTGGCCAGCATGACTAAGCCGCTTCTGGCGAACCAGAGCAGCGCATGGAAACGCCGTTTACTTTCCTTCTAGAGCGGTACCTATTTATCTACTTGCACTTTGATGTGCTTTCAAACTGTTAAGTGGGCAGGAGCAGGGACTGAGCAATGGGAGCTCACCCCGTCGTGGGGATAAGAAATGCCGACCTTCTGATTGGCAAGTCCTGGGCTCTGTGGTTTAACCCACAGTGCCACCTGCGTCCCACAATTTTGGATGTACTCAGGATTAAATAACAGCACTTATTGTTTCAGTTTGTTTTATATACCTCAGAATGTGATGGCTGTTGACACAGGTCAACATGGCTTAGGCCCAAGCTATCTGAAAGACTATTCTCTCATATGAACCTGCCTGGGATCTTCAGGGAGGCCCTTCTCTCAGTCCCACCACGCTCACAAACATGCTTGGTGGGGATGTGAGAAAGGGCTTTCTTAGTGGTTGCTCCCAGACTCGGGAACTCCCTCCCTGGAGAAGCCAGACTGGCTCCCTCCTTGTTTTTTTTTTTTTAAATTGGGTTTCATAAACAAGAATAATGTTACACAAATAAGTATACCATGTTTTCTCATGTCATATGTATATCACAAAAATAGCATAATAAATGTGGAAAAATATCTACAACATATCTTTCATAATTAGTGGTCAATGTATGAGTTCTTGGTTTATGATTTGGTTTAAACAATTAGGAAGGAGGAGTAGGGGGGAGAGTGGTGGGTGGGGTGGGGTGGTTATGCTTCTGTTATTCTACTTAGTGTGTGTGAGGGGTTGTGTCAGTGCTACTTGTATGGGTTCTCTTACTATTCACTTGTTGTATTTCCTTGGTGGTGAGAGAGGTTGGGTGTGGTTGGTTGTCTTTGGTTGGCTGTAGTGAGAATTGTTTTTGTGTGCCAGCGGGTGTGAGTGTGTATTTTTGAATCAGGTTAGCCAGATTGAGTCGTATGCTGTCGGCGGTTTCTTCTTGTCTTGTTGGGCTGTGTATGTGATAAAAGGGAACCAAACCGGGGTGAAGGCGTCTTCTTCTGTTTGTTCCCGTGGGTTAGTTTTTCTAATAAGGCTGTTCCCATACTATTTGATACCACTAGTCCAGCCTTACTCCTGACAGGTCTCTCCAGTCTTGGCTCATTCCTAGTTGTTGACCTTCTGTTGGCAGGTGAAGGCTTCCTTGTTCCACCAGGATTTTGGGAATTAGCCTTTATTGTAATTATTTGTAGGTTTTAAACAGATTTTATACATGTATATAGTTTTAATTCTAGTAATATTTAATTGTTTTTTAAAAATAATAATAATAGTTTTTTTTCAGTTTTAAGAGATTTTTTAAAATCTGTAAGCAACCTTGAATCCAGCCAGGGAAAAAGGCAGGGTATAAATAAATAGACGAATAATAACAATAACCAGCCAGCCATTTTTTGTTGAGCATATGAGCCATATATCCCTAGTACCTGGTGTCCATTTAATTGTTTACAGCAGTGAACACACACGATGTATATAGAACCAGTAAGTTGACCAGAAAACTAGGAGCTTCTAAGTGATCATGTGTGGTCTGAAACATGGGGAGCATGGGGTACATTTCTTCTCCCTGTCCTCACTAAATGGCAGCCCTGGTAATAAGCATTTATACCAGGCATGACCAAACTTGCTGTTTTGGGAGTACAGTTCCCATCATCCCTGAACACTGGTCCTGTTAGCTAGGGATGATGGGAGTTGTAGTCCCAAAACACCTTGAGGGCCGAGGTTGCCTATGCCTGCTCTTGGGCTTGCTGATCAGAAGGTCGGTGGTTCGGATCCCTGCAACAGGGTGAGCTCCCGTTGCTCAGTCCCTGCTCCTGCCAACCTAGCAGTTCAAAAGCACTGGTCCTGTTATCTAGGGATGATGGGAGTTGTAGTCCCAAAACAGCTGGAGGGCCAAGTTTGGCCATGCCTGATTTATACAGTCAGCCGGTAACTGATGTGCATTTAACTTGTGCATGTTTAGCTTTACGCTCTTAGCAAAATAATTTTTAAAAGGGGGCGAGCGTCCGACTTTGGCAATCCCACCCGCCACAGCACACATTCTGTTTTGACTATACATGGTTTTTGGCTTTAGGCGCGGTCCCCGAAATGTAACCCCCATGTAGGTTGCAGGCTTAGTGTACTTCAAAACAATTCATACTATAGCTCTGGTGGCTAGAATCTCATGACTCCTGCTGGGCAGTAAATTTTCCTGTATCTCGTGAGCTTTCTCAGGACATCATACATGCCTTTGCAGCACTAGAAAATGTGTGATGTTGAGCAACTGAGTTACCAGAGCAGAACTGGTTGGAGGCTAGAAATGTTTAGTGAAGGGGGAACTTTGCAGGGGGCAAAGTTCTTCTGACACATATTAATCTTTTTGTTGTTGTTGTTGCTTGGAGCCCATGTCCTGAATTAGTTCTCTAGTTTTAAATGTTTGTACCCACACATTCCCATGAAGGTGATGGTGTGTACTGTGGAATCAATGGTCTCCGTCCGGTTTCAAGGAGAACTGCCAACATGGTCAAGAAACCACTGTTCCTGGGAATTTTTGCTGCCAGTCTAAGCAGGAGGACCATGGTCTAAATGAGAATAGAAAAAGAATGAATCGAAAAAAGCATGTAGAATTGTCAAAGGAGCACTGTGGAGAAGCTGTCCCTACGTCACCCTGATTTGTGTGTGATTAGGTAATTCCACATGTAGGTGGGTGAGTTGGGGGGGGGGAGGCATAGGACTGCCAACTTAAGTAGTTTTCCTGTCTAATTATATCCAAGCAGTCACTTAGATTTGGATTAAATGTTGGCCTGTAGTAATAAATAAGAATAATTTGCCCTAGTACCCAGAGGAGGATGCTATAATCAAAAGCACTGGAAATGAAGGATTTATTAAAAAGATTGCTAGTTCAATTTGTAAGGTAAAGGTAAAGGGACCCCTGACCATTAGGTCCAGTCGTGACCGACTCTGGGGTTGCGGCGCTCATCTTGCTTTACTGGCCGAGGGAACCGGCGTACAGCTTCCGGGTCATGTGGCCAGCATGACTAAGCTGCTTCTGGCAAACCGGAGCAACACACGGAAATGCCGTTTACCTTTCCGCCGTGCATTTTGACGTGCTTTCGAACTGCTAGGTTGGCAGGAGCAGGGACTGAGCAACGGGAGCTCACCCTGTCGCAGGGATTCGAACTGTCGACCTTCTGATCGGCAAGTCCTAGGCTCAGTGGTTTAACACACAGCGCCACCCGCGTCCCAGTTCAATTTGTACATTGTTCTAATTATGCAGTATGTTTATTTTATTATATCTTTTATCATTGTCCTGTTTTCTTTAATAAAAAAAATGCATTCCAAACCATCCTGAGATGCATATTATGAAAGGTACTATATAAATCACCTTAAATAAATTAACGGGAAAAAATGGATTGTGGAAAAATGACCTCTCCACTTCCGTGTTGCAAATGCCGTGAGCGCCGCTGTGTTTTGCTGTTCTTAAAGCTTCAATAACCCCCTCCTATTCTTCTCCTCCCTCCTCAAATTGTAACAACTTGTGCACTTAAATCAAGTTCTTCATAACTAGCATCTGACTCACTGAAACCTGATAGAGACAGTCCTGCAAGAAAGAAGTGATGTTGCAGCTATGGACCACGCCTGTCTGGATCCACATGGATCTTAATTAGAAACAAATTTCAGTGAATAGGAAATCATTTCCTTTTTGGATTAAATTATACCCTCTTCTGTGCGTAGGCGACTCTCCTGAAGCCAGTGTGAGTTTTGTGTGTGTGTGTGTATTGACAGGAGAGACTCTGGCCTTGTTAACTTAAGATCCAGGATGAGAGTATTCTAAGATGGAGTGCAGATAGCTGGTGCCAGCTCACGCTTCTCTCACAGGTTTGGCTTGCTTTTAATGCGCTCGTCTGGTTTCTAGAAATGTTTGAGGAGCTCCATCAGAATTGGGGGTGGGGGGTGGGGGTGGAGAATCTCCTCTCTCTCTCCCCTCTCTCACTCTTTGCAAGTGTTGGTTTAGTTTGTTGAATCAGATGAAATAGTTTCTACCCAAACATGAGATGTAATCTGGAAAAAATCTCGGAGGAGCAGCTTCAGCCTTAAATTGTCTGCACGTGTGCCTTTCACATCAGCTGCACCTGCTTGGCAGTTACCAAGAGAAATCTTTTCACTGGTGGCCTCTATGATAAATGACAGGCACATAACTCTCACAGCACTGCAGCTCCGTTAGGAATTGCGAACAGTGAGGCAACTTTAGTGCCAGCTTTGATCATTCGGAATTATAGTAAAATATGGTATGATTATTGAGATGAAGAAACGGGGTTGTTGAAAATGACTCAAATATCTATTAAAACTTCAGTATACAGTGGTACCTCAGGTTAAATACGCTTCAGGTTACAGACGCGTCAGGTTACAGACTCCGCTAATAGTACCTCGGGTTAAGAACTTTGCTTCAGGATGAGAACGGAAATCGTGCTCCGGCGGCACGGCAGCAGCAGGAGGCCCCATTAGCTAAAGTGGTGCTTCAGGTTAAGAACAGTTTCAGGTTAAGTACGGACCTCCGGAATGAATTAAGTACTTAATCCGAGGTACCACTGTATATATTTTTTTTTGGGGGGGGGGCGGACGGACAGAGAGACAGCTAGCCACTTTTCTGATTTCTTGGTGAAAGCGATATATTTTAAGCATGTATTCTCTGTTTTAATGCTTATTTAATATGTGTTCAGGGTAGGTAATTTATTAATATGTGTTCACTCTTAAAATATTACCTGCCATAAATACTTGAGAAGGGAGTGTATGTGAATTTCAGATATGGCAGGATGCCAAGGTAGAGTACTGGTTAAATTGTTGGAGAATGACCTGGGAGACCTGGATGCAAATCTGTACTCAACCATGAAGCTCACTGGGTGACCTTGGGGCAGTCACACATCCTCAGCCAAACTTACCTCATGAGATTTTTCTGGAAGATAAAATGAGAGGGAGCAATCCATGCCTCACTGAACTTCTTGGAAGAAGGGCAGGATAAAAATGCCACAAATAAATATGGTTCTGCTTTGTGAATAATCTTCCCCCCACCTCCTAAAATCATTGTGAAGGATAATCCAAAACAAGAAACATATGGCCTCAGGCAGTGGCTTTTCTGCTCCTAATTCCCTGAGTGCTTGATGCTCCCAAGAGTGCCCTGCAATGAAAATTTCATTTCTCTTGGCTTCAGGTATCTAGGTGATTATGTGGTAAGTACAAGCATTGCTGAAACAATTTGGTCATGCATGTTAACCCTAGAGAAGTTCTCGAATCAGGTTAAGATAGCTGTCCTGCATCAAAAAAACCAATGATTTGAGCCATTGTAAAAATAATTTGGGATGCGGGTGGCGCTGTGGTCTAAACCACTGAGCCTTGGGCTTGCCGATTGGAAGGTCGGCAGCTCGAATCCCCACAACGGGGTGATGTCCCATTGCTCAGTCCCTACTCCTGCCAACCTAGCAGTTTGAAAGGATGCCAGTGCAAGTAGATAAGTAGGTACCGCTCTGGCAGAAAGGTAAACGGCGTTTCTGTGCGCTGCTCTGGTTTCACCAGAAGCAGCTTAGTCATGCTGGCCACATGACCTGGAAAAACTGTCTGCGGACAAACGCCGGCTCCCTCGGCCATTCAAGTGAGATGAGCACCACAACCCCAGAGTCGTTCGCGACTGGACTTAATTGTCAGGGGTCCTTTACCTTTATAAAGAATAATTTAGAACTGACAAGGCAGTGGTTATCCTCTTGTCTTTTGCTGTCTCCAGCAAAACATCAGTCTGTTGAATTGAGTCCTCAGAATCAATGCAAAGTTTCCAACTTAGAAAGGCAATGCAGCTGGTCTTCACTTATAGCATGGGAGGGGGACCTGTGGTCCACAGACCACACGTGGCTCACCTGGTGTTCAAATTTGGTGCATGGCTGCCAATGCCCAATCAGGAACCTTAGAGTACACTCCTGATTATTCATTGGCAAGGGGAAGCAGGCTTTGACTCTGCCCTGTATTGGCTGATGGGTGCTAGAGTTGAAGCCTGTTAGAACAGCTGCATTAGAGCTTTATCTAGCTGTTAATCCACTTTTCCTCCATTTACATGAGACAGGAGTAGTAATTCACATTCATATGTAATTGTATCTGTATATGAGGAGCAGCTTAAGTCTTCCCTGTTCATTACCAGTAGGTGTTCCCTTTTGTGTTTTCCCCAGCTTCTAATTGGTTGATTCTGTTATGCCAATTAAGTACTGACAGGGCATGCACACAGATAGTCGAATGCTTCATCTCACTATAACTGGTAAATGGCTGCTGACCTCATACAAATGTGCCTTTTGGACCCAGCTAACCTCATGTATAGAACACATTTCATCATGCAGTTGAGCAAGCAGGGAGTGCAAAGGAAGCGTTTAGAAACTGGGTTTTTAGAGGAATGTGTTAAAAGCTGGAATTTCAGGAAATGAATAACATTCCCCTCTCACCTTTGCAATTAATTCCGGGGCTATGTAGCCTTGTGTATTGACAAATAGTTATATTATCAGCACATTAAAAAGAAGAACCTGGGCAGGGATATTGGATGTGAACCATCCTTGTCAGTACTGATAAACTTCAGTTTGCAAATGCATACGAGAGTTTATTTGTTTTACTTGCAAAGAATCTTCTTAATGCTGTGGTTGAATCAGTTTGGTCTAGGGCAGATGAAATATCTGACTGCTTTGGAAACTTGTTTTGAAGGTGGTGTTTGGAAATAGAATGCTCTTCTTAAGAACAGTTGCAAGTTTAAGAGTTATCAGTAAGTTTGTTAGGCCAGTTTTTTTAAAAAAAAGGCTCACAGTGTATGAATATTTCAGCGAGCTGTTGATTTCCTTGTTGAGTCATGTTAATAAGCATGGCTAACCACCGATGAAAGAGTGATGAAGACTAAATGAAAGGAGTCTGGTAATATTGTGGGGAAAGCATTTGAAAACATAGACGTCGTTGGCATTCCACAATCTGAGCTAATTGTAAAAACATTTGCTGAAAGCTCCGAGTTACCATCTTTTCCCTATAAAACAATAAGCCTGCAACATTTCAAAACACAATATGGAGGGAACAGGGAAGTTACCATCCACAGAGATTCCTATGGTAAGAAGCATAAATAGCTCTAGTTTACTGTCCTGGGCCAAGAAGACTCTTGGGGAGATATAGTACCTCTCTAGTGGTATCTAGCTTTTATTTATTTATTTTTTAAAATAATATTTATTAAAAGTTTCAGAATTACAGAAAAAAAGAAAAAATAGGAAACAACACTACAATACATAAAAAAGAAGAAAAGAAAAAAAGCATAAAAACCAATACAACAATACAGCAAAAAGATAAAAAAGACACAAATCCCATATTACATATCTTTAACTTCCATTTGCTTGTTTCATTGACCTCCTCACACCTCCCTTTTTGTATTCTAGTTTAATTAGTTATTTCAGCAAATTCTTTCCATCTTTCTCAATTTTTATTCAATAATTTATCTTGACAATTTAACCTATTAATTAACTCAACAAATCCTTTCCATCTTTCCCCATATTCTGTTATTCAAATTGCCTTAATTTATTTAACCTTATCTTACCGTAAAATACCTTGGAGCTTGAAAGTTAATACTCAATTATACATAACTCCTTATATCATTTCTACTAAAGCCATATAGTTTCATTCCAACATTTTCCTTAATATTCATTAATTTTAGACTAATTCCCTAAATAAATTTTTTTCTTTATAATTTTTCTTCCAATCTTCATCCAGCGTCTCTTCTTCCTAGTCTCGGGTCATGTCAGTCCTTACTGTCCATTCCATCTAGTCCATCAACCTGGTAATCTTATGTCCGAGGCCCTTAAGTCTCTTCCATGTCCCTTCTGCAGATCTTCTTCTTCTTGTTTATACCTGCACTTTTCCTTGTCTTTTGTTGGTCTCTTTCTTAATTTATTTCCTTTCTCATTGAGGAGTAGGTCTCTGGGAGGTTCCAGCCCAAAATTATCTCCATCTCCCTTCATCAAACAAGCCCATTCCCCACAGTCCAACTCCCCACAGTCATCAATGTAATCCCAAAAATATTTAAGAGCATATTTCAAAGTCCCTCCGAAGTTAAGAACCTCCTCAGCTCCAGACTCCCCCTGGCCCACTCCAACTTCAATCTTCAAAAACAGCGGCTTATGCTCCTGCAGGGCCTTGGATCTCTCCATTTGTATTACCGTATTTTTCGCACCATAGGACGCACCGGACAATAGGACGCACCTTGTTTTAGAGGGTGGAGAAAAAGGGAAAAAAATTCTTCCGCTCTCTGCCCATGCCCAGCGCCCCTTCAGTGAAGCGGCAGGAGGCGCTGCGCAGAGAGTGGAAGAATTTTTCCCCTCTTGTTTTCCCGCTCTAAAACAAGGTGCCCTTTAAGGTGCGTTCAGACGGCTACCTTGGAAGCCTGGAGAGCGAGAGGGGTCGGTGTGCACCGACCCCTCTCGCTCTCCAGGCTTCAGGTTCCTTTCAACCTGCTCTTTGGGGCTGGCGGGGGTAAGCCCACCATCAGCCCCAAAGAGCAGGTCAGGGAGCAGCGGAAAGGCGCAGCAGAGAGGCTGCTGCCATAGTCACGCGTCACTTCTCCAGCTGGGAGAGGGTCGCGGGGGCTGCTTTAGCCCCGCGCGCGCTCTCCCAGATGGAGAGGTGACGCGCGCCTATGGAGGCTCCTGCCATAGGCGCGCGTCACCTCTCCAGCCAGGAGAGGGTCGCGGGGGGGGCTGCTTTAGCCCCGCGCACGCTCTCCCAGCTGGAGAGGTGACGCGCGCCTATGGAGGCTCCTGCTATAGGCGCGCGTCACCTCTCCAGCCAGGAGAGGGTCGCGGGGGGGCTGCTTTAGCCCCGCGCGCGCTCTCCCAGCTGGAGAGGTGACGCGCGCCTATGGAGGCTCCTGCCATAGGTGCGCGTCACCTCTCCAGCCGGGAGAGGGTCGCAGGGGGCTGCTTTAGCCCCGCGCGCGCTCTCCCAGCTGGAGAGGTGAGGCGCGCCTATGGAGGCTCCTGCCATAGGTGCGCGTCACCTCTCCAGCCGGGAGAGGGTCGCAGGGGGCTGCTTTAGCCCCGCGCGCGCTCTCCCGGTTGGAGAGGTGACGCGCGCCTATGGAGGCTCCTGCCATAGGTGCGCGTCACCTCTCCAGCCGGGAGAGGGTCGCAGGGGGCTGCTTTAGCCCCGTGCGTGCTCTCCCGGCTGGAGAGGTGACACGCGGCTATAGAGGCTCCTGCCATAGCCCCGCGTTACCTCTCCAGCCGGGAGAGGGTCGCCGGGCTATGGCGTCTTCGCTCCATAGGACGCACACACATTTCCCCTTCATTTTTGAAGGGGAAAAGGTGCGTCCTATAGAGTGAAAAATACGGTATTTGAGGTGCAACCGCAACCTCCTCCATTATCTTCTGCACTTGTCCAATCAATACAGGTTCCTGAGTTGGTCCCTGAATAGTTTCTGTATCAATATTCCCTGTTTGTCCACAGTTATTGACCACAACAGTCATCAAATCCGTTTTCTCATTCATCAAATCCCTCTTCTCATGCATCTGTTCCAACAAAGCACTTGTCTTGCATAAAGCAAGCACCAAAACTTCCTCCCAGCTCATTTTTATTCGAGGTCAAAAGGACTGGTCCCACGATCTTAATTTCACAGCTGTAGAGTCCTCAAGTAGACTGCAGTAACAATTTAACAAGCTCCCTCTAGAGGAGACAATTTCTATTTGTATCCATCTTTTTAAGGCAAGTCCAACAAAGGAAAATTACTTTCATTTTTCAGATATTTTGTTTCTTTAGAATGCAAAAGGTAACATTGGAATCAGTTTGTTTCTCTTCTTTAGCTATCTGTCAAAGTATTCCATTCACAGTCAGTGAACCTCTCCAACAATTTCTGTCTCTGACCCCCCCGTTCCCAGGTTTGAGACGGTGGAAACTTATCTTTCTTCACTCCCTCTCCTGCAGGCTTAAACAAAGATCCCCCCCTTTCCTCCTGCTTCCAAGGGGGTTTTAGTGGTTATAAATGAAGGAAATTTAGACTTTTTAAACAACTTTCCAGACTTTAGCTTACAAGGTTTTTGCTTCAGTCTATGTACAAAAAGCGGAAGGCGGACTTCCTGTTTGAACCTTCCCGCTTCGGTGCCAAATTAGGGTATTTCTTGATCCAATTTTCCGTTTCTACTCACAGGTACTTGTTTTAAATCCAATTGTCCACAGGAAAAAGTCAGCGCTCTCCGGCAATGGCTGTGCGGCTTCACTCCGTGAAAGTAGCAATCAGTCGCAGCACCGCGCCGCTCACCCCACTTCACTCCGGAACCCCGAAATGGGGTTCCCCCTGAGTAGGGGAGGCGCTCCTGGTGCCCTGCCGAACCCCACGTTCCCAGGCTTCCTCCGCCTGGGATTTCTAGCGGGTCCCCACCTTCGCCGCGGCGGGAAGACCCAGTTTCCACGGAGCCAGTTCCTCCGGTCGGAGGAACTCTGCCATTCACTGATGGCGCTAACCCGGAAGTCCCTAGTGGTATCTAGCTTTTATGTTGCATAGGTAGAGCTTATGCTTGGCTCTTTAAAATGACCTAGGAATTGCCTTGGAGCTGATAGCCCACGGTTCCAAACAAGTAGTCACAAAAATCTGATCCCAAACTCAGTGTCTTTGCTCACAGCTCACTACCTCAAATGTCAAATACAGTTTCTAAAATACAGTTTTGTTTGAGATCTTGAAACGGCTTGCATTTACATCTCCCATGCTTGAGAGAGGCTGTCCAGTATCATGCTGCTGTGTTATGTGGTGCAAGATGTAGTCTTCAACTTCTTCAGACCTGGGACCCAGCTTTAACCCAAACATGTATTTTTGGACCTGTTTTTTCATCCCACCGCATATATCTGCATGGTGGTCGTGCTGCTGTTGCGACCCACCTTAGATCAGACCTTGACGTGGTAGAGGGTTCCTCAACGGACCAGTTGAAGACCTATGATCGAATGAAAGGCTTGCAAAGTCAAACACAGCAATAGCACTGAGATTAGTCCTAGTTTCTAGGACGCTTGTTTTGGTAAAACAGCATTTCTAGCGCTGACACTGACCAAAGAGTCATCGATGTTGTAAGTCAATCTCGTCTTTGCTGAGCGAAGGTTGTGCCTCATAAGCCATGATCTAGTGTGTGAACACAGAGCTCTGTACAAGTTGGGCCTCCCTCATTTATATTAGTGCCAAGGAATGCTTCACTTGGTGCTCGTTACAAGTTCACAGCATTCCTAGACACGAAAATGGGGTTGGGAGAGAAGCCCCTGATTACATGAAGCTTTGAGCTACTCCTTTTTTATTTATTTTTATAATAATTTATTAGTTTTCAATTACAGTCCACTAATAGCCTCATTATAACAATGCCAATTTATAAATACAGTTATTAATACCAGTCATTCAAATACTGAAATATATAATTTAGTTAAAGTGGCCCCGTGTGTGCTAGATTTGATGATTTTCTTTATTTCTGCGTTCCAGAATCTTACTAGTTTCAATTACATTCCGGTCATAATAATAATCCCTTTAACAACAACTACAATATTAATAACTTCTATTCGTGTTGACACATTAAATGATTTATAAAACTTCAAGTGAGGAACTCGAACTATATCCTTGTTCTTTCTGTGTGTGGCAATTATTCTGCCCATGGAGTTTCTTCCTGTTCTTGTAAGAGGTCTTTCTTTTCCCCGATTGTTGCTATTATCCACCATGCCTTGGGTGGAGCTGATATCCCATTGTTGTTCCATAAATTTCTCCATTGTTCCGTCCTGTGCTTCAATATTTTTGCACTGATAACTTTAACAACAGCTGCAAAAGTCGCTTTTCCCCAGTAAATAAACTGTTGTCACCATTTTTCCTCTCAGCCTGGGAAGAAGAGCGGTCTGTCGAACTGCAGATGACTCAATAAAGAACCTCATTAGTTCCTTGGCAGCTCCCAAACTTCTTTAATCCTTCCTTCCAGCTGAAGATATATGACCAATTATCCTTCCAATTAAATTCCAAGTCCTCTTAGCATTATTCAGTTCACTTCATACATAATTAAGGATGGGGAAGACTCACCTCTAAGTTTGCATTGTAAACCTTTCGCAAAATAGAGCTTCCCTCCCTTCCCCCCTTTTTTACATACACAGTTCCATTTGATGTTATATTCCATATTTATAATCCAATTTCTTCCATCCTCACCTGTACAAATATAATTTGAACTAACATTCAGAGGAGGGTTGCCGAATCATAAATGTAGAGAATAGAACTCCCCCCCCACGTCTTTTGCACCAAATGAAGTCTTATCTCAAATTCAAACCTTAAAGTCCTTAAAGTTGGTTTGTTCCACAGTTCATCTCTTCTAGCACGTGCCAATACTTTAGTCCAATTAATCTCTAATTAACGGGAGAACCTCTGCTTCTTAATGACGGCATTGGAGGGTTTTCAGCAGGCAAAGTGCTTTTGCACTCAGCACGTCCCTGCCCCCCGTATTCCATGCTGGAAGAGCCAGGTACAGAGACAAACTGCGGGTGAAGCCTGTTCCCGCTGTCTCTGGGGGGAATTTGCAAGGATGATTTACCCTCAATCATCCTTGTTTTTCCTTTGCCAACGATCTCCCGCTGTTGTAGGGGCTGCCTCTATTAAGGCAGAGCGGAACTGGATGCCTACAGCTTTGAGCTGCTCCTGATGACTTGATTATCAAGCATTTGCTTGTTAAGTGCTTTACACAGAGGTTGGATGTTCAATGAGTTTGTCTGCAGGGAGTTTATCCTATAATGAGTCTTTATGTGTCTTCTTGCTAATCCTTTGTTCATCCCACACTTTTCTGTGTGTTTCCCTATCATTTTCCTGACTCTGTGAATTTGTTGTGCTCGGGTGACGGAGCGCTTTAAGCCATTTTAATGGTGGGATTCTGAATTTCTAGTTTGCTTCGGAATCCTTCCTGCAAAATGCTGACAGTCTGGAGGCCGACTTTTGTCCAGAGTTTGATTTCAGACTGAAATCTCTTTTATTTCTTTCATATCTGTTCTCTATCACTCTCATATATAGGGAAAGTTTTCCACGCAGGGATTCTTAAAAAATGTCAGCTATTTTGTTCAGCACCATTTCCCACAACCCAGAAGGTGAAACCCAAGTTCAGAAGCTGACTTGTTCTCCTCTTTGGTAGACTCAGTATCACAAATGAGTTCATTGTGCTATTATCTCTTAACAATGTATAGTTCATAACTGATAGCATATTTTGGAGGGTTGTGAAATCATGCAATGACATACAGGTATGAGAAAAGACCTCCCTCTATTCATGCCATGCAGATTGTTATCAGGGCGGCAATTCGCCCTGGTGACAGGTGGTATCTCATTAGAATTCCACGTATAATGGAATATTTATAGCATTCTGATTCCTTAAGCATTCTCTTGCTGGAGGCCTTCCTTGTTTTTAAATACTTCAAAATGCATGGAAGCACTAAGGAGCATGGATATCAGTGCTCTGTTATGTACATCCCATCACAATCTTTTCAGAAGAGCCTGCCACTTAATTGTACTGAATGTTTAAGGTATCAAGAACATTTTTTGGCTCACAGCTCTCGATCACTGGAATGCTGTACCTCCAGAGGTTTGGCAAAGCCTGAACCACAACAGATTACTTTTAACTGAGCAGTCATATAGTAGTTGGGGATAGTTAATTTGCTTGTAAGTAGCTGTTTTCCTGCCAGTTGAACAACTTATTTTCCACTTTGTAGTATCTTCCCCCCCCCCTTTTCTTTTTTAAATGCTAAATACCCTTGGAACTTGAGAAACAGAGCGAGTTTATGTAATATAACCTAATGAACTATTTTAGGATAGAAAGGCTAGACCAAAGAAGTAGAATAGAAATGGAAGAATGCTGACATGTTGAAAATCAAATGATTTTACCCAGCGGTGACGACTGGAAAGCACATTTTCTTCTCCAAATTCCTTTTTAAAAGCCTAGGCAGACCTCCATGGATATAGTTGCTGTTGTTTTTTTAAAAAATCAAAGCTTGAAGTTCATTCTTTTTGATTATATTAAAGTAGCATAAAATAGCCAAAAAATCTGTGGTCTAGACTAGTTTGTTCTGCTAATTTTTCCTTGGGTATTTAAAAACCACAAGGATTTGGAATGGCTCAGAAATGGCTGTTTGTTTATACACCTACTCGTTGGAGGCTTCAAATTTTTGTTCTCCATTTCAAATCTTGTTAATATAAATGTGAGTATGAAATTACAGAATAAGTGTTTTGTGCCTGAATAGGAAACATTTGTAATGTGATATGCCTTGTATTATTTACAGTCCTGAGGGGCTTTTCATATTAACATGCTCTGGGAGAGTGCAATTACGATACAGCAAACTTTTTCCAAGAGTAGATTATCACTGTCCTCCAGCAGCAAAAGCATATTTCAAATGTTTCCAGAGCATTTTAGGACTGATGCTTCTAACAGTGACTAGTGTTGACATAAATTCCATTTTGTAATAAGTTTGTTTCCTGCAGTGTTAGCTATGAAATGTTTGCTGATACATGTGTTGAATCCTGACTGTGGGCACTCAGTGCCTATTTTTTATAGAGACCTTTTCATAATGTATTAAAGCCATGGATCTGCTCTACATCAATGAGGTTTTACAAATATATTGCATTTCACTTAGCAAAATCAAACCAACCAACATGCTTTTAACTTTCCTGGGAAACTTCTGACTGACCATTGTTAGAAACTGGACTTGGTGAACCCCTTTGTTGTTGTTTAGTCATTTAGTCGTGTCCGAGTCTTCGTGACCCCATGGACCAGAGCATGCCAGGCACTCCTGTCTTCCACTGCCTCCCGCAGTTTGGTCAAACTCATGCTGGTAGCTTCGAGAACACTGTCCAACCATCTCGTCCTCTGTCGTCCCTTCTCCTTGTGCCCTCCATCTTTCCCAACATCAGGGTCTTTTCCAGGGAGTCTTCTCTTCTCATGAGGTGGCCAAAGTATTGGAGCCTCAGCTTCAGGATTTGTCCTTCCAGTGAGCACTCAGGGCTGATTTCCTTAAGAATGGATAGGTTTGATCTTCTTGCAGTCCATGGGACTCTCAAGAGTCTCCTCCAGCACCATAATCCAAAAGCATCAATTCTTTGGCGATCAGCCTTCTTTATGGTCCAGCTCTCACTTCCATACATCACTACTGGGAAAGCCATAGCTTTAACTATACGGGCCTTTGTTGGCAAGGTGATGTCTCTGCTTTTTAAGATGCTGTCTAGGTCAGTGTTTCCCAACCGGTGTTCCGCGGCACACTAGTGTGCCGTGAGACACCGGCTGGTGTGCCGTGGGAGGGAGGCGGGCGAGAGGCGGCGGCGAGAGGCGGCGGCGGCGAGGATCCGCGTCGAGCCGGGGCGGCTCCGCGGTAGTGGTGCCGAGCGGCGGGGCAGCGCGCGCAAAAGGGAGGAGCGCGAGACAGCGGAGGAGGAGGAGGCCGGCATGTCCGGGCAGCAGCAGCAACAGCAGCAGCAGCAACTCCTGGCGACGGCTCCTCCTCCGCCCGCTATCGCAGCCGCCGCCGCCTCAGCTGCCGCCGCCGCCTCAGCTGCCCTCGCTCTGCTGCCTCCTCCCACCCTGGCAAGGGGGAGGGAAAAAACGTTCACTTTTGTGCGTCCCTCCCGGCGTGACGCTGCGCGCTGACGTCACGGGGCGGGGCTTTAATGGTGGTGTGCCGCGAGATTTTTTTCCGGTAAGCAGGTGTGCCGTTGCCCAAAAACGTTTGGGAAACACTGGTCTAGGTGAACCCCTAGGTCTGGTTTAGTAGAGCTTTGCTTATGAATGATTTGTTATTACCGCAAGGTTCCAAGTGTCCTTTACTGTATTGCTATGGTATTTGTTCAGAGCTACGTGAATATGGTTTCTGGGCAGTCCCACCTGCAAGTAGCTTAGCTCAGGGATGGCCCATCCCTTTTTGCTGCCCAAGACAAAAGGTGCTGCCCTGCACTATCCGCCGCCCTCCACTCTCCCCCCATTGCAAGCCCCACTGAAGCCCCGCTTACTGGGGTTTTGCTGCTGCAGGTTCCAGGTTCCGGTGAGATGTCGTGGGATCTTGCGGGACTCTCGTGTGATGTCATGGGGCTCTTGTATGATCTTGTTGGAATCCAGAAGCTCTGCTTCATGGATGGGTCAGCCATGGCTTAGCTGCACCAGTAAGCTAACCTGACATTCTCCAGTTAATTTTGCATACTGATATTATTCAAATCAATACCCTATGCAAAAGCTTTTGAGTTTAATCTTCTGAGTTCTGAATGGAAATATGGGGGTGGGGGTAGAATTCAGTGTCTGTAGGACCTGGCATGACTTGGCAAGAGATCCGCTCCACTTAACAGTGAGGAGGGGTTGCGGTGGACCATGTGGCCACCAACTCTCCTCCGGGGGTGGGGGACAGATTCCATCGTCACCGAGAGGCTCCCAGCCATGCCATCACCCAGCCAGCCAATTCACTAGCTGGGGAGGTGTGGCCAGGGCCCATTTAAACAGAGGTGCAAGCCTAGGCCAATACCGCTTACATTCTGTAACCAATAAAGTTGTGGCCAAAATTTGCCCAATAACATTAACCTACCGTAATCCCCGTGTCCTTATATCTCATTCACTGACGAGGGTGTGGTTTCAGGGTCTCAGTGCACAACTGATTTTGCCTCTGTCTCATATTTTGTTAAGCTGGTCTATCCATCTGTACTACTGTGTCAGAATTAAGCCAACTCTTTTGACTCTTCAGATCTTGTTTATTCATATTTCAGTTGCTGTCCCCTCCCACTGGAACAATCTTTTTCACTAGCTTTCCCCCCAGGATTGTTGGTTAATTCCCAGTGTATTGTTTCCCTGACTTTTGCACCCTCCTGTTTAAAATTACAGCAGGTTTTCATGCAGAAATGGAAGCTACATATTTTAAGAGTAAGACTATCTGCAACTGAACTGCAGCATCCAATCTCTTTATCAGATGGACAGAGGCATTCCAAGTATGTTCTAAACCATCAGGGGATATTAATTTTAAAACCGTATGTGTAGAGCTAGAATTTAGAAACTGGGTTTTAAAAAAACCAAACCCTCTGTGCAGATGGTCAGAGCTTGCCCTGCAACGTTCAGGTTCATAACCATTTATCTCAGATTTGCTGATCTGGAATTACCATTACCTCCTGCTTTTCTACTCATCATCAGGAACGGGGAGTAGAATCTTCCAGTGATGTTACTGTGCATTGTAAACTACATGGCAGAATCATTGAATGTGTATCTGTTGTCATCAACTGAATTGATAATTCATTTTCACCTGCAACATTAAATGAATTCTAAACACCATTTCCAGAAGGAAAGTGGCAGGTAGAGAAATAACATTTATATATTGCACTGTTTTTGTTGTTGTTTCCAAAGATACATTGGTGTGTACTAACTAATTAGGGTTGCCATTTCCCTCTCCCCCGCCTTGCAAGACAACTGGCTGGCGGAAATTTGACAGGTGTAGCTTTGACCAGCGTTGGATTTCCATACTGTTAAAAGCTGTGGTTGTATTCAGCTTATTGTACGTTTGTAAGAGACATAGGAGCCCTGTCGCAGAAGGCAACAATAAAATGGATTCTAGCACTTCTAGGTCAGGCCAACATGGGTATTCTAGTCTTGATTGTCATTAATTCAAGTAGTGGCATAAGCCTGTCTTAAGACGCGGGGCAAGAACTTGTCCCCAGTAGACCCTGATAGGTACAGGGAGCATGTGAATCTGTGGTCCACTCACAAGCTCTTAGCTGGTTATATCTGTAATGGACGTCTGCTTAGCTAGAAACACCTATTAGTGTATATCAGCTATTACAACAGGTAGATGCTAAAGTTATTAGCCACTGATCAAAGTGCTGCTAGATAAGGAGTAGCCAATATGGCGCCCTCCAGATGTTGAACTACAGTTCCCAGTCAGGGGTGATGGGAGTTGTAGCCCAACAACACCTGGAAGGTGTTCACTATGGAAAGGTGGCATACCAAAGAAAAGAGAGATGTATATATAGCAGCAGCAGTTGGAGGCAAGTGTCAGGTATTCTTTGAAATCATGGAAATTTGAGAAATAACTTGTCATATTTATTAATAGAAGCAGCCACTGAACACCGTCATGTTCTTCTGCATTAGGAAAACGTTGGCCAAGCATGTCAGAGAAAAGCGTAGCCCCACACTGCTTGATTGCCTCATCCCTCCCTACATGTCATTGGTTTGTAAAATTAGGAGGTGTGCACAGATACATTTGGTTATAGCTTAGTACTGGTTTCCATAAGCTAGCACTCAGACCAGCCTGAACCAAGTCACATTGCAGGTTGGTGGGGAAAGACTGGAAGGTACAATGAGAAAGGACCCTCTCCTTAACATGGCTGCTTTTCATTTTTGCACACACGGTCTGTTCTTTCAATAATAAGGTCACTTATTGCAGTGTAACATGAGAACAGTGCAAGCTGGTTATGTCCTGGAAACGAACAGAAAGGGGTTTTGCCTGTCCAAGTCTGCCAAGGTTTCTAAGAAGCCGGATCTTTTAATAAGAAGAAAATTTGCAAAACAAAGTATTTAGACAGAAAGAAGTGCATAGGGAACTGCACCACTGTACACATTTTTATTGGTATGGGGTTGCAGCCAGTGTCAGCTTTCTGAAACGTGTTTTGTTGTAGAGAATAGTTTGAAAATGGAAGAGAACATGAAATTTATAAGTGCATTATGGTGGGTGACATAAAGCAAAACCCAGAATAATATTGAGTTTACCTCCTTGGTTTAAGCTATCTTGTGCTGTGTTGTAGCCAAGCTCAGTAAGACGCATTGCCTTAGATTTTGGCTTTCCTTGGTAAATAATTGCCTGATATGATAAGCAATGAAGTATGATTGGCAGGATTAGTCTTAAGTATTTGAGTGACTGCAGAGTACTTCCAACTAGGGATGGACAAATCCATCCCAGCCTGTTCTCTCCAATTTCTGAATATGGACACCTTAAAGTACAGTACATCCCACCTTGTTCATGTATGGCTTTTCTAGGATAATTCTGGGGAAATCCTGAAGAGCCTGTGCATAAGAAGTGTCACAAAAACAACGGCAAAAATGAGGAGTACTTATGAGATTATGAGATGTACTTGGAGCTTGGTCTATTTCTTTTTCTTCCTGTAATATTGTGAAGCTGCTTGGAGGTGCTGGAAGAGGCTGCACATGGTTTGCTGTGAAAATTTAGGTCTAAAGAGCCATTGAATATACAGAAATATAGCTTATTTGGTCCTGAGAGCTGGTTTGATGGGACAGGTGGTGGGTGGGTACACTGTAGAAACCAACCTGGATCAAAAATAGGAATTTGGATATAATATAGAGCCTGGCTGATTGGGAGAAATTATGGAACAATACAATTAATTTTTCAGCATGCTATACAATTAGAGAAAATATACTAAAGATGGTTTTCAGGTGGTACCCAACACCAAGCAAATTGGGAAAGATAAACAAAAGAAGATTCAACCGATGCTGGAAATGTATTAATGCAGAAGGCATGTTAATCCACATGTGGTGGTAGTGCAAAAGGGCAAAAGAATTTTGGAGGATGATCCATGAAGAACTTAAGAAGATGCTCCAATGATAATCTCCCCCCAAACCATAAGCATTCCTGCTAGCCATAATAGGACAGAAAATCCCAAACGAAACCTATTCTTCTATGCAACAGCAGTGGCAAGAATAACATATGTGAAAATGTGGAAAGAAAGGGCAATCCTGGCAAAAGATCAGTGGCAGTTCAAACTAATAGAATTTACAGAATTAGCCAATATGATGGCCATAATAATAAGTGAGTGGGTATTACTAGAAAGATATTTTAAAAAGAGTGGAGTAGCGTTAAATAAATAAGCAGGGATAGATTTATGAATACCAGTTAAAGGGTAAAAGGATATGTACGGGGGGCGGGAGGGAGGGAATACAGTACAAACCAAGGAGATGGCAGCAAAATTAGATGAAAATCTAGGATGTCAAGGAAAGATAGGCTGAGAAGTCTTCACAAGATAGATGTTTTATGGTTGTAATAGATAATTACTATTCTATTAGATGTTGTATTAAATGTTTAAAAGAGGTGATAAAGAAAAACTAGAATAGCACAGAAAAAAATGAATGGTTGTAATGGGAAAATGCAGCAACAACAACAATATCAATAATAATAAAACAAAACAAAATTAGCTATCATTCCTCTACCCTCCAGCATATAGTTCTTGCAACTGCTAGCAGAAAAGCAGTGTTCAAACTGTTCGATTTTAAGAGTAGAGAGTGTAGTTTTGGTACAGCTTTAAGAGTTGCAGGGAGGGAGTAGCACCAACAATACGTAAAACTTTGAGAGCAAGAGCTACTCATGCTATACTTTTCAAGCACACCTATTAATTTTGCCACATAAGTAATGCATCCCCATTATCAAAGACCTATTGATACTTAACTCAATGGCAAAGCTTTCACTGGGTTATACTGGGTTATGCTGGATTTGGGTTATAAGCTTGTTTGATATGCCGGTGCAATAGCAAATTCTATACAAATGTCTGAGTATATGGCCCTGGTCTTGTATTCTGATGTGCCTAATGTAGTTCCATCTCTGAAAAATAAGAGGAATTTCAGATGGCATGGCATTCCCACGTTATTTGGGAAAAGTCAAGAAATAAATGTAACAAATACTTTTTCTTATCTCTGTTGACATGAAACGACTAAATGTGGCCATGTCAAGTATGAATGGCTGCAGGGCCGTCTTAAGCGTATCCAGCGCCGTGGTGCAAAGCTCCCTTCAGCACCACCCCACCCCCCGTTTCCCAGAGTTTCTTATGAAGGACAGCACTGCTGGCGGGGCTGGAGGAAGCGGGCAGCGGCTGGAGGGCTGCTCCTCCGGCGGAGAAGAGGCAGAGGCTGGCCGCAGCGCCTCCCAGCTCAGCTGGCTGCTTCATGCCGCGGTGGCCATGGCAGACGGAGGCTCTGGGTGTGGCGCTGCTTTGGCATGGCATGGCGGAGGCGGACGAGGGTGTCAAGCTGATGCCGGGAGGTGCCGCATCCAGCCTCTGCCTCTTCCCTGGCGCCCTCCAGAACTTGGCGCCCTGGCACCAGCCTCTATGGGTAAGACGCCCCTGAATGGGTGAATGAAAGATCTCACTTGCTTCAATTCCATCCAGGCTTTCTTGTGAAATTTCAGTTGCTTTTTAATTTGAAATACTTGAAGCCTGAACATTTTCTGGGGCACTTTTTGAAACAAAATAGAGTGAGAAGTGGGGAATGTGGAGAAATCACAGTTAAATTGAATTGTCTTGTTTGTTTTAAACAGTTGAATACGACAAGGAGTTCACACCTTACCAGCGACACCACAAGGAATTCAAGTTTAATTTGTCTCGGATTCCAGAAGGAGAGGCTGTTACCGCTGCCGAGTTCCGAATCTACAAGGATTGTGTTTTCGGAGGCTTTAAAAACCAAACCTTTCTGATTAGCATCTATCAAGTATTGAAAGAACATCAGAACAGGTTTGTGCCTTTCAGTGCTAAAACTGTAAAACCTGGAGGGAGGGAGACTGTGACTTAATTTCCACCCCTTTTGTTGCCAGGAATCATTTACTGGATACACTTAAGTAGGCTGGGAAAATAAGCCCCATTTAACTTATTTGGACTGGCTTCAGAGTAGACGTATATAGGATTGTACTGTTTAATATGGTTCTCTTTTTTTGTAACATCTTTATTGAAAGTTCAAAAAGCACATAACTATATGTGCACCAAACATGGCGAGACGCAAACAAAAAAGAGAAAGAGTGAAACAAAACCCATGTAGAAGGAAAAACAAAGAGGGGAGGGGGGAAACCCAAAATTGTATATTTTACAAGGTTGTTGTTGTTCTTCACCAGATCTTAACCTATTACAGTATTTGTAACAATGGATTCCAAATACCATTTAATTTGTCCATGGCAAGCCTGCATTTATATGCAAGTTGTTCATATGTTGCGAGTTGGTATAAGTCTTTAATCCAGTCGTAGAAGGGAGACGCATTTTTATTTTTCCAATTCATCAGTATCAGTCTTTTTGCTGTGGTAAGGGCACAGAGAGTCCAGTCATATTGTCCTTTTCTAAGGTTCCATGTGCTGGGTATATAATTCAAGAGGATATTTTGCTCTATAAATGTAAGGTGGTTCCATACAGTTCTGTTGATGGTTTCAGTTACCTTCTGCCATAAATCTTTCAATATAGAACAGAGAAGCATTATTCCTATTGCATCTCCGTACCTTAGATAGCCCCTTTTTTAAACAAACGTAATGGGGTCCAGTATATTCTAAATATTATTTTTTGTTGCATGAGAGATTGTACTGTTTAATATGTTCCATCCCAATAGGTTGGACCTGGCTAAATAAAGGTAATTAAAAGGACCACCCTAAAATTCCAAACTCCTCCTGGCTAAAAATCCAAAGCCCATCATTCACTCAGAGTCAGCCCAGATAAGGAGGTTTTAGGGGGCTTCTGAAATAGGTTCCAGCTGGGATTTCAGTGAGTCTCTGGAGGGAAGCTGTTCCATAGCTGATATCTATGATTTGTATTTCAATAGCAATGATTGGATATGAACAACATTAACACAACTGCATGAAGAAAGCTGCTCAGGGAGCTGCACTGTGGTGCCTAAAATAAAGACTGAGCATGCCAGGTATTTGGAAAGCAAAGTTTTATGTACTTCTAACTAAATTAGAACTGCCATTATAAGAATCTATGTAGCATTCTTGGACAATTGCATTGCTTTAGATTATACCATGAATATGCTTATGTATGGTGGTACTGATAAAGTGAACAAATGAGATTTTGTAAGTTAAAGGCCTGAACAGGGCTGAATATGAAGGAGGACTTGCAAATGAGGAGTTTGAAGATGTGTCAAGCTGTGTGTGTCGAGTTGTGAGGAAGCTAGTCTGCTTGCATATGGAGGAAGGAGTGCCGAGTTCATGTATATTGTGGTGTGTGTGTTTGTGTAATATCTAATTATAGGTATAGAAAGGGTATGATGGAGGGGGGAAATACCCTTGTGTTTTTATGGGTTCCCTATATACAAAAAAAGCCTCCAATTCATGAAAAACTTTCAGTTGCGCTTTGTAACAGAATTGCATTCTAACCGGTGTGCGTCTGATCTCTTCTGATTACTGGATAATTTAACACTTTCTTCCATGGACCCTTCCATTTTGGCTAGCTAAGAAGGCATGAAAGCCCATCTGCAAGTTGTGCCAAACAGAGTCGTCTGTGTGTAGATATTCCAAGCATCATTGCAACACTATTTAATATACACGCAATTCCCAGTTTAGGAGCATCTGAATGGCACACAGCCGCACACACATGCACAGCACTGAACCTGTGGGAAATAGCCCCAGAATGTCACGAAAAGGGGCTTGTCTGGGCTTACGTGTGCTCTGTGGACGCTCGTGGAGGTTGGAACCCCCGTGCAAAACAAAGATTGCCCTGTATATATGTATATGGTATTAAACACCTGCTGGGCCAACTCTGAGATTATTTCATGAAAATTCCACAAACTGCAAGCTCTGTGAAACTGTCAGGCTTTAAAATTGGCATTGTGACCAAATGCATAAACTCAGGTTTGATCTCAAATGTGTGCTCTGCATTGGTCTCATCATGGGTGCATTTTAGATCTCTTACAAACACTCCAGCAATCACCAGGGAAGAAGCCTTGGCTCTTCTGAAGCCAGTGGGAGACTTGCCATTCACTTCAGTGATGCCAGAATCACACCTTAGGGACTTGTTCTTGGGCCATGCAGTAGTAGCAACCATATCCAGGAAAGCCCAAAGTATGAATCCATACACGATCTCATAAGCATGGTTTTTAAAAAAAAAATAATTCACTGTAGCTTCTTTGAATAATTTGGACCCAAATTTGCTTGGAACAATTCTGTCCCCTTATTATCTCTTTATCATTCTCCCTGCCCCATCTGCTAATTTCAAATGAGAACTTCTGCACAAGTTGCAGCTAACATGTTTTTCTTAATTTTTTGCTTCTTTTGTGTTGATGATTCATTTGGAATATATTGCTTTCCTATTGGGAACAGTCTTTTAAGGCTCAAGAGTGGAGAGAAGGACAAAATTACTTAAAAGAAAAGAAAAAAGGAACATAAGCCAGCAACAGTTTCTAAGACACCGAGTTCCAGAAAATGTTCCATATAAGCCAAAAGTGAACAGCTGCCTTTTACTTAAACTGCAGACTTCTTATTATTTTCTTTGAGACTAATGATGTGAGCAAATATGTCATGTTCCTTAACATTTGATGAGATGGTTTTCAATAACTATGAATCTATAGAGTTCGTGAAGCTGAAGCAAAGGGAGATTGCTCTGTTGTCTGCTTGGAAGTAAGATGAGCACTTTTGAGTTGGGTTTGTTTGTTTAGTTTGAGGGCAAAGTCAATACAGCATTGACATGGTATATCAGGCCTCACAATAGTTTTAAAAATTAGAGGCTGTGAGCGTGAATTGAACCTAAAACCATACGATAGTTTTTGGAGACTTCGGTAGTAGAATCCTGGATTTTACTAATTCAGACTACAGATCTTCCCACATAAACAATGACCTGCATGTAGCAAAGTAGTACATCAGAGAACATGTGTAGCACGGCCACTTCCCTAACGTGTCCAGTTTGTTACACACAAAGGAAAAATTAAGTTGGGGAACATTAAAAAAAAGAACTCTTTTGCCAAACCCTTCTCTGCCATGTTGTAGAGATGGCCAAGAGTCAGGAACCCTTGAACTGTATTTACTTATTTATCACATTGGTACTTGATACTTAATTTATTTTATGAGGTATCATAAAAAAAGATTAAATTTTGCATATAGATTGGGGCTTGTCAGGCAAAACCTTCACTTGTAATGATTTTGCAGAGATAGAATTGCCTAATGGAGAAGTGGCAGATAGATAAGATCATCTAATCCAGCGTTTCTCAAACTTTGGTCTCCAGCTGTTTTTGGACTACAACTCCCATCATCCCTAGCTAGCAGGACCTAGTGGTCAGGGATGATAGGAATTGTAGTCCAAAAACAGATGGAGTTGGGCAAAATGTTGATCTAACCCATTACCTTAACGAACTGCTGCGTTGTTTGAATTACTTGAATATAACTTTTGAATGTATTGTCATTTAAATGCATGCCCAAAGTACTTCTTAAATTAGCAAGGTGTCTTAGGGGAACATTATTTTATTGCTACCATTTAAGGTAACACAAAAGTAGAAATGGTGCTTGTGGAATTGTTACAGTATTATAAAAGTCATTCAGCCTAATGTAATTTAGGCACATCTTTTCTTTTTTTAAAAAAGGAGGGTTTTAAAAGTCTTAATGAATAGTCAGAATGAAGCTTCCTTTTCTATCTTTTAGGGCTCTTACAAATAATAATAATACAGGGGGAAAGTTGTGGTAGTGGTTTTAAATCACATCATTATTGCAGACCACATTTTATCATTACGAAAACCGCTGGCATTGTTAACAAAACATAATGGAAAGATTAATGATATTCTTGTAAGGTAGGTCAGGTTTCTGGCCAACCTTAGCATCCCTTGGAGAAAATTACACAGCTTTTCTTCAATTGTTTGTGAAGGCAATAACCCTAGTAAAAGAAAATGATGGTAACATTTGACCTTATTTCAAGAGGAACCATCTAAGTTGAAACCACAACATTCTCTTACCTCTTTCCCCATGAGTTATTTCTTCCCAGATTTAATGACAGTTCTTAAATCAGGGCACAGGAATTTGTTGAAATAATATAGTTTTTTTAAAAAAAATCTTTCTTGCTTGAAGGCTGTTGAAAATGCACCAGTGTAAGTGCAGATAATGGCTTATCAAACACTTGCCAAGCTCATATTGGAAGTTTTTCCATGATAGAGCAAATTGTGAGTAGTTTGGAGGATGTGTAAGACTGTATCAAATTACAATGTTGTTATATTTATAACGTATAAGAGAAAATAGTTTAAAAATAATTAAACTGTAATATAATTACTTCTTGGTGGTAACATGCTCCCTGTGGAACGCCCTCCCATCAGATGTCAAGGAGATAAAGAACAACACAACTTTTAGAAGACATCTGAAGGCAGCCCTATATCGGGAAGTTTTTAATGTTTGATGTTGTATTCTGTTTTTATATTCTTCTGGAAGCTGCCCAGAGTGACCGGGGAAAGCCAGCCAGATGGGTGAGGTAACAACAACAACAACAACAACAACAACAACAACTTTTATTATTATTATGAAAACAATCTAGTAAAGAAGAGCACAGCACTATTAAAGGCTAACTTCCAGCTTCTTGTGCCTAAACCATGTCAGCACCACATCAAAAATCTGTTTGAATTTGGCAATAATTAAAGGTAAAGTTGCTAGGAAAGGAAACACACCTGTGACAGCCCAGTGAACTGAGTGGGAAGTTGTGCAAGAGTATACATTCAGAAGGATCTAAGGTCAATGCAGACTTAGAAGCACCAGTCGTAAAAGAGTCCAAAGGATGAGCTACCATGTTTTCTGAAGCATCTGCAAATAGTAACCCTGCCATTAGGTAGTGTAAATTGTTTCACATAGAAAATGCAGGAATCTGGAGATGTAGAAGGAAGTTTGACTAGGAGGAGGGAACATCTGGAGATGTAGAAGGTAGAATGACTAGGAGGAGGGAAAGCAAAAGATATTGCATCTCTGGCTCTTATCAGCTAGAGAGGCACTGATCCAAATTAGGCAGATGGAGTCTACACACTCCATCTGCCTAATGTGAAAGAGCAACAACGCAGCAGCCTCAAGACTGGCCTGTGGTTGGGCTGAAATCCTGAAAACAGTAATATAGATCACCTGTGTGAATGGCTCATCTAGGGAATCCAGTCACCAGCTGTTCAAGATCTCATTCACCCTGCAAATCCTTGCCTTAAGGGACAACAGATCCACCTGTAAGCTGCTGACCACCGTAGGAATGTGAGGCTACAGACAAAAGTATGGTCCCTCTCAAGCCACCGAGGGTTGAAACTTGGAACAGTTGCCAGGATCTGTAGCAAATTATAAGGGAAGTATGTTGGCCTTTGGTATCTCCTCTCCTTGGAAGTGACCATAGCCTGGCAGATCCCGGGTCTGCCTTGACAGACAGCCAAAATGGGGCTCCATCTCTCTCTCTTTCTCCAAAGTCATATCTGGTTCATTATCAAATGCAAAGGTTTGAAGTAGATGAGTGTCAAGAAGCTAGTATCCCTGTGACTAGAAGATAATAAAAAAGGTGTTGAGTTCGTGGTAATGATGGCAGGTGAATGTTAGATCTCTCTGGAAACCAGGTAATTCATTTGGAAGGAGGCCTTTAAAGTGAGAGGAAAGTAAATGGCATTTATTTTTAGAAAGCGGTTGTTTACATAACATAGAAAGAAACTTTGAAATTTTCTTTACCCCCTTGAGGTGTCAGGTCAGAAGTACAGGACTGAAGCTTTGTGGCTGATCAAATATATAAAGCCTTGGGCTTGATTATTTTTTTCAAAGGTAAATATCCTGTTAACTCACCCCTCCTCAACCCTCCCCCCCCTCAAATCCTCCTACACTGTCCAAACAAGTAGTCTATTAAAAACCACAAGTCTGTGGCATGAGATGATGATCAAAGGGAGATACTCCATCTCAATGGGTAGTGTTTGTCTTGCTCTTTTTGCACGGGAACTGTTTACACAAGCGGCCTGGTGCTTGTGTATAGGTTATTGCAGAAGTAACTATAGAAGAAAGGGGTGGTACTCCACTGTTGATATTCCTTTACTCTAGTGCACCACATATTAATTATAATTATATTTATTATATTTAATGCTGATTAACGGTATTAAGGGGATGCAGATGGCACTGTGGGTTAAACCACAGAGCCTAGGAGTTGCCGATCAGAAGGTCGGTGGTTCGAATCCCTGCGACAGGGTGAGCTCCCGTTGCTAAGTCCCTGCTCCTGCCAACCTAGCAGTTTGAAAGCACGTCGAAGTGCAAGAGTAGATAAATAGGTACCGCTCTGGTGGGAAGGTAAACGGTGTTTCCGTGCGATGCTCTGGTTCGCCAGAAGCGGCTTAGTCATGCTGGCCACATGACCCGGAAGCTGTACGCTGGCTCCCTCAGCCAGTAAAGCAAGATGAGCGCCGCAACTCCAGAGTCGGCCATGACTGGACCTAATGGTCAGGGGTCCCTTTACCCTTACCTTCAACAGTATTAAATCCCCCCCATCCCAACAGGAAATTGAGCCAAACCAGTGCCTGAGTTCCCAATCCAAAATAGGGTTGCAGTATGTCCAGGATTTCCCAGATATATCCAGAATACCGCAGTCGGCAGCAGTGTCCGCGCTGAAATCGGTAAAACGTCCAGGAAAATCCGGGCGCATGGCAGCCCATAGCTGCTGGAGTTAGCAGGTCAAAGATTTCGCCCAACGCAGGAAGGATATACTAATATATACGGCTTGCATTTAAATGCAGAGTAGTAGCCTGTGCCCACAAACACTCTCATAACTTAAGTTTAAAAAAATATCCTTCCTGTGGTGACCACTGTGCTCAGTCTAGACTGCTATGTCAACGTGTTGTTGAAGAATAGTAAACAAACGAAAAAAGAAGTTTGGCATGAAGAACCTTTTAGTGAGTTTGGGATAATTAATGGCTCAGTAAATGGCTGCTGATGTGTAATAGTCCTGTTAAGAACCTGAGTAATGCTGACCTTTGAAGACAGGCCAAAAACTGTGGTCCTTAGAACCATAATTAAAATAAGAGGACCCTGTCTGAAATTCAATGGCTTGAAGAAAGTGTTCTGTTTGTTCTCACTGCATTTTCAGGGATATTTCTGCCTGGTTGAAAAAATACATAACTGAAGGGCTGGATAGAGAGTGTAGGAAAGTAGGCAATGTTGAGAAAAAAACATGCATATATGAAATATAGCTTTTTATAGCTCTGATGTTTTGCTGTGGCAGTGCTCCATGGTGTGATGTGTGCTCAAGGAAGAGAGGAAAAATTATTTTAATCTGGCTGCCTCAGTAATATAGAAGCAAAACCAGGAGCTACTTCACCAATTACGTAAATTTCTATAATATAATCGGTGCTGAGATAAATGGTTAGAATGAATTAAAATCTTCCAGCTTCTTGCCCAAAGAAAGAAGTTTTAGTTTTATAGTAAAAAAAAATGTTTAGATTTCATGGGAAATGTCATTTTCAGTTGCAAAAGTGCTTGTCCTGCAAATGCCCTAAATAGGTGTCAGGATGTATCTGTTTAAGAATAGTAGCTCAGAGGCGATATTTATAAAATAGCAAATGGACATTCTTCCTTGAAAAGTTGAAGCTAATTTTTCCGTTCTCAAGAGCCTTGTGGGATAGAAATTCCAGAAATAAATGATTTCTGTGTCAGCAACAGAGTCCATATTGCTGAGGTAGTCCTGGTCACTGATTTCTTTTTTTTTCTAGCTCATGTGTTTGATGACCTTATTTATTCTTGAAGGGGTTTACTGAAGAGTAAAAACAGTGTGTGTATTGTGTGTACACACACAAATGCATACATACATAAACATACATGTGTAGGCAATACCCAAGAAGCTGTTCTCCCATATTCTCTTTAATTGAGTAGTATAGCAGCATTAAAATGGCCAGGCTAGGACTGAAGAGATCCGGTTCACATCCTGAGTCAACCATGGAGCTCAGCAGATGACACTGGGCTAGTCACACACACACACACACACACACACACACACACATTACAGTGGTACCTCGGGTTACATACGCTTCAGGTTACATATACTTGAGGTCATAGACTCCGCTAACCCAGAAATAGTACCTCGGGTTAAGAACTTTGCTTCAGGATGAGAACAGAAATCATGCGGCGGCAGCGCAGCAGCAGCAGGAGGCCCCATTAGCTAAAGTGGTGCTTCAGGTTAAGAACAGTTTCAGGTTAAGAACGGACCTCCGGAACGAGTTAAGTACTTAACCCAAGGTACCACTGTATTAAAATTTTCCAATCAAACCAAATTATATATCCCGATATTATGCCTAATTATAAATTATTATTTTTTAGCTGACTTCCCATGCTTTGAGATCGGAGGGAATCCTAATCATCTCATAGTTCTTCTGCATTTCGAAGTATTACAATAATTCCCTTAATATATTCTGATGTTAATCCTTCATTATTTTCAACAGCCTCTGCATTCATTCTGCAAGTGAGTTTAAGTCCAAATAAAATGCTTCTGTGTGGATTTTATGTCTTTACGCTTCTTCTTTATAGTCCAAATCTGTAGTCCAGGATTCCCCTCTGTAAATTCACATCCTCTCTCCACAAACTGGTGTTTCTGCTGAATCAGTCCAGGAGACGTCCACTGCAGGTAGCTGCCATATCGACAAACAGTCCAGATAAAATCAAATTGTGGTGTCTGCCCAATGTTGTTCCTTCACCAGCTGCTATTCAAACATTAGCTTTTCCCAGGCGGGTGGCAGCGGCGGCGGGGGGGGGTACCAAGTAAACTGGAAGTACAACTATCAAAGAGTAAAATGTTAGAGGTTTACCCCCCCCGCCCCCATAGCAATATACAGTGGTGCCTCGCAAGACGAAAAGAATCCGTTCTGTGATTCTCTTCGTCTAGCAGTTTTTTCGTCTTGCGAAGCAAGCCCATTGAAGGATTAGCGGATTAGTGCTATTAGCGGCTATTAGCGGCTTATCTGCTGATGGGATCAGCTGATAAGCGGCTTAGCGGCTTAGAAAAAGGGGGGGAGGGGGAAAAACCAGCAGGAACTCGCAAGACATTGTCGTCTTGCGAAGCAAGCCCATAGGAAATTCATTTTGCGAAGCACCTCCAAAACGGAAAACTTTCGTCTAGCGAGTTTTCCGTCTTGCGAGGCATTCGTCTTGCGGGGCACCACTGTACTGTATTTTTCGCTCTATAAGACACACCAGACCACAGGACGCACCTAGTTTTTGGAGGAGGAAAACAAGAAAAAAAATATTCTGAATCTCAGAAGCCAGAACAGCAAGAGGGATCGCTGTGCAGTGAAAGCAGCAATCCCTCTTCCTTTTCTGGCTTCTGGGATAGCTGTGCAGTCTGCATTCGCTCCATAAGACACACACACATTTCCCCTTACTTTTGAGGAGGGAAAAAGTAAGTCTTATAGAGCAAAAAGTACGGTAATTTGATTCAGCTAGCTGGTCAGTCTACTTTTGGTTTCACTCCTGGCTCCTTGCTGAATTAATACTGCGTCAGAAACCTCCCAAGCAGATATCCAACGTTCTTTGGCGTTTCTCCTGTCGTTAATGAGATGTCTCTTCTACTCCAATATAATAAATTGGGGAAGGCTAGTGGCACACTCTTATCGCTACAACAACCCTGTAAAGTAGGTTAGGCTAAGATTGCATGGGAAGGGGACGTGAACATGTATATGCTGCGAACAGCTCCTGGTGAGCGAAATCTGAATTGTGTTTCTTTGTGAATGGAGATGGCTCAGATTTAAGACTCTTGAATCTCATGGTTGTGGATTTGAGTCCCGTGTTGGGCCAAAGACTCCTGCGTTGCAGGGGGTTGGTCTCGATGACCCTTGGGGTCCCTTCCAACTCTATGGTTTGCCGTCTAAACATGTCACCTCAACACAATATGTTTAAATTAGATGGCTTCCCCCAAAGAATCCTGGGAACTGTAGTTTAAGGGTGCTGGAGATTGAAGCTCTTTGAGGGGTAAAATTACAGTTCTTAGGATTATTTTTTGAGGAGGAACCAAGACAAGGTTCTATGAATGGATGGATCTTTCTTAGCAAGAGGACAATTCTTCTGTATTGCAGGTGATGAAGAAAGGTTAGGCCAGGTCGTCATGAGGAGTGGAAATTGGGCATGAAAAACACAGCATGCTGCCAGCTGTTTCAGAAAAGAGCTGCATAGTTTTTAGAGTATGTGTGGTCCGGTTTCTCCTCTAATTTGTATTCTACTGCAAACAAACAGGTGTGGGTCTTGGGGGTGGGGGTTGTGTTTCTGCTTGGGGACCAGCTTGCAGAATGTGTGTATTTACACCTGAATTGGGAAGGAGTCAGTGTACTTAAGAAAGTTTACCGCGAGTCCCTCAGGGACCTGTTTGCTTTTTTGGAAATCAGCTTGGAAACTGTGCATCTGCACCTGACTTGAAAAGGCAGAGCTTTCAGTCACTTTGTAAATACATAGCAGCTGCTCTTGTGGCTAAAGTGGTGGAGTTTCGAACTTAAGGTCTAAATATTCAGAGCTGCTGAAAGGTGGTTCAAAGTGCAGAACGGACTTTGCTGTGTGAAGATTTCTATGAGTCATCTCCATTGGTGATTTAAATGTTAATTTAATCCATCTGGCTTTTAGTGGTAAGCCAGTGAACAGGGAATAACACATTTTGTGCGAATTAATGTTTGAAAACTGTAAATATTAGTGGGACAGGTTGTGGCATTCCTGTACGTATAGGATTTCCCAATGCCTTCATGTAAGTCCACTGAATTTGGGCTAACAGACTCAAACAACAGATTGATGTGTCAGGCCATTGACACATTGCTCCTCATAAGCTGTATGCTTCTGTGAATGGACGTAGAAACGATGACTTTGGGTAAAAAAAAAAAAGTTTTTATCAAGTTCTATCTTCCCATGAGGAAAAAATGTTCCCTCCATTTCAGAGATTCCCTTATCGCCCCTTCGTATAAACATTTCGTCATTTTGCAGAGTGGCTCTTAAACTAGGGTCATTGTCTTCATTGTAGGGCTTAGCTTCACATTTCTAAAACAAAACACACACACACGTAACAAAAGTGTGATTGCTCCTTGATCTGGCGAGGAGAATTTGCTTGTGTGTGTGTGAGCGTAACACTTTTTCCATGTGCCATTTCTATGCTTTGTTTAAAAAAATAAATCATAACCTCCTCAGTTCCAAATATGTTTCCCTCTGCAAACACACATTTCAAACTCCTGAAGAGCAAGCAACAGGCTGGAATATGCAAGTGTTGTTCAGTTCTGCAAATGGTTCAGTTCTCTCTCAGTGGTTCCCACTGAGTTTTGTATGGTGGTGTATTGGTAGGGGAGAGCAGGAAAGCACAGGTCTGTGGTGCTTAGTTTGGGGATCAGAGATCCTTTTAACTGTCCCATGCCTGGCATCTGATTACATCAGGTGATTGGCCAGGTGTGTATGGTTTCCCCAAAGAGCCTTGTGGGACAACTTAAGAGGGCTGGCAGGCCCAATTAGGCCCATGGCTTGGTGTAGAGGAAGTCAGAGAATGAGGAAACGAATTAAGAAGAGACTGGATACTTCATTCGTTTGATGGGTGGCATATTAATAATATGATGATGATGATGATGATGATGATGATTGTGCAGGGAACAGTTGAATGCATGTAAAATCAGGATTTAAGGCTGTGTTTAAATTTATAGTGACAGCTGAGAAGTGTTTCTAACATTGCCTCCTGCTAGCGAAGAAGCTGTGAAAGCAAATGGGAAATTTGGACCAGAATAATAGTAAAATGCTCTCTCTGCTCCTCCCTCCTTCCCTCTCCTCTCTTCTTCTTCAGAGATTCAGATCTGTTTTTGCTGGACACCAGAGCAGTATGGGCCTCCGAAGAAGGCTGGCTGGAGTTTGACATCACTGCCACCAGCAACATGTGGGTGATAAACCCTCAGCATAACTTGGGACTCCAGATGAGCGTGGTGACCAGGGACGGTAGGTAACAGGCCAACATACTTTAAACATCTGGCCAATGTCCTAGTCATTAATTGGAAGCTCTGTTTATAGTGTTCAACTGTGATGTGATGATCTGGCTAATGTAGCCAAGCACACAGCTGTGATGTGATGGCCGGGCTGTGGATCCAACTGCACATATTGGAAAGCTGCTCTCTCTAGGCTGCATGCCCTATGTCTGTGGCTGTGAAATTTTGGGAATGCCTGACTTCTGGATGCGGGGGGTTGGGGAAGGTGCTTACAGCAAGGTTTTTCTTAAATATAAAGAATACCCACAGGTCTCTGTGTGGGGCTGTGGAAGTGTCTTCTGGGAGGGTGATGTGAACTCCTCAATTTCAACTCAGTTTTTGTGTATCTTTCAACTGGACCAAGAGGCCTTCTGTTTACTCGTCTGCTGATGAAATGCCACAGTGCATAACATTCCCTCGGTGTTTCAACCTCTTTTCCTGATGCAGCTACGGAGAGGAACTTGGGCTAAGTTTGTAGGAGTTCTCCTCTCATGCTTCCCTTTTGCAACATGCCACAGATAATTTGGGGCCATTGGAGCCCCAGAGATTGACAGAATATATTTCACTTTCTGGTGGAATTCAATAGAGCATATGAAGCTGCAAGGGTACCAACTTGAATCAAATATTGGAAGTAGGGGGCGGGTAAGCCCTGTGAAGTGTAGGCGGGTTGCCATGAGGCAAGACACAGCGATAACAGCAAGAACCTTTATTGAACTACATAACTGGGAAACAGGGGCAAAGCAACTGCTTATATACATTCCTGAAAGCCTGGGCCACACTCCCACTCCCACCGTGATTGGCTGTCTAAACTTCCAAGCTGCGAATCAAGACTCAGAGTTCAAGGGCCAATGGCAGAGGCCCTAATCCTGAAATGTTCTGTGATTGAACACCATGTATCAAAACAGAACACAGAAGCTCAGAATCCTTAGTTCAGACTCAAGCTCAGGCAAACACAGACCACTGAATACATAACACCTTGCCCCATTAACTGGGGGGAGGGGAGGGGGGCTCAAATGTTTCACTTGGGCGTGCAAAGGGACACCAGCCCCTAGGATTTGGCTCCTATGCAAAGCTGCCTTATACTCAGCATCTAGTCTGGCTCACAATTGCTTCCTGAAGCCCGGTAATTGGAGAGTGGAGAAGGATCATTGCTCATCCCCATTGCTAAAGCAATTAGAACAGATGGTTCAAAATAATAAACCCTCCAGAATAAACACTACGAGATAAGAAGAGCTGTGAGATAAAATAATTTTTGTTGAATTTGATTAATTTGCCATTTTTGCCCAGGTCCCAGAGTTGTCATTATTTTTTATATGGAGTACACATAACCCCGACCTGTTCCTTAATATTGTCCACTCATTTCCTCCTAAATTTGCAAATTAGCAGAGTGAAGTACCCCTTACAGCGCTTGTGTATACTTGTGGCCTTTGGAGCCTTAAAGAAGCTTGTGAAGTTTCACTGAAAATTAGAGTATCCTATGATATCAGCTATAGAGGAGGAGGAGGAGAGAGGGGGAAACTAAAGAGGGGGGTCAGAAGAACATTAGTTGTAGGAAAGCAGCTGCGTTGCTCAAAAGAGCTATTCAGAAACACTGTGCTCTTTATATGACACACCACTTTTTTTTAATTTATAGGTCTCGGTATAAACCCTAGAGAAGCAGGACTAATAGGTCGGGATGGCCCTTATGACAAACAGCCTTTCATGGTGGCTTTTTTCAAAGTGAGTGAGGTTCACGTTCGGACGGCTAGGTCAGCCTCCAACAGGCGGAGGGAACAGAGTCGAAACCGCTCTACCCAGCCTCAAGATGTTTCCAGGGTATCCAGTATCACAGGTAACCTCTTTTCATTGCCTCCTGGATTATGTGAAAATGAAAAGGGGAAAAAATACTATTTTTCAGCTATCGTTTCCCAAGCACTTTACATTCAGAAGCTGCTTCGAATTCATCTCTCATCGTTCGAGTGTTTCATTTCTTCTTCTTCTTTCTTTCTTTCTCATGGTCACAAAAGTTTAGATGACCCTCCAAGGGAGGATCTGTTCCCTGGAGAGCAGGAACTCATTGTTCTGCAAGTTTGTGTAGAGTGGGACATCACTCAAAATCATGATGGTTTATCCAAGGCAAAGTTGATAGAGGAGCCCTACTATTAGGCAGGGTGAGGTAGCTGACCAAACTTATCCTGCAGCCTTGTGATAAAAAACTGAAACGTGTGAAAAACTGAAAAATGGTTTGCTTAATTGCTTTTGTTGTTGTTATTATTTTAGTATCTGCTCTGATCTACAGAAAACAAACCAAGCATTGCTGAATATGTCTTTCAGTCAGCTCATTTTCTGTTGTCCTTAAAGTCCAGAACTTACTGTCCTTCTAAACAAATGCCTTAAAAACACATTTTAATTACCTGCCTAGTAATGATTGTTTGAGGGATGCGGGTGGCGCTGTGGGTTAAACCACAGAGCCTAGGACTTGCCGATCAGAAGGTCGGCGGTTCGAATCCCCATGACGGGGTGAGCGCCTGTTGCTTGGTCCCTGCTCCTGCCAACCTAGCAGTTTGAAAGCACGTCAAAGTGCAAGTAGATAAATAGGTACCGCTCCGGCGGAAAGGTAAACAGCGTTTCCGTGTGCTGCTCTGGTTCGCCAGAAGCTGCTTAGTCATGCTGGCCACATGACCCGGAAGCTGTATGCCGGCTCCCTCGGCCAATAAAGCGAGATGAGCACCGCAACCCCAGAGTCAGTCATGACTGGACCTAATGGTCAGGGGCCCCTTTACCTTAATGACTGTTTAATGCTATTCCACTTGACAAGTAAGTAATAAGCCATGTATACAAGTCCAGGCCCAAAGTGGCAAACTAAGCATTTGTCCAGGGTGCAAACCTGCTTCACTTATGCAATTGTCTTGGGAAGAGAGAATGAGCTGCTGTCTTAACTGTTCAGAGGGGATACCCAGGGACGGCTTAGGAGTGCCTTGTTTTAAACCTATCCCACTGTCAGAGGAGCTTCCTTTAGCTGAGGTCACAGCAGTTGAGCTCCAACTCATTTGTAACGGGGAGGAAATAAAGAAGTGGCAGGCAGTGAAAACATCCTACTCAGTTATTTATTGTGCTATTGTTAACACTACTCAGTGGATCATTGAGAGCGGGCACAGAATTTTAATTTGTCTAAGGCAACAACAACGAAAAAGCCCTGTGCCACTCCTACACACACAACAGTGAATTGTTATGCTTTTAAGACAGTTAAGTTTCCTTTGCTGCAATGGCTTATTTAAGTACTGGCCTTGATTCAGCTGCATATGCTACATAAACAGCTGTTTGGTATACCTTTGCAACCGGTTATCTGACAACAGGTACGTAGCTGTGTTGGTCTGCCGTAGTCGAAACAAAATAAAAAAATTCCTTCCAGTAGCACCTTAGAGACCAACTACGCTTGTTATTGGTATGAAGTGGTATGAAGTCAAGTTACAGTTCTTTCATAAAACCCTGGACTGATATACACGTTGACTGAACATCTTTTACACCAATGCTTTGAGAAAGAAGAAGTGGTATCTGAAGAAGTGTGCATGCACACAAAAGCTCATACCAATAACAAACTTAGTTGGTCTCTAAGATGCTACTGGAAGGAATTTTTTTATTTTGTTTCGGTTATCTGACAGCGCAAGTCAGTTTACTTATTCAGTAACTATAGCAATAGATTCGTGCTCTCAGTATGGATGCCTACTCCTTTCTCAAAGCATTGGTGTAAAAGATGTTCAGTCAACGTGTATATCAGTGCAGGATTTTATGACAGAACTGTAACTTGACTGACATCTTGTGTTGGAGATGTCTTGAGGCAGCACAGATTCCTTTTGAGTTAACTGCAAACTGTTGGTGAACTGATAATGGTACGATCACACATTTCAGGATATTAAGGCCTTGTGCCCATTCCAAAACCTTCAGCGGCCCTCTGTGGTTTTCATTAGAGGAATTTGAAAGTGACGTAAGTTTTTCTCCACCATTGGCCAGAGAACTTGGGAAAGGCATAGCAGGAACAGGCGTCTAAAGTTGCATGCATCTTGCTTCTTTGTGTATACTGTCAAAGTACAGCGTATGAGAGTATACTGAAGCAAGGCATTTCATTATCTCTCGTAAGCTGACTCCTTTTATGTTAAGTGGGTTAATCAGTTTACAACAGCTGTATCCCTCAAAACAATCGCCTGCTAAAACAAACCCTGAGAAAAGGAGAGTCCTAGAGATCTCTTTCAAAACAATGTTGATGTATCCTGGATATTAATTACATTGTGGAATCTGGTGAATGGGCTCATTAGGAGCAGTTCATGTGTTTTGGAAGGATTAGTGCCAATAAATATAGCTTACTACTTTCAGTGGAGAGAAGCTTTTAAAAATTTTAAGTCCAGCCCACGAAAATGCCAAATTTCACATTAGAACAAACCTTTCTTGTGGTTAAGTTTCGAGGGTCATTCGCTCCAAGGTGCTCCCCACATCTTGGACTGCGGTGGGGGGGGGAAGGAATGGCACCTATTTATATTTGTGTAAACTTTAAATATTTAGTTTTTATGCAAATTTAAACTTTCCCATTAACTGATATTGAAACTAAAGTTAAAAACTAGTTCAGAACCAACCACATAAAAAATTATTAGGTACCAATACAGTACTCAATCCTGTCTTTTGCACAAATGAATTCCAGTGCTGAGTAGAGGGGTCTGCAGTGCTTTGTTAACAGTGCAAAATGTAAAAATGCTGATTTCTAGGCTGATAGTTACCAACCCAATTTTTGCTCATTTCCAGCCTTTATTTTTCTTTCTGCTACAACTTGCTGCCTAATTGCTGCTTTTTTATATATATGAGTTGTTTTCCTTGTTGTTGTTTTAATGTGGACGAGTGTTGGGTGTGGATGGTGGAAGTTGTTATCCAAAACATCAGGAAGGTTCCAGGTTGGCCAAAACTGTAAAATGTGGCCTGAAACTGCACCACACGATTCTCCTGATTGTTTTCCAGCTGCTAGGTTGGACTGGAAGAACAAGAAGCAGGCATTTAACAATGCTTTCCACTTTTGGTCAAGCACAAGTGGCCTTGATTTGAAAGCCAACGGCTTGTCTAAAAACTTCTAGTGATGGGGAGTGCATTCTTATACTAGCTAACCATCTTTTGCCAAGTTAATTAAATTTGTGAGTCAAGTAGAGTCAATCTGAAGATCTGAAATTGAAATTCTTAAGATTTAATATTTTTTTTTTTAAAAAGAAACACTCCCCAAGCGCTTACACTGTTCTCTTTTTAAAACAACTCCCAATCTCTTGTGGTTTCTAGGTTAGGTTTATTTTGAGGCAGAGGGATGCCAAAACACTGTGCCCCAGCTGGATTCTATGATCGCTTGATGTGCTTTTAGCATTGTACTTTTCCCTTTAAGTAAATACTGGATTTTTTAAAAAAGAAGTTTCCTTCGAGACCCTGAGGAATTGCAAACAACTTCAATAGGAAGATGGTATCTAGAAAGCTGCCCATGTCCTCCTCTCTGCGGTCTGGTGGCACTGAGTCAGTTAACAAAGAGCCTCTATATCTGCAGCCTTGCAGATTACAGGTGCCAAAAGGCCGCAACAAAATTTTGTAAGCATCCGACTAGTAGTAATGAGGATGCTGGCACTATCACGACTTAGCTTGTGATAACTGAAGCACTGCACCCTATATGATGTAAACCCCTGTGGCCAGGTTGGTGCTGGCAAAAACCTTGTGCATGTTCGTTTAATTTCAAATAGCAGTTTGATAAGTGAGAGAGAATTTTGCTTTGGATCTGCATTAGGCTTTAAAGCCACAAAATGTCTCTGTCACATTATGGTGATACGGTTTTAAATATGTTGTTCCCCCTTTATACTTGCTCATAGATTACAACAGCAGTGACCTAAAAACAGCTTGCAGAAAGCATGAACTTTATGTTAGCTTCCAAGACTTGGGATGGCAGGTATGTAATGTTTCTATGTCCATAAACATGCTCTGAAAACAATGCTCAGAACACTAGATTTTTTTCCCACCAGGCTGAGTTCTGTGTTAGCATATCTTGGAAGAAAGTGGGTTAAAGGTTCCATTGAGTTACCTTTTTTCAGATGTTTATTTTGTATTCAACTTTAAGTAGATAATCACATTTTAGTATGTAGAGCACAATTCCATAGGCTCACCATCAGTGTTTTTAAGCTTCACACAACTGTCACTAAAGATGGCTTCCACCATTTTAAATTACCATTTTTTAAAAAATGTTTCTATTTATGTGGCTTATGTTGCTGGTTCCTTTAACTTTAGCAGCCAAAATCACTATAGCTGTCATGGAGAATGAGATCTCTTTCTTCTATCCTCTTTGCTCTATTGCACCCATGTGTCTTCTAATGTACATAATTATGGTATAATGTTTAACATGATGTGTGTTGGCTAGTCCAGTCATAAGGCTTTTTTGAACACAGCTTATAAGTGCTGCATGGTTCTTGCTAAAAATGCAGGGGTTTTTTACATGCTAGTATCAACCAGTGGTGGACTGTCACTGGTTTCACATGTTAAATGGTTCCAACTCTTTAAAACACTTGGAAGCGTCAGTAGATTTGCACACAATTTTGTGCAAGCCCAGATTGCCCATACCCTGAAACACCTTTAAAAAGGGGGTTGAAGCATAATGTGTTGCATCATGAGCTAAACCAAGTGTATAACCCACCACAACCATGGTTTAGTGTGTATTAACCAGCTACTGTAACCGTAGACTTTTATTATAAAAAATAATGTCAGGTAAACATTTTACGAGTATGTTCTGGTTTATGTCTGCTTTTGGCTCTCTACACATGGGGAAGGTGCTGGCAGATAATGAACATATGTGTAGGAGGGGTAGAGAGAATTAAACAGGGCATTGAAACATGCTCCATAGATATTTATAATACTCTGTACCTACAGCCAATACCTGAATACTGAAGCCAGGACATAAGAAGCTTGTGTATAAGGAAGTGGCAAGACGGTAGTTTGACACAGGGAGGGTTCTGATAAGCAATGAACTGGACCAACCTGTATGCATTTGCAATAGTTATGCTTCATAGTTGTAATATTATTCTTATAAAGGACTGGATAATTGCACCCAAGGGCTATCCGGCAAACTACTGCGATGGAGAATGTTCTTTCCCACTCAATGCTCATATGAACGCCACCAATCATGCCATTGTGCAGACTTTGGTAAGTAGAGGCCTTGGCTTAGCTCACAGATGCTGTAAAACAGTTCGCCCTGCCTGGTTTCCTCCCCGCCTCCCACTAACATGGTGGTTTTGAGGAGAAGCTCCAATTTGTCTCTTTCATATTGGTGGCACAATGTAAGACTGGGTTGTGGGGGTGAGCAATTCATCCAGCATTTTTTGGTTGGGCCTTGGGTGAGTGAGGATGACCAAGGAATTGCACTTGCAGGATGGGAGAGGAAAGCAACTCCAGGATTAGAAATTAGCCCCATTACCTTTTCTATCCAACCTTTCCTTTAATGAGCGGAAAGCAGCTGCTTTAGTCTAATACACTTGGCTAACTGAGTTGGAATTTGATCTGGGATTCTCATGCTGGTGAGAGGAGGCAGAGTTTTTTAAGAGACCTTTGACATACAATGTAATTTCACTTTTCAAAATACTGCCTTCATGCAGCTTATGGGCACAGTACACCTTTGATGCTTAAAAATGCCACTTCCAACTCCCAATAAATATTTATCTCTAACAGGTAGGAGGCAACTAGGATCATGTTGCATGTGGGGGGATTTAATATTTCCTTGCCCTACCACAGTGCCAAGAAAAACTGTTTAACCTTCCCTAGGTTGCAGGGAAGTTGCCATTGGCATCAGTGGAAATCTACCATGAGACAAAGGGATAAGGAGGATTACCGTATTTTTCACTCTATAGGACGCACCTTGTTTTAGAGAGGGGGAAACAAGGAAAAAAAATTCTCCCCCTCTCTGCTCAGCGCCCCTTCAGCGAAGCGGCAGGAGAAACGGAGCCCCTTCCATTTTTCCTCCTGCTTGGCTGAGGGGGCAACTGCGCAGCTCTCCCTCTCTGCTGAAGCCAGGAGAGTCTTGCTCTCCCAGCTTCAGCAAAAGGAACCTGAAGACTTCGGAGCGCAGCGGGAACTTGTGCTGCGCTCCAAAGGCTTCAGGAGGCTATCCCTGAAGCCTGGAGAGCGAGAGGGGTCAGTGCGCACCAACCCCTCGCTCTCCAGGCTTCAGCGAAAGCAATGCGAAGCCTCTGGAGCGCGGAGGGAGCGCTCCCTCTGCGCTTTGGAGGCTTCGCATTGCTATCGCTGAAGCCAAGGAGCCTGCATTCGCTCCATAGGACGCACACACATTTCCCCTTAATTTTTGGAGGGGGAAAAGTGCGTCCTATAGAGCGAAAAATACGGTAATTGAACAATACATTGAGAAGTCTAATCTTTAGGGCACAGAGTTGGCCATGGAGATAAAAAAGAGCTAAGACACTGCCCCAAGCTGCTTGGAGTAAGGCTCAGAAATGTGATAGATTAACAAGTTGGCCTGAAGTTACAAATATGTTTGTCCATTTACTTAAAACAGGTTCACCTAATGAATCCAGAGAACGTTCCTAAGCCATGTTGTGCCCCTACGAAGCTGAATGCAATATCAGTTCTCTACTTCGACGACAATTCCAACGTCATTTTGAAAAAATACAGGAACATGGTGGTAAGAGCTTGTGGATGTCACTGACAAAAAGTTCTCTTCAGAAAGATCTGGTGCGCCATTCTAAATAACTTCCATCCAGTGCCTCAAAGGGAAAAACCTGAAGCTTCTAAGACTGTATTTGTGCCTTAAGGAGGATTTTTTTGGTTGCTGTTTGTTTTTAAGCAGAAGCAGGGGACTCCAATGCTACTTGTCCTTTTAAAGTATTTGCACAAAGGTAGCCTTTGGTTCTTCTAATTTCTAAGTACACCAAAGAGGATGATAAAGTATGGACCATGGCTGAAGCAGCAAAGGTACAGACAAAAACCTGCGCGCTGTTTCAATCTTCAATTCCGTTTCTCTAAGCAGGCACCTGCCAAATCCTGGTGGCGATGTCCACAAGGAAAAAACAGAGGCTGTAGCTAAGAAATGAAATGCACTATTCAAGGCAAAAATCTCCATTCTTAAATGTAGCCAAGCCAAGCTCTCCTTGCTTAACTTTAAAGGCCTGCAAACTGTAGGTGAGAAGGTTGATCGGCAAGGTAAGTGTCTTGTATGAACTGCTGCACTTAGGTTTCTGCAACACACACTGTGTTAAAAGCAAGTTTTGTCCCTTGCCCTTCAACAGGGACATAACTGGCAATGTGCCCCTATAGCTATCACAAAAGGAAGTGTTCTAGAGGTTAAATTGTCCCATCAGGCTAACAGGAAGAAGCTTGTACATTTGTTCTAAAGGCAATTTCTATGCTTACATTCCACAGCTCTCCCTCTTGCTAGTTTTTATCCCTCCCCTCCTTTTGAAAGCCTGACTAAAGAGGAAAAAGAGGTGTGTGGGAAGGGGAGGGTAGAGGTTGTAGGGCAGACCATGCAGGAGAACTGGCAGGTGGCAAGTTACTCAGTCTCACCGACCCAATTAAAAAGCACTCTTCAGATTGTGATCTGGTTGGTCAGGAATAAACTTGCAACTCTCACTTCTGAAAAACATGGATTTAAAATGTATATACAATACTTATTTCTAATGTAAGAGAAACGTTTCCCCAAGGCAAGGAAAAGTGCACTTCCCTTTGACTACTTTGCTCTTGTAAATAAATGAAAATGATAATTTATTGCAACTGTCAGATATAGTAATTTTGATGTACTATTAGCAAGACCAAGATATTTTTTTTTTGTAAAAAAAAGATTTATTCAGAAACTGTGTGTGTAAACAATTGTACCACTTGATTTTTACAGGAGTCATGACTTGCAGTTCAGCCTGCTCATGAGATTGTGCTTCATTAGGTTTTTAAAAGTCACCATGTTGAATAAAGGCTCCCTTTAAGGCAGAAACATGTGTGTTGATCTGATACATCTGCCATATCTCAATTAGCCCTTTCCATTCTTCCTATCTGTTATGTACCCCCTGACTCTACATCCCCCCACCCCCAAATGTGTGCTGGACACATTTCCTGGCCTTCAATAGGAAGGGCAAAAGTACAGTACAAAAATTAGAAATGTAGATATGGCTAATGAAAGTTGCATTGTTCCATCTGCAACAAACAAATGGCAACAGCATCTTTCTACAGAGAAAACATCTAGCCTATGTACATACCTGAAAACTCCCCCAATAAAATGGCAATAAATGTTTATATATAAACCAGATTTTTTCCCCCAGCATCTAGTTTGCTGCTGTAGTTTAAGTGTCTATCAGTACCTGCACTAGAAATTCTTTGGCTTTAAGTCTGTCATATTGAATGCCAAACTGGAAAGGAGGGGGAATGGCTGGAGAGAAGCTACTCAGAATGAAAGACCACCTGGAAAAACTTATAGGTAGGTTTTGTTCCTTTGTTTATATTACCTGGAAAGAGGCTGTTTAACCATGATTAATAAACTACAGCCCCTGAAGTAACAAAAAAAATCCCATCTCTAGGTTTTAAAATAATTTTAAAAATTTATTATTTTTTAAAAAAGGGATGGCCGGTCATGATCTGGGTCTGCACAAAAGGAGCCAAATCTCTTTGCAAATGGCTGAACAGAACTATTGTGTCTTTGAGCTGTCAAAAACTACCTGACAAATGGCATGGTTCAGTAATAAATGCAGGCACACATAGTACCATTGCTTTTTGTTGTACATCCCTCATGATGAGAGAACACAAAATGACAGCAGTGGTCAGGGGCATCTTTCCAAAGTGTGTGTGTGTTTGTTTTCCTTTGACGTTTCTATTGATGAGACATTTAAAAAGCACTGATTTGCCAGAAATAAGGTTTACAATGTGCAGTTTTGCATGTAGTAAGTTTGTAACTTGTGTAAACTGCCATCATCTACCAGGCCCCCTTAATTTTAACCTTTCCTTACTGGTTTTAGATACAAAAAGGCAACTGACTACCAGGACAAAATGGAAGTTCATTAACACAACTAATAATGAAAACTGTTTCCAATTTGAACTATGATTGCTTGTTGTAAGCTTCCCTTAAGCTCAGCACAGTAGGGCTTCAGAGGAAACAAACACACACAGGAATACCACATTTTAGTACATTCAGTTTCCCAAATGACCACTATTGGAAATCTGGTACCAGCACACCTTGATTCAACTCCCTTGTTTACTGGACAGACACAGCTTAAGGAGCAGTATCCAAACAGACGTGTTTTCTACAGTTCATCCTTTGCTTGCCCCAGGACAAAGTTGTGCAGTGTTTCAAGATCTCTGGCTCCAGTGTGCTCAGTGACTTTTTCCCCACCACGGAAAAGCATCAGTGTTGGGTAGCCACGAACCTTCATAAGGAGAGAAAAGAATGTAGGTGAGAAAGCAACTGCAATCCTGTATGTCCCGACTCAAAAGCAAAAGGCTCTTACATATGGCCAGTTAATAGTGGGCATGGCACGGCTTAGAATCTCTTTTTTTGTGTGTGTGGTGTCTACACATCATCCTTGCCAACCTGTACTTCCTCTTTAGAAAAGCTGAGAATTTAAAACAATCTGTTATATATATTACGTCACTGCTGGATGGAAGGGAGTTTCAACAGGTGGCCCCATGTTCCTAACATGAGCAAATTAACACAAGACCTGTAATAAGACAGAGTGAGTAGTTGGGGTTGCTTAATCTCCTGAGTGGAAGGTACGCTTATGACAATTGTTCTGTAAATTACGATAATCTCTCTCTTCAAACATTCTCCACCTTTAGCTTAAAGCGCCTCAAGAACTGCTCGTATTGCTGAGGAGTATTAAATTGGGCTTTATTCTCTTCCTTCTGTTTTCAAGCTTCGCCAGAGGCCACACTATATATATACATTTAAACCACTACAAACCTTTAACAGCTTCCCCCAAAGAATTCTGGGAGGTGCTGAGAGTTGTTAGGAGACCCCTATTCCCCTGTGTGGCGTAACACTCCATCCCTATTCACAGAGAACTCTGGGAATTGTAGCGCTGTGAGGGGAATAGGGATCTCCTAACAGCTCTCAGCCCCTTAAATAAAGTGCAGCTCCCAGAATTCTTTGGGGGAAGCCGTTAAGGTTATCATACTGGTTTACACTGGCACCAATGCCAAATTATGGGTACTTGGCACCCAGCCTCACGGGGCCCGTGGAAGCTGCGTCTTAAGGCCCCGGGGGGGGGGGGCTCCCAGGCCCAGACGCTCCTGGGTATCCATAATCTGGATCCCAATTCAGTGCCAGTGCTGGTTTAAATGTGTAGTGTGCATGTGGCCCAAGAGTCTCCTCCCTCCTCCAGCAGGAGGAAGCTCCTGGTGCATGGAGCTGTCAGAGATTTGTGAAAAGAAAAAAGCAGCAAGAGGCGGCAGGTATCTCCATACAGCAGGAAGGCTCCCCCTTCCTTGTTGCTTCCTGCTTCCCTTCCCACAAACCTCTCATCAGGACTGATTTGATTCCCTCCTCCTCCTCTCTCAGCAACACAACTGGATTGCAAGGTGCTTTAAGTTGAAGTTAAACAACAGCTGGAGATAGCCAGGAGAGGGGAAATACCTTTAACATACAGAGAACGCATTCAACTCCCCCAGCCCTGCCAGAAAAGTGGTCCCCATCAGTATGTAGTTTAATTAGGAAGAGGTTTCTGGTCAAGCACGGTCAGAATGAAATGTATTCAAGGAGCTTGGTCATGATCAAGGCTACACTGAGAACTCTGTATGTGCAGTGGAGCTTTGGAGATTACCTCCGCCATTTTCAAAGCGTCCCCACAGCCACACCCTAAATTCAGTACAGTAGTACCTCCGGTTATGTAACCCTCTGGTTACGTAAACTTCGGGATGCGAAAGTGGCAAACCCGGGTTTTGCTTCATGCGCAGCACCAGTCCTCAGGTTGTGAAAACCTTGGGATCCGACCACACCTCCGGAACGGACCCTGTCTGCAACCAGAGGTACCACTGTAGTTTCAGAACCACATCTGACCACACATAGTGCGGTTAAGCAGGTACAATAAGCACATTATGTAGAAACTCCTCAGCTTTAGCTCATGTCTTTTCACACAAGCCATAGTGAAAAGATTCTGTACACATTCTTCCCTGTAGCAGACACCAATCACTGTATTTTTCGCTCTATAAGACGCACCAGACCACAAGACGCACCTAGTTTTTGGAGGAGGAAAACAAGGGGGAAAATATTCTGAATCTCAGAAGCCAGAACAGCAAGAGGGATCGCTGTGCAGTGAAAGCAGCAATCCCTCTTGCTGTTCTGGCTTCTGGGATAGCTGTGCAGCCTGCATTCGCTCCATAAGACGCACACACATTTCCCCTTACTTTTTAGGAGGGAAAAAGTGAGTCTTATAGAGCAAAAAATACGGTACTTTGGAAAGTTAACTGTAAACCAAGCAGCCACACACTTGCAATTTCAACAATTAAGCAGAAACACAGTATAAAGTCATCTAGCTTCCATACTTACGGAAAATCTATTGCAGACATTGCGTTCCATGGTGCAGTCGACTTCTGCTATCTTGACATCTACTGGTCCTGGAAAGTTCTTTTTTGAGAGATTCTCCCAAGTGGGAGCCAGGTTTTTACAATGACCGCACCTGGGGGGAGGGATTAGCATGAAAGCATATATCATTTTTTAAATAAATAAAAAATCCCCATGTAGCTTTCAATATATAACAGAGGTTTGTTTCTTTTAAGTAACATTTTTAAAGTACGAAACAATACTTTTCAAGCCAGAATCTCAAATAAAAAGCACAAATTAAGAAAAATCATGAGACACTGGATCATTTTCAATGGCCATACAACACCAAAAAACATTGAGTTGTATCTACTTCAACCATTCTTAGGCAGCACTAGTTCATCCAAAAATTACAAATAACACTTTGTCCCACATTTGATGAGGCAAGGCTCGGCAAAAGGTCAGGAAGAGTCCCTGCCCTCCTCATTCCTTAGGAGGGTGCAGGTCTCCTTGAAGAGAAGCACGAGACTCTACTGCTTTCCAAGTGCTTTGTGAAAGGAACGGAGACAGCAATAAACTTAATTTTGGCTACCAATTTAAGGGGGGGAAACCCCACTGATAATTCATCTTTTTCTGTTGTGGTGTAAATGTGCCCTCCTCTAACAACCTAGGTTTCCTTAAAGTTGGGGAGATGATGTCTCATAATCATCAAATTAGGAAATAACGTACCATTTGAGCAAACAATTCTGAAGCCACAGCCCTAAACCCACCTATTGCTAAGTAGGTTCTAGCTGAAATTAGTGAAGCAAAATGTCCTCACGCCACAGCCCTCCAGCTTACCTAAAACTCAGAAAGCAATAAAGCAAGGTTTCCACCTCTGACGTGTTGTTTATACAACAGTGAGTCTAAAATTTAAAATATGCTTACTACCCATCACTTCTCCCGCTAGCTCAAAAAAGGTGGTGCTATTTTTTAGAGGAAGAGTAGGAGTGGCTTTGCTATTCTAGAAGTAGGTCTATTTCAAAATCATAACTCTAGCACAGCTAGTGCCCCAACCCTTTAAGTTACCTCGCCAGAAAAACCTAATATTCATTCCTCTGTTGCTGGTCCGTTCTTGTTGTAACAGATTCATAAATTTAAAAACTGCCTCCATAAACCAAAGAGGGTCCAAATATTGTGAGGTTATATATGAGGACGTTGCTGGTTTGCTAATTTCCTCCCTGCATCCCATAACTTACCTGGCAAGCAACAGAATTATCTTAAGACGCAGCAGAGTAACCAGGCAAGTACTGGGATGGTTAATGTTTTCTGCCAATCCAAATGCCCATCTAATGTTCCAGTCGCATTTGCATAGGGGCAGATGCAGGATTGTGTTTTACAACAGACCTGCTTCCCGTGGAACACCCAGTCTGTGTTATGCAACAACATGGCATGCAATCCAGTCACAAGCGAAGCACTTTGATGCTCCACTGATGCTCCACTGCAAAGAGTCTAAACACTTACTAAATTGTGGCCACAGCATGTCCACAGTAAGCTGCACTGCAATAAACCTGCAAACCAACTTGGTGCATGAATATACTATCCCTGTTATTATAAAGTAGATGTTAGCAAACTGGCAGCCATCAAGCCTATGCACGTAAATCAATTTTTGATCTATCACTGCTGTGACATTAAGTTCTGCACTACTTTCCCAGTCAGTAGCTGATTCAAGGCACTGCTTATAAAAATATTAAAAACCTGCTCCCTGCCTTAGGAAACAAAAGGAATCATTTTTAAGGTCTCTTACTATATACAGGGTGTGTATTAAGAGGGCTACTGACCATATGTACTGAAAACTATTAAGATGAGATGGGCTTTTTACTTGTCGTTCAGTTTAATGTTAATATTTACTTAAAACAAAGTAAAGGGCAAAAGGAGACCTCAGAGAACTAGCGGTTGCTTAGCCAAACATAAAACAGCTGACATGCAAGAGAAAAAGGTCAATTTGTATACAATGAACTATAATTGTGTACACAATTTAGCTGGCCAGGAATAGGCTACTGGCTATTTGTGTAGTAAACATTAGCCTGAGCTGAAGCTTTTCATGGAAACAACTTGTTGCCAAATGAGAGTGGATTTGGTCAGGTGGCATTTAGAATATCTTTAACGCAGCCCTCACTTTTGGATATTTAGCATCCTTGCGGCATGGTTCTTTTTAGAATGAAGTCAGGAGAGAATGGAAGCTATATTTGGAATGCAGCTCTGCTCTAAGATTTGCAGAAGAGCTCAGTGAATTCTACAGGTATCTCCTCTCTTTCACGTGTATCCTTCTCACCTGTAAATAATTAAGACCAGACCAGTTTCCCCTAATGCCATTCATCTAAGTGCCACCTGCTAAGTGGCAGGCTTGGTGGGTGAATTGCATAGGGACAACCTACGTGTCATATTGCTAACAACTTTCCCAAACTCCAGGTTTCCCTACTATCAGCAATAGCATAGGATAAGAAGACGGGAAGACTCCAGGAGCCAGCAAAGACACCACAGAACAGTATGGTGGAGCTAGCACTGCATGAGATCAAGAACCGAACCACTTCCATAGTTAAATAAATTTTCACATCCATGCTTGGCCATCAAGTCACTAGGTGGTCTTCAGCCAGTCTCTGGGCCGATCCACACACCATATTTATCAAGCAATGACTACAGCAAGCACACATCTGTCAGTAAGTCACCACCGATCTAACATAACTTTTGCCTGGCAATTTTGTTTGCTGTGATGTGAGTGGAGAAGTGGGGTATAACTCTAACAACTGAACTTTAGTCCATCAGATAGAACGGGTTGGTTCTTGACTGTGTCATTCTTAGACTGGGTGAAATCAGTTGAGGAGCCAACTCAATGTTTCTCAATATAAACAAGTCATACTTTCATAAACTGACTTACACGTATGTGAACCAGACCCCCAACCTCATTGTACCAATTGTGTACCTATGGCAAATAAATCAGATCTGATACCCCTCCCCTCAAATAAAACATGCTTAAACCTGGGGTTCTATGTAGCATGAACAGCAGAATTCTTTTAGGCAAGATTGTATGTTATAAAGCAAGACGTACAAAATGTCATACATGCAAAATCTTGAGACTGTTATGGCCTGAAATCAAATACATCCAACGCAAAGGCCTGGGAACAAGTACATTAAGAGGACAATCTCAGCAGGATTTGGGCACGTGTAAAATGTATTTTTAAAGATTTGAGAATCAAAGTAGAAAAGTAGATGGGGAAGAGGGGCAAGGAAAGTAGAACTTTCCTCTCCACCACAGCATAGCACAGTAGTCTCTATGGGAGTATATTGCATCTAATTATGGGTTATCAGAATTTTTAGGGGGTTAACCAGGCTGGGATAGCAGAGATAGCAGACTTGTTGGATTCTGATGTAGATTTTTTCAATTTCGTTGTTCTATATGGGACAATGACAATAAAGATTATCGTATCGTAGAGAGGAAAGGGAGGAAAACTACTTCTTCTCTTGCAATCACTACAGTGCTGAGATAGCCATTTCTCTGACCACTGCAACACTGAGCTAGCAGGAGAGGACTATCTCTGTCCTATCCAGTGGAAACAGTGCTTTCTCTGCATTTCAGGGAGCCATCTCTGAAGAGCAGAGAGAGTGGTTTTCCTGTGCAACTGCAAGACGGGAGGATCTTCGCAGCACGGCAGTGCGATAAAGAAGATATCCTCTTGCGCACCACCATTGTTAGGCGCAAAGTCCTTTCTCTTTCCTGACCGGTAAGACCTCCCAGCAGTTGCAGAATGAAAGAAAGAGAAGAAGCCCTTCTGCAACAGGTAAAGGTGCTGCCATTGGCTAATCTGACATGCAGTTTGCTAGGCCTGATTTAGCATGTAGACTCTAAACAGCCAGCAAATTAATGGTCTGCCAGGGGTACCTCCAGCTCATCTCTAACAAGACAAGGAGGCAAAGAATAGCTCCCAGATGGAAACTAGTTTTCACTTCTGGATAAATGCTACCAACAGGTAAATAAGGTCACAATTATCCGACTCTAAAGGTGGAAATAAGTAAGTGAGGAGAACAACAGCAGCAACAGCACAGAAACAAAAATTTCAAATACCTGCAATCCCAAATGTTTTCTCTGTTGAAAACATTTATCTATTCACTTCATTTGTTGATCTACTAATCAATAAAATCCTCATGCAGAAAACTTACCATGGAGCGTAGAACTTAATGAAGGTGATCCCCTGAGACACTTCTTTATCAAAGTCTTTTTCAGAGAGGGAAAGGACTTTGCCCTGTCAAAGGAAAGGGAGGTGAAAGTCAAGCGGCTTCAAACATTCTTGGAAGTGATACAAGTCTCTCGCCACTGCTATGATGTTGTATTAAGAAAAAGGGGTGCATAGAGGAAGCCATGCCACACATCACATGACAAATGCCACAGTGTGGAGATTTCCCAGCCTCCACCCAATACATGAGGCTTTTCAATACACCCTGAGCTGGCTTCCCCCTCCACAAAGCACCCTTGCTGGGCCAGGCCAATTGTTTTCCCTGCAGTTCATCTACCATCAGGTGAGAGCCATTAGAAGGGGGGAAAGGGTGGCACTCAGAGACACATATGCAGCTACAGTCACTGAGGAGCTAATTAAAAGCAATCTGCACAAGCACTCCTTGAAAACCCCTCATATGAGTACTGCAGCCTAAATGGACATCACTATCATTTTAATTTTCTGGATTCAAATTTCTTGTTCTGCACCTCCTGTTTTATTGTAGTCCCATCGTCCCCCTCCATTTGCTCCCTGCCTTCTTGCTGTGCCAACCCAAAACAGGGCAGAATCTGATCATGACTACCTCTGTCCTGGCAACAAGCTGTGATGTCACAAGGATGGTGACTTAAGTGAGAAAGAGGCTACAGGAAATGTAACATATACCATCCAATAGGAAGGGAACACCTTTCTATTCAGCTACATATATTATCTATCCATATATTATCTTTAAACACAAAAGGATGAGAGGCCAGGAACCATTTTATTCAGAAACGAACCTGATATACACAGTATAGCGACATATGTACATATGTTTCTGCACGTTTACATGAATGCACAGCTCCCTGGCAGCAGTCAACGCACACTTTTTTAAAAAGCAACAACAGCTTTATTGCAAATTCTGATCAAGTGTTATAACCAGATTCCTAGTGGAGGCATGACAGCAAAATCGTAAGAATAATTTTTAGAGTTCGGGGAAAACATTTAAGAGGTATTATTTAGGACATGGGTAGGCAACCTAAGGCCTGGGGGCCGGATGTGGCCCGATTGCCTTCTCAATCCAGCCTGCAGATGGTCCGGGAATCATTGTGTTTTTACATGAGTTGAATGTGCCCTTTTATTTAAAAGGCATCTCTGGGTTATTTGTGGGGCATATGAATTCATTCATTTATTATTATTATTTTCAAAATATAGTCCAGCCCCCCACAAGGTCTGAGGGACAGTGGACTGACGCCCTGCTGAAAAAGTTTGCTGACCCCTGATTTAGGACTTGCCTCTTCTTCTGGAGTTGCTTCTCTAGGTGGTGACGGTGCTTCTGTAGGTTTAGCATCTCCTGAGGCTTCTTTGGCGTCTTTTAGCTGGGATTCTACATATTCTTTCAAAGAGTCCAAATCTCTCTTTCCTTTATATTGGTCAACCTACAAAACAACAATGACAACATGTGAATCATTTAGTTTAGCAAACCTTTCTTGAATCCCCATTTGAAGATGTTCACGTTTAAGCACTCATTGCTACATATCTATATCATCCTATCAATTCATTAGCTTGGTTTATTGAATTCCACAGCTTAAGTTTTTTGCTTTTTGCCAAGAAAGAGATCCTTGCAAATCTTAATGCATCTTGAGTAACAGAGTGAGAGTTTCAGTAAGTTAAGAGTTCCTTTTAAAAAGAATATAAAACTTTGCATCTTCCCTATTTTTTCCTACCCGTCCAGAAAAAACAAAACAAAACAAAACCACCCTGTGAGGAAAAAGCAGCTTCAAAATTTTGGGAAATTTCACACCTGTCTAGAACCCTGAGTTAGCAGGACTCTAAAAGGCGTGAGGAGCTTCCATGAGTATAGGAGGCCCTAAACAAGAGGGAACTTGAAAGGAGCTGTGCAACTACCGGGGGAGCGCTAAAGGCACAATCCATGCAATAATAATAATAATAATAATAATAATAATAATAATAATAATAATAATAATATTCTTTATACTCCGCCCATCTGGTTGGGTTTCTCCAGTCACTCTGGGCGGCTCCCAACAAAATATTAAAAACATGATAAAACATCAAATATTTAAAACTTCCCTAAACAGGGCTGTCTTCAGATGTCTTCTAAAAGTCAGATAGTTGTTTATTTCCTTGACATCTGCAGGAGGGCGTTCCACAGGGCAGGCGCCACTACCAAGAAGGCCCTTTGCCTTCAGCTCCTTTTAAAACTTGTGTCACCCCTTCAAACGAACAATAACTGAACAGGAAGGGCCAGGAATTAAGGCAAGTGCTCTGAAACCAAAGCACACATTCCGGGAGCAAGGTGATTATTATTTCCCCTGATACTCATTCATGCCCTCCATCACCCCACCCCACCAGACCCCGGTGAGGAGGAAGATCCACAAGGACTCAATGCTCCACTGACTGGAGCATATTCTCCTTTTCAGCCTTGTCCAAAGGCAACACACATGATGGTTTACACCTCTGTGAAAACAGGAGCTCAGTAGTGGAAGCTGGAGGTATTTGTATATATGTGTGTCTGCATTATATTTGTGTGTGTGTATAAAACGACATGTTTGTTCTACTCGGCATTTCACAGCTCCTATGACCTGTGGCTTCATAAAGATTCAGTTTCACAAACTACACCATCGGGCTTTCACAGTCCATTCCAGGGCAGGCCTGAAAGTGACGTAACCGATCCCATCACGTAAACCTAGGAAACTGAATAAAGGGGGCAAGCTTCGTAATAACCTCACCTTCTCTCCTCCTCTGAACCAAAGGAGGGTTGGGTAACCGCGCACTTGGTTTTCCGAGCAGACTTCATTATGTTGTGTGCAATCCACCTGAAACACCACACAAGTATCAAGTAAAAAGGCCATTGTGAATTTCACAAAGTAAAGGTATAAGCTGTCAGCAGGTGTGCTGAAATATTTAACTCTCGCTGCTGTGCAAAAAAAGAGACACAACTGCTGATGGGTGTCGCCATGATTACTTATATAAAGCAGCTAAACATACCGGGCATGGCACATGATTGAAAACGGCACATTTTCCTGCCCTTGGGGTTGCATCTAAAAAACCATGGAACGAAAGAAGAAAGGACCTGGGACGAAGAGATGAAAACATGCTATGAACTAAAACGAAGTAAAAGGAGTGATAATAAAACCTGAAAAATATAATCAAAGGAAATAAATTTGGGGGAGGGGAATGCAAGAAAACATATGAGGTCATATATGTAACGGGGAAGGAGTTCCATGCCTTAGAAGCTGTAAGAGAGACAAAGTGCATAGCTAGAACGGACAGCTTAATAGGTTCAATGAATTGAAGGACCCAGGAAGAAAACAGAGAGAAAGCAGGAGTAGAAATGTGAAGAGACGCAAAATAAGACTCATGGGGCCAATAGATGACGCCAGTGCAGATAAAAACACAGAAGAGGTGTAACATGATTGAAACACAACCAAACAAAAAGTTAAATGAGCAGAAGAGCTGGGAATGGAGAGAAGAGTTTTAAGTGGGGAGATTGGTGAGGGAAGCATTACAATAACCCTTGCAACATAAAAGGGAGAGTATAAGGGCTTAGGTAGAACCAATTGATCAGATGGGGTGTGTGTGTGTGTGTGGTGCTTTTTAAAAAAAGTATCATAAAAGAGAGAAGCGACAGACCTCAGCTAGTGCAGTAATGTGAGCCAAGCAAGAGAAAGAAGGATCAAAGACAATGCCCAGCCTCTTAACTTGCTGAGAAGACTGAAGAGTGAAGTTGCTGACTGAAAGAGAAAGAGAAGGGGAAAGGTGATTTAAGGGGAAACATGACAAATTCCATCCTTTGTATACAGTGTTTGCGATAATGATCCAACATCCCAGCAGAAGACAGTTGGAAGCATTAGACAGACTGGTGTTAGGAGGCAGTATTGGCTCTGAAAAGCAGGTGCTGTAAGCACAAAACAGGGGAGGGTCCTTGCCTTCATGGCCAGCTTTAGGTTTCCTGAAGGCACCTGGCTGGTCTCCCTTGGAAACAGGGCTGCTGGGCTAATGAAGACTCAGGCTGCCCCAGCAAGGCTCTTGAGATGTTTTTTGTAAGGGGGAAGAGAGAGAAAGGAACACAGCGAGAAAGAAAGGAAGAGAAAGGCAGAGTTGGACGGCACTGTGTAAGAATTTCAAGAGCAAGAGTCAATGCCAAGGAAAGGATCTAAGGACTGAGCTCAGCAGAAACCAGTTCAGAGAGGAAACTGAGAAATAAGAGTGCCATTAAAGGAAGCTTTAAAAGGACAGGTCACGATGGGAGGGAAGCCAAGAAAGGAGAGTTATCAACAAACCCCCAAATAACGCCGAGGACTAAGGAGCAGAGAGGGATCAACTGTATCAAAACATGAGGCAAGATCAATGAGAGCAAGAGGATTTTATATAGGGCCGTCTCAATAGAATGCAGACGTTGAATACCAGCATGGAAAAGGAACTGTTGTAAAAAGAAAACCTGGGTGCTGTTGTTCAAGTACTTTGGATAACAAAAGAAAGATAGAAATGGGAAGGAGGTGAGGGGTTTTATTTTTAAAATAAAAATGGGGAACCACGGGGCAGGGTTTACCTAACAAGTCCTATCAGTGGAAGCCCTGAGCAAGGAAGCAACAGGGCACTTGTGCAACTGGGCTCCCCCCCTCCTGTCCTGCCCTCAAATAGGCTCTGGGGGCATTGGAAGAAGACACAGCAAGTTTAAAGCACAACAGGGAATGGTGAGAAGAAAGGTAAAGGCTGAAAATAGAACAAGATTTATACGATACTCTGGTTTCTCTTCAGATCGTATAAATAGAATTAGAGAGGAAGGAACAGATGGAGTATTTGCTGTGGAAATAAGGAAGAGGGGGAACTGGGTCAAAAGGACTGAAGGAAGAAGAAAAGCAACAGCAGGAAATGAAAGCAGAGAAGATGGGTAAAAAATAGTGATGATAATAATGATGATGAAGAATACAGCCAGAACTAGAGAGTAATGAAGAATGAAGAGCACAAATCAATAAGCTGTTGGACAAAATTATTACAGGAAACTGATGAAGGGACAGCAGAGGAGAAGGATAATGATGAGCATGAAGTAGCAAACCCAATGCTAATCAAGTCAAATTTGGCCCAGGGGCATCCAGGAGCTCAGACCCAGAAGCAAAAGGAGCATGAGAAGGAAGAGAAGAAAGGCTAAGGTGCATGGGGTAAACCAGGCATAGGCAAACTCCAACCCTCCAGAGGTTTGGGGCTACAATTCCCATCATCCCTGTCTAACAGGACCAGTGGTCAGGGATGATGAGAATTGTAGTCCCAAACATCTGGAGGGCTGGAGTTTGCCTATGCCTGGGGTAAACGTTGCAGCAAGACCAGCTCCTGTTCACTGCTCCATTCAGTCAGCCAGGCCCTCTTCCACTCTGTTCCCTTGTCTCACTCAGTTTTCCCCCATCAGTCGGCATTTGTTGCCTACTAAGCAACAAATGTAAGCTGTTAGTCCCCTTTTAGGGTTTCCCTAAACCTGCAGCTATTGCAGGGTGATTTATGTATTTATTGAAACCCCTTGTTTGCCTGCCTTTCCTCATCAAAAGCTGTGCATGGGTGGCGTTGCTTTGGCGGCATAAGCAATGGCATCCATAGCCATTCGTAGGGAACGATTAGACAAGGTCTAAGATGCAAACAGCAGAATGGATGGGAGATGCGAGAAGTGAGAGTGGCAGAAGGAGGGAATCTTGAAGACAGAGAAAATGCCGAGCAAATTTATCAGAATGAGGGTTAAAGTGAAACCAACAGGAATAAGAATTGGAAGGGAAGAAAGGAAGAAAGCAAGCCAGTACTGTACTCAAAAGTCAGATGTGGATGAACAGGATGGTGATAAATCACAGCAGCCCACAAATTAAAAGGAGCAGTGAAAAGAACACACACAATTAAAGTATGGAACTCACTGCCACAGGAGGCAGTGGTGGCCACCAACCTTAGATGGCTTTAAAAGAGGATTAGGCAAATTCAGGGAGGACATCAAAGACTACTAATGATGGCAATGCTCTGCTTCTGTTGCTGGAAACCACGGGAGGGGCGAGTGCTCTTGGGCTCAAATTCTGCTTGTGGGTTTATCACAGGCATCTGGTTGACAATTATAAGAACAGGATTCTGGACTAAATGGGCCATTGGCCTGATCCAGCAAGCTCTTCTTATGTTGGAAACAAGAGGAAGAATTAGAAGAGGGGAAATCAAGAATCTGGAGCAAGCAAGAAGCTGAGAACAGATGACTTGCCACTACAACCTTCAAGGTGGGAGGAGTGAGAAATGCTAGTGAATGACTTAAGGAAGAACATCAAAGGCAGCAGTCAACTGGAGAGACTGGAAGAGCAAGGAGAGAGAGAGAAAATTCAGAGGAAGAAACCAAGCAGTGTGGCTTATTCGATAGCTGCAGGAAAGTAAATGAGAATCAAGGCGAACCAACAACAACATGACAAAGAACTAAATTAGGATGACGAGGGCAATATGCAGTAGGGCCAGCACTGAGAGCAACACTACCAGCTAACCAGCGTGAAATAAGGGGTGGGGAAATGGAGACATCAGAGAACAGCAGTCCAAACACCCTTGAAAAGCAAAATTGCAAACACTTCGCACAATGGCCTGGATCCAGACGAACAGCACAATCCTACCCAGGACTTTACCCAGAAGTAAGTCCAATGGAACTCAATGGGGCCTATTCCCAGGTAAACGGGGTTAGGATTACATCCAAAATCCATTACACTTTGTAGCTTCATTGAAATCAATGAGGACATGTTGTTTCGGCAAGTTTAGATCCAATTGATTTCAGTGGGTTTAAAGTGTAACAGGCTTGGTGTTACTCAATATTTTTGAAGGCAGGCAGAACACTTGTCTGTGTTGGTTTCAACAAGCATTTATTTGCCCCCTTGCAAACCTGCTCTCAGTTGGGAAAAACAAAATGAAAATATTGATTTTTTTATTAAAAAAACACAAAATAAGTATCAGACTTTCCTTCCAATGTCATGTGTAGTTTGTCTCCCAACAGACCCCGAATACTTTATTTCGTCTAAACTATTAACCATGCACCCAGTTGAACATTTCAGGCTGGGAGAGCAATCTTTTCCACCAGAAAGCTAACAATATGACTACACTCCTGTTTTTATAGTTAGCTGAAGTTGTTCCAACACCCACACACATCTGCCTGAAGATGGAAAGAAGGGCTCCATCATCATAAAAGTAAGCTGTAGGGACCCTGCCTTTTCCTTCTTTAAAATAACAAGGCCCTGGTATGGCTATATTCCTATTAACCACTCATTCACTTGCCCACTAAGAGTAAGAATCCCTCCCGTGTAAGCAGTTTGCTACTTACTGTTTCTGTAACAGATAACGTGTCTGATTTTGCTGTTAACTGTCCTGATTTTTATTTTTATGGGGTTTTTTAAATGTGGAAAGGCCGGGTACAAAGGTTTTACATGAGTAAGCTGCCCTGTGACATACACACAGGTAAGATAAATATTTTGTGGGCAGGTTCCAGCAAAACAAGCAAGGCACCAGAATTTTTTTTAAAAACCGAGATGTGCAAATGGACTGCCAGGGGTATTATACCGCAGAGTAAATGAAGTTAATTGCGGGTTAATGGAGCAAACAGCGTTCTCCCATCATAGATGTTACTGTCCAAGTACATAATGTTCAATTTAAGGCCTTGTAAACGAAGCCTACCTTGCCGATCTTGGCAGTCCCCGAATTTTCAAGGTGCTGGGCCAACTGCTCCCAAGTTGGCGCCAGGGCCTTGCAGTGGCCACACCAGGGGGCAAAGAATTTGATAAAGTGATTGCCTAAAAACAAAACAAAACAAGGCGTATGTAAATAAACAGGGCTCAGTTCACTCATTTCAGCAGTGATTAAGTGTCTGTCTTTATGCAGACAAACAAGACTTGAAGGTGTACTGCGACTCTTTGCCATGACTGGGTTTCCATTCTCAAGAGGTGGGGATCCTGATCCCAGCATCACACAGCTGCCCTGTGTGAAACAGGGGGCTCGCTCCCACCTGTAGCTCCCAGTCACTTCCTCCATACGTCCCCAAGCATAACCACTTAGAAACCTTGGTAAGATAAGCAAGGTAACCTTGCCTGACCTTCTTCCCCAGTCTCCTCTCTACTACACTGTAGTCAAAAACTTCATGCAGCACTTTCCTTTTTTTTACACAAGGCTACTAAAGGTAAAAGGTAAAGGACACCTGGAAGGTTAAGTCCAGTCAAAGGTGATTATGGGGTTGTGGTGCTCATCTCACTTTCAGGCTGAGGGAGCTGGCGTTTGTCCAGAGACAGCTTTCTGGGTCATGTGGCCAGCATGACTAAACTGCTTCTGGTGCAACGGAACACCGTGACAGAAGCCAGAATGCATGGAAACGCCATTCACTTTCCCGCCACAGTGGTACCTATTTATCTACTTGCACTGCCATGCTTTTGAACTGCTAGGTTGGCAGGAGCTGGGACAGAGCAACGGGAGCTCACTCCGTCGCGGGGATTCGAACCACCAACCTTCTGACCGGCAAGCCCAAGAGGCTCAGTGGTGTAGACCACAGCGCCACCCATGACACAAGGCTACTAAAGCATCTTGATTCCAAAATGTTTCCTCTAAAACGTCATCTCCTCTGAGTCTTGCAAGCCTCGAGGTTATCAGCAGGTGAAAGGTTATCAGATGGCCTTTTGGAGTTCTCAGTGGAGAAAGTTTGTTGGAGGTGCCAGAACAACAAGGATGGGAAAAGGCCTTTCCTTGAACCACTGGTCTCACTGGGTCTGAAGAAGGCTCAGAGCAATCTCCACCTGCCCTGGACGTATGTTGGCAAGCATCAGGTCCTGGGTAGCAACAGGTTAACAGCCGAGTTCTGAGGATTACAGTTCATCTTAGTAAGCTGAAAGTAGGCACCAACCAGATACCTATAGAAAGCTTGCAAGGAGGACCTGGCTGCTCACAGCCTCTTCGCTTTCCCCTTCACACAAACCAGTGAACAAGTCAGGAAGTCTTCAGTTGCATCCGAACTGGGAAACTATGGTTTATAGCTTTGGAACAATGCAGGGCATGATGCCAACATCCAACCACGGTTTCAGGCTTGCTCTGAAACCATTAACTAAAACCTTCCTGATTTCATAGAAACACAGAATTGTAGAGTTGGAAGGGACTACGAGGGTCATCTAGTCCAACCCCCTGCAATGCAGGGATCTTTTTGCCCAATGTGGGGATCAAACGCATGGCCCCAAGATTAAGAATCTCATGCTCTACCAATTGAGCTGTCCTTTGTTCACTTGCCTACGTGAAATGAGTTGTTGTAGTGGCTACATGCAGAGGGCATGAGGTTGATTTGTAACTTGGCTTCAAAACTTGGGATATGAACATTCAAAACATGGCAAGTGTCATTAGCAATGCTTGAGCTGTGACCCAGGAACTCTCAAGATGAAATCTCATTTCTGCTACACAGATTCATTAGATAGCCTATTCATTATGGGACACTGTACCACTGTTACATAACTTTATGAAATATAAAGAACATTTTTTTTAAAAAAGGAAGGATTTGTAGCAATAACTATCAAGTTACCTTCTGCAACATGCGTTTTGAAATTAGCTGATGTGAGCTCATATAGACCCTGCTTTGATTCTGGGTCTTTGGGAGACTCTGGTTCAGACTCCTTCTCCTATCGTACAAAGGAAAATTACATTAACAACGCTATTGTATCTCAAGACAGACACAGCTGGTTATATAGCTGCATGCATAATGAAACCGCAAGTATAAGTTTGTGGTTATACTCACAACTGCAAACATGACAACACTCGTTCGCATTTTCAGATAAAAGTACACACCTATAAGCTAAAGTGCTATATACACATTTGTAAAACAGCTCATGCCATCCATCCAAATGTAACTACTTCTTGCATGAAATTATTTCCCCCCAAACACACACACACACACACACACACACACACACACACACACACACACACTGTATGTTATGTCTGCAGATCAATAAATTTTATTTTCCTAGAGCAACAAATGAGAGGCAGCCAACTTTCAAGAAAAAAACAAAGCAATGCTGGCAGCAGCAGCAGCAGCAGAGGGCATGTTGTGGGGATGCAGGGTGAGTGAGCGAGAGTGTGTTTGTGTGTGTGTGTGTGTGTGTGTAGAGCTCCAAGTTCAACCAGTTTACTTCCTTAGCCCACACCTAACCAGGAGAGCTTGCATTTGGTTCAGTGTAGGAATGAAGGATAAAAAAATAATAATACCCACATTCAGCTACCATTTCCCTTCAATGTGAACGGCATTGGTTTTTAAAAACATGGTCATTATTGATGGCTGTTCATCACTGCCTAGCTCAAATCATTAAAGGAAGAGGTTGGATAACACAAGGCCCCAGACCTTCATCTTGTCCAATTTTAGCCACATCACATCCATTCTTTATTTTCTAACACATTCTCTAAGGGGGGAAATGCAAAACGTATGGCCTTCTGGCCTTCTATGGGCTCCCCTTATAATTCAGTAACTGATATGCTGTATTTGCACTCTTTTAAAAGCAAACAAAAAACCATTTGAATGGCATTTTATTTTGTGTCTCCTGAAAGAAGGACTCTTTGATCACTTACAGCAGGTTCTTCTTTTAGTGTATTCAGCATCCAGTTCTCCAGTGACTGAAAGTCTCTAGGTCCCTGGTATTTTGCAGCTTCTTGGCCTGGTCTAAGCAGTTTCAGGCTGCAAATGCAAGACAACAAATGCAAATGTTTTAAAGGTCATGCGATGTTGAAACATTCTGAAAACGACTGTACTTTTCCCGTCATGTCCCAGCTCAGAGAACCTTCCTCAGGGTGGTCTCTTTAATCCTAATTTTTCACAGTTGTGTTGATTTCAGTAGCATGGCATTAGGCTTTCCAAGGTTACAATTTCTCTGCAAAAACTGAAGACAGCTTCAAATCTAACTGTGATGCAGATAGTTTGAATGCCCTTTCACTGCCGTGAAAACGTAACAGTACCACCTTCTGTACCCAAAACAAACTATAGATTAGCGCCTGTGACGTCACTAGCATATTTGCACCTCCACCCAAACAATTCATGGAGCAGTTCTGCAACTGCTTTAAAATTGCTTGTATTGCTCTTTCTTGGTAATGTCAAGGGGAAAAAAAAGGTAAAGGACGCCTGACAGTTAAGTCCAGTTGCGGATGACTCTGGGGTTGCGGTGCTCATCTCGCTTTACAGGCCGAGGGAGCCAGCATTTGTCCACAGACAGTTTTTCCGGGTCATGTGGCCAGCATGACTAAGCTGCTTCTGGCCAATCAGAGCAGCGCACGGAAACGCCATTTACCTTCCCGCCGGAGCGGTACCTATTTATCTACTTGCACTTTGTTTGGCATGCTTTCGAACTGCTAGGTTGGCAGGAGCTGGGACTGAGCAACGGGAGCTCACCCTGTCACGGGGATTCGAACTGCTGACCTTCTGATCAGCAAGCCCAAGAGGCTCAGTGGTTTAGACCACAGCACCACCTGCGTTTACTAATATAAACTCTGCTTACACACACACACACACACACACACACACACGTATATATTTGAGGACAGCATGCCTAAAACATAAAGGGACAGAGCCAATTGCATGTTTAAACTTGCAAGATATGTATTACAAGCCCAACTGCAAGGCTAGGTTCTCACACTACAAGTAAAGAGCCCATTATGACTACTGCTGAATGTTACACCTGTCTTCTTATGAAACATTTTATATCAGCATATTAAGAAATCTAAAGTGAAAAAAAATGTTAAGAAACTTAGGCCAGAGGCCCATCACTATCTGCCCATACACGTCGAGTGAGGAGTCCTGGTTACCTGCCGTCTGCCAATAAAGCGTTGGATAATTCACAGCAAGTACGAAATCAAGAACCTGCCGACCTCATGAAAATTCAGTCTGCCCAGGCTGTGGGTATACACGCCCCACAGCAGGGAAGAGCTCATCAAAGAGAGGCTATATCTGCAGAATCATCTAACAGGCTACCCTTGCCAAGAAGCTTCCAGGGTGTCGTCAATTAGGTTCTTCCTGGTTTAGCAAATGAACACAGGCCTTGGAAAAGGAAATGCTCAGTAATTACTATACCAGATGAGGTGTGGTCCTCTCACCCCAACCTACCGGAGCAATTCAACCACCTTCTGCTAGCTATAAGACCTTTGCATCACCTTGGCACATTTGCACAGCTGTTCCTCTTATCCATGCACAGGCAAACATATGGGTGTGCTCACTGCACTTTTCATTAAAACCCAAGAAGAGCAAGGAGGAAACAGAAACAGAATATTGGAAGGTTTTCAGTGCTAGTACTCCTCAGTCTAGATCCACTGAAGTTAATGAGCATGGCTAACGTAGGTTTATTAATTTCAATGGGTCTACTCTGAGCAGAAGCTAGTTGAATACAGCCCATTGCTTTTATTTCCTTGTGCAAATATGTATGTACATAATCCCATGGTACAGTCCAAGGGCACATAAGCCCACCAACCATGCTGAAGCTAAGCAGGTCTGGGCAGTGCCTAGGAGGGGCATTTTCTGGCTTCACGGTTTCTCCTGCATCATGATTTTTGCCATTGCCTGCTCTTGTGGTTCGCTGTACCCTGAATGAGGCAGGTGAGAGCTGAGCCAGCAGAGTTAACAAGGGCTGCAGGAATCGAGAGAAGCACTGGCTGACTTCAGTGTTCCCCACATAGTGATTTTTGAATAGCACACAGACACACACAGAGAGACACATCATGATTCAAGATCTATTGCCAGGGTCAAAAATTATGAAACTGATGTCACGATATGGACATCAAACCAGTTTTGGATGATATATTGATATTATCACCTAGCCTAAGTGCCTAGATGGAAGATTTCCCAAGAACCTCATAAATGCTGCCTTGAGTTCCATAACAGAACAAAGGCAGGATATTAATTTAAGAAAACAAAGCAACAATATTAAGAGGGCTTTTTTAAAACAATGACTGTGATTGCTACATGGGCTGCTGCTAGGTAGAAGGTCTGTTCACAAAACAGGGAAAAAGAGGATTCTGGTCCTTCCCAGAAACAGAATCTAATGTATAATACACAATACAGTACATTCCATGCACTTGGCAAAAAAGACGAGCCTGCTGACATTTAGCATTTCACCACAATGCTACACTATAAGCACTCAAAAGCAACTGCCCCCCTCATGCTGGCATGGGCCTAAAGGAGATACGCAGAACAATTAACGGATGCAACGTTAATGCAACTTTAAACGTACGTTGGGTACCCTCTGACACTATACTCAGAACACAGTGGCGTATCCGCAGTGCAGTCCACTTTGACGACATAGACCTGTGGATCTTCCATGCTGTTGTACTTGTCTGCAAGATCATTCCATGTTGGCTGCAGGCGCTGGCAGTGACCACACCTGGGGTAAAAAAGAAGAAGATTAATGAATTCATTTTCCTTTGTTACAGGGAATACTGAAATCAGCTGCATATGGTTTAGAATCTCCATTTTCAACCACACAGAAGCCCGGGAGCTGGGCTTTGGTCCGATTTCAGGTTTCAGTTGATGTTTTTCAAACCGTGTTCTGGCGAAACACTCAGGTTCCTTGGAAGCTTATAGGTATTTTCAATAATGGCCGGAAAGATTCTCTAAAAGATTTCTCATCTCCTTTACAGATGGGGTGCCACCAAGGGAGCGTACTTGATGCAATCTTAGTTCACGCGAGTTAACAGTGATGAGAAATGATATATAGCCTAGAACATCCCAGAAACCTCAGCATCTTGCAAGAATTCCATGAGAGAGAGACAGCAGTTTTCCTGCACAAAACTTGATACAATGGAAAGGACTCCCAAAATGTGCAAAGTCTGAAACCACTGTATCTAGCAACTAATGTGCCTCAAACATTTATTATTACTACTATTATTAATAATTACTTTTGACAAACACTCAGCAGTTTTAAGCATTTGTTCTGACATTAGTTAGTTACTTGTGTGTCTAAAGTACTTCTTTGGATCCCAAACATAATAATGCTGCTTTGAATAAGAATGCATTGCAACAGCAAACAGTGTGAATGTTGAAGAAAATCAAATCATCAAGGTGATGTGAAGTTCAATCAAGACCAGGCTTCCTCAACCTCGCCCCTCCAGATGTTTCTGGCCTACAACTCCCATGATCCCTAGCTAGCAGGACCAGTGGTCATGGATGCTAGGAATTGTAGTGTCAAAACATCTGGAGGGCAGACGTTGAGGAAGCCTGATCAACACCATCACTGGACAAGAAGCATCAGGTCTACTCTGTAAAAGTCTAGGAAAGGCACTTTTCTTTAACCTCACAATATGTGTCACCCTGACCTTGATCCAGGATATCTATAAGTGGTTAGGAGTTCAAGCAGACCAATTCCATCTCCCTCCATTTTCTTCTATTTTTTTAAACCGATACTGTCAACATTCCACAGGTCCTAGAAGTCAAAATTGAGCTGCTTTAGGGCTTCCCGACATTTCTTTTTATTTTACAAAGTAGTATCCATTTTCAAAGACTTCCCCCAAGTGTGCAGAAATCATCCCTTTATTTTTTTTACTTCCACACTGATTGGTGCAAGACCACACAAGTCTGGAATTACTGTATGGTGCATTAGAGAGATGTATGGTCCACTCATTCCTTTCCCAGGGTTCCTTTGTCCCCTTCAGAGCAATTTTTGCAAAGGCCAAAGCTCACATTATGATTTACCCTCTAGCAAGCCAGCTTGAATGAATTGATTAATTATGGTCACAGACCTAGATGTGTACCCAGAAGCATCTTGGAAAACGAGGGAAGACCATGAACTCAATGACTGGGGTGTGTGTGTGAGTATGTGTGTCACATAATGACTATTTGCAAATGTTACAACCAGTACGGGATCACTTGCACACATAGGGAAATTCCACCTCCACCCCACCAAGTGTCCCTCTGGCTACCACAAGGCATGTGTGGAGAAAGACAAAGGATAGTGAATCTTTTCATGCCTCAAGTATAACACATAATGCAGGTGTGCAACACCTGTGGCCTTCCAGGTGTTGCTGAACTCAAACTCCTAGCATCCTTGACCATTGGCTATGATAGCTGGGGCTGATAGGTCTTGGAAGTCCAACAACTCCCTGGTTTCCCATGTTAAAAGGACATTTCCCTGTTATGAAGGTGGGGAAACCCAGATTGCACATCTCATGGCAGAAGAAATGCTCAAGTTCTGTCTTTATAACAATGAGTTGTATATGTGAAGACACCCACAGAAGACGCCTATTTGTATTGCAGAAAGAGGAATTGAAAACCTCTGGATTACAGTGGTACCTCAGGTTACATACGCTTCAGGTTACAGACTCCGCTAACCCAGAAATAGTGCTTCAGGTTAAGAACTTTGCTTCAGGGTGAGAGCAGAAATCGTGCTCCGGTGGCGCGGCGGCAGCAGGAGGCCCCATTAGCTAAAGTGGTGCTTCAGGTTAAGAACAGTTTCAGGTTAAGTATGGACCTCCGAAACGAATTAAGTACTTAACCTGAGGACTCAACATAGTCCTCATTTGGATGAAGGGGGCAGGGGTGGGAACACCAGGAGAAAGCCTGTGCTAATGTTTCATGTTTCCCCCGTTTATCTTTATAGCTATAAACTCACATTTGAAGTGGGGACACAGGAGACCAGAGATACTACTGGAGCTAAAGGGGGCAACCTGACTAGGCCATTGCTAGCTACTTGAAATTGCCCCCCACGTAACCCAAGTGGTGACTAAGCTCCTGATCTGCAGCGCAATTCCTACTAGGAGTCTACCCCTTTAAAAATAAAAATTTAAAGTCAGTTCAGTGCTGATTGAAGACTTCTCAATTATTAAGATGGTTGGGTGACGCCAGACGTCTCCTGCTTTGCCTTGCCAGGAGCTCTGTACAGATCAACACTTCCTATATTAACATCTCAGAGCAAGATTATCTGTGCATATAGACTCTGTCTCAGAAGGAGCTCTTTCTATTTACCTTTTTCTTTGCCCTGAGGCATAGACCTAGGAAAGATGTGAATTCTTAATTAGCTGTTTGCATTTACTGCAGAAGCCTCAGCTGCCTTAAGAGAAAATAGATTGGAAACCACTTTTGCATGGGCTTTATTTGAGGCCTATGCAACACTGCTTATGAATTTTCAGTGTTAAAAAATGGCATTTTATTAATGATAGAGCTGGTCTGAGACCTACCAGTAAAACAAGTTCTGGCCCAAATTCTAGTAGAGCTAGGCTCAAATTAAAGGAGGGGAGGAGAGGGGAAAGAGGTTATCATGCTATGTCCTGCTGTTTTGTTTAGATTCCAGGGTGTGTGTGTGTATTTTTTGCTTTGTCTTTGGTCAGTTAGGACCTGTGAATGGCATCCAGCAATGACAGCAACAATGGAAATGATTTTTCTATGGGTCCTTTGTATACCTATGAAAATTTGAACAAAAAAGTATAAAAGGCACAAATTCTTCCCTCCATTAGTTTTCCCTTTACTCTCTATTTAATGTTAGGCCAGATACATATTTTTTCAGTTTCTTTTTTAAGACACTTGAAAAACAGCAAAGTTTTTTAAAAAAAATAATGTAGACAAAATACTAAAACTTTCTGTAGGCTAGCAATGTGTGAACAAATCTGCAACCCTGAAGTTGCCATTTTTCTATTCACAGAAGTTGTCTCTGCAATCTTCTGCGTGCCTCCACTCCAGAATGTACACTGCTCACATATGCATAGCTCATTTGTGTGCGCAGTTACCCGACTTCTGTGCTGAACACACCTGCACTTAAAATGCACGCACAGATAAGTGATGAGCTACTTCGGGTATTACAGCTACCAATCAATCCGACATAACTTGCCCCCATGAACTTCTTCATTTAGCAACCTAAGAGCCCTGCTCACCTCGTCCCAACATCCTGTTCTTCTTACCAACCAGATCCCTGTGGGAAGCCCAAAAGCAAGACCTGAGCGCTGATAGCCCTCTCCTGACTTGCCCATCCACCCCAACGACCCACTTTCAGAGGCACACTGCCTCAAGACAGGTACCAACATGGCTAGTATTTATACCCTGCCGGGTCCCACGGGCGAAGGGCAGCTTACGGTAATGCCATTAAACTCTCTCTGGGGACAGAGGGTAAAAGTCACAAGTGGGGGCAGGCTGCAGCAGCTACTTCTGCAGGGAAAGAAAACCTCCTTGCGGGTTTCCTGCCCCTGAGGTGGTATAGAGCACCTGCTCTCTCCCCAACCGCACCCAGGAATAGGGCGCAGAGGCTGCACAGCTAGATTAACAGAATCAGAAGACTGTAGAGTCGGAAGGGATCCAGGGGGTCATCTAGTCCAACCCGCTGTCGTGCAGGAAGATGCAGCTGTTACTAAAAAGGGGGCTGCTGCTGCGAGATCCCGCCAACTTCTCCACAAATACCCATGCCTTCGTGGAGACTTTTTAAAGACCGCTTTGGACGCGTGTGCGCATTTGGGGAGGCAGCGGGTGGAGGATGATGGAGGAGGAGGAGGAGCCTCCGCCGCCCCCCACCCCAGCCGGCTGGACCCCCGCCCAACAGCGCCTCCGGCCCGCCACGTCAGCGGGAGGAGCAGACCTGGGCGCGCGCCCACCCCCTTCCCTTTCCCCAGGCCGCCGCCGCCGCTCACCACGGGGCGAAGAACATGACGAAGTGCGGCGCGCTCTGGGCGCCATGGCGGAGCATCTCGGCGCTGTAGAGGTGCCGCGCGTGGGGGTCCGCCTCGCCGCCCGCCTCCGTCCCCTCGGCCCGAGCGGGGCCCGCGCCTAAGGAGAGGCAGCCGAGCAGCAGCAGGGCCAGGCAGGCCGTGGAGTGGTGGTGGTGGGAGGAGGAGGAGGAGGAGGCGGCCATAGCGGCGGTGCAAACGGAAAGAGAGCGAGGGAGGAAGAAGCCGGCCCGGGCCACGTCTCCCCTCCCGGCCAACCCCGCCTGCTGCTGCTGCTCGCGCTGCGAGGGCGGCGTCTCCTCCGCCCCCGCTCCGCCTGCCTCGGAGGAGTCAAAGGGCGACGGGGAGGGGCCGGCAGGGAAAGGCCGGCGACGCCGAAGCGCGCTTCTTTTCCCCTCGCGGCTCGGCGTAAAGCTGCGCCTGGGAGGAAGCTGCCCCTTAAGTTTCGAAAGAGAAGCGGTTCGGGGGCTCAGGGGAGCGGAAGAGGAGGAGGAGGGGACCCCCCTTCAGGGCCGCTGCTGTTGGGCAGCGCGTTTCAGTCGCCTTAAGTACGTGCACGTGCATCAACTTAGTCGCCTTAAGTACGTGCACGTGCATCAACTTAGTCGCCTTAAGTACGTGCACGTGCATCAACTTAGTCGCCTTAAGTACGTGCACGTGCATCCCGCTCTGAGGTCTCTAATGAGGAATAGCGCTCTTAAGGAACTGTTGTTTACTCGTGTCCGACTCTTCGTGACCCCCTGGACCAGAGCACGCCAGGCACTCCTGTCTTCCACTGCCTCCCGCAGTTTGGTCAGACTCATGCTGGTACCTTCCAGAACACTGTCCAACCATCTCGTCCTCTGTCATCCCCTTCTCCTTGTGCCCTCCATCTTTCCCAACATCAGGGTCTTTTCCAGGGAGTCTTCTCTTCTCATGAGGTGGCCAAAGTACTGGAGCCTCGGCTTCAGGATCTGTCCTTCCAGTGAGCACTCAGGGCTGATTTCCTTAAGAATGGATACGTTTGATCTTCTTGCAGTCCATGGGACTCTCAAGAGTCTCCTCCAGCACCATAATTCAAAAGCATCAATTCTTCGGCGATCAGCCTTCTTTATGGTCCAGCTCTCACTTCCATACATCACTACTGGAAAACCATAGCTTTAACTAGGGGCACTTATTTACAACGCAAGTCTAGACATGCCTAGACCACACGAAGTAGTAGGGGAGGGGGGTTGTTCCCAGGCATAGGAGCCAATTTAATATAATATTGAAAGGTGTGCGTGCACAGGTAAGCCCTGCCTCGCATAATCAATCACAAGATTGCAATTGTTGCAAGGTGTGTGTTCTTTAACACTAAAGAACTTAACCACTCGCATCCAGTATTGGAAGCAGAGGTGAACCTGAGCCACGTGCCTTTGGATAGCGATACAGTAGTGGGATTCACACGCAGAGAGAGTACTATTGCTTGCAGAATTCCCACAGGCATCTGGTTAACTACTATGAGAACGGGGTTTTGCTCTTGTATTATTCTTCCATTCCTAGCTTGATGACACAAGAGGACCTAACCGTGTCATAAAGGCATTGCACAGCTAATCACTATGTTAACAAAGATAGATATAAATTTGGGGAGTACTATATGTAGAATGTAAGTTTAGGACAAATTAGAAAGGGACCTAGTGGACACAGGGCTTTGTGTTCCTGCGTCTATCATACCTAAAACCTGAGCTGGGCTTTCATGACACTCATCTAGCCTGTTTTATAGCTAAGGATAAATAGCTAGGCAAAACCTGTAACCAGAGCTGACTTTGTAAGAGAGAAATGCACCAGTTAGTTGAATCAAGGGAACCACTATTTGCCACAGGCCTAACTTTGACACACACACACACACAAAACAACAACAACAACAACACTACTCTTAACAAATACTACCAATGTTAATGTAACATTTGTTAGACAGCTGATGTATAACAAGCCAATTGAATGAACAATTTCAATTGAGATTTTGCTATTAATTTGTCCTACAATTCAGAGAGTCTTCAAAAGGACACAGATTCTTCCGAGTCTCCCAAATATAGTAGTTTTTTTTATTTTGACAGCTGTCTGACTGAAATGCTGGTCTCTCCAGAGAGATAATGTGATGTAATTTTCATGACAGCCCAATTGTCATTGGTTAGGAAGGATATTATAATCTCACTGGAGAGGGAAAAAGTGATTCTGCCATCTGTAAGCGTCTATCCCAATTACTTCAATGATTTGTACCTCTCATGTAGGGTTGGGAGTGGAAACTTCTACAAGCTGTTGAATAAAATGACATAATTTTGCCACCCACAAAACATTATGCAGTATGACAGTTTAAGAGATGGTAAGAGCAGTCAGAAAGTACAATCTCGTAACAAGTGGATACTTTTTTGCTTCCCTGCCCCACTCCAGAACAGTTTTACAATCCTAAGAATGGCTAGGTCAATCTTCTTTGTACCCCCTACTCTACTTTTTGCCCTCGACTCAGAGTGTGTTTGGGTGGAGATACTGCCTCCGCTAATTGCTGTCTAGCCAAACCTTGAACTTCAGGAGCTCATTGCTGCAACTTCCATAGCCATGCCCCCAAAGGGAGTCCAAAGATGTTGGCAGATGTGTTGGTTTATTATTATGCACAGAGGTACCAAAGAGCAGCTTGAAACAAACTTTATTAGGATCAGTCCTGTTTCCTAAGACTAATTCCACTGAACTCATGTTGAAAGCCTTGTTAGCATTTCATTCACTTGCCAGAGCAAGAAGGCTCTGACCTGGCATTCCTGCAAATTCTGTCCCTCATTCCTGCACTGAAAAAAAGACCCAAAGCTGCCCATCCCTGCATGACCCCCCCCCCCACTGCTGCATCTTAGCCATCTAAAAAGTAACCTGATCCCCATGTCTTGTCTAGTCTAGTGCTTCCAATGCTTGAAACTCGTCCAGAATAACTACGTGTGCCATCTTTCCTCCTTTAAAACCCCTCCTCAAAACACTCCATTCCTGTGAAGTCTACCACTCAACTGAAACAAAGCTGTGTTAAGTATTGACAATTGCATTTGCTCGTATCCATCTCATTACCCAAGCTTCTCCCTTCCCCATCCTTTGAATTTAGCTGGTCAGCTCCCAGAGGCAGGGCTTTGTGTGTTTCAGTTATGTTGTGCTGGCAGAGTACCCATATCCTACTTGGCTTTCTATAGGCACCAGGTAGGTCACTGTGAGAACAGAATGCTGGACTCAACAAATGTTGGGTTTGATCCAGCAAAGCTCTTCTTATGTTCTTATGAAAGTACTGTGTATATTGATGGATTGTATCGTCCTCACCACCATCCTCTCAGGTCTTCAACAATCCAGTAGACCAGGTAAGCTTACAAGAACAGCTGCATGGTGACAGGCGCCTCATAATATTTCCCCCCTTGGTTCCTGTCAGCCATGTACATGGATGGGCAAGAGAGCAATGGAGTTCTAGGCATTTTAACTGGGGGCTTCAGTTGTGCAGGAATAGCACAGTTCCTTAAAAAAAGAAACTGCATACTAATTCTACTTTGCACAGAAGAACCTGCAACTTCCACAGGTCTGTTATTAGCTATTAACCACCACCCGGTGGATTCCTGACCACCCTGATTATGCAGTTTCAGAGACCAGTTTCAACAGTTACTTCCCTTCACTAGCTGCTTGGGCGGAATTGGCTCAAGGTGCTGTTCTGTTGGTTTCCTATCTTGAAAGAGATCATCTCTCATTGAACCAACTTTGGGGAAGTGTAAAACAAATGAAAAAATGCTGCTTGGTTACTTTCATAACTTTTTGAGATATGATCATCTCTGCTCTAGCCATTTTTTCTTAAGCTAGAGGTTGTTGAAAGTCAACGGAACTCTTTTGTTTTCTTTTGCACTAGTAGTTTGTCCTGTGAAAACTATGACACAGATTTATTCACTCTGCTTGGAATGTGGGTATTGGTGGAATATCCCAGGCTTCTCTGTAACATAGGAAATGTCCTGCAAAGTTCTGAGGCCATGACATTAGCACTTCAGTCAATAGACTTCCAGGCTTATCCAGCCTCCACTTAGCTAGCACAGACATTAGCCATTAATAGATCGATCCTCCATGAATTTGTCTTATCCCTTTTTAAAACCATCTCAGTCAATGGTTATCACATTTTGTGGCAGTGAATTCCATAAATGATGTGTATGAAGAAATCTTCTTTTATCTGTCCTGAATCTACTGCCTGCCAGCTCCCTTGGGTGACCACAAGTTACAGTATTACGGGAATGGACAAAAAACCTCTATCCACTCTCCACATAATTGGGTAAATCTATATCATATTCCCCATTAATTGTCCTTTCCTAAGCTAAAACCCTTTAGCCTTTTCATGCAGGGAATGTGCACCAACCCCTTCATCACTTTGTCGTTTTCAAAAGTAATTTTTCTATGACATCTTTTCTGAGATGGGCTAACCAAAAAATGCACACGGTGTTCCAAATGCATCCAAAGCATAGGTTTGTGTAAGGGCGTTACAGCACTGGAATTTTTATTTCTGATTCCCAATAATCCCTAGCAAGGAATTTGCCATTTTTACAACTGCCACACACAGTTGACATTTCCATTAAGCTATTAACTGAGGGCCAGATTCCATTAAGTAAATGTGCTTGCAGGAGAGCCAGCGTAATGAGTTCTGCTAGGCTATTGCACAGATGGAAGAGTGGGTAGGACATTTTCTTCTTTCGGAAACAGCTTGGTCCCACGAATCCTGTGGATCAGTCGCTGCACGGTGCTGTGCTGGGGTGAGGATGCAACAGCAGAGCTGGAAGCTTGACTCTCTTAATGAGAAATCTCTGGTGCATATTTTTCTTTACAACTCCGATGGGCCTAATGCTTGCAATGCAAGAAGAAAACAAATTTTCTGTGTCATAGGTACGTTGCTGCTGCTGTTAAAAAACACAACACACTTGTTGCGGTTCTCTCCCATTAAAAACATTGGGTCATATGAAGACTGCTTTTGGACCAGGCCAAATCCCTATCTAACCCAGCATTCTGTTTCCACAGTGGCTAACAAGATGTCTATGTGGGATGTTTGCACTGGCATCCGCATTGCCTGTTGGCCTGCTGCCAAGAAAATACAGCACTAGAAGGCCCTTAGTTACCAGCAAAATGTCCAGGAGTGGAAGCTGTACTAACCCATTAAGCTCATATAAAGGCCCCCAGACAGTTGGAAGGCCATGCTGGGAACTAGTTGAGAGCCTGGGAAATATCTGAATCAAGAACAGGGGGAGGTAGAAATACTATGCTGCTTCCTAGTCCTCCTAAAGTGGCTGGGCGGCTGATAGCTTTGCTCTAGATTGGTATTCTGATACTGGTTCCTGAATATATGCAGTTGACTTGCAATGCAATCGTATGCATGTCTACTGAGAAGTGAGTCCCGCTGAGTTCAGGATTGCAGTCCCAAGGGCTCTTATGTCAAACAATTAAACTGAAGATAACGGTAGTATACATACTACCACTTAACTTGGCTGCACTAGTTGACAAATAGCACATTCTCTTGCACAGTTCTTGTCATTAAAATTAATGGGAGCTGTACAATAACAAGTGTCCTCTTCACAACACTGGAAGACAAACTGTAAAAGCAGACATTTGATCTGATTAGCCTTTGGAGGAAGAAAGAAAATTGGTCTATAAAAAGAATAATCCAAGGACTGTATAGTGTTACTTCAGCCTTGTAAATGGAATGCATATTTGTGACATTTAGCCCTTTCATAGATCTTAATCATTTTAAATCCAAGTACTTTGACTTAACAGGATTGCTGATTGCCCAGTAAGCCACAATTTGCTATAAATAACGGGAGGTGAGTTCCAGGATCAGCTCGTTCAAAGTGATTAAGTATTTGGAGTGTAATGTCTGTGGTGAGCAAAAACGCTTGTTATAAATCTACTAAATGTACCAACAAAATAATAAATTTACTGAAGTGACAGCTTTAAACCCCAAACCTGCCTTAGTATTCAGAAAACACACGATTGGAACAATGAGATCACGTGAAAGGATTCTTTAACATTAGCAGATAGTGCTTGATTTAAAATATTTGTATGCTTTTTTTTTAGGGGAAACCCTCTCAAGGCATCTTCCAGCATGTACAATCACATCCAGAGTGGCGAATCATTTCAGTCTATGAGGGCCACATCCCCTCAGGATGAACCTTCTTGGTCTTCATGCCAGTGGTGGGCAGGGAGGGGAAGGCAAAAATTTGACAGGGCAACTGAAGTGTCTCTTTAACTTTTTGCACAGAAAAGTAAGAGTTTCCCATGTACGTACTTAGTTTACATCTTTCCTTCTTTTATCCATGCAGGCAAGAGACATTGCCATGGATATTGTGGAGCGAGGCAAAAACACTTGAGTGCGCAGAGCAGGGTTCGTGATGAGTGTAGCCTGAGGAGGAATCGTTCTGAGGGCCAGATATCAATGTAAAACCACAGCAATAAAGTTAATATATAACCAGTTACACTAATACAGTGGTACCTCGGGTTAAGTACTTAATTTGTTCCAGAGGTCCGTTCTTAACCTGAAACTGTTCTTAACCTGAAGCACCACTTTAGCTAATGGGGCCTCCTGCTGCCGCTGCGCCGCCAGAGCACGATTTCTGTTCTCATCCTGAAGCAAAGTTCTTAACCTGAAGCACTATTTCTAGGTTAGCAGAGTAACCTGAAGCGTATGTAACCTGAGGCACCACTGTATAACCAATTGTACTAATCACAAATGACACTGAGTTTAAAAAGAACAATAAACTCAGATATATAAAATAGCACCAAATATACAACACACCCAAGCAATCTTTATTTCAGCTAAGTATGTTTTTAACCATTTGGCAGATTTAAGCTCTGTCCTGCTTGGCGAGGCCAGGTTAACACAGGACCTCGATCAATGGGACAGAGGTCATGACCCCAACAGCACTGCCAGATCCCAACCAGCACAAGGTAGCATGTCGGTCAGTACCCTGGAGAGCTCACTGTACCCAGAGCTGGCCAAGACTCACACAGGAAGAGCTGTTGCTTCAGCAACATGCTGAAACCTTCTGAGCTTCTATGAAGGCTGGTTGTCCTGATCCTCCTATTGGCCCTGCTCTCTCTGTTCTTTTAAAGGGCCAGTGTCCTATTCTGTAACTGCTGATTCCTATGGCACGGCTGCATGTATTGGAGGGATGTCCTCTGAGCTTGACAATTCTAGAGATGTGTGTGGAGAAACTCTCCTACAAAAGAGGGTAAAATTTACATTAGTCGCCCAATTTTGCCTCCAGCCCCATCCACTGCACCTCAGAAAGTTGCTTAGAAGGGAATGTGGCCCCCTCCAGGGTTAAAAATGTAGCCTGCCCCTGTTATATTAGGTGAAAAGTTAGAATATGCATCTTTTAATTTGGAATATGTTAACAAGGACTCTGCACCACAGCATAACTATTGATGGCTGTGTTTTCTGGTGCTGAGAGCAATGCACACTGGAAAATATATGACTGCTTTTGTGACAATTACTGAATATAGAAAAACCATTGTGGACCACATAGTGATAAACCACATGATGATTGTATTTCTTTTATCTGCCATCCTAGTATGCTGCTTTGTTCTTCCACTTGTGAGGCTTCTTTTAGCAATACTCCATAAGTTATTGTGGAAAGAGGCTACATGTTTTCCACCTGTAATTTGAAAGTGCCTCACACACAAAAATAAGTGACAATAACACTGCCAGAAACCCCAGGGATTAAAAAAACCAAAAAACCCGTCACAGTAGATCTGAAGACAACAACATCGTTTTCAATATTAGACACAGCCATTCAAAACTCAGAGGACTGCAGAGCAGGTCACTGCCAAGACAGTAACAACCAATCAGATGGTTTTTCCAGACCACCAATCCACTGACATTTTTTTTACTACTGGTCTAAATTTATTTTTTCGATTTATACCCCATCGTTCTTGCTACAATATGGCAGCTCAAAACAGCTTGTAAAAAGGAATAAAATTTCAAAAGCAAACATTTGTAAACTAAATTAAAGCAAACCTAGTTAAAAAAACAAAATATAAACTCCATGCTCCCCATGCCTCTGAGATAATTTTTTTTTATAGTATAACCCTATGAATATATTTGTGGGAGCCCTGCCTCACTGCATTCAAGATGGTTGCAGTGCAAAACTTACTTATATGTGAGTAACTCCCACTTACTTACTTCTGAGTGGACATGTTTAGGATCGCACTGTGTGTGTTTAGAAGCCTCGATCTGTGTTCTGAAAAAAGGACCGCACTCCAGAAAACACTCCCAGTGCCTATTCTCTTAGTATTTGCTTTTTGATATTTGAACTTGTTCTATAATCTTCTGTCTTAACCCTGTAGAAATGCAAAGGGTGACTCAAGGTTGGTGGCTCAAGGTTTTAGTTTTGGGGGCAGAGACTAATTTCAGAGAGGAACTGGGCAAATGGTTTGGGTTGCCATATATCCAGATCCAAGTTCGTTTTAAAGACGAACCATAAGAAGAGAGAACACAGAGGCCTTGACAGTGGACTGAGCAGGCACCCAGGTCACCTAGCCTTTCTGAACTGTAGCATGTGCGCATTTCATGCAAATCTGTGAGAAAGCGCTGTTGCACTTGGGTTCTGCTTACTGGCTTCGCACAGGCATCAGGTTGGCCACTGTGAAAACAGGATGCTAGACTTGCCCCTTGTCCAGGGAGTAGGGAGTAAGATCAGCACAGTGGAGGGATGAAACAGTAAACAGAATTTGTGCAAGGGAAGGGATTCCCATGGGAACAGAGGGAAATGAGGGTGGGGGGGTAGATAAGAAAACATTTGGTTGAATTTTGTTCTGACAAAACACTTCAAAAAATTTAATTGAAAAGAGAAGGGATGGAATAGGCAATGAATCAGTGGTCCTCCATATGTTGTTGGACTCCAATTCCCATCAGCCCTGGAGGCACTGAAGTCTAAAAAATACCTGGAGGACCACAAGTTCCTCATCTCTGATCGAATGGGTTGCATCTTGCTTACCAAGATATTTGTCTGGATTGTTACTGTACAGCCACATACTAGCAGGCTGGTCAGTCAAAGGATTTCCCCACCCTGGAGAAAGACTCTGGCAATCCAAATATGGGATCATTCATAGCCTACTACTGGCACAGAGGGTTGTTAAGATCCTAGAATGAGGATAGTCCAGGGTACACATTTGCAAACATAAATAAACAACTTTAATGGTGAGACGTGGAAACTCAGGTAAGAATGGTCCCTTGTGTGAGCCTGCCCCTTCCTTGTATCCTACAAGTTATCTGTGTTCTTCCAGAACTCCAGAGCCCCCACCGCACTGAGTGATAAGTTAGAAGGCAAGCCTTTTCTGCCAATTGTTTTTGGCAAATGGACCAAGGAAGACTATTGTTGTTGCTGACTGTTATCTCTGCCTCCAATCCCACTTGGCAGAAATTCAAACCTATCTCACTGGTGTTGGAAACTAGGCTTTTGAAAATCTGGATGAGTCAACTCATTAACAAACAAGGAAATGGGAACCAGTCTTAACAAAATATGTACATAAAATAGTTTATTGGATGCTATGCTGTTTGTCCTCATAGCTGTGACACTGTTTTTTATCTTGCTTCACAGTCTTCCTAACAATGGAGTGGGGAGGTCAATGGTTATCAAATTTTAATCAGCCTCAGTGTTGATGTATTACTTACATAGCACAGAAAATATTTTAAGCATTTTCATGGATGGGGTGGTGGAGCTCAGGAATGCCCATTTAATATTTTTGCCATTGTTTAATGCCAGTCATTGCTCTACAGCAGAGACGGGGAAACCTGAGGCCTTCCAGCTATTGTTGGACCTCAACTTCCATCAGCCCCAGCCAGCAGAACCAATGGTAAGGAATGATGGGAGTTGTATCCCAACAGTATCTGGAGGGCCCCATCCCTGCTCTACACCAAGGATGGCCAGTATCTTTGGTCTTGGGACGTTCTCCAAATACTAGTTTATGGACAGTAACATCTAACCTCCTTATGCATGGCCACATTCACTCTGTAAAAAATGTACACAATCACCTACAATAATAGCTTCACAGGTTTAGACACTTGCATCCTGATGGCACAAAGTTATCCTGTGTGAGTGTGTGTTGTTAGGGGAACAAAAGTGCTTCCTGTAAGAAACCTTCAAGAAGGAGGTCAGGGGGTTTCTAAAACCTACTTCATTTCAAGGTTTTTCAGTGACAGAAGAACTTTAACCAACATCTGATTTCAAACATAGCGTAATGATTTTCACCTACATGTGCCCTTTTCAGTTAAAGGTAAAGGTAAAGGTACCCCTGCCCGTACGGGCCAGTCTTGACAGACTCTAGGGTTGTGCGCCCATCTCACTCAAGAGGCCGGGGGCCAGCGCTGTCCGGAGACACTTCCGGGTCACGTGGCCAGCGTGACAAGCTGCATCTGGCGAGCCAGCGCAGCACACGGAAACGCCGTTTACCTTCCCGCCAGTAAGCGGTCCCTATTTATCTACTTGCACCCGGGGGTGCTTTCAAACTGCTAGGTTGGCAGGCGCTGGGACCGAGCAGCGGGAGCGCACCCCGCCACGGGGATTCGAACCGCTGACCTTTCGATCGGCAAGCCCTAGGCACTGAGGCTTTTACCCACAGCGCCACCCGAGTCCCGCCCTTTTCAGTTACCAGAGATCAAATCACAACTGAAAATATAACACATAATATATTACAGATTTCTATCATGTCACCCATCTTCTAAACCTGATTGTTTTTAAAAAAATAAAAGGTTTTTGTTAGCATCATAATATAAATTTAAGATGGGAGTCTAGTAAGCCTTTTATGCATCTTAATTTTATAGTCAATTATTATACTAGAGATGAGTACCATTTTAAAGAATGTATGGTGAGCCCTCCTGATTTAGGCCAAAGGCCCATACAATTCAGCATCATGTTCTCTCTAACTGGATACCTATGGGAAACCTAACGCAGGACACACGCAATAGCAGTCTCCCATTTGCCTTCCCTAGCAGCTGGTATTCATACTGCCTCCAATATAGAGGTAATAATATAAAGACATTGTGACTAGTACAGTAGTGCCTCGCAAGCAGGGGCGCCGACTTATAAAAAATATTGGGGGAGCCCGCGAAAGCTCATGAATAATAAATAAGCTCATGAATATGCAGATAAAGTGGCGCCGCCTCCTCGTGAGCGAATAGGGGAGAGCGTGCTGCGCCTATTAATCAGCTCCGAAGGAAATTGGGTGGAGCTTTTGCTCGGGAGGGAGGGCAGGAGGCATGCAGCCCGACCCTGTGCATTTTGGGCTGGGGGAGGGGCGGCGGCGGCGCTCTGCTGGAGGGGCGCCCGAGATTATTGGGGGGGCAGAGCCCCCCCAAACGAATTTTTGAGGGGGCTCGGGCCCCCTCAGGCCCCATGGAGTATGCTCGCAAGACGAAATTAATCCGTTCCGCGAGTCTCTTCGTCTTGCAGTTTTCTCATCTTGCGAAGCACGGCTATTAACGGCTTAGTGGCTTTAAGAAAAAAGAAACAAACTCGCAAGATGTTTCGTCTTGCGAAGCAAGCCCATAGGGAAATTCGTCTTGCGGAATGCCTCAAAAAACGGAAAACTCTTTCGTCTTGCGAGGCATTCGTCTTGCGAGGTACCACTGTACCAGTCAATATAATGGTATTCTCCATGGCTTTGGTCTAATCCACTTTTCAAGTCATCCAAATTAGTGGCTATCACCGCATCTTGCAGGAGCAAATTCCATAGTTTTAAGTATGCACTGTGTGAAGAACAACTTCCTTTTGTCTGTCCTGGATCGCCCATCATTCAGCTTCACTGACATTCTGGTATTATGAAAGAGGGGACAATCTATTAACTAAGGAAATACTGGAACAAACAATTTAAACATTCCCATCTACATATTGGTGTATCTTGCTGTGACGAAGGCATAAACTCTCACAAGAAAAGGGAAAGCCAAGAGTGATTGAGCTGTTCTGCCAATCTTTGAATCTCCATGATATATCTGAGTAGTCCTGCCTCCATTCAACGAACACTAGAAAAGACAAGCTGCAAAACTACTCAGGCTACTCATTGTCTCCTTAGTCACTGTATCATTTGAGGATCAGATGCTATGTGACATTAAAGTTACATTGCTCAGCACTTTGTCAGTCTGAAGATGCTAGCTTGAACTTTGCACCCAAGCCAAGGCTGTTGTCATCAAGTCCTCAAAGCACAGGATATCACCCAAAGATCAACATTGGAAGAAAACCTCCAAGACCTGTTCTCTCTCTGTCAATCTTGCAAAACTGTTTGACCTTATAAACTGGAACACTCTCTTGAATTCTTCATGAACCTGGCCACTATTTTTCATATTGGTTCCAGCATCATGACTCATGCTGTTGACAAATGGCAAACAATGGAGAAATTTTATATCAAGACTGGCACCTGCCAGAGCTGTGTGTTGGCACCTTTCCTTTTTGACGTGCTATTTGCTGGTTTAACAGATACACTGGGGGCTGTTGACCATGAGGTTTATGTTGTATGCATATTCAACATAATTCAATTTTTTTTCATATGCTGAAATAGAAAACTGAGGATGCCAACCAGTGACTGTGTGCTAGCATGTGGTATTTTGTTGACTTTTGCTATTCTGACAGCATGCTGTTGTAGAAACAGCAGCCAATGCATATATAACAACCCATGTAGATCAAGCAAATATTTCATTTTAAAAATCGCTTTACTTTTTTAAATATACCAACTACTGAATAGGCCAAACTGAGAAACTGCTGTATGATTGGTTATTTCCCCATTTGCCCGAGAAGTGGTTAATTGTAAGCTTCCTTTCAAGGACAGAACATTGGAAATGTGTGCTGTTTCCATAATTCATTTACAGGCAAAACAGGTCCTAGAGGAGTATAGAAACAGTAATACAAATGGGCAGTGCTAATCCCAAAAGTAACACCAGCACCTCAAAACCCCAAATTGGCAGCCTGTAGTCAAAATCCCAACTGCTTCAAAAGCCTATGCTTTTTGCCCAGCAAGGCAAAACCTCTCTGAACCCTACCTCAGATAGATGGCTCTGATCTCATTTCTTTGCTCAGAGACCTGTTAGCATTCAGGACCAAGTTTAGGACGCCTGGTGAGAGAGTATTTTTGTGTAGTTAGATAATGGGTATAAAAATACTCAGTCCTTCTGAGTTAAGATTCTGGACTGTTTTTGCATTCATTTCTTGAGAAGGATCTTCTATACAATCTTAAGGCCTTTCCACAAACTCATTTTTCCATGCAACAAATGACAAATGTTTCTCATTCGTTGTACAATCTCAAAATATCTTTCTTTTACGGTAGTGCTTCCATTGCGGGGATATCTATTTTTCTCAGCAGTCCACTATTCTTCGCTTAGATGGTGCAAACATATTACAACTGCTGTGTGGAATGTGGTTCTGCCATGATCATGATACAAATTGGGATGAGAATGGCCATGCTGTCTTACAGTGTTTCATGATCTTCTCTTTGCCCTTTTAAGGGAGTAGCAAGTCCTGAGCTATGAGGTCCAGCACAGGGAAGAAGATGATGATGATGATTTTACAAAGACCCACCTTCTTGAAATGAAGGGTGTTGCTGTGGGGCTTATGCAACCCTGATAACATTTTTTGCTTTTTAAAGGAATCTGGATTTTCATATGGGCAAACAAAGATACACACACCATCCACTTATTTACCCCCCCCAAAAAAAATATTAGAAGAAAAATGAAGAACCGCATGATGTGTGTCTTAGGTTTGCCATGCAGCAGAGGTGAGTGGGCTGATGTTCAAGAAAAACAAGACTAAAACCTCCTTGGGCTCACAGAACTAGTTTACGATTTTTTGGATCCACGCCCATTCTCTGAATTTATAGGGCTGTAAATGTCCTCCTTACTTTATTATCTTGTAGTGCTCTTTAAACACTCCTCACAAGTGGCAGGACCGTCGTCACTCAACTAAGGAAATACTAATAGGTCGATTGTGAATTAATTCCAGTCAATGAACAGATCTACCCACAGAACCTGCAAACAAGATGCATTCGGATAAAATAGTCCGCCTGGAGACAAAAGGATTCGTTGTTTATAGATTATACATTGTGCACATGCCAGTGACAGCAGGCACCATTTTAGAAGAGGCATTCCCTCGTGCATGAGAGACTTGGCATTTACCCTCCTCCAAGATGATGCTTGCCACTCTATGCTTCTGCATGCTCTTGCATAAAAAACAATTAATAATACTTTAAAAAAAAAAAAGTTGCTTGATCGGCCAGATGCATCATTTTCATCTAAGTTTTTTAATCAACCCCTGCCACCTCCTGTCTTTATAAAGAAATGCCACCAACATACCCCACACACCCCAAGCAATAAAAGGTGGTGGCAAACCTGCTGCTAAACTCCTGAGCCTCATACTCACAGCAATTTACACAGACATACAGTCTGTTTCTTCTGTGCTAACTATGGGACTCTATTCTTCATTAATTTGGAAGTGTGGAGGGGGATGACCATGGGCCAGTAGTCCCTTCAGAGTAGTATTCTGGGGCAAAAGTCCAGGGCCCCAACTCAGGAGCAAGAGGGGCAAGGTTGGCTTGCCGCCATGTTTTGAAGTAAGTGAAGTAATACCCATCACCACCTAAAGAGGGCGTGTGGAGGGGGAGCGCAAAGTAAGTCTAATATCACCTCAATTACAATATTGCTGTGGGCTCTTTTTTCCTAGCTTCTCCTCTACCCTGAATTGAATCAATTCAGCTCAGATTCTGTGAGTTTTATTGAGGGTAGGGGGAAAGAATGGCAGCTTTTCAAGTATGCAGGGGGATAGCGTGTCATTTCAGGGGGTTTTTGGCACTCAACGCAAGGTGCTAAAATGTCTCGAGGCTGGCACTGTTGATAGGTGTGATAGGATGACAAACTCTGGAACGATGGGGGAGAAGGAAGGCAGAGGTGGAAAAACAAAAAATACCCTTTTAATTTTAGTTTCTCCCTTGCCCAAGATATATGTGGCTCCTTCAGTTAAGGTCAGTGGTTCATTTGGTGGCGACAATTTCAAGGAGGCTCTGCTCGACGGGGGCTGCTGCGCCTGTCATCCGGTGGCCGGACATGGGAGCAGACTGAGCCCAATTAGCGGACAGCAGGCCCATCCGGTTGGCTGGTTCCTCTGTCTTGTGCGTCCTACACGTTACCGCAATTGAGGCTCCAAAACAGAAAACTCCCCAGGGCACCAAAAGTGCCAGCAGCAGCCAACTTGTTTCAGTTATTTAGTTTAATTGCACCTAGGTGGGCTGGGGTGTTCTTGAGCCTTTCCTTTTTCTGCCTTTATGGCTGGGTTTGAACGCAAGCCGTTGGCAGGGGCTACAACTGCAGCCTCTGCCCTGGGAGAATATGAAACCTCCTTTAGGACACCTTTGGTTCATGACTGTGGTTGGCTTCCTATTTCGCCAGAAGGCATGATATTGGTATGGGCAAGAAAATGGCTGAGAGTACTACAGCCGTCTTTGTGTGCTCACTCTTGGGACATCTTACCGTAAGCGCTTATTGATCCAGGCCTTTAACCTGGCTTCATTCACTTCAGTTTCCAACTGCCCTTCAGGCTAAACAACGTAGCCTTCTGAGTCCTGACATTCCTCATTTACTCTGACTGCCTCCGCCTGTGTTTTCTTTCAGCATGTCCTAAATGAGAGCTTGAACAGCTGAGTTCTTTTAAAGGAAATGAAAAAGATCTGTTCACTTCTTTTGCATGATAATGGAAGACTCTAAAGGGGAAGGCTGGAAATGGAGTATTCTTTGACTTGCCTCACCGCCTTCCTGCTGAATTGGAGCAAATGTCAACTGAGTTTTCTCTGGATTGACATTTGCTCCCATTTAGCACTAAAGAGTGGGTTTTCTAGGTCAAAGCAGCGGGGCAAAGACAAAACTGCTTGGGCCCATGCCTTGAAAGCATGGGGACAAACAGAAAACCACTTGGACCCCTACTTTCTAGGCACAGGAAAAGTGGAAGTTAATTGGGTTTAAACACAGTTAATTAAGGAGTATTCCTCGCCTCTCAAATGTTTATAGCAGTAGTTCTCAACCTGTGTCCTAGGGCTCTTGGAAGCTTGTCAAGGGTCCTTCATTGAGGAGACCAGTAATGATGGAAAGGCTTCTGTGAAACAGCCCACCATTAGCAATCACACCCCCAAAACATGCAGCCACAGAACAATATTGGGTGCAGTCCAAAGTGGAGCAATGGTGAGGCGGAGTATGAACTGACTGTGCATCCCCAAATACGCCTCTGAATCCTCTGCAACATGCAAAGTGCCAATGGCAAAATGATGCATGTTATATATATAGTTATAGATAGATAGATAATATGACCAATGTGTAGTTTTTCCTTGGCAAAGAAATCAATGTGGAAAGGGTTCATTGAAGCTAGAAAGTTTGCAGTTGCTGGCCTGCAGTAAGGCTGGTAGTGTCTCCAATGTTTACTAATGGATTTTACATGAGGTTAGACTGGTGGGAGTGCTTAAATATTTGGATAAACAACAACAAAAATATTTCGTTAGTTTGCAAAAGGGTTTATGAGGATTGGAGGGCACTGCAAAAATTTGGAAAAGAAGACTATCATGGTTGAAGTGCAGAATAGTGGAAAGTAATTATTTTATTACCAAGATTATTATCTAGTGAGTAGATAACGTAACTGTAAATGGTTTTTTTAAAAGCCATTGTAGATAATTCAATGGAAACCTCTCCACCCGAGCTAACCAGGAAGTTGGTATTAATAAAAGGGTGGGGAACAGTACTGTTCAATAAAAAGACTGCTCTATTAATAAATACTCTGAATATTTTAAATTATTGCTACTTGTGGTGGCGCCCGTGCCAAAGACTGGCCACCCATGTCCCATATTGAAGTGCTTTCCATGTAGGAAAAGCAAAAGGTTTGAAGCAACGCTAATGAGTCAAACATGACCTTAAAAAACCATCTGCAGCAAACAAGGTGTTCACTCTTTCAGACTTCATTTGCCTAACTCTCTACCAGGAATCTGCCAGCCAAAAGGACCAACTGGTGCCAACTACAGTGGCAAGTTCTAGAGGTGCACATGGCCTGCAAACAAAGCGTTAAGCAAAACTCAGCAACGCAACCCACAAAAGCCAAATACTGTAATCAGTAAACTAATCTGACCTTCTCCTTTTCTTGGATGTCAGTCTAGCAAGGGCATGTTCCACAGATACAAAAAGGAAGTTGTTAATAAGGAAACAGAGAAGCTGATCTTGAAGCAGACGTCTTTGCAAATCACCCTTGCATTCCCTTTGAATGTCCATTGTAGAAGAGCGTCACTCAAAATACTATTGCAGTTTCAATTAATAGCTAATGATTTCTAAAGACTGAGAATACACGCCATATGTGAGACTGTAAAACCAGTATTTATACCATGCTGTCCTATTTTACTTTGTAACAAGGCTGAGGAACTTGTAATCCAACAATTTTGGGCCTGTCACAACTCCCATCACCCATGACCACCCCAACCACTGATGGAGGGCCACATTTATAATATCACAAAGGGAATGCTGTTGAACTGCTAGAAAGGAAACATAAAGAAAACTATCTGTCTTCTTAATGTTGTCTCCCAAAATTATTTCCCACTATATTCAGTTTAAGGTTTATTTAGTAATTTTACTTTATGGTAAAGGTAAAGGTAAAGGTACCCCTGACCATTAGGTCCAGTTGTGGCCGACTCTGGGGTTGCGGCGCTCATCTCGCTTTACTGGCCGAGGGAGCTGGCGTACAGCTTCCGGGTTATGTGGCCAGTATGACCAAGCCGCTTCTGGCGAACCAGAGCAGCGCATGGAAACGCCGTTTCCCTTCCCGTTGGAGTGGTACCTATTTATCTACTTGCACTTGGACATGCTTTCGAACTTCTAGGTGGGCAGGAGCAGGGACCAAGCAACGGGAGCTCACCCCATCGCGGGGATTCAAACCGCCAACCTTCTGATCGGCAAGTCCTAGGCTCTGTGGTTTAACCCACAGCGCCACCCGTGTCCCTTACTTTGTGGAGATACAAACAAAAGATGGGTGTCTATTGCTACTGAACTATTTCATCATGTGGTTCCTGTTTCTCTTGCTGGCGGCTCAGATGATGTTGCTCAAAGGCCACCAAGAAAGAAGCTATATGCCTGTGACTGTAAGAGAGAAACATATACAAACGGTTCATTGTTCCTGTACAGAAGAAAAATAACGTGTCATTTACAGTCACTCTGCCCACACCTCACTTGATATCTCCTCCCTCACCAGTGCCAAATACACAGTAATCTATTGCCCTGAGATGTCAAATTCCAAGCGAAGGAAACTGAAATGTCATACCTTCGTTCATAGCACCATCTCATGGAACTATTTTTTCCGGATTCTTGGGAAGTTGAAATATTTCAGAAGAATATCAGGAACTGTTGTTTTAGCTTGTTTGGTAAGTAGATAATTGCCTTCCAACTCTACACGTTTTTCAGGAAATGATGTGAGTGTTGTATTGTTCCTAGATGGGGGCAGCAATGTTTTTTAACAAGGCGCACATACATATATGTATTCTTTTTTTAAAAAGAAACAAACACAACAAGACCATGTAGTCTTAAGTCTCTGAAGCTGAATCAGACTTTCTGTAGATAAGACTTTGTCCCAGACAAATTGTTCAAGCGAGTGAAAGTATTTCAGACGGCATGCAAGCAACAGGAAAAAAAAGAAAAGAAAAAGCACCCCCAAAACAAAACCTATTATATTAAACTAAAAAAGGTCGTTTATACAATGGGATATCAGCTACAACCAGAACATGCCTCTGGGACAAATCAGAACTTTTCTATGTGATCCTAACAAACAAGACATTATGAGTAATAAGAATGACAATTGTGCAAAATCGTTTTCATGGGTAGTTCAAAGGAAAATAATTTCAGTAGGGACATTAGGACAATTATAGTTCAACAACTCAATTCTAGCTGGGTAACTTTGTATGACATGCCAGCTGGTCATCTAAATCAGAAAACTGATTTTGCTCAGTCTTGTGATGTTATTCTTGTGGTACAGGGGCTACTGAATTCTTCCTGTACCAGATAATGTGAAGAGCCCCAAGTCACATGGAAAGAGCCCACACTGCAGCTCTTTGCCATGCCAGCATTGCCTTACTTTCTGGTACAGTATGATACTGCGGTGCTAACACCCAGCTCCATTTCTCCATTAAACACATAAATCATTATGCCATGCACTCAGTGAAGCTTATTGATCCACTACAGTGGTACATCGGGTTAAGTACTTAATTCATTCCGGAAGTCCGTTCTTAACCTGAAACTGTTCTTAACACTGAAGCACCACTTTAGCTAATGGGGCCTCCCGCTGCCACCATGTGATTTCTGTTCTCATCCTGAAGCAAAGTTCTTAACCCGAGGTACTATTTTTGGATTAGCAGAGTCTGTAACCTGAAGCATATGTAACCTGAGGTTCCACTGTATATGTAGGACTGTATCCAATAAAGTCTTCCCATCAATCCAAGAACTTCTGCTAGTGCAATAGAACTTCCCCTTCTTCTCCTCTACCTGTTGCCCCCCCCAACTGCTTTGGAGGGTTGGGGGAACTCTCAGAACATACTTGAGGGGTGTACGGGGTGGGATAGAAGTAGGGGAATGTCTGCTGCACAAGTGGAAATCCTTCTGCTAATGGGATAACTTGACTGAATACAACCCAAAGTTTTTTTTTCAGATTAGAAACTGGATGATCTGGCCCTGTGACAGGAGTCACTGCAAGAACAGTGCATGAATATGCGGCGCATGTCAAAGAGGAGTAGTAACCAAACTCCTGCATTATTTTCTCAATGTTGCTGAAGCAGGTCTAAGCGATCAGTAAATCCCCCTCAAGAAGCAAGCAGCATTCTTTAGTGTTGAATTGGTAGAATCTTAAATGTGGGTTAAAGTGAAGTAAACTGTGATGTGTCTAACCCTAGTCTCCTGTGGTCCTGTGAACAAATGACCACTTAACATCCTGCTCCTATACATTTTTATCCAGAAGGAAGTCCCATTGGTTTCACTAAGACCCACTCCCAAATAAGTTGGCAGAGAATTGCAGCCTCTCCGCAATTGCATTTTTTTTGGGGTTTTTTCCAGAGCTCTTAAGGGTGCTCACAGATCCCTGACTGAAAAACAGATATTGAAAGATGGGGAACACATATTTTACCGAGCCTTCCATTGCAAACAATGTAGGAATGAAAACAGATATTGTAGGAAAGGGACAAGGACAACAATTATTTGAGAACAGCTCATGCAGAGTAAGGAGGAGGAGCCAGTTGGCAAAGTCCACAGACTTTACCACTTCAGACTGCAGGTGAGTGATTGCTCTATGTAGAGCAACAGTCAGATGCACAAACAAGCAAATCCCCTCTCAGTGACATTCTTCACTGGCCAGAGGCTACCAATCCATACCATCAAAGACACTTGAGTTCTGGTTCTTTATGCTGGTTTTAGTAAGCAGAATCCCTTCTTTCTTCACATGTTGCTTCTCTAGGGTCTCTCATTCAAGGTCAAGAAAGCAGGCTGCACAATATCCCCAAATAACTGAAGACTAAAGATAGCAACAACAGGAAACTTAACCTTATCCTAGATTACTTTTAAGGGGTTATATGATAGCCATGTTCAAATATATAAAAGGATGTCATATAGAGGAGGGAGAAAGGTTGTTTTCTGCTGCTCCAGAGAAGCGGACACGGAGCAATGGTTCAAACTACAAAGAAAGAAGATTCCACCTAAACATTAGGAAGAACTTCCTGACAGTAAGAGCTGTTCGACAGTGGAATTTGCTGCCAAGGAGTGTGGTGGAGTCTCCTTCTTTGGAGGTCTTAAGCAGAGGCTTGACAACCATATGTCAGGAGTGCTCTGATGGTGTTTCCTGCTTGGCAGGGGGTTGGACTCGATGGCCCTTGTGGTCTATTCCAACTCTATGATTCTATGATTCTACTTCAAGACAAAAAAGCACCAAAAATTGGTATAAAGATGTCCTTAAAAGGAAGCTGAAATGGGACTTCCTTCTAAGCAGTGCTTTTTTCCTGGGGTACCTACACCTTTTTCATTTTCTAGAAGAGAAGCACTGCTTCTAAGTAATGTTTGAAGGCTGGGGTGTTAGAACTGGTGTGAATGCAGATAAGTACATCTCAGATGTGCATAGTACCTTCAATGCTCATACTGACACCTGCTGGTGAGCAACAAATCATATAACAATGATATCAAGTGACTGACTATTATGTCAGCAGGCTGAGCAGTTTTCACAAGCAGACTGATCACAGTCTGTTTTCTTCATAATTTTTCCTGTTTTTGCATAAAAGTGTTGAGCAAACAATAAGAAAACAAGAAACAGCTTCCTTTACATTGCCAGTAAAAGTCACAATGAAATACCAGACTTTATTGACAGAATACAAGGACATGGTTCATCTAGGGTCATGTGCCCAGTAGAAGCATCACTCCCTCCCACAGCAAATGCAGAGGGGAGTGATGGTGAAACAGGACCACTGAAAAACAAACATGGTCCTGGGAAATCCCAACATCTTGTGAATAATAATAGGGGGGTGGGACAAAACTTTGAGAGTTTTGACCACTGAATGCTGAGTTTCAAGGGGTGGAAAACTTAAAACCAGGGGAGAAGAAATGGAATATTGTGGCATGGCTGGTTGGACAAAACAGAGCAGCACTCTATTTTGCTACAGGTTCCACTTGTCAGCTATAACACTGAATTATAACTGTGTGCCAATCCATATCCCAAATTGTTGTATTCTGTATTTGTCTAGCACGAAGTATCTGTATCGACAGCAAATAGAGCACAAATGAAGAATGATGTGTATAACATATAATGCTTATTGCCCTTGATTCATATTTGCTGGCAGAAGAGCTCATTCACATATTTTCTCCTCTTTCATTTCTCTTTTTTCAGTATATGTTAACAGTCTACTTATCTAAACAGTGTAACATGTGAGCAGACAATTCACGGCATTCAGGGACAGTAATTTCCATATAAGCTACGATACAGTGTTTCATCCAACCTTCTTGAGGACTTTAGTTAAACATGAATTTTGCAATAACCCTGGAACCAGTATAAAAGGTTGTTATGAATGTTTATCAGCTTTTGTGAGCTTTCACGCAACTCACATACTCTTTTATATTTGTAGTATACCAATACTTCAATAAAGGCAAGAGATCATTTATATAAAATGCTTAATACTTATTTATCAAAGATGTGTACAGCCGAGTTTTAAAAATGTCGGCATGTGTATTCTATTTGCGTTTTTTAAACGTCTACGTAAGGTAAATATTATGTAAAAAAGAATGATACTAGTTTATTAAAACAAAAAACTTGTTTGCCTTTACAATAATCTTGAAAGATAGGTAGACCTGCCACCTCAATAAATTTTGGATAAGAAACAGAAGCTGAGACAGAGATGTGCCCAAAGCCTAATAGCAAATCTGTGGTGGAGCAGGGATAAATCCCAGCAATGTTTAAAGTCTCAAAGAACCTGTGTTAACACTAAGAAATGAGGACAGAGAACCTTGTCTGTTAAGTTCCTTTGAAAATTCTACCAACCATGGGTGGTCAATTTTGACCCATTTTAAATGATGGCTGTTAAGTTGTGGGTGAACATATCAGACGACAAAGCGATTCTTCAAACAGGTCTTGTTTATTCACAGGCCAAGACAGAACTGAACTGAAGGGTTCAGCCAGCCTGCTTATATAGAGCTCCACTAGAACGCAACTGTAACACTTTCTGTAACTATCCAATCACTGAACATCAGTTTCAATCCCTTATTTGCATATATGGACCTGAGTGAAAACTATCTACAGTATCCCCCTGCTGGCCCAGGGGAAAACTTCAATACATAACATTGGCCTCTTCATCCTAACATTTTAACATGACTGCTGCTACGAAAGATGTTGCCAGCATAAGAACTCTTGCCAGTTTGCACATACATATTGTAATGTGCTGTGAGATCTCATGGCAGTTAAAATCTCTGCCAATGGTTGGCTGAGCTGTCGCTGAATGTCCACAAGCATTTTAACTACTGAGGGGACGAAAATGCAGACAACAGAATTTTCAAAAACTGTCTGGCTTTTGTGAGGGAAGTGAAAGACTGTTTTGGCTATTCTTGGACAAAATGCCTTTAGAGACAGGATGAACTTTATTTCTGGTACGGGCAGACTAAGGGGAATGATGCGAAGAGGTTCTAGGAAGTTTGAAAGACATGAAGCAGGGAGCACAAAGGCCAAGGCAGCATAAGCTAGAAAAACCGGACTCATTTTGGCAACTGATTAAAAATTGAAATACAAGATAAATGCCAAATGAATTCCAAATTGGCACATATTAATTTGTTACTCATTTATTTTTGTTTTTCTCTAAACCCGGAATACATGCTGGTGGAGGTTACCTAAGGAGGGAAGGGTGAAAAAAGCAAATGAGCAGCTCTTAGTTAAATCTGTTTTCAGTCAAAGTCAATTGTTGCTCACATAAAGCAAACTAAAATCTCATCACAAGCCCCAAACTGTACAGCTTATTTCCTGTAATACATGGAGTGTCCCTAGGCTTGTTCATTGGTTCCTAGAGCCTTAATATTCACTGGGAGTGGAGGAATTAGTTTGCTGTATGTGAGCAGCTATTAAGTGTCCAGGACCTGGACTAAAAATAAATGCCACTTTAGACAGACATAGACATAGCCTAACAATGGGGGCCCTTTTTCCTATTTGTCTGAAATTTGGCAGGTCTGATCCCTTGGAGGGGTAGCAGAATGTCTGAAAATTCAATGCCAATTGGACAGAGAACACAGCACTTACAGGCAGAAGAAAAGCAGCTTGGACTCCCATTGAGAGTAACAGGGGGAGGGAAGGAAACAAATGAAACAGCAAATTAATAACAAACACGATTGTAACAAATGACTAATGAAATGAACGAGGTTCCTAAAGAACAACCATGGATGGAGTAACTTTTTTTTTCTTGCAAGAAGCAGGAATATGACGTAGGTAGAAAAAAATGCATATATCATTGTTTTAGGTTGGGAAAATGCATGTATCAGGCATGGAGACCCTCCAATCTGTGGAATAAATTATGCTTGGAAGGGGTCCTAATTGGGAACACCTTGGGCACATCATATATACCTGCTTTTATATATGATGTCAGGTAAATTTGCAGCTGCCAATGAACAATAGGGAGCATTAAAGTGCCCTCCAGTTGTTCCTTGAAAGCAGGGCTTTTATATGGCGCTTTTAAAATGTGACCTTCATCTACCCAGGAACTCTAAAGTACAACTGATCCATGCCAAAAAGTAGGTTCAGCTGAGTTTTTTTGCAGGTGTGATTTGAATCCAACTTGGGCATGCAAAGGGGGGGGGGGAAGGTCATCTGATGTCATGGTAATGTCAGGATATTGATGGGTGGGCAACCACACCTACCTGTCAAAGTGCCCAGGGCAGGAGTGAGGGGGAAGCTCAAGATTTGAACTCACTGTCCTCCAACCCCTGGTGTATATTACTGACACGAAATATGAAAGTACTATGCAGGTAAGGAAACTGGATGGTTAATAATTAGAGTGGCTGAAGGAGGCAGGATGGAGAAGGCAAAGGGGTGAAATCAACAATGAAAAGCATGGATAAGCAAACTAAGGACCGGGGACCGGATCCGGCCCAATTGCCTTCTAAATCCGGCCCGTGGATGGTCCAGGAATCAGCATGTTTTTACATGTGCCCTTTTATTTAAAATGAATCTCTGGGTTATTTGTGAGGCCTGCTGGTGTTTTTACATGAATAGAATGTGTGCTTTTATTTAAAATGCATCTCAGGGTTATTTGTGGGGCATAGGAATTCATTCATTAATTTTTTTCAAAATATAGTCCGGCCCCCCCCACAAGGTTTGTGGGACACAGTGGACCAGCCCTCACTGCTGAAAAAGTTTGCTGACCCCTGGTGAAAAGCAATGAGCAGTGGAAGGGGTCAAGAAGAAAGTAGGAGAAGGGAAACACTCAAATTAGGCACAAGAGGGGCTGTGAGCTTTTAGCAGACAAGGAGTGGAAGGAAAAGGGGGCTCTGGGTGTTAGAGAATTGTAAAGCCGAGATGTAAGGCAGCCATTTCCAGACAATATAAAAAAATTCCTTCCAGTAGCACCTTAAAGACCAACTAAGTTAGTTCTTGGTATGAGCTTTCGTGTGCATGCACACTTCTTCAGATACACACGAAAGCTCATACCAAGAACTAACTTAGTTGGTCTTTAAGGTGCTACTGGAAGGAATTTTTTTATTTTGACTATGGCAGACCAACACGGCTACCTATCTATTTCCAGACAATGAGAGACTAGCAGCTACATCTTCTGGGAAGTACTGCTGCTTCTGCTGAACCCAGATGTGCACAGCGCTAGGCATTTCCTTCGATCCCTGCCTCAGAGCTATAAAACCCACAGGTGGTGTCATACCTTAAGTTAACTTCAACAGAAGAAATTATTATTTAAAAAAACCATACCAATATCCGAGTTACAAAAAGTTGGCATTTGCTCTGAAGACCAACACAGAGTTAAAAACCAAGAGCGACCTTCTGAACTGCCTCAAATTCAATTCTATGATAAGCCATGCAGATTCTTAATTTACTTCACCACATCAGTGAGTTCACAGACATCTGAAAAACTGCTTTGCATCAATTTTGTTAGAGGTTCTCCCTGCCCCCTTCACAGCGTGTGAAATGCTTTAAAGTCATCCATTTCCCCTCCTACCCCCCCACCCCCAATCCACAAGAGAATTCACAACATTCCAGCATGCCTCAGTTGCTGGCAAGTGCTCTTTTCAGCCCAGGTACCTGATGATGATTGATGAAGCTGTCAGCCCTACGGTAGTGGATAGAGCAGCTTGGCAGAAGTTCAGTGTTATTGAAAGAAATCACAAATACTTATTCCATCTCCTCTGCTCACTTTAATCACATTATCAACAGGCTGCCAGGATGGAGCCTTGACACTAAGCCATACATTCACACAGGCAACCATTGTTGGCCATCTGCAGTTGCAACACAGATAATGAGTAATTTTGTTTTACATGTTCCTATTTTATGCACTGCCTAGCTGTTAAAATAACACTTGATCTTCCTGTTCCTCACTTAGCCTGCCTTGGCTTTCATCCTGTTATTAATGAATTCTTTGAAAGTTAGGTTACAAAGGACTAATCAAGGAGCTTTCCCTCCGTTATTCTAATACTTAATGCAGATTAAGCACAGTGAAGACAGGAGCTCATCACGCTCCATAATACCATCTCCTTGTAAGGACGCAAATTGATATGTGAGGTTGTTCATCTCGAGCAAAAGTTGCTCACATGCAGTGCTCAAAAAAAGTAGTAGTTGTCCCCTATAATGCTGGATAACAGGAGGAATAATACTTTTGAAAATCTCAGGTTGTCACCCATTCTTGCTATTCTATTCATTTTTTAAAAAAAATAATCAGTTCTTCTGAGAGATTTTTCAGATTTCTTTGTGGAGAGCTTTCTAGCAAAAAGTCTGTCCATAAAACTCAGGGCATTGTACTTCCATAACTTTGTAGCTTTGGATGATTTCTCAAATTAAATTTTCACCATCTTCCTTGTTCTGAAAGCCAAGGTATAATTGTGAAAGAGCTCATTTGAATTCCCTGTATGAAGAATAGGATGAATTTACAAGATGAATGGTTGTACATAGAAACAGAGAAACTAATTCAGATTATCAAGGGAGAATACTTTTATGTTCCTACATAGACTTGTTTTGTTTTTTTAAAAAATAACACTTAACATAAATACCTGCCTCAGACAATCAAATCCTATCTTAGTTTAGTAACTCCAGTTTATGTTCCATGTACCTGTATAGCGCCCCTTCACTCCTCCCTTCATGAGTTGGGAAACAAGCCAGGAAATTTCAGTTAACCATAAACTTCCAGCTATGTCTGGACCAGGAAACTATGGTTAATGGCTTCCAAGCAAGCCAGGCCACAATAAACCATGTCCATGGAGTTAAAGTTGGCTTACAAATTCTCACTTATTTGGGAGCTATTAAGCATGGTTTCCCAGTTCAGACACAACAGGAAGCTATGCTTAACTGTGGCTTCCTGGTTTGTTTCTCCACTGAAAGGAAATGGGGAGCAAAGGGAGTGTGTGTGATGGCACTGAGCTTGTGAATATCCTGGCTTATTAAGCAAAGGCTTGATCATCTGAATGCCACCAGTATCAGTGCCAAAGAATAATTACAGTCGTTATAGAGCCCCTCTTTCCCCAATTCCTTGTTATTCCTGCTATGCTATTTGAATTCTGGTACTTGCTTGGTAACCCCGAAATTGGAAGATGCTGGAATAAGAAGAAAAGCAATACTGCAAATGAGGAGGAGTCTTACTGAGCACGCGAGTTTCTTAAAGAGTGTGTTTGGCGAGGTCTTTTTCCATTGTGGCATATTGCTCTTTGAGGCGCTCCATTGCTTTGACGTGCTCTTCGTCCACGACTGCTTTTGCGTTCTGCTGCTCCTTCACAAACTCCTCCCACAGAGCTCTGCGTCGTGTTTCACCAGCCATTAGCTTCTCAGTCTGAAGCTGAGAAGGAAAAGGACGTTACAAAAGAAATCATCCACGCAGTTTAGGTTTGGTGGTACAAAAATATAACAAAAAAGATGACAAGTAGTTTACAGGGCAGACCTGGTGTCACTGTTAACAAGGCAAGAATGGAAACCAGCTTTCACTATAACAGGGGCCCTTATACTTTGCCACCATCATGGGTGAGAAAACAACTGCCCAACCATGCTTTTGCTTCAGTTTCTCCCTGCTGCGGCTTGCTTTCATTCTGATTTATCCCCTCCTCACCGCAATTGCTATTTGCTATCTGCTAAATCTAATTTCTGGCTTCCCCTTGCGTTATTGCCTTTTTTCTTACACTGCTGCTATTTGTAAATTGGATGGTACTGTTTCTAGCGCTTTCCCTGTAGTATGTGCACTTGTGTACAGGCAACAACTAACTAATGTATGATTGTGCATGCACACATCGCCGTAACCCAGAAGTGGTTGGAAAAGGGGGCAGGGGGTGAAAGGGGCTTCCACGTACTCTGCCAAGACATGGGAGGGTCAGGAACGTAACCCCTGTGCAAAATGGTTGTTGCCTGTTCTACAGTGCTGCGGACAAATTGCTTCGGGTACGGTTGCAGAACAAGGAAAATTTAAGTAAATGAACAAAGCTAAATCTGTCTTTTTAAAATCATCCTATCAGACACTTTGTTTTTGTTTTAACATAAATACCCAGACAGACACAGTAAGTGCTTGGCTATACTCTGGACTGGCAACACTCAATATCTAACTTGAAAGTTTAATAAGCAGTGCAAACTCCATTTAATAACCTCTCTTATCCAGTTCTGATAGCTAACTTCAGCAAAATGTATGAACCACTGATTTTGTTATGCTCCTTTAAAAAATAAAAAGTGACCATCTATCACAGGAACCTTGTATTTAGTATTTGTCGCCCTCCATCTTAAGATATGCTCACATAAGAAATGTGAAGTGTAGCCAGGACACAGGACTGTCTTGTTCATGTAGAATTAAGCTGCCCAATGACACACATAAACTAGGGAAAGCCATCAATTAAAAAATAATAATTTTCAGCTTTCCCAGGATGGTGCAAAGGCTGGAAGGGAAATCTGGTGAGCAAACTAAAGCTAGTTCTAAAGAATTTTTCAGCAGTCCTTTCCAATTAAGGCATAAATTGATACAAGATAGGACTGGCCTAAGAGTATGGTCAATTCTATGGTTTGGGGCATTATGTTCAACATACATTTACCCCAGCCAATACTAACGCCTCACTATTGCACTATTTCTGAACATTATACACAAACATTATAAATCTTCCTGGCTGTGGATCTCCTATAGTCTTCACACAGCCGTCACCATGCTAAATCTAACAGATATATGAATAAATTGCTACCACATGTATTGACAGAAAGTGTCTGCAATCATGTCTGAAATAAGGATGGGGCTATGTAGAGGCATTGGCTGGCTTCTCGTTTCCCCCCACATTGTGGTTTTTGCATAGCACACACATGCGCACCATGATTTGCGATATATTGCCAGGTCAAAAACTATGAAATTGATATCACCACATGGACTTCCAACCGAGATTACATATCAATACATTGCCTAGCCCTACCTGAAACCACCTCTTTGGGGCTTTCTTACCATGGTACTGTATTATATCTGCACCAATATTAACTTTAACTGTGGTTAGGTTCAAACTAGTGGCTGACGCCAGCGCTTGAAGTGGGTAAAGGTATACATTGGTGCAGATGTAACACCGCATCATGGCTAAAGGAAAGAATTTCTGTGTAAGCGAAGGGGAGGGAATGTGTGTACCTGTGGTAGACTCCCAATATTTTAGCCAAGTTGAATAAATTGGGAATTTTACATCCATATTACATCTGATATCATTTAACTGTTATCCATCATTTTCATATACAAATAGAAACATTGACTGTAGCTGCAGCCATCTTACAATGCAGCTCTATTACAGCCTAAAGAGCTGAACAGGTTGCCTATAATAGTGAAGTACAGAACTAACATGGAGAATTAACTTCTTGCACAGTTTTTCCTAATCCTGAGGTTTTAGAATATCTGTATTACAAACAAGCAATGTGCAGCCATGTGAGAGATTCCAGTGAGTCACATGTTCTTATAATATGGCCTTTCATTAAATAACATCCACAAGTATGAAACACTTCCATTTCAATAAGCTGTATTCATAATATGTTCAGTGTTTTCAACTAAGCAGGAAAGATTTACATTTCCATTCTGTTGGATATTTTTTGTTCCACGAAAAATAGGGATTTGGGTTTCTTTAACCATCTCTTTCCCCTTTCTCAAGCTGTGAAGGAAATTCTAAGAAAAACTTTCCACATACCGAGAAAGTGGAATAGGATCTAGTAACTCCGTTATTTTTATAGTGCTTCTTGAAAACTTACTAATGGCGGCTCTCCTCAACCTCTTTCTACATTTTTTGCAGCTATTCTGAAGGAAAGTGAGCTTCTAGAACCAACTTTTGTTTTACTGAAGGCACTGCAGGAATCTGCAAATTTCTTGCACATTACCGTTTGGCAGTGTGGCGTTTGCCCGTTCTTTTGGAAATGTCTGTACAGGGGGAGAGAAAGGGTTAATAGGTAGACCAATAGAAAAGCCCAGAGGCGGAGCCTACCTGTTTTTAAAAGGCTTAGCCAGAGGTTTAGACAGTTGGGAAAATGCAGTTGAAAATAGAGAGACAGTTAGTGCAATTGGTTCTTGTGTGAGGGGAGGTAGAAGAGTTAGAGTGAGTTAGAGACAGGATACAATAAGACTAAGAGGGTAAAGGGTAACAGTGTTTCGAATGCATTTAAAGTTTAGTTGTGTTTGCAATAAATTACAATCTTCATTGTTAACTTGAGAACCCGACTGAGACTAAGTGTTTTACCGGACAGAACCTGGGGCTCCATACAAACGCCACAGGCAGTCTCAGGGATCATCGGTTTCAACACATGCAACATATCAGAAGTCTGCAGAACGCAAACTATGGATTGGCATTACAGTCATACCTCATGTTACGTCTGCTTCATGTTACGTTCTTTCAGGTTACGTCCTGCGGCGACCCAGAAGTACCGGAAAGGGTTACTTCCAGGTTTCGCCTCTCGCGCAGATGCGCAAAGTGACACCATGCGCATGCGCAGAAGTGGTGAATCGCAACCCACACATGTGCAGACGCGCCACTGTGGGTTGTGCTCTTTTCACGTTGTGAACAGGCCTCCGGAACGGATCCCGTTTGCAACCAGAGTACCACTGTACTCCTAAATAGCCGTTACAAAGTGGCGAAGTCAACATGTTGCTGAAGTTTATGGATTAATAGTAGCACCCTTCAGTCATCTGGAAAGTGTGTTACACATGCGAGGAGGATGTGGGGACTAGGGTGCTAGCTCCCCCCATTGCTGTCTCCTTCCACCTTATATAGGGTGACCTAGAGAAAAAGTGAGTCTCTTGTGGTCACGGAGGCTCTCTGAAACTTTTGGAGCCCAAGAAAATCTCAAGGTCCAGAATGCAAGGGTGGGGGGAGCCTCCACAAATACAAGAGGTACCTTTTCTTCACTGAGTAGCCCTTAACAAGCTGAAAGGCAGAATGGTGGTCGGGGCAGAGGTAGCATAGCTCCCCTTGTGTGTTAGCATGCTTTTTCAGTGACAAGAGAGCCGGTATGTACCTGGACAAAAATATTGTATTTAACCGTAAGGCATCCACTACTAAGCATATGCTAAAGCATTCATTAATTGGTTCACAGCTAGTTGTTTCCTCGCTGGCTTATATGCTGTGTTGAATGCAGTATTATAATATAAAGTAAAGACTCAGCAGCGGAACACTTGCTGTTGAGATAGTAAGAACAAACAAACAAATGAACAAAAGAAACCACAAAATCCCGTTTACCATAGCAAAACCTAACTTGCTGTAGGTGCAGGGAAGGAAAAAGTAGAGAAGGAAAGATTGAAGGCGCAGAACAATTATTCTGAAACCATACAGTGTTCTGGTGCAAGGAAAAAACTACATAAAAACTACGTAGACTATCACCAGAATACCTTGCAGGTTAGACCCGGCATTAGTTCTTAACTAGTTTATTAATCCTTACCTTTCTTTCTTCCTGCTCTCTCCCCTGGAGTCTGTTGATCATTTCATTGGTGACCTGTACTGAAATGTATAGGTTACAATTGTTTCATTGGCCATTCTCATCTTAAGAGACACATTTCTGACAAGAGTTATTTAATCTCACTGCACAGAGAAGCTGTGGATCTTAACCATACTGTGATCTAGTTTCAGTCAGGATGCCCTTGTCAGGATGCCTTTGGACATGACTGGGTAAACTTTAAAAGCCACTGAGATTTTTGAATCAAGGTAGTCTAAATTCTGTGCCTACACATATTCTATTAATTTAAATATTCACTTAAGTTGCATAACACTTTTTCTGCTAGTCATTGAGACATTTGGATCTATGCAGGATGCTGAAAAACACTATGTAAAAATGTAATATCCGCAACTATTTTCTGCTTTAAACATGATAACTTATAAATATATGGCTAAAGAGGGATAGAATTATCTCCCAAGTTTTGCTGCCTGTGTATATCTCCAGCCAGCTTACTCTTGCAACTTCATACAGTGGTTTTTATTTTCCTACATTTATATCCTGCTTTCTTTCCATTATGGGACCCAGGGTGGCATACACATGGTTCCCAGGTGGTCACCCGTCCAAACACTAACCAGATCCAGACTGCTTAGCTTCAGTAAGGTAGTGTACCTTTCAACCATACCATGGGATGTGTGTGTGTGTGTGTGTGTGTGTGTGTGTGTTGGATGGTTCCTCCCAGATCCCATCTTGCTGCCTTAGAGCCATGCAGGCCTAACTACGATGCACCAAATTCATGCATCATTTGACATGCCCACCCATTGCTAGCCTTGCTCAGAATGGAATGTTGTTGTTGTTTTTAAAGGAAATGGAAGTGTTAACAGCCATAACAAGGAGGGGATAGGGAGGACAATTTGTAAAGTCAGAGACTTCTTTTCATGGTAGTATCTCCTACTGCTGAAAAGGCAAAGTGCTTTTAAAACTAAATAGCAGTTTCCCTCTCCAATTAAAACATCAGGGGAAGCTCAGGATGAAAATACTCACATCTTTATCTCCTTTTGAATATGGCCCATAATGGTGTGAATAAAAGGGCCACCTGATGGCTACTTTACATAAAGACTCCAACTTTATGTGGAGCTGTTTAGTGTCTGTCTAAGAATCCGAACACTTTGTAAAAGGCGTAGAAGAAAACCAATAATTTCTAGCTTACATCTCCCGAGAGCTTCATTTAGGTTCCCCTGCATCATTTGTTCACACTTTGGCAGAGTTTGGTCATTTGTCTCAAAAGTTGTGTTCTTCAAGTTTTCAAGAACCCGCACTTCTCGGAAACCACGCTTTTCCTATTGAGAAAGTTAAAAAGAGGGAATTTCTATATATTCCACGAGGTTCATTTGCTGTTATTTAGATGCTACCTTGAAGTTAGTAAATGGACCCCCCCCCTTTAAAAATGTTTTTAAACAGTACAGAATATCTAGACCTTTCTCACTTAATGCTTCTAAACGTTTATGGAGCACAACCTCATTATTAACACATGTCATTTTTCAAAAACGAAAAATATACCCAAAGTTTTGCTTTTGCTCATTTCATCAACAATTCTTAACAGAAACCAACTGGAAGCTATCACTAAATTCAGGGTCCACACACACCTCTGCTCTGGCCATTCAGCTTGAAGTTTTGCTGCCATCTTGTGGAAAATATATTCAACATTTAAAAACAAGAAAAACCCCAAAGGTATCTATCTAATATGGGAAAATATAGGTTTGATTACACTATGTGTAATTTTAAAAGATGCTTTCATTTTTCAGACAGGTTATGAAAATCAAGAACTTAGTATTATTTCCTTGGGATAATTTTAAATGTTGCAGGTATGGGAAGGAGATTCCGCATGAATGCTCTCATATGCCTATTTATTTGCACCAGTTCCTCCTCCTCCCCTGCTGGCCTTTTCCTGCTACTGCTATCATTTGTTCCTTCATGAAACCATGGGGAGAGAGAAAACTAATGTGGTAGTTTCTTCTATTAGAAACAGCAGCAGTGACAGTATTAAAGACAGTGGCAAGAGACAAGGAGAGGTGTGTCTTTCCTTCTGGGTGGATCTTAAAGGGCAGATAAACAGTAAGGCCAGAAGCCGTACAATCTGATCTTTTATTAAAAAGTAAAAAAACAAAGAAAAATCACACCAATAGTCTTTGTGGTGGTAAATGAAACTACACGTTTTAGATGCTTTGAAACACTGCCAAATTATGATTTTCATGCTTTTAAAGCAGTGTTTCCCAACCACTGTTCCGCGGCACACTAGTGTGCCGCGAGATGTTGCCTGGTGTGCCGCGGGAAAAATTAAAAAATTCGAAAGATTTTTTTTTTAAAAGTCAAATTTTTGATTGGGGCGCCGTCACTAGATGACCCCTGGGGTTCCCTCCCTCCCTCCCGCTCTGCGCCTCCCTCCTCCTCCTCCTCCTCCTCCTGCTCCGGGGACGCCCTTCCTGGCTCTCGGCCAAGGCTTGGCGGCTGCCACTCACTCACTCGCTCGCCCACCCGTCCCTCCATCCCTGCACCCGACCTCTCCCCCTCCGTCCCCGGCGCGGGGGCTGCCGGGATCCGTAGTCCCCTTGCCCTTGGGCTCCGCGCCCGCGCGGGGTTCGCAAACTACGTTTCCCAGCGTGGCCTGGCGGGCCGGGCGTTTTGTTTGAAGCGCTCTTCTCCCGGCCATGGAATGAGTGCAGCGGCGGCGGCCGGGCGGGCAGGGGCTGTTCCGCGCAGACCCCGCGCAGCCTGCCTGCGCCCCCGCGGAGATCGGCCGGCAGGATGGAGCCCGGGGATCCCCGCGGAGGCGGAGCGGCGGAGGCTGCCCCCCAGGTAGGGCTGCGTCGGGGGGTTTTTATTTTTGCAATGCTGCATCCGCGCCGGAGGGGACGCATCGGACCGCGGGGAGACCCCTTGGCGTGCGTGCAAGGCAATGCATGCGTGCAGGCGTTGCATGGAGTGCAGTGCAATGCAATGGCAACGCGGCGCCCTGCATGCATGCATGCAACTTCCACCGGCGCTCCGGACTTGGCAGGTGAGGGGGGTCCCCAGTGGGCGGCAGAGAGAGCCGGGAGGGCGAAGGGGAGCCGGGGGGAGCAGCGCTGCTCCCCGAGCCGAGCCCGGGGGGAAACTTCGGCGTCGTTGCGCCGGGTGTTGGAAGCGGAGGCTGGCGGGGGCCCCTCACCTGCAAAACCTGGTCGCCTCTCATATATTTCGTGCATTGCATTCATTGCCCGCTTTCTCCTCCAAGGAGCTCCCGGGGGCGCGCGTGGTTCTGCCCGTTTTATCCTCGCAACAACAGCCCTGCGAGGTGGGTCAGGCGAGTGGCCCAAGGGAGCACCCAGGGATTGTCCTGGCCAGGTGGGGTGATTTGAACCCTGCTCTCTGCCCAGTCTTCGTCCTCATTTAGCCCCCACATGTGCATGACTGTGCATGACTGAGGTTTCCCCCCCTCGTCTTGGCTATGGTGTGAGTCTGTCCTGTTAATTAATGGGGTTCTGCCTTCGGAGAAGATGAGCCAGCCCTCAAGGAGGTGATTATGTAATTTGCTAGCAATTCATGTCCCTCCCGGCGTGACGCTGCGCGCTGACGTCACGGGGCTGTAATGGTGGTGTGCCTCGAGATTTTTTTCATGAAACAAGTGTGCCTTTGCCCAAAAAAGGTTGGGAAACACTGTTTTAAAGATCTGGTCCCCAAATTTCAACAGCTGGCATTTTCAAGAGATACGAGTCATGAGCAATGCAAACATCCAAAAGCTGCAGATAATCTGTTCCATATTTACTTGTCAAAAAAGTGCATATGAAAGAAAGATAAGAGGGCAGAAAAACAAGAAAATTTACAAGAAATAAAAAGGAAAGGAAAAGAATGAATAAATTCCCCTCGAAAAGAGATAATGAAACAGGATATCAAGATGTTGCAAACACAATCTTCAATGATAATAAAACAGGAAATAGAGTGGGAAATTAAATATTTAAAGCAGAAACAATTTGAACAAGTCAGGGAAATTATTGGCTTGGGAAATATAGAAGAAACAAGAAAAACCCTGCATTAATGGAATAAATGTAGGAGGCAGAGTTGTGGAAAGTCTGAAAGAAATAAGAAATCTTCAATGGTATATTGGGCAAGAGATATTGGTAATAATATAGAAACGGATGGGAATATTTATGGAATGTGGATATAAAATTTACAGCAGGTTATAGTTTAAGAGAAAGCTATATGAAAATGCTATATAGATAGTACCTAACACCTAGTAGATTGGCAGTAATGTATAAATCCAAATCAAATATGTGTTGGAGAAAGAGAAAGAAGGTACAGTACCTTTTTTCTTTTGTGGTTGTCTTGTAATAAGGTTAAAGTTTACTGAAAAAGATGTTTAAGCTAACATTTATTTAAAAAACCAGAAGCTTTTCTTTCAGGAATTATAGGATCAGAACTACCTAAACAGTATAGAAATTTATTTATGTATGCAACCACAGCTGCAAGAATGTTATTTGCCCAAAAATGGAAGGAAGAAGAGGTCCTGATGAGAGAGGAATGGATACAGAAGTTAAGGACTATGCAGAAACGGCAAAACTTACTGGAAGAATAAGAAATCAAGATAACAATATTTTTTTAAGGAATTGCAATGGTTTATTGAGTATTTACAAACAAACTGTAAACAGATTAAGACACTGACAGGATTAATGTATAAACCTGCAGTTTCAATATATATATGAGATATATACGAGAATATATAACAGAATATGTTGAGATAATTTGGAGCACGCAAGAAGATGGAAAGAAATGTAAAGAACCACAGAAAGAGGGGGAAGGAGTCGGGAGTATGAAATGTTAACATGATGATTGAATAACTGTTGTAATTTATAAAAATATTTACTTGTCAGAATGATGGGTATATTATTTATAAAAAAGATTACCGATAACAGCCATTCATGAAACATTTCTCTGAAATCTTAAGATGACTGTACTTTAGAACTATCCCTCCCCCATTTACAAGGTACCGGTACATTATTTCAAAATATAGAATATCAAACCTACTTCAAATTCTTTAATGAAATAACGAATTTCTCCTTGAATAACCGGTCTGTGATCCAAAAGTCTGGAATATATTTCTCCAACATCTATAAGAAAAGTAACGAGACATGTTCATGATAAATAAAAACATGTATGCATTATCGTTAGCTGCAAGAAATCATGGTGGTTCTTGCCTCTCCGATATTCCCTCTCTTCCAACCCCCAAACCCCATCTCCTCTTTTGGCAGGCCACTTCTTTCTTTCTATTGTACTTTATCTTTTTCACTCTTTTTCCATTAGCTACATGGAGGGAACAGCCTTCAGGATGATGATGAAATAGTTTTGCTAGACTTGCTGCCTTATAGTGAAATAATATTTGTCATCACGGTCTGCCCCTAATATCAGTCCTGGGTGATATATGGATATATCGCCCAGGTCTAGTTCCAAGTTTGAATGCAGTAAAACAGCCAATGAATTACAGTGGTACCTCGGGTTACATACGCTTCAGGTTACAGACTTCACTAACCTAGAAATAGTACCTCAGGTTAAGAACTTTGCTACAGGATGAGAACAGAAATTGTGCTCCGGCGGCACGGCAGCAGCAGGAGGCCCCATTAGCTAAAGTGGTGCTTCAGGTTAAGAACGGACCTCTGGAACGAATTAAGTACTTAACCCGAGGTACCACTGTATACGAAGCCTGGGCTGTATCACCCATAAAATGCCGTCCCCTTGGCTAACAGAGGAGGCAGCCATACATGTAAAGGGCCTTTTAATTATGAAAGGATAGGCACATAACTTTGCAACATTAAATTGTACTTTGCTTCCTAAAGAAAAAAAAAGGCAATTAGAACTGTAGACAGAATAATATTCAACAGAAATAACTGAGCTTTTTAAAGCTTGTACACAGAGATTAATGAAAATTTTTCTAATGTTTTATAAAATAGTTGGAGTAGCACATTTTAAAAGAAATAAAAGAGGCCTTACTAACTTCATTATTATTCAATTCATTGGGGTTTTTATGCTCAGTCTGTACCCTTTCCATCTTTGACACTGTCAAGCCTCTCAACATTTGCCATCACTCTCCAAGCTGAAAGGTCTTGCAGTTCAATCATAACTTTTGGGATTTTAAAAACCTGATCTATGTAGAATTAGTTGTATCTAAACCCATGTATAGGGACGCAGGTGGCGCTGTGGGTTAAACCACAGAGCCTAGGACTTGCCGATCAGAAGGTTGGCGGTTTGAATCACCATGATGGGGTGAGCTCCCGTTGCTCGGTCCCTGCTCCTGCCAACCTAGCAGTTCAAAAGCACGTCAAAGTGCAAGTAGATAAATAGGTATTGCTCTGGCGGGAAGGAAAACGGCGTTTCTATGCGCAGCTCTGGTTCGACGGAAGCGACTTAGTCATGCTGGCCACATGACCCGGAAGCTGTACGCCGGCTCCCTCGGCCAATAAAGTGAGATGAGTGCCGCAACCCCAGAGTCGGTCACAACTGGACCTAATGGTCATGAGTCCCTTTACCTTTAAACCCATGTATAACCTAGCATAGGACTGGATTGTTAGGAATTTTTCAGAGCAATTAGAGGACCCCAGCGCTAATCTCTAAGCAATTTCCAAAGATCTGAAATCAGACATGTAACAAGGAGTAACAATTTTTGTGGACTTTTATATGCAAAATCTTAAGGAAATATTTGCAGGGAATATTGTACCCAAACATTGTTCTGACTATGGCTGAATCCACATTACAGCTCCTTATTTGCAAGGCAGCACTATACTAATCCTACCCCCACCACTCAATTGCTGCTCAAGCAGCACACTGTATAGAATACCATGCCAAAAGTCCCTTGTTAATAATATGAGTCTGCATTACACAGCACTGGGAAGCACAGTAAAAAGTGGAATGATCTGCATGGCATTTGAAAGGTATCCCACCTGTCTAAGTTTCATTCCCTTTCCTTTGCAACCTCCAGGAATGACCTCTGGGAGCAGCGCAGAGAGAAGAAATGCCGTGGTGCATCTGCAGCAGCACAACCAGACGCCTTCATCTGCCCATAGCTGTCAACTTTCTCCTTTTCTTGCGAGGGATCCTATTCGGAATAAGGGAATTTCCCTTTAAAAAAGGGAAACGTTGACAGCTATGCATCTGCCCCAGCTGCAACAAAGCATGTCTTTCCCATATCAGTCACAGCAGGTGCTGCAACCTTCCAACAGTCTGACTTCCCCCCAAAGCTGTACTCCTCTATTGTCTCCCGAGGCAGACAGATGCCAACAAAATTATCAATAAAACCTATATTTATCCGGGCAGGGGGTGTTGCCAAATTTTGTCCTCGCTCAGAGCGCCATATTACCAAAGTATGCCCTGTTCTCAGGCCAGAAAAGTGCTGGAGGTTCCAGGGCAGTGAGCTGTTCCTGATCTGGCTTTGCAGCAAGGCCTTCCAAATCCATGGAGAGTCAAACACTTGGCAACTTTTAAACGTTTTAAGAAAATGGAATACCTTGCAGTACAAATACCGCTGGATACTCAAAAGGAAGTTCAGTGGGACTTACTCTCAGGCATAGTATTGCAACCTAAGAATGAGGCACGATGGTTGGCTATTGTTGCTGTTAGGTGCTTAACACTGTTAGAACTGGAAGAATTTAGAAAATACACGGCCATGACTTGCTAGTTACTCTTAAAAGTCAGGCAGAGGAATCTCTGCTGGCTTGCCGGCATGTACGTTGGCCTGTTTTGCTTCATTTGTTTTGACATTTGCTCCACCCACCCTCGGAGTGTGGCCCTTGGAAAACTGTCCACGTTAAAATCTCCTCTCAGGCTGAATGAGATTCCCATCCCTGGTATATCACTCTTATTTTATACTCAACTTTTGGTAACCTTTTCAAAAAGGGTGGGCAGCAGCCCATTTAAAAGTATATTCTCTCAATGATTATCTGGAAGAGAGCAGGTAAGGAGTTTCTTATGAATATGCTCTTATTTGTTTCCACTGTTCATACTAACAGAGTAGATCTCCTCTTCAAATAAAACTCTTCCTTCCACAGTATTTTTTCACAGTGAGATGCATAACTTACCTAGGATCCAAATTATCAAATGTTATGCAAGTTACACGGCCATGGCCATTTTTTTGGAGTCTGCAATCCCATTTACACACTTCTTTAAAAAGCACCGCGGGAGTTCCTCACGAGTTATCCAATTTCCCCAGCTCTAGCGCCCCTTTCCATTCCGGGCACGTTTGTAAATTTTACCTTTGCAACAGCCGCCTAAACTAGAGAAGCCCATTCAAACGGGACACTTTCACGCATGCGCTCCAGGAGGCGCCTTTCCCGCTTGAGAACCTATGTCGCGCATGCGCCCTAGGAAACTCCTGTTGAGACTGAGAAACCGATGCTGCGCATGCGCACCACCCGCGTTTGTTATTCTCTCACTGAGGGTTAAAAATCCGAGCCCTTCTTACCCTTTAATATAGGATGTGAGGACGACGCCCCCAGCGAGCCTCGCTTCTTACTAGCGCCGCCGGACAGGGGCGGCTCTCCAGTTTTACTTGGGCTGAGGGTCACGGGACCCCCACCGTTCATCTCGTTTCTTACTGCCAGCAACCGCCGCGGCGGGGATGACTTTGGGCTCAATGCTTGGACAGCGCATGCGCAGCTGCCGTAGTGTGTGTGTGAAAGCAGGGCGGGGAAGCCTTGCGAGTCAGCGCATGCGCAAGGAGGCGCTTTCGTTTTGCGGGGAAGTTCGCAGCCCGAGTGCGGGAGGAGGGGGGGGGGTCGATCGCTGTGACGTCACCCAAGCCTATATGCTCGTTCAATGCTGTCATGATGGTTAGTGTTAAAGAGTTAAGAAGAAAGCAGCCTCCAGCTGGAATAAGATAGCTAGATCCCTTTGTGTTTGTGTGCGAGTGTGTTCTTATTTTTTTACTTTTACATTCTTGTACTAATTTATCTCCTCCCCGACTTTATAATGTAAAAATGCTGCTTTTAATTTGGAGGAGCTCTATTTTTCATTTTTTAAATGCAAGTTTTCTAACTGTTTGGATGCCTGACAGTGCAACCCTAACCCTGTCTACTCAGAAGTGGCACCGACTTCAATGCGATATACCCCCTGGTAATCCTTAGGACGCGGGTGGCGCTGTGGGTTAAACCACATAGCCTAGGACTTGCCGATCAGAAGGTTGGCGGTTTGAATCCCTGTGACGGGGTGAGCTCCCATTGCTCGGTCCCTGCTCCTGCCAACCTAGCAGTTCGAAAGCATGTCAAAGTGCAAGTAGATAAATAGGTACCGCTCTGGCGGGAAGGTAAACAGCGTTTCCGTGCGCTGCTCTGGTTCGCCAGAAGCGGCTTAATCCTGCTGACCAATGACCCGGAACCTGTACGCCGGCTCCCTCAGCCAATAAAGTGAGATGAGCACCGCAACCCCAGAGTCGGCCACGACTGGACCTGATGGTCAGGGGTCCCAGCCTTTGTTGATGGGTGATAGTGCACGTGGCTTGTTTTTGTATTTTAAATTTTTACCAGTTTTTTTTAAAGCAGTTTGAAAGCCTTTTAAGAGGGTTTTAAACTCAATGCACATTGAATGCTCATTTACAATGTGCAACTTCTCTTATCTGAAGAAGTGTGCATGCACACGAAAGCTCATACCAAGAACTAACTTAGTTGGTCTTTAAGGTGCTACTAGAAGGAATTTTTTTATTTTGACTATGGCAGACCAACACGGCTACCTATCTACTACTGGAACCATGGAAGGCACCACATTGAGCCGCATGAAATGGAAGTCCATCAACCTCGTATCTGAAGAAGTGTGCATGCACACGAAAGCTCATACCAAGAACTAACTTAGTTGGTCTTTAAGGTGCTACTAGAAGGAATTTTTTTATTTTGACTATGGCAGACCAACACGGCTACCTATCTACAACTTCTCCCAGAGAACCCTGGGAACTGTAGTTTATTAGGAGTACTGGAAATTGTAGGTCTGTGAGGGGAAAACTATAGGGTTCTAGAATGATTTGTGGTAATTCATGTGCTTTAAATGTGCTCTGAGTGTCCTCCGAATGTATGGTGTGAATCTGCCCTCGATAGACGGTAAAAACATGTCATAAAATAAAAAGCATTGTTGATTGTTTAGATTGTCGCTCAAAACATTTAAGGTGTAGGCTGATTGCCTAGCCACCTCCTTCTCCATCTTTCCTCAGGCACACTGGGAAACCAGAACCATAAAGAGAGAGCATCAAGAACAGCTGTAGAAAAAGCCAAATACTGTACAGCCATACCTCGGGTTACAGATGCTTCAGGTTGTGCGTTTTCAGGTTGTGCACCGCGCCAAACCCGGAAGTACCGGAATGGGTTACAGCGCAGAAGCACCAAATTGCAACCCGCGTGTGTGCAGACGCAGCACTGCGGGTTGCGAACGTGCCTCCCGCATGGATCACGTTCGCAACCCGAGCCTCCACTGTACACACAAACACCAATATTGCACCAACTTCCCTTTCACCTAACCCAATGAGCTGTACAGAGGAAGCATGGTTTATGTAGATAGCATCTCTTTAGGTTGTGGGTAGTGAAATTCTGATGGTGAGGGCAGTGCAATAGGAAGCAAGAAAATCTGGGGCTGGTGTTGTCTTGGACACTTGCATGAACTGCACAGAAGGCCCCTGTAAGCAGTATTATACCCATGTTTTCCCCTCCATAGAGGGAGCCCCAAGGTGTAAAGGCAGCTGTCAGAAAGGTACACTAGAGTCACCTGTGAAGTGATTTAGCAAAAACAGGCTTTGGAGGGGAGTGGTAGGCAGGTGGTATTGGCTACTTGCCCACAACTACGGCTATTCTGTAGTGTGCTTTTGTCGCAGCACTATCCACTGGGTTATTCATAATGTTGTTGATCAATAATATAGTGTCAATAATTTTCCAGGTGCTGCTTTGAGAATTTCCTTCCTATCTGCTCCAATCACCAAATAAGACTTTAGCACCAGTTCATATCCAAAGACAGGACTTTCACCTTGCAACCAATTGTCAGATGTCGAGGTGTCTCATATCTGTTTCCCTACCCCTTGCACAGAGATAATTTTTCCTACAGGAAAGAGCACATATGTTTCTGATAGCGAACAGCTATTTTGGCACAAGTGTATGACTCCTGCAGTCATACAGCCAAACATGCAGCCTACATTTCATACACAATAGTCTAAATGCCTTGTTCTATAGAGATATTTCTATGCAGTGGGGGGAAATGCAATGTATGAATTACAGAACTGAACTGAATGGCAGCCAGTTTTGTAACAGGTGGCCTTCAAAGCCACAAATTTTGCTTTCATAAAATAGGGTCTGGTGAACAGGTGCACAATTCAGGTTGTTGCTTTTTTGCATTGTATGCTCACATAATTTTGTCACAGTTTAGTCACTGAAGCGGTTTTTTCTTTCTAATGGAAAGGAAAGCAGGCAGTAGTTATAAAAAGGCAGCGTTTGCAGATCCTGTACCTGTCAGTTCATACGATAGAGTCATCAAGTCATAAAGCTCTGGGAATATTTATGGCTCTGAGCATGAAAATCAACATATGTAGTCATCATATAGAGTTTTGGGGAAGATTTACTAAACAAATTGTGTCACTTTTGCCTTGCTAGGGAACCCGCTTTCTCTTTTAGGGATCATCTTGCCATTTATGATTAGTGTTAACGGCTTTCTGGATTGTAAAATCTTCGGATTAACATGCCGAGTCCTGTCATTTTTCCCACAGGCTGTCTAGCAATGATAATCCACTAAAGGATTGTTTCATCCAAGTGGCGGTGTTTGAGTCAAATGCTGGCAACAGGCAGGGAAACCCAAACCTGTTGAGGCAGACTTCTCACGACACACAAAGATTTGGAATGACAGCCTTTAAGAGAGGGGTTGGGGGGGGGTGAGCAGAAAGGGAGACATACATTGCGTGAGCAGAATAAGTCCATGGGCAGCATCTGTGATGGAAGACTGAGACCGTGGTCGTGATTGTTGGAAGTTTGTGGGCTGTGATGATGATCCTGGTCAGAGCAGGCCTGGGGCTGCACTCTTTGGAGTAGTTGCCTTGTCAGATTAGTCATACGGTTACCATATTTGATGCTCAACCTGGACAGACAGGCCTGCCAGGCAGGAACTGCTCAGGCAGATGATGTTAGGGGGAGCACAAAAATTATCCACTGCAAGACTAAGAAGACAGATGACACCCAGCAGGAACAGCAAGCCAAATCCACGGAATCCACAATACAGCTGGCTGGCCCTAGGCTACCTGCCTCTTTGAAGTGGAATAGACATCACCGACGAGCTGTCACGTTAGATCATGAGACTGGAAAAAGCTGAAAGAGATTTAGTTCATCCAATAAAATGGAAAGTTTAATGGCTCCATATCTTCCTAAAGGGGGCCAAGGTAACACAGGAATGGAAAAGGGGGAATCCTTAAGATGCAACCACAATAAAAAATTACCAACCTCCCCCTTTTTTTATGGGGAGTGAAGGATGAGCCAGGCTCTCTTCAGCAGCAGCTGAAATGACTGCAGTCACTACCCATACAGGAAATAAAAGTTACGCCTGCAGAAACACTAGGCAAAGCGGTAACAAGCAATCACTACAAAATCAAGCTCCCTCTCCAATCTTTTAACTTCTTTCTACATTACTCTGAAGCTTGGGGGCTCTAGCTAATGATATAAATCCACCACACATGACATGGAGTGCTAGAATGCGAAGGTTGTGTACGTGAGAGTGCGTGCAAGAATCTGTATATTCAAAAAGCATACAACAGGGGTACTTTCTTATACTTTGTGATAAAAGATTTGACCCAATTTATTTGAAAGGACATAATTTCATTTCACTACATCAGAAGTATAGCACTATGGTTCCTAATGCACAGAAAAGTGTTTAAAGTGTAGGGAGGATATCTGAAATGGAGTGTTCTGATAATGGAGAACAGCAGGCTTGTCTAATTATGGATGCCGACAAGAAATATTGCTCTCCAAAGGGCAAAAGTTAAAAAGCCACCAATCTATTAAACTGCCACATTTCTACAAGTTTTAGATTGATGGTTAAAAGTCCATAGAAACAGGGGAGTTTTTCTTTTATTTTTAAAAATTTAAATGAGATAGGATTGAATATGTATTTAATTCTATGACAAAAAAAAGATAAAAAGTGAAATATGGCCAGTCCAGGACGGTTTAAAGCAGGATAATAGATCCCTATAAATTTAATGGAAACTATCACTAGAAAAGATAAGAGATAGCAGCTGTCCTGCCTGCAGGCAAAAACCTTTTAAAACTTTTCTTCCCAATCTTTTGTTTTCTGACGACTTAACTCCTATGAGTGATGGTACAGGGCAAAGTTGTATCCGTACTGCTTAAGTCAAAGAAATAGTATTATCTTACTAACGGTAATAGTAGCTAACCTGTTTTGAGACTGCATGGCTATAAATGCATATTTAAGTTTATTATATTCCCCCCCACACACACACCTTTTTCCCCAAGGAGCTCAAGATGGTGCACATAGTTCTCTCCCTCATTTAATCTCCAGAACAACTCTGAGAGTTAGGTTAGGCTGAAAGGCAGTGATTTACCCAACAGTATGTAAATATATAAATGGTACTTTCATAGGACACCTCGAGATCACTCTTTGAATTTCGTACTTTTCCATGGCACTGCCATATCCCTTGCTGTGCATAGGAAGATTCTTATTCTTCTGCCACTTTAAAACAAAGCGTTTCATCCCAGACGGAACCAAGACAGATTGCCACATGTCTGAACCCATTACAAGGTGTGGAAAATCACCTGACAATGGATTGAAAATCATTTCATCCCGGTCGGTGCATAGCAAGGATAACATTAAGGAGGAATAAATAAATACATTTCTCATCAAACGTGAACAGTGATTTAAAGCCCCAGGTTAAGTTAATGCTCTTCATTCTATCCAACTATTGGGGGGGGGTGCTCTCTCATAAAAGCAAAGCAGAATATTTGTTGTTACTTAAAATGGGGCCGGCCAATGCAATGCTTCTAAATAAAACAATAATAGCAGCTAAGAAAGGGATAAAGTGGTGGGTCTCACGCTATCTACTATATAATGATGGACACTATGTATGTAGCAGCTTCTGCAAATTAATACAGTTGGCCTCCACCTGTTAGAATGGCAGGAGATAAAGTCTGTTCCATTCAAGCAGTTCGATGCAACCCACTGTGTATATTACCCTTCTTGAGGAGGTCAGGAATGATGCACATGGAGTTTCTGGGTACCTTCCTATTCCGGTACCAGTCAGGTTACCAACAGAGATGTGTTTACAGTGGTGCCTCGCAAGACGAAATTAATCCGTTCCGCGAGTCTCTTCGTCTAGCGGTTTTTTCGTCTTGCGAAGCAACCCTATTAGCGGCTTAGCGCTATTAGCGGTTTAGCGGCTATTAAAGGCTTAGCGGCTTAGAAAAAGGGGGGGGGAGCGAAAAAAATCGCAAGACTCGCAAGACTTTTTCGTTTTGCGAAGCAAGCCCATAGGGAAATTCGTCTTGCGAAGCGAATCGAAAAACGGAAAACCCTTGCGTCTAGCGGGTTTTTCGTCTTGCGAGGCACCACTGTATTAACAAATGCCTGCAAACCATTCTGCAGGTCAACAATTCCTAAATATTCTGTAATATGTAAACACCAGCTCCTCTTACTGAACACGGAATGTGCCTAAACTAGAGAGAGGACCACCGACATTTGTTTGCACTGGGCATAAGTTGCTGCCTGAAAATAATAAGGCGCAAAAGGCAGGAGCCTGAAAATAGCAGAAAATATAATGAAGAAGTTTCTGTGGAACTAAGATAGTATGAGTTTTATTTTTAAAAGATTAGTTTCTTATTCAATTCACCCTTGATACTTTAATATTTTGTATCAATTTCTATCTTCCCCAACCCTTAGAAATAAATAATAAAAACAAGGGCTTTTAAAATAATTTATCACATAAATATGATTTGCTACCAATACATTTGGCTTCTGCTTCAAAATTATTGGCACAATATATTTTTTCATAGTTAACTTTTTACAAAACAAGTGTAAACATTCATAGGAGAAAAATACAAGGGAGTACTATGCATGATACAATTCAGACCAATAGCACAGCTGACATATTGCAGTAAAAGTTCTATACTTTTCCATACGATAAAAGCTAAGTTCCTATGTATCTGTATGGTTAAAATAAATGTTCTACTTTAAGGAGCTTGATTCACATTTCACTTGTTGAAATTTGCCAAAACAACTGTGTTAATGAAGTCCGTATTTCTAGACAGCTACTCAATGCAACTTTATTACCTTAGGCACCAACTGTTCAGCTTCACATATGGAAATGGCAGAAACCAAGGCTTGCACATTAGTCATTCTAAAGGACGTTTTTCACTTCCTAGGAAATCCTAACACAGCACTTAATGTGTATTATAGAGTCTGTTCTTGATGAAGACTATGCTAGACAGATGTTGCCGGATACCTGGATAATGCTGAATATGATTAAACCAACGAGAGACGTTAAGGTATTTCTCCTTCTCCTGCACTGTAAGGTCGGCCTAAATAATGGAAGAAAAAGTAAGTTTCACATATTATGATTAACAGCAATATATAGTGTCCATTAACCTGTTAAATCAGGTCTCAAAATTTGAATTGTGGAAGTATGGCTCATTCATTTGATTTCATACTAAATAAGATTCTTCACTAGTTTATCATCATGATCCAATCCTCTGTCCTATGCAACAAAAAAACAACCATGAGTTCTTTTATTGTTCTGGTTTCATCTGTTCTGCTATCACATAAACTTGGCCTAACCCAAGATATGTTACTTACGTTAACTTTGCCACCCCCAATATTCAAATAATACAATTTATTCTGTGCTTATTGTTCTATTTGCTGATGTAATAGCTGCAAAATATGGAAACAGCATTTTCAAAGGTTAAGGGGGGCGGGAGCAAACTTCCAGATGGATGACTTTGGACTGGTCCTTTGCCCCCATTCCACCCTGAAGTATTAGAGATGGAGGGAAGAACCCCAATTCGTGCTTTCATGCTCTTTGCTGTCATGCTCCAGATGTATAAGATACAGATAACCTTGATATTATGGAAATACAGTCTGGAAAACACCAAACGTTTTTCTATTCTACACTAACATAATGGAAAAACCCTTGAAACGTTATGCCCCTTTTCTTCTGAAGTTACTATTGACAGAGGAACGGAAATCAAATTTTGAAAAGAGAAAGGCATCTCCCAACCAAAGCTGTAACAAGCTTGTACTCACTATGATGTGGTGCAGTCCATAGTACAGCAAAATATCTGCTAAAGTAAAATTGTGTCCTGTAATATAGACTTTGTCTTCAAGGTATGAATTCAGGTCCTAGAAAGAAACAAAATGAATGCACTTCAGAAAAAAATACTTAAAATACACTCTTCCACATACTGTCACCACGACTGATAGGCTTATATGTATGCACAATCACTACAGAGTAATTGAATATGCAGTCTGGGCAAGCCTCCTAATTCCTCAACCAGTTCTTCCACTCTGCTCAGTGCTGACTCAGGGTGCAAAAGCAGATTGGGACTGAAAATACAGAGTGAAAATTGTTGTTCCATTCCTCTCCCAACAGTTCCTTATAATATATAGGAATAATGTATCCTTACTCAGAATACGAATTTTTCGCCTCATAGGACGCACGTAGGTTTTTTTTGGGGGGGGGGGGAATAAAGAAAAAAAAATTATTTCCCCCCCAGGAAATGTCTCTCTTCAGACCAGGTCGGGGGACAGCGGGAAGGCGCGCTGCGCCTCCCCGCTGTCCCCGGAGCTTGTGCAGCTGGCGGTGGGGAGAAGTGCGCTTCTCCCTGCCGCCAGCCTTCAGACCAGGTCGGGGGACAGCAGGAAGGCGGCGTTCCGCCTCCCTGCTGTCCCCCAAGCTTGTGGGCCTGGCGGTGGAGAGAAGCACGCTTCTCCCCACCGCCAGCCTCCAAAACAGGTCAGGGAACCGAAGCCCGGGGCACGCTGTGCAGCGTGCCCCGTGCTTCGGGCTGCTGCCCGCAAGCCTTGCGAGCCCGCGGGAACTCCCACCGGGCTTGCGGATAGCTTCCTGAAGCCTGCATTCGCTCCATAGGATGCACACACATTTCCCCTTCATTTTTGGAGGGGAAAAAGTGCGTCCTATAGGATTAAAAATACGGTAGTTGCTGTGAACTAAGGATAGAAGAAAAGTAGTGGAGGATGATCCATAAGGGCTAATGAGGCACTGCCTCAACAAGTTCAGACTGCTCTCCACCAGTCCCCACCTGCCTCCTTCCTTCTTTACAATGAGTTCAGGTGGTGGCCTTGGCTGTCAGCTTCCCTCTCGTCTCAGTGCTACCTTTGCAGAATTCAGCAAAGAGGAGGATGGGGACACAACCAGAACTAGTTGGCTCCGGCTGCTATTGACTCTGGCCCTACCTATTGTTGGTCTGTCTCCTGGTTCCACTGGGCAGCCTCCACTGGTTACCAGGGAATGACAGCTCTTTTCAAGAGGAAAGTCACACAATCCAATAACTAAGAATTAGAACAACTGTAAAATCAGACTGAAAATTTGGTACTAAGCACAGAGCATTATGCAGCCGAAGCCACGCACATTTAAATCCCATTGATTTCAATGGGATAGTCAACTACCATGAATACCTTAAGAGATATTATATATGAACTGCCACTTGTTAAATTCAGTTCATATCGCAAAAAAAAAGCACACGGCTAATTTCAGTGGGTCTACTCTGAGTAAAACTTAATTGGAAACAGCCCAGCAATTATGCTACCTTGAGATCCAAACTTTCAGTGTGAGAAATTGTTACTCTTACCTTCAAAATTAGTCGAATATCTTCTTTACTGGACTGCTTATCTACTTGCGTTACTCTGTATTCTAACCACTGCTGAACTATTGCTTTCTCTTCTGTGGTGCTCCCAAGCAGCTGTTCCTTCTTTGCTTGCTTGACTAGATGGATGGCTATAGTTGTCAGTCCTGTCAGACTGGGGCCATTGTTCATCTGTAGTACAGGAGTCTAAGAGAAGGAATTCAAGCCAATTCAGTTATTCAGATGTAGAACAATATCTGAACTTCTGCTGCAAGGCATCTTGTCAAACTCCATTTTATAAAAGAAAAGCTACCTTGTGTGAAATAAAAATCCAACTAAATTTCTTGGAAATTAATCCCATTTAAAAATAAATGAATTAAGACTAGACTCAAGTGATTACAGGAAGAAATGCAGTTTTATAAGGCTCTACACATGGTTTTTGTTTTTATGATTTTGAGCAGAACACACCCACACAAAGAAAGCTGAAAAACTGAACAGAGAAATAACACCAAGGGGAACCAAAGCCTTGCTTCATAATATTTCAAATACAAGTGGGTCCAATATGGAGTATTTCAGCTATTGATTCCCTACAAAATAAGTAATAGGGAACCAGGCAGAGAGCCTTCTTGGTAGTGGCAACTGCCCTGTGGAACGCCCTCCCATCAGATGTCAAGGAAATAAACAACTACTGTATCTGACTTTTAGAAGACTTCTGAAGGCAGCCCTGTTTAGGGAAGTTTCTAATGTTTGATGTTTTATCGTGTTTTTAATATTCTGTTGGGAGCCACCCAGAGTGGCTGGGGAAACCCAGCCAGATGGGCAGTGTATAAATAATAAAATTATTACTGTTACTTATTATAGTTTTAGGAGCATCCATGGGTTATCAGCAAGAACCATGTTCAAGTTCATATACATCCAGCACCACCACATGGTTAAGGGTTGCCCAGAAAGAACCATTTCAGTACGCACATGAAAGTTTGAAATAATCTATTAAAAACAACCTAACATATTTTGGAGAAGGGTTCACAAAAGACCACATTTTATCCAATATAAGAAGAGTGTCCTGACATTTAAAACACACCCCCTTCAATGGAATTGTTAACTGTAGTACTCAGTTCTGATGAATGTGTATCAATAACCTTTTCACTCCCTTTTCCAAAGAAGCCAACCTGGAGAGAATCAATCCACAGACACAGCCCAAAACCAATGTTTCATTTCCAAAGTTGTAACATCAGAAGCTGAGACGTTTTCTTAAGGCCTAGCCATACAACAGAAACATATGTTGTTGTTTTTTTATGCCCCAGTGAAGAGAAGGAAGCAGTTAAGAGTAAGGTGCATGAGAAGCCATCCATAGATTTAAGACCGTGTAGATTAGTTTTTATTTAAAATGAATGGCAACGGGAGAGCGGGCAGAGCCTCTGACAACATTTCCAGCGCAACCTCGTGCACGTCCGGGCAGAAAGCAAGTCCCATCACGCTCAGTGGGGTGAGTGCAAATCACAGCCCCAAAATAAACTGCTAATAAACAGCGCCTGTGTTATCATGAGACTAGCTAGGGCGCAGACCCCAGAGGGACCTTAGAGGCTCACAGATTATTCAAAAGGATTTGTGTGCCTTAGCGTTTTCTTTCGCATTTGAGAAAGGCAATCAAATATTGTCGGGTTAACTTTACAGAACAGGCAAAGCTGACAGGAAAAATCCGAAATCAGCATGATCAAGTATTCCCAAAAGGACTGGAGTAAATTTATACAATATCTGAAAGATTATTGTAAGCAATTAACATCATCAGCAGGATTGCCTGAAGACTTGTAATGAGAAATTTTCTACCTTTCTATATTTATTTAAAATTTGAGCCATTTTGTAATGAGTGTAATTAGAATTGGAAAACGTGCAAATTGCAATGATATATACAGTAAAGGTTAATTTTGAAAGCCATGAGCCGGGAGGGAAGGAAGTCAATAAGATTTAAAGAGCCAGGGAGGTAAAGTGGGTAAGAATGATGTGAATTTATATTATTAAATGGAAAATAAATAAAAATTATATGTATATGTATATATATATATGTGTGTGTGTGTGTGTGTGTGTATTTCGGGTGCCCCCCCCACGAGACACCTGCGAAGTTAGCAATTATTATTATTTTGTGCAAGCAGTTAGCTTTGCCTAGAGAGCTGCAAAACATCCTGGCACCGGCCCAGTTCATAGTAACATCTGTCAGAGGGGCCTGGACTAGATGAGCTTTGGGGATCCCCCTTCCAAGCCAGTTCTGGGGAGAATCTCCATTCAAACGCGCCTCGGTCGGTCTGCCTGGCGAAGGCAGCCAGCTCCTCCCTGCCTCCCTCCATTAACCTCCAGCCCCCTTTTCCCTCCCCGGCACCCCCCGTCCCTCTTCACCTTCCGCTCTCCTTGCCCGCTGTACTTGTTCCCCTTCTTCAAGCCCAGGGACTTCTCCAGCAGGCTCAGCTCCTCGGCGGCCGGGCCAGGCCCCACGACGGCGGCCGCCATCTTTCGGCGAAAGGGAAGAAGAAGGGGGGCGGGGCGCTCTCAGCCGAGCGGCCTGCGCCGCGATTGGGGGAGGCTTGTTTAGTCCCGCCCCTCGCGAGGCGTGTCTCCCTTCCCGGCCGAATCGGAGAAGACGCCTGGGAAGGACTGACGTGGGCAAGGTGGCGGGCGCGTTGGCGCGCATGCGCGAGAGGGCACGCGCGCGCCCCTTGATAGCCCAGCCTGCAAGGGTACCAAGCAGGATCCATCGCAGTCGCGTGTGCCGGGGCAGCAAACGCAGCCTGCATCTCTCCAGCGAGAGGCTGCCAGATCTCCTGCAATGGAAGGAGATGCACGAAGGGACTGGATTATGCCATAAGACCTTTCTCCTCCTCGTCCTCAGAAGATTGCTTGCTTGTTTTCGTTTTTAAAGTTGCACACATTTATAGGCATGGATTTACGTGCCCAGTCAGTGAGTAGACTGTCCCAATCTTCTCTTTCACTGACATTCTGTTTCATATTCTTTGGATCGCTGCATCCCCAAATAAATCTCCACCCCTTCCTCTCTATTCATTTGCCTTGTCCACTGCTAGTAAGTAGTCAAGTTCATCCCGCCTGGAAATGAATCATGACACCGTCTCTTCTTAAATACTCTCCCGCTCCTTATTTTTTGCCCAATTTATTATTTTTGCCGTTAAGCTTACCAGTTCTGCAAATTCTATTAGTTTATGCAACCATTGTTCTTTGGTCAGAGTTGCCTCCTCCTTCCAATACTTTGTATAGGCTACTCTTTGTGGCCGCTGTTGCATAAAGGAATAGATTTTCAACTTTCTTTGGAATCTTCCCCTATTTTTGCTAATAGGAAGGCTTCTAGCATCTTACGGAAGGTGAATCTAAACTTCTTTTTAAAAAATCCCTTGTAAACCATTACCCAAAATTTCTTTGCAAGCTTGCATAGCCACCACATGTGTATTAATGATTCTTCAACTTATAGACTGTTTATTGTTTGTTTCAGTTACAGATAGGTAGCCGTGTTGGTCTGCCATAGTCAAAATAAAAAAATTCCTTCCAGTAGCACCTTAAAGACCAACTAAGTTAGTTCTTGGTATGAGCTTTCATGTGCATGCACACTATTGTTTGTTTGTTAAATTTCTATACCTCCATCCGAGGATCACGGAGTGGTTTGTTCTGTTTTATTAAATTTGCATACCCTCTGGACCATGGGTGTAGCCAGGGAGGCAGCTGCCCCCCCACCAAGTAAGTAAAAAGAAAAAATACCAACTGATCAATCGCCTCACAAATAGCTCAGTTCTGCCCCCCCCCCACCCAACATAAATCCTGCCCTCCTAACATAAATACAAACTACGCCTATGCTTCTCCCTTGTAAATGTCCTTTTTGATCCAAACAGACTACAATGTGAAGCCAAGGTTTATTCATTGTTCAATTGCTCAATATCAATTGGGGTTTGCTTGAGCAAAACAAACCATGATCCCTGGTTCAGATGTAACACTAGGCCAGTGATTGTGGCTTGCTGCTCTCACTTGGGCTAGGGTTTACTGTGATGATGTGAACTAGGGGCTCAGCTACACAGCTGCAAATAAAATGTTTTAAATGTGTTGTAAAATGCAATACACAAATGTGAAACTAGATGGCGACAGTGAGCTATGCAAAATTCAATTTATTTTTCAAAATGTTTTTTTAAAAAAAGCATTTTCACAGCGTTTTTTATATGTGTGTAGATTCCACCTAGGTCAAGGAGTGAGTGCTGACCCTGTTCAGATGCAACAATCCCAACTTGTCTTCCAAAAATACATGATGAGCTATTGGTTATATTGTAGGTTTGTTAATATAAATTATTTTAGCTGATTTTAACACTATTTTTACACTGTAATACACCCTAGAACCTCATGGGGAATAAATTATTATTATTATTATTATCATCATCATTTATCATCATTGAAGTACACAGAAACCATGTGCAATCCAGTTTAACCAAATTCTTTTGCAGCCTTGACTGATAATGTGAGTTTTTACATGAATGCCCCATGACCCCATATTCTGGTACCAAATGCCAAAAGAACATTGCAGTCCAGCACAATTTCCTGCTATTCTGCCACCATCAAAACATGATCATATATTGTGTAGCAGATCTTTCTTTTGAATTTCAAAAATATCTGGAGCTTAGCATCTAACAGACCTGCTGATTAGTCATTTAAATACACCTAATATTTCTAGGGACTTTTTTTTCTGTTTAGATAGGAAATCTTTATAAGTGGAAATATCTATATCGATATCTATCTCATCTATATCTATCTCTATCTCTATATCATCTATATCTATCTCTATCTCTATCTCTATCTCTATCTCTATCTCTATCTCTATATCTATATCTATATCTATATCTATATCTATATCCATCTGTATCTAAATGCCAGTGCTGAAGTCAGTGTCAAATTCTCCACTGACTGCCATGTAGCTATCTTTTGTGAATAATCCTGCTTGTCATGTCAGTATCATGCAGTCCCCCAGTAAACAGTGCATTTGACATTTTGCTCAGCATGATGTATATTGCAATGTAGACGACTTATTTCTTGGATTTCCACCTATTCATGTTAAAAGCATGCTCTCTTTGGACTGCAAAACAATGCAGGCATGCACCTGAGCTTTTTCTGGTGTGCATTTCTCCTTTGTTCCAGTAGATGGAGCTTCATGATTAAAGCATGGCGATGGCAACATGCCTCGGAGAGGGAGGGCGATGGTGCAGTTCCACTTTGCTTAGAGGGATCCGTGTTCTGTGAGCATGCTTGCTATATGGGTTCATGCGCGTGCAACACACACCCATGTCAGGACCCTCAGTCTCAGTGGAAAGAACTTGAAATATCTATTCTGTCAAACAGAGCGCAACTCTAATCCACTGTTATCATAGTCAAGTTTTAACTTGAAAGTACCTTAGGTTATAAATTAAACGTCAGAAACAATTAATTTGGCGCATGAAACATGAAGCGGATATGACTGTCCTTCGGAGAAAGCCTGACAGCTTTATGGATGTCACTGTAGGATCTGTTAAAATGAGCCTTGCTTGCCAGCGAATTTTTGAGTGTGTCATCTTGCTGTTAGCTGTACCATAATTTTTTGTCAATGTAGCTTTGAGTCTCAAACATTGCAGAAGCCTTCGCCAATTAAGGCCAAAGCTAAACAATGCAGCTAGATATTGCCTGCATGCGCTTTCGGTTTGCACTGGGTATTGGAGATTTAATTATAAATCAAGAATACAAAGTTGGATAGCATATGAAAGGAAAGTCTTTCGAAACTAATACATTAGGGCAAATCTTTTTCCTGTTGCTAATACAACCCTTGAACCTTTGCCATTGGGATGAGTTCAAGTCCCCCTATAGAAGAAAATCTTCATTTTATCTTGCTGTGATTGTGCATTCTACTCTGTGTTGTATTTTCCACAGACAGGTGTGCATGGAGAATGCAATTTATTTCTGGATCAGCGATTCCTAAAAAGCATCTTAGTAGTGATTTATAACCAGCATTTCAGTCTTTGCAGGGAGCCAAAGCAACCAGATATATAAATAAAATGCTAGATTTGGCAGTGGGAAAGAGCATGAATTGTACACTCAGCCTAACCCACCTCACAGGATAAGATGGAAGTGGGGAATAAAAATGTAATTAACAGCTGGTGCCGACTTCCAGACATTATAGCCCAGGCTAATTCTCCCATGTTCATGCTGAATTTGTACCAAATTTAATCTCTATTACTATAGTTAAAGGTGAATTCAAGTTTGCACAGAAGGGGCTAGAAATCAGCTTAATAAAGGGCCCGTAGCAGTTGGATACACACAGCCCCATTCCACCCTCCCTTTTATTTGTTATTATTAATTTATTTTTTCCACAATCCCAATGTTTATAATGCCCACCCAGAATAATTTGCATCTCTCGCTTCTGCTCTCCAGCCAACAAACCTCCACGTTTTAAAAACAATGTTGTGGCTGTTCCCCTCTGCATATTTACTCAGGCTTTTCATTGTGGATGAGGCTTGTGTTAGGTTAAGTCTGTGTTATTGCAGCCTCAACCTCCATACAATTAAACACAGAGATATTGCTCTTGCTCACTTTCATGTGGACTTCAAACTTGGGGGTGTGTGTGAAAAAGACTGCAGTTTTTGCTTGAACTGACTGAATCATTGAGGTTCCTAAGGACCTGCCGTTCTAGAACAACATTTTTGTTTAATGATTATTTATTTTAATAAATTATTTGATTTTTATGTATATTGCTGATACACATACATGCTTACTGCTTTTTAAAAATTGCTTTTATTGCCCCTTGTTTACCTTGTGAGCCACCTTGAACATGATTCACTTTGTGGAAAGGCAGCAAATAAATTCAAGCCCAATCTAATCTGCAATGTTGAAAGGAAGGGCCTGCCAGATGACAAGACGTCTTTCACTTCCAGTTTTGTCTTACCTGAGATCCTTATCCTGAGATCAAGGCATCTTGAATGTGCACTGCATACTAGCAAACGGTCCACATCTCTCCATATAGGAAACCAGTCTATGAAGCTTCCGAAAGCCTTTTAGCCAAGAGAGAGGGAGGGAGAGACTTCTAACCAGCAGCTCGATCAGTAGCAGCTGCTGTTGTGAACGAGACTTGTGCTAGAGACGCGGATGTGTTAAAGAAGTGCTGTCAGCACCTGAGGCAGGGTCCATTGGCACATCTTCAGCAGCAAGGAGGCTCCTGGATTTGCCCCACGGGAGATGATGGCAGCTTGTCGTGAAATTTTTGCAACAGAATGTCTTTCCAATGTTCTGAATTCGCCCCAGGAAGAGGGGTGACCTCAACGCTGCCCCTTAAAATGGGGGGTTGCCTGAACATGCAATACTAGCACCCATTCTCTAATACACTGGTCTCCCTGCCCCCATTAGGCTTTAATTTAATAACAATAATTTATAAGTGTTACATAGAATTCAGAAGTGCTCGATATTTAAGTTTTCCTTACAGCAACCTTGTAAGTAGGGCCACCGCCGCAGCAGGGTAGAGGGAAGGAAAGGGACCTGCCCAAGGCCACTGAGTGCATGGGCGTGGACTTCCTGCTCATAGGTAAAGGTAAAGGGACCCCTGATCATTAGGTCCAGTCGTGACCGACTCTGGGGTTGCGGCACTCATCTCGCTTTATTGGCTGAGGGAGCCGGCGTACAGCTTCCGTGTCATGTGGCCAGCATGACTAAGCCACTTCTGGCGAACCAGAGCAGCACACGGAAACGCCGTTTACCTTCCCGCCAGAGCAGTACCTATTTATCTACTTGCACTCTGACGTGCTTCCGAACTGCTAGGTTGGCAGGAGCAGGGACTGAGCAACGGGAGCTCACCCCGTCGCGGAGATTCGAACCGCCGACCTTCTGATCAGCAAGCCCTAGGCTCTGTGGTTTAACCCACAGCGCCACCCGTGTCCCCTCACAGCTCATGCTCTAACCCTAAAGTGTGCCAGTTTTCTTCATGTGATAGGCTTCATGTGACCACTACAGTGAGGACTGCTTGAGGATGGCTTTCAGGATACCAGCAGAGTGATTAGGTTCTGCCTTAAGTTTTGCCTTAGTTTTGTTTGCACAAGTGATTCGTTCTGCTTCAAAATCCATTTAAGGGACCTCTTTATAGCCCTAGATTTTAGGGGATCAGAAAGACACACTATTATCATTGCATCCGATCCATGTGTAGAATGAACCAGGTCGTCAACCTGTGTTGGCTGGTTTCTCCCTTGGTTCACTTCACAACCATATAGGCTGTAGCCAGCCCCCCCCCCCCAGCCAGAACTCACTGGAACTCAGTTTTGACATCTCTTAGGTGGGTGCCACTTCCATTATATGAGAACAAGGGAGGTGTTCATGGAGAGTTCCAGCACCTCCTTTTCTAGAAAAATAACACTTGAAGAATGAGTTCCATATTTGTTTGCCCACAAAAGCTCAGGACCAAAAAATGAGCTTCCCAGTTTTGATCAGTGGGATATTGGAGGGTATGTTGTCTATCTACACCAGCCATAATTGTCAATGGTGGTGAGGATCTGCAAAGGTGTTGTATATTTGTATGAACGATACCATCATACCAAACTGGGGTAAAAAATGTCTGTCGTCTTTTGATTAGTTTCCAGATTGAGCTGCAATATATGGGTTTCAGCCCTCATCTCCCAGGCCCAAGTCCAACGCAGTCTCATGGGAGCTCTATTTACGATGTTGCTTTTCGTAATTTACAGTTGCAGGATACAACAGGAGTTTTTGTAAATTGCAAAAAAGCAGTTTGGATTATCAAAGTAATTTTATTTTTCCACAGAGACAGGAGACAGGATGGTTAAAAAAAAAAAAGCTCAAGATTTTGGCCCATGCTAGTTGTTATATAACCTCCTAGCACAACAACTCTCTCAAACCGAAAAACATCATAGTGGACATGATCGCTATGTGCAAATCTATATTTAATCTATCAGCTTGCATAAGGACAACTGAATTTGTGTCTCTCTCTATGAATTTAAGACTGTGTCTGCTTGTCAGAGCTCTTTTTCCAAGCTGACATTAACCACAGCCAAGGAAAACATCTCTATTGACATCAGCATATGCATACAGTATGATGCATTTTGGGGACAGAATGTGATACTGCATGGCAAACTGAAAAGGGAAGCACAAGGCGAAGAAAATCCTTTATTTCTTGAGAGCCTTTCATTGCGCAGAATGGCTTATTTGAGGATCAACTGAAGGGAAGTATATAGCAGTTTGTTCCTTTGCTACTATTTCCTTTCTTTTGCCATGAAATGGTGGTTCGGCAGATTATGCAAACAATGGCTTATGAACAAGGAGGTCCACAAAGGTTATGAATTCAGAGCTTAAGGGTGCAGTCCGAAAACTTGCCTGAATACCCAGAAAACTGTTGCCAGTAGTACAGTAGTGAGCTGGATAGACAAATGGTTTGACTTGGTGCAAGGCCGCTTCCAATGCAGTCCTAAATATGCTTACTAGTGAGCAGGCCCCGTGGAACACAATGGGACCTACTTGTGAATGAACCTGCTTAGGTTTGCACTGTGCTTCTGCCATCTGCATTTCACAGAGTAGGACTGCGTTTTTGAACAAACTGTATTGTTTTGTTTCATTATCATGCACTGCTGTGCACATTGCTTGATGGAAAAATGGTGCATATGTTAAAAAAAACAGATAAAACAAAACTAGTGATGCGCCGTGGTTGGGAGTAAAAGACTGTGTTGCAAATGGACTGGGTTTTCCGTTTTGTTTAACATTTCTTAGCTTTGAATTGCTGTGTTCAATGGTAGTGAAGGGGTGTCAAGTTGAGGTTCCTCACTGAATGTGCATCCTGCTTTTCATTCTGATACCTCCTTCCTGAAGGGAAATTTCAAATATATTTCATGTTTCACATTTCTCCAGAGCTCCTTGAAAATGGGTTTGGAGGGCTGGGTTAGGATTTCTACTTGAAATGCAGAATGATCTTGTTTTCTCATGTCTACCAAAGCTGCAATTCTCACAGTCTACTGAGAAGTAAGTCCTCTTGAATTCTATGGTGCTTACTCCCAGGTAAGTGGAGTTATGATGGCAGCCTAAGTGTGCACAGAACTGCAGCCTTAAGCCTACATGAAGTAGTTATGTATGAGATCGCACAATTAATATACTAGTCACTTAAAAAAAGTTATTGATAATACTTAACTATGCAGTTAATACACCAGATTGAGAAGATAACTGGTAATAGTTTAGAAAAGAAGTACAAATCAAAGCATTTTGAGATTTAGACTGATTTCATTTTTTTTAAAAAAATGTGCGTGTAGAAAAGGAACATGTCTTCAAATCCTTTTCATGCAAGTTCCTTTTCTGCCAGCAAAGGGAATTTAATCTGCTCAACACACCAAATCATTGAGAGAGCAGTACATTTATTCATTAAAGTAATCAATCAGTGGAAATAGGATTTCCCCAGTATATATATTAAATGGCAGAAATGATGAGTTCATAAAAATGTCAAGAAATTTTCATCTCTGTTATCTCTTTCTTAGGTCAGCTCTCTCCAAACAGATTATCTCATTTGTGGGCGACCTCCTTATTCTATCTTTCTCATGGAAAGTAGAGTATCTAAAGTACCGCACAGACATTAAAATTAAGCAGAAATGATAGGAATTGTCAAGCACAGCAAGAACGATGATAACCTGCTCTTTTGAACGAATAGGCTGGCGTTAGGAGTTGCTCATTTCTGCAATGAATATATTAACAGTTCCCTTAGAAAAATACCAGCCTCTGTCAGTATTTGTTGAGGTGGGGCAAAATCCAGCAAAAATTAAGCACCATTGAATTGTGTTTATTTCAAATAGAGAGTCACTTTTTCCTAGCCTCACCTTCTTCACAGGATTGCTGTGGGAATAAAATGAGAGAAAATGCTATGGGTTTGTTTGTCTGCGTGTTTGCAGCTGTTTGCTTTCCCATCTAATTTTCATAGCTTTCCCCTGTAAATTTGGGTTTACTTGATATGGGGATAATCCAATAAATGGGGAAAAATTGGGCTCCAAATCGTTCCACTCGAGGTCAGCTGCCATCAACCTTGCCACCCAGCAATGTCTAGAAGGCCACAGACTCCCCAACCCTGTTAAAAAGGAAGAAAGGTTCCCAGTGAAAGAGGATTCTATCCTCCCCACATCCCCTCTGGTCTCCATCTCACTGAAACTTAATACAGAGCTTCTCTGTGGTACATTCCTGGTTTTTCTGAAACGACTGATTCCTTAATTTGTCCGCCTTCTTCCATCACCTGCAGTTCCACTTGCACCCTTGGCATCTAAGACCCCACTCTTCATGAAAATAGGAAGGTTAGCATGAATCATGCCAAATTTTTTAAAGGCTGTTCTTTGAGAAAGTCTAGGTCCAGACAGAGCAACCCACATAATGCCTCATCAGGTTTATGTCACTGTCCTTTTGCTTCAACTTTGAATGGATGATACACAATAAAGCCTTAGGAAGGAAAAATACAACTGGATGATTGAATATAGCACCTTTCTATCCAATAGACCCAGATTGCTTTGGAAGAGCAAAAGCACACATAGGCTGTGTACAAATAATTCCCAAAGAATCTTGGAGACTTTAGTTTACTCCTCACAGAAATACAATTATCAGCACCCTTAGTAAACAACAGTTCCCAGGATTTTTTTGGGTGAGGGGGAAAATGTGTTTTAAATGGGCATGGTGTGTTCATAGCCTGTTATTCCAGTGTATTCTAAGGCCCTATTGATACATCACAGCACAGCTGGCTAACCACGGAGCCAGGGGACTGATCAGGCTTTCCAAGCAAATTTTTCTGCCTCTCTCTCAAGAACCCACTGATTTTGGCAGGGGTGGAGAAAAGGAAAATAAATAAATAAAGTAATGTTGCATGCCACCCCAATTTCTGAGCGCTGCGAGATTCCAGGGGTTCCTTTTGTGTTTGTGCTTCCTTTTGGAAATGAAACACAATGGAAACTGTGGTGACTTTGTGATATATGGTTTATTTATATATATATATATACGATCTGAGCCTGTGATGGAGGGGTTCACAACAACAACACCCCAAGAGGGTGTTGCTTCTCCCATATCTACAGCTGTGGATTCAATCAGACCTTCTTCCCAGGTTGCCGCCTTTACCAGACTGCAACCTTTTCCCTCCAGGACACATTCCAGCTGATCCTACACTCCAACCCTGGCTTTTGTTCTTCTCACTAACTCTGAGCAGAGGGAGGGGCCTCATCCATTTGCCATCTGGCACAGTCTTTGCCTTCTCAATGGCTTTCTGAATGGGACATCACCTTCCCCATTGTCTTTCTTAATGGCTTGTCTCCCAGTTGATTGCCAAGGCTGGCCCAGCTATTCCAGCAATTGAATCCATGCTGGATCCAGGAATTAGAAGGGGGTGGGGTCCAGGAATTAGAAGGGGGGGGGTTTCAGGCATTCAGACTACCTCCCCCACAAAACTCGTAACAGTAGACACGGCACTTGAGGGTGAGGAAGTTTAAACATCTCTCCCACATACCCTGATGGGGAGGTAAATCACTTCTGCGCTAGTAATCAGATCTTCATATATGGGGAAGGGTGATCTCAGCTGATGGAGGGGAGTGGCTGTGTGCCTGGAAATATCCTGTGTACCATATTTTTCGCCCTATAGGACACACTTTCCCCCCTCCAAAAATGAAGGGGAAATGTGTGTGCATCCTACGGGGCAAATGCAGGCTTTCCCTGAAGCCTGGAGAGCGAGGGGGGCCGGTGTGCACCGACCCCTCTCGCTCTCCAGGCTTCAGGAAGCTATCCGCTAGCCATGGGAGACGCAGCTCTCCCACGGCTAGCGGAGAGCTTGCCTGCACATAGAACTCAGCACGCCCCAAGCTTCGGGCTTCGCGCAGCGCTCCGCTAGCTGTGGGAGAGCCGCGCGACTCTCCCACGGCTAGTGGATAGCAGCCTGTTCTGGGGGCTGGGGTTGGGGGAAGCTCGGGCTTCCCCCGCCCCAGCCCCGCACCTGGGGGGGGAATAATTTTTTTTCCTTTATTCCCCCCCCCAAAAAAACTAGGTGCATCCTATGGGCCGGTGCGTCCTATGGGGCAAAAAATACGGTATGTGTTTTGTATACATGAAAGAGTGTGGGCTGACCACTCCCACTTTTGGCCACACACACCACTGGAATGCATCCCCAGGGAGCTGACGGAGAATGAATGAGTCCATTGGGCCAAAAATGGCCAGCCATTGCTCTGTTACAGGTAGCCATGTTTCCTGCTGCTGCCTTATTGGATCCCCTGCTGCACTGGAAATATGCAGATGCAATCACACAGCACTCAAGATCCATAGCTTTATACCTGGATAAGCACATAAGAATAAAGACAATGCATACAATGTTACATCAGTACTAGGCTGGAACCTCGAGGAAGGGAGGGTGATTTCCCAGCTGCTGAGAATCCAGCCCATTTCTGACGGTCTTCTACCTGACAGCCCGTGTTTTGCTTTGCTGTGTCACCGCTAACTTAAGCGATGCACAGAAAACCCTCGCCAAATTGAAAAAATATTGTACACCATCCCATGTCAGGTATTCTGTACCTCAAGAGTGGTAGAGAAAGTATGTTCTTTTCGCTTATTAACGAGAGAACAGCATTGTTATTTCTACTGTTTTTATTGTCAGGGTTTTTTATTTCCACTGCCATGATTTAGACAACCTTCCCTAACCAATAACCCACGATCCAGTCCTCTGGGGGAGAAACAAAGGAGAGGGGAACTTGGCTGTTCTGAAACACATTACAGCACATGGAATGGAACTGACTCCGGGCTGCAAGTAGAATGGAAAATGTCTATTTTCTACATATAAGCAGTGGGTGGGATTTGCCTGCAAATGATTTTTTCTGACACATCAACAACCTCTGGATCCTCTCCAGTTCTCCAGATGATGCGAATACTAAAACAGTAAGTCTCTAAATGATTTTTTTTTTAAACACACACACACAATCATGAATATGACTTGCTCATTGTACTGTGAAATTAAATACCTCAGAACTGGACTTGGCAGACAAGAGAAAATTTATGGATACGTGGAGTCAGATGCTACAAAGCTGGTATATGGAAATAAAAGTTACAGTTCTGCATGCCATTCTTGCCATGGAGTTTCAAGACAAATTCATGCTAGAGGGCTTTGTAAACAGTAGTTCACCTATAAGAGTCTCTGAGCATAAGGCTGTTCCATTGATGGGGAGGGTTAAGGGCCCTGCAAAGAACATGGTATCTCTTCCTAAGCAACATCCAAAGATCCAGTGGCGTAGCGTGGGGGGTGCCAGGGGTGCCGACCGCACCGGGCGCAACATCTGGGGGGGGGGCGCGAGTCCAGAGGGAAGGGACAAGTTCCTTCCTCCGCCGGGCTCCCCGCCGCCACCGCCAGCCTTGCGCCCTAGCGCGCGCGCCCCCCGCCGTCGCTGTGGCTGCGCTCCGCTCACTGCTCGCAGGAGGAGCAGCCGCTGCAGCAGCGCCGACGCCGCCACCGACGCCTGGCCGGGCACGGGCAGCCTCTGCACCCTGCCGCTGCCGCCATCCCCTCGGCCCAGCCACAGGCGGCGGCTGCTTCTGCCTCCATCCTCCTCCGGGCAAGCAGCGTTGTTTGCGTGGCAGCGCCAGCGGCAACTCGCAGGTTAGGGGTTGGGGGGGCGCAAATAACTTGCCTTGCCCCGGGTTAGGGGGCGCAAATTACTTGCGTTGCCCCGGGTGCTGACAACTCACACTACGCCGCTGCAAAGATCCCAAACCTCTCTTGCCCATTTACTACACGTAAGGATGGACAAATTAATTTCTGTTTCTATGAGTTTCTCATTTGTCCATTCTTCAGTCCAGTTCACTGCATTTCTGTGTCATTTGCAATTCTTTTTTTATAAAGTCCTTGTGAAAATTTATCGGCCTTTGAATTTATCCTAATACACACATTGTTTCATACAACTTTGTCACTTTATTTTGGTGGGAGAATTGCATTGCAAAATCTAGAGAAGTACGGATTTCAAAAGAGAGCTGCATTTCGGTTTGGGTATAGTTCCGGGAAGTGCGAATTAGGTATGTTTGTATTAAAAGGAGAACCAAAACGAATTTCCTCCCTCCCTAACTGCTCTCTCTCTTCCATCTGACTTCACACCAAAGTACAGACCCACTCAGGAAGGCCGGCTGGACAGTCATTGTCTTGCCATTGGGTATTGGTGCATTGACGTCTTGGTGTACCAACTCTCTATGGAATCCCTTCTAGGCAAGAGACAAGGTGAGGAGCTATTGGCACAGCAAGCCAATAGCTAAACCTAGCCAGGTCACCTGACACCCGCTGGTGAGCACAGCCCAGGGAGCAGCCTTCAAAGGATGCTGTGTCAACTAGGCTTCACCAATCCCAACCAGACAAGCCACAGTGATGAGATGAAGCGGTGAAGCACAGGGGATGGTTCCAGCTTAGTCTATGCAAAAGAGTAAACAACTCAAGGCACTAAACAGACATCATGTATTTCTGTAATGTAGATAGGAAAAGTTGTTAGACTTTGCAAAGACTACGTCTATGGCCTACGGCCAATGGAATATATCAGGGCTGTCCAACTTCCAAGAAACTGCGATCTACAAACACTATAAAAAAACTGGCAGCGATCTTCCCATTGGATTGACCAGAGTTACTGAGCTTTTTCTAGGAAAGCTTCATTAAAGTTGTTGAGCTATTTTTAGGGAAGCCAAAGTTGTTGAGGATCCTGCGATCAACCAGGATTGACCAGGGGCATCTCGTGATCGGCCAGTAGATTGTGATCGACCTGTTGGACAGCCCTGGAATATACGATAATAACCAAACCATCTTATGTAACTTCACAACACTGAAATGCGGAGAGTGTATCTAAATATCACATCAATGTATTCTGAATTGTCTATGTCCTCTGAAACAACCAGAGGGTCCCAAGCTCCCCCCAATGTATTCTGGAACACCTGTTTCTCCCCCAAAGAGCACTTGTTTTCCCCCCAAAGGAGTATTTGCCTAAGAGAAATAATGCATGCCACACAAGACTTTTGACTATATGTGCAGCAGAGTGTGTTAGTGGGAGTGGAATGCACCAATACAGGGTGAAAATGAGAGGCACCTTAAAAAAAAAAGTTCCCTCATTTTAAAAGCAAGCTAACTTTCCTGCAGGTAAAGCACCCAGCATATCAGGGGAAAAATTTCTTTCCTGCCCCACTTGCTGCTATGGGGGCATCCTATTGTATGTGAAGAGGGAAGTCAGACAATAATAGTATCAAGCACAAACACTCTTTCATTTTTATTTTTTTTAAAGAGCATTCATAAATGTCATCCCCTTCCCGCAGTCTGAAGTGGTACAGCCCATTCTGCCACCTTAACACCCAAATCACGTCATTCCCACCTTATTCTTCTTCACATGGCAACCAGGCCCTGTTTAGAATTTGTTCTGCAATATACTGTCATTGTGACTGCTGCCATTTCATCCTTTTGCCTTCCTGATGCTGCCTGTTTGTTTAGCCACCTGAGGTCGCTGTGGGACCATATTATCTCAGAAAACACATCCTTTACAAGAAACAGAAAAAGAAACAAGCAAGCACCTTGCTAGTGGAGGATGGAGCAATAGCAACATAATCTTTACCTCAGTTTATAAAAAAAGAGGACTAACTGACGGTTGTAATTTTGATGGAGATTTACCTGTAGGCAATGCAGCAATCAAACTCACACTGTTAAGGGGAGGTTGATTGAGTTAATGAATACAATATAATTGTTCGGTACTACAAACTAGGGATGGATTTTCACGTGTACATGTTTGGTGGTGGTGGGGAGGAGAATTGAATAAAGAACATATACATTAGATGCGCGCACACACAAGCAACTAAAATTGAACATATTCTCTCCCTTCACCTCAATCCAACTATATTTTTCAATTCTGTGTTCTATAGAAACACCCTTAGGTCTCATTTGCCCAAACAAGAAACTGTTTTATTTTTTTTTAAAAAATATTTTTATTGGGTTTTCACATTTTATATAAACACAAACAACACACCAAAACAAACATAAAAAACAACAAACATGAATAGTTCCCGAAAATCTTATTTTCTAACCCTAGTCCTTGACTTCCCCCCACGCCCTCCCCTGCATCCCTATTCCCAAACTTATGCCAGCAAGTTGGCATTTCTTCCATCTTAATATTAGTCCTTTTATAAAAAACAAAAATAAATTTTCCCTAAGTTGGACCCCAATTCTCTTCCCTCGATTTCTCGTTTTTTCTTACATAATTTTCTTAATACTAAACCCCCTGGTCTTGAGTGTTGTTTAAATTTAATACTTCCCTCCCTCCCCTCCCCGCTTTGCGTCCTTTCCCAAGACATGTCCAAATTAACAGTTTTTAGCCTGGATTCCGAATATCCGAGGCTCTCAATTCTCTTTTAGTCCCTCTCCGCCGGTTTTGTTGGTAGTCCTTTTTGTCTATCATCGAGTCTCGAAAGATTTCCTTAACAATCAATCCAGTCAGTCCATAGTCTCTTCCCATATTTAAAGGCAACTGCTGAGGAATTTCCACAAGGCCTAAGTCTTGCTGATAGTCAAAATCAAAGTCTATGTGGAGGCCCCAATTGTACTTCTTTATTTCGAGCTCCTGAATTCCATAAAGTCCCAGGGCCTCCACTTTCATCTTCTGTATCTTTCGTAGGCTTAGAGTGGATTTAATCCAATAGTCTCCTTGCTTGTGTTCTCCAGATGCCGGCTTCTGGTTAGTACTTTCCCAGATAACTTGTTCTCTTTCTTGTTTTGTCTTCTCCTCTTCTTTGTTTATTGTTTCAAATTCAGCTGTGGGTTCTTTCTCACTCAGGCCCTCATTACTTTCAGCAGAGCTACTTGTTTCCAAATCCAAGGTCGTCAATTGTTTACTCATAGCTGTAGTCTGCTCCTGTAGGGTTCCCACCAGTGAGAACATTCTTTCGATTTCTCTCAGTATCTTTCCACCCACAGCCATTGTAATTCCACAGAATTCCCCCTAGAGGGAATCTGGTTACTGAGTAACCTTTTCTCCAACAATCCTCTGTCCTATTATTGTTTCTTTGTTTCTCAAGATTTTAGTTCAATTGTAACTCCTTTTAATCTGGAGAGGTCTTAAACAGCAATTTTTTTTCACTATTAATAGTCCATTTGACAGCTTTTGACAGCTGTCAAATTCTGCTCCTCTATACAGGCTCCAAATCAGGTCGCTCCCGGGCCCGGGAGGGAGGGTTGTTTACCACAAAACAAAGACTCTTCCAACACTCCACTCTCCTGCTCAAATTTGCCTTTCTAAATCTTGGAAGTTACTGTCTTTTTAAAACTCACCCTTTACAGGGTAGGCACTCCAGCTTAGTTCTTATTTCGTTGCTCTGGATCGTCTGCAAGGGGGGGTGTGGGGACTTCCTTTTAGCACACCCCCCGGTCGTCTCAAATTCAAAAGGTAAAAGTTTTAAAGTTCAGTTCCAAATTACTCACGGGTTCTTTTTTCAGTCCGAATTTCAAGGAAGGAAGTCAGCGCTCTCCGGTTATGGCTCGCGGCTTCGCTCAGCGGCGGTAGCGGTCGACTCTCAGTGCCACGCCGTCCCCTGTATCCCCTCCGTAGCCTTTAAAAAGGCTCATTGCGAATCAGGGGGGGCGCTTAAGGCACCCGCCGAGTCTTCAGTCCGCAGGCTTCCGCGCCTGCGGTTTTTAAGGGTCCCCGTGTCGCCGGCACGGCAAAGACCCATCCACCGCTGAGCCGATTCCCTCCGGAGCTCGGAGGGAATCCGCCATTTCCCGATCGCGCCAACCCGGAAGTCCCCCAAACAAGAAACTGTTTTAAACCCAATCTGAACAGAAGCTGCTGCTACAAGAGGCAGTTGGTTCACATGTAGCTTTTTTTTGGGGGGGGGGAGTTGTGGTTAAATAAAATTATCCCTGCAGCAGGGAGAAAATGATGGTGTTGATAAAGATTATACCCCACTCTTCTACCTTCGTATTCAGACCACTTAAACATGTTTAAGGAGACTTTCCCTGATGTGTGAGCCAGGCGTTTTATGGAATATTAATTGCAGAATGGTAGAATTAGCTTCATTGTCTAGAAGTTTAGTAACTTCTACGGTGATGAAGCAGTTTATATATATGAAAGAATAAAATTAATAACAAAATGTTAAAAGTGCCATTCTGCAGTGCAATTAACAGGAGTCCTATAGAATCAAAGGCGTCAGTTCAAACCACAAAAGACAACTGAGATGAAGAGAAAAGCCAGTACTGGCCCATGACATTCTGCTGGCTAGTGCAGAACCCAAATGCCAGCCAGCCCCTTTGCCTGTAGCAAAGCCCAAATGGTTCCCCTCTGCAACGTCAGAACCAAGGCCTTAATAAATTCTTGGTGTATCAGACACCAGTTCCAGCCTTCACCTATCCCCCTGCCTCCATAATCTGTGTCAGGGTTAGCCCTGACTAAAACTAAAGCAACAGCAGTATTTAAACAATGAAACGTTAGCAGGCATTCTGTTTGGAAGGTATTCCACAGCTATGGCACAACCACTGAGAAGGCCCTGCAGCCTCCTCAGCAGCATAGTGGGCAATGCCTCTGAGGCCAGGTTCAAGGTCTAGGCAGGTCTAAAGAAGCAAATGATTCTTAAGGTAACCTGGTCACAGAACATTGGGGGCCACTGGAAAGGCCAGTACTGTACTAGTACTATGATTCAGCCAGAAACATAGCAGTTAATGAATAATTATATACACATTAGGACAATAATGTTATTTATATATCTATATAATAATGTATGGAAATGTAACTGGTTATATTTAGTGCATCTTACTATATCTTTCTTTCTTAATGTATTTTTTGCACTTTTTTCTCCCTTCTTTTTCATCACTTTATTTTCTATAACTGAAATTATTTTAATAAAATATTAATGAAAAATACATACATTTCTAATCTCTAATTCTACTTTTAAGTATTTCTCTAGGAAATGGATGGGAAGTACAGTCAAGAACTGGGTTACGAGCTTCACTGAACTCCCTTCCTACAATAAAAAGAACTCAATTTAATTTTTATTAGATGGTTAAAAGCATGCATGAGAGGAGTGGGGTTTCTCAAGTAACACCTCATCTCTCGCATGATATCTCCAGGGAGCCTCCCCTTGTGCCTACTCAGGTGTCTTTTGGGTGAAGGAAACACCTTTTAAAATTTTTTCTAGGCTTTAAAATTATTTATTTTGGGCTATTTATAAAAGAGAGTCTTGAGGTTTTTATGCTGCGTAGTCTTTAGTTGTTTTAGTGCCTTTTTGGTTTTTTAAATAGTTTTTATTGACATATGGAATTACAGTGGTACCTCTGGATGCGAACGGGAGCCCTGTTCACATCCTGGAGCGAACGCAACCCGCGCATGCATGGGTTGCGACTCACCGCTTCTGCGCATGCATGTGACAACATTTTGACGTCATGCACGAGCGGCAAAACCCAGAAGTAATGCGTTCCGTTACTTCCGTGTCGCCGCGGAGCGCAACCCAAAAACGCTCAACCCGAAGCTACTTCAACCCGAGGTATGACTGTACTGAATAGCAGAGTATAACTCCTTAAAATAAATAAACTTTGGCAATTATAATTGGTGCACCATTCACAGTACTATCACTTACCATTTACATCCAAAGGGACGCGGCTTCTTAACTTCCCGCGTGAGAAGTGATGAAGTTAAATGAGTTGCAGATCTGCAACAAAACTAGAATACGTGCTTAATCAAAAGGCAGAGATGGTGACCTAAGTCTTTACCTTTCACAACGGATGGGGCCATCTAATGCAACAAAAACGAGTTAAAATCCCAGCCTAAACAAAGAAGATACAGGCACATTGGAAGGCTGATGGAGGGCAAATTAAGCATAAGAAATCTCTCAGTTCTTCTACTTTAATGTTTGCGTGAGCTGTAGATGAAACATGAGAATGAAATCAAACACAAATCTGCCCTGGTTTAGCTAATTAACTACAGAAAAGAATGAACTTTCTTCATTACTGCATTTGTTATTAAAGATAAATGTTGGAAGTACTGCTAATCTGGGTCACATAATTTAATCAGTATGCAAGCCTTAAGCAGGCATTCTTTGATATCCTCGTGCCTCACTGTTGCTTATTCTCCATAGCCAAAACAGCAAAGAGACTTGTGGCACTTAAAGCCTGACAGATTCATTATGGCATCAGCTTTTGAGGACGAGCTTGTCATTTATTGGAGCCTTGGCCTAGCTGGACTCAGCCTGGGAACTTCCTCACCTCAAGTGTCAGAGCTCAGTTCTCGAGAGTGCAAAGTAGGATGTCAACATGATTTTGTTGATCTCTGCTTTGCGTGGCTGAGGGGAGAGCTCACCTTTAAGCCAGAGCTGAAATGAATATGCTTTCAAAATTCTCCTTTGCTGATGCTGACGTTGTGCATTCTCCCGATAATCCTCTGAATTCTATAATATTTGCTAAACAGTGTCTGAATATTTGGTACTTGTATTTAATACCCAACGATATTCTGTGTCAATGGTTGACATTTGACAGTATTTGAGAGTTGACGTGCAGTCTGGTATTTAACTATGCTGGTACCTGATACCACTGATAAATCACCAAAGTTTTCAAACTTTCTTCCTTAACAGATCCTATTTCAATGAACTTGTCTGTCAAAGAACTGCTGCACATCTGTCATAGGTCATGTCTGAACAGGGCCAGCTGGAGGCAAAGGACAAGATGACGCTTTTCTGGTTCCATATATAGAAGCTGATTGGAATGATGGTTGACTCTTACTTCAACGCTGGAGATTGGATAGCTGACTTCAACACACCTGAAGGCAGCAGGCTAGCTTAGAGAAATGATTGCACAGGTGTGACACCTGCTGAAGTAAGTGGATTGTGTTGGCTGCATTTCTACCTACTATCTTGGTATGGGACCTTTCTCAACAGCATTGACTGTGACATGTTGGGAGAAGGCAACTAAGCAAGACAGCTACAACCAGCCAAGGCCGGCAACGAGTAGGAATCATATTCCTCAGGAGGAAGGGAAAACTGAGCAGCACAGGATGCTTGCAACATCGTCTGCCTGTGGTGGCTGTATCTCTCTGTCTAATGGTAGGGCCCTACCCGAGTCTGAATGGTAGACTCTGGTACATGTTCCTCAGTTCACTGTTGAGCCTCAGCATTGCACACTGTAAAACAAGAGTGTGCTTTCGAACACACCCAACCTTCCCTTGCGCCTGTGCATTATAGGAACTTTTTTAAAAATGTGAAAGCATTTAGGCAATAACAACTGAAAGTCTCCCTTTGTGGAGTGCTTCTCCAGAGACTTCTGCATGGCACCTTGATTGCTGAATTTTAGATGCCAAGCTAAGACCTTCTAATTTGCCTCAGCGTTTTAATGAATGTTTTCATTAAAATTTGAAAACCGTTTGCTAGCTATAGGACACATTGACAATTGGCAGCTCATGAAGTTTCATAGTTGAAGCCTACCAAAACATCATGATGTGCTAATCCTCTATCCACTTAACTGGGGTTACACCCCGTTGAATGAAAATAGAGTTACTTCTGAGTAGTCTTGTAAAGGATTGCGGCCACAGACATTAAAATCCAAATGCTGAGGTGAGCATACCACATGGATAAGTGTCAATTCAAAACCTAAATTGGAAAAATAGGAAAAATAATCTGAATTTTGAATGTTTGCGAATATATGGTAAGAATACACCCTATTATTGAATTTATCCCTGTCTTTTGGAATGGGATGCAAATCACAGTGAAGCTAAACAGCGACCCAACCTTTCTAGTGCAATTTCCAGATGGAATCTGTCTATTTCAAAGATTGTTACACACTCCTGAGTCAATGATATTTCACTGCATTATTTATTTATAAATAGACTTGTATACAGTAATTTCATAAAACATATCAAAACAGTTTGTAACAATTGTACATACAATAAAAATACATAAATAATATAAAAACACAAATCACCAGCTACAGTATTATGAAAAAAATAGCTTGGATAGCTCAGTTGGTAGAACATGAGAGTCTTAATCTCAGGGTTGTGCATTCAAGCTGCATGCTGAGCAAAATGATCCCTGCATTGCAGGGGGTTGGACTAGATGACCCTCATAGTCCCTTCCCACTCTACAATTCTATGAAAAGTGTTTTCAGCAAACATTTAGAAGCCTGCTGAATCTCTGTTGGAAGAGCATTCTACAGGACTGGGCCATTGACACTGAAGGCTTGGTTTCCGGTTGACATCAGGAGGCTGACTTGGAAGACAACCAGCAATATTCTCACAGACAATCTCAAGTGATTGAGCTGGGATATAAGGGCTCAGGTGGTCCCTACGGATACATGAAATCTCTTACAGGTTTCAGTGCTGAAACTTCATCAAGCACAAAATGATGTTAGTCTCAGAAGCTATTGCATGAGTGCCAGGGAACCAGAAAGGATGTAATCTACACTGCAAATATATATAGATTTTATTCCAATTAAGTCCTGGGAATAGTATCTTGATAAGGGAATTCTGACAGAATTCTTAATCTCCACATCTACAATGAGTCTATAGGGGCTCTTCCAGATGAGACTTCTGTTGTGCGTTTGCCCTGCCTTATTCACTGAATTTTTCAGAGAGTCAAATTCTTTAAAAACCCCTGTTCTGAAAGCAAGCTGCCATTGTTTAAACAGAGGCTGTCATTGTCTGTCATGTCACAGGTGTTTGTGGTTGTTTTTTTTTAGAAATACAAAACTTGTGTTAGGGTGTGGTGGCGTGAAGCAGAGCTAGGGGCAGCCAGTGCACCCATTTGCCCCACCTTGACTACAGGGCTGGTTCCCCATCCTTGCACTAGACCAAGAAATTATGGGGTGGTTGGCCCAAAATAAGGATGTGACCCACACAATTCAATACGACTGTGCAACATACCACTTTTGAGATTATGTCACTGGAGTGTCCTCTATGGACACGGCAAAAATTCCCTTGCTGTAATACAGGGATAACAATGCTGTCACCTCTGCATAGTTCTCTTGAGATTCAAGGGTGAAAAATTATGGATAAGTAACATCTGACATCCCCTTGCCAACAAAGGTCCTTATAGTTAAAGCTATGGTTTTCCCAGTAGTGATGTATGGAAGTGAGAGCTGGATCATAAAGAAGGCTGATCGCCGAAGAATTGATGCTTTTGAATTATGGTGCTGGGGGAGACTCTGGAGAGTCCCATGGACTGCAAGAAGGTCAAGCCTATCCATTCTTAAGGAAATCAGCCCTGAGTGCTCACTGGAAGGACAGATCCTGAAGAAGAAGAAGAAGAAGAAGAAGAAGAAGAAGAAGAAGAAGAAGAAGAGGAGTTTGGATTTGATTTCCCACCTTTCACTCCCTTTAAGGAGTCTCAAAGCGGCTAACATTCTCCTTTCCCTTCCTCCCCCACAACAAACACTCTGTGAGGTGAGTGGGGCTGAGAAACTTCAAAGAAGTGTGACTGGCCCAAGGTCACCCAGCAGCTGCATGTGGAGGAGCGGAGACGCGAACCCGGTTCCCCAGATTACGAGACTACCACTCTTAATCACTACACCACACTGGCTCTATTGAAGCTGAGGCTCCAATACTTTGGCCACCTCATGAGAAGAGAAGACTCCCTAGAAAAGACCCTGATGTTGAGAAAAATTGAGGGCACAAGGAGAAGGGGACGACAGAGGACGAGATGGCTGGACAGTGTTCTCAAAGCTACCAGCATGAGTTTGACCAAACTGCGGGAGGCAGTGGAAGACAGGAGTTCCTGGCATGCTCTGGTCCATGTGGTCACGAAGAGTCCGACACGACTAAACAACTACAACACAGCAACACAACATCTGATGACTATCCTGTTACAATCATCACATTGAGGCATGCCAGGGGATCAGCATAACATAACCCAAGAAGCATCTGTGGACCCCCAGCAATGGCAAATTGTGTTTCATACCTTCCTTGCTCATTCCCCCTGCTTTTTATACAGAAATGTATCTAAAAAGCGAGTTTCTTTTTCCATATTAAGATCACAACACAGGCCGCTCCTTTGAGCCAAACGCTTGCTAAAAACATTTTTGGTTTATGCAGAGGCACAAAGTGGTATTACCTGTGGGGTTGAGGGCTAAGAGGGCCTCCAGGCAAAAAATAAAATAAAATAAAAAATAAATACTCCATGTGTTGAGGAGAAAATGCAGTTACCCAAGTCAAGTTTATGTTTTTTAACCTATTTTTCTTGAGATAACTTTGTCAGATTGTCAAACAAACTCTCCAATGGGATTTGAGCCGCAGCCACATTAAACTAGAATCGAATCTTGTTATGCTGGCCTCAGCTAGCAGATAGTCCCTCTGAGCAAAACTGCTCTGTATTAGCCTGCCTCCTGTTTCTTCAACCCAAACTGTGAATGTATAATCATATTTCTTTTTGGAAAATGACTTGTTTTTCTTCATTACAGAAGCAGGATTGATTTTCCTGCCGAGTGTTACACTTGTAGAAGCAGGTCATAATCAGATTCAAGCACAATGTTCCTTGGCTAGTAAATCCCCACAATTAAAACTGTAACTGATTCACAGGCCGATCAGGCTGGGATTTTAATATGACTCAACACCGGTGGGCGGGAGTGTGGACAAACACCATCAGATTCATGAGCCTAATCTTCAGGTGGTATACATGACAGTCAATACCACTTATGTGGATTTACACCAAAGTAGAAGCCTGCAGCTAGAGAATTGGCTGGTTAGGTCAAATCAATACGAGGCATTCAGCACCTACTGACACTTTTTGGCCCTTGTCCCCACAGAATTGTTAAGAGAAGTTTCAGTTGACAGAACTCCCTTGTTCGGGTCTAAGATTAAGACCTACCAAGGCTGTTTCCTTTGCTCTGTGACCCATCCCCCAAACCTTCATTGCCTATTCATTTCATTTCTGTCAATAAAGCATATCCCTTCTTCCTTTGGGCATTACGTGAACTTCATAGCCGCCAACATTTCTCCGCTAAGTAGAGGGACTTCTCATTCCATAATTTTACTATTTATATCTTACACCACCAGATTTGCCCTTCTGCATCTTCTTGCCCGAAAGGCCTCTCAAGACCACCATTCATTTTGGACAGTGGCCCAACCTGATGCCTTTGGGAAGCTCAGAAGCATACCTTGCAACATTTCTCTGATGAAAATAGGGACATCCATACCCTCCAGCATTTCTCTGATGAAAATAGAGACAGCCTAAGGAAAAGTGGGGATGCAGGTGGCACTGTGGTCTAAACCACTGAGCCTCTTGGGCTTGCCAATCGGAAGGTCGGCAGTTTGAATCCTCGTGACGGGGTGAGCTCCCGTTGTTCGGTCCCAGCTCCTGCCAACCTAGCAGTTTGAAAGCATGTCAAAATGCGAGTAGATAAATAGGTACCACTCTGGCAGGAAGGTAAACGGTGTTTCCGGGCATTGCTCTAGTTTCGCCAGAAGAGGCTTAGTCATGCTGGCCACATGACCCGGAAAAACTGTCTGCAGACAAACGTCAGCTCCCTCGGCCAGTAAAGCGAGATGAGTGCCGCAACCCCAGAGTCATTTGTGACTGGACTTACCTGTCAGGGGTCCTTTACCTTTACCTTTTTAAGGAAAAGTGGGACATTCCAGGATGAAATCAGAAACAGGGACGGCTTCTGTAAATACGGGATTGTTCCTGGAAAATAAGGACGCTTGGCGGGTCTGCGTAGGACATGGGGCCACAATAGCATTTTCCCATTTTGATAGTTTCCCTGTCTCATTTGCCTCTTACCTGAAACCTTATTCGCCTAACCTTCCTGCACTTTCCTTTTTATCAATATACTGTTTGTCCTGCACTCTTTCTTTAGGTCCTTACATTCTCCCTTACATTCCTTATGTTCTTCGACCACTTCCTTGTCCCCACAAGCTTGCTTCTTGTGGTGCTTTACTTTACTCAGCTGAGAACTTTCCCTCCCATCACAGAAGTTGATCCTCAAACGGGTTAGGATCCCCGAGAACAGAACATTCTGTGCCACCGTGTGCCACCTCAGCGAATCATCATCATAGGATTTGTGCCACAAGCCCCAATATAGACTGTGCTTGTCATGATCCTTTATATTGTCACTTAAATGGATTTACTAGACATTTATCCCAGCGTGAATGAATCAGAATTTGATAGATCTGGTGTCAAAAATGACATTTATTCTCCCTCATCAGTTCAATAAAAATGTAGCACAAGTCTAAATATTTATTGCAGCATTACAAATCTCATATTTTATTCCCCAAAATATGATTCACTTGGCTTGTTGTTGTTGCCAGCTGAATGAAAGTTTTGTGTTGTTTTGTGTCTCTGATGTGCCCACATCATTGAAAAGGTTGGGTATTTCACCTATTTGTTCATAGTCACAGTTCATTAGAAGCAGACTTCATTTCAATTGGAAGACTAGACCACTGACGTGTGAGACTGGTGGCCCTGGGAAGATCAGTTCTGGCTGAAGAGTCGTTTTAGTAGGATAAAGATAAACAGAGAGCAGGCAATATTGGCAACCCACAGGGTCACTCTATTAATAATAATAATAATAATAATAATAATAATAATAATTATTATTATTATTATTATTTATTATTTATACCCCGCCCATCTGGCTGAGTTTCCCCAGCCACTCTGGGCGACTCCCAATCAGTGTTAAAAACAGTACAGCGTTACATATTAAAAACTTCCCTGAGCCTTAAGATGTCTTCTGAATGTCAGGTAATTATTTATCTCTTTGACATCTGATGGGAGGGCGTTCCACAGGGCGGGCGCCACTACCGAGAAGGCCCTCTGTCTGGTTCCCTGTAGCCTCACTTCTCGCAATGAGGGAACCGCCAGAAGGCCCTCGGCGCTGGATCTCAGTGTCTGGGCTGAACGATGGGGGTGGAGACGCTCCTTCAGGTATACAGGACCGAGGCCGTTTAGGGCTTTAAAGGTCAGCACCAACACTTTGAATCGTGCTCGGAAACGTACTGGGAGCCAATGCAGATCTCTCAGAACCGGTGTTATGTGGTCCCGGCGGCCACTCCCAGTCACCAGTCTAGCTGCCGCATTCTGGATTAATTGCAGTTTCCGGGTCACCTTCAAAGGTAGCCCCACATAGAGTGCATTGCAGTAGTCCAAGCGTGAGATAACTAGAGCATGCACCACTCTGGCGAGACAGTTCGCGGGCAGGTAGGGTCTTAGCCTGCGCACCAGGTGGAGCTGGTAGACAGCTGCCCTGGACACAGAGTTAACCTGCGCCTCCATGGACAGCTGTGAGTCCAAAATGACTCCCAGGCTGCGCACCTGGTCCTTCAGGGGCACAGTTACCCCATTCAAGACCAGGGAATCCCCCACACCAACCCGCTCCCTGTCCCCCAAAAACAGTACTTCTGTCTTGTCAGGATTCAACCTCAATCCGTTAGCCGCCATCCATCCTCCAACCTCCTGCAGGCACTCACACAGGACCTTCACCGCCTTCACTGGTTCTGATTTAAAGGAGAGGTAGAACTGTATCAGGTTCCAGGACAAAATTCCACCCATAGGCAGATGAAAGCAGAGTTCAGATTTCTCTTTGCCATCATCTAAAGAAACAGTAAGAAAACATGCAAGCATCTGTAGCAAGAAGTTTTTACATTAATCCGCACCCCCAAAAAAACACACATACAGGGTGGAACAATATCCATTTGAACTAATAGTCCTGTCTCTTTTCGTCTGCTTGACAAACTTACTCTGATAGGCATCATGTGCGAATTGCCCAATATTTCCCCCTTAACCTGTGGAGCACTTTGCCAAAGAAAAATGCAGAAGGAGCCAAGCTAAGACATGAGAGCGTTTTCACTCTTGGTTGCCATTACAGTAGTGCAGTGATTCTTCCTGGTAGTCTGCAAATGCTCTTCTTAGCCTCAGTAAAATGCATGTCAATTTCATTTATCCTACTTTAACTTTTCCTTGTAACAATTCTGATGGAAGGCAATTGCAACTTGTCTCCCAGTTGCATAACACCTTGTTCTCTCACAGGTGATGCTGGCACTGTTGGCTGCAGTGGATGCTTTCTGCCTCTCCGTCTTTCCCCTTCCTCTGAAGGCTGCCTGATTCCAACTGAGAATAGAAAATGTTTGCAAGTACTGGACTTGCAAGCCCTATTCATGCTTTGCTCACATGTCGAGATGGGGGAGACATTTGATCAGTTCACATTTAAAGGCAAAGGTACCTAGATTCACACATTCTGAAACCTAATCAGACATCCTTTCAAATTCGCACTTCTCCGAATTCTGCAATGCAGTTCCCCAGCCAAGTAACGTGTACAAACAGTTGGGATTCCATTCCACTCTTTGCTGCAGACATGGGATTGTTGCGTGTCACATGTCTGTTTACATTCCAGCACAGATTGCTGGCGTAAGCAGAACTTCCACTCTGTATAGCTGTTTTTTTCCTGTTTTTACTCTCTCTCTGAGAAGACGGCAAGGAGAGATGACATGTTTCTTTGTCTTGATTTATGTAAAATAAATGTGTAGTTTAGTATGTATCTACAGCCTCAAGCCTCTTCTGTTGTGTAGTATATACTGCTGAGTAAAGTGTGCTCAAGTCTTTAAGCTTGAGTTGTTGATGTACATCTGAGCAGAGGTCGATGAACCTTCATAGCAGCAAGGCTGAGAGGGGGATGTTGCAGCTGGGGCCGAGCCAGCTGGGCCTTTCAACCCCCTAGATGCCGACACAAACATGCATACACTAAGGGGAAGTGTGCATATAAATGCATACATTAGCGAAAATGGACATAGAAAAATGTGTTGTATTAGGGGAAATGGTGTTGCAAAACAGTGTATATCAGGCACAATTGCATATAAAAATGAGGAGAAATGAGGAGAAAAAAGAAGGAGGTGGGCAGCTGGTGGTGGCAGCCAGTCCAATGCAGTTAACCCAATACCATGCTGAACTGACTGACATCTGAAATCGATAAAGCTGTGACCTAATATTAATCCATGTTAATGGTGTTTCCTAGTTTTTGGTTTTACAGTAATGTCATGATGGGGTGGGTTCACAGCACCTGGGCACACAACCAGTTAGTGATCCTTAAGATGGCCTGTCCTTTTATCCCATGACTTTGAAAGTTCAGGTATACAGCTTAAATCATATCAGCTGCATCCACATGTTTAGTAACATGCTTGAAGAACTCTAAAAGATTGTTGAGACCTGACTTAGCTTTGGAGAAGTCATGCTGATTTTTCTTTATGCTGATTTTTCTTTAGCAAGTCTAGCTCTTCTATATGCATATTTAATAATGTTTTCCAATTTACCTGGAACGTAATTGCATTTTGGCTTATATTCCTGTGCCAATTCTTCCTACGTTTGTGAAATGAAACATTGAGGAGTAGAGTATTCCAGCAAGGAAAATGTTTCTTTTCTTCATCAAGTGAGTGAGTAATAAAGAGAGATGTCTTGGGGCAGAAATTTGAGTTTATCAACGAGTTAACATGCCTGCCATTTTCAACAAAGTATAGAGGGTATTCAGCATGCTTTTACCTCTTTTTGCTCCAGAACCAACCTATGTTTTTGCAGGTGGGCTATGCTCAGATTTTGCAGGATCCTTTAGTCACCAAACAATACTTCCATAAAGGCAATGCTAAACTTAAAACCACCATTAGTGTTTCAATAGTGAGGAAGAAACAGAAACATTACAAGGCCATTGGCCACTTTTTGTCCCTTTTCCAGGAGATCTTAATTTTAAAAAAATGTTGATGGTATCAGAAGGCAGCATGTTAAGCCACAGGAGGAAATTGAATGAATGAAAGGGAAATAGCAAATTAGGGTGAAATGGGCTCCCCCCCATTGTGCTTACTTGCAAGAACAATTGGGTAACTCAAAAGTGGCGTGCAGTTTGGAAGAACCGTTCCTACCACGGTTTGCTTTAAGTAGATTTGACTGTGTCTCATTTAAACTGGATGCGTCGCCCTATTGACATGAAAGTTTTGAAGACACACCATCCTAATTGTTGCTCCTCTCCAGGAGCTGGGAAACGGCAGCCGATTCCATCTGACATGCTTTTGCATTTCTCATTGTTATCGCAACTCTCCACCAACTGATCGCCACAGCAAGCCAACCTGCAAATAATCACCCCTGTGCAATTTAATGAGGCCCTTATCTTTGGTTAACATAGGGGGGGACTGGCCGGGTTCCTGCTCATCTCTCCTTCTGTGGGGATGGCAGTAACTCTGACTAACCCTCCCATTAAGATCAAAGCGCTGCTGTCAAAAATGTCAGGTTGAGGGGGTGGCTATCCTCTGATGCCATTTACTGCATCTTTCTTTTGCTTGGCCAAGGTACAGTGCCTACTAGAATGATTATAGCAATTACTCAGCACTGTCTGTCACAGTCAATCAAATTTGTAGAGCCCAGATACAGAAATGACCTAGACCTGCCTTTTTTAGCAAACATTATTATTGGTTGTCATCTCTGCCTTTATGTATGTGCTCAAGTTGAGAGTAATACTCAGAAAAACTTACTTCCTAGCAATTATTGTGGACTCTCCATCCCCATCTCTCAACTTGATTTTTCTCTTTTTTATCACACTTTATTGCCTAGCAGTAATTTTGCCCTTCCCCACCCAGTGTGAAACGCCTTATAATTTTGCAGCAACATTATGAATCTATCTTCTCACATCCCTCTACCACCGAAAGGTGAACATACAGTACCTATAATTAAGGAAGCTTTAACAGAAGACAACGTCAATCAGTTTTTTTAAAACGGTATCCAAATGTGAGAGAAATGCCACAACAACTCACACTTTGATCCAGTATGAACATTTTTGTTATTTCGGAAGAATGATACTAGGCCCACCATTCTTCTATTCTGGATGAAGCTCCTTCCTGAGGTCTGGATGAAAATAATAATAATGGCAGAAGTTATGGTAAAAAAGGTAAAGGTAAAGGACCCCTGGGTGGTTAAGTCCAGTCAAAGACGACTATGGGGTGTGCTGCTCATCTCACTTTTCAGGCTGAGGGAGCCGGTGTTTGTCCACAGACAGCTTTCCGGGTCATGTGGTCAGCATGACTAAACCACTACTGGCGCACAGACGACTGTGACAGAAGCCAGAGTGCACGGAAACGCTGTTTACCTTCCCGCCGCAATGGTACCTGTTTATCTACTTGCACTGGTGTGCTTTTGAACTGCTAGGTTGGCAGGAGCTGGCACAGAGCAATGAGAGCTCACTCCGTCGTGGTGATTCAAACTGCTGACCTTCTGATCAGCAAGCCCAAGAGGCTCAGTGGTTTAGACCACAGCGCCACCTGCTCCCTTTTGGCAGAAGTTATGACAAATACTGCACACCTTAAATATGACATATATATGACACAAATGTTTATGGCACAATAACCATCTTTAAGGTGCCACATGATTCTTCATTGGTTTTGCTGCAACAGATTAAAACTGCAACCCCTCTGGAAAGTGATTCTGTGTATGAGTATATATGCATGTGTGTGTGTACATGTGTGTGAGAGTGTATAATATGCATGAACAAAAAGTTTTTCACCTGCCCCACAAAGATGATGTGAGCCTCTTTGAGAAGGCTATTCCATACCTGGGATGCCACTACTAAAAAGGTCCTCTCCTGCTGGTGTTGCTTCATTTGATGTGTGTGTGTGTTAACTTTCCTAGATGCAGGGTTTCTGTAGCAAAAAGCATAGATGAACATTTTTTTACTGGGCATTTGCAAGTGTTTATAAGTTAACAGCAAGACAGATAAAAAAATCAAAAAATCTAAGAGCTAAGTTTGGATTTTTCTATAAGATGACAAGCGGAGACCTCTGCCAAAATAAATACACCCTAAAATGCTCCGTAGAAATGAACCTGTCATCTCAATTTACCTGTTCCCATGATGCGGAGGACCTGAAGGGCGCTTGCCACAGGAAGTTTAATAGTTTTTAAAAGATGCTTATTTACTTGCTAGAGGCATTTTGTTAGATAAAGGCCTGTTTTGTTTTGCTTTCAAAGTAAAAGTAGATTTGTAGCTACCCAGTATGCAACAGATGAAGGGAATATGGGGCTACGAGAATGTCTTTCAGACTGATTTAAATGTTTGCTTCGATGATTGGTGAATACTTCAGTGACTGGTGAATTTTCTAAAAGCTGAGCGTTGCAGCACTACAAATACAAATTCTGGCAACTCCATCACAAAACAAAACATTATTCCATTTAAACTTTACAAATTTAAGTGAACATCTCCACAATAGGTTTGTGTATATAGGAGCACTTCACTTCCCCTTTCAAAATGAAAACTATTGTAATGCAAGGTATCATTTTCATGTTAACCCCTCTCCTCCTGTTGTGTGTCGAGGTCCCCAAGCCACCCCTCAAATAACTCACAACACACACATAATTTTTCTTTAAGGTTTTTGGCATAATTTTGGCCACTACTTTATTGAAATACATAAAATGTGAGTAGTTGTTTAGGCACTGGTTATTACTATCTGTCCCCCCGCCTGGGGACAGAACTGACTTCCGGACACCAACGAAAGTCAGTAAGGGAAAACAATATTGGGGAGAAATGGAGTTGAGACATACCCTCACCTCTCCCCGCATGCTCCCCAGGGCTTGCCGGCCCTAGCCCCATTCCAGGGATTCGGACAAAAAGATGGCAAGCCCCTGGATTCCTTTAACGGAATTTCCCTTTCCGCAGCAACCTTGGAGGGGCAGGCCCAGCCAATCCTAACCCCTCCACCAACCAATTGATAACCAATGCCTAACCGCAACCATACAAGTTGTGACGATTTGCTATGCAGTAGGCAAAACCCAAATGGCCCAGCCAATCAGCCAGATGGACAAAATTCCTACTAGGCCCCTGCCCCAATGGCAGACAACCCCATGACAGGCATAGCAAGGTCAGAGCAACCTAAAATTAGGGCGGGCAGGCGTTGCACGCAGCGAAAGAGACCGCCCAAGCTGCGAGCATAGGATTCAAAACCTCTGATCCCTTCCACCAAATTGCAACATATAATTTACCCCAGCAACTCAGCCATCCAATCATTGCCACAGGCTTCCATAGGAATCCTGCCTGGCAACAGAGGGGTGGCCAGGTAGACCCCCCCGCAAAACGTGCTCTCCATGAGGGAGAACATGCTTTGTGGTCCTGACAAAAAAAACAACCTCTCCCTCCCAGCAGCTGCTAATTGCTTTGAAAGGAACAATCCATTGGGGAGGGTGAACATTATTTGCAGCCTGCATTTTCTCAAAGGAAACCTTCTGTAACGTGTGACCATGCATGCCAGAGGCAGATGAATCCTGAGGCAGCAAGTGGCTGGAGCAACAGATGTGGCTCTAAAACTTTTGATCAGCTGCGTACATTCCAGCTGCACAAAAGTTTTCTATAGCTTAAAACAAATACACAGAACAAGAGGGAGACAGCAGACAATACTTTGAAAATGGACTAAAACATGCACAACTGAATCAGAAACTCTATGAAAATGCCTGGGCATTTTTAAAAAAGTTATTGCTTGGTGCCTAAGTAACTGCAGTGTTGCCACTAGATGAATCTCTTTGGGAGTGGTCTTCCATAACTGGAATGCTACTCCTCAGAAAGTTTTGGTTCAGAGTCATCTCTGTCTTTTTCAAGCTGTCACTTCCCCCACTTATCCGCCTCACACGACATATTAGTAATGACTATCATGGACATCACTTTAAAAAACAAAACCCAGGTGGAATCTACACACACATTAAAAACACTGTAAATATGTTCACTTAATTTTTTGTTTTGTTTTGAAAAATACATTGAATTTTTCATAGCTCACTGCCGTCATCTGCTGTCACATTTGTATATTGCACTTTACAACACATTTAAAACGTTTTATTTGCAGCCGTGTAGATGAACCCCCCAAATCGAACACTGAATGCAACAGATTATTCAAGGCATTTGTTCTGCTTTCATGATTGTCAAGAAGATGTGACTGTTGCTGTGAGATCTGTTGCTTCCCACAAGGTCAAGGCTTCAGAGTCATATTCTGAAGTGCAAGCAACATTATGGTATCAGTCAACTGGGAGGGATTCTGGACTGGAGGTCTTTGTTTTGGTTGAATAGAGGCAATGACAATATCTTGGAATAATAATAAAAAAAACTTAGCTTGGATCATTCTCCCCCAACCTGATGGACTCCAGATGTTTGTGACTCCAGCTCCCATTTTCCTTGTCATTGGCCATACTGGGTTGTGGCTGATGGGAGTTGTAGTCCAAAATAGCTGGAGGGCATCAGGCTGAGGAAATTTGAGGCTAGACAATGTTTAAAGAGGATTAGACAAATTCACAAGCTACAGGGACAAGAAGCTACAGTTAGAACTGGATATGGAACAACTGATTGGTTCAAAATTGGGAAAGGAGTATGACAAGGCTGTATATTATTTCCCTGCTTATTTAACTTATATGCAGAATTCATCATGCGAAAGCCTGGACTGGATGAATCCCAAACCTGAATTAAGATTGCTGGAAGAACACCAACAACCTCAGATATGCAGATGACACAACCTTGATGGCAGAAAGTGAGGAGGAATTAAAGAACCTTTTATTGAGGGTGAAAGAGGAGAGCGCAAAATATGGTCTGAAGCTCAACATCAAAATAACGAAGATCATGGCCACTGGTCCCATCACCTACTGGCAAATAGAAGGGGAAGAAATGGAGGCAGTGAGAGATTTTTACTTTCTTGGGCTCCATGATCACTGCAGATGGTGACAGCAGCCACGAAATTAAAAGATGCCTGCTTCTTGGGAGAAAAGCAATGACAAACCTAGATAGCATCTTAAAAAGAAGAGACATCACCTTGCCGACAAAGGTCCGTATAGTTAAAGCTATGGTTTTCCCAGTAGTGATGTATGGAAGTGAGAGCTGGACCGTAAGGAAGGCTGATCGCTGAAGAATTGATGCTTTTGAATTATGGTGCTGGAGGAGACTCTTGAGAGTCCCATGGATTGCAAGAAGATCAAACCTATCCATTTTGAAGGAAATCAGCCCTGAGTGCTCACTGGAAGGACAGATCCTGAAGCTTAGGCTCTAGTACTTTGGCCACCTCATGAGAAGACTCCCTGGAAAAGACCCTGCTGTTGGGAAAGATGGAGGGCACAAGGAGAAGGGGACGACAGAGGACGAGATGGTTGGACAGTGTTCTCGAAGCTACTAACATGAATTTGACCCAACTGTGGGAGGCAGCGGAAGACAGGAGTGCCTGGCGTGCTCTGGTCCATGGGGTCATGAAGAGTCGGACACAACTAAACGACTAAACAACAACATTATAATATATCATTATCAACTCTTGGGCACAAACAGCTCAGAGAGTAGCTTGTTGCCTTCTTGTAATTTCCCTAAAGCAGGGATGAGAAGCTTTGTGGCCCTTCAGATATTGTTCGGCACAAACTTCCATCTGCTTCAGCCAACATGGTCAGTGTTCGGGGTGATTGGAGTGGTAGTCTAACAACACTTGGAGGGCTATAGGCTCCCTATCCCTGCCCTAGAGGCATCTGGTTATAGGCACAGTTGCAAACACAATGCTGAGTGGATGGACATGTGGTTTGGTCTTACAGGGCTTTTGGAGACACCATCGCTTCTGTTTCTCCTCTATGTTTTGCTGTCACTTGACACACCCAGGATTTTGTGCTGGAGCGACCCCTCCCACCCTCTAAACACAGGTCTAGGCTCAGCTTCCAAGTGAAACAGCATGGAGGCCTGCGCTGGAAAAAGCCATCCTAGCCAATATTCTCCCTTCTTTGCCACTCACAGCTCTTTCCCTCTCCGCCCCCAGGCTTCAAAGTGGAGTTGAGCATGAACCCCATCAGGGATGAATCAAGTGATAGCTTGGGAAGAGTGAAGTAAACACTGTTGTAGCCAATCTGTTTCCCCACCAAGCCATTTCTGCGTGTGGCTTATCCAGATCCGGACAACTGACAGTAAGTCTTCAATTCTCATATTGCCTGGATGAAAATCAGGCAGGTGAGAACTCTGTTTTCAGGAAGTCAAATTTTGTACCAGGTTCCAGATTTTGGACACATACACAAGAATGCACAGTGCATTCTCTCAGTGTCCCAAACATTGTCCTGGACATTCTCTGTGGATGCAACACTTCGTTAGTGGTATCTGCAGCAACTTAATGAGTACACGGTGACTGAGCTCAGCATGCAAGATGACTGATCTTTTTTTGGGGGGAGAAACTCTTAACTGTGCTTCCCTTAGGGCTACAGGACCTCAAACTAATCAAACTCATTTGATTGCTATTTGTTCATGAATGTATGCCTATAAATTTGTAGAGCAGGAAAATGAAGTACACTGCTTTAAAAGAGCCGTCCTTTTTTGTGCATGTTATGTTCCAGTAAATAAACAATCCAGAGTTAGCTTGTTTAGCTAGTCTTTTGTAGCTGGCTGTATGTTGTGTCACACTGATCTAGTGTTGTCCTCTTATTCTTTCTAAAGCTTTTGACATACTGCATTCAAGATCAGTTGGAATTAGCGGGAATTATACACCTCAACTTTTGATCACCAGGGACATCCTTTGTTTGGCTCTCTCACATGTACCAAATGCATGGTATCTTCTAATGGGAGCTTCACCCCTGCTACATCACTTGGAGAGATTAAAAAATGCACATGCATGCACACACTCTCATTCAGTTCATGCAAGCACACATTTACGCTCACATGATTCTGGATCTCTAACTACAAGCACAGCAGAGCAGCAACACTTGGGTCTCTAACTGGAAGTGGCATTGTTTAAGCCTGGGGCAAACAAATTAAAGCACCTACTAGCTGGTGTAATTTGCTTGGTCAAAATATCAAGCCAATTCTTCCACCAGCTCTGCCGAAAGGAAGGAAATAACTTTTGAAAACAGCCTATATTTTAAAAGAACACAGTGAGCAAAAACATTTCAAATCACTTATAGCAGTGGGGTATAAAACTGTTGGGTGCTTTATAACAAATTGCAATCAAGCAAGCGCATGTAATATACAAATACTACACATAGGGTATTTTTGATGTTTGAAAGCACAGAAGAGTAACGAAAGGGAGAAAATACATCTAACAGGACGACATAGCATATTGTGCTGGAGGTACTTAGAAAAGCAGTATTTTTTTTTTTTAAAAAAGACGTCACATTGCATTAGGTGGGAGATATCTGTTGTTAACTATGCTAACCTTACATTCAGACACTGTGATCCAGGGTCTTTGTGGGCTGCCATACATCTAGACCTGAAGGGCTGGAACAGGAAGCCTGAAGTGAGGCTAGCAGAAGGTACCGCGTGTTAACTATAATAGTTTCAGTTCACACAGAAATGAAAAATGCATGTGTATTAATGAAGGTTTAAAACGAAAATGGCTATCTTTTCCAGCCCTTGCGTGGAAATGCCAGGGATGGGACCTGGAAACTTTAGCTTGCAATGTACATGCACAACCACTGAGCTATGATTCCCTACTTGTCAGTTTTCTTCTTCTTAAAAGTTGGTGGTTTGTGGACACGCCATAAGCTCACATGGGGCTGTGGGAATAGGAAGGAGAACTGAGCAGGGTTGGTCCTACCCTTGTGAGGTGGGATGGGGTGAGGTCAGCCATGAGGTGAAGGCTAAAGCAGACTGCCTTGTGACTCCTCAGCTAGCTTACTATTCTCAGATGCAGTGAAAGATGCAGTGTTGATGTAAGATTAGATTTCCAGTCTGTACATGAAGCCAGGGTGGGGTGGGAGGAACATCTTGTCCTTCACCTCAGGCAGCAAAATGTCTTGGACTGGTTATGGTCCTGCTGTAAAATGGCTGACTGATCTGCAGATTAAACTTTATTGGATTTTTCTTCCTGCCAGTCCTTGTGGTACGATTTATATTCATGGACCCCCCCAAATCTGCACAGTTGCTGCCAGGTGAATGTCACTTCACGCTAGTTGTCAACCACCGGTGGGTTTTCTCACCCCTTGCTAATGGTTCACTGAAGCGGAACAGATTTTATTTACAAAATCATTTATGAACCACCTCATAAAATATCAGGGTAGGGTGCAGCAATATAAACCACTGAATTTTTTTAAAAAAAATCATTTGAAGCATCACAAAACAATCGTCAAAATGACTGGCCGTTCAAGAAAGTCGTAAACAACTGCATGGGCCTTGTCAGCGTAACAAAGTTTACAAGAAGATGCCTGCCAAATCTCTGCTGAAAGAATATTCCGAAACATGGGACCACTGACACTAAATGCTTGGTTTCAGTGCTATTTTTCACCACGAACGCCTCCCCTATTCTCTTATAATTTCAATGGTGACCACCTGAGATGTGCCAGAACTGAGTTCCGGAGAGTTCCGGCTGGAAAAAAGCCCAGCTTGGTTTCTAGTTGAGGCCAGTTGGGTTTCTGTAACATGGGCTGGGATATCTGGAGGTCCTTAAGGTATCTTGGACCCAAGTTGCTCACAGCTTCCTATATTAACATGGAAGCCTTTTCTCTGTGGCTTTATAACAGCTCTCCCACTTGTACACATACCTCAACAGAGCCCATATGTCTGTCACTGCCTGGGGAAAATGTCCTGGTCTGTATGAGGAGTTACTGCATACAAATGACTACCCACAAGGGACATGTGGTCTGGAAAGGAAGTCTCCCAATGGTTGTATGTATTGGTCTAAGAAGGAAACTTGCTATTTTTTTGTTTTTTAATAAAGGATTAAAGAAACATATAGGGGAAATACATATGGAATATGGCTCTTTTTCTTGTCAGTAAGGGACCCTGCAGGACAGATACCATGACACCTCAGTGCACATACACTAATGCTCAGGAGATTTTCTTAGCAGTGTGACCTCAAGAAAGTTTTCCTAAATGTACTATTTAACACACTGCGGGCAGAGGTGTCAGTCTCTGTAACTGTCAGAGGTGCTGGTCAGTTAATATCACACGAAGTCTGTTGTTAGAATGCATGCATTTTCCAGTGCCTCTCTGAGGTGGAAATGAAATCCTTGTGGAAAATTGGAACGTGTTATTGACGGCCACAGAAATATTGCATTAAGTATGGGGTGGGGGGTATCTTCCACCCTGAGACTTGTTATTCCTCTGCTATGGAGATTTTGGCTGACTCTGGTGTACGTTAGCCTGACACAACATTCGCCAGTGGAGTAAATGCAGCTTGTGGTTTGCTAATTCCAAATAGATTTTAATGACAGTATCTGCTTTCACCTATTATGGTGGCAAATCCTTGGGCTAAAGGCCTGTTTGATAATTTAAAAATGTGCCCCTCAAATCCCTGTCCAATTCACCTTACGTCTTAAAGCCACAAATTACAGCTTGGCATGATATTTAAGGCTGAAAGCTGGAGATGCTGATAAAGCCCTCCCACTGTAATCACCCACTCATTCCTCATAGCATCATGTATGGTTGAGTGACATACAATATGTTTCACTGGCAACACTGAAAATGGAAATGTTAAGTATAAATCTTGGTGGAAGTTTCAGTAATTTTTAATATTTGTGCGTGTGGGTGGATGGGTGCAGGCAGTGGTGTGCACATGTGAATGATATATTTGTCCTAGAGCAATACAAATTCATTCCCTCCCCCCCACATCTGTAATATCTGCAGTAAGCGAAATTAAAAATACATTTGTACTTGTACAGTTAAATGATCATATTTAATGAAATGTCGGAGATGAATCTTAGCAAATAGTCAGGAAATTATTTCAGAAAGAGCAGCATTTCATTACTGGCAGTCAGGGAAAAGCAAAGAGATTATGCAAACTGTTCGCTACTTCAACATATTAGGGAATATGTTCTGCAGAAAGGAGGGCTGTATGGCTGTCAGATGGAAACTTTTCAAAATCTGGAAGGTGTGCCAACACACACACACACACACACACACACACACACACACACACACACACAGAGTGGTACCTCGGTTTAGGAACAGTACTGTTTACAAATGATTCGGTTTATGAACTCTGCAAAACCAGGAGTAGTGTCTTGGTTTGAGAACTTTACCTCAGTCTAAGGACAGAATCCGAAAGGTGGAAGGGCACCGGCGGTGGGAGGCCTCATTAGGGAAAGCGCGCCTTGGTTTAAGAATGGTTTCAGTTTAAGAACGGACTTCCGGAACAGATTAAGTTGGTAAACCGAGGTACCAGTGTGTGTGTGTGTGTGTGTGTGTGTGTGTGTGTGTGTGTGTGTGTGTATTCTTCTTCTTCTTTTAAAAAAAGAATGTACCCAGTGCTTTATGCAACAACATTAACCTGTTTTTCAGTTTACCAAGTAAAAGAAGCACAATAAGGCAGGTCCTTCTGGACAGTTTACAATCTATGGACAGACGACAAAAGGAGGGAAATGCATGGGTTTAAAACAGTGGGGAGAGCAGAGGAATGAGAGAGGCAGTTCTTACTTCCTTATCAACAACCATTTGTGGTAGGTTATGCTGGGAGAATGGGACGCGGGTGGCGCTGTGGGTTAAACCACAGAGCCTAGGACTTGCCGATCAGAAGGTCAGCGGTTCGAATCCCCACGACGGGGTGAGCTCCCGTTGCTTGGTCCCTGCTCCTGCCAACCTAGCAGTTCGAAAGCACGTCAAAGTGCAAGTAGATAAATAGGTACCGCTCTGGCGGGAAGGTTAACGGCGTTTCCGTGTGCTGCTCTGGTTCGCCAGAAGCGGCTTAGTCATGCTGCCCACATGACCCAGAAGCTGTACACAGGCTCCCTCGGCCAATAAAGCGAGATGAGCACCGCAACCCCAGAGTCGGCCACGACTGGACCTAATGGTCAGGGGTCCCTTTACCTTTTATGCTGGGAGAAAAGTTGCACAGGGCCACCTAATTAGCTTCAGGGTTGAGTGTGCACTGTCGGGGTGGACCCTTGTCTGTTTTGTCTCCCAGCCCCTGCAGCTTCCCAAGTGCATGGGCTGCCAAGCACAGAGTTTGGCCACTGGCACTATAGCACGAGCACTGAATACCAACCATTTGAACTGGCATGTCAAAAGCGAAACCTTGCACATGGCAACCAACCTGCCAACAGGAGTCAATAAGGGATCCCCGCCCCCCCTGGCTAAGAGGCCATACACTGACATTTTTGGTGTGAATGGGTTTTCAAACCTAGGTCTTTTCTAGTTCTAAAAATGATGTGCTATCTAGTGCACCTGTCGGGAGCCGGAGCCAGTAGTAGGTCAGCGATAAAAAAACCCACTGGTGTCAGTGATTTTAACTCTTTATTCAAAGAAACAGTGCGGGCCACGTGATCACAGCAACTCTTCCCAGCAGGTCTTGCCCCAATGAGGCAGTTGCGAGGACTTGAAGTCCGCCCCTGAGTGTGCCATAAGTTAGACTTGTCACGTAAGTTTTTTTCTCTCATTTTTCAGGGGGGAAAGCCATTTATATTGTTAAGAGGTCTGCTGGACTTGTCAACCAGAATCACACAGAATAGCAGGCACCTCTAATTGTTTACAAAAATCTCCCATCCAACCCTTTGGCTCAGCCCTTAGCATTCAATGGTTTATCCGAATCTTTTACAACTGTCTTCCAACATTGGCTGAATACATGAAACATTCCTTTTTGAAACCGGTTGGCAAAATGTATTTGCAGTTCCTTCGAGGTATGTCATGTAAGCAAGTCCTCTGGTTATTTGAACAATACAGCTATCTGCACAGATTTAACCTGTACTGTTAAATTCTGTGCGAAATGTTGGGGGGGGGGAGGGAAACCTTTCTAAATTAAAGTGATTGACACCACCTTCATTCCAAGTTGATGTGCCTCAACTGTTTCCTCTTAATTCAATTTTCCACACATGAATTCTGACTTCCTTTTGTGGGTGTTGCTTAGGTGAATTCCGAAGCCTTTTGTGTATTTGGTTAATTGCTAAATGGTTTTTAGCAAAAATCCCCACCACCACCACCCCATGCAAATTCCTCTGTGCACATGCAGACTGAGTTTTCCAGCTCAAGACCTGCAAACTTGCATCTAGTTTCCTGCGTGTTAAGTGTACATTGGGCTGATGTCAAAAGATTTATTGCAATTAGATGCATGACCATAGCCAGTAGGTGCAGTCCAAAGCACTAAGTGTCTGCAATATACTTATGAAATTCTATGCAAGGAGGGTGGCTGCATTCACTTCAGTGTTAGGGAATGTCATATAAAGGACTGTTCTCAGCATCTGTGTGTGAGCAGTTCCACTGTCTCAGAAGAAGGCAAGCAAAACAAACCCACTTCCTACACAAGGTCTACCTAGCACTTCGGGGGGGGGGGAGAGTTAGCTAGTAAATGAGATTATCACACAAACGGTGTATAAATTTATGTATGCAATTTTGCCTAATGGACACAATTTTGCAAACTAATTTCCTTAATATAACTCATCTTTATGTTATTTTTCATTAATAAACACACTTTTATGTACCCTTTCCCCTAATGTATTTTTTACACACAATATTTGCTTGGAAAACTGAATTACAAAATTCAGGGGAAGTGTGAATTTGAAAAGATAGCTGTGCTTCGTTTCACATACTGTTCCAGAAAGTGTGAATTAGGTAGCCCAAGTTTCCCCTGATCCCTAGTTTTGACTCTCTGAGGATAAATCTAAACAACAAACATATATTTCACCTGCTTAACAGTCATGACTTAGCCTAGAATGACTATTTGGTGAGAATGCTTAAAATAGAGTTCCGTGTGTAATGGGATTTCCCATCTTCTCCTTCCCAAAAGCCAATTCCTGAGGTTTGAAGGACTCTTTGGAGCAGCATGGAAGGTGGAGCCTGCCCTTTGTGCTAAAAGAAGTGGCTTCACCTCATTTAATTCTGCCCACCGTCACGTGTGCCCTGAGAAACAGCAAACATAGCGGCATAAGAGCACGTGATGGAGCCATGCTATGTGAAAAACTCACGAGGGAGTCCAAACTGGGAATCAGACACATCAGCACCAGTCTAAATTGTATCTAATGGCAGCACTGCTGTGGAAATCCTATAGTACGGTCGTTTCCAAAGATTATACTCCCTTTGCATCAAACAAGAGGGAATAAGTGCACTTGTGATCAAATTACTTCCAACCAGACTCCTGAGGAATCTATTCCATTTGTTTAGCATCTGTGCCCTCATGAATTTTGTCTCCATGATAATTTTGAACAGCGCAAGAAGGAGTCCCATGCTGGGTCTTAAGAGCTGGGTCCATTTTGCCCTGTATATTGTTCTTCTGTTTTATACATGCCGTAATGAATGGTCTTTCTTTTTTCTCTCCCTTCCAAATCTGATTCCATAAAGAGCCACTTGACTGCTACAAGTCATCATTTTCATTCTGCATCTAAGTTTACTCTTAAGGGCTTTTCGTTTCATCTTTTTACTGCTCTGCTAATGTACACAAATCACTTTTAGAGATAGTGTCATGACTACGAAGGGAGCAATTTATCAATATGGATGCCTCTTTGATGAAGGATGGTTTGTCTTTACAAGTCCGGACAGCCCCAGCTGAATTTCAATTTGCTATGGCATGCAAGGGATTTAAAGGATTACGGCCAGTGAAAGGCTTTAAGCATAAACCAGCTTATTTTTTTTTGCAGGATGCTGCAGCAACTGAACTTTTCGATTGCGCTAGATTTTTCTTTCTTTGATGTAAACAGGAATGAGCATGTCAGTAGGAAAAGCAATCCAATTCTGGATGGCCTCTGCAACATTTGTTTTCTCTTATTTTTTTTCCACCGAAAGACGACAATTTTTAACAATACACCTAAAGTGCAAGCCTGATCTCTATCAAAGGCACTTTCAAAACTTAAACTGATTCTACAGGATGAACTGCACCCCTAATTTCCTGGGGCCAGGTTCAGCTTCAATAAATTGACTTCAGTGGATTAACCATTTTGCCCTCTATGGTTTTGTTTGTTTGTTTCTGAGGACCAAACATGAGAAGTTTTAGAAAGGGCTCCCTTTCAGCTATGCAAATTGCCCCTTCCTCCGACCTGGGGCATGGCTTCAATGTACACATGGCAGATAGTTCCATGAATAAATCAACTCACAAATAGCCAATACAGTCATACCTCAGGTTGCATCTGCTTCAGGTTGCATGTTTTTGTCTTTCGTCCCACAGCAACCCGGAAGTATGGGAATGGGTTACTTCTGGGTTTCACCACTCTTGCATGCTCAGAAGTGCTAAATCGTGCCATGCATGTGCGCAGACGCGGCGCTTCTGGATGCGAACGCTTCGAGTTGCAGGCGTGCCTCCAGAATGGATTACGTCCGCAACTTGAGGTTCCACTATACACCCAAAGGAGGGATTTACTCCTTTAGTGCACCATCAACACATACGTATTTTGTGGCGTGGCAGGCCAGTGACTACTTCACTGTGTGCAAATGGGGAGGAAAAGCAGTTTCAGTTAAACTCCAAAAGTATATTATGAATTGAGTTTGATGCACAGTGAAAGAAGAAGGCTAGAATACAAAGATTAGGTGTTTAAGCAAAGAAATGAAAACTGGCTTCAGCTTACTAAAATGTGTTTTTATGTATTCAGTTATCCACCACAAAAGTTGCTAAGTTCATGGCTGGGCAAACATGTACCCACTAAAACATAATGTTCTCACAGAACACATGTTGTCAGGGACTGGACTGAGGAGGAATGGTGGAGACACCCCCCTCCTTCTGAACCTTCCCGAGAAGAGGAGGACGGTATAGATTTACAATGGTGGTTTGCAGAAAGCCATGAATCTGAGACAGAAGTGGGACAAAGCTGGGACATGATGGAAGAAGAAGAGGGTGTGTGGGGGAGCAGCAGAGTTGGAGCAGCTGGCTGACATGTTATCATTAGAAGACATTCCAGACCGTCCCCCTTCTCCTAGGACCTGGAGGGCAGTGAAAGTGGTAGAACAGAAAGCGAATAGACAAAGGGCCTTGAGCAGACACCGTAAAGGGGGTGGAGCTGCTGATGACTAAGAGAGAAAGGGGGAGGGGATTACTCAGAGCAACGCCATTATCCTTGAGACGGCATCCTGCGACTCTCTCTGTGAATATTGAATAAAATACCTTGGTAAGAGCTTCTTGTCTTTCCATTACTGGAAGCTGGCCGTGAGGGAGGGAAGCAGATTCCCTGAAGCCTGACACGTGAGGCACACAGAGAAATACAACAATTAGTCCCTGTACTGCCCACTTTAGTGCTGCACTGGGATGACTGAAACGGCCGCTTTTTAAACTTTGCACAGATTATTCTGCACAGATTGTTCTGCACAAAGCTGCACACAGTGTTACCATTCACCCCCCCTTCAGTGCCGGGGTGCTGGATACATCCAAGGATAGATAACCAGTGTGGTGTACTCCAGATTTTGTTGGATGCCAAATGCCATGAACCGCAGCCAGCATGGCCCATGATCAGGCATAGCACAGCCCAACATCTACCAAGATTTTCTGAAAACAAGTAGTTGGCCCAGCAGGATTAGGAGATGAGAGAGGGATGGGTGGGATTGTTTCCAGGTTGGTGCTGAGAACAGACCACCAACTCAATGCTCTCATCCCCCCCCCCACAGGGGACCCTGCAGATGGTATTGTTGCCTACACAGTTTACCTCTCACTGCAGAAGCCCCAAAGATTTACATAAAAGTGAAAGGAGCTTTTTGAGAAACCTTTTGTAAGGAGTTGAAAGGTCATATATGAAAGAGCAACACTTAGTAAAAGGTGCCAGGATCAAGGGGGAAACTGCAGAAGCCTTTATTCACTAGCTGAACGTTGTAACTATGGAAACATGAAAAGAAGAGCCTATAAGTGACAGGACATTTGCGGGCATAAAACATACAAACTGTCAGATCAACTTCAGTTGCATGCTGGTCTCGCCTTTGCCAATGCATTAGCAAAACTACGTAAGAATGCCCGAAAACACAACGGAACAATGGCTGGATTTTAGTCTGTTTGCTCTCTATATTACCGATAATGTGGACACAGTGAATATCAGGTATAAAATGAGAGAAAATGTAGCCAGACCAAAAGGGCAACATGACACCCCTGCACAATCAGAGTAGGTGAGACCAAGTTGTACCATCAGACCATCTAGAAAGGTGCAATAGGAAGCTTGTTTGTTTAATGGGCAACAATGCCCTCAAAAGAAATCAAATGGGGGTGATGCCACAAAATAGAGCAGGGATGGGGAATACTGGCTTTGGGTCTCAATGTGGCCCTCCAGGGCTCACAACCTGGCCCTTGGGATTCTCCCCAAGCCACATCCCTCTCCAGCCCACCTATTCTCTCCTGGCCATGGCCTACACCATTACCGTTTGGCGTCCTCCATGAGTGTTTTGCCTGGCTCATGTCTTTCCTTGAACTCTGACAATGCTTCTTGCTTGCCTGGATGCATGTTAAGAGAGTGATATGTGAGCAAATTAATGATACAGGAAGAAATAATAGGGGGCAAAGATGAGGAGCCTATAATTATAGGCTCTACATCTTCAACAGAACAGGGTCTATTTTGGTATGCAAACATCAATTGAAATGTGTGTGTGTGTGTGGGGGGAATAGTTTAATAAATACACAGGAACTGTTGTGATTGCAAATCCTCTGGAAAGGCTATGCCCTATATCAGTGGTTCTCAACCTGTGGGTCCCCAGATGTTGTTGGACTACAACTCCCATCATCCCTGAGCTCTGGCCTTGCTAGCTAGGGGTGATGGGAGTTGTAGTCCAACAAGAACTGGGGACCCACAGGTTGAGAAAGGCTGCCCTATATTGAGATGGACAATTGTAACCACCAAATAAAAGTTCTAAATGGATCCAGTAGCAATACACTGAAAGGGAAGGTGAGGCGACCGCCTCAGGTGGCAGGATCCATAGGGTTAGGGGACCCCAATGCAGAACTTTATTCCTCCTTTGTTCCTGGTGTTGATTTTCACTCTCCACTTATTCCCTGTTGGAGAGAGGGGAGCCATTTTGTGCTTCGCTTCAGTTGCCAAAATGTCTTGGGCCAGCCCTGCCTAGAGGGGTGTTGAGTGGACAAACCCCAGGCCACTATATACAATTGAAATCTTGGTCCCTAAACCTGTCAGGAAAACTGATGGCCGGTCGGGGAATTTAAACAATTAATGGATGACCACTTGAGCTGCTACTATGTGATGAACTTCACTGTAGCTTAACTGCACAAAACGCTGGGCAGATACCTCAGCCATCTGGAATGTGAGGCTTGCGGAAATGTTTTTAAGATGAGAAGCAAGGAATTGAGAGTGCAGCGTCCCTTCCGAGGAGATGTAAATTTGAGAGATTGATGTGTCTAGTTAAACCTTAAGGGAAATTTGGATAGAGCTACATAATAACCAGTGGCACAAATGAAATCTCTGATTTCTATTCTGTTCCTGTCTGGGCAGCGTAAGACAAATGAAACCGATGACTGAGAAGAATCACATTTTCTATAATTATATAAATTACAGAAGGGATGACTGTAATCACCTAAAATGCCTCCAAGGGGCTGGATTACTAGAAGACAATTTCTTAAATAGATCCACACTCTTGGGCTGAAAAATGCCACTGGCAGTGTCGTTTTAAACTCAGATGGGCAAACGCAGCTAGTTAACCCTTTGGAAGCAACAGGCCAGGTGACCCTTTAGAAACCATCTGTCTACACACCTGCTGCACATACATTCCTTACCTAACATAAAGTATCAGGCTTGGCTCTTGGTCATGAGGGTTTCAGTAGGCCTTGAGAGATGTGCTTGCCCCCTCCTTACCATCAAACACCTATTGGTGTGATTGCTGCTATTTTGCAAGAGCTGTGCAGGTGCAGGCTTGGCTACTGCACACCTCACAGCTGAATTGTGACCTAGATTTTTTTTAAAAAAAGTCTTATGACATCATGTTGTCCGGTGCTGAAGGCATGAATTTTTTTTTTAATTACAGCAACAGTGCATACACTTTCTCCCCATATAAGTGTCTAGAAAATAGAAATCTACACGAACCATGAACGAATGAATAATTTAGCTGCAGACTTCATCTTGACTGAATTCAATACCCTGCATGCAGAGCAGCATTTATAATATGAAATGATTTCTTAAACAAGATCCATTTATTGAATTCCTAGCGATATGTATTTTGTACAGTCAGCCGATGATTACTGACTCAGCTGATTTCACCATTCATTCATCACAGATACGTTTGTAAAGGTCGAGCTGTTTTCTTTCAAGCCTTCATTGAATACATGGCACAATCATTCACAAACAAGTTGTAGCTCCAGAAAATAAAATAAAAAAATACATTTGATGTGTATGTACTGTGGTGGCTCCATTTGCGTTGTTCAAACACACCAGAAGTACAGATCCACTGTGAAAAGGGAAGGACCATAAACTGACTAAAGGACAAGGAATGATGTTAATTAATTGTGTTCAGGACCATAAAGAAGACTGATCGCCGAAGAATTGATGCTTTTGAATTATGGTGCTGGAGGAGACTCTTGAGAGTCCCATGGACTGCAAGAAGATCAAACCTATCCATTCTTAAGGAAATCAGCCCTGAGTGCCCACTGGAAGGACAGATCCTGAAGCTGAGGCTCCAATACTTTGGCCACCTCATGAGAAGTGAAGACTCCCTGGAAAAGACCCTGATGTTGTGAAAGATGGAGGGCACAAGGAAAAGGGGACGAAAGAGGACGAGATGGTTGGACAGTGTTCTCGAAGCTACAAACATGAGTTTGACCAAACTGTGGGAGGCAGCGGAAGACAGAAGTGCCTGGTGTGCTCTGGTCCATGGGGTCACGAAGAGTTGGACACGACTAAACGACTAAACAACAACAACATGTGTACCATAGATTAGAAACTCAACTTTTTACAGGGGAAAAACCATTTTGTTTTTAAAAAAATGCACCTTTTTTTAACCAGATGCTGACATCAAGCTAGGTGCTTAGCCAAAAAACATATCAGTATGTCAGATATGGGATATGCCATAAATGAGCATGCTTCCACATGAGTGGTCCATGCACCACAAAAAAGGAGTGTGTAAACTGTATATGCAAAATATGGATATAGATTGGATTGCACATGGTATACACACAAAGAGCAGTTCACATATCTAATCCTCATACCCAGACATAGCATCATAGAAATGGGCTGCAAAAATGTCATCCGGGTAGATTTTTGTTGAATCGGCAAAATGTATGGGAAAAGCTCAACAACTTTGTCCGGTTTTTCATTTTTGGGAAAATGGAAATCCTAGTTCAGATCTACCTTTAAGAGAGGAACTTTACATTTTCTCTTTCTTTATTTTTTGTTTTGATTTAGATTATTTGCTTTTTATTGTATTGTATTATGAAAAGGGTTCAATCATTTTTTATGAAGAAAACCCCCCTGCTCTAAAACCTGTGACTGCACACCAGGAAAACATCATTAGGATAATGAGGTTACTATGACAATATTTAGGATGTGGTTCAAGAGTCTTTGACATTCTTGTGACCCTTTCCCTTCTCCACCTGCAGACAGCCTGTGGCTTGTCACAACTACACAGTGCAGTAGTTTCTCTTGAATGGAACCATAGCACTGCCAATGGCTGGTGTTCCTCAGTACGCAGGAATCAGGCCAAGTTATAGCACTACAACAAGGATACCATCATTTCCTATTTTGTTCAGCAGAGCACAATACAACCAGGCAACACAATGCCATAAATCCAAGTGCCAAGGTTTGGCAGGCTTATGGATTCCTTAGTCAACCTATTTCACCTTTACCAGTGAGACCCTCATCATAGCGTCTGAAGGTCATGTCACATATAGCAAAAGGGAGCAGCAGATGGAGCCCAGGAAAACAGCTCGGCAGAGATACGGATCATCACCACACCACCCTACGATTTTTTAAAAGCTGAAGCGGCAACAAAATATTCTAATGATGCATTTAAAAATGCAGTGTTATTAAAATAGATTTTTCCCCCTTCCTGAAGAGGGTATCAGCTTTTTAATGTTTTAATTTTATGCTTGACAAACCAACCCAAAGCGAAGGGAAATGCCAACTGTGGAATTTTCCAAATGACCACACTGCGGCTATTATCCAGGGAATCATTGGCCACGGGGGAAGCTCAGGATACAAAGCCCTCCTTGACCTCCCCAGTGCTCACTCCCTGTGCTGGGAGAAGCAGAATCAAAAAAGTACTGGCTGCCCCACAAGACAGTTTTCTACAGACGACGACAAAAAGAGAAAGCAGGTGTTGTTGGTGTTAGGCACGCCTTAGCAAAGCATTGCCAGTAGGCTGAAGAAGGAAAGGGTTTGCAAACGTCAAGTCAATAGATACTTCTGCAGAAATCTTTGAGTTATCTAAGGTTATGGATTGGGGGGGGACGGACAATGTCTTGTTTTTTGGATGTATGGAAAAACCACAAAAAGTATTCTAAATAAATAAATAAATAGTAAGTGAGCCTTGTTGTTTTCATGAGAATTTGGGTCTCCAAGTCTCAAATAGATACTCTGTACATTTCCAGACTGTCCCTGTTTTCAGGTGATATTTGATCCCATACTGGCAAATTCAGGTTGCACAATAAAGTTGCTTTGGAGTTTTTGCTCAACATATCTGCATACTCCCCAAATCAGACTTTTTGCTATAAGGAAAGAGCCAGGAAAGTGCACTAGAAAGCATGTTCCTTTGTGCAACATTATATAGCCTCCCTGCAAATAAATCGGAAATGAATGCTCAGTAAATAGACATCATTGTTTAAGCTCCCTGCAAACTTTGTGCAGACAGTTCAGGATGAATGTTCGATAAACGGGTTGTCTGGAAGTGACTTTAGATGGCTTAAGCAAGTAAGCCAAACTGCATGCTCAAGACAGAGCCAAAATCCCCCAGAGCCAGTAAACAGTCTGCCCTGAGGAGAAATTACTTCCTTTTGTTGAAATGGTGCTGACAGGAGCGTTCCTTTCCAGCTTTAAAATTATATGTTTGGTCAGGTCTGCGGTAAAAGAAGGTCACTGCGTTCGGGTCCTAATATTTTTGAGCAGTAAGACTTGATTTCCCCCCCATCTCCCTTTTATATTACAACTGCTTGAGTCCACTTGAATTCATTGCCATAGAAGAGAGGACGTTAGGCTGGCTTGGTTAAATAGGTAGAAACGTCTTCCTGAGTCAGTCAGCCACAGCCGCAGCCTGCATTCCAGTGAACTAAATAGTAAAACTGCCTAGGGCAAGAGACAGCGAAAGGTACACTTTGGGTTTGACATAGATTGGGCTGTTAGGATTTCACTACAGAGAACCAAGCAAAGCTCTCCGAGAGAGTGACCATTGCTAGTGACCTCAGCTCTCCCCTGAGATGCACGGGCTGCCTTTGATTTCAGCAGAACAATAATGGCAATAGCAGTGATGACGATGGGTTGAATGGCAAAGGCACTTGAGGACTTCTGCCCCGGTGCTGCAATAAGTCTGGACGGAGTTCATGTGAGGCAGGAAAGAAAACTCACCTTTGGTAGGTGGTGAGCTATCAGCTACGCTAAACTTCTCTGCGGTGCTTCTTCTTCTAAAACTGCATTCCCCCATAAATGTCCCAGTTGTGACCCTTTGTTCACCAAGGTGGAAAACACGGGCATGTCTTCTAATGAAACATTATTACAGATCAGAGAGTAAGCCACAGAAATCTCCTTGCTGTCCCCAGTCACACTCTGCCTTTAATGAGAAGTTGTATTATCTAAACATGCTGACTCCGACTCAGAGGGGAGGAAAGGAAAAGCACCTGTGGGCTTTTGTCAGGATCAGCCCCCCTGCCAGGGCTCCCCTCCCTCTTTTCCAATTGTTTTGGTTCATCTCAGTGAGACCCTGCCTGGTTGTCTTCAGTTTGCAGTGCCTTCCCGTAATGAAGAGCATGATTCAATGGTACATCTGGGGCAAAATAGCCTTTAAATCAAAATTACATGTTCTGCAGCAATTAGAGGTTGTTGGTTTTTTTTTTTAAATGACAAAGTAGAAGCAAAATCCACACAGTGTAGAGAAGAGACATTGCTACAAAAGGAACATTTGGAAAGAAAAGTCTGATCCCCCCCCCAGGTTCTAATTATTTCAGCTGAGACCTGATCCACTTGTCTTGGAAGTCCATGAAAAGTTTACCATGGAGTTAATGGAAAACTTCACCAACAACAACAAAAAGGCTTTGATTAAAAAGTAAAGCCAAACTCCTCCTTTGCTCACACACAGGCTGCATCTAGACACATCAAAGAAGCGTTTCAGCTTAAAGTGTTGTAAACTTAAACAGGGAAAACAGGTAGAGGAAAACAGGTACTCCACATCTCCATCTGTTAGCACAATGCTATATCACACATACAATGCATATGAATCGCTATTTCTTTACCAGTCTAGCTGAGTCCTTCTGAGACAAACAGGTCCCAGAAGAAACACTCCAGAAGAAGTGTTTTTGACGATGGCCCGTTATTTTATTGGTCTTAATAAAACTACATTCTGGCATGTAATTGGTGCCAGAGACTGGGGAGCTGGTAAAATTCACTTGGCACGATTTTATTGCTGCTGACCCCACCCCATAGTTCGGTTGCCCAAATCCCTGACTTCTGTGTGTGTTTTTAGAAGTCGAAACCATGGAAAGACATGGAGAGTCAAGCTAGCTAATGCCTCACCCTTGGACTCCAGCTCCCATAATTCCTGACCATGGGCCATGCTGGCTGGGGTTGATGAGAACTGGAATCCAGCAACATGTGGAAGACTCCATATTGGCTATCCCTGAGCAAAGTTCTGAACAAGAGAGTTCCTGCTCAAATTCCTGTCTTAAAACTGGCCTGATCAGCGTCTTGGGTTTGTATGAAGGAAGTGCTAATCAAAATTCCTAATCAGCCATAAATCCGAGGAAGGCATTATATCCCAGACCACCCTTCCTCGGAACTGAAAATCTGGCATTTTAATGTGAATTTTGCTGGCATTGCAGTGCTCCTTCTTGGCCACTATAAAAAACTAAGGGTGCCAAAGCAAGTGGTTAAATTAGGATGAGAAAAAAATAAAAGTGGAAAGACAACTTTCTACAATACTACCTCGGGTTATATACGCTTCAGGTTACATATGCTTCAGATTACAGACTCTGCTAATCCAGAAATATTACCTCGGGTTAAGAACTTTGCTTCAGGATGAGAACAGAAATCGTGCTCCGGCGGCACAGCAGCAGCAGGAGGCCCCATTAGCTAAAGTGGTGCTTCAGGTTAAGAACAGTTTCAGGTTAAGAACGGACCTCTGGAACGAATTAAGTACTTAACCTGAGGTACCACTGTATCCCCAAACAAGGGTCAGTTTTCAATGTGCATCTTTATCCTGCTTGAGTGGTAGAGTCCTAATTACTAGGGGATCTCAATCCCACAGAAATTTACCCTGGATTAACTCAAGACTTTGAGCCAAATGCACAATGCAAAATGAAACTCCCATGAATTATGTGAAACCTGCTTCATTTGATTTCACATTTCCAAAAGGAAGGGAAAGCCAATTTTTTTCTAATGGTGTGTACGCGTGTGTGTATACATGTGTGTGTAGATTTAGAAAATAAAGCTCTCCACAATTTCTGGCATAAATCTTGACCTTAAGCTGGTCTTTCCCTTGTCTTGCCGCTTGAATCATTTATTTAAGTGGTGATAATAAAAGGTGTCAGCAATTCAGTAGTAAGCTCTCCAAGATTTTTTGTGTGCGCATTGACCTTTAAGTGTTTGGATCTTGACAGGTGAGCTGTTCTTAACGTCTCCCATGAGATATGGTTGGGGCCAAAGGGTCAGGCACGCTAATGATAAAATTACCATTTACCTTTTACCTTGCCAGCCTTAGTGCCTGACATTATAAATGTAGGTAACCTTTCACCTGAAGGCTCTCTTTCTTCTGCACTGCTAAAGATTATAGTGAAAGGGCCTATACCTGCAGCTGCAGAAGATGTCTTAAGAGAGAGGGATTAAGTATTTCCACTGAATTAAGTGTACTCCCCCCTCTTCTTATTTCTTATTCAAGATACAAGTACACATTCTGGGAAAAGGCAACACACAGAGGAGCCTTTATATTTCTCAGGTGACACTTCTCTCTCTCTCTCCCCCTCCTCAATAGTTTCCAACTTTCTGACCACATAGAGCTACCTGAGGCTCCGAACCTTCTGTAAAGAAATTACTGTGAAACCAACTGCACACCATACCCTGCAACATTTATCTGATGAAAATAGGGATGGCCCATTCCACAACACTGCGGGAGGCAGTGGAAGACAGAAGTGCCTGGCGTGCTCTGGTCCATGGGGTCACGAAGAGTCAGACACGACTAAACAACTAAACAACAACAACATTCCACAACAACAGCAACCATTTTACTACAGTGGTACCTCGGGTTACAGACGCTTCAGGTTACAGACGCTCCAGGTTACAGACTCCGCTAACCCAGAAATAGTACCTTGGGTTAAGAACTTTGCTTCAGGATGAGAACAGAAATCACACAGCAGCGGTGCAGTGACAGCGGGAGGCCCCATTAGCTAAAGTGGTGCTTCAGGTTAAGAACAGTTTCAGGTTAAGAACGGACCTCCAGAACGAATTAAGTTCTTAATCCGAGGTACCACTGTATTTATACTGGGCTTCCCCAGCCACTCTGAGAGGCTTCCAAAACTCTCGCTTACTCTCTCATTAAACTTTTTTTTAAAAAAACTTCCCTATACAGGGCTGCCTTTCAGATGTCTTCTAAAAGTTGTATAGTTACTTATCTCCTTGGATCAGGGGTCAGATAACTCCATAACCTCCAACATTTCTCTGATGGAAATAGGGATGTCCTAAGCAAAACCAGGACATTCTAGGATCAAATCAGAAACCAGGACAGCTTTTTAAAATTTGGGAATGTCACTGGCAAATAGGGTCTATGTACTTAAGGACACCACAACAGATACAAATGTGTGTACATTTATGGATTATATCAGATCAGGGAAGTTTTTGAACCTTCTACCCCCCAGGGCCCACTTCAGAGTCCTAAAAATTACTATTGTGGAATACAACATCCCTATTTTCATTGTAGAAATGTTGTAGGGTATGAGTACTGTATGATCCACAACTGTGAAATTTTCAGTATTGAATGGCAACAAGTTACAGGATATTTGGGCAATATCACACACCAGCACATTGTTCAGAGAATAGAATGCACCCTGAGAACAGTCCTTGTTCTATAGGTAAAGCTTTCCCAGGGACAAAAGCCATAGTGAACTGACTATTACTTGTGAGTATAGTGTTGCTTACCGCTATTTGACCCCAAAGTAAAGTATTTGTCTGGTAAAGTATGTAAGTAAAATTGTAACTGGGGTGGGTAGGTGGGAGAGTTAATTTTAGTCTATTTTTGCTAGATGGAGCTCTGTGTCTTTCCTACTCTGAAAAATAAAGGGGTGGTGGAGAAGCAGCAATTTAAGGCAGTGCAATTCAGTGTTCAGGAGCCAAAAGATCATTGGTATTCTGCAAAATTACCTCCCATGAAGAAGCAGCACAGTTAAGCTGAAAGGATAATTTTAATGACATTCATACAACTACTAGGGCTGCTTCATAAATCATGGTAATTTAAGACCTAAAATGCATGATCTGAACATAAATCTTTATATTATTATTATTTTTTGAAAATTTGCAGAGCACAAATGTTATCAGTTTGTGGTTCTGGGTAAAAGGATTTGCAGCCACAAATTGTGCTGCACTTACATTGCTATAATAAGACCCTTTCCTTTAAAAAAAGAAGAAGGTAAAATTAGTATTGAACTGGATCATGGATGCAATAAAAAACCCACCTCTTATAATTAAATGAGCAGAAAAAAATTGTCCTGTACAAGCTTAGTTAGAAGATTTGAGCAAGGTTTGAGTATTATCAATCCCTGGACAGCTACAGAGCTAGCAAAGCATGGACACTAAGAGCATGCATGTTTTTATTTTATATTATAGATATTTTATTTGCTGATTTTATGACCTCTTGATTGGATTAAACTTGATTCCTAAAGGGACATTTTTTTGGCATAGAACAGAATACAGTACAGGAAGGATTATAGAAGCGAAATAACAGAAAAAACACTGTTTCCCTAAAAGAAAATGAATACAACCCATCCATTCCCTCCCCCTCTGCTTCTTCGACCCCTTCTCCCACCATCGAATTGTGTAGGGTAGCGAACCAGGACAGAGTGTGTAAGAAAAAGCCATCCCCTGGGAATCTTGTGCTCAAATCAGAAGTGTTGAAAGGGCACTGGCAGAGATGTCATTTGGGCTGGATGAATTGGCAGAGTCATTTCCAGGCTTATCAGATCGTGTTCCACTTGTCTGAATGCTCTTGTTTTACTTCTGTGCATCAACACAAACTCAGCTGCCAGCACTGAAAGAAAACAAGGCTCTCCTTTCCCCAGCACAAAGGGCTCAACTGTGCATTTCAAAATGCACCCCTCTCTCCTCTTACCCCTGCCCCCTCTTTGGTTTTGTGGTGTTGGGTTTTTTGGTTGTGTGTGTGTGGTGTGTATATATATATATATATATATATATATATATATATATATATATGAGAGAAAACCTGTTCTTCAATCCCATCACATGTATACTTGCTGCCCTCATCCACAGGCCAAGATTTATTCATCTTCAACTTTTTTTTGTCATTCTAGCTTATCAATTTCTGTATCACTTTGCCAAACACAACTATCCTGTGAGATAAAAACCAAGTGTGGATAACTTCTCCAATTTGGGGATGGGAGTAGATTTCTAGCACCACCCATGGGTTTATATTGTAAACTGCCCTGTGATCCTTGGATGAAAGGCAGTATAGAAATTTAATAAATCATCATCATCATCATCTATAACTTTAAATTGAGGAGGGTAGAAGGGAAAGATTCATTATATTTTGCTGAAGTTATTTTGGCCAATGTAACAATCAGAAAAATAGGGTGGGTCCTAAAAAATACATATCTCAGGTGTCAAAGGCCAGGGTAAAGAGGTAACTAAAAAAGAGAAGAAAAGCAAGGCTTTTCGATACAGATGTCTTCTGCTTTAGAGCCTGTTTATTGATTTTGTAAGGTTTCTAAAGAACATTAATCATGCAAAACCTCAGACAGCTGACATGCGTGCTGAGGAATAGAAGGGCTTTGGCTTGTCTTTAGTTGCAAGATTTAGGTCAACAAATTTCTGAAAAGTAGTCAATAGTCTGTCATACAAACCTCCTGACACACACAAACATTGCAAGGTAGGGGCGGTAGAGGTCTTAATACTCAGCATTTATTTATTATTTTTACAATGAAGTTTTAGATAGGAAAAGAAGAAAACTAAGTTTTAAAAAGTTGGTACTGTATTTTCCGTTAGTGCTGGAGAGTAAAGTACATGCTGAATGATACCTTAGCTATGATGTTTGCTTATAAAGACACATAGTAGTTGGGTTATGGTTAGGAGTAAAAGTATTTGGTTACATTACTGTGTAATATAATGTTTGGTTACATTATTGTGTAAAGAGACAGTTGAAAACTGACAATTCACAATAAGAAACCATGCATAAAACACAACTGATCCATATCTATCTATCTATCTATCTATCTATCTATCTATCTATCTATCTATCTAGCCATCTACCGCCCAGAATTTTTGGGTGGGATTCACTCATATTCTGGAAAACTCAGGTTGTGTGATTATAATTGATTGGGAGGCCTTGCACAACAAACCCGCTTTCTCCCAAAGATCAGACTGCTTACAGTAAGGAAAGTAATGGGGAAATGCACAGGAAAGTGTGGGATGGTATTTGCTTTGATACAAACCTTCCAATAAACAAAGAAGAATGAATGCACGTTAAATAGCCGACTGCTTCTAATCTCCCTGCAAACACATCAGGATGAATGATCAATAAACAGGCCATATGGAAGTGCCCTGTATTTACTGTTGGATTCTGAAAACTTTCGTAACTCAGGTTAGATTTCCTGATATGACCTGGTAGATCTATTCTGAGATTTCATTTGGAGTGGGGAACGGGTGGGAATCAGTGTCAGATTAGACAATACACCTCACTCAGCCTGGTCACGTAGAGGGGAACAAGTGAACATTATTCCTCTCCACCAATCTCTCTCTTTTTTAATAAGATATTTATTGAGATTTTCAAAATATTACAAAATAAAAATAAAAAAGAAGAAAATACAAAATAAAAATGGTTAACAAAGTAGAAAAGAGAAAAAAACAGAAAAAACAGAAATACACCACACACATTTAAGAACATTTAAAAACAAATTCATTATTCTCAAATCCTCAACTGTCATTACCTTCTTTCTTTGACCTCCTCCTCCTCCCTTTCTTTGTATCCTAGTTATTAATTATCCCAGCAAATCCTTTCCATATTTCATAATATTCTGTCATTACATTACCTTAAACTGTTTTAATCTTATCTTTCTATATAAAAAACCTTGAAACTTAAAGCTTAAATCTTATCCTTACCAACTTCTCATAACCATAGTATTCTTTCATAATTCTTTAAACATCTTTACTAAAGCCGAGTAATTTCATTTCAACATTTTTTTAACATTCATCAATTTTATAAAACAGTCCTAATAGTAAAAAAGGAAATACAAACAGATCCAATCTTCATCCAGCATCCCTTCCTCCTGGTCCCGGGTTTTGTCAGTCCTTATTATCCCATCAATCTAGCACATTAACCTGGCAACCTTATATCCGAGGCTCTCAAGTCTCTTCCATGTCCCTTCCGCAGCTCTTCTTCATATTTGTAACTGTATTTTCCCTTGTCTCCTGCTCGTGGTAACTCCAGCTTGGCAATATTTTTGACCCTTCTCGACAGATCAGCCCCTTTTCCATATTCAACACTACATTCCATGTGGTATTTAAAAACATGTTTCAAAAACCCTCCAAAATTAAGAGCCCCCACCATCCCAAACATCTCACGGCTCATTGCCAGATTTGAAAAGTCCAAACATCCCAGCATAGGGGGGTCAATCCAGCCCCCCATTTCCAGGCCAAACCAAACTTTTTCTTTCCAAATCTGGCTTTTTCCAAGTTCATTTGTCAAATCCGAAAGCTCATATTCCTGTTGGGCCTGTTCTGTCAGGACACACTCCTGATTTAATTCCTGGGTGGGCTCCACATATTTTCCCACTGTCTGTTCAAAATTTCCCACTGCCTGTTCAAAATTTCTAGTCGAAGTCGTCATCAAATTCATCTTCTCATGTAACTGTTCCAGTAGGGCATTTGTTTTATAGAAATCACACAGCAGAGCTTCTGAATACATTGTCCTGCAAGGTCAAATGTCTATTCCCACAATTGTAATCTGAGACAGCTGCCGGCTCCCTGGAATTGGTTACAGTTTCACAGTCTCCCTCTAGGGGGAAAACTTCTATTTGTTCTTGCAACAAAGTTTTCCTTTTTGAGATATTTTGTCAATATTTGTTCCTTTAAAATGCGAAGGGAAACAGTGGAATCACTATGTTTCTCTTCTTTTAGCTATCTGTCAAAAACGTTTGTCTCTGGTCAATGAGCTTCAAACGTCAGTCCTGACACCCCGCTCCAGGATCAGGACGGTGGAAAGTTACTTTACTTTAAACTCACTTTAAAAAGTCCGAAAAAGATCCCCCTTCTTCTCCTGCTGTCGAAGGGGGGTTCCACAATTTTAAATGATGAAATCCAATCCTTTAAAAGCGATTTTCTGAGCTCTAGTTTACATTGTCTTTGTTTTATTCTGTCTACAAAAGAACGGAAGGCTAACTTCCTGTTTAGCCCTTCCCGTTCAGTACCAAATTGAGATAATTTTTAAATCCAATTCCTTTCTGCTCGCAAGTCCTTATTTAAGATCCAGTTGTTCAAAGTTTAAGTACTCACGGGTGCTTATTTTAGAGTCCAAATTGTCCCAGGAAAAAGGCAGCGCTCTCCAGCAACGGCTATGCGACTTCGCTCCACGGAAATAGCAGTTGACTCACAGCACCGCGCCACTTCCCCCTCTTCACTTCGGAGCCCGTTAGTGGGTTCCTTTGCGAGTTGGGGGGGCGCTAAAGGTGCCCGCCGAGTGCCATGGTCACAGGCTTCATCCGCCTGTGATTTTTAAAAGGGTCCCCACTTCGCCGTAGCGGAGAAGACCCGTTTCACGTGGAGCTAGTCCCTCCAGTTCAGAGGGAGTCCGCCATTGCTGATGGCGCCACCCCGGAAGTCCCCTCTCCACCAATCTCATCCCCACCTCTAATATCCCCTGCATTTAAGGATACAACATATGAAGGCTACCCATGCAGATGCAGCTCAGTAGGCATAAGAGAAAACTGCATGGTTGATTTCCTTTGGTGAACGAGTAAATCAATACATGCAAGGTGCAACTTGATCTAATACATGCTTATTTATTTGTTTATATCAAATTTGTATACTGCGTCCTGTTTCCTTGTAAGCATTCTCACTAATTTTAGTGAGACGTTTACCCACTGATAAGTATGTCTTAGTATTGCAACATAGATTCCGCCAGGCTGATAGTTCTTTGTTTCCTACATGCTGCTGCCTTGTATTCTTACAGTGGGGGATAATCAACAGCTATATCACCAAACTTTAAACCTTGGACTCTTTTCTTAGAATAACAAAACGTAGCCACAACTTTTTCCCTTGGATATGCAAAACATTGTGCTTTTGCAGATTCCCGTGTGTCTAGCAGACAGCAGTACTTTGAAAAAAGACATCGTTTGTACTGTGCAGACCTGTTAATATTTAGTCACAGAATTTGAGGAGCGCATGTGTGCAGGTTTTCCTGGACCCCTGGGGAGGATCACTCTTGTAATCAGCCCGCGTTTGTTTGCTCTCTTCTTCCAATTTCAGTGACAGTCACCTATTAAATCCAACAGGCAACATGTGTTACTCTGCTCTGAGAGGATTCAAACTGGGGCAGGAAAAGAAAACAGCTAAGTTGGCAGAACAGGAGAAGCCAAAATAGAGAAGGTAAATTGCAAAAACGGCAAAATAAGACATCCTCCCTGCCGCCCCCATCTCCTTGCCCCTAGGCATCATAGGGCTTTTGAGCGAAAGATAGATAGGATTTGATTGCCAGGAGACCAAGAGGGAATTGTGGAGCCAATGCTGTAATATACACTCTTGCATTAACCACCGAGCTGCTCATATGTTAAGCAGCCCACACCTCTACACCTGGTGAAATCAAAGAGCGGCCTTATGTGTGTGCATGCCACTTTGGAAATTCCTGCTCCTCCACCTCATCTCATCGTTCATATGAATGAATGTTGGCGTGGAACTGGGGAGTTGGTCAAAATGCTCATCAGAGATGCTGCATTGCAAATGGAATGTCCCATGCTTGTTTGCTTTTGTTTTTTGAGCACAGGTACTTCCTGTGATGTTGAAGACAGAATCTGCAAGCAAGTTCAATTCCAGGATCGAGGGAGATCCGTGTTCAATTAACTTTGGAATTGTTTTGTTTGGGAGACTTCTGCCATGCAGTGAGATGAATGAGGCAGGCAGAGAGAGGAGATGTGCAAGCTTGAGATCTACTCCCAGTCTCGATGCTTGTAATTTACCTTGTGGTGTGCCAGGACTTTGGGCTAAGGACCAGAACAATAGTGTGTACTTCCTTCACTCATGTCTATTAGCAAGGACTATGTATGTGCTAAATTCCATGTAATTCTACATTGTGACCTCAATATGTTCCTGGAAAGAGACAGCTACCACCTCTTGGCTGTTCTTAATATCTGGTAATTAGAGATATACTGTCTGAGCACATGGAGGTGCTCTCTCCCCCTCTGATAGCAAAGGATCTTAAATCTATGATTAAATCTATTCTAATGGTGAGCACATCATCAAGTGGCAATGTGTACCATTAATTCATTCTGTGATTCATAGAATCTTTGTCCTGCCAGCCAGAAACTTTTTTGAAAGAAAGAAAGTAAAATATATTATTTATTACCACCACCACCTTACTAGTTGCTTGCCACCTAAACTGTATTCAAGTGACCTACATTTATATAAAAATACATAATATTATAGAGGTAGATTAAAAAAAACACCATAATAACATTTCATACAACATACAAAAAACCAAAACATCAGCAATAGGAAGCTTGGCAGCAGGCTAACCTTAATGCAGACTAAACTCAGTCTATCAAAGGCCTGGGAGAAGAGAGATATCAGTGAAGGCATCTCACTAGGGAGAACATTCCACAGACAGGGAACCACTACTGAAAAGGCCCGCTCCCTTGTCATTACCCTTCAGATAATAAAGCCTGGTCTGGGTAGGTTCATATTGGGAGAGGCATTCTAGATAGACAGAAAAATCATTCTGTCTTCCATAGGTCCCTGTACACTAGTTAAAAATGAATAACTCTCCAGTATGTTCCTTTCCCCATTCTCCCCCAAGCCCCCACAAAAGATCCTAAGTGTGGATCATACTAGCTTTGCTAAGTATGGTTTATAAAGAAGGCTTCAAACCTGTGGAGATGTTATCATAAAAATTCTAATACTTCTGTCATGCCACCAAGATATTGTGCATCAATTATCGGAGGGGGTGGCACTAGTAAAGTGACAGGAAGAAAATAGCCCCTCTCCAGTCTCTTATTCAACCTTCGCCTTTATCAGTTTTTAATATGCAGGTCTCTGTGTTTTGGTTTATTTTTTCCCAAAGAGCCATTGCAGCAGCAAGTAATCCTATTGCATCCTATTTTACTAGTGAGGCTTCTCTTCCTTTAGCAAAAGCCTCTATGACTTTTCTTGACCTATGTCTGAGAATAAGCTCTCAATTAGGGCCTAATGGTTAAATCAAATAATGGCTATAAGAAAGGAAGGGAATTGGTGTGCACTGATGATATGCCAATCAATAATGACACGAATTACAGTTTAAAAATTAGATGTGTTAGATAGTTATTAAGAGTGTAATTATTCATAAATGTGCCTAACTTTTCATAATTATTCAGATACCTTATTACTTCCCTGATTGTCGTAAGTGATCTCCGAGGCCAATTACAGTTTGATTATGGCCATCGGACTCTTATGCTAATATTCTTCATTCTCTCTCCCCCCTTTTGTGCTAGAAAATGAATGCAGAGAAAACTGAAGGCAACTTGTTGATGTTGACTGAAAGCAACTGTTCTCTTTGCTGGCCTGTTTTGTTTTCTTTTCCTTTTACTTTGGTTTCCATCCTGCTCTTCAGTTTCATCTGGTTGCTGCTGCATTTGATTATTATTATTTTTTTGGAAGATTAAGACAGGCACAACCTGTTAGGCATCAAGGGGTTTCAGGAACAGTATCACCAGACTGCTGATGATACCCAAGTGCCTTTCTCCATACTATCTGAATCAGGAGAGGCTGTGCAAGTGCTAGACTGATGTCTTGAGGCTACCAGGGGCTGAATTAGGAGCTAAAAACTGAGCCTGTAGTCAGCAGGGTATGCTGGCATTGCTCATCTGCTTTCTAATGCAGAGGTCGCTGCTGGCAACTGAAAGGGAGAGGGATGGGGTATGGGATGAGGCACCAGGGAGGTTAGTGCAGGGCAGGTGGGGTGGCAGGAGCATCAGATTGGCTCTGCTGCTGTTCCTGCACAGCACCAACCCCCCTGCTGCAGACTTGCAGATGGCTTGTTCTGGATGGGGTTGTACTCCCTCTGATGGGACTGGTCACTTTTGTCACTGGAAACCCACTTCATGCTCTTATAAGAACCATTTTTGCATGGGACTGTCCTTGAAAACAGGTTTGGAAGAAGCAGCTGGTACAGAGTATTGACTGGGCTGCTTAGTTGAGCTCACAGAACACCAGTTTTGAAGAGCCTGAATTGGCTGCCTGTATGCTACTGAGCTTGCTTCAAGATTTTAATGCTGACTTATAAAGCCCTGCTTGACCTCAGACCCAGTTACCTGAAGGAGCATCTCTCACTGAATTATAGTTTAGGAGGGAGGGCATTGAGATCAGATAGGGATGCCCTACTTATTAATCCATTGCTAAGTGAGGCTCATACTCCTACAACACTTGATAGGGCTCTCTCAATGGTGGCTCCCCAATTTTGGAGTGCCCTCCCTCCTAAAAGCTCACTGTAACCAAAATTTTGGGCAGTAGCTAAACACCCTTTAGTGTGGTGGATTCTTGATGTATTAGGTCACTGATTTTTAAGGAGAGGTTATACTGGCAGATTTTATATTGTTCTGTTGTAACTAATTTAGCTGACTATATTGCTTGGTTTTATATCTGACACATCGCAACTCCAGATTATTTGTCTGATGGTGGATTAAAAATTAAATGAAACGAATGAATGAATGAATAAAGATTTTAAGAGTAGTATGAATTTCCTGTGAAATCATCCTCACAATATTAATTTATTTATCATTACATTTATATCCCAATTTTCCTCCAAGCAGCTCAAGGTGGCAATCATGATTCCCACCCCTTCCATTTTAGTCCTGCAACAACCATGTGAAGTAAGTTAGACTGAGAGACAGTAACTGGCCCAAGGTCATGAGGTGAGTTTTATATATGAGTGGGGATTTGAGCCCTGGTCTCTGATGTACTATCCCAATACTCTAACTACTACACCACACTGTCTGTTTTGCTACAACATTCGTATCAAGCATATACGACTTAAAATTGGCCAAAGTTTAGTTGTGGAAGGCACATACTGGCTAATGCCTGCGACATCACCAACATATGTCCTTCCACAATCACCAGAACAGGTGTATTTTTGAAAGGTGGACAGCATGTCTGACCTCTCCCCTTTGGCATTTTTAATTGCACCTCAACCCCTGCTTTGTAGGATGTATGCATGACCTGACTTCTAACAAGTACTAGACATCTTATGGCTCATTCTGCCAGAAGTAGTAAACCTGTGACCAATGTTAAAATGTCCCATCTGTTTTCACATTAAGAGCATCAGAGTGAAGGTGGAGAAAGGACAGAGAAATAGCTAATGTGCTTATTTTGTGAGGAAGCTCCAAGCTCACCCAGGTTCTGGTGCTTTGATGGGGTTGTAAAAATAGAACTAGGAGATGCTACAATCTGTGCCTTTATTAAATCAATATTTTTGTTGCCTTTCATTCCAAACACACACACACACACACACTTTGTAAAGAGAGGAAGCAAAATTTTCGTTTCACATTCTCCTTCCGTTAGTATCATTAAATTTCAGGGCAGTATTAGCCACTGATAAATTAGCATATAGATGAGTTTTGGGGGCAGGGAAGATGTGGTGGTGATGGGTTATGAGAACTCAGAGCTACACTGTAGAAATGTTTCCATTTTCATGTACCCCACACAAATGGCATCCTGAACTTAGGACAACCAAGAACCCTTAGCGTTTTTAGGCATTACAGATTTAATAGTACTAATAATTGCTCGGAGTAAGGTGCACCAAACTGCTGAAGAACTTAAGAGATAAAATGATTCGTTATAATAGTTCCATTAGTAATGTAAGACAGAATGCAAACTAGCCAAAGTCCTGAAAACCCCACCATAAGTGCTTTTATTATATTGTATTCCTTAGAATACTTATATCCTGCTTTATAGCTTTGAGAGGCTCTCAACACAGCTTATAAGAGATTTTCACATTTTCACAAGAATAACCACATTCCATCTGGTATCAGGATTATTCTGGTGGCATTTAATGTCCAGGTCCTTCATCTTTCCTGATGTTCCCCTTTCGCTCCCACCAGTGGCGTAATGTGGGTTGTCAGCGTCTGAGGTGTGGGGGCATGGGGTGGGGGCATGGGGCGCAGAGGGGGGATTGCGCCAGCCCAAGCCCACACTGCAACAGTCTGACAGGAGATGGAGGAGACCCGGCGGTGTGCACAGAGTGAGGCGAAGCAAGTGGAGGGAGAAAGAGGATCAAAGAAAACTCGCAAGGAGGGCAGATTTGAAGGCTGTGGTGCACTGTATGTGAAGGAGGCGGCAGCTGCCAGAGACCCTTGCTTCTCTTTGGGGTGGCAGTGCCAGCACCCTCCCCCTCCATCTTGTCTGGCGTGTGCCCTTTGCCGGCCACAAAGAGAAGGAGGCGTTGCCACCACTCCAGCCCTGAAGGCCTGATCCAGGCATGACTTACCGTAACTTGCTTCCTCATGGCTCCAGCCTTGATGAGGGAGCCTGCTGTCCTCACACCGCTTCAAAAATCTGCACCTGGGGTCATGGTGTTATGTACTGAAGTTCTCACCCTGGGCCAGCAGGGGGATACTGTAGATAGTTTTTACTCAGGTCCACATATGCAAAGTAACGTTCAGTGATTGGATAGTTACAGAAAGTTGTTACAGTTGCGTTGTACTGGAGCTCTATATAAGCAGGCTGGCTAAACCCTTCCGTTCAGTTCTGTTCTGGCCTGTGAATAAACAAGAGCTATTTGAAGAATCGCCGTGTCATCGGATATGTTCACCCACAACTTAACACATGGCCCCCCTGTCCTCCCCATGCTACACCCCTGGCTCCCACCAGTGGCAGATCTTGGGCTCTGAAATTTAAGCGGCGCCCCGTGTGATGCCAAAATCCTGCACCCCTCTGCCTCTCACGCTCCGTTCTAAATCAGAGTTGTGGAGCCCCTACTGAACCACGCCTAGTTCACCTGAACCCATCCCACTCCTTTAAAGCCACTTCTGCTCCCACCTACTAGGCAAGAGAGACTTTGACAGTTGGATATGGGAATGTAAAGAGCTGCGCATTCACAATGCCAGAGCTCAGCGAGATTCTTGTGAGGACTTTTTTTAAAAACAACAACAACAACAAACCGATGTAGAAATGTTGTCAGACTGAACCGCTTGGGAAAATGAGAAACCGAAAGAAACAGAAATAGTCCGATTGGACTGTTCCTATCCCCAAGGAGGCTTGGCTGGAGTTGACATTACAATTTTTTGGTTTTTTTTCTGAGCGCCAGGATTTTTAATTTGCCCAGGCATCTTAAACTGTTTTCATAGCCTTTGTTCTGCTTAACAGTTTTGTATTTTTATTGCCTCACAGTTTTAGTGTTGTTTGAAGGATGTCCTAGTATTTTCTTCTTCCTAGAATCCATGGGCTCAAGGATTTTAAATAAATAAATAAATATTAATTTATAAACTGCTTTTATGCCAAAATGACTACTCACAGTGCGGGATTATTAGCACTGTGAATTACAGTACTGTAAGAAAATAAAACCACAGTGACCTGAGTTAACTGAGCATTTGGGATTCTCTCTCTTAAAAGCCCTTACTAATGTCGATAAATAGCACTAGATTTTTACTCTGCTGTTTTCATTACCAGTGGGCTATATAGACTTTTCTTGTATCATGCCTGCTGTAGTGCTGGTTTCCCCTGAACAATATTATTCTCCTGGACGAACAGTAATTTATAGCTCTGTTACCTTTCCTTTCTTATATTAATAATTGTTTTACAGATAACATTACAAGCAACTTGTAAGGAGTCCTGTACCTTACAAGCGACTGCAAAGGGAGCCAGACCAAATAGTGAAGCCGTAATTCAGTCGCAAGGCTGAGAGATTCACTACCACATACCCAAACCCGTAAGCTATATTCTTACAGTGTGGGACATTAGCAGGATCTCTCAATTGAATTACAGTATTGTGTTCCACCTGGGACTCAACATTGCAGTGTACTTAACATTGTACTACATAAAGAGGTCTGGGAGTAATGACTTTTTATAGTAATAGGGTTTCCCCCTCCCCTTTCTTTCTTAAATCAAAAGTAGGTTTAGAAAATGGTCATTTCTATGACACAAACAGAGCTTAAAAATACAGCCCTGGAAACACCCCCCAACAATAAAAACATTTTATCATGCTCTTTGCTCAGAATTACCAGTATGCAAATGCTTTTGCTGGTGAGGAAATAAAGCTTTTTTTAAAAATTGTTCCAGATTTCCACCTTCTGAAATTTGTTTGCTTCCAAATGTTAGGAATGAAGCCCTCTTTATTAGGCACACCCAACCATCAGTTTCTTAGAGCTATAAAAATTAAATTGGGCAATTGGGTAAGAGGTGGATTTTTTCCCTCCTTTGAGGGGAAAACCGCCTTGAGGACTTTTTTTCTTAAAAAAACAAACCAGTGTATAAATTTCATTAAATAAATAAATAAACACCTTACAAATTAAGGGGACGAGATTACAAAACTTTGTCACCTTAGTCATATTACCTCAGGGACCGTTCACCTCACTCTATGCTCTTGTGTTTGTGGCGTTTGCCACTGCAAACATGTCTCTTTCTTTATAGGTTTGGAGATAAACAATGAATTGCAAGCACTTTGAAAAAATAACAAACCTTAGAGAGTTTTTGGATTACATACTGAAATTTCCTCAGAGACAGAGGACAAAACATGGCACTACACAGGGCTTCTTTTTCAGATGGAACTTGCCGGAACTCAGTTCCGGCACCTCTCAGGTGGGCGCCATTGTCATTCTAGGAGAATGAGAGAGGTGTTCATGATGAGTTCTGGCACCTCTTTTCCTAGAAAAATAGCAGCAGATCTACTTATTTATTGGCACATGCTTAAATTCAGTTACGTCTTGATACGTGGAGATATACAATACAGCTTGATATGTGGAGACTATTCAAATATTTATAATGGGAGCGGCTAACCCTCAGTTTAGGAATCTGATTTGGTCCTCCCCCAAGCAGTTTTTTTCCTGGGCCTCAATATCCCATCAATTTTGTCAGCAGTGGGGGGGAAAGATAAATTAGAGACAGCACTGGGGTGGGGAGGGACACCAGAAACCACACTGCCAACATTATTAGAGTCCTCCTCGGACTACCATGTTGGTTTTAGGATGAGGAAAAACAGTGGTAGAGTTTCCATACATATAAGCTCATGAGGAACAAAATGGGAAAAAAAAGTTATCTTCTGGTATGATAAAAGAAAAGATTTGAGGCTGGGTGGGTGGGGAGCCAGACACAACAGAAATAACTCCCTCCCATATATTTTTCTTTTTAATTAATATTTCATGATCAGTTAACCAGCAGTCTGTTATCCTCCTAATAAAGCAAAGGTATTACAGCCAATAAAAAAATATTTATGGCCACATTTTTATGTTTTAATCAAGGGCAAACCTCTCGACATATTCTTTTTTAGCTGCTTGACATTGCACATGATTAAGTAAAAAAAATAGCTTTTTATGCCGAAAAGGAAATGCTCGTTGAGGTTAGTTAATTAACACATCGTCCTTTAGAAACGCAATAAATCCAGTGTGATGAAGAAAGAGTTGAGAATAATAACTAGAAAATCTTGCATGTAGAATCTGCACTGGACACAAATTCCGCTTGGTTTTGGGAGTCTTGCTTTTTTCTGGCAGAGACCTGATGGCTACACGGGCGAGATGAAGTTAAACAGGTTCAGATGGAGGGTTGTTTTTTTTTAAAAAAAATGATTTCAAAATCATGTTTTCATAAGGTCACGTCTTTGCCCTGTACAGAAATACCCCCAGTGTTGATTCTATACAGTGACTAAGGGTGAAATCCTAAATACTTACCTGGAAGGAAATCCAACTACATCCAGTGGAACTTACTTCTGAGTAGACATACATAGGACAGCAATGTTTTCCTGAGCTTTCTCTAGCACAATGTCATTGCCTCAGTCCAAAGTGGGAAATAGGTGTGTGGAAACAGCACAGAGAAATCCATTTGCACCACACAATGTAGGTGGGGACCCCCGCCATCTTGGCCTGCACATCTCTTCTTGCACACAAGTATATCTGGACATCTGGGATCTGTGTATCCTATATATAACAAATAATTTATCTAAAGTATTGCTCCGATTTCTTTTGTTGCTCTCAGCTTTTGCTCCTGGACTTTACAGCTGAGAAGAGGGGCAACCGTGTGTCCGTGTGTTTTCCTTTTAAGATTTATTTATTGAAAGTTGTTCTGTGCCACTTGTCAGGGCAAAATCCTCCCAAGGCAGCTTGCAAAAGGCAATTAAACACATAAAGCAATTTCAAAGCAGGTTTTTAAAACAATGTTTAAAGGTGGTCGCTACCCAATTCGCAGCATGTAAAGGTAAAGGGACCCCTGACCATTAGGTCCAGTTGTGGCTGACTCTGGGTTTGCGGCGCTCATCTCTCTTTATTTGCCGAGGGAACTGGCGTACAGCTTCTGGGTCATGTGGCCAGCAGGACTAAACTGCTTCTGGTGAACCAGAGCAGCGCACGAAAACGCCGGTTACCTTCCCGCCGGAGCGGTACCTATTTATCTACTTGCACTTTGATGTGCTTTCAAACTGCTAGGTTGGCAGGAGCAGGGACCGAGCAACGGGAGCTCACCCCGTCTTGGGGATTTGAACCGCTGACCTTCTGATCAGCAAGTCCTAGGCTCTGTGGTTTAACCCACAGTGCCACCCGCGTCCCACATTCATAGCATGACTAACGCTCGAAAGTTTGAAACTAATTAAGATGAAAACACCTTTACAGATACGGCTCCGAGGCGGAGTGGCAACTTCACCCTCAGGTCTTTCTGCAGATAGCGGAAGGATATGGGATGCTAGTAATGGGCCTGTTCGCAACACCCCAAAGCACCAAAATAAGCCAATTCATTTCTTGACTCTGGACTCCAGGGACACAGGGAATGGAAACTCCGGCGACAAACTGACCAAATGGAGAGAGTGTGCAAGGAAGCCCGGGCGGCTACCCTACAAATGTCCACTAGGGGAAAATCTCCTTTAAAAGCATCTGAGGTAGCTGCCCCTCTAAGGGAATGTGTTATCAGCCCTACAGTGGATGATTTCCCTAACGCTATGTAGGCTTCTGAAATGGCCACCATGAAGACACCTTGATATGGAGGAGGAAGAAACCTTGCAGCCTCTATCTTCTCCATTCTTTATTTTGTTCAATAATGGAGAAGAGAGCTTCCAATTTATGGAAGGCTTTGGTCTTGTCAAGGTAGAACCTGAGGGTCCTGAGGATGTCTAGGGAATGCCAAGCCCTTTTCTTTTCTGACTTTGGATTGGGATGAAAGGATGGCAGAACAATGTCTTGAGACCTGTGGAACAGGGATTTGACCTTCGGGATGAATGATGGGTCGGCCTGAATACCATTTTTTTAAATTTATTTTTTTATAAAATATTTATTAAAGGTTTTAAACAATACAACCAACTTACAATCAATGAAAAAGAAAAAACCAAAAAAACAAGAAAAACATACAAAGCGTACAAAGAAGCAAAAACAAAGAAAAAACAAAACATAAAATAGACATGCAAAAAAAGTTCAGTTTCTCAGATGCTATTTCCATAACCCTCTTTCTTGACTCCCTCACATCTCCCTTTTCTGTGTTCCCATTTAGAAAATCTTATTCAGCAATACTTCACCTTCTTTCAAATCTTATTTTATATTATATATTTCAACTATTATGCCTCCAATTTCCCCCCTTTTTTATCAGTTATTTAAGTTTGACATAATATTGTTCAAGTTTTAACTTTGTTCTTATAACCCAATTTTACTTATTCTTTTCAAATATGTCACTAATGCCACCTTATCTTTCTATCCTGCATCATTCTAACATTCATACAGTTTACAATGCTTTTGCAAATAATCCTTAAATTTCTTCCAGTCCTCTTCCACAATCTCTTCTTCCAGGTCTCGGATTCTGCCAGTCATTTCTGCCAATTCCATGTAGTCTATCAGTTGCGTCTGCCGTTCTTCCAGAGTGGGCAAATCTTCTGTCTTCCAATAGGCCTGAATACCATTCTTAAAAGGGATCCTTTCACCCTGTACTTCATAGCATTGCCTTGTGTGATAAATCACACCTTCATTATTATTATTAACTTCTCTGGAAAGCCTGAGTTCATTCTGAGCTTTGGCCCACCTGACCTTCTCCCAACAACTCTTGGCTACTTGTGTATACAGTGGCACCTCGAGTTACATACGCTTCAGGTTACATGCGCTTCAGGTTACAGACTCTGCTAATCCAGAAATAGTGCTTCAGGTTAAGAACTTTGCTTCAGGATGAGAACAGAAATTGTGCTCCGGCGGCGCGGCAGCAGCGGGAGGCCCCATTAGCTAAAGTGGTGCTTCAGGTTAAGAACAGTTTCAGGTTAAGAACGGACCTCCGGAACGAATTAAGTACTTAACCCGAGGTACCACTGTACTTTTCTTTTGTCAGTTCCTTTTGTTCATTTCTTATACATATGGCCTTCTTAGATCTCAGCTCATCTGTAAGCTCCTGATGCAGCCATACCAGTTTCTTTAGATGCCTCCCACTTTTCTTTCTGCTTGGAATTGCCTGCATTTGGGCCTTCAGTATTTCAGCTTTAAGAAACTCCCATCCATCTTGGACTCCCTTTTCACCGAGTATTTCTGACGTCGCTCGGTAGTTCCTTAAGCTTTTAGAAATTGGCCTGTTTGGCATGTCTGACTGCACTTAGCTTTCCCTTGCCTTTGTGTAATGAATCCCAAGAGGACACGACCACTTCATCTCAAGGTTCCCAGTACTTCCACTTCGTTGATCAGTTCCTCCCTGTTGGTGAGGACCAGGCCCAAGATATATGATCCCCTTGTGGACTGTCATCTTCTCTAACAGTACCCTGCTGCACGACTCTTTGTTTTACCCAGTAGTATTCCAGTGCAGCAGCTCAAAAGAACAGCCTGAAAACCCTTCTTTCCTAGCCTAGTTTAGGATCATGATGATCCCTTTCAAAGACCACTGATTTGAGAAATGGTCCATATAATAAGTGCTGACTGAACAATTACTATACTAGCAGGCTAGTAGTGTTGATGTTTGCTCTGCTAATTGTACTTAATTTACTGTGACTTTCCCCCAGAGGTTCCTGTTGATTTGAGTGTGTTATGATACTGTGCCAAGATATTCCAGTGGGAGAATACATCAATTAAAACACCCAAGAGAATCATTACAAGAGCGATCTGTACAATGAGCTGCTGATAGGCGCAGCCCACGTTGAGGTTGGTGTGGAAATTCAGAGCCCTCGGTAGGAACTTTGCAAATCATTAAGGTTTAGAAGCTACTGCTAAGCACATAATTTCAGGGGGATTCAGTCTTACTGATTTGTGAAAACATGATTCAGTAGGCATACCCAAGCCACTGAATTATTTTGGTGAGCTAAATTTTAGCTATGGTGCAAGTAACCATGAGGAGAAGTTTATTGAGTTTGCATTTTAAGCTGAACGTACCTAATTCTCACTTCCCAACCTCACAGCAAAACCAAAACACAGATAAAACACAGATACATGAAGCCACTGGGAGAGATCATCAGGGGATTTGGGCTGGGTGTTCATCAGTATGCGGATGATACCCAGCTCTACCTCTCTTTCAAATCAGAACCAGTGAAGGCGGTGAAGGTCCTGTGTGAGTGCCTGGAGGCAGTTGGAGGTTGGATGGCGGCTAACAGATTGAGGTTGAATCCTGACAAGACAGAAGTACTGTTTTTGGGGGACAGGAGGCGGGCAGGTGTGGAGGATTCCCTGGTCCTGAATGGGGTAACTGTGCCCCTGAAGGACCAGGTGCGTAGCCTGGGAGTCATTTTGGACTCACAGCTGTCCATGGAGGCACAGGTCAAATCTGTATCCAGGGCAGCTGTTTACCAGCTCCATCTGGTATGCAGGCTGAGACCCTATCTGCCTGCGGACTGCCTCGCCAGAGTGGTGCATGCTCTGGTTATCTCCCGCTTGGACTACTGCAATGCGCTCTACGTGGGGCTACCTTTGAAGGTGACCCGGAAACTGCAATTTATCCAGAACGCAGCAGCTAGACTGGTGACTGGGAGTGGCCGCAGAGACCACATAACACCGGTCTTGAAAGACCTACATTGGCTCCCAGTACGTTTCCGAGCACAATTCAAAGTGTTGGTGCTGACCTTTAAAGCCCTAAACGGCCTTGGTCCAGTATATCTGAAGGAGCGTCTCCACCCCCATTGTTCTACCCGGACACTGAGATCCAGCACCGAGGGCCTTCTGGTGGTTCCCTCATTGCAAGAAGCAAAGCTACAGGGAACCAGGCAGAGGGCCTTCTCGGTAGTGGCGCCTTCCCTGTGGAACACCCTCCCACCAGATGTCAAAGAGAACAACAACTACCAGGCTTTTGTAAGGCATCTGAAGGCGGCTCTGTTTCGGGAAGCTTTTAATGTTTGATGTATTATAGTATTTTAATATTCTTTTTTGGAAGCCGCCCAGAGTGGCTGGGGAGGCCCAGCCAGATGGGCGGGGTATAAATAATAAATTATTATTATTATTATTATTATTATTATTATTATTATTATTATTATTATTATTATTATTACCTATGAAAGTATCACTCTTAGGAATTTTGCAATGCAGTTCTCCAGCTGAAAATGCATACCAAAAAGTGAATATTAGGGAACAATGCACACACAAAGGTATTTATATTAATGAAAATAGCATACAAAAGTTTACGTATTACATTAGGGAAAGTTCACTTGCATATGTGTGCGCGCCCAGATATGTGGATAGTAATATTAACACAATCTATTTTAGAGTTCATAGTCAATGTAGACAATATAATGAGACAATATAACGTTGAGGAGGAAATTGTGTTTTAGATATGTTTAGTCCAAGCTGTTTAAAGTTTACTTTATTGTCCAATAAATTGGAATTGTGCTTGGACGAAAATAAGAAGCCACTGGAGTACAGTACTATAATATGTGTCTATTGGCTCACTTTCATGAAGAACTAATATTCACTAGTTTCAGTTTTAACATTTTGTAAGTCATCCTTAGTGCAAAGATAGCACTTGAAGCAATGTTAGAATGTTTTGCACAAGCCGAAACTTCCACACAGAGCAGCCCATAAAGAATGCAGCACATGGTGATGTATAACATAATCCCATGCATATTTGCTCAGAAGTAAGGGCTGTTGTCTTAAATGGGCTTTCCTCTGGCACTGTGGGTTAAACCACTGTGCCTCTTGGGCTTGCTGATCGAAAGGTCATAGGTTCGAAGCCTGAGATGGGGTGAGCTCTTGTTGTTCGGTCCCAGCTCCTGACAACCTAGCAGTTCGAAAGCATGCAGTGCAAGTAGATAAATAGGTACCGCTCCAGTGGGATGGTAAACGGCGTTTCTGTGCGCTGCTCTGGTTTCGCCAGAAACGGCTTAGTTATGCTGGCCACATGACCCGGAAAAACTGTCTGCGGACAAACGTCGGCTCCCTCAGCCAGCAAAGCAAGATGAGCACCACAACCCCAGAGTCGTTTGCGACTGGACTTAATTGTCAGGGGTCCCTTTACCTTTACCTTTAAGGGAGTTGGATTGCAGCCACCCTTTCAACTGACAGACCTGGTGACTTTAAGCTCGTTCCATTTTAAAAATGCCATCAGGTGAAATCTAATTTATGAAATGCCTAGCAACTCATAAAGGAGCGTCTCTTTTTACACTTCAAGGGAGACGTCAAAAGTATTTACTATGGTTTGCAAAGCTGTATCCTTTGCCTACTTTCTTTTTATATTGGCACCCGCTGCCCATCACTATAGAGTTTGGATCACCTGCCTGGTTGTCTTTGTCTTCGTGTCTCCATCCCTGCGACAGAGATTAGCGAAAGAAAGGGTGAGAAGGATGATGGATTTTTAGGTGGTCTTGTGAAAGGCATTTTGATGAGAAGCCAGGTGTCCTTGATGCCTGCCACAAGATTTATTACAGTCCTCTTCAAGCAACTCATGCTGAGCATTCCTAAGTAATTAGAATTCAGCCTATCAGTTGATGGGCACTGACCTCTCTTTGCAGGCCGCTCTGAAGTGTCTGAGCATCTGTGTTGCATCCTTCGAACCACTCAACCTTACCTTTACTGATGCAACCTGGTAGATATTTTATGACATGTTGCCATGGCACAAAGGCTGCACAAGCTGTACTACACAGTACTCCAAGCCCGGGGCTACTGTGGGAAATGCTTAGTGCTTGAAGTTTAAGCTAAATAATACGGTCTCTTAATGAGCTCATGCGGACTGCAGATCAAAAGCACAAAGAAAAGGTAAAAAGTTCATCTCACGTGCAGAGTATGGATGTCCGAAGCAAACCTTTGAAAGACTCTCACTTGTTGGGGCGACTGAAGAAAAGCGTTTCACTTTAAAAGGCTTTGTAGATTTAGGCCAGGGCTGTGGTGAAAGTACTCATTGTTTTTCATTATTGCTTTCAGCAGTGCTGAAAAAATGCTTCCTTTTCCTCACTAATTTATGTGTTACATACCTTGCAGAAATGGTTACTTATTTTCTTAGAGTGCCCTCACTTGTGCTTACTTTCAAATGCCCTCATGTGCCCTCAGTGAATTTCATGATGCTATGCCAGTCCTATGCGAATTCTGATTTGGTGGAGGTCACCTATATGGCTAATCCAGAAACAAAATACAAAGCAGCAGCCAAGCGAAAGAATGGCATGGACAGGATTGGAAATGGAAAATCAACTTTTGTACAGTGTTAGCATACAAAGAGGATGTGAAGCTGTGGCTTGGGGAGAGTGCCTGCAGCCTGCAGAGGGCTGTGATGTTGGGGGAGTCCCAAGAGCCAAATAGAAAGACGGGGGGGGGGGCACATATGATCCCAGGGCCTGAAATTCCCCATCCATGATATACGCCATGCCTCCAGCCTCAACACCAAATCTTAGTTTCCTGACATACCTGATGGTGGTGAACTGTGATTGGGTGCTGAGTTAATTGATATCCTATGCTCTATCATGGAGATGGCAGCAGGGTGGGTGTTGATCTGGTTTCAGCTATTTTTGAAATTTCCTGTGTGGGTTGTGCTGCTGACAGGGGCATGACCATGGATTAAAGGAGTATAGGATATGGCATAAATGTGCATATCTCCATCCCGTTTCAGCCATTCCACCAGTTTATGTGGTATGTTTTAGTAGTAGAACTGCCATGGTGGAAGTATAACTGGAACTCAGCTGAGATTATGGGGCTTCCACCACCTAGACTCCACAACTGTTGAATCTTCAGTACTGGATTATGGCCTGAGTTTATTTTCTCTTCAATACAGGAGAAATCGAGCTTATCTTAGAGGTAAGAAAAGTCTTGAATTCTGCAACCAGATTTCTCCCAACAGAAAGACTAGCTCCTTCAATTCAGACCCCATCAGGAAGATAGGAAATCCTGCATTTATTGATTTGATTTCAGGTCTTATTTATCAACTTGGTTTTCAGATCTCACAAGGCAAAATATGAGATTTAACAATGTTTTCTCCTCAAGATTCTTTTAAAATCATAGCTACAGATGGAACATTCGATATACAGAAATAAAAATAGTTGTACACTTTGACTACATGAAATCTTCTTTTGCAACTTCTGTTAACTAACCTTGAGTACGCCAAACTTGTTCCTTTTTAAACAAGGGATTTTGACATTGCTTGGTTGCTTTCAGAGTTTTTGGGAGACGCATCTTTGGTTCATTACACAATTATAGTCATGCAAATTATTAGATCTCTGGCTCATAACAGTTTGTATAAACTGTTGATCTTGTTCAGTGCAGGAGTATCAAATAGGTAACTTAGTATAAGTAGCAGGACTGGAGGCATTTTTTTTGTATTGTATTAACACAACTGGAAAAGGTGAAAATTGATTTCTTGAGAACTGTGAAAATATCCCCTCTGCTGCTTCTTTTTGATAGGGGTTGACCAAAAATGCTTAGTATTGTCAACTCAAAAGATTTTTTTAAATGTGCAAAATTTGCATCTCCTCAAATCAGTGTATTGGTTTAAAAATGTGTAATAAAAAATCTAGGGGCTTCTCTCCCTGCATCAAAATTTACATACCTTGGACTTTAGGATGTGGAGAAGGGAAGAGAGTATGGCAAAATATTGCAAACTGAGAAGACAACCTTTCTGTGCTGAATTTTTCAAAGGCTGAATCAGTCAGTGAATCTGCTGTTGCATCAATAGTTCTTAGCAAGGACAACATTACATATTGCAAGGAAGACCTTCGGTTTCCAACTCAAAGTCTGCTTCATAATGACAATGTAGGGAGGGGGTTATTTGGAGGGAACCATCAGCTTAACAATTTCTCCCCTCTAAACATGCCCTCCTGGTCATTTTTCTGTTGATTTCTCCACAGTGGTGTGCGTGTGTGTGTACTTGATGGAAGAAAACATGTGGGGGCATTTTCAGAGTAGAATCAGCAGGCAGGAGAAGAGTTAAGTATCCATCTCCCAACCTGCTGACTGTCTTGCACAAATTCAGACCTCAGCACCTCTCCCAGATTTGCATTAGCTTGTCAAACACAGGTCTGAGGACACATGTTTTCTGAGGAAACATCTACAGTAGTTATACCCTTGTGCAAGATGAAAAGATGCAAGAGGACACAGGCCTCCTGCACTGTTAATATTTGTGTAGAAGACGGTATTTCTGCAGCCTGAATGACAAAGCTATACATACTGAAATGTTCACTTCTACACAACTATTCGTGACAGCAGTCAAGGAATTAAAAGATGCCTGCTTCTTGGGAGAAAGGCGATGACAAACCTAGACAGCATCTTAAAAAGCAGAGACGTCACCTTGCCAACAAAGGTCCGTATAGTTAAAGCCATGGTTTTCCCAGTAGTGATGTATGGAAGTAAAAGCTGGAATTGATGCTTTTGAATTATGGTGCTGGAGGAGACTCTTGAGAGGCCCATGGACTGCAAGAAGATCAAACCTATCCATTCTTAAGGAAATCAGCCCTGAGTGCTCACTGGAAGGACAGATCCTGAAGCTGAGGCTCCAGTACTGTGGCCACCTCATGAGAAGAGAAGACTCCCTGGAAAAGACCCTGATGCTGGGAAAGATTGAGGGCACAAGGAGAAGGGGATAACAGAGGACGAGGTGGTTGGACAGTGTTCTCGAAGATACAAACATGAGTTTGACCAAACTGCGGGAAGCAGTGGAAGACAGGAGGGCCTGGTGTGCTCTGGTCCATGGGGTCATGAAGAGTTGGACACGACTAAACGACTAAACAACAACAACAACACAACTATTTAAGGTGCAAGAGTACTGCCTTTTCAGGTTTTCACCCTACCCTTATTAGAAATGCTTCTTCTCAGAAGAAGAAAATAAGTATTTGAAAGGGGAACTCCCAACAAGAAACATAGCATTCAAATTGTGAATTAGATTATAAACTAATTGTGAACAATATTGTACTGCTTGCATTTGCCAAAGAATATAGTCTTATCAAATAGGGGATGCCATGGTTTAAAGGCAGGACAGCTTTCCTTAAGAATAATTTCTGCATTCTAAGCAAAACGTTATTGTAAGATGCAGATATACATGCAAGACATGGAAAATGCATATTAGCACAAAGTCTATTATTGGTAGCTGTTCATTCTTTTTCTTGTCATCTGCGAAACAGGTTTGCTAATTACTCTCTTTCTGTCTTCTGTGTGAATGTCAAAAGACATTTAATGTTGGAGGTAAAGGGGGTGCTTAAACACTTCATCGAGCTCAGGATTCTACATGGTCAGATTCAGATGTGCTAATTTACCTGCTACAACTCATTAACATTGGGTTCAGGCAGGTGTTTGATGGCTTAGCTCAAGCAGCTGAAAGGAATGGTGATGAATCCTAACTGTTCTTGTTTGCAATGAATATCATTGAACTTGCTTTGGTTGATATTTTGAAGCAAATCTGAACAGGGAAGGGGTGGAATCCCCTGTGTGCTATTTTCCTGCCATTGATGATCATACTTGAGGAGTATAGACTGAAGCAGCAGAGGGGTCATTCAATGTCAATTTTTTTGGGGGGGGGGATTTGGTGGGATTCAGGGCAAACTGATGGAAGTACACAGCACACTATTACACTAAGAAATTTGCTACCACAAGGTGTAGTGAGGCTGCCAACCTTTTAGCTTTTTATAGACATTATACTACAGATTCATGGAGGATAAAACTATTCACTAGCCATGATGGTTGTATATTATCTCCAGGATTTTTTTTACATATGCATCTGGTTAGCTACTGTAGAAACTGGTTTCTGAATGGAGTAAATCTATGGTCTGATCCAGCAGGGCTCTTCTTAGACTATTCTGAAATAAGAATACATTATGCCTATATTGTGATGTGTGCAGTTCTATTGTATTTTGAAATGCAACAGACTACAACAAAGCAAGCGGTCAATAGACAGACCTATACACAACAATTTAGAAAAGAAGGAAGACCGTGGTTATGGATTATATTACATTTCCAGCAGTTACTTCACACCGTTGGATATAGTCTGCTTACTTTATATGGAGTTAAATACCATGGGTATAACATTTACTGTAAAAAAATATGATCCTTTTGCTTTAGCCCTAACTTTAAACTCTGAATGCTGCAAAATGTGAGTTTTCCCTTTATCAGGAGGGAAGAAAGAATACAAGGGTTAATAGTTTAGCCACTTGCCCATGACAATAAAAACCGTCCTTTAAAAACTATGAAGCTAAGAATTCACATCTCAGTCCTAGGACTCAAATGTAGATTAAATGTAATGAATTTACCGAGTATTCAAATGTTACTGCTCAAGCACTGATATACACCCTTGTTCTGTGGCCTTTATTAAGTGTCGACTTTTTCCATACTTCACAATGAGGAAAGAGGGAACCAACTTCTCTCGGCTTTGACCTTTCGGAGCCATTTTGTTGCCTCAAGCCCTGTCATTAACACAGCGGCAAGCAGTAATGTTTATGATAGAATGTAAAAAAGCTTGCATAGAAAACAGCACCCTTCGCTTCCCCCTGAGTCCCTAAAAACTCTTCAGTGGTGTGTCTGTAAATTCTTCACGATGCCTACACTGGGAACTTGGAAAGTGAACTTGTCTTTTTTGCGGGAGGGTCTCAACAAAATATGCCACAGTGTCTTCAAAATAATAGCGCTTTTGCTATCTTTTTAAAAAAACCATTTCCCAACCTTTCTGTGCATAGGAACTAGCAAGTGGGTCTTTTCTTCTGAGAAACGTTTGCCTTCCTTCATAACATTGCATCTTCTGCTCCTCTTTGTATGTGTGCGGATATAAGGCCTGAAAGCAGTGACCCTGTTTCTTAGCTTTGGCCTCAGCCTTGGTCGAGGGGGAAGAAGGTCAATTAATGTGGCAGGCCTGTCCTTAACAATATGCTATCATGGCACCAACTTTTATTTCCTTATAGTAATATATCATAATAAGTTTTGTAGCTCTTAATACTTGTGGCTCTCCTCTTTGAATAAAAGCATAACTAAGACTTGAGGGTATGTCTGATATAACAGAAAATGTAACTATAAAAAAATACCACAGAATAGAAATCATCTGACTGCTGACTATCCTGCTGAGTTGCCTGCGGCAGTTACATATTTCCATTGAGTTATTTTATGATCAGGCCAGTATGTTATTGAAATATTATCTCTTTAGCCTTTCTCATTCTGATAAGAAATGACAGGCTCTCAGAACAGTAATACACATGGAGAACAAAATATGGGGCTGTGGGGGAAATTCAGTTGAGGGGCAAAGAACAGGGGCACAACAGTGTCCCTATTACACCTCCCCAACCACACAGTTGTCTTTATTCAAACAAGAACATATTCCTTGTTTTGGTAACGTAATTAAACAGGATAGCACTCCCCGTAAACTAGCCTAGAATTGTCCATCATGTGGAGATGTTATTGCTTAAGGGGGAGATTTGGCACCACACTAGAAGTTAATGGAGACTGGGCACCTAACTGTCCTATTTGTCTGTGAACATTTCTCTTTTTCATATATTGTTGCTGTCTATCTTCATTCATGTGAACAGCCTCGGGTTGAAGGCGTCATCCACAACGTTGGGATGAATAAGTGCTTTGCATAGGGCTACACTGCGTAAGGATACACGGGGGCACATCAACTCTGACTCTATTCCACTAATAAAGAGTTGGATAAAACAGCTCAAAAAAAGATGCACGGGTAATCGGAAGAGTTTCCACCAACTGGTGCTTTCAGATGACGATGACTAAACTGAGGAAAAAATTCTCATGATTTCTAGGAACTTTGCAGGCATGTGGGGTGAAAGCATGGACCCTGGTTACAAGAGGAAGCAGCTGAGTGTAATTGCGTCGGTGCAAGCCTAAATCCATGCTTTCTCAATGCCGACAGACATTTTTACCACCCTGTTTTGAAAACTGTGTTTGCCTGTGTGGACATACTGAAATATCCATGGGCACTAGAAAAATAGGTGTACATATTTGATGGAACGTTATGACCATCACCTTTGGTCCATTCCAACTCTGCCTTATCTGGCAGTGGCTTTCCAGGATTTCAGGCAAGAGTTCTCTCTCAGCCCCACCTAGAGATGCTGAGGATTGAACCTGGCATGCAAAGAAGATGCTCTATCATTGAGCTATGGTCCTCCTCCTTAGACTCATTTTTGTTCCAATAGACACCTGCTTAAGTGCCAGCTACACTGCCACCAGCCTGGCCATTGTGAAACTCAGTAAAGAGCTTGCTGCTTCCTCTAGTGACCTACCGTGATGGAGCAAAGAATGTAGTGTCTGCGACCTGCTGCTAGAATTCTTTGTTTTAAGACCCATACTGCCTTAAATTGGAATTTTTCCCTATGGTTGGGATTGCTAACACGCCAACTTGCTTCCCCATCCCAATATACAAATCAAGAGTATTTCATTCTGTTCTCAATGAAGTAAATCCCCATAATTTAGCCTTTGTCTGCTGTCACTCGCATATTCTTCCATTTGTTACAGTGGAGTTGTTCTTGGTTTTATATTACAGTGAAGTAGAAAAAGAAAAGCAAACCTTGATTTGTGGCTGGTAGCCTGGGAGTAATATTTCATGGTGTTCCCGTCAATGTCCCAAATGTACACAGTAGTGTATATACAGACCACCAAATTTGTAGGTAGCCCTTCTCGTTTGTTCAAGCTCTGATCCTCTAAAGTTATGATACTCATGTGTGTTTTGCTTCTTTTCTATATATATAAAAAATAGCATTAACGGGGAAGCAGATGTTCCCATCCTCCCTGCAAATGCTATACAGTGAATCATCTTAGCCTCTCCGTAAAATTTTAACTTAATGGAGTCCTGGCATTTGTGATGAGCTGAGGAACTTAATTTTATAGAACAACCTATTGAACAAGCTGTTCTTGGACATTCCCATCTCAACTAAATGTTAAAAGTATTAAAATTCACATTAGCGCGAGAGGAAATTTTGCATGGGTAATCCTTTAATACAGTGTTTTATGGCTCTATTAGCTGCACAGCAGCTGGTGACATGATGAATTTAATCCATTAAAAAATTCAGTAAGAGGTTTAAAAGTCAGCTTTTTTAAAACATAATCTTGCTGCAAGGAAAGAGAACTTCTCCTCGGGGCCAGAGACATGGTGGGTTCACAGTGTGGCAGGTATAGCTATGAAAGACACCTGCATGACTGGGTTCCATATGCTCATGGCTTCACACCTAGCTGAGAGAGGTTATGGTGATGAGAGGGAACTCAGTGGAACAAGCAAATTCTAAAGGGGGCGGGCAGGCAGACATCTGCAGATAGCTTTCCATAGCTTTCTAGCAGGGAAAAAAAAAATCAGTTGTACTAAATAAAAATGTTTTATCTCTGGGTCAGGCCCGCAACAGCTTGTGATCCACTAAACTGAATGCAGACCACCACCTTTATATTGTAACCTGCTCTGTGATGGACAGCCCCTCAGATTTTGGAGCCCCAAGGATGAAGCAAATGAAAAAAAGAAAGGTAGGAAGGGAAGTTGTGAGCTCCTTGTGGACTTACATATGGTTGATAGGCCAATTCATTGAACGCATCACAACTTGCACAGACCTACTGTAGCAACTCTTCCTCCTCTGACCCATTCCATAGTGACTTTGGGAATTTCCCCTGTCAGATGAGCTCTGACACTTTCAACAAACATTTTTGTAGCTTGTTCGAAGTAAAATAGCACCGGAGACCATTAGATACTGAATCCAGTGCCCCCCTCCCACATGGGTCCCACTATAGTGTTATGTTCCTAACCCACAATGTGGTAAAAACACACACAACTTCTTTTGTATTCCTTTTGGGAATTATAGGGTCAGAACTATTCAAACTGTATAGAAATTTATTCATCTATGTGACTACAGCAGCAAGAATGTTAGTTGCCCAAAAATGGGAAGGAGAAGAAGTCCTAGCAAAAGAAGAATGGATACAAAAACCTATGGAATATGCAAAAATGGCTAAACTCATTGAGGAAATAAGAAATGAAGATTTTTTAATAAAAGAATGGAAATGGTTTATTGAATATTCACAAATAAACTGTAAACAGATAAGAACATTGGCAGGGTTATTGTCATAACCTGCAGTTTTACAAGAGTATATATTTAAAGTAGATGGAATAAATGAGCAAATTAAGTTAATTTGGATATCCAGAAAATATTAAAAATAAATTTAAGGAACCACAGAAAGAGGGGGAAGGAAGTCAAGTTTTGAAATGTTAAAATGATTGTAAAATTATTGAAATGTATAAAATTGAAAATCATTTAAAAAATCTACAACTCAGTAATCCACCACAAATAATCTGAAAATGGACTGAGTGACAGTGTACGGAACCAAGGTCTGCATATATGACGGAATGTAAAGGGGATCTCTGTTTCATGGCATACCACATGGGCAGCCAATATGGTGCCCTTGAGACGTTACTAGACTCTGCTTCTCATCAGCCTCAACCAGCATGGCCAATGCATTATGCATCTGCCATATTGATTTTATTTCAGAGTGTCTATACAAATTATTTGTGTGGCCTGATCCTATATGCACATTTTCTTAGAAGCAAATCTCATTAATGGGACTAATTTCACAATAGATGTCCTAAGGGAGAACTTTCTTTCAAAGGAGAAAATGGTGAAGAAAGGTAGGAAGGTAGGATGGTGATTTTGACTTCAGGTATCAAAATATTTCACATAAAAAGCAACAGCTTTCCCCCCCTCCCCTGTCTTCCACTAGGGTGAATGGTACTCACAATTAAATATATAGGAATGAGTTATTTATGCCTTTTAAAGCTTTGTTAATATAAGCCAACTAACCTCCACTGTGTCTGTTTAGCGCGTAAAAATCCGCACCCACATACTCAGGAGTAAGCCCCTTGAAAGCAATAGTACTTCCAAGTAAACATGATAGAATAGTGTTGTAAAATAAGCATTGTTGTTGGACTCAGAATGCATTAAAGAAAATCTAACAGCAAATAAAAGAGAAGCACCACCCCGTTCTTAATTATTGATACACATGATTTTAAATGCTTACTGTATACTATAAAATATGTGCCTTTAAGCACTGTCTGGAAAGCATGCATTGTCTTTATTGTTATAATAATAATAAATGTTACTGCCTTTTATTTTATGTCTGGAAAGAGCTTTATATAAATAGATACTGCACTTTTAAAGACTTTCTTCAAGAGACATCATTTAAAATAACTTTTTTAAAAACAAAAACACTGTGCATTTTAGAGCCTACTAGGCTTTAAATATGGCCTTGGGCATTCTGCTGGAGGTAGTTTGGAATCACTCATGATTTTATTCTTAAAAGGATTGCCTGAGAACAAAATTTTCAAGAAATGCCAAGATAAACCACCCCACCACAAAATTCAGAGGAGGGTAATTGAGCCTTCACTGGTGGGTTGTGCTTGCCTTGGTGGGGTCAAGTTGTCCAAACCCAATGAGAGGCTCCTCTGACCCTCAGGATGTATATAGTAGCTGCACAAAAGTTAATCAGCTCTTGAAAGCAGAATAGCGATTCAGTTAACACTCTTACCAGCAACATGGCCGCTTCTGTGAGCTATGAAGAGGACGAGACTCTCCTGGATTTCATTAAACTAGATGGTGAAATACAGTAGAACAGACCTTTAATAATCTGTGTTTTCTAAGCACTTCTTTTCAGCAGTAAGGGATAGCAATACAATTATTTCAATGTAGTTTTCAAGGAAGCTGTGGTGGTATTTTCATAGCTTTGACCTTTTCAAGTGGGGATGAGATATTTATCTTCCCTAACCTCAACTGCCGTCAGCAAGGTGTCCCTCAGCTTTGAAACTTTTTTTTTTTTTTGCATTCTGACAAAGGCTCTTTCTCGACGTGTCAGTTCTTGTTATCTACTTCATCTTCTTGACATATGACACATTTGTCAGCTCACATTCTTTTCAGGCCTCCCTTTGTCCGCCCTGTTATAGGTGGAATATTATAGCAGCTTGCAGGGTACATAATTTATATTTTCTAGTGTTTTAGCGGCTTTTCTTGCTTAATAATCTCATTCTCGTGACACGCCTACACTTCAGTCCAAACACAACCATTCTAATAAATTCTGGTGGGCAGAATCGGAACAAAATTTGTTTTCTAAAATTTCATTTGTATCCCATAAATGTGCCTCTTGGGAGCCAATGGGCGATTTCCATCCCAGTGCAAAAAATAGCTGCAGAACAGAGATCACCCCACAGCATTGTAGGAAATGTTAAATCCACCCTCCCCAAAATGTTCTAATCCCATTAACTATTTCTATTTTGCTTATTTTATTTCAACAATCTATATATCACTTCATTACAATCGTTTCTAAGCAAGTGGCTCAATACAATAAGGATAAAAGTCAGTTAAAAATATAAAATCAAAATTTAGTTAAAATGCCTACTGAACTTTTTAAAGAAGTCTTCAGTAGGGGCTTGAAGTTCAGTAGGGAGGGGCCTGTCTGACCTCAGAGGGAAAGGAATGCCATAAAATTGGGCCCACAATACTGAACCTGGTGGACACGAGCAGTTTTTCTGATCTATGTAGTCCCATTAACAGTGACTTCCCCCAAGACCTCAGTGGTTATAAGTCAAGTGGTCCATTTTCAGCCACCCCCCTCCCCTCCCCATCTGTTGTATTCTGCATTTTTAAGAACTCTGTGTGATAGATGCAAAGGTGTACAGTGGTACCTCTGGTTACGTATTTAATTCATTCCGGAGGTCAGCTCTTAACCTGAAGCACCACTTTAGCTAATGGGGCCTCCCACTGCTGCCGCACCACCGCCGCACAATTTCTGTTCTCATCCTGAAGCAAAGTTCTTAAGCTGAGGTAATATTTCTGGGTTAGCGGCGTCTGTGACCTGAAGCGTATGTAACCTGAGGTACCACTGTATTTAATGGCATGCGTAGTGCAGTCCTTAAGACACATGTCTATAAACATATTGAGAGATATTCCTGTAATAGAAGAAAACTTCTTATGTTTTGGTTTTTGAGCTTAGCACACTCACCTTAATGGAGTTTACTACATTCAGTGGGTATCTGATCAATCTCCAGTAAAAGACGGTTAACATTTAAATAAAGAACTTCCCCACTTGTTTCCCTCTAACCTGGTCTTGGTGATTATATTGTCATGAGCTGGTAATATGATGTTAGCCAAAGGTGGTACTGGCTTTATAATAATTCAGTGCAGGCTCCATGGCTGGTGTGTGTGTGTGTGTGTGTGTGTGTGTGTGTGTGTGAGAGAGAGAGAGAGAGAGAGAGAGAGAGAGAGAGAGAGAGAGATCTCCATCTTCACCAACAGAAAGCTCCTTTTTCTCAAGCAGTCTTGTAAGGCAAGGTGGACAAAATAGGAAAGGACAATGTCACACTTGTGAAACATGACAGTGCCATCTGGAAAGCGACAGCGGGAGAAGAAAAACAACTAACTCATCATTACAGCACAGGCTTTCCCTCTGCACTTATGATGGACTGCTAATATTTCACATTTCAGCGAATGCAACAGAAGATGAGAGAGGCAACTGCTAAGTTAATAGCAATGGCAAAGAGTAGGCAACACATTTAGCTCAAGTAGTTTTTAATTTTATGCTGCAAAGGAGAGGAAAGGAACAAGAAGATCTTGTTCTGTGTGTGATTCAGTGACATGACTAGTGGCCATTGGCAACTGAGCTAAAGAAAAAGAGTCCACTTCCTCATGATTACATTAATTACTATAGACCATAGGTCCTACCTCCTTACTCTTCCTTTTCACCCTTCTCCACATAACCTACTGTTGGTACCTTCAGTCTGCAATTCTTCTCCTTAATCTTCTGCTAGCTGTAGTAGACTCTCTAGAACGTCACCACCATACATGCAGCGTCGGCCTCTGCAACATCATACTTGTAGCTACGGACAGTGCTTTTTTCTAAAAAAAAATATGTTTAGGGGTACTCTCATTTTCCTACTCATATTGAAATACCGCCCCTCAATGAGGCCAAACTTAGATTCACAAAATGTTTAGGGGTATGCATACCCCTGCGTCCCCCCAGAAAAAAGGACTGGCTACAGACAAATGTTGAGAGTATTTTAGAGTAGCATCTTAGAGCTTCTCTGCCATATGGGGGTGGAGACTGGCTAAGACAGAGACACGTCACCATAGCATAGCTGGGCAGTCTCAATGTGCATTGTAGCATTGCTAATCTATCTATGAAGCATGGTAAGCATTGCTGGTTGGTAGCAACAGCACAATAAACAGCTTGCTTCAATAGAGGCTGGGGGTGGAGGCCCCTGTCTTCAGTCCATCCCTCGTAAGTTCCACTCCTTTGCTTGGAGAATATAGTCTCTTAAAGGGCCAACTCCCAGGCCTAAAGACCGGTGATTCTTCTCTCTATGGCCTCTCATGTGGCCTGCTCCCTGCCAAGTTGAACAGGAACAGAAGTGGAGGAGGCACTTGATTCTTTGAGCTCAGGAGAAAGCGCTCATGAAGGTCATGGCTGTGGTTTGCTGGGCCAGTGTGGTGTAGTGGTTAAGAGCAGTAAACTCGTAATCTGGTGAACCGGGTTCGCGTCTCCGCTCCTCCACATGCAGCTGCTGGGTGACCTTGGCTAGTCACACTTCTCTGAAGTCTCTCAGCCCCACTCACCTCACAGAGTGTTTGTTGTGGGGGAAGAAGGGAAAGGAGAATGTTAGCCGCTTTGAGACTCCTTCGGGTAGTGATGAAGCGGGACATCAAAACTTCTCCTCCTCCTCCTCCTCCTCCTTCCTGTCTGCCAATTCCAAGCTCAGCCAGTTCCTGACCTCCAGCTTCAGGCTAGCCCCTAGGAGCCCAGTCCAGTTCACCAGCCACTTGCCCACCAGCCATGTGACCGGCTGACTTCTGCACCTCATCTGAGCTTGAAACTGGGGGGTCATGAGACCCTAATGGCAGCCAGTTGTGTGCAATGCATATGATACAGTTCCTGGCAAGCCACAACAAAGGACATATTTGCTGACGTGCTCAAAGCTGAATCCTGATTAGCAAATGATACAACAACTAAGTAACATGTGAAAAGGCAGCACATGCAAATTTTCAAACAGCTTTCCTGCAACTAACTCATACCTAGAGCAGTATGAATTGGACTTCAGCATCAAGCATTGCTGGGAACAACCATGTAACGGATGTTTCTTCCCCTGTCAAGGACATTTCTTCCATTTCATGAACATGAAGGGACAAATACAAAGTTGCTTGGTGTTCGCAGAGTTTCATGAACACAGAGGAACACGTACAAGGTTGCTCAGTGTTCACAGAGAGTCACAAATCACATTTCATTTATCAGGCCTACGGATGACAGGATATCATCTAATCTCCAGAGAGTCGTATTCATTAAAAAGAAATCTTAAGTAATTACAACAATTAATTGACTTGAAACAGTTTCAGATGGTGAAGGTTTACATAATTCATTTTCCAGACAAAACAAGCCTGATGAAGTCAGAAAAGCATGTTACTTAGAGCATTACAGTAAACCATCCCAACCATAATCTTGGTAGTGGATTTGCAATAATTACATTCAAGTAGGTAGGACTGAAAATAGGTTTCACTGTACTGTGATCACAGCAAAAATAATGCTAGACAATCCATGTTTTAATTGTTATAAAAAACACTACTGTGCAATCTTATGCCTTTCTGTTTAGAAGTCAGTCCCACTGAGTTCAATGGGGTAAGTGGGCTTAAGACTACAGCCTCAAACACTTTCTTCAAAGCTATAACCAAACATGTCATTACTTCAGGTGTTTCCCATGTGAAAGTGTATCATTCAAAAACATAATGCAATGTTTCATCACTTGATGGTGTGTATAACATGTATATTGTCTTTGTCAAACAATAATATTTCCACATGACTTCAGTCAATAGCCATTATACCCATTTGTCACAATTCAGAGCAAAGACTTCAGGCATGCTTAAACCTGTTGATTTCAGTACAGTCAATCACGCCTGATTCAGTGTTGGATTGTGACCAATGTGTCTAAAACCTGGGACGTCAAACTTGGTTTAATGGTCAGCTAAACAGAAATACTGGGAAATGAGTAGGACATTCAACTATGTCCTACTCATGGTAAACACGTTGAAATCAATAAACCTAAGTGAGTCATGTTTATTACCTTCAATGGGTCTACTCTGAGTAGGACAAACATTAAATACCAACCACAGTGCAGTAGTTTCAAAATGTTTAAGGTGAAGTAATGTGAAAGTTCTGTCTGTGGCATATAATCTGTAATGGTTTCTCAGTAAATGTAAATTCTCACTTTTTCTCACAAGTGCAAATTCTCTGTGTGTATGATGTCTCAGGTCCAGAAACGGAGAGCTTGAAATCAGTTCTTTTTCTTGTCTTTTACTTTGGATGCTACCCATTTTTTATGTGTGTGGACTACAGCTCCTATCATTTTTGACCTTTGGATGAGAGTTGATGAGAGCTGGAGTCTGGCAACATCTGGAGGGCTACAGGCTCCCCACCCCTGCTTCTCCTATTGTGCCCCTGTGTGTTATTTGTCCATGTATGTGAGTGGCTTTTCTATGCTATGTATAGATTCATTGTAGAACCTCAAGGACAATGTTCCTCAGCCTTGAAGTTCCCACATGCTACTGGATTACTGCTCTTAATGTCTGTGGCCATTATCTAAGGTCAAAGAATAATGCTTTAGAATGAGGCGTTTGTGTGTAAATGATTATGAGAAAGGTCCTTGTTCACATTACTCCATGCAAAAATGGGGAAGCTGGGCCACAACATTTCTGAGTGTTGGCCCTGGCTATTATCTATTCTTTAACATCATTTGTATACCACCAATTAACAATATCTTCTGGGCAGACAACAATAAATCATAACCATGAAAAAGCCGAACTCTAAAAATCAAACAGAATAAAACTACAGTTCAGTTTGAAGCTAGCTAAATAAAACAATCAGCAGCAAGAGCTAAACAAAAGGACTTAAAACAGTAGAGTTAATAAAAGAAGAAAAAAAATGCTGAAGATCTTAAAAGGATCTTGAAACACTTAGGGAAATGAAAAGGTCTGCATCTGGCGATGAAAAGACAATAACATCAGTACAAGGGGAGCCTCTCTGTAGAGGTACCACTGCCGAAAAGCCCCTGTCTCTGGTGGCTACCCAATATACAGTGGTACCTCGGGTTACATACACTTCAGGTTACATATGCTTCAGGTTACACACTCCACTAACCCAGAAATAGTACCTCAGGTTAAGAACTTTGCTTCAGGATGAGAACAGAAATCGTGCAGCGGCGGCGCAGTGGCAGCAGGAGGCCCCATTAGCTAAAGTGGTGCTTCAGGTTAAGAACAGTTTCAGGTTAAGAACGGACCTCCAGAACGAATTAAGTACGTAACCTGAGGTACCACTGTACCTCATTTGGTGGGGGACATTGAGAAGGGTCTCTGAAGCAGATCTTAGTGTGGCAACCCGGCTCCAAACTGTTTGAGGCTTCAAAGGTTAAAAGCAGCACTTTGAGTAGGTTCACACTGGAGGTTCTGTTTATGGTAACTGACACCTTGAGGGGTGGGTGGGTTTCCATTTCTGTGGGGAAGGACCCATATGACCAGTTCCCTACTTGCACTGCTAAGCAATTTAAACATTGCCGCAGCAGTTGCTCGAGGAAAAGGAGATCCCACCACACAGCTGAAGTGATGTTTAGAAGAACTTGTTTGGGAGACCCTAAACCACAGCTGGGTTAACAGCCACCCCTGTGATGTAGTAAATAAGGTGAATGGGTTCTTCTCATCTCATTTCACAGCTGAGCAGCGTAGGGCAAGATAAATCAAATCAGGGTAAATGGCTTCATCTAATAAACTGGGTCAACATATAATGTATTTGTTCAAGTTTACACATTCATTGATTCTCATTTGATTTAAGAAGCGATATTTCAGTTTATGTCTGCAACATTTTTAGTATCGTCTTGGAGAGAGGTGGAAGGAGGGAGGGAGGAGCTGCATGAACTGGCGACATGAACTGGAGAGAGAGAGAAAGTTTTTCTGCCCTTCGTTCCTTTTCATCTTTATATGATGAGGAAGGAATTGGTAGGCTGGACTTGGGGGTGGGGAGAGGAATCAGAGAGTTACGGCTATCTCTTCATCTGCATTTTCCCAATAATGTTTTAGTGATGTTTGCTAATGTATCATTCATTAACCATCAGCCACTATAAAAAACATAATCTGTCTCACAAAGTGGACATTATTATCACATTAAATCATTTCACAATATACCTGAACGGTTCCACATGATGGGCCTGGCCTGACTGCGCTCAGTTGCCTTGGGGGCAAACTCTTCAACAGTAATGAGATACGAGGTCTGTCTGTGATGAATACGATATTACTCGTGTCAGTGGCTGTGGACTGCACCCAGAATATTTCTTCCTACAGGTCCCTCCTCCTCCCTCCACCCCCCGACTATCGCAAAGGAACTCAGGCAAAGCACTATTAACCCAGTAAATGAAGCTCTAAAGATCACAGAGTGTGTTCATTAGTTGACAAGATTGTGACTAATCCAATTTTTCTTGCAGGGAAAAATACGCATACATCTGCAGCATCCGGGTTATCGCAGGCTCAGCAATATTTCAGACATATACATGCAGAGGATGTTGTTTCATTTTTTTTAAAAAAAACCAAGCAAACAATGTCTCTCTTTTCACCCTCTGTATAGGCCATTATTATTTTATTCTTCAGCTGTTATTAATATTTTATTCTTCGGAGGAGATTAAAATGTTTGTGGGTGGCGGCAGAAATGTGAAGATAAAAACCAAGGAAGGAATGGATTTATTTTTTTTAAAAAAAGATATTTATTAAAGTTTCAACATATTACAAAAATAAGAGAAAAAAGTAAAAGAAAAGAAAAACAAACAAAAAAAGAAAATACAAAGTAAAAACAGTTAAAAACAAATCAGTCTTTCCATATCTTATCTTTCATTTGCTTGTTTCCCTGACCTCCTCACACCTCCCTTTTTTGTATTCCAGTTCAATTAGTTAATTCAGCAAATCCTTTCCCTCTTTGATTTTATCTTAGTCTTTTATCTTAATATATTATAACTTTAGGTTATCACCTGTTAACAATCCATTTTTACATATTCCTTTATAATATTGCTGCTAAAAACCACTTAACTTCAATCCAACATCATTCTAACATTCATTAATTTTGCAGTATTTCTGTAGATAATCTTTAAATTTCTTCCAGTCTTCTTCCACCGACTCTTCTCCCTGGTCTCGGATCCTGCCAGTCATCTCCACCAGTTCCATGTAGTCCATCACCTTCATCTGCCATTCTTCCAGAGTGGGTAAATCTTGTGTCTTCCAATATTTTGCAATAAATATCCTTGCTGCTGTTGTAGGATACATAAAGAAAGTTCTATCCTTCTTTGGCACCAATTGGCCAACCATGCCCAGGAGAAAGGCCTCTGGTTTCTTAAGAAAGGTATATTTAAATACCTTTTTCATTTCATTATAGATCATCTCCCAGAAAGCCTTAATCCTTGGGCACGTCCACCAAAGGTGAAAGAATGTACCTTCAGTTTCTTTACATTTCCAACATTTATTATCAGGCAAATGATAGATTTTTGCAAGCTTGACTGGTGTCATGTACCACCTGTATATCATTTTCATAATATTCTCTCTTAAGGCATTACATGCCGTAAACTTCATACCTGTGGTCCATAACTGTTCCCAGTCAGCCATCATTATGTTATGTCCAACATCCTGTGCCCATTTAATCATAGCAGATTTCACCGTTTCATCCTGAGTATTCCATTTCAACAGCAAGTTATACATCTTTGACAAAATCTTGGTTTTGGGGTCTAACAGTTCTGTTTCCAATTTTGATTTTTCCACCTGGAAGCCAATTTTCTTGTCCAAATTATATGCCTCCATTATCTGATAATAATGAAGCCAATCTCGCACTTTATTTTTTATTTTTTCAAAACTCTGCAATTTCAATTCATCTGCCTCTTGTTCAAAAATTTCCCAATATTTCGGCCATTTGGCCTCCATATTGAGCTTTTTCTGAGCCTTCGCTTCCATCGGTGACAACCACCTTGGGGTTTTATTTTCAAGTAGGTCCTTGTATCTTATCCAGACATTAAACAATGCTTTCCTGACAATATGATTTTTAAATGCTTTATGTGCTTTGACCTTATCATACCACAAATATGCATGCCATCCAAATACATTATTAAAACCTTCTAAATCCAAAATGTCTGTGTTTTCAAGAAGCAGCCATTCTTTCAGCCAGCAAAAAGCTGCTGATTCATAATAAAGTTTAAGGTCTGGCAGGGCAAATCCACCTCTTTCCTTTGCATCCGTTAGTATTTTAAATTTTATTCTAGGCTTCTTGCCCTGCCAGACAAATCTAGAAATATCTCTCTGCCACCTCTTGAAACAATCCATTTTGTCCAAAATTTGCATTGTTTGAAACAGAAACAACATTCTAGGCAATACATTCATTCATTCATTTTTATTGCAGCAATACGGCCTAGCAGTGAAAGCTTCAAATTTGACCAGATTTCTAGATCTTTTTTCACTTCAGTCCAGCATTTTTCATAGTTGTCTTTAAATAGATTCCCATTTTTAGCTGTCATGTTAATCCCCAGGTATTTCACTTTCTTAACCACTGTTAAGCCTGTCTCATTCTGAAACCTCTCTCTCTCAATCGCTGTTAAATTTTTCTCTAAAACCTTTGTTTTTAACTTATTCAGTTTAAATCATGCAACCTGACCAAATTCTTGGATCAGTTCCAAAACTCTTTTAGTACTAGATTCTGGCTCCTGTAGTGTCAATACTAAGTCATCTGCAAATGCTCTCAATTTGTACTGTTTAGCTTCGACTTGTATACCTTTAACCAATTGGTCCCTTCTAATCATATTCAGCAGGACCTCCAGGACCGATATAAAAAGCAATGGGGAGATTGGGCAACCTTGTCGTGTCCCTTTTTCTATCTTGAATGCCTCCGTCACCACGTTATTAACAATTAATTTAGCCTTTTGTTCTGAATAGATTGCACTTATACCGTTTCCAAAGCCTTGACCTACCCCCATTCCCTGTAGATTCTTCTTCATAAAACTCCAAGAAATGTTGTCAAAAGCTTTCTCCGCATCCACAAATATCAAAACTGCCTTGGTATTAATATTCACTTGTAATTTTTCTAAAATATTGATTATATTTCTCATATTATCAGACAAGTGTCTACCCGGGAGAAAGCCTGCTTGATCTTTATGAATCTCTTCCACTAACACTTTTTTAGTCTTTTAGCCAAAATGTCTGCAAAGATTTTATAATCCACATTAAGCAGTGATATGGGGCGGTAGTTCTTAAGCTGCGTCTTTTCAGTCTCTGTTTTCGGTATAAGTGTGATATACGCTTCCTTCCATGACTCTGGTGCCCTTTTCCCATCCATTATTTCATTACAGACTTCCTTTAAAGGTTGTACTAACCATTCTTTTAAAGATCTATAGTATCTAGAAGTCAGTCCATCCGGTCCTGGAGATTTACCTAATTGCATATTCTGAATGGCACCTTCTACCTCCTGTTCAGTTATTTTATAGTTCAGCATTAATTTATTTTCTTGAGAGATTTTTTGTAATCCATTTATTTTCAAAAATCGATCTACATCAATTTCTTTCTGCGGCCCTTGTGTATATAGTTGTTTAAAATACCTCTGGAAACAGTTTCTAATCTCGACTGGGTTCTGTATGTTCTTTCCTTCCACTTCTAAATTTACAATAGTGTTTAGTTTTTGTCTTTTTTTCATTTGCCAGGCCAACAATTTCCCACATTTATTAGCCGACTCAAATGTCTTTTGTCTCATTTGTTTAATTTTCCATTCTATCTCCTGATTCATCATTTTCATATATTGTACTTGATATAACTTTATTTCTCTCAAGATCTCTTGCGACTTTGGTTTTATTCTCAATTTCTTTTCACTTTCCTTTATTTTCTCCAAAATTTTATCCTTCTTCTCATTTTGGATTCTCTTCTTTATTGCATTCTGTTGTATCAGGAACCCTCTCATAACCACTTTGCTTGCATCCCAGATTACTCTTTTTTCAACGTTAGTGTTCATATTTATCTCAAAATAGTCTCTCAAGGTTTTTTGGGCCTTCTTGGTCACTTCTTCATCTCTAAATAAGGTGTCATTCATCCTCCATCTGAAAGAGCCAGTTGGTGTTAGTTTCATCTCCATCTTCACAGCATTATGGTCGGAGCAGGTTTTTTGACCTTGGGCTTTAACTAGAGTGCTATGGCAGATGGAAAAGAAAAGATAGATTTGCTTCAAGAAAAAACAACAAGGTCTGGTAGATCTTTTCGCCCAGACACTGGGCTGCAGCGAAGAGCATCAGCATCTGGCCCCTCTGTACCATCAGGGGCTGCATCTGTACAACCTAAACCAAAAGGAATGGCATCTGAAGATGTTTTAGCTCTGGCACTAGGCAAAATTAATGAATCTTTGGAAAAACTAAGTAAACAAGTAGCTGAAGCATCAATTAAAATTGATCAAAATACTACAAGCATTAATAATCTGGGACAGAAGGTGAATACTAATACAGAAACTATTGAGAAACTGCTACAGGAATCTACTTTGACCCGAAAGATAGCTGAAGAAGCAAAGGAAATATCAGTTGCTGTAGAAGAAAAGATACCACCGATACATAGTAGGCAACTCGGGGACCACAGGTCGATGTTGTCTATGATTGAATTGAAGGAGAAACAAACGAATTTGAGGATCAGGGCCGTACCTGAACTTGAGAAAGACAATCTGACTGACTTTCTTATGCAGGAATTTGCAGACTTCTGGGACCTAGATTTGGAGAAGGAAGATTTTAAGATAGTGAGTGCTTTCAGGCTTGGAAGAGGGGGGAAGAAGAACAGGGTGAGAGACTGTTTGATCACCCTCTGAACAAAAGAGGAGAGAGACAAAATCTTGAGTCTGCACTTTCAGAAGACTTTGGAAATACATCAGTCAAGAGTGGAGATATTTAAAGACATTCCGAAATATCTTTTGGACCTTAGGTCCAATTATGGAGATTTGGTTGCCCTGTTGAGAAGCAACAGAATTGTTTTTAGGTGGGAATTTCCCCAAGGCCTGTCTTTCAGCTTCAAAGGAAGAAAGATAAAAATAAGATCAGTGGACGACAAAGAAAGATTTTTGAAAGACCACGGAGAAGGCCTGCAGAAAGAACCTGGAGAAGAGCCAAGAGCACTAGAAAGAGGAATATTAGACATAGCAACACTACCTTTTGGACTGGACTGCCTAGAGAAAGCGATACCACCAACAGAACAAGAACAAACACTTGGCGCAGTTGGAGGAAAAGCAAAGTAACTACATCATGGCTCTGCAACTATTAAGCTGGAATACTAATGGTCTCAACTCCCCCCAGAAAAGGAAAAGAGTTTTTCATTTATTAAAAAAGGAACAATTGGACTTGATTTGTCTACAGGAAACACATGTGATAAGGCTACATAGAAAAGTATTGATTAACAAAAGACTGGGTCAGGAGTTTATCTCATCGGACAAAGTTAAAAAAAGAGGAGTAGTGATTTATGCAAAGGAGAGATTATCGCCGAAATTTATCTTTAAAGATGACCAAGGAAGATTTGTGGCAATCGAAATTCAAATACAAGGAGAGAAATTTTTAATAGTAGGAGTTTATGCACCAAATGAGGGGAAATCTGAATTCTTTGAAAAGTTGCATGAGACCTTGATGGACTATTTGGACTATAATGTGATTTTGATGGGGGATATGAACGGAGTGGTATCTACAAATATGGATAAGGCACAAAGACAGGTAGTCACTAAGAATGGTAGACTACCGAAAACATTTTTTGAGATGACAGACAACTTGGACTTAGTTGATATCTGGAGAACAAAGAATCCCTTGGGTAGAGAGGGAACCTTCTTCTCTGAAGCCAAAATGACATGGACAATAATTGACCAAATATGGGTAACTAGAGGAATGGCACCAAAGACAAGAAAAGTGGAAGGAATGGATTTTTAAGCTTATTTTTGTTATTAACATTTACTTTTGTTATTAAATACGTTGCATTGAATTCAGTGCAGGTTCATAAGCCAAAGTCTAAAGGGCTTAGCAGCAGTTCTCCTGTACTGCCTTTTGGGACCTACTTTCTAAAGACAATTGTAGCTACATTAGTATAGCAGAATGCTGGCTCCAAAAGGTGGTGGAGGAAAATGTCTAAAAGATCATTCTACTCCCTTATATGCCCAGACAATCACTGTTCTGTGCAGGTGAGGGCCTACTGTAAGTCCATGCCATACAATATAGGAGTCTTGCCTTTAGTGTGGTGGCACGAACCCCATACCCTTCAACTGTCCTGATAAAATTGGGGCACCCTGTTTTTTCATGTGAGAGCATAGTACCAAAAACCATGCATCTTTGGGGACCACGATCTCACATGGGTCATGTAGCTCACACGGGAATGCAGCCCCAGAAGACACATGTCCCAGTTTTTTGTATTGACATGTTGGAGGGTATTCTACCCTATGGAAATTCTTCTGGGTACATCTCAGGCTCCATCTCTGTTTTGGTTTTTTTGGCCTCTATTGAAGACCATCCTCTACTGAAGACCATAAATAGAAAGGAATGTAAGCTGCTTTTATATGCAATAACAGCAGCAAGAATATTATTGGCCCAAAAATGGAAGCAAGAAGAATTACCGACGATTGAGGAATGGAGGATGAAGCTAATGGACTATGCAGAACTAGATAAGCTAACAGGAAGGATTCGAAACAGGCGGGACCAGAAATTCATGGAAGACTGGAGTAAATTTATGGACTATTTGAAAAGTATTTGTGAAGAGCAGATGACATTTGTAGGTTTGCAAGAAGTTTTGTGAGGAGTATTAATGGAATTATTGCAAAAATGGATAAGGGGAAGGATGATTTGTCAAGAGATGTAAAGGCAATATAAAGTTTAGAAATGCATAAGAAGTGGTTAAAACGGTGGATCATCAGAGGTGCTGATGGAAGTCTAAAAAGATTGTATAAGTGATAAGTTTTGTGGTACACTTTATAATCTATATGTTAAAATTAATATATATATATATATTTAAAAAAGAAGACCATCCTCTTCCAGTGAGCTGTGAAGTGGAGATCTTTATCCAAATCTGCATTTGTATGAGAAATATTTTTACTTTTTCACATATGGGGTTATTTTGAAATTTTTTATGCAAGAGGGAGGGCCGTAGCTCAGTGGTAGAGTATCAGCGTCACATGCAGAAGGCCCCAGGTTCTTTCTTTTTTTTAAAAAAATAATTTTTATTAACAGGCCAATCACATCACATTATCCATATCACATTGATTCCAAATTATACAGCCAAATTTTAAAGTTTGTTGGGGGTACCCATACATCAAGCTCGGCTCGAGTCCAAAACAGCATCACTTTTCTTACTGCATTAATTAAACAGTTCTGTCCAGTTTGAACCGGATAGAGTTATTACTTCCTTTCTCTTCTTGTTGTTATCATATATTCCTTTCTTTGCGATCTCTGATGATTTTCACAAGCAGGTTGAAAGCTGGCATTCTATGTGGGTTTTGTACTCTTCCAAAAATCATATCGATCCGGGACAGCCTCCGTACAACGCTTCCATAAACAAAATTAATCTCCGATCTGTCCTTTATTTTTCTCAGGCTTACCGAATAAATCAAATGAGTCTGGGGGTTCTGTCAGGTCAAACTACCATTCCAGCATTCCTTCTCATCAAACAATCCTGATTCTCCTCCCCCAGTCCTTCTTCCTCCAGCAGATCTGTCCTGGCGAGATGTCATTTTTTAACTGCGTCATAAAAATTTTCCTCTTTTCTCACCGTTCTCCAGTCTTCTTTCCTCCCACATAGTTCTTAAAATCCTGCCTGTGATTCATAGAAACGTGACGATCTTATTTCTATCTGGGGTGAAGGGTTATTAATGTCACATCATGCAGAAAAAAGAGTTTTTTCCTCCACCCCCCCCTTCGTTCCAAACATACAGTCTCCTTATGGTAGTTCATCAGAAGATTTACTTATCCGTCCGTCACTCCTGGTCGCAGAGATCCATAAATCAGCAGCCTTATCGGTCGAGCTTTACTTGATGTATGTGCTTTCAGCTTCCTTTCCAATCGTATGTTTCCAATTATAATTCCAAGCTGCAGCAACCAGCACGCGCTGATTGGAATCGGCTTCAGGAAGAGCTGACTTCACCGAGGGCCTGTGCCAAGTGTTCAGCACCCCCATCACTCGTTTCAGGGGGTGCATTGTGAACACCACTGGCAGGACAGCACTCCCCCACATCCTGGGGGAGCAAAAGGAAGGCTGCATACTTCCCATAGCAGCCCCTTAGTACCTCGTATGGGTCAGAGAGATGTTATTGTCGGCCATCTTCCAACACGCCACCTGGTGGCCCCCCCAGAAGGCCCAGGTTCAATCCTTCACATCTTTAGGTGGATCTTAGAGAAAACCCAGTCTGAAGTCCAGATCCTGAAGAGTGTCAAGGGGCTGTCAGGAATGCAGGTTCATCCACAGGTCAGGAAGAGGACTCGAGATGTGAAGTACAACCAGCTTTTATTCACACAAATAAAAACACAACAGAGTTCATCTAGGCTTATCTGCCCTAGTTGAAGACGTTGCTGGGACTGGTGTCTGGCTCCTGCTTCCCTCTCTAGCTCTCTCCCTCTGGACTCCTCCCAAGCAGCAGCAAGCTCTGGGCCTTTCTGGCTTATTGCTCAGCAAGTCACAAGGCTCTTCGTGATCCAGGTGTCAGTGGAGGAGGACAGCTACCTAAAGTGGGACTGTCCATCTGGCTCTTCTCAGTCAGAGTCTGAGCTCACACTAAGACCCTTGGCACTGTGCCCTGTCCTTGCACAGCTTTCTTCTTGTGAAACCCCCCTCTCCATGTTCACTCAAATCTCCTGCCTCTATCACCTCCCAGCTTGTCCCTTCCACAGGCCGGTCCTCAGTGTCCCACTACCACTGTCCTGGGTCTAAGTCTTCTCCCTCTGTGCTATCCCTGGGTTCTTGGGCTGGTGTCTCCCACCACTCTTTATCATCCAGCCAGTACCTGACAAAGAACCACTGCCACGCATAATGGGCAGCTTCCTACGTTCCTGTAATTATTTTTACAGTTTTCTTGTTTCACAGTTGTTGTTTTATAATTGTGTATTTCATGGTTGTTACCCACCATGGGACCTTATGGTAAAGGGTGGGGAAGGTATTGAGCGAACAAACAAATGCTGACCAAAAAAACTCATTTCCACATGGAACCTCAGAAGTATGCATCCATGGTCTACATCAGGCGTCAGCAAACTTTTTCAGCAGGGGGCTGGTTCACTGTCCCTCAGACCTTCGGGGGGGGGGAGACTATTTTTTTGGGGGGGGGGAATGAACAAATTCCTATGCCTCACAAATAACCCAGAGATGCATTTTAAATAAAAGGACACATTCTACTCATGTAAAAACACCCTGATTCCCGGACCATCCGTGGGCCAGTTTTAGAAGGCAATTGGGCCGGATCCAGCCCCCAGGCCTTAGTTTGCCTACCCATGGTCTACTTTATCAAATGCTGCTGAGAGGTCTGGGAGAATCAATAGGGTCACATTGCTGTTCATCCATTTCCAAGCATAAGTTGTCCTCAAAGGTGACCAAGGTAGACTCCAGCCACTGCTCTAGGCCTAACCCATTTTAGTTTCTTTTCAGAAGGACCCCAACATGTAAACATGGAAGCAAGAGATGATCAGTGGGGCTTGTTTTGCTTTGGTACCAACTTCTCCTCACTTAACCATGTTGATATATTAAAATATCATGACAGCAACCCTGGAAGAAAGGTGAGGATTGCCCTCACACTGGATGTGAGAGACTAAGGTAGCAGCTAGCGTGAAACCACATGGCTGAGAGAAAAGATTTGTAGCGGGACTTCACAACTCATTCTCTGGGGATTAAATAAAACCATAAGAACTTTTTGAAAAACCAGAGAGAAAGTGAAAGCTTCCCTTGCACACAGCAGGTATATAGGGAAGGAGGGAAAAAACCTTAAAACACTTCAAGTAGAGAGCTGAAATAAATAAATAAATGCAATAGTGACAATAAAACCCCCAAAACAACACCTCATCAGACTTCTTTTCTCCCTCTGAAACTAGAAATAAAGATCCCACTATAGCAGTGTTTCCCAAACGTTTTTGGGCAACGGCACACCTGCTTACCGGAAAAAAATCTCGCGGCACACCACCATTAAAGCCCCGCCCCGTGACGTCAGCACGCAGCGTCACGCCGGGAGGGACGCACAAAAGTGAACGTTTTTTCCCTCCCCCTTGCCGGGGTGGGAGGAGGCAGCAGAGCGAGGGCAGCTGAGGCGGCGGCGGCAGCTGAGGCGGCGGCGGCTGCGATAGCGGGCGGAGGAGGAGCCGTCGCCGGGAGTTGCTGCTGCTGCTGTTGCTGCTGCTGCCTGGACATGCCGGCCTCCTCCTCCTCCGCTGTCTCGCGCTCCTCCCTTTTGCGCGCGCTGCCCCGCCGCTCGGCACCACCACCGCGGAGCCGCCCCGGCTCGACGCGGATCCTCGCCGCCGCCGCCTCTCGCCGCCGCCTCTCGCCCGCCTCCCTCCCACGGCACACCAGCCGGTGTCTCACGGCACACTAGTGTGCCGCGGAACACCGGTTGGGAAACACTGCACTATAGTACTTCTATGCCCTTCCTGGAATATGAAGATACTGCTCCAAGAGATCTTTCTCTTATGAAAGATTTCTGAACTATATATAACTCTAGAAGCTAGACTCCATGAGGCTGGATGAAAAAAATAGAAATGAAAAGGGGAAGTCTGGTCAAGGTATATTTCTTAATTATTACTTCCATTAGGTTTTTGTGAGACAAGTAAATATTATTGATAGCTGTTCATGTTGCATACAGGTCAATTTACAAATAAAAATGAAGAAGGGAAAATTATAATTCTGACCTTAGCGACTCTGATAAGATCAGTTCTTTACTGATTTAATATTGTTTCATAGTTTGTGCTGCTAAATCAAAAGGTTATCCATAATACATAATGTGAGGATCAGGGGTATTCAACAGACATTTATTCATTATTAATATAGATAATAAAGGATCATTTATGAGGCTACAGATGAGATTTTTATCCTCAAAAGCTTAAAAAGGGAAATTTATTTTTGCTCCAGGACAAAGATGAAAAGAGTCAGTAATGGGAAAATATAAGCACCAACACAAAACTGTCAGACTCATTTTGTTCCCAAAGATGACTCGCACTTTACATCGACAGATTAAAACCAAAATAAAATGTCTGCAATGTAAGAAAATATTTTTAAAATCTTAATTGATGGGGAATTTGGGAGCTTGTTCTGCTTTTGTCCTTTTGTCTCTTTTGGAGTAGAGATCTTGAGTGCCTTATGGAAAGACTTACCAGGCAGAAAATACATCACTGTCTGAAGAGCTTTGGGACATTTTTGACAGACTTTCTGAGGCGCCAATGTCAGTCATTGGACCATTTAATACACAAATACCAGAATCTGAAAAAGTGCAGTCGCACACACAATGTAGCTTTCTCATTAACCTGATAGGACCAGCCCTCCCTGCTATTAATATTCCTTCATAGTTTATGTTCTTAAATCAAATGGTTCATATAAAATAGACTGGAAGCTGAATAGTAGGGCTGGTTCAACATATTTTTAAGTTCGAAGTGCAATCACTACAAGTTTCTTTGGTTTTTCCATTCAACAGGAGTGCCCCAGGACCCCTTGCCATTTATGCTGTGATACAACTCCCCAATTTGAACTGTTTCATTGATGCCCCCTGTCAAGCTATGAAGTGGTAGCTTGGGTGACTTAATATAGGTACCATTCGGGTACCAATTTTTGTCTTTGTTTATGATCCACCAACTCCACCACCAGCCTTAAGCTTGTTGCTGAATGGTAGGGCTGTCTCCTCTTTTCTGCAGCACCAGAACTGCAATATTACCTAAGTTGAGCCCTTGGAGAGTCGCTGGTGGTGAGGGAAATCTTCCCTCTGGGACTAGGGTGGTGATTTTTACATGTGATTGCCTTCTGTCTTTAGCCCTAATGTTGCTGTGATCGCGGATTTCTCAAGTCACTGAGAAAGCGGTTCATACTCTATATACCATCTATTTCCTGAAGCAAGGAAAACCCTATCTTATAAATTGGCCATATTTTTACATGTGTGTGTGTGTGTGTGTGTGTGTGTGTGTGTGTGTGTTTTGACAAGCTGCAAAAAAATCCCTGCTATCACATCTGGCTCCACACTAGTCCTTGTACGCCGAGAAGGTGAATTTAACATTTGATTAACCAGAACAGTTTATAATAAGAAAAGAGGCCTTTAAATTAGAAGTTAATTTAGATAATTTGTCATCGCCTACCAGTGTCCTCCTCTGCCTTTCCCTACCAGCAATATGCTAATGCATCACGTAAAGTAATTGTCAGTCACAATTGCATATCATTCTGCCACTGGAACAGCCCAAGATCTAATTAAAGCCACAGCGGCAGCAACATCTGGGGTTTCTCCTGGATACTGATTAGGAACACCTAGGAAGAGGCAGCGGCAACCTTGAAACTGCAGTGAACCTTGAGAAGGCATGGGAAAGGCAGAAACCTGGTAGCAACATTACCCCCCCCAAGCATAATGGTTGTGATTTGTGATATACTTTGCCACTGTCGGCTCACTCCTTATTTTCCAGCCTGGTCAGATGAGCTTTTGACTACAGCCAAGCCACCAGCTAATGTTTAACTTGGGCCAAACTAGCAAGTGCTGAAGCACCAACCACTTTGGCTCTGCCAGACTTCGATTCATTCTCATGAGAGCCAAGAGATGCAAAGGGCACTCCTCTCTGGTGCGAATTCTTTGATGTACCTCAATAGTTCACTATTATTGCATTTATTTATGACATTTATGAGGGAACCGGGCGGTGCTGTGGGTTAAACCACAGAGCCTAGGGCTTGCTGATCAGAAGGTCAGCGGTTCGAATCCCCACGACGGGGTGAGCTCCCGTTGCTCGGTCCCTGCTCCTGCCAACCTAGCAGTTCGAAAGCACGAAGGGAAGCACGAAGCGGGAAGGTAAATGGCATTTCTGTGCGCTGCTCTGGTTCGCCAGAAGCGGCTTAGTCATGCTAGCCACATGACCCGGAAGCTGTACGCTGGCTCCCTCGGCCAATAAAGCAAGATGAGCGCCGCAACCCCAGAGTCGGTCATGACTGGACCTAATGGTCAGGAGTCCCTTTACCTTTACCTATGACATTCATATCCTGCCTTTCCTCATAGCAACTTAGGGTCACGTACAGAGGTTTCCCCTTTTCCATTTCTGTCCTAGCCAAAACCCTGTGAGATGGGTTGTGCTGACAGACAGTGACCAGTCCAAGGTCAACCAGTGGACTTCATTGCTGAGTGAGGATTCAATCAGGGTTTCCTCAAACTTATTCTGACACTTGAAACATCACTTTACAGTGGCTCTGCTGCCCTGTCTTTGTATGTGTAGTCAGTCAAGCTGAGATGCTTCTGACAGAGCTTCTGTCCATGCTGGAGAGCGAAGGGGATTAATGAGTTCTTTGCCTAAGGCAAGATGACTTGTGGGGTGCATAATATCAGATTCTTAGAGCTAGAATGGACCACAAATGTCTAGACCAGCCCCCTTGTCAATGTAGGAAACACACTGGGGAAGAGGGTCCATTAAAGCAAACAGGGCACTGCCCCACCAACCTCAGTTTGTCCTTAACCAGTCCAGGGAGTGGCACTAGCTGCTTGCTTCCTTTTCTGCCATCTCCGTGTTGCACTTGCAGAAGTCAGCAAGGAAGAGGATGGGGACAAAACTAGAATTATTTGCTTCCATTTATCATTGGCTCTGACTGCCCCAGGTTCCAGCTATGCATACTGGTGGCCTCCCTGCCTGCCAATGGACAACAACCACCACTGAACCCACTACTACAGCATCCTCGAAAGATGTATCAAATATCGCCAGTTTCTTCTTGAAAACCTCAAATAAATGAGAGTCTACCACCTTCCAAGGCAGACCATTCCATTATCAAACAGCTTATACAGTGAATAGGTTTTTCCCCTTATGTTCATTCCAAATCCTTTTTCTTGACGAATGTAGCCAAGAGCATTCCTAATAGCCTTTTTCTTCTTAGTAACCCAATCAAGCAATGATTTTCCCAGGCCTAGGTTTCTTTCTTCCAGAGGGATCTTCATATTGAATATTATAGATGGATTAGCTAGCTAGCTAGCTAGATAGATGATACTGTAGATAGATTCATAGTCTTCATTGCCCTTCATCAATCAGATTAATTTATACAGAGGGCATGTAATTAATTAACACTTATAAATTCTGAAATGAAAAGACCTTTGCAGAGATTATCCCTGATTTTTATTTGTCCTATTAAAAATAGAAGAGGCAGAAAGACATAAAAAGGGGACAGGAAGAACTCTGGAGCTGGGCTTTTTGAAGCAAGTGTTCCCTCTCTCACTTCTATGATCTCCAGGCAAATGAAAACAGCAAATGTTGCCCCACATTGAGGAAACTGCTCTAGATGGCTGCCATTCTATTAACTGATTGTTGGTAAATTGCATAAAAAAGTGTGTGTTAATTTAATAAAATCTACAACTAGAGTGGGGATTTTGACAGTACAAAGAAAAACAACTTTCTGACTTTATTAGGCATGATTTCAAACAATTATATTTCTCCCCTTTACCAAACGATCCAGGCAGCCTGAAGTTGCATGAAAACAAAACCTGATAGGCTGCAATGACTTGAGGCTGCACCCAGGATTTTGATATGAAGGTATTGTCAGATATCAGGGTTTAGATAACAAAAGGGCAGTGCTACTATATTTAATGCTAGCGGCACCATATGTGGTCTTGCTCCAGGATAATAAAAATAAATAGATCTGTGCTGTTTTGGAAAGTTCAGTCCACCATCTTGATTCAAAATGGCATCCAATTGAATCCAAACAGTCAGTTCAGTGTCCTACTGCCTGCCTTTCTCATCTGGTTAGCATAACAGCTTCCTTCTGAGGGGTTGCTGAGGATGTTACTTTAATCACACTTCCTATCCCTATTAACTTTTATTCAAGCTTTTCCCCTTCCTCCCTTACTGATAAGTATAGCATCCGATATACAGATATTCAATGATACAGTGGTACCTCTGATTATGTACTTAATTCGTTCTGGAGGTCCGTTCTTAACCTGAAACTGTTCTTAACCTGAAGCACCACTTTAGCTAATGGGGCCTCCTGCTGCTGCTGTGCTGCCGCCGCATGATTTCTGTTCTCATCCTGAAGCAAAGTTCTTAACCCAAGGTACTATTTCTGGGTTAGCGGAGTCTGTAACCTGAAGCGTATGTAACCTGAAGTGTATGTAACCCGAGGTACCACTGTATATGATTATATGTGGTATCATGAAGCTAAAAAATGTAGGAAAAAAATTAAAAAAGATTTTCTTCACAAACTAGTTAACTCGTTTTGAGGTCAATAGAACTGGCAATCCAATTCTGCGTAAGTCCTACTGAGTTGAAAGGATTTGCTCTGAAGGAAGTGCTGACACCATTGTTTATTCTACCTTTATATTTCCAGGTGATGTCTGAATCTTCAACTATAGACACATCTGAATCTCTGTACGTGTACCTCTCCAAATTCCTGGACTAGATGACCCTGTAGGTCCCTTCCAGCTCTATGATTCTTTGAATTCAGTTTGGGTGACTGCCTAGGAATGAGAGCACACAACTCAACCCCTAAATTGTGTTTAATTGCCTGTTTCTTTCCACTGAATCATCATAACCATTGAAGAGCCTCCAGGCAACCTAATTACTATGTCACACGGGACTGCATACATTAATGTTGCTCTTATTTCTTCACTGCACTGGAAACCTATGGCGATTTTGGGAGATGGTGGCTGCGGATGTCGAAGGGGTCAGGGGTTCGCATCAAGTGCAAAGTGTCTGATATTCACAAGGCTTGGCTGGTTGGCTGCTTTGCTCTCCAGAACCAGTAAAAGGAGACCAAATCACAATTATTTGGCAGTGTAATTGTTGTAACCAGGGCTTTCAAATGATTTGGGATGAAGGATGCTGAAAGGTTCTCTGGCTTCCACCCCACACCTCATGATAATCTTCTGGTTCCAATTGTAGATCTGCAGCTTCTATACATGTGGTACAAAAAAAAGGAACAAACAGCAGAATTGGCCATGATCGAAGAATGTGCAATTGTTGAATACAGATGAGCTCTCAACCACACGGAGAGCTGGTATTCTCAGTGGGGTTATTGGTGCAGACCTTTGGGGCAAACATTCAGGTCCTCGGCAGAATGTGCAGGAGGGTTCCTAGACAGCCATGTTCTGAAGTAACTGAAGCAATAAAGACACATTGCCATCTAAATCCATCTGCTTAAAACTTTTTTTTTTACCACACACCCATATTGAATGAAAACTCCTGGCAATCACGAGTGTGCTGATAAGATTCTGCTCAGAGCACTGTGGATTCTACTTTGGATTCTACTTGGCCATTGCAAAAAAGGTTACCCATTGGGAAATGGCTATATTCACCCAGTTTTAAGACAGCTTCATTCATACAACAGAACCAGTTCCACAGCTCCCATTAGCATTCCACAAGTGACATTAGTTTCTCCATTTCATTGCTCTGCTGTCCCTGATCTAAATCATGCCGGATGCTTTTCTGCTACAAATCAAACTCAATAAAAATCTAATCCTCAAAGGCAGTGACGGGGAGGATAAAAATTCCACAATATGTATTTATGAAGTTGATTGAGCATGGCAATCTCAGTTTAATAACCTTATATGAATTGGTTTTGAGCTGTAGGGTATTATTTCAGCAGTTAAGCGCAAGTATCCAAGGCTATATACTAGTTAGGGAGATCAAAGTCCATTTTTGCAGATGGTCCTCAATGCTGATCACAAGATATTAGTGGCACTAATTAAGGTTGGAGGAGGGGCAAAGAGAGAGGAATGCCGTAATAGGAAGTGCTATTTCCCAGGGAAACAGAGACACTCACAATTAGAATAATAGCATTTCCTTTTTCTGCACTTTCTATTAACGTATTGCTACAGAAGTAACTTTTTGTTTGCTACTGAAAAGCGACCCATGGCAGTAGGAAATGTCACTTATTAGTAGGGATAGATATACCCGCCAACTTTTCTTTCTTTCATTTTCTCCTTTTCCCAGTCTGTTTGCCCCTAATCTGCATGAAAAATCATATGCATGTCTTTGGTTGCACCTTTGCCTAATACATGCTCCCTCACAAGTCAGTTTCTCCTAATATAACACATTTAGTATGTTATTTTAATTCATGTACACCTGTACACGTTCAAACAAATGTGGATTTCAGAAGATCACAGTGTTTCCATTTGCATATTGGTTCAGAAAATGCAGATTAGGCAGGTTTTCATTAAAATGTGTACTGAATGCATTTCTCATTCACCCCTACTTACATTTTTTTTAAAAAGTTTGAAGTTCTTTTACAAGGTCTGGTCTAGAGCAGAATGATGAAGCAGTAGAATCCTGAGGTTGTGGAATGGACTGTGCCATTTTGGGTTGTAAGTGACCATTGTATTTTAAATATTTCCCCATATTAATGTTCTTTTATATGTTCCTCTAGCAGAGAGAGATATTATAGTCCAGTCTGTTGCTTGTTGTCCTGGTTTCTATCAAGAGGGAACTTTTAATCCTATGGGATGTGGTGTGCATTTGTTACCTCGCTTATTTATAGATCATCTTTTTCCAATAGGCATTCAAGGTGAGTCAGCTGATTTTCATTGCTGAAGTCCATGTGACCGTCTCCTTCTTCCCACCAACAATTCTGCTGATCTGGAATTTCATGTGCTCTTGCTGGGGACGGAGGAGATAGGGAATGGGGGTAGAGCCATAATGAAGATGGAGGAATGTGTGTTTTCAACAGGGTGGGCGAGTTCCAATTTCAAGGGCTTCTCTTCCTTTCTGGGGTGATCCCAGCTAATCAGAGAACACATAGTGAGCATGACACCATACACGTATGGCTGTGTGATGATGTCACTAAGGGCCAACAAAGGCAGACCTCACCCTGAAACCTCATCCTGGCTGTTGTCTACTCTGTTGTCAAGAGAACCAGGTCAGGGATTCTCTGCCTGCTGCACCCATTTCTAAATAACCTTGCTTTTTCTACAGGGGACTGAAAAATTACTTGGAAAAATTACTGGAAGGGAAGTACTATTTTTAACCTCTGTTTAATATGCTAATGCCCCTACCCTATTTTTAGTATCTTATCAGTAGCACAATGGAGGGTGGGGGTTTGACCCCCCAAGCTTGCCTTCATCATGTTGTGCACGAGACCACACAGCAATCGGTCTTGAATAAAAAAGGTATACTTTTGATATTTTTAATGCATATAAATGCAGGGCAGTTGGAAATCTCCAATTTTGGCATCCCCAATAGGCCTGTGAGCACATATTTCAGGGCTTACTGGAAAGCTACCAAATTAAGGGTGCACCATGGGCTTTGAAGGGTGGCCTGTTCAACTACATTATTAGCCTTTTGCTGGTGCCTAGTGTATAGGACACACTGCCCACCCTAATAGCTATTTAAAAGGTCTGTGCATCCCAGCACAGTTGCATTGCAGCTTTATTACGACTCTTTGCTAGCAGGGCTACATGGCGTTGGAACATTATAGCAGGGGTGTCCATTAATCTTTAACTAATGAGAGCAGACTAGTTAAGATGTTAAGATTCACAGGAGTAACAACACCAGAAACCTCTCCAGGTGATTTATCAGAGCCTGCAAGGTACTATAAGAAGAGGTAGAAACCCTGATGAAGGGAATCAGGATTTGCATCTTAACAACGTCACGTAAGAGCGTTACATGACATGACATTCTGCCCGTAGCCACTTCAACATTACTCATGTTGACACCGCTCCATGTTATGACAAAGGGAACAAACCAAATCACAGCTGCACTTACTGTTTGGAATTGGGCTGAGGGGGGAAGGAGAGAATCAAACACCTGTCGTTATTTATTGGCTGTCTACTTGATAACAGCCGCTGCAGTTCTGGCCAATTGTGACTAGAATCAGAATATTGGAATTCCATCCTACAGTGTTTGAAACTAAAAGCCAATTTGCTACGCCGTGCAGAATGGTAAGCATAAACGTAGCGGTAAACATAAACAATATTGATAGCAGGAAACATACAGCAATTAGGTAATTAACAGAATAAATGTTAATAATTTCCAATAATGCAAAACAGTTTTCTAAGACTGGTCTACAACCTACGTATGAGACTTACATGCCTGAAACATCCTGCTACCCTCTATCGCAGGGATGAAGCCCTGCAGATGTTGTTGGATTGCAAATCCCATAATACAGTGGTACCTCAGGTTACATACGCTTCAGGTTACAGACTCCGCTAACCCAGAAATAGTGCTTCAGGTTAAGAACTTTGCTTCAGGATGAGAACAGAAATTGGGCTCCAGCGGCGCGGCAGCAGCAGCAGCAGCAGCAGCAGCAGGAGGAGGCCCCATTAGCTAAAGTGGTGCTTCAGGTTAAGAACAGTTTCAGGTTAAGTACGGACCTCCAGAACAAATTAAGTACTTAACCTGAGGTACCACTGTACCTGCCCTGCATAATTGATCACATGATGCGGTGCACACACATCATTTGAATGGCAGTGCCCATCAACTTTGCCCTCCCCCCCTGCCATCTCAAATATTTTACGGGGGGGGGGGGAGAGCAAAGCTCCCTTGGCCCCTTGGAGTTGGCTCCTATGGGAGTCTGCAACATTATGCAGGTAGCATGAACCTATTGATTAGCCAGGCCTGATACAAATATTGCCAGGAAGACTACCCTTTAGCAGTTGCCTGGACCTCAGGCTCAAAGCTTTTGATCTTCAGGGTCAAAGCTTCAGCTACTGACTTCAAGTTTCCTGAAATGGAGAGCACATGCTCAAGGTCTGTGTTTTGTGACACTGCCTCCAGCCCCTAGTGTCACCCAGACAGGACCTGTAGGAATGTATAATACACAACCACACACATATATACTAGGAGGCAGTATTCTACAGGCATATACTCCACACTCACCCCACCCCCAAAGCCAGAAAATGTAAAAATAACATGATAGCAAAGTCTGTGATAACAGTAGCAACATCCATTAGCCGAGTCTATGGTGACGATGATGCCACCAATAATGTTCCATCTCAGGCAAGGCAACAGGAGGGTTAAAGTTGTTTGTACCAATTATTGACTCCAAGATCTACAAACGATTGCATAAAATTTTCCAAAATATGCCTGCAAGCTTTTATTATTGATGTTGTGCCTTAAGATGTGCACATATGGGTTTAATTGTCTAAATGGTTTTATTAATTAAATTGCTATGATTTACTTCTCCCATGCTAGCATTTACGGTGTATGAAATAGCCCTGTAATTAGAAAATGACTACATGGATGTTGCTTGTTTACTTTGCAAGCAATACATAATAGCACTATCTCCTGCGTTTGAAGCCGCCCTCCTAGACTCCTGTTTCCCCCCCTTTTCCTGAATAATAGGCAAATGCTGCTGGTGCGTTAAATTGCTTTTTGGGTGACGAGGAGAAGATAACTGTGCAGGGTATTTCTCCCCCTGTTGAAACGCATCCATTTGTTCAGGCAGAGTTTGATCCAGAACATACATACTTTTAGTATTTTCTGCTAAAGTAAGACTGAGTCCATAAAGGAGGGATTACACAAATTTCTTTCATGAAGACAAGCTAGCCTTAGGCTGAAACTACAGATGACGGCAATAGACTCACGTCTTTAAACCTGAACCCGTACCAATCACTGCGTCTGTGTGTCCAATTTTAAAAGCAAAAGGGCACATAAGCAGTGTGCGCTGAATCTCCCCCACTTGCACCTTATCCTCCCATAGACTATGTACACGTTAGCGGCTTTAGCTGCATGGAGGTGATTTCCCCGCAACTGTGTTTCAAGTCACATGTGCATGTTGCTGTACACACCAGAGAGGGGATGGGATTGTCTTCACCTGATTTGGTTTCCCCACATCTGTACCCCCGTTCCTCCCAACTCCTCTCACCTGAGCATGTGCAACGGCTGTCTCGAATGTACACCCCTCAGATTAATTGCAAAGTGAATGCAGCCTATGTTTTCAAATGTGGTGGAAGCAGGGTTTTTTTTGGGGGGGGACACCCACCAAATAGCTGCATTTCTCAAGGATTAAAAAGCAGAGACATCACCTTGCCAACAAAGGTCTGTATAGTTAAAGCCATGGTTTCCCCACTAGTGATGTATGGAAGTGAGAGCTGGACCATAAAGAAGGCTGATCGCCGAAGAATTGATGCTTTTGAATTATGGTGCTGGAGGAGACTCTTGAGAGTCCCATGGACTGCAAGAAGATCAAACCTGTCCATTCTGAAGGAAATCAGCCCTGAGTGCTCACTGGAAGGACAGATCTTGAAGCTGAGACTCCAATAATTTGGCCAACTCATGAGAAGAGAAGACTCCTTGGAAAAGACCCTGATGTTGTGAAAGATGGAGGGCACAAGGAGTAGGGGAAGACAGAGGACGAGATGGTTTGGCAGTGTTCTCGAAGCTACAAACATGAGTTTGACCAAACTGTGGGAGGCAGTGGAAGACAGGAGTGCCATGGGGTCACGAAGAGTTGGACACGACTAAACGAATAAACAACAACAAAGGTAAAGGTAAAGGGACCCCTGACCATTAGGTCCAGTCATGACCGACTCTGGGGTTGCGGCGCTCATCTCGCTTTATTGGCCAAGGAAGCCGGCGTACAACTTCTGGGTCATGTGGCCAGAATGACTAAGCTGCTTCTGGCAAACCAGAGCAGTGCACAGAAACACCGTTTACCTTCCTGCTGGAGCGATACCTATTTATCTACTTGCACTTTTATGTGCTTTCGAACTACTAGGTTGGCAGGAGCAGGGACCGAGCAACGGGAGCTCACCCTGTCATGGGGATTCGAACCATCGACCTTCTGATCGGCAAGCCGTAGGCTCTGTAGTTTAACCCACAGTGCCACCCGCGTCCCATAATCAAGTGTACATGTTTGCAAACACCAATGGTGTGCGTGCACTGCAGCTAAAGTAAAGGGTAATGTGTATACAGCCATAGTCTACGGAATGAAACCACTATATTGGCTGGGACAATGGTGCCTGGGCAGTTTAGGGGTCTTGTTGGGGGTAGAGGGTCTGGATGGGTGTGCAAGCCTGAACACTCCTCAGCGGAGCACCTTTTTTTGCTCTTTAAATTAGGACCTAATCCTTGCTTCAGACATGACTGTAATAGATCTTTAAGCATATGGCTCTGCCACTACGACACGTAGTTTGAGCCTAATAGCGTGAAGTCAAAATTCTGCTCAAAGAACCTTTTTATGTTACAGCTAATGGTGTTTTGATTTTTCTTTCTTTAATGAGTCATTTCATCATTTGTTTAAAAAACGTTACAGATGTCTGCCTCGAAGTCATGCACATCTGGATTTACTGGATTTCTAACAAGTGCAGAGCTTTCGGTATATGTGAAAATCATCTGACTGGACCTTGTGATTTATAAGTAGATGTCTTACTAGCCATTTTCCCCCCTTCTTGATTGTTATTTCTAGCGAGCTTCTAATTAGGTTTAGATTGGTACATTTTTCCTCTGTTGTAGCGCTCGTGCATTATTATTTTATTAAATCCCCCATTAAGATTATAAGGCGAGGCAAATTTTTTGAAAACGATCAACCATAATCCTACGCTTTTCAAACCAGATAGTTTGTAATGTTTTAGTTTGTTTGTTAGGACAATGACTGAAGACAAAAACGAGCTCCTCCCCAGAGTCTGCAAAGCTGCTCAATGCCCAATCAGGGCAAGCTTGTTATGCCTACCCACAAGAAGCAGCAGCAGTGGCGGCAGCGGCAGCCCCTGGCTGGGACTGGGGTTGGGGGTGGGTGGGGAGGAGGACTACTTGCCCCCCTCGCTTCTTCTTCCAGCTCCCCCCCCCGGTGCTGCTTCTCCGGCCCGCCACAAGGTCTGAGGGACAGTGGACCAGCCCCTGGCTAAATTTTTTTGTTGACCCCTGGACTAGGAGGAGTTAACAAGGGAAGCAGTGGAAGTGAAGGAAACTAGCACAGGGCTGTCTGAGATGATATTTCCTGGAGTTTTGTTGGCAAGGAGGAGGAGGGAGCCAGCAGCGGACATTTTGCCTAAACCCAGACATTTTGACAAATTTTAAAAATCCACCTGGGCAGACATTTTAGCCCTGAAAAAGAGAGCATGCCCAGGAAAATCCAGACACATAGCAACCCTAGCCTATCTAGGAAACATGCGTTGTTGGTTTGACTGCATTGTAAATATTCCACAGTTGCATGCAATGGCAGAGCTTCTTGCAGGCAGGGGTGGGGCTGGCGCGTATCCTGGGGGTGGGTGGCCAGTGTGGGCGGGGGGGGGGGGGCAGCCGCGATGGCACCCTGCTGGGATCACGCTGCCGGGGGCAGTGCGCTCCCCCCGCAAGCCTCTTCCTCCGCCAGTGGTTGCATGGTACTGATATGTCTTCCCTTTGCTCAAAGATTGTGAATATATTTCTCTGAGGGGAAAAACCGGGCACCTATGGTGCTTTCACCAAGCTGTTTTCCTTTCATATTTAATATCGCTCCATTTACCGTATTTTTTGCACCATAACACTCACTTTTTTCCTCCTAGAAAGTAAGGGGAAATGTCTGTGCGTGTTATGGAGGGAATGCCTACGGGTGGCATGCCTACGGATTTTCCTCCTCTAAAAACTACGTGCGTGTTATGGTCGGGTGCGTGTTATAGAGCGAAAAATACGGTATATTATGCATGGACACTGCTTCTTTGAGTGGCCTATATTTGGTTATTATACATGAGTGTATAAGAGTGAAAAGGGGGGGGGGGATCAGGCTCCCAACTATGGTGCAAATAGTTAACCTTTATTAATTGCCACCAATGAAAAGGTGAGTCCATGTACATTGTCTCTTTGATACTATCCCTTGTGCCAATATTAATCTTACATTTCAATCTATGACTTTTGTGTCGCCACTTTCCTTCTCATTAAGTGCTATCCAAATCCTATATTACTTCTGAGAACAAAAAGAGCCACTGGTGTGAATTCGTCATTAACATGCTAAAGAGTTCTGCTCTAATAACAGTGTGACCTGCTCCTTTGTATGTTAATACAGCTTGTGTCTAGGAATCTCGAATGCAGCCCTTTGCTAAACACAGGGAGACCACTTGAAGACACAAAGGGAAATGGGGGGGGGGGATTTATGTGAACCAATAATAATGGTAAATGGTTAATGCATTGCTTTTCACCAACACACACTCTACTGAATGCTTCTGCAAATTAATTATACATGCCATAAAGGAAGTTGTTTGCAACAAGAAGGTTAAGGGGTGGGAGGGAGAGAATTTTGCCCGCTGGAAACAGAAACTACTCTCCCCGGAGACATGACTTTTCACATTTAAGCAGCACCATTTTGCAGGAGCTTGTGCTTGAGCTGGAGCAGCAACCTTGGAATTTCCAGCCCCAATTCCATGCATAGGTTTCAAGGATCCTCTTTCCAGGGCAACAAGGGGCAAAGGATAAGGGACCTCGGGTTACAAACACTTCGGGTTACAGAGTCCGCTAACCCAGAAGTAGTACCTCAGGTTAAGAACTTCACCTCAGGATGAGAACAGAATTCGTGTGCCGGTGGCGCAGCAGAAGCGGGAGGCCCCATCAGCTAAAGTGGTACCTCAGGTTAAGAACAGTTTCAGGTTAAGAACAGACCTCCAGACCGAATTAAGTTCGTAACCAGAGGTACCACTGTACATAAATGCTGACATGGGAGTAAACATGCATGCTTGGCCTTAAGAGAGAGGCAAATGATCTCCCGTGTGGGCATTTCCAGTGATGGCCCATGGTGGGGCAGGGCTGCCCTCCCAACGCCGTTGCTGCTAACCTAGAAGGGGGGGAGCAGGGTGGTGGGGTCAATCCGCTGGGGCTGCCCGATTGGCCAGTGGTGGCCCCAACCTCATTGCCACCACAGCCCAACCTCATTTGGGGAAGCTGCACCAATGTTGTGTTGGGAGGGCAGCTCTGCCCCACCACCCACACCAGCTCTGCGTCAGGTCCTGCTTGAGGGCTTGCCATAGGCATCCAGTTGGCCAATGAATGAACAGGATGTTGGCTTAGGTGGGCCTTTGGTCTCATCCAGCAGGGCTCAGCTTGTGTTGTTAAGAGGAGGAGGAGGAGGAGCTCCACTCACTCAAACGAAAACTAGCTATTTATAAATTATTATTACAGTGGTACCTCAGGTTGCACACGCTTCAGGTTACATATGCTTCAGGTTACAGACTCCGCTAACCCAGAAATAGTACCTCGGGTTAAGAACTTTGCTTTAGGATGAGAGCAGAAATCGTGCTTCAGAGGTGTGGCAGCAGCGGGAGGCCCCATTAGCTAAAGTGGTGCTTCAGGTTAAGAACAGTTTCAGGTTAAGAACGGACTGCCAGAACGAATTAAATACTTAACCCGAGGTACCACTGTATTCCAGAAGAGACCTGAAGGCAGGGAAGTTTTATTGTTATATTGTGTTTTTATATGTGTTGGAGGAGGCCGCCCAGTGTGGCTATCAAGAAATAGTTGAGAACTTTCTGCCCTTAAAATCCTACAGAGGAGCCTTCCTCCTGGTTGTGCCTGTTTGTGTTTGGCAAGAACTCCAGAAAGTCCCATATTTTGGCACTCCCTACTAAGGGAGACTTGTTTCACTGCTGGATTTCCACTAGGAGGCAAAAAACTCAGTTTTTCTCTACCACTCTGTGTTTTAATCTGCATTTTTAAAATTCTGTGGGTTTTTTTATAATATTTTTATTCATTTTCAAATACAAATTTATATAACCAATATCAGAATTTATCACATAATCTTCTTCTTTTTTTACTTCCCCCAGTTTCTCTGCCAGTCTTCCGTTTTGTTTATTTATTCACACATTTTCTAATTTTAATATTGCCTTTGAAATATACTGTAACCTCCCCAATCTTATTCCCTTTTTTACAATATTCCTCATATTTTCACAGAACATCTTGAAAACCTACAACCTAAAATTCTGTTTTTAAATGGCTGGCATTTGCAGTAAAGCACGTTAATCAACTCATACTTCATTTTTATACAGGTTGATTGTGGAAACGCCTTATTATTTCACAGGATTGGCTTTCTGCTGAGGATTTTTATTGTTGTTAGCCATCTAGAGCTTTATTAAGAGAAAGGTGAGGTGGAAATACCATAAAGAAATGAGAGAGCACTGGACATTTACCAAACACTCCCCTGCCTGCCCAATTAGAAGCACAACAATGTGAAAATTTAGGGAGGCTCCAGCATGGATGTGGAAGACCCAGTTTAAAGCTCCATTCAGTAATGGAGCTACTGGGTGGTGTGGGGCAAATCACTACAAGGAAGCCTAACTTACCCTGCAGATGTAATGCGAATAAAAAATAGCATAACTCCATGTATCAGAGTCGGAGCTGCTTTGAGGAAAGACAGGTTACAAATGTGAGAAATACTTTGAATTGGGAATGAAAGGATCTGTCAATTTTCAGGTTTTTTCAGTTTCTCATCTTTCCAATCTTAAATTCAGTTCCCCACCTTTCTGTAGCAATTTGCCATTATTATTATTAAGAAAAATCCTCATGAAAATCATTCAGCATTTTAGTGTAGTTGTTTTCCTGATAAACACGTTTTTGTATGCAGCTTTGACTAACGTACACCTTTTTGCAGGAAATTTCTCTTAATATAATTCATTTTGGTATGTTATTGTCACTAGCATCTTCATTTCTTATGTCCACTTTTGCCTAGCACATATATTATTGAAAACACTGGCTGGAAAGCTGCATTGCAAAATTCAGATAACTACGAATTTTGAAGGATGCCTGTGTTTCAATTCTCATTGTTTTTGGAAGATAATAAATTTGCCTTTAAAGGAGAACTGAATCAAATCTTTTTTTTTTTTTTTTGCCCCATCCCTATTCTCGATTATAATCTGTCATAATTTTGAATTCTGATTCCATAGAAAAGTCACACCTGAGGGGAGCAGGATGTATGTACTACAGCCAAGCATAGAAGCTATGAGATGCGAGAACAAAGCAACACGAAGCATCCGTTGCGTGCCAGTAATCCACAGTAAATAATTGTGAGAACAAACCCAGGATGTGTGAAGCGTATGGGAAAAGAAGGGAGACTTCACTCACCCCCTCCCCTTTTGCCCTGGGAGAAGCTGCTGAGGTAAATATACAACAAGATTCCCCACCTTCCCCCTGTCAGCAGGAAGCTAGGAGTCTATGACAACAGCAAGAAGAACAGCAGGATGAAGGGAGGGAGAGAGAGGGGGAAAAAAAAGACTACCTGCAGCTAAGTTCAAAAAAAGGTAAATCTTGTTCCTGGACTTTCAAATTGTTACTGTATGTATTTATTTTTACAGAAATACAAATGCCCTTTTACATTATTTAAATGGCATGTAATTAAGTCGCAAGGTTCTTGGCTGCTGGAGAGGGAAATCCAGCTTGTGCTATGATTCCAAGCCCAGAGGGCTACAGCGAAGCAGGAGAGGAAGAGAAAGAAAAAAGAGGGAGGAAGGGGGGAGGGAGGAGGGAGGGGAGAGAGAGAGAGAGAGAGAGAACAGAGTGTTTAACATTCAGAATTTGTCCACCGCCGATAATTTATTGGAACTCATCTGTAACAAGGCCTGGCACTGATTTATAAGTTGATTTGAAAAATAAATAAAAGTGATAGAAACCTGCATTCGGTTTTAATGATAGACTGTTGCAGCGTGAAAAGTAAGGATATGAGACATTGCAAGGAAATTAGATATTATGCCCTCAAGACAACTGCAGCTACCAGCCCATTAATTGTTAGATATTTATTATTAAAAATTTCTTTTCATGACTGACTGCAGAATATTTGCGCTGTTAAAGTTGTTGAGTTCTGACATGAATGAACTGCATGGAGGAACTCATTCTCTCTTCCTCTCTCTCTCTCTCTCCCCCCCACCCCCGCCTCGCCTTCAGCCCTTTTTGTCTGTGGGCTTGTATTGTGCACGCCTGACAAGGCAACTGACCTGAAAGAGAGAAAGGGTAGATTATTTATTTATTTATTTTTGCCGCGCAAACATGAAATAGAACATATACTGTTTCCAATCCTCTTGGCAAATCTTCAAAGGCAGGAAGTTATCCTGAGAAAGTCCCATTCATTTCAGTGGGGCTTGTGCAGAAGGACATAACAGGTGGATTGGGCCCTCGTTGTGTGTGTGGTATGTTTAAACTTGAAGTCATATTTCCGCTAACACTCAAGTCTAAGATGCTGGCCCTGGTGTAGTCAATGGCAAAATATTACACCTGCTATTCTGACAGAAGTGTGTTTCTAGTCCCAACAGAAAGTCCACAAACTAAACAGATGGGCAGCATTTGAAGCTACTCAAAACCACATTATTCTTTTTGATAGTGCCCTTTCTGAGTTTTCTTGGACCACAGCTTTCATCATCCCTTTCCATTGGACTTCCCAGCTGGGGCTGAGGGGAGTTGGGGGTCCAATAATGTCTGAAAGGTCACAGGTTCCTCACTCCTGACTTATCAGAATAAGGAGAGCCGGTGCTCTAGAATCATGTTTATAAAAAATGTCCCGTTTCTGCAACCAACACAACTTTCGTGACTGAAATACAGTTCACAGACTCAGTAAAATTACATAAGCAGCTTTTATTTAGTCAGCTTGTTCTACTGCACAGTTGTATTTTCCAAAACCAAAATAACCGGCTGTCTTTAGTGCAAGAACTGCACCAGCGTTTCAGTGGACATTTTGTGGGCAAAAGTCATCTGGAGCTAACCAGAGGTGAGGGATCTGAGGCATTCCTGATCATGCCGAACTCCACTCCCACCAGCCTCAGCCAGCATGGTCAATTGTAAAGGATGATGAGGCCTGGAGACTAGCAACAAAGTCTTCTGGGTGGAACACGACACATCAATGGACAAACTTTAGCACACTCTTTCAATGCAATTGATGGTCAATACTTGTAGTGACACAGAGGCAGTCCTTTCCACTTCTGGCACCAGTGTTATGGGAGACACTCCCTGAGGAAGTAACAGAGGCCTCATCTGCATAGGCATCCCACCGGGTTTTGACAATGGTCCTGTTTACATTCCCTTGACTCTTGATCTGACTCTCTTAATTGCTATGTCCCCCCCCCCCCCAAATCTTTACAGGGCTTGTTTTATTATGTGTTTTAATTAGTGATGAATATACAGTGGTGCCCCACAAGACGAATGCCTCGCAAGACGAAAAACTCACTAGACGAAAGGGTTTTGCGTTTTTTGAGCTGCTTCGCAAGTCGAATTTCCCTATGGGCTTGCTTCACAAGACGAAAACGTCTTGCAAGTTTGTTTCCTTTTTCTTAACACCGTTAATACAGTTGCGACTTGACTTCGAGGAGCAACTCATAGAACGCGGTATGGTAGCCTTTTTTGAGGTTTTTGAAGACTTTCGTGATTTTTGAAGCTTTTCCAAAACTTTCCCGACACCGTGCTTTGCAAGACGAAAAATTCGCTAGACGAACTCATGGAACGAAATAATTTCGTCCTGCGAGGCACCACTGTACTTTCATGCTTGCATCATTGGATTTCACACATGTCAACCACTTAAAAGCCTGTTTTAGTAGTACTCCGTATATTAATTAGTTATTAAGTAACAGTAAAGGTAAAGGGTAAAGGGACCCCTGGCCATTAGGTCCAGCCGTGACTGACTCTGGGGTTGCGGCGCTCATCTCGCTTTATTGGCCGAGGGAGCCGACGTACAGCTTCCGGGTCATGTGGCCAGCACGACTGAGCTGCTTCTGGCGAACCAGAGCAGCGCACAGAAACGCCATTTACCTTCCCTCCGGAGCGGTGCCTATTTATCTACTTGCACATTGATGTGGTTTCGAACTGCTAGGTTGGCAGGAGCAGGGACCGAGCAACGGGAGCTCACCCCGTCGCGGGGATTCGAACCGCCGACCTTCTGATTGGCAAGTCCTAGGCTCTGTGGTTTAACCCACAGCACCATCCGCGTCTCTATTAAGTAACAGTAGGATAGGCTATATATATTTATCGAGAAAACATAAATCATTGGCAAGTCTTACCGCAGTTTCTGCTTCAACACTCAAAACTTTGAGCCTCTTGAGATTTGGATGCTAAACATTTTTTCACAAATTTGTCACACGCTAAGAGTACTTTGCTGTATTTTTAGTTGCAATACGACTCCTTTGCCACCACAGAGGCCACCTTTGGATTTCTTGATACCCAGCCTCATTGTGGATCCAAAGTTATTAGTGGAAATGAAAAATGGTGTTTGTGTCTCCAACTGTGAATATTCATATTCATTCATCTTTCGTGCATGAAAGCCTCCACTTAAAGCAAGAGGAACATAACATTTCTCATCAGTTCTGATCTGTTTAAACTTCATGGCATGTATAGTCAAACTGCTGACAGGGAGAAGGTACTGTTCTTCCCCCTGCCAATAAATTGTCTCTTAATGGCATAAGCTGCCAAATGCTAAGTGTTATCTTTTGGCTTAGCAAAAAATAAAAGCTTTCTCTCTTTTGATGAAGCAGTAGAATACCCCATCCCCAGGACCATCAGCACCATAGCCAAGAATCAACACAGGAAAAATCAAGATATCTATAGAAACTGGATTTCTGACATTTGGAAAACTACCGGTATCTCCCCTCACAGATGAGTGTGATATGTTTCTTTTATTTCAAGCACCATAAAAACAATGAGGGGGCTGAATTCAATGCTCACCAGCTGCTCCTTTGCACAGTATGGGCTGAGTTCTACAGAACAGGGGTAGCCAATGCTGTACTCGCCTAAAACTATGGACTATCTGCCATCATCCAAGATCGGTGGCCATGCTGGCTGGAGCTGATGATACCTCTAGTCCACAAATACACGTTGGCTACCCTTGCCACAGAACCACCACAAGGAATCCAGCCCACCATGGAATGGCCAAAGGGTCTAGTAATCAGTGTAACAAGTAGTTGAGCCAACTGCAGAAGGCTTTCTTACTTCAATTGCTGCAGACCCAAACCTGATTCACAGCTGAACAATTCCACAAGGTATTAGTGACTTGTGATGGGGGGGAAAGTGTAGAAGAATCCTGTGGTAAACACTTAGCAATTCGAGCTGTACTTGTATATATATTTATTCCATCTTTAGCAACATTAACTGGGCTGTTTCTCTGCATGTGTGTACATCACTTGTGGGTTTTTTTTGAAACTTCTTAACTGTACACACTCTGGCTGCTATTTGAGATGGTTTCAGTAAAAAGCATCATTAGGGAAGGTCTGTGATAATATATTTACAATGAACAATAAGTTTTCCAGTGGACCACTCACACTTGTAAGACATCAGCCCAGACTATGTTACTGAACTGGACCTGGATACAGGTAAGTAAACTGTCAGAGAACGATGGACTTCATACCATCTACTCCATATAAAAACAAAAAGGAATCTTCTCCCACACCCTGCCAGAAAACAGTCCATTTCCCTACTCTTTATTTTAAAAAGCTACATTGATTGGGGTCAAACTTCCGTTTCACCAGTTCCTCTGTTCAAAATTCTAAAGAGCACACCTTGGCAGGTGGGCAGGGTATCTGCTGCAGGAAAGATAATTATCTTAAAAAGAACTTTTAAGAGATAGTGGTGCAACGTTATGATTTTAATCTATTACCATTTCTTTCCCCTTGCTTTTTAGCCTGTTATTGAAAATTCCTGATATTCTTCGTCTCTCTCTTCTCCCATTTGCCCCTTCATCTGATTTGGGTGACCTCTACTATTTCCTCCATCTTGTGCAATAAATAATGGGAGACGTCTAAAGCTCATCACAACAGCAAATAAGGTGCTGTATAACACATCATCCTCTCAAAATTGCCACAGCAGGAAGGACTGGCAGCCCATCCATTACCTACATTATTTCAGGAACAAGCTTTCCCTATTTGTCCTTGGACATGGTAAGGCAGCAACTAAGGGATGGAATAAAGAGAGTGTTTTAATGTAGCAGTCTGAATCTTCTTCACAAGGAATGTGTTGGGAATTACAATTCAGGAACGAACATCTTACATTTTTATATGTAAAGAAGTAGGCCATTCAGTGACAGCTGAGGCTAAAGGCCTAAGACCTATATAATGATAAGTACTGCAGAGAGAATGCACAGTGGCGAGTACTTCTTATCTGTGTATATTTAGAGATTTCTGGCTGTTTCACTTTGCAAATACATACATATCAATCCCTTTTGAAGGCAGGAGACAGATCAATAAAAGGTTACAATATATGTGCTTGTTTTGGTACATCATACTTCAAATGTTTACCTTTTCTAGGGTCTGTTCTGAATACATCTGTTTCTATTTTGTTCCTCTTGTGGAGTTTTTTGGGGGTGCCTTGTAAAACCTTTTGTTAGTTTGCCCACACCTCCAGTTGAGTTCTTCAGAGTCTCCCACTTCTCTCTAAGAGTTTTTAAAAAACTCTCAAGATGGTTAATGCACCTCGATACGAATGCACATCTATGTAAATAGCTTCACGTGGCTTCATGCAGACACAAAATGTCATCTTCTCCTTTTGGAGTTGGAGAATCTGTGGCTTTCCAGTTTTTCTGGCCTCCATCTCCCATCAGCTACCAGCATGGCTGATGGTGAGGGATTATGGGATCTGTAGTTGAACAACTGGAGAGCCATAGGTTCCTCATCTCTGGCATAAGCGAAGAAGAAAAGAATCTGGTAAAAGACAAAGCCATACCTGTTTTGAATATCTGGATACAGTACAGAAGTGACTGTAACAACTCATTAGATTATAAACTAATGTCAGGATTGCCTAGATTTTTCAGTTGCAAGTGAAAATCGGGATTATGTGCAGCATTCAGCACCCTGACAATTTTCATATTTGTTTAAAAGAAACTTCTAGCTCCTAAGTCTATATATAGGCTTAAATGTGTTAAGAAGTTAAAAGGGAAAGCTAAGTAACAGGTAAAAGTTTGGCATGAACAGTTTACATAACTATAGTTCCCCATGATTTGCAGAAGCAAAAGGAAGAACGTAAAACAAGCAAATACACACATGTGCAGAATTTATTCACGTTGCGGAATTCAGCTTTTCATGGCACAGAATTTGTTAAAGTGCACAGTATAGAAAGCGCTCCACTGAACGAGCCCATTTCTAAGCTAATTACAATATGCAATAATCAAAGTAATCCATCCTCCACTCTTTTAGCTACTTTCCTAGGTCCCACTCATTTCATTACAATATGGAGAGGTAGCAAGGAAATGAGTTGTCTGGTACATTAAGACCTTCTTGATACTTTAATGTGAAGGATCATTCCTTACGAATCAACGAGAGAGAGAAAATGCATAGACAGGAGGCTGGTTCCTTTAAACGTGGCTCAAAGCCATCCACTTGAAGAGAATTTCATTTTGCTTTTTCCTTCAGAAGAAAACCGTCAATACCAAAAACAATGGGAATAGAAGCTTTAAGACTTTTTGTTTTTTAAAAATAAAAAAGTTATGGCATAATAATTAAAACCTCGTCGGCTTAACCTTTCAGTTTAGTCAATCAGGTTCTGATTAGTTTCTATCTTGTTTCAAAACAGTGTTACATTTAAATAAACTGATCCCAACAATAAAACACAAAGACCCACTTGATTTCAAGAGCAGCAGCAATTAAAATGCCCAAATTAATCACACACGCCCTCTCCTATGTGCCCTATTTGGAGTGAAGATTTCAACAGCTCACACGAGAACCACTGTCCCTTAGAGCCCATCGTCAAATGCCATTATCCAGACCGGGCCCCCACACAGGATGAGACCTGAGCGCTTCCAAGAGATGCTGATGTCCACCATCTGCAAGTCGACGAAATGCCTTTGACTCCTTTGGTTTTAGTGTCATTCCCTTTGGAAAACGAGTCAGCTGGAGACTATTGCAATGAAGGTACAGAAACAAACAGTCCAGCGCAATACATGGCGCAAGCCACTGTCTACACCGTTTGAGACAACGTCCTTGTCTGTTTTTCTTCAGTACATTTATTCCAGAGACTGCGCACTGAAGGGAATCTGAGTTTATCCATGTTCTTGCTGTAAACATTGAGGAATATACCAAGGACAACCAGCAAGCCTGACCACACGTACCTAAAATGGAGAAAGAGGGGTGGAGTAACACATTAGCAACTGTATGTATGTATGGCAAGGGTCTTGTAGGAAGCAAAGAGGTAGTCCCAGAATTTAAAATTGAATTTGTAAAGGGGTGGAGGAATATGGTAGACCTAAAAAATTAGCTTCCTTAAGTATTCATCTGCCTCGGTAGCTCAAGTCGGTAGAGCTGAGACTCTTAATGTCAGGGCTGTGGGTTCAAGCCACATGTAGGGCAAAATATTCCTGCATTGCCGAGGATTGGACCAGATGACTCTTGTGGTCCCTTCCAACCTATGTTTCTAAGATTTATAATGCATCTTCTAATAATGCATCTTGCCATATAGCAAGACAGATTTGTATTCTCTCCGAAACCAAGGTTTCCATTTATTTCACACATCAGTTCACTGCTATTACAAAATGTGCGTTTTCCAAATTTTGTGAGTGCTAGGACATGTTTTTGCTCTAAAAATTGGGTGCACACTTCGCTGCTATACCTATAAAGGTTTATTGTTAGTGACAATAAGCATTGCCTGCCTTTTGAGCATCCCAACTGCTGTGTATGGGTCCTGGAAGGAAGGATGCCACACACACAAAAAAGAGAGGCGGCTCCCTATGGGGGGCAGCCTCTTCAGCTACATCTCTGTATGGAGAGCGACTGAGTGCCCCCCCATCATACCTGGTGGAGAGGTGGGGCAACCCTGGTGAAGACTGATTAGGAGATAAGAAGAAGAAGACTTGATACCCCGCCTTTCACGCCCCCTTAAGGAGTCTCAAAGCAGCTAAGATTCTCCTTTCCCTTCCTCCCCCACAACAAACACTCTGTGAGGTGAGTGGGGCTGAGAGACTTCAGAGAAGTGTGACTGGCCCAAGGTCACCCAGCAGCTGCATGTGGAAGAGCGGGGATGCGAACCCGGTTCACCAGATTACAAGTCCACCGCTCTCAACCACTACACCATGCTGGCTCCTGAACACATAACAAAGCACAGATCTTCTTTGGGTGGGGCCTTAATTCATTTTAAAAGTCTGTTTGCTTTTATGATGGCTTATAATTTTGGGGTTTCTGGCAAACAATGTAACAACCTCCCACTTATAGCCATGTATCAAATTAATTTATCCAAGTGCCCCTTAGTTCTGTTCTTGTTTCTGTTCTTCATGTCTTAAGCTCATGCACCCCACACGAGTCAAGGACGGAACGAAAACAGAAATCCCACTGTGCGTGTAGCAAAGCATAGGCTTGCTTATGGGGTGTAGTGGTTAGAATGCAGGATTAGGACTTGGGAGACCAGAGTTCAAATCCCCACTTGACCAGGAAGTTCAGTGACCTTGGTCCAGTCACTAACCCTCAACATCGTTGTGAGGACATTATGGAGAATGGGAGTGCCATCTATGCTGCCTTGGGCTCCATGGAGGAAAGGGGGATGTCAGGGAACTGCCATCAGAGCTAGAGGCGGAGGGAAGGCTCCAGAGGGATGCCGGAGAGGGTCCCAGTAGGGAGAGAGGCAGCCCATTTGCTGGGGAAGGAAATCAGCGTAACACCAGTGGAGAAGGGGGCAGATGGGAGAATCGGAGAGGAGGCTCCAAGACTCCTCGCCGGAGACCAGCGGAGAGAGTACGGGTACTCCGCTGCCCACACCCTCCCTGCGCAGAAGACTTCCACGCAGGGAGAGTAGGAGGAGACTTGGCGTCAAGGAACTTCTTTGCTGGAAGAAGTTCAAGAAACGCCCACTGACGGATTCTGCCAGCGACTGAGACAGCCACGAAGCTAGAGGCTGTCCAGACAGAAAGGGTTCAACCAGGTAACCTAGCCAGGAGTGGCGGCAACTTACGCACGAGCAACCCCTAGAACCATTACAGGGGATTACAAGTGGAAAATAATTAATAAATAAACAATCCCTGCAGGTGGGCCATAAATTATCAAAAAAATTTATAGGATGCGATCGGTGATTACATTTAAATCACAACATTATATACATTAGGTGTATTAATTAAAGTCAATACATGTAGATGGATACTTACTGGAATGTAAATGGCTTTGCAAAAAACAGAAAAGAAAGTACAATTGTCATTGCTTTTCTTCCTGTTGTGACTGAAGGAAAACAAGTCCATTAAAACATTAGTTCCATCCCAACTAAAATACAGTTTCAATGCACCAGAACAGAAGCATCATGCAAAGGATGGCAAACGCGGTAATCACAACCTCACGCCTTACTGCAGCGTGCATTTACTTGCAATAGACTGACATCATGGCCCCCAATACAGAGAAAGTTAGCTGCACTTCAGCTCCATCAAAATGAATGGCATTTAAGTTAGGTATCACCAACTTATTCTACTGTTTTCACATCTGGTTTATTACTAACCTTCTCTGGATTTAGAGGGGTGGTGGCCACATGAGTGCTGCTTTACATCTGCCACAGTGTGTGGTCTATGTAACGGCAAAGCATCAAGGTAAAGTTATTCGAATAATAACTTTATCAACATTCAACAGGCTGCAGACACAATATAAAAACCATAACCCTCTTTTAAAAAAGAGAGACACAAAAAATCTGCTTGATCTAGAGCTCTGATCCAATGCTGGAAGAAAGCTCTCATGGCAGGCTCTCTCAGCTGGCATGATGATGTGCAATGCTTGAAGGTGCTTCTAAAGGGGTCCCAAAATTTTTTGATACATGGTCGCCCAGAGGTGGTGAAGAAAAGGAACCAGAGAGACCAAAATCATTGCATGAGATCTCTTGCGTCTAACTACGTAATAAGGGCTTTAAATTTGTAGATCAGTCAGCAAAAGGTTTAGTCACTTAATCTACGGGGAACCAATTTTAATTGACAAGAGTACATTTTCATCGGCGAGGTTTCCAGTTATGCTTTACGCTTGTTTTGGTCATGATTCATAATTGCAATAGGGATTTTTTTTTTAAAAAAATGCATTAAAGGTAGTTTGCCTAACTGTAAGTGGTAAGGTTTGGTTCTATAATAAACTGCAAGTCTCTTCCTTCCTTCGGTATCTCAAAATGGCACCTACTGTCTAACTGATTCAACTGATTAACTGGGAAAAAGGCAGATGATCAATCTATCAACTGGATCGGTTGCTCTAATAAATCTCGCAGCATTGCTGGCTGGTTACTACAGCTCCAGCCCATGGCAAGCTCCTCATCCCCAGCACCTTTAGGCATCTATACACCCAAGCAGACTTCACAGGGTCTATGACTGTGCATGCTGGAATTCCCCTGCAGGCACAACAAGGTCAGCAAATTATGTTGCTCAGGCTGCCTGTCAGTCTTCGGCTTGAGCAGAAGATTTTGTAGTTATGAAGCCTTTTTTATAGGGCATCTTATCAGCCTTTCACCATACCGTATATCTGTCTCATTCTGCCACAATCCCCTGCAATGAAATAATACGCAGCAGTAACACAGAACTTTCCCCCCCTTCTTCTTCAATGGATAGCCAAAGCACTTCTTTATGGATGTGTTAAATATTTTATTCCCATTTTATAAAAAATGAAAAATGGAGGCACGAGAAGGTGAAGCAATTTGTCCAAGGTTATTCGGGTGTTTGTTGCTAGAACGAAAAGGGGAGCCCGACTTTAATTGGGGAGGAGGAGACTGTTCCTCCTATTTATGCAATTTTTAAAAATGAAGAAGCATTCTTTTCCAGGTCTCTTAACTGCATTTACCTAATGGCAGGGCTCAATGAAGGCCGACAACCGGGCAGCCTAATCCCACACTTTAGCTGCTGTAGTATAAAAGTGGAGACTTGTATAGCTGCCAAAACTGCATCCTCTGCTGGACAAATGGAGCAGTAATATGCAGCACTGGCCTGTGTGCCATTTAAACAACTATACTGCAGCATGCTTGGCGCTGGCACCAGTCAAAGGGACTGCAACAGCTTTCAGAAACCATCAGGCAGATGGAAATCCTTTCTATCCTTGCTTACACACTCCTCTCTAAATGGGTTTGCATATACAGCTGCTTCCAGGGAAGGCTTAGGACCAAGACCCTAGTGCAGAAATATTCTAATGGCCCTTCAATTAGAGATCCTGTGGCTCTTCTAGATGTGTCTGGACCTCACCTCCCATGAGCCCTGACCATGGGGCTGATGGGGGCTTGGAGCCCAACATCTTCGAGGGGGGGGGTAAATGATCCTTTTCACCTTCTCTGTCCTAGTGCAGACACAGACTCCTTGCCTGTTGGACCTAAAGACGCCTGGAAATGTTTCCAGGGGAGTGGAAACATCCCCCCCCCCTTGCTGGACTATAGGGTACAAGGCTGAATGACCCATCTCCTCACCAGTGCAATCTGGTCCAATGTGGGTCATTTGATCATTCTCTCCAAGTCTATTATGCTGTCAGGGAAAATTCTTGGATATGGATTTAAAGTAAGGCAACATGTGCTTTTAATATACAAAGACTAGCCCCAGAAGTCTGTTTGATGTATTTTTCTAAAATAAATTTTATTAAAGTTTATAGAGAAAAAGATAAAGCTTAATATCTTATCTCCCCCTTTTTAATCAAACAAAGACCTTTATCTGCTTGATAGATGGGTCTAGGATCCTTCTAGAGCTTCTCAGCCCACCCCCTTTCTAAGGTTAATATTTGGTCCCACCCACCACCAAATTATTTCCAGTATTGATTCTGAGAACATATTTGTCATGCCTGTATAACTGAGCAGTGAATGTAATGCTTTAATGCTACTGAATTGACAGAATTCTTATTCGTATATAATTGGAATTCTGTTGAAGTAAGGAAAAATGAAAGACACCCCCCCCCCAATTTACAGTCAAGGAGCTTAGATATGTTATAATTTAATCATTTCTTTTTCTCTACCTCATTTGCTTTTATACACATTTCTTTTCCATTTAATACATATCTGCCGTGCATTTTTGAATTGCAAATGTGTGGAAGGTGACATTTACCTCTGCTGCAATGATCTATGTATTTGCGCAAGCAGTCTTGTAGGTGGAAGCATTGGATCAAAACAAAAAAAGCGGTACGTATCTAAGACACGCTACCCCTCACCACATGAACCCATTAAACCATTCACAGAACAAAAGAACAGGAGACGGAGCAGAAATAATGTACAAGCTTTATCCCAAATCAGGATTTTTATTCAATTCTTCTATTAAAAAATGAACTAAAAAAATGAACTGTACCTGTCACAGCTAAAAGAGCTCCAAAGATTTTAATCAGGGCTAGGACAAAAGAGATTCCAAAATAGCCAGTCAAGGAGAACAAGAATGCATAGCCGTATGTTTGAACTGGGTGCTGCAGGAACAAGACAAAATATTAAACGGAGGAAGATGCAAAACAAACCCCGAGGTACCGCAGAATGAAATAAATGCCTTTAATCAACTGCCCGAACCAAAGTAACAAAATCTTAAATCAGTCACGATTTTATTTATTCTCATTGGAAAATTGAGAAAAGTCATAATGAAATGATAAAAAAATTACTCCTGGACTTTTTGAAGAATAAAAGTAATTTCTGATGAGGCTGGGTACATATACCCAAGTCAGTGGATCACAGAAACAACTTTAATGCACATTTGTTTGTTTGTTTATTACAGTATTTATAAACCACCAACTCATAAGAAAAGTATCAAGTGCAGTGAAAATCATCAAAGCATCATAAAAAAAAGTTCAAGCAGGAATGCAAAGCCTAGTAATGTGATTTGGTCAAAAATAATCTAACAGCACATGAATGGGGGGGGGGGGAGGAAAGCACACTTTTTTAAATGGAAAAAAATTATTTACCTTTGAGCAAAATGTGACTGCAGGGGTTAAGCCACTAGTGCATGTCAGTCCCAATAAAATATACAGGAAACCTATTGAATAGGAATACAAAACCTGGAATAGTTACAAAAACAAATTATTTTAATCTTATGGTATTTTTAAAACGCCATATATGTTGTGTGCTCTATCAGCACATCTCTTTGCTGGAAGAATGTAATCTCTTTTGAAAGTTACGTTTTTCAAGTATAATACAGGCAATAACCTCAGATATTAGCTTCTGAGTAACTTGCTTGATAAACACGCCTCAACTGGCAATTGATATACACTTACAAGGTGCTTCTCTGGTTAACAGATTTGCCGTTTTATACAGCCTTATTCTGAGTGATAGTTACAGTTATCATGAATTAAATGGCAACCGCGTGCATCGGCCTTACCGAATTTACACAGCAGTAGTTGCTGGCTGTGAAGACAAATCTTTTAATTTTTAATAAAACTCTGTCTGAAGTTGCGCTCCGGTCTCTTATTTTTAAATTCACAATTTCTCTTGCCATTAACTTAGGCCAGAGCAACAAATGTTTACTATTGGCAACAACCAGACAGGACTATTCCTGTATAGGCAACCCTCCATTTACGTGGGGGGTTATGTTCCGAGGCACCGCACGCTAAAGTGAAATCACGTATATTTGAAACACCGTTAACAAAGCCCCAAAACACTCTGTTCCACCCCTGCCCCACCCCATTCCTCAACGTTTTTGTGATGTTTTCAGGTCACTTCTGGGTTCAGTGCAATGCACATTTTTTAATCATGGCTGACTGACTTAAAATAGTAGACAGAAATAGAACAAAACTCCGCCCCACAGCTCCCATAACTGAATGAAATTATAGAAGGGGAACATTTACCATTTCAGAGTTGGAGCCATTGTGCAACTTCATAGCCTTTTCCTGCACGTTTCCTATAACGGCGTCTGCACAGAGGGCAAGGGATATAAGGACCACACCTTCAAGGAATCAGAAAAGGACATAACATAAAATAAAGCAATAGGCACATACTCTAACATTATGGATAAAATTCACTGTTGCACCAAGGCAATTGGTCTGTCAGTGCAAACATTTCTGCTTGTCAGATCGAACTCTCTCTCCTCACCAAAACTGGAATTGTCTCATTTGTGCAAGTGGGATGCCACAAATAAATATCGCCCACGGTTCTTCCGATGTGGACCTATTGGAGTCATAAGTGCCAACTTCCTGGGGCCCTGGGTGCCTGAGCGCCCACAAAGTTCCCCATGAAAATTCCCACAAAATTCTGTGCCAGGGCCATGGCATGGCCAATTTGGCACTCCTGACTGGAGTTTAGAAAACAAGGGATATATATTCTCTTATTATCTGCACTTTTAAAATCTGTGTAAGACCTGCTTTTTACATATGATGCAAAGAACAACACAAAAGCAACCATATTCTCCATTTTGAGGGTGGAAGAGCAGAAGGGAAGACAAACATTTAGAGGGATAAACTTTGCAATGTATATTCTTTCTGGATAGCAAAGAAAGCAACAACTGCTTGACGTGCAACAACATTTTAAACATGTTAAATCAATCAAATCAATTAATTAACAAAATTAACAGAATTTGTATTGCTGCATATTTAGGCTTATTGCATTTCCCCCATTTTTACACAACATCGCTTACCATGTTCTTCAATACTATTAAAAGAGCCTTAAATCTAATTTTCCAGTCTTTGATGGACACAATATGGGTGATACTGTTCACACAGCCAATACTTTAAATTCACTCAGTTTTTATGTTTCTAACATTTGTATCAGCAAAAATTACAAGTTCCGTTAACCTCAAAGCTCAGTTTTGTCTCCTTGGGCAAAAGCTGTCACATGTAAATAGATTTGCCCTTGACAATGTGAATGTTTAAAGAATTTTGATTAAATTATGCAACTCAAAAAATGCTTCAGCTAAGAATAATACAAGCTTGAGTGTAAATGCTTCCACAACAATTTGATTATAAACTAGTGAAAGGAAATCTAATATTATTTAGTGACCAGGAATAGGGCTGCATGCACTGCAAGGCAAGTTAAGAACATGACATTGTGACTGACTTATGGAAACTTTATTTCAGCACAATGACAGCACAACATTTTGCTCGAGACACATAATTTTTTAGCAGGACCCAAGGCAAATTTGAACACAACAGCCGTACTGGGATGTCAACAAAACCATAGCGTAGTGATTAGATCAAGCTGCCTTCTGTGCTCCTTGCTCACACAATTACAAGGAAGAGCTTTGAAGTGTTTGCTTAGGTTTGATGTTGACTTGTGATGCTAACATTAGCCACCGTTGACAATGCAATAAGCCACAGTTAAGCAGAAACAAAATTGAACAGTTCTGAATTCCTTGTGGAGGAGGGACAAGGGGCAGAGTTTAACCTCCAGGCTTGTTTTGATTTGTTCATATCATGCTAAACTATAAGTCAGTGCAAGGGTGGATAACCTTTAGGTTCTTCATATTCCCCCACTTTTGACATGTGGGCATCGCCACCCATCATAATGACATCAGGTGAGTTATCCCACACAGGTGGTCCACAGAGTTGCGGGAAAATAGTGACTTCACGGCACTACACAAGGTTTGCACAGTGTTTCAAAGTGCGGCCGATCAGCAGGCTTAAACTCCATTGCCCATCAGCTGAGAGGGAGGGAATTCAAGGTGGCTTTCTGTGGGGATCAGTTGCATGCACAGGTTCCCAGTGGATAACTCCTGCAGCCAAACCAAGCAGGCTTGAACTCACCACCTATCAGCCGAGGAACTTGGTCAAGTAGCTGAATCAGCTGCCACTCTACCTGCCCCACATATGGTGCCGGGGGGAGGCAGGTAAGGTGGTGCAATTTAGGGGGAATGATCTGGTGGGTCATATTTGGCCCACAGGCTGGTGGTTGCCCAACCCTGGTTTTACTGTGACATCTGAACAGGCAGACTGAATTTCCTGCTGTAGTGTAAACATTATTTGTTCTACACCAGGGGTCAGCAAACTTTCTCAGCAGGGGGCCAGACTACTGTCCCTCTGACCTTGTGGGGGGCCAGACTATATTTTGAAAAAAAATGAACAAATTCCTATGCCCCACAAATAACCCAGAGATGCATTTTAAATAAAAACACACATTCTACTCATGTAAAAGCACCAGGCAGGCCCCACAAATAACCCAGAGATGAGTTTTAGATAAAAGGGCACATTCTACTCATGTAAAAGCACCAGGCAGGCCCTACAAATAACCCAGAGATGAGTTTTAGATAAAAGGGCACATTCTACTCATGTACTAACATGCTGATTCCCAGATCATCCATGGGCCAGATTTAGAAGGCGATTGGGCCAGATCCGGCCTCCGGGCCTTAGTTTGCCTACCCATGTTCTATATCCTACCATCCATATACACAATACTTTAGAGCACAAGCGAAAAAAGAAAACCAACTCCCTATCTCAAGGGAATTTACATTTAAATTTGGACAGTGGCAAAACAGATGAAGGGGGAAGCCAAGGTCAACATAAGAAATATGAGCAAATGCAGTTTACATAAACTTCATTGCAGCTGGGCATGAAGACTGGGGGTTAAAGCAAAAGCTTCAGAGAAAATGAAGGCAACCTGGCACCATCCCTACACATTCAGGCTACTTTATTGTACGGATCCATGGATTATATGTTCCTCCTCCCATCTCCTAATGGGTTGACAATTCATTTCTCTTAAAAAATAATAATAATACTGATAAAAGTAGAAATATACAAGCCTGTTGCATTACATGCTCAACTTCTGGCAGTAAAGTAAAACCCTAGTTATAATTACTCAGAGTCCTAAAAGCCATCTCTTTTACACACATGTAAAAACCAGCGATAATATTAAGCATTGAAGGAAAGCGATGGCTTTACATAGATTTTTTTTTTTTTGAAACAAACATATGGGATCAGCTTTGCCCTCAAAGTGCATAGTCTCCTGCTTCATTAAGTATGCATCTTGTAAAGGTCGTGGAGTTCGACTGCTATTCAGCAAAGGGTTCTGCTTTGCAGAACTCATTTTCCTGTCTTTTTAGTTTTTATTTTCCACATAGAAAACTGCATGCAGAAGTATATTCCCAGGCTGACTGCAAGTGAAGTATTGAACAATCAGGAAAAGTCTAATTTAAAATTGAAATTTTAATTAAGAAATAAAGCTAGGATGCAATATGGAAAAGCACAGCATTCTGTTATATTGCGAGCAGAATCCAAAGGGTATATGGCTGGCTGGCATTCCTTCTGGGGAATGGGTTCCAAACCTAACCTCTTCAACCATTATGAAAACAGCTTTTTCTTTTTCTTTGGTAAAATCAACAAGGAATTTCATAATAATAATAATAATAATAATAATAATAATAATAATAATAATAATTTATTTATACCCCGCCCATCTGGCTGGGCTTCCCCAGCCACTCTGGGCAGCTTCCAACCAAATATTAAAATACAGTAATGCCTCAAACATTAAAAGCTTCCCTAAACAGGGCTGCCTTCAGATGTCGTCTAAAAGTCTGGTAGTTGTTGTTCTCTTTGACATCTGGTGGGAGGGCGTTCCACAGGGCGGGTGCCACCACCCAGAAGGCCCTCTGCCTGGTTCCCTGTAACCTGGCTTCTCGCAGTGAGGGAACCGCCAGAAGGCCCTCGACGCTGGACCTGTGTCCGGGTAGAACGATGGGGGTAGAGACGCTCCTTCAGATATACTGGACCGAGAAGCTCTACAGAAATTTTCTCAGTGGCTCTTACGGCACAGTCCTAATCCTAGATCCATAATCCTAGATCCACTGGGATGAGAGAGTTAGGACATGGCAGATCTCTAGTTCAGCCAAGCAGGTTCCCAGCTCAGGTGGCCTACGCCAGTGTACGTCCCCCAGCCTGGCTCAGCTGGAGATACGCCAGTTTTCTTCTCCAAAAACACATCAATTCCTATCAGAGTACGAATTTCCATTAAATATTTTACCTGTTAAGTCAAAATTCGGTGCAATGGTGCTGTCAGCTAGAGTAAACCATATTAAGCCCAAGCTCATAAACACTGCAGCAGAAACGTCCGCAATATTGTAACGTTTTCCTGTGCAGGAAAAAAGGGAGAAGTTGACACCATGCAATGATGGAAGAGTTAATTCTTCAGTTCATTTGGTACTGAGTACACAGCAAGTAAACAAATATTCAATTCACCGCCTAACTCAAGATCTTGGGGCCAAATCATAAATCTCATTATCAACCTTGTTGCTGCTTGAGTGTGGTCTTTTTCCACACTGGTGCAGTAACATATATAATAAAAAGAACCAATGGAAGGCATGGATGGAGTCACACTCTGCGTCAGTGCACCCCCTCCCTGAGAGCCCAGAGTACAGTCACACCTTGGATCCAGAATGCCCTGGAACACAGACGTTTTGGCTCCCAAACGCTGCAAACCTGGAAGTGATTGTTCCGGTTTTCGAACCTTCTTTTGGAATCCGAACGTCCAACGGGGCTTCCGATTGGCTGCAGGAGCTTCCTGCAGCCAACCAGAAGCCGCGCTTTGGTTTCCAAACGTTTTGGAAGTTGAATGGACTTCCGGAACAGATTCCATTCGACTTCCAAGGTGCAACTGTACTGGCATGAGAAACATCCTTTGTCTCCATGGTACGCTCATTTGCTGGACTGTTGTGTGACGTAGCAATGAAGAGACAGCAACCATGCCAATGGAGGAACATATGAACCAGCCCTCGGTGGCAATATCCTGACACCTAGTATCAAAATAGGTGGCCTACAGATACATTTTCTGCCAGACTTGAAACTTTTTAACATATAGTTTTGTAAAGATGTCTAAAATATTGGGGCATGTGGATACTGAAATTTTGCAGGTGGTATGTTTCACCTCCCATTCTAGATGCTTCAAAGGTATTAAGAAGTGTTGAGCCTAGAATGTTTAGTTTAACAGGTAAAGAGAATTTCAAGTCTGAAATCAATCTCTGAAATCTAACTTCATTATCATTAAGTAAACCAACAATTATTACTACTGTTCTCAGCTGTTTCACTTCACCATAACCAAATTCAAAAAAACTAGCCAGCTGCACTAAAATGCCAATTCAAAGGGCGGTTTTCCTAGGTTTCCCATACAGTAAAAATAACCCATATAAGTGAGTCTCTCTCCATCAAATGAAAGCAGCAGCACCTTGGGGATTTCATGAACGGAGTTAGTAGATAAATTATTCTAGGCTCAGGCAAGAAATGTCAAACTTTTTCAAAGTGAAGCCACCACCACGAGCCTCCCCAAAAGCATTAACAAGACTCAACCCTGCAGTGTTAACCTTTATTCAGTGGCTGAGGTGTAGCATGATCAGCACAAAAAATGAAGGCTCTGGTCATATCCTTAAAGAAACAAAAAGTCTGACTTACTTGCCTCTCCTCCCCAAAAATAATTCAACACAATAGAATTAAACCCACTTTCACCAAACGGGATGTGTGTGTGTGTGTGTGTGTGTGTGTGAGAGAGAGAGAGAGAGAGAGAGAGAGAGAGAGTGTGTAGTGGAGGAATATAGGTCTCAAGAGACACTCAATGCAATTTCAGATAATAATTCTGCCTCAATTACCAGCAATTTACATTTTGGACAGTCTAAATCAGGAATGCATCAAAAATACTTTCCCAATCACATTCTAAGATTCTCCACCCTACAGGTTGCTTCTAGGCCTCCTTTGCAGTTTTGTTTTGATTCATTTTGGTTATTGACTCAAATTCAAAATCAATCCAGGATTTCAAAGTAACTTAAGACCTCTACAGTGAGGCAATGGATAGAGAGGGTTAAGGGAAGAGAAAATAAACCACTGCTGGGTCTTTACAAGTTTATTTTCTGAAATGAACAGCATTCAATAGCAAGAATAAGGCATACCTTGTATAAAGACTCCTCCTATCATAACTGGGATCAGTTTACAGCACTTGAAGATGACTTGTGTAGGATAATTCAGATATCCTAAGGAGGTATTTGATAAACCCATTGTCCCCACTGTTAGAAAAGCTATTATCATGTAGGTTTTGCCTGGGATCCTGGAAAATATAAATGAAGCTCTGTATTGGGGAGCAAATGTCAACACTAAAAGAGAGGCTTTAATATTGTGGCAAGTAAAGATTAATAATCAAACATGACTTTTCATGGAATTCAAAATAGTGCTGAAATCTGAATTTATTTTTTATTTAATTAGATATAATAAACCAGAAAACTTAACTACTGTATTATCACTTACTGCCACTATGTTGGCGATTTATTCTATTTTAAAATGGAAGATATAAAAGCATGCTATTTCATGCCTTTCATTCATTGCCCTACACAGACATGCAGAATACAACATATTCTGTACCAATCAGTGGGATTAATCCAAAATAACTGTCCTGAGAATACTGGCTTTCCTGTAAGTTCAGATAATATAAAACCTCAAACCCCTGATCTCTACTTACTATACAGCTCTAGGAAAAAAAATTAATGCCCAAAGAAGAGTTGGGATATCAATAGCCGACTTTCTTTTCTGAGCGACCTTGGGAACGAACTGGAAGGCTGCTCTTACAGGTCTTCCAGATTTCAGGAGTAACTTCTCAGGAGTTACTGGATGGGAGATCTGTGATCAGTAAGGTCTGTTTCATGCATGGAAGCTCCCCATACGGTCCGTTGGATCCTAGCCTTTGTGCAGGAGTTTCCATTGTAACACTACTCAAATATTTCAGAAACTCTGGAATCAGCTGACATCTAGCATGTGATGTGAACAGATTATAAAAGCCACAAAGAAAAATGATTCTCTTTTTCAGTATAAAATAAATGAGAAATGTATGCATCTGTTGCTATGTTTTTATTAATTTTAAAATTTGTGCCAATTAAGTGATCTTAAAGCAACTCCCCACATTAAGTGGGGAGGGAGAGAAATTCTACTTCATGTTCATTTTTCATTGGGCTGACAACTCCACAAGTCAACACCATGGGCATTGTTATGGAATCTTACTAAATCAGACAAAATGTTTAGAAATAATATTTGACTGATTCCTGCCCCAATTCAACTTCACAAATCATTTCTAGTTAAATAGTTAATCAAATTTAACCCACACAACAATCTGAAAAAGTAAGGCTATATAGATAATATCATACCGTCTCCTTTTGTCCTGAATAAGCTGTAGTTCTATGAGTCCAAAAATGGAATAAAACCCAAATTGCACTAATGTAAGATACCACCCAAAGGGTTTAAAACCTTCCACTGAAAATATCAGTTCCTGGAAGAGGGAAAACAGAGAAGCATTATATTTAAAACATTGCCTATGTGACCATGTTTTATATTTTTAACTTTTATAATTATACTTACTCAGAAATTTGCTTTAATATTTTTTGCCTCCCAGCTTAAAAATATTGAACAGAATTATCATTAGCTTAATGAATCTGGCTAACCATCCTGCCAAGTTAAGACTTGGTATTAATTTGAATACTCTTTCTGACTTGTTTTTAATTCATGTACTTTGTTTTTCAACATCAGTGTGAAAAGCAAGCACCAGCATTAGATATCCTATTTTGTTGGCCCATTGAGTGGGTTTTAAATTCAGAGAAATGTACTCTTCATCTATTCACCTCTTATGCAAGACTCCAGCATCACATAAGTACATAAGAAAAACCCTACTTGATGAGTCCATCCATTTCTAAAACTGATGAGACAAATAAGGCCCACTCTCAACTCTTTGCTCCTCAGCATCTAGATTCACACTGCTTCCTAACATGGAGCTTCCATTTGGCTATCATATAGCCATTTATGTCTCTGGATTTGTCTAAACTCCTTTTAAAGTCTTCTAAGTTACTGGCCATCGCCATCACTGCTGTAGAGAATTCCCTATATGATTTATGCATTGTGTGAAGAAGTTATTTGTTTAGTCCGTCCTGACTCTTATCAACCGGTTTCCTTGGGTGATCCCAAGTTCTAGTGTTATAAGAGAATTTTCTTTGTCCTTCCTCACCATTCATAACATTATAAACTCCTATCATGCCCTCCATCCCCTCGTCATATTTCCCCCCTCAACTACAAAGCATTAAATCATTTTAAACTTTACTAAGATGTTAAGGCCATCTGAGGGCCTTCTTAGTAGTGGCGCCCGTGCTGTGGAATGCCCTCCATTCAGATATCAAAATCCAATTATATTACTTTCCGTAGACCTCTGACGGCAGTCCTGTATCAGGAAGCTTTTAATGCCTTAGGTCTCGTGTGTTCTTTTATATTCTGTTGGAAGCTGCCCAGAGTGGTGGGGCAACCCAGTTAAATGGGTGGGTTAAAAGTAATAAATTATTATTATTTTCATTACCCTTTGCTCCACCTTTTCCAGCTGATGGTATATTTTTAGAGATGTGGCAACCAGAACTGTACACATTATTCGGTGTGTTATCTCTGTTATGGGCACATTTTACTGGTGTTTTCTTTTAAATCTCTTTCCCTAATTATCTCAGACATGACCTTGGGAGATTTTACTGAAGCTGCACACCAATTTGATGTTTCCATTCCATACACCAAGATTCCCAAATCTAATTCTTGTTACTCATGGCTGGTTCAGACCCCATCACTGTGTATGTGAAGACAGGACAACAGGTCCCAAGTTGTGTCTTGCCAGCTGAAGCTAAGATCTGGGTCTGGCTAGATGGAAGACATCTCATGGTTCTACTGCCCTCGCCCCGCAAGACGAATGCCTCGCAAGACGAAAAACTCGCTAGACGAAAGGGTTTTGCGTTTTTTGAGCTGCTTCGCAAGACGAATTTCCCTATGGGCTTGCTTCGCAAGACGAAAACGTCTTGCAAGTTTGTTTCCTTTTTCTTAACACCGTTAATACAATTGCGACTTGACTTCGAGGAGCAACTCATAGAACGCGGTGTGGTAGCCTTTTTTGAGGTTTTTGAAGACTTTGGTGATTTTTGAAGCTTTTCCAAAACTTTCCCGACACCGTGCTTCGCAAGACGAAAAATTTGCTAGCCGAAAAAACTCGCGGAACGAATTAATTTCGTCTTGCGAGGCACCACTGTAATTGCATTTTCAAAGTGCTGTGGCCTACCATGAAACCTTTGGTTGACAGACAGGTAATAAATTAAGTAACAGTAGAAAATAAGCCCTCATATCTGCATCAAGCCACTACAGATTACAATAGAATTTTATTGAGTAATACATTATTCTGAAGAAGAAAACACAAACATTACCATAAGCAGTGAATTACAACACTTACCTGCAGATATCCATAAATAAGATAAAACATAAAGACTCCAGAAACGCAAATGAAAAACTGGGTAGCCTTGTTAAATTTGCTGAGATTAATGCCAAGGACAACTACATCATCTACTGATTTGATGTGTGGCGACATTGCTTGGGACTTTGAAGGTACGCTGATAGAAACATACTTCCGAGAGGAATTGAATTTCAGATCCATGATTCCTAGCTTGCTGCATTCGGTGGCGATGAAATCTTTGATGTTTGTTTGAAAGCTGGAAGAAACAAGTTTAGACTGAATCAAGACAGCATTCAAATGAAAACCACGACAGTCCCATATTCCAAGCACAATTTTAATTGAATCAATCTTCTTGATATCCTTGTAGAAGGATTTTTAAAATTCCATTATTATGGAAACCACCATGCCAACCAAGTAAACAATCATGCACCATTCTTTCTATAGGACTAAAATCTCTGATCCTGATTCTACAGAGGCAGCAGAGTTAACATAAAACTGACTATAGGCAGGAAATTTGACAATTCCCAATTTTGTTGGCTAAACTTGACACAGCTGCTTAAAAAACAAGCTTCAACAAATGTGAAACCAGCACACTTCCTTCTTCTTGAAAGCACACCCACCTTGGATTCGCTGAAAAAGGTGGGGGTAGATTTAAGATCAGTTATAATTTTTGCTGTGTCAGCCATCTTTCTGTTAAAATACACTTGCGGCAGGGGCATCCCATGTGCCTCCATAGATGCTGGATAGAGAGAGTTCCCTGCTCTGCTACTATAAAATGGTAATCTTAATTTGTGAAACCAAAACGATGTGTGCATTCTCATCTCTGAGTACAGGATAAACAATGAGAATTTAAACATTGTTGTATGCTACCTTTCTTGCAAGGTGTCTTGAGTAAAAGAAACAGGTTAGAAAGTAAGGAACTATATATGCAATAAAAATCTATTTATTAAACAGAATGCCTAGCTGGATTTGTCAGTCATACACTGCTTCAAAACACTTAATACGGTAATTGCTAACTGTGTTACACGACATTTTTTTTTCTGTTTTGCACCTTCAGGCTAAACATACTGTTCAGTCAATGCTCTCTAAAAGTTCCTATCAGCAGCTTAGCTAGAAGTTAGTAATTAATTTTCATTTGCCTGGATATACTAGTAAAATGCAACTTTATGCATTTGGGGATTATCTAAGTATCCCCTTTATAGTTCTTTACTTTGTGGTAAGTGTTTCTCCACCTGAGAGAGCCTTCCCCCAATAAAATGGATCCAAGTGGAGACTGTGTGTCTTCAGCGTGTGTTGACATCACAATGCTTACAAACTGAACACATTACTGCTCTACTTATTCCTCCCCATGCTTTTTTCCTTTCTTTTTTCCAGAGTTAAGATCACAAGTTGCCAGAAAAATCCTCAGCTGTTCTTTCAAAAACAAGGAACACCAAGCTTTTCATTTGCGGATGTGTTAAACTGACAGCTGCCATTGATGATTAAATAATGGATCTCTTGAAATGAGCACACATCTTAATAGAACATGTATCAACACATTTACTCTCCCCCCAAAAATCTTTTTTCACTTGTCTCCTTTGTCCTTGTCACAAGCATGCTTACTGAAGTCTGGCTAGCAGCTCTTCAAAAGCAGATAAATTCTCTGTATGTGCCAAACTGGGCATAGCTTCAGATTGAAAAAATCAGAATACCTGTCATCTTGGATGGAGGGTTAAAAATCTTCCAAGTCTGATCACATTTTTTTTATAAAAAGTAGAGAATACATGTTTGGAGCTGTGTGTGATAGGAACATACGAAGTTGCCTTAACTGAGTCAGACTGTTGGTACATCTAGCTTGGCAATGTCTGCACTGGCAGCAGGTTTTCAGGGTTTCAGAAAGGGTTCTCTTCCAGTCCTATCTAGAAATGTAATCTGGGCCCTTTTGTAAGCAAAGCAGGTGCTCTACCACTGACCAAGGACCCTTGCCCAAGAAGGGTCAACTAATTTATTATGGAAAAGGTGTCTGGCATAGGAATGAACACTTTTCCCTGTGAGAGTTGACCACAAATCACTTCTGTGGCAGGGACTCTGCACAAACTCTGCGCCACCTGTTGACAACACGTTTTGGTCACCCTCCTTGGTCACACACATTCCAACTTGTCAACATCCTTCTTAGATTGTGGTGTCCATAACTGGACACAGTATTCCAGGTGTGGTTTGGCCATGGCAGAATAGAGTGGCGCTATTGCTTCCCTTTATCTGGACGCTAGAGTTCTGCTGATGCAGCCTAGAATAGCATTACCTTTTTTTTGCTGCTGAATCAAATATCTAAAGGGCTGTCATGGAAGATGGATCAAACTTGTTTTCTCTTGCTCCAGAGGGAAGGACCCAAACCAGTGGATTCATGTTACAAAAAAGGAGATTCTGACTAAACATCAAGAAGAACCTTCTGACAGTAAGAACTGTTTGACAGTGGAATGGACTTCCTCAGCACGTGGTATACTCTCTTTTGCTGGAGATTTTAAAGCAGAGGTTGGATGGCCATATGTCTTGGATGCTTTAACTGAGATTCCTGCACTGAAGATTCCTGCACCTTCCAACTTTATAATTTTAAGTTTCTATGAAGAGGATGCTAGCTCTTTGTATACTTTGTGTTCTGTCTCTCAACAACAATGAAACATGTTTAAACAGAGATACAATTTTAACAAGTTTTTTTTTGTAATATTGTTTCTTTTTGTCTTTTGTTGCTTTTGTCGTAAGCTGTTTTGGATGGGCATTTGTCCAGAAAGTGGCAAGAAAATGTTTTGATTAAAAAAAAAATACATTCTAAAGGAAACAGAGAGGCAATGCAGCTCAGTGGCAACATAAAACTTATTGTCCCAATGTTTTCCCATATACATATAACAGTCGTTGGTAAGAATGTAAATGTAAGTACAAATGGGTGGTGTAAAGTGCACAAGGGCAAAGAAATCAATACTGGGCTACAATTCTTACTTATTTGAAAGTAATTCTCATAGAACTCAATCTCGCAGGTCATTTCTTAGTGTCTAGGATTGGGCTGCAAGCAAATCTTGAATATGCATGTTCAATTAAAAGTAATTTGGAACGAATGTTTTCACCAAAATATCCTCCACCATCAAATTAAGAGTTTTATACACACATCGTTCTTATTGTCCTTTCATTGTTACAGGAATGTCTCAATCTGGTGTGGCTATACTGTGGCGAGGCAGAAATGGCTCTCGGATTGCCAAACACATCAACCATGACACAATTCCTTGCTTTAACAGCCGAAAAGAATGTGCCTTTTCCCAACAATAATATGTAGCATATTTCATTCTGTTACAGTGTTGTTAAAAGGCACAATGGACTGGTTCACAGGTCATGCAATGCCAAACCATGACTTCATGTGAATGCGGGCGGGGGGGGGGGTGTCCCAGGGAGGAGATCAGAGGCATTTCATTCCTCCAACACTAATGGATCCTGGTGGGTCACACACACTTTGCAAAGGAGCAAACTGTTTTCCTCTTATCTCCGCATCGCCCCCCCCCCTTTTTTGCTCCAATCTTGCTTTGGCACTGTGATTTCAGGTAGAAATTTCAGGCAAATGTATGGGTGGAAGGAGGCAGGAAAATAACTGGAAGGAAACAGGTTGTTTTCCTCCCCACTTCTTCAACCCGCAAAATGTGTGTCGCCCATTCCGAATCAGCTGGCGGTGGTGCAAACCCAGTTACGCAACAACAGTGACTTGTAAGCGTATCTGCCGCTGCTTTGCATCCCATCTTTTCAAAGAAAGAGAAGCTTATTGGTGCTACCTGCTGCTCTCCCGCCCACCGCACCACCCCAATCCACTCTGACTAGCCCACTTCTCCTTTGACATCTGGCCTTGCCTCCTGCAGCTGCCATACAGCAAGGGTGAGGGAATGAAAGTCCCATTCTCCCCCAACCCTTTCAGAAAGAAAAAAGGCACACCTGAATGGGTGGCTGAAGGATGGAGCCCAGGAACCCACTCCACTTTTGCAGAGAGGACATTGCTGCCATGTGGCAGACAGGTGAAGGATAGAGCCGCCCAACCCCTCACAAAATTAAAAAAAAACTAGTTGGTTTGCCTTGCCGCTGCCATGCAGACAGGCAAGGGGTGGTGCTCTTGGTCTTCTCAATCCACAGGAGAAAAGCACCATCTTTTATGCGCTTTGCAGTTTCCTCTCCTTGCACCAGCTTTGGGAAGGGAATGAATTTCTGTCATGAAATTATGAAACAGGAAATGTTAAGTATTGCATAGAAGGCCATATGCACCCTGGTTTCAGAAGTGGCTGCAGAGCTGGCCCAAGACATTTTGCTGCCTGAGGCAAAGCGGCAAATGGTGTCTTGGCAGCCAACCTTGCACAGCCAGCCAAGTTATTTTGCTGCCAAGGCAATAATAATAATAATGATGATGATGATGATGATGATGATTATGACCATCACTTTCCCACTCAGACAGTAAGAACACAACAACAAATCACAAACCAATTTGCTACTTTTTCATTAAGGCAACCGAAAGCAGCTTCCTCAACTCTTCCCAAGAGAAGGGGCAGCCCAGAGCCATTTGGCGCAAGTTACTCTGAGCGTAAGCTACTTATGGGTCAGTGCACCTGTTTGCCAGGTTGATAGCTTGAGCGCACCTGGGGGTTGGACTAGATGACCCTAGGGATCCCTTCCAACTCAACAATTTTATGATTCTACTTTCCTAACCCCAACACTAAATCTAGAATTCCTGATCAGCCAACCTCCCTTTAAGCCCGAAAGGGAAGGTTCACAGAGGTAGCAGCTGGCGAAACCATCTCCAGACTGAAGCCACCCACCCCTCCTGCCCCTTTCCAAATCTCTCCATGGGAAACAGGACCGCAGGGAGGGAGAGGAGCCGCGCCGGAGCAAAACCCGTTTTGTTTCCGTTTCCTTCGGAGCATTAGCTTGAAAATGCAATGCTAAATCCTTTTACACCTTCAAGCAAACAAAATAAACGCGACTCACACTTTGTAAATAGGGAAATCGCTTCTGTTTCTTTCAGAGCTGAAGCCTAAAAATGCAATGTTTTTAAATGATTAAAAACAAATGCTGTTTGCAAATAAAAGGTGTGGAAAGGGAGGAAAGCCTCTGGCTGTTAAAGCAGAAGGTTGGTGGTTCGAGGCCACCCAGGGTCGGCGGTGGAAAGGATTCCTGGTTCGCAGGGGGGGTTGGACTAGATGACCCTTGGAGATCCCTTCTGTGATTGTAGGGCAGGCGCGGGAGGAGGAAGCCGCAAGAAGAAACAGCCGCGTACCACCCGCCCCCCCCAGCCAGGCGTGGCTCAGCCTCTCCCTTCCCCGCCCAACTTCGGGAGATGCCCTCCCGGAAGCGGCCCTCCCTCTCCCCCCGCCGCCGCCGCCGCCTCCTCCCCCCGCGCCCATGCCAGTACCTGAACCCGCAGAGGCGGGTTGGATGGGGCCGCGGCGGGGAAGAGGAGCGCAGGCAGCCGGACACCGTCGCTCCGGCCCCCGCCGCCGCCGCCGCTCCCCCTCAAGCGGGCAAAATGGCGGGGAGCGCCGAGCTCATCGAGCCGCCGCCGCCGCGCGTCGGGTTGGTTGCTCGGCGCTCTTGTGGTTCCGCCTGGCGCCGCTCGCCGCGGCTTGGAAGCGGCCTTTCAAAGCGGGAGCTGGCGGCGCTGGCGCTGCCTTTGCCTTGCGCGGGCGGGGCAGGCGCGAGCCACGTCGGCCCTGCTGCGCGCATCGAGCTAGAGACCTTTCCAGGGATCCAGGCGCTGCTCTGGGCATGCTTCCCCTCATCCTTCTCCACCACCTTGTTGTCTAGACTTCTTCCTCTTCCTCCTCCTCCTCTTCCTCTTCCTCTTCAGTTTTTTAATGCCTTATGTTTTACTACACACACACACATGCATAAAAATAATTTTTATTAAATTTTCTGTTTTACAATTTAAAATGCTCATTTTAACATCCTTAAAATATCAGTGATTTCCCTTCTCTTTCCACTGTTCTTTTTGCACATCATAAATCCCTGCATAATTTACAAAAACCAAACCGCTCAATATTCCATTATTGCATCCATCAAAACTAATTTACACTGCTGGATTTAGCTTAATGCTGCCAACGTTTTCAGGTGTACACAATTATTTCTTCTCTGAAAGTATGTTCTTATTGTTCTCTTATGCTATATGTTAGGTCTGCAAGTTTAAATTGCATTTTCTGTCAGCTTAAGTTGCCATTCTTTGGTTGGGACCTCCCTTGTTTTTGGGCTAACAAAAAAAAAAGTTTTTACAACTTTTTATCTGCTGTAAACTGCCCAGAATGGGTAGGGAAACCCAGCCAGATGGGCGGGGGATAAATATCATCATCATCAACAACAACCACAACAATTCAGCCTAGCTCAGTTGGTAGAGTATGAGACTCATAATTTAAGCCCCAAATTAGGCAAAGGTTTTCTGCATTGCAGGGGGTTGGACTAGATGGTCCTTATGGTTCCTTCCAACTCTAGGATTCTATTATTATTATTATTATTATTATTATTATTATTATTCATGTCCCTGGGGCTAAACGGTTTGTGTTGATTGCTGCTGGGACTGAAATGCTTTGCATGTCACAGAAGAAACTTTTCAGAATAGCTTTCCACTTATGCAGGTTGCCCAACCCTGGCTCCTGTGCCTCCTGACCTGGGAGTAAGTCTTGTTGAACCCGGGCTCATTTCTTTCTCCTGGGACACCTTTCAGGTCACTTGCCATTCTGGCTAAAGTGAGGGGCAGTCGGTGGTTTTATATCATTCGTACTTTTGAACATTTCATCCAGGTCACTTGTCATTCTGGACAAATCATTGTTTATTATTATTAGTTTTATTTATTAAATCTCCAGGCCGCCCGTCATTGGTAGATCTCAGGGCAGTTCGCAGCATAAAATTACACCATAAAAAGCACAAAATACATAATAAAAACAAAGCCAGACCTATAGTCCCCTCCCTCCCACATCACATTTAAACGGGCATCAGATGTCAATTGGCCAAAAGCCTGGTTGAAGGTCACCTGGGACCTAAAGGTGTATAATGATGGTGCCAGGCAAACCTCCCTGTGGAGAGCATTCCACAAATGGAGCCAAATAAGTGAATTTATATGATTTGTTCAATCACTGTGCAGCCCTGATTAACACTTGCACTGAATTTGAAGCGCCATCTTACAGGGCAAGCGTATGCATTAAGAAATAAGTCCCGTTGTACAATTATTCCATGCAGCCTTCGCCAGCATGCTGTCCCCTGCATCCCACAGCTCTGGGGTACAGTATGGTTTCAATTTGGACAGGGGACCGTATGTTGAGATTCCTGCATTGCAGAGGGATGGACTAGATGACTCTCAGGTGACCCTCAGGGTCCCTTCCAACTCTGCAGTTCTGTGATTCTATGCTGCTTTGCTAGATAGCAGCAAAACGGCAAATTCAGTTATGTGCAGCTTGAAAATGGCGTAGCATTGAATGGGCTGGGAGTTAATGGAATTGATGGCATACTTGGAAGGGAAAGAAGAAATAACTTTCTCTGGATTCAGACTCCACATTTGCCATATTACCCTTCCTTCAGCGAGCTTCAAGATGTATAGTTGAGATTCCTAGCAATTCGTCCATTTGTGTGGCAGATGAAGGTGATTGACTACATGGAATTGGCAGAAATGACTGGCAGAATCCGAGACCAGGGAGAAGAGATGGTGAAAGAAGACTGGAAGAAATTTAAAGACTATTTACAGAAATATTGTAAAATTAATGAATGCTAGAAGGATGTTGGATAGAAACTAAGGGGTTTCCAGCTGTAATGCTTTAGGAGATACGAAAAAAAAGGTTTACAAATGGGTAAAAGCTTAATGGTAAGGATTTGCTGAACTAACAAATTGAAGTGGAATACAAAGAAGGGAGGTATGAGGAGGTCTGGGGAAATAAGTGTAAGGAAGATATGTTATGGAAAACTATTTGTTTTTTAACTGTTTTTATGTTGTATTTTGTATTTTGTTTCTTTTTATTTTTCATTTTCATTGTTATATTTTTAAAAAAACTTTAATAAATATCTTTTTTTAAAAAAGCAATTCGCCCATTTGTGTATTCCATGTTGGAAAAGGAACTAAACTAAGCATTCAGTCCATTCTCTGGCTCTTCAGTAGAAGAACTAGATAAAGCTATTAGCAGTCGAGTCTTCGCTTCCATGGGTGTCTATGTCTGCACCCTCCAGGCAGAATCTTGTTTGTTTTCAAACAATGAAGAATGGGATTCTCTGAATGTAAGCCAAAGTTTGCAATACGAGGTGTAACTGAAACCCTGCAAAGGTCTGATGTTTCTGGATCTAGATATTTTGCAGAGACTGAAAAGGAAGTAAACATTTCTAGGCCAGAAAGCAAATATACGATGGGATTATGAGTGACTCTCTTGTCCTTGGATGCTCCAGAACAGGTGGGAAGTAGATAGTATAAAAAAGATGTTATGTGACAATATGAAAGTCAAGGTCTGGTTTGGTGGGTGATAAACATATCTGAAAGTGAATAAGGAACTTGGGAATGATGATACTATATTGGTTCTGATTTGAGAGGACAGCTGATAATATTCATAATCTCCTTTGAAGAAATCTTTATGCGCCATAGGCTCTTTTCCCCCACCATCGACCAAGTCTCTTTTCCCCATAATTCCAAAAGCAATCTATCGGGAAGAGAAGTAACTCCTCAGGTTTTCACCTCTCAAGAGTTATTCCATCAGCTAAGGGAGGTGTCATAGTGTATTCATGTAGGAGGTGACCCAGTCAAATTCCTATTTCCTGCATGCCAGCCTCCCCCACCTTTCTGGAACTCCTGGCATAAAATAAATAGCTTTGAACATGCTTTTGTTTCCGTTCACCTTTCACCTGATGTTGGTTTCAGAAATATATCCCAAGTTCCACATTTGTCAGTGGGGGCTCTGCTATGTAAATTTATTGACTAGCTAGGATCATCTGTTGACTATGGTCACCAAACCATCATACAGACCTTAGGAAAATCACTCATTTATTTTCTTTAACCACTCTCACTTTACTCCTTACTCTTGAACAGCTGGCATCCGTCTGTCTTGGGAGACAATGGCGAAGTGTACCTTTGGAAGTGAAGTCAAACTGTTGGAAGGTTACAGCGCCTGCTGTGGCTGTAGAGACTGATAAAGGAGAGGCATGTTTTGTTGCAGCAGGGGCAGATGAAGGCGTCTGCTTGTGCTGTTGCAGGTGCACCATGGCCTTTCTTCTCTCTTCGCTCCTCCCAGCGGTCATTTCTCCTCTGGTCACTGCACATTTGAACCACATTTTTTCCCTAAAAGTATTCTGGACACTAGTTCACCCCTCGCAGAGTTATAATTCCCAACAATGCCTAACTACCATGCCCAGAATTCTTTGAGGTGCAAAATGTGCTTTAAAGCTATCTCTGTGTGTACAGCCTGACTCATTTGTCCAACCAGCTGGGGTCCATGCTATAAATGTGAAAGGCAGAATGCTTGGGAATAACAGTTAAGTTCATCTGGCAGTAACCAGCCATTTTGGGTGTTATGATCTTCCACAATTTTGCACCAAGATCTGGCCTCCCCCAAAAGCACATTTTTTTGGGGCAGCGTTCTCGCATGGTGCCCCAAAATGTATGGCCCTGAAAAAAGTGTATCTTTTGGGCTACATGATCTTGTGTGGGTCATGTGACCTCTACAGGCTGGGAATGGTTTGGGGACTCAACATGTTAGAGTTGTACGCACTCTGTGTGATATACTGTGCTCTGCAGGAGAGGGCCTCTTGCCGATACCATCTGATGAGAAGGACCATTCCGTACAATAAAGGAATAGGACTGCCAGTTAGATACCAAGCTAAGTTCAAGGTGCTGTCACCAGTGTACAAGGCCCTATACAGCTTGGACACACCTAAAAGATTCTTTACCTAAAATATTGTATCATCGTTTAGATACCCAACTAATCACTGTATTCTGCAGAATAGGGCCTCTTGCAGATAGCATGTTATTGGGAGGTCCGTTCCATATGGCATATGAATCGGGTCTTTTGCGTGGTGGTACCTCCCCTTTGGGGATTCCCTCCCATTAGACAAGTGCTGTCTCTGTTGCCTTTTGGCAACTCAAGTCCTTCCTTTTCCAACAAAGCTTTTAAGTGGAGATCTTTATCCCAGCCTGCATCTTTATTGGACCTGTTTTAACTGTTTTTATATATGCAATTGATTTGAATTGTTTTATACATGGAACTGATTTCTTTATTGCTTTTACCTTGTTTTATGGTCGGAATTGTTTTCTAGTTGTGCATGTCATGGTTGTAACCTGCCTTGGGACATTACGGTAAAGGAAGATTAAGAAATTTCATACATAAATATGTATTAATGAGCTGACATCTGAATGCATACCCTTATTTGTTTATCAAGTTTGGCTTCATCCTACTTGTTTTGCAGAAGCGCCAAAACTGATTCCGTGTCACAGGGTTGAGTTGTGAACATTGTTCCTCCTGATACAGCTCTCAAATAAAGATTTATCAAATAAATCACAGTAATGGCCCTTTAGGATTTATTGCCAGGAGAGGTGGACATGGAGAGCAATGTTGCCTACAAACCTGGATTAAATCCTCTGGTATGATAGGCTAATGAATTCACATTTTTATTCTGTACATAATTCTTTCATTCATCATGGAGTATTAATTGTCCCCCATAGAATGCCTACTGCGGTCTTTTCAAGGTTTTCTTCTTCTTCTTCTAAAAAAAGATAAACTGTTTGTTGAAATTAATGTGTTACGGGTGTACAACAGCAGGACCCCTTAAGAACTTAAAAAGCATGAATAAATGGATTCCAATTACCACCTAATGTAGGTAATAGGTTTATGGTACTTAGAGGATTGGATCTGTTCTCCGAGAGCCTGCAGACATTAGGAGCCCCTGATGGCCAGCTTGCAATGTCGACATTATGGAGTGATTTTTACTTTACTGCCTTTTCCATCAGATCATCCCCTTTCCTTCCACACACAAGGTTAATTCACTTCTTGATCACATTATTTCCTCGCTGCTCTTTGACAATATAAAAATTCTGAGTGGACAGCTCAATCCCTCTTCCATCTCAGATTTGATTGTTATGGTATTGCCTGGCATCCCTCTGAGGCCTCTAGCAGCCCTCGCTGCACTTTATGACACTTAAATGGCTGGCCTACAATTTCTCCATCTATTCACAAAATGCTGTTAATAACTCATTTCCAAAGAGGCCCTTCTTTATGTCGTGGCATTAAAGGATTTTTTATTAGGTGCCAGGATAGGTGACACACAGCCCCAGTAACCAAAGAGTTAATTAATCTGTTGAAATTTATAGCCTTTTATACTGCACTCAGTGTGACAGTCCCTAAGAGAAACAGATACTATATTTACAACCCAGCTGAAATATTCAGTAATATAGTCTGCATACTGACCCACTCCATCAGTGTATGCCTGTTGCTGGAGCAGCCATTAATCAACCGAGATGGATTTGTGTAATCTGTCTTCTTTCTTATTCTGGGATTCCAATAAATATTGAAATAATAATTTATTGATTACCCTGCAATATAAATGTGTAGTAAAGGGACCCAAGATATTTGCATGGTAATGCATTTTGAAAGCTCTTGGCATTCTGTAGGTATGAGGAAAGGAGAGCCGTAACACAAAGCAAGGGAATGTTTCTTCACAGGACACCAAATTTAATGTCAGTCGGCCACGGAGGCCTTCCCCCCCCCCCGAATCGTAGAACTGGAAGGGAGGACCTCTTGGATACGGCAAAGCATAAAGTCTTAACAGCAGCACTGTTACCCTCAGCTAAAGCAGAATGTCAGCAATAAAGCAGAACTGTCCAATAATTTGTCTACTGTACAAATATAGAAGAGTTTGAATCACTCGCCACCCCTCCCGTAGTTCTCTGTGGGGGCATTTTAGTACTTCGCGGCTCGTATCAAAAAATGGCAAAGACTTAACTGAGTGCTCAGTGACTATGCTGCTCTGAAATCCTTCCCTACATAACTCCACCTTCCTGTACTATGTCCACCTCCCTCCTTCTCTCTCACACACAGCCTAGTGGTGAGATAAATGTCCGTAAAAATTCAGCACGCCTTCAAGGAAGGGAAACGAATGCATCTTTTTACCATATCATTGCTTCACCAGATTCCGAGACTTGCCTCGCTTGCGGCAAAAGCTAGACTTGTCCTTAGGGCTTGAACACATTTCTTTAAGCAATGATGACAGATATTCATTGCACCTCCTAAGCACAGTAGCCCTTTGTTATTTGGCCAGCGGTGGCTCCTCATTTGGATTTTGCATTGCGCCAAGATCCAATATCTTTTGACAAAGGGGAACGAGAAAAAAGCCCTTGCCAAAAATAGCGGGCATCAGTTCAGACTCTTAAAAACGTGTGCGCACACAACTACCACACAAAAGGAAGCACAGTGAAGCTCTACTCTGAGACAGTGTTGGTACAAAAAAAAAGGCATTGCAGGATTTGCCCCTGCTGGTGCCCATAGGGAAGTGATTAAGAGGTGCCTAGACTGAAAAATGTAGAGAAGGGGCAGTGTTGGAGGTGGGCTAGCTAGCAAGGACTGGGGCAGCTTGAATACACACATCACAGGTTTAGGGCTAATCTGAAGTGTATTCAACACAAATTTAAAGCCTATGATTTACCCCCAAAGAATCCTGGGATTTGTAGTTCCCTTCCTCACAGACCTACAGTTCATAATATCCTTAACTAACTGCAGTTCCCAAGGTTCTTTAGGAGAGAGTCCTGTGCTTCAGATGTGTGTTGGATGTGCTTTAAATGTTGGGATGTGTTGCCAGTGTACCTTAGGACACAGCTAATTGAGCCGGCAGGCTGGACAGTTTCGGAGCTCCTCAGTTTTTAGATTTTTAAATTGCTATACTATACATCATCTGAATATCTAAGAAAGAAAGAATACAGGATAAAAACATAAATAAATAGTTAGAACAAAACAAAGGAAAACAAAAAACCCCAACCCCCAACACATTTAAAAGGTTTGTAGAATATCAATCAGCCAAAGGTCCGGTTGAAGAGGAACATTGTTGCCTGGTGCCTAAAGATGTTTAATGAAGGTGCCAGGCAAACCGCCCTGGGGAGTGCATTCCACAAATGGGGAGCCACTGCAGAAAAGGACTGTTCTCATGTTGCCACTCTCCAAAACCTCTGGTGGAGGAGGCACATGAAGAAGGGCCTCTGATGATGATCAGAGTCTAGGGGACTTCCGGGGTGGTGCCATCGGCAATGGCGGACTCCCTCTGAACTGGAGGGACTAGCTCTGCGTGAAACGGGTCTTTTCCGCTACGGCGAAGCGGGGACCCAGCTAAAAATCACAGGCAGATGAAGCCTGTGACCATGGGACTTGGCGGGCACACTTAGCGCCCCCCCAACCCGCAAAGGAACCCACTAACGGGCTCCGAAGTGAAGAGGGGGAAGTGGCGCGGTGCTGTGAGTCAACTGCTATTTCCGTGGAGCGAAGCCGCACAGCCGTTGACGGAGAGCGCTGCCTTTTTCCTGGGACAATTTGGCTTCTAAAATAAGCACATGTGAGTACTTAAACTTTGAACAATCGGACTTTAAATAAGGACTTGCGAGAAGAAAGGAATTGGACTTAAAAATTTACTTTAATTTGGTACTGAAATGGGAAGGTCTAAACAGGAAGTCAGCCTTCCGTTTCTTTGTAGACAGAGTAAAGCAAAGACAACGTAAACTAGAGCTCAGAAAATCGCTTCTAAAGGATTGGCTTTCATCATTTAAAATTGTTGAACCCCCCTTCGGCTGCAGGAGAAGAAGGGGGATCTTTTTTGGACTGTTTAAACCTGCAGAAGTGAGTTTAAAGGAGAATATGAAGAAGAGCTGCGGAAGGGACATGGAAGAGATTTAAGGGCCTTGGATATAAGGTTGCCAGGTTAATGCGCTAGATCGAGGGGATAAAAAGGACTGACAAAACCCGGGACCAGGAGGAAGGGACGCTGGATGAAGATTGGATTGTTTTTATTTCTCTTTTTATTATCAGGATTGTTTTATAAAATTGATGAATGTTAGAAAAATGTTGGAACGAAATTATTTGGCTCTAGTAAAAATGTTTAAAGAATTAGGTAAGAATATTATGGTTGTGAGAAGTCGGTAAAAATAAGATTTAAGTTTTAAGTTTTTAAGGTTCTCTATAAGATAAGATGAAAATAGATTAAGGTAACGTAATGACAGAATACTATGAAATATGGAAAGGAATTGCTGCATAATTATTAACCAGGATACAAAAAAAGGGAGGAGGAGGAGGTCAAAGAAAGAAGGTAATGAGAGTTGAGGATTTGAGAATGAGGGATTTATTTATGTTTCTATGCGGTGTATTTTTGTTTTTTGAATTTGTATTGTTTGAGGTGGTTTGTTTTTTCTTTGTTTTTTCTATTTTCTTTTTCTGCTTTGTTTTTTCTTTGTAATTTCAAAAATTTCCAATAAATATCATATTAAAAAAAATAAAAATGATGATGATCACAGAGTCTAGCTTGATTTATATGGAGAGAAGTGGTCCTTAAGGGATTGTGGTCATGAGGCGTTTAACTGGAATAGCTCAGGTTGCTGTTAAAGGCTTAAAGTGTCACAAAAGGGGTCACCAGGCAGAACAGAAAGGAAAACAAATACATGTTCCACTTGGCTCCCAGTACTACTTGGACTACGGCAATGAACTCTACGTGGGGCTACCTTTGAAGGTGACTCGAAAATTACAACTAATACAGAACTGGCGGGTAGACTGGTGAATGGGAGCAGCCGTCAAGACCATATAACACCGGTCCTGAAATACAGTGGTACCTCAGGTTACAGACGCTTCAGGTTACAGACTCCGCTAACCCAGAAATAGTACCTTGGGTTAAGAACTTTACTTCAGGATGAGAACAGAAATTGCGTGGCAGCGGCACAGCGGCAGCGGGAGGCCCCATTAGCTAAAGTGGTACCACAGGTTAAGAACAGTTTCAGGTTAAGAACGGACCTCCAGAACGAATTAAGTTCTTAACCCAAGGTACCACTGTACCTACATTGACTCCCAGTATTTCCCCAAGGACAATTCAAAGTGTTGGTGCTGACCTTCAAAGCCCTAAAAGGTCTTGGCCCAGTATACCTGAAGGAGCGTCTCCACCCCCCATCGTTCAGCCAGGACACTGAGATCCAGCACTGAGGGCCTTCTGATGGTTTCCACACTGCAAGAAGGGAAGCTACAGGGAGCCAGGCAGAGGGCCGTCTCAGTAGTGGCGCCCTCCCGGTGGAACACCCTCCCATCAGATGTTAAAGAGATGAGTAATTATATAATGTTTAGGAAGGCAGCCCTGTATAGGGGAGCTCTTTAAAGTTTAATGTTTTAGCCGCTCAGAGTGGCTGGGGCAACCCAGTCAGATGGATGGGATACAATTATTATTATTATTATTATTATTATTATTATTATTATTATTACTACTACTACTACTACTACTACTACTACTACTACTATTAGGGCTGAAAGCGTGTCTTCAGAGAATGCTTCTGACCAGCAGATTGGCAGTTGCAGCAACCTTCTTCCAAAAACTTACGGTGAAATATCCCTACAAGAAAACTCATTGTGCAGGACAACTCTCAGCCAGAAACATATGCAAGGGACTACAGACAACTCCCCATTTCCCTGGGGGTTGCGTTCTGAGTCAAGGCCTGCATCGGTGGGGCGTTCATAAGCCAACCCCCATCCTGCCCCCATTCCTCCCTCTTCCGGGTCAAAAAGGACCTGCACGTTGGCACTCATGCGTCAATCAGATGCATTTAAAATGGTTGCCACCAGTACGCGTTACCAGTACGAACCTGATGAAACTCAGAAAGTCTAATCAAACGATAATGTTTTGTTTGTTTGTTTGGCATAATAACCTTCCAGCTCCACCAGCCTTACAGCTTCTCTAAGATCTGTTATCTTAAAACATGCACACAGGATTTCTGTCAGCTACTATCTGTGTCTCTTGCTTCACCACCAGTCCTACAAAAATGCACTTTGTTGCAAAGTGCAGCTACCACCGTTCTATCCAATCACAAATCATTGATGCAGTGTATTTTGAAGTTCCATAACAACACATCATAGTTTTCAGTAAATGCCTCTGATCTGGATAACTCTGAGGTATAGATATGGTGTACCGAGAAAATTGCCCTTCGCACATCTTTTCTTCTAGTGTCTTGCTGATAAGGTTAAAAAGATGGTGAAATGAAATCTCCTAAGGAACACAATAGATCATTTTAATATGACTTTGGAGGAGAGGGAGGGTGCTGGTGTTTCCTGCCCCATCTGCAAACGGAAAAGTCAAAACAGTTCATTTCCTTTAGGACGTGTACCTCCAAGTCTCCCACAGAAATGGTTATGAAAGGAAGCTGAGTGACTGCTTTAACACGCCTTAGAAATAGACATAAGGGGTATGTATCATATGTTAATCCAATTCACATTTTAAATCGTTTTGTACAAGTGAGACCTGCGGCACAATGTAGCAGTGTGGCATGCTTCTGTTTCTAGAATTCTTCATTTCGCTTTCTCCCCACTCTTAAACTCCAAATACTCAGCATTTAGTATATATGTAAACCACTTTGAGGATGTGTTCTTGTTTTTTAAAGCAACCAAGTGACATATAAATTTTATGAAATAATAATAACAGTAATAAAGACAGTTTTCATGGTATCTTAATTTTTTATTCAGGTACCCAAACTGAATGATGATTTCTGTAACATAATTAATACTAATTAATACAAAAACCTAATCAGATCTAGGCCTTATTTTGGTCCAATTTCCAGTGTCAGCATATACGTTGCATACATCCTTTCTGTGCGATGTTGCTAATCTCCCTCTGTCCAATCTGGAATATAGTTAACCAGAAAAGGGTGACTCTTCACATGAGTTGTCCACAGCTATCCATGCTTGCTCATATTGAGATGCTCTTTGCATTTCTCACTTCAGAAAGGAAGAGAGTGGGTGTTCAACTCTGGCACCCAGTGAAATTTGGATATGTTTAAGGCAGGGGTCAGCAAACCTTTTCAGCAGGGGGCCGGTTCACTGTCCCTCAGACCTTGTGGGGGGCTAGACTATATTTTTTGGGGAAAAAGAAGAACGAATTTCTATGCCCCACAAATAACCCAGAGATGCATTTTAAATAAAAGCACATGTTCTACTCATGTAAAAACACGCTGATTCCCGGACCGTCCGTGGGCCGGATTTAGAAGGCGATTGGGCCAGATCTGGCCCCCGGGCCTTAGTTTGCCTACCCATGGTTTAAGGGTTGTGTGTGTTTTCAGTGTAGGAGAGGCTGATCCCCGTACAAACAGGAAATGAGAAGGAGCAGCAACAAAAATCTCCCATGCATTGGAATTTTTGAGGGATTGTTTACTGTGATGTTTTGTGGACGCCATTTGAGGTACTGGTGCACTGGCAAGCTCTGCTGGACCCAGGGTGCATAGACTACACACTTCTTGAACATTACTTGTGATTAACATTGTAATCGTTACAACTGCTCAGCTGTTTGTGTACAGATGCACAGACTGTACACACGTCGAATGAAACATGTGATGGACATGCTTTGAAGTCTCGTGGATGTATAGCTGTGTTTCTGGCTCGTAGGCTAGGGTTGTCGGTTCAAGGTGAGTGACACTATTGCTTTAGCATCTCTGGCCCAGCTGTGCACTATTTATCTGCTTGCTTCCTATGTTTTTATCCTGCTTTTCAGACCATTATTGTTTGCCAATAGTGGCTCACATGCATAATAAAAAGAGAGCATGAAAGAGAGAGAGAGAGAGAGAGAGAGAGAGAGAGAGAGAGAGAGAGAGAGAGAGAGAGAGAGAGAATGGTTCTGCCATTAAGCTTACAAATTAAAAAGTCAAGATACAGAAAGGAAAGGGAGGGGATACACAGAGGAGAAAGAGCAGTTGTTCAAGGGCAGTATGAAGTAGTAAGTCATGAGCAGGAGTTATTGTTTGAGTAGCAGCTGGTGGCTATTGTTCTCTTGGCCAGTGGACAGAGCCGGAATGTGCTTTCCCCTTGCTTCTGCAGTTCCAGGGCAGCTAGAAGTTCAGGCAGGGAGAAAGAAGCTGCCAGGTTGATCTCTCCCTTGCTATCATGGGTTCCAACTACCCCACAAAATTCCCCACGAAGGGGCCGGGCACACACAAATTTCAGTGCCAGGGCCATGCATGCTGCATGGCACGCACGGCCCCAGGCACCCATGGTCACGGGACCAAGCTGCCAAGCTGTCACTCCTGCTTACCATGTTGTTCTTTCTAGGAAATGTGTGTGTGTGTGTGTGTGTGTGTGTGTGTGGGACCTCCAGTGGTTCTTGGTCCTCTGTTCTTGTGCTAGAATGCTTCAGTCTCCTATCTTCTTTCCCCATGCTTGTTTCAAGTAGAGCTGGAGTGCTGGTTAATACTGTGAATAGTGGTAGGGGCATAGATGAATAGGCTGCTGCAGAAGTTGGGTGATGTTATATATTGGAAATCAACAAAACTTTATTTGTAAGCAAGCAAGCAAGCCAACTACAGTGCCCAGGATTCCTTGAGGAAAATTATGTTCTTTGAAAGTGCTTTCTGATTTCCTCAGCCATAGAGAAGATGGCAGCCTTTTCCAGCTTCGACCAGAAGAGGGAGGCACCTTCACTACATCGACATCTACAGGTTTTTGCAACTTGGACAGGTCTTTGAATTTCAGCTCAACATTACAAACTCTTAGCTGGACATACAACAAAGCAAAGAAATATAAGGCTTAGAAGATGGGCTGCTCTAATAGGTGATGTTTAAACTGGGATTTGTGTTTCCCAGGCTCGTATTAGCAAAGGACACATCTACACTGACAACAATTATAAGGAATTAAAGGTTGTGTACACATCACCGTTTCCTATGGCTCCAGTGCTTGCATTTAAAGCCTAGTACACATGACATTAGCCATAATCCAGTTTCCGGTGATTGCAGGTGCAGGAAAACAACCAGGCAATGTGCATCAAGCGAAGACTCTCTCTCTGGTGTGTACAGCAGAGTAATTATGCGACCTGAAATGTGGGTGGTGGTGGTGGAGGGATGAGCTTGCTGTCTTTTAAGCCACAAATATGTACTTACCCCCAAAATGTACATGCACCACAGCAAAGTGTGAGCAATGCCAGCCAAAGGCATTTTGCTTTTGCAAGGGATACACCCAGTGTTCTCTCCCCACAAATGTTCAGGGGGTACTCTCATTTTCCTACTCATATTGAAATATTGCCCCTCAATTAAGCCAAACTTACGGTAGTTTCACAAAATGTTTAGGTGTATGCTTCTTCCCAGAAAAAAAAAATGTGCCAGTGAGTAGTGCCAGCTTTCAAAAAAGGATGCTCACACATGATAGCCAACGGCTGTATGATTTGTGTGCTTAGACAGCTGAGCTGTACCGTGATACAGTTACACATGCAACGTTCAACAACTGTGTGGTCTATGTACCTCTGCACTCCCCAGCCGAGCTGTACAAAACAACTGTGTATGCTCCTTTGCACAAACACTTGTGCACGTGCAGAGAGACAACTTCTACCTGTGCTCAGAGTATGTGTGTACAAGACGAAAACCTTGCAATACTTTTACCAGATCAATCCTAACTTAAATCACAACAGCTTAAGTTACCTCAGGAGGAAATTGACTTATACTGCCTATTTTGCAGGATTGCTAGATAATGTGACTGAGCTGAAAAGGGGTTTGGAATATGTACCACCACACCCCTAAAACATCCCTTTCGGGGTGCATAAGGGACCCCTGACCATTAGGTCCAGTTGTGGCTGACTCTGGGGTTGCGGTGCTCATCTCACTTTATTGGCCGAGGGAGCTGGCGTACAGCTTCCGGGTCATGTGGCCAGCATGACTAAGCTGCTTCTGGCGAACCAGAGCAGCGCACATAAATGCCGTTTACCTTCCCACTGGAGTGGTACCTATTTATCTACTTGCACTTTGATGTGCATACTCTGGCATAAATTCTGCTGGCTTAATTTCCACTGGCTGAGTTCTGGCTAAGCTGGGGAGAGAGACTTATCTCACTGTATCTCCAGCTAAGCTGAGAAAGCCCAACAGGAGGTTGTGGAAGGCAATGTTCCAGTTATACTAAGAAGCACCTCATTTTCTCACCACTTGATTGCAGGCTGCTTTTGCATAACAGTCCCAAGCAAAACAAAATGGCGTGCAGATTTGACCCTGGGGTGGATAAAATAGTATCTCGCTGAAGACCACATCCTACGTTTGCATCTGAGGGACAGAGAGGAGGAGGAGGGTCTGTAGATCTTCTTCTTCTTCTTTGGTGATCGCTCGTCGCCAAGATTGTCTTTCATAAACATGACACAATGGAGAAAGGATTCTTGGTTTGCATGCCCCACTTATTCCAGGTCAAAAGTGCCGAAGGACTGGATCTCCCAAATTACCACAATCATCATGTATTTATTTTTACAGGGATTTTTATCCTGCACTTCAAATGAGTTCCTGAGGCAGCTTACAAAAGTGGTATAAAATATAGTAAAACTCACATGATAAAAGAAGAACGAAAACCTTCAGCAGACAACTGTAATTGAAAGCCTGAGGTGCAGGGGGGAGGGGAGTTTTCACTTGGCACCAATATGACAGCAAAGTTGGTGCCAGGTGAGTTTCCCTGAGGGGAAGATCTCATAATCACCACACAAACGTCTTGGAGATGACACCAGGCAGACAGAGAGATGTAAATAAAAGGGCCCCCAACAAGTACTGTGATTTCTTCTATTCTATCTCACTCAGTCTAGGAAGGGAACCAACAGTTAAATGTGGTGTGCAGAGGATACAAATATTTTTTCAAGACAATGAGCTGAGATAAACAGCTGTGCAATACAAGTTAAGCATCTCTCAAAGTGAGGAAAATGAACATTAAAATGGCTGGTAAAACCCAATTATTATAGGTAAAAAGAAAATTCATTCCAAAAATCCTCATCCAAATTCTGTTTTTGGCTGCAATTCTATGGGAGTAAGTTTTGCTGAATTTAATGGGAGTTAATTCTGAGTAGGAATGCATAAGGAAATTAGGGTTGCCATATTTTGAAGAGCAAAAAAGAGGACACATTTGCCGACTTCTACTTTTAGCTATGGATTGCTTAGCATGACTCTCATTTTACATACCCATGAAGAAGAGGACATGTCCTGGAAAAAGAGGACATATGGCAACCCATATTTGAGCTGTTGGTATGGAAATTAAAAGTTTACACAATCAAAGTGCGATGAATTTCCTGTATTTATAACGATTGCATTTAAAGTAGATATAGATTATGCGCACATTATTGGCCTAAAATGCAGTTAGGTCATTCTTTTTCATAATTTGGATATCTATCAATTATCTATCTATCTGATGTGTTTTATATATTCTGTGATTTTGTGAATGCTTGTTTAATAAGCTGCTTTAAGTTTATAAAGAAAAGTGGGACATACGTTTCTAATTTAAGAATACAATAATAACCCTCTCTTTTGTATGCCTTTCTCAAAGAATAACTGCTTTTGCATTTCTAGCATTCTTCCAAAACTATGAATTCTCCCTTGAGGACCACAGGGCATTTATGATGGCATCCATCTCTGTCATGAGGCAATGAAGTGTGCCTCTGGGGGTAAAGTCAAACCACTGGAGAATCAAAGCGCCTGCTGTGGCTACAGAGACTGGAAACTCATAACTGCTACCTCCTGCGTTGTTTTTGCTGCGTTAGCAGCCCCAAAGTGACCTCCCTGGGGTACAGACTTGGGCAGTGTCTATGGAGGTCCTGGTCTGCCCAGATGACGACCCCCTTCTTGGCTTCACTGATGTGGTCCAAAAGAAAGCACCAGCTTGGCTGCAGGAGTTGCCAGAAGGAGGCGTACAAGACACCATCCAACTGTCTTAAGGACTCCACTCCAGATTTGTGTCATGCTTACGCCTTAGCCTTTTATTCCACCAAAGATGTCCCACAAGCCCTTTCCTTGGGGTTTACTCCTGAACGAAGCCTTTCTTACAAATGAGTATGACTGCAAAGCAGCAGAGGCTTAGGACCAGAGTTTTCCTACTAGATGGGCTCCCCTCCCAGGTTGACGAGCCCAATCTGCCCCACTCTTCCCTCTACAGTACATGTAGAAACCACCTTCTTGCTGTTGGATGCACCTGTTGGTCTTGTAATGTACTGAAGTTCTCACCTTGGGCCAGCAGGGGGATACTGTAGATAGTTTTCACTCAGGTCCGCATATGCAAATAAGGATTTGAAAGTGACGTTCAGTGATTGGATAGTTACAGAAAGTTGTTACTGTTTCTTTTTAGTTGAGCTCTATCTAAGCAGGTTGGCTGAACCCTTCAGTTCAGTTCTGTTCTGGCCTGTGAATAAACAAGAGCTGTCTGAAGAATCGCTGTGTCGTCTGATATGTTCACCCATAACTTAACAGGTCTCATCCGCTCAATCTGCTGGAGCCTGTTTTCACATTCGGGGGAAGTCCCTAACTTGATGGGAAGACCCATTGGCTACCCTCACCTGGTTTAGCTAGCCAGTCGAAGCCAGTTCCTGGGGTGTGTCTGCTGTCGCATGCTGACAGCTTCTAGGAGCCACAGGTGATAGCTTCCTGTTCATTCTCACTTTACCATACTCTTTCCTTTACTGGATTTCTTCTAGTATTTGAGGAGTGAGTGAGGCCACATTCACTGCCTATCATAATACTAGGAGTGTGGAAAGAATAGTTAGTTCTCCTATTCCTCCTTATCTCTTATGGTGTGATGCCTGAACACCCCCTAGTAAGGAAAACAAGACACCAAGGAGCAGACTGAAATAACAACAAGCATTTAAACAACACATTTCAAGTGTTGCAAGTTTGGTTTTTTACACCTTCTCTGGTTGCAAGCCTTATAACAGCCCTGCAAGGTAAATCAGCGTTCCTTTTTGCACGTTGTGAAGGAGGAAGTGAGTGAGGCAGAGAGAAAATGGCTTGCTCAAAGCCAGCTGTTGAATTAATGGCAAGGGCAACATTCAAACCAAGCCTGATCACCACACAGTATCCTTGAACAACTATGGAGGCTCAACTCTGGGCCCCCTATAAACAAGTAGTTTCCTAGCATTACAAGGCTTTGATGAACACCAGGCCCCAGTTGCATTTTGATTTCCCACAATGCCCCAGAGCAGTGCTATGGGTAGTTTAAAAGGTGACCCACTACCCAGCATTGTTCAGGGCTCCCACTGTCACCAAAATGTCTAGCTTATGAGGCAGCCCACCAGATGGAAGTTGGTTGATGGTCTCTAAAAGTTGGATCACCCTTGTTTTAACAAGAGACTTCCAGATACATAGCTTAATTCCTTAGCGACTATAAATTACTACCAGGCATTCTTGAACACAGAGATTTTGGAATGTATTGTGCAATATGGGTTGCAATATCCCAACATATAATACCTTAAGGGGAACAGCCAAGGGTATACTCTTTATCCTGTTCAGTGAAGATGCTCAGCAGATAGCAGCTCTGGGAAATACAGCAGGTCTTTTATTCTGTCATGTGCATAGGAGGCAAAATGCTTGTCCTGATTTTGGTGGTATCTCAAAGTAACGCCAGAATATTTTTCTTTCTTTTTGAGGTTCTAGTCCAGGGTTTCCCAAACTTGGGTCTCTCTCCAGCTGTTTTTGGACAACAGTTATCATCCATGCTAGCTGGGGATGATGGGTTTTGTAGTCCAAAGACCACTGGAGACCCAATCTTGGGAAACCCTGTTCTAGTCCATGGGCACTGTACAATTCATTCTTCCCGCGTTGCATGACTAACCTGTGAAATACATTACCACAGGATGTTGTGATGACGACCAGCATTTAAACAGTATTGTAGATAATAGTTTTATTAATGGTGACTGGCTGTGAAATGTCAAAACAGAACCCCTGTGTTCAGAAATGGAATACTTCTGTTTACCAGATGCTTCTGACAAACAATGCAGAATGGCCACTGACATCTTGCTCTGCTTATGGCTTTCCTCAGGGTATCCTGCCAGCTGCCATCAGAGGCTGGGTGCTGGGCTGGATGAATTATTTATCGGTCTGATCCAGCTCGCCAGGTCCCAGATTCTTAAAAATCACAGTATGTGCAGCTTTCACTTTGATATTTTTTTTACAATGATATTTATTAGGAATTTAAAGTTACAGAAAAGAGAAAAGAAAGAAAAGCAAAGAAAAAAAGAGATTAAACAATACAAATCAATAAAAAGAAAATAAAAAGTACCAAACATACCATACACCAAAATCAAAAACAAGAACAAAAAAATAAATTTAAAAACAAATCCAATATTCCCATACCCTTATCTTCATTAACTTATTTCCTCGACCTCCTCACACCTCCCTTTTTTGTATTCTAATTATTAATTATCTCAGCAAATCCTTTCCATCTTTCACTGTATTCTGTCCTTTAGTTGTCTTAATTTATTTTAGCCTTATCTTACCATAAAAAACCCTAAAACTTAAAAACTTATTTATACATAACTCCTTATAACATTTCTACTAAAGCCTAATAGTTTCATTCCAAGATTTTCCTAACAGTCGTTAATTTTGCAATATTTCTCTAAATGAATTTTTAAACTTTCTGCCAATCTTCATCCACCGTCTCTTCTTCCTGGTCTCGGGTTCTGTCAGTCCTTTCTATCTGTTCCATCTAGTCCATCAACCTGGTGATCTTATGTCCGAGGCTCTTAACTCTTTTCCATGTCCCTTCTGCAGATCTTCTTCATAATTGTACCTGCACTTTACTTTGTCTTCTGCTGGTCTTGTTCTTAATTTCCTTCCTTTGTCTCTGAGGAGTAGATCTTGGGGGAACAACCTAAGAGTGTCTTTATCCCTTCTCGGCCGGTCAGCCCGTTCTCCATGGTTAGCACTAAAATCCAAAAAATATTCCAAAACATACTTCAATGCCCCTCCAAAGTTGAGCGCCTCGAAGACTCCAATCTCCTCCTGGCCCAAAACCTAATCCCAAAGGTCAGAGCATCCCTGCATAGGAAGATCTGACCAACTTGCCATCTCCAGTCCCGACAGGACTCTGTCTCTCCAAGTCTGCCTCACTCCAGATTCAGTTCTCAGAAACGACAGCTTATGCTCCTGCAGGGCTGCATCTCTCTCAACTTGTATTACTTGAGGTTCAACAACAACCTCCTCCTTTGTCTTCTCCGCAACTTGCCCTGTCAGGGTAGATTCCTGGGTCAGTTGTTGAGCCGGTTCTATATCAGTGGTCACTGTTTGACCGAAATTATCAATTGCAGTAGTCATCAAATCCATCTTCGCATGAAGCTGCTCCAACAAAGCACTTGTCCTGCACAAAGCAGACACTAAGGTTTCCTGAGTCAACATTCTTATCCAAGGTCAGAGCCTGTTTCTCACGCTCTCTAATCTCTACAGCTGTAAAGTTCCCCAGGTCCACTCCAACAACAGTTCAAAAGCTCCCTCTAGAGGAAACAATTTCTATTTGTATCCATCCTTTTACAAGCTGATCCAGCAACAAAATTGCTTTCGTTTTTCAAATCTTTGTTCCTTTTTAGTGCAAAAGGAAACATTGGAATCAATATGTTTCTCTTATTTAACTATCTGTCAACATGCGTTATTATTCACAGTCAATGAACTTTCCCCAAACGTCTATCTTTGACAGCCCGTTCCCAGGTTCAAGACGATAGAAATTTATCTTTCTTTACTCCCTCTCCTGCAGGCTTGAACAATTTAAGATTCCCCCCCTCTTCTCCTGCTTCCAAGGGGGGTTTGTAGTTTTAACCTATGGAAATTTAGTCCTTTACAGATGACTTTCCAGACTTTGGCTTGCGATGTCTTTGCTTCAAGCTGTTTACAAAAGCGGAAGGCGGACTTCCTGTTTAGACCTTCCCGCTTCGGTGCCAAATTACGAAGTTTAATAATCCAATTTTCCGTTCTACTCACGGGTACTTGTTTAGAGTCCAATTGTCCACAGGAAAAAAGTCAGCGCTCTCTGACAACAGCAATGCGGCTTCACTCCGTGAAAAGAGCGATTGATTCGAAGCACCGCGCCGCTCACCCCACGTCGCTCCGGATCCCCGTAGTCTGGTTTCCCCGCGAGTAGGGGAGGCGCTAAAGGTGCCAGCCGAATCCCAGGTCCACAGGCTTCTCCCGACTGTGGTTTTTGATGGGTCTCTGCCTCGCCGTGGCGGTCCAGACCCTGATTTTCACGGAGCGGGTTCCTCCAGATCAGAGGAAGCCCGCCATTGCCGGTAGCGCTAACCCGGAAGTCCCAGCTTTCACTTTGATTTTGGACCGAATCAGGCAATGCTCTAAATTGGAGGCGGGCAGACTTCCTCTTTGTTTTCATTTTACTACAGCCCTATGATCTATCAACCAGAGCCTATGATCTATCAACCAGAGCCAGCTTTCACACAAAAGTCCAATCCCAGTTAGCTTTCTTCATTTCACGTGGGGAAAATAATTTTGATGCTATTGTTAAACCATTGCAGAAACCTTTGCCAATTGACTGTACATCACCCATAGATCTATTAGTTGATCCCCATCTAACTTCTGCCCATTTGTGCTCTAAATGCCTTCTTTAAATAATGTGTTTGATACCATGGCAGCCACACCTTGCCCCTGTGCTTGAGGGGGCCCGGGGCCATGCGACATCAGCTTGCCCCACAAAAAAATGGTAGATTGTAATCTTTAAAAGGGAGAAATAGAATATTGCACTCAATATTATGATAATTTCAAAATGTGGTACTGAGCGTGTTTAATTGTCTGCATGTTTTTCAGGTGAACAATTAATTGCAGTGGAAATGTTTAAATGCTCAGTTCCTCGTAACTTTGCAAAATTCCCTTTGGGCTTCTGAAACTATACATTCTTAGTCACACCCTAACGGAACATTTTCTCGGAAAGTTCAGCAGTTTTTTTTATTTATGTAAGAGGGAATAAAATCACTTTTTGGAAGGGTTAAGTAAACAACAACAACAGCACACCACTTCTTTCTCTGATCACTGTTAAAATCGTGCAAAATTCCTTGCTCCAGGTAAGTGAGACCAGGATTCTTTCTTTGGGCAAAACCAGTGATTTGGGCACCCTGGCTGGATCCTGTTGTACTCAGCTGGGGCGGGGGAGGAGGGATAACAATCTGAATACAGCTCATTTATTTCATTTCATTTATTATTCTTTTCCTAGAAAACATTGACAGTAAAAATGCCTGTGTAACTATCTCATTCGGTGGTACCTTGGTTCTCAAACACCTTGGTTCTCAAACGCCTTGGTGCTCAAACGCCTTGGTTCTCAAACACCGAAAACCCGGAAGTGTTCCGGTTTTTGAATGTTTTTCAGAAGCTGAACGTCCGATGCAGCTGTCAGCTATTGTTTCCGGGGCACCGGCACCAATCAGAAGCTTTGCCTTGGTTTTCAAAGATTTCGGAAGTCAAACGGACTTCCGGAGCAGATTACGTTTGGCGCTTTTGTTCTTGCTATTTATTTTGTGCTTTTGTTTTTGAGGCTTTTTCGGTTAATTTGTTTTTGTGACAGTGTGGAACCCAGTTCAGCTACTGATTTGTTGTGTGACTGCAGAAATGGATAAAAGCCCCCCATCCAAACAATGACTATCATCAGTGCAGGTAAGAAAAATAATAATAATTAATTTCTATCTCCTACAATATATAGGGGCGTCTTATAGATGGAAAAGTACGGTATTTAATTTTGCCACAGTGGACAGTGAGATGAGTAATGCCTTTTTTTTTGGCAGAAGACATGCTGCAGCGGAACTGGAACAATGTTGCATGTCAGCAGAATCACAGAATTGTAGAATTAGAAGGGACCATGAGTCAAATATCAGACAGAGTGGAAAAATGATGCCTTCTTCCATTCCTTACCTGGGAGTGGAGGCAGCTCCAGTCTACCCAGAAGCCCGGCAGCTGCATGGATTTCACCAGTATGTGAACTGCATTAGCCTGCCAACAATTCATTCTGACTTTTGACACTTACCCTGCTGCTCAGCATAAAAGTCAGATTCTGATAGCTTTGCTTCTCTTGAGAACCATCAACTCCCAGATGTAGTCCCATTCATTTCAAGAAGAAACCTGAGGGGTACTGGAGGAAAGAAGATAGAATCTGACCCTGCAAGGAACAAGGCAGAACAAAATTTGTTAAATTCAATCATAGCTTATGACAAAGAGCCTTTACGCGTTCATATGGACAGCCATTAAGATGTTAGACAGGAGCAAGCAAAAAGTTTGCAATCATAAAACAACTTTTTTCCAGGTCTTTCCCCCCTGTTTTTGTTTTGTTTTTACTCCTCAGACGCCGTTATGTTGGATAGCCAGCTCATTTTATTATTGCAAATGCCGTGGCAGTAATCTTTTACTGCTTCCAGTATAGGCCTACAGCATTAAGTTAGTATAAAATTACATATAGTTTAATATATCTGTACAACACCTTTAAACAAGCTTCTCTAGGCAGGAAGGTTATCCGTCTTATAAATCTATTATTCCATTGTACATCTTGATAGCCTAGCATTGCTCCTAGCCATGTTTAAGCATTAAATAGTGCATTATTATTTCACATAAATCAACCAGAGATGTGTGAATTCATAAATTTTGCATTTGCACAGACAGTATTTTAAACGTTTTACAGCTTCGTGGGAACTTGGAGTGGGAGCTCATACACAAATCAGAGCCGGGGAAATTTCAATAAAATTTAATATCACGATTACTTCTTGCCAAAGTCATTGCTTGCACAGTTTAGAAGTGTTATAACAGGGTCTAAAAATAAAAACAAAAATTTGCAGCAAGGGCTGTACATTGGCAGAAGTTGGATACATACATGTGGGGAGTTCCAAGACCTTTATTTTCTTTTTTTAAGGTGATGGGTACAGTTGGTACCTGATAGCCTTGCCATTAAAAACGCCAGACCATAGCTGTCAACTTTCCCCTTTTTAAAAGGGAAATTCCCTTATTCTGAATAGGATTCCTCGCAAGAAAAGGGAAAAGTTGACAGCTATGCGCCAGACTGGCATTGTTTGTAATAGACATTTTCTTAAAGTATACACAAGCAGTAGTGATTCATTGAGAAGAAAGATTGCAGATAACCACATTCAAATGGTTATCAGCCAACTTTCTGAGGCAGGGAAATGTGCTCTTTATATGCTCAGAGAAACTCCTGTAGGCTTTACTCTAACCCCATTAAACCACACTGAGTAGACGTGATTTTAGGATCCCACTGTTCCTTTGTATTACTTTCTGAGTTCCTGATCTAGATTCCAAAGCTGAGTTCCTAGGTTTTGGAACTGAGTGCTTGCTCAAATTAAACCCTCCAGAAGTGAGCATCAGATTATTACAGAGGCTCCTTACAGAGCTGTGCCCTCATAAAAGTGCTGTGCTTATGGACTTAGTCCATTTTATATTAGCTTGAATTAGGTTGTTAAAATGATTAGACCACTGACATCTCTTTAATGTAGATTTGCTACTTTACGGAGTAAAATGAAGAGTAATTGCTGCACTTCTCCATATTCTTTAAGCCACATGTGATGAAGCGCACACTGATGTTTGCCCGTATGGGTCAAAGAGACACAAAAAACCGAGGCACAAGTAGCCTGTGGATGCAGGAAAATACTGGACCATTCCATGTCATGATCGGTGATGTGCATGGACTTCAGTTTTAGGTAAGGACTGGGATGCTGCAGCACCTGTAGAAGCGGCAAATGGCTGTCGGGGAACGGAGAATTCAGGTGAATAGGTGTTCTGAAATGTGTTCATTAGCGCAACTTGGAGTTTTGAACAATTAAAAAAAATTTGGATGGGATGCAAAACAAAGGAAAAGCAAAGAAACAACGAATGCTGTCTTAAAGTAGGCCTGACGGCAATTCTCATTCAAGAGCCTGTGCAGGTTTTAACTGTAAGATGCAAGCATCCTTGAGTATCTCCAGGAAATGGGACAGAGCAATAAACACTTCTGCTGTTTAATCAGATAGAGCTCACTGCAGTCAAGCAGGTTTACAAAAAAGTAGTTCCTGGACTGAACAGGATTTGCATTCCGTCTTCCAGCTACATTTTTCTATCTAGCCATTCAGTTATATTTCTAACAAATTTTTAAGAACACATCTTTTATGCATCAAGGTTCCAATCTAGTTACCTCCTAATGCTTGTTAGCATCATATGGAAATTGCACTGGAGAGTGGGGATGGGGGATAAATTGGGTTCAGTTAGCATTTGAAGTCAAATTCTTCAAATTCACACTTTGCAAAACAATCCAAGACCTGAAACACCACCATCCTTTGCAATGCAGACTTATCTGAATTTTGTGTTGCAGTTCTCCAACCAACCAATCCAATGATATAAAGATATATTACGTAACCAACAACAAAAAAAGATATATTACGCAAAAGTGTGAATAAAAATGAATATCTTAGTAAAAACAATCTTAAAGCATTATATTAGGACAAATTGCTTACAGAAATGTGTACGCTAATCAAAACTGCATATGAAAATATGTTTATTAGGAGAAATTTGCACTAAAATGCGGAAGAGTTTTCATGTGAATTTTTTTTTAAAAGGAAATTCTCAACTTGCTGCAGAAACGAGAAGCGAATGTAAGGCTGGAAAAATGAGAACTTGAGAGAATTGAAATGGACAGATCCTTTCATGCCTACCGGAGAGCGCATTCACTCTCATTTAAAGAAAAAGAAGTTATGTGAAACTTAAAATATTGCTGTGTTGTTTCCATCTCAGCATGTTTAAAATTATAACCATGGATTTATCCCATAAAAGAAATCCTTCAACCGTGCAATTCTGTGCATATCTACTCAGATTCAAGTCCTATTACTCATAGGTAAATGTGCATAGGATTGCAGCCTAATCAGATTACAGTAAATTAGACAGTATGATAAGCAAGGGACAGCAACCCACTAAGATTGAAGCCTTCATAGTTTTCATATTTGAGATTTTAAAAAATAAATAAATCCAAATGAAGGCCTTTTAAGCCCCACCCATGCCTTCCTCAATTCATTATGAAAGTAAAGCCCTGGGCTGTACGTATTTAATATACTTTATCTGTTTTTAATTATGGGATGTTTGAAATTGGTTTTTATTGTAGTTAGTTGTTTGCTTGTTTGTTTTAAATGAATCTCGTCCTGTGTGTGCATCATTGTGCACTTCTTGTCGAGGCAGTAAGTCTAAATAAATATATAAATAATTGTTTTTGTTTTTTAAAAATCACAGCAGCATCTAGGAACTCTTGTGTGCATGAGGAAGTACCTCCCCCCCTTGTCCAGCAGGATTATAAAAGGAAGAACATGGCTAAGGACCCTTGCTTCAAAACATCGTATGAACAGGGAACTCATGCCCAACTGTGTAATACTGGATCTATAACATGGTGAGCAAATTGCCAGTTATGACAGGGTTAGTTCGTCCGCCTCTAGTTGTAAAGGAAAGAGCTGCTCCGAAAGGCTAGGAAGTGTGGCTCCTTTCAACACAGGGCTGCAAAATGTCCCTGGAAACAGGTGTTTCCAGGGGCTGTGTGAGAAACAAGAGGATTTTCCCTCCACACATCTTCACATGGGGGTAGCCTTCTTCTCCCCCTCCCACAATCAGCTCTGGAAATAGTTCACTACACGAACCCCCTTTTCAAGGACATCTTCCCGTCTCCGTTTTGAAGCATGTGGCAGGAGCTGCTCTTTTGAGCCTTTCAGAGAGGCCTTAACCGTTTTAAAGAAGTCAAGAGAAAGAAGGAAATGGTATCGAAAAGCCCTAGACTCCCTCATAACACTAGGCTTGCAAGCATCTTCCCCTTTCACCCACACAAGACTTAGACAACCTTGGCTTGAATTGTGATTCGAGTACCCGCCCCCTTAGCTTGGGGATAAGAAAGACACATGGACACAGTATTTTAGGTTAATGGGCTAGAAAAGGCCACAACTTTATTGATTACAGCATGTGAGAGGTATTGGTTTGGCATTGGAATAACAGCAAAGTTGACTCCACCCACTCAGGGAGGGGTGAGTCTGACGAGGGTTAACCACCAGTAGGGGGAGCCTGTTGATGCAAATACAACTGTAAGCTCTCCCCTGATGTCACCGGGGGTCGTGACATGGCCACCAGCCCTAGCAGGGCATCGGACAGGATCCACGACCGCCGGATTCCATTAACGGAATACCCATAAGTGAAGGGGTAGGTGACGGCCACACCCTGCCCTTCCATACACCAACCACACGTTCCAATGCCTAACCGCCAATACCAGAAAAGTTGTGACGAATTGCTGCGAGGTAGGCGAAAAACCAAGCAGCCGGTGCCAACTTGCCAATTGGGAAAAACTCCTACCAGGCCCCCTAGGCAACCAGGGCGACCAACCATAGATCCATAGCAAGGTCAAGCGCAAAAGGATGACCAGAGGGAAGGGTGGGTGACCCGATGAAAACTCAGCAGCACAATGAGGAAAGGAGCTGCCGGGGCCGCATTTCAGCGGCTGAACCCCGCCCCTGAGCTTCCCACTGATAGGAAGGCTGACTGGGGAGCATGGTGCATCAGTAGTGACATTGAGCAGGGGCCGGAACGCCCCCTGCTAAGCGCGGGAACGGTTCCCGATCACAACACCTCCCCTCCGTGAGGAGGAGAGGATTTATGGAAATCCCCTTTTGAAATGTGTGGGGGAGGGGGTTTATTGGGCTGTTTTTGTTTTCATTATGGTTTTTTGTGTTTTTATATTGTGGTTTTATGTTGAAACTGTCCTGAGGCCTGCGGATATAGGGCGGTATACAAATTTAATAAATAATAATATTAACATCCATGTGCCACAATCGGGTCTGCTTCACGATGTGGAACCAGCTTCTGCATAGCAGAGAGTTCACATTTCAAGCTGCCTCTAGAGATAACTTTCCAACCCATTGAGTGGGTGCCGTGATCCTTGATTTCCACACCCTCCAACATTTCTCCAGTGAAAATAGGGACACCCTATTCCATACCTTCCAACATTACTCCAATGAAAACAGAGACATCCTACTGAACATTTATCTGATGGAAATAGGGATGTCCTAAGGAAAAGCCGGACATTCTGGGATCAAATCAGAAACTGGGACTGCTTCTGTAAATCTGGGACTGTCGTTCGAAAATAGGAACACTTGGAGACATGATTTTCTACTCACTTTGCCTCAGTCTCCCAGATACCAAGTTTGAAGTCAGTCAGCACTGAAAGTGGCCCTTTGTCTCCATCTCCTGTGGAACAGCTTTCCCCCACCCCAAACACTCTTGTGATTACTGTGCAAGAACAACAAACAAGTCCGAGACCAAGATTAATGGTATTTGGAGATCATTGTCTAAAGATTAATCTTTTTAAAATGATGATATAAGGGCTAAGACATACGAGGCTTTCAGCAGCCTAAAGCTACAAAGTGTAATAATAAACATTAGCATTGCAGGGCAAGCTTAGGATTACTAACGGAAGCATATCTCGTTATCATCAATAAAAACTAATGGCTGTTTTGTTGTGGTTCTTTTCTTCTTCTTTTTTTGGGCTACTGATGAGCATTGAAAATGGTGTGGTGTGTTGTTGTTTTTTAAAGCAACAATTGTGTGCCTTCATTGTATGCTGGACTATATAACACTCATTTGTTTGGGGGGGTCTGCATTCCCTTGCTAATGATATGACCACTGTCCCAGTTTCTTTTACAAAACTTCTGCATAACTGCTTTGGTCTAAGGTATTAAGGATACAAACCATTCATTATAGAAATTACTTTTTCCCAGTTAAGCCAGAAGGCACTGTCTTCCCCTTAGTTCTCATATAACTAAGACTTACTGCCTATATATATATATATATATATATATATATATATATATATATATATAAATTTGTGCATGTGTGCTGCTGTATATTTAACAGTATGTATATTTATACCACACAAGTGGCCCAGGCTGCCATGACAATAAATCCATTTCTTTTTCAAAGGCTGTATATCACTCACTGATGGGGCACAAATGGTATGCATAAACAATGGGACATAAATAGTCTTTCTTTCTAGTTAGCTCTATTTATACATCTCCTTTCTGTGCAGGAAACAATGTTATTTGAAAGGTAAACAGGCGCTCACACAGAGAGGCAGGTTCTAGTATAAAACCTGAGGGGGTTGGTTGGCATGTGGGACGATTAGCCCAATGCGAATAAGCTGTCCCCTCCTCTTCAGAATTTAATTTTTCTAGATAAGTTTAAATCAGAATCCTAGAAGCATCAGGTTGGTCATTTTGTTGAAATTAGATGCTGGACTATTGGCCTAAACTGGCAGGATTCATCTTGTGTTCCTAAGAGATTGGGCAATCAAAATGACCCAGACATAACGCAGACACCCATTTCACAACGCAGTAGCCAATTTTGAAGCAGGAATGGGACACTTGTGGACCTCAGCTTAATTTCAGGATTCCTCAGCACGCAATCAGTTCAAACCATTGGCAAGAGTGATCTGTCTCCCAGCCGCCACAGTTCGCTTGTTTTGTCAGATGATCATTGGGCATATATGCAAAGGTTTAGCCATCCTAGATCTTCTTGTGGATCCACAGGTTAATTAAAAGAGCTACTTCTACTTATGTGATCAACTCTGGACTTTTGATGAAGCAGAATTCTTTCACGCGTTGCAAAAACTCAGTGGAATAGAAGTGAACATTTGTGCTGAACCCTAGCCGATATGGAGTTCTTCATTTTTAAAGCAGACAATTTATAAGCTACAAATTAATTGGTGTCTACTTGACCCCCAGCAAAATGTTTACGCAAGTGTTGGAAGGTTAAAGCTAGGAAACAACAATGTTTTGAAACCATCCAGCACCGGTAACGTGGATATTTTCACAGATCGTGCCTTCCTCATTCTTTAAAATACCAACTCAAGCAACTGAGAGGCATGCTTGTCAAAAGAAAGTCTTAAGCACTTATTTAAGAAAGTGCTATTAAATAATTGAAATGACTGTGATAAAGTTGTCTTAGTTTAAACAGACCAGTTTTTATCAGACTGCTTAATGAATTGTGCTTTTATAGGATGAGATAAATCTAATGCGAATTCAAGTGGTTGCACCAGAAATACAGCTCTTCGTGGGATCGCTTTATGGGATGTGGCAGTAAAAGCTAGGAGGCAGAAATCGGGAGTGCTGGCATATTTCATTCTGATATAATTAACCCAGAAATCATTGGGTTGCTCTAAATAGAGACATTTCAAATGATAATTGACCCTAGCGTATACATTTTTGTGCACATTACTTGTTCCAAGAACTACAATGCAAAATTCAGGGAAGTGCAAATTTCAAAGGATGGCTGTGTTTGGGTCTGCATATTGCTTCTCTGTCTGTGAACACACGAAGTGGCTTAAAAGGTTAAAAGCAATTAGGCTAGAAAGAAGAAAAGAGAACAGGGTCACCACGCTCCTGAGAGTTGTGCAAAAGAGCAAGCTGTACAGCTGAAGTTCTCTTTTCTACACATCTATTTAAGGTGCAGAAACTTCATTCTTTACAATAACTTCAATAAAACAACCGATGAGATTTGCAATCTGCTGCAGCTCCCATCATCCCTGACCATACTGGCTGGGGCACATAGTCCCTCTCTCTCCTCTAACGGTGCTTATTTTCTGCTACCTGCCCCTGGTTAGACGAAATTTTCTTCTTCTTTTTGGAGAGATCATGAAGGCAACTTTTTTTAAAAAAAGTCTTATCGCGTACACATGTGGCACAGATTTAAAAAGACATTGCTGCCAAAGTAGATACGACTCCCAAAGCATTTTATAGAAACTCTTTAGCAATTTTTTAATCTGTTTGGGACAAGTTTTCCTCTGCAACAAACCGGTAGTTGTAATCAGTCCTGTGTGTGTATTCATATACATACGTATGCACAAAATTCCCCATTCATCACTGCCCTCAACAGTTTCTATGATTGCCAGTCTGTAAATGCAAATGTCCCAGTAAAAATCCCTGTATGTGCTTGCGTTTCAGTTATTCATAACATAGATGAGTGGAAGGTAGATGGGAACCTATAGATTTGCTCAGTGATTTGCAGTATATTGGCAGGGGTTTCTGTCTCCTAGTTTTAATAATAGCAACAAAAAACCTCTCACTTTCACTTAAATTAGGCTTTTCAAATTCCTGATTTATAGTAAGACAGAGATTTGTCTTTGCATGGGAAGCTCATCAAACTATTTAAATAAAGGAGAACATTGGCAATTGCTTGGGCTGCCTAAGGACCCTACATCAATAATAATAATAATAATTTATTATTTAGATCCCAGTCACTCTGGGCAGCTTCCAACAAAATATTAAAACACAATAATCTGTTAAACATTAAAAGCTTCCCTAAACAGCGCTGCCTTCAGACGTCTTCTAAAAGTCTGGTAGTTGTTTTTCTCTTTGACATCTGGTGGGAGGATGTTCCACAGGGCGGGTGCCACTACTGAGAAGGCGTTGTGCCTGGAACCTGGCTCTGGTGGGCGGTCCTTGGTGTTCTAGTGAAAAACAAACAGATCCTGCAAACCTGAAGCCTGCTCATTCCTGTTCCACAATCCTGTAGGAAGCTCCCTTATGCAAGGCCTGATCATGCCGACATAATTCAGTGTTGCCATCAGCTCACCTGGGTTTAGCAGAGGTCTTCCTATCATGTGCAGTACATGGTAATTGGTAGAAGTGGGCACACTGCAGGAGACAAAATGGGCTGTGCTCAGGTGAGGAGCAGATGGAAAAAGGCTCGCGGCGGTAGAGGTCACTCACTGAAATATCACCCTACATGTGTTAAATGGCTCTCACACAAAAAGGTGCTGGTGATCTTCCACACCATTGCTGACCAGGTCATTCTTGCTTAACAGCTTTTCCATGGAAAGAGGAAATCCAACTTGAATGTTAAAAAAGCACATGCTGGCATCTTCATTAGGGCTGCCATATATCTGGAATTGGGGACACGGGTGGCGCTGTGGGTTAAACCACAGAGCCTAGGACTTGCCGATCAGAAGGTCGGCAGTTTGAATCCCCGCAATGGGGTGAGCTCCTGTTGCTTGGTCCCAGCTCCTGTCAACCTAGCAGTTTGAAAGCACGTCAAAGTGGAAGTAGATAAATAGGTACCACTCCGGCGGGAAGGTAAATGGCGTTTCCGTGCGCTGCTCTGGTTAGCCAGAAGCGGCTTAGTCATGCTGGCCACATGACCCGGAAGCTGTATGCTGGCTCCCTCGGCCAATAAAGCGAGTTGAGTGCCGCAACCCCAGAGTCGGCCACGACTGAACCTAATGGTCAGGGGTCCCTTTACCTTTATATCTGGAATTTCCTAGACATAGCCGGGATTCAGGGCTGGGGGAGGAATTTCTCTCTTTTTTTACACCCTCCCCCAAGAAAAGAAAAGCTCAACAGCTTTGCCAAAAAAAGCTCTTCAACCTTTTTGTCCGAATTTTCACCTTTGTGCATGACCAGCAATGATTCCACCATAAGCCCCTATCTGAAAGTCTCTTGAATGAGGAGGAGGAGACTGGATTTTACTGAAATATACTCTAAAAAGACACAAGTGATTCTACTATTTCCCCCCTTAGTTCTTTTCATTTTTCTGTTCAGGATCTTCAGTAGCAGAGAGATATTAAATATGAAGGGAAATTGTTTTTAAAAGCTATTTTAAAAAATTAATTTAAACTTACATAGCCATAGCATTTTAGCACTAAGGTGCCCCGGGGTTTTTTTATTGCTCCATTAATACTCACCTCGAGTAGCTGAACACACCTGAGGCAAGGTTTAATGAAGCAATGTAAAATATGCCTCTTATTGTTATACAGCTAACCATTTCTATTACACAAATGTTCCCTTTGACTATTGCATTCATACATTTGAGAAAATCTTCAATTATTTAAATCATAATATTGATTTTTATTGAATTTTTGTGTGTGTGTGAAGGAGAAAACTAGAGAAACTATGAAAATTACTTAATTGTTATCATGTTTTGAATATTCTTGTGCTTCGGACTGTTTCAAAAGAAAAGAGGGGGAGGGCACAAAAAAAAACGTAATAACCAAGACGGATCCCCCAAAGGTTTAGAGAGAAGTCTATATCCTAACAAGCTAACTCATTCTCTAAGCAGTTTCACACCACTTTAAATAGTCACTCATGGCTTGCATCAAATAATCCTAGGAACTGTAGTTTGCTAAGGGTGCTGAGATTTGTTAGGAGACCTCTATTCCCCTCATAGCACTGCAATTCCCAGAGTTACCTGGAAAGAGAGATTGACTGCTAAACTGCTCTGGAAATTGTAATAGCCCTTGAAAGCCATTTTCCCAACATGGAACACAGAATAATTCATCCTGGATTCAAAATCCAGGATGAATTATTCTGTGTTCCCTGTTAGGAAAATGGCTTTCAAGGGCTATTACAATTTCCAGAGGTTGCTGATTTTTCAGTGGCAGTGGGCTTTTGACAAGGTAGCCATCTTCTCTGGTGCCCCAGCATTTAAACAGTAACACCAATGGTTTCAAAGATGGAGTGTATCAAAAACATGCCTAGAGTGGTCGTCAACTGGAGGGGCATTCGTGGTGACAGAAACCATAATTACAGCAACAGTAAATGACAGTATCTTACCAAGTTCCCTATTTTCAGACAATTATGTACAAGGGATCACACTGACCGATTTCTTGACTCTACTTTGATCCCAGCAACTTAATTAACTGTAGCATTGTTGCTTAACCAAGCTGTAGATCTGTCCTCCATTTTCTTCTATCTCTTTTTTTATGTACATTCGTTTCCATATTTGGAGCATAGATTTCAGACAGGATCAGATGCTTTTTACATTTTTTCATAGAGCAGTAAACACTTAACCCCCCCCCCCCATCTTCTCATCCTCCGGCTCATCATCATCATTTTGCATCCTTAGAGCTTAATTCAAAAACTTGTTAAGCTACAATAGCATGATTTAAACCAGTTGAGGACCCTCGAAGTCTGTTGTAACAATCAACCCAAGTTATCAATTTTTAGCGAATTATGGACTGGACTGGACTGTTAACAATTTATCCACAGCTATCTTTAATTCTTTTTCAGCTGTATTTTTCAAATAACCTCCTTGGTTTATATAGGTGACTTGCCTCTTCTGGGGTTATTTAGGAGCAGCCATACAAAAATGACACTGGAACACAAATGCTAGGGCTCAGTAGGTTGTGTGTGTGTGTATTGAGCAGCCCAACCTATTATAACAGGAGATGGAATTCACTGAAGGCAAATGCACCATACAGTCTTTTAAGTGGAGTTCAGCTGTAATTCCTGTGACTTTCGTGCGGTATTTCGGAAACATGAGTAACCCAAACACTGAAATGCAAACCAGAATCGCCCCATTTCCCCTGTAATGCTTCTCCTTAAACTTGGCCAAGAAAGAGATCACCACAAACCATTTGCAGTTGTTCGTGATCTAACATTGCTTAAGGACATTGTGCACCTGGCAGCAAGCAGTGCAGTCCCTCTAAATACGTTTTGGGAGGAGAGAGACCACCGCGAAAACGCAGACCAGGGAATGGTAGAGTAACCCTTTCGGTGCTTTAGGCTGAACGAGAGAAGATTGGCAAGATGCACAAAGCCGGCCATGGATAATCTGGTACATTGTTCCTGGTTGTACACTGCTTTTTTGCAATAATTTTGGGTGGATGGGAGCTTCAGTCACTTTTATCTAGGTTTCAAACAGGGGCGGGGAATCTTTCTTAGGCTTTCTTCATAGGCAACCTTCCAGGGGCTGCATTCCAGGGGTGGAAGTGGCCAGAGGCAAAAATGGTGGAACAATTAATGTGACTTTTACCATTCCACAGCAGGCCACACAGGGATATCTGAGGTACCCCACCCTTGGGTTTAAAAGCTGCTAAGACCTGTGTGAGCGAACCAAGCAAATATTCTTTGTTTAAAGGTAAAGGTACCTCTGACCATTAGGGCCAGTCGTGGATGACTCTGGAGTTGCGGCACTCATCTCACTTTATTGGCCGAGGGAGCCAGCGTACAGCTTCCAGGTCATGTGGCCAGCATGACTAAGCCACTTCTGGTGAACCAGAGCAGCGCACAGAAACGCCATTTACCTTCCCACTGGAGCGGTACCTATTTATCTACTTGCACTTTGACGTGCTTTCGAACTACTAGGTGGGCAGGAGCTGGGACGGAGCAACAGGAGCTCACCCCGTCATGGGGATTTGAACTGCCGACCTTCTGATCGGCAAGCTCTAGGCTCTTTGGTTTAGACCACAGCGCCACCCGCGTCACTATTCTTTGTTTACCTGAACAGAAATAGGGAAGGAGCAGTAGCGTGTGATCAGTGGACTAGGGCCCCCCTAAACGTTCACTGTAAATTAGAGTATTAAGGTATTTAAGTGTAGCACCTCCTTCGCAAGACCAAGGATGCTTCTGCCAGGCTCAGGGAGGGAGGTGCGATGCTCACACGCTTGATGTCAGGATGTCCCACACATGACGTCGCCCCCCCCATTGCCCTTAAAAGCTGGTGCCTCTGCCCCTAAGAAGAGTAGAAGAGTTTGGATTTGATATCCCACTTTATCACTACCCAAAGGAGTCTCAAAGCGGCTCACATTCTCCTTTCCCTTCCTCCCCCACAACAAACATTCTGTGAGGTGTGTGGGGCTGAGAGACTTCAGAGAATGCTGTGCATTACATCATTCTGTTTTACCTTCACAGTAACTCTACGGAGTCTGGTTAGGTCAACCGAGAGTGACTTTCCCAAGGCCACCCGGGGAACTTGACAACTAAGTGAGGATTTGAACTTGGGTCTTCCCTAGTCTTGTCTAATTCTCTGCCCACTATCCACCCAGCATCAGTCAGGACCCACAACAGGGTGACAGCCTGACCTAAGGTGGGTTTTTACAGCAGCTCTACCACCACACAAATATACCATTTCTAAAAATGTTGATCCCCGAAAGCATGTTTGGGCTGAAGAAGCATGTTTGCACTTCTTGAGAATGGAAACATTTTATTAGAAGAGAAGCTTATAGTGGCTCCGCCTTGCACCTATACAGTGGTACCTCTGGTTGCGAACGGGATCCGTTCCGGAGGCCCGTCCGCAACATGAAAAGAGCGCAACCCACAGCGGCGCATCTGCACACACGCGGGTTGCGATTTGCCAGTTCTGCGCATGTGCGTGACGCCATTTTGCGCTTCTGCGCATGCACGAGCGACAAAACCCGGAACTAACCCTTTCCAGTACTTCCGGGTTGCTGCGGGACGTAACCTGAAAAAACATAACATGAAGCAAACGTAACAGGAGGTATGACTGTATTTAGCCCACATCAGTCCATCACGTGCCATTCTGTGCTTTCTTCCACTTCTGCAGATACGAAAATAGGAGCCTTGAAAAACAGAGCAGCCATATTTAACAGCGACTCTGTATTAGGAAGATACAGAGGGACCTCAGTTTTCGAATGTCTCCGTTGATGAGCATTTCAGAACTCAGACGCCGAAAACCCTGAAGTAAATGCTCCCATTTTCGATGTGCCTCGGAAATTGAATGGCTTCCGCTGAGGTAAAGGTAAAGGTACCCCTGCCCGTACGGGCCAGTCTTGACAGACTCTAGGGTTGTGCGCTCATCTCACTCTATAGGCCGGGAGCCAGCGCTGTCCGCAGACACTTCCAGGTCACGTGGCCAGCGTGACAAGCTGCATCTGGCAGCACACGGAAACACCGTTTACCTTCCTGCTGGTAAGTGGTCCCTATTTATCTACTTGCACCCGGGGGTGCTTTCGAACTGCTAGGTTGGCAGGCGCTGGGACCGAATGACAGGAGCGCACCCCGCCGCGGGGATTCGAACAGCCGACCATGCAATCGGCAAGTCCTAGGCGCTGAGGTTTTACCCACAGCGCCACCCGTGTCCCTCCGCTGGGGTACCATTGTATTTTTCTCAATTTTCCCTGTAAATTTGCAGACCGCCCTTTGTGCCTCGGTTTTCAAACGTTTCAGAAGTCAAACAGTCTTCCGGAACGGATTACGTTCGAAAGCCAAGGTTCCACTGTACTGCAATCAGGATTTTTCCTTTCCTTGTTCCTTTTTTGTACCAGCTCAGTATACATCAGCAGGACTTAAACCTGTTTAAAATCACAGCCTGGCTTTTCTGGCTCATGGATTTGACTGATTAGCCTTTTCTAATAACTATGGCCAACATTTGTATTCTCCCCACTATATTTAAAATAAATATGAATGCCTGTGATGCTAGAAATGTTTTGCATGTTTGAGTCTTTTGTTTTCTCAGGACTTAAATTTTTAACAAGGAATTGCTCTCAGCATGTTTTTGACACTTTAGAGATGGCGTTAAAATGGGCTTTCCCTTGTCTGATTTCCTGGGATACAAATAATATTTCATTTATGTGTGTGCGTGTGTGTGTGTGAAAAACCCATTAACTCTTAAAATGATGTGTACATTTGCAGAAACCCTAGGAATCAGACACTCATTCCTTTTCTTCTATTTTAAAATGGTAACCATTCAGCTTTTTCAATTCAAAGAAACGGGGAACTTGGAGGGATTTTAACAGCATGAATTTAATCTCTTTTGGCGGGCAATGTGGTCAAGAGTTTAGTGGTTGGTCAACTGCAGGCATTCCTGGATAAAGCAGATTATCTAGACCCATTTCAGTCTGAACTGATATGATGGTTATTTTTTGGTTTAGCTGAGGAGTCCATTGAGCTTGGCAGTAGTTTCTTCCAGGTGGCATTATAATCTGACTTGCCACCTGGGGACAGCACTGGAACAGCTTGGGTTGCCCTTGTTGATGACCTTCATGAGGAAAGGCCTTGGGAATGCTATCCTGTTGATTCTGCTCAACCTCCTGACATCATTTGATACTATTGATCATGGAGTTGGGTTGGAAGCACTGTGTTTCAGTGCTTCCATTCTTGCCTACAGAACCACTATGAAAGAGCATCATTGTGGCCTTCTGTTTGACCTCATGACATTTAGGTTGCGCATTTTAACAGTTTCTTCTTCACTGTATTTTTTTTGGGAAGAGTGCTATTCATCTGTTGAGAATTTTAATTACTGATTTATGATACATGTATAGTGTTTTAATATTGTATAACTGCCCTGCATGAGCAAGAGCAGGGTATGTGAACAATTAATAATTATGGGGGTTTTTTTCTTTCCAAAACTGACTAATAATAATAATAATAATTTATTGTTATTATTTATACCCCACCCATCTGGCTAGGTTTCCCCAGCCACTCTGGGCAGCTCCAAACAGAATATTAAAAACACATCAAACATTAGTCAAAATAAAAAAATTCCTTCCTGTAGCACCTTAAAGACCAACTAAGTTAGTTCTTGGTATAAGCTTTCGTGTGCATGCACACTTCTTCAGATACATTGAAACAGAAGTTGCCAGATCCTTCTATATATAGAGAAGGTGGGGAGGGGTATTACTCAGAAGGGTGGTGGGAATCGGAGATTGGCAGATAGCTGAGATGAGCCTGATGAGCCTGTTGACGACTCTTAACGACTGTAGTAGGTCTTACAGGAAAAGGCAAGGGCATCAAACATTAAAAACTTCCCTAAACAGGGCTGCCTTCAGATGTCTTCTAAAAGTCAGATAGTTGTTTATTTCCCTGACATCTAATGGGGGAGCATTCTACAGGGCGGGCGCCACTACCAAGAAGGCCCTCTGCCTGGTTCCCTGTAACCTCACTTCTTGCAGGGAGGGAACCGCCAGAAGGCCCTCAGAGCTGGACCTCAGTGTCCAGGCTGAATGATGGGGGTGGAAACACTCCTTCAGGTATTACTTCCCTCCTCTTTCTGTATAGTTTCAGAACAACTGAAAGGTGGAAGTTTTTATTTTATAAAAAATAAATTGATGTTGTTTTCTACTCTTTCCTGGTGGGATGGGACCAGACTCCCCACCCTAATGTTTGAGAACAGATTGGTTGGCTTATGCCTTGTGTTTTACAACCTATTTACATCTTTCCAAATCTGTAACAGTTCTTTCAGGAAGGGTCTGGCAGATTTGCAGACTTGCTACCGTAATTTAACATTTTGCTAATAACTGCTTGACCCAATGAAAGGAATCCGCAACAGTGTCTAAACTAGCTCATCACATTTCACAGTGACTGACAGCTAGATGTCTGTGTCAGAGCCAGTTACAAATCATCTGATGGTCTTGACAATAGGTTAGGGATAGCTTCTATCACATTAGTTTGTTTCTATGGCAATGCTATGGCAATAATAAAGGTATTTGTTGGTACTTGAATAGATTGCCAGAATCAATCCACTTCTTAGAGGTGTCACCTCCTCCACTGTAATGTGAATACTCAAATCCTGCCGTATAAGAAACTCATATATTTGAGCCCATCACACCCCTTCCTAATAAGGTTGTATAGGCCTTATTGACAGTCTCATTTATCATTAAGGCATTGAAAAAGGAGCATTTCTGTCCCAAACCACCTCTCAAAGCATCTACGATGAAGTGATTTTATGGCATTACTTTTCCCAGGATACAGCTTGTATCACCTGAGCCCATCGTTTTTTTTAAAAAAATCTATTAAATAAATGATTGTCCAGGTAGTCTTGAGAGAGCGTTCTTGGTCTTGAAGTTTTCTGTGATAAAAATTAAAAAAATACTTTTAGTTTTCATTTGGGAGGGGACGGAACAAAATTAGTTATGGGACACATAACATTCCTGCAAAATCTCTCTCTCTCTCTCTCTCTCTCTCTCTCTCTCTCTCTCTCTCTCTCACACACACACACACACACACACACACACACAGAGAGAGAGAGAGAGAGACATCTAAAAGTTTAATCTCACAAGTAATCTTGTAACTGAAATTTCCAAATGTGACCATTTTGCAAGCATGTCAAACCTTCAAGCTCTCTGGCATTTCTTTCTCACTCTTTCCATGTTGTGACAGCTAAATAATGAATTAATGTCTTGATGTCTGCAGCAGCCCCAGATTTTCCAAAATATAAATTTAGTCAAAACAATAGGTGCTCTAACCATCCTTTTGTGCACCAATTATACTCTTTAGTTTTTCAGGAGGAGTGACAAGCAGAATATAGATCCCTGTATGTTAGGGAGTTGGGGAGAAATTCTACTAAGTTCACGTTCAAAGGCGAACCTACCAAAACTTGTGCTTTCTGAAGCAATAAGTGAACTGAAACATAAGCATTTCAAATTTGCATTTCTCTGAATTTTGCAATGCAGCTCTTCAGCCAAGTAAAGCATGGAAAAGTTCACATAGTAGTGTGAAATGTGCATGTACTAGTGAAGAAAGCATGTGAACATGTGCTATAGTGAGACTAACTGCTTTGCAAAAATGTGTGTATTAGGTAAAATTAAATACAAAATTTGTTTGTTAAGAGAAATTTGCACTAAATGCTCACAAAGATTTTTTTTAAAAAAAATCGCAATTTGCTGAAGAAATGTGGATAACCGAAGTTAAGAAAATGGAGAATCAGAGAACTGAAACTGGAAGAGCCATCCATCCTTACTGCGTGGATCTGCGTGGCTTTGTGCGCCTTCAAACTTCTTACATTGGGAAGCTGGACTTCATTATGACACTATCCCCTTCTTAAGAAAGCCTTCTCTGGTATGTTGTAAAAGCTGCTTGTGTCCCTATGCACTTTGGGATCTTGGAGAGAGAGAGAGAGAGAGAGAGAGAGAGAGAGACCCTAGGGACCAATTCACACCCATTATACAACAACAAAGTTGGGCTTGCTATTGTGCAGATCAAGTGTGCAGATCTTTAAAGTGTGTGCAGATCCTTACAAGTTACCCTGCATGATGAATTCCCCCTCCCCTAGTTTTGTCTATCACATTCACATTTTTACTTCTCAGTGTTTGTTTGAAAATCTTAGGCACAGTCAATATAGCATTACACTGGCCAAGGTGGTCATCCTCTTATATACCTGCTGGGTATATTGACAAGGCATCTGACCCTCACCTGAATCTCATAACTCTCCTGACAGGTGATTTGGTCTGCAACCACAGTGTGGAAATAAAGAATGAGATTGCCCACCAGATACCAGGCACTCTACTATTCAAATTAGGCCCCAGTGTTTTTCTTACAATCCCCTTCTCAATGAAGTAATCAATTTTAATATAGCCTGTAAATTCTCAAAACTTCCTTATTTGTTTATTCAAGCAAGTAAACTACTGCTCTCACTTCATTACAAACAGTAATATTACCTGCAACACACTTCAGCAAACCTGCTCCTCTTCCTTTCACAGATATTTTGTTGCCATTTGCAACCGTAAAAAGGTAAAGGTTAAAAGACCTCTGGCAGTTAAGTCCAGTCATGAACGACTCTGGAGTTGTGGCGCTCATCTCGCTTTACTGGCTGAGGGAGTCAACGTTTGTCCGCAGACAGTTTTTCCAGGTCATGTGGACGGCAATTAGGTCCAGTCGTGGCCGACTCTGGGGTTGCAGCACTCATCTCGCTTTATTGGCCAGAGGGAGCTGGCGTACAGCTTCTGGGTCATGTGGCCAGCATGACTAAGCTGCTTCTGGCGAACCAGAGCAGTTCACAGAAATACCGTTTACCTTCCCGCCAGAGTGGTACCTATTTATCTACTTGCACTTTGATGTGCTTTCAAACTGCTAGGTTGGCAGGAGCTGGGACCGAGCAACAGGAGCTCACCCCATCGTGGGGATTCGAACCGCTGACCTTCCAATTGGCAAGCCCTAAGCATCACACATTATGTGCATGGAAGTTGCCGAACCATAGATAGATAGATAATTTATTACGGTCAAAGACCAGCTCAAATAACATAACACAATAAAAACAGCGTTCATAAAGATAAAATATACAATCGGAGCAGATTGCAGCAATAGCTAATGAGTTAAAATTGAGATATATACATACATCCATACAACTGAGATTTGGGCTACCATAAAAAATTGACCCTGAGGCAACCCAAAGGGCGACTTCAGCATTTCCCTAGTAAGCTACTTTATTCTAGAGGATGATCTGTGTCTACAAATCTGGACGCAGAATCGGGCTACCAGCCAGGTCGTCTTGTGATCTTTGCCTAAGAGGAGAGAATTAAGTTTAGACTTGTCTGAAAGATTGGTGAGCCTCTTCAGCAAAGTCTCTACAAATCTCAACTTAAAAAGGACATCTAAAAATATATGTTCGGGGCTTCCTATTTCCCCTAATGGGCAGGCGCAAAGTCTCTGTGCGTACGGGACTCTTCCATAGGAGCCTTCCAGAACCAGTGAGGGCAAGGCCGAGCTTCTAGCAAGAGTGAAAGCCCTTCATGCGTTTCTGGATGTGAGGAAATAGAGATATGTTGCTGGAGCGGCTATGAATCTCCCGTTTTCTATTATTTTATAATCAGGGACCCTTGTACAGTCCTGTTGTCTCTCTATGCCCATGATTCTTTGCCTAACCACGGATCTAGCTTGGCCCAGGCCCATAGTTATGAGGGTTTGGGGAGCAAGGCCCAGTTTCTGAAGAGTGTTTAAGACTGCTGTCTGCCAGCCAGACTGAAACTGGTCACTCAGAATCAGTGGGGCTATTCCTCAGGGAATCAGTTTCAGAGTTATATATTGAAGTTGCCAAACCAATTACAGTGGTACCTCAGGTTAAGTACTTAATTCGTTCTGGAGGTCTGTACTTAACCTGAAACTGTTCTTAACCTGAAGCATCACTTTAGCTAATGGGGCCTCCTGCTGCTGCCGCGCCGCCAGAGTACGATTTCTGTTCTCATCCTGAAGCACTATTTCTGGGTTAGCGGAGTCTGTAACCTGAAGCGTATGTAACCCGAGGTACCACTGTAACCAACTAAAAGGATTAGTGTTAACAGCACCAGTTTCCCTATAACTTGATATTGCTGGATAATTTTGATGAACTGCAAAAGCATTTTTAGTTTGCTTTCTGTTGCCACCTGTCATAGACGTTCCCTCACTGACAAGGGTAGATCAAGCAGGCAGAAAGGCGGAGGGAACAGAATGCCCCAGAGAGAAGGGAGCAGCGGGCAGTAGCAGGAATGTGACCTTTGTGCCAACAGAGTCCCACTGGCTAGCCCTGAGTCTCTTAGTTGCTGGGCTTGAGTTGCCCTGCCCTTGCATGAAGTCTTGGGTTTGCAATTTTGGGAGAGGGGAGACTGCAGCACTGGGGAGTGGGCTGGCTGGCGAGGCCCCCTAGATTTAGAGGCCCTAGGTTTCAGCCTACGTAGCCTATAAATAAATCTGGCAGTGAGCCTGACTCATCTCTTCCTCTTGGCCCCGCTCCTCTCTGGCCTTCGCTTCTGCCTCTGATTCTGAACCGCTTTCTGCCACAGCTTCCTTCCTGCTCATTAAACCCTGTTACCTCTTCACCTTCCGACATCTCCTCCTCCCAGTCTTCTCCCTCTGACCACTCATGGTTGTCCCAGCACCAGCCCCCAGGCTCTGAACCTTCACCAAGGGAAGAAGGATGCCAATTTGTCATTCTAACCCCTACACATCACTTTCTCCACCTGCTTTCTTCCAGTATTTTTTCTCCCATGCACGGGGAGAGGGGGCAGCTGAAGGCAGCAATTCTGCATGGGAAAATGGCCAGATTGGGGAGTGTTAAGCAACCTCCTCTGCCTAACAGCACAGTTTCCCAAGGCTGCTTTCAGTGGGAGCATTAAATGTCTTCTCCATTCTCTTCCATTGAAATAAACAGGAATTAGAAGTGTTTAACTTCATCTGAATCTTGATAAGGCTTAGCTCTACACCCAGGGATCCCCTAGTTTTATGGAACTTACTTCAATAGGGATCTCAATAGGAATCCCTTCCTGGTTTGCTCTGCAAATTGCCCATTTACAATGGCATGAAAGAACAAAAACCCTCAGGTAGGATGGGGATGGGGTTTTCTGAACATTTCCCATGGAAATCGACTTTCCACGCCATTGTTTGGACATATTTTTTAAAAAGTCAAATCTCCCAAACCAAGAGGGGGAAAACACACACACACACACACACACACACACACACACACACACCCCCCAGTGGGAATGGCTTCAAAATGTAATTAATTTCTTGGGACTAGGGGGAAAATGCATAATGTGTAGCAGACTTCTTCCTATTTGGATAGCGTGACCGTAGCCAATTAAAAAGGAACCCTTTGCAGAAGTTTCACATCCTGCTTTGGAGTGGGGGTTCTGAGTTGTATTTCCACCCTCTCTTTGTGTCTGAGAACCAGGGAAACATGGCAATAATGCTAGATACACACATATCAGTCTGCAACGATGACAAGGGAAGCAAAGTTGTTTCTAAAGGGTCAGATGCAAACAGAGCTTAACTAGCTGGCTCAAGTAAAACTTGTTTTTTTTTCAAACTGCTGGTCAAAAATACCTCAGTATTTCTTTGAAGCTTTTCTTGTACTTAATACAGTGGTACCTCGGGTTACAGACGCTTCAGGTTACAGATGCTTCAGGTTACAGACTCCAGAAATAGTACCTTGGGTTAAGAACTTTGCTTCAGGATGAGAACAGAAATTGCGTTGTGGCGGTACGGCCGGCAGCAGCGGGAGGCCCCATTAGCTAAAGTGGTACCTCAGGTTAAGAACAAATTCAAGTTAAGAACAGACCTCCAGAACGAATTAAGTTCTTAACCTGAGGTACCACAGTACTGAGTAATAATCAAAGTATAACTTCCAGACTGCTCACAACTGTTGTTGTTCAAGAGGAAGGCTTTTTGGGGTGAGGTGGGGAGGAGAAACAATACAGATTACCTCTCTTTATTTTCTAGAAAGGTGTTAAGGACCTATGGGTGAAGTTGCCCTTACGTTACAATGCAGGGATGCTTTTGACTATAGGAGCACCAAGCATACCCTCCAACATTTCTCTGATGAAAATAGGGATATCCTATTCAAGAACAACAACAACAGCAACTTTTATTTATATATACCCCACCCATCTGACTGGGTTGCCTCAGCCACTCTAGGCAGCTTCCAACACATATAAAAACATAACAAAACATTAAACATTTAAAAACCTTCTGTATACAGGGCACCTTCAGATGTCTTCTAAAGGTTGTATAATTATTTATCTCCTTGGCTCGGGGGTCACATAACTCTGTACCCTCCAACATTTTTCGATAAAAATAGGGACATCCTAAGGGAAAGCGAGACATTCTGGGATCAAATCAGAAATTGGGACTGCTTCTGTAAATCTCACTCTTAGCAAGAATATTGTTGCAAGGGAAAGAGTCAGCCTGGCATTACTGTTGCCCAGAGATCCAGTAGCTACAGGTGGATTATTTTCCCTCTTTCCTTACCAGGAAGAGCTCTAACCACAGTTACCTGTGTAAGCACAAGCAAGGGGGAGACCCATGAACTAAGCCGCTTTGGGGTCTAACTCTTGTCTTAAAATGTGGATAAACATATAATAAATAATCTTGTCTCTGAATTATCCTCGTTACATGTATCTTGACAGAAGGATGTGCTGGAAAGTTATCATGTGCCACTGTGGATAGTTATCAGGACCACAGCTCCCATTCTGTTCTCGACACCCCTATCATCTCGCCCTGCTCCTTTCCTGAAATACTGTCAGGAACTGGACAGAGGAGGAACGGTGGAGACTGCCTCCCCAGCCTGAACCTTCCAGAGAAGTGGAAGACAGTATAGATTTACAACAGTGGTTTGTGAGAGGTCATAGTTCAGAGGTCGATGAGGGGCAAAGGGCAAAGTTGATGAGTAATGAAGAAGGAGGAGGGGGAGGCAGAGCTGGAGTACCTGGCTGACATGTTATCACTAGAAATTCTCCCAGAACCCGGCAAGCATTGAAAGCAGGAGAGCAAAGGACTCTGAGACAAATGGCCCTAAGTGGCCACCGTAAACTGACGACTGATGGTGGGGTAGAGATTACTTGGAGCAATGGCATTACTCTAAGCCTCTCTCTGTGAATATTGAATAAAAGACATTGGTAAGAACTTTCCTTGGCAATCTATTCCTGGCAGCCTACCCTGGGGGGGGGGGATTGGATTCTCTGGCAAGTACACTGTTCTTCATGGTCATGGAAAGGTGCATAGACAATAAGAAGTGGAGGTGGAAGGCAAGTAAAGTATGGAGACTGGTGGAAACGGAATGCATGAGCTTATTTAGAGAGGCCAGTTGACCTTGCTTAACAGTTCATTTATTCTAGAACCCCCTTCCCCTCCAAATGGCAGATTTTTGGCTCCTCCCCCAGTTACTTTTCATCTTATGTCTAAGCAAGACTTGCACAACTTGGGATTGACCAAGCCAGATCTGTGTGCTGGAGTACGCATAATAGCAGCTGCTGCAAGGCCAGCCCAGTGGTGTAGCGTGGGGGGTGCAGGGGGGGCCAGCCGCACCGGCCGCAACATTGGGGGGGCGCGCTCGCAGCTCTCTGCCCCCTGCTAAAATCCACGGGTTAGGGGGCACAAATTACTTGCCTTGCCCCGGGTGCTGACAACCCACGCTACGCCACTGGGCCAGCCAACCAGTTTTGTGACACAATGAGTATTTGAACCCACATCCCAGTACAAGAATCCACAATGCACCATGCAAAGCACAAAGAATTCCATACTATTGGGCAGCTTCTGGGCCATCTGAATACCTTTACTATAAGATTCTCCTTCTAACAAGATTTTAAAAATCCCAAAATGAACTTCATATTGCTATGTATTGCTCCTGTTTCCCCCTCCTTTCTCCCCCCACCCACTCTTTTAAATAAATGGTGCTTTGGAAACAATTGATTTTTCTGAATAGTGCATTGATCATACACCTAGCCTGGGGAGAGAGTATAGCTTCAAAAACAATAATAACTAAGGCAAATCATCTAATTTTAGTGAAATAAAAACTGAAAATGTACATCCACTAGAATAATCTGTAATACGACTTTTGATGCCTTGCGCTTGTACTTTATCCTCACTGACACAGTAATCTACTAAAGTTCCTCTCACAATTTTTCTCTTTGCAATCTGGAAAGAACAGATTCACCAGTGATTGTGCTCATTTATAAAAGCATCCAAAACAAAATTGAACCCCAAGGCTGATAAACTATAAAGATGCTGATCAGATCTCAGCAGCAGCAGAATGGACGATGCTTTGGGGCTCGCTCAGCTAAAAGACGGCGCTAGAAGACGAATGACTTTATATACCCAATTACAAACACCATAGCTTTGTCGAATGAATGCGGAAATCATAAAATATGTTGCGTGCCCTTTATTAAGTAAAGAGTGGTATTTTGTAAAATACTTGTGAAGATTTACTAACTTTTCCGTAATTTAATTCCCCGTCACTGTATTTCCTTTCTGTTGCAGAAAACTTAATCAAACAATCATTTGGAAAGAACAATCCAATAGAGCAAACTTTCCAGTCCCGAAGAAAAAAAAAATCGCTAATTGATTGTGTTTATCAGTAAAGATCAGCTTGTCTGCTTTCACATACGGTTCATACATTTGCAGAAGCGGTATAATAATACAATATCTATTTCTATTTCTGTCTAACTATCTATCATCTATCTAGATCCTTTGCAAATGAAAGAATGAATTTAAAAGTTCGTCTGAGTGCTCTCTACTTTGGCAATAAGCTTGGAGTTGGATGGAAGACTCAGAAAATATTTATGGGGGGAAATATCCATGAGAAAAGTCACATAAATTATCTATGGGGAAAGTCGAAGATAGGTCTACTCCCTCAGGAAAATCTCTTCCAGCCTTCTCCACCTTAGGCTACTTGAGTTCCAGCTCAAGTTAGGCACTTAATTTTCCTGGTTCCACCTTCCCAGAAGCCCCTTAGAAAGAGAGGAGGAAGGGAATGTCAGTAATCTGTCATGTGGTCCTCCTTAAAACTCCTTGGTTGTGCCTGGGGCACAGCTGAATCTTTGCTTCTCCTTAAAGGATCTCCAGTTTGCCTCCCAGTTCCAGTTCCATGCCTTTTAAGCCCTATGGCTGCACGCACACAACATTTTTACTTGCTTTTGCTCTCTGCGTAGTCAACGCAACGGGACGTGGGTGGCGCTGTGGTGTAAACCACTGAGCATTGGGCTTGCTGATCAGAAGGTCGGCGGTTCGAATCCCCACGATGGGGCGAGCTCCCGTTGTTTGGTCCCTGCTCCTAGCAGTTCGAAAGCACGTCAAAGTGCAAGTAGATAAATAGGTACTGCTCCAGTGGGAAGGTAAACGGCATTTCCATGTGCTGCTCTGGTTTCGCCAGAAGCAGCTTAGTCATGCTGGCCACATGACCTGGAAAAACTGCCTGCGGACAAATGTTGGCTCCCTCGGCCAGTAAAGCGAGATGAGCACCACAATCCCAGAGTCGATCGCGACTGGACTTAACTGTCAGGGGTCCTTTACCTTTTTTAGCCAACGCAACAGTCAATCTATTGCCCATGAAAAGCGCTACTTGGGGAACTGGTTTCATTCTGAAAATAAAAGTTCTTAGCACACTGAGTCTGCATTACCTTGCCACGTATCCATTTGTAAATAGATGTCAATGGTCCTGGCAATGGTGGGGTGTGTGTGTGTGTGTCTGCACCTGCGCAATGACATTGTAGGCAGGTGTATCACCACTTCCTTCTTCATTCCCCTGGGGGTGTGTGTGAAGGGATGGAAGCCTAACCTAACCAAGGGGAGGGTTTTCAGACCCATATCAAAGAACCACACCTACTTTTGTGGGATGTAGGATGTAGAATCAATCTAGATCAAAAGCAGCATGTTGAGGATGAGTGGGAATATTTTGGGTGGAGAAACGGAATGGGGCACAAAGGAGCAGAAGAGGGTGGGCAAAGCTTAAGCGTGTGCCCCTGGATACGTGTGGTACCTCGGAATGCAACCCCTGCATAAATGGGGAGTTGCCTGCATCCTATTGTTTTCTACATCCCCTAGAGGAAAATTTACTCTCTTTTTAAAATTGAATTTATATATCGCCCTATACCCAAAGGTCTCACCAGCCTCCACCAATCCAGCTTATTGGTTCTATGTTCTTGCGAATTGTGCAAAGAGAGCAAAATAGGTTGTGCGACTCTGCTTCCTCCTCCACTGTACAATCCTCAGTGTAATCTGACAATCTATGGCATACCCTCCAGCATTTCTCCGATGAAAATGGAGAATAATAATAATAATTTTATTATTTATACCGCACTCGTCTGACTGGGTTGCCCCAGCCACTCTGGACAGCTTCCAACATAATAGAACATTAAGCATTAAAAAACTTCTCTATACAGGCCTGCCTGCAGATATTTTCTAAAGGTTGTATAGTTACTTACCTCCTTGGCTAGGGGGTCACATAACTCCAGACTCAGCTATGCAGCTGCAAATATAAAGTTTTAAGTGTGTTTTAAGTGCCTTATACAAATGAGACACTAGACGGCGATGGTGAGCTTAATGGCAAATTCAATATCTATTTTAAAATGTTTTTTAAAAAAGCATTTTCACAGTTTTTAAAAAAAAATATGTGTCTAGATTCAACCTCCATATCCTCCATACATCTCCAATAGGAGAAAATAGGAATGTCCTAAGGAAAAGTGGGACATTCCAGGATCAAATCAGAAACCAGGCTGATTTCTATAAATCCAGGTCTGTCCCTGGAAAATAGGGACACTTGGAGGGTCTGCTATGAGCTAAAAAAAATGTAAGTCCTGGGCTGGTGGTGTAGCCTTTATGCTTCTGCTCTTAGGACTGTTGTAGTCCTAAGCACACATACTAGAGAGCAAGGGAGGGATCCTAGCTCCTGATCAGAAGAAGCAGGTCTGAACAGAGGAGTGGAGCTACTGCCACAAGCCAAGACCCTGACACTTGCACTGACCAGGGTGGAAGGGAGGCCACTGGTGCAGCAGAGAAGCCTGAACCAGGTCCAACTCTGGCTACTTGACCAGCTTAGGCTGCAGCAGAGTCTTGGCTGCTGCCACCTCTCCTGATATGAGGGCCTGTTGAGATGGATACAGGGCCAGCTATAGCCTGTCAACAGACTGTGCTGCCCACAAGCACAGCAGGGCCTTTGCGGTGGTGACGCCCTCTCTCCTCAGCAGAGCTGGATAGAAGGAAACCTACGGAGCATCCAAACCCATCCACTTGCACAGATTGTTCCATAAGTTTCATTGACCTCTGTAGGACTCCTCAGAACATGTCCTTAATAGTCCGGTATAAAAGTTGAGTCTAAAGATGCCTGTTGCTGCTATATATTCATTTGAGTTGATGGCGGCGGCATTTCAGCAGCAACAAACTTGTTCCAAATGCAATGGATTTAAACAAGTGCTCTTCCTATCTTCGTATTTTTCTTCCTTCCTTTCTTTCCCTCCCAAAACTGATCTAGCTTTAATTCATAATTACAAGCTTATTCCAATCTCTGCATAATGAAACCACATTTTAGACCAACAGCTGTTATCTAGTTTCATTGACAGCCTCGGGGCATGCATATTTTAATATTCATTTACTATGTGCCGATAAACTAAATACTTCCTACTGGAAGTCTATCAAATTAATCACAATATCTTACTTGCTGTTCTGTCTTCCGTGTAGCATTCCCTTCTCCCCCCCCCCCCGCCCCACAGCCTCCAAAGTTGTTGTGTTATATGGACTTCCATTATAAAATAAGTCACTGAGAGAATATTTTGCCTGCAAAATGTTTTTTTATAAAAAAAACAAGCAAACGAAGAACGTGTGATCCCACATGCGATAAAAGGAATGAAATGCATTTGTTTTGATGACCCAACTTTGCTTGTCCCTTACACGATCATGCAAAAAAAAAGCTAGTCTAAACCTCACGACATTGCCTGGGGCAATGTTTTTAATAGATGGCTTTGCTGTTTGAAAGGCTGTGATTTTAACTGTGGTTTAAATAGCATTAGGTTCTCATATGCATATAATGTGGCTTAAAGGCTGATGGCTTCCCGGCTTTCCACAATCGTGTTTTCAAAACACCTTGGTGTTAGACCATAAAACAAGCAGAGAAAGTTTTGTCCAGAAATGCATAGAATGAGCAGGAGATAAAAAGTCCTGCAGCCTATTAAAGTTTCAGGCTGTTTACTGTGGATAAAGGATGGGCGAAAGACTCTAGAAGGGCATGGAAACAGATTACCTCACAGATGAGTTTGATGAGGGAAGGCAATAATGTCAAGGCTGGGGATGGCGAGATGGATTTCAAAGGCATTTATTTTTTCTGGAGCAATGCCCTCCTTTCTCCAAATGGCTGAAGAAGGGCAGTGCTTATAAGCAACAGCACAGAATAGCTGGCTTGTCTGCCTCCTGATATAATCAGTGGATGTTCCGCCATCAACTTAATTGGAACTGGCTTCTGTGCAATGAGTTTATATTAGGGCTGTCGCCAAATTTCACCTAAAGTGATTCCCCCAGCTGCACCCGCAAATTTGAGCGTTCCAGACTGAGAGAAACATCTGAGGAATTTTGAAAGAGCAAATGATTTTTGTTAAGCCTAGTGACATTTCCTATGGGAGGCTGGGCACATCTCTCACATTTGGAAAGAACTCCAGTGAGTTGTTCGCCAAAGTGAATCATAGAACCACAGAGTTGTAGAGTTGGAAAGGACCATGAGGGACATCTAGTCCAATCCCCTGCAATGCGGGAATCTTTCGCCCAACTTGGGGCTTGAACCCACAACCCTGAGATTAAGAGTCTCGTGCTCTACCGACTGAGCTATCCACAGTGGTGGTGGTGGCTGTCTTGTTGGGTATCTTGGCTTTGTGACAAAACTCCCCATGCAGTGTCCTTGTAAGAGGAAAGAGGCCGTACCTCAGTGAGAGGGTCCGTGTTTTGCATGCCAAGGGCACTAGCTTCAGTCCTCAGCATCTATAACGTCATGATTAAAAACATCATCATCAACAACAAAAACAGGTAACAATCTAGACCTCTCTAGCTGGGAGAACTACTGATAGCCAGAGCAAATAGTTTTTCTCTTTATGAGTGGTGGTAAGGCTCAGGCTCCAGCTGCACTACCAATATTATTATTATTATTAGGCAGTTCCCAACAGAATATTAAAAACACGCTAAAACATCAAACATTAAAAACTTCCCTAAACAGGGCTGCCTTCAGATGTCTTCTAAAAATCAGATTGTTTATTTCCTTGACATCTGGCGGGAAGGCGTCCCACAGGGTGGGCGCCACTACCGAGAAGGCCCTCTGCCTGGTTCCCTGTAACTTCGCTTCTTGCAGTGACGGAATCACTAGAAGACCCTTGGAAGTGAACCTCAGTGTCCAGGCAGAACGATGGGGGTGGAGGTGCTCCTTCAGGTATACTGAGTTGTATAAAATTACTTTGAACAGTCATTGCTTCCAACAAAGAACCCGAGGGACTGTAGTTTATTAAAGGTGCTGAGATCTCTTAGGAGACCCCTGTTCTCTTCAGAGAGCTAAAATTCCCATGTGGTATCGCAGCAACCTTCCATCTCTCTGTTGTGAATGCCCTGCTGCAGTCTCACCTGGTTGGGCAGCTGCTCTACACCGAGTCTGGCTATTGGTCCATCTACTTCAGCATCATTGGAACCAGCCGTGGTTCTCCAGGGCTTCTGGCAGAGGACAATCCCAGCCCTGCCTGGGATCTTTGTGCATGCTGTGATGTGAGCTCGCAGGCCTTCCCCATGGTTTACGGTTCTTGTGGAAAGACATGAGGCCACAGAGACTCAAAGCTTACCCCACAGCCCTTTGGATCGAGAGCCCATGGCATTAATGGATAAGCGCTTGAGATAAGCAAATATACCTGGTACCTGGCAAGACTTGATTTCAAGATTTTATTTCCCCCCTGTTCTGAAAAGGACGAGAAATTCAAGAACGTCAGCATCTTCTAAGGTGCTGCATACATTTCACCGTAATCTTAGCTCTGGGGCAGCTTTTAGGATTATGCCTACATTCTTACAAAAGCTTCCTGCCGCCACTAGATGGTCCCAGCAGTTGCCTGTGTGTGTTTGTGAGAGGGAGACTGCGACACAAGATGTTGTGTGAGGTAAATACCATTTTCACAGCTGCTGGGCCTCCATGGAGCCAGTTTTTCAGGTGCTGAAATGCCTGGTTTTAAAGAGCTGAAAATGCCTCATGGAATATGCTGTGTTCAGGCAGATCTCATTAGAATCCAGTCGGAGACCAAATGCATATCTACCCTTGTAAATAATATGCATTTCAGGAGCACTGCTGAGAGGGGGGGGGGGGGACATCCGGGAGTTTGAGCAGGGGAAACAACAACCATCAATGGCCTACAGAGAAACAGTCAGTCTACCCCTTCCACATGCTGCCCCTCCAGTCAGAATGATAGCACCCACAGGCAGCTTTTCAGTAAACAAAAACAAACAAACAAACAAACAAACAAACAAACAAACACCACAAAGCAAAACAACACTGGAGGTTTTATTCAATGCATTTGCCTGGCATATGCAGCTTGTGCCAACAATACATTGACTTTCAGTGAGAATGATGTTGTGTGCATGTGTCTTTTCACACACATTGCCACTTCAGACTGCAAAGTAGGCAGATCTATACTTAAAATTGTCATGGGACTCATCTACACACTGATTTATGATGCTATAAATGTGTTATATAACAATGTGACACCAGGTGGCGCTGTAGAGCTGAAATCTGAAGTCAATAAAAATTTGCATTGTGAGTTTTAAAACGTTTCTTTTCATAGCGTTTTTGGTATAGCTGCCAATGCTTTCATTCTCCCTGCTCCAAATGAGACATTTTTTGAACTTGTGATAAAATGGAGAATGAGTCTCTCTTTGAGACCTGCAGAGTGTTATATTTGCAGCATGAGGACGACCTGAATCCAAGTGAGTGTGACATTCCCATCTTACCCTTTGCGAGTTTGAACTGTTTAATAATAATAATAATAATAATAATAATAATAATAATAATTCAACATCCAACATACATGTATCCTGGAAAGCAAGCATTATTGAGTATAAAAACCTCTTCTTAGCACTCCAGAGGATCTCAGCATAAGAGTACCAGATGAACATTTGCTGCGGTTCATAGCACGACGATATGCCTCAGTGTTTAGTAGTGGGTAATACAGAACACTTCTGGCATGTGTTGCAATAATGAAATAAAACACACACACAGAGGCTTAAAGGCTAAATCCAGGTTTCTTATGTTCTTAGAGGTTAACTACTGAAGCTAGTAGAACTGTATATTTTTTACAATGGTTCTGTAGAGCTATAGATTTGGGACATAAATCTGCTTTCTTAGAAACAGCACCGCAGAACCCCTGCGCCCCACAAAAAAGGCCATGGACAAATGGCATCCATTATTGCTTTCGTGCTTTGGGGGAGTGGCTACCTGTTCTATTTAACAGATGACAGTTCTCTTTTTGATGGGCTTTCTGATCCAAGTCTATTTTAAAGATAACAAGCACCCCTTTCCTGGCACCTTCCATGTTTCAGGAGCTGGATCTCTGTAGTGAAAAGCCTACATAGACTCCCTATGAGATTAGAGGAAGCTCCTTACATGGTCTGAACCCTGAATGTCCAAAGATCTTCACTGGGCAGAGAGAGTGCAGAAAGTGAGGAGCTGCTTATTATAATAATTGCATGGAGGTGAACAAGTGAATAGGGCAAATATCTACAAGGCAATACATCAACCATGTACCGCTGTGCATACATTTCTCAGCAGACATTTGGCCATTTTAATTTTAGATGTCCCCTTCCTGCCTCCCTGAAAAGGGGCCTGGTTTTAAACCCACACCTCACCCTTCTAGGAGCTGTCAGATCCAAGCTGCCTTTGTGGTGATGTATTAGGACGTGGGTGGCGCTGTGGTCTAAACCACTGAGCTTCTTAGGCTTTCCGATCAGAAGGTTGGCGGTTCGTATCCCTGTGACGGGGTGAGCTCCCGTTGCTCTGCCAACCTAGCAATTCAAAAGCACACCAGTGCAAGTAGATAAATAGGTACCACTGTGGTGGGAAGGTAAATGGCATTTCTGTGTGCTCTGCTTTCCGTCATGGTGTTCCATTGCACCAGAAGCAGTTTAGGCATGATGGTCACATGACCTGGAAAGCTGTCTGTGGACAAACGGTGGCTCCCTCAGCCTGAAAAGCGAGATGAATGCCGCAACTCCATAGTCGCCTTTGACTGGACTTAACTGTCCAGGGGTCATTTACCTTTACCTTTGCCTGTGGTGATGTTTGCATGGGTCTCAGTGTAATTACAGGAGTTGTGCATTGAGTGCTGGATGCAGAGACTCTGGTCAAGGCCCAGGCGTCAGGCCTGTGGAGTGTTTGCATCATAAGAACAATCACATACCCTCCAACAACCTGGGGACCAAAATCAGCTTTTGTTCTGGCACCCTGACTTGCGCCAGAGCACTGGACCAAAAAAACCCCATGGGACATTCTGGTATCCAATCAGAAGCTGGGATTGGCTTCTGTAATTCTGGAATGTCCCGCTTAAATCGGGACTGTTGAATGCTATGTAATCATGGACATTAAGAATGATGGCATCCCTAGATCTGCATACGATATAGATATATTTATAGATCTATATATGTAATCAGCATTTTTAGAAGAGTCGCAAGTTTTTCATCTCTGCATGTATGACTCTCCACATCTTCTAAAACATTATCTTCAAGAAGACCGAGAAGGAACTGAGTTCTCTGAATTAACAAGCAAGCCATATTTCCAGCCATATTGTATGTACATTTCAAGATCTGAGCAGCAAACTTGGGAATGAACAGACGCCTAAGTACAATTCAGACTCAGCTGCTCTGGTTTCCTGAATTGGTTTTCCTAATAGAACTGAATGATTTAAAACATTTGTGTTGAAATAGCTGAAACCCCATTTTTAATGCTAATTGAAGAAATATTACTCGCATAAGCCATGAATTGTAATGCCTTTGTTCAGTCCCAGAACAATTTAATTGAAATGATTGAATCTATAGCAGGGCAAATGTGGCCCCCAGATTGCTTCTTTTCACTTAAGACCACATCTACACTATATATTTAAAGCAGTCTTGCAACACTTTACCTGTCATGGCTTTCTCCAAAGATTCCTGGGACCTGCAGTTTGGTAAGAGCATTGAGAGTTGTTAGGCGATCCCTATTCCCTTCACAGAACTACAATTCCCAGGGCTGTTTAATAATCACTCTGGGAATTGTTGCTCTGTGAGGGGAATAAGGTTCTCCCATCACAATTCTCTGCTCCGATAACAAACTACAGCTCCCAGCATTCTTTGGGGGAAGTAATGACTGTCAAAGTGGCATAAGAGTGCTTTAAATATATAGCATGGATGTGACCAAAATGGTTCTTTCAAATCCTGAAGTGACTGTGTCAACACTCAAAAAAGTATGTACATAGTACTGTGTTTTTCATTAAATTAAAACCCTGAGGGTTTGGCTATTTCTCAGGGATGCATTCAGGCAGCGGCGGGAGTGGTGGGAGTTTCCCATCCTGTGTTTCAAGACCCACATCTTATGATTTCTGAGAAGCACCTATAGCATTCTTCAAATGGAGTAGAGGGCATTCATGTGAGTGGCTGGCTCCTCTTCTTCTGAACTTTGCACGCTCAGTAGAGAAGTCTGAAGAGGATTTCTAACCATACTTACAGTGGTACCTCGGGTTACATACGCTTCAGGTTACAGACGCTTCAGGTTACAGACTCTGCTAACCCAGAAATAGTGCTTCAGGTTAAGCACTTCTGCTTCACAGAAATTGTGCTCCGGCGGCGCAGCAGCAGCGGGAGGCCCCATTAGCTAAACTGGTGCTTCAGGTTAAGAACAGTTTCAGGTTAAGTACGGACCTCCGGAACGAATTAAGTACTTAACCTGAGGTACCACTGTACGTTTAGTTATTGTGAGGTATAATGACCCCCCTACAAATGTTCTCAATGTGTCACTTTTTTCCAGTTTAAGATGAAAGCTGGCTTTTGAATCATGCACCAATATTGGAGCATATTTGCTTCCCCCTTACCTAAAATTGTGCCCCTTCTTGTCATGTCACATGGTTTGTCCCCTCCTTAAAGGGTTCCCCCCAGTATACATCATTTAAAAAACAAACACCACCGTAGAATGATATCATTAGAAATAAAATGTAATTGTTTAAAACGTTTCTTCACATTTGAAGTGTGCATATGTTTGTGCGTAGAGGACTTTTTTTAAAAAAAAGACATTGTCTCACTCATTTGCATCTGGAGCTTGACTTCTCCAAATATTTTTGATCAACAGCGGAAAATGTGGAAAGATTACATTGCAGGAAGCTCATATCTGGAACTGATAGATAGTTTAGGTGGCAAGCTTTGAACTCCCTTGGCAAGCAGCAGTTGAAAGAAATCACCTTACTTTCATAACTAGGATCTTCTGCCAAGTTTACCCTGTTCAGTTCTAAATCTCTTACATATTTTAAAGGATTAAAGTTAAAGATGAGATTAAAACTTTCCTCTTGGCTTCAAAAAGGGAAGAGAATTCTCTGCAAACCTCCTTTGCTGACTGGGAAAACTGCCCAATGAACTCTCCCCTTTTCCTTAACTATTTCTTCTCTAAGGATCTAATCTTATGGCCAGCTGAAATTCCTCTTTAAAATAGTTTGTGCTTAGACTTTACCCAAAGGTTGTACTTCATCGTTTGACACACAATAACTTGGGCTCCTTTTGAACTCTTCTTTGAATTCTTAATTCCAAAAAGTGTCGTTAATTCAGCATGTTGTGGCAGAATTAACTGTGTTGCCATAACACCACTTTCTCCTAATAAATTTTCTACTGTGGGGATTTCAACACTTCAAAGATCACGCAGCATACCTTTTGCTAACCAGATGATAAGGTTTCACGTATGCAACGGGAGCCGGTGATTATTTCTGAACCAAGGTATAATTATGAAGACACAACGAGAAAACTTTCAACACGCACACAAGTGGCAGAACTAAACGCAAGGAAGATATGTCATGTTGAGGTGCAGGTTCAAAGTTAGCAGCTAGTTTTTGACTCTGCAGCTGCTATAATTACACAACTCTGTAAATGGAAAGCATTTATCCTCTGCCAACTGCAGTAATTAATTTTCTCTTCAGACAGTGGAGGGGGGATTGATCTTTCCTGTATGAAAATGTTTCTCACGCAAGTACCACTTTGCTCGTCCATTTTCTTCACGTTGCAGAGGTGGGTCATTGTCCTTTCATGCAACCAGCACTGTAGGCTAGAGCCTTAAGACTCTAGAGCTAGTGTAATGGAATGGCCAAAGGAGTGAGCTGTGAGCCAGGAAGTCACCAACTCAAGAATTGGACAGTGTCTGAAGGACTTAGAGCAACAGAACAATCTGGCCATTATAAAGAAACTCTGTCCTTGGTATGCATTTTTCTCCCTTCTCAGTTTGATTCTCTGGCACCATATTTCTATAAATTACCCATCCCAAAATACAGACGTGCCTTCACACTGGCCAGATTGGATGTGATGCCCTCTGCCATACTTGAGGGCAGATACCAAAAGATTAAAAGACGCCTGCTTCTTGGGAGAAAAGCAATGACAAACCTAGACAGCATCCTAAAAAGCAGAGCCATCACCTTGCCAACAAAGGTCCATATAGTTAAAGCTATGGTTTTCCCAGTAGTGATGTATGGAAGTGAGAGCTGGACCATAAAGAAGGCTGATCGCTGAAGAATTGATGCTTTTGAATTATAGTGTTGGAGGAGACTCTTGAGAGTCCCATGGACTGCAAGAAGATCAAACCTCTCCATTCTTAAGGAAATCAGCCCTGAGTGCTCACTGGAAGGACAGATCCTGAAGCTGAGGCTCTAATACTTTGGCCACCTCAAGAGAAGAGAAGACTCCCTGGAAAAGATGTTGGGAAAGATGGAGGGCACAAGGAGAAGGGGACGACAGAGGACGAGATGGTTGGACAGTGTTCTCGAAGCTACCAGCATGAGTTTGACCAAACTGCGGGAGGCAGTGGAAGACAGGAGTACCTGGCGTGCTCTGGTCCATGGGGTCACGAAGAGTCGGACACGGCTAAACGACTAAACAACAACAACAACAACCAAAAGATTCCAACTGAGAAGCGACTCTGCCCCTGTGGAGATGGCAATCTGGAAAGAGTGGCCCATGTTCTCCTGTCCTGTCCCCTTTATAAAGATCTGAGGAATGAGATCATCACCCCACTCTTACTTACCATCCCAGGCCGCCCATCTGCGGCCACATTGTTCTTTTTCTTTTATCAGATCAAAATGATCAGACAACTGCAAAGGCTGCTAGGTTTATCGAGGGTGCAATGAAATTAAAGGCCACTATCTGAACGATAATCTTGATCATTTGATTGTCCTTTTTACTCATTGTTGTCTTTTTAATTGTATATATTGCTTGTTTTATGTTGCTATGGCCGTTGGCTAATACAAATAAAGTTTATCTGTCTATCACCAACTCAAAGAAGGGCCTCTGCTACACTCTGTCCAGGCAGATGCAATAAGCCAGAATCCCTGCATCATCTGCAGTGTGAGGACCTTTGGACTGTTGTAAGCTTCACCTGGAATGCAGATTTGAAAACTGTTGAAAAACCAGAGGTGGAAATGTTCTTTAGTCCGAGGTCCGCATTCTCTTCTGGTCTAACCTTTTGGGATTCATGTGCTGTGATGTGCGGGCCAGAGGTGAAAGCAGATGGTGCACCAAATGTAACATTTACCTTTGTATAAAAGGTTAGGTTCTACAGCCAACCAACCACGCTTTCTTTTATCCTCCATGCAGGCAGGCAGGAAGCATTATCAGAGTTCAAGGACAACATTCCAGCCAGGCAAAACCATTCAAGGAGGATACAAATCAGGGCCTGTGAAGAGCACAGCCTAAGGAGAGGAAGTGTGGCTGGGGAGGAGGAATGGTATGGAAAAGTATATCTGAACAAGGAATATGTTTGAAGCAAAGAGTTTCAAGTTTGGACATAGTGCAGGGGTCATGATTTGTTTCTCTTGTGCACCATCAGAGAAGAGCAAAGCATACCAGATTGGTGTGTTCATGCTAAACCATGAACTACGGTTTACTGGGATGCACAAATTGGGCGAATGAGAGTTCAGTGGTTTTTCCTCAGACTGAGGCAAATTGATTCCTGCAGTGGAGGAATCCACAATGGATTATGGGATTATTAAACGTTCATGCCTTTGCACATCTCACTGTTATTTAATGATTAATATTGTTCTTAATAAATTTAATTGATTCTCCCCTCTTTTTAATAAATGAAGGAATATTTTATTTGTTTATTTATTTAAAAATAAGGATATCCTGCAAAACTCAGTACAGGAGATTTAGGTGGATATTGAAAGAAGTGGGACCTAAACGGAAATTCATAAAACAAAATCTGCCACTTGTTAAATGAAATGTCATGATTAATGCTTTCTTTTTTCAGTTCCTGTGATAGTAGCTCACCAAAGCCGATATAGCTTTTTTTTTTTTTAAAAAAAAAAAGCCCACAAAACCCCGCAAACCACAAATGTGCCCATGAAGTGCAGACTCATTGATTAAGATGTTGTTCCACGGTTGAGTTTCAATTGATTCATCTACCAATTAAGGCTGCAATTTACCAGGGAGTACTGACAGAATGCTCTGCATACCAATTAAAGCCTACAGTCTTAATAAATAGCTATACTATCTTTATGTTTATATTATGTTAGGGTTGCCATATTTCAAAAAATGAAGATCTAGACATCAAAGTTGTTGAGCTTTTGTTGGGCCCCCCCAAAGTTGTCAGTTTTGTCCAGATTTTCCTGGATTTTCTGTCTGGACACTGCTTCCGACTGCAGTATTCTGGCTATGTCCAGCAAATTACGGATGTATAGCGACCCTATATTATGCGGACGAAAACATAAAAAGATGTGTGCAATTTCAGTCTAAGAACATACAGTGGAGGAACAGTTTGTGCTTATCTTTTCTATAGAACATGGCTAGGGAACCTCCAGACCATGGGCTAAATTTAGGCTCTCTATGGGTGGCGCTGTGGGTTAAACCAGTGAGCCTAGGGCTTGCTGATCAGAAGGTCAGCGGTTCGAATCCCCGTGATGGGGTGAGCTCCCGTTGCTTGGTCTCAGCTCCTGCCAACCTAGCAGTTTGAAAGCACGTCAAAGTGCAAGTAGATAAATAGGTACCACTCCAGCGGGAAGGTAAACAGCGTTTCCGTGCGCTGCTGTGGTTCGCCAGAAGTAGCTTAGTCATGCTGGCCACATGACCTGGAAGGTGTACGCCAACTCCCTCGGCCAATAAAGCGAGATGAGCGCTGCAACCCCAAAGTCAGCCACGACTGGACCTAATGGTCAGGGGTCCCTTTACCTTTACCTTATATTTGGCCCTCAGGACTCTCCTAAGGCCACACCCTCTTCTCCCAAGACCACACCCCCTTCGTCCTAGGCCACACACTGTTCATTGATCCTGCTCTTTGCTCTCCTTATGTGCCTTTGTGTGCTGGAGTGTATCCTCGGATTGTGAATAACGCCTTTTCCTTGCACAGATAGATGGAGAGTTCTCTCTCTGTGTAGAAACCTCTGGGTTTTGTCTTGTCTGGAATGCAGCCTAATATACAAAGGTAAGCATCATGTTTGTTGCTCCATGTGTGTTTGTCCTGCCCAGAGAGGTCTTTGGGAATCCTCTCCCTCTCCCTCTCTCTTCCTCTCCCCACTTGAAAAGTCTTCTGCTATACATCCTTGTCTGTTATCCTTGATAATTATTCTTTGAATTGTCGTATTAGAATCCAGCTAAAACACATCAAATATCATCAAGCGTAATTTATCATCAGAAAACACAGTGAGTAAAATTATTTAACAATCCTTTGAGTATCAAAGACAAAAATAAAATAAAATAATACAGTGCGTTCCTTTGGAGTATAACTTCATACAGTGATTCATAACGATCACTTTCCAGCCTTTGATTTCTGCATATTTAAATTTTGCTTTATTGGAACGGGGTGTGTGCGTTCAATCATTTTCGCAGGTGAATATAATCACACACATGCACACATATGCATGAGAGAAGAAAACGGAAGATTCTGCTGGTGGATATGCAATGAGTTGCAGTGCCAAACCTTGGACAGTGGCTCTCCTTGCTTGTGCTGAGCTTAGGGGCTTCAGCTGGAGAATTGCTTCTTTGTCTGGATTTTTTCTCCTGGAAACAAAGGACTGAGACAAAGATGAGGTTTTGCCTTTTCAAATTGTTTTTGAATATTTGCATAATCTGATGGAAGCTGGAAGTTCTGTTTCTTTATTTCTTGGCGACTGATAATATTGTTTCCAATGCTGGTGCTGGCTGTCTTCTGAGTGATTTTGGGGTGGGAATTCATGACATCACTTGCCTGATCCAAAAAACACTTCCAATGTAGACATTAAGTGGGGCAGTGTGTGGAAACTTGCCGCATGAAAGCCTGAATTAATCTGGAGGGACTCTAATGCTGTAATGTTCTCAACATCATTTGACAAACGGTTTTGTGAGCCTGAGCAAGCAGGGGCACATAGCTCGGGGGCCAGCCCACAACATTTTGGTGCATGAGGCGGAGAAACAAAGAGTACTGTTAAGTTGTGGGTGAACATATCGGACGACACAGCGATTCTCCAAACAGCTCTTGTTTATTCACAGGTCAGAACAGAACTGAACTGAAGGTTTCAGCCAGCCTGCTTATATAGAGCTCCAGTACAACGTAACTGTAACAACTTTCTGTAACTATCCAATCACTGAACGTCACTTTCGATCCCTTATTTGCATATGTGGACCTGAACTATCTACAGTATCCCCCTGCTGGCCCAGGGTGAGAGCTTCAGTGCATAACAAGTACCCCCTTATGTGCTGACAAGTCAAGGCGTAGAATGCCAAAGGCCCGATAAGTTACTTTGTGCATCTGAGGTAGAAAATCCCACATGCCTCTCTTCCTTCCTGGCAAGAAACATATAACAATAGTACATTAAAGAACTAACGGTTTTCATCCTTTTCGTGACAGTCAAGATTCAGATGCCCGAGGCAGCTAACTCATTCTGCCTAGCAGTAGGGCTGGCCCAGAATAGCTCTGGTCCACGTGAGTTCCATCAAGATGGAGGAGTTATGTGACCATGAAGTAACCGCTGAGAGAAACATGAGTGGAGAAGACAACATGCCTACATCTGTACAAAAGTCTGAAGGGAAACGTGGATCCCACCCCTACTGGCCTGGGCTCTCTGGATTGGATTGTGAGTTCCTGTCAGTTGCACAATGGATAAATTAGTTGACAACTATGGAGCTAGTTGAACCAGGCCTCACCACAGCTGCCGTTCTCATACTGGAGCCTTCAAACCTGAAAATGTCGAGAAACTACACTGACTCCCCTCCCTCTTTACACATCACCTCTTTCAGGCATTAACAACTTAACCCCTTGGATTTGCATAATGATTTAATTCACATTAATTAATGTGCCTTCATTGAGGTTTTTTTCTTCCAGATTACATCATTTGCTTTAATTGATATAATTCAGCTTCTTTTAATTTACGTTAAATTGATTCATCTTTGTGAAAATGCAGGCGATATGGACACAAATCAACTTAACAATGCTCTGGAGAAATGGAGTGCATAAAGCCATTTCAGTCAAGTGAAGCACTTTTGACGTATTTACAGCATGGTGTCATTCATCATTATCATTCCATATTGTCAGACAGGCAACTGCAAGTGTCCAACTGGAAGTTTATAGGCCTACACCTTTTTCTTTTTTTAAAAAAGTGTGTTTCAGCTCTCAGTTGTCAGGGCTCAAAACTCACATGCTAGAACAATATTTTCAAACATGAGGGATTGGCCATTGTGTGCTTTTCGCCCCCAGCATCCCTCAATATAACCTGAAACCTGTTGGAAGCAATGCAACAATGCTTGTAATAAGTTACTTGAACTAGAGGGGGCGATAGACAAAAAGGTAAACCATTCTTCCATTGCCGATTCCTTCTTAAGTAACTACCTATAGATTGTTTTCTCTCAGACTTTACTTCTTTCCTGCTTCTTTTTTCAATTAGTGTCGAACCTTCCTTTTATTAACGCCAAGACTCCATGATAGCCACATACTGTACTCAGAACGGCTTTGTTTGCCAGGAGTAAAAAAATCTGAAGTTTCTTTATTCTTTCAACCAGCAAGTTTACCAGATTATATTTCTGCACTTTGCTACTATATACCAAATTCCAATAAAACCCAGCTTTTTCTCTCTCTCCCACTTCCTGTTTTGCACCCAGATTGATGAAGAGTGATTGAACTTGAACGCTTGCTCACTATTTTGTAACATTTTGGTTGGCTTAGTGACAGTATTGTCTTACTACTGAATTTGGAATTTACCTTGAGATGGGTATCTATAAAATGTACACAATCAGAATGTTATGTATTAGAATGCAGATCATGACTATCAGCTACATTTGATGAATATATACCTATTCACTACAAATATCCAATTTTGAGCTGACAAATGTATGGTTTTGTTGTAGAGGGGAAAAAAATCAGAAGCCCTAAACTAATGATCTCTATAACTGAGTATCTATGGGAGGAACAAAGGAATACGAGAAAAGAGCTAATTGTTTAATTAGTAAATGTCTGCTTGGTTAATGACATATTAATGAGTTTTTAAGACAGTCATATCATTTACCATAAAAGACCCATGTGCATATCCCTGAATGTACTTTATAATTAAGTAATGTGACCCAAAGGAGTTCATAATTTAAAAACCTGTCAACTGGTTCAAACTTGCTAGCAGATGACTAACCTCAAGAGGGACTGATTCCATGGAACTTGCTGGGCAGTTTTTCTCTCCATCCTTCTCCTTTAAAATCCTGCTAATCTCATAGAAAAAACAAGAGCAAGAGAGAATTGGCTTTAATTGACATTTCCACCCCAGCCAACTGATATCAACGGTATATCGATGGATGTGGGCCCAGAGTTACAAACTGGAGTTGCGTCAAAACTAGTCACACTTTCCCACGAACGTTTTTGGAACAGCCGAAAACTTGCAGCTGGTTGATTCTATTGGTGCTTCTTGCAAAAAGGGTTTACATAGCATGTTATGTTACTTTACAGCTAGTTACGTGTGTGTTGTGGTGCTCAAAAGATGGTTCACGTAATGAGGCAATAGTGGTGTTTGTTGACTCTGTGAATACAAAACAACTGCTGGTTTCTGGACAGAGCTTCCCCATGTGTGAATCTGGCATATCTACATAAATCACAAACTGGACTTCTGGACTTCTGCAACTGGACTTCTCCGCGACCCTTCCCCTCTGCAGGGAGGTGGGACCAATTCGGACGGTCCGCCCCCACCACTTAATGGATCCAAATGGTTTCCAGAGAGTGGTAGGGGATACTTTATCCCATGTTGATGGCCTTTCAGCCGATTCCCTGGTGGCCCGCTGGAATGTGGAGTTGACCAGGGCTATTGACTGTTTGGCTCCGAAGCGCCCTCTCCGATTGCATGGAGCCCGGACAGCCCCGTGGTTTTCCACGGATCTGAGGGCAATGAAACAATCGTTGAGACGGCTAGAGCGCCGGTGGCGGATAACTCATTCCGAATCTGACCGGACACAGGTTAGAGCTCAACGTCGAGCCTACCAAGTGGCGATAGCGACGGCGAAGAAGAATTTCTTCACCGCCTCTATTGCATCTGCAGAAAACAGCAGCAGGAGACTTTTTCAGGTGGTTCACAATTTAGCGGAACCACCTGCAACATCGGGGCCCAGTACGGGCCACATGTTCTCCTGCAATGATTTTGCAAAGTTTTTTGCAGATAAAATCGCTCAGATTCGGGAAGAAGTAGACTCCACCGTGGGAGCAGGGCCGGGGCGGGAGAGTGCTAGAGTTCTGTCTAGTCAAGTTGAGTGGGATCAATTCCAATCTGTTACCTCCGAGGATGTGGACAGGCTGCTTGGACGAGTGAAACCAACCACCTGTCTCCTGGATCCTTGCCCATCCTGGCTTATAAAAGCTAGCCGGGAAGGACTGGGCGATGGGCTTCGTGGGGTGGTGAATGCTTCCCTCCGTGAGGGAGCCTTCCCAGACCCGCTGAAAGAGGCGGTTATTAAACCGCTTCTTAAAAAACCATCTTTAGATGCGGCCACGATGGCCAACTATCGCCCAGTCTCAAATCTTCCATTCCTGGGCAAGGTGATTGAGCGAGCGGTTGCCGAACAACTCCAGGCACGCCTGGAAGAAGCGGACCATTTGGATCCCTTCCAGTCGGGATTCAGGCCTCATCATGGGACTGAAACTTCCTTGGTCGCACTGGTTGATGATCTCCGGCGGGCTAGGGACAAAGGTGAGAGCTGTTTCCTAGTTCTGCTGGATCTCTCAGCGGCGTTCGATACCATCGACCATAGCATCCTTCTGGACCGTCTTGAGGGGCTGGGAGCTGGGGGCACTGTCATACAGTGGTTCCGCTCCTTCCTCCTGGGCCGTGTTCAGAAAGTGGTGGTGGGGGATGAGTGTTCAGACCCCTGGGCTCTCACTTGTGGGGTGCCTCAGGGTTCTGTCCTCTCCCCCATGCTTTTTAACATCTACATGCGGCCGCTGGGAGAGATCATCAGAAGGTTTGGGCTGGGTGTTCATCAGTATGCGGATGATACCCAGCTCTACCTCTCTTTTAAATCAGAACCAGTGAAGGCGGTGAAGGTCCTGTGTGAGTGTCTGGAGGCGGTTGGAGGATGGATGGCGGCTAACAGATTGAGGTTGAATCCTGACAAGACAGAAGTACTGTTTTTGGGGGACAGGAGGCGGGCAGGTGTGGAGGATTCCCTGGTCCTGAATGGGGTAACTGTGCCCCTGAAGGACCAGGTGCGCAGCCTGGGAGTCATTTTGGACTCACAGCTGTCCATGGAGGCACAGGTCAAATCTGTGTCCAGGGCAGCTGTTTACCAGCTCCATCTGGTACGTAGGCTGAGACCCTATCTGCCTGCGGACTGTCTCGCCAGAGTGGTGCATGCTCTGGTTATCTCCCGCTTGGACTACTGCAATGCACTCTACGTGGGGCTACCTTTGAAGGTGACTCGGAAACTACAACTAATCCAGAATGCGGCAGCTAGACTGGTGACTGGGAGCGGCCGCCGAGACCATATAACACCGGTCTTGAAAGACCTGCATTGGCTCCCAGTACGTTTCCGAGCACAATTCAAAGTGTTGGTGCTGACCTTTAAAGCCCTAAACGGCCTCGGTCCAGTATACCTGAAGGAGCGTCTCCACCCCCATCATTCTGCCCGGACGCTGAGGTCCAGCGCCGAGGGCCTTCTGGCGGTTCCCTCATTGCGAGAAGCAAAGCTACAGGGAACCAGGCAGAGGGCCTTCTCGGTAGTGGCGCCCGCCCTGTGGAACGCCCTTCCAGCAGATGTCAAAGTGATAAACAACTATCTGACATTCAGGAGACATCTTAAGGCAGCCCTGTTCAGGGAAGTTTTTAACGTGTGATATTTTATTGTATTTTTGGTTTTTATGGAAGCCGCCCAGAGTGGCTGGGGAGGCCCAGCCAGATGGGCGGGGTATAAATAATAAATTATTATTATTATTATTATTAAACTGGATAATCCTGGAATGCTTCTGACTGCTTCACACTGGTCTGAATTTAGGACCTGTAGATAGATCAGTTTCTCCATAGGTAACATACCTAACCAAAGACAGCACTTATTTACCTAGACATGTTGGTATTGACTTTACCTTGCTCTGGATACAGAGTCTAACTGAATGCATGGCTGTCTCATTTCACACTCATGTCCACACATGCAAGCACATACATGTAATCCCTAAAACAGTGCACTATATACAGTGGTACCTCGGGTTACAGACGCTTCAGGTTACAGACGCTTCAGGTTACAGACTCCGCTAACCCAGAAATAGTACTTCAGGTTAAGAGCTTTGCTTCAGGATGAGAACAGAAATTGTGCGGTGGTGGTATGGCAGCAGTGGGAGGCCCCATTAGCTAAATTGGTACCTCAGGTTAAGAACAGTTTCAGGTTAAGAACGGACCTCCAGAACGAATTAAGTACTTAACCCGAGGTACCACTGTACTCTCAAAGTTACTCCAAACTGCATTGCATTGATCCAGATCTTCCGTGTCTTGGGTAAAATTAAATTTGGAATTGTCAAGGGGCTGTGGAAGATGTGGAATGTGTGGCCAGCTCTAGAATGATTTCATGGGAAATAATGGACCCCTCATTCTATTTACAATTTGTTCTCCATTAAAATCAATCCCAAAGTGGCATGCAGCATGAAAAATATACAGTGGTACCTCGGGTTAAGTACTTAATTCGTTCCGGAGGTCCGTACTTAACCTGAAACTGTTCTTAACCTGAAGCACCACTTTAGCTAATGGGACCTCCTGCTGCTGCTGCACCACTGGAGCACGATTTCTGTTCTCATCCTGAAGCAAAGTTCTTAACCTGAAGCACTATTTCTGGGTTAGCGGAGTCTGTAACTTGAAGCGTATGTAACCTGAAGCGTATGTAACCCGAGGTACCACTGTACGTAATAGAACAATGGGGGGGGGGGAGAAACCACTACAACTATAAGTTAAATTTACACCACATCCGCCAGGCATAGAATCCTAGAATCGTAGACTTAGAAGGGCCTACGGGGTCCAATCCCCTGCAATGCAGGAATCTTTTTGCCCAACACGGGGCTCAAACTCACGACCCTGAGGCTAAGAGTCTCAAGCTCTACCAACTGAGCTATCAACCAACCAAATTCACGACTAAATAAAAATGTATTTACTGTACAAGATGCATACAAATCCATGACAATTGACAACCACCCAGTCTCTATGCTCTGAAGGGCCTGTGGAGCTGATTGCCTTGCCCTGGCCATGGAATTGTTCCTCGCCCTGCCTCCAATGCTCACATCTGTAAAAGATGGGCGTAGGTACATCAACTATGTGAACATGCTTTCACACGGTTGGAAACCCTACGTGAAGAAGGTTCTCAGTCTTGCAGCAATGTGTCCATGCTTTTCTTTTGCAGACACTCACACTGAGCGCATGGGTGTCAGGGTCAGGCAGCATGACCCAACAGCCTCTTCTGCAGGCTGTATGTGCACGAGCAACTTCTGAAGAAGGGTATTGGTGGTGTTGAAACTGATGAAATTTTGAAGTAGGGCGTATTAGTTCTGAACTTTTACTGTAACTCAATTTAGTTTGCAAGTGGGCAGAAACAAAATAGATTTATCCTGTATATTATTATTACAGATATCGCCGACAATAAAAAAGAGAAATACAGCTTTGCGACTTTTTTTTTTAATACTGTAATAAGATACAGTGTTTCTTTGGTTGTTGGATTCCATCCCCTCCCTTCCTTTCATTTGATCTGCGTTTTAAAAGAAAGTGCTACTGTGAAGTTATCTAGGTTGGCAAGCTTCTCCTTTGAGGGAGATATGTGTGCAATCTGCATGCCTAGCTCCATCCTTTGATGATAAATTTGGACCGACTGCTTAGGAAATGACTAGTAGGTGCCAACACTATTGGCGTCTGATATTGAAGGGGGAAAAAAATATTGGCAGTGATTTTGCTAGCTGCTTGCTTCTTCACCCTCTCTCAATTACATTAGTCCTATCAGCTTTTACCTGCATGAAGACAGACCAAAGGAAGGAGGCAAGAAAACCCCTTAAGAATGCTGTGTAGCTGTTACAACAAACAGAAGCTAAACCAGGAAGGGTGACGATTCTGTAATTTTGTGGTGTTTACACATACTAGGTGCAATCAAACAACTCGAAGCATTAACACAGGAGGAAACGTGTTTTACATCACTTGACTTCCAAACAGCAATTATCCCTTCAAGGCTATTTGTGTTTCCAAGTGTCCTGCTGATTATAAGCTTTGCGTTAAATCTGTTTAAGATGATAACCTTGCTATACCTTGGCTTTCTCTTACATTAACCCACTTACAGCTGCCTTAAACAAGCAAAAAGGTGCATGTGTGTGATTTATCCAACCCTCCCTCCCAATTTACTTAGCCAGTGTTCCCATCCTTCTTAACATGCATGTGTTGGAGTGTGTTTGTAACTTGAGGAAGGTTCCCCTCCTACATTTGGGCTCCATTAGATGCCACTACAGTGGTACCTAAGGTTAAGAACTTAATTCGTTCTGGAGGTCTGTTCTTAACCTGAAACTAATGGGGCCTCCTGCTGCTGCTGCGCTGCCGCTGCACGATTTCTGTTATCCCTAATAAATTGTGAAATCTTTAAGAAATTAGACACACAGGCAAATAAGACCTCAGAGCTCAACTGACAGACAGGGTTCTCTGCCAGTAGCTGCCCTGTGAGACAGATTCAAGGAGAAAGAAGCAAGGCAGGCAAAGATAACAACAGGAATCTGCTCCAGTTGGGCAGTCCCTTCCTTCACAGAGCCAGACGCCACACGGGTAGGATCCTGATGGCTCTTTATGCTTTGGTTTTTAAATTGTAGCTTTTGATGGTGAATTTTGATGGTACCTTGGATCCCAAATGCCTTGGTACTCAGACTTTTTGGCTCCCAAATGCTGCAAACTCGTATGTGAGTGTCCTGGTTTGTGAACGTTCTTTGGAACTCAAATGTCTGACGGGGCTTCTGAGGCTTCTGATTGGCTGCAGGAGCTTCCTGTAGTCAATCAGAAGCCATGCTTTGGTTTCCAAACATTTTGGAAGTTGAATGGACTTCCAGAATGGATTCTGTTTGACCTCCAAAGTACGACTGTACTTGCAGGCTGCTTTGGAAGCTTCTAATCCTGAAAGGCATAATAAAATAAATACATAAAACAGAGGTTTGTTACAACCAAGCTTGAAGCCCCTGTTCTCTATCCTCTAGCCAGTGTGGTGTAGTGGTTAAGAGCGGTAATCTCGTAATCTGGTGAACCGGGTTTGCATCTCCACTCCTCCACATGCAGCTGCTGGGTGACCTTGGGCTAGTCACACTTCTTTGAAGTCTCTCAGCCCCACTCACCTCGCAGAGTGTTTGTTGTGGGGGAGGAAGGGAAAGGAGAATGTTAGCCGCTTTGAGACTCCTTCGGGTAGTGATAAAGCAGGATATCAAATCCAAACTCTTCTTCTTCTTCTTCATCCTGTGTACCTGTGAGAGTAGATGGACCTTCTTGGTGATGGTAGAGAAATTGTGGAATTCCTTCCTGGTGTGATCTACAGGGTTCTGTCTTTGTCCATCTTTACATTTTAAAAGGATGTATGAGCTGCTATTTTTAAATAATAATAATAATGATGATGATGATGTATGAGCTGCTGTCTTAAACTTTTAATTATATCTGCTCTTAATGTTTTAATTGCTGCCATTTGGTTGATATTATTGATATGTTATTTTTTAACTTTCTTTTCTCAGTCCTATTGTATTTTTTTAGTTTTGCTGAATGTCACTTGGATTTTTTTAAATAGAAAAGTGGAATATAAATATTAAACTACAGCTGAATTAAACAAATTTAATGTCATGTTCCCCAGATTCCAGAATGTGACGCCAGATACTTCCACCCTGATCTTATTTTTGATGTTTTCACCTGTCTAATAGAGAAGCCAAAGTTCTCAAAACATCGGAACCTGTGTTATTAGAGGTCAGAGAGTTCAGCTGTTGCGATGTATCAGTTACACTTGCTTGGCAGCCCTATCAAAGGACAGAAACAAAATCTTTCTTCTCATGTTAGAAAGAAGTATGTTTTAACATCAGCTTAAAGCACTAAAATTAATTCACTGAAGAATGACTGTGAAGGATGACCTAGTTTCAGAGTTTCTGTTTTGCTGTTCTATATAGCTTGCTGAGAAAGCATATATCACAAGTTACTAGGGCAAGATTTTCTTGGATCCTTCCCCCAAATTAGGTAACTTGACACATTTCTCAAAATAATGAAGAATTAAGGCAAATATACCTGGGTGCAACTTCTTTCCCACTATAAATATCCCCGCCCCCCTTCTGGAGAATTCACATTCTCTTATTTCCTTTCTTCCCTTGCTTAGTCTTGATTCAAAGATGCATTCCTATTACTATTCAAATGTGTGAAGTGTTTCCTTGAAAATCATAGGGAAGAGAGCGGTAGCTTCTAAGGAACAAAGGGCTTGAATCTTTGTGTCTTTATAGGTTAAAAATAACTCACTGAAATCTGGGAAACTATGGAACAGATGTTGGGGTAGTGATGCAATGTGCTCCTTTTGACCTTCCTCCATTGAGTCTCACTGATATGACCCAGTCACAGTCTTCAAGAGCAGAGCGGCCTCCCTGCCAGGAATGATCAGAACCACCCAAGAATAGTACCTAGCTGTCTGTCTTCTTTCATGTCGCATTATCGATGGTAGGGAAAACTGCCAAAAATGATAACAGTTCAAAAAAGAAACAGTTTTCTCTGCTACTTTCTAGCCTTGATCATCGACCAAAGCCATGGATGTAGTGTTACTGTCAGCAATCCAGGCGTGCTGTGTTGTGGGGCAACAATTCATTCCACAATCTCGCTAAAAATATGAGGATTCTAATGGGACTATTTTCAGACCCCATAAGGATTAGAAGGGAGATGAGCGCTGCAACCCCAGAGTCGGCCACAACTGGACCTAATGGTCAGGGGGGTCCCTTTACCTTTTTACTAGCGTCATTCAGTAAGCATCGTTTAGCACTGAAATCAAGATCAGGACATTGTGATGTGTGAATAGTTATAATGGACAAAGAATAGAAACCTGTAAAGCTTTCCTTTCTGGTGGTGCACACTCAGTTCACATGGGGCATTGGTATAATCTTGGCTACCTGCGGTCTGGAGGTGTGATATAACATCTGCTGGGGACAGCAAGGAGTCTAACAAAGGGGCAGAAGGTAGCAGGCAGTAGAAACCAGTGGCCGGAGGCAGAGCTAGAAAGAGCAAGTATGTCATGAACTGGCAGGACTTCAGGGAGGAGGAAGAGGATCCTGGCAAAGGGTGCAGCTGGCGCTGGGACTGGGGCTGGGAAAGGAGAGGTTGGTGTAGGTAGTACTAAGGTGCTGTGTCTGCTCAATTGCCCATGTTGAGGGACCTCGTCTTGGATACTCCTGGACCTCCATGGGTTTCTACATCAGGCCTGATGCTGGACTGCATCCTGACTTTGGACTTGGATTGACCCTGAACCTTGTTTCCTGACCATCGGCCTTTGACTTTTGATCTCAGACTGTGGACTTTGTGGGTGCTGATCAACCTTTCGATTTTGAACTTGGTCTTGGCACAGTATTTGGCTGCCAGGTAGACCAGGGGATCAGGACAAAGTACCAGGAGTGCAGGTATCAACACAAAGCATCCCTTGGACAAGTCTGCAGGACTATGGATAGCTCCAAGGCAGACATTTTGTTCTGAGAAGTGCTAGGCAATGGATGATATTCAACTAAGTTTAACTCAGGTCATACGTATTGAAGTTAATTTTATTTATTTCAGTGGATCTACTCTGAGTAAAACTTAGTTGGGTAACCTCTGACACTCCAGATGTTATTGGAGTCCAATGCCTATCAACCCCTGCTAGTATGGCCAACAGTCAGGGATGATGGGAGCTGTGGTCCAGCAGCATCTGGGGAGCCAATGGTTTCCTACCCATGCTCTAGAACAGTGTTTCCCCAACTTGGGTCTCCAGCTGTTTTTGGACTACAACTCCCACCATCCCTAGCTAGCAAGACCAGTGATCAGGGATTATGTGAATTGTAGTCCAAAAACAGCTGGAGACCCAAGTTTGGGAAGCACTGCTCTAGAAGAACCCGACACACCACTGCAGTGACCGGTGGGCAATCTGTCTTTCTGGGAAGCTTGACCACTATTTGTGTATTTATTTATTTCATTTAATCGTTTTGAGGAGCTCAGGGTTCTTCCCTCACTTATTTTATCTTTACAGCAACCCTGTGAGAAGTGAGCTTCATGGTTGTGGGGATTTGAACCTGGCTCTTCCCAGCCACTCTAACCACTACACTGCACTGGACCTTGCATTCTAACAGAGGAAAAACCTAATCAGCTTCTAAGGAGTCCTGATAATGGGTGGAGAACCTATGGCTCTCCCAATGTTGCTGTTGGCCAAGATGGTTGGGGCTGAGAAAAGTTGGAGTCCAACAACATCTGGAAGTCCACACATTCCCCATCCCTGCCCTAGTATTATTTTAAAACCACTGGGTAAGCTGCTTACTTTTAAGTATCTGATGATTTTGAACACATGAAAAGTTCAGAATAATAGATCTGGAAGGTATCTCAAATTGAAACTCAATTACTCCTTCTCTGATGCCCATCTTTATGCCTTTTCCGCCCTCCCGCTCTTTCGCAAACACACATAAAACCCACAATAATCTATAATGAACAATGATTATCTTTCTGACATCTCTTCATTTAAGCGAATGCCGAATGCCTCAACTGGGGTGGCGTTCCTTATTCATGAAGTGCTATTGTCTCTGTTTAAGCGCTGATTTGATACATCAAGTGATCGTAGGCGATACACTTTCTCCGAGACATCACAATTCATTTCCCTTCTGAAAAGTAATAACAGACCACATTAGAGTTAAACCTCAAGAGCGTTAAAAGAGAGAAGGAATATTTAACCTGCATTAGCTGAGTATTTCGGCTGGCGATAAAGCTTTTGCTTCAATTGAGATGAAAAGTCAGACACTTTAACGAGGCATAATAGTGCAGCTACGATAAACAGCAACTTATAATGAACTGCATTTTCGCTTTTTGATTGAGTGCCAGACACTATACAATTATACTGTAAGGCGAATCTCTTGCCATTGGGAATCTGGGGGGATCCTTATGCACAGCCCTGTCAGCTCACAATCCCTAGGACCCCTTAGCGATTTACTTACCCAGTCATTTTCACCTTGGCCGGCAGCCAAAAGCCCCCTTTAAATAGCTTGGAGCTTGAGGGCATGATCCAAAACCCATTGAAGTTAGTGGAAACAATGCTCATCAGCTTCACGGGGATGAGATCTTCTTGCTGAGGCTGTTGGAAGCAGCAGAGAGATGACTGCTCATTTCAGAGATGATCATCTAGAACGTAGGCGCAGCAACAGTAATTGTGGAAAGCGCTGAGGACAAAGCTAGCAACATTTTCAGCAGAGCTGTAACCCAATAAGAGCTAAATGAGTTCATTAATGGCATGTGGGGTTGGGGGTTACAGACACATTTGCAACCCTCACCCCACTGACCCTGAAGTAAGCCCCACTGAATTCAATGGGACTTGCTTCTGAGTAGACATGGTTAGGATTGCACATTTAAAAGTTAAATCTGCCTTATATTTCCAAGCAATCAAAAAGTGTCTTGTTATTTTAATTTATATGCCTCTTCTAAGCTGGCATCAGCCAGTTGCATTTTTTTTAAACTACATGTATCAAAAAATGACTAAAAAAACCCAAATTTTGCCCGTTCCTTTCCATTTTTCAAATTTATCATTAATTTATTTTGGTTTAAGCAACTGATCAATTTTTGCTACTCTTAATTTTCAACCTATACCAAGACAGTTGCCAGCGGAGGAAGATGACAGTAGCAGAATATGAGGCTCTTCTGGTGATTATCTGAATTTAGATGGATCGCCTTCTTCGTGGAGCCGCCTGAGCTTGGCTCCCTGCTGAGTAACACGTTAGGATGTTCAGAGCACTTCATGTAGGGCATCTCAGCAATCCTTTCAGTGTGTCAGATCCACTTCCTGGGCAGCCCAGAGTGCTGTGAGGAGTTGGGTCTTTAGACAGCGATATCAAGTATCTCCGGGAAGCCTGATAGCCTGATCAATCTGGTAGCTTTTAAAGGTGCCAGGGAGTATAATCTGACCCTTTGGGGTCTATCAATGAAAATAAGTTTCCGTGGGAGGCTGGTCCCATTAGGGTGCTCCACCAACCTCACCCTGTCCCCACCTGCCTGCATCCTTACTTACAACCAGTTACAAGGTGGCTTTGCCTGTCATTGGTTCTGGTCCCATTTACTGTTGGTCTTTCTGCCTTCTGCCCTACCAGTCCCAATGGACACCAATTATCATTGGAGATTACCTTGCTTGTGTAACTGGTCTGCTGGCAGCTCCCTTCTTTGGTGGGTTCTGAATTCCCATCTATCCCTCTGACTTGTTGCAGGCTTCCACCTTTCCCATGTGGTAGATTGGGGGCTGAGGCTTATCCATAATGGTTTGCTCTGAGTGAGTTCATGGTTGGTTAAGACAAGATTTAAATGGCGGACTTCCTGGTTGGCAACTCGGTTTCTTAGGCGGCAGTTCTGCACACACTATATCTGGGACTAAGCTCCACTGCAAACAATGGGATTTACTTCCGAGTAATAGGATTGTCCTGTTGGTCATTACCCCAAGCTGATTTTGTATTGGTTTCAAGGAACAATCACCCTGAGTCTTTGGCACCTTATAGCCATGATACTGACAGTGACTATAGAGGCAGCTTCTTCATATAAGTCACAAAGAACCCTGAAGGTGGCAGTGCATAACAGAGTGTTTATATGGGTGTGTGGGGTATTTGTAGCATTTACATTGGATAACTACATACTAATTATCGGAAATGATATATTAGAAGTGTTGGTGTCTTCAGCAATTACTTCTTTAAAAAGAATATTATATTATAGGATATTCTGTGGTTTGCAGATTAGGGACAAAAATGGATAAAGTATGGCTTGAAACCATAATAATTTCCATATGCTTTAACTTGGAAGTGTAGCACTTCGGTATGTGAGCCATGATTCTTCTGTAATTTCCCACAATTGGGTAACTGGCAAGGATAATTTTTTTAAGTCAACAAATCGGTATTTATAGTATTTGGCAAACCAGCTGTAATTCACTTCAGGCTGATGTATCTGATTTCTTATGGTATGTTTCACCAGTTCATCTGATAGCTCTGTTGTGTAGGACTAGCCAAATCTAATTTCCATCCTTGAGGCTATGTGGTCAAGTGGAATTATGTACTTGTCTTTTTCCTTCTGTGAATCTGGATTTACATAAAGCTGGAGTTGGCTACAGTAATCCATTTGGTAGATTCAGTTACCAATATGTCACCAACACAAATTTGTCCACATTACACAAGGCTTCCAAAAGTTGACATAGTCCAACTTGGTTTGCATCCCCTGGATATAGCAGATCAAGCGAACTTGAAAGGCTATATTTTCTAATGTAACATGAATTTAAATATTAAACTATTTGAGACAACAAACAACTTATGCACTTATACAGAACAGACTGCATCAGCCGTAACATATATCTTGGTAACACTGCAATGAGTTATATTTTCATTCGTACGAACACTTGTTGAAATGATTTATTTTAACACCGTTAGCTTTTGGATTTCCTCTCTAATGTTTTGGTTCATGAGCAATTCATCTTTACTTGTATTTATTTATATAGCTCCGTATAAGATTTATAGTGCAACATCCTGCTCCAAATTAATGAACTTTTCGAAGGGAAATAATACAATCCTTTTCACAAACCAATCAGATTCTGACCAGCTCCTAAACCTCAGTTCTCATTTAGCAGGGAATCTATGTTCTTCTCATGTCAGGACAACTGTAGTCAATCGGTGAGCTTCTACTAAGAGTTCTCAAAACCAGTAGTCCCATACTTATTTTGGTTCCTCTACATCTTCTCCTATCTTTCTTTCACCATGACGTGGTCCTGCTTTGTGCAGTATTGGCTTTAGTGATCTGGTGATTGCCCCATATTGTAAACGTCTGAGATGGGAGTGATCCCATTGATTCCATTAAGCTGGTAGTTTGAGAGTCAGGTGAATCGCAGACAGCAAACAAAAACCATTGCAGCTAATGGTAGTTTGACGGAAGAGGAGACTGTGGTGTAAAATGTCCCTGGAACTATTTGTGCATTATGAGATGTGGCTCAGATGCTCTAGAACCCTCCTCACCTGAAGTGTCTGTATAGATGGAGATGTGTGGACCTGGCACAGGCAGGCTGAAATGCATCATTTCCTGACATATATTTCTGTGAGCACAAATGGGTTGATGTGAATCGCTGTAAGAAAATAGACATCTGTTGGCAGATCAGAAGCTGCTTCCTCCTCATGGCTGCATTCATGAGGGATGTACTGGACTAAACATCTCCAACCTGCATGCTGTGGGAACTCCAATTCCCATCAGTCACAGCCTGTGAGGGATGGTGGGAACTGCAGTCCAACAAATATGGAGTGTTCCCTCTGCATAAAGGCCTTAAGAATGCCTGAGTTGACCCAGCGATTAGCAGATCATGTGCAGAATTTGTATCAGAATAGTAAATAATGCAATCAAGCAAACCCTCCTTTACTAAACAAATAAAAAAGCAGGAACAATTTAAGAACCCCCCCCAAAAAAAACAAATAAAAAGCAGGAAAAGGCACGCAGCCTTCTGCTCCCAAACTCTCAACCATTTAAAAAATGACAGAAGAGTCCCCGACTGAGCCTTCTGAGCCCTGTGGTAGTGGCCTCACCATGATAAACTAAATCATCTGTACAAGCTGGTTCCAATAAACCAATGAACGTGATAAAGGGGGTGCTATTATATTACAAAGCCCAGAAGGCTCCGGCACTTCAGCTATCACAAACCGAATAGATTAAAAGTATTTTAATAGGACTGACATAGCTTTCCACAGTGAAAACAGGACTATAGGCAGAAAATAGCCCTTTATACGGTAGGTCACCTGGACAACTTAGGAGGAGATAATCTCGTTTGTTCTGATCATTTGATATTTTGGAAACAGTTAAGGAAACTCTATAAAAGGCATCTGGGAAGCAAATAAGTTTATATATATATATATAAAAAATCTGGTAATAAAAGGTTTCCCTTTCAAGGAGAAAGAACAAGAGAAAAAAACAAAACAAAACAAAAAGAAATTATAACCTATGTTTGTACAGATCTGTGAATTATTTTCAGTCAGAACTACTGCTGAAACATTTTATGTTATGGAACACTTAATTTGAAAAATGTGTTGAGATCTTTGTTTGTGTGAGTTCACCATCATCTTATGTGGCAGATGCCTGAGCAATTGTTTTACAATAGACCTTCAGGGCAGATCTCCATGTATGACCCAGTGGGCACCTCCAGCTTTCACCATGAGGGTATGCAATGTTCCTGTCAGAAGTAGAGTGGCTCTGTGTCCTACTCTACAAGGGATGATCCTCTGCTAGAAAGGTTGTTAAAAGACAAAGGGCTGACTGGCCCAGATCCAGTTAGAAGATAATGAACCATAAGAAAGCAGAGGAGAGGACTTGAGTTTGTTCATCAACACAAAAGCACCTGGACTGCAGACTATACAGGCACACAGGTCACTTGGCAGCAGGTGACAGGTATGGTATTTCTATTATTTCTAAATTTGCTTCTATACATTTGCATTGGATATGCAATTTTTAATGCAAGTACATGTTCACCTTCTTCTGCTTTTTCAGTGATACATTTCCTGTTTTGCAGTGATGTTTAAGCGGCCGCCATAGATGGAAGCAAAGCAAATAGAATTACTTGATCCAGGTAAATAAGATTTGTATACCAGAGGTATATTTAAATCCATCTCCCAGGTGCCCATGCACACTTCCCACAGCCTATAGAACCATCAGTACATGTGAGGGCCTAAGTGTGTAAATATCTACTGGTAAGTAAGCAGGAGCATGAAGAGGAAGAAATAGGCATGCTTTGGGTGTGTAAGTTGAGAGCCCATCTCAGGTAAGTTTATGGAACTACTCTTACCAGGCAGAGGGCCTTCTCAGTAGTGGCACCCTCCCTGTGAAACAGCCTTCCTTCAGATGTCAAGGAGATCTAGAACTATACAACTTTAGAAGACATCTGAAGGCAGCCCTGTATTGGGGAGTTTTTAATGTTTGATGCTTTATTATGTTTTATATATTCTGTAAGCCACCCAGAGTGGCTGGGGAAACCCAGCCAGATGAGCTGGGTACAAATAATAAAATCATTATTGTTATTACTTCTTTCTGATTAAGGTAGCTGGCTGATGGTCTCTGGTCGGGGATTTCTATACTCCTACACCCATCCCTCAGAAGCTGGACTCCAGATTGTTGAACCCCTTTGGCCAAATAACCTTTCAGCAGCAACCTACGTTCCTTATAGGTGATGTTGAACCTTCCCTAACGCAGGTGCCCTCCAGATATTTTGGACGATGACTTCCATCAGTTGTGTTGGCTGGGGCGCATGACAGTTGTAGTCCAAAACTTCTAGAGGGGATCAGGCTGGTTTACAGGGTTGCTGCAACATATGAAGCATTTTGGATACAGTGGTACCTCGGGTTAAGAACTTAATTCATTCTGGAGGTCCGTTCTTAACCTGAAACTGTTCTTAACCTGAGGTACCACTTTAACTAATGGGGCCTCCCGCTGCCACTGCGCTGCCGGAGCATGACTTCTGTTCTCATCCTGAAGCAAAGTTCTTAACCCGAGGTACTATTTCTGGGTTAGAGGAGTCTGTAACCTGAAGCGTCTGTAACCTGATGCGTCTGTAACCCGAGGTACCACTGTATTAGACATACCACATGAATGCAGTTCTTTTAAACCAGTTAATGTCTTTATGAAGCCTCCTTTATTTGTTTAAACAAATTACCTCCCAGGGTTTGTGTGTAGTTTTTTTTTACTTATGATTTTATTTCTGTAGGCATTGTGGCATTGCATTCTTCTCAAGAAGATGATGACCATGGAGTCTTTGGTGTTTCGCTTTGGCAGTCCGTCCGTCCCCCCGATTGTTTATCACCAGCCAGCATGACATTGATAGAGCTTCCCTTGGAAATATGTTGTGCCATTCATGATGTAATCTCCTGGCAATAGAAAACTAGCAAGAGAAAATGGTTATGTTTTCAATTACACTACTAAGTAATCACACAAAGGCTAATAGTGAACGATTCTGTATTCCCAGGGTGCCCTGACCAATTGTTTTGTAAATTGATTTCAGGACTAAGGACACAAGCATGACAGCAAGAATATTATTTATGGTTTGGAAGATCCCTTTTGTCACTTCTGCTTCTCCCTCTCTCTTGCCGCCCCACTTTAAATAGTTTCTGGCAGAGTAGCAACAAAATAGGGCTTATTCTTTGAAGTGTCATGTTTTCACATTAGGCATTAAAAAACAACAATGATAAACTTATACTTGGATTGATAGAGTTGTCAAAATTCTGCTGCCACTAAACATGTTTCTTATTCCTTGGAAAATGAATGATTTCCATGCAAGAACTTTTGACATGTTTGTTTTGCTATGTATACTTACTCTGCTTTTCGGTTTTTTTGTATATTTACTCTTGCCCCTTTGTCAAATAGATCCTCCTAATATCAGCTACACCGTGCTTAATTTTTGCAGGTATTAAATGCATAGAACAACAGCACACCCTCTTCTAATAAAATACTAACAGAGAAAGGCCATAGCTCAGTGGCAGAGCATTTGATCTGCATGCAGAAGGTCCCAGATTCAATCCCCAGGATCTCCTGGGAGGGCTGGGAAAAACTGTCATCTGAAACCCTGGAGATCTGCTACCATTCAGTGTAGACAATACTGAACTAGGTAGACTAATTGTCTGACTCTCAGTGTAAGGACTTCCTTATGTTTCAAAGACATCTAAATGTCAGTTGCTGAAACTGAAATCCACCCCTCCCCACAGCCGTCTAAGTTCCCACCTCTCTAGAACTTTCCCCAAGCAATCAAATACCGTATCTGTGTGAAGCCAACCTTTCCTCTGCCCTTTTCATGCCTCTTCTGGTTCTGGGAGACAAGGGGAGAGTGGAGCTTGTTGTAGCAGGAGGGAGAGACACTTGTGACTCTTCACGAGCCTGATTCATCTCTCCTTCTGGGCCTCCCTTCCCTGCTTCCGATTCTGGACTTCTCCCTGCCACAGACTCTCCCAGCTCACTAAGCCCTGTTACCGCTTCAGCTTCTGACACCTCCTTCTCCCGGTCTTCTCTGTCTTCTCCCTTTGACCATTCATCATCATCCCACCACCAATCCCCATGCTCTGAACCTTCTTCCACAGGGGGTTCCCCAGCTGGTTCCTTCCACCATTCCTCTGCACCCAACTAATACATTGTGTGAGAGGAATGGTCCATCCCCTTCCACCACAACGCTCTTTCCCTTCCTGCAGACATCTATTGGCTAGAGGGATAATGTCTGGAGCAAGGACCATGTTCCATTCCTGGGGGCGGGGCTCTGTGAAGTTTTGAACCCTGGAAGTCCAGCCTGTGGAAGGTGATAATGTCAGCAATGGGGATAGAGGAGATGGGAGCCAACAGCCTCACCCCACTCTCTACCCCTGTAAGATAGTCATCACATGCATGCGTGTGCAAGAGAAAGAATACCTCAATAGGACTCCTATGTTCCCAAGATATCACAATACACATTTTTCAGTGAAATCTTTGTTTTGGAAGTACAGCTGATTTGAGGATTTCATTATATCATACTCATAGTAGATACTGACATCATTGGCCTTTAAAGTAAGGCCCTTTAAGCCTAGGGTACTTGCTACCTTGTGCAGATAAACACAAAACTGTGCTGTAATTTTAGGCTTTGGGTCTATAAAGATGAATGATAATGATACTGAGAAATGCTGAAAGCCTCCAGGGATATTTCTGATATAAGAAAGTGTGGTGAGCCTGTCCGTATAACTGATCACACCTCACCTTAGCAGCTTATTCAGAAATCAATGCAACATAAATACACTCATGCACAAAATCTGTTTTGTTTTTTTGGTTTTTTTTGAGGGGGGAGAGTTCAATGAGAATATGAAAGCAGAAGCATTCATGTTCAAAAATTATAAATGCATTGTTATTTCCACAATGAAATCTGGTTGTAAAATAAAGAAAGGAACACCCTGTGCTTTATTTTAAAAGCACAACAAAACAATAACTAGAAATTGATCCAATGTAATTGTTTGCAAAATATCTAATAAACAGCTTCTCTACATTGGATTTAAACTTCCTCAGAGGGAAGGAAAAGTTGACCAAAGTCAGGCAAGAGTTAAAGGCTAACCTGGTGGCTGTGTTTGACTGAGCTAGGATGGATTTCTTTATAATAATAATAATAATAATAATAATAATAATAATAATAATAATAATTTTTATTAATTTTCAATTATTAAAATCCAGTAACAGCCACATTTTATCAATATCAAATTACCATTTGCATCCAAATATATATCAATTATACAGCCAATTATACATTTTGAGTGACTTCCCATGTGCTGGGTTTTAGGGTGCAAAGTTCTTCTTTCATCCTGCTTCCGAAATTGAGCTAGGGTGGATTCAAATCAGGCACTCTTTTTCAGAATCTGTGCACACAACTTCAGGCAGAACCTGGCAAATGTATTCTTGGAACTAAACCTACAATCTTACTCACAAAGCTGCTTCTACCTGGCCGTAGCTTCTCCCCGGTATTGCCCCTGCCACATTCTTCCCAACTTCTCAGTGCTCATTTGGAAGTATTTAATGCATTTTTACCTCACCTTCCCACTGAGGAGTGTGCTGTTCTTCTCTCTCCTCCATGTTATCGTCACAGCAACCCTGTGAGTGAGGTAGGTTAGCTGATAAATAACAGGGTGTCCATGGGCATTTGAATGGGGATTTTGAGTTTTACCAGTTCTAGTCTGTCACTGATCCATCTTTCACTGCCCCTCCAGAGAAAGGTTACAAGGTACCAAATTTGACGTCTCTTAGTCCAGGCCTTTGCCACCATTCATTTATAACATTTCAGAGTAACCTTTCCAACTTAGAAGCATGGCTGGGGAACCCCTTTCTGACTGAGCGTTACATCTGGGCAACCATCAAGGGGGCACATGCCACTGTTGAGAGGGATGAGAGCCAAAAGTGGGTAATGCAACAAATATAAATGCTAAATAAATACATAGAAATATAAATGCTACCTTTGTTCATTAGGCTAGTTCAGGCTTCCTCAAATTCGGCCCACCAGATGTTTTTGGCCTACAACTCCCATGATCCCCCGCTAGCAGGACCAGCGGTCAGGGATGATGGAATTTGTAGTCTCAAAACATCTGGAGGGCCAAGTTTGAGGAAGCCTGGGCTAGTTTCTATACACACAACACACACAGAGTCTTCGATCCAAGAATGATCAGGATTCAATGACACATTCCAGCTGGTCAGGGGTGTGGCCACGGAAGAGAGAAACCAAGGAGGGGGCATGTCCCAAGGAGAGGTTCAAGGGCCAGATGGTGAGCTCTGGAGGGCCTCATTTGGCTCCCAGGCCAGAGGTTTCCTGAAACAGCCATTTTAAAGGAAACAAGCCTCAAATGACAAAGATGTCATGTAAACAGCCATACTAATTAACAACTAATTCAAATGATGTCATCTGAATAGAAACAGAGAATAAATCGGCATTTTTTACAAGCCAAATTGGCAACAAAACTTATATATTTTTGTAAATTGGAAAACAGGCAATCCCACTATTCCTTTGGCACAGTATTCCAAAGGGAAGGTGCCACAATTACAATCTCTCTCTCCCTCTCCCTCTCTCTCCCCTTTTCCCTCTCTGTTTACAAGAGAGGAACCCAATATCGATAGTAATTTCTGTTATGATGGCGGACACTAACTTTGTTGGGTATACTTTAGCATTAGTTCCATACCACACAAGTGTGCCAGAAAACTGGGACATCCCGATTGTTTTTTATCACGAGAGAATGGTGGCAATTTTGGTTGCCAGAATCTTGCATGATTTCACATGCAATTCGTCCCCCCCAACCCAAAATGCATTTTTTCAGGACTGTGATCTTGTGTGGCACCCCAATATGTGTGTTACTTCGCACCGTGCCCAGAAAAGGTTTTTTTTTGGGGGGGGTGGGTAATTGTGGTGCAAAATCACAGCAATCAAAATGGCTGCCATGATAAAAAAAAAAAAAACAGAAAGATGGCATCTGGGAAGATAGCACCCCAGATTTTGGCTTCAAACTGTTGGAGCATATTTAGTCCCATTCCATGTTTTACATACACAAAGTAAGGGATTAGATCTTTCATTCAAAAAGGGCATTCACACCTTACTTTTTGTATTCCCCACCCTTGATGTTGATGTGCAGCATTTGTTGCAGTATATTTTTATATCTATAGTTTGAGAATATGACTGATCGGTCCACTTTTGAGTAACCTGTTTCACCCTGGTTTTTTTAATACCTTCTTTCTATAAATAAGACATAACGAGACAATGGCTAAATATCCTGTTCAGTCCAGTGACCACTGTATATTATAATTGAAAGGTCCTGCAAATTTAGGCACCTAATTGCAGCACAGCTCTGCATGAATACCACTAAAAAGGCATTGTCCTGAAGCCCAAAGGCAGAGATCATATGCAGGAACAGTCCCTCTTGTCAGTGAATGATTATATTGTTCCCTTTTTGGAAGGCTGACAAAAATGCTTGTTGCTGACTTTTCCTGCAGAGTGAGGGAAATTACCAGGTATGTATATCCTGCATATGTTCTTTCAAACAGCACTGAAAGACAAAAATAAATAACGCACACTTAATGTAGTGGTACCTCAGGTTAAGTACTTAATTTGTTCCGGAGGTCCGTACTTAACCTGAAACTGTTCTCAACCTGAAGCACCACTTTAGCTAATGGGGCCTCCCGCTGCTGCCGCGCCGCTGGAGCACAATTTCTGTTCTCACCCTGAAGCAAAGTTCTTAACCTGAAGCACTATTTCTGGGTTAGCGGAGTCTGTAACCTGAAGCGTATGTAACCTGAAGCATATGTAACCTGAGGTACCACTGTATTTATATACACACTAAACATTTATTATTCAACCACCTATGTCCATTTTCCCTCTATTACACACTGTATTTCTACAATCAATCAAGAGTGTTCCATTTCGGATGAGGAGGCAATTATACATATATCATCAAGCATTTTGAAGTAAAAATTCAGGACATACCTATGCATTTGTACAAACAAACAATGGCATCAATAGAAAATGAAATACAGAAAGGTACAGATATGATCATTACATCATTAACACAGGGCAGTCACAAAAAAACACCAGTTGTCGATAATCTAAATATTGTGGCATTAGTAAGCCAGTTAACATGGGCTGTGTGATAAAATATCTCATGTCTCAATTCTACGATTGCCAACTTTTGGTCCTGGCAAATGCCTGCCTGGTAAAGATTTGCCAACTGAGTTTCTGCTTTCCTGACATCTGCAGAGGGCAAAGGAGCCTTTTTCAGAATAATAAGTGGAGAACCTTCCTTGGGTGTGCTGAATTTCACCTCAGGCGATGTTCATAGGTGAATATGGAGGCTTCTGCTTGAGCAAAGGCATTTGGGGAATTTTGAGGGACGCTTAAAGTATTTCCATGAGCCTTTTTGTGGGGAGTGGAGAATTAATGCATTTTAAGTCACTCTCAGTCGTTTCAACTCCACACAGTAAAGGCCATAAGTGGAAATCCCAAGTTATCTTCCTTTTACCTCCTTCTGTGGTAACATTTAAGTTTCCAACATATCCTAAAGGTCTCCTTCACAAACTTTGAAAACGAAATGTACTTTCAGAGACTTGAAACAATGGCCTGGAGCCCAAGAACCATTCACTTAATTCTGCACATCCAGATGTGACACTTGAATCCCTCCCTGCCTCTGTGTGTGAAGTAGTTCTTTTTATCCCATTCTCTCAATATTTGGGGTCATTAGTTAAAATCCCATTCTGTAAGGTTAAAAAACTAGCATGAGTGCTATTTCAGATCATGTGTAGAGTGCCTTGAGTTGACCTTTGTGGCTGTTTCACTTTCCCAAATGGAGCAAAACATCCAAATGTCTTCTTTCTCTTTTTGTGCCTTTCGTTTTGAAAAAGAGCAACTCTACTCTCATTTCAATATGGCTCTTGTTATGAAAATGTATAGATCCCGTTTTAGCTATTTACATCGGCTGTAATGCTGAGCCATCATTTAAACGCTAGTTCAAGATTTTCATTAGTGTACCTGAAACCAAAACTCAAATTCTTCCAATTCTCCTATGCATTTTTCTCCCATATAACTCCATTGGCTCCTGAACCTGACATCAGTATTCTGTATCAGTGAGAACAAGGTCTTATTATGCATGTAGAACTAATATTCCAGTTAGATCATAAGCCTTCTTGACTGATTGCTCTCTCTCTCTTAGCTGATATGTCTTTGCCGCACAAATGGTGGTGGTGAGGCCTCTATTGTATGATCTGCTGGCTACAGCTAAAAACAGCCATGCAGATAAAATTGCCCACCTTAAAATGTTAGCACCACATGTCTTGTAAGTAACATGTGGTCCCAAGCTTGCAAATATTACACTGTTAGGAGTTTATAGGTCAATACCTTTTAGTTACAGAAATGTCAGTGAGATGGAAAATACAGCATACCTTTGTACTGTTCCTGAGCTGACCACTTTGAATACCTATCTTGTTTTTGCTAAATTTCTATCTGCAGGTGCATGTTTTCAACCAGATTGCACCATCAACCAGCTGCAAAGTGTTTGGCATTGCCAGTCCTGGCCTAACCCACACAATTTCTGCTTCCTTCTCTGTCTGTGCCACAGCTGTCATCTCCTTTTTCCTTTCTGCTGTTTGCAGGAGATCCCAGTTGTCTGCTGAAATTGGACTTTAATAATGGGACAGAGGGATTGGAGAGAGGAGCTGGGACTACCTGCTGTATAGTGGGGCTGCTTATTTTCACTGAACCGAGAGAGCCTCTGTGTTCAGTTGTGCCTCTGAATACCAGTGGCCGGGGAGCATAATTGGATCATGCACTCATATGATGCTTGCAGGCTTGCCTTAAGCCTATTGTGGACCACTCAGGGAACAGGATGCTGGATGTACCTTTGACCTGATCCAACAGGGTTCTGCTTATGCAAACCTGGATCTTGCCCTGGTATATAGGCAAAAATATTGTATTCTCTTTCATGTCCATTAGCATTTCATGGCTTTTCAGGATTTTCAAACATATAGGGAAAGCAAAGAACTATTATTAGAATAGCTTCAAAGTCTGCTTCTGATTTTTTTTTTTTAAATTTAAAAAGCTGATTTGCAAGAAAATATATTTAGATGATCTGGTAAATGAAATAAAACACACACCTCTCTCCCCCGCATTTCCCATGATAAGATCCCCCAGAAGAATGGCAGATGAAATTAATGGACTACACAGAATTGGACAAAATAACAGGAAGGATTCGAAACATGCGGAACCAGAGATTTACAGAAGATTGGAAGAAATATATGAACTATTTGAAGAGCAACTGGAATCAACAAATTACGCTAGCAGGACTACAAGACGTTTTGTAAAGAGGAATATATGAAATATTTCAAAGAAGAGAAAGAAGAGAGATATTAGCTATACTATTTAAATGTAATAGTGAAAGTAAGAAATGTAAATTAAGTGAAAAAGATTGGAAAAATTTCAGATGTGATTGATGGAAGTCAAAAAATTGTTTAAGATATAAAAGTATGTTTAGTAATTGTTGAAAATGCTATGTTAAAAAACTAATAATATATATAGAAGAAGAAGAGTTTGGATTTGATATCCCACTTTATCACTACCCTAAGGAGTCTCAAAGCGGCTAACAATCTACTTTCCCTTCCTCCCCCACAACAAACACTCTGTGAGGTGAGTGGAGCTGAGAGACTTCAGAGAAGTGTGACTAGCCCAAGGTCACCCAGCAGCTGCATGTGGAGGAGCAGAGACGCGAACCCAGTTCACCAGATTACGAGTCTACCACTCTTAACCACTACACCACACTGGCTCATATATATATGATCTCCCATAGTTTTTTCCTAAATCCTCAGGTGACAAAAATTTCACAAAGCTGGCCAGTGTTCTAGATCAGTACCACATAATCAAACCATTATCTCCTTTAGCGGGGGTTAATATATACAAAAAAAGCGGAATGCATTTATGAAGAAGGTGGTAGCCTTTCTTTTTCCAAAACCCATCTATGCGACATGTATAAACTGTGTATCGTGTGTGTGTGTGTGTGTGTGTGTGTGTGTGTGATAGAGAGAGAGAGAGAGGGAGGGAGGGAGGGAGAGAGAGAGAGAGAGAGGGAATCTCTCTGCTCCTATGAGTACATTAGGCAGATAGTATAAATGACCGTACAAGGTGCAGGTCAGCACTGGAATGTGCTTCTGGATGTTTCAGGTGACAGTCTATTGATTCAAGTGAAACATTGCTGCCATTAAGGTGACACTGCAAGATTACACTGTGGCCCGAGTAGCGGCCGAAGGGTTAAAGGCAAACCTTGCGAGACTGGCAGTGGGCCAAGTGATGTAACCCACGGAGGAAGGCATACAGACTCGTGAAAATGATCTAAGAGGCATTTGAGGAAGTACAAGTCATAACGGAATGGCCGCCGTGGATCAATAGTTGTCTTTTGAAAATAAATACAATTTCAGGCCATATTTGACGGTGAACTGAAAATGATCCTTGCACGACCATTTATTTACTTAAACTCGGTAGGAACTGCCAAGCTGTATTAGAGTTAGATATAAAATGCTAGTGCCACACTATTTTAATCAGGTGCAGTCGGCGGCAAAAGGATATTTTTTTGGGGGGGTGGGGTGAGGTTATTTCACGATTCTCACATCTCGGCCATAACCCTTGGCCAGCTGTGCAGAAATGATTTTCCTCCTTCTGGATGTTATTAGGCGACTCTGCTCATTTCAAAGCCACAACAGTAACTTTGTTTTCCTTTTCCTTTCCCGCCCTGCTTTTTACACGAGGTCAAAGCAACGTGGCTTGTTCCTTATGCATTTCATATGACATTACAAAATAGGCATATTGAATTTGGCTCAGCCTCGCCTTAGAACTATCCATCTTTATTAGCAGAGAAGCCGGGGATTTGGGAAAGGAGAACACAAGTTATTTGAACAAGGTGCGACAGCCTGAGCATCCTGTCTGTCAAAACAAGGCAGGGGAAGGCACCGTTGTTGCCCGCTGACATAGAGAACGCAGCTGCTGAAGAGGAATCCTTAGCCAGAAGATGGCAGTGTGAGAGTGTGGATTACAAACCCGCCCGCTTCTCCTCTCACAGGAAACAAGCCGAATAAAAATAGATTTTGACTTGCAAGCATTTATTAAGTAAGCCATTAGTCGCAGCCAGCCTCCTTCTCCCTAAAGATGGGCAACCCACAAGTATTGTTTAACAAGTGCTCTTTCCCCCTGCCCCCGAAACAAAGGCTGCAGTCCTCCTAAGCATGCTAGGGAAAGCCCATCGAAATCCACTGAAATTGCATCCAAGGATCCATGGTTAGGACTGGGCAGCTTTCCAGAGAACTATTTAAAGGGGAACTTAGGCGTTCCGCAATTGCTCTGTGAATTCAGAGCTATGCTAGGTGCCACAGAACCTTAGCATCTCTCAAAGCCTCAGGAAAGGCTGCCTTGTAACAGCAACCTTCATTTCTCAGAGACACAAACAAACACAAAGACCGAACCCCAAGTAACCCATGCCATGCAGTCATTCAGTATTAGAAATTCGGAGAAAATTCAAAAAGCTTCAGGATTCGTTCAGCTTTAGCATAACCTTCTACACACCAGAACCTACAAGGTTCAAATTACGCACTACAAGACATTACAGTGCCTAATACAGTGGTACCTCAGGTTAAGAATTTAATTCATTCTGGAGGTCCGTTCTTAACCTGAAACTGTTCTTAACCTGAAGCACCACTTTAGCTAATGGGGCCTCCTGCTGCCGCCGCACGATTTCTGTTCTCATCCTGAAACAAAGTTCTTAACCCGAGGTACTATTTCTGGGTTAGTGGAGTATGTAACATGAAGTGTCTGTAACCTGAAGTGTCTGTAACCCGAGGTACCACTGTACCAGCCTGTGTCTTATTCCCAAGTGCCCCTGGAAATAGTTCATGAGCAATGACACGACATCATCATCTTCAGAGGTATCCTCTTCGTTGGCTAGCATTCACAGGGACGGAGGGTGTCTTGTCCTTGCCTACTAAGTACTACTGGAGGAGAGAGAGTAGCCCTTTTAGGCTTTCCCTGAAGTGTGTAATCTAGTCATTTTATGGAATATGAATGGTACAACAGAAGAAATGATTTTTTGATTTTTAGTTTATTGGCTCTAATTTTTTGCATTTTATCTTATTGTACGGCAGTTTTCGTTGTTGTTGCGACGTGGTTTCTAAATCTGTGAAGAAATACAATAAATTTCTCTCGCACACTTTAAAGAAGGGGTACGCAGCAAGAGGTACATTGAGATCAACTGGTAGATCTCTCTGGGTGATTGGCAGCAAATTGACGCCCAATTGTTCTATCAATAGCAACAACTTCCCCCACTTAAATTAGGTTGCTGCAATGAAGGAAGCTAACCACAGGGGTCTAGTTTTGTGCAAAAGGACTGTGACCTCAGCTCAGTTCTGGTCCTGAAAATAAACATGTGCTCAGAATGCACACAGATACACCTCATTATTAAATTCTAACTTTTTGTCTCAGAGTTCTAGTAAAAAAACAAAAAAAACCACAAAGTAGATCCAAGTCAAGTATGATTTCTGCCCCCACCCCCTGCTTCAGAGTATTTGTTCACAAGTGACAGCTCTTTCTTTTACAAAAGGCATCCGTGGGGGTCACCTTGATCCATACAGAGACCAGAGAGAGAGGGAAGCATTGCTATTTTTCCACTAAAAGTTGTCCCTCTCCCATGCTATTTTGCCCCCCCCCCAATGTACTACCTGTGTCAAATAACACCTGCTGGGCAGTGGAGAACATAGGAGCCAACTCCTAGGGGCCGTGGAGACTTCAGCCCCCCACAAAAAAATATGTGAGGGGGCTGGACCCCCACAAGGTTGATAGGCATTCCCATTCATATGGTGCGTGTTCACTGCATCATGTGATCAATTATGCAGGGCGGGGCTTACCTGGGCACCCACAGTATTTTACTCAAGTTGACACCCCTGGTAGAAAGTAGGCTATTAGGGAGAATGGGGCAGCGTCCCACCAGCCTCAATCTGCTCTTAGCAGGCCCCACAACAAGCTTTTGCTGGTGCATCTGATGTGGGGGCCATGTGTGGAGTCTGGGGGAGTACAGAATTCACACTGGGACTGCTCCTCCCTACTGTGTTCCTCAACACTGCCTATTTTCCACCTCTTACCAGTGGAAATATCCTGGCATAACTTTCTGCCAGCACAATGTAATCAGTGGTGGCATATTCCCAAGACCTGCTAACCCAGGGGCAGTGGTGCAATTAGGTCCACGGCTGGTCCACAAGTTGGCAGGCTCTGGGAGCTGGGAAGCATGGCAGATCTGACCTTCTTCTCCACTGTGTGCCTCCTGCACTTGCACCACCACCACCCTCTGCCTTCTTCCAGGGGCATAAGTGTGAGGGAGGCTGCCAGGGTGTTGGCCCCAGACACATTTTTTGGAGACGGGGGGCGGGGTGTGTGTGCTTTGCATTTGGGTCCTCACACAAAGCTAGAATTAGTCCACCTTTCATTGGTTCTGGTTCCACCTGCTGTTGGGTCCCTTGCTCTCCTCCCTACCTGTATCAATGGGCACCAGTCAACATTGTTGTTGTTGTTTAGTCATTTAGTCGTGTCCGACTCTTTGTGACCCCCTGGACCAGAGCACGCCAGGCACTCCTGTGTTCCACTGCCTCCCGCAGTTTGGTCAAACTCATGCTGGTAGCTTCGAGAACACTATCCAACCATCTCGTCCTCTGTCGTCCCCTTCTCCTTGTGCCCTCCATCTTTCCCAACATCAGGGGCTTTTCCAGGGAGTCTTCTCTTCTCATGAGGTGGCCAGGTGGCCAAAGTATTGGAGCCTCAGCTTCAGGATCTGTCCTTCCAGTGAGCGCTCAGGGCTGATTTCCTTAAGAATGGAGAGGTTTGATCTTCTTGCAGTCCATGGGACTCTCAAGAGTCTCCTCCAGCACCATAATTCAAAAACATCAATTCTTCGGCGATCAGCCTTTTTTATGGTCCAGCTCTCACTTCCATACATCACTACTGGGAAAACCATAGCACATTGCTTAAAACCAATTCCGAAGGTGTTCCGGCTGGCATAAATTGAGCATGGGACTTTGTTCTAACTTGTATAAATCCAAAGAAGTTTGTTGTCCTTTTATCTTCAGTGAGATCGTGCTTTCCTAAGGGCCAGATGAATTCTTTTTAAAAAGAAAGAAAGAGAGAAGTGGTATATTCATTTCATTCCCGCGATCCCGCTAAACAACCATAATGTCATCTCCTCAAAACATGGCAAGATTTGATATATTTTGACTATTTATCTTGCAGGCAATAAGTATCCGTTTACCAAACACGCTTCATATATTAACTCAAATTACATTTGGGGCTGCTGTGACTGAAAGTCCCGTAGAGAAAAAGGTGCCAGCCATTTGATACAAGAGAGCATCACGTTTAACTTCAGGGAAGAGCAGAACTTGTGATTCTGTCATGCAAGGTGAAAGAGCCAAGTTCTACTTTATGTCAGCATTTAGGCCATTTGTCCTTATTTAGCTGTCAGTTTTATTACTGTCTGTGATGCACATGACAAACAGGCAGGCCTGCTTTAAAATAAAAAGGAATTGGTTTCATACATATGTACTGTCTATAGCTACAAAAATTCCTTTTAATAATATGATTCTGGTTTCTTCTAGCTAAGGTGAATGGAAGGGTGTTTTTTAAATAAAAAAAATCTTTAAATTCTAAACCAGTAGCAACCTTGTTCACTTTTATAACATTCATACTGTGGCAAGGGTGAGTGGAGATTTTTGCATGCAAAAACTCTGTCAGGAAATTTGGGCTTACTGCAGGTGTTAATAAGTATATATATATATATATATATATATATATATATATATATTTGCTTTCGTAGATTTTCACGGGTACAGGAATGCAGGTTTTGGTGTCTTCGGGTGTCTTCCCGTGTAAGAGTTGGGGTGTCTAGGCGACGTTTCGACGAGGTCTCACTCGTCATCTTCAGGCTGGTGCTTTCGGCTTCTTGTTACTGGAACAGAGCAGGATCTCAGTGTTTGAGTTCCTATAAATACTGTTGAGGGGGTGTGGTGTATAGCCTCCAACGTTCTGGGCAGAGAGGAAGTTCCCAGGTTAGTGTGCCTTTTCTTCTTTTGTTCATTAATTACTTGAGGGATATCTTGAGTGATTTCTTGAGTGATATTCTGAGTACCACTTAGGAGGGTCATTAGGTGTGGATTAGTTGCTAAAGCTTTCGTGTCTTGACCTCTTGAGCTTGTGAAGAGTTTTTCTGAGAAGATGGCTGTACTGCACTTAGTTGTGCTCTGGCTTGGCTTCGTGTATAGGGGCGAGCTGTGGTTTTGTGCCCTGTGCCAGCCAGATCTGTGTAGGGATTGCAGGGGGGTGCAGCATCCGGAGGTGCCACTATGGTTTGGCTACTGGATGGTGTCTGTAATTTATCTGTGGAGAGGGTCTGGGTTTGGGTCTGGTGTGGTTGATTGGAGATGGCGTTCTGTGTGCCTCTGGTTCTGGTGTCGGTTTTTGTGGGGAGGGCTAATTTCCAGATGTCTGGCAGGCGGGACGTGTCGTCACGCTTGTTCATGTTGTGAGGGTGTTTCTCTATCTCGATGGCTTCCATGATTATTCTCTTGTGGTGATGTTCCATGTTAAAGAGCAATTTGGAATCTGCAAAATTAATTTCGTGTCCTGTTTCTTTCATGTGTTGGTAAAGAGAGGAAGTTTTTTCTTCTTTTTTGACGGCATTCTTGTGTTCTGCGATACGTGCATTTATTCGTCTGTTTGTTTGTCCAATGTACGTGGCTGGGCAGACTTTGCAGGGTATTTCATAGACCCCTTGGTTTTCTAACTGGATTTTATCTTTTGGGTTTCTGAGGATATTGGCTATTTTTTGGTTGGTGCAAAAGGCTGTTTTGATATTGTGTTTATGGAGGATTTTGCTAATTTTATCTGTAGTGCCCTTGATATAAGGAAGGAGGGCCATGCCATTGTTTTCTTCTGTGTCTTGGTTTTTGGGGGGTGTTTCTTTTTGGATTAGCTTCGTAACCCTGTTTTGCTGGTATCCGTTGGCGATTAACACATTTGAGAGATTCTGTAACTCAGTTGTCAAGTGGTCTTTGTCAGCCAGGCGTTTGGTTCTGGAGATGAGAGTCTTGGCTACGGAGTTTATTTGTGCAGGGTGGTGGTGTGATTGTGCATGTAAGTAGCGGTTGGTGTGTGTTTTTTTCCGGTAGATAGTGTGTCCTAGGGAGCCATCAGGTTTTTTGTAGATTAGGACGTCAAGGAAGGGAAGTTGGTTGTTGGCTTCTATTTCCATAGTGAATTGTATTTTGGGGTGTAGACACCCCAACTCTTACACGGGAAGACACCCGAAGACACCAAAACCTACGAAAGCAAATATATATATATATATATATATATATATATATATATATATATATATATATATGCAGGTTTTGGTGTCTTCGGGTATCTTCCCGTGTAAGAGTTGGGGTGTCTAGGCGACGTTTCGACGAGGTCTCACTCGTCATCTTCAGGCTGGTGCTTTCGGCTTCTTGTTACTAGAACAGAGCAGGATCTCCGTGTTTGAGTTCCTATAAATACTGTTGAGGGGGTGTGGTGTATAGCCTCCAACGTTCTGGGCAGAGAGGAAGTTCCCAGGTTATTGTGCCTTTTCTTCTTTTGTTCATTAATTACTTGAGGGATATCTTGAGTGATTTCTTGAGTGATATTCTGAGTACCACTTAGGAGGGTCATTAGGTGTGGATTAGTTGCTAAAGCTTTCGTGTCTTGACCTCTTGAGCTGGTGTGTGTTTTTTTTTCTGAGAAGATGGCTGTACTGCACTTAGTTGTGCTCTGGCTTGGCTTCGTGTATAGGGGCGAGCTGTGGTTTTGTGCCCTGTGCCAGCCAGATCTGTGTAGGGATTGCAGGGGGGTGCAGCATCCGGAGGTGCCACTATGGTTTGGCTACTGGATGGTGTCTGTAATTTATCTGTGGAGAGGGTCTGGGTTTGGGTCTGGTGTGGTTGATTGGAGATGGCGTTCTGTGTGCCTCTGGTTCTGGTGTCGGTTTTTGTGGGGAGGGCTAATTTCCAGATGTCTGGCAGGCGGGACGTGTCGTCACGCTTGTTCATGTTGTGAGGGTGTTTCTCTATCTCGATGGCTTCCATGATTATTCTCTTGTGGTGATGTTCCATGTTAAAGAGCAATTTGGAATCTGCAAAATTAATTTCGTGTCCTGTTTCTTTCATGTGTTGGTAAAGAGAGGAAGTTTTTTCTTCTTTTTTGACGGCATTCTTGTGTTCTGCGATACGTGCATTTATTCGTCTGTTTGTTTGTCCAATGTACGTGGCTGGGCAGACTTTGCAGGGTATTTCATAGACCCCTTGGTTTTCTAACTGGATTTTATCTTTTGGGTTTCTGAGGATATTGGCTATTTTTTGGTTGGTGCAAAAGGCTGTTTTGATATTGTGTTTATGGAGGATTTTGCTAATTTTATCTGTAGTGCCCTTGATATAAGGAAGGAGGGCCATGCCATTGTTTTCTTCTGTGTCTTGGTTTTTGGGGGGTGTTTCTTTTTGGATTAGCTTCGTAACCCTGTTTTGCTGGTATCCGTTGGCGATTAACACATTTGAGAGATTCTGTAACTCAGTTGTCAAGTGGTCTTTGTCAGCCAGGCGTTTGGTTCTGGAGATGAGAGTCTTGGCTACGGAGTTTATTTGTGCAGGGTGGTGGTGTGATTGTGCATGTAAGTAGCGGTTGGTGTGTGTTTTTTTCCGGTAGATAGTGTGTCCTAGGGAGCCATCAGGTTTTTTGTAGATTAGGACGTCAAGGAAGGGAAGTTGGTTGTTGGCTTCTATTTCCATAGTGAATTGTATTTTGGGGTGTAGGCTGTTGAGATGTGTGAGGAAGCTATCTAGTTTTTCCTTCCCGTGTGGCCAAATTACAAAGGTGTCGTCAACATATCTGAGCCAAAGTTTGGGTTTGTGTTCTGACTTGTCTAAAGCATTGGTTTCAAAGTGTTCCATGTACAGATTTGCGATGACCGGTGAGAGGGGTGATCCCATAGGTGCTCCTTCTATCTGTTTGTATCTTTGTCCATTGTGGATGAAGTACGTGTTGGTTAGGCAGTGGTTGGTCAGGTCCAGGATGTATTCGGATGCAACTTCAGCCCTATGCAGAATCTATCGCTTCACACGTTACAAACTCCTTCCAGTTCATAGAAACAATAAAGAAGCAAAACCTACATCCCGATGACCTACTTGTGAGCTTCGATGTTGTATCTCTCTTCACACAAGTGCCCATTAATGAAGCCTTGACAGCCATTCAAAACAAATACAATCCCCCCGAATACATCCTGGACCTGACCAACCACTGCCTAACCAACACGTACTTCATCCACAATGGACAAAGATACAAACAGATAGAAGGAGCACCTATGGGATCACCCCTCTCACCGGTCATCGCAAATCTGTACATGGAACACTTTGAAACCAATGCTTTAGACAAGTCAGAACACAAACCCAAACTTTGGCTCAGATATGTTGACGACACCTTTGTAATTTGGCCACACGGGAAGGAAAAACTAGATAGCTTCCTCACACATCTCAACAGCCTACACCCCAAAATACAATTCACTATGGAAATAGAAGCCAACAACCAACTTCCCTTCCTTGACGTCCTAATCTACAAAAAACCTGATGGCTCCCTAGGACACACTATCTACCGGAAAAAAACACACACCAACCGCTACTTACATGCACAATCACACCACCACCCTGCACAAATAAACTCCGTAGCCAAGACTCTCATCTCCAGAACCAAACGCCTGGCTGACAAAGACCACTTGACAACTGAGTTACAGAATCTCTCAAATGTGTTAATCGCCAACGGATACCAGCAAAACAGGGTTACGAAGCTAATCCAAAAAGAAACACCCCCCAAAAACCAAGACACAGAAGAAAACAATGGCATGGCCCTCCTTCCTTATATCAAGGGCACTACAGATAAAATTAGCAAAATCCTCCATAAACACAATATCAAAACAGCCTTTTGCACCAACCAAAAAATAGCCAATATCCTCAGAAACCCAAAAGATAAAATCCAGTTAGAAAACCAAGGGGTCTATGAAATACCCTGCAAAGTCTGCCCAGCCACGTACATTGGACAAACAAACAGACGAATAAATGCACGTATCGCAGAACACAAGAATGCCGTCAAAAAAGAAGAAAAAACTTCCTCTCTTTACCAACACATGAAAGAAACAGGACACGAAATTAATTTTGCAGATTCCAAATTGCTCTTTAACATGGAACATCACCACAAGAGAATAATCATGGAAGCCATCGAGATAGAGAAACACCCTCACAACATGAACAAGCGTGACGACACGTCCCGCCTGCCAGACATCTGGAAATTAGCCCTCCCCACAAAAACCGACACCAGAACCAGAGGCACACAGAACGCCATCTCCAATCAACCACACCAGACCCAAACCCAGACCCTCTCCACAGATAAATTACAGACACCATCCAGTAGCCAAACCATAGTGGCACCTCCGGATGCTGCACCCCCCTGCAATCCCTACACAGATCTGGCTGGCACAGGGCACAAAACCACAGCTCGCCCCTATACACGAAGCCAAGCCAGAGCACAACTAAGTGCAGTACAGCCATCTTCTCAGAAAAAAAACACACACCAGCTCAAGAGGTCAAGACACGAAAGCTTTAGCAACTAATCCACACCTAATGACCCTCCTAAGTGGTACTCAGAATATCACTCAAGAAATCACTCAAGATATCCCTCAAGTAATTAATGAACAAAAGAAGAAAAGGCACAATAACCTGGGAACTTCCTCTCTGCCCAGAACGTTGGAGGCTATACACCACACCCCCTCAACAGTATTTATAGGAACTCAAACACGGAGATCCTGCTCTGTTCTAGTAACAAGAAGCCGAAAGCACCAGCCTGAAGATGACGAGTGAGACCTCGTCGAAACGTCGCCTAGACACCCCAACTCTTACACGGGAAGATACCCGAAGACACCAAAACCTGCATTCCTGTACCCGTGAAAATCTACGAAAGCATATATATATATATATATATATATATATATATATATATATATATGAATGAGTGAGACTGGAGTTAAGCTGCTCTGAAAAAGGTGCTCAACTGAACTGTTTATTTTTCATTTCCCTGTAACTGACCCCACCACTATAGACTCATTTGATTTAAGGCACAAATGGTGCCCTAATGGCACTAGAAGTATTTAAGAGTATGAATTAAAGGAATACTCCTAACATTTTCCTTGGGATGGATGGATTTGTCAGTTTTGGTTCCTCTCATTTCTCTATTTTCCCTGTCTCCCATTCTCCACATGTTCGAATCGGTTTGATATTTTTTTTTGGAAGTAAAAATTAATCAGTATTTAGTGCAAATTTCTCTAATGTGCAGATCTTAACATACAATTTTATCTGACATATACATTTTTGCAAGCAGTTTCTCATAATATAATGCATTTTATATTTTATTTTATTTTTATTTTTTAAATAATTTTTATTGAATGGTTTTATGTTTCAAAAAACAATACAACCATACTACCACAAAATATAATTAAGAAATAAAAATTACATACATTGATATTTAGTTTGTTATTTGTTATTTACCGTCTTATTTCCGCCCAAACATTGCATACAACAACACATATGTGCAGACACCCACACTCCCTCACCCGCACAGAAAATGATAATAATGAAAGTAAATATTTTTTCCCCAATTATCTTCCAAAATCTTTTCTTCAACTTTGACTTCCTGTCAAGTCCCTTTGCATATGTTTTATCTTACATTTGAATGTACACAAAACAATAAACCTTTCTAAAAAAAATTTCTAATACATTCTTTATATTTTATTTTCACTAAGAAAAATAGATTTTTAAGGACACTTCCCATATATACATATGTATAGATATAGATATAGATATAGATATAGATATAGATATAGATATAGATATAGATATAGATATATACACATCATTTGGCTGAAGAACTACATCATGCAATTTGGAGATGGAAAGCTGTGTTTTCAGTCTGGATATTGTTTGGGAAAGAGTGACTCAGGTGAGTTCACATTGAAACCCTAACTCCCCCATCACTGCCTTATCCTATGGATTTTAATTATCTTTCTTTTCAGACAAACACCTCTGCCCTTCCCTCCCCCCAGATTGTGTATATAATGTGTAAGTTGCAAATTACACATCCTTACATTATTCTGGAAAAGAGATCAGGGTGGGGAAAGCATCGCAGCTGGTTGTTCCATGCAGGAAGAGGGGCTTGGACAGCTGTGGAGGTGACAATTCTACTCTCCTTAAAAATAAAAATGAACAGCTTCAGGCAAGCAGCCCAACCCAGACTCCCCCACCCCCACCATGTTCCATTGGGCTGTTCTATTTAAGAATATTCCTTAAGGCCATTTTACCTTTGTTTGCAGCCAAACAAGGAGGTCCAGCGCCGAGGGCCTTCTGGTGGTTGCCTCCCTGCAAGAAGTGAGGTTCCAGGGAACCAGGCAGAGGGCCTTCTCGGTAGTGGCGCCTGCCCTGTGGAACACCCTCCCATGAGACTACCCTGTTTAGGGTAGTTTTAGTTCTGTTGGGAGCTGCCCAGAGTGGCCGGGGAAACCCAGCCAGATGGGTGGGTTATAAAATAATAATAATAATAATAATAATAATAATAATAATAATAATAATAATAATAATAATACAGTGGTACCTCGGGTTACATATGCTTCAGGTTACAGACTCTGTTAACCCAGAAATATTATTTCAGGTTAAGAACTTTGCTTCAGGATAAGAACAGAAATTGTGCTCCGGCGGCGCGGCAGCAGCAGGAGGCCCCATTAGCTAAAGTGGTGCTTCAGGTTAAGAACAGTTTCAGGTTAAGTACGGATCTCCGGAACTAATTAAGTACTTAACCCGAGGTACCACTGTAATTAGTAGTAGTTGTAGTAGTAGTATACAACCATGAATTCTGGCTACCTGGTAAGTGTTTATGCATGAAATGACCTTGGAAGTCTCCTTCAGTGCATTGTGGCCAATGTAGCTCTTCCTATTCAGCATCATCTGCTTGCTCACCCAGAGCCCGAAGGTGAACAAGGCATCGATGGAAAAGTGCCCACCTCTGTCTCTGGGTGGTGGTGGGGACTGAGATCACAGGATCCACACCTCACAGCTGGCCTGAGAGGGAGAGCTGGTGAATGAACAGACAGGGGTGGCTGCACTTTTCTTTCGCTGGCAAGGAACAGTCACCACTTCCTGCTGTCTGCCCTTTGACATCCAGTCTTTTCCTGGTGGGCTTTGGTCTGTATAACTCTTCGTTTTCAACTGATGTCTGGCATGAGAACTTGGGTGGCTAGTAGCAGATCATCACTATGATTATTTTATTTTTTTTGCCATCTGGTTTGGTACTCCTAATAGCCTTCACACAGACTGGCGACGCAGTATATAGGTTTTCCTTGGTTGTGGCAAATGAACCATTGTTTTCCCAGTACAAATTACAAGGCCAGGCTGTTTTATGATGAATGGCGTATGCCTACCCTCCCTTACACTTCATGGCCATAAGTGAAAATGATAAAAGCCAGTGACTTTACTGCAGCACAACAATATGACTGTCCAGTGTGCTTTCAAATTATACACTCCTAGTCACTTCTGCCAGTCGACATCTTGCGATAAAGCTAGTAAACCCAGATGGTCTTTTAAATGTAGATTTGCATATCAAGCAACTCAGCATATTTTTATTTTTTTTTTAGATTCTGATTTCATGGATAAAGCACAAATGAGACAAGGGGAGTCTGTTTTTTTTGCTAAAACATGAATATATTAAGGCACTAGAAAAGAGCAGTAAAAGAAATAAGCGTATATGTTTTATTAGTTCTGCTTCTTTTGGAGTCTTCTTTTTGTTTTATTAGATCTGCTTCTTTTGGAGTCTTCAGGAAGTCCTCTTCAGTGGAAAGTTGGTTAGATTCCCAGACACAGAGAAGCAGTGTGCAAGAGCAAAATTACTGCTAAAATCACTTCTGTTATATAGTGACTGGCGACAATATTCTTCAAAAAGTGAACAAATACATTCGGCAGGCCAGCAAATAATTACAGAGTGGGCCGTTCTGCCTAATGAATACTTCTTTGTAACTAGTACTGTAGTTGCCCAATAATTCAATTATTTGAGGAACTACATAGCAATGGGCAGGCTCTATTTAAGAGGGCAAAGGATGTAACTGCTTTGTGTCACTGAACACACTCGTTTTAAAGTGTGCATCAAGTGGCTGCTTGCACTTCACCAAAACAGAGAAAATGCCTAACTGAAAAAGATGACAAAACAAGTAAGAGACCTGCATAGCATTTTCATACACACATATAGAAACAATCGCTGTAATTTAAATAGAAATACAATACATCTTACCATAGTGAGGAAGACTGTGACCAGACAGGTTCAGTCTGCTGTCCGGGTCTGATGGGCAGCGCCAAGGGCCTGTTCTTCCTTCTTGTGGCTTGTTGCTTTTAAATGGGACTTGGGACCAGACATCCCTTAGAGGACACCTGCAAATGGAGAAGTGTCCTTTGACAGCTCTTCCAATAGAGGGCTGCCTTTTGTAAAGAAGGGCACATGGTCACCCCAAATGTGTATCCTGGCTTTGGGATTTCTGTGGTCCTTTCAATAGCTTACACCGAACAACATCTTTAAAATCACAATGTGGTACTTAACCCCTGTAAAATTAGCTAAGATTTATCATAATAGTGATGATCTTTGTTGGAAATGTAAAGAAAAAGAAGGTAACCTTTTCCATATGTGGTGGACCTGTCCCAAGGTGAAAGACTTCTGGGAGAAGATTTATAATGAATTGAAAAAAATGTTGAAATATACATTTATCAAGAAACCAGAGGCCTTTCTTCTTGGAATAACAGGTTTGGAACTGCCCAAGAAAGATGTTAGATTATTTTTGTATGCCACAATGGCTGCTCAAATTTTAATAGCCAAGAATGGGAAAACACAAGAAATACCAACAGTGGAAGATTGGCAGATGAAGATGATGGACTTCTCGGAGCTAGCTGACCTGACTGGAAGAATCCGCGACCAGAAAGAAGAGGAACACCAAGAAGATTGGAAGAAATTTAAGGACTATTTGAATAAATATTGTAATATCAAAAATTAGCAATTACTTGAAAGTACCAAATTGGCTTAGGATCAAATTAGGATTTAATTTAATAAATGGGATTTACAACAGTAAGAAAAGTGAATAAGTTAGATGACAATTGGAAATATGTTTGCTTAATAATTATATTGGAAAGCTGTTATATCCAGATACAAGGAAACTCAGAAGGGAGGGACTAGGGGAAGTCAATAATATGTTTATAAGGTTGGATCTTTAAAGAACTAAGTTTGTTTTTATTGTTTATTTTTGTATTGTTTTCTTCTTTGATGTATTTTGCTGTTTTTAGTTTCTGTTTTTGTTTGTTAGTTTGTTAGGTGATATTTGTTATAATTGTGGAAAACTTAATAAAAAAATTATAAAAATAAAATAAAATAAATTCACAATGACTGCATTGTACCTACATTGTACACCTGTACCTTTGGCCATTGCACTTCCTCTTCCTCTTCATGACTCTTATGATCAACTCTAAAGGGAGGCCAGTCCACTATTTGTCTCTTGAGCTCATATCTATTATTTTCCACCGAACCCTTATGAAGCCACATGGTTGGATGCTCGGTCTCCTAAATATCCAGTTTGAGTTTGAAACACATTACTGGCCTATAAGTTTCCTTGTTACCATGTTTTACCAGGCAAACTATTCCCCCTATAATATTAGAGTCATAGAATGGTAGGGTTGGAAGGGATCTCAGGCCTACTTGTAGTTTAACCTCTTGGAATGCAGGAGTATCAGCTAAAGCATCCATGACAGATGGCCATCCAACCTTTGCTTACAAACCTCCAAGGAAGGAGAGTCCACAACCTCCCAAGGGAGACCGTTCCACTGCCAAACAGCTCTTATTGTTAGAAAGGTCTTCATTGGAATCTCTTGTAACTTGAAGCTATTGAATACGTTAATTCCAGGGTTAACCTTGAAGACATATTCATACCTCATTTTGTATCAGGTTCTTGTAATCAAGGGTAAAAGCTGAAACTCCTAGATCTTAATTTGAATTAATTGTATTTGGGAAGTTTTTTGGGGGGGTGCCTCCCCCCCCCACAAAAGTTATGGTTAGCATATTTTCCCCTGAGATATTTTTTTTTTTGTAGGTGTCATCTGGAATTGCCAGTGGGGTTAATTCTGTGGCTGTTCTATCAAATGTTAGGTTCCAGTACAGATACTTGTGTATATATGAACAACTGTTTTTTTAATAATCTGCCAGGAAGCTCTAATCTTCCTTTGCAGTTCTCCTGGGATTTAATTAGAATGGCTTCCTACAGCCTGACATGTTTATGAGGCATAGGTAAAGAGACAGTTCATAAAGCTGTCAATTTCCCGAGAAATTAAAGAAAAATTGGGCTTCTTAGTGCCTTGGCAATTCCACACTCCTGATATAGTAGCCTTGCAAACAATGAAATCAAAGGCTCCATAACAAGATGCTGATGCATTAGATATGGACAGGGTTTAAAAACTATATACAAGAGCATTTGTCAATTTGAATGCCTAAAGAGAGAAGTATGGGAAGCAAAATAGAAATCCAGGTAGCTTCAGACCAGACTGTTCAGTTTTCAGCAGTGCAAGGATGAATAATAGCCTCTTCATTGCTTCAATGATAACTGCAAATTTGCCTTTCATAAGACAAGTCTTAGGGAATCAAATCTGCAAGATGAAAAAGAATTGCACTGAGAGCACAGATCCCTTGCTACCTGCACTTTTCTGCTTACATAAAAGCCTGAGGACTTGGATATTATAGCCACCAGTTAAAAAGGAGAGCTTGGCATTATCAGCGAAGGGGCAATACACTGATGGTAATTGGGATGATAGAATTTTATCATTATAGACTATGATTACATACTATATTACTAATATATTTTCATATGGCAAATCAGCAAAGCACATTTTCCAGGTGCCACCCTACATACACCTTCATAAGAGTCAATGCAATTAAAAAACAACAACAACCCTTAACCCCTAGATGGTTAAGTCCAGTCAAAGGTGACTATGGGGTTGCGGCGCTCCTCTCGCATTCAGGCCAAGGGAGCCGGCGTTTGTCCACAGACAGCTTTGCGGTCATGTGGCCAGCATGACTAAACTGCTTCTGGTGCAACAGGACACTGTGACGGAAACCAGAGCACATGGAAACGCCGTACCTATGGGACTGCCTCTTCTGGTATGCCCCACGGAGGACCTTACGGTCTGCTAACAACAACAGCTTGAAGATCATGGGCCCCAGGGAAATTAGACTGGCCTCGACTAGAGCCAGGGCCTTTTCGGCCGTGGCCCCGGCCTGGTGGAACGCTCTCCCACAAGAGATCAGGGCCTTGCGGGATTTGACATCTTTCCGCAGGTCCTGCAAGATAGAGCTGTTCCGCCAGGCCTTTGGGCAGGATGCAGTTTAACTTACTTTCCTTTGTATAAAACAAGCCCGAAGGATGCCTCCAACCCACTCACAGGTCTTTATATGATCAGTGGAAACAGTTGGTCCTGGCAAGTATTAACCACTCTCAATTCCAACCTGATAATTGCCACCTGCCCAGATTTTAACTTGATTCTTTAATTGACTGGCACACTAATGCACTTCTGCATTAATATCTACAGTATGAGTTGATGCTGAGTCTTAATTTTCCACCTGTCCTCTTTTGGTTTTACTCTCCTGCTGTGCCTTTCTTTCTTTCTTTCTTTCTTTCTTTCTTTCTTTCTTTCTTTCTTTCTTTTGTCTTACATGCATTTGTCTTCATTAAAGTTCCTTCTTCACCCACCCCAAGTCTTTGTTCAGAGTCCTTTCCTTCCTAGCCTTTAAAATTATAGTCATTACTCCTGTAAAAGATATTGTAAGAAGGCATCTGATACCAAGTTCCTCAGATGTGTCTCTTATAAGCCATAAACCACCCGAGGGATAATACTTTCCCAGTCCCGAACATCATATTTTTGTCTCTTGCACGATTATTTACCTTCCTGTCTCTTTCTCATTTCTTTCTAGGTTGCTAACACACTTACGGGTTTTATATATAATCTTCCGAAGCATCCAAACTAGGAACGGCTCTCTTTTTATATTCTAACAGGTATATGATAAAAAGGGGAAAATAAAAGTTTATAGGCAGGGAATAAAAAAGGTGTGGAAGGCTAAGAAAGGCTATGCTATATATAGGTCAGCAAGGTAAAGCTGAAATGGAGCGCAGATCAAAGAAAGTTAAAAATTATTTGACAGCACTTGATTTAAAACAGCCACTCTAGGAAGCCTCTTGTAATAACTTATTCTAACTCGCACTTGCAGATTGCTGAGCTGTCTTGAAAGAATTCAGGGACTACTGAGCTTGGGCATGGTTTTCACTTATGATTTCTGAGATCAGAAGTGCAATACAATGGGTCAATGAACGACCAAGATGTCACTCCCCCTATTAGGAGGAAGAGATTAGCACTTTCTCGAGCCACTGAGAGTTCATGAAAAGCAGCCCCAACTTTTGTGCTCCTGAAGATGGCTGACAGTAACATGGGACACGATGGCTTGGAAAGATAGTTGAAAGCCACCACTGAAATTAATTAGAGATAAGTCCAGTCATGACTAACTTGTTCCATATATTTCAACTTGTTCCATTTATTCCAATTAACTACATCTGGGCCCAACCCAATACATATCACCTTGCTTCGCTTTTCTTGTTTCATTTAATCTTTTAGTATAAAGTTACCAGATTGTTTTCAATGAATCCGGGGACACTTTTCAACTTCAACTGATTTTGTATGGGGGCTGATTTGTAAATCCGGGGACTGTCCCCAGGAAACAGGGACATCTGGTAACCTTATTTTAGTAGCAGAGTTTTTCATGTTCTCTCCTTGCACTAGACACTGCATCACTTCAGGACTTTGGTCTTTCAAATTTAGTGACACCCAGTGCAAGGCCAGCATTTGGTGCCTCTCACCTTCTGTTCTGCTCATTTCACAATGTCACAGTTGTGATGCCCCCTAGACTCGGAACCAAGTGCAGTGGAACCGGTCGTGCTGCCCTAAATCTGCCTCTGATCACTTCATATTACTGCTACTCCTAGCAAAGCAATCTAAACCAGCTTACGTGTCTATATGGACTGTATTTGCAGTACCCATAAAAGAAGGAGTGTATGCCTTCCTATGCTAGAATGGTTAGAGAATGGTGCTGACAATGCCAACATTGCAGGTTTGATCCCCTTATGGGACAGAATGAATCAGAAGAATCTTTATTTGCATCAGCCACTAGCTGTAGCAATAAAATAAAATAAAATAAAATAAAATAAAATAAAATAAAATATATAGGTAAAAACTTAATTATACAAAATGCATTCTGGAGGTTTACATCAATAATCAAATACAGTCATACCTCGGGTTGAAGTTGCTTCAGGTTAAGCCTTTTCGGGTTGCGCTCTGCGGCGACCGGGAAGTAACGGAGCGCGTTACTTCCGGGTTTCACTGCTCACGCATGCACAGATGCTCAAAATGACATCATGCGTGGAAGCAGCGAATCACCACACGTGCAGATGCGTGGACACGGGTTGCGTTCGCTTCAGGATGCGAACAGGGCTCCGGAACGGATCCCGTTAGCATCCAGAGGTACCACTGTAATATATCTTATTCTAATTGCCCCTGCTATTTTTTAAAATTTTTTTTTGCACTGTTTGCTGTTATCTTGATCTGCTAGAAGAAAGGACACAGTAGCAATGGTTGAGCAACCTGCGACAGATAGTAGTAGAGGGGTAATAACCTCACTCCTCAAATCTCCCAAACTGGAGGTTGCAAGGTGGTTGGACCAGATGTTCCTTCAGGTCTCCTTCCAACTCTACAATTCTACGATTCTGTGATTCCCTCTTTCTACTATGACTGGTTTCAGATGCCACACTGTTGGAAGGGCAACAGTAAGTGCAGGTTGTCATGCGATTCCTGCCTTCCTTCTTATTTCATCCAAGATGTAGCCACCTTTGGAATGGAAAACATTTTGTGAACGTACCTCCTTGTCTGATTCCCTGCCCCCCTCCCTCCCAGCTCTTTACAATCTATTGTGATGGAACGAGCCATTTAAAGATACATCCTCATGCCTTCATTCTGTCAGCGGCACTGCTGCCTGTCATAAAGACATCTGAAAAAAGAAAGTGCAAAATGGTATCATGTCCACCATATTTAATGACATAAACCCAGGCCTGAAAAAGAGGTGTCCCTTTGCGGGATCTGCTGCTGATTAACACGTCTAGAAATGTCATGAATGAACGAAATCTCGAGAGGTGTCTTGAGGTTAGAGCTATTAGGGTCACTTCTGCTCTTCGGCTTGGTGACAGCCTATTTCTCCCCCCTATTAAGCCTTTCCCTCACCAGCTGCCAGGGCCCCTGTTATGACTTTTCTGATACAGGTGCTAACCTTTGCTGTGCCTCAGCCTTGCTTACTTTTGTGAGATCTTCACATTTGCTAAAGCTGCTCCTTTTTCTGAACTGTTGTTCCCCAGGAATTCTAAAAGGTGTGTGTGCGCGCGCGCCACATTGTGCTATGTAACACACAGTGGCTTGAAAAGAGAGTGTGACTTACTTTTTAACTAGTACCATGACCTCTTGGCAACCAGGTAGCCCAAAGCACCTGGAAGCAATTGTGCCTTTTAACATATATAACACTAAGTCCATATAAAATAAATCACATTCCAAAATTGTGGATTTTTATGGCTGTTACCTTTATATAACACTTAAGTATGAAATGGAAAATTGTGATCGGGGCTCCGTAAGATTCGGAGATTGAAAGGGCCTTCAGGGTCATTATTATCATCATCATCACCACCACCTCCGCTTTGATCATGAACAGCCAAAGCCTTTATAATTAATCCTAAAACCAGAATGCATGTAAGCATAATAAAACTTCAGGGGGAAAAATCCAACTAGGCAACAAAGAGTGGCTTGGGCAACCAAGTCAGATGGGTGGGGTATAAATAATAACATCATTATTATTAACAAATAGCAAAGGTTCATTGTAGAAATGAGCTGAACCAGGAAGGCTGAATTTTGCTGAATTTTGTGCCCCTCGAAAAACAGCCTCGATCGTTGGCTTTTTCTTTCCTCAGGGTGGCATTCGGCATAAAAATGCTTGCAGAATGATTTCAAGTTTTTTTTATTTTATTTAAATCTAAGCATTTCTGTACACTAGTGTGCAGCACTGGGGCTTTAAAAGTTTTATTGTGCCTTAGCACATAGCAACAGGCTTATAAAGGCTTTTAATTCTGCAATTGTTGCTCAAAGTCAGGCATTTATGCAGATCAGCTCACATCAGCCAGACCGAGAGAGAGGTGTGGGCAACGTTCCTGCAATTAAAACAAAAATGGTACAGAGGCAGTGGCAAATCTGGTGCGGAAATGGTGAAAGTGTGTATGTTTTTTGTTTTTCACTAGACTGTTTCACAGCCAAATGGAAACTTTGGCATAAAAAGCTGAATATCAAGAAAATTGGGTGAAGCACTACTTCATAGAAATTGTGGCTGTTACAGCCTGTATGTATTTTAGTTGCAGCAATTGCAACTCCAGTTGTTTTTTGTATGGTTGTCTTATTCACAACACCTGGTGGTTTATTGTTGTCTCTCTTTTTTATTTTTTTAATATAATTTTTTATTAGTTTTTTTTAAAACATATCATTTTCAACAGTAATTAAACATACTTTTACATCTTATTCAAATTTTTGACTTCCATCAATCCTGTCTGAAAATTTTCCAATCTAATCTCTCAGTATGCTTTTCTTATCTTCCCTATTACGTTTCAAACTCATAACCAATATCTCTATCTTTTTATACTTTGTAACACTTCATATATTTCTCCTTACAAAACTTCTTGTAGTCCTACTAGCGTAATTTGTTGATTACAGTTGCTCTTCAAATAATTCATATACTTCTTCCAATCTTCTGTAAATCTCTGGTCCCGCAGGTTTCAAATCCTTCCTGTCATTTAGTCCTTTAATTTTGTCTGCCATTCTTCTTTCGTCGGAATTTCTGGTGGTTTATTGTTGTCTCAGCTGGCATGTCCATAGAAGGCCGTCTGATTTGTAACTGGCTCTAAAAATTCTCTGCTCAAAATCTGATCTAAAGGGTGCGAGAGCAGCATTGCCCATCTTTTAATGGATACCCTTCACCTGAAAGGGAAAGACCAATGCTTTCCCAGGGCACTGACTTGAGTTTGCAACATGTTCATGGATGTCTGCATGAATAAGGCCTATCCCATGAATAAGTCCAGTGCTGAGGAAAGTTCTAAGCATGTAAGCAAACAAGCCAAAAATGTTTTGCTGTATCATTGCTGTATTAAGAAGTGACTGCTGCATTTATCTCTAGACAGGAACCAGCCTGTTGTTAAACTGTAGCCAGATGTAATTTAGTTGTGGTAATGGAGAATCAATTGTAGCCTACCTCTAGCATAACATGGGTACAAATGGAAGCATTGTTGGGCTAAATTTAATTTCACCTAAACAATCTAATTTTTGAAGGCAAACATCTTCAGAAAGGTAATCAACATACAAGCCTTGTTAAGGATTACTAGAAGACCTTCTGATAGCATCCTGTTGACCCAATCTTCTCATAGCGAACTATATTATCCCATTTCACCAATGGAAACTTTTAATTGAGTATTTGATATTGGTCTGTTGAACTAACTGTGACTCCTCTGTCCTAACCCTGGACAGACTCTACTACCAGCCCTAGAAGGAGAGAGAATACAATGAGGCTTCTCATTGGTCGGCTGCCCTATTTCATTTTATTTCAATTTCTCATTTTCCCCAGTTCAGCTTGCCACATTTCGCCATCAGTTTGCATTTTTAAAAAAGTACTTACGATTAGTCATCCTTTGTGTACACACGATGCACATTTTGCAAGCAATTTCCCCAAACATTGTGCATTTTATATGTTAATTTCACTAATATATGCATTTTATGCCCACTTTCCTGTAATGTATTCATTTCCCACATGTACATGTTTAAAAAAACTGAATTGCAAAATTCAGAAAGCAATGGCTGCGTTTCTGTTCATATATTGTTTTGGGAACAAAACTTAGGTAGTTTTTCACCCACCAACCCCACCCTAGCAGAGGCAGCTATGTGGTCCCCCCCCCTATTTGAACGAGTATAACAAGACATGAATATGAAAAAAGTTATATCTACTGTATATCAGAGCCAGTAATCAGCTGAAATCAGCTGAGAGCTTCTTTTATTTCCTGTTGCACTCCAGCTTAGAGAAATGTATCATACACATGTGAGAAGTTATTATTTTTGTGGATGCAATGAGGACTGAAATGGTCAGAAAGAAAGGTATGTGGTGGACCTTTCCACATGGGAGGGGCATAAAGTAAGCAAGGAAACCCTTCATTTGGAAGGACTGTCCAGCTGCCCCTCCAAAGCCATTTCTGGCAGGGATAAGTCATGCTCACTTGCCTCTAAGCATCCCTGGGAGCAGAGAGCTGTGTGAAGGTGCTAGCCCTGCCCAGAGGGGATGAGTGAATGGTTGGCTGAGCACAGGAGAGCTAAAGCAACAGCTTTAAAAATGTATAGTGCAGATAGGGCCTACATTCTATTCGGATTAGAACCACCGAAATGAATGAACTTAAATTATGCCCATTAATTTTAATGGGCCTAATCTGAGTAGGATTGGATACAACCCACTGGGAGGGCAAGTCTTGTCTTCTCCTCAAATTAACTCTTGAAGGGAGGGGGGAAATTGTGGGATAAATATTTGTGGGGCTGGTACACTTTAAAAGCCAAACAATACAACAAAAAATGATGCAGAAACATATGTAATAGCAATTATAATCTATGTGACTTTGCGGTGGACTGTACCCTAAAAGCTGAGACAGGTAGCCAAAGCAAACTGCCATATTCCATATATATATATATATATATATATATATATATATATATATATATATATATATATATTTGCTTTCGTAGATTTTCACGGGTACAGGAATGTAGGTTTTGGTGTCTTCGGGTGTCTTCCCGTGTAAGAGTTGGGGTGTCTAGGCGACGTTTCGACGAGGTCTCACTCGTCATCTTCAGGCTGGTGCTTTCGGCTTCTTGTTACTAGAACAGAGCAGGATCTCAGTGTTTGAGTTCCTATAAATACTGTTGAGGGGGTGTGGTGTATAGCCTCCAACGTTCTGGGCAGAGAGGAAGTTCCTAGGTTAATGTGCCTTTTCTTCTTTTGTTCATTAATTACTTGAGGGATATCTTGAGTGATTACTTGAGTGATATTCTGAGTACCACTTAGGAGGGTCATTAGGTGTGGATTAGTTGCTAAAGCTTTCGTGTCTTGACCTCTTGACCTTGTAAAGAGTTTTTCTGAGAAGATGGCTGTACTGCACTTAGTTGTGCTCTGGCTTGGCTTCGTGTATAGGGGCGAGCTGTGGTTTTGTGCCCTGTGCCAGCCAGATCTGTGTAGGGATTGCAGGGGGGTGCAGCATCCGGAGGTGCCACTATGGTTTGGCTACTGGATGGTGTCTGTAATTTATCTGTGGAGAGGGTCTGGGTTTGGGTCTGGTGTGGTTGATTGGAGATGGCGTTCTGTGTGCCTCTGGTTCTGGTGTCGGTTTTTGTGGGGAGGGCTAATTTCCAGATGTCTGGCAGGCGGGACGTGTCGTCACGCTTGTTCATGTTGTGAGGGTGTTTCTCTATCTCGATGGCTTCCATGATTATTCTCTTGTGGTGATGTTCCATGTTAAAGAGCAATTTGGAATCTGCAAAATTAATTTCGTGTCCTGTTTCTTTCATGTGTTGGTAAAGAGAGGAAGTTTTTTCTTCTTTTTTGACGGCATTCTTGTGTTCTGCGATACGTGCATTTGTTCGTCTGTTTGTTTGTCCAATGTACGTGGCTGGGCAGACTTTGCAGGGTATTTCATAGACCCCTTGGTTTTCTAACTGGATTTTATCTTTTGGGTTTCTGAGGATATTGGCTATTTTTTGGTTGGTGCAAAAGGCTGTTTTGATATTGTGTTTATGGAGGATTTTGCTAATTTTATCTGTAGTGCCCTTGATATAAGGAAGGAGGGCCATGCCATTGTTTTCTTCTGTGTCTTGGTTTTTGGGGGGTGTTTCTTTTTGGATTAGCTTCGTAACCCTGTTTTGCTGGTATCCGTTGGCGATTAACACATTTGAGAGATTCTGTAACTCAGTTGTCAAGTGGTCTTTGTCAGCCAGGCGTTTGGTTCTGGAGATGAGAGTCTTGGCTACGGAGTTTATTTGTGCAGGGTGGTGGTGTGATTGTGCATGTAAGTAGCGGTTGGTGTGTGTTTTTTTCCGGTAGATAGTGTGTCCTAGGGAGCCATCAGGTTTTTTGTAGATTAGGACGTCAAGGAAGGGAAGTTGGTTGTTGGCTTCTATTTCCATAGTGAATTGTATTTTGGGGTGTAGGCTGTTGAGATGTGTGAGGAAGCTATCTAGTTTTTCCTTCCCGTGTGGCCAAATTACAAAGGTGTCGTCAACATATCTGAGCCAAAGTTTGGGTTTGTGTTCTGACTTGTCTAAAGCATTGGTTTCAAAGTGTTCCATGTACAGATTTGCGATGACCGGTGAGAGGGGTGATCCCATAGGTGCTCCTTCTATCTGTTTGTATCTTTGTCCATTGTGGATGAAGTACGTGTTGGTTAGGCAGTGGTTGGTCAGGTCCAGGATGTATTCGGGGGGATTGTATTTGTTTTGAATGGCTGTCAAGGCTTCATTAATGGGCACTTGTATATACATAGATAATAATATTGCTGAACTTTCCCCATACTCAGTCCCCACCCAGACCATCGGCTGGGTGAGGACTGCAGGGCCTGCTCCCTTCCAGGGCCTTCTCCAACTGGCCCAGGGGGCGTGGCCCAGGCCCTTTCTCCCGGCTATAAAGGGACTCCTGCTGCAGGGAAGCCTCGGACCATCGGCTGGGTGAGGACTGCAGGGCCTGCTCCCTTCCAGGGCCTTCTCCAACTGGCCCAGGGGGCGTGGCCCAGGCCCTTTCTCCCGGCTATAAAGGGACTCCTGCTGCAGGGAAGCCTCGGACCATCGGCTGGGTGAGGACTGCAGGGCCTGCTCCCTTCCAGGGCCTTCTCCAACTGGCCCAGGGGGCGTGGCCCAGGCCCTTTCTCCCGGCTATAAAGGGACTCCTGCTGCAGGGAAGCCTCGGACCATCGGCTGGGTGAGGACTGCAGGGCCTGCTCCCTTCCAGGGCCTTCTCCAACTGGCCCAGGGGGCGTGGCCCAGGCCCTTTCTCCCGGCTATAAAGGGACTCCTGCTGCAGGGAAGCCTCGGACCATCGGCTGGGTGAGGACTGCAGGGCCTGCTCCCTTCCAGGGCCTTCTCCAACTGGCCCAGGGGGCGTGGCCCAGGCCCTTTCTCCCGGCTATAAAGGGACTCCTGCTGCAGGGAAGCCTCGGACCATCGGCTGGGTGAGGACTGCAGGGCCTGCTCCCTTCCAGGGCCTTCTCCAACTGGCCCAGGGGGCGTGGCCCAGGCCCTTATTTGGAACAAACTTTTGGGGAAGCTGGGAAGTGTTCTGCAATTGCTTCCCTGTTCCAATGTGTTTTAAAATGTCCTCAAGCAGTCGGTGGCAATTTAAATTTGTATTTCTTTTTTTCCTTTTTTCTCTTGCTGGGGGTGGGTGGGTGTAATGGATATTTGGTTGGGGATTAATTTTAGTGTAATTGTTCTGTTTTTGTTTTCTGTTGTTTTATTGGTTCTGTATAGTTTGTGTTTTGTTTTTAAGGGGTGGGATCAGGGCTGCCTGGGAGTGAGGCCCCAGCCAACACGATGGCTGGGACAAGTTCCACAGGGGGGGAAGCACTGGGACATCCGATCTCGGTGATCATGGGCAGGAGGCGGAGTTACGCTAAGACCAGACCATGTCATTACCGAGGAGGCAGGTTTAGTCGTTGTTTGAAGACTATCCCTGCCTCCGGGTCTGGCCTTGACCAGATGGATACTGGAATCAACAGGGGAAACCCACATAACCTGAAGGTGTTGCTGTGTAATGCCAGGTCAATAGTGAATAAAACCACTGCCATCCACGACCTGATTGTGGATGGAGGATTTGACCTGGCTTGTGTGACAGAGACCTGGTTGAATGAGACAGATGGGCCCGTCCTTGCTGCCGCTTGCCCACCAGGTTTCTCTTACGCACAGCAACCCAGGTCACGTGGGCGGGGAGGGGGGGTTGCAGTGATTTTTAGGAAGTCATTAGTCTGCACCAGGCGTCCTACTGGGAAGACCCAGTTTTCTGAGTGCATGTTCTGGAAGTTGGGCAATAGGGGCAGTACAGGATTCCTTTTGGTGTACCGACCTCCCCGCTGCACCAAGGATTCCCTGTCCGAGCTGCTTCAGGTCGTGGCGGATGTTCTCCTGGAGACACCTAGTTTGGTTGTCCTAGGGGATTTTAACATCCACGCCGACACGACCTTACAAGGGGCTGCTCGGGACTTCGTGGAAAGCATGGCCTCCATGGGGCTGTCCCTGAATAAGTTGGGCCCAACTCATAGTCATGGACATGCCTTAGACCTGGTATTCACCTCTAGCGACGTGGGTGATCTGACACTAAGTAAAAATGAAACCAAAGAAGTGCCATGGTCAGATCACTTCCTGGTGCAACTGGACTTCTCCGCGACCCTTCCCCTCTGCAGGGAGGTGGGACCAATTCGGATGGTCCGCCCCCGCCACTTAATGGATCCAAATGGTTTCCAGAGAGTGGTAGGGGATGCTTTATCCCGTGTTGATGGCCTTTCAGCTGATTCCCTGGTGGCCCGCTGGAATGCGGAGTTAACCAGGGCTATCGACTGTCTGGCTCCGAAGCGCCCTCTCCGATTGCATGGAGCCCGGACAGCCCCGTGGTTTTCTTCGGAGCTGAGGGCGATGAAACAATCGCTGAGACGGCTAGAGCGTCGGTGGCAGAAAACTCACTCCGAATCTGACCGGACACAGGTTAGAGCTCAACGTCGAGCCTACCAAGTGGCGATAGCGACGGCAAAGAAGACTTTCTTCGCCGCCTCTATTGCATCTGCAGAAAATAGTAGCAGGAGACTCTTTCAGGTGGTCCGCAATTTAACGGAACCACCTTTACCATCGGGGCCTTGTAAAGACCCCAAGATCTCCTGCAACGATTTTGCAAAGTTTTTTGCAGATAAAATCACTCATATTCGGAAGGAGCTAGACACCACCGTGGGAGCAGGGCTGGGGCGGGAGAGTGCTAGAGCCCTGTCTGGTCAAGTTGCATGGAATCAATTTCAATCCGTTACCCCCGAGGATGTGGACAGGCTGCTTGGACGAGTGAAACCAACCACCTGTCTCCTTGATCCTTGCCCATCCTGGCTTATAAAAGCTAGCCGGGAAGGGCTGGGCGATGGGCTCTGCGGGGTGGTGAATGCTTCCCTCTGTGAGGGAACATTCCCAGATCCGCTGAAAGAGGCGGTCATTAAACCGCTTCTTAAAAAACCATCTTTAGACCCGGCCAGTATGGCCAACTATCGCCCAGTTTCAAATCTTCCATTCTTGGGCAAGGTGATTGAGCGTGTGGTTGCTGAACAACTCCAGGCACGCCTGGAGGATGCGGACCATTTGGATCCCTTCCAATCAGGGTTCAGGCCTCATCATGGGACTGAAACTGCCTTGGTCGCACTGGTTGATGATCTCCGGCGAGCTAGGGACAAAGGTGAGAGTTGTTTCCTAGTTCTGCTGGATCTCTCAGCGGCCTTTGATACAATCGACCATAACATCCTTCTGGACCGTCTAGAGGGGTTGGGAGCTGGGGGCACTGTTATACAGTGGTTTCGCTCCTTTCTCCTGGGCCGTGTTCAGAAAGTGGTGGTGGGGGATGAGTGTTCAGACCCTTGGGCCCTCACTTGTGGGGTGCCTCAGGGTTCCGTCCTCTCCCCCATGCTTTTTAACATCTATATGAAGCCGCTGGGAGAGATCATCAGGGGGTTTGGACTGGGTGTCCATCAATATGCAGATGATACCCAGCTCTACCTTTCTTTCAAATCAGAACCAGTGAAGGCGGTGAAGGTCCTGTGTGAGTGCCTGGAGGCGGTTGGAGGATGGATGGCGGCTAATAGATTGAAGTTGAATCCTGACAAGACAGAAGTACTGTTTTTGGGGGACAGGGGGCGGGCTGGTGTGGAGAACTCCCTGGTCCTGAATGGGGTAACTGTGCCCCTGAAGGACCAGGTGCGTAGCCTGGGAGTCATTTTGGACTCACAGCTGTCCATGGAGGCGCAGGTCAATTCTGTATCCAAGGCAGCTGTCTACCAACTCCACCTGGTACGCAGGCTGAGACCCTACCTGCCCGCTGACTGTCTGGCCAGAGTGGTGCATGCTCTAGTTATCTCCCGCTTGGACTACTGCAATGCGCTCTACGTGGGGCTACCTTTGAAGGTGACTCGGAAACTACAACTAATCCAGAATGCGGCAGCTAGACTGGTGACTGGGGGCGGCCGCCGAGACCACATAACACCGGTCTTGAAAGACCTACATTGGCTCCCAGTACGTTTCCGAGCACAATTCAAAGTGTTGGTGTTGACCTTTAAAGCCCTAAACGGCTTCGGCCCAGTATACCTGAAGGAGCGTCTCCACCCCCATCGTTCTGCCCGGACACTGAGGTCCAGCGCCGAGGGCCTTCTGGCGGTTCCCTCATTGCGAGAAGCGAAGCTACAGGGAACCAGGCAGAGGGCCTTTTCGGTGGTGGCGCCCGCCCTGTGGAATGCCCTCCCATCGGATGTCAAGGTGATGGACAACTACCTGACATTCAGAAAACATCTTAAGGCGGCCCTATTCAGGGAAGCTTTTAATGTATGATATTTTAGTGTTTTTTGGTTTCTGTGGAAGCCGCCCAGAGTGGCTGGGGAAACCCAGCCAGATGGGCGGGGTACAAATAATAAATTATTATTATTATTATTATTATTTGCCTCACATGCAGCACACCCCAATCTATGTTTACTCAGAAGCAGGGGTCCCATTGAGTTAATCTGGACTTACTCTAGTACTAAGTAAAGGTGCATAGCATACCAGCCACCAAATCCCTTATTGGTGTAAAGATTGCCATGAACTAGAACATATAATGCACAGTTGATCTGCACATAATTTAAATGAAAACATTCATATAAACCTTTGCCTAAAACTTACTTCCTGGAAAGATAATTCTTTCTTTCTTTCTTTCTTTCTTTCTTTCTTTCTTTCTTTCTTTCTTTCACCCAAGAGTTGCATGACATCAGACATTTTCATCTTGTAATAAAATAGTTTAGAGCACTTGATGCAACACTTGTATATACAGGAGTGTGCCAGAAGCTACAACAGGTAGTATGATTGTTATGGAAGGTTTAGGAAGCCTGAAAGTGTATTATTAGTCCCCAAAAAGGGGGGGGGAGCAGAAAAAGCCTTCTCCCCCACCCTTCCTTTTTCCTTTTTTCTAGTTCATGAAAGCAAGGGGGCTCCGAGGCCCTTCTCCTGAGGAATTCAAGTGCATATCTGTGGTGGGAAAGTGGATGTAAGAAAAATGCCAAGGGTACGGAGAGAGAATGGGGGGAAAGCCATATATTTCAAGAAAGAATATTGTTTACAAGGAGTGTTAATAGGTTTCAGGGGAAATGTTAATTTTTTTTTCCTAGGCTGAAATAGCTACTGTAAGTTTTTAATGGTTAATCATTCATTCTTGAATTTTTATATTAAGCATTTCATATTACTTTATTGACTTAACTTTTATGCTCTTCTTCATTTTGACAGTAAAGAATGACCAGGCAATACTCTTTGAAAATTGGAGGCCATTTGCAGCTGCTCTCTGCTGAGGGAAGTGAATAATAGGGTGCCCTCAAGGAATTTCAAAGGTATCACTCAACAGAAACTTTTGTGTCTGAAGAAAACTAGACCATTTTATCATGGTAGGCATGCTGATATGTTTGCTTTAATAAAATGCCATATTTCTGCCTTTAATCTCTTGTCAACCAGCTATTAAAAACCCAAAGTGTATGCGTGCCGCACATGTAAACACTTTGTGGTTTACTGAAGTAGCCACAGAACACACCAATAAAGCCTGCAATTTGTGTTTGGTGAGCTGGGCTGTAATAATTTTCTTGAGTAATGGAAAGAAATAAGAATCTTTTCCTTCTCCCCTTTCCCACCCACCCCTCGCTTCAAACCAAAAACCCTATTTTATTTAATTCAGTGACCCATGCAATTAAATGGAAAGGCACACGGAATGTGCACCTTATGAAAACCTTTCATGAGCTATAAAACAATGACCTTAAAAAATACCGCTTATTTACAGATAGTAACAGAGAACTGCCAGTTACAAAACTAGTGTCATGAGGTAATTATTTATGAAAACTGGTCCTCAGAGGCTCCCTTGTTTCCATACTAGGCTTCTGTGTGTCTATGAATTCTGCTTATTCATCTCTAAAAATATATATATTTTTAATCCCCCTTGGGTGATACCTTGCCCAACTGAGTTTAATGGCAAGATTAACACTGATTTTAGTGAGTTCAAGCTTTTCCTCAACCAATTGTTTGCTGTCGGTTGAAGATGAGCTTGGAGATCATACCTGCCAAAAGAGCATGTAGATAACATTTCTTATGACTAACAGAGCAGGGAATCTCTTCTTTGTTTGGAGAGGCAGAGAGTTTGGCAGAGGCTTAAAAATAAAACTGGCAACAGTTAGCCTTGAGGGCACAGGCAGTCCACAGGGAGCTATCTAGTGGCCAGGGCTGAGACCTCGCCTGCTCCACGATGACCTTCTCTGAGCTTGTTAACCATCTACACCTGACTTAGCCGGATTGGCCAGGTTTATCCTGAATTTTGATTAGGCAGCCTATCAGTTTTGTGGTTACGGCCTGCCCTTTCACCTGTCTAACAAGCCATACCCCTGCTGTTGCTGTGCAGTCTCCACGTGGGTTTCTGCTTACGTTGCCTCTTCCATGATATTGCTCCTGTTGGATTCTAACTTTGCCTTACTTTGTAAGTTCTGGTTCATGCATATGGGGTTTTAAGTAGCGATTCTTTTCGTGGCCCACTATATAGGAAGCTGCCTTATACTGAGTTAAAGTATGAGTCTATGTACTCAGTATTGTCTACACTGATGGGCAGCTGTTCCACTGGAATTCAGACAGGAACCAGTTTCTGATCTGCTTGGAGATGCCAAAGACTAAATTGGGACCTTTTGTGTGTAATGGATGGGCAATTCTGCTGGGCTGTGGCTTTCAATATTTCCTATTTTTTTGTGGTGGACACCATTTCTATCCACAATGCCCCAGACCAATGTTAGGCCCAGGGTGTTATAGAGGATGCAAAATGGCAGTCAGGCTGCCACCACAATGGTCTCTGCTGCCTCTTGCAGCAACAACAACACAACAACATTGGAAAAAAGAAAGACAATGTTGTACTGAATGGTGAGCCCTGCCCCTAGAAAATGTTAGAGAATGTTTCATCCTGAAAAAAATATGGCAAAATTGACGTTTCAAAATTTTTTGCCCACCAATAGGGAGAAGGATATGGAGAGGCCATTTGCTCAGAGCTAGTGTTAAAAGCAGAAGAACTGGGGCTGTTAAAAACAAAACAAAACCGGCTGATGGCCCTGTAATTCTGTAACTTTGTTTTGTTCTTATTCCTCCATTCTTGTACCCTGCTGTGTTTGTGTTCCTTAAGGAAGTGAAGTTGCCAGTTCTGTTTGTGGGAGAATCCCTGGAGCCCTTAAATGAGTAGAATTTCCAATTTTACAGAGAGAAAAAACCCTAGTAAATAGATGTTGCCTTTTTAGAGCCTTGAGATGCTGTTAGCACACACATCCTTTCTCCTCAGTGGTTCCTTAAATCACAGTCTCCTCCTGGGAAAACCTTCCTTGTCTATGTTCCTGAAAAAACTTGTACCCTATCAAGATTCAGCTGAAAGCTTAGGGCTGCCAACTCTTTTACTGACCCATCTCCTTTGCCTTAAAAGCAGCTTGATAAGCAGACATGTAACAGGCAGAACATTTCTAGGCTGGGAGATAGAGTGATAGGTGAAGCTTCACCAAGTACAATTTTGCATGTTGTCAGGGCCGAGCTATGCAAGACTTGAAGAGCCACCATAGGCTCTCACATTATCTTTCAGTTTTGTTCAAAAGCTGAGGTATAAGTATAAGTTCATGGGTATAAGTTCTCTTTATGCTTTCACTGTATGTTTTTATGCTTTAATTGATCTAAGGTGCTTTGATATATTTTTATGGTATAGTAGCACACAAATATTTATTTATAAATAAAGGAGTTGGTGATAATAATATATAACCAGGGAAGACAACAATCCCTCAGGAGTAATCTTTCTGGTTTCACATACCAAAGCTTGGTGAAACTAGAGCTGTTTATGGGATGGAGCTAACGACAACATTATGCCGCATAAACTCACCCAGAATAAAGACTAGGCCCCCAGGGCAATCTTAAAATAAATCATATTTCTTTGTATTTACTTTACATTGATAGATAATACTACCTTTTGGTCATGGGATTTATGATGGTGATAAGGAAAAACATGTATCAAGTGGAGACTAAAGATGGATTCTGAGTAAATGTTGGCATCAGTCTGTCTCAAAAGAAAATGGAGTGCGCCTCCAGGGATGAAGTGAAACCACTTGTGTTAGCAGCACTGAAGTGATCTCCCCAGTGCACAAGCCTGGTTGGAAGTCCTGGACTGCCTAGACAACAAGTCAGCTTTGCGGATGTGGTCCAAAGGAAAGCAGAGCAATATGTTTGGCACCAGCTGCAGGAGTTGCTGGAAGGAGGCGTACAAGGTGCCACCCAACCCTCTCAAGAACTTACCTTAGGAACTTTACTCCTTAGCCCTTTCTTCTCCCAAAGACGTCCTTCAAGGCAACAGAGGTTTAAGATCAGAGTTTTCCTTCTGGATGAGCTACCTTCCCAGGTTGACGAGCTCCATCTGCCCCTCACTTCCCTCTACAGCTTGTGAAGTAGCTGCCTTCTTGACCATTGGACCCACTAGTGGTCTCGTCCGCTGGAGCCTGTCTTCACGTGCAGGGGAAGTCCCTAACTCACTGAGGGTTTGAGACCCATCAGCTGCCCTCACCTGCTTTAGCTGGCCAGCCAAAGCTGTTCCAGGGGTGGGGCAACTATTGTACGCTGACAGCTTCTAGGAGCCACAGGTGAGAGCTGAGTGCAGGGTGGGACCAAAGGTGGACAAACTACCTCAGAAGGATGTCCACCACCAGAGGTACTACCTCTCCCCTAACTCCCTCCCCCTGAGTAAATGCACATTTGATAATTATGGACTGCAAGGAGGCAAGGCTGGTGAAAGAGCTCTGGCAGCTCTGTTGCCTCACCATCACCCCTTGTCTTCCTTTGCTTCTACCACTGCTGACCCCCACTTTTCCCTCTCCTGTCCTCTCCCCTCCTTCAGATACTGCTGTGTTAGTGAGGCATTCTTAGTATGGTGGCCAGGCAGCAGCTAGACACCTTTTTAAAATGTAGTGAAAAGCTACTAAACAGCATTTCTAACTGCAACACTACCTGCACTTTCTCAGATCTGTTACCCAGAATGCCTCACTTGGAAGAAGAATGCTTTTGTCCCTTCCTTGGAGTGAGGCAGAGAGGAGAGAGAGACAGAGGTGCCAGAGAGTCTTGGTGGGTGGGAAGCAGTGGTGGTAGCAGCAGGGCTGGCAGGTGGGGAGTGGTGAGGTTTGCTGCCCACCTGTGCCTGCTGCCTGAGATCAGTGTCTAAGCTTGTCTCATGGCAGTGCCAGCCTCCCTCCAAGAAGCTCAAGGTTGCCTATACACCTTATTTCATCCTCACAACAAGCCTGTGATGTAGGTTGAGAGACTGTTGCTGATTTAAAGCCACACAGTGAGGTTCATGGCTGACTCAGTAGAGATTTGTACCTGGGTGTCTCAAGTCATAGTCTTGCATTTTAACCGCTGCACTACACTGGCTTTGACCTGCACTCTGCACAGGGCCGTCTTTAGCATATGCGGTGCCTGGGTGCAAAAAAACTGCCCAGCGCCCCCAATTTTTGGGGGGGCAGGCCAAAGTTGTTGAGCTTTTTTGGCGGGCACGCAACTCTCTCCCATGCCACTGCAGGTGGAGGGAGGAGAGCAATCCCCACAGATGGGTGACAGGTGCACAACTCTCTCCCATGCCACTGCGGGAGGAGAGCATTTCCTGCAAAGGCTTGGGAGGGAAACTGTGTCAGCAGCATGTGTGTGCTAGCCGGGCCTCTCAATGGCCTGCCAATTCCAGGTATGCTGGAGGGCAGAGCCAGCCGGCTGCCTCAGTGCCCACAGCAGAAAAGCCTGTGACGCTCCAACGGGCTCTGCTTCGCTCGGGAGCGGCTGTCGGCTGGCCTGGCTCTTCAATCCCCAGACTCCAATGCTTGGCCCCAGACTCTTGGCCTGGCGCCCCTAGTGCCTATGGGTAAGCCGGCCCTGACTCTGCAAGAACTTGCAATATTGTTTTCCTTGCAGTGTTTAAAGAGCTAGGCTGATTTGTGTCCCTAGCCTTCAAAACAGAACAGGTTTGTTCTCATAGATATCAACATTGGGGAAGCGCATGAATTTGAAAATGGAGTAGAAAGAGAAAGTCGTTGTGCTGTTAAAAGTGACCTTGGAAATGTGCATATCAATTAAGAAGCATCTGCCAAGAAGTTATGTTACAAACAGGAATCTCCAGCGCTTGCAATAAAGCCGTTCGCTCTCCTCCCCACCCCCTCTTTCTGAACTTGATGGCTGGGTGCCCATGTGAATGCATTATCTCTACCAAAAATGTGTGTGGTTTTTAATCTCTTATCGGATTTAGCAAAATGAAATTAGTCCAGAGTGAAATACCCTAGGAAGGAAATCAACTTGAAAAACAATCAGCCTGCTATCAAGCGAAGTGCAAAGGTCAGGGGCGGGGAGAGGTACAGATGCTAATCCCAGTGAGCAAAATTTGTGCTTGTGGTAGGAATACTCTGAGTAGCTTTCCCTCAGTTCACGCAGTCTGTGGCTCAACAGCCCATGAAGATGAGCCACAGTAGCTACGTGAGACAACTTTCACCTTCTTCTTTAACACTTACATGCCAGAGCCTGCATCTGGCTATAGGTTTTGGCCTGTTTGTGGAGCCAAAAAAATTACAGAGCTGCCTATCTGCATTTAGAGCGGTTCTAATAACTGTCTTAGCCTAAGATGAAATCACCTGCTATACCATAAATTCACTGAAGCCTATTTTGTGCACGATACTGCAGCAAATGCTGGATCCCACTGAGTGTTAAGGGAGCCACACAATCTAAGTGCAGGTGAACTTGCATGATACACCAATGCATTTGTCACATTTACACTTTGCATGTTAGGTGTACACATAAAGCATTGTAGCTGGGGGGAGGGGAGTGATTTGTAAAGTATATTTTGGTAGGCCTTGTGCAAATCAATCATAAAATGGGCATAATACTGAGGATGAATGAGTCCTTAGTCACTGGAAAAGTGTGGCCTAAACATTTATTTTAAAATCCCCCTTACCAATATCATTAAGTACAAGGGCGCTGACTTGGGCCCCAGATCATGGGTGCCCAGTGGCACCGATGTAATGTGACATCATGAAGTTATGTTATGTCGCCCCCAGAAGTGGCGTTGGAGGCCCTGCGAGGCCTAGGATGACACTTCCAAGGCCTCCAAGGTCCCGGAGGTACCATCTGAGGCCTCACAGAGCCTTTAAACTGGTGTCCTAGGCCCCACACGACCTCCAATGTCACTTCCAGTTCCTTGCAAGGTACGAGACCCAGAAGCCATGTCCAAGATCTGCGGAGTGGGTGCTGAGCACCCACAACAAAAATTTTGTGGGTGCCCGGGCACCTAGGTGCCCCTGGAGTTGGCGTCAGTGATTAAGTATCAAAATTAATACATCCCCAAGAACAGTGTTGAGCAGAAACCTTAATATGCTTATGGATGCTATGGTATGATACATTTTCATCTTGTGCATCTCAGTTCTTCCACCACGTTACCATTCATCACTTTCTGAACATATTGGTTATTATCAATGCTTATTTATATTTTTGTGTGACGTATTTGATGTAATGCACAAATGAAAGCTTATTAGGAGATAGGGCCAATGTATCTTGCAGGAGTGGAAAAGCTTTTCCCCCTCCTCCTGACAAACACCATATTCCTATGGGATGATCTGTTAGGGGCTACAGGCCAGCGGTGGGAAATACCAGAAGAGTGGGTGGAATTTGCAGGATCGCATAGCTTTCCCCATCTCTCTTTCGCTGCCTCTTACATGGAAAAGAAGCAGCAGTTACAAGCAAGAGTGGATCTACAATTCCGGAGAGGTGCATAGAAATATATTGGGAGTCCCATTTGGCCTCCTAGCCACAAGTTCTACACTATGGACACCATTGATGTAGAAGCTGACAAGTGAAGGGAAGTTCATGACCATAATGTCCCACACTGCTGAGGAACCACTGGGCAATTTTGGGAAGATGAATGCTTCTCCAGGATTTTGCTACCATTATCCAAGCTGCTACCTATAACTGCAATACTAAAAATCTTCCTTTGTGTGCTAGCCAATATGACCTAGTAACATTGAAAATTGAATTTAGTTGCTAACACCAAGTAAAATTGCTAAAATGTACAAAACAAGTTCAAAATTGTGTTGGAAATGTAAAGAGAAAGAGGGCACTTTTTACCATATGTGGTAGACATGGACATTGGTAAAGGCTTTCTGGGAAATGATATATAATGAATTAAAGAAAATGTTTAAAATTACATTTGTTAAAAACCCAGAAGCCTTTTTACTAGGTATAATAGATGAAGAGTTACCAAGAGAAGACAAAATACTTTTTATGTATGCAACAACGGCAGCAAGAACGCTACTAGCCCAGAGATGGAAGGAAGGAGAATTATGGTTATATAACAGATGGATAATGGTAAAAGATGCAGCAAATTTAATTTTAAACATGGAACCCCTGGAATGGAGGGAAGGAGGTCCGAAGTTTCAAAATCACCTTGTACTATATTGTTTGAAATGGTTATGCTAAATATGTATAAAATTATCAAAAAAATTAAAAATTATAAAAGAAAGAAGAAACTAAACTGGATTTAGTTGCAGGCTACATCCTTAGAGGATCTCTGATAACTTTTCAAAACATCTTAATTTTTGCACACCATGATAAGGTGCTGCTCGGTCTTGGTGAATGATGGCTGAATGAGGGGGACTGAATCCATGAAAAAAAAGGGGGTTGTTTGAGGTGCAAGTTCTATCTGTGGTGTTTGAGATGGGATGCCTCTTCTTTACTCATTCCATTCACCAGTTGACACTTTTGTCATCAAGTGTTGAGCATACATGCATGAATCACCCTGTAAGGACATACATTGGGAGATATCATTGCATGTGTGGACCAGAGATACTGCATAAGCAACTACTCTTACTTTCTTGAGCTTTTTCAGACATAATATTGAAAGTACTACAGTGGTACTTTCAGTGGTACTACAGTGGTTAAGAACTTAATTCGTTCGGGAGGTCCGTTCTTAACCTGAAACTGTTCTTAACCTGAGGTACCACTTTAGCTAATGGGGCCTTCCGCTGCCACCGCACCACGATTTCTGTTCTCATCCTGAAGCAAAGTTCTTAACCCGAGGTACTATTTCTGGGTTAGCAGAGCCTGTAACCTGAAGCGTCTGTAACCTGAGGTACCACTGTACCTCCTCTCCATGATAATGAACTTATTAAAAGGGAAAGTGCCACAATGCTTTGCATATCTATATATCGATATCAATATCCCTAGAGTGCTAAGTTGCCCAAGGCTTTCTCTCAGTGTGAATTTGTATCATGGAAGCCTATCAGTTTATCGTAAAATGAATGTGAAAGGACAGGACCTTGCTTGTTGTGGCTTATGATGATCCAACACTATATTCTTCCCTTAATCTAATTCTCAGGCATTGGAGGAAAAGCGACCAACAGAACTTAGCATTATTAAATAGGATACCATGGACAAGACCACTTCCTTCAGTGATGCAAGGCGCAGGTTAATGACTTATGGCAACAGGACACAATTTAGTGGATTGAAATATATGCCACTCATAGTGGTTTCTAGGCCAAACAGAAGCTCTACTTCATTTCTATGGAGAGAGAGTTCCATATAAATGCTCCTTCATCACAAAAGTTATGGTGGCAATATTGGATGGTTCTTAAGAACATTATACAGCTTGAGATATAAAACACTTCACAACATTGCTGTTTATTTTAACAGGCAACTCTCAAAAATTTCTGTTTCTTTTATATATTTATTTTAAACATTTCTAGACCGCCCTTCATGATGCCTGGACGGTGTGCAACAACAGTGAAAAACATTTTATTGTAATAAAGTGATTCCTTAAAACAACAATAAAACGGAAAGACACAAGGGGTTGTAAGTCCATGTTTGGTATACTCAGAGTAGATCCACTGAAATTAATAGACACGAGCAACTTAAGCCAATTAATTTCAGTTGTTCTCTGAGTAGAGAGCAGTCGGCTACAACCCAAAACTATTAAGGACAACAAGAGGCCATAAAAACATTTTAGAATGCCTGGGCAAATAAAAGTCTCTTGTTGTTGTTGTTGTTTAGTCGTTTAGTCGTGTCTGACTCTTTGTGACCCCATGGTCTCTTAACCTGGTACAAAAAAAGATTGTAGCATGTATTTTTATGAGTTGGTTTTTCAGAAATGGCAACGAACATGACTTTTTAAAACCATAGAACCACAGAATAACAAGTTGCGTCCTTCCACTCTTGAGAGATCGCTAGATGAGCAGCAACTGAAAGATATGGAATTAATTGTTGAGAAGCAAGATAAGCATTGGCAGCATCAACAAATGGATCAGAGACTTAACTTAGGCTGACCTTTTAAGCGTTATTAAAACGATATTAGAAATACTGTTCTAAAACGTCAAAACAGGAAATGTTCTCTCTTGCTGTTTCTCCGCTGTCTCTCTGGTTTCTGATTGCTCTGTAGCGTCCTCTGGCGCCACATTTTAATAATGCACTAAGAACATTAAGAGCAATGTGTTATTTGTCCCTCTGTTTTGAAAACTATTCTTTAACCCTTTCTTTACGTTATAAACCATGAGTGTAGATCCGTCTTTAGTGTCCAAGGTGACCTGGTTTTTTGCTATTGTTAAGTGATATATGATATCGTTGGTGCTCTATATCATTTAGTGCTATTGCCTGTGGAATGCTCTATCAATAGACAGTCAGCAGACACCTTCTGCTTTAACCTTTAAAGCCCTGTTGAAAACTTTTCTATGCCCCCAAGCTTTCACTGGCCATTAAAATACTAGTTGGTTGAGCTCTGGTTTTAAATTTTATATGGTTTTTACTGCATGGTTTAATGTATCCTTTGAGAAAAAGGATGCTGGACTCCTTTGAGAAAAAGGTGGGATATAAATGCCATTAAAAAAAAAGACTGGACCAGCAAATCACTCTGTACTTCTTATGTGCATTTCACCATGGTTTCATTTAATTTGCATGTTGTTTTCCAGCATCTTGTTGTACCACAATAGTTTTCACTGATATGATATGAAACCCTGGTTCCAAGTAATGCCGAGTGTGTTTTACTGGTTCTGTGAAGTGCATGGCAATGTACATGTGCAGAAAAGACACAAGCACCAGAGACTTCCAGCCAAATATTTGATGGCTGGTTGTTTTGAACTGATATGTGTATTTCAGAGCCTCTAAATCCCTCAGAATCCTGTATGCTCATCTCCCTAGCCCACTTCCATCAGCATACTGCTCATGAAACCTCTAGACTTTACCAGGTATGTCCTTTTGTCAAACTGACTTCATATTTCCTCCAATCACTGGAGGAGGAGAAGGACATTCATAATGATAACTAATATCTATAGTCTCCATAGACTGTGTGTGTGTATAACTATGCCTGGCTACAGAATACTAGTTATTTACCGAGTCTTCCCTCACCTTGCCATTCTTGTTTAGTTCAGATATATATTGCTGTTTTTACTAGTCCTGAGGTAAATGTAAGGCCTCCCAGAAAAAATATTGCAATCGGCGCCAGTTCTTTCCTCTTGTTTCCCTTCGCATCTCTCAACCTACCTCAGCCAATGTTTATTGAACTCCATGAGTTGTCAAGACAGTATTTGTAAGTGGATTTTAACTGTATGTGAGCTGTACAAATGTAATAATATTACCCAACTCTTGTTTAATTTTGAAAGCTCCATCCTTGACAACGTGGCTCATAAAGGATGGTTCAGGCTGAATTATCCATTATTGCTCCCAAAGTCTACAATTAAACTATCGATCAAAGCTGGCAGAAAGAAAGAAAAAGGCTCGTCCAGTCCGGGTGCCGACGATGCACCGCTGACTGTGTCAGACACACAGCCTGAGAGGGAATGCAAGGCCAGACTCTGCCTTCAGCTAATCCTCTCAGTTCCAGCTGGCCTGGATAGAGCCATGATTATGTATTGTGCTTATGCAGTTTTAATAGGATGGGTCTTATGCAATTTGCGACCTTCATTTTTGCACAGGAAGACTTGGAGCTTAGCAGGTTCAGATCCACGGGGAACCAGTGTTGGCTCGTCGACTTCTTCAGATACTGAAAATGCATCTTTTCTGGGGAATTCCACAATAAAATGACTGTTATTTATCATTACAAACCTCTTTATCATTTAGTCAATAAAAGGCCTCTCTCCCTCACTTTTTTTTTCCTGTGGTGTGCTCAGAGTCAGAAATCTGTATTAGTCTCTACTGGCCTGAAGGCAGGAGATGTCAAAAGCTAAATCATGATCTGCCCTGGCTTTCTGGCTAAATTGTGTATGAAGGCCTGAGGCAAAAAGGTGCACATGCTCATTATTTGAAACAGAATGATTTCACCCCCCCCTTTCCTTCCCTCTTTCCTTAAAAAAATATATATATTGAGACATATATACAGTATATACACTCTTCTAAAGTATCAACCTTGAAAAGAAAGAAAGAAAAGCACCCCAAACAGGGCTAAATATGTTAACTCCATGTAAGGAAAAAGGGGATAATACTAGGAAATGGCCTCCTTTAGATCTTTCTAATAAGAACAAAGGGGGCAAGGATATCGCGATTTCACATGGCTGAAAGATTCTTGGGAGTCAAGCTGTGCGCAGATTATTCTTCTTCTTGTGAGAAATTAGCACACCCCAGAAACCTTTGGTTGTGGCTCAGGATACATCTCTCCTGTTTCTCTCTCGGTGCTGAAATGGGCACCACACCTTCCAGCTAATTGTCAGCACATTCCTTTGCTCTGTGTAAGATGGCTGTCGTTTACCTGTCACTTGTGCCTGACTGGACAGTACCAGTGACATCAACCAAAGATTTCCAGAGGGATAGGCATGTTAGTCTGTTGTGATGGCAAAGAGTGCTGTGGCGCTTTGAAGATTAACAAACGAGCTGCATTGGACTAAAAACGGACTAAAGCCTATTTAGTTGGCAGATCTCATAACTGTGTTAAAGCTTAAATGTGAAATTAATATAGTGACCATTCACAAGACAATGTTGATAAAAATAAATACAGCTTGGCTTTGGGGAATTTAACTGACATCTGTAGTGTGATAATAATAATAAAAATAAAATTATCTAGATTAAAGTCACAGGAGATGGAACTGAACTCCTTGTTAAGTATGTATTCAGCAGGTTCACACTGGAAATGGAGAGTCCTGAAGAGCTTCATTTGACAGCTGGGTCTAAGGTTCTCCACCCACCCAGCAGGCAATGGATTTTGTTGTGTATTCTAGGTTGAAGCCAGAGGTGCCAACTTCAATTAAATATTGGGGGGACCCAGGGAAGCCCCGTCCTGCATAATTGATTCCAAGATGTGGCACACAAAAACTATTTGAATTTGCAATGCCTATCAAATGGGGAGGGGGGGCTGGGGGGCTGGCACCCACAAATCTTTTATGGGGAGGGGGCAAAGGGACCTCAGCCCCTAGGAGTTGGCCCAACAGTCGAAGCTGAAGCACGTAGGCATGTGTAGCACTCACTAGGTTTCTGATATATGGAGGTGCTTACAGATTTGTTATGTAGTTTCAGTGTAATTGTGGGACATCTTCAGGAGGAGGAGGAGGAGGAGGAGAAGGAGAAGGAGAAGGAGAAGAAGAAGAAGAAGAAGAAGAAGAAGAAGAAGAAGAAGAAGAATAGTAGTAGTAGTAGTAGTAGTAGTAGTAGTAGTTTGGATTTGATATCCCGCTTTATCACTACCCGAAGGAGTCTCAAAGTGGCTAACATTCTCCTTTCCCTTCCTCCCCCACAACAAACACTCTGTGAGGTGAGTGGGGCTGAGAGACTTCAGAGAAGTGTGACTGGCCCAAGGTCACCCAGCAGCAGCATGTGAAGGAGCGGAAATGCGAACCCGGTTCACCAGATTATGAGACTACCACTCTTAACCACTTCACCACACTGGCTAAGGAGTAAACCCTACACAAATCCAGGGGGGAATCGCTAAAATGGCTGGATTATGTATGTATGTATGTATGTATGTATGTATGTATGTATTTTATATACTGCCCTTCATCAAGACATCCCAGGGTGGTTCACAGAATAAAATACAAGATGAAACACAAATAAATAATTAAATTGAAACAACAAAACAATAACCGACCTCCGACTCCATTCCCACAGATACATTTAAAAGTCTATAGGATATTAATCAGCCAAAGGCTTGGCTGAAGAGGAATGTTTTCACCTGGCACCTAAAAACATATAATGAAGGCACCAGGCGAACCACCTCCACAAATGGGGAGCCATTTCAAAAAAGGCCCATTCTCATGTTGCCGCCCTCTGGACCCCACGTGGAGGCAGCACTATGTACATATAATGCACTGCAGTAGTCTAACCTAGATATTACCAAAGCATAGATGACACAAGTTAGGCTATCCTTGTCCACACAAGCGTGCAGCTGGGCCACCAGCTGAAGCTGATGGAAGACTCTCTGTGCCGCTGAGGCCATCTGAGTCTCAAGCAACAGCAAAGGATCCAGAAGTAACCCCATGTTACATGGACTCCTTCAGAGGGAGTGTAACCCCATCAAGAGCAGGCAACCTCCCATCAGTCTTATCTGGATTCAGCTTCAGCTTGTTGGCTCTCATCTAGTCCATTACTTAGGCAAGACAATGGTCCAGAACATCCACTGCCATACCAGCGGATGTAAAGGAGAAGTAGAGCTGTGTGCCGTCAGCATCTTGCTGACAACCGACTCAAAAACTCCATATAACCCCACTTAGTGGCATAGGGGATAAAACTAAACCCCAAGGAACCCCACACTGAAGTCTCCACAGGGCTGAAGAGCAGTCCCCAAGCATCACACTCTGTAAGTGACCACCCAAGTAGGACTTGAACCACACAGCAAAGCAGTGCCACCCACTCCTAACTCGGACAGCTGCTCCAGAAGCTGCTTAATGGTATCAAAAGTCACGGACAAGTCAAGGAGAAACAACAGGATCACGTCTCTTCCCTAGGGATTGGTTCCTAGGCATAGGTATAGAAGGCAGGACTGGATCTAATGTGTAGGTAACAGACATGAAAGTGATGCTTTGTGGTGCTCTGCGGTTAAATTTATTTAGCTCGGTCAGTAGAGCGTGAGACTCTTAATCTCAAGGTCATGGGTTCGAGCCCCACATTGGGCGAAAAATTCCAGCATTGCAAGGGGTTGGGACCAGATAACCTTTGTGGTCCCTTCCAACTCTAAAAGTATATGATTCTATAATTTAACCACAGGGCCTAGGGCTTGCTGATCAGAAGGTTGGCGGTTCGAATCCCTGTGACGGGGTGAACTCCCGTTGCTCGGTCCCTGCTCCTGCTAACCTAGCAGTTCGAAAGCACGTCAAAGTGCAAGTAGATAAATAGGTACCGCTCCGGCGGGAAGGTAAACGGCATTTCTGTGCGCTGCTCTGGTTCGCCAGAAGCGGCTTAGTCATGCTGGCCACATGACCTGGAAGCTGTATGCCAGCTCCCTCAGCAAGTAAAGCGAGATGAGCGCCGCAACCCCAGAGTCATCCGCGACTTGACCTAACGGTCAGGGGTCCCTTTACCTTTACCTAATATATTTAGGGTGTCATTCCCTTTCCAAGTGCTAAGAGTGAGAAGGTAGTTTCAGGATTTTTGTCCCAAATATAATCTGACCTACTTTTCAATATTTCTCTCCCAATGTGCTTCCATTCTCTCTCTTTTTAAAGTTTAGCTAAGGTGTTATTTTATTTGGGGTCAGGCTTCATTTGAAGTTCTGGTACTTTATAGAGGATTCCAAGAAATACTTATTCAATATTATTATTGTTATTAGTATTATTACAGCGGTACCTCAGGTTAAGAACTTAATTCGTTCTGGAGGTCTGTTCTTAACCTGAAACTGTTCTTAACCTGAGGTACTACTTTAGCTAATGGGGTCTCTCGCTGCTGCTGCGCCGCCAGAGAATGATTTCTGTTCTCATCCTGAAGCAAAGTTCTTAACCCGAGGTACTATTTCTGGGTTAGTGGAGTCTGTAACCTGAAGCGTCTGTAACCTGAAGCGTCTGTAACCTGAGGTACCACTGTAGTAGTAGTATTAGTATACCACCCTTCATCCGAAGATCCCAGGACAGAAAAATAAAAAATGATGCCAGTCAGGTAGACTCAGATAGGTAGGAATGAGAAGTTTACTCTGGATAGACATAGGAGAAATGAAGGAATGAGGATGAAATCATAGACATTAAATTGGTTGTAGAATCAGTATAAGGAAGGCTGTAAGGAGGGCAGAACCTTAAGTATCACAGTCCAACTCCATTTCTACAGCTTTTATTACTCTGATGTCCCATTGTCTTGTATCTTTCCAAGTGAATTGCTTGAGCAGATGCCTCGTTTCAGTACTATATGCAAAACCTATGCATGTAAATCATCCATGATAGTAGGGAATAAGATTTGTTCTCCATCTGAGATATAATTAAATTCGTGTGACTAGTACTAATGCTAGACAATACCTTACAGTAAAATATATAAGGAAAATGAACAAAGCAGTACTGAGATATAATCTTAAGCAATCACATTAAAGGCAGTTCTAGAATAACAGGAAAACTAGATTAGTATTCATTACGTTTTTGAGATATATATTAAGATGTAGTGTTTCTTTTTCAAAGGAAGACGTTGCTTCTGCTGAAAAGGAATTACTATTTATTTCTATTTAATGTGCTTTATGGAAGAATCAGATGTGCAGAAAGCAGTTCTTGCTACTTCTTCTCATTTGATTCCCCCCCCCACATCCGTGTTACCTAATAATATTAAAATAGACCTTCCTCAGTTTTTTAAAGTGTTCTCATTTTTAAGTGCATGTTTTTAAGAATAACTTTTCTTTTGCCCAATAATTCAATATATTCTCTCATGTTGTGGTCCCCGCCCCAATTCATTTTGCACCTCATATAATTGAACTGGGAATGCTTTTATGATATGACCCCCCCCCCCAAAAAAAACCCCGGGCAACAATGGGGGAGATGCGTCAACATCAAAAACCAGGTGTCGGGGTGTGACTGTTAGAATTCCTGCTCCACGATTGGAGGATTTTTGTCTATCACATGACAGTGTATGTTTTGACTCCACAAAGTGGGAAGTGAAGGAAACAGGATGTTTGTCTTACTGTGTTCCGTGAAGTGGGACTATTGTCCTTTGTCCTTTCTCTTTGCTGTCTGATGCTAGAGAGAGAGGGAGCCATGTTGCAGTGCTCTGTGCTTGTTTATATGTAAATAAAGTAGATTAGCCAAAATGCTGAGTTGCTGAGGTCTGTTACGCAAGCTGCAAAGACTCTGTGGATCCCTAAGTGTGCTGATGTCTGTTGGCATCGGCCGCTGTGATGTTGGGGCAGAAGAAAGCTTTCGAAGCTCCTGAACGATCGACCAGGAGGGAGAGAACATGCCAGTCAGGCATGTGTCTCTGCCAGGGTCCTACTCGAGAGTAGGACGAGCTCCTGACAATGACTAGGTAAGAACTATGCCACTGACATTAGTTTTCAGACTTTTGTGTGTGAGAGAAGCACTACCTATAATGTAAAATGGTGGAACCACAACACAGGTTTCAGCAAGAACTAGATGAGTGTTGATAACTAACTCCACTGAAACGCAATGCATCGGAGCGACATAGGAGTCTTCAATGTGGCGCTTTAGCTGTAAGAGCACATACACACAAGCAAGTCCCAACTACATGCCGCTGTCTTAAAGTGATGATCATGGCTGGGTGAACCAGCCCTATAGAATCACATGCTTTTTTTTTAACCACAGAAGCCTAGCGTATAGCTACAGCCTATATGTCCACAAGCTGCTGAAAAATTTAGCAAAATTTTAGGCTCATGTCACAATATCCCAGAGCATATAAAACTGACATAAACTCAGTGCTTTCTGTTTGCTTGTTTTTTGCTTTTTGTACAGGACATCAACTGGGTCTCTTAGGTGATGAGCAGGGTAGAAAGATGATAGGTTGATTACCCCACTGTTGTGTTTATTGTGCTGCACTGATGCATCTTTCACAATTTTTACTATCGCAGTCCAGCGTTGCTGTGGAGAACAAGGAAGACCCATAAAGATGACATGTTTGCTGTCCTGCTCCCTGACGGGACTTCAATGTATTACCTGGATCTAATTATCTCATCTTCAGCTGACAGAGAGGCTACCATAGAACATTTTCCATCACTGGGGGGCTCAGCCAAGCTTCCAATGGGCTGTCTAATAGTATGATATATTTTTGGACCTCCTGCTCATTGGATGAACAGGCTGGGGTAAATCATGTATTGACCTCCAAGCATTTATAAACTGTGGAACATCACATTCTCATCAGAGCCACAGGGGCAGTAAACTATAGTTTCTCGGCTGTGAAACATGGTTTTGGTTATGCACTGCGTTACTAGGGTTTGTGCCTAAACAACTATACATCATTTGTGGCACTTGTCGCCTTCTTTATTGAAAGGCAAAACAAAGAGTTGAGGACAAAAATCATTACTACTTTAGCAATTTTTCACAAAATGCTTTTGTTTTGTACTTGACACACAGATGGGACGTTGCACCACAGTATGGATGATGTATGGTGCGTGACAAATTTCATTTCCTTTATAAAACAAGGATCATAAGAGTGGACAAATTTGGGGGGAAGAGATTGCATGGGGGCTTTTAGTATGGGTTAAAGGAATGTACTTTTTTTCTGTCTTTAAGGTTGCAGGCTTTAATTGGTTTACTCGGTTGATCAACTAAATGTTTAGTTGATAAATCAGTGGTGTCTAAGTTTAATTGGTGGGACTGTGTTAAGGGAACACATGCTATATAGAGTAGCAGATTTTTGAGGCTATTTTGGTTTTGGTGCTTAGAATAAAGGAATAAATGGGAAATGTGACTAGATTGCATTTCCTTCTTACCATGAGTGGCACCTTATTTTTTCTTTCTTGATAAATTGTAAGATATTTCATGCTTCCTTTCATATCTCAAAAGTGTTATTATATGGATTAGGAAAACTGTGGTATACTAATACTGATTTGAGTCTTCCTGTGCTCATGCTTGTATGGCCAAACCTGAACAGAAAGGGGGGGAAAGTAATCCATATACAACAGAGATATATTGACAGACTTGAGGTAACCATGTGGTGCATAAGTTCAAAATATCTGTAATGGAGGAAACCCTAAAAGGTGAGAGCCACAGAACAGCCCCATAGAACTCCAAGGAAGGAATGTTGAGAGGCTGAGGGGGTGTTCAGGCAAATGCCTGAACATCTGAGGCCTTAAACAACAGAGACACAGGCAGGGATGAGCATGAGAGTTCTACCCCCAAGATGCTCAGGCATGTAAGCTCCTATTTAGGCATTTGTGCAATTAGTCAGAAGGTCTGTGGAGTGTGTTCTAAGTGTGTTCAGTTTAATGCACTTAACAACCTCTTGTGAGGCAGGGTTTCTGGTTGTGGGGAGGTTTCTAAGTGTGCTCAACCCAACGTGCTTCAAAACCCTTGGCAGATCTTCATGTTAAGCATGCAAACCAGCCAAAGAGGAGCCCACCTGCCTGGGGCATGGGGGAATTTGCATGGGGGCCTCTGCCACTCTAAGCCCACAGGTGGACACCTAAATGGGTCTTGATGGGGGGGGGACTCAGTGGAAAATTTCTAGATAGCCTTTCCACCCAAATGACCCTAGGGTAATGTACAATATGCAGAAACACAAAATACACGTCACATTCAAAGATGACATCACCCCTCAACACGGCGGCAACTACATAGCTTGGGAGGACCACCAGGGCTTATGCCAATACCATCACCAGCCCCATGGACATCTGGTTAACACTGAGAAAACAACTTTAAATGTCCCTGGGGAGTGAGAAGAGAGCTGTCCATAGACATCACTTGAAAAACTAAACAATTTAATGCAGCTGGAATGGGTGGAAATGTGTTCACCCAGCCATTCTCCCTACCCAACCACACCCCATTTTTTTAAAAAACCTCATATTGGAGAAAACAGCCCAATAAGGACTGAATACATTCATTGGGCAAGGAATACTGAATGACTGGCGTTTCATGGGGGGAGGGGTTGTGTCTGTGAAGAAAAGCAGGCTGAGGGCGAAGGGAATGTAGCGGCTGGAACCTTGAACAGAAACATTCTACACTGCAACGTTTGGTTGCAGGGCTTTGCTAGCATGAACAAATGATTTGATAGAAAATTTGAGTAATTGGTTAAAAGGGGAAATGATTAATCAACTAAAATGTTTTTAATTGGCTGGTAATACTGTATCAAGGGATGTAGGTGGCGCTGTGGGTTAAATCACAGAGCCTAGGACTTACCAATCAGAAGGTTGGTGGTTCGAATCCCCGCCACGGGGTGAGCTCCCATTGCTCGGTCCCTGCTCCTGCCAACCTAGTAGTTCGAAAGCACCACAAAGTGCAAGTAGATAAATAGGTACCGCTGCGGCAGGAAAGTAAACGGCGTTTCCGTGCACTGCTCTGGTTCGCCAGAAGCGGCTTAGTCATGCTGGCCACATGACCTGGAATCTGTATGCCGGCTCCCTCGGCCAATAAAGCGAGATGAGCACGCAACCCCAGAGTCGGCCACGACTGGACCTAATGGTCAGGGGTCCCTTTACCTTACTGTATTGGGAAATTTTTAACGTCTGATGTTTTATAAATTTGTATATGTGCTGTAAGCCACCCAGAGTGGCTGCGAAAACCAAGCCAGATGGGCTGGGTATAAATAATAAATGCATGATGATGATGATGTTCCTTTTTCTTTTTAAAACAGTTTTAAGGAGGGGAAAAAACCATCTCCTAGTTCAAACTCTTTGAAGAGTGTAATTGTCTTGGCAAATATCGATTATGTGAATATACTGGAAGTAATAGAAGAGACTTGTGTTAGTGCTTTCATATGACCTTGATAGTTATATCCCTTGGCTGAAGAGGATATTAATGTAAGGTGATGCAGTGCAGAGACCCAGTGGTGTGATTTGAGGTTTGTATGCCAGAAAAATCTAGACTAGGATCCAAAGAACTGTGTGACTTGCCCCAAAGGATTTTCTTCAAAGAGAAGTCTTTCCCAACACATCCCATATGGTAAATCGGTTTGGAACCGAGTCGCCAATCTAGACATTACTTTGGAAAACATGTGATCCTAAATCCAGTTTTGTTAAGCGAACAGGAAATCACAGAATCATAGAGTTGGATTAGATAACCCTTGGATCCATTCCAACTCCCTGCAATGCAGGAATCTCAGCTAAAGCATCCAACCTCTGCTTGAAAACTTCCAAGGAAGGTTCACCTACTTTCTATCAGAAAGGTTTTCCTGATCTTCTTTCTTGTAACTTGAAGCCATCGGTTTGAGTTCTACCCTCCAGAGCAGGAGAAAATAAGCTTGTTCCCTCTTCCATGTGACAGCCCTTGAGATAGTTGAAGATGGCTATCATATCTCCTCTCAGTCTCCTCTTTTCCAGGCTGAACATACCCAGCTCCTGCAACCGCTCCTCATAAGGCTTGAGTTCCAAACCCTTGATCATCTTGGTTGCCCTCCTTTGCACACGTTCCACCTGGCCATCCAACAGATGGCCCTCCAAGCTCTGCTTAAAAACCTCCAAGGAAGGAGAGTCTGCAACTTCCTGACAGAGATTGTTCCACTGCTGAACAGCTCTTACTCTCAGAAAGTTTTTTCTGTATGTCTAGTGGGAATCTCCTTTCCTACAATGTGAAATGCAAGAGGATGTGTGTGTCACACATAAGGGAGCTTCAGTGGAAAGTGGGTTGATCCTCTTCAGAGAATCCTTTCACTTCCCTGGAGTTGTTCTCTCCCCGCCCCCTGCCTCACCACAGTTTCAGTGGCCACAGTTTCAGTTTTACACCCCAGAAAAAAAATTCTGGTACATGAACTAGCTTGGCCTTCCTCAACCTGATGCCCACTCCTGAAACTAGGGGTAGACAAATCTGTTCATTTTGGTTTCTCCCAGTTTCTCATTTTCTCAAATATTAGGTTCAATTCTCTACGTTTTTATATTAGTTTTTTCAGGTGTTTTTTTTTAAATCCTCATCAAAATTATTCACAATTCATTTCATATAAATCTTTCATGCACATTTTCATTTGCAATTTTTTGCAAAGCAATTTAATATAATATATTTTTGTATCTTATTTTCACTAATATATGCATTTTATGCACATTCCGGTATATGCCTTTTGCACAGTAAATTGATTGATCAGCCATCAACCTCGTTATTATCTCACAAGATTATTCACATGATAGTAAGCCTACAACACAATGCAAGGCCTCTCGCCTGCTTTTCTTTTTAATTGACAAATGTCACCAATATAATATTTAATGAATGTGTTACCTGACAATTCACTGCTTTTTTAAAAAAGTAATTTACAAAATTATACACAAGAGGGGGGGTAAGCCATTTTTGACAATTTGAAGCGTATTGGCCATCTTTATTATCTCCCTTACTCCATTAGTACTCTCTCTCTCTGTGTGTGTGTGTGTGAGAGAGAGAGAGAGAGAGAATGTTTTGCCTGCTCTCCATGGCATAAAGAAACCCAGTTATTTACTCTAGGACACAGGTGACTGAACTTATAAAAATCACTACAGGAGAAGATGTATTGAGGCCTGGCATGGAATGACAAATTCTGGCGAGGTTCACTAAGAGGAGACATATTGATTTTTAAATGATTAATAAGGAGAATATAATTGTATTTCATTAAGATGGATGGGATTTCATTTAGTCCATCTTCCCCCCTTTCCCCACTTCAGATGCAAAAGGAAATCAAGTTATCATCAGTGGAACCTCCTGTTTGCCTTCCATGGCAACAAGGCCATTGATTGAATAAATGAAGTTTTCCGAGAGACTAATGGAAGGGGTGTGCGTGGGGCAGATAATGTGACACAGATAATGTGAACTTTTTGTAACAGCGTTAAGAGAACCACGGAAAAAAACCTATATTTTGCTATCTTCCTCTGAAACCAGATTGCCAAAATTATCCATTATTGTAATTGGCTTAAGATGACATTAGATGTTTCACAGCGGTGTGCGACTTTCTCCTCACTTTTAAAAATGAAAAGTAGCCTCACGCGGCTTAATGTTTAAGTAGAAGAATGATGTGGGGCGGGCGGGTCGGGGGGGGGATGACGACGACGACGATGACGACCACAAGCCTAAATCTTTTCCCTCTAGCATTTTCTTGTTTTTGTTGAAAATAGCTCTTGGCTACTCTTCACCCTGCAAGGGAAAAGCCAATTGCACGAGTGGAACTTGAACAAAAAGCAGGTGGAATTGGGTGTAGTCCTTTCCTCTATTTTTCTACTTAAACTTAAAGCCACTCCCTCAATATTTTCACTTAAAGGATTTGCTAAGCATTTGGTTAGGTGCAGCCCATAGGTGCATTTTCTAACTAACATTACCAATCACTGACCATGTCTATGGTTGGGTGGTGGTGGTGGAGAGACACGGAGAAGGGCCTGTGCAAGTGTAAACCTTGTAAGCTTGTGTCTGGACAGACTACGATACATGCACAATGTGGACTGCATTTTTGCCCCCCACTCAGCAGTGGTACCTTGCCACCAAGGGTCTCACATATATCTCCCATGGGTTGTTATTGGATGCAGTCTATCCTGAAAGGGACCAGACCAGGATGGAGTCAGTATGGAGGCCAAGACTATACTAACACACACACACACACACACACACACACCAATCCATCAAAATAGACACGTTAAAGTAAATAATTAGCGAGGATGAGTTGGAGAAAAGTTGGTGAGATCATAGAATAGGTATAGGCAAACTAAGGCTGGGTAGCTTCAGGGAATACTGTGGTCTTGATGGATTCCATGAAGGAGATTTATGAAAGCGCAGAATGCTTTCATAACAGAGATAAAGGGAGCTTCCTTTCAACAGATGTAAAATAGGTACTTCCCCAAGCTTGCCATTCAGAAAGTCCTGATGTGCATTTCTGATAACCCAACATTACTTAGTAACACTATGCACCTATTATGGGGCTCACTCGTACACAACTGGAACAGGGTGAGAGCTATTACTGGATCCTATGTTGGTCCAGTAATGTCTATATTATTATTTTTTATGGGAAGGAGCTACATAGAACAGACAAATAGTATGACTTCTTCTCACTTCCATGGGCAGAAAAACCAGGGTAGGAAGGTGTCAAGGTTTAAATTTGCCCAAATATGGAACCCGGGGTCTCCCTGGAGGTGGGCTAAGGGATGCAGGACCCCTCCAGCAGATTCCCATGCTGCCAGTGCCCTTGAGGCCCCTTTGAACCCAGACATAGGGTCCCAGCTCCTTCCAGGCTTCCTCTCTTAGCTCATGGCTTCCTCCCTCCACTCAAATTGGCTAACTATAGAGATTCATTCCATGACCTGCGAAGAAGCTAGTTGCATTGTCACCATAAACTGCGACACGGACACTATCGCACAGAAGTCGGGCAGAGACAACAGAAGACTTTCAGCCAGACGTTTATTTACTGAACTGCTCAGACAGGAGTCTGGTGGGTTTTTCCTTGTGACCTAATTTTTGCGGTCATTTGTTAGCCTTGTCTAACCTGCATGACTTCACTACAAACTAAATTTCCAACGACTGTTTTCTTATGCTGGCATGCGGCAGCTGTTCCCAGTGTTCTTTAAAAGGGTCCCAGGGTATAAAGGAGAGGCTTCACACTGTTAGCTCACTTTGTTAAACAGAAGTTGATTTTGTACTTAGCCGTACATGGGATGTGTGATGCAATGGAAACAAATCTCTTCGATATACTCTGCTCGATGAATAATTCCAGCTGCAAGCGAGGCGCCAAGGCTGAGTGCAAGATTAATATGCGCTTCCAAGTTAGGCATCCCACTGCATTTATCGATTATGGGGAGAACACAAAAGCCTGCGCTTTCTGTTCTGAGTTTGATTGAGTCTTTTGCCTTGCTTGATTTAGATACAATTTCTTTTGTTAAAAAATAATAATTTGTCAGTGATGAAAGGTGTGTGTTTTCCTTCCCAGTTTGGTTCATCTGCAAGGTGCTGTGAATACTATGTGGCTGGAAGATTTAATCAGCGGACTTGTCCACCGTAACTTTAGTTACTTAAATGTAGCTGCCAATTATAACCTACAGTGACTACATAACTTTATGACCACTGCTCCACAGCAATTGTTGCTATACTTTTCCATTCACCATATAGATGGGTTTATGAAGCATTTCTGTAACCTTCTGCTGTGCTGAAGAAGAATTCCATGAAACAGTAGGCATATCCGGAATCACTGTTCACAACGTCTGTTTGCGAACTACTTCGGCAGCGTTGGACGCCATAAACAACGCTTTACAGCCTGTTTCCACCAGATAAGAATCTGATACATTGCTTCTTTCAGAGACTTGCATAGTCTTCAAAGACTTTCAGTCTGTTTATGTGATTTCATATATTTCATATTATATAAAAAGAGTGTATATTGATATCGTATCATTGTATTTGGTCATCGTGTTGCCTTGGATATTACTGCCAAGTATAACCAGCAGAGCCAAATTTTAATTGGTAAGGCTGAGGGCACACTTGATTTTTTTTTAATTGTGGGGTGTTATAATCAAGAAGAAGGAACTTGGGCTTTACTCTTAACAATTTTCAACTTAAGTTTTAGTCAGTTGTTTCCCCCTCCCCCCTAGAAAAATCAGTGCCGATACTCACCATGAAGTTGTTACAGTAAGTGCCACACTTTTTAACAACAACAACAACAACAACAACAACAACAGAGGTGCCGGTACTATGTGCCCTTGAGTACCTCCTGAAAGAAAAAGAAAAACCACTGGTTTCAGTAACTAAAAGCTATTGTACATTTCTTCCAGCACCTCAAATGGTACTGGATTTGGTAGCATGTGCAGTTATTTAAGTTCAAACCATTAACAAGTTAATTGCTGCAAATTTGTTTATACCCCCTTTGAATCTTATTTACCAGTGCAAGACCACCAGCAGCAGATGCCAGGGGCGGTTGATATTAATGCAGATCCCTTCTTTTTATTTAAACTGGCCTTGGGCTGGACAGCTCCTTCAAGCAGAGGACTATTTTATCTCTAATAGGATGTATGGCCACCCTTTGGATGTGCATATAAGGGTAAGAATCCAGTATTGTGTGTTTCTGTGAGTTCCTTTATATGCATATGCATGTCAAGAAAGAGGCACATGCCCTTTGCTGAGAAATTTAGGCCACAGGCCAAAACCTGTAGAACTGTAGCTTGTAATGCGTATGCGCATTGCACAATAGTGATATTTACAAAAACTTATGCAGCATCTCCCCAAGGCAAAATTGGGACAATATATTACCAGAGGCACGTAAGATAGGAATAATCCCTGAGGAATAGAGACAATTCATTCCAAGACTCCAAAGATGAGTTAGTGTGGTGGCTTCTCAGTGACGGTGAGAATTAGCAGGATTTCTTCTTGTAACGTAGGGCATTTTTCTGTTTAGCTCTGCATTAAGAAAGTTGGGTGGTGCTGAATTTCTACTTATGACTACTGTTGCTGTTGCTAATGCTGTTGTTAATAGCCATTGAGCAGAACGTAGACGAAGATATAGTTACCTCTAGAGAGCATTTCCGAGTGCCAGTACGAGATCTTCTATGCACATGTTGCCTTGGGCTAGGTATAAAAATCACTTGATAACCAAAAACTACGCATGCAGAAGAAATCTCATGTACCAGAATTAGGCCACCACCACCATTTCATTATGCCGCATTAGACAAACAATTGTTTTATTGCAAATCCTTTCTAATTAAACGTTAGTCGCACACTTTCCCTTGCCCTATGTTAAAAACTGAAACCCTAAAAAAAAAAAAATCCCCTGCCCCCTCCCGTCCCTCCATCTTACAACATGAACGGCTTCATTAAGCATTAAGTTGGCCTTCAGAATACAGGTCTTGTGCTTTCCCCAGCATTGGGCACTGCCACGTTTTAACCAAGGGCAAAAGCGGACCAAAACTGTGTGCGTAAGTGTAATATAGAACAACCTTTGTCCGCAAATGGCTGTTGAAGAGTGCAATGGGGAGTGAACGAAGAGAATATAACAGAAGAGAAGGAGTGGGGGCAGGGGAAAGAGAAAGGAAAACAATAGGTACAGATCTCTACCAGTTTCCTCAGGCATCCATAGCAGCTGCTTAATGATACATGTATCATTATATCCTAGAGTAGTTGGAGGGCAAAAACAGAGTTGATTACACTACAGACAATTGTTTCACAATAATTCCAGGCCATTTTTCATTAGCTGCCTCTCCTCACAGCAAAAAGCAGGGATAATTTTTTAGGGGGGGGGAAAACCTCTACCTCTCAAAGGTTGTCCAGGAGTTAAAGATTTTTAATAATTCATCATGCGAAACATTGAGAGCTAAATGCTAAATTTCCTAGCAATAACAACAAAAAGATGAATGGAAGAGAACTGAGGTTAACTTGCTTTGATAGAAGCAAAGGGGTAAATAAAAGGAATTGTGGTATCGCTTTCCCGTGATTTATTGGTACGATTTTTTATTATTATTACTCTGCTCTGGTTTGAAACGTGTTGCCACTCAGTCTGTTGAGTTAAACCAGTTCACGCTGGGCAAACTGATTAAGGAACTGATTAAAAACAAAGCAGCGTTGGGCCTTAATCACTTGTGCTATCTGGCAAGCGGCAGTTATCACTGCTAAATTTTCCTGTAAGAAAGGTCGGGAGTTTCCTTTCCCAATAGACCTGACTCATTAATTACTCTGTTAGAACTTAAGAACAATGTTTTTTGTTGCCTGTGAGGAGGCATAGAAATGCCCCACCTTAAAAAATTCCACTATTCTTAAACAAAACCTTTTGCTTTCCCCACAAAACTTCCCCATACTTTCCCATATCTAGCTTGCTCCATCTTACCCCTCTGTTTAACTCTGCCCCCCATCAGCCTTTCTCCACCACCTCTTCCTGGGCTCTCCCACTTGCTTACTAGATGGTTGACTGTTCTGGTTTATAAACTTTCTTTTTTGGGGAAACAGGAGTATCACATGACTACTTGCCATGTTACAAAGCTCTCTGATGCAGCAATTCGGTCACCCACACTTTTTCCTTCCAAGTATTTAAGGAAGTGTGGCAGATTAGAGCCAGCATCAAAGAGCCTTGCTCCTTCTCCTCCTTTTTGTTTCTCTCCAGCTGACCCCACCCTTAGGCCTACAATTCCAAAGACAAAATAAAACAATATACAGTGGTACCTCAGGTTACAGACGCTTCAGGTTACAGACTCCACTAAGCCAGAAATAGTACCTTAGGTTAAGAACTTTACCTCAGGATGAGAACAGAATTCGCGGCGGCAGCAGGAGGCCCCATTAGCTAAAGTGGTGTCTCAGGTTAAGAACAGTTTCAGGTTAAGAATGGACCTCAGGAACGAATTAAGTTCTTAACCTGAGGTACCACTGTAAGCCCAAGGGTGGGAAAAGCTCTCCACAAGGAAGAAGCACCAGCGGCAAGGGTCTTCAGCATAGCCTCCCAGCTCCTGGAATGCCTGGAAAGACAAAATAAAACAAGCCATTGAACAACTTCTAAAAGTTGTTATAAGGGCAAAAGGATGTTCATGGAGGAGGAACAGATTCACTCAGGGCAAAGGATCTGGGGTGGGAAGTGATTTTGTGCTGCTGTCCGGAGTCCAAGTTCCCAGCTTGATAACACAGTAAGCGTAGGTAATTAAAAGTGAGAATTTATTGCAAAAACAAACAGATTGCTTCGGACAGCTCTAACGCAGCTGCCAGCATTATCACTCAAGGTGACCCTTCTGAAGACTGCTTCCTGTGACTACAGAATATATTGAACTCTCACACCTTACGTCTTTAGTTTTGCTTCCTGTCTAGAAGCCCTCCTATTCGCCACCTCCTTGGACTGATTGGATCATCTCCAACCCCTTCTGATTCCGATTGACTCTCTCTATGTCTGTTCACACCTATTTGAGCTTCTGGAGAGCTTTGGCTGTGTTCCAGCCTGCTCTTAGCCACTGCCTCATTAGCCGGCCCATAAAGGTCAGAAAGAGCCAGCAGCTGCAGATTTCGGCTCTCCCCTGTCTGACTGACATCAACACTTCTCTGTTCCTGGCTGCTTTCTGCAGTTGGCTGCAAACCTTCGCTTGGAGCTGGCTCATTCCTGATAGCTGCCTGTTCATGTTCAAGCAAAAGAATGCATGAATAGAATACATGCATGTGTGTATGTGAATTGATGTGTGGCTGTGTGGGCTATCCTTAGCCCCACTCACTTTAGGTGCTGGCGCCACCCACTGCTGGCATGCAGACTCCGAACAATTTCCACATGTCCCTCAGGGGAGAAAAGGTTCCCTGGTGCTGACCACTGTGTTGAATGAGTTGGAGGGTTCAGATGTGATACTAAACTGTAGTAGACTGTTTTGTGCACAATCCTGTGTGAATGAAAGCTTCCATTTCAAACTAACTGTCATTTTGTCTGAACCGGGACAAACTGTGGTTCATTTAAACAATGGTTAGTCAAAACAAGCCGGGATCAAACAATTACTTCTGATCTTGGTTAGTTCAGAGAAACTTTAGTAAAAACTAAGCACACTTCCTGAATCAGAAGAATTTAACAACTGTGGTTAATTTAAATTAGAAGTGTATCCTTATGATCCTCTGATAACAGCTAGACCAGAGAAAGGAGGAGGAAGACTTGAGATAAAAGCTCATGGACATGACACAAAACCATGTGTCATGTTTAGTGCAGAGGTAGCCAGTGTTGTGTCTTCCAGATGTTGATGGACTACAACTACCATAATCCCTGACCATTGGCCATGCTGGCTGGAGCTAATGGGAGCTGGAATTCGGCAACATCTGTAGGACCCCATGTTGGTTACTCCTTCAAATAAGAAGTATAAGGAATGTTAGATCTGAACCACGTCTGCATTTCATGTCCACTTGAAAACTCTGAGGAGTCTTGCAGCAACTTAAAGACTAAGAAGCTTATAATGACATAAGTTTTGAAAGACTAGAATGAATTTCATCATCTGTTGCATCAAATGATGAAATGGGCTCTATACACAAAAGTTTATCTTATAACAAGTATGTCAGTGTTTATAGTGCTACTAGACTTCAGGTTTTTGTGCTGAAAAACAGGCTAACACATTGTGTGTAGATACGATTATTAGACACAGGCAACCTGTTTTCCAAGTTCTATATTTAATCAAGAAAAAAAATGCTGTAATTATACCCAAGCATAAAATGTGATTGCATTGAACTCCTTAAGGTCTGTCTCCCCTCTGCCATAACATAGTGACTTGCTAGATTTGGCAACTCTACTGTGAACAACTCACTGACCTTTGTGGCTGAATGGTGTCACCAAGAAGAGGCCTCCCACATCCAAAGCCAGCACTCTAGCCACTCATGTCCCCATTAACCCATATTTGTGTGTACTGTGCTTCTATTACACTGAATGTGAAAATGGCTTCCATCTATTGAATGGAGCCAACTGGAAACAAGTCTCAATGTGCTTCCTTTTTCTTCTCCTACTGCCATTGTTTCTTCTCTTAGCCGATGAGTGATGGCTTTGGAAATGCAGTGCGCTGCCAGATCTTGAGTCAGCAACTATGTGCCAGCGCTGTAAAATGACAATTCTTATCTGCTCTGTGTGTGTGTGTGTGTGTGTGTGTGTGTGTGTAGCCTGACATTTTCAGTAAGGCCTGGAAGGTGTTGGTTAATAGGGTTTGTCATAAGGGGAGCTACAATATAAAACTCTGAATTATGGAATGAGAACAGAATGGTGAACCCATGTCACCTTAAATGTTACCCAAGCAATTTCTGGGAAACTAATTATTCACAATAGATAACTAAACTGTAAATCTTCATTATGAGTTGGAAAATGGAAGGCAGACGTTGCCTTGGAAAGCATTCGGAAAGTCTCCTTTACTAATAGCTAATTCAAAAGGCGAATGGTAGATGTGCCAGAGGCTGGGGAAGATGAGGGTTCACAGGATGAAAGTAGATTAATCCCTGGACTCAGGCAGACACTGCGTCTTGGCAAGATGCGTTTCATTATCAAACAGTTGACATCTTTGACAATCAAATGTGGAGATGGTTTGCTACTAGATTAGGAGTGGGCCATCTATACTCCAGGAAGCTCAAAGCAGAATGTTGCAGTATGCGCGTAAGACAAATCACCCTTTTTGCCCAGTTTGACTTGGGCCATTCCATACATTGTGAGCCATCAGGGCAGGACAGTGGGGCAGACGTTCAGGGTCTCATTCAGCAGAAAAAGCATCAGTGCTAGTTTTTGAAGCAATCAAAACCCCAACCCTCTGTGCTGGAGAGAGTTTGGATGGTGCGGAGACATCCCAGCCTTCCAAACTCGGCTGCTAGAGGAGATCTGCCATTGGTGGGGAATATTGGCCAGTGAGAGGTGCCTCAAGGTGACTCTACTCAAGTGGTGGGTGGAAGCTGTGGCTGGTGCTATTGCCACTGATGGTAGCCAGCAGAAAACCCCCAAGTAGGGTGCTTCAGGAGTGGGGAGTAGTTGGGGGCAGAGCCAGCTAGTAACTGCTGGATCCTGAGCTGGGCCTGCTGCTGTCACACGATAGCAATGGACCCAATCCAGGCCTCTTTGCTATGGCAGCTTGGGAGCTAGTACAACAAATGGGCATTTACTTCCCTGACCTTCCCAGGGCTGTGGACGCAGTGCTAGCTTCACCAGTCCGTCAAGCTCCACAGTTGCTATCCAGGAGATAGGATCATATCCTAAGTGCTGATATGCGTCATACTTTTATGAAAGCTTTGGGGTCGGGGGTCCAACATTTGCATGGCATGCTCTTCCATAGTCCTGCTAATAAATGATTCAGCATTTGTATTTGCAAGAAAGGAGTCATTATGTTCAAAGTTAATCTGTTCCAAGGAAAGGAGCCGAAATTAGTTACTGGCAAGCAATAATTCATTTTGTATTTTACCAACAATAATTAAATTGCCTGGAACTGTTGTCATTTAACAGCCTATTAATTGACTAATGTGCATCACTTGCATGTGGGCTATAGGTAAAATCCAGGGATTAAGAAAGGAATACAATTTCCAGCATATGCCAACCATCATGGAAAACTGGGAAAAAATACCTACACTGGAGTATAATTTATGAAGGCATCACCTGTCTTGTGTCTTAGCAAAGACATTATGTATTTCCAGCAAATATATATTTTTAGAGAACAGTGAAGCAGCTACATTTTTCTATGCCTGTGATGGCAGTTAAATGGCTAATTAACCATAGACACTTTTTTTTTGCTGTCAGATGAGCCAAGTATATAATTCTTCTTCCTTCAAATTTCTTGCTTGGATCCAATGCTTATATGTGTGTCCACAAGCCATGTGGATATTTTGCTCATCTCTCAGGTGGGTTACCATCGTGATGACTTTCCTGATTCAGGGGCGCTTCACACAACATGTTCCATATTAGTCAATGGTCATTGTTTGTATATAATGCCAACCTCTTCATTATGTATGCTTTTCATGAAGTTACAGAGTTAACATCCTTGGGAAGCTGAGTCTTTGGATTGCTTAGCTTGCTGTAAAAAAATTCAAAAAATCAATGTCCTTTGAAATGCCACCACTTGAAGAAAATGATGGATTTCACCTCATCACAAGATAAAGAACAGTAGGCCTGGTTCCTGATCTACTATGTTGCTGTGGAGTGGATTTGTAAAATAATAATAATAAGGCTAGCAAGCTCAGAACGTGCAAAGTCCTATGTTATAACATACCTCTGCACTACCTTTCCCTCCCTACAACATGTGGTCTACACATGTATACCAAAATTGCAGAGATTATATCAGTGCTTTTTTCTTTTAAAAAAATAATGTTTACGGGTACTCTCATTTTCCTACTCATATTGAAATATTGCCCCTCAATGAAGCAAAACTTAGATTCACAAAATGTTTAGGGGTATGCGTCCCCCCCAGAAAAAAACACTGAATTACAGTGGTACCCCGCAAGACGAATGCCTCGCAAGACGGAAAACCCACAAGACGAAAGGGTTTTCTGTTTTGGAGGCGCTTCGCAAGACGAATTTCCCTATGGGCTTGCATCGCAAGACGAAAGCCCATAGGGAAATGCTGGCGGTCGGGAGCAAAGACTTTCGCCCACAGCCGGCCTTCAGAAGAGGACCTCTTCTGAAGGCTGGCGGAGGGCAAAAGTCTTTGCTCCCCCCCCGCCTGCCTTCCCCCCGCCTGCCCCGGGCGATCTTAAAATGCTGGCGGGCGGGAGCGAAGCGCTGCCGACCCCCAGCATTTTAAAATCTCCCCGTGTCCCGGGGAGATCTTAAAATGCTGGGGGTCGGGAGCGAAGCGCTGCCGACCCCCAGCATTTTAAAATCTCCCCCTGTCCCGGGGAGATTTTAAAATGCTGGGGGTCGGGAGCGTTCGCTGCCGACCCCCAGCATTTTAAAACGCTGTTCCGAAGCGGGGGGCGGGAACATCTGCCCCATCCGCCCCACTTCGGAACGCTGTTCCGAAGTGGGGAGGGGGGGCGGGAACAGCTGCCCCAGCCGCCCCACTTCGGAACGCTGTTCCGAAGTGGGGAGGGGGGCCGGGAACAGCTGCCCCATCCGCCCCACTTCGGAACGCTGTTCCGAAGGGGGGAGGGGGGGCGGGAACAGCTGCCCCATCCGCCCCACTTCGGAACGCTGTTCCGAAGGGGGAGGGGGGGCGGGAACAGCTGCCCCATCCGCCCCACTTCGGAACGCTGTTCCGAAGGGGGGCGGGGGGGGCGGGAACAGCTGCCCCATCCGCCCCACTTCGGAACGCTGTTCCGAAGGGGGGCGGGGGGGGGCGGGAACAGCTGCCCCATCCGCCCCACTTCGGAACGCTGTTCCGAAGGGGGGAGGGGGGGCGGGAACAGCTGCCCCATCCGCCCCACTTCGGAACGCTGTTCCGAAGGGGGGAGGGGGGGCGGGAGCACCTGCCCCAGCTGCCGGGCTTCGTAGCGCTGCTGCGAAGCCGGGCGGGGGGGTGGGAACACCTTCTGAAGGCGGGCAGGGGGCGAAAGTCTTTGCTCCCCCCTGCCTGCCTTCCCAGGGGCTTTTAAATCGCCCCGGACAGCGGAGAAGTCCTCCGCTGTCTGGGGCGATTTTAAAATGCCGCCCGCCAGCATTTTAAGATCGCCCCGGACAGCGGAGAAGTCCTCCGCTGTCCCAGGGTTTTTTAAAATGCTGGGGGTGGGAAGAAAAGCCCTTGTCCCCCCCCAGCCTTCAGAAGAGGTCCGGGGACAGACTGTCCCCGGACCTGGTCTGAAGGCGGTTTCCCTAGGAACGCATTAATTGATTTTCAATGCATTCCTATGGGAAACCGTGCATCGCAAGACGAAAAGCTCGCAAGACGAAGAGACTTGCGGAACGAATTAATTTCGTCTTGCAAGGCACCACTGTATCTGCTACCAAAGAATTTGTTCAGATGTGGTGAAGGTTTTAATCACATGGGTCGTATACAGATGCTCCTGCATAGAGATGGTGGAAGCAAAGACAGCCTGGTGCATTGGTGAGGAGGACAGGTTTGTTCACCTTCCCTCGCTACACTATGAGCAGAAGTGTCATCTAATCTGGACAAGAATATTTTCTCAAAGTGCTTGAACATCATCTACGTATCATCACAATATGTTCAATTTACAAGGAACATTCCAATCAGGGGCAAAGCTGCATGCTCTGGTACTGGGGGTGGAGAGCAGGCGGGGGCATGGCTGGTGCGCGTCCCGGGGCCATGGCACGTTGCCCGCAGGGGTGTGGCGTGTATCCTGGGGGCGTGGTGCCCAGGGCAGTGGGGTGTGTGTGTGCGCGGCACGTGTAAGGGGGCGGTCACGATGGTACCCCGCTCCCTGATGGTGCCAGGGGCGGTGCACTCCCACCATCCCCAGTTCCTCCGCCAGTGATTCCAATATGTCTAGAAGCCAGGATGATATATGCTTTAAAGAAAAAAGTACTGGCTAGTCATAAACTTGAGGGACTCGAGTGGCGCTGTGGGTTAAACCACAGAGCCTAAGACATGCAGATCAGAAGGTCGGCGGTTTGAATCCCCACGACAGGGTGAGCTCCCGTTGCTCAGTCCCTACTCCTGCCAACCTAGCAATTCGAAAGCACGTCAAAGTGCAAGTAGATAAATAGGTACCGCTCCGGCAGGAAGGTAAACGGCATTTCTGTGCGCTGCTCTGGTTCGCCACATGACCCGGAAACTGTACGCCGGCTCCCTCAGCTAATAAAGCGAGATAAGTGCCGCAACCCCAGAGTCGGACCTAACGACTGGAGCTAATGGTCAGCGGTCCCTTGACCTTGACCTTATTCATAAACTTTACTTCAGAAATGGAAGATCAGTTGCCACCGATTGCTGAATTACTGAACAAGCTCCTGAATATGCATGACTTGTATGATTGGCTGGTCTGCTACGTATGCAGATGTGTTCCATTTTGTTACATGGCAGTAATGATTACAATCTGAATCTGACACAGCCTTTGCTTGTTTTTTTTTTCATATGAAAACAAATGGTCATTCTGTCTCTGTGCTACTGGGAAGCAAATATTTTAAGTGGATGCTGAAGAGGCTAAGCAAAGAACTGGCTGTCTAACTTCTGGCAATCCATTGGCCTTAGCCTTCACTTCAGTAAGGAGCCAGAACTGAGGATGTAGCGCTTCATCGCTTCCCCCATTCAATCGGACGCAGCTTCTGCAAGTATTTGTGTGTCTGCATCTGTGGTGTGTGAATGTGATGCAGTCAGACCGGTTTTTGAGATATGTGGAGCCTTAGAGTATATAGTTCAGCAGAGGGCCTGTTTCCATGTGTCTCCATCTGGCCATAATGTGAGGACAAGAATAATTATTATGTACCTTCATTAGGGATGGATGAATCTGTCAATTTTGCTTTCTGATTGTTAATTTCATTCTCCACATTTCTGCAATGGTTTTTGATTTACTGGTATTTTAAGTCATCTTGAAAATTCATCAGCATTGCAGTGCAATTTTCTCCTATTATACACATCTTTTGTATGCAATTCTGCCTGATATACACGTTTTTGCAAGCAATTTCCCCTTACAATGCCTTTTAAAACATTATTTTCACTAATACAATGCCTTTTTATATACACTTTAATTTGCACATTTTATGCACATTATTTGGCTGGAGAACTGCATCATAAAATTCAGAGGTGTGCAAATTTGAATCCATTGCTGTGGCTGGTTCACATATGGTTTCAGGAAATTTCCCGCCCATCCCTAATCACTGTCACTGTTCAGTGGCCTCTGAAAAACAGAGCATAGATAGCTGAAAAGAGAACTGAACACAAAGCCATGTATGTATTACCAAGGAAACATTTTTAATTACAATTGGCAGTGACTGATATGCTGAAGAGGTAATAAAATAGTTTAAAAGCATGTGATTCAGGAGTCTGGGGAACTGCAGAACTAATAACTCTTTAGGGAACTTTCTCTCCCTAAAGAGGTGGTGCCTTCAAATCAACCCACTGGAAGATTATCATCATGAAAGGAAATTGTATGGGAAGACAAGCGCCAAGTTTTCTAGCTGCATTGAACTGGTCTGAACTCTTCTCCCTGGTGTTCCAGGTTTCCATGTGCAGATAGGGATATGTTGTGGTTGCTTTGTAAAAGCAAGACGTAACTCCCTCCCCAAGATCAAATTCAGAAACTTACGAGGGCATAAATATGCAGAATAGAGAGCATCACGTTATAACTGAATAAAACACATTTTATTTTCATGATTTAGTCTTGACTTTCCTACCCTAAGGATATAACAAAAAAACAAAGAAACCCACTTTTAAACGCACACACCTCGCTAATGATTTCTGAACGTTCACAGCTTAAGCTGGCAAGTAAACGTTGAGAGAGGCCACAGAAATAACAGTCCCAGTGCCATATGTGTGATCTTGAGTAGGATTTGGGAAGTGGGTAAGACTCCCAACTGTTGAACAGCCTTATCAAAGCAAACACTCATCAGGGTGATATTTAAACACAACTGGAAATAGAAATGGCCAAAGAACACAGCCAGTGGATATCTCTGAAATGAAATAGCCTCAGGGAAAACTCTCTCTCTCTCTCTCTCTCTCTCTCTCTCTCTCTCTCTCTCACACACACACACACACACACACACACACACAGAGAGAGAGAGAGAGAGAGAGAGAGAGAGAGAGAGAGAGAGAGAGAGAGAATAGAGAATTCTCCTATTCATGTTTTTCAAAACTCTGGCCAAAAACTACTTCTTACATTTGATTTTATTTAATTGCTGATATGCTAATTTCAATGGTTATGAAAGGGGGCTGCTCACATAAGGTCACAGATTCCTGCAAAATTCCAGACAAACTTTGGTGAGCACGGAAAGCTATATTTATATTATCTTCTATATATTCCATTTTTATACTTATTAAAAGGAAATCTGTTTTAATAAACAGCCAGCACCTACTGATGCCACAGAACAGGACAACTGGGCATTCTTGTGACTCTTACTTTCCTACCACCACCCTGAAATCCTAAAACGATGCCCCTGCCAGTGATAGGGTGTTGTGGCCTCTGTCCTCACCTTCTGCCAGCGGCAGAGTGGATTGGCCACTGCTGAGCTCTTCATCAAGGTTTGAGCTCATCATCAAGGCTTGGCTGTCACTCATTTTGCTCCCGCCACTTGTTAAATGGCTGGATTCAGATTGATTATGCTGTGGGTCAACCAAAGGCAGTGCTGACAGAAGGGCCGAAAGTCATCTCTTCCTCCTCATCTGCTGGCTATATTGTCAGCTTGTCACTGAGGAACCTAAGAGGAGGGGATCTGAGATATCTGGCAACCCCCAACCAAGAGGGCTTGATTTTCTGTAATGTATGAGCTGCCTCCCAACACATCCCACTGATAACATAAGTAAAACCAACCATATTAAATGTGCATGTCAACCAATGATTTGTCTCTCCATGCGCTATGTTGGAGAAAGGTGTCTGGCTGGTACTTTCAAAGGCCTTTCTTGGGATCAGGTGCCAAGTATTTCAAGACCTAAGACTTGGCTGTAGTCTCTGTCTTGTGGAATTTCACGACGGAGTAAGCCGCAGTTTGAACCTTATTATGGTAAGGATAATTGGGCACCCAAGCCCACTAATGAAAATTGTGTGCAGGGCCCAAAGCGTTATTTATTGCTGGGTAATTTTAGCCTTCACTTTCTTCATAACCAAGACCATTGCAAAGTAAAACTCTGAATTAAAACAACAACAACACCCAGCCCCATTATGCTATGTGCTGGCATTTTATGATCCAGCTGCAAAGACAGGTTCAGGGGCTGTTGGTGAGGAATGTTGATATACATATATTGGCTATATTTGGCCACCATCCTTTGCCAAAAAGTGCAGGTGGCATAGAAAGAGCAGAGGAAATGGAAGCAATGGACATGGAGGCCAATTCATTCCTGCAAATACTTAGCTATTTTCCTAGATTAAAAATGGTTGAATGGCAGCAACTGGGGATGCAAAAAAAGAGGTTTGCGTTCCCTTACTTCGCTGATTTCTTAGATTGCCTTATGAATCAATTTCAGAAGTAGAATTTTAGGCAACTGCAACCTGTTTGCATTATGTCGCTTTGCTTCAAAGTCTTTCCATTTATTTCTATCTACTGTACACTCTTTTTTACCTGGTATTGCAGTAGAAGGTATTAAAAATATCAAGCATTTTAGCCGTTGGTTAGATTGCAGTGATTGTTTTGTCCCAGTGTGCGGGAATCCTTGTAAATGAGAGTTACTGTAGTTGGGTGCTTCAAAAGAACAAAGAAAAGTCTCACAACTCATTTTGTGAGACAACCGCAGCTTTAAAGCCATCATGGCCAATGGCCAGGGATGGTGGAAATGGGAGTCTACAACATTGGAGCATCCCTAGTTGGCTGCTCCCGGATTAGTCCTTATTTGCTCAGTTTATGATTCCACCAAGCCAAACACAACAACCAGTCATCTATTTGGAGCCCACAAGGGGCTTGTAATATCACCTGGTTACAACCTAGAGAAGGTTGATGAAATTGGCAAACACCTGGTGGGCCACTGTGGCTGTCTAGTCAGATGCTTTTGGCCTGGTAAGTCTTTAGTTGTGCAGGGCTGGCTTAATTAAGCTCCAGTTGTTATTTCTATAATGCTCCATCTTTGGTCCAATATTAAAGTCTTGGATAGATAAGTTATCCAATTTGCTTCCCCCCAAGGGAAATACTTGAATACTAGCAAAGATTACAGCTGACATTTGTTTTCCCCCCTTCATCCGACATCTGTGATGAAGACTTACACCATTTGTTGAATCGCACAGTTGTTAAAAGCACAGGTCCTTGGTCAAGAAACCCTAGCCAAAAGAAATTAATGACAAGGTGAGTGCTTCTGAAATTCCACCACTTAAAACTTTGTTAGCATTTTCTAATGTCTTCAGTCAGAGAAGTTCTTCTCTCAAGGACTCTTTCAAGTATCGTACTACTGTGCAGGGGAATATTCGGAAAGAATCTTCTTTCTTTCACTGTTATATAGACTTGCCAACTCCTGTGCCATCTGACCACGTTGATCCACACAATTAGTAGGTGATAATGTTTAGCTCCTCCCTATGAAAAGCTTGTCCTGCTGGTTTCTGCATAGCTAACTTCTATCAAAGGCACCAACCAACTAGCTTGGTTCTTTCCCCTTGTTTTTTGGCCAGTATAGGCAACCCTGCTGAGCAAATCCATAACATCAAACTGGCCATAAAATTGAACCATGCCTTGTGCAATACTTATTTGTGGCATTTAATTCTGGATTTCACTGTTATGGAACTACATGAGTACACCAGATGTGGCTTCTTGATCAAGAAAATGTATGGGCTTGGCAGGGCAAAGCGAGCAATCCAGATTTTAGATGAAGAGGAACAAGTACAGAATCAGTTATTTCTTAGTGATAAGGTGGTCTTTATTTTTTGAGAGAGAGCGAGACAGTGGGGCGAAGAGTATGGTTTGGCTTCCCAAAACAGAAGTAGATGTGGAAAGAGAGTTTTTGGTTTAATGTACGCTGGATCTCTATTCTTGCCCCCAAACCAAATAATTTCTAAATCATAGGTGCCTTGCTTAAAAAAACCAAAAAACCAGCAACCCCCCCAAAAAAACTTTGAGCATGGTTAAGCCTATTCTCCTCAAACTTACTAATGCACTTCTACAGATTTCCAAATAAATGTCTAGGCATGTACCACTTCTTTTCTGCTAATTTGCTACCCAGACATTCAACAGCTTTTGCTACCCATAAATTTAATAGCATTAAACACCTGCTGGCTTTGAGTAGCAGAGCTTGCCAAAAAGGAAAGCAGGAGCACTGAGATACACTCCTAATGTGCTCCTTTCCATACCATCAGAATTAAGGCTGGGAGTTGGTTCCCAGCACAGCAGCAACACCCCATGCCGAGAACGCTTCTCTGTCTTTGCGTGTTAAACTCCTGAGTGCTACTCGGAGCCATCCTTGCCTGCCAAGAAGTAAGGCCACGGGGATGGGGGGTATTCTCCAGCTGTTCCCGAAACTCAAGGAGCCTTCAACTCATTAGCTAAAATTTCAGAAAGTGCTGGAAGGCAATGCAATCTAATTGAGGCCAGACCCTCATGTGGTGTAAATCTCCTTAAACGCTGAAAGCCAAAGGGACTTGACTGATTCAACATTTGCTTGAGAGGATTTGGCCCAGCATGTCAGGAAGAGATTAGAGGTTCTGACTTCTACACAAGGGAAGCGTGTTGATGATCTTCAAAAGGGCAGACTTGAGAAACCTACCAAGACTCTGTTGGGGGAGCTGGCTGGCTGTAGGGTAACACTGCCCCCCCCCCCCACCCAAGTGTTTAAGCTATGAAGTACATGAAGTAAGCACATCATGGCAGGTGTATGAAGGAATTTGGACTTAAAATGGAACCTGCCACAGCAAAGGAATCCAAGACTGATTTTGGTTAATTAAAACCCAAAGCTGGTTCTCCCTCCTTTCTAATAGGATTGTGATTCCTATTGCTTATCACTTGCCTGGTTGTCTTTTTCAGATGTTTATTAGAAAGCTGGACCGTTTAAGGTCTCTAAAGTCTAACTTTTATTGTTGCATAAGCAGTATTGACGGATTGAAATCCCTTTCATCAGAGCTGGGCTGCGGAGCTGAGTACCCGACAACTTTCTCCACAACACAACCAGTTCTTATCTAAATTTGTTTGGCTGTTGCGCAGTTTGAGCCAAAGTGTGCCGACTGAGAAAGCAAATCTTGTGGATTTCTGTGTGACTTATTCCCATGTCAATGTGCTTACATTTAAAAGCCAAAGCATTCTCGGGGAAATGAGGAGTAAACACTTTAAACTACCGAATCAGTATTTCATCATCTCATTCTGCCCTTTAGATCGTAAGGCATCTCTGATTTTGTCACAAAACTTAAGTTTCGCGAATGGGCTTGATTGTGAACTATTAGTGCTCTGTGTGAGCAGTTGTTTCAGACTGAAGCAGCTGAAATATAATCAGAACCAGCTATAAACATGTAATAAAATTCCCTCAGCTGAGTTCAGCCATGCCACTCCATGGCAGCAAGAACCGAGAGAGATGAGGCACTTTTGTAGCGGACCCAGAACTATGTCAATGGTTAAATAAATAATTCTAGACTTTAAAAAATAAAAACCCAGTTTCTTTGTTTTACTGATAGATGTTTTCCTTATACAGACTTACCTTTAATCTCCTTCTAGTTTATGAGAACCATTTTACACTACAAATATTTTCTTTATCTGGTTGCAAATGAAAACTATTATCTTTTAGTTACAAGCCAAAGATTATAAATAAGGCTGATTTTACAGCTTTAAAAAGGCAGGTTTTTTCTCTCCTGTCCTCCAGCCTCATTAACACCACATTAACTCTTCAGCTGCAGTAAACCTGCACAGCTCGTTTTCAAAGATGCCACGAAAGCATTATTCCAGCTGAAGGCCCGCTTCAACAAATGTACTTGTAAAACAGTGAGATGATTCAATATTCCTTGAAGTGAAATTTAGTAAGGCTGATTCACAGATGCATGAACAATGCGCAGAGTCTCATCACGGCCAATTACTGAGCGAAATGCACCCACTGATAGTACCCAGTGGTGGATTTATGGTATGTGGGGCTCTGTGCACAGCCCTTTGGGGCAGCCTTGTTTGTTCACCTAAATAAATGTGACTATGGTGGGAAAATATGATGGAACTGAATGCATAAGAATGAGGTCACCTTGTAAGCACAGTAGGGGCCCAGAGATCTATGTTCCAGTCCACACATGGGTTTGAATGGGCCAACGTGGGAAAGTTGGTTCAGAAATGCAGGGCAAGCCAAAATCCTTCCCGATCCTAACTGTGGCTAAGGGTTAGGTGTTTGTCAGTTTCAGTGCTGCTCTTTGCATCCTTTTCATCCAGCTCTCCTGGCTTATGAAAGACAATGCACACCCAATCACATCTAAGCTTTTTCTCAGATCAGGTTGCATATCCACCTGCCCATGTTTCCCCCTGCTTCCGACCTGCAGAGTTGGGGCATCCAGCTGATAATTCCAAACACACCCCAATGGAAAATTTAAATCTGATTTGGACATCAGGAAAGTCTGGGATGCTTGTTGTCAAAAGTAGAATTGAAGAGATCATCCCTGATAAATTGCTATGCAATATAAAGGACACATAATATTTATTTTTAGGCTACTGACGCCATTCTGAAAGTTGATTCTTTAGCATTAGCTTTTTTTGTTATCTGATACCATATGCTTTATGAATGACATTTTAGAATGACTTCAAAACTTAATATTTAATTACGGTCCTGAAAATGTGAAGCTCAGTTCCTAATAAAGATCATTTTCTGGAGTCACTTAGCGGCAGGATTCTACTGTGTTGTATGATTTCTCTGCCAAACGTATCTATTTTAGGAGGTTACTTCAGATGCAGCAAGTACCAGCCTCTCCTTACACTACTGGAACTACACTACAGTAAGTGGCAATGTCAGATCAGACCACAGCAATTTCCATACACAATTCCTATTTATATCATGGGATTGTATCTTGCGAACCATAAATTAAGCTGTCGTACATCCGTGCGGTAGCATATTTTGGTAAATGAAACAGCACTATAAAAGCAAACACATGCTTCAGGAGAGAAGGATTTCAAGCCTCTGTAAAAAAGATATCCCAAGCATCGCCCCCACCTTCCCATCTCATTGATCCTAGAGTTCAGACATGAAATCACAACAAATGTTTCTTAAGAGACTTGTAGTTGGATGAAAGGTTGTTCTCCTGCAGGAAATGGGAATGGAAGGTCAGAGGGTCACCGCATTTTTAACAACCTTTGACCTTGCAGTCAATTGCCAAACGGTATCCAGACATGGAGACAGGACTGGCTAAGAGCATAGCTTAACTTTATTTCAGTATCTTCCTTTGTTCAAGCTTCGTAAGAACCTAATGAAACCAATGAGGACAAAGCCCACTAAATGTGAAATATTTACAGAGGCTATTCATATAATACGAATTCAACTGCGTTACATGAAACGAGGCAGCATTTTTGACAACTAGTGTATCTTCTTTTTATAACTTCCCCATTGTATTTTGAAATTTTAAGAGAGAGAGAGAAACTTGGTGATTTACTGTTGAAAAGGGAACATGAAAATTTGGCTTCATAAAGATTGCCTGGCAAATTCTTGAAGGAAATTCTGAAGTCAGTGGGAGTTTTGTCACTGATTTCTCTGCTTGAGTAGGGATATCTGGCAGCCTGAGCCTATTCAGAGGTAACCTTTACTGAGAGTAAAACTACACATTATGAGAGAAACAGCACCATTGCCATTCTCTTTTTCTCCCCCTTGTAAAATCTAAAATGTATCATGTAATATCATTGCGCTAGGAATTGCTACAAACCATTGCCAGTAGCCACTGATATGTGATCAGGGCGGGCCCACAAATGTGAAGAGAAGAAAAATGTGGCAAGTTGCAGTCTCCAAGTCCCTCATAATCATGGCATCTACTCTAAAGTAGAGGTGGGTGAATCTGTCCATTTTGGTTTCTCTCAGTTATTTTAGTCTTCAGTTCTTCACATTTCTACATCACTGTGATTTATTTATTTTTAAGTCCTCATGAAAATTCATTGACAATTTTGGGTGAAGTTTTCCTTCTGTACATATTTTCATATGCAATTCTGCCCAGCGTATGCATTCTCACCAAATGATTTCCCCTAAAACAATGCATTTTTCACTAATATGTGAATTTATATGCACACTTTACCAGAGCATAGCCTCTCCATTTTTTGGTATGTGCTACTTGGCGGGTGGCGCTGTGGGTTAAACCACAGAGCCTAGGACTTGCCGATCAGAAGGTCAGCGGTTCGAATCCCCATGACGGGGTGAGCTCCCATTGCTTGGTCCCTGCTCCTGCCAACCTAGCAGTTTGAAAGCACGTCAAAGTGCAAGTAGATAAATAGGTACCGCTCCGGTGGGAAGGTAAACGGCGTTTCCGTGTGCTGCTCTGGTTCGCCAGAAGCGGCTTAGTCATGCTGGCCACATGACCTGGAAGCTGTACACCGGCTCCCTCGGCCAATAAAGCGAGATGAGCACCACAACCCCAGAATCGGTCACGACTGGACCTAATGGTCAGGGGTCCCTTTACCTTTACCTTTACTTGGCTGCAGAATGGCATTGCATTCAGAGAAGTGTACATTTTGAAGGCTGCTTTTCAGTTCGTTTGTTGTTTCAGAAAATGTAAATTTGGTAACTCTGAATGCAAACTGAAGCTAATTTCTCCCTCATTCCTACTATTAATTAAGAGTGCAGGGGATTATAGCTTCAGGGTTGTTGTTTTTTTAAAGTAAATGTGGGTGTGCATCTCCCTATACCCTTTGTTGTTGATGGAAACCCTTTGGGATTTAAGTGTGCACACTGTAAGCTCAGTGATATCTTTGCCCTCTGGCTCCTCAGCAAATCAGCAATGATATTTTTAATTTTGCAAACACGTTGAAGATGTACATAAAATATGTGAACCGCTAACTTCTTCCTCCCTGTATTTTGCTGCTGTTTCCTCTTGCCTCTTTGAGAAACAGCATTGGTTCCCTGTGCACCTAAAAATAATCTGTGGCATCAGGTTATTTTGTAATCTGTCCCCAATGTTATAGGGTTTTGAATACCACACCATAGGAGGGCATGCTCCTAGTGTCCCTGTTGTGTTATTTACCTCTGAGCTTTAAGACCACCACATCCATTTACTAAATGATCAGTTTTCTTATTGGCCCTAAATTGCGCCTAATTAAAAATCTGACCCCTACAAACTAGTCCTCTTCCTAAAGAGACAGAACGTAAACAGGAAAAATCAGCTAATTGCTGCAAAAACTGCATTTGTGGCACTGTAATTGGACCTCAGCGAAACAAATGAACCCACTGGGGATTCCCTAATGAATGTTTAACTGCAAACAGTAGTCAGGCACTTAAGCAGCTCGGCTGACGGTCCCTAATGAAATCAAATAAAATCAAATCAAAGATTCTGGCATTTTCACTAACCAGATTTCTTGGCACAGAGACATGAAAAAAGAATGCACAAGGATAAATATGGATGGAAAGCAAAGGCTTCCCCAACTGGTATATGCATATTTAACAAACAATTCAAAATAGCCATAGCATTCAGTGGGGAACTCTCACAAACTGGAGCAGGCCTAGAATGTAAGACAGTCCCTTTTGTTTTTAAGAACCAAGATGTCTTCACAATACCTTTTAAAAAAAAAAGGCTGCAAGTTTTCTTTAAAAATTCATAACAAAGTTGCCAAGCTATATAAAGCAGGTAATTTTTATCTACAATAACAGATATCTTATATGGAACACAGAGGTTATTTCTACCATCGGTTCTGAAACTTTATGTGTGTGTGTGTGTGTGTATACATGGACAAGCTAGCTCAGGCATAGGCAAACCTGGCCCTCCAGATGCTTTGGGACTACAACTCCCATCATCCCTGACCACTGGTCCTGTTAGCTAGGGGTGATGGGAGTTGTAGTCCTGAAACATCTGGAGGACTGAGTTTGCCTATGCCTGAGCTAGCAGATCTGTATCTGCATTCCACATCTTGGTAATGAAGCTCTACTCTGATGTGGTCTATTGTCTTGCATTGCTCATCACCCCTGGTTTCTAGTAACCTGGTGGTCCTCCAAGAAGTGCGGAGGGGCCACAGATCAATGCTTGAGCACATTCATTTCATGCAGAGGGTCTTGGATCTCTGGCATCTGCAGTTGAAGTGGATCAGGTAGCAGGGAAAAGGGAAGACCTCTGCTTAAAAACCTTGACAGCTGCTGTCAGTCACAGTTGGCAATGGGCTGAAGAACATAATTTGAAGAAGCTTCCTATATTCAGAGAGAGAGAGAGAGAGAGAGAGAGTATATAATTAAATTTTCTGTTTTATAATTTAGAATGTTCATTTAGACAACCTTAAAATATCAATGACTTCCCTTCTTCTCTTTCCATGTTTTGTTTTGCATAGCATAAATCCCTGCATATTTTATATAAACTAAACCAGTCGGTATTCCATTATTACTTTCACCAAAACTTATTTACACTGTTGAATTTATCTTAATGCTGCCAATGTTTCCAAGTGTACACAATTTCCCCTCCTATATTCCTATATTCAACCACTGTGTTTCAAAATCACCCTTTGTGCAGCTCCTTGCATACAAGGAACCACGTTCTACCCAGGTGGTAGAACATCTCATGCTTGAGATGGAGCTGCCACTGCAAATTACATCGTCATGTTGAATTCCACAACATGGCATGTGGCATTTCCTCACATTGTGACAGCATCACATTGCAATTTCCCCTTTCCTCCCTGCACATCATTGCCTTATCATCCACAGGTATAGAAATACATGAGGCAACACCTGTACATGTTATGGTAAGAGTGAGAGAGAACTTAGCACTGGGATGCCTTTTTTATTTTTTTGGGAAGCTACCCCATGTTGAGATTAATGTATTTTGACACATAGAGCAGCAGCGGGTGTTGGACGGCTTCTGGTCCATCTCTCCTGCTTGATGCAGGAAACTCCTCTGCTCACTGCAAGTATAAACATAGAGTTCTTCTTCTTTGGCAATCACTTGTTGCCGAGTAAGTTTGTCTTCCATAAACACAGTTTTAACAATGAGTCCATAAATGACTATGGAGGCCAATTCTGGATCCACACGTCCTTCCACAGTGGGGACATAGATTTGGTTCCCGGGCGGGAGTTGATTATGGTGTGGATTTGCCAAGTGTGCCTTCCTCTTAGCATGTTTCTCCCTTGCGTCCTGAGTTTGAGTGTCTTCAAAGCCCATGACACCTTTGGTAAAGGCTGTTCTCCAATCGGAGTGCTCTCAGGCAAGGGTTTCCCAATTGTTGGTGTTTATACTGCATTTTTAAAATTTTGCCTTGAGACAGTCTTTAAACCTCTTTTGTTGACCACCAGCATTTTGCTTTTCATTTTTAAGTTTGGAATAGAGTAGTTGCTTTGGAAGACAATAATCAGGCATCCGCACAACATGACCAGTCCAACGAAGCTGATGTTGAAGAATCATTGCATCAACACTGGTGATCTTTGCTTATTCCAGTACACTGGCATTAGTTTGCCTGTCTTCCCAAGTGATGTGTAAAATTTTGGGGAGACACAATTGATAACTCACAGGAGCTCAACAGCTGCAGTAAGCTTTTAAAAAAAAAGGAACTTGAGAGTAAAAAAATAGGATAGGATAAGATTGAAAAGAACCCTACTTTTCATCACCTCCTTTATGTAGAAGCCAATAGATCACATTTGCACTTCCACTTCTATAAGTAGCAAAACTCTGTGGAACTTCAATGTCATGTTCACCTTAAATCCATTAAAAAAAAACAATTAACGGAGATTGTGTAGCAATGCTATTGTTTTTTTAATTACTGGTGCACTGAATTAATTACACAATTTGGCTGGTCAATAAGTCATATCCCAAACCTAAGTTAATATGTAAATTGATACGAATATTAAAATATTTGTGAAGAGTGTGCAATAAACTAGCTGTTAATTAATTTTTAGCGGTTAATACATAGATGTTAGAACTTCACAAATAAATGATACAGCGATGACACTTCACACGTGCCACCTGGTTGTTATATTTTACAATGTATAGCAATGACTGTTTAGCTGAAATTATTTGTGAGAGAATCCATCATAGTACATTAGTAAATACTCTGTAACTCTTCACAATTACAATTAATAATGAAACCTCTGATAGAACCGAAGTGAGATCTGGGGTTATTTTGTGAGAATTACTGCTTTCACAGCTTAGGAAGTGAGAATTAGTGACTTCAATTTAATTTTAAATTCCCCATGTGCTATAAATAAATGCAATCACTCATAGCATTCATTAGTATTCATTATCTAATGTGTGTACGTGTATAATGTAAGTATATTTCCTGCTTGTATTGTTTCATTTAGTAATAAGTTAAACGTCTCATGCATTTATTTATAATATTTCTAGAGGTTTTCCTACAATGTGACCTTGTAATATGGATCAAATAAGAGTGAATCGTATTGAATGGTTGTAGTTGCCTCTCCCTGCAACTTCTTTCTTTCTTTCTTTCTTTCTTTCTTTCTTTCTTTCTTTCTTTCTTTCTTTCTTTCTTTCTTTCTTTCTTTCTTTCTACCTAATATGGAGGAGAAACAAAGGTCTATTCCAGGCTTCCCCAAACTTGGCCCTCCAGCTGTTTTGCGACTACAATTCCCATCATCCCTGACCACTGGTCCTGTTAGCTAGGGATGATGGGAGTTGTAGTCCCAAAACAGCTGGAGGGCTGAGTTTGGGGATGCCTGGCCTATTCACTCCCACTTTTTTTCCCAACAAAGGAGGCCCCCAATGAGTCGGTGGTTTAAGAATGGTGCTTTCACTTGGAATGTTCCAATTTGCCATGCTTAGAGGGCAGCAAGATGGAAAGCTGCATTATGCTGAGTCAGACCATTCTTCCATCTAATTCATTACTGTCCACTGCCTGGAAGGATTTCAGTCCGGGTTCTCTCCCAGCTATACTTGGAGATGGCTGAGATGGAATCTGGGACCTTTGGCATGCAAAGCAAATGCTCTACGACTGAGCTATGGTCTCGGACTGTGCACCTTTTAGGGAAAGCTTGGTAGTATGGTGGCATCTCCAGTTGAAAGGCTCACATGTGACAGTGCTAGGAAAGGCTTTGGAAACTGTCAGTTAAGAGCATTGCTTATATTCTTTAAGCTCAAAACATTCATGTGCTGCTTTTTCATCTTCATTAAAAACAACAACACCCTGTTCCTAAACTAGAAACCCCTCCCTCCATAAAATATTGCAAAATATTAGTCAGCGATAAAGCATATGCTTTGCCTGATCTCTGGTGTCTCCAGGTAGGGGTGTGAGAGAGACTCTTGCCTGAAACCTTGGAGAACTACTGCCAATCAATGTAGACCATGATTTCCAGCTGTTTGGGGACTCTTCTTTGGCGATCACTTGTAACTGAGCAAGATTGTCTTCCATGAACACAGTCTTAACAGTGAGTCCTGTTAAGTGACTGTGGAGGCCAATTCTGAATCCACACGTCCTTCCATAGTGGGGACATAGATTTCTGGGTGGGAATCATAGCTGTCAACATTTCCCTTATTTAAAGGGAAATTCCCTTATTCCGAATAAGATTCCTCACAAGAAAAGGGAAAAGTTGACAGCTATGGCGGGAGTTGATCATCATGAGGGTTTGCCAAACATGCCATCCCTAAATAGGAGGTGCAGTCTTCAGGGATGATGCGAATTCTAGTCCCAAAACAGCTGGAGACCCACATTTGATGTAGAACATACTGAGCTCTAAGGCCCAGTGGCCTGTCTCATTAGAAGGGAGCACCTGCTCTTCCGATCCATAAAATGACACCATCTACATAAGCCTAGCAACAAAAGCAGAAAATCAGCCAAAAATAGCAGCAGTGAAATCTGTATAAGGACCAGAAAAGAAAGCATTTAACATAAAATAGTAGTGGTGGTGGTGGTAGTAGTAGTAGTAGTAAGTAAGTAAGTAAGTAAATAAATAAATAAATAAATGTTGCACGTCAAAGTGCAAGTAGATAAATAGGTACAGCTCCAGCGGGAAGGTAAACGGCATTTCCATGAGCTGCTCTGGTTTGCCAGAAGCAGCTTAGTCATGCTGGCCACATGACCCAGAAGCTGTACGCCGGCTCCCTCGGCCAATAAAGCGAGATGAGCGGCGCAACCCCAGAGTTGGCCACAACTGGACCTAATGGTCAGGGGTCCCTCATACCTTTAAGGTATGATCAGAATGTTTCTGTTTCACAGAGGCATCAAAAATGGGGGGAAATACCTTTCAAAAGTTAGTCTGTCTTAAAAATATAATGAGTTCCCGTCCCGAGAACAGTCTTTTCCTCATAGTGTAAGGGTTTTCTATCATGTCTATGATGGAAATCGCAATTCTTTCCCACATATATCTGAGATAGAAACATTTAAATATCTCTAGGTCTTTGCAACCCATCGTTGGAGGGAGGGTGGAAAGAAACAGCTCTATATCTGAGTGTGCCATTTAACATATGGATTTTCCAAGCACTATGGTGTGACTTTGTACGCTGGCGTAGTGATTAAAAAGGATTGGCCCATTATGGTGATATACAAGTGGGCAATCTTCTAGGCCACTTTCATGTAGGTAATGACGGAGGAGGAAAATGGAAGCTCTCTCTCTTGATGATTGCCGCAAAAACGGCTGTTAAATGCCATCATATCCAAAACAAATGACACTGCCTATGTATGTTTAACAAAGCTTTTAACCATCTGTCTCTTTCAGATATATTACTCTTTCTGAAAACTCTGCTCCCAGAATCCTATGGCACTGGATTTAACTCAGCGAATTTAAACAAAGCAGTTCTGAAATGGTGAGGCACATATCAGCCCTGCAATGTGCTTCTCTTGTCTAAAACAGTGTGGTGTAGTGGTTAAGAGCAGTGGACTCATAATCTGGTGAACCGGGTTCAATTCCCCGCTCCTCCACATGCAGCTGCTGGGTGACCTTGGGCTAGTCACACTTCTGTGAAGTCTCTCAGCCCCACTCACCTCACAGAGTGTTTGTTGTGGGGGAGGAAGGGAAAGGAGAATGTTAGCAGCTTTGAGACTCCTTCAGGTAGTGATAAGCGGGATATCAAATCCAAACTCTTCTAAAACAAAGCCATTTCCATGAGTGGAGAAGAAGAGTGACCATAAGAACACTGAGGAGCAGTCCCAGATAGGTCAAGGCGTATTAGAAAGAAGTGTGAGAACGACGCCAGGAGGGAAATGTTACAATGGCAGTGGAGGCCTTACATGGTTGTATCTTTTCCCACAGCATCCTTCAATTTTCTGAATGTGTTCTTTAGCAGTGACACCCAAAGAGAAAAAATAAATGTCTGCCATTTATGCAGGGCTTTCCCCCTCCCTCCCCAGCCAACTCAGTTTTGGCACCTCTCGGGTGTGTGCCATTGCCATTCTAAGACAACAAGGGAGGTGTTTGTGGTGAGTTCTGGCACCTCTTTTTCTAGGAAAATAGCACAATAGTGTTTATGGTATGGTGTCATTACTTTAGGCTTGTATACTACTCCCTGTATCCAGAGATTAGAAATGTTTAATCTGTGGCAAACAAACTATTTCATCTGAACAAACGAATTATAGTTCCAAGTGCCTGGTTTACAGCCAATCACAAACTATAGTTTTAAATGAAACAAAAACTACAGTCATAAATTCATATCTATATACTTGCTTTCTTAATATCAAACTATGTTTTAGCATTACATCTGAACACAAGCTTTCTCTCTTGTGTGTGCGCGCGCTCACACACACAATCTCCTTTTCGACTTCCTGCAAAACTTCCCCACAGCTAATGCAATACTCAGTTTCTTTCTTTACCAAGTGCTTTGAGATTCTGTGCACATTGCAGGTATAAATAATTAAATTAAGGACCCAGCTATATTATGCTGGCTGTAGCTGTTTTTCAGGGGCACGTTGTAGCCATTAGAAATAAATTGGAGTCTGTTATCAAGCACATTTTTGCATTGCTTCCTTTTTGACTTGACAGTGGAACACATGCAAATCAATGGTAATGAAATCATGGCAGTGTGTGCGGCCACTTAAGGTCATTTCCTGCACTAAGATACAGATATACTACTTAAATGGCTGTTTAACTGTGTGCATTCAAATTCTTCTACAGTATCAATGGCTGATACATACTGAGGCCAATTGGGTAAGTGTACCTGTGGAATGAAAAGCCCCTGGTATAGTTATCTTGAAGCCACAAACCAACACAGGATATAGGTAAAGGTAAAGGGACCCCTGACCATTAGGTCCAGTCATGACCGACTCTGGGGTTGTGGCGCTCATCTTGCTTTATTGGCCGAGGGAGCCGGCGTACAGCTTTCGGGTCATGTGGCCAGCATGACTAAGCCGCTTCTGGTGAATCAGAGCAGTGCATGGAAACGCCGTTTACCTTCCCGCCAGAGCGGTACCTATTTATCTACTTGCACTTTGATGTGCTTTCGAGGTGCTAGGTTGGCAGGAGCAGCGACCGAGCAATGGGAGCTCACCCCGTCACAGGGATTCGAACCGCCAACCTTCTGATCAGCAAGTCCTAGGCTCTGGGGTTTAACCCACATCGCCACCTGTGTCCCTCAAACACAGGATATGTCAGGATGTAAAGTAGGCATTTACTGTATAACACCGATTTTTTAATGTCAAGTATGTCTAAGGAATCCAGTGCATATTTACCTGTAGGAGAGTCCTAAGGCCTGTCTAAACAAAATGATTTTCAGAAGAAAGCTGAAGGAAGAAGGGGTGGTTTTTACCAAACTGCCCACTCATGGATGGTTCCAGATGCACTTCTGTGGGCAGGGAGTTTCACATCTTAAGCTGCCACGGAGAATGCCCTCTCCTGGGCCACTCCTTTGCGCCATCTTAAATGTGACCATAAGTGCACATTTATTGCTGCACTTATGCCTCTACCTCTACCTCAGCCTCATGTTCATTATTAACATCTTACAAGAAACCATTGAGAAAATTCATCTGGACTCAGAAGCTGGCCTAGAGAGTGTCATTTATTGATAGAGCTATCCAATGTAGGGCTCCATGATTGCTCCATCAGTGCAAGGATTTCTGCTTGCACATTGGAAAATTCTTTCCCTCTCCTCTCACCATGTGCCCCTTAAATCTGTCCCAAGGGTTCCCCATATCCTCCAGAGTAGATCTGGGGAGGGTGCAGGGTGTGTGGAGGGAGAAGGAGGAGAGGAAAAATCCTTGTGCTGATGGGACTTGAATGTTACATGTGTCTGTCCGTCCATCCATCCATCCATCCATCCATCCAATGATGCAGCCACTACAATGTTTGTGGGGGCCAGGCATTCAGAACAGATTCCACTGATACTAGTTACACCGGTTGGCTTGGACCTCTAATGCCTGTTTGGGACCAAGCTGACTGGAACCAGATTATATGGGGAATGGTCCTAAACTCAGTGGTAGAGCATGCAGTTTGCATGCAGAACATCCTAGCATTGATTCCTGGGAAAGATCCCGGCTGAAGCTCTGGAAAACCAGTGCTAGTCTGTGGAAACAATACTGAGGTAGATGGACCAATGGTCTGATTCAGTATAAGGCAGTTTCCTGTGTTCCTACTTGATGGACTTTCTGCAATAATACCCATCAGTCTAAGTCTTAAGATTGACCTCCGAAGACCTGCTTGCAGGCTTGCCTTCAAGTTCCTCAGGCTGTAGTGGCTCCATATCTTTGAAACCCTCTCCCAAAGGAAGTATGTTTGGCTCCACTTTTGCTAATTTTTAAATTGACCTGATAAATGTTTTGTTTCCATATGAACTTTACTAAAAACCTTTTAACTGTTGACATTTTTAGTTTTGCAATTGGATTGTTTCATATGCTGTTGTGGGGTTTTTTGTTGTTTTTAAATCACTTTTTATATTTTTTAATCAATTATATTTGTAAGCCGCCTTCAGAGGCCTTTCCTCTGAAAGGCAACATATACTTTTCTTAAATAAATAAATATCTGGAAAGAGAAGTTGGAGGATTTTTCAGGTAATATAATCCAGATGACCTCATCTCAAGGAACCTGCACACATATTTTTTGAGGGACAGCTAGATAGTTTAACCATATCAAAAGCAATGCAGAACAGTCCTAGAGCTTTTGTATCTGTGGGAGTGTATTATTTTAGACCCGCAATTAATAAGCAATGGAGAAAATGATAGCCGGGGTTTTTTATTCCATGTTGAAAGGCTCATTTGCAAAAAAGGGGGAAAGTAAATGGAAGGAGAAAAAATAATTTATGCAGGGAACTGCTAATCCAGCTGTTTTGCTTCTGGGCTTAATTGGATTTACCTAGAATTGATATTTGCTGTCAGCGTGTGTTATAGCATCAGCAAAAGCCACAGTTGCCAAAGACTATATTGTAGTCACTTTCTATTAACATGCTTTAAATGCTTAATGCTGTCACTTTCCATGTCCTCGATGCTAGGTGAATATACATTGCTTCCTCTTGATTAGTATTATTTTTTTCTCATACTGCAGGAAGGAATTAAACCAGGATTACGCCAATGAAACTGTAGCCATATTTCCATCACTGTATAACCTTCCTCTCCTCTCTGATCCCTACTTGTCCACCCTCAATGTGGCTGTTGCAGGCAACACAGAGGGCTGAGCCAACATGCAGTGGGAGAGCAATGGACTAAGGTGCACACTTGCAATTAGGCTGTGAAAGGCTGTTACCGAGGGATGCATGAGATTTCCATTTTGTCTGCATTCTTAAGCGAGCCCACCTAGCTCAAAACTAATATGTGGATTGGAATGCAGTTATCCTTTGAAGTTTGCCCATTTCCGAATTTTGCAATATAGCTCTTTGAATAAGAAGACATATAAAATGCATTTTGAAAAGTGCATTTTAAGATAGTTATCATGTGTGTGTGTGTGTGTGTGTGTGTGTGTGTGTGTGTGTGTGTGTATGGAATAATATATATAATACACATACACGTATAGTATACAATGGACCCTCTGGATACGAATTTAATTCATTCCAGGGATCCATGCGCACTCTGAAAAATCCGTATCCAGAGGCGCCGCGTCTGCACTCGGCGCGCAGAATGCTTCTGCGCATGCGCAAGCGGTGAAACCCGGAAAAATACTTCCGGGTTTGCTGCTTTTGCAACCCAAAGTTTACATTGCTCTAGAGTATCATAACCCAAGGGTCTACTGTATGTTAGATGTAGTATCATAAGCATTGTATAGAGCAAATATACAGTATAAATTGGAAATGGTTGTATTTCCCCCCACAATAATATGCACTACACTTGTGTTCCCCAGAAACTGGAATTCAGAAGCATAAAACCTCTCAGGAGCAGCCCTTAGACTATAAAACACACTGCCATGGGCGATCAAGCCATCCTTGCCAGTAATGGCAGACGGTACTTACCTGATCTGTCATTGGTGTCACTGCAGTTTACTGGAGATGGGGATTAGGTGCTGGTAAGGTCAGTGTGGTGCAAACACACTGGCGAACCATTCCCCTGCTCCCATTTTAGCATGCTTTCATGATGTGACTTCTCTGCCACCTTGTTCCTTTTCCTCCTGGTACAGCAGCAGTGCTGGAGATGGTCAAGTAAATGCCACCATCCTGTTGACCGGTTTCAGGGAAGCAATAGGTCAAAATGGCCTTGTCTGAACGTTTGTTTTCTGATGTTGTTTCTCGTTTTCATGGGGTTTTCTGCTTTGGGTTTGTGTGCGCGTGCGCTACTGCTGTTGGGTTGTTTTTATCCCAGTTTTCACATCAAGGAACTCAATTTTCAGTCAGTGGGGGTTGAAGTAGAATTGGTCACATTCTTTTCCTGCTGGTCACTGAATGTCTAGAAGGAAAAACTACAAGTTGGGGAATCTTAATTCGTAATGCTGGATGTAGTCCGGTTTTGTGGCTGGAGACAAACAAAGCAGGGCTTGTGAAGGGTGATGCTGCTTTGCGCATTGGTCTTAAGAGGGTCACAAGCAGAAAGAAACTGTATCTCAATCAGATTAGGCCCACTCTCCAAGCAAAAGGCAGTAATTCAGGAAAGAACATATTCTTTAGGGTTGGCAGCAGAGCAATTTTAAACTGCCTACTTGATTATTATTATTATTATTTTACAACTTATCACAATATTTTTAGTTATAGTTACAGTGTCATTACATCATTGTCTCTAGAAAGTTAAAAGGAACAGAAAAATAGGGTTAAGCACTGATAAAGCTACAATTTATGAAAGCCTTGTTAAACATTTCAAGATTAACACAGTGTATTCTTTGAATCATTGTTAAAGAAAAAGGTCAGATATATTCACATTAATATATAACAGAAAGAAAAATATATATCAAAACCATATCGAATTTTCAGGAGGCAACACTTTTTTTTGACAATACCAAATAAATGGAAAGCATCTAGAAATCTGTTCCATCCATATCGTTTCTTTTGATCTTAAGTAATATGTTAATGTTGACATCAGAGTTAGTTTCCAAAGCTTGTTTATATAACCACTGCTCTCCAGTAAGATTTGAGCTTTCCATTTTTTTCCAATAAACAACAATCTTGCTGCTACTACCATATAAGAAATCAATTATCTATATTCTCTGTTTACTGACTGAGGTGTATAATTTAACAACAGTAGCAAGGGATATTATCCTGTTTTTATAACGTAATATTAATTTTGGAATTATTTTCCAAGTATTTCTGTGCTGAAGGACATAACCACCACATATGAGAGTAACTTCCCAATTGTTTTATCCATCATATTATTGAATCGTTCTTTTTTTAAAGATAGATTTTTAACTTTGACTAGTATCTAGGCTTTGTATGAAAGAGTTGGTTACAGTTTCACCTAAAGAGGTAGAGTCCTTTCTGGCTTTTTGTTGGAAAAGATGTTACACCTCTGGGCTTCTTCCTGCTGGTCCATGTGCAATTCCTAATGCACGTACATGGCAGATGCTTCTGTTGATGCTGTTAGCACAATGTGGGCAGCTGCACATGGGAGCATAATAGCAAGGCACAACATACACCTTTCCACTGCTAATCTGGAAGATTGGTGGGACCAACTTTTCCCATACTAGCCCATTAAGGTTCTCATCTGAGAGTCTTCTCTGTATGCCCCCACCTTCTGAGGTGGCAACAGCAGGAGATAGGACTTTTTATTGTTTGTGTCTGGTCTTTTGACCAGTATCCCTAGGATAGTGTTATGGCTCTGGGCCAGAGGGCATTGGAGGCAGAATCCTCAAGCGGTCATAGCTCTGAAGGCAGCCCTGTTTAGGGAAGTTTTTAATGTTTGATGTATTTATTGTGTTTTTAATATTCTATTGGGAGCCGCCCAGAGTGGCTGGAGAAACCCAGCCAGATGGGCAGGGTATAAATTGGGACAAGATGTGGTACCTTCTCTAAAAGTCTATGATTCTATGATTTACCGTTAACTAATAAATTAAAGGTGTCATTCCCTTTCCAAGTGCTAAGAGTGAGAATGCAGTTTCAGGATTTTTGTCCAAAATATAATCTGACCTACTTTTCAATATTTCTCTCCCAATGTGCCTCCATCCTCCTTTTTTTTTAATTTAGTTTAGCTAAGGTGTTATTTTATTGGGGTCAGGCTTCATTTGAAGTTCTGGTACTATACAGAGGATTCCAAGAGTGACAACTTCTTCTTCTTCTTCTTCTTCTTCTTCTTCTTCTTCTTCTTCTTCTTCTTCTTCTTCTTCTCCTCCTCCTCCTCCTCCTCCTCCTCCTCTGAGGAGCAGATGGATCCTACCCAAATAGCTCTACCAGATTCCCCACTGAATGCCAAACATTTGACATCAGAATCCTTGGAGGACTGGGAAAGTTCTGAGGAACATTCCCCAAATGATGCCCCAAAACTCAAAACTCAGTTGCCCAGAAGAGGCCAGCAACTGTATAAAAAGGCACCAGATGCATCACTCAAAGGGCAAAGCTTTAGTATTGACCCTTTAGATCAGATTAATAAATTGCTCCATGCTGAGGCAGCTTGTTCCTTCTGTCTCAGCTACAGTATTGCTGCCTGTGGTATTGAAATGCAGCTACTCAGCTCTGAGCCAGAACTTCTGACCCCTGCCAAGGCCCTGAACTTGCCACAACAGTGCATCAGCCCTGGAACACGAAGCCTACCTTTCTCCACCTCACCTGGGCCATAGCCTCCTCTCTATCACAGAGATCATGATGGATTAGGGAAGGATATTTTCCTGGTGCCTATAGTGATGTAATTTAGGAACCTTTCAAAATTGTCTTGGGTCCTTTTAAAACCCTTAAACCCAACGGTAGCACTGTGTGTTTTATTCCACCTTGTTCTTTGAATTTTAAGTGCTGTGTGGCTGAATTAATATACTGTCATTTCACTTGTGCTAAATTGTATTTTAGATACCTAATTTTAATGGGTAATGCCCTGGGAACACTTTTTTTTTTACAATTAATTTTATGCATTGTAAGTATTTTAGCACCACCCTTCAATAATATTCCCAGGTGGGCTTATAAAAAGAATAAAACAATTAAAATATAAATACCAAAACAAAACAAAATGAATAATTATAAGCAAAAAGTTACAAAGTAATAGAAGCAGTATGAAACTGTGAGCTGGGTGAAATTGCTTCTAAAGCATCGAGAAAATATAAAAGCGAAGAAATCCAAAGAAGTTATTCTACTTGTATACAGTGGTACCTCAGGTTACAGACACTTCAGGTTACAGACTCTGCTAACCCAGAAATAGTACCTCGGGTTAAGAACTTTGCTTCAGGATGAGAACAGAAATTGTGCGGCTGTGGTGCGGCAGCAGCGGAAGGCCCCCAAAGCTAAAGTGGTACCTCAGGTTAAGAACTGTTTCAGGTTAAGAACAGACTCCCAAAACGAATTAAGTTCTTAACCCGAGGTACCACTGTAATGGTTTTTGAGCTACTAATACAAGAGGTCAGTCAGATGATTTTCAGCCTGCCTGCTATAATTCTCTGCACCATCTAAATATCTCTTTACAGTTTTGTTGGAGCCTCCAGAACAGCATGGGGAAAAGTGGTGGGGGTGAAAATCAAAGAAAATCACGTCACCCTCCCTTTTTTTACATAAGCAGATACCTCCACTAGAGGAGCAGCTATTTTATGAGCAGAACGGAATGCTGGATTTCACTCTTTCCCTGGAGCTGAAAGAGCAGTGTCAGATGAACCAGTTCACAAGTGGGGTGCCACCACTAAGAAGACCCTCTCTTTGAAGAGAAGACCCTCTCCTATAAACTATGGGGTTTGAAGGTGTAGGGTGTTAATTTAGAACATCTGCTTTGAAATCAAATATAAAATAAGCAAAATGATTGTTTATATAGAAACTGCTTGCTCAGCATTCTGCCGGTGGAGCTCAACACATGATGGACTCCTAGGCAGAATGGTCTTAAGTAGTGGGAGGTTAGAATGACTTTCTCATTAGGGCTGCTGATTAGGAGGAAAAAACAACCCAGAAAGCAGGACCTTACATGAGTTCTTCTTACTTTTAAAAGAGTTAATTGTACTATGCTAGTAGCTACAGACCTCAAAGAAATAAGGCCTCTCATCAAATGCTGCTTTAAATAACAAGGTCTCCCACACCTTCATTTATTCAGCAGTCTCGACTAGTATAGCCCTGGGTGACCCTCAATTTCAACTTTTTTGGGGTGGGTGGGAGGAAGAAACTAGATTTCAGAGGTGCAAATATCCCCCCACCACCACCACTGAGAATCAGAGCAGATGCATTGAAACTAATGGGCAGGATTAATTTAGGTCCATTAATTCTGGTCTACTTTGAGCAGAACTTAGTTGGAGATCATCCAGGCTATGCACCCAACCCCAGATTGTTCTTTTTCCTGGACTAGTCACATGGGTCATCCCACCCAATTAAAAGAATGCAGTGAATAAGTAGGATGGCATCACAGTCCCAACCATATAGGGGTTATGTGATGATGTGTCTCTGAACACAAGTAGGAACAGAGCAAATATTTCCACCAGGAGTGCTGAAATGTTCTTTTTTCCCTTCCAAGTAGATAAATAAAGGAGAAGACATTTTTGTGGGCTTGGAAAAATCTTTGTGACACATTTGTCAAACACAAGTTGAGCACAGCTCGAATCTTGATATCAGCTTGTTGTTTATGACATCTCTCTTCCAGCCAAGACTGCGATTCATATTTCTTTTTATTGATCAAGAATAGTCTCATTTATTAAGCTGTGTTGTGAGGTAGCCATCGGATACCTCTGTATCCTCTGAGCCTGCTAAATTGCCAAAGCACCTATAGATGGCAGCATTTCACAAAGAACTCTCTCCCTCCACCTCCCCCCTCCACCCAACCTCCAAAGAGAAAACAGTTCTGTAATCTGTTGACAGGATTAAGAATTCCTGTTGTTTTACAGGAAGTAAATAAATCCTCATGGTCTTTTGGAAACCTCATAAGTATATGAGAATGGTTAAAAATTGTTTATACTATGGTAAAAGTATCAAATGGATATTTACAGCATTTAAACCATTACCTCAGATTGATGTGGATTGGTCTGAAAGGGCAGACTGTTTGCATTATCCCGTTTAGCAACATCTGTCAAACTCTTGTGTGATGGGTATAATCGTCAGGGGTTTGGGCTTTTCAGTTTGCATGGGGTCTATTTCGCTCATAAGGAGTAAGCCGGAGGAGGTTATTGTCTTTGGCCTTAAATGCAGCGTGCAGATTCTGGAGAATAAAAGAGAAGCAATGTATTGTCTTTAAATACATTAAATGGTGGCAACTGTGGTGTTTCTTGAGTGCACACAGAGTGCCTTCCTTTGCTAAGATGAGTTAACAGCTGTTCCCTCACATCTAGGAATAGGGAGCAAGGCTTTCTCATCAGAGGACTGGATCCAAGCACCTTTCATTTTAAGAATTACCGTATTTTTCCATGTTTAAGACTATATTTTTTCCTAAAATAAGAGGTCGTCTTATACACAGATAGCGCATAGTGCATTTTCTTAATTTTGAGTCCCCAAAAATAGCGGGCGTCTTATACACAGGGGCATCTTATACATGAAAAAATACGGTAAGCAGTGTTCACAGGCTTTTGAGTCACATGGAATTCCTCATTGGGAGGAATGGTAAGGCGGAAATTCTCATCAATGAGAGGCAAGTGTCCCAGTAACAAACATGTCACCATTTTTAAAAATGCATATTACAATGTAGTAAGACCTGAAAACAAAGGGTTTACTGTAAATTCAATTTAATGCATAAAATTCAGTATCCTATACCTCTCCTTTAAAAAAGAGAGCGATCCCCATTGCGCCCTTAATACCCACAGTGCTGCAGGGATAGAAGCAGAAATAGGTGAGACAAAGAATTGTACCTTCTCTGCATCTCTTCAAGCTCTCTGGTTCCCAGTTTGTGCATTTCTTCCTCTGTCCTCTCTTCTTCCTACCTGCTGTTTCCTCAAGATGATGTACATCACCAGCAATGGCTGGGACTACTCGGGAAGGATGCAGTTACTCCCAACAACAGGTACAGCCAGAGCCAAGAACAGCCAGACCCAATTAATTCTACTTTTGCTACCATATTCCTCCCGGCTGAGTTCTACAAGGACCACACTGAGACAAAGGAGGAGTTGGTGGTACAGTGTCCCATTCACTCTCAACAGACCAACTTCTGCCATATATCGGTCAGCTGCTTGCTCTGCCCCATTGCCTTGGCCATCTTGTCTCTGGGCTCACTGCTTCTTAAAATTCTTCTTAAAATTTCCTATCTTCTGCGGCCCTCTCTGATTGGGATTCACCTAACCAGCCCTGTCAGTGGAAGTCCCATGCAAGGACTTGATGGGGGGGGGGGAGTCAGGAGAACCCCCCAGAACACAGGAGCAGGAGAAGAGGAGATTTTGTTTTATCTTGCAAGCTGGAATGCTTGTGCAGACAGAATGATTGGGAGAATGCAACGTTGAATCCCATCCTATATGACTGAGGACTCAGCTATATTACAGTGGAACCTTGGTTCTCGAACACCTTGGTACTTGAACATTTTGGCTCCCAAATGCCAAAAACCTGGAAGTGTGGGTTCCAGTTTTCAAATGTTTTTTGGAAGCCAAACGCCCGATGCAGTTGTCGGCTATTGTTTCCAGGGCACCTGCGCCAATTGGAAGTCGCGCCTTGGTTTTTGAACGTTTCAGAAGTCGAATGGAATTCTGGAATGGATTATGTTCGAGAACCAAGGTACCACTGTACTCCAAAAACAGAGCTTTGAATGCGTTATAAACATGCAACTCCAGACGGTGCTAGAGAACAAAAAATAATTCTTTGCAATTTTACAGAGTGTTTTTCTTCTTTTGTTATAATGAATTAATTTCTGACTTATTTATAGCGTGTTTTTCCTCTGTGTAGATCCACCCCAACTGTCCTGCTTCACAGAAGATGGATGGTGAACCCTCTGAGCATCACAGCAGCCCAGCCAATGAATATCCGAACCCTTAAATATAGATGGAGTGATGTATGAATATAAGGACCTTGCTGCTGGAACCAGTGTCCTTTCATATTAAACTGAAGTGGATGCTGAGCATATTTACTCAGAAATAAGTTGACTCCTGAAGAATCATGGTTGGCCCCTACCCCAGGTAGGCTTCTGCAGCAGCAGGACTCAAGAATCCACCTTTGCATTAGATCCATGCAACAGGACTTCACATCTTATGTTTTCCCCATGTTATGGAGGATAATCCCTGAAAACAGCACCAGCCCAGGACATTTTGGCACCTCACACGAACCACAAAATATCTGCCTTTCTCCCTCCCTCCCAGGGAAGAAGGGAGGAAGTGAAGATTGACATCTGGAATGAAGGGAGAATAAAGATCTACGTCAAGATCTGCTGCCCCTGTGGATCCTGCTGCCTAAGGCTGCAGCCTCACCTTGCTACATCAGTGAGCCAGTCCCGCCTGAAAAATATATAAAGGGTGCTCACATCAGCAAAACCTTGGGGAGGTGACATATGGGAACAGGATCACCCTTGCAGAGATTTTCAAAGTATCTGGATTATTTGGCAAAGTTTAAAAAAAGACTCCAAGCTCACACAATCTTCCTGTTGTGCTGTGCATTTTGCTTTCAATATTTTGCTCCATGAACAATTAAACAAGTTCAAAACACCAAAACACTATTAATATGGCTGAAGCTGTATTTATGGCATTTATCGTGTGTGTGTGTGTGTGTGTGTGTGTGTGTGTGTTGAGCCTTGCTCAGTGTGATTAGAAAAGTAAGCAAAGGCATCTTGCCTAATTTTTTCTCTCAGTGGGAGAGCAGAAGGCGTCCATTGGAATGCTTTTCCTAGCGGGTGGAATAACTAATATTCTTACATACAAATTTCCCCCTCAGTTATTCCACATTTGAAAGACTATTATGATTAGGTAGCCTGAGAACCTATTTAATTTTCCAGTAGTAGCTCTTTTTAAGTCTGGCACTCATTCCCCTCTCCCCCGCACAAAGTAACTTTTACAGTTTTTAAGAGGCATAAACTCCTGGGAATTAATTTAGTTGTGCTTTCTGTATCAGAGATCTTGTTCTGCAACCTGTAAAAATTATGCTTCATTTACTCAGAAGAAAGTCCTGCTGTGTTGAATGAAGCTTGTTCCCAGCTTGTGTGTACAGAACCCATAGCCTTATTTATGTACTGCTAGTCACTATGAGGCAATAAGCTCCGCACTGAAAAGTCACACCCTGACCACCAGAAATTCCTTCCTCCACCTCAGTTTTTTGATTTGATGACGTACATCCTTAGCCATATGGACTAGATACTTAGTTATAATGGAATATCTTATGGAGTACCAGTTGTGCAATCATAGGGCTGCCAAACGTCCGGGAATTGGGCAGGAAAATGGTGTCTGTGCAGATTTTCGGCAAATTGGCAAAATGTCCAGGGAAACCCAGCAAGGGGTGTGTGTTGATATATTTATTATTTTTTAAAAAACAACAACACACACGATCATTTAAAAATTCAAAAAAAGGCCAGAAACTTAGATTGGCTATGAACCAGTGTATAAATATTAAAAAAATTATGGACTATATCATCTAAACAGGGACACTAGTGCAATGGCTCTCCTTTTCCCATGCAACTTCTTTGAACTCCTAAATCTGTTCTGGGGTCTCCCCCAGCACCCCAGAGCAGATTTAGAGGGCACAGTGGCATAACCGTCAACATTACCCAGACAAAAATCAGGATCTGAGAGCACGGCACTAAAATACATGTGTCTTTTGGTTCTGTACTCTCTCGCAAGCCTGCGGACCCGCACGACACCAAAATACGTGCATCTTTGGTTGCTGCGCTCTTACCCAAGTCAGTGGCACCACTGCAAATGCCAGCACCAGCTGCAAGCGCTGGCTCATCCCTGCAATATTGCAGGCTCAAACCAGAAGCCGATATAGCTTCTGTAATTCCAGGAATGTCCCATTGAAATAGGGACTGTTGGAGTGTGTACTGGGGGAGAAGAGGGTAGCAAAGTTACACTGTGGAGCTAAATATTGTTGTGCTGGCATGACTGTTAGAGCTGAATAACACCTCAAAAAATTGAGAAACATTACAGCAGGGTTTCTGAGCTGGCACAGAATGGATGTACAACCACACTATTTTCCTCTGCTAGGAAGAAAGCACCAGCAGTGGTGATATGTGTGGTGTGGACACCACTTTGACTCCTCTCCAAGGCAAGCATAAGCAGACCTGGAAAGTCCAGTGGAACTGCTTGGAAGATGCCATCACTGAAGATGCCTGTGTACAAGCTCGACGGTAACTATAGGAATGAGGCTACGCGACGAGATCATAAATCTCAGAGGTTGGGGACCTGAGCACATGTTGACCAAGTCCACAGAATGCATTGCGTGTTGAGTCACAGTAGCCCCCCAATAATTCACACTTCACACATCAATTTTGTTTAAGGTTTTTTGGCATAATTTTGGCCACAACTTTATTCAAATACAAAAAATGTGAGTGGTTGCTTAGGCACTGGTTATGACTAACTGTCCTTGCCCTCAGGGACAGAGCTGGCCTTCCGGACACCGGCGGAAGCCAGCGTGGGAAACAAGTATTGGGTGAGAAATAAAGCCGGGAACCAGACCATTATTTCTCACCCTCATGTTCCGGTGGGGCTTGCACGGCCCAAGTCCGACTCCGGGGACAAGGACGAAAGAATGGCAAGCCCCTGGATTTCCTTTAACGGAATTCCCATTCACATCATTTGGAGGGGTAGGCACTTACCCCTCCAAGCACCAATTTAACCAGTGCCTAACCGCCAACCTTACAAGTTGTGACGATTTGCTACGTAGTAGGCAAAAATCAACTGGCACCAGCCAATCAGCCAGATGGCAAAATTCCTACTAGGCCCCCGCACCAAGGCGGACGACCCCATGACAGGCAATAGCAAGGTCAAGCGAACAAAACAAAAAACCACCCTATAAAAGGGCGGGAGGGCGGGTGATCCGAGGAAAAACGGCCAAGAGGCCGTGCCAAAGTCTGGCCCCTGTATATATAGACTCTGACCCCTCCTCCGAAATGGTAACACTCAAAACACCCAGCAACCCAATTTAACCATTTAAGTGGCCAAGATTCAGCTAAATTTGCCTAGTCACAGGAGGGTGGCCTGTTCCCAACCGCAACACGTGCTCTCTGCTAGGGAGAACACGCTTTGCGTGTTGAGTCACAGTAGCCCCCCAATAATTCACACTTCACACATCAATTTTGTTTAAGGTTTTTTGGCATAATTTTGGCCACAACTTTATTCAAATACAAAAAATGTGAGTGGTTGCTTAGGCACTGGTTATGACTAACTGTCCTTGCCCTCAGGGACAGAGCTGGCCTTCCGGACACCGGCGGAAGCCAGCGTGGGAAACAAGTATTGGGTGAGAAATAAAGCCGGGAACCAGACCATTATTTCTCACCCTCATGTTCCGGTGGGGCTTGCACGGCCCAAGTCCGACTCCGGGGACAAGGACGAAAGAATGGCAAGCCCCTGGATTTCCTTTAACGGAATTCCCATTCGCATCATTTGGAGGGGTAGGCACTTACCCCTCCAAGCACCAATTTAACCAGTGCCTAACCGCCATAGAGCCCTCAGCTCACCGCCAAACCACTCACAGCCCCAGCCAAGCCCTCAGCTTGGCCACCACCGCACCTAACCAAGCCTCATTCCCAGAAGCAGAAAGGTGCACACCATCAGCTCTAAAGAGAGCTGCCGCAGGATAGGAGATTTCATGGTGAAAAATCACCTCCCCACCCAGCTCCACAATCCTTTTAGAAACGGCCGCATTGATGCGCTTCCTGGCCCTTTCCGTGGCCACCGGGCAACGACTTCCCAACCAAACACGTCGTTGCAAAAGCTTAGACCAAAATAACTTGGCTGTGGGCACCATTTCCCGCAGTGTCTCCAGGTCAGCCAAAATTGCAGCACGTAAAGAGAAGCAGTCCATGGCAACCAGGTCATTCTCCCCCAGCTGTACCACAATAGCCGCTGGCGGCCCTTCCAGGAGCAACTGCCTTCGAATTCGTGGCAAAAACTCCGACCACCGCATTCCTCGTCTAGACAGCCAGGACACTCGAACATGTGAAGGAAGGCCGAGACCTGGACCCAATCCGGACTGCCGTGCTGCGACACCAGCCCAATGGATGATGCTGTGCCCCACCATCCAGATGCGTACAGCTGACAAACCTGGGATAAAATAAACCACAAAAGGTATCAGACACTAACTGGTTAGCGAACATATCCCCTGAACGCATTCGACTTCCAGCGACCTAAATCCTGAATTCTAGCAGCTGACAAACCCCAATGAGCTGCGGTCGTGGCAGCCCCTATCCTGAAGGAATGGGGGGCAAAATCAGAAGCTACTCCGCCACAGGCCCGAATAGCCTTACGCATCACCCCTGCGAACTGGTGCCTTGTAAGGGGTGACCCATTCTCGTGTAGAAGCAGCGGCCCATCCCCCTGGGCCCGCACCACTAGATACTTGTTAACATCCTTTACTGGGCAAGGGCCTGTCGCCCCAGTGGCAGGGAGCCGAATGAGGGCCCCCTTACCCCCTTGATCCGTTTTTGAATGCCTAATCATAATACCCACTTCCGCAGGGGATAGTCGCACATCCTGGAGTAGAAGGCCCCTGGAGCGACCATCTCCGTGGTCCTCCACCACTAATTCACCCACTCTCAACGCTCCAAAAAAGGCGATTGAGAAGGCAGCTGAAAACAGGCGGGCCTCGTAATCAGACCAACACACCACCCGCAGCTTTTTGCGCATCTTGCTCAACAATTCAAAAGAGATGGGGCGACGGTTAGGTGGCCGAGCAGGACAAAGTCGACCCCAACCCTCAAGGGCTTTGCGAACCACAAACTTCGCACAAGGATCTTTGTCAAAATATGTCTTACAGAAAAATGCTATAGCAGCTGCCTGCATCCTAAGAGTCTTGGCCGCACGCCCCATCTCAAATAAATGGGCCAAATATTGTAGCACCTGCGAGGAGGTGGGTGGGGCCCCAACTATTCCCCTAGCTGACTGGCGCAGAAATGCCAGAAAATCAGCCCAAGCTTTTCCGTAGGATCTCAGGGTAGAAGGGGAAACCGATGCCGCTACTCCCTGAAAAACTAATTGCTGCCAAGGTTCCAGAGATGATCCGGGAAATATTCCGGACGAATCCGCGCCTCTGGAACCAGAAGTCTGAACCGCTCCATCTGAAAACGGGACAGAGCATCAGCAATTTCGTTAGACACCCCAGGAATAAAACGTGCGGAAAAAACTATATTACAACGTAAGCAATGCAGTACAAATGCCCGCAAAAGGGGGGACACCCTGGGTGAGCGAGATGACAGTTTGGCCAGCACAGTCACCACCGCCTGGTTATCGGTCCAGAAGCAGACACATCGGTTCCTGAACTCCTCGACCCACAAGTGCACTGCCACTGCAATTGGAAAAAACTCAAGAAAAGTTAGGTCACGCGTAATCGCACTTCCCTGCCACCCAGCCGGCCAACGCTGAGCGCACCAACGACCTTTCCAGTAAAGACCGAACCCCAATGAACCTGCAGCATCGGAATGCACCTGGAAATCATTATGCAAGTTCAAAGTGTCTTGCCATAATGACACCCCATTGAATTCCTCCAGGAATTCGAGCCAGATGCGAAGATCAGCACGCACCCCACTAGAGAGGCGAACCCGATGATGCGGTGCCTTCAACCCTACTGTGAGACGCGCCAGGCGTGAACAGAAGGGGCGCCCGGGAGCCACTACTCTGCAAGCGAAATTCAGATGTCCCAAAAGCGACTGGAGTTGCCTAAGCGACACTTTTCTTAAAGGAAGCAGCTCCTCAATGATCTTCCTGAGGGCGACCAACTTGTCCCCAGGCAAGCTGGAAGTTTGAGCCACTGTATCCAAGAGGATACCCAGGTAAGTAAGCTGGGTTGCAGGACCCTCCGTCTTGTCAGCGGCGAGCGGAACCCCCAATTCCTGTGTAAGGTCAGCAAAGGCCTGCAGCAACACCGCGCAATCGCCGGTATCACTCGCCGAGGCCAATAAAAAATCATCCAAATAATGGGTGACTCCGCCCAAACCTGTTTTAAATTTTAGGGCCCACTCCAGAAAGGTACTAAATGCTTCAAAAGCGGCACATGCGACAGAACATCCCATAGGCATTGCCTTGTCAAAGTAATAACTGCCCTCAAATTTAAAACCAAGTAGCCAAAAATCCTCCGGGTGAATTGGCAAAAGGCGAAAAGCTGATTCGATATCGCATTTTGCCAATAAGGCTGCACGGCCAAACTTCCTGATCATCTTGATCGCTTGATCAAGAGAAGCATACCTCACGGAGCAGAGCTCCGACGGAATAACGTCATTGACTGACGTGCCCGTGGGATGTGATAAATTATGAATTAAACGAAATTCACCAGGAGCCTTTTTTGGCACGATACCCAATGGGGATACATGCAAATTATGAAAGGGGGGATTATCAAAAGGGCCAGCCATACGCTGCATGGCTACCTCTTTCGCAATCTTCTTACGAGCAACCTGAGGCAGTTCGCGAATTGACTTTTGATTAGCGGGGTTCTGTGCCACGGGAGGCATGGCTACAGGAATTCGAAAACCTACGGAAAAACCATTGTTCAGATAGACCGCAGCCTCCCTATTGGGGTAAGACTGCAGCCATAATTGCAGGGGCTGCAAGCGAACCGGGGTGTATGCCAAGGAGGTCAATGCGTTATTTCCCTGCTGTAGCAGGGGAGGGGGTTGGTTTTTGGGTTTGCTGAGAACCCCCTCTGCCACCTCGAAAGGGCCGGCGACCACCAAAACAAGAAGAAGCAGCATGCGAACCATTGCACCTCTCGCATACATGGGCAAATCTGCACCCTTGCCGCTGACAGGAACCTTTGTTAAAGTCCCAGCATAGGAGCCGGCGGCCAGTTCTAGAGGCTGCCGGTTTGAATTTCTGCTGTTCTGGTGCTTTCTTATCGATGAGTGGGGCCACGTGGGTGGTCCAGACATCGAGATCCCTACGATCCCAACGGGCTGTAGGAATTTTTGCCGCTCGGCGCCTGAAATTCTCATCATATTTGATCGCAGCCTTCTCACCAGCTTTGGTGAAGGCAGAGCGAACAATGGATAAGTAAACAAACAAGTGAAGAGACCTCCGAGGATAGGCTGCCACAACAACACCAGCGAAGACTTGAAAACAATCGAGCCAATGCTCGAATGTCCTGTCTCCAATGGCGGCACCAGGGCGCTTCTTGGAAGAAGGCCCTTTCTCCTGATCCTCTGACGGCGGGGCCAATTTGAAAATGTCAACGTAACGGCCATTCAATATCCTAGACCTAAGCTTTGTAGCCAAGTGTGAACCAGGGATAATGTCCCTGGCCGAGTTGGTAGAGACCTTAGTGTCAGGTACTAGCACGCCATCCCTACACTCTTGAACAGCACCGTACTTAGCACGGTGCGTATTTGCCCTCCGTTCCCAGGCCCACCTCGGGAGCCCTGAAGCCGTCTCGCCAAAAACCCAATACAGTTCCATAGGTTTATCAGCCTCATCATCAGAGCTAGATGACGTACCCGTATATGATGAAGAAGAGTCCGCCCTTCTACGTTTGGCATGTTTTCGGGAAGATCTTCTGCGATGACGCTTTCCCCCCAAGGATCTCTTGGCCGGGACTGGTAAGCTATCTTCCATAGAAGAGGCCGAGTCAGAATTTGGCTGAGAAGCACCCGGATCCTGCGCTACAACTGGAGCAGAATAAGAGGAAGATGTGTCGTCCCTCCTCCGTTCGGCGTGCCTCCGGGAAGACCCCTTGCTGTGACATTTTCCACCTGAAGACCTTCTGGCAGGAACTGGTAAACTGTCTTCAACAGAAGACTCAGAATCGGGATTCGGCTGAACTAGACCTGAGGCCGGTGGAGAAGAAACAACACGTGAGAGACCAGAACCGGACGCCACTTCGGCAGGGGGCTGGGCAATCCTGCCTCTACGTGCAGAAGATGACGAAAGGTTCCCTCTTCCTGAGGCCCTTCTGGACGAATAAGCTGACCTCCGTGTGCGGCCACGAGCAGCGGGTAAGTTACGGGGCCGGGTTAACTGAGGGTCACTTCCCACAGCCCCAGTTAACAACCCTTCTCTCCCATTCTCGCTAGATAACGACGATGCCGGAGACGACGCCCCCACCGGATGAGGCATCCCTGCCGATGTGGAAGGCTGACTGGAACATTGTTGCAGAAAACCGTCCATTTGCTCCGCGAAACGAGACAAGGCAGCTGGATCACCGGCCATGCTAGCCACCAGGGACTGCACCCACCCCATTGGCGGTCTCGAAACAGGTGAGCGCAGCGCCTGGGAAGGGCCTCTAATAGGCCGTTTTGCGGTGGAAGATGAGCCAGGGCGGGCTGTGGCTTTCTTTGGAGCCATACCTACTATTTTGGAAACAAAGTTGACAGTCAAAAAGGTCCCACAAATCAAAGACAGCCAAGCAAAGCCAACGAGCGTCAGGGGGAACTGGCTATGGCCAGTCAGTTACCCCCCAACAAGAGCACCACTGTTGACTTTATCTGCAACTATATAAAAAAAAAAAAAAACCTTGTACCTAATTGGAAACTAACTAATACTGTATGACTTAATAAATTCAAGTAGCGAGTAAAATATCTATTTACGCGATTTCTTTGAAATATGCACTCAGTGCACCCCCTCAGGCCGGCCAGGAGGGAGCACTAGCCGGTGGCAATGCAATTAGAGGAGGTGCAGAAACCGGCTAAGCCACCACAGGTAGGCTGGCACTCCGTGGTAGGCTCACTTGCGTATGACAGGTGCTAAAATAATAATTACTTTCAACTCCCAAACAGCCAGGTTAAACTAACAGGCTAAATAAAAGCAAAAGCAAAATCAAAATTAAATTAAATTAAATTAAATAGGTGCAATGCCCAGGCCAACCAGCAGATGGCTCTAGCTTGCCTGGCTGAGTCAACAAGAGGGAGATGCAATTACTTGCTGAGCCACTGGGGGAGCTCAAGCGCCTGCAAGCTGCAATAGCTCCCAGCGGCCACAAGAGGGCCAGCCGACCTCAGCAAGCAGCACCAGCGCTCTCTCCGACCTGTGCGACGTTCAACACGGCGAGCCCTGGGCGATACAGCCAAAATCGCCCACAAACAAAAACAGGCCGCGCCGAGGCCTCGGAGGCCCGCGCGGGCTCCGCGCCGACCGCTGCAACGGCGGGCAGCGACGCCAGAAAAAACGCCCCAGAGCCCAGGCGAAAGCGGGCAGCCACAGCGCCTCCTAATTTATTTATTTATTTTTCTTCCCTATTCTCCGACGATAGCGCCGGAAAGCGGGAGCGCTGCAGCGGCCGCTGCCAACCCGGGGCCGGTGGCGCTTCACCCCCACACACCGGAACAACCAGGTAAGCCCTTTTAAACGTCCAGGTCCCTGGCTCGCTCGTGGGGGGGCGGGTCACTTCGGCGGTCGCCGCCGCCGCCACGCCGCGTTCCGAGGCCCGGGCTTCGACCGGGAGTGCGCCGATGGGGGGGTGTAAGGGGAAAGGGACCCAGCTGCGCTCCGTGATTCGGGCAATGGGCCGTGGGTTCCCCGAGCCTAGTAAACGGCCCCAATCCTTCCCACCCCCAAGAAGAACCAGGTTTTTTTTTTTAAAAAAAAAAAAACCGCGTTGCCGGGGAGGCAAGGCCTCCCCCGGGCTGGGGGGGGGTCCCCACCCTCAGCCTCTGCACAAACGGGGGTAGCTCGGGAAATACAATAAAATTCGGAAAAACCCCCAGGGCCCAACACAAGGAAACAAGAGCGAAGAAAGTGGGGACGGAAAGAATACAAAGAAGGGGGAGGGTGAAGGAGAGAGAGGAGGCCAAAGCGGCTAGAAGAATATGAATTAATTAGCAAATAATTAGCAAATACAACCGGCTCAAGCGCTGGCTGCTCCTTGATCCGTGATCCGAGGAAAAATGGCCAAGAGGCCGTGCCAAAGTCTGGCCCCTGTATATATAGACTCTGACCCCTCCTCCGAAATGGTAACACTCAAAACACCCAGCAACCCAATTTAACCATTTAAGTGGCCAAGATTCAGCTAAATTTGCCTAGTCACAGGAGGGTGGCCTGTTCCCAACCGCAACACGTGCTCTCTGCTAGGGAGAACACGCTTTGCAGGCGATAAACGGCATGAGGATCCACGGGGGAAAGGAACCTCTTGCGAGCAGTCTTAGCAAATAACAAAACAAAAGCAACACCATTGCTATGGACTACACAGTGAAGATTGGTTTAATAGTCATTCTGGCTCCACTGAGAACCCCAAGAAGCCTAACAGAGAATGATCAACACTCTCATGAAACTAGAATTGCCAGAATTCTTTGAGGGAGGAAGCCATTCCAGTTAAGTTGATGTCGATAGCTTGTCATGTGACACATCCACTGGAAACTCATGCCCCATAGCATCTTGGGATTTTGCTATTTAAAAAATATCATATTATCCTGCTTATGTTTCAGAGCCTGGTTGTAATATTACAGACAAGATAAACCCATCCCAGTCTTAGGAACTTAACCATCATTGGGCTATGTTTTGCACAAAAAATGTAGAAATGATATTAACAGTTAACAGAATCTGTCAACGAGCAGCAGCAAGTAGAACTGAAAGGGAATAAAAAGGATATTTTCATGAATGAAGATTAAATGTTGGTGATGTCACCATTTTGGTTTTATCTTGATTTTTCTTTAAAAACAACAAGAAGAACAGGATTTACTGATTACCAATATTTGCTTTGAAAATTAGAAGCTGAGCAGAAGTATATGTGAAGCAGAAATTCTTGCTGACGTGCTAAGATTTTTATCAGTCAAGGTATTAGGTCCTTATTCTTTTAAATTGGGCCTTACAGGTCTGTAATAGTGGGGAAAACTTTTGACGGTTCAGCTTGCTTTTTAGATAGGACGGTGCTTTGATCACACATTTGACAATGAAGGTGGGGTTGGGGAGGTAAGGCTGAGTTGCTGACATAAGCAAGCTGGTTTTCCTCATGTCTCTAAGTGAAAGCTTATGATCATATTCTTAGATGCTTTTTGTCTGTCTCTATCTTTCCTTTTCATCTAATGGTGCCTTTTAAAAAAAGTTGGCATATGACTGAAATCATAAAAATGAATTTCTTTATTTTATTAGGAAACAAGGCTGCTGTTTCAGATGACTTTTTTCCCCTGGTTATGACAAAATTGTCAAAAGGGATTTAACTTCCTTTCTTTCCAGATCACATGGCCGATGTAAAAACACCAGTGCCCAGCAAAGGAATGCCTCTGACTGTTATTAAAGACAGATCTGATCCTTGCGAAAACCCTGTGCTATTTTTGAGATAAGTAAACGGCACGGAAATAAACAATGTGACATTTTACTTCTACACTCTGCCCAAGACGCAAACCACATACTGCTTTGGAAATATGAAACATGACAAATCACTGTTTTGTTTTGTTTTCAAACTTCAAACCAGAGAAATTGTACACTTCCTTGTGAATTATACCACTGCGTTTTCATAGGTAAGTTGCAGTTCTTTCTCTGCTCAGAACTTTGCCAGGCTCTGTGCAAGAATGTGTCACCGAAAACAAAACAATAATGTACATTCTTCTGTTACATTAAAAAAAAAATGTTACTACTTAAAATAAGGCAGGGACGCGGGTGGCGCTGTGGTCTAAACCACTGAGCCTCTTGGGCTTGCCGATCAGAAGGTCAGCGGTTCAAATCCCCAAGACGGGGTGAGCTCCCATTGTTCGGTCCCAGCTCCTGCCCACCTAGCAGTTCGAAAGCACATCAAAGTGCAAGTAGATAAATAGGTACCACTCTGGTGGGAAGGTAAACGGCGTTTCCGTGCGCTGCTCTGGTTCGCCAAAAGCGGCTTAGTCATGCTGGCCACATGTATGTATGCCGGCTCCCTCGGCCAGTAAAGCGAGATGAGTGCCGCAACCCCAGAGTCGTCCGTGACTGGACCTAACGGTCAGGAGTCCCTTTACCTTTACTTAAAATAAATATTGGCTCTTAGGAAATAAATCTTTAATATTGACTCATCAAATGAGCAAGCTAAAGTATCATTTCCTAAATCTGTGATCCACAAAACACTTAGGGCAGATCTGCAATGACTGCAGCATCATATGTTAACTTGCTCACACCAATGAGCCATCATAGAGCCAACATCACATATCTTCACATGTCACATCAGATGCCATATTTTGCAATGGAGTTCATTCACATATTGAGGGTGCAAACACATAGCCATGTTCATCTGTGCTTCCTACAAGCATTGGTAGTTTAGTTATTTCATTGCTCTGTGCAGATGCATTCCACTTTTACCTGAAAAAGTTGGTTATTCAGGGACATGCAATGCAGCAAAATAGTTTAGCTGGCCATGTAAGAGCATGCAACATGCTTGAAAGTGTGCTGGATTCAGGTAGCTTCCCAATATCATGGAGACTGCTTCATTGATAACCATCTTCAGGATGTTTCGGCACTGAAGTTGCTCCACATGATTGTTTGGTTTGCACACCTGAACAGTGCATTAGGAAAGGCTATTGCCTCACCGTGTTTCAGTGTGCTGATTATTATAATATGTCAAAAGTAACTAAATGCCTTTATCATACTTTACTTATTTTTTTTTTTTTTTTTTGGGGGGGGGGACTTAATCTTGAGTACATCTAAGAATGGGTCTATGTCTTTGCCTCCACTATGAGATGCCCAGAACCTTAAATTGTTTTTGACAATTTCCTCTTATAAGGCTCAAATCTGAATTCTCACATTAAATAAACTGTCAAAACCTAAGCCTGTTTACATGTAAGTAACTCCCACAACAGTCAATGAGACTCGTGTCCTATGAGAGTGTTCATAGAACTGCAGTCAAGCTCTTTTCAGGGACTATTGAAAGCCAATAATATACCAAAGTATGTTATTGTAGGTTGAATAAAAACTTTGACAGATGGACCACTATAAATTGTTCAAGGTAGAATCTGCTGAAAGCATATTTTAAAATGAGGAATGGGCTATAGGCATCTATAGGAGGAGAGGAATAGCGCCCCCCCCCCCGGTGAACCGTAATCCTCAGATTACCCAGTTTCCCTTTTTAAAAAAAGTAGATTATTTCCCTTAGGATGCCCCTATTTTTACAGGAGAAATGTTGGAGAGTTTGGAGTTATGCAACCCTTGAGCAAAGAATAAGTAACTATACAACCTTAAGAAGACATCTGAAGGCAGCCTTGTATAGAGAAGTGTTTTTTTTTTAATGTTTTATTGTGTTTTTATATATGTTGGAAGCCATCCAGAGTGGCTGGGGCAACCCAGTCAGATGGGCAGGGTATAAATATTAAATTATTGTTATTATTATTTTGGAATAGGACATAGCGTGTTCTCACTAAAGGAGAGCACGTGTTGCGGATGGGGCCAGACAAAGCACCCTGCAGTGACTAGGCAGGTTGGAATTAAGGAGCCTAGTGTTGGTTGGTGTTTGCGTTGCTGGGGCAAATTTGATGTTGCAAATTTAGGGGTGGGATCAGAGGATATTTAAGCAGGGTCCACAGCAGGCTACTTTCTCTTTCGCTGTGGACATCGGATCACCCGCCCGCCCGCCCTCCCTTGTTTGGGCTTGTGCCTTGACCTTGCTATGCCTGTCATGGGGTTGTCCGCATTGGTGCGGGGGCCTGGTAGGAATTTTTCCAATTGGCTGATTAGTGTGTGCCTTTTGGGTTTTGCCTACTGCTTAGCAAATCGTCACAACTTGTAAGGTTGGCGGTTAGGCATTGGTTTAAATTGGTTGGTGGAGGGGTATGGATTGGCTGTGCCTGCCCCTCCAATGCTGTTGCTGCACGGGAATTCCGTTAAAGGAATTCTGGGGCTTACCATCCCCTCGTCCAAACCCCTGGAATCGGGTGCGGGCCACGTAAGCCCCTAGGAGCATGCAGGGAGAAGCTGAGGGTCTGTGTCACAGCTCCTTTTATCCCTGAACTTGTTCCTCCACACTGGCTTTCGCTGGAATCCGGGAGCCAGTGCTGTCCCCAAGGCGGGGGGCGGGGCGGGGCAGGGGAACGACAGATAGTCATAACCAATGCCTAAGCAACCACTCACAATTTGTATGCTAATAAAGTTGTGGCCAAAATTATGCCAAAAACCTTAAACAAAAATTATGTGTGATGTGTGAGTTATTGGGGTAAGGGTGTTTTGGGGGACCTCAGCACGCAACCCTATTTTCACTGGAGAAATGTTGGTGGATATGTGATTGCACTTGTCCCTTCCAGCAGCTGTCAGCCAAAGTGCCTCTTAAGGATGCATGAGGAATGATGGTAGGAGCTTTCGGAACTGCAGTTCTTGAGTGAGCATGTCACATAAAGTGGCAGGCACACTCCTCTCTGTCATCAAGCTATGAATCATAGAATCATAGAATCATAGAGTTGGAAGAGACCACAAGGGCCATCGAGTCCAACCCCTTGCCAAGCAGGAAACACCATCAGAGCACTCCTGACATATGGTTGTCAAGCCTCTGCTTAAAGACCTCCAAAGAAGGAGACTCCACCACACTCCTTGGCAGCAAATTCCACTGTCGAACAGCTCTTACTGTCAGGAAGTTCTTCCTAATGTTTATGAGTCCAAGAGTTTTCTGTACAATCATCTTCTTTCTGTTGCCTTCATTTTTAGAAGACGGCCTGGCCCAGCAGCTCACAGTCCAGAATGTTACATATTCCATTCCAACACAGCTTCTAATTTACTCTTGGGAATCTCACAAACCGTTACAATACCTGGACCTCCCATGGAGGTCCAGAGAAAAAAGTTTGCAGAAACATCTTCATGCATGACCCCCAAGCATGCCTCCGGTAATGGGTCTTGACTGTGATCCAGTCTCCTCTGGGCCTAGGGGAAGTATCCACTTCCCCCAGGCTTCGGCCCCAGGGCCAGCTCAACCGTGCAACAACCCAGGTGGCTCCCTTAGGAGTGCCATTTTTTCTGAGGACCCATAAAGCAGCATGCAGTCATAGAGCTGTGACTGAGGTGCCCTCAGATTCTTTGCAAAAGGCCCACAGACTCTCACCTCTCTAATCGCATGTATCTGCCTGTGATTCCTCAGCATCTTCTGCAGTCCTCCAAGTGGTCCTGGGTTTTGCCTCTCAGAGGTGATTGCCAACATTAGGGACAGGAAAATGTCTTGGGCCTGCCCCACACTTACCAGAGGCACCAGCTTGCAAAGGCCAACGTCGCCCCGACATTGGGAGGAGCCTGGGGCAGAGCCGAATGCAGCAGCTGTGTAGCTTCAATGGCGGGTGGCTCCTTCTTCGCCTCCTCCTGGGGCCACCACCAGTGAGGCTGATTCAACTCTCCTTTCCCTCGAGGGCAGAAGGAGAAGGAAAAGGAGTCATGCTTGGCTCCATGTTTCGCCTCCATGTTTTTTGGATTGGGGGCAGCACCTACCCCAAAAAGTGGGTGGCAAAAAGGGGCTCGGCCCCCAGGAGCTGGTGCCCCTGAGACCTACCATTACCAGATGCCAACCCTTCCCATTTCAGCTTCCATTGCTTACCCTCCAGTCTGGTTGCAGCCTATTCTGCGTTTCCTCACTTGGATAACCTTCTACAGTGGTACCTCGGGTTACGTACGCTTCAGGTTACATATGCTTCAGGTTACAGACTCCGCTAATCCAGAAATAGTACCTTGGGTTAAGAACTTTGCTTCAGGATGAGAACAGGAATCGTGCTCTGGCAGCACAGTGGCCGCAGGAGGCCCCATTAGGTAAAGTGGTGCTTCAGGTTAAGAACAGTTTCAGGTTGAGAACAGACCTCCGGAACGAATTAAGTACTTAACCCGAGGTACATGCTTTATTTTCTTGCAGCCAGCAGACTCCATGGATTTCCGGCTCCTTTCCCTGACCTTCCCTTATCTCATCCACCTGAGCAGCTTTCAACAGCATAAACATATTCTTTTGTGTGGGCATGCAAAGAGGAGCCTGAATCGATGCCACCCACCCACACTCGACTCCCTGAGATATGAGAAAGATCTGAAATACAGCCTTGGGTGACATAAATTTTAGATACGGGAGTGGCTCCAATTCATCAGGCCCATCGGCAACAGATGCTGCTATGAGTTGAAGTTTTGCCCAAGTATGAAGCTCCATGTATTTTTGCATTGAAAGGAAGCCCTGTTTCATAGGGTAGAACCTCTGCTCATGATCATAGCTGTCAACGTTTCCCTTTTTTAAAGGGAAATTCCCTTATTCCGAATGGATTCCTCGCAGGAAAAGGTAAAAGTTGACAGCTATTCTCATGATGGTGGTGGCAGACTCTTTTTTGTCGTTTTGAAAATTGACATTTTACTAGCAGAGGAAACACATTCAAGATTTTTGTAGTATGTTTTTTGGAAGGGAAGTAGGATACACACACAGAAAATGAGGCCTTTCATTTTCATGATGAAATTCTGGATAGATTGCCACCTGCCAAGTATATTATACGTCGCTGTTAAATTATTTTTCATCTCTCCAGTAATGGCTGATTAGCTTTGCAGAAACAAGAACTGTACGTGTAGCACAGTTTCATTCAGCATTTATAATCTCTTTCCAACCCCCTCCTCACATTTGCCATCTTTTGCTTTAACGGGGAATTCAAAAAAACAAAACAAAAACAAGACACACTGTAAGCTATTTGTGCAAACGAATAATTATGATTGTCACAGATTTCCAAGTCTAATTAGATATAATAATGTGGAGCTGGGGAGCTTTGTTTACATGTTGCAAAACATGGAAATGTGTGCTCTTTGCCGGGAATTTCTTAACTCATCAATAATAGTTTTGCATGTACCTTTTTTTAAAAAAAAATCAGAATTTATTTTTACAGCTTAATTAGCTGTAAATAAATAAAGATGCTATAAATACCAAGCTCGTAGCAAAATTAGAGGCACATTAAAGATAACGCACTTTGGGGACTTGCAGATCAGTTAGCAAGTCGCTGGAAATTGCAGAGGGAACTGGCAGCTGCTTTGAGTCAGCATAGCAACCCAAAATGCTGTAGGTACAGCAATGTGTGCACTGATCATTTAAAGGCTCACTTTACCTTATTTACATTTTCAGCCCCTTTGGGATTTAAATAGCCCTGCTCTGATTCAGGAAGAAGAAGGAAAACATGCTGTACTAAACAGCTTGCTTGGCCTCTCCTGGCAGTAGAGGAATTTTGCTAGGTTTTCTTGAATGTAAATGAATGACGACTTGTTTACTCATTATGTTTCTTACTTTATGCCCTGGTGATTTTTCTCCTCCGCTTAAGTTTTGGAGACTTAATATCATTTGTTGTCGTTCAACATGGCAAAGGATAGACAACAAATTTCTGGAGCTCAATTTCCCCTGCTTCCTTATCCTCTGGGCCCAATATTTATCACGATCGTCTCGGCAGAGAGGAGCACTGGAAAACCACTCTAGTCCTTTCCTTGAAGGACACTGAGTTCAGGGTTTTCCCAGCTCACATGTGCGCTAAGAAATTTGAGGCATATCCTATGAACTTTGGGAAATCACACACTTGTCCAAGGTTTTGCTAGAAATTTTAGACAAGCTCACCTGTTAGGCTTTGGATTTCAAAGCCCTGGTGGCTAACTCACCTCACAGAGAAGTTCATATCGTAGCTCAGTAATAGAGCACATATGTTGTGGCTCAGCTGCAATCCCTGGCACCTCTTGCTAATTTTTTTATTCCATTCATTTACAAATTTATTATCTACACCAGAGTTTCCCAAACTGGGATCTCCAGCTGTTTTTGGACTACAGCTCCCATCATCCCTCACTAGCAAAACCAGTGGTCAGGGATGATGGGATTTGTAGTTCAAAAACAGGTGGAGACCCATGTTTGGGAAACACTGATCTATACTTTTATATATATAAAAGAAGCAAGCAGAGTACAAGATATAAGGATAAAATCAACAAAGTAAACCCCCGAAAGCATCATAAAACATTATGTTAAACCAATCAGGCTGCAGTTGGATGTGGGTGGCTAGTGGTGGGGCAGAAATTTGATTCAGTTCACATTTAAAGAGGGACCTGGCAAATTTGCATTTTCTGAATCAATATGCATACCGGAATACAGGCACCCTTCAAAATTTGCACTTCTCCAAATTTTGCGGTGCAAATTACGTTGAGAAAAAATGCATATATTTTGGGGAAATGAGCATTAAAAACAAACGTAGTGAAAATAACATACGTACACAAATGTATGAGGAAATGACTTGCAAAAAATATGTACCTTACTCAGAAAAGCATGCAAAAATGTGCTTTGCACCAAGATGCTGACCAGTTTTTAATCACACGCACACCCAAATGGCGGCAGAAGTGCGGAGAACTGAATTTCAAATGGTGAAACCGAGAAAACAAGAGAATTGAGATCGCAGACCCCATGATTGGTGAGGCCGGAGCTTGTTGCACATCTGTGACATCACACGTGTTACACATGTTGTGTGATGTCACACACATCTTCCAGTGCCATGCAGGCCAGACCGGTGTGGTCTAGTGGAAGTCTGCAACAGTCTGTGTGGTGTCTGGAGTTGCTGTGCAGGTTGTGTGCACAGGAGGACACAGCCTTCTGTTGATGCTGTGCTGAGCCTGGCTTGGTGGTTGGGCCTCCTCTGCCCTCTCAATATTCAGAGTGCTGAGACTCCTGCTAAGGAATATTGACTCCGCCCCCTGGAGTTGCCACACTTGACTGAGATGGACAGATCAGTCCATTCCTAATCAGAAGTAGATCATGCTATGGGCAGGCTATCCAAAAGACCATGTATGAGGCTGCAAGGAGCGGCAGGTTTCTAAACATTCATATGCCCAGAACTTTGCTCAGCAACTAAATGATGTACAGTGGATGCTTGGGTTGCGAACGTGATCCGTGTGGGATGCACGTTTGCAACCTGTGCCTGCACATCTGCACATGTGCAGGTAGCGATTCAGCGCTTCTGCACATGCACAAAGCACGATTTAGCACTTCTGTGCATGCGCGACCACCCAAACCTGGAAGTAACCCGTTCTGGTACTTCCGGGTTTCGGCAGTCTGCAACCCGAAAAAACGCAGCCTGTAACCCGAGGTATGACTGTAAACTGAATTGTAAGTTGAGTAGACTGCTGGCAGATTCTCACCTTGTATTTGTTGAATGACTGCGCACACGTGCACAGCTACATCCATTTTTCCATGCTGGGGACACCTGCTTTTTGCACTCCTGGTGCTGCACAGTGTGTCTAGCAACAGGGAAAACCTGGTTTGTTGTTGGGCTAAGAAACAATGCTGCTTAATCAGGTGTGCAGTGCTGGCTTATTACTTTTGCCAGCAGCTTGGCTTTTCCTCGAATTGCATAGTTTTGTAAGAATTCAAATGCCATTGCAATACTGCTGAAGAAGCTTTCTGAGATGTGTGCCTGACCATAACACCGTGTCTCCAGGGGACTCAGTGAATGGCAGCAAACAAGAGGCACTTTTCTCTCCTTCTCGGGAGAAAAATAATCAACTGACTGCCGAATGTGTCCTCGCTTGGAAACGTAACAGAAACCTACTCCGATAACAGGGGAAACTGCATATAATAAAAAGTCTCAGTGACAGTACAGTTACAGCTTTTATTTCACATCAGTCCTCTAAAGTAATCGAGCACAGCAAAATTGTTTGAATGACAGCAGTATTTAGGTGGGGCTGACTGATTTGGGGCCCTTGCACAGTGTTTAATTAGGGTTTAAACCCCTAATTAAACATGCAATCGGGAGGGAGGTAAGAGGAGACACACACCCCTCTCCTTGCCACCAGACAGCCCCCCCCCAATTTTGATGGCCCCATATTGCTTCAGGTGGGTACAGTCTGACTTGGGCCAATCCAGATCTGCCTCAATGCACTCTGGTTGAGTAAATTGATCTGATTCCTACAGCATCGCTGCCATTTTTCATTTAAATTAAAAGTCTACCCCCACAAAAGAGGCATGGTATTGTGTAAGTGACTGGGAGTGGTCGCCGAGACCATATAACACCAGTCCTAAGAGATCTGCATTGGCTCCCAGTACGTTTCCGAGCACAATTCAAAGTGTTGGTGCTGACCTTTAAAGCCTTAAACGGCCTCAGCCCAGTATACCTGAAGGAGCATCTCCACCTCCATCGTTCTGCCTGGACACTGAGGTCCAGCGCCGAGTGCCTTCTGGCAGTTCCCTCATTGCAAGAAGCGAAGTTATAGGGGACCAGGCAGAGGGTCTTCTCGGTAGTGGTGCCCGCCCTGTGGAATGCCCTCACATCAGATGTCAAAGAAATAAACAACTATATGATATTTAGAAGACATCTGAAGGCAGCCCTGTTTAAAGGTAAAGGTACCCCTGCCCGTACGGGCCAGTCTTGACAGACTCTAGGGTTGTGCGCTCATCCAACTCTAGAGGCCGGGAGCCAGCGCTGTCCACAGACACTTCTGGGTCATGTGGCCAGCGTGACGAAGCTGCTCCGGCGAACTGGCACCAGAGCAGCACACGGAACGCCGTTTACCTTCCCGCTATAAAGCGGTACCTATTTATCTACTTGCACTTAAGGGTGCTTTCGAACTGCTAGGTGGGCAGGAGCTGGGACCGAACGACGGGAGCTCACCCCGCCGTGGGGATTCGAACCGCCAACCATGCGATCGGCAAGTCCTAGGCGCTGAGGTTTTACCCACAGCGCCACCCGCGTCCCTGTTTAGGGAAGTTTTTAATGACTGATGTTTTAATGTATTTTTAACCTTCTGTTGGTAGCTGCCCAGAGAAATAATAAATTATTATTATCATAGTAAGTAGTTCTGCACACACTGAGGGATTTTTTTTTTAATTACCTGTGCAATTTTGTAGATGCCACACTGGATTTGATATCTTCTTTTTAAATAATTATTCATCACCCAAAGTGTTTTAACTGAAAATACTTCCAGCACATCAGTATGCGCTCGTATGAATTATTGCTAAGTCGCAGAAGTACCAGTGGCAAATTACCCACAGCTGACATTTGTGTGCCAGTGTGTGGTTATAGAAGACATTCCCTGGTGAAATTTAATGACGGCGCACACCATCCAGCTATGGAATCAGCAACAGAAATTCTCCTCGGGTGGACCAAGCCGGGTAGATGTGCCCTTGCTCAAGTTTTACGGCATTACGGCAATCATAAACTCCAAACAATTTTTTCTTCTTTGCAGTTCCATACAGCAACAGGCTCAAGGCAAAAGAAATCTGGCATGTAGAGCATCTTTAACTACTAATGGAAACTCTGAGCAACATGGAACTCACACAAATTATCCCATTTGGATGCCAGAAACTCAGCAATGAAAGCCGCATTTAAATGGCTGAGACTGCCATTCCAAATGCATTTGCTCACACGTAGCAGTCCCTGGTGCCAGGCGGGTGAAAGCTGATTGCCTGGTGGGGCAGAGCTGCTATGCCAGCTTCCCAGCAGGTGGGGTGCTGTTGTATACCAGGAAGGGGAGGGGCGAAGGGGAGGCGGAGCTCAGAGCTCAGACAGAACCAACTTGGTTCTCCTGCCAATACATTTGCAGCCTACCAGCCTTTCCACCACGTTGACTTTCCCTGGCTCCCTAAAGTAGCAATCTTTAATGTGAGAAATGGATATTACAAACACATTTGCCCTCATGTATGATAACATGAGGGACGCGGGTGGCGCTGTGGCTTAAACCACAGAGCCTAGGACTTGCCAATCAGAAGATTGGTGGTTCGAATCCCTGCGTCGGGGTGAGCTCCCGTTGCTCGGTCCCTGCTACTGCCAACCTAGCATTTCGAAAGCACGTCAAAGTGCAAGTAGATAAATAGATACCGCTCCGGCGGGAAGGTAAACGGTGTTTTCGTGTGCTGTACGCTGGCTCCCTCAGCCAGTAAAGCGAGATGAGTGCTGCAACCCCAGAGTCGGCTGTGACTGGACCTAATGGTCAGGGGTCCCTTTACCTTTACCTTTACCTTTACCTTTATGATAACATGGGAGAGCATGAGACTCAACCCACTGGAAGTAATAGACTGGCATTAACTATGTTCATTATTTTTGATGGGTCCACTCGGAGTAGGAATAAAATGTCTACAACCCAATGAGAGTGGAGATCACTTTTTTTAAAAAAAAATCTCCAACATGCAAGGCGGTGACCATTGCCTATAATCCGTAAGAGGTGGATATGTACCGGTGGAAACATGGTGAGGTTAAAAGCATGTTGATCTACAGGTGAGATATAACAAAGAGAGACAGACTGCCAGGCACTGTTGAAGGCAGATGATAAGATGTACAGCACAATTATTAAGATAGGAGTGGTGGCATGAAAAAATCTTACAGAACTGAGTGCATAAATATGGAGCAATCTCAAGTTGTCATGCTGTCTGTTGTTTAGCCAGCTGCCAACAAATCCAAACTTAGTCTCTTGCTCTGGCTCACACTGCAGTCAACTGATTTTTTCACACAGTGTTTATCAGTGTATGGCAGTATATTGTTATTTACACCTTGCCCTTGTCCCCTGACTATTTTCTGACTTTTATTTAGCTTTCTTAGTCCCTATGAAAACACATCAGCAAAACAGCAAGGACTATCAACACTCTTGTCAAGTCTTAAGACACTGGCCAGATATTCCGATATCATTCAGACAGCGGCGTAGCGTGGGTTGTCAGCACCCGGGGCAAGGCAAATAATTTGCGCCCCCTAACCCAGGGCAAGGCAAGTAATTTGCGCCCCCTAACCCCTAACCTGCCACCGCTGCCAGCTTCTTCTTGCTGCTGCCTGGTCTGGTCTGGTGTGGTTCTCTCCCGCGCTCAGCGCTGCGCTTGGTGGCCGCTGCACTGTCCCTCCCCCAGATAGTCCCTTGCTCTCTCTCCGCACCACACGCCTGGCACCCACCCCCTCCACAGTGGGCGGCGACCCGGCGGCTCGGATCGGATTCGCACAGCCAGCACTGAGAGAGTGAGTGAGTGAGCCAGGTAGGGGCAGAGAGCTGCGAGTGCGAGCGCCCCCCCCCGATGTTGCGCCCAGTGCGGCCGGCCCCCCCTGCACCCCCCAAGCTACGCCACTGCATTCAGATGCTGATGGACTCCAACTCCCATCATCCCTGACCACTGGCCCTACTGACTAGGCTGGTGGGAGTTTTAGTCCAAGAGCATCTGCAGGGCTACCCTGTCATTAGGGAAGCCTACACTGATAGTTCTACTCACAGAAATCTGATAGGAAATCCATAACAGCTTCATATATATATATATATAAATGTGCATTTTCTCTCTCTATTGAAATTCATATTAGGATACATTTGGATTACAGAGAACTTCGTCACAACATTTGGAGAAATGGAAAATCCCATACAGTAGTTCTGATCTGCAAGTTTTTTGTTTCAATTTATTCTTATTTTATTTAATCATATTCTTCACATTATTCATGATATTATGTCCTGATCTTGCCAATATCAAATTCCTTCAGCATTTCTACATTTTCTGTCCTGGCCCAGCTGTTTACCCCACCAGTAAGTCAAAGGAATTATGCTGGGTCCCAAGGGCATGATGGGAGCAGCAGGGATTGGAAAGGGTTATGTTGTGATGGGGGGGGTGTGTGTGATCAGCTGCAGGGGGAAATCTATAGTTTTTACTATTTGCAAAATGGATGATTCAAACCAATGTTTTGTAAGGCAATGGTGTGAATGTGAAGTTGTTTTTTTTACTGTATGTTGAATGTTAGGATGCTGAAGAAAAGAACTGTACAGAGAAACTCTATACAGACCCAAGATTCACACAGAGATTATTATACAGGGCCTTCTCAGTAGTGGCTCCCACCCTGTGGAATGCCCTCCCATCAGATGTCAAGGAGATAAGTAACTATACAATCTTTAGAAGACATCTGAAGGCAGCCCTGTGCAGAGAAGTTTTTAATGTTTAATGTTTTATTGTGTTTTTGTATAGGCTGGAAGCCGCCCAGTGTGGCTGGGGCCAAGCAGTCAGGTGGGTTGGGTACAATTATTATTATTATTAGGCAACCCCCCAATTATATGGTAGTTGATAGTAGCATTGTACCAAGTGGCTTCCATTACTGAGCTATGTGGTCCTCTCTCTTTCCTTTTTTGTTGTTTCCATGTTGCAAACAGCTTGAAAAGATTCTGCTGTGGAATTGTTGAGTCATTGGAAACAATTGTTGTGACTGGCAGTCTCATCTGATAGCTTCCTTGAAGTTGGCTTCGGGTCAAGCAAAAGCACGCCGGCCGCAAAACCACATGTGCCTGATGCCGTATGAAGGGACTCAACGAGTCTTCCCAGTTCTAACTAGGTGCAATCATTTTATTGCTTCATAAACTCACTACTCGGTGTTTAGCAAAGAGAGCACCAACTCTGTAATTACTTTGGTTCGTGTCGAGTCTATTCGATGGCATCCTGTTTTTCCGTTTCTGTGGTTGGTTACAAGCCATGGCGTAAAGGTAAAGCGTTTTTGCTCTTCGTCTCGGTGCTGCTTTAACCTGCTCTTTGTGAAGTTGTATAGAAGCGTCTAAGACAATCTTGCTTTACAGGATCTGTGTAGAACTGAACTTTAAAAGAGGCTGCCACTCCTGAGCTTTTTATTTGTGTTTCCTTGGCTTTATTTATGGATTCCGATATTCTGCTAACTTATCTTGCATTTCACTCATAGTGGAAAAAAATGTTGACAAGAAGCACGTGCATCAGGGAAGGGGTGAGGGAGTTGAGTGACACAGGTGAGATAGCCGTGAGAGAAAGATGGGTGACAGAGTCGGAGAGATGTGAAAAAGCACCGTGTGTGAGAGAGGGAAGCTGGCAAGGGAAGATGGGAGAGGTGGTGAAGTGACAGACAAGCACACCAAACAGAAAGAGATTAGTTACAGACAGATGTGACAGACAGACGTGCCCACAGATAGAGACTAGTGACGCCACTGCAATTACCTGGTTTTGATTGCAAAATTGTACAGCCTTTTTAACACTGTGCTATGCTTTGCTCCAAAAATGATCACCATATACCCTGAAAATTATTCTCTGTTCTGGATTTTAAACGGGGATGGTGGAACTTGTCACCCTCCCTTCCTGGTGCTGCAGTGCCAAGCTCCCAGACCATGGGAAACAAAATTTTCCTAGGGCACCTGAGCTCTGGAAATGATATGCCCGGGGGGGGGGGGTTGCACTTGGAATTCCTACTTGGCAGCAACTGGGGAATGAAAAATGGACCTGATTTATGATCAGGGTCACTTTCCTATGTGTTTATTCCGAATGAATGAACCTCTTTAATGATCTCTTCCTCATCTGGGATTATCTCCTCCTTATTTTCATACTTAGCTTGCTCTGGCAATTTACTATTGCACTTACTATTGCCGTCATGCCCATTTCACAGATGGGGAAAACGGAGGCTCAGTTGCCACCTTATCCAAGACAATTTAAGAAGCCCGTAGCTTGGATGGGGTTGAAGTGCAGTATTCTGTCCCCTGGATCTGAGTACCGTCCACTTGAAGCAGACGATCACGTTTCTCTTAAAGGTCTGACACCCAGTATTAGAGGCTCACAACAAAGTGAGAGATCTGCACCTGCATTTTTCTGCATTAATCTGTAGGTTAAAAAACCATATGAAAATTCATATTTAAATCCATATTTATATAGCCACAAATATTTCAATGCATTTCTAATTATTTTTTTATCCTGAAATATACACATGTATGCATACTGGTATGTTTTGGGGCCTAGAACGATAGAATCACCACATCCAGAGACATTTGCAGTCCAAAGGGAACCAGTGTGGTATTGTGTGCTAGAAAAATATGGGAGAGAAAGAAAGACTGGGCATATATTGGGTCTGTTGCTGGCAGATGGGAGAGGAGATGGGATGTGTGCATTAGCATTTACCTGCCATATAATTGGCGACAGGCCTCTAGGGCTTATAATGTTGTGTTAATGATTGTAATGATAAACTATTAACATGATGCTTGAAAGTGTTCCCAAAGAATACCTGCATCCTGTATCAGACCCTCCAAGTGTCCCTATTTTCCAGGGATGTCCCTGGTTTAGGTAAGCCATTCCACTTTCTGATTTGATCCTGTAATGTCCCACTTTTCATTGGAGAAATGTTGGAGGGTATGGAGTTATTCGACCCCAGAGCTATCTGAACACAATCCTGTATAGGGAATTTTTTTTTAAATTAATGTTTAATGTTTTATTATGTTTTTATACATGTTAGGAGCTGCGCACAGTGGCTGGGGCAACCCAGTAAGATGTGTGGGGTATAAATAGCAAAAATATCATTATGGAATGGGACGTTCATCGGACAAATGTTGGAGGGTACTGTATGCTGTGTTACAAGGGTACAAGGGCCTCATTCTTATGAGGCCAAATCTCTGAGGACCAAGTGAGCAGGTCCAAATTATATTCATGAAGTTGGTGCTTTTTTGAACAGCAGCAGTGCACACACACACACACAGAGAGAGAGAGAGAGAGAGAGAGAGAGAGAGAGAGAGAGAGAGAGAGAATGAATGAAGGTATCTGCAAATGCCTAGTTTACAGTGGTGCCCCACAAGCTGAATGCCTTGCAAGAAGAAAAAATTCGCTAGACGAAAGGTTTTTCGGTTTTGCGTTGCTTCGCTAGACGAATTTCCCTATGGGCTTGCTTCGCAAGACGAAAACGTATTGCGCTTTCTTCTTAAAGCCGCTTGAAGAGGCGCAGTTGCGACAGACCGTGCTTCGCAAGACGAAAAACATCGCAAGACAAAAAGACTCGCAGAACGAATTATTTTCGTCTTGCGAGGCACCACTGTACATTCAAACTTTTGTTGTCATGCAACTGCTTTGATTCATTATCTGCAGTAAAAAACCCTGGAATTATAACAGCATATTGGACTGCTATAGAGATGGATCCAATTGCAACCTGAATCTCTCTTGTGAGGATCAGCAATATTTGAGCAAGAAGACCGTTCCTGCTAATTTTGCTCCTCTACTGTTCTATACCACCGGGATAGAGAGCATATTATGCCTGACTTCTTCGGTAGTTCTCTTCTTCGGTAATACTCATTTCTTGCAGTGTAAGACAAGATGCTAAATTTATATCATTTGTCTCCAGCTAGTGGGTCATGACCTACAAGGAGGTCACGTCACATCCTGGCCTGAGATGTGCTGCATTAGCAGCGCTATAACTGCTTTGAAAGGGAAAAGATGGGGTGTTGTTTTTTAAGGAAAGAAAAGGAAAGAGGAGGGGCATCAGGCAGGCACAGATAGAGACTGAGGACAAAAAGGAACACACACAAACAAAATAAACCAAAGTGGATTCCATGGTTGCAGAATGGATTAAAGCAAGGTATCCCAGGGCTCAGCTAGACTGATAAAGAAAAAGCGATTTATATGCGTTGTATGTGCGATATAACATTGTGCCCCACCGGATGGCGATGTGGAGTCCCGTTTTTCTCTACCTGTTTTCCCTATATAAATTTACAATACTTTAAAATGAAACATTTCTTTGATGTGTCTAGATCCAGGCCAAGATTTCCTCTGAGGGATTTTCCAGTTGGCATGGCTAGTGCTCCTATCAAGTGCCTGGTCTTGTTACAGAATGGTAAGATGGGAAGGACCACTGATGTGATTGCTTCGAGATGGCTCTCCAGTGCAGAGGAGACTGATGTGGTCCTCTGTGTTCCCAGGAGCGACTGACAATGAAGCCAGCTAGTGTGCAAGTGGTACAAGGTAATAAATACACTACCCCACGGCAGGGATAGTAATGATAATAATAATATAATAATAATTTATTATTTATACCCCGCCCATCTGGCTGGGCTTCCCCAGCCAGTCTGGGCAGCTTCCAACTGAATATTAAAAACAATACAGCATCAGACATTAAAAACTTCCCTAAACAGGGTCGCCATCAGTTGTCTTTTAAAAGTAAAATAGTTGTTTATTGCCTTGACATCTTCTGGGAGGGTGTTCCACAGGGCAGGCGCCACTACTGAGAAGGCCCTCTGCCTGGTTCCCTGTAACCTCACTTCTCTCAGCAAGGGAACAGCCAGAAGGTCCTCGGAGCTGGATCTCAGTGTCTGGGCTGGATGATGGGGGTGGAGACGCTCCTTCAGGTATACATAAGTAAGCTTATGTCTTTGCCACTTTTGTAGCTGTCCAGAAGAGCTCTTCAGAGTGGTCAAGGGTCACAGCCAGGAGTATCAACACCCTCTGAGGCCCACTGTGAAAAAATTGTCTTTGGAGGATAAAGTCACTTTTTTCACTCTTAATTTGTTGTCACAGTTGGCTCAGTTTCAGCTGAGGCATCCAGAGCTCCATCTGGCCATGTTGTTTGGAGTGAGTCTTAGTTATTGAGGGCTGAGGATGTACAGTAGATGAAGTGCTTGAATGAGTGTGGACTGCTGCTTGCTTTCTCAACCCTTAGCCGGTTTGAATCTTAAAGCTAGTTGAAAAAGAGATGGAAAGAAGATGAAGTCCCTACCAGAGAAGAATGAAAGGTTAAGCTGATGGACTGTGCTGAAATGGCAAAGCTGACTGGAAAACTTGGGAACCAAGAAAACAAAAACTTTGAAAAAATAATGGGAAAATTTATAAGTTATTTAGGAGACCACTGCAAGCAGATGGGAACATTAGCAGGATTTTACACTCACTTGTAATGTAACAAATAGCATGGATAATATAGATTATGGAATAATATGCAGTTATAAATGTTGAGAATAAGAACCACGGAGGGAGTGGGGGGAAGTTGTGAGATTCAGAGGAATCTCTATATATGGATATGCATTTGGTTTGTCATAATTTTGTATTTGTAAAATCAAATAAAAATTATTTTAAAAATAAATAAATAAAGCTGGTTGAAAAATGTTGATTGGTGAGTCTAGGGAGTTGGTAAATGCCTCACTGTGAGAAGAAGTTGCTTCTCTTGGCTTGAAAGAGAGAGAGGTGCACAACCTCCTATGGAGTATCCTGTGAGGAGAAGAGCTGCCCAGAGTGTAATTTGGAAAAGGGAAAGACTGGCTAGAGAAATAAGTACGCATTCTGCCCTTCCCTGACTGTATTCCTGCTGTAATGCAATGAGTAGTATAATTCCATACATTATGCCACTCCATGCATGATCCTATCTAGCAAAGTGCTATTTTATGGGAAATAGACAAGCCTGGGCCTATCATTAACCTGAGGTTTCTTAAAACATATTTTGGCAATGAAGTGGATTAATGAAACACACAGCATGTGGGTGAGGCTTCAAATTGTTCTCATGTCTCCTCTTTGTCTTAGTGAAGACTGAAAATTGGGGGGAACTCCTGCAGTTTATAAATATTCCCATTGCAACACTGCAATATTTTTTTTTTATCAGAATAGATTGTTATCACATGGTGAAAAGTAACACTGTGTCAATCTATGTTGGTTTCTGTGCATGGTAGAATCTTTGTGGAGAACCTGAAAAGGGAGAGATGCAATGCAAAGGCTGCCATTCGTGGGAAGAAGGGGGCTAAAAAACCAAAGGAAAATGTGGGTGCAAGGAGGTTACGTTGGAAGTGACTACAATATGTGAGACCATCAAACATGTTTGCTGCTTGCGTGGTGCAGAAATTAAGGCCAGTTGCCTTAACCCGCTTCTCATATTATTATTTTTTAAGTGTGGATCATTTCCAACACTGCTGTTCCACTCTTGCAGCAGACTTCCACAGGCCATCCTTCTCTTCTCCTCTCACCTCCAACCCCCTCACACACCTTCAAGATCTGCTCCAAAGAGTTGGGGGACCCTTGGGAGCAGATGTGTATGTCTCCTTTTGTATGAGAATTCACAAATAATTCCTCAAGCATTGCTAGGGTTGGCCAACACTTGTCAAAATCAGCACCTGGAAATGAGCAAAGCATTTCCATGAACTCTCACCCACCAATAAGCTGGTGTCTCCTTTGTGAACCGGCTGAAGTTTCCTACTTTTTATGCTTTGGTGCTATGTTCAAAGGGTGGACTTGAGAATCTTTCCTGTTACCAACCTACCATGTGGGAGATGTGCAAATTTTCTACTTCCCCTTACTTTTTTTTACCACACAGAGCCTTCCTTAGGCTTCCCATCTACTGGTACATCCTTCATCATCATCATCATCATCATCATCATCATCATCATCATCATAGGACCTCCTTGAGTAGGGAATAAGCATGCTTTGAAGCAATCTCATATCACAACCACTGTTTAAACTTCAAAAGTCCTCCACATCTTTATTTCACTCTGGGCTGGAACCGAGACGTGTTGGTTGGGGTGGGGGGTGGGGAAGCAGGCAGCACAGGCCCGGATTTGGCCCAGGGGCTGCCCGTTACTGATCCATACCATGCACTATTGGAAAATGACAGGACTTGCTAATGAACAGGAGTGTGACTCTTCCTGCACTAATGTCCAAGCAGCAGCTGAGCCTCATTTGCATCTCTCTGCTAAATGGTTGAATTAATTTTCCATAGTGCTTACAGACTAGTTTTAATTAGCAGTTAAATCCATTCTGTTAACAGGGGGAAAAATTGTAAGGTGTTTACTAGCATGCAAATCACAACGGCGCCTTCTCAAGGCTCAATTCAAACAAAAGTTCCAAACCATTGATTCTGGATTTCTGGAGGCCTTACTAAGAAAAAAGTGCATCTTCTTCTTTTCACATCAATAAAACATCGTGTTTTATGATTCATTAACCAACACACCTTCCCCTCCTTCTCCTTTTTCTTCTGTGCCCCCACTTCCCCAATTTGGAGGGGATGACACCCCATGAAGTAGTAATAAGGCAGGGCAGACCTTGCTAATATGGCACCCTGTGCAAGGCCAAAAATTTTCAGGCCTACATAGCCCTCATGGTGCCTTCCTAAAGCTGGGTAATGGAGGTGCCAGGGTTAGGGAAGGAGGCACGAGGCTCATCTGGCAGCGTCCTTGAACCCTTCTTCCTCATTCCCAAAGCTGGGCAAGCACTAAGCAGGCTTTGGTCCTCTAGGATCCTGTCAGAGCCCTCACACCTCCTTCCCAAAGCCCAGTGCTTAAGGAGCTTTGGGAAGGAGGCAGGAAGGCACCTGCAGCCTGTAGGGGGAAACTGGCTGTGCTGCCCTGAGGCCACCTCTGAATAGGGAATCTAATAGACATTACTTGGAGGATAGTGTGTTTCACTAAACAGGCTGGTGAATGGTGCCACCAGTGGTTGGGACACTCAACCTCAAGCCAAGAGGGCTCAGCATTAGTTTGCCTTGCTGCAGGAGTAGGAGAACCTGTGGTCCTCTGCGTGTTGGACTCCAGCTCCTTTCAGCCCTAGCTGGTGGTCATGGATTAGGGAAATTGCAGTTCACCAATATGGGGAAGGCAGCAGGCTTCCCACTCCTGCCTTAGTGAGATGTAAGCCCATGGTTGTGCTCTTGTACAGTCAGGTCCTGTGAGGGTAATTCTGTGGTTTTTAACCTGAGGTTTTGCTCACTGCAAAATAACTTGGGTTATGTTGTTGACACCCCAGCTACTTCTGGCAGTACTGTGTCTTCTCCCATCAGTAAGGGTACATCTGTTCCACAAACCCCAACTGGTTTCATAATTATTCCAGATGATGATGATGATGATGATGATGATGATGATTTCTTCTCAGGGATCAGTGACCAGAGGGAGAAAAATCTAACAGAGAATTCTGAGCAATCTTACCCCAATACTACCAACACTTTAAACTGTATACATTTTATACAGGTAAACAAACTTCATAGGTATGTCTTAAGTTGATCAATCAGTTGGTTAAGCACAACTGGATAAGTGTCATGAATGGATGGGCTCAAAACCACACTCGAAAAAGTTATTGTACTATGGAGAGCTCCAGAAAGCTATAGTGATTGAATATTATTTTTCCTCTTGCAAAATTTGTATCACCCTCTCACACACACGAAGATCACAGACACTACAGACAGCAGTGTAATTGGTGTGAATGCTAAGAAAGGAACCCGGGTCTAACCACAATTCCTCTGGAAGAAGCTGGCACCTTCTCTGCCTGCAGGGAGGTATTATTTAGCCATTTACTACAGATCAAAGACAGTAAGTGTAATTATTTTTAGGAATTAAGTAGGTAATCAGTTTGGAAAACAAAAACACAATTAAAAAAGAAATAAACCTCAGCTCTTGGAGCCTGGAGAATTACTTAGCTGGAATTCTTCCCTGTCTGCTGTTTTATTCTAGTGTTAAATTTAATATTATTAATATAATGTCATAAGCTATTCATGAGATGTCTTAAGCACATGTTACAGAGGCTTCTACTTCACTTGGATGGAAACATTCTCTGTGTATAATATGGTAGATATCTTTAGTATGCTTTTCCTCATAGATTGACTTCTGTCTTGTGGCTCTTAGCAGTAATCAGATCTGAAGATGACCTAGACATATAGTTGTGCATTTGGATTGAGAGTTTGGTGGATTGGAAGTGGGGGAAATTAAATTTTCTGTTTCACTCTGCTCTTGTCCTCTGTTTCTCTGCCCTATACCACCCTTTGTTTTCATATGACAGTCTTTTGGGTTAGAGGAGCTCTGGCTTGGTGGTGCCACTGCTGTCTAACAGGAGCTTCCCTGACTTCATGACTCCATAAACATCCCAGTCAAGCCAACAAGCAGCAAAACCAGAAAGTCGGATCAATCCCTTGGTGTGGTGCCATACATGACTGGTGAACTGGACCACAAAGTGAGCCACCTTGCCCTTGAATTCAGAATGGTACTAAGGAGCGATAAGTACAAGATTACTCGGCCTCAAGGCAGGAGGCAGGAGGGCCTGTCCAACTATGTTTTGCAATTGGAATTAGGGAGTCACATCCAAGACCGAAATGAGAGATTACAAGAAGTGGTTTTCATGGATCAGAGCCAACCCAAGACATTTCGCTGCCTGAAGCAAAGGATATGATTGTGCTCTCTCTCCTGTTCTATGGCCAGACAGGCAGTTGGATCTTACTTTAACACTGTTGATGGGCCAATGTGGTGGATGTTCCCTGTTGTTGTTCAGTGCCACAGCATCATTGTTGATAAGGAGAAGATGCTATTGTACATGCCAGGTCAACAGCAGTCGGGTGACAGAAGTGGCCAGTAGGATCCCAATTGGTCCTATAAAGCTATTGACTTTGGTCACTGCTGCTCAGTTGCCCTGTTTCTCTAGATGCTCAGCTTATCTTCCCTAGTGCTGATGTGCTATCTTTCTCTTCAGAGTTTCAAAGCACATCCTAGTGCACATTTACTCAGAAGTAAATCTCATTGTGGTCTCTGAGGCTTACTCTAAGGTAAATGTGTATAAGATAGTAATTGTATTAAGATAGATAGATATAACACCGGTCTTGAAAGACGTACACTGGCTCCCAGTACATTTCCGAGCACAATTCAAAGTGTTGATGCTGACCTTTAAAGCCCTAAACGGCCTCGGTCCAATTTACCTAAAGGAGTGTCTCCACCCCCATTGTTCTGCCCAGACACTGAGGTACAGCTTCAAGGGCCTTCTGGCAGTTCCCTCACTGTGAGAAGTGAGGTTACAGGGAACCAGGCAGAGGGCCTTCTCGGTAGTGGCACCCACCCTGTGGAACCCCCTCCCAGCAGATGTCAAAGAGAACAACAAATACCAGACTTTTAGAAGACATCTGAAGGCAGCCCTGTTTAGGGAAGCTTTTAATGTTTAATAGGTTATTGTATTTTAATATTTTGTTGGAAGCCGCCCAGAGTGGCTGGGGAAACCCAGCCAGATGGGCGGGGTATAAATAATTTATTATTATTATTATTATTATTATTATTATTATTATTATTATTATTATTATTATTATTATTATTATTGATAGATAGATATAGTTACATAGATAGATAGATAGATGATAGATAGATAGATAGATAGATAGATAGATAGATAGATAGATAGCCTAGGTTTCACCTAAGTTTCGCTACGGATAGTATCTTTTCCTGGATGTAACAACAATCCAAGTTTGCAATGTGTGTTCCATCACATGAGCGCATGGCACTGCGTCATTTGTGATGCTGATGCAGGAAGTTAGGAAGCGCGACTCCCGCAGCTCTCAAAGCCGGTGGCACTTTCATAGGCCAGCCTTTCATCAAGTAAATTCCTGAATGTTGACCAAACTCTTCCAAAGCCAGGCAGCTAATGGAGCAGGATGCATGTGATACACTTGCCATTACAGAGTCACCGATAAAAATCCTTTCCCAGAGGTCCTGTATGAATGGAGATTTTTTTTTTTTAAAAAAAAGAAAAATAATTTCTCTTCAGTGGTTTCTTTCATGGCACAAGAAGGGAGGTCATGTGTTTTAGTTTAACTGATACATTCCAATAAAATGATTTTCAAAGGGAAAGGACAAATAATGGGTGTTTTGCATATGGTGGCTGTGGATGTCAGATGGAGTTAATTTCACTGTAAACAATGTATTTGTTATTCTGAAAGCTGGTTGCAATTCATTTGAGAGGTTTCTTCTCTCTCTTTTTTTGAAAAAATTAAGTTTATCTAACAAACTAATAAAATGTCCTGTGAAGCCTTTATGGCTGTCACAATATGATGACTGATGAGACTATGTTTCTTTAGCACAATAAAGATAAAGGTTACTGTCACAGAATGTTCTCTCTCAAGTGCAAAATGGAGATATTTAAAGGCATATCAGCTTGTATTTAAAGGCAAAAAGCACTATATTAAGAAAAACTGCTTTGCAAAAATGCGTCTATTAGGAAAAATTCACATTAAAATGCTGCTGAATTTTAAGGAGGGATATTTTTTTTGGAAATGCAAAGTGATGTGGAAATGTGGAAAACTGAATTTAAGATTGGAAAAATGAGTCCTGGTAATGACTTTACACTGTGCTCAAGGCCTTGCAATAATTCTATTGTAACTTACCTGTAATGTGTTACGCTCTTGTTTATAAAACTTAATATGTTAGAATTTTAGAAAATGAAAAAATGAGAAACTGCAAAAAACTGAAATCGAGAGATCTTCCCTTCCTTAGCTGTGGCCATTCGCCATATCACATCAACAATTGCCTATGATATGTGGCTGATAAATGGTGAAGTGGGCAGTAAGCTTGTTGATGTTTCTCTCCAGCAGAGAATAGCTAAACTTACAGCCCCTTTGACTGGCTGGCTGGTTGCTCAAGATTTTAATTAGTGCTCACTTCCACTTTACAAGTAATCTCCTTAATCTTATGAAACACAGAGGTGCTGTTTCTCAGACCATTCTCATTCTCTCTCTCCCTCTCTCCTCTCTCTCTCTCTCTCTCTCTCTCTCTCTCTCTCTCTCTCTCTCTCACACACACACACACACACAATTCCCACTAATAAAATGCATTTTCTATTATATATAAATACTATGTTTTTGCTCCTAATGTACACATTTTTGTGCAGTTAGGTTTTTTGGCTGCACAAAACTTGAAGGCATGTGAATTTTGAAGGACAAGTGTGTTTTGGTTCACATTTTGTTTAGGATGTGTGAATTAGACAGACCTGATTGATTCTCATTCTCTCTCTCTCTCTCTCTCTCTCTCTCTCTCTCTCTCTCTCCCCTCCACACACACACACACACACACACACACACACACACTCGCTACCTATCTAGAATTTTTGCTACTGACCATGATTTTAACCCAATGATACCAATCGTGCCATTTTTATTTGATAGTATCACAAGGCTCAGTGATGTATAATCAGCCTTCCGGGACAAGTTTCAGCCTCTGCTCTCTGTGTGTGGCGACTTCCTTTCTCTCTCTGTTCCTGCACACCACTGACAGGCAGGCATTGTCCCTTCAGCGAGCTCTGCGATATTACTTTGACCCCGTCCCATCAATCTGCCTCAATTGGATAATGATCTGTAATCGCTTGCTTTCAGGGGAGTCTATAAATTTGCCAAGGCCCCTTTTCTCCTCTGAAGGACTCCTTATGTTCGCTCCCAATTGTGGAAGCGCTCTCTCTTTCACAGCGCTAAATAGCCACGCACATGGTACATTCTGTTCAGGGGCGCCCGGCTGTTGTTCGCTGTCGATTTTCCATGGGCTCTTGCACTCGAAAGGCGAGGCTAAGCATGACATGCCGGCACTCAGTGGGGAAGCTGGCCCAAGTTGCGCCACTTCAAGAGCAGCCACTTTTCTCATTAAGGATGACCGGTCATTAGGCCGCTTTGTATGGGCCCGCTAATCGATGAGCTGACCATGTAGTGCTTGAAAAATAAAAGAAGCTATTAAGAAGGAGAGCGCTGGGGTGGAGTGGAGGGAAATGAGGACATCAAAACCAAGTTAATGGAGAATTCTGACCTTTATTTGTGGTCTTTCGGCCCAAAGGCAACATTAACAGGGATGCTTCGAGGAAGCTAGCAACAGTCAAACCCTATTGTGCTTAATTCCTCAACCATTCACAGGCCTGCTCCTTCATTTAGTTGCCCCACCAGATCAAATGAGCAAAAAGTGGGGTGGCTGGGGAAAAGCTTATGTCCTTCCTTTGTTCTCTGGGCCCTCTCCTTTCTCATTAACAGGGATCAGGAAGCCTTGTGAGGACCACTTGGGGGGAGAAGTCTGGGGATCACAATAACCCATACATAGGCACACCACCATAGAGCATTGTGGGTGTTTTAAAACAATCCTTCCAAAACAGATTAGTCAGCTTTAAAATACAGGGATTTAAACTGTCATTGGGCAGCATTTGGTCTGACCTTATTTGCATTATAAATAATATAAATAACAAAATTATTATTCACAACTTTTAGAAGATGTCTGAAGGCAGCCCTGTATCAGGGATTTTTTTTAAATGTTTGATGTTCTATTATGTTTTTATATGTGCTGGAAGCTGCCCAGAGTGGCTGGGGAAACTGAGCCAGATGGGTGGGGTATTATTATTATTATTATTATTATTATTATTATTATTATTATTATCTGATCTTATGCCATCAAAATAATTCAATTGTGCCTTCAATCCACTTAATAATAAATTGTCTTCAGCTGCCACAATCCCTTTAAGTACAGTTCCTTCAACTTAAGTACAGTTGCCCCCTTTCATTTCCAAGTTGCAGCCTTAGGCATTGGACGCGGGTGGTACTGTGGTCTAAACCACAGAGCCTAGGGCTTGCTGATCAGAAGGTCGGCGGTTCGAATCCCCACAACGGGGTGAGCTCCCGTTGCTTGGTTCCTGCTCCTGCCAACCTAGCCGTTTGAAAGCACGTCAGGTACAAGTAGATAAATAGGTACCGCTCCAGCGGGAAGGTAAACGGTGTTTCCGTGCGCTGCTCTGGTTTGCCAGAAGCGGGTTAGTCATGCTGGCCACATGACCCGGAAGCTGTCTGTGGACAAACGCCGGCTCCCTCGGCCTATAGAGCGAGATGAGCGCCGCAACACCAGAGTCATCCGTGACTGGACCTAATGGTCAGGGGTACCTTTACCTTTAAGCCTTGTTTATGGGAGGGGAGGTTGTTGCCTCCACCTGCCCCTCCTCGTTAAGAGTATCCCATTAAAGGGATCCGGGGGGTGGTTCCTGTCCAAAGCCTGGGTGTGGGCTAGGGCCATGTCACAACCCCATTGGGGACCCTGGGGGTGCTCTTAATTAATGTATATCATAGGGGGGGCTATCGGTGGTTGACACTTCAGAGACTTCCAGCAGATGGGCAGGAGTCAGGATATAGTCTGTCTTCACCCAAATGCCTAAGTCCAACCGCTCACATCTGTAACCAATAAAGTTGTAGCCTAATTGATCCCATTAACCCAACATATTCGTGTTTGTGTGTTTATTTCTGGGGGGGAACTGCTGGGCCTGGGGCTTCACCATGCAAGTACAGTTACCTCCTCTCATTTCCAGTTTGCAGCCTTATTTTACCCCCCCCCCCATTGAATCAGCATCTCATAAGATTAAGAATGAGGCTTTCCACCAGAAGAGGATGGTCCCTTAGAGGGAATGAGGCACTTCCCCACCAACCTTAGCCTGATCTTACTTACCTGCCTTTTTACTTGCATCCAGTCCATTGGGTAGTACAGCCTGTCAGCTTCCTCTTCCTGGGTGTCAGTGTTGCAGCAGGGAGAGAGATGGGGACTAGAATTGGCTCTGGTGCCACCTACTGTTTGGCTCCCTACATTCTGCCCTACCAGGACCAATAATCATCAATCACCACTGGTTTCAACATACACACAATGCCAAAACTAGTGCCCTTCCACCACACTTTGGACTCAAAGAGGCTCTCAGTCAGTCAGTCAGGGTAGAAGTCAGTGTTGTTTATTCTTTGGCAGCTGTTCTTTGGTGGCTCAGTTCTGCTTCCCAAGGGCTGCTGTTACACTGCTATTCAGGGCCAGATCTTCTCAAGCTTCTGAATGCAGCCGCCTTTGTTGCATTATGGGTGTGCAAGAGCCTCAGTGGCTTCCACCAATTGTAAATATATGCTGGCCAATGGTAACCAAGGGTTACTTCGGGCAGTATACCATGAAGTGCAAGTGCACACACACAAATCTGTAATGGGTTCCCCCCCCCAACACCCCTGAACAGTTTGGGGGAGGGCATGGGGGGCACATGGGGGTGGGAGAGGGAGGGGAATTGTGATTGTGCAAGCAGAAGTCCTGGCGATCCAGGGGTGCCAACTGGAATAAAATATTGGGGGAACCAGGCAACCCCCCCCTGCATAATCAACCACAAGACACAGCACACACACACCATTTGAATGGCAACTTCCATCAATGGGGGGCCAGCCTCCTCAAATATTTAATAGGAGGGCTGAAGGGACCTCAGCCCCTAGGAGTTGACTTCTATGTTGTGATCGCAGAAGCTCATGGTTGGATACTGCCCATATTTATTTCCTCACTTTTCAACCCCAACCTAAATCCATAACTCCTTCCCCCAAACCACTGGTCTTGGATGGATGGTGGAAAGACCCACCAGGCCTGAAAGTCTGTTACCACAGTGGTCAACTAGATGCCCACGGGAAAGGCGGTATGCTTCCAGTTGCTGAAAACCACAGGAGAGAAGAGTGCTCTTGCATTCTGGTTCTGCTTGGGGGCTTCCCGTAGGCAGCATGTGAGACCATGTCCAGATCTGATCCATGGTCTGATCCAGCAGGCTCTTCTTACTTTCTAAATGTCAGTGGTGTTGCATGGAGAGGCCAGAGGGCCGTGGCCCCAGGAGCAAATTTATGAGGGGGTGCAACCAGGTGCCCCCACAACAGGCTACCTCCTTGAGGCTGGAGCCTCAGGGAAGCAAGTCATGTCTGGGCCAGGCCTTTATGACTGTGGTGGCAGCGGTGCCTCCTCCTCTGGTCAGTGAAGGGATGGCGGTGCATTCCCCATCCCCGGGCTAGCTGAGAGGAAGGGAGGAAGAGAAATGTGGGAAAGCCCTGTTGTAGTCACGTGCAGGAGACCACAAGATGGTGCCCATGGCTTTGTGTTTCTCTGCCTTATCTCTGCTCCCAGGTTGGGGCTAGTTTGAAAGGAGAGGCTCCCTTGATTAGATGCTGTCTGGTGAAGGGACTGAGCACTGCCCAGTCCACCAGGGGTGCAACACCTGCACTGCCCCGGGCTCCAGCAACCCATACTACACCCCTGCTGAATGTGCATACATGTCAGTGCATCTCTTTGCATGGAGTTCTTACATTACACACTACCTTATTGCATGGTGGAAAGAGAGAGAGAGAGAGAGAGAGAGAGAGAGAGAGAGAGAGAGAGAGCGCATGTGCCTGTCTGCTCTTCCACCATGTGAAGCAAGATCCACAGCCAAGAGAGTGCATGAACCAGCCCTTTGTATAAGTCCCTTCTGAGATGAATCAAAGCGCTGAGATACCCCTTCAAAACAACATCTGTCCGATGCGTTGTCCTCAGCCAGCATTCCTTTGCAGGCGCTCTGCTTTCCCATGGGGTTTCCTATTGCTGTCAGAGGCAAGCCAGCCAGACCTCCTTTGACTCAAACCAGAGCTGCCTTGCGGTCCGTTTCTAGTTGGTGGCCAGAGCTCTGGACAAGATGCGTGCTCTGCCATGACTTTGTTTTCATTACCGCCAGGATTATGAATGATAAGCATCTCGGAGGTAATTTGTTTCCACTGTGTTAAAAATTCCATTGGAAAGTCGCCTCCCATTGTAACTATTAAACGCCTAATTGATATCATGTAACAAAAAGGAGCCTTTTTTATTTTTTAAAGCTTTTCTGAATTCTCTGGAGCCCTAAATGAGCTGTAGTAGAAACTGAGGCTGTTGCTGTTTCAAAGCTCTGTTGTTGCCTTCCAGTCATTCATCATCGCTGTGAACACATGGGAAAAACTCTTCTTGAAAAATAGCCTATACGGGATCCATATCCTAGAGAGATGGAGAGAGAACCCAGTAACATTTGAAATCAGTAATAACTTATGAACAAATGGGAGGGGCAAGATGTGGATATTATCTATATATTTATTTTCAAAGCCAATGCCGGCTTTGAATAATTACAGTGTAAATTCACCATATTTATCTCCCTCAGAATCACCAAATCTAAGTTGTTTATCATTTGTAGAAGACACAAACCAGAAAAATTGCACACCTTGTCCTTGGATTGCCTAACAGGCATCAGGTGACCTGTTTCTGCTTCTGGGGGATATTCACCAAAGTGGATATATCTCACTTCATCATTTGGACCCAGTCTGGCAAATTCTTCTGGAGAAACCCATGAGGTATCCAACTAAAGCACAGAAATTGCGAGAAAATAGCTGTTTTGCCATTCTACTCCCAGAATCAGATTGAGGCAAAGGAACAAAACCTGAGGTAAAGACCTGGAAATGCCTGTTGCTATTGATTGAGAGATCTCTGAATTCACTAAATTGAAATAAGTCAACCCTCACCATTTGTTCACCTGTGGTAGCAGACGGTGTAGTTTGGTGAAACTGCGGCTCACTTGACCTTTGATCAGTCATGCTGCTGATGCTTACCAGGAGGTGGAGGCAGGGAGGTTGGTTTGTGCAAACACACTAGTGGAACAAATCCAGTACTCCCACTGGTGCGTTGGCACCATGCAGGCCTAGCCACCACTTTGTCCCTCCCCCTCCTCCTCCTGGTGAGCAACGGCAACATGACCGATTGAAGTTCAGGTTAGTGTTAGCACCTCACCATGCCATCAGTTACTGCTCAAAATGGCAGGGAGACTGGTGCAGTGAAAACTCACTGGTAGGAACACCTATTGGACTCTGCTGGTGCATATGCACTGCACCAACCTGTCTGCTATCTCCTGCCTTCCTTGCTGACAAGCAATAGTGACCTACCTGTTGGGAAATCATTCATTCATCCATTTTATTTGTATGCTACTTACACACATGCAGGCTTCCTATGTACCTGGGTCTTTCTGTGGACAACCTGAAATTGTGTTTTCTACCACTGAGTCCCTGATTAAATATGTGGATTTTTGAGTTCCACTCCAGTCATGGAAGCACAGGGAAGTTTTGCTTTACTGGAACTTCTAGGACAGAGTGGAGGGGAAGAATATGTGAGTTTGCTGTTTTTGGTCCTGACCAAACAATTTATTAATCTCTCTTAAATATTAATAAGTTGCCTTTTTGAACTGTGTCCACCCAAGGTGGCAAACAACAATGCAATTGTAAAAGGCACTATCCTAATAAAACTCTCACAATTCCAAAGCCACAGAACCAGCCATATGTTAGACCAAGCAATATAAAACCATTTCCAAAATCATCGCAATAAACCGCTGAAATAGCTGTATAAAGAATACAAATACAATAGCATGTCCAAAAGATACATCAGTTAATTGAAATGGGTAGGGTTTTTGTTTTTGTTTTTACTGCTACAACTGGAGCGGCTAACCGTGCATCTCTTGGGAAGGAGTTCCATAAGACAAGGGCCACCACTAGAAAAGCCCTGCCAATCAAACCCATCTTAAGGGTAGGCCACCAATGAGGGTCCCCGGTGCTGATCTTAAAGCACTGGCAGCAAGTGGCACAATGCAATGGCAGGTAATATAAGGCTGGTGTCCATTTCTCTACTGTAAAGCATCTCATCAGAAGACACTTTGCAATGGAGAACCTGAGGAATGAGTGGACACTCTCAAAGCTACAACTGTCCCCTGGAAATTGCAGCACTCACCTAAGTTAGCTAACCCCCGCTCCCAGAACACTTTCCTAGTGCATGTAAATTGCACTTGCCTAACATGCTTTGTGGGACACAGGTAGTGCTGTGGGTTAAACCACAGAGCCTAGGGCTTGCCGATCAGAAGGTCGGTGGTTCAAATCCCCACGACGGGGTGAGCTCCCATTGTTTGGTCCCAGCTCCTGCCAAGATATCAGTTCGAAAGCAGGAAGTGTAAGTAGATAAATAGGTACTGCTCCGGCGGAAAGGTAAACGGCGTTTCCATGTGCTGCTCTAGTTTGCCAGAAGTGGCTTAGTCATGCTGGCCACATGACCTGGAAGCTGTACGCCGGCTCCCTCGGCCAGTAAAGCGAGATGAGCGCCGCAACCCCAGAGTCGGCCACGACTAGACCTAATGGTCAGGGGTCCCTTTACCTTTTAACATGCTTTGTAGTTAAGACATGTTGCACATGGCTGCATTGTAACATGTAGTTTGGCTCTACATGATCCATTACTTCATAATGTTTCCCCCCAATACTGAGGTCTAATTGGAGCTGGCCTTCTAACCAACTCTCATCAGAAGTTCTCCAGGGCTGTTTTACTTTTAAATCTTCTTTGTTATTATGGTCGACATTTTGTTTACTCCAAAGCACGTTGGGAATAATTGGTTAGGATGCACTGCATCACGAAGGCACAGATGGCAGGCCAAAGTCTCTGCTGATCTGAAGACAGTGTTAGCATTTTTTTAAAAGAGAGAGAAAGAAAGAAAATAAAGTAGAAAGTAGGGGGTGTTGAATAGGGCCAGCAATGGTAGCACTGTACAAAGGATGTTGTGGGTGGTCCATTGGGAAAGTTGTTAGGAATCTGCGATATGTCCACTACAATCAACAGAAAGACACAATCGCGCCTCCGTAGGGAATTGGGAGGGAAGAACTTGTTTAAATAAAATCGCAGGGTTGTCAGAATGTTAAGCTAATTCTCTAATGTTCTGTGCATTGTCTGGGGAGCTTAGGCATTGCATCATTTGATGTACTGAAGTAGTGACAAAATATTTTAATAGCAGTGCGTTTGGAAAGTGTTAACATCTTTTTGATCGTTTGAAAAGACTTGACTGCGTGTGGCGAAAGTAAAAAAAGAAAGAAAGAAAATGCTGTTCGAGAAAAGCAACTCGTTCCATAGGCTGCTTTGTTTTCTGCTTTAGATAACTGCACAACGTGATTCTACCAGTCTCTGGGACATATTTATGCCAGTGGTTACGTATAAGTCATTACCATTACAATGCAACAATGTCCGAGGCTTGTTTTGCTGTTCTGTTAAGTGTCCCTTCAAGGGCTCAACAATGGAAGTGTTTTAACTTACAGGATGTATTGTCAAGTTTTTGTTTTGTTGAAGCTGCGTGACAGGCTGGAATTCGGCAGGAGAAGTTTTTTCTAGCCTGCAGGTAATGCAAGAGACAATAATTCTGCTCAGTCATATGTATTCCCAGTTCTAATATACAGTGGGATTCCTTCTCAGGTATTCTCCCATGTAGGTACCAGCTCAGTAGACATGGGTGGAACTGTTAGTTTTGGTTTTTCTCAGTTTCTCTTTTTTCCAATCTTAAGTTTATTTCTCCAAATTTCCATAACAGTTCCCATTAAAAAAATTTCTTGTGAACATTTATCCACATCTTAGTGATAATTTCCCGTAATATCACATTTCCCCAAAGCAATGTCCCATAATCTAATGCATTTTCCTATGTTCTTTTCACTAATATTTTTATCTTATGCAAACTTTAGGATATGAATTTTTGCACACATTGCAGGCTGGATAGCTGTATTGCAAAATTCAGAGAACTGCAAATTTTGATAGATGGCTGTGGTTCAGTTCATGTGTTGTTTTTGGAAACAGTGAATTAGTTAGGTTCACCTTTAAAATACCCCAAAGCAAAAATGTCTCAGTCTGGCACCAAAAAGATGACTAAGAGCACTTCCACCTGTCTTACGACTTTCCCCTGGGAAAATCTGCTGCTTACAAATGAATCAGAACAAATGTCAATTGGTTTTTCTATGATGTTGTTCCGATTCAGTAATTCTAACTCACTTGGACTTACTTCTGAACAGGCATTCTGCAAAACACACATAAATCCCATATACTTCATCAGGCATTTGGTTAAGTCAGTGTTTCTCAAGCTTGGGTCCCCAGCTGGACTACAACTCCCACCATCCCTAGCTTGCAGGACCTATGGTCAGGGATGATGGGAGTTGTAGTCCAAAAACAGCTGGGGACCAAAGTTTGAGAAACAGTGGTTGCCTTCATTGTCAGAGTGCTTCTTGTGAAGATGAATCATTGATGGACTTCAATGTTCTTTTGATGGATAGATGCCTCCAGATAATTTGACACAGTTCTTTTGTATCTTTTAAAAAGTGTATACTTCTTTTATTTTTGGCAGTTAAAAAGATGTGACCAGGGCGTAACCAGGCACCAAAAAATGTAATCAAAATACCCTAAAATGAAAACCCAAATATAAAACTCAGCTGTTAGAAAGCATCTCCCCAGTAAATGTGTAGTTAAAAAATGAGCCACGTTATATCACCATGATAGGATTTCTCTCCCCTCCCTTTCATTGGTTGCCACATATGGGAGTAAGAAAATATTAAAGCAATAACAATGTCATACCCCCCCATTCCTGTGATGATGTGGGGAAGAGAAACACAGGTCAGCAGCTCACACAAGTTTGCCTGTAAAATGCAGTCTGGAAGGGTGGGATTAAGATGTGCTGAGGTCCGAAACTGTGCCAAATTTAAGAGGCCTCATAGTGTTATCCCCAAAATGTGTAAAAACCAAACCTCACCTGCCACTGTTTCACAAATTATGGACACCTGGCCTAATGATATATATTTTTAAAGATAAATTATGGTTATTTATGAACAGATTTATAAACACAACCATTAAGCATACTTTGGTCATATCTAAACAATAATGTTTGTTTTAGAGTCCCCATTTCCTTTATTTATTTAACCAATTATGCCACATTTGAAATTTAAGGAGCAGGGATTTTTAAAAAGACCTCTTGTAATCTGAGACCCTAAACCATAGTTTACTTAGTTTGTGTGCAAAGCTGGCACTGAGTTTGGGCCTAAGGCAGGTATGGAGAACCTGTGGACCTCAGAAGGTTGTTGGACTCCAACTCCCATCCACTTCAGTCAGCACAGTCAGTGGTCAAGGATGATGAGAGATGTGGCCTTGCAATATACAAGAGGCTACAGTGTCCTCACCCCTGGCCTGAGGGAAGTACTCCTGATTCTGGTGTAAATTTTCTGCAGCCAGTCTTGAGTTCAGTTTTGTGTTGGGACATGACATGAAATGAGGATTCCATTCAATCTGAGCCTATCTTCTGTGCTTCTTAGGAATATTCTGCATTGACTTCAAAGAATTTGAAGACTTTGTGATGCAAAGAAGCTTGTGTGTGACCCTCAAGCTTCTTGAACAAGTACCATCATTATGGACAACGTTAATTTTTGTTCCAGTTTGTGACCTACCTTAAGCAGAAATTGCCAACAGACCTAAATTGCTTGGTGGCTTGTTGAGGCTGAAAGATACCCTCTGTGGACTAAACTCATTAGAGATAGAGAGGGATTTATTAGAGACACTGTCAAACAGGCACGTTAATAAGTGAGGAATAACACACAAAGCAATTATGATTTTAATGCAATGATGTTAGCATGCTGCCTTTTAACCCATCCCCCAACCTGACACTCCTTCATTGAAAATAGGAAATAAATGGGAATGGACAACCTCCACTGCCTTGCAGATCCATGCCATCACATTTCAGTGTGACTTGTGTAGAAAGAGCACTCAATGGACTGTGCTCTTGGGCTGCTGCTCAGCAGTGTGTATCAAATGCATGATACAACTGTCTGATAAACTATAGCCTAATGGGCCACAAGTCAGAAAGCTGCCCTAACCAGTGTGTTAGAGACTGTGCATGACTGCTCTCTGTCCCCAGGATGCCAGGATTGTTCAGGCAAAAGTGGCTGTGAGGGGCAATCCTGGCCAAATCAGGATCTCAATGGGATGGAGAAGCAGTTATGTACACATGCCAATATTTGCTTACATCTTCTAATGACATGAGTCCAATGTATGGATGAGCCAGGAGGATGCCTCAGGAGGCTGCCCTGCTAGCAGTGGCAGGCCTAAACCACAAAGCCCTGTATCTCCACTCATGCTTTGAAAATGTGCATGGGCTCATCTGAACCTCCTGCCATCAAGTAAGTTTCTCTTCCTCCTGTGTTGCCTGCTCTTTGGATACCCTGACCACAGCTTCCTTTTACATCTCCTGCTGGCCATCCCATTAGCTGCAGAACTCCATATTGACAGGGTGGCCCTCACCTGATAGCATGAACTCTCCCCTGCAACATAGCAGACATCAATGGTGGCATGCTTCTTCTACCTACTAAACCCACATATTTTTGCTTGGCCATTCCCAGACCATTGATGCCAGTTTTTCACCAGCATCTATGCTGTGACCTTGATGTTTTTTGCTGTATTGTTATGATTTATTGTTTCACTGTAAAATTGCTTTGGGGTTGTGTTAAATGAAAAGTGGTCTAGAAAAGTATTGGAAATAGATGCATCATCTGGAATGAGTGGGTGTTTTGTAAACTACTTTTTTTATTTCTGTGTTAAGCATTATTCTCTCCTGTTTAGTTTTAAGCTGTTAAATTATTATCATTATTATTTTGCAATGCATTAGAATGGGTTTTTTTTTGTATTTCATATATATTTAGATCTATCTATCTATCTATCTATCATCTAGCTACCTATCATCTATCTAAATCTACTTAATTGTTCACTCAGTATGTTGTGAATATATTGTAAATTGCATCATGTGAAGTGATCCTTAAATGTAATAAATAATAATATTCAAAATTTGGAAAGCTAATGTGTGATATTTTGCAATTGCCACCTGCTTTTTGATAGCCTCTATTACCTTGACACATGTTGGTGCCAAACAACAACTACCAGGGCTACATCAATGTTTAAATAAAGTGCTAGTAGGAACTGAATGTATGTTATTGGATGCTTTACAAGTTTGTGAGCTGCTACTGAACTGTGATTGGATAATAGGATAATACATCATATGACTTATCTGTTACCTGCTTTCCCATTTAGAAAATGTCCGTTTGTATATAGGTAGATACAGATTATATGCAATGCTTAAAAACAAGTTATCTGACCCAGGCCTAAGAATGGGAGAAGCTATAGACCAGGCACCCCCAAACTCGGCCCTCGAGCTGTTTTAGGACTACAATTCCCACCATCTGTGACCACTGGTCCTGTTAGCTAGGGATGATGGGAGTTGTAGTCCCAAAACAGCTGGAGTGGCGAGTTTGGGGGTATCTGCTATAGATTTAACACAGCAGACTTTTTAGGTTTTAATCCTGTACACCTTTACACGGGAGGCAGTCTCATTAAACTCAGCGGGATGTACGTCAGAGAAGACATTGGTTGGGTTACATGAATAAATACAACCTCTCATAGTACAAGAATATAATTTATGTAGAGATTGGCTTTTTTCAAATTATTGCCTAGGACTATAATTCCCAATGGTGTGTGATGATCAGACCATTTGGGAAAGCATATAAACCTCAGTCAGAGTTAGGCATGTTATGGGCTAACGGGGTGGGGGTGGGGTGTTAATCTTGGAATATATTTCGTCCCTTATTTTTCCTCTCTTACGGCCTTGGGTTCTTCACTCCTCGGTGATTACAGTCCTGAGAATCTTCTCCGAGGCTAGTCTCTTCCCCACAACCCTAGTGTGCTAAATAAGTTTTCTACGGAAGGATAAAAATCGCATCAAAGGTAATTAGACAAAAGGTCAGTGTACATTTATTTTTTCTCCCCCTGTATATATCTGCAGCATTATCATCACCTAAGTGTCTCTTACTTACAGCTATGTTGTGACACTGTAAAAGCTATTTTGGCTGCTCTGTTGTGATGGCCGCTATTTATGGAACATAAAAGGATACGAAAAGGTTTGTAAAGACCAGGGCAGGATCAGATAAAGGAAAACGGGAGAGAAACAGGCATCTTGGGATGGTAACTACCCTGCCATGTACTGACAGGGAGGTTGTATATTTTTAGAATATACTGGAAGGAATGGTGCTTTTACTTAGGTTTTTATGTTTTACCATGAGATGCAATTTTCTGGCCTTATATGCAGTTGTAACAAAAGTCAGAGAGATTTTATGATAGCTGCCAGAGTTCATAAATGATGGCATACACTAAAATATTTATAGAACTGTAAAATCTTGATTTCTCTCTGGTTTAGCAGATGGGGCCCTAAAACCAGTTTCTGGATTGTCACATTTCTTTACCCTTTGATGACAAAGAAGTCTATTATCACTTTCCCCCTGCTTCTCCCCCTCTTCCAATCTTGCAAACAAGTTCACTAGTGTGATGAGGATCACACACTCTCTCCACTTCTTTTTTTAAAATCTCCACGAGGGATCTCTCTATTGAGAGATGTCACCCATAAAAAGCTGTACAGTGATTTCAGATAACCCTTCCCGTCATCAAAGATTCAGTGTTTGCGCAATGTAGATGGCCCTTTATTTGTTTGTTTTACACTTTCTGGTGTAATTGCATGCAAAGGGGATTGGCTCCCTTTCTGAATCTCGGCACAATGTCGCCGATAAGAGAGATAAATTCTACTTAAATGCCAAGACTCGTCCGCCTCGGCATCTTATGTATTATTACAGCTATTTGTGTCTGCTCAGAGGGTGTAATGAATTTCTATAATGCTGCTAAATCTGGTCAATATCAAAGATGGGCAGAGTTTGGGATGGAGATTAAAGAAATAGTTGCAGCATGGAATCATCAGCGTCAGAGAATTTCCCATCTGGATGGAAACCGAAGAGTAGAATTGTGCATCTGGAAATTGTGTATCTGTCTCTGTAATGCTGTAGACTGCAAAGGAATGATTTTACCACTTATGCTTTTTACTTCATCTTCATATTAAATTGAGGATACATCAAATTTGTCCTGTGGTGTAACCCATGCTGAGCCAACAGCATGTGGTTTCACAGACACACCCCTTCCCATTTCCCCCCCTTTCTCACATCCTGTCCTCAACATTCTAACACAAGTCTGGGGGAACTTTGGCTCAGATACAGCTGAACTACAACTCCCGGCACCTCTGGCCACTGGTCAATCTTGGTGGGCCTGGTGGGAGTTTCAGTTCAGTAACATCTGGAGATGTTTCGCACACATAGTCTATCATGTTAGAGCATGGCACAGAATTAGAACGCAGAGAGGGAAAATGCAGATTTGGAGGGCAGGCTGATGTAAAAAAAGGACTGGGTTTCACTCTCCATCACTTCATTTCATGGGAAAATTTAAATGGGATGCCATTTTTCAGTGTGAACCCCAGAGGTGGGATGGAAGGGGGCAATATTAATCCCTCTTCCCAGAGGAATCCCTGAGTGCACCCCTTTGTTTTCCCCATATCATTAAAAAAAATCATTATTTTTTTAAATCAGGAAAAATAAGTCAGCGGAGATGGAAGGAGGCATACCCAGCACTGCAGTGGGGTCATAGGAAAGCTAGCATGTCAAGAAGGGCCCTGAATCATAGATTCTGTGGGCTAGATTTCACAATTTCATGCTACTTTTGAAGGTAAATGAGAGAACGGTAATCACCAAGCTGCAATCTGAAGTGGTACATTCCAGGAATGGGTAAAACCAAATGGGATTGTCTCAGTTTCCGGATTGGGCTGAAAATCTGGCCTAGGCTGCAAGACTGTTCTTATCTTTTTGGGGGTGTTAATTTTATGCATGTTTTAGTCCCATGGTGTTCAGTGGGAATATTTCCAAGTAAGCATGTACCGGATGGCAGCCTTGGCAGGTGTAGATTAATCTTCTTAGATGCAATGGTTTTTCTGCAGGTAACATCATTGATTTGAATAGGTTTCATTCCCCTTGCAGTGGGTGAGAAGGCAGGGTTGGTGCTCAGCAGAGTGGAGGTGGCCAATTTGTCCCCGAGCAATAGAAAACTCATCTCAGCCACGCGCCAGAGAGGAGGAAAACTGCTCAGCTTCCTGAGGGAACCTTGGTAAAGAGGGGTGCTGAATGGGCATGCCAAACATTCAAGGCATGGCCAAGTCAACTGCATTTTATTTCTCTAAGCTCTTGCTATCCTGGAAGACAGGGAAGGACTTCAGTGCAGCAGGGTGAAAAGCAGGGCTTGCTTTGGAAAGTATAATTTGAATCCAGGAACATGACTTAACCTTCAGCTGTGGGTGAAGAAGGTGGCAATATCGTTTCAAGCCTGAGCCTGTGTGAGTCACCCAAAATAAGACGCTGCTTGCCAGAGCCGGTGGTGCAGATGTTTTACGATATAATTGTGCATGCTACTGACTGGTCCTTGGTGGAACTTATATAGGTCCCTGCAGTTGCTGTTATTCCTAGCATTAATGAGGAACATATAATTAGTACTGTTGAGAGTGTATTAACTTATGGTCTGTGTGTGTGGTTTGGGAGCTGCACGGTCAGGGAAAAAACAATGCTGTCCAGGGTTGTAAAGACTGTGGAGAAAATAACTGGGTGCACTCTTCCGACCTTGGATCAAATCTATGCTTCCAGGTGTCATAAGAAAGTTGCAGAGATAGTGCAGGATAGTACACACCCCAAAAATGATCTCTTTCAGCTTCTGCCTTCTGGAAGGAGGTACAGGGTTATAAAGACTAGGACTAGCTGCCTGAGAAACAGTTTTTATCCAAATGCGATTTTGGTTTTAAATGCAGTGTGAGGTAGTCTCTATGGGAGTATATTGTATTTAATTATGGGGTATCAGAGTTTTTAGGAGGTTAACCAGGCTGGGATAGCTGGGATAGCAGGCTTGTTGGTGTTTGAATGTCTGATGTAGATTTTTTTCAATTTCGTTGTTCTGTATGGGACAGTGACAATAAAGATTATCGTATCGTATTGTAGACTACACATGCATGCAGCCCATCCTCTGCTGAAGGACAGAATTGAATTGGAGGGGAATAGTAGCAGCACAAGTGTTGTAAATATTGCAGATATCATGCAGGATAATTCCTACATCGGGAGTAGGATATTGGTTTCACAGTCACTGTGCACACATTGCTCTATTGCTTGTAGGAGCATTGGTGGTGTGTATTTCAGGAAGTAAAATTTTGGACACAGACGTTGTTAAGCTTTTTTGGGGAATCACAGACATTTTGCCAATTTCCCACCACCACCCCGGACGTTATTCCGGATGTATAGTAATCCTGTGTAGGCAGTGTGTAAGCAATGATAGCATATACACACACAGATATGGATTCCCAGATTAAACAGAAGAGTGTCTTTGCATTACAGCGTGCACAACATTTAAATTCCTGCCAGTCTGATCACATCCAGGGTGAACTGTCATGAGCAGAATATCAGTCTCTGGAGGATCCAATATGGGCTTGTGCATGTAGAACAGGGGTCAGCAACCTTTTTCAGCCATTCAGCCACTGTCCCTCAGACCGTGTGGTGGGCCGGACTATATTTTGGAAAAAAATAATGAACGAATTCCCATGCCCCACAAATAACCCCAGAGATGCATTTTAAATAAAAGGACACATTCTACTCATGTGAAAACACACTGATTCCAGGGCCGGATTGAGAAGGTGATTGGGTCGCATCCAGCCCACAGGCCTTAGGTTGCCTACCCCTGATGTAGAAGCACCCAGCTTAGATTCATCACATAGGAGGTGGAAGTAGTTGGCTTTCACACAACAGCCTCAGCTTATAGCAAGACAGCTAGAAGTTGGACAAGTGCATCTGGAAAAAATAAGAGCTGTAAATAAAGGCCATATATCGTAACTACCAGACTCTGAAATAGTTTCATGGATGAGCTCGTCAGCAAACAGTGGCCTTGCAAAAGACCATAGGTAGGAGGGTGTCTGAACATAGTCGCATGTAGGTAATGCCAATTCATGTCAGTGGGATGGGAGACTGGTTCTCTGGTGTACCAAGTGGTTCCAAGGGCCAAATCAGATGCAACATTTGTCATCTGGTACAGAATGGATGCCATTTTTTTTTCTAAAAAGAAATAGCTAATTTGGGCCCAAGACATGGGAAGAGGGTGGGTGGGACTTTAATCTTTTGTCCATGCCAATATGAACTACCCCCATGCTTGTTATGTGCAATGTTATGTTATGTGCTATGAAGGATAGCTTCAACTGATGCCAATATATGGAAATTCTGAGTGGGATGGTGGCAAGGGCAAAGAGTTGAATTTCTCCACATATCATGGACCTGATCTGGCTCCCACCAGGAAATTTTCTTAAAATAATCTGCCAAGCCATGATGAGGTTATGGATGATTAAGTAGGATACAAATCCTGATAAAAAAATAAGAAAGAAAGAAGGCCAAACCACGTCAAAAATGTTATGTCTAGTTGACTCAAGGTTGTATGTGGCTTTGTGATGAAATCCACAGTTGGTAAATAAATATTTCAAAACTTCAGGATCATAGAGGGTTACATAAATGTTTGTATTTGAGCCAAACATAGATATTCAAGTACAGACATATCCAAGTGCAAGACTGTTATTAATGAAATTACAGATAAATTGCTAGATAAATTACTATTCATTACTTCTGTAGGCATGTTTTAAAAATTTCCCAGATTAAATCCCAAGAACAAGTGATTTCTCCAGTTGCTTGACATAAGATATAAGTGAAGTCAAAGTTGAAAGTATCTCTTTTTTCATTCCTCTACAGGGCCAATGTAGTGCATCACCAGCTCTTCTATGCAAGCCTTTTAGAAGAGGTACACAAGACTGCCACCTTGCTGAAGTTCAGCAGGCCTGGGTCTAATCCAGTTTCTGGAGGGAAGACCAAATGGGACCTACATGCACACTGTCTTGTACTTTGTGATGGATGAAAAGTGGGATATGAATGTAAAAAATAAAATGAAATGACTCTTCCTTAAAATCACAATAAAACCATCAACATGTGCAATGAAATAATCATGTTTCTGCCCAAGCTGAATTCTTTGAAGTCTGCTTTATTTAATTTTTTTTTAAAAAAATAATAATAATACCCAGATCTTCCTCCAGATTGGAGCACTGGAGAGCTTACAACACAACATACAATATCAACAGTATTACAAAATGTAATTGATTCCAATAGGAGAGTTAAGCTAATGCATTAAAATAGCTCCCATCAAAGTGAGTGGCCCTTCAAAGGGCTTAGCTTTGGCTGGATCCTGCTCAGGATTTTAAATATAAAACCAGCTAATTCTCCCAAGGCTTTATGAAAGAGCAAAGTTATGAACTTGACATATGTTTGCAAACTCACATTTGTTGCGTTCATACATTACATTTTTAAGTGCACAGTTGCCCTGTTCCAACAAGTGTGAAGGCCATGCAGTCATCTGGTAGAGATAGCAAGAACAGATGCTGAAAGGCAGAGAATGGGCAGTAAATCAAAATGCCAAGAACTGGAATTGGAAAGTAAGAATGGTCAGTGGCAGGTCTTTCAGAACCCTGGACAGGTCTCTTCAAACAGGTCCTATGGGGAAAACAATTTGTCCTAATGCATACTGGATGTAAACTGTACACCGTATTTTTGCTCTATAAGACTCACTTTTTCCCTCCTAAAAAGTAAGGGGAAATGTGTGCGCGTCTTATGGAGCGAATGCAGGCTGCGCAACTATCCCAGAAGCCAGAACAGCAAGAGGGATTGCTGCTTTCACTGCGCAGCAATCCCTCTTGCTGTTCTGGCTTCTGAGATTCAGAATATTTTTTTTCTTGTTTTCCTCCTCCAAAAACTAGGTGCATCTTGTGGTCTGGTGTGCCTTATAGAAAAATACGGCAATTCCTGACTTGGTCTTCCAAGCCCAAATCTTTTGCTAGAGAATGGAAATATTTAAATGAATAGCCACTTGGTTGTCAGTGCAACTCCATTAATTGAGCTGTGGTAAACAGGTTTGACCTGTGAGGTCTTTGAGGGCAAGGATGCTGGTTCCTCAGTACAGTATGTGCAACATGGGGCATAGCTGTCAACTTTTCCCTTTTTTAAGGGAAATTCCCTTATTCCGAATAGGATTCCTTACAAGAAAAGGGAACAGTTGACAGCTATGACATGGGGACTGCTGCTCCTGAGGATCCTGGTTTGGGGTAGGATCTTAGTTTTAGTCTTAATCTTAGTCTTTAGTCTTAGATTTAAATAGTTTTTGTTTACTGGGTGCAAGCTCAGTGCCAGGGTCCACAATGAGTGCTTCTGTGAGTTGTGCTCCTGATTCACTTGGCCCCGATCCTTCTAAGTCAATTTCCAAGGCACAACTCGTGTCAGCATCTTGGGTGCAGTGTGTGAGGCAGAACTCAGGTCATCACTTAATGGGGACCCGATGCTCAGGTCCAAGTCAAAGATAAGCCCCAAAGTATTTCTGCAAAAGTGTTTCCCTGTTGCCGGCTATCAACTTGTCATTTAACACCTCCATTTTTGTAGACGAATAGCACCAGTTTCTGTACACTGATGAGCTTGTTGGGGAGATGGATGTTGAGTCGAGCCTTCTTTTCTTATTTCAAACATACCATGAGCTGAAGGAAAGGCATTACTCCCTGCAGTAAGGTAGATCTCAGACCAACTATGCAATGCGGCCGCACAGAACACGAATCCTACTGTCAGAAGTGCTACTAATTATTCTAATCACTTTTGCATGGCTTCAGCAAATCCACTTTCCCCACTCCCCTTTCAGAAGCCATAAGACCAATGCTCCCATTAACCCGTTTCCTGGAACAATGCAGAGCTGGCAAATAAGCCCCATTATTATTCCGTTCCAGAGGAAATATAAATGATTTACATTTATATGCCAGCGTTTCCCTCCTTGTTGCCCCAGTAAGAGCTGTGAAATGATTTATAAGGATGCCGAAGTGCTGGCACAGATGTTATACAGCTTGAGCCTGTTTGCCTTGCACAGTGTGAGAGGCCATTCTGAGAGCGTGCCAAGGCACAGGTAGGCTATGAAATGACACTTGTGCCAGAGGCATCCGCGCAGTTGCAACACGAGACCAGCAGGGATCTTGATGGTTGTGAAAATATTTTGGCACTCTTCCTTTGAGGAGGGTGTTTCGGTGCAGGGCAAATGGAGGGGGGGGAGGGAGGATGCTTAGTTCTCATAATTAGCTGCCTCATTTAAATTCCTAATGGACTTCTGGTTCACGAAAACCATTCTGCTGTAGAACAGTAGGCAGCATTGTTGGGCCCTTCCTGAGGTTTCCTTTCATCAAAAGGAAGGTGAAAAGCTGATTATGCAATGGCTGCCTCCATGTCTCCTGCTGGGAGGAGGCCGATGGTACCAGGAAGATAGCAATTTTTGACAGGAAAGAAATATAGCAATTTTTGACGAGGAAAGCAAGGGCCTCAGACTGTTGCAGAGGTGCCATGAATGGTGCAATAAAGACTCTCCTCGCTGCAAGAGAGGGGAGTGGTTGTGACCGGGAGCCGGACTCCGCTTCAAGCAGGGGGCGTTAGCCCCCTGCCTCCCCCTCACCTGGCTGGCGCCCACGCCCAGGCACCCAACCAGGTGCCTTCAAGGGGGCGTGTACAGAAGCCTAAATTGCTGTGGCGCCAGCCTCCCGGTCTCACTTTTCGTCGTCCCGTCGCGAGTCACTCACCCTCCACTCCCTTAGAGCAGGGTTTCAGTTTTCTTTTGGCCTTGCTATGGACCTTAGGTTGGTCGCCCTGGTTGTCCGGGGGGCCTGGTAGGAATTTTTCCATTTGGCATTAGGCTTTTTGGTTTTTTCGCCTACCTCGTAGCAATCGTCACAACTTTCATGGTATTGGTGGGTAGGTTAGGCATTGGAATAATGTGTTGTGGTGTCGAAGGGCTAGGTGTGGCCATCGCCTACGCCTTCAATTTTTGGGTATTCCGTTAAAGGAATCTGGCGGTCGTGTATTCTGTCCGATGCCTGCGTGGCGGGAGGCCATGGCAAGACCCTTGGTGACTTCAGAGGAGAGCTTATAGTTGGATTAGCATCAACAGGCTCCACCTACTGGTGAATAAACCCCCTTGTTTTAGACTCACCCCTCTCCGAGTGGGTGGAGTCAACTGATGTAATCCAATGCCTAAGCCAATACCTTTTCACTTGCTGTAATCAATAAAGTTGTGGCCTTTTCTTGCCCATTAACCTTATATCACGTGTCCTTGTGTTTCATTCCCCTATGCGGGGATCGGGTCCTCGAACCACAACAAGTGTAAATGTTATCTTATAGTGCGGTGGCTTGGAATCTTATAGTGCAGGGGCCTAGCTGTCAACTTTTCCCTTTTCTTGTGAGGAATCCTATTCAGAATAAGGGAATTTCCCTTAAAAAGGGGGGAAGTTGACAGCTAGGGGCTAGGGGCCAAATACTTAACCTCTCTACCTGGTGCTTTGGTCTCTTCCCATCACACCCCCCTTCGCAGTCACATCCACTTTCCCCAGGCCACAGCCAAACCCAACCCTTACTTCTTACCCTTCCTGAGTGTTTTTGCCTGTCTAGAACATGTCCTTGGACTCTGATCATGCTTCTCACATGAAGCGTGGATGTGCGAGTGTGTAGAAATGTGCCTACTGTATGAAAGTAAAATGTCTATTTGTTCCTCCAGCCTCAAAATTGGCCGGTTTTTGCACCTGGAGAAAGCAAATATCCCATGGGTTGCATTCATTGGAGTGCCCTTGTACACGAAGAGCCTGAGCACAGTGTCTGGATTTAAAGAGCAAATTAGAGACTAGTGACTCTGTATATTGGTGTTCATTTCCCCCATGGGTCTCCCAAATAGACTATCTTTCTCATTCGGCTCAGAGAGATCTCAGTGCACCGGTTCGTAAGCAACCCAGGCATTTTAGTGCACTTAGATTTTTCTCCCAGGAGCTGCTCTTGGCTCGCACTGCACTCCCTTTATCTCAGCTTTAATCTTAAACAGCATGATTTGGGTCTTGTTTACATGTGGGCATGCGCACTCCTCACATGTGATTCCTAAGCTGACAGCTACCTTTTTGGCAAACTGAAAAAAATGTGCCCGAGCCCAAGTCTCACTATTCCTTGCATCTGCATATTTAATTATTCATTTTGCATTTTATTAGAGTGCTACCTGATCCATTTTTTAAAATTGTAGTTGCAGTGTACCAAAAATAAAAAGTAACAAAATAAAGAATGCTTGACCACTTCTGATAACTGGCTACTGGCTTAAAAAATAACCAGCAGCAGAAATGTGGGGCAAGAGAAGTATCTGTCTGTCTGTCTGTCTGTCTGTCTGTCTGTCTATCTATCTATATAAATCTAGTCCCCTTTTACCAGCCCTAATGGCATTTATAATAATTATTAATATTTATTGGAACTGTCTTTCGTCACCTTATATATTAAATATTCAGAACTCTGCTGTGGTGCTGAACGCCATTTCATCAGGTGGCTTTGCCTTAAATCATTCCCTGTTTAATTTTGTAGCTGGATTCTGCCCATCCACAGCCTCTCATTTACCTCCTTTTCCAGAATGACTCACAACACAAGACAAAACAGCTTGATGCCTTACCATAGTTTTCTTTTTCTAGCTGGTACCACAAGAGCAGGGAAATCCATTAAGAAAAATGTAAGCTCTCTTTCTCCTCCCCAACCCCGGCCACTTCTCCTCCTTCTAAAGCTGCATTTCAGGGAGAATTGGGCTGGCTGGCTGGGAATGGTTTTCTTTCAAAAACCATTAACCTGAGCTTGCGCCAGGGTTGCCACAAGTATGCATTGCTTCCCATCTCCCGTTCAAGACATGTTTCTGGTTTTGATTCTTTGTCTGCAGCGTTCCACGACAGATGGTGTTTTAATAAAGTCCAGTAGGAATATTACTGTGAGTAAACAATCCAGGGCATGCCAATTTTATAATTGCTGGGTACCGACGCAGCCTCTTACCTGCTGAATCCAAATTGGGAAGGAACCAACTGTGCACACACATATACCTACTAGAGGCAGCCAAATTCGCAGCTGTGGTATGCTCCAGCCCTGTGCTTCACCACGGAAGGTAAATTGCAGCTCCAATCAGGCGCCTTGGCACTGGGTGTGAGGAACTACTGCCATCTGGCTTGTCATCAAAGCGCGGTCACTGAGTTTTGGGGAGATGGAATGACTTGCTTTTAAAAAACAAAACCAAAAAAAACAAAACAAAACAAAAACCCAACCTTGACGAGCAGGGAGATTGCTATCTCCACCATTATAGATTCATTTTAAAATAACATTCTTGGCTTTCCTTGCTGATTATGGAACTGGGATTTTCTACTTTAAGTCATTCCCACGCCCTATGGGGGAAATGAGAGTCTAAACCTGTTATATGCTAATTAAGGATTCACACCCACATGACTTGTCAAAAAGATAAATCTTGCTCATTTGTTTTCATCATTAGCAGGGTTTTTCTTTTTTTTGAAAAAGAAAAGAGCACAAGGAGTATGTCCTTAATATAATATTGATCCAATAAGAAATGTTTCAAAAGATGCTTAGGTTTCATTTTCATCATCGAAAAGCAAAAAAGCAAAAAAGAAAGAAAAAAAAGGCAACAGTTACTCTTCATTCTTAGAATTTATTTCTGTGGCTTTAAGGGGAAAAAAGGGTTCTCATGAAGGCTTGGCAGCAAGGGCCCCATCAGAAAATATATAAAGAACCAGAGAAATAGAGATAATTTTAGTTTGAGCTGCAGATAATTAATGTAATTTCTATATCACTTTCATGAACGTGACAGAAGCCAAACGTCTTTGGTTGAACAAGCGACATTTGTTCTCTAATGTCTGTATTCGGGAACAGACCACCTCTAAGGAGTAAAATCTCAAACAAAATAAAATAAAATAGATGGGTGCTAGTGGAAATTATAATATTGGGTGTGTCAGGTGGAATGATTCTTGGTTTCTTTTCACCCACTTCTGTCAGTTTATATATTTTGCCAGGACACTTTCATATTTATCTCTGCAAGTGTAAGATATATAACTTGGGTCGGGAATGAGGATGTGGAATAAGTGAAAGGTGGGATTGTCATGATTCCAATAAATAAAATAAAACCATACATTGTTACTAAACAGTCTATACAGATGCCTCTTCAGTCAGCTAGCCTACAAGATTGTATAATTTTTGACCAAAGCCACTACCCAAAATTCCCCTACAGTACCATTTGAAATTAATGTGAGAATTCCTCTTCAGTTGAAGCATGGAAAGAATTTGGAGTTAAACCAAAAGCACTTCTTGAACGTGAGCAATAGTGCCTTGTTGGCAGGGAGAATGGCTATCTTAGTTTCCTGGTAGGTGGATCACTCTTGTTTATCAAGAAGGGTAAGCATGGTGCAAACATACTGGCAGGACTGACAGGCTGTTGATGCATTTGCACCACCCTGCCTCACCCTTCGCCTTCCAGTAAGCAGCCACAACCCACCTGCAGGGCGCAAGTGTGATGTCTCAGCCCCACCATGGCCAGCTGCTTTTGAAGATTAGTGAAGTTCCTGGAGGAGGGAAACTTTTGCACATTCCTTAGATGCTCTACCTAGTTAGTATTGTTGACACTGAAAGGCATCCAGGGTTTTAGAAAGGGAAGTTCCCCAGCTGGGAATTAAACAGATCTTTTGAATTGCAAGTATGTCCTCTCCTACTGAGTTATCCCTCCCACCCAAAAAAACATGTTTACTGGAGTAGGGCCATGCGGACCCCATCCCTGCAAAACCCCTTCCTTAGGCAAAATGTGAAGAATTTCAAGGGCAACTAAAGAGCCAATAAGACTGGTGAGTACAATATGTTCTGAATTCTATGTTGCTTCCTAAAAGCAACAGAAGTTATCTCCGTAATCTTGGCTAGCCAAGGCTATGATCCATCCTTTCTTTGCACTGAGGGCAGAGATGGAAGCCGAGAAGGCACCTCAGCAAAGGATGAGTGATGAGAGATACAGTGGTACCTTGGGTTAAGTACTTAATTCATTCCGGAGGTCCATTCTTAACCTGAAACTGTTCTTAACCTGAAGCAGCACTTTAGCTAATGGAGCCTCCTGCTGCCGCCACACCGCCGGAGCCCGATTTCTGTTCTCATCCTGAAGCAAAGTTCTTAACCCGAGGTACTATTTTTGGGTTAGCGGAGTCTGTAACCTGAAGCATATGTAACCCGAGGTACCACTGTAGTAGGAAAGGGAGGAAAGAGGAAAGGGAATTTGGGAATTTGGGAAGAACAAAAGCTATGAAGAGATGCAGGGTGGGAGGAAAGCATGAAAGAATGAAAGCTCCAAAGAGACTTTGGACTCTTTTGAACCTTGTGGAAGTTCAAAACAGAATTGTATTATTTATTCACAGCAGAGTGCTACATCACCGGATAGCACATTACCTCATGGGACCAGCTCAGCATAACATGATTTATTTGCAGATATGTAGTACACATCTCCCCTTCAAATATTGCAGATGGACACCTGCACACACAATAAATAAAAAAGGAAACACATATGTCATGCAAAGTGTGAATCAGCCCACTGAGTTTTCAAATGCAGAATTAAATTACAACGGGCTCTGGCTCTCTTCAGTAGAGACTGTCCATCTCAATGAACTGTAGCAGATGCTTAACAACATCTAAAAATTCCCCTGGAAAGAGAGGTTACCATTATTTAACACCAGCTAAGAGAGCTTCCATAACTCACAGAGGATCTGCCAGATCCAATCCTTTTTTGTTGTTGTTGCTAGAATGCCATTTACAAGAAGTGCCTTAATTATTCTCCAGAGCAGAATTGATACTTAAATAAGACTTTTTTATTATTATTTCTAAAAGAAGTGGATGTTATACTACTTTTCCTTTCAGAATTCTCTCCAACATCACTGTCAAATGGAAGTTGCTGGTTTTAATGGTCATTCAAACAACTCTGCTGACTTCTGAGATTTCTTTACTGGGGGGGGGGTCATCTTTGTGATATTACAGGATAGGCCTACCCACACATAATCTCATGCATCTCTATCATGTCCCCTGTTACTCGCCATTTTTTCTAAACTAGAAAGCCTCAGAAGGTTGTAGCCTTTCCTCACAGGGCAATTATTCCAATCCCTTGATAGCTTTTGTTGCCATTTTCTAACTCTGTATAAGGCTTTCCAGACAAGTGTGTCCCTTAGCATGTATGCTCCAGACAGGGCTGGAGAGGCCATTAGATGGCAGCACACAGGACAGGCCAAGCAGTCTGCCTCAGGAGGGAAGTAAGCAGTTCTGAGGGAACTTGTCCCAGTCCGATTGGCCCCTTCACATCACCTGGCTTCTCAGGCCCAGAGCATTATGGATGGTTGTGTCAAACTCTCAGCTGGAAAGATCTGTAGTTCCCTTCACTTGATGTTGCAGATATCAAATGATGTGAGCTATTTATAAGTCATAAACAATTGGCCAGTAACAGAATACTGGAATAAATGGGCAGTTTCCCTTCTCTTATAGCAGTCTTTGCACATCCCTGTTGCTTCAGATATTTCCCTTAGAAGGCTGTGTTATAACCTGATAGATTTTCTTTGCCAGGAAGCTGCTCTTGACAATCTGGCTAACAGGCAGTTTTCTTAATTTCACTTCATTATTCTTAATTATGAAACCTTGCCCCACCTAAAATGCTAAATTGCAAGCCTGCAATTATTACTACAAGCACAGTTCTGAATTAATGACTCTTATGTATGGAAATGTGGAGTTTTGCACATGGGTGTTTCAGGAAGAGCAGCATTGATTTCGAAATCCCATGTACTGACTCGGAGAAGGCTGCATGCTCCTCTTGAAATGAGCTTTCCCCCCCGAGTGTGCATAGGATTTCAGCAGTGAAGGCATACTTGGATTTACAGTTGCGGCTCCCACAAATATGTGGCCTGGGAGAACTGCTAATTTACTCCCACACAACCTAAGGAGATTAACATAAAAACACCAGCAATACTCTACCCTTTGCATCTACTTCCATCTCATAAATCAAGGAGACTCACTAAGCAAGACTGTTTTCCATGCGTAAATAGCAACCACCACCATGACTGCAGAAGTTGCCATGGACTAAATGCATGTACAGGCTGGTTCGCAATCTGCTGCCTTCAAACAATCCTGTATGCTTGATCATGCCAAGTTAAAAGAGCAGCTGGTTTGCATTTGGAAACGAGCCCTTTAAAAATGTAATCTTCCTCATGACGGGCCTTCCTCATTCAAGGGTCCCACTGGTTTGGTATTACATCTAGTGATGGATGAATCCCATCCTTCCTGTCCACACACACACACACACACGCACACACACACACACACACACACACGCACACACTCCATGCTGCATGCAAGTAGGATTTTGCTGGTTCTCTTTGCCCCCCACGATACACAATTTTTGCACTATTCATGCATCAATGTGAATTTGGAGAAAGGCATTCCTTAATACATCATACTCTAGAAAATCCATGCCCACGAGCATTTGGTGTTTTGCATTTGCGTTCTAAGTGAATAATGCGCACTATGATGACACTGTCATTTATTTCTTCTCCCACCCTTCATTCAAGGAATTTGCCGTATTTGAGCTTCCAGTTGTTTTCCCATTCAGAGAAAACCTGAGACCTGTTTCAGAAATGTTTCTGCCTAATGCGCCTTCAGATCAGCTCCATGACACCTGTGCCATGATAACTTCATTTCTTACTGTCTTATGTGTTGCAGATCCCAAGATAGGCAACATTTTTTGATGGCAGTAGTCAATGAAATCAACACAATCATGCAAGAAAGAGTACTATGTGCTTCATGTTTTGCTCCACTACCTTTGTTTCAAAATGATGCTAAAAACAACAATAAGAATACATTTTCATTTGGGAAGCTGTGAGACTACTTATCAGCACATATTGGAAGGATATTGATAACCTGACAATGGATCAACGTGATGCCAAAATCTGGCAACACGCTCTGCTAGAAGAACTTACACCTCAAGTTAAAGCAAGGAATAGACTGAGAGACAATGACAGTTTTGTTCAGATCAGGTTCTGTTTTAGACAGGATGTGAAGGAATTAGGTTTTGCTTTCATGGACTGCTTGGACGGACCTTGTTTTATGGAATGATATGGCAATGCAAATCTTTCTTGTCTGCTTGTCTGGAGAGTATAGGGTTATCTCGTGATGCCTGATCTGCCCTGGGGCTCAGATGGAAGGGCAGTACAACACCATTGTGGACGTGAAAAATGGCAGATCTCTTGTCTGAGGGCAGGAAAATGAAAAAGCTCCAAACTTCACAGAGCCTCTAACCAGAGGGGCAGGGCACGTGGTTGGCAGCAGGCAGATAGACAAATGATATAAAAACGGTAGTGAGCCTGAAGGCAAGCAGATCAAGGTGGATCTCAGCATGATAAGGAAAAGCTGGCAGAGAGTCAAAGAAAGAATAAAAGGCTGCTACTTGAGAGTAACAGTCTGGTAAGGAGAACTCAGGGGAAGTGGGTGGTGTTTTAATCAACTTTATTTTGCATCATTGAGGAATTGGCTAGATATCTTTTCCTTAATCCTCCCTATTTTCCCATCTTAATAAACTTTTTTACTTGTTTAAAAAAGCTGTGTCGTCTCAGGTCCTCCCAAACATCCTTACACCTGGAAGCCCAATGCTACCTTGAGAAGTTTCAGTTACACCCCAGAGAAGTATTTAGATTCATTGATGAAGGACATCATAAGAGAAGTAATCTCCCCCTTTATCTGCTGGTGTCAGAGTGTACCCCTCTCTTGCACCCTCTTTTTCTCCAGGGGTACGATATCTGATGTAACCAGATCTCCCTTCCAGACCTAGGGTGGCTGAGACACACAGAGCAACAACAGAAGACCTCCAGGCACTTGTGTCCATATCTGGACAAGCTTGTTTGCTGGACCAATGGAACCAACTGCAACAATGTTTTGTGTAACTATGTGATGGGTTTGCAGCAGACCTGGGACAAAATGAGCTTCTCCAGGCCTCTCTATCTGGGTCTCAAGAATCTCCCAATGTGACGCCCCTTCCCCAGGCTATTCTTAAGTGCTTTTCGTAGCTGAATTTTGTCTCTGAATTGTGATGTCTCTTGCTTCCCTAGATGGAGAGAAACCTCTAGACCAGGCTTCCTCAAGCTCGGACCTCCAGATGTTTTTGGCCTACAACTCCCATGATCCCTAGCTAGCAGAGCCAGTGGTCAGGGATGATGGGAATTGTAGTCTCAAAACATCTGGAGGGCCAAGGTTGAGGAAGCCTGGTCTAGACTATTACATGGCTGGAATGTTTCCTACAGCACAAGGGTAAGAGTTACATCTGCTGCTCCACCCACTTTTACCTCTGCCCCCAGTGATCACTGACATTTGGCCCCTGGAAAGCTGCTCATGAAGAATGCACCCTTGGGCTGAGAAAGGTCCCCACTCCTGGTCTGTAGACTCACGTAACTGGATATGACGACAAGCTGTTCCTGAAGGGGAGAGTGAATGTTACATTGCTTTGTTAAAGGTTTGTTGTCTATCTGATCTTTCTTCTGAAAAAGCAATAACAGTTGTTGTTCTTGTTTACAAAAGTGACTCTCAGAGCAGAACTAGATGTTCAACATAGGGCCACTGAAAATGGAAATGCCACAATAAATTATCTCCATAACTTCAGTTGCTTGCATTTGCCCAACTCTGCCAGTGATAGCCATTGATGTGAAGAGAAGAGAGGATATATGCAGTGCTTAAAAGTTGTGGGAAAGGGGGAAAACTCAACAATGGGTTTTCCATGCTTTTCAGCATCCTCATGGTGATCATTCATCACATGTTCGTTTTGCTAAGAGAGAGATGCTTCCCATAGGCGCCGACTCCATGGGGCTTGAGGGGGCCCGGGCCCCCTCAAAAATTCGTTTGGGGGGGCTCTGCCCCCCCCAATAATCTCTGGCGCCCCTCCAGCAGAGCGCCATCGCCGCCCCTCCCCCAGCCCAAAATGCACAGGGTCGGGCTGCATGCCTCCTGCCCTCCCTCCCGAGCAAAAGCTCCACCCAATTTCCTTCGGAGCTGATTAATAGGCGCAGCACGCTCTCCCCTATTCGCTCACGAGGAGGCGGCGCCACTTTATTTGTATATTCATGAGCTTATTTATTATTCATGAGCTTTCCCCCCCCCCCAATATTTTTTATAAGTCCGCGTCCCTGATGCTTCCTGGTGTTGCTAAGCTTTGCGAGTGGAGGGGGTACCCAACTACATGTTCTCAAATGTTCTCAAACTTGCCAACAATATTATTTCTGCAAGAATAATATATTTTAACATCTTACACACGTCATGATTCCGGCTGCACTTTTCCCATGTCAAAAATATGCAATTGTTCTTGTCCCAAGAATCCTGGTTTCTTCCGCGGTACTTTGTAAGGAACACAGTGCACTGACACAACAGTGACACAACACATTCAGCAGAGCATCAGACCCTTCACATTAAATCCCATCCCATCACATCAACTGACATGATTGGCGGAACCTGACATCTCATGCCACAATGGGAAATATCAGCCTGTGCTGCGAGGTACAAAGGCATATTTTCATTCCAGGATGGAATGAAATTGAGAGAGGTTTACTGTCCACAACAGCTCATAATGAAAATATTTCAGCTCGGCTGATAGTCACAATTGGTGAGAGGGATGCATCCAATTTACTTACATTATATTTGTTGCTTAATGATTCAAGGAGCTCTGTACTAAGGTAAACAAGAGGTGCTGTGGCAGATCTGCGACTAAAAGTGACTCACGTAACAGCCTCCTCTTTCACATGGTAAAAGAGAAAGCATTATATGAGGCCTTCACAACCCAAGTTTCCCCACCTATGTCTTTCTTCATTGGTTTCAGAGAACTTACCATATATCAATACTTAACCATTTTCAAACAGAATGTGATGTGTGCTTGCTTTCTCATTCTGTGGAAGCATCAGCCTTACTACCATCAATTCCTTCCTTTTATTCTGGTTCTTTCAAATATACTGATATGATAAAGATGGGATCCAGCACCGAGGAAATTCTGGCGGTTCCTGCACTGTGAGAAGTGATGTTACAGGGAACCAAACAGAGGGCCTTATCAGTGGTGGCGCCAGCCCTGTGGAACGCCCTCCCATCAGATGTTCAGGAGATGATATAGGATATAAGATTGTGATGCAATGTTTTTAATCCATAATGCAGTAATATTTTAAATTTACTTGCCTCACCACCTGTGACAGATCCATACTTTCAACGATTAGATGAAACAATACTATACTTTTAATATAAAAAATGGCAATCTTAACACTTCAAAGACTGATATATTTTTTGAAAAAGTCAGTCAATGTGAAAAGTCAATTAGGACTTTGCAACCAAATACCAACTGAAAAAATTGGGGGTCTAAGTATTTGAACTATGGGCTAGAATATTTCCCCGTGAGCATCACAAGGCTTTTTATTAAGTTAAAAAAACTTTGGCTATCTTATAAGATTAAGTGAAGTATGTAGCACCTCCCTTCCAAAAATTTCAGAGAAATGTCTTCCTCTCACATAATCTTTGGAAGGGTTTTGTTTCACCTCTACCTGCACAATGGATGGTTCATAAAGCCAATTTTAAAATCTGCAGTCTGGCTAACATTTGCAACTTTCTGCTTTAGCAGGTTGCTTTCAGCTGCTCCTTGTGATATCAAGGAAATCCGGTTGATTGTTAAAATGCAAATGCTATGACTGGAAAATGCTACCAGGGAAATAAGAAAAGCACATTCCAGTTGAACTTTATAAACAAGCCGGCTAAACCAATGTTAGACGGCCTTGTATCATGTACCAAAAAGTCGCCAACGGATATGATTGCATTAGTGCATATGAAAATAAGTTTTATTGTGATCATCCAACATTACAAGCATGCCTGGCAGCTTCTCATTCATAGTAGCTTTTGGTAATCCTTTAATTTATTTCTTACTTTATATGCTGGCACTGTCGTCCGTAGGAATGTTTTCTCTCTCTTCCCGATGCACATTTTTGTGACGATTGGTAATTTTAAAAGTTTTTGGCTGGCAGTCCTAGCTGGCCATTTCAGCGGCTCATCCCATGGACCTCGAGCCATCTGTTAAACCCAGTCCTGGATGCTCAGAATAACTATAGGAGAGGAGAGCAGAGCAGCTGGAGCGAGGCAAGTCAGCTGGAAATGCAGGAGCTGCTCTGGGTGTCGGGATAGTTGTATTTCAATCCAGAATGAGAAAATGATGCCTTCTTTCCAGACCTGGCCTTGCAAATTCAGTTAAGTCCCCCTCCCTGGCCTCTCAACATGATCTTGTCTAATGAATGTACTTAGCTGTACATTTATATAATACATTTATATAATAAATATAGGCACACCATACATTTATATGATAAATAAAGCCACACTATACAGCATTTGTATTTTTAACTTGCTTTCTCCATGTGTCTCTTTGTATGGGTTGGGAATTCTCATAAGATTCTTGAAGACCTGTTTTTTTAAAGTTAACCAATCCACACTATTTGTCTTTTGGGTGGAAATCTAGATAACCCTTAATGGGGATCAGTGGAGAAATGCCGAGCATCAGTTTTTCCTTTCAATATTTCCAGACTTTTAGCAAAGAGTTGATAGGGTTTTTAAATATACTTTTTACATACATACATACATACATACATACATACATACATACATACATTTGTATCCTGCCCTTCCATATGCTCAAACCATGCTTACAGCAGCTTACAACATGGAAAAAATATTACAAACTTCCCACACAACCCAAAATTCAGCTATCCTTCAAAACTACAATATTCCACTCCACTAATGCATATATTAAGGAGGAAATGTGGATAGAATTGAATATCTTAATATACTGATGAAAAATAACATACAAAAAGTAACATATTAAGTGAACATTGCATACAAAAAATGTGTTTATTAATGCTGGTTAATTGTCACAAGGACTTTTTTTATTTTTTAAATGCAAACCGGGAATGCGGATAACTAAACTGTAGCTTGAAAAGATGAGAAACCGAGATAAGTCAAGATTGACTCATTGCCAGGGCAGCACTGGGTTGGAAAGGCTGTCCCTACAGTTGTTGGGAAACAAGCACTCAATTGAGCAAGAAGCAGAGATGAAGGTTAAAATGTAACACTATTTTATTTGCAAACGAGGGTGAGTGTTAGTGAACTCGCAAGCTGTTTCACCATGAAACTGGTGAAATGAGATATGCGGCTCATGCACAGAGAGAAGGGATACATGGCTGCGAATGACATTCATCAATGATGAGGGAGCATGTCAGTTTCAACTGCTGTATCTTCTATTTCCAAGTGCCTCTCTTTGTTTATCCTTCAGATACAATCTATAAAGCAACTGCTCATCTCTTTGGTCCTGGGCAGCACATAGGAATACAGGAGTCAGTCCTGAAATTTAGTTTGTCATTTGCCTTCTCAAAAAGAGATGTGATTTATGTTTATGGTAAAATATTTGAAATGTCGTTTAAGAGGAAACAAATGGCACTCAGGTTTCAGGGAAAGAAAGTGTGTGTGGGGGGGGGGAGAATAAAAGAGGGAACGCGGAACTTTTGAAAAACGCATCTTTGTCTTCTCACACTCAAAGTCACATATTTTTAATTCTAATTGTAAAAATTATCTGTCTCTCAGCATGTCTTGCCCAGTCTCTTTTCCTTCAAGGAGATTCATCAACTATGTTAATGATGACACCAGATTTTAATATATACATTAAACATTTAAGTTATAATACGTTAACATGACATAAGATGTGAATAATAACAATGTTTTATATATGAAGCAAAAACATATTTTATGTTGGGAATGGGCTAGAATACTTGGCAAGTGACTTATATCCATAACAATTTCATTTAAATATTGCTTTTGCATCCCATCTATCTTAGATGCAATTTTATAGTCCCTTTTTAAAAATTCATTTTGGCATGACCTCTTTGAGGCTGCAGCTTAGTGCCTCTAGCCTACATATTCAATTGCACTTGTACTTGTTCCTGTTCAATTACATTTCAAAGTGCAGGAGCCAGTAAGTGCCCAGACATGAACTGCATTTACTATTCTGGGACTCTTCACAAATTATAACTTGCATTCGGTTATGCACAGAAATGCAGGCAGAAAGCCGAAAGGGAACCCATCACTTCATTCAAAATATGGCCTGTCCGATTTGACTTAGAGGTTGCACAGTTTGGAAATATACCTCCGCAAGCTGCAGCGTTCTGGAAATCTGTCTGGGTGAGTGAGTGTGGATTTTGAATAAATGTAGACTAGGATACAGCAAATGAATGCTTTCTCGAATGGCTGAGTCCCTGCATAGCTTAGGTATGCACCTCCGCCTCCTCTGCCCAATCTGTGCCTTGAAGCTAGCTCCGTTCTTTAAGATCTGCTCATCGTGGCTTGGATCGAGTTCCTGTGGTCTCCCACTGGAGGAAGTGGAGGCAGGCAGGGGGAGCTGAGTTGGTTTTGAACAATCCCTTCGTCCTGATGCAACCCTCTGGAAATTTGTTCTGGGTGATTGTGGCACCTTCTGGAGCAGCACAGGAGAGGTGGTGCAAATGGACCGAAGGAGGAATGGACAAAAATGGCCTCCTTCATACCTTCAAGCAGAAGCTTCCACTGTATAATAATAATAATAATAATAATAATAATAATAATAATAATAATAATAATAATTTATTATTTGTACCCTGCCCATCTGGCTGGGTTTCCCCAGCCACTCTGGGCGGCTTCCACAAAGACCAAAAATACACTAAGATGTCACACATTAAAAACTTCCCTGAACAGGGCTGCCTTAAGATGTCTTCTGAATGTCAGGTAGTTGTTTATCTCTTTGACATCTGATGGGAGGGCGTTCCACAGGGTGAGAAGGCCCTCTGCCTGGTTCTCTGTAGCTTTGCTTCTCGCAATGAGGGAACCGCCAGAAGGCCCTCAGCGCTGGACCTTAGCGTCCGGGAAGAACAATGGGGGTGGAGACGCTCCTTCAGGTATACTGGGCCGAGGCCGTTTAGGGCTTTAAAGGTCAACACCAACACTTTGAATTGTGCTCGGAAACGTACTGGGAGCCAATGTAGGGAGCCAACTGCAATGTATTGCAGTTCCCTGCACGAATGGACAGAACTTTCTGTTAGTGGTAGGCCTATGTAGAACCCAACCCATGGTCTTGCTCCATGTGAACCATAAGTTAATTCTGAAGTCTTGTAGACACATATCTTTCCACCCATGCTTTCCCTGACCCATAAGATTGGATCCTGTTTTTATAATAACTGCTTCACTGACTTTTATGTTGTATCTCTGTCTTTAATGACACTGCATGGTTTTAATGTTGTGGTTTTGCCTACCACTCAAGAGACTTTCCAAATACTAGGTGGCTTAGAAGTGCCTTATAAAGAAACAAACCAATAAAACGGCTCGTGGTCTTTTATGGTTTAAAATTTAGCTGAAACAGAAAGACTACTGGGAAAGAAGGTACTAGGCATTATATTGTAGACTGGGAAGTCTTCTGTACTCCCACTCAGCCAACCTTGGTTTCGGATTGGCTCAATATATAAATGGTTGATTTCCTATTCACCATGATAGCATTATGAATCTTAGGTCAAAAGACTGAATGTAGTCCTTCAGGTCTAATTATCTGGCCCTCAAGACTCTCCCTGGGTCAAACCACGATCTTTGGTCTCGCTCTTTGCCCTCCGTAAGTCCTTCTGAGTGGCTGGAATGCGTCTGTGAATTATGCATCTTGCTTGCTTAGATGAACGGTGAAGAGGTGTGTGTGTGTGTGTGTGTGTGTGTGTGTGTGTGTGTGTGTGAAAGCTGGCCCACCCATTAGGCAGGGAGAGGCAGCTGCCTCAGGTTCCAGAAGTGCAAGAGATGGTGCCCTGCCCACCCCACCACCTCTACCACCACTGGAACACCCTCCACTCTTGCTGAGTTACAGCGAGAGGGGGGCTTTCCCACACACAATGTTGCCACTCGTCTTCCCTGCCCCTAGGGCAGAGAAAACGAGCAGCAAGGCCTTGCAGAATGCTTCTTTCTTGCTGAGTTCACTGAGAGGGGCTGCATTCCAGCAGTGGCAAATGTGGTGGGGGCAGGGTGTGGTACATTTCTGTTTCATCTCAGGTGGTGAAATGGGACGGGCCACCTTTAGTGTATGACTACATTCCGGTCACCTTTGGCCTTTGTGTGACTGGAATGTAGCCTACTATACAATGATAAGTGTCACATCCTTTGTCCTGCCCACATTTGCCTCTGGACCTACCCACCACTAACAAATATCTCCCAGAAGGTTCCCCCGTAAGAGAATTCCATAGGCTGGAAAATTTCTCAGTCTCCAACCTAAGTGGTAGACATGGGTACAGAATATTAAAACTGCAATCAGGTAAGGCACAAGGCTAAGACCCATTCTGCAAAAAACCAAGACCAAACTTTCCCACCATTTGTTATTTGAAAGGTATTAGATATTTAGATGTGAAACATGTGCCAGGTAGATTAAATTTCATACCTGCCTTAAAAAGTTTTTATTCATTCAGTACAAAACCTTTTTTTTATTTTCTGTGAACAGCTCTTCATACTCTGTTCTAGAACAGGCTTGGGCAGAAGATGAACAAATAATAGATGACTTGTGTGTGTGACCAGGGGAACCAAAGACCTTTTCATCCTGAGAAGGAGGAGAAGGAGAAGGTGGTAGGTTTTGACAGGTTGTTTAGATCTTGCAGTTGGAGCAGGCAGCATAACCAATTCTGAGTCTTGTAGGCCTTCAAAGAAATCTAAAATAGTCGTGCCAATATCAAAGATTGAGTTGTCAGCTTGAATATCATTCATTATCATTTCTGTTTATATCAAACGCCTTTGGCTAAAGACAGATGTTAGTTGAAAGTAGAATGTGAGGTGCATTGTTGTCCATAGTGAATACACCCATCACTCTTGATCTCTTTTATTTATGCTTTGTGAAGTACACAAGATGGGGGGAGGGGGAGAATAGGCATCCTATATATTAAATATAAAGATGTTGCCCATACTGAGACAGACTCTTGGTCCGTGGTCTCAGGCAGAGATCTCTTCCAGCCTTGTTGCCGTGGTTTCTTTAGCAGAAATGCTGGAGAATCTGGAATGTGCTTTCTGCCAAGGTGCCATGGTTCACCTCCAATATACAGCCACATAGTTGGAGGGCTCTTTGCCCTGCATTCTACCAGTGCAATGATATTAATCATTAAAACATGTCTTCCTGATATCGCAGCACATGCAATTCCTCATAAAATAAAGAACAGTTGACTTTGTGGTGTAAAGGGTGATGTTAGTTAATCTGAGCATGAACAGTGAGATTTTCAGAGATTTTGCCTATTTTGGCTGGCATTCATTGTTTAAAATGCAATGTTTGGAAGAAATGTCCCATAATGCAAGGAAAATAGCACACCAGGAAGACAATGGAGATCAGGAGAAGGTTGGCGTCCCCTCAAGACTTCAGGCAAATTCATGGAGCCAAAGGAAGTCTCCAGAACAAAGATGCTGGAGGCAGTTAGTTGAATCCTTTGTTAAATGGATGAATGGGGAAAAAAATATTCCTAGGATGGTTTCAGGAAAGCAGTTTTCAGGCTGAGGTTCAACACCCCCCCCCCCACACACACAAACAGAAACCTATTTCTCTGTGAGAACACAGAGTGTAAAGAGCAATTTATTTCACTTTAGACAAGTAGGGTTCAACAACAACAACAACAATAACAACAACAGCAACAACAACAACAGCAATTTATTTGTACCCCGTCCATCTGGCTGGGTTTCCCCAGCCACTTTGGGCGGCTTCCAACAAAGATTAAAAATACATTAAAATGTCACACATTAAAAACTTCCCTGAACAGGGCTGCCTTCAGATGTCTTCTAAATATCAGGTAGTTGTTTATCTCTTTGACATCTGATGAGAGAGTGTTCTACAGGGCGGGTGCCACTACTGAGAGGTTCCCTGTAGCTTTGCTTCTTGCAGTGAGGGACCCGCCAGAAGGCTCTCGGCGCTGGACCTTGGCAGAACGATGTGGGTGGAGACGCTCCTTCAGGTATACTGGGCCGAGTCATTGCTGTCAAACTGCGGTCAGTTAGGTTGGCAAGCACATGGGATGGGGCCTACTCGGTGGTGGCACTGTGGTTGCAGAATTCCTTTCTTATGGAACCATGAAAGGTTGAGTTCAGCACAGGCCTATAACCATGCCTTGAAGACTCAATTGTTACAGTCCGCCTTTTCTTTATACACTGTGCTACTGATTTCTGAGTCTTTGGTATGAGTAAACCATACATTTAAAGGGCATCACTTCTCTAAAATAATCATGGAAACTGTAGTTTACTCCTCACAGAGCTATGCATCATCCAAAATAGGAAAAGTGTGGGGCACAGATTGAAATAAAATTTGCATTTCCTAATCTTGATTTTATACATGCAAATTTAGAAATAATTACTATAATTTAAATAGAAATACCACACACCTCGCCATAGCAGGGTAGACAGTGATGCAAGGATCTGTGTGCTTGCTCAGTCTAGAGTCCAGGAGCTGTCAATGGGCAGCTTCAAGATCCCTGCTGCTCTCCCTTCTTTATCTTCAGATAGGACTTGGACAGAGGATGGTCACTGGACACCACTTGAAATTGAGAATCACCTTCTGTAATGTAACCCCTATGGCCAACATGCAATTCCCTGCAATGTAGGCTGGAATGGCACAGGGCAGGAAGAATTTCATCCCCCTATAGGAAAAAGAAGGAAACATGTAGGCAAGGGAATAATTCTCCCTTGTCTCCAGCTGTACATTCTTCTGGTAGTTCTCCCAACCCTTCCCCAAGCCAGAGGAAGGAGACAGGAAGCCTCATTGTGTAAGCAGAAGTCATTGCACATGCTTCAATTGATAAGGCTGCTTAGGTGAATACAGAAAATTCCAGTAGCTGAAGACTGACAAAACTTTCTTATTTTGTTTTAATGTCTGCAGCAATATTTTTAGCCCAATAGCCATGCAAACAAAAGCAAATTACAAAGAAATCAAACTGGTCCATATGAAGTGCTTTATTATTATTATTATTAGTAGTAGTAGTAGTTGCAGTACCATATTGAATGGTATTCAGCTGAGGTTTACTCAGAACAGACCCACTAAAATTAACAAATACGACTAAGGGCTCTCCTACACTTGTCTCTTGCCTAGAAAACATGGGTCCAAGTGTTTTTCCCCTTGTCCTGCTCCTTTCCCAGGGAAAACCCACTCTTTAGCACTAAATCAAAGTGAAACGTCAATCCAGAAAAACCCCCGAACTACTGTTTGCTCTGATTGAGTGCTAAAGAGCAGTTTTCCCTAGGGGAAAGCAGCGGGCCAAGAGGAAGTGTTCATGAGCCCTAAGTTAGGTTACTTAATTTCAATGGGCTTGGTTTACTCTGAGTCAAACTTAGTTGAATGCCCCGCTTTGACTCTTGAATGAGACAATGACTTTAGAAACCATGGGGACTGAAATCCCCCCCCCCCGCTTTACCTCCTCTCTTTTTGTGAATAATTTATGCGTCGGAATGGCTTCATCGCCGACTGTTCTCCTAGCCATTAAACTGAAATAGAACTTACAGAAAATGGGGCTCCAGAAGAGAAGGTCAGCCTATGGAAATACTGCTATTGCTTTTGCGCCATTATTAACACCTCCTGACACGCGGTGCTCAGAGAGGGGAAAAGCTAATCTGTAGACCAAAATGATATGGTGATCTAAGGATTGATTCCAATGTGTGCTCAGGAGGTGAATATCATTACAAGAAAGTGGAAGTAAGAAAAGCGCATGGAAATGGGGAGAGAGTGTGACGGAAATAAGTTCTTTAAGTCGACACGAGAACAAACTCTTCGCAGGCTGCTTGGGAGACCCACTGCCTGGAATCTACAGGGTGGCCTCGTAGTTCCAGTGTTCCAGGCAGCATGCCGATCTGTCTGCATTAGAAATCATCTTGGTTTCTGAAGAACAGCCAATCAGATTTGTCTTTCATTTTTTAAAATAAAAGAATGCACTTGGGTTAAGTGTTAAAGTGAAAAAGTGTTTTCGTCCGAAGAGATGTGTGCTGCAACATGTTCAGTGTGTTAGCCATTATTGTCTATTTGAAGCACATTTATCTCTCAGAACATTTTATCATCTCACCCCTATGGTTTTCGGGCTGAATTGTTTCCATGCTCGGCGGAGATGTTTTGAAGCAAGCAAATAAAATTAATCCCACTCTCGTGATTTCTAAGTTCATATGTCAAGATTTTCATTCCCCCAAGGTGAGTCAAGTTATTTCCCCCCCAAAATTGATGGCTAACAACCTGAAAATAAAAGATGGCGGCAAATGGTTGACATGTCCACAAACGGTAATTTGAATCTGCCAGGCTCATTATTATTTATTGTTACATTTTTATTCTCCAAAGACTGTGTGCATGTAGATGTCCCATTTTATCCCCAAAACAATAGTTTCAGGTGACTGTGAATGACAGTGAAATCTGTGCCTAGAAGCTTGAGATACTTGAGATGTCCAAGTATGCAGGTGCAGGATTGCAACCTTACATGTATCTGTTTACTCAGATGCATGTCTCACTGAGTTCAGTGGGGCTTATTCTCAGGTAAATTTGTATAGGACTGTACCTTTCTGTACAATCTTACCCTTTCTACTTAGACATACAGCAAGTTCAGCAAAATTTAGTCCAAGATAAATTTATATAGACTTGCAGCCTGAGAGAGTCATCCAAAGTCATTGAGCTGAGTAGCGAGTTTCATGGTTCAGCATAGATTTGAATTGAGACACATAACTACCGTATTTCTCACTCTATAAGACGCACCAGACCACAAGACGCACCTAGTTTTTGGAGGAGGAAAACAAGAAAAAAAATATTCTGAATCTCAGAAGCCAGAACAGCAAGAGGGATTGCTGCACAGTGAAAGCAGTGACCCCTCTTGCTGTTCTGGCTTCTGGGATAGCTGCGCAACCTGCATTCGCTCCATAAGACACACACACATTTCCCCTTACTTTTTAGGAGGGAAAAAGTGAGTCTTATAGAGCAAAAATTACAGTATGTTATGCTGACTCACAAAAAAAAGAACATATCGGTTTTGTTCAATGTACACAATTCAAATATACCAATTAGCCCTTAACTCATGATGTCATAATAATGCCTAACATTTGTGTCAGGAATGGGGAAGCTATGGACTTCTAGAAGTTGTTGGGCTTCCATCAGCCCCAGCCAACATGGCCAAAGATCAGGGATGATGGGAGGCGTATTATGAGAATACCTGGAGGGCCACAGGTTCCCCATCTCTGCTCTCTGCCATCTATATGCTCATTGAAGAAAACAAAACTTTGGGTTGGAGGAGCTACCATATTTCCTACTTATTCTTAATAAGGAAATAGGAAATATATGGAAAAGGAGGGGGAATCTCCAGAGCAGTGTTTGCATTAAGGCAGTGCTGCAGATACATTCACAATAGTTGCTAGTTCTCAGAAAATGTGTAGCCGACCTACTCACATATAGAAGTATTCAGGATCTGTACAGTGGTACCTCGGGTTACAGACGCTTCAGGTTACAGACACTTCAGGTTACAGACTCCACTAACCCAGAAATAGTACCTCAAGTTAAGAGCTTTGCTTCAGGATGAGAACAGAAATCATGTCGGCAGCAGTGGGAGGCCCCATTAGCTAAAGTGGTACCTCAGGTTAAGAACAGTTTCAGATTAAGAACGGACCTCCAGAACAAATTAAGTTCTCAACCCGAGGTACCACTGTAGTTTTGTTAATTCATTTTTGCTTGGTCTTTAGGTACATGAACCACTAATCACAAAGCAGTTTTCTACTTTGCAGCCATAAAGCGGGGGGACAGGGGACGGACTGATTTAAGGAGCTGCTGGGGTTTGAAGATCTTTCATATCTGTCTGTAAGGCCTCCACCTGTTGAGGTGAGGAAGGGTGAAATTGACACGTTGCTACCAGGTGGTGAGATGAAGAATGAAACCGACGCATTGTTATGGAAATAACCAGTCACAAATTGTGTGGCTGCCACACACTGGGCTGTACCCAGTGCTAGCCCTACTCAAAGTAGACCCACTGATGTTAATGGCTATGGCTAACTTAGGTTCATTTATGTCAGTAAGTCTCTTCTGAGAAGAAGTAGCACTGAATACATTTCACTGTCTCTGAATGAAGGCTGATATCCTACACCTACTTACATGGTAGTAAAGCCCACTGAACCCAATTCTGGACAGACTTCTATAGGATTGAACTAACTTTCTTTTCTGGCATTGGTTTTAAATGAAACCTGTTCTTCTGAAGATCCTCCTGCATAATAATAATGATTACAATTTTCTGAATGCTGTTCCTTATGTAGCCACAGTGACACCACCCACACAGAAGAGGAACATGGGGAGTTGGAGGGGGCAGGGTTTACGGGGGGGGGGGGGACTTTAGAAAAAGCCCTAAACTGGATTGCTCAACAACAACAAACACACAAACAAAAAACAACAGGCATCCCTCGGAGGGCTGAGTGTGCTCCGTGGGCACAAAATGTTGTCGGTCCCACTAGTAAAGAGTATATTTGTTAAAGCAACTACCTTAAGTCATAACAGCAAGGAATAAAAGGATTATGAGATAACCTGACAGCTTTCTAGTTCTGATTTAGATGTCAAATAAAACTTCTGAGCCAAGATAAATGAGATGCACTTAAAGGCAAAAGGTATGAGCCAGTGAAATACCACTTCAATAAAATATTCCTGCATCATTGGCTAGCATGTTGCTCTCTGCTGTGTTTTTCGTGTATTGCAGGGCTAAAGAACCTTACTCAGCTTGAGGGCCATATTTCCAAGAGCCACATGCCAGTGGTGGGTGGGGCTGTTCTACCACTGTAGATTAGGCTTGTTTCTACACACATTCATATGTCCCTCTCTAAGCTCCATCTAGGCAACTAGGGTCTCAGCTATACAGCTGCAAATAAAAAGTTCTAAGTGTGTTGTAAAGGGCAATATACAACTGTGACACTAGATGGCAACAGTGAGCTATGACAAATTCAATGTATTTTTCAAAACGTTTTTTTAAAAAGCATTTTCACATCGTGTTTTTTTTGTGTGTGTGTAGGACAGATGGTCCGTGTTAAAGGATACACTTCAGCCAGGCAAAAGCACTCGAGGTAGGATCTGTGAGGGGTGTTTTTATGAAAGCCTGGAATGTGCTCTTGAATTCTGATAATTCATCTTGCTTGCTTGGAAATAATTTTTTTGATTTTTTTTTAAAGTGAGGTGCCAGCAATCATATATTGATAAAAGTGCAGTGGGTGCCAACGGAAAATGGTGGCCATGGACAGCAAAAATGAGCTGCCCCCCACCCAAAAGACCTGGCTTCACCCTATCTGAATGTTTCCCTCCAAAATTATGATTCCTTCCTTCCTTCTTCCTGATAACAATGGTGTCTACTATTATTATTAATAATAGTAGTAATAACAATGAGGGAGTGGGTGTTATAACTTCCCTGAGCCTGTGCTTTCAGCGGGTTCAGCATGGACTGGTTCCCCATCCCAGCATAATCAAGGTTCTCTTATTCTGCATTAAGATACTTGCATGGCTCATACACTTCACCCATATGCACTTTGCCTGAATATAAATGGAAGGATCTGATCTGACTGTCCATGCCAATTTGTTCCCTTCCTCCATTCACCTAAATGAGAAACCTGGTGTTCCTGGTGGATACATTAGAGGTTTTGCTTGTAGAGCTGATTTCATGACCTGTGGTGCATGCTTTTTTGATGAATTAATGTTTTACTCATAATTAGGAATTTTCTCTGTGCACTGGTACTTCTGAATCAATTTATCATTTCCCCCCCCCCTCCAAAAAAGGGTAAGATGACTTAGAAATGAATGATTTAGAAATGCTCATAAGGGACTAAAAACCTGTAGGTCCCCTTGATTTTGAGGTATCTCAAGGACAGTATTTTTAACCTCTCTGATCACTGTTGACTTTATTGAGCTCCATTTCTAAGATACAGCATAATCAAGGTTCGGTTTTGATAAATGAGTTTCATTTAATGAGTCTACAGGAAAGCTAAATGACAGCAAACACACACACACACACGAGAAGAGAGAGAGAGCGAGCATCTTTTGGAGCCTTTATCCAGTTACTGTAAATCATGCCATTCAGGCAAGCTGGGGTGATGTTAACTGCCAAATTTCATTTAAGATGTACCTTTATTTGCTCTGACAAGCCACTCAAAATACTTCCAGATTTCCATAAATGAACTCCAGAAAAACATTAAATTAGAACCGTTTGTGGCAGGTCCTCATTACATCCTGAAGAGTATACAAATTAAACTATTTTTATTAGGAAATTGGAAAGAAGGAAATGTTAATAAAAGCAATGGTTTAAAGGCACTGAAATATTTACTTTTTATTTGAGAGAACCCATTAGTGATTTTGGGTCCCATGCCACATTTTTAATCCATTCCCCAAACCTATCATCCAATAGAAAAAGAAAGGTTCATATTAAAGCAACATTCATGCCCCCCCCCCCACATTTAGATAGCACTTGATTCCATTTCTTGACGTTTCCACACCTGATAATTTCTGATAAAAGCCACTTCTGGAAATTTAGCAGAATCTCGTAGAAGTTTAGTGCTGCTTTCTGTGTTAATTGCTTCCAGAAAAAAAACAAAAACAAAATCTGCTTGCCACTCTGTTGACTCAGAAAATCATGGCACTTTTTGCAAAGTAAGGTTTCTGCTGTTTTCATGGATCCTGCCATATATGACAAAATTTGGGGTGGTATTCTAGCATACAGTTCTTCCCTGCCATTTTCATGGGCGGGGGATCAGAAACACATTTGCATAGAAAGGGTGGTGGTGTGCCTGATGACAGCCGCTGTTGTGTCACACCAGACCCACTGAGGTGACTGAGGTGACCATGAGGTGGCGGCCTGTGGTTCAAGAAGCCACAACAGAAACCAGGACAGAAGCTAGCATTGTAGGCAGGAGAACTAACAGAATAATCCCCACATCTGAATGCACACACACACCCCTCAGTGGCAGAGGAAACCTCTTGGGCACCTGGGGCGGTGCGCCCAGGGGCGGGGCTGCCCACCCATAGGGATGGCCCATCCCTATGGACACCATACGCCCCATCCCACCCACTGTCTGCCCGCTGCCTCCCTCCCCAGCTATAAGGCAGCTGAGGCCCCACAGTGGTCCCTGTCCACTGTGGGCGCTGCACGTCCCGTCCCTATGGGTGTGGTGGCAATACGCCCAGGGGGGATTTTGTCACACACACCCCGGGATGACACTTGGGACGGGCCGCCTCCACCGCACCCCCCTTTCTCTGCCACTGACACCCCTCTCTCTGTTCGCATCTGTATTGCATTGACCTCCCTACCACCTCACCCTTCCCTGCCATCTCTCCTGGTCAACAGCAGCAACCCACCTGCTGAGAAGCTAGCGTAGCATCCACCCCACCTGGTGAAGTCACTTCTGGTGAGGACCAGCTCTTACTCAAAGAGGTAATGTAGGTCAGCGAAGGTCCACTCACTCCACCACCGCCCAATAGATACACCCAAAGAGCCTCTGAGCAGAGGGGCAAAACTGTAGCTACAGCACAGAAGATTCCAGTTTCAGAGCTGTTGGCTTTAGGAAACAAGTGTACTGACTGCATTACAGCCACATTTAAACAGGTTTGGACCTTGACATCTGGCATGATAACTGATGCTTACAATCTTGCATTTGGATTACGTGTGCAAAAAAATACAATGGGCAGGATGCACACCAGGAACGTTCAAGGACTTCCCATTGAGCAACAGGGCTCCCTCCCCCATCCTCTCTATGATTTCCTTATGCAAGTCAGTGGACAGAGACCTCCATTGTATCTCCAAATTTCCATGGCAGGGTCAGAAGGCTAACTCTCACCAATGACCCTCAGGGTATTAGAGTGTTTACTGTATGTGACATTTCCCCTGTCCCAGTCTTTCCTGGCTATTTTGCCATGATCTCTTTCCCTATGCAGGTCAACGCCGTGATCTCTTTCAGGGGACAAGATTTGACACCCACTAACTTTGAGTAGGTACCTGTATAAATATAGGTTTGATAGTGATGGTTTTGCACCCCCTTGGCTCAACGCCCTGTGCAGAAGAACCACTAACCTAATCTATAATAATAATAATTTATTATTTGTACCCCACCCATCTGGATGGGTTTCCCCAGCCACTCTGGGCAGCTTCCAACAAAGATTAAAAATACATTAAAATGTCACACATTAAAAACTTCCCTAAACAGGGCTGCCTTCAGATGTCTTCTAAATGTCAGGTAGTTGTTTATCTCTTTGACATCTGGTGGGAGGGTGTTCTACAGGGTGGGCGCTGCTACTGAGAAGGCCCTCTGCCTGGTTCCCATGTAGCTTTGCTTCTCGCAGTGAGGGAACCGCCAGAAGGCCCTCGGCACTGGACCTCAGTGTCCAGGCAGAATGATGGGGGTGGAGACACTCCTTCAGGTATACTGGACCGAGGCCGTTTAGGGCTTTAAAGGTCATCACCAACACTTTGAATTGTGCTCGGAAACGTACTTGGAGCCAATGTAAGTCTTTTGGGACAGGTGTTATATGGTCTCAGCAGCCGTTCCCAGTCACCAGTCTAGCTGCTTCATTCTGGATTAATTGTAGCCAGATCTAAACTGGCACTGTCTCTTTTTCTCAAAGAGTATAGGCAGTATTCCCAGAAACCCATGAGGGGATAATCCCACCCGCCAATGACCCTTGGGTAACAGAGTCATTGCTTGGAGGGTGACTTTTCTTCCAGTCCAGTCCTTTTTTCCACCCTGTGATTTTTATTGTACATCCCCTAAAATGGTAGTCTGGCCTTGCCAGAGAACCATTGCAGCTATCAAATTCTGACAGAAAACGAAAAAGATATAGATTTTTCCTTTGTTTAAAATGGATCAAAATGTAAAAATGCCCTGCATAGAAACTCCTGAATGTCTCTGCATGGACACCCCTGGATGTTCCCTCTTCATAGGGAACTCTGGGAAATGTAATTCTGGGAGGAGAATACAGTCCTCCTTAACAACTCAACCAAAAGACGTTCCCAGAATATTTGGGGGGAGGAGCCAATACTGTTTAAAGTGGTACATAGCACTTTAAATGTATGGTGTGACCTCAGAATAAGGCGTATTCTGATTTGGGATGAGACTCAGTCTGACTCAGAATATATTCATTTGATTTTTGCATTGGTGGTTCTGGGCCAGGGGTCGCCAAACTGGCACCCTCCAGATGGTTTTGGACTATCATGCACATCTGCCCAAGCTAGTAGAGCTGCGCTGATTGGGGATGATGAGCTTTGTGGTCCAAAACATCTGGTAGGGGGCAACAGGTTGGCAATGGATGTTCTGAACTGGGTCCATCTCAACACTACCAACTGCAGCAAGTTCCCTGAATGAATCTCAGTTTGCTCATGTTTCACAGCTTTCAGGTGTGCTAATCTTACACGTGTGGCATGTGAACAACAATAGGTTCTCCAGCTGAAAAAAAATATACCAATCCCTTTGCACTGGAGCTCCCAGATCCACTGAGTTCATAAACCTGGGAACCATGTTCATGTTGAGGCATGTAATGAAGAGATATAAGACAAAATGATACTTCAAACAGAGCAAGATGAATCCAATGGCAACTCTGAGTGTTCTGTGTGGCTTTGAATATGGAAATCTCTAGCCAGACCTTACCATATTGGCATTCTCAGAATGTGGTTGGTGCATATTCGTGTTGGCGTGTCGATATCCATTCGGACCGGGCCTTTGCAGAAGTCAGTTGTGCTACCCACACAGACAGGGCTTTAGGATTTCTCAGGCTGAGCACTTCTGTGCAAAATTGGGAATGCCCATATGGAGGTCACGTTGCATAAATGTGGCTCTTTTATGTCAGGCGAAGGCCCAGGGCAATTACAGATTGCTCAAAAAATTGCATTTATGGCATACAACATTACTCAATTCTCATGTGACTTGGTTTGAAGAGGGAAAATGAAAAGTGGTATTTATCAGCTTGATAATAAATTTCTCTCTCTCTCTCTTCCTCCCTTTATTCCTTTGTAAGCCTGGTGGATATTCTGGGGTGAGCAAAATGCACACACACAAAAATGGTATTTTCTTTAAATGGCTTGGTTAATGGTTTCCTACCCTCTTAGACGGCCATGTGCTCTGATTGCTCTGCGTTCCTCTTCTCCTTGTTCTGCAGACCAGATTGGTTACATTAAATGCTTATGTTAATGTTCCATCAATTAGCTTTTTCTTTCTTTACATTTTGTTTTTCATTGTTTTGCTTTGGCTTTGTTTTTACTCCCTGTATAATTAAAATGTTTAACGTTTTTCCTTCCTGTGGTCAGGACACATTCACTTAAAGCTATTTTATTCTAAATCAAGACAGAGGGCAAATGGAAGCAATTAGAATTAAGGGCTAGTTTATCCTCCCACCCACCCCCTCCTTCCACCCCATAATGCAGTGATGTCTCTTCTGTAAATTACACTATCATTGCTGCTTCATCCTCCAGATCCCCCTATATGAGATTATATATATATATACATTCACAAGAAGGCTAGCCAATGCAACATCATCTGCAATGGGAGTGAGGGGGCCGTAGACAGAAATCTCTGCTTCTCGACACAACAATTCATTTGCAATGTCCATTCCAGTTTAACCAGATTGAGTTGGTGATATAACTAATTCCAGAAGAGCTTGTCATTGCGGGGGACGAGGGCAATGTAGCAATGCTTCAGTAGGTGGCGCTTCAACACAGCTCACCTGGTACACTGGCTCAGCTTGTACACAAAAATCTTGTAAGAATACTCTCGCATGGTTTCTAAGCCTCCTTCAAGAGAGAATATACTGCCAGATTGTGAGCTCTGGTCTCTAAACCGACAAAATGTTGGGACATTGTTCCTTGCAACTCAAGGAACTTCTCCATACCTTGGTTTCACTTGTTATCATTGTATAACTCTTATTTTTGGAGGAGGAGGAGAATAAAAAGAATCAGACTCTGCACTGCTGATGTGCGTTTGTTTATTTATTTATAAAAAAGCATTATTTTTCCAATGGGACATTTGAGACTGGAACTAGATGTGTCAGGAGATGGAAATGAGCAGACTGAGATGAGATATGTTAGACATCTTCAAATATCTCAAGGGCTGTCACATGGAAGATGGAGCAAGCTTGGTTTCTCCTGCTCTGGGGGGGGGGTGATGGTGGGGTAGGACTGGAACCAATGGTTTCAAGTTACAAGAAAGGAGATTCCAACAAAACCTCATGAAGAACTTTCCGACAGTAGGAGCTGTTTGACAGTGGAATGGTCTCCCTCAGGAGCCTTTTAAGCAGAGGTTGGGTGGCCATCTGTCATGGATGCTTTAGCTGAGATCCCTGCATTGCAGGGGGTCCACATGGGACCAAAGAGAGCCTGGTGGGGCCCATCACAGCTGTAGGAAGGCCTGGCGGGGCACACTGCAGGCTACAGAATATTGAGGGGGCCTGTCTTGAAAATTGGGGGCGACTTGGACCACCCCTGATGGCATTGTGACGTTAACATATGAGAGTGCTGGAGGTGAAATAGTTAAACAGGTTACCCAATCAGGACCCAGGGGGTGGAGTCAGAGGGACTATAAAACCAGCTCTGGGAGGGGCAAAGGGAGGAGTTCGTTGGGGGTTGGTTGGAGTGGGAGTGAATTGGGATAGAGTTTGTGGGTAGGTTGAGTTAATGTAGCGAAATAAGCTGAGTCAGGAATAGTTCGGGGCTAGGAAGACAAGTAAATATCTGAGAGGTGGTTTAGTGAGTGAGAGCAGGTAGCAGAAGTTATAAGTCTGGATAGGCACCCCATGATTGTAATTGACCGATACCATTTATGAAACCACACGCTTGTTAAAATGCAATAAATAAACAAAAGTTTATGTTCCAATTTAACCACGACTGGATTCAGCATTGTACCAGGTAGGGCCTGGGTGGTGGCAGAGAGAAATAAAGTGGTGGCACAGGGATCAATAGACGGTGAAATGTCCGGGGACCCTGTGTGATCGCCACAGGAGTCCCCGGCTGCAATCCTATACCCACTTTCCTGGAAGGGATCCCTATTGAACACAATAGGACTTCGCACCGGCAAGTGTAGGATTGCTAACGCACATATGCGCGAATACTGGCCTTAATTACTGTGAAGTGCAACAATGATGATCAGCAGAGAACTTTGAGGCTGAAGTTCCAGGAGTGGAAGTTAATGGCACGGAAAGGGAAGTAAAACTGTTCCTCTCTCTTCCTCTTTCCTTTTGCTGCGGGTGTCAGCTTCATAATACTGGCAAGGAGAAACATTCCCAATGGCTGCCATTTCCCCCGGAGACAGGGCTATATGGTGAAAATGGCAGTCACCATTTTCATTCGCCAAAAAATCTCTGGGACCAATGCTATGTCAGCAGTGTATTTCCAGATGCATCTGGGGAGGAAATGATTACAGAGAGAATTCACCTTCACCTTCATTTTACCCTCATTTTATCTGCCACCTGACTCACTGGTGGCAGGGGGCCATTTTGGCTCGGCCTGAATTTTAATTAGGAAAAAGGGTTGTTGGGGGGAAAGGAACGCACATTCCTTACATTATCAGGTGAGGATATAGGGTTGTATATAATATTAGTCATACTCAGAGTCAAGTCACTGAAATTAATGGACCCAAGTGAGTCATGTCTAGGGCTGCCATATTTCAATTTGAGATCCTGGTAATGTCCAGGGAAATCCGGGAGTAAGGCACGCCTAGTCGTGTCCATTAATTTCAATGGTTCTGTTCTGCATAGGACTAGCATGAGATACAACCCACAGTTATAGTGGGAGAAGTGCTGGATCCTGATATGTTTAGGGCATGGGTAGGCAAACTAAGGCCCGGGGGCTGGATCCGGCCCAATCACCTTCTAAATCCGGACTGCGGACGGTCTGGGAATCAGTATGTTTTTACATGAGTAGAATGTGTCCTTTTATTTAAAATACATCTCTGGGTGTTTTTACATGAGTAGAATGTGTCCTTTTATTTAAAATGCATCTCTGGGTCATTTGTGGGGCCTGCCTGGTGTTTTTACATGAGTAGAATGTGTGCTTTTATTTAAAATGCATCTGGGTTATTTGAGGGGCATAGGAATTCGTTCATATTCTTTTTTGAAAATATAGTCCAGCCCCCCACAAGGTCTGAGGGACAGTGGACCAGCCCCCTGCTGAAAGCGTTTGCTGACCCCTGGCTTAGGTAGAGGCCTGCCTTCCTTAGAATCTGATTCCCCATATCACTGAAGGCCCTGGGTGCTTGAATGCATTCTTACCATTGCCACAATACCAACAACACAAAAGCAACAAACAATCCCTAAAGGCAGGCGGGACCCAAATCTTTTTCTGGCTGCAAACTGGAACAGTAGCTTGAACTACGTATACCTGGAAGGTTGGGGGGAAAGCCAGTGCAGACAGATTCCGGAGCAGTCATAATACGCTGCTTTGTATGCCCAGTAGCTCACCTCTGCTTTAGTTTGCAATAAGTGCAGCTTCTCAACAGTCTTCAAAATCAGCGCTGCACATTAGAATAGTTAAGCCTGGAGGTTAGGAAGGCAGGATTGACAGCTGCTAGGTATGAATCAGAGAGAGCGGTGGGGTGGGGGTGGGGAGCCACAGTCTTTTCACAGCAGATGCTTTGTAATGAAGTATACAGTGGGAAGAATTTGAACATTACTCATGAATACTCTCTTTGCAAAAGCAAAGGTCCCCCCCCTCTTTTTAAAAAAACAACAACAACAGCAACACCTTGCCATCTTGATTATTTGCTCTTATTTTTCATTCTGTCTTCTTGACGGAGCCATTACAGATTTTAAGCAAACATCAATCCAAAATCCAATTTTTAAAGATGTGCATTTCTCTATATAACTCACTTAAATGTTCTAATTATTTTTTTTCTTGGGGAAAAATTGTGCGTCTTCTTTGTGATGGCTTGTTCTCTTCATACCTTTTTTTTGTGTGTGTGTCCTTTCCCCCATTTATGGGGTTGGGAGTAGGGGGAGGCTGAACTCTCGGGTTTGCGCTTAGAATATATTGATATCTCTTGCTTCATTGATTTTTTATTAAAGTCCTGAGGTTTGAATTAATGATTGTCAACAGCAGCTTTTGGGGTTGTTCGTTATTTGTTGTAGCTTTAAATGATAGCTTTTAAAGATGCCTTGTGTTTTTCTTTGCACAGTGGTTTGCAGAAGCCAAAGTATTTAAACACACACACACACACAAAACCCCCCATCTTCTCATAAAGGCTTAGCAGTTAGCGCTACTATATGCCAACATAAAAAAGGCAGTGTAAAGTCAAGCTGCCGTTGCTACTGTTAACTGTGCCTGCATCTTGGCATCTGTCAATGAAAAGAACGTCCGATCCAGGCATCCCTGCTGAGGTGAGATATGGCTGCGTCCCCAACAGTGAGGCGTGCGATAGCAGTGCCAAAATCACAGCAACAGTCTGGTTCAGGTCTGTCTTAATGAAGGTCCAGCGTGGGGCTAAATGAGTTTCTTCTGCTGCTGGGTTAGGGGCTAATGACACTAGTTCTCCCTAGGCTCACCACTGCTGCTGGCGTTTCTCTCTTTCTTTTTTCTTTGGTCCGGGCATATGGCGGTAAGCTAACTGTGGTGCTGATGGGATTTCTGTTGTGTTTTGTTTTGGATTACCCCCCCCCACACACACACATTCTGGAACTTGCCTTCATTCTCAGCTTGCAACATCAGGCCATATCCACCAGTTGTCATTTTGCTTTTGTTCTTAAAATGTTTGTCTGCGTGTGTATTGGATGAATATGTTAACTTCAAGTTTTCCCAGTTTCTAATTTATGCCCAGTTCAGTTCTCTGCATTTCCACAGTGCTTTGTGATCATTTACAAAAAGTCCTTGTTGCATTTGACCACGCTTCTTATAAAAATCAATTTCGTTTGTATACCTATCTGGATATTTTGTTGGCTTATGTTGATTCAAATGTTTAAATGTGGATGGATGTATTGGTGGTGAATTGCATACACAGTGTGAGCTGATAGATTTCTTTTATTCTGTTTCTCTTTCTTTGTAATCAAAATAAAATAAAATAATAATAATTGTTCGTGAAAATTCGCCAGTATTTTAATGCAAATTTCTTCTCATGTACACAAGCTTGTATGCAATGTTACTTCATATACACATATTTGCGAAGCAATTTCCCCTAATAGAATTCATTTTTCCATGTTATTTTCACTTATGCGCACACACAAATATCTATGTGCACAGTTCACTGTAGTATATGCATTTTGTTCACATTACTTGGCTGGAGATGTGCATTGCAAAATTCGGAGAAAAGTGAATTTCGAAGGATGACTGTGCTTCAGTTTGCATACTGTTTAGGAAAGAGTAAATGAGGTCAGTTCCTTTAAATGTGAACTAAATTTAAATTAACCCCCTCATCCCTAGTGTGTGTGCATTTGTGAACTGTAACTAAGCTTCCTGTGACTGTGTTGTTAACACAGCTCTTCCAGTTGAGGCATGGAGGCCAGGTTAATCAGTAAATGCAAACTTTTCAAAAAACAAAAAACCCTAGCATCAAGTCAAAGTGCCTTTGCTACTGTTACATTGCCTTCTTGGCATCTGTCAATGAAGAGCTTGCTAAGCTATCCCTAGGGAATCACGAGACATGCCTGCTTCTATCTCGCTACATCCTAACACGGTGAGTTTAAGCCATTGATGCACAAAAGTGAGCGGGGTTTTTTGAGGGGAGGGCAATGCTAACCTGCTTCTCTATAACAGGCACATAATCAATCATAGCACACTGTCCTTTCGAAAGCGCAAAAGCATCTTGCACACACTCAGAAATATAATGCAAGGCATTTCACAAGAATCAAGATCGTTGGTTAGCCATTGGATATGTGATTCAACCACAATGGAAGTCATCCCAGGGAAATGCTATCCAGCTGGTTCAACTAGGCTAGGATCCATATTCCAAAGTTCTGTATATGTCCTTCTGCTTACAAACTGTGTTGCTTCAGGCTTCTCATTCCAACTACTGTGTCACATATACCGTAATTTTCCGTGTATAACACGCCCCCGTGTATAAGATGCCCCCTATTTTGGGGGCTCAAAATTAAGAAAATGGGGGGGGGAGATTGCCCCCGTGTATAAGACTACCCCCTTGTTAACACTCTATTTTAGTAAAAAAACAAACAAAAAACCAACCTAGTCTTATACACTGAAAAGTATGGTATGTGTCCAATCAAACACTCTTTTGAGGATAAGGGAACCCTCTAGAGTGGCACAGAATATTGGGCTAGGCAGTGTAGCTGGAAAGGAAGGATTGAGAGTACCACCTAAGTATACAAAAGTGCCTTAGGGTGCCATTCTCTACACACTTACTGAGATTAAGGGCGGATCTAAACACAGGGGGGGGGGGAATGCTATAAATAAGTAAAAAAATAGAATGTTTTAACAAAAGAAAAAATCTCTATGGAAAACCACGTTTTGAAATTTCCTGCTCTCTGATGCCATCTGGTGTTGCATGTCTATAGTGCATTCAAGTCACTGTTGCTTTACTAATGTAGTAAGACTCTTTCAACTGAGTTTACACGGGTAAGACCACACAGCTGGGCATGTCAAGGTGAGTCCTGAACCCTGGCCACAGTCTTCTAGAAAGGCATTCTTGTTCACATATAAAACAACCCTGTGTTATTGGAGTTGCCTCTCTGTTTTGTCACATATCAGCAGATGTGATAATTCTACCATGTGATTAGAACTTCAGAAGTTCTTATATCGAGTCAAACCTTTGATCTATCTATAATGATTGGCGCCCCATCCCCACCTGGAGTTGCAAGGGATAAAACCCAGGAGCAGATTTGGGGCAGATGTTCTACTACTGAGCTATGGCCTTTCCAAACTTGAAGCCATTTTCATTCTTCCCATCCCCAAATAATTGTCTAGAACGTGGGGCCTTGAGATGCATTGTACCAATGTAATTTTAGTAAAATGAAAATAATAATAATAATAAATTTTATTTATATCCCGCCCTCCCCAGCCGAAGCTGGGCTCAGGGCGGCTAACAACAATCAAATAATCAAACAGTCAAATAGTCACACAATCTAAAAATATTTCATTATAGAAATTAATTAAATCAAATTGATGGCAACCAATTAAGCAAAATTCTGTGCAGGTTGCCAGAGGAGGGAGTCAGGCTGCACCCTGACCAAAGGCCTGGCGGAACAACTCTGTCTTGCAGGCCCTGCGGAAAGATGTCAGGTCCCGCAGGGCCCTAGTCTCTTGTGACAGAGCATTCCACCAGATTGGAGCCGCAGCCGAGAAGGCCCTGGCTCTAGTTGAGGCCAGCCTAACCTCTCTGAGGCCTGGGACCTTGAGGATGTTATTATTTGCAGACTGTAGGTTTCTCTGTAGGGCATACCAGGAGAGGCGGTCCCGTAGGTACGAGGGTCCTAGGCCATATAGGGCTTTAAAGGTTAAAACCAGCACCTTAAACCTGATCCTGTACTCCACCGGGAGCCAGTGCAGCTGGTATAGTACCGGATGAATGTGATCTCGCAGCGAAGACCCCATAAGGAGTCTCGCCGTGGCATTCTGCACCTGCTGGAGTTTCTGGGTCAGTCTCAAGGGCAGCCCCACGTAGAGCAAGTTACAATAATCCAGTCTGGAGGTGACCGTCGCATGGATCACAGTGGCTAGGTCAGGGCGAGAGAGATAAGGGGCCAACTGCTTAGCTTGGCGGAGATGAAAAAATGCCGCCTTTGTTATAGCTGTAATCTGCGCCTCCATAGAGAGGGAGGTATCGAAGATTACACCCAAACTCTTAACGGACGGTGCTGGCACTAATTGCACCCCCGCAAGAGATGGGAGTTGCCCCCTCGATCCCATATCGTCCGCCCCCCAGCCAGAGGACCTCTGTCTTCAAAGGATTTAACTTCAACCGGCTCCCACGTAACCATCCAGCCACAGCTTCCAGACATCTGGTCAGTGTATCTGGGGCCGAGTCAGGATGGCCATCCATCAACAGATAGAGTTGGGTGTCATCAGCATACTGGTGGCAACCCAGCCCAAAACTCCGGACAAGCTGGGCGAGGGGGCGCATAAAGATGTTAAAAAGTTTTTAGGATAAGTTATTTGCTTTGGCAAGCTGATATAAAATACTCTCAGTTTCTATTTTGATTTCAGAATAAATATTCTGAATTCCTTTAACGTGTGATCAAATAATAGACTTCAAAAATTCAAAATAATAATAGTTCGAAAGGGATTCAGAGCTTCCTGGGCTCAACAGAATGATGCTGTCCATGTAGGACATGGCAACTGCTTCTGCATAAAGGGCTCCTCCAATAGAAACAATCTAATTTAGATCGTATCACCAAGACATTTATAAACAGAATCTCATGAAGCACTCACTAATGCATGTGTTGGTTTAATCCAAAATGTGGTTTAATTTTAAAAGGCTAAATTGAACCGGCTTTCTTAAAAAACAAATCAAAAACCTCGGGAACGGAGCCTGACTCTGTACTCTTGTTTTCTGCAGAGAGTGCAACATTAAAGGTGATAGCATCTTTTCAATCAAAGGCCTTGAATGCGATGCAAGATCAGATAGGTTCAGAAGCAGCTGGCAAAATAACGGTTTCATTCCAGGGAATCAGGAGCATGGCTGTGGTCAAACTTGAGTCGGTGACCTTCTTCCAGTGAGCATGCCATCCTAGCTACATAAAAGCTAATTATCTGCTGCAGTGTATTGATATGGGCAACTGAAATACTTTATTGTCACTTGTAGAACTTGTATACAGTGAGATTACATATTAGTAACCAGCATGAGTTTGACTAAACTGCGGGAGGAAGACAGGAGTGCCTGGCGTGCTCTGGTCCATGGGGTCATGAAGAGTCGGACATGACTAAACGACTAAACAACAATAACATATTAGTAACTATTGTATGTTTGATTGGTTTATTGCTGTTTTATCATGAACAGGGTACATATATCAGGGTGCACCGTGAAGGGAGGGAACCAACTGCTCCTTTAGACCATCCTAGATATGGATTCAATAATATCCAGCTTTCTATTGGAGAGGAGGAAGGGAGCTGTTGCATGCTGTTGTACAGTGACATATACAGGCAACTCCCCATTTACATGGGGGCTATGTTCCAAGGCACCACACCTTTATGTGAAATTGTTTATATCGGGAATGGCCCTTGAAAAAGCCTCTAAGCCTCTGGAAACTCTTTTAAAAAACCGACAGCCCTTACCAGATGAACATTAATGGTGACAATTGTGGCTCTCAGCACAACTGGCTAAGGAACAAAGTGGCTGTGGTTGCCTATCTAGGAGAACCAAGCCACTATGAAAAACCACCAGTTGGAAAGCAACGCTGCATATAAAAGGAAGTTCTGTGCTGTTGATCAATGATCCACTTAAGAAGTACAAAATAATATGTGATCATCTCTGTGGAAGCTCATCATTCTGCTCTTTAGTTTTCTTTTAACTTGGTCCCACAACTGTGGGTGCCCAGGGCTGTGGGTGCCATGCAGCGTACTTGGCCCTGGCACTGAAATTTGTGGGTGCCTGGCCCCTTCATGGGGAATTTTATGGGCGCTCGGGAACCCAGGGCCCCAGGGAGTTGGCACTTATGACAGTGTTAGTAATAGGAGTACTGGATGTAATTTAATCACACTCCAGTGTCATCATCTGTTTAATAGGTCTCATAAATAGGGATGGATAAATCTGCCAATTTCGGTTGCTCATTCTCCCCCTCTTAAGTACAGATCTCCACATTTCCACATCAGTTTGCAATTCTTTCTTTTTTTTAAAAGTCCTCACCAGCATTTCAGTGCAAATTTCTTCTAATATACACATTTTGCTATGCAAACTGTACACATTTTTGCAAAGCCATATTCCCTAATATGATTCAGTTTGGTATGTTATTTCCCATAATATATATGCATTTCAATGCACATTTAATCATAGCATACACTATTGCTTGGCTAGAGAACTGTGTTGCAAAATTCAGAGACATGTAAATTAGGTAGGTTCACCTGTAAATGGAAAACTTCATTGAATTCCTACTCCCCTCCATCCTTACTGGTATAGTACCCATTCCCCGTAATGTGTGTATACAGATTCTTGAGGTGTTTCTCCCCCTCTGGAAATGTGCTTCAGGTGGAAGATCACATTCCATTTGTGCCGTCTGAACCTTCACAGTACTTAATCTCATTTGCCCTCTACAAAGTGTGTCTACTGAATTTAGCATTTTAGTGCAGGGCTGTGGCATCTTTCTCAGAGCAAGGTCCATATCTTGGGGTGGGGGACCAGAAGCCGCAGTGGGTGGAGCAATGGATGTTAATTTCATGTTACCTTTGTGCAGTAGGCAGGTTTCTACAGATGCTCACACATCCTGTGCTAGCCTTCATCCAAACTAGGAAGAGGCATTGTCATGATTCCAAAGCACTTAGGGTATGAAGTAAGGTGGTGTGTGGCCTGAGAGTTCTGAGGGCCAGGTGGAAAGGCTTGTGGGGCCACACTTGGTGCATGAGCCTAGTCCTGATTTAGGCAGTGAGGTTGTACAGGACACTAAAAATGGTATGAAATTACCTTCTCCCACCAAGTCCCTTATTTTGCAAACCTAAAGCATCGGAGTGCAGCTCTTCAGTAGAGTAGGGCTAGAGATTACTGAGCTGTCATCAGCTTTTTTCTTTTCTTTTCTTTTTTCTTTGCTACCATTCCATCCTTCTTTGACCTTCAACAAGCCATTTAACCTTTTCACATGTTTCCTCCATCCAGAAAACGTTAATATTTAAGTCAATTAGATATGAATGGTTAATTATCTGCATGCAAGGCCTTCTGAGATTTAACCAGCAGACGTTTATAAAATGAAGCCGGGAAGCAATGTTGCATCGCTAAATGTCCTCGCTTGAAAAAGAAAAAGAAAATTACTGGAACATTTTTATATTCACGGAGTGACGTTGCTTAGATCTTGCTGTATTGCTCAGCAAGAGCCAACAAGTTTATGTGGCATAAAACTTTCAGCTGCCACACTCTAAAGCAGCGATGATTGATAATAATAACTGCCTTTAACACACACCCTGCTTCTAAATTCAGAATTCTATCAGACAAAATTGCATCGTTCCTGTTTTGATACACTGATATTTAATTAAGATTCCAGCTGGTTGAGGATTCCTTTTCTCTTTCTTCCTATTTATTAATTTTTTTAAAGAAAGAAAAGATCAGGAGGCTGATTTCATCCAAACAAGTTGGAACATTCTCTTTGAGGAATGTCCAACCCTGTTCTTCCCAGTTTGGTGGGGCAAGGTCACCACTTACTGAAAAAGCTCAAATTAGCATGAACCCGACCTCCCTGAAGAGTTCACTCAGGTGCAAGTTCCTTCAAGTCACTTCACATCCCAGCATCCTATTCAGAACTTTAGCAGCACATGCAAAGATGTAAATATGGGTTGGTGGCTAGCAAACTAGACAGGTCTCACGTACACTGTGGACTTCTTGACTGAGTGGCCTTCAGTTTCAACTTCCCACTTTCAACAACTGTGAACTAATCCTGACACACAACTACGATAAAGGTTATGACAGACTTTGCAAGTGGAAAGGAGCAAGCAGTGGTAAGCAGAAGCAGCAAATTGAAACTAAGAGTTTGGTGTGGATATAGGGGTCTCTATTTTGGAGAAACAGCCATCTGTCATGGATGCTTTAGCTGAAATTCCCAAATTGCAGGGGGTTGGATGAGATGACCCTTGGGCCCCTTCCAACTCTAAGATTCTATGATTCTATGAATCTCAAGGGCCATAACCCTCCTCTGTTTTCACAAATCTAGCCCCTCACTGCTGCCTACTTCCTCTGGGCTCTTCCTTCTCTGCCTCACCAGCTCTTTATAATGTGAGTGGGCAGCATTATCTTGGAAGATGTTCAGCAGAGCCAGTTCTGGGATGACTTCTAATTCCTGCTTAGTTATTTTGCATATTTCTTATATGACTGATGTCCAGAAGAGTTGGCTTTGGGGGCATTCCCACCACATGTGGAGGTATGTGCCTGTGGAGGTGCATCCTCTCCAGCATTTTGGTGAGGTTCCTGGGCGTATCAGCGCTAGTTTCCGTGGTGTTAGGTACCATCTGTAAGTGAGTTTCAGGATGAGTTCTTTTCTTTTAGCTGAGATGGATTTAAAGAGATGTTTAGACCACATTCTACTCCATTGGGTGAGGTTAATTTCATAGCCTTTGTCATCATCCCATTGTTTTTTTATTACATTGAGGGGTTTGTGGGATTTTGGAGCATTATTTTGTATATTGTGGATACCATCCCTTTGTTGTTAGGGGGAGGTTTTCAAAGGTTGTCAAGGGCCTAGTTGCTGCTGCTTTTACTACTGGATTGTTCGAGAAGGCATGTGACTGGTGGTGTGTTAGCCAGGGCATTTGGGTGTCCCCTAGTTTGCCTTGTAATTCTTGTGTCAATGTGGATTTGTTATTTTGGTAGAAGGCTGCTAGGCGGTTTAAGCCTTTGCCTTGCCAGGTTTTTATCTGGACGTTTTGTGCTGCGTGGTGGAAGAATGAGTGGTGAGCCAGCGGGATTAGTGGGCATAGGGTTGGGGACAGTTTGCCGGCTTCTGTATAGTGTATAGTGTTGCGGGGATTTCCCTTAGTTTGTTTGGGAGGAATGGGTATGCTGTGGTGGATATATTTTCGATTATGCCTCTCTCCAGGTGTACCCATTGTTTTGTATCATCTTCTAGAATGTATGGGATTATGTGGCACACTTGGCTGGCGATGTAGTATAGTTCTGTGTTGGGGATTCCCTACCCTCCTTCTGATGAGGGTAGTTGTAGGTATTTGGGGTTTATTCTTTTGTGTGTGTGAGAGAGAAGATAAACAAGTTTAATTTTGTCTGCCATTTGCGGAGTTGGGATGATGCCCCATATTAAACAGCAGCACATGTTGTAGTGAGGCTGTCCCACTTACTTGACCACCGTCTGGTTGAGTCTTTGCAGCAAACTGGGATGGAGAGTGGAAAGGACATGCTGGCATGGTGCATACGTGCCAGCAGAGCCAATGCGGCATTCCTGCCAGTATGTTTGCACTGCACTGACCTTGCCACTGCTGCATCGCTTCCTCTCTTTATCCTCATCTGCTGCAGCGACTTAGCTGGAAGGAGGTCACTATACTGTCCATTGCTGCCCTTAAGATTGCCTTTATCTATTTTAACACTGCATGGAACACCTAGGCACAGATAACAGATTTTACTGATTTTGCAGTCCTGGAAAGCTTTAGGGAACTACTTGACCTGGCACTTAAGACAAGGATGGAGTATGCTATTTCTGCTATTGAGGCCCTTACCCTAAAATTGTGTGGGGATAGGATGTTCTCGTCTATACTAATTTAAAGTTGGTCAACACACTGGAGAGGGACAGGATTGTGTAAGGTAAAAATTATGCTATGTGCTTGACTGGTTTCCTCTGATGAGCAAGACCTGCCCTGCTGTGACACTTCCCATTCCCCCAGTTTTGCGTAATGGTAGAATAAAAAACTACAGACTGGATGTGACTTGACGGTGATTGAATGTAATTTATGTGGTAATCTAAAGCCATTACTTTAAAACTGCAAATGCACCCCAGGATAACCAACAGAACGACATTGTTCCTTTGACGACATTGGTCTCCATCGACTAGATATGTTAATATTTGGATTCTGGAGTTTTAGCTAAGATATGTAGTAACCACATGAGAAGACCAAATTTTATTTTATTTGTTCATTTTGGCAATTGATATCTGTTAGCTGTTTTCATTTTCGTTCCAGATAAAACATTGGAATATTTCTTTCTTTACTAGATCGTAAGTGTTGATTTTCTTTCTTTCTTCTTTGTGATTGTTTGCAGCTGGGACCCATTTAGGGAAAGCACAATTTTTATTGCATTATTGAGATTAGAGCAAACAAACCCTTCTCACTACAGTAGGCTGTAATTACATTAATTTTATTTATTGGTATGCTAAAAAAAAAAAAAAAAAAACCTTGAAAATTGCCCCTTATTTTGATCCTTGTTTTAAGTTCTTCATATTAGGCAAGACACTTCCAAAACACAAATGGTGCAATGAGATAACTTTTGGAAGAGTCCGCCAGAGCCCACAGATGGAGAAAAATAGGTGAATTTAATCTTGGCTCTCAGGACCAAGAATGGGAAAGGCCCATCGGCCAGGTGTTGTCCTTGGAGGTTTCCCATCTTATTGAATTCCGGATAGGAATGTGACTTGAGGAGGGTTTGGACCAGGCCTGGTGAGGGTTGTAGCCAGGGGTGGGATTTGTGTGGTCTGGAGAGAGTTCTGAGATTGGCCTGGAGGACTATATTTAGGCACAGGTCTAAGGCTCCCGCTAGGTTATGTTTCGTATAGCTCATACTGCAGTTTTGTGCTACATGCAGCAAGTCAGCAAAATAGACCAACCTCCCAACAGCTCTCCCATGGATAGCAGAGATGTTCATGAAAGCTGGGGATTAATAATAACAATAATAACAATAATATTTTTTATTTATACTCCGCCCTCCCCAGCCAAAGCCGGGCTCAGGGCGGCTAACAAGCAATAATAAAAACTAGTTGAATGACTACAACTTAAAAACAAGATTAAAATACAACATTAAAATATTGAAACATTAAAATATTAAAATGCAGCCTCATCACAGGAGGAGAAAGGAAAAAGAAAAAAGAAAGAGGGGGAGGGAATCAAATTGACTCCAAGCCAAAGGCCAGGTGGAACAACTCTGTCTTACAGGCCCTGCGGAAAGAAATCAGATCCTGCAGGGCCCTGGTCTCATGAGGCAGAGCGTTCCACCAGGCTGGAGCCAGTGTTGAAAAGGCCCTGGCTCTAGTTGAGGCTAATCTAACATCTAACTAGGGTGTTGCTATTTAGGTTCAGTGCACTGACAGTGCCGTTGTGGGGAAGCCACACCTGACCTGACAAATATGTATAGAACATTCTTACAGCAGTGCAACACTTTCCAGAAGGGAAACACTAAGAACAGGCTGAATACTAGCTTCTTCAGTCTGAAGCTGCCATTAAAGTTGAATAGCACACATTTCCTGCTTCGACTAGATCCTGATAACTGTGGCATTTAATTTATGCACAAGCATGTCCCACTCTGGATTAAGGGGTTAGTGTTTATGAATGCATTAGTGTTCCTTTCTAATTTTATGGCATGTGCTTTTGAAATAGCGAGACATCCCACTGTATTACTTAACGTTTGCTTTTAATCACTTTACATATAATCTTGATTTTATTTTAGGCTTTAAATTGGATTGCAGTGGGGAAAGGCTTTGTGCCAAAGTTTTGTCACTTGTCTGTTATGCCTCATCGTTTTATAATCTTTTGGTTATGTGATCATTTGCTGCAAATCCAGAAAATTACATTGTAGGAAAACATTAGGCAAAATGCTTTGGCATCCAAATTCACTTTGGGTAAGTTGAGTCAATTAATTTTAACACTACACACTATTATATGCATTGATTTCTACCGTTGTCCAATTGATTTTTATACATATCATTTATGTTCAAATTAAAATAGAGGAGTAGAAAAGTAATATTAATGATATAGTCAAGTTAATAAATATTTTACATAGAATCCAATGAAAGTAAGAAAGAAAGCATTAAGTCTGCCATTCTTTTAGGGATGGCAGAAAGAAATGAATTTGGTTTGCATTTAGAGGCAAACCTATCTGATTTGCATTTCCTGAAACAATACACAACTGAAACGGAGCCATCCTTCAAAATTTGCACTTCTCCAAATTTTGCAGTGTGGTTTTTCAGCCAAGCAATGTGTACAAAATGCATATACTAAGGTAAAGTGTGCATAAAAATGCACATATTAGTGAAAATAACATGCAAATTTGCATTATGTAAGGTGAAATTTATTTGCGAAAATGTGTATATTTGTCAAAACTGCATACAAAAATGTGCATATTAAAATAAATTAGTGCTAAAATTCCGATGAGGATTCTTTTTTTCCCTTTCACAATTTGTTAACTGATGTGGAGAACTGAACTTAAGAATAGCAAAAATGAGAAATGGAGGGAAATCAAAACCGACAGATTGACACATCTCTAAATCCTATGCATGTTTACCAGAGTGAAAGTCCATGGAACTCACCGCATGAGATTGCCCTGTTGACCTATAAAACAAAAATATTGCTTTTGCTTAAAATAAACAAGCTCCCACACCACAAATAATATTCTTTTAAATATCCCCACACACAAACAAATTGTTGCTTCTAGCATGGATATTTGGGGATAGAATAGAGATCTCTCCATTGACTTGCATAGGTTCACAGGTTTTAAAGCCCTTCCCCAAATTTCTGTGACTGGAGTGCCCTTGGAAAATAATTCACTGTGATTGACTTCAACAGATGAAAATGATGAATGCATCTGGGGAATTAAGATATTGTGTGTGTGTAGACTCACACATATCCCAAAAGCTTCTGGTATAAGCCTTACACCACTTGCTTTGGAGCTGTCTCAAGGAAGTTGTTTGGACTTTTTCCAGACTGCCACAAATGGGTTAGAAGATTCCATCTCATGTCAGCTACAGGCCAGATGTCTAGCCCTTTAATCAGACCAGAAGACTGACTTCACATTGAATGTTTCCAGTAGCTTCAATACAATTTAAAGTCTTTCATACTTGGGGTTTATAAAGTCTCCATTCTGTATTATGAAAAATGGCACATTTTTTATGATCTCTGAGTAATACAGATCTTGCAGTAATACAGCATATATAGACACGCTTAGCTGTACACAAGATCAAATCTTGTGGAGGGAGGAGAAAAATGAAAATTACTTTAGGGTTTTCAGTAATGAATCTTTCCCAGGGAATCGTTATGCTGGCCTTCTCTAAAAAAGACACAATTTATATCAATACCACACTGTATGTATTAGCCAGGTTTCGGGACAGAACAGTGACAAGTTAACCAACCACTTTTTTTAATAACATTTGCTGCCCTTTATGATGTTAACAAATCTATTTTTCAAATTTCAGTCATTTAAAATATGAAGGAAAAACCATTTGTTCATATGATAAAATGCAGCTGCTGTGTCTGAATCAGACTACTTTTTTTGTTAATTTGATTATTCTGAGATGATTGATAAGATTAATTAACTCTAGCTTGATTCAGTGATCTTCACAGAACCAACGTGCGCACTCTTCTCTGTTATCACTTGTATAAGATCATACAGGAGTCTGTGGGAAATACAGCATTCTTCATTCCGCTCCCCGCCCCTCACTCCCACCATCCCACACTATCTCTGAGATACAATGATAATCAATATTGTACTCCTTTTAAAATATCCATTAAAAGCAAGTAATGTTTTGTTATTTGGAAGGCCTCATGCATAAAGAAGGCCCGTGAAAGCTTATTCCACAAGACTCTTGGTTTTTCAGTGCAAAACACAAATGCAGATTATAGTAAAACTATGTTGTTATACGTACACTAGTGATCAGTACAGTGGTACCTTGGATCTCAAACTTAATCCATTCCGGAAGTCCGTTCCAAAACCAAAGCATTCCAAAACCAAGGCACGCTTTCCCATTGACAGTAATGGAAAATGGACCAATACGTTCCAGACTTTTAAAAATAACCCCTAAAACGGCAATATAACATGAATTTTACTATCTAACGAGACCACCGATCTATAAAAATGAAATCAATAAACAATGTACTGCAGCCACACAATCAATCAATCAATCAATCAATCAGTAGCTGAACTGGGTTCCACACAGTCACAAAAACAAAACAAAAAAGTGCCGCAAAAACAAAAATGCAAAATAAATAGCAAAAACAGACAGACCTCAGTGTCACACTCAAAATGTAAGTGTGGCACTCAAAACAGAAGTGTGGCACTTAAACAGGAAGCATAACATTCAAAACGGAAATGTAATACTCAAAACGGAGCACGTTCAGCTTCCGAAAAAGGTTTGCAAACCGGAACACTTACTTCCAGGTTTGCAATGTTTGGATTCCAAGTTGTTTGAGTACCAAGGTGTCTGAGAACCAAGGTACCACTATATCAGCTAGCAGGCTAATACAGGGTGAAAAATGGGAGAAGAAATGTACCACTTCCTTCTGTTTCCATTGTCACAGAAGACTCAGAGGACACACCAGTCAGGGTAGAAGACAAGAACTTCATTGTTTCCTTCCCACAAGAACAGGAAACTTCAGACTCCATCCAGATACAACCAAGTCTAATGCCAACTAGTGAATAACATATACATAGTGACAGCATCCACACAAACATTGTATGTGGTGGAGACAAAATGTAGGGGCTGAGAGATGAAGTTTCTGCTGAAAGACAACCCACATGTCACAAAAACTAAAAATCTTTTTCATGCCGAAAAATGCTCTCTATGATTATTTCCCCACTTGCTCCAGACACACAACTTTACTCAGAACTTTATCAAGAGGTAGAGTTGGTTTGTGTTGGTCTTTAAACTGGCACATGGCACTCACTTGAAGGCTTAAAAACATATTCAACTGTAGCCCCAAAGATAGCTGAAACAGTGGGTATATATATTTTTATGACAGGTTTAAAAGTTTCACAAAGCAGGATCCTCATTTCACGTCCCTCTTAATGTGATTCGGAATTCATGGAGAAGCAAGTTGCAATGCCCAATATGAAGTCAATTAGGTCATTCTGCTGAAGATTGCAAAATCTTAAGCAGACATGCTATGTTAAATGATTTATCATACTGGATTTATTTTTATTATTTTTAAAAAAAAATGTTTCCAAAGGAACCACATTTCCATCCCTCTAGTGCAGGGCAAGGAATGCTACATCTGCATAGATTACTTTTTTTGTAAACTCCTGCACAATGCAGCCAGCATTTGCATGTGAAAAGTCATCAAAATGGGAGGGAAATCTGCCTACCTCAGTCATTTTTAAATAACTCAGGCCATTAATTGTTAACCTTTGTTTCTCCTACTTCCACAGTCATAAATTAGTTTTATAGATTAGGCAAATGTGAACTTTTAAAATTGCTTCTGTGGTGCTTTTTTTTTTTTAACCCATCAACAGGCAAAGCTTGGGTGTTCTATTTTTCTTGTACCTTGCTTCTAAATTGTTGCCATACAAATTAGCCTAGTTAGTAATTGTTAAAACCAACTCAAAGGTTCACAGCACATGAGATTAAAATGATCTTAGAGCAATTGATGTCCGCAATGCAAGGTACTAAACCATTTGTTTGGGGAAGAAAGAGCATGCCTTGGAAAAAAAACAATGGTTTTATACCAAGCTATCACTTTGAAAGACAAAACTGTAAATAGGACTCCAGGGGTGAGACAGAAACAACAGCCAACAGCAGCACCTTATAACTTCCTTCAAGTGGTACCTGAAATCTCATTGTCACTTTGATCTCCTTGCTTATAGAGATTGGAAGCAGTGGCGTAGTGTGGGGGGTGCAGGGGGGGCCGGCCGCACCTGGCGCAACATCTGGGGGGGGGGCGCGCTCGCACTCGCAGCTCTCTGCCCCTACCTGGCTCACTCACTCTCTCTCACTGCAGTGCTGGCTGTGCGAATCTGATCCAAGCCGCCGGGTCACCACCCACTGTGGAGGGGGGGGTGCCAGGCGTGCGGTGCGGAGAGAGAGCGAGGGACTATCTGGGGGAGGGACAGTGCAGCGGCTGCCCAGTGCAGCACTGAGCGCGGGAGAGAACCACACCAGACCAGCCCAGGCAGCAGCAAGAAGAAGCTGGCAGCGGCGGCAGGTTAGGGGTTAGGGGGCGCAAATTACTTGCCTTGCCCCGGGTTAGGGGGCGCAAATTACTTGCCTTGCCCCGGGTGCTGACAACCCACGCTACGCCGCTGGGTGGAAGCCCACTGTGATCCTTTTAAGTCATGAAATAATCATAGGTTGTCTCTTCTCTTTTCTGATAGGTAAAATGTTATGCCTTTTCTTTTTCTTTCTTTTGTTTAAAAAAAGATTCACAGTTGAAGGAGGTATGACAAGTACATCGGGGTGGGACAGATTCCGTCTCCATGGCCAACATTTTGTGAGTAGCAACAGCAAAACAACTTGATTGAGTTCTCCCGATTCATGGCTTCCTTTTCAAATGATTCATCTTCTGTTTTTGTCTGTATGAGGATCACTGTTGCTTCTAATATCTTCTTCTTTTAAGCATGGTCCAAATAATGTCCTCAAATTATAGTGGTGATGTAATATAATGGTATGATTGCAAACCATAGCTGAAACATTGATAGGTAGATATATAGAGAGATAGGTTGGTTGCAAGTATATTCTACCCTTCTTCTAAGGAGCTGCAGGTGAACTTCATGCTTACCCAATTCAATTTTATCCTGACAACAATCCTGTGATGTCTGTTGGGCACAACAATCCTGTGAGGTAGGTTAGGCTGAATGAAAGAATCAACAACAACAGAAGTAGAGCGTCCACATCAAGGGAACTAAAAGAACCACTTTATTTTGCCTTGGCCAGACCACACCTGGAATACTGTCTTCAGTTCTGGGCACCACAATTTAAGAAGGATGTTGACAAGCTGAAACATGTGCAGAGGAGGGCAACCAAGATGATCAAGGGTCTGGAAACCAAGCCTTATGAGGAGCGTTTTCAGGAGCTGGGTATATTTAGCCTGAAGAAGAGGAGACTGAGAGGAGATATGATAGCCATCTTCAACAATCTCAAGGACTGTCACATGGAAGAGGGAACAAGCTTGCTTTCTCCTGCTCTGGAACTGATGGCTTTAAGTTACAAGAAAGAAGATTCCAACTAAACATCAGGAAAACCCTTCTGTCAGTCAGAGCTATTCAACAGTGAAACAGACTCCCTCGGAAGGCAGGTGAACCTTCCTTGGAGGTTTTTAAGCAGAGGTTGGATGGCCATCTGTCATGGATACTTTAGCTGAGATTCCTGCATTGCAAAGGGTTGGCTTAGAAAACCCCTGGGGTCCCTTCCAACTCTACAATTTTATTAAAGTGAATGGTTCAAGGTGACCCAGTTGGCTTCATGGTTTAGTGGGGTTTTTCATGACGTCTCTCCAGTCCTGGTATGAGAGACAATGCCAAGGTGTCTGTCTCAGAGTGAGAGTCTCCTGGTGGAGGGGAGCATGTTCACCCTAGGGGAGAAGTGTCGGGGGTGACTCCTGGCATTGGGAAGTCAGGTTAGCAATGCAACCTCACTTTCACCACCCCACTGCCTGCTACTGCAGGAGACCCTGCTTAATAGGGGTGGGCTGAGGCATGAATAACTGAGGGGGGAGAGGGATCTCCTGCGCTGGAGTCCTCCCTAGTTAGCAGAATCCACCCAGCTCCCAGGACAGTGGTTTTTGTGGGGCTGAAGTGGGGAGGCTGTCTGGGGATGAATGGGTCAGGGATGTCAGCTTCTGCCATCCCTTTCTGTGGGCTTTCATCTAGAGCCACCACACCCCAATCTCTGCAATGGGTGGTTCATTCCTCTCAATTCTTTAATGTTAGAAAATATGTGAGAGCCAGTGTGGTGTAGTGGTTAGAATGTTGGACCTAGGACCTGAGAGACCAGGGTTTGAATCCACACTCTGCTTTGAAGCTTTCACTGGGTGACTTTGGGACATTCATTGCCTCTCCACCTAACCTACCTCCCAGGGTTGTTGTGGAGATTAAATGAGGATGGAATAAACCTTTGGCCAGGGGGCAGTCTGACCTATTTTCCTTTGTATAAGAACAAGCATGAAGGAGGCTTCCCAGCCTGTTCACAGGTCCTTATATGATCAGTGAAAACAGTTGGTCCTGGCAAGTATTAACTGCTCTCAATCTTAACCTGATAACTGCCATTTGTCCAGATTTTAATTTGTCTGAATTAATCTTAAAATGTATTTTAATTAATTGATTCCTGTTTTTATGTGTACTATGTTATTTGTATGATGTTAGCCGCTCTGAGCCTGGCTTCGGCTGGGGAGGGTGGGGTACACATAAATATTATTATTATTATTATTATTATTATTATTATTATTATTATTATTATGCTCCTATGCTCCTTGGAGGAACTGGTGGACCATAAATACAATAAATAAATAAACAAATTATTGAGGTCCCCCCCCAAAGGAGGGCACACACCTGAGAATTTGATAGTGCTTTAGCCCCTCTGATTACCACAGAATAAATGGTACTTTCCTTGCCATGGGGATTTTGCCAGCCTACATGCATGGCTACTGTTTCCAGGATTTCACCTTGTGGCTGCCATCACAAATATAATGACTGTCCTACCAGTTTCTAATCTGTTAGAAGCAAATTCGAGTTAGAAATTATCAGGTGTATTTAAAAATAAAATTAAAATTAAAAAAAAAATCTATTTATGCGTATGCTCATTCCACTCTTTTCTTTCATAAAATTGCTTCATTTCAAATATTGGTGACTTTGCTTTCCATGTCCGTGACAAATACAATCTAATTAATTTCTCATTAAAATATTTAATTCTTTTCCATTTGACTGCAATTTTTCAGTAATTTCATAGACCAATCCCAGTTAATTCAGTGTGAAACCTTTGCCTTCATTTCCCCCCCCCCCTTGCCACAAAGTGTCTGGGTGTATTTATTTAGCACTTAGCCTCTTTTCCTTGGTAGTTCAATGGCAATCAAAACATTCTTGCTTTTTACCATTGTACAGAGCATTGTATGTTCAATTAAAATCTATGCAATCCCATCCCTGCCCAGAGCAACCCCATCTTTTCCCCACTTCCACAAACACACAGAAATCTCTCTAAAAGCCTTTGCATGCTGTACTAATTCATCTGCTTTCCACTTTCCTATCTTTGTTCAGAGCTTGCCGCAGCGGAGTTGATCAGCTCCCATTTCAAATACGCATTGATTTGGCTTTACAGTACGTCAGTCTAGGAAATTTGACAAAAACACTGTTTATCTGGCTCATGCTGAGGACTCTCAGCCTCCAACGGCGTTGAATACAGCATGTATCACCACCAAAAAGGGGAATGCATGGGAGCCACGCTGAGCGGAAGATGGCAAGAGGGAGGAGAAGAGCAGAGGAAAGACTTCATATGTAGCCTGGGAGAAGAATGGGAACAGACAATATTGCTGCCAAGAACATCTTTTGTAGTGCATCGTTCCTGACAGGACTATAGGAGTGGATTTGTTTTCCAGGATCGCCAGTGTCACCTGTTGTAGGATACATTGCTAGTGAGTAAACCCTGTCTATTATTTATAACTTTCTTACAATACCCTACAGAAGTTTCTGACGTTTCCAGCACCCAGCAACTAGAATTCTGTGTTTACCAGGGGTGTGGCTCCACTTTGGACCCTCTCCAGCTACTGGACCAAAGGGCCCACTTTGGAGGTGCTAAGACTACCTCTAAATGGAAGCCAGTCCTCTGCAAGGCAGTCTGAACAGAAGTGTGGGGAAGATGCATGCTCTGGCATTAGCCCCCCTGTCCTATGAAGTTGTGAAGCTTTGGGATCAGGCCACATCAGTTAGAGCCCCAATGCGCACCTTAACACCCTCTGTGCATGCCAAGGGGAGAGAGTGCTGTCTTCAATAATACTTGCTTGTGTGTGTGCTGTACCCCAGAAATGGATGGTGGAGGAGGACCCGAACTCCTGCCAAGGATCCCTCAAGAGGTTAGCGCTGACTTTCTCCTGCCACATCGAACAGTGAACTCCATGAAGCACAGACAATCAGCAGCAATTTAAAGTTGAATTGGGAGTTCCTCCTCAATTATTATTATTATTTATTGAATTTATATACTGCCCGATACCCAGAGGTCTCAGGGCAGTTCACAGAAAAGATCGCAATATATAAAATCAAAATACAAACAATAACACTCTCCCCCAAAGAGCCATATTTTAAAAGGGTATAGGATGTCGATCAGGTGAACCAAATGCCTGGTTAAAAAAGAACGTTTTTGCCTGGCACCTAAAGCTGTATAATGAAGGTGCCAGGCGAACTTCCCTGGGGAGAGCATTCCACAGATGGGGAGCCACTGCAGAGAAGCCCCATTCTCTTGTTGCTACCCTCTGGACCTCATGTGGAGGAGGCCTCAAAGAAGGGCCTCAGAAATGATTTCAGGGTCTGGGTAGGTTCATATGGAAAGAGGTGGTCTTGAGTCTCAGGCAGGACACCAAAGGATGCAAAAAGAGCTATATAATGGGGAAAACAACAGAATTTCTAAAGGTTCCCCCACCCCACAGTCATCACAACAGACACTCACCTATCAACAGGCTAGGCATGCTGGGTTCTGCCCCACACTGCAGCGGCCTGGCATGTGTGTGTGTGTGTGTGATGTCCTAGATTTCCTATGTGGCCCTGCATAGATGGCGCACCTGCAACTGGCAGTGGTTCACTGAATAACCATAACCTGATGCTGAAAAGATAGTGTTTTGGTTCAAATCTGTGGCCCAGAAGTTGGACTGCAACAAAACCCACCACCCCTGGGAGTTTGAATCCAACAACATCTGGAGGATCACATAGGTTGCAAACCCCTGTGTTACATGACACCTCTCCTACAAAAAGAAACCTGGGCATTTTACAAGATTAACTTGGTTAACAGTGGACGGAATTTAAAACCTGCGATGTATAGAGTTATTATAATACAACTGCAGAATGGTTATAAGTTTATCTAACCTAAATCGAGATGGAAGGAAGCCAATGTGTAACGTCTGTAAATTTGTTTCTTTTATGTTAATATGTGTTAATCTGATATCTATTTTCTATTTTTTTTTCTTTTCTTTTTTTTCTATTTCTTTATTTTTACCTTTTAAATGTCTGTATGTTTTGGCTGATGTAGTTTGCAAGAATTTAATAAAATTTACTATAAAAAAACACACAAAAACAAGATTAACTTGGTGATAAGTACCTATCTGAATCATTTAAACCTACATCAATAGCTTATGGAACGGTTATCTTCTTCCAGGTTAATTTTCTATGGCTGTCCCAGATGCCTTCTTGAGTATCTGCTTCTGTGGGGAAGATTCCACCCGGGTGGCGAGTACAGCCAGGTAGGTGTTCTCAAAGGAACTCCACCCAAATGCCTCAAGAGGCAGATAAATCTATTCATCACTCACCTTTCTGACTCAGCATGCAGTTCAAAGGGACAGCCAAGGTTGCGGCCCTATAGGAAAGTCTCTTTAGCTCCTCTTTTAATGAGATAAGGGTTTTTGCTATGCTCTGGAGTCTGCGATTCAAATGCTCTCTTTCCTGACTCAATTAATGGGACCACACTCACTCCATCTGTAATGTAGAAGCTCTCTCAGGGGTAATTTGCCTAAAGGAGGCAGGTTGAGAAGCTTACACCTTTAAATATAATGCAGTAAGGGAGAATTATAATTATTGCATGCATTAACTCTGTGCACACGTCCCAAATTATACAGAACATGAATCAAATGGGGGTGGGAAATGGAATAAGGAGAAGCTCATCATTGAATGAAATATGCCTTTAAACCTCTTGGTGTTATATATTTATATTCTACCCTTCACCCAAGGAGTTCAAGGCAGCACATGTGGTTCTCTTTCCCACTTTTTATCGCACAACACACCTGAGAGGTAGGTTTGGCTGATATAAGGTGAATGATGTAACACCATCCAATGATCTTAGGGATTTGAATATGAGTCCACCAAGTCTGACACTTTATTCTCTATTCCATACTGGCTCTCTAGAATTCTGGTACAGTGGTGCCTCGCAAGACGAAATTAATTCGTTCTGCGAGTTTTTTCGTCTTGCGAATTTTTCGTCTTGCGAAGCACGGTCAAGTCGCAACTGCACCTCTTCAAGCGGTTTTAAGAAAAAGGAAACAAACTTGCAAGACGTTTTTATCTTGCGAAGCAAGCCCATAGGGAAATTTGTCTTGCGAAGCAACTCAAAAAACGAAAAACTCTTTCGTCTTGCGAGTTTTTCGTCTTCCGAGGCATTCGTCTTGCGAGGTACCACTGTACTGATCTGCTCTTTACAAACCAAGTCTTTCCTCCTCCAGTTGACAGGTTTGTGAAAATCTCCACATCTTTGTGAAGTTTCCTGGAGGAGCATGCATCCCGGCTATATGCCTGCTGGAGAATGATTGTAGGAAGTCAAGTCCAGCGATATGGAAGTAATTGTAGGATAATAAGTCTTATGAAAACTTTGGAACAACTGATCTTTTCTCTACTTACCACTGGGTGACCTCCCTTGTGTTTAAAAAGGCACGATGAAAGAATTGCACACTTTCTACTTCTAATGATTTCCTCAGTAATCGAGGAGAGGAAGTCATTAAGCATAGCAAGATCAGGGAAGAAATTTGCTTCAGACTTCGGTTCTCATGGGCTGAATGTAAACATTAACATCAAGATCCCCCTTCCTACCAGAGTTTGGGCAGCAATCAGGCCAACTGCAGTGGCTAAAGTTTTAGCAGTTGTTCCATAAATTGTAGACACATGAAGCAAATTATAATCGAGACTTCCTGGGTCATAATCCCACCAGTTTTTAGTTTTTCGTTTTTGTACTGTTCAAGATCTACAGCAGGTATAGGCAAACTCGGCCCTCCAGATGTTTTGGGACTACAATTCCCATCATCCCTGACCACTGGTCATGTTAGCTAGGGATCATGGGAGTTGTAGTCCCAAAAACATCTGGAGGGCTGAGTTGGCCTATGCCTGATCTACAGGGTTGGAGCACCATTGGATGCGATTAAGAGCTGCATAACAAACAGAAATGAGACAGGTGCAATTTTCCTCACCACACAAATGTTTCAGACCCCATCTGCACTACGCAGCATCATACCACTTCAAATAGTCATGGCTTCCTGCAAAGAATCCTGGGAACTGTAGTTTGTTAAGGGCACTGAGAGTTATTAGGAGACCCCTATTCCTCTTACAGAGCTACACTTCTCAGAGTGGTTAAACAATCAAGTCCAATTCCCAGGGAACAGGGTTCACCTAAAAATGGTGTTAAGGCTGTTAAAATGGTACAAGGGCGCTTTAAATGTTCGGTGTAGATGTGGCCTCAGCTGTGAAGCCTAGGAGCTAGAAGAGGACAGTGGGTATTGGCACACAAACAAAACCCCTGCGAGCCCCTCTCCATAGGCTTTTCTACTTGTGGGTGACACTGAAAAAGAAACAGCAATCCACTTCTAATGAGAACAGTGTTCATTTAAGCTTCCACCTGATGAAGATCAATTAATCAGCTTTGGAGATGTCACTGAAACCTTCAAGCTCTCGTGACAATGACAACAAATTGACTAGAAATTGACATACCGCAGTGCAGCTACTTGCCAAAGTAGATAACAATAGCATGGGAAATATGGCAATCTGAGTCAATGAATGCATGTGGCTTTGAATTTCAAATAGGCTCCCAGCTGCAGCAAGTTTACTCAAGCAAATGTATACCAAGCACAGTTACTCTTTTGAAAGTTCTTTAGATGAACAAAATCAACATAAGCAGAAATGTTACATGTGATTAAAAAGAAAACTTAGGGTGCATATATAGCCACACCTGTATTAGTCAGGAATACCCTTCCTGCAGGAACAAGCTCAGGAGAAACTACAGTTGTACCTTGGAAGTCGGAGGGAATCTGTTCTAGAAGTCCGTTCAACTTCCAAACTGTTCAGAAACCAAAGCGGGCCTTCTGATTGGCTGCAGGAAGCTCCTGCAGCCAATCGGAAGCCGCAGAAGCTCCATCGGATGTTCAGGTTCCAAAGAATGTTTGCAAACTGGAACAATCACTTTGCGGTGTTCAGGAGCCAAAACGTCCAAGTACTAAGGCATTTGGGATCCAACGTACAACTGTACTTCTATTTTTCCAGAGATAAAGGAGTGTGCTTTGCAGAGGGGAAAAAAAATCCCATGAAGAAAATGGAAGGTGACACTTGAGTGCCATTATTAAGAATTAAAGATAGGCCTGTATTGCCACATGAAAGGGCTTTGTGTCTGCATGCACATGCATGTTTGTGTCATGGATATATGATTGTGTGCCAGTCTGGCCTCACCCACTTTATGGTCTGCCGCTTCCCGCTACTGGAATTTCCCAACAGCTTCTCATCAGCATCAGTACTGCCCCCTCAATCCCCAAAGGTTTCCCACCCCTGGTGTACAAAATCAGCAAAGTAGCACAAAACTCAAAAACATCGCAGTAGATTACGCAAGTTACGGTAAATATCACACCGCTCCAGGAAAGTGTAGTGCATAATTTTAAATTTCAAGGTATTGTTTTGTTTTCATTTGCTATGGACAATAGAATATGCTAAACGTGGAAGGAGCGTATTGCCACACACTTGGCGGAACAGACTATGAGATGTAGTAAAAAATATATATCTGTACATTTGCATCACAATAAGGCCCTGCCCAAAAGCTAATAAAAAGAAAGGGAGATGTTCCACTGGCTTTTGGATCAAGCTCATTTCTGCTATTTGGGCAATCTGACTCAGTTCAGCCTTGCATTAGTAACTCAGACAGGGCAGATGAGTGATCTAGGTGCAGCTGTTGTGAGTTCTAAACAACTTATGTCAGACTCACGACATCTTTCACAAGATGAGCAGAGATTGCCTTTTCTCTTTTCCATAATTATATTTTGATTCATTTCCATTCACAGAACAATTTACAATAACAATGTAATGTAAAATCAAAAATGAACAGAGGCTACATTTAAATAAACCCATTACTGTATTTTAGATTGTTCTGAAATACGCTTCAGCGTCTAATTTTCCAATGCTGTATCTCTATATTACGAACTCAGCATCAGTCCTGATGTGTCAAGCATCTCTACTGTAGATCAAAAAGTTGGGCATTCTTTTACCATGTAGAACTACATTTTGAGAATTACCAGCAAATACTTTATTTGTTTGCATGCTATAAGTCAGGAAATGTTAGAAGGAAATCTTCAGGATTCTTTCCTCTGATATGATGGGTGAGTTTCCACATGCTGAGGAGAACACACACTTTCTGCAACTATGGATTCACTGATGAAATAACACCAGACTTCTTGTTTGTTTGAAGGCTCTCTTTTTACTGCATTGGGAATGAAAGCCATCCCATTTGAGCCTGAAGGAGAATTTTACTCGATCCACATTTTTAAAGAACCAAGCTAATTTGCAGCTTTTTTTGTAGGGACCATGAGAGTCATCTAGTCCAACCCCCTGCAAGTCAGGAATATGCAGCTGTCCCATATTGCAAAATACTGGAAGACCCAAGATTTGCCCACACTGGAAGAATGGCAGATGCAACTGATAGAATACATGGAGCTTGCAGAGATGACCGGCAGAATCCGAGACCTGGGAGAAGAGACGATGGAAGAGGACTGGAAAAAAATTAAAGACTATTTACAAAAACACTACAAATTGTATGAATGTTAGAAGGGTGTAAGTTTGAAACTAACAGGGCTGCAGTAACTTGGCCTTATGATATAAGAAAATAAGTTGGTAAAGATATTTAATTTTTGAAATATAATATATAAGAAAAGTTATGAATTGAAACAAGGTAATAAATTGCTGTCGATAATCTATGAACTGAGAACGCAGAGAAGGGAGATGTGAGGAAGTCTTAAGAGGATGAAAATATGATTAGCCAACAACTGTATTTTATTCTTTTTTTCTTTTTTCTTATCTATTTTCTGTATAATTCTTTTCTATATTTCTGTGGTGATGGAATTGTGTATGTTGGGTGTTTTTTCTTTTGGTGTTATGTAAAGAAAACCGCAATAAATATCTTTTTTAAAAAAAGGAATATGCAGCTGTCCTATACGGGGATCGAACACGCAACCTTGGCATTAGCAGCACCATGCTCTAACCATTATACAGTTATGGAGTCAAAAAGTACACTTGGTACACTGACATGGTCAGGGATCAGAGATGTGTGGGACCTGAAGTCCAGCCACATCTTGAGGGCCACAGGTTCTCCTCCAGAGATGTAGCACTAAGGAGATTGTTCTGTCAGCGCAAGCTTTGCTGCTTTCCTGAAGGAAAAATCTCCCCTCTCCTCCCCTTGTGTGCTGTTCTGGGGGTTCTCCTGACCCTGCAAAGCAGATTTGGAGAGGGGGCAGGAGGTTTGCAGTGGGGAGAGGAGAATAGACCCATTGTGCTAGAGAGCATTGTTGCAGTGTCTTCTAGAGCAACAATGCAGTTGAATACGGCTCCAAGTTTTTTCATTATTTTGTCTGGGCAACAATAGCCTCTGTATTAGGAAGACTAAAAACAGCTTCAAAATGGGCCAGGCAATCCCTCTTCATTGTCTGAATCTGGGGGGAAATGAAGAGTGACACAGAAACCAAGAAGAAAACCAGCTTCACGATGAACCAGAAAGTTTCACCTCCAATTTACGGGTCATTTATATTTCTTCATTTGGTCTTATGCAACTCTAAATTTCTCATTGATCACAGCTCTGCCCATTCATTGGCTAAAATCTCTGAAAGTTGGAAGCAGGGTCATATATCTCAGAAAGCAATTGATTTGATGTTTGCCTCCACATTTTGTTTCATAGCTTTCATTCCAAAAATGTTGGAGACTTACTTTTTTAAAAATGGAAACTCAGAGTCTGAGCCCCCTGTTGGCTCTGGGCCTGATGCAGCAGTGACCCCCTCTTGGTGGCTCTGCCTGTGGTGGTCTCCTTAATTTCATCCTCTGACCTGGAAAAGACAGCTTTCCTACTTAGACTTTCCTGTAGCTTGTCATTCTCACCATAAGGGGCCCATAATGCACTGCTCTGTGTTAATAAGGGCTAAATCAGCAATCATTAAAATACATGTAAAGAAAAACTTTAATAAAGTATAAATAAGAAAAAAAGGCCTGTGAATTGGACATTCTGCTTTATTACCCTCTGCATAGTTAAGCAAGATGAGGAATTATTTTTAATTTATACTTTAATTATTGAAGATGAATATTTTTGAATGTTAATAGGAAAGATATTGCAAATATCTGTCATAAGGGAACATACAACATGAAGTGTACAGATGGAAGCAAGGCTTTAATTAGTTTATGGGACAAGTTTAGCCAGGGAGATTCAGAAAGCTTCATGGTTTTCATTTTAATAGCAAAACTTTATGTATTAGAGTGGCTTGGTGAACACTGGAATAATCTGATATGCATATGAATAGGAGGGGTGTTTATTTTGGATTGCCTTAATATGAAACTACATTATCTGGATAACTGGATTTATCTTACTTGTTCTTATATTTCTGCCTCAGTTTAAAGCACAAGTAAGCATGATGAAGCCAGAAAGCACCGCACGGGTACAAAATCTGTTAATTACTGACAAAATCGTGGGTCAATATGTATTCAATACTATGACTTCTTTGAGAACTTAGTGTCCTCTGATTCCATGAATCATTTCACTATAGAAATAGAAAAACAATAGAACCAAAGTGACACACCTGACACTGTATTCAACTGCTACAGGTAATGACAAGCATGTCAGAGAGTTCTAGTGAAGATGGAAACAGGAGAAGAAATTGTGAATATTCGCTTATTCATCCCGATCCACTGAATGTAGTTTTCCTTGCTTTCATTCCACAAACAATACTCCCCCATTTGCATTGCGTTTCCTTCACATTGAAATGAATGAGGCAGAAAAACACAATGATGTTGTTGCTGGCATCCATCTGTCTCGAGAGACATTGGAGTGTGCCTCTGGTGGGTGAAGTCAAACGGCTGGAGAATCACAGCGCCTGTTGTGGCTGCAGAGACTGGTAACTTGTAACTGCTGCCATCTGTGTTGCTTTTGCTGCATTAGCAGCACCAAAGTGACCTCTCCAGGCATGGAGATATTGGGCTGTCCAAATGACAAGACCCCACTCTCAGCCTCACTGATGTGGACCAAAGGAAAGCAGAGCAATGCATTGGGCACCAGCTTGGCTGCAGGAGTTGCTGGAAGAAAGCGTACAAGACGTCTTAGGGACTCCACTCCGGATTTGTGTAGGGTTTACTCCTAAGCCTCCTAAGATGTCACACAAGGCAGAGAGTAAATGACAGTGTAATGTAGTCAATTAGTGGCATAAATTACATAAGCTATGTATTTTCTCCACAGTGGAGAGCTAGACAAATCATGTCATTTTTAAAGGAAGACAAACTACAGCACAATGGAAACAGTGCTGCATGCGACAAACATGGGACAGGCCAAGAAGTGATGCTGGTTACATCCCTAGCTAACGATGGAAGCATTTGGTGACCACGTCAGTGTAGGGGTGACTCCTCAGTTCTATCCATGAACTGGAAGATCAACTCATGGAAGTGTGGAGATTTAGGAATAGAAGAAACTGCCTTATACCAGCCCAGGCTGTTTATCCATCTATTTTGTTTGACAGCAGTGCTCCGGAGCAGAAGCTTTCCCCCACTACTGAATCCTTTTAACTGGGATTGCCAGAGGTTGAACCTCAAACCACTTGCAAACAAATCATATACTCTACAGCTAAGTTATAGGCCCTTGCTGTAAATTTATTTTGACTGACATTCCGCCTTATTCTGAGGACTTTGAGTAATTAAGAACAACTTCACTGTCATCACTGCCTCCTTGAAGAATGATCTATTGAAGTATCAAACTCCGAATAGAGAAGAAAATAGTGGTAGATTATCTACTTTGCATGAAGAAGGTTCCATGCTCACTTCCCAGCAGCTCCCAGCTAGGAGTTTCCTCCCTGAACCCCTGGAGAACTGCTACCAGTCACTGTAAACAATACTATACTGAGAAAAATGGGCCAATGGCAGCTTCCAATGCTCCTGACATCCTTCCTGACCAGACCAGCATAGGCCTGTGTTTCTAACTGCAGCAGGACTAAATGAGGCAGCTACCAAAGCATCCATGTGGAAAGAAATGCGAGAAGGGAGCACTGGCCTCTGTTTCCACTGCTTCTGACACCAGTGCCCTCGTAATAAGTGTAAAAAGTTTAGTCCGTCACCTGTGCAGGGAAAAGCTAATCCATTAGGGCCAAGCCGTCCTGAGAAGGTGCTGCGGTGCCTGGGGCAGTCTCCTGAGTTGGGCTTCTAGCAGCTGCGGCAAAACTGGGGAGTCTGGGATGGTCCTTGTTACAGAAATTAGATAGATCAGGAAGTAAACAAAGCTCACCTTTCATTCTCTTCTGGCTTTGAGATGGAAAGGTGGAGGAAAGGGCAAATTCTTCCTCTAATTACTTTATGGGTCAGTTCTCCTTATGTCAATGTTGGACACTTGCATTCTTTTTTTAAAAAAGAGAGGGAGAGAGAGAATGAAAATCACAAGCTTAGCCTACACTATCAAGATTTCAAGATTCTTCAAACATATTCCATGCACAGGGAAAGTTGCTTCCAATGAGACTCTCCCTAAGGTAAAGGTAAAGGTACCCCTGCCCGTACGGGCCAGTCGTGACCGACTCTGGGGTTGCACGCCCATCTCGCTTAAGAGGCCGGGGGCCAGCGCTGTCTGAAGACAGTTCTGGGTCACGTGGCCAGCGTGACGAAGCTGCTCTGGCGAGCTTGCACCAGCGCAGCACACGGAAACGCCGTTTACCTTCCCGCTAGTAAGCGGTCCCTATTTATCTACTTGCACTTAAGGGTGCTTTTGAACTGCTAGGTGGGCAGGAGCTGGGACCGAACGACGGGAGCTCACCCCGCCGTGGGGATTCGAACCGCCGACCATATGATTGGCAAGTCCTAGGCGCTGAGGTTTTATCCACAGCGCCACCTGCGTCCCGGCAAGACTCTTGCCGCGTCCCAGCAAGACTCTCCCTACCCTCTCCTTTAAAGTAGCATGCAGTATAGCTTCAGCAAAGTTGCAGACAGCTTTCTCCACATGATTTCTCCCACTCCATGTTTAATATTTAAGGCCTCGCCTTCTGTTTCAAATAGTTTATTCTCTGAAGTGTCTGCAGGGCACATGGAAGGGACGGCAAAGTAACAGATTGACAGCCCAGCATGGCCAAATTCTGTTTCTGTACGGAACAGGTAGGTGCACCTTTAACATCCATGTGGGGTTTTGCTTTGTTTTTTGATACAGGCCTCATCTCCATGCAGATCTGAAAGGACCGTTTTCTGTGGTAAGACGCAAAACAATCCATTATTATTATATTATTATATTATTATATTCATAATTAAGGAAAACTCATAGCTGTTATGTCCAAGAGGGCAAGTTGGACCTTTTCTTTAGTTTTTAGCTGTCTTCTAGTCAAATTTTGTGATAATATGTAGATTATATGTAGATGAAAACCCTCAGGAGCCAGTGTGGTGTAGTGGTTAAGAGCGGTAGTCTTGCAATCTGGGGAACCAGGTTTGCGTCTCCGCTCCTCCACATGCAGCTGCTGGATGACCTTGGGCTCTGAAGTCTCTCAGCCCCACTCACCTCACAGTGTGTTTGTTGTGGGGGAGGAAGGGAAAGGAGAATGTTAGCCACTTTGAGACTCCTTAGGGTAGTGATAAAGCGGGATATCAAATCCAAACTCTTCTTCTTCTTCTCAGGGTGTGGCTTGGCTCACTTATCTGAGTAATCTGGGAGTATATGTCAGTAGACACTTTGCTGTGGTGTACTTTCTCATTTTGGGTAGCATGGATGTGATCTCAGTTTCCTGTATATGTGTTGGCCCTCCATCCAATATAAAAAAAACAGAGTTTATGGTCGCTAATAATTAGCCAGGGAAGCTCATCCAGAGATGGAGTTCATTCTGTAGCTTTCCAATATTTTAAGTTAGGTTAGGCTAGAGCACCTGCTCCTTGGGGCAGGAACCTGAAGCCATAGCCCTGATGAAGGAATAGCCAAGACCAATGCTACAGCTTAGGTTTGGACAAGCTAATAACTGTCTATGTCAAAGCTATCTTTTATTGGCTCATATAAACTTATTCTGGTTTTACATATGACTAATATAAGGACTTATGCTTTCTCTGGTTCCAATTAGAGTGGTGGTATTACAGATGCATGTAAAATAAGAGTGTGGACACATTTTCAGGTCCTGCCCACCCATGAGGCGATCACTTCGGGTGGTAGGATCTCCAGGGTAGCTGATCCGACCTCCAAGGGATGCATCGCCTGTTGCCGTGGTGACAGCAATGGTTACAGAGTGATCCTTGGGGGACAGATCTACTGCCTCCTTGGCAGTCCCCCACAATGCTGCCTCTACAGGTGCTGCTGTTCTCTTCCCACCCTTAGGGAGGAAATGGTTGGGCCCTGGGGGTCTGCATTTGCCTGGTGTGATTCAGAGCAGCCCCCCATGACAGCCTGTCATTCCCACTTCAACTGACCTGTCAAAAGGACTCTATGAATTGAAAACAGAGATGTTGCACATGTCCTTTTTAACTCAGAAAATCCTTTAATAAAAACTATGAGGTTGATTTTATGCCCCCCTCACATGAACATCCTTGTTCCCAATATAGAGCTTCACTCGTTCCTGGGTGGGGTGTGTGAGTGCCATTTTGTGGCTTGCCTCAGGTGCCAAAATGTCTTGGGTTGGTCTTGCCTGTGGTCGCTGAACTAGGCCTCTCACCATCCCTGACAGTTAGCCCTGTTAGCTGGGGCTTATAGGAGTTGGAGTCGAACAACATCTGGTGGACACAAAGTCCCTCATCCCTCGTGTCAAATGACCAAAAAACAAAAACAAATTTCAGAGGTGCTACTGAGAGGCTCTGATGTATAGAATAGTTGACAGAGCCAAATTAGACATGGTGCTAAGTGCATCTTTACATTTAATAAGCAGGGTTTTTTTTTGGGGGGGGGACATAGCATTCAGAGGGAGGGTGGTTGCAGTTATTGGAATTAATCCATTTCCTACTCTGCTTGCATCCTGATGAAAACCACTCATTTGAAGGTGCTACCTACACCGACACCAAAACAAATGAGGGATTTTCCGAAAGGCTGCAGCAGAGGAGGAAGCGGTTAAATTTGTCCCCTCCACATTGCTGCAATCCCTGTCATTAAACATCCTCCTAGCTGAAGCTATTTAAAAAGAAAAGAAAGCCAGAGCGACCCTACATATTAGATGCAATGATGCAATTAATGTAACATCTAGTTTGACCCTCATTTGCTGTCAAGACTTTACATGAAGATGCATTATGGAAAGTGTCTTCAGGACAGGACATTCACATTCACAACGTTTGTAAATCCCAGACGATTATGTGGATTCTTCCTTAGGTTTACTGCGCCAGGGGTTGTTACTCGTTACTTGGCAAAGAGAGCAGAAGATCTTTGCCTCCTTAAACATTTCTGCTGATATTCCTTATTATTATTATTATTCTGTAGAAACGGAAACATAAGATTGGAGAGGGATTTTTTTTTAAAGGCCTTTTCTGTTTCTTAGAGAGATTCAGAAAGGACTTAAGAAGGAGACTTGAGTGATTTCTAAATCCTCTGAGGATTTAGGAGGCTATGGATAGAAAGGAAAGTTAAATATTGAATGCATTTAGTCCTCCAGACATGAAACTTGATCTGATAATCTAGTCCTTCTGGCCTTACCTGTGCAGCCTTGGGCAAACGTGTGACCTTGACACAGGGGGACCAACTAATATGAGCATCTTATTTTGAAAAGAATACCTCCTTTCCATTGATTCCTTGGCGTATATCTTCCACTAGGAGAGATGCAGCTTTTTCCAAGTCATCACATCCTAGCGGTTATTGTCACTTTGGACATCTGCACTCCTGTGTACGCTTAAGCTCTTTTCACACATTTCTCTAAACATGCCAACAGAGGTGGGATTGTATCCACTCCCTCTCTCACACACACATGTGTGATCGAAAAGTGTAATGTGTACAATCTGAACATGCAAAGGCTCTGTTTGTACTCTTAGCCTGAGGAATGGGTTCTGTTCATAGCGCTGGAGAATACATGTCTGCAGTTATCATGCACACAGGCTATTTCACACCTTCCACCAAATGTGGGCAAGGGGGTGCAGGATAGGAGCACTGTGCAGGCAAATCCCACCCCTTCCCTCTCTCTTCATCCCACATTCCGAGGAAGATATAAACAAGTGATATCTTTAATAGGAGAGTAAGATTAGTGGGACTTTTTTCTGAGTAGTGCTGATCTAATTTTTTTTGTTGAAATATGCATTTTCAAGACAGAGGTTGGTTTTTTTTAGTCAAGTGTATGCCAATTAGGGACGGGGAGGAATTTGGTTTTGTTTGCTTTGTTTTCACGAGAAACTACCAAAATCACACTTCTCAGACAGATATGTCATCAGAAACACAATTGTCCTTGAAATTTGCAGTTTTTGTGACATTTTCAGTTTTTGCTATGCAGTTGTCCAACCAAACAGTGTATAAAAATGCATGTGTTGGGGAAGGGGGAAAATGTGCATAAAATGGCATGTATTGGTGAAAATGACATATGAAATGCATTATATTAGGGGAAATTGCTTGCAAAATGTGCATATTAGTTAAGCGTGCATACAATAATGTGTATATTAGAAGAAATTCATGTTGAAATGCTAAGAAATTTTCATGAAGGTTTTAAAAATTAATTTATTTAAAGAAACAACCCACAAGCTGCTCTGGCAATGTGGAGAACTGAATTTAGGATTGGAAAAATGAGAAACTGATCCAAACGAGAAACTAATACAATTTACACCAAGTCTGAAACTCTTTGGCAGTTTTTCCATCTGAAACCTATTCTATAATATGTCCCCAAATTCAAAAGACATGAAATGATCTCATAACCTGCAATATTCCTTTCCTGCATAGAAAAATACATCCTTCTTTCAACCAGAACAATTAAAACTCTACCCTTATTGTCCTCAGCCTTCTGAGCATGCATGGCAGAGAGCTTAAGTTTTTCATTACATCTTTCAGAATGTGCACAAAGCATTCGATTTGTGGGACTTCACATAGACATTACATTATGGAACCATCTAGCTGAGCTGAATGGTTTGACAAGCAAATAACCACCGTTGCCCTCACATCTATGTGAGATTATTATTACCCTCACTGTGTATATTAATGAGTTTCCCATGAATGGCATTTAATAAAATATCCCGTATCTGTTCACCGTTCCTCCACTTTTCTTTCTCATTCTTGAAAATTAATTATGCAAGCCCATATTTAACCATGCTGAAAATGAGAATTGTGTGGAACCTTTCCAAATATTCATTACATATTTAATTGTTAAAATAATCAAGCCATTTATCAAGTATTCCAAAGCCCAATCATCCATCACCTCGGAACCACTCAAATCGGGGAGAGGGAGGGAGAGATGAAGAAAAGGACATTATGTGCATCCCACAGACATTCTCCATTTAATGGCTAAAAATGCTTATCAGTCACCCAAGCTACAACAAAAAGAGATCTAAATACCAGCAGTCTGGTCCAGAGATCCACAAGTATAATTGCACTTGTGGATCTCACCCACCACAGAAGGTCACAGGGAGGGGGAAAGGTAGCGCCTGCGCTTTCTTCTCTAACAGGATCTTCCAAGTCCAGCTCATCATAGAATCATGGAAAGCACTGAGGATGCCAGAGAATTCCAGTGAAAATGGAAATGGGAATTGCCAACGTTCACTTATTCATCCCATGTCTGGAACACAATTCAACTCAGAATATACGATTGGCATTCGCTGTTGTTGCTTTCAGTCTGCGAGCAACATGTAATTGATTACAAACACACATCCATTTGCATCGTGTTTCCTTTGCGCTGAAATGAATGGGGTGGAATAATACAGTGACAACAGAATTCATTATGTAAATTACATAATTACGTAGTTTACATAATTTCACAACACTGGGCAGTGAGACAAATAATGTAGTTTTTTGGCAGAAGATGAAATGCAGTGGAAGAGAAGCAGTGCCACATGCTACTAATACTGGGTGGAATAGAATATGCTTCCTCCTTACATCCGTATTTAGGATCCAATGGATCCTTGCCCAGCCTAGCTCCAGCACCTCCATATCCACTCCATATCTCCATAATGCCTCAGTTTAGGGTTTTACACTGGCTTCTGTGCAGTAAGAACCTCTGAGGTGGAGGCCCCTCATTGGTCGAGCCCAGCAGAGTCAGGAGGAAGGTCAGAACCACTGCTTCAGTGCAGCCAATCAGGGGTTAGAATTGCTCTGCTTGTGCCGTTTATCCATTTTAGTAATCCAGTTTCCCTCACTTCAGAGCTCAGATGTTTTAATGTTAGCATCTGAGAAGATGTTTCTCTACTTTTTGTTGAAAATCAAAATTCTTTCCCCAGATCCATATTCAGTGGCATTGAACCACATCCTGCCCTACAAAAAAATGGGATGGTGGTGGAAATCTGTAGAAATCCACAAAAATCCCACATTTCAGAAAACTGTATATCCAGCAGAGGATTGCTGATAAAAGTCGCAAAACATTGTTAAATAAAAGGAAGGATATCTTATTGAAATATCTTGTTGGTCATATGTAGCTGTGGAACCAAATAAGTATAAAAAAGAAACATGCCTTTAGCTCTGACTGAAATTTGGATGCCACCAATGAGCAAATTTGGGCTGTCATCCTGGTCATACATTCTAGAATGTAAGCCCCGCTAAACATAGGCTTATTTACTTCTGCATAAAGATGCACAGGGTCGTGCTGCAAACCAGCCTAGTGAACTTCTGAAAGCTTGCAGCCCTGCTATATATTAAGCTGAAAACAATTTATATTAAAAAGGGGGTATGTGGCACTTGTGTATGTTAACAGGAATGTGCAAGACTCTCAGACACCAGCTGCTGCTGAAAAAAATGTCAAAGACAGAATCACTGATGTGAATGATCTATCTTATAAATTAGACTTCAACCTTTGTAAAGGAAGTTGAAGTGAAGGCCCGGTTGTTGTCATAGCTTGTTGGGAATGATTTCAAACCCAACAGGAAATCGAGACTTGCCGTCCGATCTCCAAGATTTCAGTGGTCGTTCTGACTGATGAGCACAGTCACAAGGGAGAAATCCTCTTCGCAACAGGACATACCCACCAACATTTCTCCGATGAAAATAGGGACGTCCTAAGGAAAAGTGGGGACACAGATGGCGCTGTGGGTTAAACCACAGAGCCTAGGACTTGCCGATCAGAAGGTCAGTGGTTCGAATCCCTGCAACGGGGTGAGCTCCCGTTGCTTGGTCCCAGCTCCTGCCAACCTAGCAATTCAAAAGCACATCAAAGTGCAAGTAGATAAATAGGTACCGCTTCAGCGGGAAGGTAAACAGCATTTCCGTGAGCTGCTCTGGTTCGCCAGAAGCGGCTTAGTCATGCTGGCCACATGACCCGGAAGCTGTACGCCGGCTCCCTCGGCCAATAAAGTGAGATGAGCGCCGCAACCCCAGAGTCGGCCACGACTGGACCTAATGGTCAGGGGTCCCTTTACCTTTACCCTTTAAGGAAAAGTGTGACATTCTAGGATCAGATTGGAAACCAGGACAGCTTCTGTAAATCCGGGACTGTCCCTGGAAAATGGGGGTACTTGGAGGGTCTGGTCAGTATTCTGCTCCAAAATAGGCACTTCTTCCAAATAACAGAGAAGCACGGAATGGAACTGACTCCCCCCCTCCTCTTTTCACCCTTTCATCTTGCTTCCCTTCTTTCGGAGGATGGTATCGAAAACCAAAACCCACTGGCAGATCTAGTAACAACAACATCAAAAGAAATTACATTATCATCAAACCAGCTTATAATATCATTAGTGACCTAAATTAAAGCGAGATAATTGCCCTAGCAGCCAGCAAACAACCATGGAAGCATACTAATCTAACTCACGGAGCACGTTCCAGAGCCGTGCCAAGCTAGAAGGTGCTTTGCAATCGCGCCACAATTATCTCGAGAATCAACTGACAAAGCTGTTTCTTTAGTTTAAGGGTGGGGGGAGAAGGGAAAATAAATTGAGATTTTGTATCTTCTCATAAATGTAAAAACTCTGCTTTTCCAAGTGTGCTTATTCCCATGGACTCATGGAAGACGGTAAAACCAGAATGACTAGACATGCTGTTCTCCCTAAGAGAAGATCTGTTATTAGCAAAATGAAGGGCTGGTTCATACATGCATGTAGAAGATCTGATTGCTCCACACTCTTGCTTGTTATTAGCAATTCCTGCAAAGTTTGTTGTATCTGACATTAGATCCAACCTTTGGATGCTCATAATGCTCATTTCAAAAGAGGTGAGCATTACAGTCCCTCATCTCTGTATCAGATTAAAATTTGAGTCATTTTTGCATGGCATAGTTAACCCCTGATATTACTAGGGATGCTTGAGAAATTAGAACTTTGCAGATTCTGATGCAAGCGGACCTGGTCTGTACCTTTCAGACGAATATGTAGAACTAGAACTTAGTTACCCATCAGATGTTGCATTTGCTGAATATTCTGACATAGATTTTTTTTTTAAGTATCAAAAGAAATGTAGAAATGGATATTTTGGGAGAAAATACATTCATAAATTATTATTCACAAATGTGTATTTAAACATGCATTTTCATGCAGATTTAAGAGATTAATGTGGGAACAGAACACAACAGAACTCATGAGTGACACAGACCAGAAAGAGACTGATTTGTCTATATTAGGGTTGCCATATTTCAAAAAGTAAAATTCCTGATACCCGCAAAGTTGTTGAGCTCCACCAAAATTTTTGAGCAAAAAAATCTACATCTCTCTATTCCAAAGTTCATGACACGAAGCTAGGTCTACAGTAAATGTTGCCTTTCCCCCTTCTCTTGATGATGAGCTTTCTTTCTTTTTTTAGCCTGTGAAACAGATGAAAACAAGGCAAAGTTAGAATGGGTAACAACAGTTTTTATGCCGACTGGAAAAAGCTGGTCCAAAACAGCAGGCCTGTCTTTGATTACATCTAGTAATCAAGCTGTGTGCTGCAGAACGACTTGGTTTAATTTCAGGGAATGTTAATTGTCTCACTGGAAACCTTCAGCCAACCTTCCCCAAAATGGTGCCCTTCATATGTTTTGGAACTAGAATTTCCATCAGTAGGGGAATGCCAGCCTAAAGATTATTTGACCCAACAATTTGAATGTACAGTTCTATCACTTTTCTTTTTCTATAACCCTGTATCTGACCTACAGATGATAAAATAAGTAGTTGATCATGATCACTGAGGTTTTGGTTAATAACTGGGTGATAGTATTTTCATGGCCTGGGGGGTAGTATTTAGTTGATGATAAAGTACATGCAAATTAGTACATGCAAATTAGTTTGTACTTTATGTATGAGTGTACATCAGGGATAGCCAGCTTTGGTCTTCTCAACTGGTCTTCTCAACTAATCAGTCTGGAACAATCTGACCTATTTCACAGACTCTACCAGCAAGGGTAGACTTCTCTGCTGCAAGAGCTTTCCATTTTTGTCAGAATTCTCTGACATCCCTACTCATTCAGTGGTGATGGGCATCTTGTGGCCCTCTAGATGTTGCTGCACTCCAACTGCTCTCAGCCCCATGGCCAATTGTTGGGGATGATGGGAGTTACAATCCAAGAGTGCTACAGTCTCCCCATCCTTGTTGTAAGAAACAGGAGAACCAAGGTGGGAGGAAGAACTGAGACTGGAGCATGATGGGAATTTCAGGTGTTGTAGTAGCTTCTGTGGTGGTACAAAGATGAGGCCCCAATTGCAACAAACCCATCCTATCCCATAAGCTCATTAACACTCGCTCTGCTGTTCTTGAAGTGAAGCATGTGGCCATTCCTAAACCAATGAAGAAACAGTTCTACATTTTTGCCTAAACAAGCCTTACTAAGCCACAGGGGTTTTTTTGCTGTGAAGTTGCTTTGAGGTATGTTATGGGAAGGGACACAGGTGGTGCTGTGGTCTAAACCACAGAGCCTAGGGCTTGCTGATTAGAAGGTTGGCGGTTCGAATCCCTGCGACGGGTGAGCTCCCGTTGCTCAGTCCCTGCTCCTGCCCACCTAGCAGTTCAAAAGCACGTCAAGTGCAAGTAGATAAATAGGTACCGCTCCGGCGGGAAGGTAAACGGCATTTCCGTGCGCTGCTCTGGTTTTGCCAGAAGCAGCTTAGTCATGCTGGCCACATGACCCGGAAGCTGTCTGAGGACAAACGCCAGCTCCCTCGGCCTATAGAGCGAGATGAGCACACAACCCCAGAGTCGTCCGCGACTGGACCTAATGGTCAGGGGTACCTTTACCTTTACCTTTTATGTTATGGGAAGCGATTTGTACATGGGACCAAATAAATAAAGGCAAATCCTGTAACAAGAAGGAAAGGAGAGGGCTGTGTGTTTCCTCTCATGCAGGAGACTTGGAGAAAATAGAAAGAGGGGTGGGAAAGAGTTGGGACTCCCACAGCAAGCTTCAGAAGGCAAGAGTTGCCCTGTTGACTCCCAGCACCATCAATCAGTACAAAAGCACCTGGAAATGTCTCCTTTTCGGGCAGTCCCCATTTCCAGGTCCAAGAAGGCACATTCTCCCACCCGCCTCACCATTGAAGAATCACAGAGCAGAGTCAAGCTAACTGCCTTATCACCCTCAGATCTCCAAATGCGATTCTGTTTTGGGACTGCTGAGGATGTGGGGAGAGTTTCAGCTCATTTCCCGTATCACTGAAGCAAAAAATGCAGCCCCTTAACATTCCACCTTGAAGTTTTACGCCGCAGCACTCAGTGTTCTGCGACAAAGATTGGACCTAGCTACGTCCTAGGGCCCAAAATGTGACTTTGCTGTAATTAAGGGCAGCTGGCCTGTGTGTCTCCCCCTCCCCAGCCTGAACAACCACATTTCCACCCTAATTCCTGGCTTCTAATTACTCCTAACAAGGAGAAGCCCTTATCTTCCCTTTCCTTCACAGGAAAGCAGACCATAGCACCGAAATAACACTCGCCTCCCTCTCCAACTTTGCCAGCCTCAGCACAACGAGGCACAATGTATTAAATATACAGTGTGTGTTCTAATAAGCAGAGCCAACAGGAGCCGAAGCGCTTGCAGCTGCTGGTACCACCTGTGTCCATCTGTTTCCAGCCAGAGCCATCTCTGACAGCCCCTGGGAGACCCACCAGGCAGGAAGGGAGAGTCCTCTACTGAAAGAGCCAAAGGCAGAGATAAGATCTATTCTGCAAACGGGTTGAAGGTTACACCCCATGTACAACAATGCTACGAGATGCCAAATAAAGGAAGCTGTCAGCATGCCAGAGTGCGGCTGGCATTGAATCTCCCTTCTGCGCTTTTCTTCTCTGTTCTGTCTCACTCTCTGGTACTGAATAATTTGTTTCATAGAGGAGCTAGCCTGTTTCTACCCTGACAGACAGGCACTTTGGGCAGCCTTCCCCAGCCCAGATTGTTTTGGACTGCAAGTCCCATTAGCCCCAGCCGGCACGGCCAGTGGAGAAGGATGATGGGAGTTGTAGTCTCACAACATCTGGTGGGAGGGGAAAGGAGTTGGTGAAAGCCATCTCAGGGGCCTACAGTGTAAGAAACATGCCCCACTGAGACATCCTCTCCCTGCTAAGAGTGCAGAGGATTGCAGCCTTGGTTCAGACAATATAATCTTAGAAGTCCATGAACATCACTTGTGAAAGTTAACTCTTGCACAAAGGGCTTTCAAATGCAAGTACAGTGGTACCTCGGGTTACAGATGATTCGGGTTACAGACGATTCAGGTTACAGGCGCTTCAGGTTACAGGCACTTCAGGTTACAGGCACTTCAGGTTACAGACTCCGCTAACCCAGAAATAGTACCTCGGGTTAAGAACTTTGCTTCAGGATGAGAACAGAAATCGCGCAGTGGCGGTGCAGCAGCAGTGGGAGGCCCCATTAGCTAAAGTGATACCTCAGGTTAAGAACAGTTTCAGGTTAAGAACGGACCTCCAGAATGAATTAAGTTCTTAACCTGAGGTACCACTGTACAAATCAGCCTCAAGGTCAGTCTGGAAAGTGGGTCGTGGTGCTCATGAGTCTTAAAGCAGCATTTCTGACAAGCGTATATATGCCGCATCTGTTTAGAGAGCATATTAGTAAAATTCAGAGAGGTGATATTTTAAAGTTTGCTTTATTGACCCAGGATTCTTTGGGGGAAGCCATGCCCATTAAAGAGGGATAAATGTATGGTGTGGATGTGACCTTAGACTCCTTAACCTATTTTGGTCAGCTTTATAATTTTTAGGATGTTATTTTTCATTTTATGACCTGAAGCTCACTAGCCCTTATGGCAGGCCTCTTTGACAGGTCAGAGGAACCTCCCACTTGCCAACCACCTGATGTCACAACGGTGAGCCAAAACAAAACAGAATTCCTTGGTGGGCGTAGCTTAAGCTGCACCTCCAAAGGACGATCCATTGCATCACCGGCGATGCAAAGAGATGCCGGCACTTCCAGCAAGCCCCGCCCTGATGGAGAACTCTATATAGCATAGCTGATTGCTGGAGGCTTGCTGTCACAGCTGATAAGCGGATTGGCACTGTTAGCAAGCCTCCCTTGCAAAGAACAATTGGGAGCTTTTTAAGCCATAAGGCTTATGGCTACAGTTGTGCAAGCCACTTTTGGCCCTGCCACAGAAATATACATCTGGTGAACTGAAAACCTAACGTCACAGCACATATTGCAGAATATTTCCAAACTTTCAGAATGAACTCAGCCACGTCAATCATTGGAGGACAGTAATAAATGCATGGTTATTGCTGTGGAAACATAGGATATATATATATATATGAATGAAACTAGACAGGCATGCTTATTAATACTTTAGAATCCAAATGGTGGACTGGGGTGATGATGTTTGTTGTTTATATTAGTTCTGCTTCCTGGGCACAGAGGAGCGGCAATGTGGAAGACTTTCAACGTTTTGAATTTCCCGTTGGCTAATTTTCTGCCCAGGAATGGTTGGCACCAGCTTGTGGATTGGAAGACCTATCAGAAGTTTGGCTCTTTATTCAGTCATAGACATGTTTGCTTTCTTTCTTCCCTTTGTGTATATCTCTGTTTTTTGTTTAGTTGATGGCTTTGAGTCTGTGCTTTCTTTCACTGCCAGATTGCTCCATTAAAATGTTGGACAATGCTGCATTTCAAATGGATGTGGGAGCTGGCAGGAAGATGCAGGCTGGAAACTGTGGCCTGTGGAAGTTGATGGGGATGTTAAGTCAGCATGACTAAAAGAGTCCCATATATTGCAACACAGTTTTTCTCGACACAGAGGAAACACAAAGCTGGTTGCTGTGGTGCATGCTTTCCACAGATGCATTGTGGGAATGGTTTTGGGCCTGGGACCTTCCTAACATTTCATGCAGTAAGGTGCCCTCTTACATGCAGAAGCTCTTTATCATTTTGCCACCCTAACCCCTTTTGGAAGAAGGGTGGGAAATAAATGTTTTAATAAATAAACCACTTTGGATCCTTTTACACAATCCATTCATCCAGGCCAAGGGCCTTCTGGCGATTCCCTTGCTGCAAGAAATGAGGTTGCAGGGAACCAGGCAGAGGGCCTTCTCGGTAGTGGCGCCCACCCTGTGGAACGCCCTCCCATCAGAAGTCAAGGAAATAAACAACTATCTGACTTTTAGAAAACATCTGAAGGCAGCCCTGTTTAGGGAAGTTTTAATGACTGATGTTTTAATGTATTTTTAATCTTTTGTTGGAAGCCTCCCAGAGTGGCAGGGGAAACCCAGCCAGATGGGCGGGGTATAAATATTATTATCATTATCATTATTGTTAGAATGAACTTATATATGAACATGGGGGATGCAGGTGGCGCTGTGGGTTAAACCACAGAGCCTAGGACTTGCCGATCAGAAGGTTGGCGATTCGAATTCCCACAACGGGGTGAGCTCCTGTTGCTCGGTCCCTGCTCCTGCCAACTTAGCAGTTCGAAAGCACGTCAAAGTGCAAGTAGATAAATAGGTACCGCTCTGGCGGGAAGGTAAATGGCATTTCCGTGCGCTGCCCTGGCTCACCAGAAGTGGTTTAGTCAAGGTGGCCACATGACCTGGAAGCTGTAGGCCACCTCCCTCGGCCAATAAAGCAAGATGAGCGGCGCAACCCTAGAGTTGGCCACGACTGGACTACTACTACAACACTACACCAGCTGTGTTCAAATGGTTCTTGTTGAGGGGCCTGATTTCAGAAATGAATGATGTCATGGCTATGCTTTTTTAGCCAGTCTCCTGGGGATTGTTTCCTACAGCACAAGAATCCTAGAGACCTGAGTTCAAGTATGGAAAAAGAAATTTCAGCAGAGCACAACATTTATCTCTCCACATTATGCTGCAGTAATTGCAAACACTTTGAACATGCACACTTCTGTTTTTCTGGCTTGAATTTAAAACCAATTCATTATTTGTTACCTCTAACTATTGCAGTAGTATTCCATAACAAGAGCATATTTGCAAAGGTATATTGGATTCCCTGAACAAAAAACAGTACAGTTCAAGTCCATTCCTTAAAAAATAAAATAAAATGGGGTGGAACGTTCATAAATAAATATTTGAAACCACGGTCCGTCACCTAACCTGAACCAATTTCAAAGCCAATGTCAAATTAGGATATGAATTGTTTGCCATTCAGTAGTTTGGGGCTTGAGTTGGACTCAGAGTTTTGCCTTTCTTATTACACTGAGATTCTCTTTGTTCTTCTCACATTATGGCCTATTTACAGTGCTGGGTATAATTTATTTTATAGTTTATGTTTTTGTTCTGTTCTGTGAGGCACTTTGGGATGATGTGTGAAGGAAAAAGGGCTTGTGTATATTGGATTGATTGATTTGATTATGACTGGCTTTGGAACAGAGGTACCACAGTGGGGTACTATAAGGAACACTTAGGGGGCCATATTTTTGGTACTCTTGCTAGTAAACATATCAAGCAGAAACTAGCCCAGGAAGGAAACGTTCCATACTTCCTGCAATATTTGTTCTGTTGCTCTAACGGGACAATGGGGAAGTGATTCTCTTACTCGCTAGGTTTGTTCCTTTGCCGTTTCAACCTTACAGTTACTGTTCTCATTTTCACTCATTCCTCAAATCAATAAAACATAGAGCTGGCATCAGGCCAGCTCTTAAGATGGCTCCAGGAATGGTACGAATTCTGCATGGTGACAAATACTCTTGATTCCCTCTGGAGGAGAGTGGGGACTGAATGTGCTGATGTCAGCAAAGGATTAATTCAGGGACAGCCAATGATCAGGCGCCTAAGGAGGAATCATTAGGGAAGGAATTGAAAACTGCTGATATCATAATGCCACTATACAAATCTATGGTGCAACCAGATTCGGAATGCTGTGTCCAGTTCTGGTTGGCTCACCTCAAAAAGGATATTGTAGAGCTGGGAAAGTCTGAGAAAAGGGCAATCAAAATTAGAGCTTTCAGAATGGCTGATGACAGCCTGCAAGTCAGATCTGATATCTGGAACAGGTTTTGTTAGCCATTAGTGACCCTTCTCAAATTTAGCTATCTATTTCATTCACAAAGAGGGAGAATTTGAGCTTGTAAGAGGGAAAGAGAGTCCAATTTTCAATATTGCATCCCTCTTTGGATTAGGGATATAATTCCTGTGATTCATACCTCTGAAGCTTTCACCTCTAGGTTTTGCCAAATTTTATTAGGCAGCTTTACCATCTGTAAGAAACTGTCCATTTGTGTTGCTAAATAGACTTCTGGACCAGGCATCATGATTTGGTGAAAAGAATTACCTGTTAAAGTACATCGCCTGGCCATGATTTCCATAAAAGGGAAAGTCAGGAAAACAAGTTGTGTCACCCTCTGTAATTTATACAACCTTTTGGGCACTACCTTGGCATTTGTTGTGGCTTCAGTTCCATCCGAATTTTCAAATATTGCTTATTGTGATGGAGTATTAGTGGGCACGAAACATCAATTGTTCACCAACAATTAGCAGAATCTCTTGATGCTACTCCTTCACTCAGGTAGCTGAGTGATGCCATGATCAGAATCACAGAGAAACAAGGAGATATCAGCAGCTCCCTTGGTTTTTCTTCCTCCCTTTGTAGCTCAGCAAGCCACCACTCTTGAGTTCAGCAGCATTGCCAGCCATCCCTTTAGAAAGGAAAACCAGAATGTACATAGGAATGATGCTCTGCAATGCTGGGAGAACATTTTGTATAAATAATTTGTGCTGCTGCAGGAGGTAAATGGTGACTTGCAGGTGACGATATACACCAGCAACTTTAGAAAGGTCATGCAGGAGAAAAGCTGTAGAGCTTTGGCCTGAACAGCTTTGTGAGAAGCCTCGATTCTGTGTACACCAGTAGTGGCTGGTGCCCATTCAGAGGAAAGTAGGGAGATCAGCAGTAGGCGGAGGCAGAGCCACCCCCTGATTGACCTAAGGTGACAGGGAGGTGGGGACTGGCTGAGGATTGGCTGAGGTTGGTGGTGCAATATCTCAACCATCCTAGCAGACTGGCCCCCATTGCCTTGCAGTGAGTCTTATTTCCTATTATTTATCCTTCCATCCCGAGCATTGGCAAAATAAGCTGCAGTTGGTATGCAGGAGGGTTCAATCACTGATACATTTAGGTAGCAAAATGTCTCCTGTCCGAAACCACTGCCGGTAAGTGTGTGGAGATCACTGTGCCAGGTGGAGCAATGGTGGTCTGACTTGGTATAAGACGGCTTCCAATGTTAACAGAGCTTGGTCTCCCTGCAGGTTTCTTTTCTCATATTCTGCTGCTTTGGCTCAACTACTCCTATGTATGGAAGCAATTATCATGTTAACACATACAGTTCACAGCATATATGTTGGCAAGTGATCTCCATGTTGACACAACTATTTATTCCATACGGGGTTTAAGATTCCAAATGGCTTCAGCAATTGGTACGGATAATACCAAAAACACATGGTTATTTTAAGCCTAGATAATTCCAACCCACTCTTTTTCAGACATGAGAATAATGAGATGCAAGTTTTTAAATAAAAAAGAAAGAAATATGAAGCCATGTGAAATGGTGGCTTCAGCCTCATGGAGGCTCCCTGCCCTAACACAATGATGGCAACTCTTTCTTGCAAGTAAGGGAGATGTCTTCAATCAGGCTGGTAGCGGTACAGTCTCAGCAAGCAAGCACAGGGTCCAGAAATCAAGATCCCAAAGTAGAGGGGCAAACCAAGAGGCTCATAACTGAAGAGAAGCTACAGAGATGTATTGACAGTTGACACGTCCTCCCACCAAGCTGTTGTAATACATTTTTTAATGGGAAGTTTTCAGCATAGAACACAATAAAAGCCAAACCAATCTAAATAAAAACAAAAGAGAGAGGGAAAATATAAAAGAAGAGAAGAAGCAAAAGAAGAGAGGAGAAGAAGGAGAAGATACAAAGTTCTCTGTTAAGGTTGTATCTTAACCCTTATTCCATGCAAAGGAGTGTGAGCCCTCCCAGCTCTCACCTAGGAGCTTTCCCCTCTTCCCTCAGCCTCACACCCTACCCTGCCCCTTCACCCAGGCCCTTCATCTTATACTCATCACCTTCCTGTTTCATTAACTCCAAAACAAAACATATAGATAGAGTTAGCAGGGATAAAAAACCCAAAAATTAGAAGTCATAGAAAATAAAAATAAAATGAGAGATAAGGAAAAGGAATGAGAAGAGCTTCCAGTTCTCTGTCTGACAATTGTGTATATAAAGATTATTCAAAGTATTCAAAATACACACTTTTAAAGGTGTGGTGGAGCAGGCTCACTCAGGACTCACTCACCCTAGATGTCTGCTGCATGCACACGTCTGCCTGATCTGGATTTATGCATCTGGTTCCATCTACAAAGATGGTGCTTGGAGCTACAAGAATAGGTCCTGCCCCTCTGCTCTGCTTCCAGCTCTACCAACTCATCCTTTGATTCAGCCCTTCTCTCTGGCTGCTCAAAGTGCTCTCCCTTCCCTAGTGAGGATCGGTGCTATACTAGGAAGGTGGAGGAGAGAGCCAGCAGCTCTGCTTCTCCGTCTCCGACACCCAGAGTCACAAGGAGAGGACCTCTCTCCTCCATCTCTGGGTGCCAGACTTCCTGCGCCCCATTTGCTCTTTCTTCTTCCTCCTTCTCCTGGTCCATCACAGGCTGCTAAGCCATGCCAAACTATTATGGAGTTGAATCCATTGAACTCAGAATAGATGTGCATAAAATTGTGCTGCAAGTCTGATGAAATGTTGGTGGGGGTCAGTGGGGGAGTGAGGTCTGCCTTCGTATTTTCCACAGTTCTCCCCTCTCCTCCCAAATATTACATTTTGAACATGTGTTCCCATTGGAGTGATACAGAGCTCTCAGCCTCAGCTGTAATCGTAAAAATAAAAAAAAAATGAACATGAAAACAAAACTTTTTAAGTGTCCCCCTTTGCACATGAAAAGTGCATTCCCTTTTATTTGCTAGGGGGAGGTCTTTCAGATATTTGGGACTAGCTGTCTAAAGCACTGGATGACTTAGGTCCGAGACATCTGAAATACTATTTCCTTCCCTGCAAACCCTCTCCAGCATTAAGATAGACAGTTCCACTGCTTTCAAAAGCTTGGAGGATGGCCGTTGTGGCATTCGTATGGAGTCCCTGGTCGTCTCACGAACTATTGACCCATACACCACTAATCTGCTGCCACCAACCAGGTCCTCCCTGGTAAAATCACTTAGCCTCAGTCAGGTTCTTAAGTTAACAATGAAGATTGCAGTTTATTGCAAACACAAATAAACTTTAAATGCATTCAAACGCTGTTACCCCTTTCCCTCTTAGTCTTATTTTATTCTGTCTCTAACTCTTTTACCTCCCCTCACACAGGAACCATCTGCACTAACTGTCTCTCTATTTCCATCTGTCTGCCAACCACTTTCCCAACTGCCTTTTCCCAACCAACCAACTAACTAACTCACTGTCTAAACCTTGGGCTAAGCCCTTTTATAAGCAGGTAGGCTCCGCCTCTGGCATTTCTATTGGTCTACCTATTAACTCTTTCTCTCCCCCTGTACAGACATTTTTCAAAAGAACGGGCAAGTGCCACATCCGTCTACCTAGAGGACGTTCTCTGTGGTACTGGCAGCCCCTAAGTTGTGGAACTTCCTTTCCATGGAGGAACATCTAGCACTCTCATTGCAAAGGTTTTGTAATATGCTGAAGATACACCTCTCCATCCTAGTGTTTGACACTTGAGATATTTATTTTTATGACACCCTCCCCCCATTCTTGTGACTCTCCATCAGCTGAACATTGCAAACCCCACCCCCAACATCTGCTGCCACCCATTCCTCCTTTGTTGTGGGCAGCTGTGAGCCACCAGCCATTTTATATTTCCCACAATGCCCTGGGAAGAAGCCGTATTGGGGCACTGTGGAAAACTTTAAATGGCGGTCAGCTGCAAACTACACCACACATTGTGGCACAATAAGTCCCCGCTGCTGATGTTGGGAGGCTATCAGACAGCCTTCCTTGCACCTGGCTTTGGGCTGGTAACTGCCATTTCTTATTCTTTTCCTAGTTAAGAGTGATTAGGATGGGGGTAAATATTCAGCCGGGTGGTTCATAGGGGAGGAAACCCATTATTATATTGTGCTACATATAGAAGGGGAAGAAATGGAGGCAGTGAAAGATTTTACTTTCTTGGGCTCCATGATCACTGCAGATGGTGACAGCAATCACGAAATTAAAAGACGCCTGTTTCTTGGGAGGAAAGCAATGACAAACCTAGAGAGCATCTTAAAAAGCAGAGACATTACCTTAGCAACAAAGGTCCGTATAGTTAAAGCTATGGTTTTCCCAGTAGCGATGTATGGAAGTGAGAGCTGGACCATAAAGAAGGCTGATTCCCGAAGAATTGATGCTTTTGAATTATGGTGCTGGAGGAGACTCTTGAGAGTCCCATGGACTGCAAGAAGATCAAACCTATCCATTCTTAAGGAAATAAGCCCTGAGTGTTCACTGGAAGGATAGATCCTGAAGCTGAGGCTCCAATACTTTGGCCACCTCATGAGAAGAGAAGACTTCCTGGAAAAGACCCTGATGTTGGGAAAGATGGAGGGCACAAGGAGAAGGGGATGACAGAGGACGAGATGGTTGGACAGTGTTCTCAAAGCTACCAGCATGAGTTTGACCAAACTGCGGGAGGCAGTGGAAGACAGGAGTGCCTGGCGTGCTCTGGTCCATGGGGTCACGAAGAGTCGGACACGACTAAACGACTAAACGACAACAACATATAATCATGGAAGATGCACAATTGCTTCGAGATGGAAAGTGATGTAAGAAGTCAAAGAACTTGTTTTGTCTCTAGCGCTGACTGCCCACTTACACCTTGCCATTGGGAATGTTTAGTGGTAAAGGATTTTCTCTCCCTTTTTCATTTTGCCGAACAACAACGACGAAAGCATTGCCATTCTGCAAAATGTAATGTACAGGTTTAATAGGGTTGTACTCTTTGCCTGATATCCCAGGAACAAACAAATGCAACGGAGAATTGCTGACACACTAGAAACCTGCTAGTTCAACATAAACGACTCCCTGTAAATAAATCTGATGTAATTTCCCTATACATCTTGAGTACAGATTTCAGCACTGCACACACGGCATTAGAAAGAGCATTAAGAGGAAACAAATCACACTGCTACTTCCTTGGTATGTTAAAACACAGGTTTGCTCAGTCTCAAATGTGCAGCATCAGGGCAAACATGATTGCTAAAGACTATTGAAGTTGGGAAATATTTCCATAAGAGACGCGATAATCAGCCACAAATAGCCACTGCAGTCCGAATGCAGAATTGCTCGGGGTTACAGAAATCCAGTTACAGTGCACAGGCAACAGTTTTTTTCAGTCCTTTTGATCAGAAGATAGCATGAAGTGAACAAGAACTGGGCTCCTTAGAAGAACGCACTGTTTCTCTGAATTTTCTCCACCTGATGGCTCTAGTGGGAGGGGAAGAACCCAGAGTTTGCTTGGACCAATCAGCATGGGGGCAACTGTGCAATATAAAAGGCTATGTTGCTTCCCAAGACCTCCTCTTCCTCTTTTGAAGCATCATGCCCTTGGGACACTGTGCCTTTGGGGGACGAGTAGGATTTTTTTTTTTTTTAGGTGCACCTCAAGTGGCCTCTGGCACCCTCGCCATCTTTTTGCCTACTTCAACATGCCCTTAATTTGAATAGCTTACAACAGGTACGTCCAACAGGTAGATCGTGATCTACCAGTAGATCGCTGGGTGTCTGTGGTAGATCACTGGCTCCCCCGAAGAAGCCCAAGAACTTCAGCTCCCCTTAAAAAAGCTAAACATTTTAGCCCTGCAGCCCATCAAAAGAAGCTCAACAACTTTGACTTTAACCCCCAAGGGGTAGATCACTGCCAGTTTTTAACTCTGCGAGTAGATCACAGTCTCTTGGGAGTTGGCCACTGTGGCGATCACACAGGGCTCCCGGACGTTTGATGGTCTATTGACCCTGTGCCACCACTGCGATTGCTTTTTCCGCTGCTACCACCCCGTATCTCACGGGGACACATGGAGTCCAGTCAGTTGGTAACATTAACAAATAATCAAGTTTATTTTTAAATGCAGGAACAAGCTTATGGTTACAGTTAGTATTTCTTGGCAGTTTCTTAATCTTAGTTCCTAACAACTTCAAACTGATTATTCCCAACTATCTATCTGACTCCACCTAACAATTCCTCTCACTCTCTCACAATACAACTCTACCAACCCACACCTAATCCTCCCTCTTCCTTCTTCAACTCCCAAACCTCAACTGACTTTCAAAACCTCCCACTCTAACTTTTACTCCTCCCTTGCATTCCCACTGGCCAATCACATTACACTCATTTTTAACTTTTTCCTTATAACCCATCTAGGAGGCAAATGCCACAGCCACCCCTCGCTTATGACATGTCTGAGTTTTGATTTGGCTGTTTTGAGTTAATTGCAATAGACATTTACTGCAGGCAGGTAAGAGGCCTTGTGGAATTTTGTACAAACCAGAGTGATGTGACTCGCCAGACACTCAGCTGAAAAGCCAAGTGACAACACTGTTTTGAGTCTTTATTCTGTTTTTCAAAGAAAGAATGTGGAGAGCAATAGATTATTACATCTCAAGCTATCAAGTGAAGCTGGTGTTGAGGTCCCCAGTTTCACTGGTGATTGACCATAGAATGAACCCATACGAGCCAAGTGACTGCATTTTGTGCTTCCTGCTATTTCCACATGGTCGTTATTTTTATCTTATTTGAAAAATAACACCCCATTTTCTCTACAAGGCACTAATTTCCACTAATAACAAGCTCCCCTGATAATAAAATATAATCATACAAAATACAGTGCTACTAAACATTAAACCAGCATGAAGAGTGGAATACTCTGTCTTCAAGGGCTGCCCTACATACACTGCATTGCGGCAATAAAATCTCAAGCTTTACTGCATCCAAATAACTGCAGCTGGGCTATATTTTTCCAGAAAAGCTGGGAAAAGGGGCTGCCAGTCACAAGCACCTTGTCTACATCCTCATACCTCAGCATGTGAAACTGACCCCACGTGTTGTTGTTGTTTAGTCATTTAGTCGTGTCCGACTCTTCGTGACCCCATGGACCAGAGCACGCCAGGCCCTCCTGTCTTCCACTGCCTCCCGCAGTTTGGTCAGACTCATGTTTGTAGCTTCAAGAACACTGTCCAACCATCTCGTCCTCTGTCATCCCCTTCTCCTAGTGCCCTCCATCTTTCCCAACATCAGGGTCTTTTCCAGGGAGTCTTCTCTTCTCATGAGGTGGCCAAAGTACTGGAGCCTCAGCTTCACGATCTGTCCTTCCAGTAAGCACAGGGCTGATTTCCTTAAGAATGGAGAGGTTTGATCTTTTTGCAGTCCATGGGATCTCAAGAGTCTCCTCCAGACCATAATTCAAAAGCATCAATTCTTCGGCGATCAGCCTTCTTTATGGTCCAGCTCTCACTTCCATACATCACTCCTGGGAAAACCATGGCTTTAACTATACGGACCTTTGTCAGCAAGGTGATATCTCTGCTTTTTAAGACCCCACGTATAGAACCCGAATCTAGACAGTGAGCATCAACTGCAGTATCTGAGCTATCCTGAGCAATTTTATTCCCAAACTGCTTTGCAGATATTTTGCAGCAGGCTGGCAAACTTTCTGACATACCTCCACCCAAACTATATTTCAATAGACCTATCACAACACCAAAAAGTGCTGATGGCCGCATCTATGAAGGTGTGTGTGGGGGAGTCTCTTCTCCTTCCTTCACTGCCTAAGAGTTAAATAGCTATATACATTTGTGTAGGCAGCTGAAGGCAGTCCTGTTTCGGGAAGCTTTTGATGATTTATTCCACCCCTCTTTGTTTTATTTGTTTATTTGCAGGGTATAAGGATTATTATTATTATTATTATTATTATTATTATTATTATTATTTCAGCATAATTATGTGCTCCCTCTTGTGTTTGATCACGTTCACTTTGCAACTATTCATTTCTAATTTGCATGCTGCTTTTCTGCACAAGCCAGGTGACAAGCTGCAGAAATGACGAAACATGCTTCTAAGATCACACATCCTATTATAATAATCCGGCTTGTGCCACTTATGCACTAGCCATCATTCAACCTGATTCATCGCCAAAAGCTCCCTAGGGAACCGGAGGGGGGGGGGCTTCCTGAGCTCTGCAATGCTGCAGAGGGCATTTAGGAGTGATTGGGTCTATGGGCCATTCCATCGCATCATCCCATAATGAGATCAGGGCCTCATCAGGACCACCAGCCCTGTCAATCTGGAAACCCTCCAGAGCATTCTGGAATCCTTCAGATCTCATTCGTCTCCAAGGCTTAATTGCTCCTGCAGGAGGTTACTGTCACCATCATTTCAAATCTCACCAGGAAATGGTCTGACTGTGACAATGGGCTTATCACACCCTCCCCCCCCCAAAAAAAATCCACTCTGTTGCAAAAGTCAGGTCAAGTGCCACCCTACCCATTGTGGGTCAGTGATGTGTTGAATCAGAGATAAGAGAACTGTGTTGGTCATAAATAGGTGTTCTTGGATAGAAAGCTAACAGCTCAGGAAAAAAGGTACTGGTGATGGTAAAAATATTTATAAGCTTGTCAGAAAAAGTGTTCTAAATATAGTTATGATCAGGTGCATTCCGTAACTAAAGTGTAGCAGATATATTAATCAAGCTTTGCTTGAGACCTCATGGTTACACAACTAAGTGTGTGTGTGTGTGTGTGTGTGTGTGTGTGTGACATTACACCTAGTACCCATTGTCAGCACTTTGGCACCCAGCCCTTTAAGCCCATTTAGGAACTGCCATATCTTTGGCTTTCTCTCTGACCTCTGGACAACCCTTTCCTGTGCTCAAATCTCTTGACACGTTGCCTTTATACTGATGGAACTCCTTTGCAAGAAACACGCAGACCAGCCATAACTTTGGGCACATTGTCCCCAGGAGCAAATGGCATGCTGGGATGCTAGCGCTTCCCTGACCTCCTGGCGGCTGCGTTGCTGGTGCTCACCAGGAGGGGGAGCAGTGAGAATGTGGGGAGGTTGGCATGGTGCAAATTCACCTGCAGAACTCCTGCTGGGGCATTTCCTCCATGCTGACCTCCTTTCCGCCTCACCTCTCCCTCCCAGTAAACAACTCAGTTGTTGGAGGCCGGGTGCGTAAGTCCTGCCACTCCACCACGTCATCCGCTGCTGATCGTCCCCCTCCCCATCTCTTTCCCCCTTCGTTCAGCAGTGACAAAAGCAGTGGCAGCCAGCCCCAATGCTACCCGGCACCTACATGCTTGTTAGGCCTTGCTAGCCTTATAACTTTTCCCAGTATATTGGGTGGGCTTAAATGGCCAGAGCTAAGTGGTGTTTTGCCCCTGTGAGGCTCAGGGCATGTGTAGTGTCTGCCTACACTCCCTATTGTCCTCTGCTTAAACGGGCTAGATTTATTTACGATCCTCCTCCTGATGTATTCATCGCCAGGCTTGCAAACACCTAGTTAATCCATTTAGGCCCCCTCAGCTCTGTTCATCCGCTCATAAACCTATTACCTCTGAGGTGCCGTGCTCAGAGACACAGGTGCCAGCCTGGTGCACAAAGCCCAATTGAGTTATGCGAGCAAGCTGTGGGGGGACCCCTCGCGTTCATGATTCAGGCCCGCACGGGGGAATTGCTTGCGTTACGTGGCAGAGCCACTTTATTAAATATCGATTTAAATCACAGCCTTTAATAAAATCTGATCGGAGACCCCTTTTCACCTCCCCCCTTCCCTCACCCCCCTTCCATCCTCCATCCCCATGCTCTGCCAACGGGGCCTGCCTGGTGACAGTGGCGGCTCCGAAATAAATAGTTAGCAAGCAGCTCGATGGCAAACCCTTATCAACAGTAATGAGGCATTTGTGATAATCGAGTGATGAAATGTAAATGGGCAGTAATGAGCACAATTACATCCACTGGGGAACCATCAAAGAGGCTTCTTTCCTCAGATAGATGAGCTGTTCCATTTGTCGCTGTCCATTGCTGGCTATGCTCAGAGAGCAGAGAGGCGGGAGGAGCTTGCTGGGAGGGAAAGAAAGAAGGGAGTGTGTTAGCAAAACAGGCTTGCTGACAGTCAGGTAAAGAGAAACACACACCAGAGCGATTGCCTTTCATGCTACCTTAGATGGTTATCCTTTCCCTCCCCGCTTCCCCCACCCCTCCCCTGCTACTCTAACTTGTGGTCCTTAGGGATGATTCGATTTGCCGAAACGTTTGAAAACTGCCTCATTGGTGCTAACTAGATTAAAGCCGAGCCTATGTCTGTCTGATATACACTGGAAATATGCAGGGTGACTGCAATTGGCTTTCAGCTGGAACCGAGCTCCAGAACCCCGGGATGGTTGCCAGGGCTACTGCTTATGTCATCTTTGCGAAGCAAGGAGCTGGCAAGGAGAAATACTGACAGGCACAGGAAACCGGGTAACTCAGCACTTCGGTAATCTTGACTGCTCAGTGTTAACAAAAATTGGTGCCTGCACGGTAGGAAAGTAATGCATGATCAAAGTGGCCTAATCCTGTCCTGGATTAAGGCAGGTAATTCCTGTGACTAAATAATTCTCGATACGAGGAAAGAAACACACCAGAAAGGGGAAATTACATAGAGCACCACATTTTGGACCGTTGCCTCATTTATTTATGGGTGCTGGTGTAACATTGTGGCCAGGAGCCAGGAAGCAAAAAGATCTCAGTTTGAACCTCATCTGTCAAGAGTTGCTTATCCATAAGTCTCTGAGTCCCATCTGCACAATGCAGGGACTGAAACTCACTCTCCTGCCTTACAGGGCTGTTGTGATGGGTTGCAATGAGATGACGAATGCGCTTTGAACATTGCAGTAGATATTGCAGGCACTTTGAAGGTTTGAAAACATTGTGCAAGCACCAGGAGTTTTTGTTATTGTCATCTTATTTAGATGTAAAGTCCGTAGCAGCCCAAAGGCTTGGGGGAAAGAAATAAAAATGCATATTTCCATTCAGATATTGTTGCATTGTTGAATCTTCCACCTCTCACATCAGCCCTCTCCACAAGCTTACACCCAGTTCACCCTCTATTCTCACATCTCTTCTGACTCATGACTTCAACAACGTGGTTCTACCTTTGAAGCTGACCCGGAAACTGCAATTAATCCAGAATGCGGCACCTAGACTGGTGACTGGGAGTGGCTGCCGGGACCACATAACACCGGTCCTGAGAGATCTGCATTTGGCTCCCAGTATGTTTCCGAGCACAATTCAAAGTGTTAGTGCTGACCTTTAAAGCCCTAAACGGCCTTGGTCCTTTATACCTGAAGGAGTATCTCCACCCCCATCGTTCAGCCTGGACACTGAGATCCAGTGCCGAGGGCCTTCTGGCAGTTCCCTCATTGCGAGAAGTGAGGTTACAGGGAACCAGACAGAGGGCCTTCTTGGTAGTGGCGCCCACCCTGTGGAGCACCCTTTCTTCAGATGTGAAGGAAATATGCAGCTATCCTATCTTTAAAAGACATCTGAAGGCAGCCCTGTTCAGGGAAGTTTTTAATATCTAATGCTGTATTGTTTCTAACACTTAATTGGGAGCCGCCCAGAGTGGCTGGGGAAACTCAGCCAGATGGGTGGGGTATAAATAATAAATTGTTGTTGTTGTTGTTGTTGTTGTTGTTGTTGTTATTATTATTATTATTATTATTATTATTATTATTATTACCCCACCTGACCAGCCCATCCTCCACTTATTTTTTTTGCCGGCCCTACCATTAGGCAAAGTCATGTGATGGATTCAGAAGGCAGGTGCTAGGGAGCAGTAGAAGTACCAATTTCTATTTATTCATTCATAAACATATTTTTATACTGCTATTTCATAAAAATATATCAAAGTGGTACATTAAACCGTACAGTAAAAACCACACGAAAAAGATTGAAATCAGATATCAATAAACCATTCTGGAGAGATGTTTTCTTTGTTGCCACCTATAACTAGAATTGTTACTCAGGATTATTACTAATTTTTTTACGTACTTTACCAGGATTTTAATCTCTTGGCCTAGTCTCAACAGAAATGGATAATGCAGAGACCGTATTTGTTTGCAGGTGTAAATCAAGTGAGACATTTTCTCTGTTACTATGGATTCAAGAGCTGCCTTAGCATCCTTACTACATGAAGTTGCCATGCAAAAACAGACCTGCAGCCAAACTGGAGTGTAAAGTATGCACTATGTGTGCTGAACAAGAAAGTATACACACTGTGTTGTCACAAGGCGTAGGGCGCTGATGACACCAGCACTAAAGTGCAATGTGCTTTCAGATGGATCCCTTACATCAGTTGGGCGACTGGGATGTAGAAAAAGTGATGAAATCACATCAGGAAACAAGTGAACTACATATTGCAATAGGGCTAGGTAAGAGAGAAGGAAGATGACAAGAGACATCTTGTCTGGAAGACACCATGTCAGACATAGTACTAGCTCTGCCTTCTGTACTATTGGCTGAGGTGAATGGAGTATCAAACTTGAAAGCAAAGTATGCAGACCTTTGGTCTGGTACCCAACACTTGTAGTGTGTGCATCACTGTGGACAATGCACACTTAGTTATAGGTATGGAAATGCCCTTTGATTAATCACTTCTTGTCAAATGCTTGGCATCTTTCCCATGTGCTACTCATCCAGCAACTGATCTACAAATGGGTGCCTTGAATAAATTGAGCTAATATTACATGATGGTACTCTGGGTAACTCTAATCATATCATCCTGCATAAACCACAATAACTGATAGTGATGTTCTTAAGTCATTCAAAACGTTCTAGCGAATTGCTTAAAGTGATTTCAAAGATTGAAGGTTCCATATTGTGAAACCCGACTGCTCTCTGTAGTATTCAGTTCTCAGCACAGTGCTGCCTCTTTGCTTCTCTTTCGCTTATCCCCATTGGTGCCTGTAGCAATTAAATGGATAATGAGCCGAAGACCAAACAGATCCTCCAATGTATTTGTACAGCGGTACATTGGTTCTCAAATTTAACCCATTCTGGGAGTCCATTCAACTCCCCAGATGGTTTGAAAACCAAGGCGTGGCTTCTGAATGGCTGTAGGAGCTTCCTGCACTCAATCGGAAGCCGTGTTGGACGTTCAGCTTCCAGAAAACATTCACAAACCGGAACACTTGCAGTGTTCGGGAGCCAATTTGTTCAGGAGCCAAGCTGTTCAACTACCAAGGTACCACTGTATTTGGTTGCAAACTAGGTCCCTCCCTATGTCTTGATGAGGTGCCTTTTGAAATTTGCCCCAGCTCTCCAGCTCCTGTATTATTGGCCTACTCTTAATAAGAATTTAGTGTTCCCTTCTGATATGGGTGCCACTGAGCTGAATGATAGGCGTTTCTGGACAAATGAAAGGAAGTACTCAGGCAGTGCAAGTTATACTATGGAATTTGCTGACCACAGAACTTGGAGATGGCCACCAGCTTAGATGGCTCTAAAAGGAAATCAGATAAATTCATTAAGGGAAAGACTATCAATGACTACTAGGCATGATGATTGCATGCTACCTCCTGAATCACAGACAGCATAATTGGACAAAAACGATGAGAAAGGGCTATTGTGCTCATCTGCATCATGGAGATGAAACATCTGGTTAGCCACCTAGGGATGCAAGATGCTGGTCTGATCCTGCAGGGCTTTTCTTAGGTTCTTATGCTTGGCATCTTCAGTGACTCCACCAAGAACATTTATATTTATCCATATTTGTTGTGCTGTGAGAATCACATGGAGATGCAAGAGAAATAGGTATTTTTGATAACTAAAGTTCAGAGAATGTGGCTTTAACTGTATTTATGAATCACCGAGGTCTTCTGCTTATTGGAAATTCATTAGCTATTAAATTATATTGGCTATTGACCTCAATCCTCAAATGTAAGCAATAAGATTTCAATTGCACTGGTTTAAAAGCATTAAACTGTAGCAGCTGGCATTATTTCTGCTCGCTCTCATAGTCTTCTGTGCATTCCACTTGATCGTAGCATTTTAAAGAAAATGACGCTGTGTTAGGCATAATTTCAGAACTACCACCTTTTATGACATACTATTCACCCAGTGAGCTCATGGCTTGTTGTGAACAGTAGTGTCTGGTTGCTGAAACCTGGTGGCCTAACATGAGACGGCTCTGTTATGCTAGCATTTCCTCTTGAATTCTTAAGACAGGAACTATGTCATAGGGAAGTCACAGGGCTGATGCAAAAATGGCAGCCTTGTGATAGGTTCTCCTCTGCCACTACATAATATGTAATACAACTTATTTATTTATTACTTTGTGTCCTCCTGACATCATTATGCCACATGCCCTGGACTAGGGCAACAAGATGCATTGTGCAGTGATGCCATTACATAAAGGTAAGTACCAGCATTGTAGTAGTAGTAATAATAATAATAATAATAATAATATACCCCGTCTATCTGGTTGTGTTTCCCCAGCCACTCTGGCTGGCTCCCAATCGAGTGTTAAAAACAATACAGCATTAAATATTAAAAACTTCCCTAAACAGGGCTGCCTTCAGATGTCTTTTAAAGATAAGATAGCTGCTTATTTCCTTCACATCTGAAGGGGGGGCATTCCACAGGGTGGGTGCCACTACCAGGAAGGCCCTCTGCCTGGTTCTCTGTAACCTCACTTTTTGCAGCGAGGGAACTGCCAGAAGGCCCTCGGCGCTGGATCTCAGTGTATGGGCTGAACGATGGGTATGGAGACACTCCTTCAGGTAAACTAGACGTTTCAAAGACAGGGGAATTTGACGTGGTTTGGTGACAACCTCCTCTGTTTCAAAACATCTATTTATGCCCTTAATCATGGACCTGACCAATGTCTTATGTATGGATGGTAATTTATCTCATTCTTCTGAAATAGAAGCTAAAGGTTAGGATAGTTTCAGTGATGGTGGAAAAGGTCCTTCCTTCCTGTGATGAAATAGGCCAATCCCCCCCTCCCCCTGTTTAGTAAAATCTGGAGCACAGATCATTATAGTGCCTTTGGCAGCTAATTTGAACATCAGTGACTCAACTTTGAGAAGGAGCTTTTTCTGCCCTAAAGAATATCTCAGAGTTTTCCGACTGCAGTAATTGAAAAATCCCCAAACACTCGCTCACGGAGGAGATGCACATTACTGCAGGAACAGTCTACAAATTGTAAAGTATTCAATTTACATTCCCACCACCTCAGGGCAGTTGAGAAGAATTTATATCTTCAGAAACCTTTGAACTAACAAAAGATAAGATTCAACTGCAAAGTCTACTTGCATAAAGATTTTTTTTATTTTTTTTTAAGCTCCCTTCATTTTTGTTCTGAAGGAAATATCTTGTTGAAACTGAGGTTAAAGTCATTTACCTGGAACTTACGAAAGCACTGCAAAGAGCAAGAAATGAGTTGTGGACATGCTTGTGATTCCTGAATTGTGGCTAATCAGGGGGGCTTTTCATGGTTATCCAGGTGTGGCCGCCACATCAAATGGCCACTGGACATCATTGTGTATGGGTCGCCATTTTGTGTGTGGAAGCAACATCCATGTGGTGTTCAGGTCATTTTAAACACAAGCTGCCCTCAACATTTCACATCACAGCATTTAGGCCCATTTAGTGGTTTTTCTTAAAATGAAGTCCAAAAGAAAACAGTTAGGCTGTAGAATGTATTGCTTTGCAGATAAATCCAAAATTTAATGCAAATTCTATTCATTTCCGAACACGAAAGCCAAAAGATCCCCATAAACAATGTCAATGCAGTTATTTGTTAACAAGTGTAAATAAAATGAATAATCATTAACGATAAAATCAGTTGTATTTCCATGATGGATTGTGTCTGCTAAAAGATTGCATATCTTTTAAGAGTCAATGGCGATTCTTTTCTGTAACTTGCAAATCTTGAGATCATGAAGGAGCTGCTCGGTTATGTTGTTTTGCCATTGTGATGTTTCTCTCATAATTTGTTGTTGTTGTTTAGTTGTTTAGTCGTGTCCGACTCTTTGTGACCCCATGGACGAGAGCATGCCAGGCACTCCTGTCTTCCACTGCCTCCTGCAGTTTGGTCAAACACATGCTGGTAGCTTCGAGAACACTGTCCAGCTACCTCATCCTCTGTCTTCCCCTTCTCCTTGTGCCCTCCATCTTTCCCAGCATCAGGGTCTTTTCCAGGGAGTCTTCTCTTCTCATGAGGTGGCCAAAGTACTGGAGCCTCAGCTTCAGGATCTGTCCTTCCAGTAAGCACTCAGGGCTGGTTTCCTTAAAAATGGATAGGTTTGGTCTTCTTGCAGTCCATGGGACTCTCAAGAGTCTCCTCCAGCACCATAATTCAAAAGCATCAATTCTTCAGCGATCAGCCTTCTTTATGGTCCAGCTCTCACTTCCATACATCACTACTGGGAAAACCATAGCTTTTACTATATGGACCTTTGTTGGCAAGGTGATGTCTCTACTTTTTAAGATGCTGTCTAGGTTTGTCATTGCTTTTCTCCCAAGAAGCAGGCATCTTTTAATTTCGTGGCTGCAAAATTATTCTCATAATTTACATATGTACATATCACCTCATATCCACTTTCCTTATGAACCAGGGGTGGATAACCTGAGACCTTCCAGAAGTTGCTGGACTACAACTCCTCTCATCCCTGACCATAAGCCATTCTTGCTGAGGTTCCATGAATGACTAGAGAGCCTTTGCTCCATTGCAAAATTCTTCAAAATCATTTGAAGAACTACTGTGTTTCTGTTTGCACATTGTTTTGAGAAGTGCAAAAAAGTAGGCTCTCATTAAAACACAAACTTAATTTCTTACCCATCACTAAATAAAGTTTACTCGTGGCTGAATCCCACTGAAACCAATAAAAACAAATTGTCCATAGCTTACTCAAGACCGCCTTTTACACAAAATTGGACTCAGACCCCACACAAGAATACAAGAAAGAACTGAACAAGATTGTTAAGGAGCTACCCCCACACATCCAAGAACAGATCCTCACCAACACACCAACAGAACCTCGACCAGGAACTTTCTATCTTCTACCTAAAATACACAAACCAGGAAATCCAGGACGCCCCATCATTTCAGGTATTGACACTATTACAGTGGGTGTCTCCGGTTATATGGACTCTGTTCTGAAACCATATGCCATCAGTGCTCCCAGCTATGTACGTGACACCACAGATTTTCTGAGGAAAATACAATCTTTAAATAACCTTCCCAACAATACTATACTAGCTACTATGGACGTGGAATCCCTGTATACCAACATCCCACACAACGATGGTTTACAAGCTATAAGGAACACCATTTCAGATAAAACCACAGCGGACCTTGCCACCAAACTCTGCCAATTTGTCCTTACCCACAACAACTTCAAATTCGGTGATGACCTGTTCCTTCAGATCAGCGGCACAGCAATGGGCACCCGCATGGCCCCACAGTATGCCAACATCTTCATGGCAGATTTAGAACAATGTTTCCTAAACTCCTACCCACTCAAACCTCTCTTGTACCTGCGATACATTGACGATATTTTTATCATCTGGACACATGGTCAACAGACCCTGGACACCTTTCACCAGAAATTCAATGATTTTCACCCCACAATCAACCTTACAATGAATAATTCTATGCAAGAAATACATTTTTTGGACACTACTATAAAAATACAGGATGGACGCATAGACACCACCTTATACCGTAAACCAACTGACCGACAAACATATCTACATGCCTCTAGCTACCATCCCAAACATACCAAACAGTCCATTGTATATAGCCAGGCACTACGTTACAGCCGCATCTGTTCCAATTCTACAGACAGAGACTCTCACCTAAGAGATCTACAGCAAACCTTTTCAGAACTAAAATACCCAGCAGATGAAGTTAGACAACAGATCAACAGAGCCAGACTGATACCCAGAGAGAACTTGCTGCAAGACAGACCCAAAAAAGAAAATAACAGAACACCACTAGTCATCACATACAGCTCCCAAGTTAAAACAGTTCAACGCATCATCAGAGATCTACAACCTCTCCTGGACAATGACAGTTCTCTTTCTCAAGCTCTGGGAGGAAGACCTTTCATTGCCTACAGACAGCCACCCAATCTTAAACAACTCCTAACCCACAATAATACTACAACCAGACTTAACACGGACACTGGCACCAGAGCCTGCAATAAACCCAGATGCCAACTTTGCTGCCACATACACCCGGACAACACCATTACTGGCCCCAACAACATCACACATACCATCTCGGGACTATTTAATTGCTCATCGTCTAACATTGTGTATGCCATCAAATGCCAACAGTGTCCTTCAGCTCTCTATATTGGACAAACAGGCCAAACCTTACGCCAAAGAATAAACGGACATAAATCTGACATCAAGAATCACAAAACAGAGAAACCAGTAGGAGAACACTTCAATCTCCCAGGACATTCTATACAAGATCTCAAAGTAGCTGTTTTACTACAAAGGAATTTCAGAAATAGACTGGAAAGAGAAGCTGCTGAATTGCAACTCATTACCAAACTTAAAACAATGGAGAGACCTGGTCTGAACAGAGACATTGGATTCTTATCTCATTATACATGACTAAACCATTTCTCACCTTCCCACCCCTTGCCTTTTCCTGTAAGACCTATTACAGTCGTTAGGAGTCGTCAACAGGCTCATCAGGCTCATCTCAGCTATCTGCCAATCTCCGATTCCCACCACCCTTCTGAGTAATACCCCTCCCCACCTTCTCTATATATAGAAGGATCTGGCAACTTCTGTTTCAGTGTATCTGAAGAAGTGTGCATGCACACGAAAGCTTATACCAAGAACTAACTTAGTTGGTCTTTAAGGTGCTACAGGAAGGAATTTTTTTATTTTTACTCAAGACCGTCTGCTTTTAGTTGGGCATAATTAGGATAAACTTTTGCTAGATTAGGGTGACAATGAAGATCTTCTTAAATTCGGTTGCCATAACTTCTTACTTGCAGGAAAGGTGATATTTTTGCATCTCTCACTCCAACAAATCTGAAAAGTCCTTGTCCCATTAAAAAATATGCTGCAAAGTTGGGAGTTTCTTCCAGAAGAAAACATTTGAGGAATTTTAAAGAATGTCTAGGCATGTGGACAGATCTGTCAATTCTGGTTTCTCTCAGTTTATCCTTTTCCTAGGGACCTGGCTACATTAGTTGTTGTTGTTGTTGTTGTTGTTGTTGTTGTTGTTGTTGTTGTTGTTGTTTAAAAAAGCATTTTAAATGCATTGTAACACTGTGACACCAGATGGCGCTGTAGAATTCCATCTTTCGGCAACGTGATTTCCCATTATGAGGTTTACAACTCATTTTCCTGAAACATTTTTTGATGTGTCTAGATCCAGCCTTAAATTCAGTTCTTCACATTTCCACATCCGTTTCTGAGAGAGAGAGAGCAGTTCTCTTGAAATCCACCAGTATTGGGGTGCAATTTTTTCCTCATATACACATTCTTGTAAAGCAATTTTCCTTAATATACCACATTTTTTATATTATTCTCACTAATATATACAATTTATGCACACTTTACCCCAATATATTAATTCTGAACACATTACTTGTCTGGAAAGCTGCCCGGCCAAATTTGGAGAACTGCAGATTTCAAAGAGCAGATGTGTTTCAGAAAGAGTGAATTAGGTGGGCTCGCCTTTAAGTGCAAGTTGAATCTAATTTCTCCCATATCCCTAGGATCCTACTGAAATTTTTCAGGACCATTATTGCATACCCTCAGGATGTTCTCAGATTTTACTGAAGGGTGTGCGTGTGTGTGCGTGTGTGTGAGCGCGCATGCCTATTACATCACAGGGCAAAGCAGCCCTTTCTACCACCAGGAAGGCTTCTATGCCAGAAGAGTGAGATAAATGCTTTACAATGGATAAACACTAAGTTCATGATTAAGGACAGAGTGAAAATTAGAATCTTCTGCAGCGTTTTTCAAAGTGGTCTCTGGGTGAGTGTGAATGGGCTCTTCACACAAACAACTCTACAAATAGCTGCTTATGCAGTCCAGGTGTTCTGTAACAACTGCATGCCAGTATGATATTCTCCCCCCCCCTTTGTTTCATTGCCATTTGACCTCACTTATTACCTTTCCCCCTCCCTGTACCTTGTAATTTGTTAATCTAATTTAGGTTCAGATTTTCACTTTAGCAACCCTGTGGATCGGGGTGGTGTGGTGTAAAGTACGATCAGATAAACATTGCAGATCCGCTGTTGTAATGGAAATGACTTGATTGGTCTAATGATACATAAAATTATTCTTTCATTTTCCTGCAGAAAAATAATATAAACTTTGAAGAAAGAGGAAGGAAAATACAATACTCCAGTATAATACCTAGAAAATAATATGGATTACAAATCACATAAAAACAGCATTATAATTCTGTTGGTAAAGCACTGATACTTGTTTGAATGAGACTCCTAGGGTGCCTATTTCCTTCTCTAACTGAAGACGGGGCCTCTTTCTAATTTTGTCCAGCCCACTTAGTTTTCAGAAAGAATTTTTAACCTCCTTAGCATTTTGGAATAAAGATCATAGTTTCTTAGCCTGTGCATGTGCACCTAGTTAGTATGTGCATGCATACATACCCACACAGCAAATACACATGTGTACATACACATCTGCCACCTGAGGAGCACACACCATGCATCTGATGAAGTGGAGTCTAATCCACAACAGTTTATGTGATAATAAAAGGTACTTGCAGAATTGTACTTTTGTGAATTCCAGGATACACTGATTTGATTTGCACCTGCCAGACTCAGAAGCAATTCACAGTATGGGGCAGAGATGCAATGCTAGCTTCCTGGCAGGTGAGCGGCTGGTCAAGAGATAGGTGCAGTGCAAACACACCAGCAGAGCCAGCCTGACACTCCTGCTGGTGTGTTTGCACCATACTGACCTCCCTGTCACCTCTCCCCTCTATTTCCCCTCCTGGTAAGCAACAGAGACCCACCTCTCAAGAAGCTAGCATAATGAGTGCCCAAGAGCTGCTTCTGCCCAGATGAACTTACAGACTATAATATGCTTCTTTCGTACGTCCCAAATGCAGTTGTGGACTGAAAAATATACCTCAATATACACTTTAAAGTGTGATTTTGAGAGAGTTCAATTTGGGGACAAAATGTGTGGTATTCAATTTAGACACATTGATTTCAATAGTTTTACTCTAACACCCAGCATGTTTAAAAATATGTATTTAAATATATATTTCAATGAATGTTTTTCAAAGGATTAAAACAAACACTGATTAATGCATAAGCAGATGGAAGTGACTTATGGGTGAACATAAGCAAAAGTGATTCAGACTAAAAATAGACTAATTTGTCCATATTTACCACAGTATATCTGTTACTCTGTAGGATGCCAGAACCCTCTTTGTTGTTTCTGAGTCACAGGTATGGGTGTGTTCAGTCTGGTGGACCATAACTTTTGCATCCTTTATGATAAGTATACTTGTTGTTCATCGGCTAGTGAGACCCAGCTCAGAGTTGCAACCTGCTGCACAAGGGGCCACATGAAGGCTGTCATGTGAGAGAAAGTTGTGCGATAACTGGTTTGTCTGAAATGGCCTCCATTGTGGTTCTGTTGATATCAGTCGTGTCATCATGTATCAAACAGATCTTGGCATATCCTGAACTTGAAATGTTCAAGACCCAATACACAGACAACTTTGCTTAACTCTGGTGGAGATTTACACCTTCACTTTTCCACCTGACTAGTTAACAACACAAATATTATACTTCCTGTCCCTGTTCTCTTTCTTCATTCATTGCCCATTTCCTTCATCTCGTGTGCCCTGAAATTATTACCCTATGGTTTATTCACTCCTCCCTTTTGTTCCAAGTGTTTCACTTCTCTCCATTCCTCTCTCTTTTTAGATCAGCATGCATGTTTTAGTGAGAAGAAAGGTCGGGGTTTGCAGGTAAAAAGGTAAAGGACCCCTGGAAGGTTAAGCCCAGTGTGGCGCTCATCTCGCTTTCAGACCGAAGGAGCTGGTGTTTGTTCATAGACAGCTTTCCGGGTCATGTGGCCAGCATGTCTAAACTGCTTCTGGCATAACGGAATACCATGACAGAAACCAGAGTGCACGGAAACACCGTTTACCTTCCCATCACAGCAGTACCTCTTTATCTACTTGCACTGGCTTGCTTTCAAACTGCTAAACTGGCAGGAGCTGGGACTGAGCAACGGGAGCTCACTCCATCAAGGGGATTCGAACCGCCAACCTTCTGATCAGTAGGCCCAAGAGGCTCAGTGGTTTAGACCACAGCACTACCCACTGTGTGTGTGTGTGTGAGAGAGAGAGAGAGAGAGAGAGAGAGAGAAATATATATAAACCACAGTAAGACAGACATCTTAATAAGTTGTATGCGCTGTGCAGTGAAGGTGTCACCTTTAGGAGAGGTCTTGCATCATTTCCCATTACAAGTCCCATTACAAGGGGTCACCCAACAGAAAGGTAAGGAATTTGACCAAACCAATTAAAAGAAAGGCTATCAATCGCACACGCCCCACTCCAAAGTCCTCCCCCCCCCCACTGAATTAGTAAACAATTCTAATTGTTCTGTGTTCAGTATCAATAGCAGCTAGGGTTACAAGGTCTAACACCTCATTCAGTTCAAGTAACTAGTAATAGACACACTAGCACCATTCTTGCTATGTAGGAAGTGGTCTTTCCCTTCCTGTGCCCCCCACCCTGTCCTGATCAAAGGCCATTCCATGTAATTGCTGATCTAATGATATCCTTTCACTTTGACTGGGTTTTGCATTTGTACAGGAAAGGGGGGGGGATAACAAAAGAAGGAAGGAGAAACTAATTTTATTCAAGCCTCCCTAGAACGATGCAATTACCCATAAGAATATCCAATGCTGATTATTGTGTGGAAAACTAAAGGAAGGCTTCTAATGCAATCATGGATTTTGCATTGTTTTTGTGTGTGTGTGTGTGTGTGTGTGTGTGTGTGTGTGTGTGTGTAGTATTTTTGTGAGGTTTGTGTGTGTGACAGAGAGAAAGGGTGGTGGTGGTAGTATAGAAATTGATAAATGTTTCTATTAACTAATAACCCAGGAATCAACAGTCTTATAAAACTGGGTTTATTCAGCCCAGGAAAATTAGGCAATCCATCATGACTGATTTGTTCACGTTTTCCCCCTGCAAATAAGTGAGATGAAAACTTTAAAACCAATAAGATAATGCACTTAACAAATTCAGCTGAGAGAGATGGATAAAGTAAGACGCCACTGGCATCGGTTAAGGAAAATCTGTCGTGTTTCCAATTATTTGAGCAGATTTTGTATCCCCCATTTGCTGCCAGACTGACTGCATCCCTCTCCCCCCCGCCACCACCCGCCACACTTTCTCCCCTCTTCCAAACCAGATCATCTGATCTTAAATCAGAACAAGCTCATCATATCGCACTATGAAAGGCCAACAGGGGATAAATGACACCAGATGTTATATGAGTTTTCTTTTAGGCTTTCATTGCAGCCTTGCTGCATTCCCCATGCTGCTTTTTACTTGTCAAAAACTAAAATGTGCTTTGATAGATAACAACCCCATTTTCTTTCCCTGGCTGAGCTTAGAGAATGCTATTAGGTATTACTATTGATGGTGCTTAACTGGGGAACACAAGCTGAATGCTAGGACTGGGACCACGGGATCCGAAGGTGTGCTGGGTTGCCCCCTCTGCCGCTGCTTATTCCCCTGTGATACGTATTGTCTGATCTTGTCGAGGATAATCTGCCAGGTGATTTTACAAAATGCAAATTCAGAGGACGCTGCCACTTAGGGAAGCACAATGGGGAGAGCGGGGGAATGGAAAACTCTTGCTAGGATCTTCAAATGTCCCTTGGGAAACCTTAAGACCAAACTGATGTAGATTTAGCAGAATGTAGGTGAGATAAGAAAAGATTTCTAACTCTGAAAGACAAACCAGTTTGCTAGGCGTACTCTAAAGCAGGTTCCCAACTTGACTGGAGGATGTAATTACCAGATGGTTTGGCAACTTTGTTTCTGCTGCTGTTTTTGATGTTAAGAGCTGTTCGACAGTGGAACACGCTCCCACAAGAAGAGTTTGAAGAAGAGTTTGGATTTGATATCCCGCTTTATCACTACCTGAAGGAGTCTCAAAGCAGCTAACATTCTCCTTTCCCTTCTTCCCCACAACAAACACTCTGTGAGGTGAGTGGGGCTGAGAGACTCCAGAGAAGTGTGACTGGCCCAAGGTCACCCAGCAGCTGCATGTGGAGGAGCAGGGAAGCGAACCCAGTTCACCAGATTACAAGTCTACCGCTCTTAACCACTACACCACCCTGGCTCTACCATGAGAGGTGGTAGAATCTTGTTCCTTGGAGACTTTTAAGCAGAGGTTGGATGGCCACAGCGGTGTAGCCAGCCACTTGGGTGCCTGGTGCGGGGGCGTGTCCTGCAGCCGGGGGTGGGGCAATCCATGCCCATGGGGGCAGGGTGAGCCTCTTCGACGCTTGGAGCCTCTCCACCGCCTCCCCCTCAGCTGTAGGGCGGCTGAGGGAGAGGCAGTAGGCAGGCTCAAGTTCCACACTGCTGTTTCAGGCAGCACAGAACCTACAGGCGCCTAAGCCACCACATCACTCCTAAAAAGTTTCACAAGCCCAATTTTTTTAAAAAAACTCCTTTTGTCACGCCCCCTCAGTGATGACACCCAGGGCGGACCGCACCCCCCCCTTGTGTCCCCTTCATAGCTGTCAACTTTCAAATTTGAAAATAAGGGATCAGCAGCCTCACCTGTCCCAGGGACATCTAACAATCCGGGATAGCAGTGGGAAGCAGCAGGAAATGGCGCTGGAATAAGGGAATTTCCCACAAAAAAAGGGAAGGTTGACAGCTATGGTCCCTTTCCTCCGCCACCGGATGGCCACCTGTCATGTATGATCTAGTTGAGAATCCTGCATTGCAGATGGCCTGCAGGGTCCACTTCCCACTCCACAGTTCTATGCCATCAGTCTCCGGCCTTAGGCTAGATGTGTCAGTGTCTAACAGTTAAGCCATGTACACATTCACACCTTGAAACGCAGCAAGCTCATTCTTCAAATGTACACACCGCACCTTAACTGAGAAGTTAATGGGACTTAGGTTTTCAAATTGGATAGATGCTGGTTTGACGGAAAATGCATCAACCAATTGGGTATACTTATGACTGGAGGAGCGGCTCTTCCTCTGCCCCATACACACCCAATGTGCACATGCACCTCAGTTAAAAGTGAGCAGGATATTCACATTAATTGAATGAGCTGCTATGTCACTGGCTGAGGCCCTGAAGCAATCTATAAGAGTTCATCGCTTCAGAAAGCTGACACAAAGCTGAGTGAACTGCAAGTCCAGAAATGATTTTAGCAATGTTTAGACCTTTTCCAAATTAATCTAGGATTCAGGAATGCAGAGCCAAACAAATTCATGGAAAATAAAGGCATGGAACGGGGGATATCTGCGCATCCATATTTCTGTAGACTAGGCACCACCAGCTGGCATTATCAGATAGCTTCAGGAACCACTGCCAGTAGTGAGGTATGCCACGGACATTGACACGAGCCGGAGCTGCTTCCTCAGGCTGCCATGGTTATGCCTACTATCTTAGTTTTCTCAAAATTCAGTGTCTTAAAAATCCAGCCATTCTGGGGCATTGTGGGTAAAAAATGGCCACGGCCACAAAAATATGGCAGCCACCATGCTTTTTTCTTTTGCACACAATGCTCTGGAACAATGGAACTTCTGGAGGTGCTGCATTTGGGGGGTGGGAGTTAAAGACGGTCGCCTTCAACAAGGGGCCCCCAGTCCTTGATCTGCTTCTGGCTTCAGGAATGAGCAAAAACTTGAACTTGTTTCCCTGCATCTCAAAAACCAGCATGTACCACTTTGGTACTATACAGAAATGCAGAAATGCAGAGATCTGCCAATGGACAAATATGCATGGGGGAAAAGCTGTGACCCAAATTCACGGAGGGGATGGAGACATGAAACCCATCCAACATGATCAGAGAAGGGTGTTTTGATGGGTGAAGTTTACACCACTACACACACACACACACACACAGAGAGAGAGAGAGAGAGAGAGAGAGAGAGAGAGAGAGAGAGAGAGAGAGATTGGCCTGAACTGTTGCTCTGCCCCTATTAAATAGCTGAATTATTGGTTCTGATTTGCTATGGTTTGAGATGTAGAGCATCAGTGAGCATATTTTCTGCTCTTTGGCCTAACTGAACTGCTGGATTTGCTTTGGTGCTAGCAAGGTCTGCTTGAGCAACCTCCTAATGTGATTATAATATCTACTCTTCTGCTTGTATTGTGGTATTATTTCTTGTTATGTTCTCTGAAGCAAAATACTCCCAGGATATTGGCTGCAAGAAGCTGCATTGTAATCATTTCAGAAAGTTAAAAAAACACACACAACCCAACCTCAAACAAATACAGTCGACATTAGTTCTGTTTGAGGTCACAGGAAGAAATCCTGATTTTCCCAGCATATAGATATTTGCTTTTGCGTCTCCTTTCCAGCTGAGATTGATGCCGGCAAGTAAAGGGATTTGAATGCATATTGGCCTACTCTCTTTGCTGCTTTGATTTGCCGGTGAGCCAAGCAGAACACAATTAGTGCATATTGACACCTTTGCAGGAAGTGCTCATAAGGGAAAATAGGAAATTGAAAACAGCCTTTCAAAAGATGGGAGGAAAATCCTGCCTTGCTTAAATAAATGGAGAGAGGGAGAGAGGCAGCGAAATGCTCCGTCAGGATATTTGTATTTCTATATCATTTAGGAAAATCCTATTATAGCTTTAGCCACAGAAGCATTCCTGGTGTGCAAGATAGAGGCAGTTCATAAAAATACATAGTGTTTTGCAGCGGGAAAATAGGACAACCTATTGCTTTCTGTGGATGGCTGCGTTACACCCCAGTTCCCATCAATAGAACATAATCTCATTGCAGCAAGCGGTGCTCAATATCAAGGAAACACGGGTACCATAAGGTACTGCAGACTGCCAGATACCTAAAGGACACAAAGCTTTGTGTTATAACAAGGGACAATACCTCCGCTACAAGGCTTTGTACCGTGGAGTGGCACTGCATAGGTGTATGTTTGTGTGTCTATGGAGTGCATGTTGCTTTCTTGTCTTCCCAAACCGTATCTCTAATTCAGCTGCTGCTGCAATGTCAGCCATCCAATGAATCCCTCCTCAATTAGTGCCAAATTAGATGCCTGCTGTTAGTGGAGTCCTGCCGCACCCAGAGTCCTGGGACCACAGCTTCTGCACGCTTGGCAATAATATGTAAACCGGGTCGCCTCCTGATCACATCATCTTCTGAAAAAGAAAAAGAGAAAACCCTGTGCACATTGTGTTTTTCACTCTTTTTCCATCAGTGCAAAAGCACCAAAAGGAGAGTTAAGTTTGGTTGTGCAGCTATCCCAATGATTAAAATATAATAGGCTAATGAGATTACAAAAGCTGATTGTGAACAAGACCAATTGTGTTAATTGGAGCCTCCTGAATGGCAATTTGAGCTGCCGCTGCTGCTGCCGCTGCTGAGTTTTGAAATATAATCAGTTTTACTAATTTTATCTGATTTCTTAATGAAGCTTGCCTTGAGCAATTGTTCTATGTGTTCTTTAGCAAACAGCGTGTGTCATAACTGCTGACATTAATCTTGATTACTTTAGTTAAAATAAATAGTTTTACTTGGGCGGCTTTCAGAAAATACATTAGGGGTGAATGTTATATGTTCGGGGGTGGGTGGGAGAAAATGGGAAGATCTTTTTTATATATATCTGACTTTAAAAAACAACAACACTGTTTGGCTTTTAATATTTTGTTTGCCAAGGATCAAAAGTGAAGTGCCTGTGTCTTAGGTGAGAGGAACCTTTGTAATTGCTGCTTTGTTCCGTTCCTTTATTTCCTGCTGTTGGGAAGTATAAAAGGTGTATCTATCCCTAAACAGTTTAGCTCCCCCGCACCCCAGCCCCACTTCTTTCATGGTGAAAGAGCCTTCACTAAGCCGAACATCAGTGCCATTGAACACGCAACTGGCAAGAACTCAGAAGCCAAATAATATTAGCGGAAGCATCGAGAAACGGTTTGTTTATGCAAAGTTGGCACACAAGTATTCTGACTGTTTCACGCTCCAGCTGCTAGTACTAACACACCCGACTATAAAAGTGCTTTCTCATAGAAGTCATTTATTTTTTATGTGGGATTAATGTACTCAGGATGGTTCCGTAAAGCACAGAGTGACACGAAGCCACCAGCCAAAATTAACGCTGCAATATATTAAAGGGAAACTGGAGCTTAGCAGCATGATCCAAGCTATACTTACTCAGAAATATAAGCAATGTTTTCAGGGGGAAATTGCCAAGAGTTGGTTCACCCATGCAATGCGATATCTGTGGTGGTCCATTCACACAAGCAAGCTGTCATGTGAGTGTTTGTTTATCACATACATATATTACCCAGGGCAGGTTGCAAAATAACAAGCAAACAAAAGTTTATTAATTGGGGAAAGTAGCCTCAAAATACCGGTATTTCAAATACTGTTGTACCTTGGTTGATGAACGAACGTCTTGCGATTCAAACGTTTCAGCTCCCAAACGCCACAAACCCAGAAGTGGGTGTTCCGGTTTGCAAATGTTTTTTGGAACCTGAACATCTGATGTGGCTTCTGTGGCTTCCAATTGAGTGCAGGAAGCTCCTGCAGCCAATCAGAAGCCACGTCTTGATTTTTGAACATTTTCGGAAGTCGAAGCAGAACAGTTTCCGTTCATCAACCAAGGTATGACTGTAATCAAAACCACAGACTATTATGATTACATGGGTGAGTAAATCAAGAATTCCTCAGAGTTTTAGGCAGTGCTTTTTTCTGGGGGTACGCAGGGGTATGCATATCCCTAAACATTTTGTGGATCTAATGGGAGAAGAAACTATTTTTTTTTTTTTTTGAAAATTGTTTCTTCTCTAGCACGGTGAATCGTCAGTTCCATTGCTACCCCCGATGGAGGCCTCATTTCCTGTCATGCTGTTAGCACTGGTTTCAGATAAAAAGGCATGCCTCAGCATGTCTTTGACACATATACAGTGTTGGCACAAGGTGCACATGTAGAGGCAGGGAGTTCTAAAGCCTGGGTGCCACCACAGAGAAGGCCTTCTTGCACACCAGTGCCCAACAAAACTGCTGAGGGTGGTGGAATGGCTTAAAAGACCTACCACACTAGTTTGCATGGGAGTAGATGATATTTCAGGTATCCAGGACCCAAGTCATTTAGGGCAATATATGTCAAAGTCAGGGTTTTGAGCTGGACCCAGTTGCAACTATGAAGTCCCTAACAACTCTCTCAAAATTGGTGTAATATGAGATCTACCAGTCATAATGAACATGTACCTGACAATTAGGACTTCCTTCCTTCGTTGGACTGGCCATGTTGTGCAGATGCCTGATTATCGTCTTCCAAAGTTACTACTCTATTTCAAACTTTAAAATGGAAAGTGCAATGCTGGTGGTCAACAAAAGAGGTTTAAAGACTCTCTCAAGGCAAATGTTTAAAAATGTAGTATAAACACCAACAATTGGGAAACACTGGCCCGCAAGCACTCACTTGGAAAACAGCCTTTACCAAATGTACCATGGACTTTGAAGATGCTCAAACTCAGGACGATAATGAGAAACGTGCTAAGAGGAAGGCATGCTTGGCAAACCCTCACCATGATCAACTCCCACCTGGAAACCTATGTCCCCACTGTGGAAGGATGTGTGGATCCAGAATTGGCCTCCACAGTCACTTATGGATTCACTGTTAAAACTGTGTTCATGGAAGACAATCTTACTCGGCTACAAGTGATTGCTGAAGAAGAAGAAGAAGACTTCCAGGTATTCATTCAGATGAGACAATGTCAACAGGTGTAGGTAGTGTGACAAGCTACACATATTGACATTTCTTTAAAACTATTAAAGGAGCAGAAGCCCTGTTCTCTTTTACATCTGCCCAGCCCAGTCTTACATCTAAGTCAGAGATTCAGGACTGCTACATAAGGCAAGGACTGGTTCAGACATGCATTTTCATCACTTGATTGCTTGCATGTGTGAATGGGCCCCCATGGATATACCACACCCTAATTAGGGGCAAATGGTGCATGTGAGCAGCATCATGGTTGCAGATTGGAAGCACATGAAGAAGGCAGCAGCTCCATGTGGCAGGTTGTTTGTGTAAAGCAGCTGCTATTATTATTATTATTATTATTATTATTATTATTATTATTATTATTATTATGTGTATACCACCCTATACCAGTCAGTCTCAGCGCGGCTCACAACACAAAGTTACAGTATACAAAGCACAAAATACACAATAAAAATAATCAAAGCACAAAATACATAATAAAATACAAAATAAAAGTAGTTTTGACTACTTCAGCATAACCTGTGGGGATAACCAGGGGTTGTTGTTGTTGTTGTTGTTGTTGTAAAACTGCTTAACTTGCCCAGAGAACCATTTCACATGAACAGCCTGCAACCCCCTGCCCCATTAAAAGTTTGCAGAATAATTACCAAAACATAAAATCAGTCAGTGCGTCTGCCCTCCACTGTATGGCAGATGTAATCAGTTGACTGGCACTTCTGAACCATTCCACTGATAGTTACAGAATGCAGAATTTATGGGAAATAGCCTGAGAGACAGCTGAGAATCTGAATGTTAAAATCAACTATGTGGATAGTGTCATTATATAGTTCAGTCATTCCCTGGCACTGGACTCTAATGGCAATAGCTTAAAGATCTGTTTATTACGCACACAGAAACTGCTCTTCAGGGGGTTTTTTGAGCATGAACTGAGGAGAACTGGGTTCCCTTACCTTTTTAAAATTAAATAATATTTTTTTGTCTGGCAGGGCTGGAATGGGATATACACCTAATGCCTGAGCCAAAATTCCATCTATATCTGTAAGCAATAAAACTGTGGTCATTTCTAATCCAGACCATTGTCTGCTTTAGTTTATTAATCATAGGTAAAGATAAAGGACCCCTGGCCGGTTAAGTCCAGTCAAAGGTGACTATGGGGTGCAGCACTCATTTCCACTTTCAGGCTGAGAGAGCTGGCATTTGTCCACAGACAGCTTGCTGGGTCATGTGGCCAGCATGACTAAACCGATTCTGGTGCGACAGGACACTGTGGTGAGTGCCACAGCACACAGAAACATCGTTTACCTTCCCACCGCAGTGGTACCTGTTTATCTACTTGCACTGGTGTGCTTTTGAATTGCTAGGTTGGCAGGAGCTGGGACAGAGCAAGGGGAGCTCACCCCGTTGTGCGGATTCGAACTGCCAACCTTCTGATCTGCAAGCCCAAGAGGCACTTCTGTGGAGCTTCTGAACAGGCAGATATTCTGGGTTTCACACTCAGGTTGGTCAGACCACACATGGCATACTGTGTCTAGTTCTGGACACCACAGCTGAAGACCATTATATCCATCTCCACACACAGACGTATTTCCTGAACCAATGGGAGGTTGAATAAGTCAGCAAGTCATATCCTCAACCTCGCTGGAGTTGTTATAGTAACCCAGCGCACTTGGTATCCTCATCTCAGCACATCCAGACGTGGGGGACATACTCTTCAAGAAGTGAGCAAAAGCACTGTGTAATTTGACCCATTTGTTCACATTACACCAGCACCCGTTCAACCCCTCCCCTTGCCCTGTCCAACTTTGCCTTTTTAATATTTTGTTTGCTTTAGAATTTAAAGTTTGTTTGCTTCAACATTGTAAACCACTGTGGGTGCCTTGGCAGAAAGATGACATATAAATGCAATCAACCAATCAATCAATCAATCAATCAATCAATCAATCAATCGAGATATAAGCTTCTTTTCTGCGTGGGACTCTGCCCATTCACTGAAACCCAGGTCATACACACTGATGCAATTACATAAAGTTTGATTGACTTTTCGCTTTAATTTGCAAGTCTCTCAGTGTGTGGCTTCTTTGCCTTCCCTTTCCCTTCCTTCCCTCTACTCCTTTTATTTCCCAAATAAAATTCTTTATAGTTTGTGACATTTGGCTTCATTGGTTTTAAAAGGCAATTCTCTGGAATTTCTCATTCAAATCATCCCCATTTGTTAGACTACATGGTTATTAATCCTTGTTTTCTAAGAGATAGTTCCCCAGGTTGACACCTGGCTTGAGAGCAGTACATGTGAAAAGGATCTAGGAGTCTTGGTTGACCACAAACTTGACATGAGCCAACAGTGTGACGCGGCAGCTAAAAAAGCCAATGCAATTCTGGGCTGCATCAATAGGAGTATAGCATCTAGATCAAGGGAAGTAATAGTGCCACTGTATTCTGCTCTGGTCAGACCTCACCTGGAGTACTGTGTCCAGTTCTGGGCACCACAATTCAAGAAGGACACTGACAAACTGGAACGTGTCCAGAGGAGGGCAACCAAAATGGTCAAAGGCCTGGAAACGATGCCTTATGAGGAACGGCTAAGGGAGCTGGGCATGTTTAGCCTGGAGAAGAGGAGGTTAAGGGGTGATATGATAGCCATGTTCAAATATATAAAAGGATGTCACATAGAGGAGGGAGAAAGGTTGTTTTCTGCTGCTCCAGAGAAGCGGACACGGAGCAATGGATCCAAACTACAAGAAAGAAGATTCCACCTAACCATTAGGAAGAACTTCCTGACAGTAAGAGCTGTTCGACAGTGGAATTTGCTGCCAAGGAGTGTGGTGGAGTCTCCTACTTTGGAGGTCTTTAAGCAGAGGCTTGACAACCATATGTCAGGAGTGCTCTGATGGTGTTTCCTGCTTGGCAGGGGGTTGGACTCGATGGCCCTTGTGGTCTCTTCCAACTCTATGATTCTATGATTCTATTCTATGATTCTAGGTTATGGAAGACTGTGAGTTGCCGGGGCTTTGGAAAAGTAAATCCGAATCTCTGTGCTATTTAACATTTCTAGAGCTGGAATTTAAGAGAGAGGGATCCTTTTCTGTCCGGATTTCCATTTTTTGAAATATGGCAACCCTATACATGGAGATATTCTCAAGCACAAGATGGGGCATTCCTCACTTTCTATTCCATGTCTTGATGAAGGAGATTCATTTGTTTGCTTCAGATGTTCATTGGAGAAGAGCGTCAACCATTACAGTGTCACCCATTACAGCCCTTTGTTTAATTCTGCCATGAATGCCATTGCCCAGTAGCCAAAATAAAAACCACCCTGCTCTCTTCCAGCATTGGTACAGAGCAATTTGTAATAAGTATTTGCTCTGTATATCGTGCATATGTATTTGCTCTATATTATCTGCACAGCTGTTGCATCTTTAAAAGGTACATTAGAGGTTGACAAGCCTTTTCTGGGGCCCTTGCTGTGCTCTGTGCAAGACTAGCTTGGAGTTTCAAAGCTCATGCACATTTCTTAGGGGTCTGGCAGCGTCCCAGAACAGCAGTGTCTACTAAACCAGTCTGACTTCAGCAAACACGGATTGATCCTCTCTAGTTGTGAGCTAGAATCATTTCCCTCAGCGGGGCCACTGCTTTAATCATGTACTTTAAGCACAAGGAGAATGACAAATTTTACAGTGATAATCTCATAGGCACAGGGGCTTTCTTTTTAGAAAAGGGATTCATTAAGCCAGTAGCTACATTGAAGAGGCTAAAAAACACAGAAAAAAATAGGCAATACAAAAGAGAGAGAGAGAGAGAGAGAGAGCCATGTTTTACTATCATTATTATTACAATTCAACACACTATGCTTTCCTTGACTTTAAAATGTATTTCTGATCCCCCAAACCAGCAGGCGTAGGGAGTAAATATGGGAGGAGAGAGCAAGGAACTGTGGTACTTGGGAGGGAAAGTGACCTTAAAAAATATAGGACACTATTCATCCTCTCAATTCTGTACGGCGGTTCGAATCCCCATGATGGGGTGAGCTCCCGTTGCTCGGTCCCTGCTCCTGCCAACCTAGCATTTCGAAAACACGTCAAATTGCAAGTAGATAAATAGGTACCACTCCAGCGGGAAGGTAAATGGTGTTTCCATGCGCTCCTCTGGTTCGCCAGAAACGGCTTAGTCATGCTGGCCACACGACCTGGAAGCTGTACGCCGGCTCCCTCGGCCAATAAAGTGAGATGAGCACTGCAACCCCAGAGTCGGCCACAACTGGACCTAATGGTCAGGGGTCCCTTTACCTTTACATTTAAGATATAAGGGTGTTTGTTACCAATTAGTCAAAGAAGAAGAGGAAGAGGAAGAAAAAGGCAGAAAAGGCTAAGGGTGCCATGTTTTTATTTATGATTTAACACACCAGGGCTGCATTTGGATATGGGGACCCTGGCACCAACTATAGGGGCCCCTGGGTATCTTGGGCACCCACACTGCCGGGCTCCAACACGACTTCCAGTTTCTTCCTGCCAGGCCTCTGACATGACTTCCAGTAGAAACCAGAAGTCATGTTTAAGGTGTCATGAGACAGTGGATGTGACCTTTGAAGGGACGTCCAAGACCCTCCCATTCCTCCAACATGACTTCCAGTAGAAACTGGAAGATGTCATGTTACATTGTGGCTGCCACTGGGCACCCAACTTCTGGGGCCCAAGTCAACACCCCTGCATGGGTATTATTTTGTTAGTTTTCCTGGTTAAAGTCCCTTTTACACTGCAGTACCTGTTCCATTATGGAACTGCAGCTTTTTTTGATCGATATACCACCAATAATGCTAAATTTTAAACAGTGGGAAAGAAATGTATGGTGGGGACAACACCTCAAATGTGAAATTACAACACCTGCCTCCCCAACCCCTGCCAATTTTTCTGGTTAAGGTGGTTGCGAATATATTTGTTTTTCTGGAACACCCATTATCTTTCCCCAACCCCACCCGTCATAGCAGCATTAGATAAAGGTGTTGTCCAATCCACCTCATTCAGAGATTCAAATGTTGGATCTGAATTGTACTAGTCTGGGTACATGCACCCTACCTGCCCGCAGACTGTCTTGCCAAAGTGGTGCATGCTCTAGTTATCTCCCGCTTGGACTACTGCAGTGTGCTCTACGTGGGGCTACCTTTGAAGGTGACTTGGAAACTGCAATTAATCCAGAATGCGGCAGCTAGACTGGTGACTGGGAGCGGCTGCTGGGACCATATAACACTGGTCCTGAGAGAGCTGCATTGGCTCCCAGTATGTTTCCAAGCACAATTCAAAGAGTTGGTGCTGACATTTAAAGCCCTAAATGGCCTCGGTCCTGTATACCTGAAGGAGTGTCTCCACCCCCATCGTTCTGCCCAGACACTGAGGTCCAGCGCCGAGGGCCTTCTGGCGATTCCCTTTCTGCGAGAAGTGAGGTTACAAGGGAACCAGGCAGAGGGCCTTCTCAGTAGTGGTGTCTGCCCTGTGGAATGCCCGCCGAGCAGATGTCAAGGCAATAACCAACTATTTTACTTTTAAAATACAACTGAAGGCAGCCCTGTTTAGGGAAGTTTTTAATATCTGATGCTGCATTGTTTTTAATATTCGGTGGAAGTTGCCCAGAGTGGCTGGGGAAACCCAGCCAGATGGGTGGGGTGTAAATAATAAATTATTATTATTATGTATTATTATATATGAGTGACCCCACTTGGAAGGGAAGGAAATGTTAGGTAACACAATTCACTGAAACAGCATTCACTGTGGACCACATTAGAAAACTTTCTAATGATGCTTTCTGGTATTGGTTTTGTTCTGTTCCTATTCATGAGGAGGCCCCGCAGAACTCATGGAAAAGCAATTACTTTAGTTATATAGCTTGGCATAGAACAACGTCAACATGTCTAGCAGTTTTCTTTATCTTAGTTCCCTTTAGAAATAAATCAGAGATGACAGTCCAAGGAAAAGATTAACACTTTTTGGAGTTTCGGGGAGAAGAAACACTGACACACTTGCTATTTATAGTGCCCGTGCTGTTTGTGACTTTGAACAGACGAAAAGCCTCACATTGTATTTTTTTCCAAGCACATGCCAAGCATGAAGGGATACCAGACTAAAAACCTTCCTTGGTGACATCATTCTGAATGATCTGCTAATGTTCCCTGCAGCAAAATATCCACAAAGGTCATGGTAGTTTGCTTTAGTAGCTGAAATCCATTTGCTATTCTGCATGCGATAGATTTGGATGAAGGGATGGCCGCCTTCCTGTCTTTGGTGTAAGAGAAGTTCTCAAGCTAAGTGAGTCAAATCTTTGTAAACAAAAATTAAGCAGATCTGATTAGAAGGAATGGGCAGCGGGAACGCGAGACTGCAACTATGAAGGAAGGATAAAATGACACATCCATTTTCTCGGATTACTTTCTTTCCTTTTATTCCTTTTTTGGGGGGTGTTTATTTCTGTATTTCCTGTCGTGATTAATTAGAAGACAGAAGCTCTTAAAGAATGGGAGTGTTTATAAATGAAAGTCTTGAAATAAAGGTTATCTCAGCATTGCAAAGCTCAATCTTTTGTCATTTTCAGAAATACAACATTGCTCTGATCCAGGACTCGGACTGAACTAGTGCAGGTTAACAAACTGAAAGTAGTTGTCATAATTGCTGGGTGAATTCATTTTGGTATAGAATTTTAAATAATTTCTAGTTCATTTTCAAATGAGACGCAGAAGTATGCTTCCCAATCTCTGGACTCTGGTTAGGAGAAGTAACTCCCAAAATGTGGAATAATGAAGAACACAAGAGCTCAAATGTGGAACAGATTTCATCCCACTCTCTGCATATCCATAATTTGAACATTTAGTTCAAGATGAAAATATTTGTATGGGGAATAATTCCGGTGCTGATTCATAATAGCCAAAATTATGTGAGCTACTACTTCCTGCAAGTAGTTTAACATGTGGAGCAGACACTGGATTCTGTATGAAATGAAACAGTGATTTATTTATTCTTTTTTAATTAACTTAAATATTAATGTGACATTTTGTAATATTTCCAATATATATTATTACAGATAGCGAACTAACAGGAAGAACCAAGAAAAAAATGCTTAGTGCAAATCCTTTACTGAAATCCTTTAAGTGTGGAAGTTCCCACTTTGTGCTTCACATCCTAAGTATATATTTCTGGGTACCTAAATGATTCTGTAGATGTATCTGATCTTTTCTGAGGAACTCAGCAAGATGGAATTTTAAAAATGGCACAAAACTGCTGTGGGACAAAATTAAGACCAAAAAACCCCCACCCAAATCCAGTTGCTTCCATTATCTGAGTACGGATTGATTAACAATTGTCCTTCACAATAAATAAATAAATATTTTGAGGAAGGGGGAATTTGGCATGTTCATTTCAGCCCTAATAAGGACTGTCTTTTGAAATGTAACTGGCCAGATTAAGCAATTGTGTATGTACAAAAAGCAACGGTCCTTAATAGCTAGGTGAACCACAGAGGCTTTTCCCTATGATTTGTTGGAAGGTTCTCCTCATTTAGTTGAGGATGTCAAAGGAATTTATTGGCAAGGGCCCTTCACCTGAGTGGTAGTGAAATGTTGGTGGCCAATGGAGATTGGAAGCAATGTGATTTTTCTCAGTGGGTATATTCTGATTGTCGTCTCCTCTTAGAAAAGTCTCCTTCCTTTTTTCTTCAAATCTCTGATGGTCACTAAGACTTCACTACAGTTCAGGTGAAGTAGTCTTCTGAATACATTGTTTTGACATTTTCATCTAAATTAGGTTAAATAGTGATGTTGTCCCCCAAGCATACATTCATCTATATAATGAGGGGCAAGAGCTCCCTGCTGCTGCAATGAAATGTCACACACGCTTGGAGCATGTTGTTGGAAGCTTATCAAAAAGCAGATGCTAAATTTAAAAGTAAATAAAACTCAACCATCACAAACAGAAAGGATTGCTTGCATATAATCTCAGGGGGGATTTTTGCTCTGTTTCACCATAGATGAAGGTAAAAGAGTAAAGGACCCCTGGACGGTTAAGTCCAGTCAAAAGCAACTATGGGGTTGTGGTGCTCATCTTGCTTTCAGGCCAAGGGAGCCGGTGTTTGTCCACAGACAGCTTTCCAGGTCATGTGGCCAGCATGACTAAACGGCTTCTGGCGCAACAGGACACTGTGATGGAAATCAGAGCGCACGGAAATGCCATTTACCTTCCCACCAAAGTGGTACCTATTTATTTACTTGTACTGGCATGCTTTCGAACTGCTAGGTTGGCAGGAGCTGGAACAGAGAAACGGGAGCTCACTCCATCGCGGGGATTTGGATCGCCGACCCTCTGATCGGCAAACCCAAGAGGCTCAGTGGTTTAGACCACAGCGACACCCACATCCCATTGTTTCACCATACCTCTGACTTGATACTAAAGCTACAGAAGGGCATCAACTCATGCAAGCGGGCTGTGTGATGTAGGAACCAGAAACTTAATAGTGATGTTTAAGGAATTTAGTTATTTCAAATCCTGGTATCAATTGGCCTGCACAAGCATTTACACTTGGAACTTCCATGTACTTCCATGCCCACCCGTGTGGGATGTAACATAAGCAATCAAGTACAACACCTCCTGTTTGCCCAGAGTGCACATGCAAGGGCATGCTACTCCACAGCCAGGAGGACTTCCTGTCACACCTGGTCTGGAGCTTCCTCCCCCTGTGTGTGACCAGGTAGGTGGGTGTGACCCTGGGAGACCCCATAAAAGGGTCTGGTTATGCAGCCTTCTTCTCTCTTGAGGCCATCCTCTCCTGATACTGATGTACTTTGCTGTCTGCTGGCTCTCAGCCACCAGAATATGGGCTCATTCCCATATGGGATGAACTCAAACCCTCTACTGTAATTCTAAGCTAAAGCCTGCCATCAGGGATCCAACTGTGAACTGAATGTTATACTTTTAAAAGAAGATTGTTGTGTCTTTATTCTTTTTAGGAGGGATAAAAGGGGACTCACCAGGAACAGAATCCAATCTAGACAAAAGAAGAAGAAGAAGAGTTTGGATTTGATATCCCGCTTTATCACTACCCGAAGGAGTCTCAAAGCGGCTAACATTCTCCTTTCCCTTCCTCCCCCACAACAAATACTCTGTGAGGTGAGTGGGGCTGAGAGACTTCAAAGAAGTGTGACTGGCCCAAGGTCACCCAGCAGCTGCATGTGGAGGAGTGGAGACGCGAACCTGGTTCACCAGATTATGAGTCCACCACTCTTAACCACTACACCACACTGGCTCTCAGTGTGGATTGCAAAACCAGATTGGATTGCTTAAGTAAAGAGATTCAAACGAATCTACCAACTAGCTTCCTGCTATATATTGGGGAATGCACTCTGCTGCTGACTCACAAGTGTGAGTTAGGAAGGATAATAATAATAATAATAATAATAATAATAATAATAATAATAATAATAATAATTTGTTATTTATACCCCGCCCATCTGGCTGGGTTTCCCCAGCCACTCTGGGCGGCTTCCAAAAGAATATTAAAATACTATGATACATCAAACATTAAAAGCTTCCCTAAACAGGGCTGCCTTCAGATGTCTTCTAAAAGTCTGGTAGTTGTTGTTCTCTTTGACATCTGGTGGGAGGGCGTTCCACAGGGCGGGTGCCACTACCGAGAAGGCCCTCTGCCTGGTTCCCTGTAACTTGGCTTCTCGCAGTGAGGGAACAGGCATAAGGCCCTCGGTGCTGGACCTCAGTGTCCGGGTAGAACGATGGAGGTGGAGACGCTCCTTCAGGTATACTATTAAATCAATATATCCACTCCTAGTATCTACAACATTCCCACAACCCAGAGCACCACATCTGCTCTGAGGGACTGGGGCTACCCCAGGATGGTTTTAGCGGATGCACAGGGGAAGGAGGGGACAGGTTCCCTTGTGCATGGAACAAGTTACTTAGTAGTACATTGGATACAACTCCTGATCTGTAACCCTTTGACTACTTTGTGCATTGAAACTGAATAATACCCTGGATTTCACATTTCTCTTTATGTCATGGCACCTTTCTCAAACTTATCAAGATAACACTTGATTAAATTTCAAAGGTTCAATTTTCTATTCACACTGTGCTTTCCTGTTGCAATAATACTAAGAGTAGCTCACAATACAAAAATACGCTATACGAAAACAATATAAAATACAAAGCACAATATAAAAGATGAACTACAAGATACTAAAATTATACAGTGGTACCTCAGGTTACATAAGCTTCAGGTTACAGACGCTTCAGGTTACAGGCTCCGCTAACCCAGAAATAGTACCTCGGCTTAAGAACTTTGCTTCAGGATGAGAACAGAAATTGTGCTCTGGCAGCACGGCGGCAGCAGGAGGCCCCATTAGCTAAAGTGGTGCTTCAGGTTAAGAACAGTTTCAGGTTAAGAACAGACCTCCGGAACAAATTAAGTTCTTAACCTGAGGTACCACTATATATTAAATACAATCATATCATTAACAATTATATACCAGTTGTTGTTCCTTTTCCTATCCTCAGTAGGGCAGGCTCCAGAATTCTGACCCAGATACCCCACACATCCCAAAATGCTACCCCTACACAGTATCCACCTAAGAGCAGCCATCCAAGGAACTAGCCCTGCACATCCATGGTCCCCCTTGGACAGTTTCAGACATTATTTGGCCGTCATTCTGTATCCCCGCCATCCCACTCTCCAACTGTTCACCCTTGGGCTGAGAGCAGAATGGGAGCCATCTTCCTCTCACCTGTTACCTCATGCCCTTGCTAGGCATAACCCTTAAATAAAATACCTGAGGAGGTAGGAATTATGGAACTCCCTCCCTGGCGAGATGTGTCTTGTTCCCTATTACCATCTGAAAATGTTCCTGTTTACTCAGGTGTTTAGTACCTGAAGGTGGGGTATGTACAGCCATCAGCTCGCAAATCAATGTATATATTAAGGGATTGCATAGGCCCCAAGGTTCGCCTTATATCTGTGCATTTTTTAAAAAAATCCAACCTGTTTCTGAATCACTTTGTGCTCTCACCACTTCAATCTCTGCTCCAGGTTCAGAACTGCTTTGTATGCAATATTCCCCATTCACTCTAATGAGGAAGCAAAAAGATGGCTATAACTTTTGGCCAAAGTGGTTGAACTTTGCAGGCAGGGGAGTCCCTCCAAGGTAGATTCAACCTGCCAAATCAGAGGCAGATTAATCCCAGGGGGGCTTTTCTGCAAGAAAGGGATGCAATTTGTAAGCATGGTCACCCCATCTGAGGGTATGAAGCCCACCAATTTTCAGAATGATAGCTTATGTGGTTCTGCCATAATGGTAGACTTTAACACTTTGGAGTGGGTACAACAGGGTAATTGGTGTTGGTGTAAATGCAGCAACCCCGCCCCAGTGGATTTTAGGGAAACAGTGGAGATGCCTCCATTGACTTATAAAGGGGATAGAGATGGAGGTGGTGGAGAAAAGATGATAGGATAATGGGATCTTAGTTTACCCTTCAGAGAGCTGCAATTTTCAGCACCCTTAGCAAACTGCCGTAGCCAGGATTCTGTGTGTGTGTGTGCACGCGCACATGTGCTTTAAATATGTGGTGTGTATGCAGCCTGAATCTCACACAGCATTACTGTTTCTGTTCTCTTCTGTGAAAAGTGTTGCAACTTGTTAGTCTTCTCTTCACTGAAGGGGGAGCCGTGATCTTGTGAGAGTTCGCAACGCCCATGTTGCACAGCTACTATGAGCAGATATCCCATGTGAGCAATATTTTAAGCACAGGCACTTACCATCTCTGTTGCCGTGTGTTGCCGTGTGTCTACAACAGCACTGGCGTGTGTGTGTTTGTGTATGTGTGTGTGTAGGAATACTGATGCTAAAAAGCAGTACGGCCTATGTTGGGTACATCTGTCGATGCATTTACATCTGCAAGGGCAAGGTTGTGTTCATTATAAAATAAAACACAATAAAATAAAACCTTGCACTTCAAACTTTATTTAACCAATTTCAGCAAATGCTGCAAACCGGGTTGGGGGGGATGGCATTGGGAAAGTCTTCAAGGCGGATGTCATTGGGGATTTTTTGTGCCCTTCATTTTCATTCGCTCTAGATGCCTGTTTAACTGTGAGCAGCATATTACCAAAGACCTCTTGCATACAGTATATTAGCAGAATATTGATATAACTGAAATGCTGTTGTGGGATTCATCACTGGGTAAATCCTCTGCTGTCTGCAGTTTTACAGAGCCGTTTAATTAGCAGTTTTATACCACCCTCCTATTCCTCTCATTAAATTAATTAATAATTAAGTTCGAATATAGGCATCTTTAATGTCACAATTATATTTCAGTTTTATGGTCACCAGAGTTTTAACTCATTAGCCTGGGCGCTCATAAACCATAGCTCTGCAGAAAAGCTGGCTGAGGCTGTGTCATACAGGTGTGCTGCCTTCAGGTGGGTGGCATTTAAACGTTGCTCTCAGTATGGCTGACTCTAAGAAACTGTTTTCTGGGCCCCTGGCAGTTATGGCCAAACAAACAGGCCAACAAGGGTGCAAGGCTCAGGATCAAACCATGGGTGGCAACTCAGGGTGTGCTCTCAATGAGGTGCTTATTCCATTTGTCTGTTTAAGGCAGGAATGGGGACATAACTGGATATTGTTGGACTCTAATTCCAATCAGCCCCAGCCAACAAGGCTGAAGGGATTATGGGAGTTGTAGTTCAATGACCTCTGGAGGACAACAGGTTCCTCTTCCCCAGTTTAATGGTTTCCTGTCAGACTGTAGTAACGTGTAAATTCTTATTTACTTACAAAGGTATTTATTTCTTGTCTTTCTATCAAAGACCCTCAAGGCAGCTTATGATTAAAACATGAACCATATGAAACAACCCAAGAGAAAAATGTGAAGTAGACAAAATAAAATTTACAGGAGATAAAATTTAGCCAGAGACCATTTAAATTTAAACGTACACATACCTGGAGAAATTAATATATGCTGGTGTGAAGGTGATGGAAGAGAAACATAATTCCTATGTCACCGGGTATCTTTCTCAGGTACAGTTGCCACTCAATAACACCGGGGGTGGGGATCGGGTATTTTTGAGGTCAGGTGGTAAAGCTATCTGGGTCAAACAACAAAGATTTAGAGGGGGGGGATTGTTAAGATTTATGGAAATTCCCTGAGGGCTGGGAAAAGCCCAACTATTACCTCATACGCATTGGAAAAATAGCTGAATTTTCCCATTTTTTCTTAACCTTCGGGGATTTCCTTAGATTCCCTTTGTTTCAACAGCAAGGATGCCCTCAAATATATTGCCTCATTGCCAGTACTGAAGTGAGATTTGACTGCTAGTCAATCAGCTTATCTATATGGGATTGGGTGGGAACGCCATTTCCACCATCACCCTGGGCAGCAAAATTGGACTGGTTCTGCCCAGCAGATTGCTGCTAAAAATTTGAAAGATAAAGGCAGAGGGACAGAATTCACATAATGAAAGTCTGTAGCATTTTCATGGGAGGAGCCTATGTTGCTTCTTTTCTAGAGTAGGGTTATCAGATGTCCCCGGTTCCCTGGGACAGTCCCCAGACTTGCAAATCTGTCCCTGGGAGACATGGCAGCGGCAGCCTCAGCATCCCAGAGCCAGCCTGGTAGCACAGTTGGCTATAGCTGGCCTCAGGAGCTGCTCGCTGCTATGGGGCCCGCTATTTTTCCTCGCCGGAAGTCCCCATATGATGTGTCTTGTGCGCAACACATCATATGTGTTCTGGTGAGGAAAAATGGCAGGCGCCATGGCAGGGAGCAGCGAGCAGCTCCTGAAGCTAGCCAGAGCCAAATGCTCTACCAGGCTGGCTCCGGGCTGCTGACTGCCGCTGCTGCTGCCACTGCCACTGCTGAAGGGGAACCGTGGATGTACGGCGGTACAGCTCTCCTGCCCCCTTCCCCTTTGTTTTGACACACACACAGCCAAGATCTTGCAATAAAGTCTATTCACAAGTAAACGCCATGAAGCAAAGGCCTCTCCATTGCTAATCAAAAGCTTCCTGTTTGTAGTTTAACCCATTTTGTTGCTCTTCTGGTCAGCTTGAATCACAAATTAATGCTCCTTTAAATCTTATTTAGTCAACCTACAAAATTCAGTTGCTTTATGAACATTCTCCAAGTCCTCTTGGGGATTATGTATATTGCCCAAGAAACGTGCACAATTCATGAAATGAGTCTGTCTGCATTCTCCATGAGGCCTGATGAATGTGCACAATGGTCGGTTGTTATGAACATTAACTGCTCTACTTACATTCCCTTTTTCTCTCACACATAGATATGATGGCTATCTCAGCAACAGCATTTAATACTCTACAATATGTTGCTCATCGTTTTTATATGTAGTGTATTTTTCATCCATTATCCCTGATTAAACCAGCTTTGTTGAAAAGGCAAAACCAAACATGGCTTTGAAATTGTTCTTATTTAATTTTACTAGCCTTCATGTAACCCAGGATAACACTAATTATCTCTTTAGTGTGGCTCGTATTTCTAATGTAATTCATATGTAAATTGTAATTTAATTCATATGGGCATGTTTGCATTCTTTGCGTATGCTCCGCTAAGAGCACAAATGCTGAATTAGAACTGTTTGGAAATCAAAACGGGATGTTGCCTTTCTTTTCTGAATTGTCTTTGATTTGTTTTGGCTTGCTGTTTGTGTAGCAACGGCATGTCTCATTCGTTCTGATTTGAAAGAAGTGACTGGCATTCCTAAGCTGTGGAACACCTACAATGGGATTTCCTGCTGTGTGTCTTAGAAGCCCAATTCCCATTTTATATTCCACATGACGACGAGCTTGTGAAGACATGAATTAGGTGTCTAAGTAAGGACAAGCTTGCAACTAGTTGTGGCCTTTTTTCATGGGATCCACTAGCAAATACCATAAGTCTGGGGTAGTCAAGATGGTGCCCTCCAGATGTTGTTGGACTACAATGCCCATCATTCCTAGCCAGCATGGTCAATGGACAGGAATGATGGGAGTTGTAGTCTCATCACATCTGGAGGGCACCCCATGGGCTACTCCTGTCTTAAAGTGATCTTTGTGTTCTGCACCCAGTTCTGATTCATGCTCAGAGTGTTTCTAATTCACATCACCGTCATGTTGTGGATGGGCGCAGCACCTCCTCATGACCTCCAATGGTCATGCACCATGGCAGAAGGTTCTGTCTGGATGAATCTTCACAAATGTGGGAGCCAGGCTAAGGCATCTAACTAAAGGTATCTGCAAAACTCAGTAAGACCCAGCCTGGGGAAGATCTTCCACTGTCATCAGCCAACCCTCTTATCTTATATAGTATCATTTTAATTTTGGTTTGTTTCTTTAGCTTTAACTGGCAAAGTGCAAAAGCCACACTACCAGATGTCCAAGTACCTAGGCATGCATCTGGAATTATTAAATATTTCTACAGTCATTTTCTTTATTCATATGTTCCTTTATGTTTCTAATTCCCTGCATTAAAATATTTTTTGTGGGCAAGGACTAGGAGATCTCAATAAAATTGATATTGATATTTGCTCTCCAGTGGCCATCTGGGCTCACATGCATGAGTTCTAATACAGTTGCCCATAATCACAGGAATCAATACACAGAAGTATATGCAGCTGCCCATTAATGTTGCAGCTATGGAGAGACATCCTGACCCCACTAATTCTTAAAATCTAGACATGTGGATGTCAGAGATGCATACGGATTTGAATGTCTTTCTCTATGAGCTCCAACTTTAGTTTAATTAAGAAGAAGGGCTAGTGTGGTGTAATAGTTAAAACACAAAACTTGAGAGGGTGGGGTTCAATTCTCTTTGCAGCTGTAAAACTCAGTGGGTGACCTTAGGGCCATTACAAGCTTAGTTGGCAGGTCCCTTCCTGCTGACTGAATTTTTAAAAATCCTAAAGCATTTCTGAGCAGAGCAGTTCTGAAAGTGTTTACTCAGAAGTAATCTCCAGTGTGTTTAGGAATGTACTCAACAAAGCCATTCAGAACTGAGACGCTGGCCACTTCCCCAAATCCAGCCAAACTAGATGCAGCAAACTCCTTTCCCCCTTTTGCTGTAGACATTTCTTCTGGCATGATGGGGATCCATTTGTAGAATTCATGTGTTCTACTGACTCTCTTCCTATAAATCCTCTTGAAATATGATGATGATGATGATGATGATGATGATGATGATGAATTGAAAGAGGAAGAGAAGGGGGAAAGAAGAAGACGACCAGCCAGTTATATGTTGTTGTTGTTGTTGTTGTTGTTTAGTCGCTTAGTCGTGTCCGACTCTTCGTGACCCCATGGACCAGTTATATACCCCATAGGTCATACTGCATGGAGGCATTCAAATTTGGGGCTACATAGCTTGCGACTCATCAAACTGAGTGCAGATTATATATGGTGGTGTAGTGGTTAGACTGTTGGACCTGGGAACTCAGGGTTCAAATCCCCACCCAGCAATGAAGCTCACTGGGTGAGCTTGGGCCAGTCACTGCCTCTCAGCCTAACCTAACTTGCAGTGTTGTTGTCAGAATTAAATGAGGAGGGAAAGAACTTTTAGATCCTTGGAGAAAAAGGTGGAATATAAATAAATAAAACCAGGGACCAGTGTTTTATTATAAGATGGTAGAGAAGCCCCACTCTCTTAATTTCCTGCTACAGTCCTCTTAGCCACTGTTTGGAGAAGATGATGAGGCTGAAATTGGTGCAAGTCAGAGAGTGGTGAGAGTTGTGAATTCTCCTAAGGGCACTCCTTTCCCTTCCATAAATCAAGTTCTCCAAAAAACATGGCAGTTATCAAGGAGGCCACAGCACAGGTGGTGTGGCGGCCCACAAGTTGGATAGGCCTGCTTTCAGTGATCATTTGAAATAATCAGAAGTATTTTAAGCTTTGATTTTATGTGTGGCTTTCCTTGTTATATGCAGACATTAAAAGGAACTGGCAGGCTCAAGAGATGGGAGATGCATTGGCTCTTTCTGACACGTCGGGGATGAATCCAGCCGTATAAAATAATAGGCAGACCTACACACTGTCAAACACATCATGACAACATAAGAACTGTCCAAAACTATTTTCAATAATTGATTTGCTGTTTAATTGAACAGCATGACTGACTAACATAGCTCATTACTTTACTCATTACTTAATTATTGAAGAAAGTAGGACAAGTCAATAAAATGGAAGGCTGTAAATTCCAATACTAATTAGCACCATTTCCTCAGAGACATATTTTAAGGGCAGATTGGCTACCTGAATGTCCCAGGACCTTGCAGATGAAGAAAAAGGGTAGACGTACCATAAATCTAGATTATAGGCAAAGGAGACGAGTAGAAAAGTAAATGTGTGCCAAGCTACTGCCAAACATACCATGTGAACTCAGGCATTGGGGGCGGAGGAGAGAGGGAGTGTTCTTATTTCATGAATGCTCTTGAATGGCTGAACCACTCTTGATCTGTTCTTGAATGGAGGAAGCACTCTTGTTTAATTAATCACCCATGAAAAACTACACTTGCAGTGCTGTGCTATACATGTCTACTCAAAAGTAGATTCCATTCAGTTCAATGGGGCTTGCTCCCAGGAAAGTTGATATAGGATGGAAACCTTAATCATATTGAATCGTTCCTACTAATTTCCTAGGAAATTGCCTTGCACCTCAGACCATGTAGTCTAGTGCTCCCAAAATTTGCATACACTAGAACTCAGGCATGGCCAAACGTGGCCCTCCAGATGTTTTGGGACTACAATTCCAATCATCCCTGACCACTGGTCCTGTTAGCTAGGGATGATGGGAGTTGTAGTCCCAAAATATCTAGAGGGCCATGTTTGGCCATGCCTGCACAATTTTGGGGGGAGAGGAGTGAACGCTGTAATTTAAATAGAAAAATGCATCTCAGGATAGTGGGGTGACTGTGACCAGTTGATTACCTGCTGGATCTGCTGTCTAGGTAAGCAGCTATTGCTGGGCAGCTATAAGGCTATTGATTTGCTTCTTAATAATAATAATTTAATAATAATTTTATTATTTGTACCCCACCCATCTGGCTGGGTTTCCCCAGCCACTCTGGGGAAATCTTATGGTTCAATATCTTTACCTTGGACTTGGGGGAAACAGTGCTTCAAATAGTGTACGTCTTCCAATGGAAGAGTGTCATTTGCAATTGACCACCGTTTTAGAAAGGAAAGGGGGCTGAATGTGAAACTTTTTGTATATGCTTTTACCACAGTCCTTCTCACCTCACAAATAGCCTGATCCCATGATTCACCAAAGCAACAACTTACAAAATTGGTCCTACAGGGACCATCCCCACTGTAATGACTTGAACTCCAAAATAAATGAATAAAAGTCAACATTTGCTATATTGAAAACCAAGTATAATGCTATGCTTAATACTCAAAAATTCAATAAAAGCTTGAAATTCTACTGAAGAATCCTCTTTGTGTTGCCTTTCATCATGCAGCACAATTCTGTGCATGTTTACTTAGAAGTAAACCCACTGTGTTCAATGGGGCTTACTGCCTAGCAAGTGCGTTTAACATTGCAGTCTTAATCTGACAAATTTGCTTAATTTCATTCAATTGGGCTATGTATCAATTCTATTTATCTGTTCTTTACAGTAGGATGCAAAGCAATGGAGAACAGTGATTCTTCTTCTTCTTCTTCTTCTTCTTCTTCTTCTTCTTCTTCCATATACAGTGGTACCGCAGGTTACCTACGCTTCAGGTTACAGACTCCGCTAACCCAGAAATAGTACCTTGGGTTAAGAACTTTGCTTCAGGATGAGAACAGAAATCGTGCTCTGGCGGCGCAGCGGCAGCAGGAGGCCCCATTAGCTAAAGTGGTGCTTCAGGTTAAGAACAGTTTCAGGTTAAGAACGGACCTCCGGAACGAATTAAGTACTTAAGCCGAGGTACCACTGTACTAGGTTGGTAGAAGTCCTGCAGCTGTTGGGGGACACCTCAGTGTCACAATGTGAATAAAGTTTGGCTTAAGTATTTTGTTCCTCAACTGTCTTACCCACATCTCACTCCATTTCGGCTTCTTCACTAGCTGAAATGGGCCAATGTAGCTGCACAATTGCACCAGCAGATCTAACGTGGGAGCAGTGTATCTCACATTCTGCCAGTATTGGGAGGAGGGCTTCCTGTGTCCAATAGCCCCTCAGCCAGAGTCACTGAATACAGCAGGCATAGGGAAGCTTTGACTCATCAAATGCTGCAGAAACTTGCCCGTGGCCATGCTTGCTGGAGATGGTGAAGTTTGTAGTTCAGCAACATCTGGAGACGGGGTGCCAACATTAATAAAATATTGTGCCCCACCCCACATAATCGATCACATGACACAGTACACACACACCATTTGAATGGCAGTGCCCATCAGCTGGGGGGGGCAGCCACCTCAAATATTTTATTGGAGGAGCAAAGCCCCCACGGACCCTAGAAGTTGGCTGCTATGTCTGACGTGCCAAAATATTCCCCATGCCTGGACTATAGTGTTGCACCTTTGATCATTCTCTCTTTTCTTTATTCAAAAAATTATTATACAGTAGCACTGGGCACATCACTATATATGTCGATAATCTTCTGCATGGGTCAGGACAATTCATTTTTATACTACCATTCCATAATTGCTGAGCAAGAAGTACTTTGCATGTAAATTAAAAGTGTGTGTGTGTGTGTGTGTGTGTGTGTGTGTGTGTGTACACATGCACATTCAGATATATATGTACACACATATCTATTTCCATGGCTTCAAGGGAGATTTAAGCTTCTTTTCCCAAATATATACCTACCAGTATATTATGGGGGACAAAGAGAACAAGTCAAAAATTATATTGGACTAGTGCAAACTCCTTGCAGATGACTACACATTTTTGTTTTTATCCCAGACAGATATTAGAAGTCTGCCTTTCCATTGCTTCTAGTGTTATAATCTGGTGTGGAATTCTACATCGAATTGTTTGCTTTTGCAGTCTAGATGTGGGTACAGGGATTATAAAACGTTTTGTTGATCGGTTTGAGCAAAATACAAAAACTTGGTTAGTCACTGAAGGATTTTGCAAAGGAAGAGCAAGTTTTTAATCCTCCGCCCATCCTCACCCCCTTTACACTTTTCATTTGCAGGTAGCTGCATATCTGGTAAGTGTTCCTCAAGGGTGTTTCAAAGTCTGATTTCCAATTATGTAAATCAAAGTGGCTAGGGCAGCATTATCTAAGATTAATTAAAAAAGAAATCACCTTTTATACAAAGCTTCGGAGCAACATTTTAAACACATAGGGTTGGATTACTCAACACAGAGGCACCACATACATTTTCTCCTTTTGACGTGCTGTACTCCTGTTTTAAGTTCTCGATTTCAACCCACAAGTTACTATTTCGGTAAATGTTTTCAAAAGTATTAGTGCTAAGCCAAAATATTCTCACTCTCATTTTAATCAGTAGTTTTGAAAATCTGCCCTCCGGCGCTAATAAACTAGAACTGAAATTTAGGAGACGAGAACTGTGCCTGTGTAGTTTAATGGAAAGCTCCTGGTTACATTAATGGGGGAAAAAACTTTAATTATTTCAGGAAAGTTTCTTAAAAATAACTGTGGTAATTTATTACCCAAGTTTGCATGCCTGCACAGACTGCTGTTTAGATGTACCAATGGCTAATCTATTATGTGCAGCGGTGACTTTCTGCTTGTCTATTCTCTTCCCCCATCCAATACTGTTCCGAGGGTTTTTCTGATCCTGATCTTCTAGAGCAGGGCGTCCAACAGGTCGATCGCGGGCTCCTTTTCCTTTTTTTTGCCTAAGAGCACCCGGCTCCAGCCCCTCGCCCCTCCCTGCATTTTCTCCTGATCTCTGAAACAGAAGACGGAGTTTTTGCTGTGAGGCAGATTGCTTCCACAGGGATCTTTCGGTGAGCAACTAATCCCCTTCCCCCTTTATTTTTTCCCGAACCCCCCAAAACCGAAACTTTCCTCCAGTAGTCCAATAAAACATGGCACTTCCCCTCTCACAAAAGCTCTGCAACTTTGACCTGAACCCCAATAAAATGGGGGTAGATTACTTCCAGTTTTTATCTCTATGAGTAGATCGCAGTCTCCTGGAAGTTGGCCACTCCTGTTCTAGGGCAGGGGGGAAGAAAGCTCTATTTGTGCTCTTGGCTTGTGCTCTTGAAGTTAACATCTATCATTCATGGGCAGGTCACTTCACAGGGATTTTTCAAAATCAAATATCCATGTATGAATTAGACCTACCCAATCTCCAGGAGTGATTGTGCAAATTGGGAACAGCAACTTTTTGTCAGTAAAGATGCAGAAAAATACATCTCAGGCTTATCATTAAAACGCTGTCAAAGAAAGAAGGGTCCTTCAGAAAACGGACATCTAGTACCAATATAGTTGGTTTTCTGAATCACCTAGTCACTTGAGTTAACTTTTTCTTCCTCATTGGCCCACATTAGTAAGGGCCAGGGTAGTTTAAAACTTAGGGATGCCTGCTAAAAGGGACCCCTGGACATTAGGTCCAGTCATGACCAACTCTGGGGTTGCAGCGCTCATCTCGCTTTATTTTCCGAGGGAGCTGGTGTACAGCTTCTGGGTCATGTGGCCAGCATGACTAAGCTGCTTCTGGCGAACCAGAGCAGTGCACGAAACACCATTTACCTTCCCGCCGGAGGGCTACCTATTTATCTACTTGCGCTTTGATGTGCTTTTGAACTGCTAGGTTGGCAGGAGCAGGGACCAAGCAACGGGAGCTCACCCCGTTGCGGGGATTTGAACCGCCTACCTTCTGATCGGCAAGTCCTAGGCTCTGTGGTTTAACCCACAGCGCCACCCGCGTCCCCACTAGTAAGGGCCAGGGTCGTTTAAGACTTAGGGATGCGTGCTATACTTCCCCAATTTGGGGATCTCCACATGCTGTTGGCCCATGACTCCCGCCATCTCTGACCATTGACTATGGTATCTTGTGCCCATAGAGGTTGGGAGCCTATTGGCATCTCGAGGCAACTGGGTTGGGAAAGTCTGGGTTAGAGTGTCAGATTAGGACTGTTGAGTGAACTTGGGCCAGTGACTACCACTTAACCTAATAGATTTCAATAGAGGATAAAATGGGATAGTGGTTGTGGAGCCCCAATTCCTTGGAAGACAGGTGAGATATATAATTAGACCGCAATGATACATACACATACCTGGGAGCAAGCTCAGCTGAGCAGTCAGGTAAAGGACTCCATGTGTGTTTATTTATTCATATCTAAAATATTACACGTCACCTTTTCTCATATTGTTCAAACAATATTCTCATATTGATAAGCAAAGAAGTCAGACAGAATTCCTATTTACCAAATGCAAACATTTTTAGTGATGCACAAATGACTCCAATACACAAAATTGTGTGTATAGCATATTCTTTCACAGATGCTGTCATTTTCCTTTTGCTTGAATGCCTTGCATTGAAGAGTGAAGTGTCCATATGCTCTTGCTCTTTGGTTTCAAACACGTTATTGTTCATTACTAAGGATGGAAAGATAAGTCAGTTTCTGCTCCCTCAGTTTCTCATCTTGAACTCAGATCTCCACATTTCTGCAACAATTTTCAATTATCATCATAATCACTGTGATGGGATGATTAGCTGCTTGTGCGTAAAATCGTGGTTCCTCAGAGTTTGTGCAACTCCACAAACCTCTGTGTGTGACAGAGCTCCTCAAACATGTCTGCCCTAGTCACTTGTAGATTCCGACAGTGGTTGTTTTCGGAATCGTTTCCAGCATAAGAGCTCCTTAACGGAAACCCGCCTTCTGGACTCACGGCGTGACAGTTTCCGGCGAGGCGTGGGTCTCCCTATGGGAGCTTCAGATACCTCCCCACTGTTCTCGCTGGAAGTGTCTCTGAGCCCTCCCACCTGCTCGCATTCCCTCAAAGATCCACTCCTCCCCCTGCTGGTTCCTGCTTCAGCTGTTGAGTCTCTGTCTACCTCCCTGAGCCCCTCCACCACCTGTTCCTCCGATGGCAGTTCCCTGACATCCACCTCCCCTCCAGGGCCCCCCTCACCCCCTCCCGTTTCCCCTCCTCTGGGAGGTGAGGAGGTAAAACCCCGAAAAGAATCTTCTTCATCTTCAGACGTCTCGAACAATTCCCTCCATCGATCGCCGTCCTGGCTCGCTGAATCCTCCTCCTCCTCGGAATCTGTGAACCCCTCCAACTCCTCTTCTTCGTCGGTGGTGGCAAAGTATTCCCTCCGGAACCTCGCTACAGGCTGAGGTTTACGTGGGAACCTCTGATGAAAAGTTTCTATTAAAACCTCGTCATTGACATCCTCTGCCCTGACCCAGGTGTTTTCTGACTCCGGTTCCCCTTCCCACATTACCAAATACTCTACTTGATCTCCCTTCCACCTGGAATCGAGGATCTCCGCTACATGGTAGCTTTGTTCCCTTTCCTCCATTGCTGGTCCCCGAGTGACCCTCCCTTCTCTGTCCCCTTTATACAGTGACAGCAATGACCTGTGGAAAACTGGGTGCAGCTTCATGTGGTTCGGTAACCGGAGTCTGAAAGCCACTGGATTGACCTGTTGTGTGATTTCAAATGGGCCCAATCTTTTGGGTCTTAACTTCTTACAACCCCCTTTGAAGGGTAACCCTTGGGTTGACAGCCACACTTGGTCCCCCACCCTAATGGTTTCACCTTCTCTCCTGTGTTTGTCTGCCTGCCTCTTATATTCCTCCTTGGCCCTGTCTAAGTTAAGTTGGAGCTGGCGATGGATCGCTTCCATTTCTTCTACGAACTGTTCGGCAGCTGGAACGCTCCATCTCTCCCCTTCCCCCCCTGGGAAAGCCCTGGGATGGCACCCGTAATTAGCCAAAAAGGGGCTCATCCCCGTGGACACGTTCTCCGCATTGTTGTAGGCAAATTCTGCCAATGCCAACTTCTCCACCCAATCATTCTCTCTGTCATTAACATAACACCTCAAATATTGCTGGAGGATGCCATTGGCTCTTTCCGCCTGCCCATTGGTTTCAGGATGCCGGGCAGTCGAGAAATTAACCTCTACATGCAGTAAGCTCATGAGCTTCCTCCAGAACCTGGAAGTAAATTGTTTCCCTCGGTCTGAAACCACCCTCAAGGGGGCGCCATGCAACCTAAACACATTTTCTACAAACAATTTAGCTGTTTCTTCTGCCGTGACCGCATGTGAGCAGGCTATAAAGTGTGCCATTTTGGTTAACAGGTCTACCACAACCATGATGGCTGTTTTCCCTCTGGACCTTGGCAGATCAGTCATGAAATCTATGGCCACTGCTTCCCATGGTCTTTCTGGTGTGGGTAGCGGTTCTAACAACCCTGCCGGCGCCCGCCTTTCCCCTTTGGCTCGCTGGCATTGGTCACAACTCCTCACATACTCCCGCACGTCTTCCCTGACCTTAGGCCACCAAAATTCCCTGGTCACCAGCCACATGGTTCTGTGTTGCCCAAAATGCCCCGCTGTGGGGCTATCGTGCAGCTGCTTGAGTACCTTCCCCCTCAACTCTCCTTCAGGTATATATAACGCTCCCTTGTAGTACAACGCCCCGTTTCTCTCCTCAAAACCTCCGGGTTTATCTCCCTCCCTCCTGAGTCCCCTGAGTTTGTCCTGTGCGTATTCATCGTTCTCCGTTCCCTCTACCAGTTCTCTTTGCCCCACCAATGCCGCCCCACACACCCAGCGGTCCTCTGGAATGACATGTCTCTCTTCGGGTGCTCCCTCTCCCTCCAAATATTCAGGTTTACGTGAGAGAGCATCCGCCCTAACGTTCTCTGGGCCTGGCACATAACAAATCTCAAAGTTAAATCTGGAGAACTCCTGGGCCCATCTCAACTGCCGTTGGTTGAGCACTCGTGCCGTTCTCCAATACTCTAGGTTCTTGTGGTCCGTGCACACTTGCACCTTATGTTGTGCGCCAATTAGCAGGTGCCTCCATCTCCGAAAAGCCTCATGAATAGCAAGAAGTTCTCGATCGTACACCGTGTAGTTCCTCTCGGATTTAAGCACACGGTCTCCACTCTGACTCCTCCTTCCCTGGCTGCAGAAGAAGCACCGCCCCTATGGCTCTGTCTGATGCGTCTGTTTCGACTCTCATCTTTTTTTGTAAATCCACATGCAGAAGTTGTTCTTCAGAGGCGAAGGCCCTTTTTAGCTCCTCAAAAGCTCGCTCCGCCTCCTCAGTCCAAACAAATTTCTTCTTACTGCTGAGACAGTCCGTTATGGGCGCCGTCAGGTGGGCAAAGTTTCGGATGAACTTACGGTAAAAGTTCCCAAACCCTAGGAACCTCTGCACATCCTTCTTTGTTTTGGGTGTTTTCCATTCCAGCACTGCCTGGACCTTGCCGGGATCCATAGCCAATCCCTTGTCTGACAGGCGGTACCCCAGGAACTCCACCTCCTTGGTATGAAACTGACACTTCTCCAGTTTCACCCACAGCCGGTTGGCTAGCAGCCTGCGCAACACTTCTCTGACGTCTCTCACATGCTGCTCCTCATTCTCAGAATACACCAACACGTCATCCAGGAAGGCCACACAATTCTTGTAAAGCAAAGGCCCTAGTACGTGGTTCATCAGCGATTGAAAGCACGCTGAGCCTGCTTGTAATCCAAATGGCATAACGAGATATTCAAATGCCCCCAAAGGGGTGAACATGGTGGTTTTCCATTCATCCCCTTTCCTTATACGTATCAGATTGTACGCCCCCCTTAGGTCCAGCTTGGTAAAAATCTTTCCCTTCCGCACCCTGTTCAAAATGTCATCTATTCTAGGCATGGGAAAGGCCAATGGTTCTGACACTGCGTTTAAGGCCCGAAAGTCACACACAAGTCTCGGCTTGTCCGTGTTTTTCTTATCCACAAAAAACACTGGACTACCTCCCACCGCTCTTGACTCTCTGATGAAACCCCTCTTCAGGTTCTTGTCAATGAACTCTCGTAACTCCTGCATTTCTCTGTCTGACATGGCATACAACTTGCCTGCGGGGAGCTGCGCCCCAGGCAGTAAATTGATTTGACAATCGAAGGGTCTATGCGGGGGTAGTTGGTCAGCTTCCCTTTCGCTGAACACATCACTGAGATCTGCGTATTGTCGTGGTACCTTCACCTTCTCCGTTACTTCTGTCCCTGCTAGGGTAGCTTGGGCTCCTGCTGAACCCTTTCCCTCCCTGCAGTGTTCTAAGCAATGTGCGGAACCAAAGGAAACCACTCTCTGATGCCAGCCCACCAGTGGATCATGTAACGCCAGCCAGCTCATCCCCAAAATAATGGGAGCCCCTCCCAAGGTGGCCACATTAAACGCTATCAGTTCTGTGTGCCTTGCCACCTTCATTATCATTGGGACGGTCTGCAAGCTGACTTCCCCTCCCAACAGCTCCCTGCCATCGATCGTGGTCACCTGTAGGGGGTTGCTTAAAGGGATCGTCTGTATCTGGTGTTCAGCTGCAAACTCTTTGCTCATGAAATTGCAGGAGCTGCCTGAGTCCAACAGCGCCTTAATCTTCAGAGGGTATCCGTTTTGCAACTCCAGTGACACTTCTATCACTAGGGCAGGTTTGGGAGGTTCTGGCGTGGGCACTTTCACTGCTCTTTGGCCTGGCTGCTGTGCCCCGACGGTGGCAGCCAGGCGTTGGCTTTTACTTGCTCCGATATCTCTTCCACTCCTCCCTCAACAGCTCCCACCATCCCTTGCCATTCCTTCCTCTGGGGGCAGACAGTGGCAAAGTGACCTGGCTGTTGGCAGAGATAGCACTTCCGGGCGCCTTTTCCCTCCTTCCTACCCCCTTCACTGGGCTTTGAAACTGCGCGCGCGCGCGCTGTTCCGATTTCCATCGGCTCTGCCGGCGGGAAAGCTGGCTCAGGAATGTCTGGAATGCGGAACTCCTTCCAACGTTCCCCCTTACCTTCCCGCCTCTCCAAGGCTCTCGCCTCCTGGCGCGCTCCTATGGTCAGCGCAGATTTGGTCAGCTGATCCATAGAAACCGCTCTGGGGCTCCGGGACAGTTCGTCTTTCACAGCCGAAGAAAGACCTTCTTCAAATAGCATCTGAATAGGTGCCGCCGATAAATCCCACCCCAATCTGTGAACCAGCATGGTGAACTCAGTCCAGTACTCACGGACAGATCGGCTTCCCTGCTTGCAAGCCATTAACTGTCTGCGCACCACTCCCTCCTCAATATCGCTGGAAAACATGAGATCCATTGCACGAAAGAACTTCATGGTGTCCTTTAGGACGTCATTATGCGTTGCCATCAGGGGTCTAACCCAGTCCCTCGCCCCTTTTTCAAGATGCCCAATCACAAAAGCCACTCGCGATTCCTCATCAGGGAATTCATCAAACTGCACATTGAGGGCATATTGCATCTCTGTTCTAAAGGCATGGTAGTCCTTGGGGTCCCCCCCAAATTTCTGCACCAATCCTGGTACCTTTCTGGTGAACTGGGTGGCTCTCCCCTTCTTGTCTGCATCCTGAGCCCTTCTCTCCTCAAGCCTCGCCGTCTGCAGCGCCAATTGGATTTCCAACACTCTGTACCTTTCTTCCAAGCTTGGACCAGCTCCAACCCCTGCTCCTTCGGTTCCGGCTGGGTCGCTCATGATGCCTTCTCCTGCACAGGCAGCGTACAGAGACTGTCGGAATGCTGTGATGGGATGATTAGCTGCTTGTGCGTAAAATCGTGGTCCCTCAGAGTTTGTGCAACTCCACAAACCTCTGTGTGTGACAGAGCTCCTCAAACATGCCTGCCCTAGTCACTTGTAGATTCCGACAGTGGTTGTTTTCGGAATCGTTTCCAGCATAAGAGCTCCTTAACGGAAACCCGCCTTCTGGACTCACGGCGTGACAGTTTCCGGCGAGGCGTGGGTCTCCCTATGGGAGCTTCAGATACCTCCCCACTGTTCTCGCTGGAAGTGTCTCTGAGCCCTCCCACCTGCTCGCATTCCCTCAAAGATCCACTCCTCCCCCTGCTGGTTCCTGCTTCAGCTGTTGAGTCTCTGTCTACCTCCCTGAGCCCCTCCACCACCTGTTCCTCCGATGGCAGTTCCCTGACAATCACCATCATCATTTTTTTTTAAAAAAAAAACAAACACCAAAAACCAAAATCTTCATGAAAATCCTTTGGCATTTTAGTTCAAATCACACCTAATCAACAAAAAATTGTATGTGGCTTTGATAAATGTGCACATGTTTGCAAGCAATTTCACCCCATATCCTGCATTTTTAATGTTCCATTAATATATTCATTTTTGCACACTTTTTCCTAATCTATGCATTTTTATTAACATTAGTTGGAGAACTGCATCCTGTTTTGTTATGTTTTCGTATATGCTGGAAGCTGCCCAGAGTGGCAGGGTACAAATAAAATAATAATAATAATAATAATAATAATAATAATAATAATAATAATAATAATAATAATAATAGTAAATAGAAGTGCAAATTGTGAAGGATAGCTATCTTTCAATTTTCATATTGTGTTGGAAGGTGTGGGTTTCATAAGTTTAGTTTTAATTGTGAAATGATCTTAATCTCCAATAAATGCCATTCGATTTGTAAGCAGATTCCTATTATTGTTATTGTTATTTTACATTTTGTGCGAAAACAATTGGTTTTAATGAGCATTTTGGAAGCCTCATTTGTGCCTCCCTGTTCATTTGTTCCAAGGGTGGCTATACAGGTGATTACCCAGTGTAGCACCTGGAGCTCTTCCACATCATCCTAGGTAAAATATGCAAGCTGGAAGTGCTCTGGCAGAATTCTGCCTGGTCCTCTTCTTTTCGAGACAGGCCCTCAGGCCTTAGCAGCCTTTAATCAGCTGTAACTGGAGTGAAGCTGTCAGCTCTTTGCTTGCACCGTGTCAGCTTTAGTATTACTTAGAGCATTCCTGACAATACAGATTTAACAGGCAACCTGTGGGGTGGCAAAGCATCTTTTTCATAGATGAAACTTTCCAGAGCTATAGCATCAACAGCTATGCCAAGGTTGTCAATGCTTGGCCTGGAAAGATACTCTGTTGTGTCCAATAGCTGCAAGGCAATGAAAAACTTAAGCAGCAGCTAGGGACGGAAGGATCTGTCAATTTTGGTTCTCTCAGCTTCTCATTTCTCCAATTTTAAAGTCAGTTCTCTACATTACCACCACAGCAATTCCCCCTTTTTAAGAAATAAAATAAAAAATAAAATCCTCATGAAAATTCACCAGCATTTTAGGACAAATTTCTCACAATAAGTACAATTTCCAATGCAGTTTTGACTAATGTACACCTTTCCCAAGCCAGTTCCCCTAATATAATGCATTTTTGTTTTTGTTTTTTCACTAATATATTCCCATTTTTGCACTCTTTCCCATAATATAGTCATTTTTGGAAACACTGTTTGGCTGGAGAACTGCATTACAAAATTCAGATACTTGCATGAAGGCTAGCTATGTTTCAATTTGTGTTTTGTTTTGGAAAGTGCAAACTGGAACAGAGGTACGTTCTACTGTATTTTTATTGTAAGTCACCATGAGTTGGTTTTACCCTATATTCCCTCATGGGCCAGGTGTAAGAATTGGGTAGAGCAATAGCTGTGACTCTTACCTCTGCCTACATTCCAGCTATGCAAAATTCAGGTGTGTTCCTGCATCCCTCCCTCCATACCCTCCATCCAGGCAAGCAAGAGACATGTGGTCAAGGATACCTTCCAACCAGGCAAAAGCACTGGAGGAGGATGTGGAACAGGACTGGTTTGGTGTGTATCCTGAGGAGAGGGAAAGATCTGAGGGCTGGACAGAGATGCCTAGAGGGCCATATTTGGTATTAGGCATTGAAGTTAGGGTAGCAAAAATGCAGCTTGGAAGCTCAAATCATATATATGATTTGATATATTGAATATATATATATGAATATATATATGAGAGAATGACATTCTTCTTAAGAAATTAATCCAATGTCCAGACTTTAATATTCACAAACTTCTAATTTCCAAACAACTGTATTTTCCTCTCTTTCCTGAGCTCAAGACTCAGCCTTCTGTATCTCAATTAGGCCACACCTTGCAGCTCCTATGAGAGATTTCCACTTTCATCTTCTCCTTCAGTTTTGCTCTCTTTCTTCCAAGCAGGAGAAGCACTCTGACACTCTATTCCACTTAGCAGCATTCACAGTGGATTATAAAACACAGTAATCTTGCATCACATAAAATAGAGTCTCTCCTTCACTAGATACCTCCCATTTGACCGTTAGCCAGTCACATGAAAACTACTAGAGAACTCTCTAGAATTCAGTTACCAACCAATCATATTTAAACACATAAGAATGCATACAACCATTTACAATTTCAGTGGATTAAATTACTATTCTCAACATTAGGGGGAGTCTCCACTCGAACAAAGGCCCTTCCATTCACAGAGTGACTTTTTGCACCTTAGAATCCAATCTAATATTGCCATTTGGCGTGCTGGGTTAGCCTATGACAAAGACTTCTCTTCGTGGAACACTTTAAAAAAAGAAAAGAAAACACTTTTAGTCAAGTCAGTGTACTGTTGGTGGGTTGTTTATAAACCAATTAGCTGTGAAAGATAATTTGTCTCCAAGAGCAAGATTCAAAGCCAGGGGAAACTGACTGACGGAGAAAAATGGCAGAAGGGAGGTTAATATGTTGACAGACTCAAAGGCAGATATGTCTCGGCCTGTACTCTCAATGAGCATAGTTCACCGAGCTGGCCTTGATCCGTGCCTTCGACAACCAACACAATAGCAACAGTGAAGCAAGGAGAGGGTACAGGGCCCTTTTTGGCAAAAGGTTTTCGTACGCTGCTGTGGGGCTGACCAGATAGAGATTTTCACGCTATTTGAGGCAAGCGGGCTCCCCGCCTGAGACTTATTGTCATTTGCAACTGCAGCGTTTATGCTGAGCTTTGTCCCTCTTTCAGCTGGTGACAATGGGGCAGGCTCCAGGCACCTTGTTTTCCTAGCCCGAGGGAGGAAGTGACAGAAGGCCGGCCTTATTTACCTTCATGGCTTCCCCCATGTAATCTGGTTAATCAGGTGGCTAATCAAGGACACAGAGCATCCCCTCGCACTAGGCATGTACAATGATGGCTCATTCATAGTCAATACAATGGGGTGCTTAAGTCATTCCATGCCTTGCCAAAGACATTTTTCTTCCGCTTTGTTTGGTCACTCGAGAGAGTTCCTTGCCCTCCCCTCTCCACCCCTTTCTTCGTGCAGGCATATGTTCCCGCTCCACCCCATTGCAGCTGGACGGGTGGGAGGGGGAGCAGCTCTCCAGTTTTGTGTTGTTTTATTAGAAGCCAATGAATCGATTTAGTGGCAGTGTGATGCGGAGGGTTAAAGTAGTCTCTGCATGTGTGCATACATTAGCGCTCTGCTATTTGAAGTCTTAATAGCAAGGTGACCTCAGAGACAACAGTGCTCGTCCTAACTTTGCTCGGCAATCTGGCAAGTGTGAAAGAAAACAAGCCAATGTTTCAGGACTCAAAGAGATGCATAAAGCAGACTTCCTCTCCGTGTTTGTGTGTGTGTGTGTGCGTGCGTGTGTATGTGTGTGTGTGATGCAATGGAGAAACCCTTTAATGTAGAAAATGGATGCTAGTGTCTTAAGGTACATCCAGTTCAGACATTCTTAGTGACTTTTCACTGATGTTACAACAGGATAATTGAAATCTGAACAGGCTTCAGCAACACAGAAAAAAATTACTCCATATATTTTCTACCGCAATATCAAGAAAGGAGGTGAAAGGGATTTCTGTGTGTGTGTTGGGGAAGCAGGTGAGGTTTCTAGGCTTCACACAGAATTAAGAGATGTACAGGGGGGAGAATTTCACAGCAAATGTTGGCTCTCAATAGCATTGTGCTGCAGGAGAAACTGCTGAGACAGTGTTCCTATGTGAAAGGCTGGTTGAAAGAAACCAGTGCTTTTGAAACTTTTTACACAATTTTACACATTCAGATAACAATGGCCCATGTGCAGAAACAGGCTATCATTTACAGGATCCACTCTTGACAAATGTACAGAATCCCTTTAGGAGTCTGCTACATGGAGAAGGAAAAGACCAAAAAGAGACACTTAATAGCATTTGTTGTTGTTTAGTCATTTAGTCGTGTCCGACTCTTCGTGACCCCATGGACCAGAGCACGCCAGGCACTCCTATCTTCCACTTCCTCCCGCAGTTTGGTCAGACTCATGTTTGTGGCTTCGAGAACACTATGCAACCATCTCAGCCTCTGTCGTCCCCATCTCCTTGTGCCCTCCATCTTTCCCAACATCAGGGTCTTTTCCAGGGAGTCTTCTCTTCTCATGAGGTGGCCAAAGTATTGGAGCCTCAGCTTCACGATCTGTCCTTCCAGTGACCACTCAGGGCTGATTTCCTTAAGAATGGATGCGTTTGATCTTCTTGCAGTCCATGGGACTCTCAAAAGTCTCCTCCAGCACCATAATTCAAAAGCATCAATTCTTCGGCGATCAGCCTTCTTTATGGTCCAGCTCTCACTTCCATACATCACTACTGGGAAAACCATAGCTTTAACTATACAGACCTTTCTTGGCAAGGTGATGTCTCTGCTTTTGAAGATGCTGTCTAGGTTTGCCTAGTATCGGCCATATACTTGTACAACAGTGTGTGCACTGCCTAGTGCTTTTCCCTTGCTCTGTTGGCTTGCCAACATTAACCCAGCTGAAACGACAGCATCAAAGGCAATTTGTATTGAAGACAAGTAACAACTGGGAGCCAGGACTCATTGGAGTAACAAGGCAGGAAGTTTCATTTCACCCTGACCGCCGCCACCTCCCGGGAAACAAGACCATCTCCCTCCACATCATCCACCCTCCTTTTCATTAGCACCTTTACAACACATTATCCTTGTCCTAATCCTCTGGCCATTTTAGGGATTGGGGGTCATTAGTGCACTTGCAGGGTTGATCTTATTGTGCTGGAGGTGTGAATTGATCATCAAAATGACAACTGGTGACAGGCATGCTCTATTGGTTTCCTCCTTTGATTCTTGATTGCACATTAATAGTTTGGAGGGTGTGATGCACTGCTTTTGTAAAGCCTACACAATTCAATTTGGAACCCCCACAACCCTCCTCCCCCCCCCCCATTTTCCGTATACTTCCATGAGAGGCCTTACCTCTATGAATTTGTGAAATAAAATATAAACAGTGTGAAATAAGGAGCTTGTCGAGACCACTTTACTGGAGTCTAGTGACCCTCTTTCCATTCTTTCACCGCACACTTAGGAGGATAGACTTTTGTATTTGGAAAAAGTGGTGGTAGTGGCCTTGTAGGGTAGGTTGATGAGGAAGTAGGTTTGCCTCAGGCTACCTTATTTTCTGCCTCGGGACAGAAAATAGATTTGAAACAATGATCTCCTGATTCTTAATCGACTTTCATAGCTACTGGAAGTAGTGGGACTCATTTCAACATAGCTAACATAGAAAACTCGGTCCTGATCAACTGTCTTCATCACGAGCAAATGCACTGCGGTGTTTCTTCAGCCGAAAGGGCCATTTACTATAGGGGTTGTGTGCTGGTGGTTGGTTGAGGCAGGAGCAAAAGTATGGAACTCTTACCTTTCCAGCAGGCTATATATAGTCACAGAAAAGCCAAGAATTTCTACAAACACATCCTTCCTTCCTTCCATCCACCCATCCAAGCGAGCAAGCAAGAGGCATTATTAAGGTTCAAGAACACATTCCAGCCAGACAAAAGCAACCCAGAAGGAGCAGAGCAGGCCTGGAGAAGGCAGCAGCATGGCCTGGGGACAGTCTCAAGGGCCACACAGAGATGTCCAGAGGAAAACATTCGGCCCCTGGGGCCTAAAACCATTTGCTTAACCTAGCATCTATTACATGCATATTGGCTGCAACTGATTTTTTTAAAGAAAAACATTCTATTGCAAGCAGCTTTTTTGGTGCAGGGAAATTATTATCAAACCCCACCCAACAGGAACATTTCTCACCTTTCCCAACCTGCCGGCTGTTAAAGAAGGTGCATTTCTCACCAGGCAAAGGTGATCAAAGAAAACCACATAGTGCTATGGAAATCAATCTTGATCAAATGATGATAATTAATCTTCATCATGAGTGACATTCCCACCCTTCCTGTGGTATCATGAGCCCCCAAACTACTCAGGTCACTTGTGTGGGCTCTCTTTCTTTCTCTCTTCTTATTTCAAATGCTGCCTTTGATGAAGATGACATGGGAATCTCTAATTATTTTAATGGGGCTAATTAGAGAATGATATACATTCATTATTATGGAGAATGCCGAGAGTAGATTGCCTCTCAAAGCTGCATGGCTTGCTACTTTTAGTGTGTAGCGTCTTTCCCAAAGAAAATGAGATTTTTTTCCTCTGGTCCACAAGGAAACTGTACTGCAGTTGAAAGATTTTGTGGCTAAATTGGAATCACCCTTTCAGCAGAAAGTAGTCAATGACACTCTTGAATTACTTGGTGTCCTCCTGATTCATACAGTGTATCTCATAACAAGAATTGTATTTCATAATTATATAATTGAATGGTCTTCAATTTCAATATCTGCCTCAAAATCAGCACATTTGAACCATGCAGAAAAATATCTACCCTACATTGTGTGTTTTTATATTTTTATTGTCCATTTATTCCTCTTGCTGCTTCTTGACATTCTTTTCCTACCTTTTTGAGGTGGGTGTAGGGGCTCACATTTTGCACCCCACCATATGGCTGCGGAACTGTATTGAAAAATTTGGAGAACTATGACTCTTGAAGGACAACTGAGTTTAGGTTTCCGTGCAGAGACATCACCTTGCCAACAAAGGTCTGTATAGTTAAAGCCATGGTTTTCCCAGCAGTGATGTATGGAAGTGAGAGCCGGACCATAAGGAAGGCTGATCGCCGAAGAATTGATGCTTATGAATTATGGTGCTGGAGGAGACTCTTGAGAGTCCCATGGACTGCAAGAAGATCAAACGCATCCATTCTTAAGGAAATCAGCCCTGAGTGCTTACTGGAAGGACAGATCGTGAAGCTGAGGCTCCAGTACTTTGGCCACCTCATGAGAAGAGAAGACTCCCTGGAAAAGACCCTGATGTTGGGAAAGATGGAGGGCACAAGGAGAAGGGGACAACAGAGGACGAGATGGTTGGACAGTGTTGTCGAAGCTACCAGCATGAGTTTGACCAAACTGCGGGAGGCAGTGGAAGACAGGAGGGCCTGGCATGCTCTGGTCAATGGGGTCACGAAGTCGGACACGACTAAACGACTAAACAACAACAATTGCTCAGGAAGTGAGAATTAAGCAGCTTCACCTTTAAATGCTAAGAGAATTGCATTTCCCTTCAAACCATAGTTGCAACCTGTTTCTGAACAAAATGTGAAACTTTAGGACACTTGTTCATTCCCAAACCTCAGAACTCAAGATCAGATCAAAGGATCATCTAGCCCAGCATCTTAGTCAGTCAAAATAGCCAACCAAGTGCCAATGGGAGGAGGACAAGGAGGACATGAGCACAGCAGCACTTACCTCACTTGTGTTGTCATATAAATGGGAAGAATTGTGGAGGTGAGACGTTAGAATTAAGTGGGAGAGAAAAAGAGAACATGAACTCTGAGAACATCTGAGTTTTGTGATTTGGAATCTAGGCATAATACATTTTGTATTATTATACATTTTGTCCATGGTGTTCAAATAAAGATTTGTGTCATCTGAAAAATACCATGCCAAAGATTCAGATAATTTTGGAACAGACCAAAATTAATTGTCTTCACGCAAAGACACACACACACACACTTCTGATATTGTCTTCAAGGGGGGGGGGAAGCTAAAATAACAAGACTACAGGACTTTTGAAGGCAGGAAGGAACATCAGAAGGAAAGGTACTAACAGCAATTCCATTATGCCAAAAAAACAAAGCAAAACCTCTTAATGTAGCTACTGTCATGTGGCATATGAAAAGCACTTCTTGCATGGTTTCAAGGGCACTGTAACTTGCCTGTGCCAAATTGAGCAATTTAATGAGAACAGACAGCACAGTTTGTTAAAGGAATAACATTGAATTAAGGGCATTGACTAGGAGATTGGGTGACTTCCATCCATTAACTTCTATTAGTATCTCTGGCATTTTAATTGTCCTCCAACTATACATTCAGAAAACTCTGTTCCTCATAGCAGGGTATTGATAGGAGACAGGTACCCTGAGCCTGTGTTTCATGTTTAGGAGCTAAACAGCAATTCTTCATGTTCAGACTTTCCTGAAATGTATGGCTCTGCTCTAGAAAGAGAGGCACTTACACTGCTGCTTCTGTCATTGAAAAGAACAGGGAACCCTACACACTCCAGAGATCCATGTGCCTATCAGATCTCTGGCAGAGTTCTGGATCAGATCCACTTGGCTGTCCTAAATGTGTCTGGCAAGTTGTTGTCGCTGACTTAATAAGGCAAACATACTTGGAATGCCTACACCTTCTTATTCAAGCTCAACAGAGGAACCTAGGAAGTCTCATAGCTCAATATTGCCATGTTGGCTGCCATGGCTCTCCAGGGTTTCAGGCAAGGTGTAGTTTTTCTAACTCTACCTTACCTGGAGGTGCTGAAGATTGAGCCCAGGGCCCTCTGTATGGAGATCAGATGCTGTAAGCCTAAGATATGACCCTTCCATATTATTCTTTGGAATTTAAGAAACTGGGATATGGAATTTGTGGAATAAGATGGAACTGGAATAACATGGAATGCTGAATAATTGTCCAGTTGCTCATACTCATTGAAAGGAGTGGGTTTTCAGAATAAGTGCATAATCTCTTTAATTAAAGCAGCACTTTTTAAAACGTGGAAACTCAGCTTGCTTTATAGTGTTTTATTTCAGGGTTTCCAAATCTGAGTTTCCAGCTGTTTTTGGACTACAACTCCCATCTTCCCTAGCTAGCAGGACCAGTGGTCAAGGATGGTGAAAATTGTCGTGCCAAAGCAGCTGCAGTCCCAAGTTTCAGAAATCCTGGTTTATCTCACATGTCTATTAAAAAAAAACAGATTTTTACCCAATTAAAATAAATACAACAAAAGTGAGTCCTCTGCTGCCTGCCATAGTGAGGTCAAAGGCAAATTTCTGAGCATCTCCAGAGTGTGGAAAGGTATGACAATTTGGTGCGAGGATGCCAGAGTTGGGTTGAGGAGGCAGAACTAGAAAGGCCTGTGCTACTTAACTCCTGCAGCCCACTCTCCCTATTTTTGTGGCGCCCCCTCCCTGAGATATGGCACACATGGCAGCTTTAGGGTTGAGTATATATATCTTTGCCTGAACATAGAATTGACTCTAATAATTTCTCTACTCTGTGTAGCTGGATGGCAAAACTTGTTACTGGCAGCTAAAGGCCAGGCTGCCATTACAAATAGACTTCGCTTGGTTGCTATGGGCAGGGTTGGGCAGAGAAAGACAGTGATATGTAGAGATCTGGTGTGCACATGGAAGTGATGGAAAATTTGAGATTTTTGAGTTTCAGATCAATGGGATCCAGGGCCGAGGTAGGGTATGGGTTCCTTGTGGGACCTGAAGAAAGCAGTAGATCAGAAAGGCCTCTCACAACATGTGGCCTCTGAGGTACTGACCAATTTTCCCAGATGCAGGCGCCTGGATGGCTTACCCTACTTAGAAGCTAGTTATGTTGGGAGTAAAAAAAAATTCAGCCCAGTTGTGTTTAGTTGTAGATCATTTTATAAGTAGCTAATAAATTGTTGCCCTAGTTCACACAAACAGTTGTATCTCAATTCATTCTCTGGGGTGTGCCCACAAATGGATCATAGTGACCACATGTTTCTTTGACAGGAAACCTTAGAGTGTTTTTTTTTAAGGACTGAAATGGTTAACAGGACAGACATCTTCTTGTTTTGTCAGTTTCAGTTAGAGACATCTTATTTTTAAGTCTCTTCAAAGTGATATTTGCTTTCTTCCCTTTGACAAGCTGTGTTCTCACTTCATATAATCCAAAAGGGCTGTGATCTTTTCTCAGACAAAATGACAACTGAAGTCTTGTCTATACAGATTACATTAAGGGGATCACACAGTATTGGAACATTCCAGGATCATCAAGAAAAGTGATAACAGTTATTTAAGATAAATGTAGTCACTGATTCCTATTTTCCTGCCACCAAAGTCATTACAACTATTCAAATAGAAGATTAAGGAAAGCAATGGCCCAAAGCTCTGAAATGTCTTAGGAAAGAACAAACTGTAAATGGAGCATCTGCCTCACTGGATATGTAAAAGGAAAGTGAATAATTTAAGTATTGGTTCGAAAGAGAGGACATTCAGAAAAAAGAGGGAGAAAGTGTCCATCAGATCAAACAGTGTAAGGAAGTAATTGATAGGGCTGTGCAGAGGCACAACCCCTGCTGATTCACCCTGGGGTCCTGATACGAGGCCCCTGGATTGGGAAGACCACATTCAGGAGATGTGGAATCAGGCAAGAAAAAGGAGAGACTGGGCAGGACTTCCTACCTTGTCCCCGGAAGATGCGGCCGGTCAGGTGGGTCCCTTCCAACTTTTTTTGTGGTTTTGTGCCTGATGCCTGTCTCTCCTTCTAGCCATCTAACCTGACCTTCAGTGATGAGGGGCTTCCCCCCTCCAACTTGAATGATAGCCAGATCTCCCCCCCCCCATATAGGTCCAATTCAGTTCTGGGCTTATGACTCAGCTGAGTCTAGTGCACAACCCTAATTAGTAGGCCTGTGCGCAGCCTCCACTTCTTGAGATGCAAGTGCAGCTGCCAATGTGGTTTTAATAAATCTGTTTCATTTCACATTTCATATTTTTTCAAAATTGTTGAGGAAACCAATAGGCTTTGACTCTCTTCCTTCCAGCCCTCCTCTCTTAACCTACCATTTCCTTTGTCCACCAATGTGAAATAACCATAAGTGTTTTGTTCAACATTAAATGATCCAAAACTACCCAGAATAGAGTTTTCTGAGGGGGAAAACTGCTAAATAATTTCATCACTCTTCCCTCTTCAGCAGAACAGACTCTCCAGTTTTGCCACCCATAAATTGTGTGGAAAATTTTAGAAAGCCATTTTTTGCTCAGCAAAGTATGGTAAGTGTCAGCTTAGATAACAATGTTTAAGGTTAAAATGCTTTTGCTAAGCACTCATTTGGGCTTTGCAAAGGGTATCTGACAGTTCAAACCACTTCATGAATGGCTTGGAGCCTTTGCTTCTGCAAGCAGTTTGGTTCGGGCCCTGATCTGTAATGGAATACACAGCTCTAACTTAGACGGAGAACAGAAATATTTGGTGTCCCCTGTGAATTAGCTTTTAAAATATATTTATTTCTAACTAGTGGGTGTTTACCAAATGGTGCTAATGTGTATGGATATATGCTCATAGTTGGCCCATCTCTTGGGACCCTCATGTCTGTATTTCATTTGTATTTTTCTTTCAGGCTCCTAATTCCTTCCTCGCTTCCCTTCAGTTCTCTTCAGCTATAGTTCTTCGGTTGTGGCCATGTTAGCAAAATGGACGCCACTTGTTGGAAATGTGTAAGGAAAGAAACATGAGCTGAAGACAGTTGATTGCTTGCATAATGAGGGGTTGTTGTTTTTGTTGGTCCCGATCCTTTGAAAATGTGTTCATGCTTCCTGATGTTCTGTACCATCACTTAGGGATTAAACCTATAGACAAGAATGTGGCATAAAGCAAGGCGACATAGCTTAAACCAGCATAAAAGATACACCAGATCTAAATTCCTTTCAGCAGTGAGGTTACTGCCGGCAGGGCCAACCTAAGCCTAGCAGAGGAAAACCCTTTGAAATAGCACTGGATTTACAGCACCAAGAAATGCCCCATTGTCAAGGCTTGGCACCAACTTTAGAGCTGTGGGTGAGCCAGTGTGGTGTAGTGGTTAAGAGTGGTGGACTCGTAATCTGGTGAACCGGGTTCAATTCCCTGCTCCTCCACATGCTGGGTGACCTTGGGCTAGTCACACTTCTCTGAAGTCTCTCAGTCTCACTCACTTCACAGAGTGTTTGTTGTGGGGGAGGAAGGGAAAGGAGATTGTTAGCTGCTTTGAGACTCCTTCGGGTAGTGATAAAGAGGGATATCAAATCCAAACTCTTCTTCTTCTTCTTCTTCTTCTTGACTCTGGGACAGTGGACATATGCCGGTGGATATATGCCAGCATTATATGACGCTGAGCCAAGGATGAGGGAATTAAGCTGCCACAGTCTGGCTGCATCAGGAATCTTCTGGCTCAGCCAGAGATCCCCCCCCCCCCCCGGATCCTAACCCACTTGCCTCAGAGGCTTTTGCAATAGGAGTGCTCCCTTTGTAGCTGGCACATTATCTATTAATCTGTTTACTATATTTATATCCCACCCTTCCTCCCAAAGGTCCAAGGCAGGAAACATACAATAAAAAGCTGCTGAAAATATGGCTGCGTTGATTATTCTTCCCATACTTCAAGATCTATCCAATATGACATTCTTTGCTGTTGGTTGGTAGACATGCAAATGGATCTGTGATTAGTTGTGGGTACTTCTGTAACAGATGCTTATGTTGGAAAGATAATTGCATTTTCAAGGATGGAAAGATCTGTGAATTTTCGTTCTCTCAATTTGTCAATGTTTTCCATCTTAAATTTGGTTCTCCACGTTTTTGCAGGAATTTGTACCAGATGGGTGGGGTATAAGTAAATTGTTGTTGTTGTTGTTGTTAAAAAGCACGTGAACATTTTTCAGCATTTTCATGCAAATTTCTCCTAATCTTTTTGTTTGCAGTTCCGAGCAATGTACGCATTTTTTCAAGCAATTTCTCCCAATATAATGCATTTTTCTATGTTATCTTCACAAGTACATTCACTTTTACACACACTCCCCCTTAATCTATGCATTTCTCTAATCATTGGTGGGTTGGAGAAGGGCATTGCAAAATTTGGATATAGTGTGGATTTTGAAGGATGGCTGTGTTTCTGTCCTTAAACTGCTTTGGAATTGAATTTAAATTCAGCTTTAAAGGCAAACTGCATATCCCCCATTCCTGCACAGAACAAAACAAAACAAGGTCCCTTCCTAGGCAGTTCTTAGGTACATACCTATCTCCAAGTTGAAGTGTTGCACCTTCCCAAAATACAATTCATTCCCATCTCTCCCCTTTTAGCTTTCCAGTGGTGCCTCCCCTATCTGTGCTGACAAGCCATTCAGGAGGACAAAGTGGCCAGTCACAGGTGTGTGGGACATTATTATGGAAGCCATACAAATATATTTGCCCTTGAGATTGTTTATTGCTTTTAGCTATACTTTTTTTTCTTGCAATGGAGCCTTTTTACCATAGACTTAAAATCTGCCCGTAATCTTACATGCAACTTGCCTTCAGATACTTCTCTATAAAGAAATTACGCATGGAAATTCTTTTTATGACTTTTTATTGAAACCACAACTCTGCAGCCAAAACTGATTCTGTTGGAAATTTTGCCCAAAGCTTTGTCTTGGTTATAGAAAGAAATTATAGGTGTGGCCCAATTTCTGAATTAGCATAAACATTTATTTTATGTGCATAAGAGAAATGCCTTTGAAACCTCTTGCCAAAGGCTCCTCCTTGCCTTCTGGTTATTATACTGGAATCACAGACACAAAAAAGGAAAAAAGGAATAAATTATTCCAGGTCTAGCCTAATCAGATTTGAAATCTTGTCCTAATATCATTTGTCCTCATCTGTTCTGATAACCAGTAAGGGTTTATTGAGACATGTGGAAAACGAACATGGTTATGTGGAAACGTATTGAGATATTTACTATATTTTAAAAATATTTACTGTATTTTACCCGTTCATATTGAAACTTCTAATTACATTAGATAGGAGGCATATGTTACAATAAAAATAGTTTGTTGTCTCTCGTGGTTTCACTGTATTCAATTTATTTAATTATTTATTTAGAATTACCAATTTAGGAAGGAATAGAGAGGATGGATGGCAGGAAGGAACTTTGGGGTCTCAGGGTGAAACAACAACAAAAAGATCAAACTTAAACATTGTGGGCATTTTCTATAACTTAATCCTAAACTTCCCAATTCTCTGTGACACTCAAACAAGGCCGGCCCAAGACATTTTGACACGTGAGGCAAACCGGAATAAAGATCTATGCTGGGATATCCTACCCTTGTGGATCTTGCCACCTCTTGCCTCATGGGTGGGGCCGGCCCTGTACTCACACTGAACTGCTGTTCACTTAAGTTTTGCTCAGAGTAGAACCACTGAAATTAATAGCCCTAACATAGTTACATGGAATACCACCATTGGCTTCTATCTCTCACTGCAATTCATGTGCAAGTTCTTGCTTGTGGTAGATATTTCCCAACCCACGAGGGTTACTTGTAAGTAGAATACCCCCTAAAAACAGTTATAATTTATAGAAGCATATGTAGCTCGTAACTGCCCAACCCTTTATCATTTGCTGAAAGGGCTTATGAATGAAAGTTTTCCTTCAGTGTGTGTTAATACACACACACACACACACACACACACACACACACACACACACACACACACACACACCTTCTTGGACTTACATTTTCTACATCCTACTGAGCCTGATTCATTCCTCGCTTAACTTCAGTAGCCATTTAATTTCATGCACCAAAGGATGACGAGGGCGTTGAAGTAAAGGTTGATGTTTTGCATGGCTACATCAGGGGACTTTTACAATTCATTGGCTTGGAAAGTAGTAGGTGAGGATAAAGCTAAAGTGTTCTTGAAAGGGGGCGGACGGAGACGCAAATGCAAAGTTAGCTTTATTCCATTACCCTGACGAGATTGAAAGTTTTGAATATTTAGTACGGAATGCAGCCATTCCAATTAGGCTTCTTTCAGTATGGTGTGCGCGCGCATTCAATTAATAGAACATTTTGTTTCCCTCCTCTTCCCTCACCCAGCCCCTGCCTGCACCCAGCCTCGTGCTTCCACTCGAAGATGCTGGCAAAATACTGCTCACTTGGCATTAGGAAAGCTCTGTGTATAAGACGGCGGTGCCAACAAAGGAAGATTCAGTGCCGATTTCATGAGGGGAAAGAGCATTATAGCAATTACTCAATTGGCCTGATTTCTGTCAGCTTTCCAAAGGAAAGAGTGAGGAGGCCAAGGCTTCATCAATGCATAAACAACACCTAGAATTACTCATAATGAGCCACTGATGTTTGGTGCTTAGGTCACAGGGATGTGGAGCTGTTGGCAGCCTCACTCGTTCCCACTTCCTTTGAGGGTGGGGAGAGCTGAAAATTCAGTAAAAAAAGAGAGAGAGAGAAACTTGGTTTGGAGCAATCTGTGAATTTCTTCCTGCCACTCACAATAGGATTCAAAGCATGGGGTGGGGGGAAACCAAGTTCACACATTATGCTAAATGCAAATACAAGCTGTCTCTGCACGTGTATGAGTAGGGATGTTGGAGAAGTCGAGTGAAACCAGAAATGGGAGCAGAAATTGCCAGTGCTCGCTTATTCATACCACATCCAGAAGGGAAGGGAATCCAGCAAATATGATCAGCATCCTTGATGCTTTTACTTCTGTGGGAATGAAAAGGCTTAGGAACCAGGGGCTTTGATTTGTTGATTTAGTTTTCAACATTTAAACGCCAAATAAAGCCAAGGCGGCTTACATCTTATAGTAAGAGTGCTTCGGCTGGAAAACGGAAGCTTCCACCTTTATCTGAGTTTTGTGAGTATGTAAGAGAAAATAACATACAAAAAATGTTTCATATTAGGATGACTTGCCTACTGAAATGTGCACATTAGTCAAAGGTGCTGCTCACTAGGAGAAATTAGCACTAAAATGCTGGAGAAATTTCATGAGGATCCCCCCCCCCCATGCAAATTGCTGCAGAAATGTGGAGAACTGAATTGAAGATTGGAAAAATGAGAAATCGAGAGAATCAAAATAGAGAGCCTTCCGTCCCTAGCTGTATCCAACAGTTCTGCTCACAGTTGTTGTTTAGTCATTTAGTCATGTCCGACTCTTTGTGACCCTATGGACCAGAGCATGCCAGGCACTCCTGTCCTCCACTGCCTCCCACAGTTTGGTCAAACTCACAGTAGACCCATTCAAATTAGTGCATCTAGGTTTGTTATGGCCATTTATTTCAATGGGTCTTCTCTGAGTAGGACTAATATTAGATGTGATTCAATCTCAATAATGTAGCATAGTACACAGTATGATTTTTTTGGGGTCTCATATTGTTTATTTATATGCCTCCAGATACCAAGATCTTGGGATCAATCTAATCACCAATCTTTACTTGTTCCATTTCAGAGCAATAGCTCAACAATATCCTACAAATCATTTTATTAAACAAAGAAAGCAAGTATCATTTTGCCCAGCTGAGGCTGAGGTTACTCCGAAATACGTATGTATATTGTTGCTGCCTTAGTTTATTTCCCCCCTGGAATTGAGATATATAAAAATGTAAGTCGTCCAAGTGCGAAAATGTGCATTGTGGCATTGAACTGGGGAATGTTTATTTTTCGAATTAATTCTGCAAATATTCCATGGCAAAAGGAATACTGCCAGTCCTTGTGGAAAGGACATTTATTTGGTTTCATGCCACCAGGAAAACAACACACACGTACACCCAAATGCAAAGGGGCTAGATTATATCCTAAACTCCAGATTCTGCAATTCAGCATCATGCCGTAGAAAATCAGTAATACATCACGGCAGAATTGCTTTCCCCCATTGCTCGTGATTGAAGATGGGCATGTGTTCTGGCATCGGCGGGCGACATTAGCTTTGATTAATGCCAGAATTTTGAACGTAGCAACTGAGGGACTGCACACCTGCGAGGCAGACATGCTTACCTAATGGCTGTAGTTGTTAAATGCAGGAGTGGTTAATCAAAGTTTCAACACAAGGTCTGAGGTGGGAGGAGAACCCGGCTTAATTAATGTGCCAGATACCCATGCCAAAAGGTTGCTTAGATTATTTTCAGGCTGAAAAAGAAGTCTCAGAGAGTAGGGTAATTCCCAACATCTGTGAGCATTTTTATTGGCAGCTCGTGTCGAAAGCCTACTTGGTGTGTTGGGGTGTTTGGCCACATTCTACCAAGCTGATCGGACAAGCTTTCCTTGCCCATAACAAAGTGAACGGATCAGTGCTGAAGAGCCATGTAGCCCCTGGGCAAATGCAAGAAGGACTGAAGAGACAGGTCAACTGGTCTGCATGCAGAAGATCCCAGAAATCTACAATTGGCACCATAAGATACGCTCTCCTTGAAATACTGAAGAATCACTGCCCAATTTAATTCTGAATAAAGGTCTGGAAGCAGACCTTTGAACCGTGTCTTAACTCTGGGTTACCATGCCACCTTATCAACTCTAAATACATAAACACAAAGACAGCAGAGATAAACTGTGAACAGCTTAAAGGTACCTGTCAGGGAACTGCCATCAGAGCTGGAAGCGGAGGGAAGGCTCCAAAGGGATGGCGGAGAGGGTCCCAGTAGGGAGAGAGGGAGCCCGTCTGCTGGGGAAGGAAATCAGTGTAACACCAGTAGAGAAGGGGGGCAGATGGGGGAATTGGGGAGGAGGCTCCAAGACTCCTCGCTGCAGACCAGCGGAGAGAGTACGGGTACTCCACTGCCCACACTCTCCCTGCGCAGAAGACTTCCGCGCAGGGAGAGTAGGAGGAGACTTGGCGTCAAGGAACTTTTGTGCTGGAAGAAGTTTAAGAAACGCCCACTGACGGATTCTGCCAGCGACTGAGACAGTCACGATGCTGGAGGCTGTTCAGTCAGAAAGGGTTAACCAGGTAACCTAGCCCGGAGTGGCGGCAACTTATGCACGAGCAACCCCTAAACCCATTACAGTACCCCTGCCCGTACGGGCCAGTCGTGTCCGACTCTAGGGTGGTGCGCCCATCTCACTTAAGAGGCCGGGGGCCAGCGCTGTCCGGAGACACTTCCGGGTCACGTGGCCAGCGTGACGAAGCTGCTCTGGCGAGCCAGCACCAGCGCAGCACACGGAAACGCAGTTTACCTTCCCGCTAGAAAGTGGTCCCTATTTATCTACTTGCACTTGGGGTTGCTTTCGAACTGCTAGGTGAGCAGGAGCTAGGACCGAAAGACGGGAGCTCACCCCACTGCGGGGATTCGAACCACTGACCATACGATCGGCAAGTCCTAGGCGCTGAGGTTTTACCCACAGCGCCACCCGCGCCACCCCTGAACAGCTTACTGTTACAATAGCATTCACAGGGCATTTGTTTTAGTTACCTTTTTGACTCGATGCTGCATCCTATCCTGTGCTTTAAATATGGTGTTTACAATTGGGTGTCTTTTTGCCTTTTACTTTTTAATAATAATTTACTCCCAATTTTCCATCCATTTTAAGTGTGTCTGTCCCCCCCCCCCCTTGTCGCCAAGAGGCTTCTTGTGATTGTTTTGACATGACTGTGTTTTGAGTATTATACCCTGCTTTTACTTTGGACATGACGAAGAGTCAATCTGAAGTGTGTGTGTATACACACACACACACACATATATATATATCTCACATAAAACAGTAAAAGAATTATCAATATGAAACAGGTAATGGGTGGTATTTGCCTAAACAGTTCCACTAGTGCAGTGACTTTTAGCTGTGCAATGTAACTTTCTCACCCTCTCCTCTTCCCATGCCCCCTAAATTTGCTTTGGGGTTTCCCCCCTGACCCTCTGGAGCAGATTTAGGGGAGGTGTGGGGACACACAGGGATATGAGAGGGCAGGGAAGCTGCAATGCACAGCTAAAAGTCAATGGCCAGCATAATAGTTCAATTGAATATTGCCCCAAATTGACAGAATTAAAAAAAAACAAAAACAAGTATGCATAACTAAATTATATGTCTGGTTAGGCTTCCTGTGATAAAAAAGATTTTTGCAGGTGTCTAAAAGAGTATAATGAATGTGTCTGCCTAATGCTTGGTGGTGCCACACTGAAAGTTTGATTCCTCATGGATGCTTAATGATTATTATATATGTATACGTAATATAGCTCAGTAGCAGAGATGAAACCCTGCGAATGATCTTTGAAATCCACTTTATTTCGTCTTCATCTGGGGGTAGATATTTTGTGTCATTTTAGATGATCCCCATCACTCTTTGGATGAACACTTACAGTGTTTAATATTTGTAATTTTTATTAAGTTTTTAATATGTATTTTGTGTTTAGTGTTTTTATCACCGTAGATTGTTTCAGGATGCCTCTGGGTGTGGGAAGTGATGTATAAACAGAATAAACACAACTTCACATCCCATCAGCAGATAAGGGCCATAAATTCGTTGAGAAGTTCTGTATACAAGCCCCATTGAAAGGAATATGAGTTCTGCAAGAGCAGGGCTGGCTCCCATTCCCTTCAATGGAGCTTGTGGAGGAGAAGTTCCCAGCAGCCTGTGCCCCATGATCTTTTTGTCAGCATTTCTTTACAGATCGCCACAGATTTCCACCCATCACCTCCTTAAGCAGTTCTTCTGTGGATTTCCCTCGAGGTTTTCTTTGATAAGGAAAGATCACAAAGGGATCTTTAAAGGACTCTGCCTCTCCCTCCCACTGCTTTGCCCTTTGACCTTTCGGGAGCCAGGGCCACACCAGACTTCATTTGTACTCTATTTCCTGGTCCCTCTCAGGTTGAGCGCTCTATGTTTCCACAGCAGATTAATGACAGCTAATAATATCTGATATATCTGGACATTGCTACATAATGAGTTGCAGTCCCACAGGGTCTCTGAAGTGTCACCACTAACAAATTCACCAGACCTGCACATAATTAGCATGTAAAAGGAGTGATCATGCAGTAAATCTGTAGGGGAAGATGGATAGCCCGGGGGGGGGGGAGAGAATTAAAAGGAGAAGGGGGAAACACACACACACACACACACACACAGGCACAGTCCTAATGCTCCTTCCAAAATGTATGCTTCCTGGCATGAATATTTTCTTGATAACAAACTGCGAACAGGTTACCTTTACAGTAACATTATTCCTTCCATGGCTGATAGGCAGAATTTCATTACGCCACTGCTAATGTTACAATATTTCTGTAAAATGTCACCATATGTAAATGAGAAGTAGGGTCGGTTTTCTCCTTAGCTGCCTTTTTTTTTAAAAAAAGGGGGGAAAGATGAGTTATCCTTTTTTATTGTGGGCTGGTTGTGCCTTTTGCTAGTTTAGTAACTTGCGAGTATGATGTCATTATATACATTTTTCTCTGCTGGGAAAGAAATTGTCTGGGGGGAAGATGGACACGTGATGGTGTCATGATGCAACTTAAGTGATCCAGTTTTTTTAAAAAGAGGGGGATAACTCAGCATAGAGATTCCTTCTTCATGCAATGCATAAAGTATGGAACCTGGTCCCACAAGAGGCACTGATGGCCACCAACTGATGGCTATCGAAGCCATGGTGGCTATGCTCTGCCTCTGAAGTTGGAGGCAGCAATAATAATAATATTATCTGAAAGAGCGTCTCCACCCCCATCGTTCTACCCGGACACTGAGGTCCAGGGCCGAGGGCCCTTTGGCGGTTCCCTCACTGCGAGAAGCCAAGTTACAGGGAACCAGGCAGAGGGCCTTCTCGGTAGTGGCACCCGCTCAGTGGAATGCCCTCCCACCAGATGTCAAAGAGAACAACAACTACCATACTTTTAGAAGACATCTGAAGGCAGCCCTGCTTAGGGAAGCTTTTACTGTTTGATGCATTACTGTATTTTAATATTTTGTTGGAAGCTGCCTTCCAATTATTATTATTATTAGTAGTAGTATTTGTATTTGTATTTCCACCTCAAAGGAAGATCTCAGTCAGTTTAGCTATACACTTCCCATTCTGCTCTACTTATGGCCTCACAATCCCCCTCCCCATGTAAGAATTTGTGATGAAACTGGCTGTACATTTTTGGATGATGGAGGGACAGAAAGTGACCTTGCACTTGCAGACTGTCACCTCTCTGGATGTGGTTAAAGCACCTTTGAACTGACATCAGATGAAGCACTGTTTTGTGAGGTATCAACCGAAGACACAACCACCTCTAGACTTTTATATGACTGATAGCTCAAGGTGCTTTGTTTACCAAATTGTAATGACTGGCAGCTACTAGCCCGCCTTTGAGAGTGGAGGAGCTGGAGGGAAACATAACTAGCAAAGATGATAAAGTAAAGGTAAAGGGACCCCTGACCATTAGGTCCAGTCATGGCCGACTCTGGGGTTGCAGCGCTCATCTTGCTTTATTGGCTGAGGGAGCCGGCATACAGCTTCCGGGTCATGTGGCCACCATGACTAAGCCGCTTCTGGTGAACCAGAGCAGTGCACGGAAATGCCGTTTACCTTACCTTACCTTTCCTTTCCTATTTATCTACTTGCACTTTGATGTGCTTTTGAACTGCTAGGTTGACAGGAGCAGGGACCAAGCAATGGGAGCTCACCCCATCGCGGGGATTCGAACCGCCAACCTTCTGATCAGCAAGTCCTAGGCTCTGTGGTTTAACCCACAGTGCCACCCGCGTCCCAGCAAAGTCTTGAATTTAGCAGCAGACTGGTGAAGCACTAGAGCAGCAAGTGTTGTGTACTGTCTGCTTACAAAAGCTGTGATGCAGCTTTAGACACGAGCCCTGCATGTGTGGGTGCTCTTCCATACAAATCTCCAGTACTCCTTCTAGGCAGGGCAACTGGCCCCACAAAAAATGTGCCCCTTAAAACTTCTGACTGCCTTCAGTTGCCAAAGATGATCAGAGAGAGGCTTCGTTCAAAGAAGCAACTGAACATATCAATGTTATTCTGTGAAGTGAATATTTTGTACTGGAAGTCGTAATGCTTCTCATTGCAATTGCTGGTTTAAAGGACCAGCAACGTCTGATGTCTCCCTGTCTCCCTCTCTCTTCTTCACACACAAATTCCAAGCAGAGCAACGAAAGGAACTAGGGTTTTTTTTATTAAAAAATAAAAATCAAGTGAAGGTCACAAAATGCCTGGCTCTCAGGAGGGAAATGTTTTAAAAAGCAGCTTTAATGATAATTAACTGACAATGATTGATAACCAGTAATTAGAGGCACAGCTCCAGAGCTGTGCCATTCATTTTATGTGGTTGGGGTGTTTTGTTTTTGTCTGCTTATTTCTCTAGCATAATACTATAATGCAGAAGTGGACGGACATCAGGTTTGTCGGAGCTACTTTGTTTTTTGCAAGAAACTCAAGAACCTGAATCAGAGCCTAGTGCAAAGGACACGCCATAAGAATTAAAGGACAGCGTGCCTTTGAGCCTAGGGAGTCATTTTCAACATCAGCTCTGAAATGGGCTCCTGGTCCTTCCGCAAAATAGTCCACGTTTGCTCTCTACATTTCAGCACCCTACATTAGGTGGGGAAAGTCCTGTTGTTGTCGTTGTTAAACAATTGCTGATTTACTGCAAATCACCCAGTGATCTATCAGTCGATCATGATCTACCTTCTGCCCTACCTGTGATGGACAAATATGCCAACTTGTTTTGTTCAGTTTCTTACTTTTTCCAATCTTCATTTCTCCACATTTTCACATCAGTTTTCTCATGAAAGTTCAAAGACTTTAAGGTGCAAATTTCTCCTTAATATACACATTTTTGTAAGCAATTTTGCCTACTATATACATTTTGCATACAATTTCTGCCTAACATAACATGTTTTGTACATTATTCTCACTATAAAAATAGACATGTTACCTTGTTATATGCATCTTTGCATCTATTATTTGGTTGACCACCTGCATTGCAAAATTCAGAGACATATGAGCTTCAAAGGATGGCTATGTTTCATAAAATGCAATTTTCACAGATTCATCTTTAAATGAAAACTTAATCAAATTTCTCCTCTGTCCCTGATAGACAATGGGGATACACAGCAGAGAGGTTACCATTGTTTTCGCTTTTCAAGGAACCCCATGTTTTCATTTGGGATTTTCCCAACAAATTGACAAAAAACTTCAAATGTTAAACACTCTTCAAACACATAACTACCACTTGGATCTGGCTCAAACATGTTGCATTACCCATGTGAACACTGGGAATGCTTGGAACTGTCTTACCGCTGAGTCAGACTTAGATGAAGGTACATTTTATGTCAACCAATGCCTGCACGTTGGTGGTCCCTAAGCAATGGCTTCAGATTCCTGTGCTGGTGAGTGACTTCATTCTTTTTTCTTTTTTTAGCCGTTACCCACTATAAGAATTTGGTGCATTCTCATATCGAAGTGCCAACTCAAATGCTGTCTCTACAGAAACTCAAAATGGCTTTGATCTGGCTGGTAAGTTCAGCTGTGGGCCATCATATGCAGGTAGCCCAGCATATGTCTGAACTGGACCAACCAGATTTCTCATCAAGGTTAGTTGGAGACAACTCTATGTTCCCCCAAGCTGGCTGATGCCTCCTTCTTGTGTACAGATGGTATTGAGTTGGCTGCATAAGGAAAGGCAGTCAGAAAATATTAGAAGAAGAGTAGTTTAGTCTTGATATCTCACCTTTCACTCCCCTTAAGGAGTCTCAAAGCGGTTAACAAACTCCTTTCTCTGACTCCACCACAACAAACACTCTGTGAGGTGGGTGAGACTGAGAGACTTCAGAGAAGTGTGACTAGCCAGCAGCTGCATATGGAGGAGCGGGGAAGCAAACCCAGTTCACCAGATTACGAGACCACCACTCTTAACCACTACACCACACTGGCTCTCCATTATTGGCATCCATCTGTCTTGAAAGACAGTGGAGTGCACCTCCAGGGGTGAAGTCACACTACTGTGTTAGCAGCACTAAAGTGACCTCCCAGTAGGCAAACCTGGGCAGTGGGTATGGAGGTTCTGGGTTACTCAGATAGCAAGTCCTTGGCCTTGCTGATGTGGTCCAAAGGAAAGTGGAGCAATATGTTTGGCACCAGCTTGGCTGCAGGAGTTGCCAGAAGGAGGCATACAAGATGCCATCCAAACATCTTAGGGACCCCATTTTGGATTTTTGTAGGGTATACACCTTAGCCTTCCTGAAGATGCCCTGCAAGGGCAGTGGAAGAGTTTTCCTTCTCCTAAATGGGCTATCTTCCCTCAGATATGTGGGGAAGGGCTTTCCATCTTCCCAGTGCATGTGTTGGCTCAAATCTGGAAGAACAATCCATGAGGAACAGAAGATTGTTCTAGGGTGTAAATCATCCTTTCTGCAGCAACAGCTATGTTGTTTTGTTTTGCCGATTTAAAAAAAAAAATGAAATCACTTACTTCTTCAGTAGTGTTATTTTCTTCAACAGGACTGCTGATTGGGCAGTTTGTTTGTTTGTTAAGTTAGCTCTTGAATTAAATTGTGTTTCATGCTTTCAGCAGTTTTGCTGTATGTATTAAAATGTCTACACAAGTCCCAATCCAGCAAGAATGATCTATAAGCACAAACAGGTTCTTTCCTAAGGGATTGTCCCTACTGCCAAAATAAAAGGGTTCTGTTGGCCAGAGAGGGACACACCCAGCCCCTAGAGTTAGTTTAGAGACATATAAGATGTATTGACTGGAATCCAAATAAGTCATTAGACTCACACAAGGCGGTTGTGCTGGCCTAGTGAAATTTTTGACCTTCTTTTCCCCTTTGAACAGCTGACCCCACCCCCAAATTGCCATATCCCAAAGAGCTAATGCAATGACTCTTGGTGACAAAAGCAATTTGCTGAATAGGAGACTGTTGCTTTAGAAAAAAAAGTGGGTGGAAATCCCACTTGAACTCATGGAAATAGTCTCGCTCTCTCGCTCTCCCCCTGCTCTCTCTCTCCCTGCTCTCTCCTTCCCCTCCTTTATTAAGATGTTCTGCCCTTAGCAAGGAATGGGAAAGGATCCCCCCCCCCCACCAAACTCTTTCACTGGGCAAGGATCTGTAATAACATTTGAATTACTTCCTCCCAAATATCACCAGTATGAGTGGCATCACAATGTATGACATTGTCAATATATTCAAATTTCATCTTACCAAACAAACATGGGAACATGGGGGGCAGAACTCTTGTTTTGCTCTGGTCTGGAAGGAGAAAATACTTGTACATTTCTGAAGCACAGTTGGATTTACCCCTTGTGTTTGATTGAGCACTGATGAGGGAACCCAAATAGAAGTGAATCTACAGTGAAGGGAGGCAGCCTTACAAGTCTTAATATTGGGTTTTACCTCTCCAAACTGGAATCCCATTAAGTTGATGTGATATCACAATATCCCACCCGCTCAGAGTATTGTTTTCAGAAGTAATACTACTACCAATACTGTTGATAATAAACAAACAATGCTTTTTAGCTTTCAAAATACTACATGCACATTATCTCAGTAATACTGTTCTGACTCTGAGTATAAGGTGGTTCAGTGGCAGAATGGGACTGTAATGTCAATTTTGTAGATTTGTGATTCACAAGCGACTGCTATAGAATATTGACAAACAGGCCATTTTGAGAAATGCAAGCCTGGTTGGTGAGAATTCCTTACACATGATCCAGGCCAGGCAAAACTGTAAGCTGTTGGAGACAACAGGCAAGGTAGGACTGTTGCAGGTCAGGAAAGGAGGCTGAAGGCTGGATAGCTAAGTAGGAAGACACCTGAAGACAGGGAGCCAAGAGGCAGGGTAGCTGGAGGGTATGGTGCACCCTCCAAAATTTCACATATCAAAACAGGTCCAGTCATGCTTAGAATATCTCTATTCTTATGCCAAAGTTCACTATCTGAGAGCCATTGGCCACCTTACACTCCACTGCTGCATGTCACTGAGGGAGCATCTTTGCTCATATGCATTTCCTGTGTCCTGAAGCAAGTGGGTTACCTAACTTTAAAAACAACAACTCAAGAAGGTCTAATGTCACAACAGATCTGCTTGTACTTGCAGAACACCTGTAACTCAAACGTCTTCAGCAGCTTTTCATATCTGGGCTGGCAGTCATGCAGTGTGGAAGGGGAAAAGGGAAGGGAGCTGCCTGCACATATTAACAAGGTTTTTTTGGGGGGAGGGGTTTTAGGGCACCCTTTCAAATCTCCTCAAATGGGAAATGCAGGGCTAAGTGAAAATGGCCTTCCACAATTCTCCATATTCTTTGTGGGTGCTGAAAATGGAGAGGGTTTTGCCAAATACACTTGAAAGCGTAAGCACACAAGAGTTTCTCCTCAGAAAAGTCTCTTCTGAGAAATTCAGCATGTTTGTTGCTGAACAGAACTTTATTGTCCATTCGTTTTCATGCATGAAGGAAGTCTAAGAGAAGAGAACTGGAAGGGGTAGGGCCAAGCGTACTCCTGACTTCAACAATATTAAAATAATATATTTAGCATTACATATAACATATTAAAAATAGGCCCACATTATGCACCCCAAATCCATAGATGTATGGAGCAGGTAAAAAGGCTTCCCCAAGTGGTTAATCAAGGGGCACAAAAAAACTAATAATCCTACTCAGCCCCCTCAAGGGCCACTGGCTGATCCCATGTTGCTCAAGAGCATGCGGTTGGGCTTGCCAAAAGAAGCTGCAGTTGTCAGGTAGTATCACCCTTATAGGGTAATGCAGTGCTCCCAGTTATTGGCTGCAGAGCAGCCAAGGAAAACTGCCATCCCTTGATCCTGGAGGAGAGGTGTGCATACTTACTCCAAACATGGTGGAGACAAGCTCACCTCCACATTATCAGCAGGCATGGCATTGTCCAAGAGTTTAGGATGAGCCCAAACTATAGCAGAAACAACGTTTCACCAGGAAGAGGCACCATTAAGTGGAGACCATCCCTGGTTGAAAGTGATAATGACAACATAATTCATAGAATCATGGAATCATAAAATTGTAGAATTGACCCCAAGGTTCATCTCTCCAACCCCCTGCAATGCAGGAATATGCAGGTGGCCAGGATGGGCATGGAATCAGCAGCCTCAACGTTATCGGCACCATGCCTGAGCTTTTTGTAGTGCATGATGCTGCAGCACTGTTTTTACAAGCACAGCAGCCCTGACAGAAGGACGTGAAATAGATGCAGAGGCCTAGAAAGATAGAGGACAGAAAGGTAGTGAAGGCACTGAGTTCATGAAAGGCAGGATTAAAGAAAAAGGGATGCTGTGGGGGGAAACATGCATGTAAGCAAGAGAGACTGTAGAGGAGAGGAGTAAGGGGACGGATGGGTAAGAGAAGAAGAAGAGGAGTTTGGATTTGATATCCCGCTTTATCACTACCCGAAGGAGTCTCAAAGCAGCTAACATTCTCCTTTCCCTTCCTCCCCCACAACAAACACTCTGTGAGGTGAGTGAGGCTGAGAGACTTCAGAGAAGTGTGACTGGCCCAAGGTCACCCAGCAGCTGCATGTGGAGGAGCGGGGAATCAAACCTGGTTCCCCAGATTACGAGTCTACCGCTCTTAACCACTACACCACACTGTCTCTGTTTGGAATGGGCAGTAGTGCGATTGGGATCCAAAGGGGCAGCAAAGTCAAAGATGTGAGGATTCTGGGTGGCGGGGAGGATTAGATTGTACATATGGAAATGAACTGGCTGGCAAAGCCTGTCTGAAAATGTTGGGTCCTCCATCATTTGTGAACAAGTTGCTCTCAGTGCTTCAAAGTAATCTCTGGCTGATAGACCAGTAGACCCAATTATTAAGTGCTGCACGGTCTCAGATTTAAACGTTGCCCCGTAATGTTACCCTTCCATCCATTTGCCTTATCAGATACGTAGCTCTCAGTCTCCATACCTGGCATAGGAATTTGATTATCTTAAATGGTTTTGAATGGGCCTTAGAGAGGAAGGAGTTTGCACACAGAGGAAACAAAACGCACACAGGATAAAGTTGGTGGCTCATAAGTTTGGTTTCCTATAAAGAAAATTTTTGTGCCTGATTGCCTCCCAATTACATTAGACAAATCTGCCGTGTTTGATAATTACATTATTACATTAAACAAATCCAACAACGAATTAGGATTGCCTTTTGTTTACTTACGACAGTCTAGTCTAAAAAATGAGCAAGGATTTCAGACATTTATAATAAAAGCAGAATGACGAAAAAGACCTCTCTTTTTTTAGTATGCATTAATGAGTTTGTCCCCCCAAAATATATGCAATAATATGGGAAATTAAGTTATAAATGTAGGGATGTTCTCCGAGTCACCACCAAGATCTGCATGCAAATGCATAATAATCACAAATCTACAATATTACAATATTAAAAAAATATCCACAATTAAATTATCATGTGGAAATAATCATAATGTTATTGGAAACTCAATTATTGTGGCAACCCTTGTCGAGGAATTAGCAGGCTATGGCAAAGGCAAGTCAGACCTGAATTCATCAAATATATATTATCACAATATTACATGTTCACTTCGATTCCAAGCAAAGACAAACATCCTCACTCACCAGTATCTGCTCAGTGCATTTGTATTATTCATGAACAACTCTGTGATCTATTATACATACAAAACTGATTGTACGTCGCTTGCCCCAGGCTACAAGGCAGAGACACAGAATTAATTTTATTATATACACATGCATGATAATTGTGTAGGATTCGGTCAAATATCAAACCCTGCTCCTGCGCTCCATTATTTTACTTTCCAAAAAGGGGTCTAAGGTCAGCAGCAATTTCTCTTTGGTGACAGTGAAACTCTTTGTCATTTAGAGGAGAAACTTGCTGGATACTAATGAGCCTAGAGCTGAGCAGAATGGCTGTACAACACTCCCCTTTCCCCTCAGCCCCCACTCATCACCAAAGGGAGTAAAAAATATATAACTTTTGCTCAGACTGTCATCAATTTCTCCCTTCTCTCACACATTGACATCCTTTTATGGTTTCATTGATTCAAGTTTCTGCATTGACCAAAGGCACAGACAGAGGGAAATCCTTCATTTTTAAAAAGAATTCTGTGGAATAAAATTAATTTTTTTGCAACCCATGCCATTTTGAGAGCCAACACAGCTAACCTTGCAAGTTGTATGTGAGAAAGTTCAAATCTCACAAAGGCACTATGATGGCCTTTTGATCTCCTTTTAGTCTTAGTTCTCCCATCAACTGTTGGGGGGCCATCATAGTGAAATATATTCTGGGGTTGTTGCAAGGAGGCCTGAGAGAATATACAGGAAGTGATGTGGACACTTGAAAGTGCTGGATAAAGGCTGGGAACTCATGTGGGGTGATGGGGAAGAATTGGAAGTGAGGGCTCAAGATGCGACTCCAGCAATACAAACTGCAGAATGTGCCCTAAACCTATAAAGCGTGTTCTCCTTCATGGAGAGCATGTGTTGCGGTGGGGGCTAGCAAGACACCCCACTGTTGCTGGGCGGGAAAGAATTTGGCCATCATTAGCAGAGGGCTGGCTGTTGCTGGGGAGAATAATATGTTGTCATTTTTTGATAGACAACCCTAGTCTTTAAATGCCCTGCACGCAGCATTGAGCTTCCTCTTTTCGCTGTGTGCGTCAGATCACCCGCTCCCCCTCCCTATTTTAGACTGTTCACTTGACCTTGCTATGCCTGTCATTGGGTCGTCTGCTCTTGGGGCAGGGGCCCGGTAGGAATTTTGTCCATTTGGCTGATTAGCTGGTGCAATTTGGGTTTTGCCTACTGTGTAGCAAATCGTCACAACTTGTAAGGTTGCGGTTAGGCATTGGTTTGGGAATTGGTTGGTGGAGGGGTGTGGATTTGGCTGTGCCTGCCCCTCCAAAAGTGCTGCTGCTGCAAGGGTTTTCCGTTAAAGGAACCCTGGGGCTCGCCATGCTTTTGTCCGAACCCTGTCAAGGGGCTAGGGCCACGCAAGAGCCCCTGGGAGCATTTGGGGAGAGGTGAGGCATGGTTCCCAGTCCCGTCTCTCTCCCCGGGTGTCTTACCCTTTTCTGACTTCGTGCGAATGTCAGACTGTCCCCGTGCGGGGTCAGATAGATGCAACCAATGCCTAAGCAACCACTCACATTGCTTGTAATTTAATAAACTTGTGGCCAAAATTATGCCAAAAACCTTAAACAAAAATAATGTGTCACTTGTGTTTTCTTGAAGGGTGTCTTGGGGACCTCGACACGCAACTGGTGAAAAAGAGAAGAAGCTGCAGGGTTGACCTGGACTGTGACGCTGAAAATGCTTCAAGTCAGGTCTAGCACCAGAACCATCTTCATAATGCCCTTGACTGAGCCTTCTTCTCTGCAGGGGGCCAAGCTGGTGGTGAATGGAAGTATTAGGCAACAGCATCACTTAAATGAGCTCTGAGTTGCCATTTACACTTCCTACAATATACTGGAGTGCCACTAGCAAAGCATCACTCCGAGGCATTGTGGGAAATTCAGGAAGCTTTGTGGTGGGCGGGAGACATGTTTCACATGGTGTTGGGGCATGGCAGGCAATTATGAAATCACAAATGTAACTCAGATCGGCCACTAGTGACAAGATTACTGGAGGTAAAAGATGGTAGAGGAGATTTCAATGAACACCTTAAGGCATCATTAAATGGTGGGGCTGGTTCTTTAAATTAGTTATCCAGGGCTAGTGGGGGAATGGGACCCCCTAGAAGTCTGTTCTTTAACTCTTGCCCCCCCCCCAATTGCTAAAGGGGCTGGGCATGGGAAAAAAGACAGGACTAACTCAGGAGACCCTAGAAGGTGTGGTGAAGAGGAACCGGGGTAGATCTGATCCTCACTTCTGAGCCAAGGTGAAATTGCTTTTCGTGCTGGTGTTTCTGAATGAGCTGTATAGTAGTCCCATTCTTTCCCTTCATTGGGGCACTGAGATTTAAAATAAATGGATTAATTATTCCATTCGCAAATACAAGAGCTGCCTTCAGTAAAGTTGTGGCCCTCTGTTAACTCCACTGAATTCTCTTGTCTCTTTATTTTGGGGTCTACGGGGGGAAAGCAGATAGTGACATTTGAAGAAGGTAAACCTTAAACTGAAGCAACGGGACTATAGCTTTTACAATATAACACAACCTTTGGGTCACTTCAGGCCATTTCCATGGGGTTTGCATGCGGTGGTCTTTGAGACACAGCATTAACCCAATAATAATTAAAATGATCTACTGTACTATTAACATTCTCAAATCTTGAAAGCAAATGGAGCTGCGCCTGCAGCATAGCGCTGACTAATTAAAGAGAATACAGTTGTAAATGGCTATTGTAAGCAGTTTCCTTTCAAAAAATACAGCGCCAAGGAGTGTAGTTTATGGCAGTGGGAGAATTAGGGGAATTGATCAGCACTAAACAGAGGCCAGTGGAGGCAGGGAATAGTAACTAAACCAACTTTCTTGCAATATTCAATTTTAAAGCATAATCATTTATTAATTCTCTTTTAGTAGAGGATCTGTGTGCTGGCTAGAAGCAGAAGGCAACTGTGCACTTTTAAGGTGTATAGGAGTGAAATGATAGCTGGCCCTGATGTCTATGGATTTGCATTTATGATTCAGCAGACTCTGAAGGAGACAGCATGATTCAGAACCGTTAAACACAAAATATTTTATTCAAGTTGGCACCCCTGGAGTCAACAAAGCCATACTTAGGAGATCTGCCACAAAATGTTGCAAGTGTATTCTTTTTCTAACAGAAGTGGTCATGTTCAGGGTTCTAAACATCTCAGCATGTGTTTTCCATTTTTCCTTTCCCATTGGCACTCAACATTCCATAATGCTCTATTTCCCTATTGGACTGTTTGAGGGGGATTTTGTCCCCTTAATTTATGATGTATACAGTTATAAATATAGTAATGTATAGACAGAAAGATGAAGATACTGATATAGATATAGATATAGATATAGATATAGATATAGATATAGATATAGATATAGATATAGATATAGATATAGATATAGATATAGATATAGATATAGATATAATTTGAGCAATCTTTTTAGTCAGCATGGAATTATGGTCCACCCCCCTCACTGTTGTTCACTTTTAGGTGTCAGTGGAAGACCTATTTATGAACATGGCCTGCAGGGAGATAAATTTGATTCGAGTCCAGCAGTGTGGTAATGTTCTGGTGCATTATATTGGCTTACTTTTTTGTAGATGATTTTACAATTGTTGTATTTATTTATTGTTTATTTCATAATATTTATATACTGCTTGATTGTAAGAAAAGACCTCAAAGTGGGTAAAGACCTCAAAGCAGTTGTAAATGGTGATATGTTGTTGTTGTTGTTGTTTTGCAGACTGACTCTGGTTCCCTTAAGAAAAAGGGTGATATACAAACACTGACCTTAGTAACAACAACAACAACAACAACAACAACAACAACAACAACAACAACAACAACAACAGTAAACAAACAAGTAAAAGCATTTCAGTTTTGTCCTTTAAAAATAAATAAATCTGAAATTTGAATTTGAAATGAATTCATCTGCAGGTGCTGAGCCACAGCTCCATTTTAGCTTGTATGGCAGAATGTGATACTTTTAAACTGTTGCAAAAAACACACACAAAAAAGCACACCACCAGTACAATAAAAACAGCTATTTCATGCACAATAATGACTATGCAATGAGGAGGCGGGAAATGATAAAGATGATTATATACGAGGATTGGAATGGAAATAGTGGCAGCTGCCACAATCAAGCAGCTGTGAGTGTTCCAGTAGCAAGAGCGGAACAATAGCAAACCTTCCGCCCCACCCTCCATTCTGTAGAATCACGTTCCCCTATATAGTGTACAGTTCAACTCTTATAGCCCATGAAACTCAGTTGGCAGAGATACTTCATCCAACAGACTTACAGAGAAGGTACTAAAACAGCTGAGGAGCGTGAGGTAGCCTGGAAGCTGAAATGCAGTGCTTCTGCCATTATTTCGTCTTCCATGGTGCATAACCGTGAGCTGGTAGGCCTACAATGGTCTGTGAAGGCTTCCCAGAGATCCTGGGCCCACAGAGGTAGAAAAGAGTCCACCCAGAGTGCCAGAGAGATTATTGCTGCTTTAGTCTCTGGAGACAGAAAGCTTTCCGGGTTATAAATACTCCCATTCCATTCCTTTTCTGGTATGCATTCTCAGTAGAGAGATGGCCTCAGAAAAGAAGGGAAAGAACAAAGCCCCCACAGAGCCATGGAGCCCACACTCTGCCCCGTGGGAATGCAGCTGAAGTAGAGCCAAACAATAGGGCTTGGTAAAGGTATAACAAGGATGAGTTGAGGAAACGTAGTGACTCAGGTTGCCAGAAAAAGAGGTTGTGTTGTCGCCCAGCAGAGCTCACTTTCTTAGGGAAAAGAGGGGGACAAGAAGTCCTGTTGTACAAGTGGAAGTCATTCTGCCTGCACATTTTAAAAAACTGAATAGCACCCTAAACTGTGACCCTAGTATAGGCCCTTTTATACACATTTCTTAGCTGGAAAACTAGATGACAATCTGAATTTCAAAGGTTGGTTTTGTTTTGGTTTGCATATTGCTTCTGAAAGTGCAAATTTGGTGTGTTTGCCTATAGATGAGAACTGGATCGTATTTCTCCTCAATCCTTACTATTTGGCCACCTAGAATAAAGTACAGTGGTACCTCGGGTTAATTTGTACTTAATTCGTTCTGGAGGTCCGTTCTTAACCTGAAACTGTTCTTAACCTGAAACTCTTCTTAACTTTAGCTAATGGGGCCTCCTGCTGCCGCCACACCGCCGGATCATGATTTCTGTTCTCATCCTGAAGCAAAGTTCTTAACCTGAGGTACTATTTCTGGGTTAGCAGAGTCTGTAACCTGAAGCGTATGTAATCTGAAGTGTATGTAACCCGAGGTACCACTGTAGTCCCCTTGTTGCCCTTTCAAATTGCCATTGCAAGGGCTATTGTTATATAACAAGAGCAAAACTGCTGTTCCTTTCTGGCTAGTTCTGGCGCCTTCCCTGTAACATTTGGATGACTGAAATCATGTGGCGGGTGCAGATGATGTAGAACATTATCTTATCAGCCCTGTCAGTGAGGTAGAGACACGAAGTGGGAGCTACTCGGACAATGCGCGCTTACCACATGATTTCAGTCATCCATAGTTCCAGTCATGGAGAGGAACGCTAACATAATATAGTGGATATGCATTTAAACCATGTCGCTCGTAACAAAATATACGCCAGTTAACATCAACATTTTGCTCTAGCTACTTTGTGATTTCCTACTCCTGTGGTGCGATGAGATTTGGAAGCAATTTTCTTGCTTTCTGCATTTGATCGCACACTTAACATCTGCAAGGAGGCGAGGAAGCCCGATTTATTTTGCTCATAGTCGTGTCAAATCTGACATGAACTCTAAACAAAGAGCAGCGATTGTTGTTACATTGCATTTCATCACTTTTGCATACCAAAGTCCACCATGTTTATATGTCTTTCTGAAGATACCATCTGAACGGAGACTGTCTTCTTAAACCTGACAGATGTTTTGCATTACATTGGTGTCTGTCTCACTTCATTGTTCCTCAGTAGCATAGTGGATAGTCAACGATATTCAAGTTTTTCAAAAGATTCATGAATATCCACAATTCTACCTTGTTAAACTGGCAGGCTACAGACGCCTAAATCCTTGCACACTGAGAGTTGCTTCAAACATTACAACAGAGGAAGTGGAACTGACTCAAAGCTGGGGTGGTGGATAAATCTGCTTGATTTCCATTTCCTCTCTAATGCACACAATACACAAAATGAAACGCAGCTATCCTTTAAAATCCAAATTTTGCAATGTAGTTCTCCAGCCAAAATATGTGTAGAAAAATTGATATATCAGGGAACAAGTGTGCATAATAAGCATATATTAGGCAAAATGGCATAACGTGTATAATAAGAGAAATGTACACTAACATGCTGGCACATTTGCATGAGAACTTTGCTTTAAAATCACAAACTGATGCAGACGTGTGGCCTGCTGAACTCAAGATTGGAAAACTGGGAGAAGCCAGATTCAACAGAGTCATCTGTCCCTAATGCTAAATTAGATGTGATGGCAGGAGACCTATTGGTTTAAACCCAGATCTGTTCTAATCATGTATAAAACATTTGTTATGCCCACACAGCTAGGTGATTATTAAAGCAAAATCTGTGCACACAGCTGAGTGGTGATGTTGAGGCCACAACTTCATTTCCCATGCTATGACGCCCTGGGTGCTTTTTTCATCAGTTCTGGTAGTAAACTTGGATGAGGGGCGGAGAAACACGGGGAGGGGCAAGATTACAGGAAGATAATGAAGGGGTTTTAGACCATTTCAGAACCCTTTAGCTGCATCCCCCTTTGTTCTATAGATCAGACTCCCACAAGGCATCTTTCTGGGATTGGGGCAGACACAGATTTCGACAATGATATGGGGTTGCCCTATCATCTGTCAGGGAATGGTCAGAACAGGAAGACTGGGAAGTGTGCATTCAGTCTGATCAGCTTCTCTCCAAAGAGGAGGGGGAGGGGGAAGCTTTGCCCCCCTCCCTGCCTACAGCAGTTTCAGGAGAAGGAGAGAGAGAGAGAGAGAGAGAGAGAGAGAGAGAGAGAGAGAGAGAGAGAGAGAGAGAGACTATACCATTCAAGGAAGAATTGCCTAGCTACGAGATAGTGGAGGAGGAAGGGGAGGCGAAAGCGCAGCCGGCAGAGACCTCCCTGGAGAGTATGGGGAATCCTCCATCTCCACGGGCCCGTCAGTCCCTCCACATCCTAGAACAGAGAAGGCAGAGGGGTGGGACTCCTGGGACTTCCTGTTGCTACTCAGGATGTTGTTGGGGACAGAAGAGGTGGGTCTCAGAGTAGCCAACGTCCCTCTTTGTGCAGAGACATGGATTCTTGTCTTGCAACCAGATGACTGAATAAAAAGGACTATAAAATACAAACTGCTTGTTATTCTTGCCTTTGATGCTACCAGAGGGGGGTGGACTCTCCACACCTGACATCATCTCCAGTTTGGCACTTGTGCTTTCTCTTCTGCTATCATTGGATGCCTTCATGTGAGCCTGTATATTTCCATGCAAAAGGGTGTGTGCGCACACATGCGTGAGTGTTCTGTCTCCATATCAGGAGGGTGTGTGTACATTTCCATAAGGAGATGTCCACTTTGGCTCTCTGCCTTTACACGAGACTCGGGCTGCTTCCAGACAGGTGCTTACTGCGGGATGCTCATGCATGCAGACTTTTCGCAGCATCCACCTAACCTTACTGACATCAAAATAAGATCTTGGGGGGTTTATTTTTGCATTGAGTCTGGAGTTTTCCTTTCCTTTCCAATAAAAACCCGACAGGCTTAAAACACAGCAAGAACCTGTTGCCAACAGACAATTTGAAATATTAAGCTTCCGTCTGAAATAACCCTCAGAAGTGGCAGGAGTAGAAATATGTGACGCTCGTGTTTGCTCTTTAGAATCTTTGGACCATGATCTTTTATTGCCTTTTAATCACTAAACAGAGAAGAGGATGCCCTAGAATTGGGGAGGATAGAGGCACAGGGAGGGGGAGGCAGAGGAGTGAACAGCTGCAAACAGGAAAAATGCATTTAAAGGACAACATAGAAATGCCACTTGGGATGTGAAGCAATTCAAAGACCTTGGAAAGTAGACCTAAGACAAGGAATATGAACCCATGCTTCTTTATTGTATTTCACTAAAATGAAGCTAGGAAAAGAGCATCCAAAATCTGATTTGGCTCATCTTTTCATACCTCTCTGACTTTGACAGGCAAGAAATGAAAGCTTTGGTTGGCTCCTGTAGCAGATTACTACAGGCCATTCATAATTAATTCCAAGGACTTGAGAAGCTACCTGCAAAAAAAAGTTGAAATGTAAAACATTAATACATTTAAGCAAGAAAACTGTCAGTTCTGTTTATTTAAAGTTTATTTATATCCAACCCTTTCTCCCAAAGGAGCCCAGGAACCCACACAGATTTATATGTCACATTAACATATTTAAGCAACAAAACTCTCAGATAAGGGCATATTTTTAAAAAACCCACTTTGTTCTCAAAGCTTCAGTGGTTAATTTTGGTATGGAACAAGTAACCAAAAGAAATAACATTTCCAGTGAGAGCTATTATGCCTTCACTTTTTCAACACCTAGGCTCAGATTTCTGGAGGGCCGTTATGTTATGCGAGCTATGCTTTGTCACTCTGGATAGCTGCAAATACATTTTCTAGTATTTTTGAAAGGTTACACATCTCAAACCACTCAGGTTAACACGTTCGTTGAGAACTATGCTCCCACCACACACAGAAAAGGATCGCTCAGGTTGAGAAGAGATGAAGCAGGGTCTGTCCACGAACGAAGGAAATTGTGAGAAATAATTCAAATACAACTGAAAAATCCGCCTTGAGTGAAAAATGTCTTGGCTCTGTTTGATACACAGATGCTTGTGGTATAGCCTGTAATATTTACTTGCAACAACCCTGTGGAGGCTTCATAAGCTTCTTGAACTTTAAAGGATCCAGCGTTGAAAGGATGCAAAATCATCCCTTTCTCATCAGGCCTTTGGCTATTGGGTGGGATGGTTTAATGTAGTTATTTAAAAACAGAATCGTCTTTCAGATTGCTTGTGCTTAAAATATTGTAAGTGTCTTTGAGCTGCCATGACAAAAATGCTGTACTTTCCCATGTATAAGACTGGGGGCTTTTTTTCTCTCTCTTTTTTTTTTTTTTTTGGTAAAAAATAATGTTAATGGGGAGGGGGCATCTTATACACAGATAGTGCATTGTGAGGACATGGGATTGGTTGCTGCCGTGAGTTGGAGATTGTTATTGGTGGATGTGGCAAGGGCTGGTGCTGATTGGCTGCCGCTTCGGCAATTGGGCAGCCGATTTGATGCTTTTGTCAGTGAGGGGACAGCGGATAGGTGCCTTTTGTGATACATGCTAGCAGCAGTTGATCTTTCTTGCGGGTGAGCAATTTTTGGCAATCCCCCCTAACTCTGGGTCACCCCTCCAAAAAAAGCTCAACAACTCTGGGCAATCCCCCCCCCAATTATCTTAATTTTGAGTTCCCAAAATTAGGGGGTGTCTTATACATGGGGGCGTGTTATACACAGAAAAATACGGTAATACAATTTAAGCAAAAAGACTGATGGCAGCCTATCCTTGGCTGAAATGTGGAGCAATGACAAGTCTGGCAACACCCAAACAAGCTGTCATGATGTTATAGATTCTTCATAAATATTCTGTGGAGCAAATTAAACTCTCACTGATTCCAGCATGCATCCAGGGAGGTGTACGCACAGGAAAAGGCTTCTTAATACACATACCCCTACAAGAAAAAGTGATAGACAGATGGACAGTTTAATGTGTGAGGTTGGAATTTTAATCTGCTTTAATGATGATGAGTACCGAACCAGGAAGTGGTAGCTATTCCAGTTTAATTAAGTAAATGGGTGTGATCATAAACATATTATTCCCACCCTCTGTTATTTCAACAAGACACACTTATTCTTATTTCTTCCTAGATTGCAGCACATACATTTTTATTTTTGTTTATTTCTTGGAAATTCATTAGTTTAAGTGAGCCAGTATGATCACATTTTTATTTTTATTTTTTTTTTGGGGGGGGGTATTTGTATATAGACTACTTTGCTTTTCAGATACAGTTATTTGTATTTATTTACAAGAAAAAAGTTTCCATTTCTATTGGGCTTAAGGCAGTTTATGAATACACAAATTACATTAAACAAATCTAAACCCTAACCTTAAAATAAAAAGCAGGAGATGGAGGGACATCCCCAAAGGACCGAGAAAACGTGAACGGTATCCATTAATGGCCTTTTGATTCAAAACAAGTTGTGACTGCCTTCTGGGTAGCAGATAATGATAGAACAGGTCTAAACAGCAGCACTAAAACAGAAAATAGCTTCAACAATTTTACTTCACAAGGTGAGGAATCTAGCATAAAGCATTCACCTGTTGATCCCAACTTGAGAGGAGAGTTCATAAATTATATGCGTTTTAGCTGGGATTATATCCCCCACCCCACCCCACAATAGCAGAATCCTCATTATTCCTTTTAATCATTTTGGTTTACAGGGCAGGAATCCATGTTCTAAAGCACAACCAAATACGACGATATCTCGCAGTCTTATCGTACACAGGTTCGGCCAAGTGAAACTGTATTTAGCCACTTAATGTTGCTACACAAGAAATGGAGGGCAATTCTTTGCCTGGAAAGTTTATGTTGGCAAGAAGTGTGGAGCTGCTTGGGTGAAAGATTATCTGGCATTTACTGCATCAATGTACTTTGGTTAATCTTGCAGAAAGGTTCCACATTCAAAGAAAAGTCAATTAAGAAAAAAGCCACATGTTTTTGCAATGGCCAAGAGGGTATTCAAGTGCATGAGGGAAACATTTCCATAATAGATACAGAAAATAACAAGCCTTGAATTATATTTGTAGCTTGCAGAATGAGCCAGGGATTGACTAGCAGGTGAGCACAAAATAACACAAAATAACACATCTTCCTGGCCACTTCTGAGCACTATGTACCTCCTAAACAGTGGCTTCTTTGAAGCATCGTTTTTATATATGTTGAAATTTAAGCAGGAAAATAAGCAACATCCCAATTCTGAGCTCAGCTTCAGTAATGCATTTTCCGCTAATTATTATGCCCTTTAAAAAAAAGAAAAAGCCCAGAATGGTATGCTCAAACGATTTCTCGGAACCAACACAAAAACATCAATCACATGACTGCACGCTGCCAGTAATAGCAAATTCTATTAATATTCACCTAAGAAAACCAGTTTGTTGACCTAAAGTACTCCTGCTTGCTATTTTATTCTTTGGAAATTATGTAGATCCTGAGGGATAACTGTACCGAGGTTTTGATGCAAATATTAAAATTCTATTTAGATGTACAATGCCTTAATGCAAATTTTTAACCATAAAACCAAACGCTCCATTCAGTTAAATTAATAGAATTACAAAAAGATGTAATGATAGCAATTAAGTCTTGAAAATGCAGATTTTATAGTCAAGGACAATTACCTCATTTATAGCATACTGGAATGAAGCCAGATGAAGGTAATTTAGGTTCCCCCCCCCCTTTTCTTCTCACAGTTATATCATGAAGGATATCTTAAATTTCATTAGTACAACAAAGGGGTGAGAAGTTAGACAATAAAAAAAAGAGATGAGTGAATTTGACCTTTCTTGTTTCATTGCAGGCAGAAAACATACATCTTTCTAAAGTATTAGTAATATTTCTTCGGCTCCCATCTCTGGGAAAAAACTTTTTTTTATTATTAGCAGCTATGGAACATTAGTATGTAAAAGGTCAGATTCATTCCAATACTCGCAGGCCCTGCTGGTGCCATGATACTTAAGAGGGCTACTTATAATTTCATTTGCCATGATTGCTTTGATATAGGGGTGCAGGAGCAGCAAGGAAGGGCTAAGGTCTCTGCTTCAGAAAGTATTATTTTGGAACCAGATTTAGCTTAGAAGAGCCTTGCAAAAAATCGACACACAAGAACTTTTTAATGGGTACACTGTGGGGTTAACAAAACTTAACCATTAGGTTTCGACGCACATTAGCAAAGCAACAGTAGAGGATGTAACTTTGGGTTTTGTTTGTTTGCTTTCCTTCCAGGGAATTTGCCTGAAATCACAATGAACTCAGTAGATCTCAAGGGCATCTTATGGATCTGCAACCACAAATGAGCAGAAATGTGGCATTTTTCTCATCAGAGAACAAAGAAAAAGACCATATTTCTGATACTATTTCTGATGTTTTTCAGTTGCTCGTCCACATGCATCCTTGAAAAAGAAGACCGCTGTTCACAATGTTCTCAAAATATTAGGAATATAAAAAGACTCTTGCCAGATTTAGGCCCATCTAAATCCAACTTCCTCTTTTTCCCAATGGCAAGTGATATTCTCCACGATTTTGTCTGTGTGATTATCATTCACACACACACACACAGAACCCCAGAATTATCTAACCATGCAATTCTATCCATGTCTGCTGAGAAATAAGTCCCACTGGATTCAATGAGACTTACTCCTAGGTAAGTGAACACAAGGACAGGAAAGGTATCTTCAAGAAGACAAATGAGAGTGAGCTCAGATGCATAGAGCCAATGAGAAGAAGCAGGATACTGAACTGAACACGATTAATACAGTAATTGAACCAGTTGTCTGAGATCCCTCACTGTTATCTAGCAGTAGGGTTGGAGCAGAAATTTGGCTCATTTCACCTTTTAATGCAAACTTACCTCATTGCACTCCCCAAAACATGCACTTCTCTGAATTTTGCAATACAGTTCCCCAACCAAAGATGCGTGTATTAGGAGAAAGCATGCCTAAGAAAGCATATAGCGAAAATAATATACAAAATTTTATTGATTAGGGGAAACTTGCATTCAAAAATATGTATACTAGCTGAAATGGGCACTAAAATATTAATGAATTTTCACAAGGACTTTTTTTAAAAAAAGGCAAACTGATGTAGATACATGGTGAACCAAACTTAAGATTAGAAAAAGGATAAACTGAAAAAACTGAAATCAGTTAAGTTCATCTACCTCTAACTGATAGGCATGGTGATATTCAGGCTGAAGGAGTGAATCCCTGTTGCAGTCTTAGTACTTGGCTGCAATTTTTTAACTAGAGGTGCTCACCTTTCCTTGCTGTTGCTACATTAACAAGCTCCCATCTGCTATCCGGGAGCTTTCAAGGATGCTAGCCTTAAATGCTGACCGAGACATCAAATTCAAAAGCAGAACCAAAGGAAGTCAAGTTGCCTGGGAAAACACAACACAAAGTTGTTCTATCAAATGGAAGGCCCTTGTACTTATACTCCAATGACAGCACTGCAAGGCCTATCATGGCCTGAGCTTTTGATTTTCTCCTTTCTAGAGCCTTTAATAAGGCATCTAAACAAGGTGCCTTGGAAGAGCTTCCTCACATTCTCCAATATAGTTTCTTCTTAATTGGAAGCATAAGCTGATGCAGCACGATAAATAAGAAAATTGCTAGACTTCTGTTATTCCCAAAGGTCATTTTTAGAAAAGATTGAGAAATATGTTCATGTTGGAAATTAAAAAATAAAGCCGTAATAATATTGCTACTGTAATGGCAAAAACTCAACTCTATGTGATGTTTAGCACTAGACTGCTCATTACAGTCTTCTGCTCCTTCTCAGATACGTGGGAGCTCTTTGACTGGATAAATACCATTTGCTCGGCATGTTATTGCTGTTTCGTTACTCATTTCTCTCTTTCTGTGTTTTACTTTAATTGTAGCAATCATAGCTTCATATTTGTAACTGATGTGATTATCAAGGGCATGCCTCTTCTTTAGGAATAACACAGAAGAGGAGAAGGAGGAGGAGGGGGTAAAATTATCTAGCTTGGGAAATGAAATCCTAGGAGGGCCAGGGCTATTGTTCCCATTATACTCAGGCCTTGCAAAACTTCAGCAGATACCTACAGAATTCTTGTATGCAGAAACAAGGCTGGCCAGTGCATGGGAGCATAGCATGCAATGCCTAGCTTAAAATGATACCTTCTTAAGGTTAAGGAAGTCTCTGGACTTGGTAAGAGAAACTTAACTGGTGCTTAAAAAAAAACACACCAAAGAGGCCAAACTCATGATGATGATGATGAATTTCATTTTTGTGCTCATGGGGCATCCTGAAGCAATTTACAATTTAATCACATATATAAAACAGTTGCATATATGAAAAAAGTGGAGGCAATTGCATATATCATAGACTCATAGAATTGCAGAGTTGGAAGGGACCACAAGGGTCATCTAGTCCTAACTCCTGCAATGTAGGCATCTCAGCTAAAGCATCCATGACAAATGGCCACCCATCCCCTGGTTTAAAACCCTCAAAGGAAGGTTTATAAACAAGACAGGAAAATTGGCTTCCAGGTGGAGAAATCAAAATTAGAAACAGAACTGCTAGAACCAGTGGCGTAGCGTGGGGGGTGCAGGGGGGGCGGCCGCACCGGGCGCAACATCTGGGGGTTAGGGTTAGGGGGCGCAAATCCACGGGTTAGGGGGCGCAAATCCACGGGTTAGGGGGCGCAAATTACTTGCCTTGCCCCGGGTGCTGACAACCCACACTACGCCACTGGCTAGAACCCAATGCTAAGAACTTGTCTAGAATGTATAACTTGTTGCTGAAATGGAATACACAAGATGAAACAGTTAAATCAGCTATGATTAAGTGGGCACAGGACATTGGTCATAACATTATGTTTGCTGACTGGGAACAGTTGTGGACCACCGGTTTGAAATTTACGGCATGTAATGCCTTAAAGGAAAATATTATGAAAATGATTTATAGGTGGTACATGACCCCTGTCAAGCTAGCAAAAATTTATCATTTGCCTGATAATAAGTGTTGGAAATGTAAAGAAACTGAAGGTACCTTTTACCACCTTTGGTGGACATGCCCGAGGATTAAGGCTTTCTGGGAAATGATATATAATGAAATGAAAAAGGTACTTAAATGTACTTTCCCTAAGAAACCAGAGGCCTTTCTCTTGGGCATAGTCGGCCAATTGGTGCCAAAGAAGGATAGAATTTTTTTTATGTATGCCACCACAGCAGCAAGAGTACTTATCGCAAAGCATTGGAAGACTCAAGATCTACCCACTCTGGAAGAATGGCAGATGAAGGTGATAGACTATATGGGACTGGCGGAAATGACCGGCAGAATCCGTGACCAGGGGAAAGAGACGGCGGAAGAAGATTGGAAGAAATTCAAAATTTATCTTAAGAAACATTGCAAAATTAATGAATGTTAAAATGTCGAGGGAAAAATGGGGGTTACAGCAGTAAAAGATTAAGTAAAAGAAAAGAATAAGGGAAAAATTAGATAAAATTAAGTTTTGTTAGGATTTGCTGAAATAATTTTGGAAATTGGGATGCAGAAAGGGGAGGTATGGGGAAGTCGATGAAGTAAGGTTTAAGGAAAAAAGGATATGAAATTATACATGTTTGTTTGTTTGTTTGTTTGTTTGTTTGTGTTTATAAAAACTTTGTAAAACCAATAAAAATTTCATAAAAAATAAAAATAAAACCCTCAAAGGAAGGAGAGCCCGCAACCTCCCAAGGGAGTCTGTTGCACTACCAAACAGTTCTTACTATCAGAAGGTCTTCCTGATGTTTAGTCGGAATCTCTGACTAAGGATTTATAGACCTAAAAACAATTCTAAACAAAAATGGTTCGAAACAACAAAGGCACGTGCATAAAATCATTCCAAATTTAAGGGAGATACCAGCTGGGATAAAGATTTTAGTAGGCTCCCCCAACCCTCCAGAACAGATTTGGAGGTTTCCTTAGATGCATAATTTTCTAGATTCCCCCCACCCCTAGAACAGTTGTGTGTGTGTGGAGTGCACTGTGGCAGAGATTCTAACTGGGACGCTGCATGTTCCTCCGTAGAGCCTGAGGAGTGCTTTTCAGGGTTTCTCTCCTGTTGGATCAGAGTGCATGGGTATCTTACCACACTGCTATCTCAAGTGCTTTCCAGAAAGATAAAGGACTACAGCTAATCTGTCTCTTATTTTCTTCCTAGGCCACCATCAATGAACTCAGGCCATGAATTCTAGTCCCATGAAAATCCCTTGGCCATCTGTAAATTGCATTCTTCTCTGTTGACGATTGGGACCTGGACAAAGCACAGAATGCAGAAGCTGAGAATCTCTGCTTGAGATCCAATACCTAGAACGGGAGGGTGTAGGAATCTTCCTTAGATCTAAGGAAATGCAGTCTTATTTGCTTGTTTTGCTAAGCAAGTTCTTCTTTAATTGTTCTGCGCGGTCCCCCGCAAGGTTACATGCAGTCCTCAGAATTCACCTGGCAGCTTAAATTCATTTGTTCTATTATCATAGAAAGCGCTGTGTGAAATATCTAACTGTAGGCTGATGTTTCAAAGATGATTTGTTTTGAGCAGACTTTATAGAGTTCCTGTAGATCACAGCTCCTGAAGGACTGCTGCCTCTGCTGCAATCCTCATCTTCAACAGTCATATTCAGAGCGGCTCAGAGCAAATGTACATAAAATACTGTAACAAAAAAACAATTTGTTTGGTATTCTAAAACCTCTCATTATGGAAGGGCAAAACAAAGTTATTGAAGTTCAAAATTCAAATGAATTAATTTTTGAAAGGTCAGATTTGGAGATTTTATATGTAAATTAATACTGCTGAGATTATTCTGTGTGCTTTTCATTTCTAAGTTTGACTTTTTGGAGCTACCTAACTTTCAGGTAATTATTCAACTTCATTAATGCCCATACTCTTCATTTCTGCATTTCAGTCTTTCTTTCTTTCTTTCTTTCTTTCTTTCTTTCTTTCTTTCTTTCTTTCTTTCTTTCTTTCTTTCTCTCTCTCTCTCTCTCTCTCTCTCTCTCTCTCTCTCTCTCTCTGATCACGGTGTGGATTTGCCAAGCGTGCCTTCCTCTTAGCATGTTTCTCCCTTGCGTCCTGAGTTTGAGTGTCTTCAAAGCCCATGACACCTTTGGTAAAGGCACACACATTTTCAAACCCCAGTGTTCCTAGACTGGCTCAGAAATCAAGAAAATGAAAAGAAAGCAACAGAATCACAAATGGAGGAAAATCAGTGGCTTTCAACCAGTGTGTCATGGCAGCCTGGGTTGCCTTGAATGATGGTTGGGGTGCTGCGGGCAACATTGGCCTTTGTCTCTCTTTCCTCCCCTCCCTTCTCTGATTCCGTATCACACATCTCTGTCTCCCAAAGGCTTGCACAGCTGTTTGTTGCAGCATCCCTGACTATAAGCTCCCCAGGTGAATGGTGCCTCTGCACTTCTCTTTGGGGTGGGGGGCGGGGCATCTCAGAGACCGGGGCAGCAGCAGTGGCTGCCCAGAGGTCTCCCAAGGAGAAGGAAGAGGAGAGAAGGCTGAGGGAACACACCACAAAGGAGAGTGTTTGAAAATGGGTGAGAGACTGCCAGCTCTGCAGGCAAGGGGAGACATAACTGGGCTCCTGAGCCCCACAGGGGTGTCACAGAAAGAATGTAGTTAGTCAAGGGAGTCGTGGGCTCAAAAAGGTTGTAAACCTCTGAAGTGAATTATTATAAAAAGAGCAGAACAATAAAACAATTATTCAATACTATTTAATTCTAAGACGTTTTCCTTGTTCTTTGAAACAGTCACATACATACACTCCAAAAATTTGTGAGAGCATCCTGCAACTTGTACTCAGAGTATACGAATGACACAACAAATAAGCAAAAGGTAGCTGTGACTGATTGCTGCAATTATTTTTTTTAAAGGACCCTCCAGTAAGAATGTTAGAAAATGGCTTTTTAATCATCTGTAGGATTACTAATATGATTGCCTTTTAATAGTTTTTAAATATGCTGTATACAGAATTAGCTGTAATTCCTTTACAGGGCAGAAGAATTCTTCCCTAGAAACCAGTTTACTTGATGCAGAAGCCCTGAATGACAATGTGGGGCATCCCAAAGGAAAATGCCAGAACGGCTGCTCTGTAAAGAAGGCACAACACAAACGCTTGGGAAATGGAAACGAAACAGGACAATTTCAGTGTTTGTTGCCCACCTTGCCCCATGGGTCCAAAGCAATTAAATTTATTTCAGCTATGAAGGGAACAAAAGAATAGAACCAGATTCCCCCCAAACACAGAGACACTTTCATAACTTCTCATCCATTAAGGGCAGAGGGAAGGCATAAAGTTAGAAGAGAGAATTAAACAGACAAAGAAGAAGAAGATGAAGACATTTCTGGTCATCACTGGCTATAAATTGTTTTGGGGACAGAAGAGCAGCCAGAAAATATAAAGGGGCCTGAAATGAAATATTTCATAAAGGGTGCCGTGCCTTTGTGAGGAAGGACAAGTATAAAGTCATTGAGAATTGGAGAATACAGATCCATATTGCTGTAAGCAAAACCCAATTAGGAGTTACAGATAAGACCTATTACAGTCGTTAAGAGTCGTTAAGACGTTAAGAGTCGTCAACAGGCTCATCTCAGCTATCTGCCAATCTCCCATTCCCACCACCCTTCTGAGTAATACCCCTCCCCACCTTCTCACTATATAGAAGGGTCTGGCAACTTCTGTTTCAGTGTATCTGAAGAAGTGTGCATGCACACGAAAGCTCATACCAAGAACTAACTTAGTTGGTCTTTAAGGTGCTACTGGAAGGAATTTTTTTATTCCAATTAGGAGTATTTGCTTAACAATATCTCCCCAGGTTAATTTTTCCCTCATAAGTGCTTTGAATAGAGTACACCAAGCTGGTGGCCTCCAGATGTCAATGGACTACAACTCCCATCGCTCTGCTGGCTGAGGCTGGTGGGAACATCTAGAGGGCACCAGCTTGGCCAAGGCTGGAGTAGAGCAAGTCTTTGTTTGGGAGCAGCCATGTTGTTTTTTTCTGGACAGTTCTCTCTGAGAGTGATGGAATGTTGCTGCCCAGGGGAATTCTTCATTCATTTATTTTTTATTTACTCCCCACACAATAGGAAGATAGGAAATGGCCTTGTGGTGAGACCATCTACCTAAGCTTTGCCTACACTGACTGGCAATGGCTCTCCGGGGTTTCAGACAATCATATTTCCCAGTTTACTTGGAGATGCCTGGAAAAGTCTTCTCTCTAACACTGAGCCATGGCCCGTCCCCTAGAACTGAAGGAGTCAGATAACTTGTGGACAATTTACGATCAGCAGAAAGAGCACGTGTGGTAGACCCACACATGAAGAAAACAAGACAGGAACCAGATTGTTGCTTGTAATGGAAATACTATCCACAGACTGTCTCCTTTACCATGCTGTATTTCCCAGGGAGAGTTCAATGCAGAAGCTCTCATGAAAGTATGGAAGGTGACAATTTATTGTTGCTAACAGACTGATTAATGAAAGCATTCAAAACGCAGCTGTAGCAAGCAAAGGCGTTAGCAAGGGAAAGGCTTAAGTACTGCCTGGGAGCATCAGGAAACTGAACCAACGTTGTGAATGCCATCAAACTGTCTGTGTTGTAAGTGCTTTGATAGCTGATTCCTCTAGCCTCCAACTAGCGAATGCTTCCTTTAAGCAGCTTCAAAACAAGTTTAACAGTGTCAGGTGTCTGAGGAGAGGAAAAGGTTCTGTGAAGGGATTATGTCTCATGCAATTGCTGGTTGTTATCCAGCAAGTGATTACTAGGTAGAACCTAGAAAGAACCAGGAACTGTGTAGTATTAGCTCAGCCATAATGGTTAATCCAGAAGCAGCTGTTTTTCTTCTCCATCCTTTTTTTTTTTAAAAAAAGTCACAGATGACCTCCTCCCACTCTGATTCCCATTATTTTTAGGAATCAACTTTTCAACACACACACAACTTGGGATTTCAAACATGTAACCGGTAGGATCTATTGAATTCCCTGAACGGTGTGCAATCCACAGCTTAAATTTCATGGGTTGCCTTTCAGGAACTAACATACTTACTGTTGATTTAACTGGTGCCTTTGGTTCGTTTTTTTCATATCCATGGCGTCATTTCCTTCTGACACTGAATCACTGAATCAAGTATTGAAAAATGGATGTACACATGCAAGTTACATTTTGAGGTGTTAGTTTTAACTTGGCTTGGGGATCCTTTGGCCTATCACTAAATTTAAATGTTGCAAACTACCTTCTGATCTTTGGATGAAGGGCAGTGTAATGTGTATGGGTTGCTCGTGCATAAGTTGCCGCCTCTCCAGGCTTTGTTGCCTTGCTAAACCTTTCAGTCTGGGCAGCCCTTCACTTCGTGGCTGCCTCAGTCGCTAGCAGAATCCGTCAGTGGGCGTTTCTTAAATCTTTTCCAACATAAAAGTTGTTTGACACCCAGTCTCCTCCTACTCTCTCTGCGCGGAAGTCTTCTGCGCAGGGTGGGTGTGGGTAGTGGAGGACCCGTGCTCTCCCCGCTGGTGTCCAGTGAAGAGTCCTGGAGCCCTCTCGCCGATTCCCCCATCAGCCCCTCTAAATCCCTGGTGTTGCGCTGATTTGCTTCCCCATCTGCGGAGCTGCCTCTCTCCCTGCTGGGCCCTTCTCCAGCATCATTTGAGAGCCTTCCCTCCACCTCTAGCTCCACTGTCAGTTCCCTGACAGGCAGTATACAAATTTAATAAATAAATAACTGTGACCCACATTCGATATAAGTAATTGGAATTCGGGTTATATTTATCTGTGCTGTGGGTGCTAATGGTCTCAATATAATTTTGGCTCTATAAAGCGAATTATCTTTGCTTCAATGATGAAACGGCTTCTATTTGAGATGAATTTTCTGCAGTAACTTAAAACCAGTACATGGATGATTCAGATGGTTTTCCACTCCCCCCGTGATAGTCACTGTTTCTCTATGCTATTAATTGTCTAGCATGCTTTTGAAAGGAGTTTGTCAGGTTGAAAGTACTTGGTCGCTGTTGTTGTTGTCTGTCTTCCTCATATCTAGAAAATATGTCTACATTTGAATTATGACTTTCCTACAGGAACTAACAGCTGTATGGGCAAATCATGCATATAAATCAATTACCAAGGCCTATGTACTATAAATGCACCCATTAATTAAGCAATGTCAGATGCTATGAACCGTGAAGTTCATTACATCTTTAGCATTCAAACCAAGGATTATTTGAAGAAGCAAGACGGAGTTTACCTAATAGTTAATGAAATTAAGCCTTGTTGTTGCCAACATTCTTATTTTATACCTGATGCAGTGTTTAAATGTTTATGAATAAAACAGCAACCGCTGAAAGCAGAAATGTTGAAATGTAATTACTGGTAAGTTATAATGCACTTGAGGACTCATTATGCCAGACTTGAGGAGTTTTTTTTAAGATCACCAGTGTAACACAGCCTCCAAAAACGCAGAGGTTTTCACTGGCTAAAAGCGGCAGAAGTTATAAAGACTGTCAAATTTCTCCTGGCTCAATGGAAATGTTGTTGATTGTGGTCGTATGATTTATGGGTATAATATTTTCCACTCATTACGTGGTTGCATTTCAGGATTGTGACATGATTTGCATATGTGAATATCCCTGCAAATTAACTTCTGATGAGTGCTACATCTGTCTGGCTAAAGAAGCTCCCATCTTAAGAATGAATCCAGCTGCTGCAAGGAAGGGAGATGCTGGAAAAGGAATGACAAGCCGAAACCTTCAAAGTTAAAACAAAAGAAAAATATTAAGGACAATTTCTTTCTCTTTCTTTCTTTCTTTCTTTCTTTCTTTCTTTCTTTCTTCTTTCTTTCTTTCTTCTCAAGCTATCAGTGTCTCTGTAAACCACATCTCCCCCACCCCTTTGACTTTAAAAGCACACTAACACATTTTTGCACCCATAATTGGGACGTCAGCAGAGGCTGACTTGTGCCAGAATGAGCATCTATTCATCTGGTGCTTTGCTGTGAGGACTTGTGCCAGAGCGCCGGACCAAAAAACGGGACATTCCAGGATGCAAACAGAAGCCATGATTCACTTCACTTAAATTGGGACCATTGGGTGTTTTGCACTAAATATTCAAGAAGAAGTGTGAATATTCAAGAAGAAGTATAGATGTTAAAAGAAGTGGGAAAGGTAGATTGCACAGACTGGACCTTGTTTGCCCTGATAGATGACGTTCTTCTAGATAATGATTGTGTGTGTGTGTGTGTGTGTGTGTGTGTATACGCGCAAGCAATCCTGTTGATTCTCTTGCATGTCTCAGTGGCATTTGATACTATTCACCATGGTATCCTCTTGTTGGTTTCACTCCTACATGCAGGGTCAGTTCCAAAGAGTAGGAGTGGGTGGCTGTATCAGCTCCCTGGGATGGGAAGCCAGTGGCCCTCCAGATATTACAGGACTACAGTTACCATCATTGCTGGTTATGCTCTCTGGAGCTGATGAAAGTTGAGTTCCCCAGCATCAGGTTCCCCATATTGGCCCATAATATGCTTTACATCCAATGCCCCTACCGATCTTCAGGAGGAGGGGGGGTTGCGGGATCACGACCCCGCCCACACTCGCTCCCGCGAGGCTAGCGCCAGCCTCGCGGGAGGCAGGGGATTCCCTAATTAGCATCCCCTGTAGCGCCAGCCAATTGGCTGGCGGCAGGGGCGGGCCTTCGAAAGGCCATTTAAGGTCGGGGCAGCCCTTGGCCGGGGTATTGTCATGCAGATGAGGTTGGGGGGGAGGAACGCCATCACCTCCCCCAATGCTTGAAGGGTAGTTCGTTAAAGGACTCCGAGGGGCGACGCCTCGTCCGAAACCTACGGAGGCTAGGGCCTAAAGCGCCCCCCCGAGCGGTAACCCCTCGGGGAGCGCCTAGGGATATGCATCTCGGGTGGCTCCCCCTGTTGGTGTTTAACCCTTCCCGGTTAGACCGGATAGTCGGTTAGGGGCCAATGCCTAAAGCCAATACCCTTCTTTCCTGTAATCAATAAAGTTGTGGCCATTTAGGCCCATTAACCTAAAGCTTTGTGTCCGTTGTCTTCATTTATTCCACCCGTGGGGGGGGGAGGGAATAGCCACGCAACAAGGGGAAACAGCTGAAGAAATACCATGCCCATGAAAAGCAAGAGGGCTGCTTTGTCATTCCTTAGGAGTATCACACGTTCATGAGTCTTGTGGTGGATCACAAATGAAAAAGAGCAAGATAAATCCATTAAAATAGCATCGGAGTAACATATAAGCAGGTTATGGCTATAGTTACTAGAAAGCTCGCATTTCATAACTGACCTCAATGAGGCTTAAAAAGGTAAAGGGCAAAGGGACCCCTGACAATTAGGTCCAGTCGTGACCGACTCTGGGGTTGCAGCGCTCATCTCGCTTTATTGGCCGAGGGAGCCGGCATACAGCTTCCGGGTCATGTGGCCAGCATGACTAAGCCGCTTCTGGAGAACCAGAGCAGTGCACAGAAACGCCGTTTACCTTCCCGCTGGAATTTATCTACTTGCACTTTGATGTGCTTTCAAACTGCTAGGTTGGCAGGAGCAGGGACTGAGCAACGGGAGCACACCCTGTCGCGGGGATTCGAACCACCGACCTTCTGATTGGCAAGTCCTAGGCTCTGCGGTTTAACCCACAGCGCCACCCGCGTCCCACTTCAGTGAGGCTTACTTCTGTGTAAATGTGATGATAATAATAATAATAATAATAATAATAATAATAATAATAATAATATCTTTATTGTCAATGTACAAACTGTGTGCAATTAAATTAACCAAATTAGAATTGTGCTGTAAATTTAAGCAGCCACTGATCTCACCCAGTTCTTTCAATGCCAATAGAAACAGAAAGGCCATACTGTGCTTTCAAAAGATGCTTTGGCTTGGACTCCGGAGAGTTTCAAAGAGATGGAGTTCCTTAATTGACACAGCCACTGGAAACATCTATCTCAAGAGTACAAAGTGTATGAACCACATCTGTAAAATTGTAACATCTGCTGAAACCAATCTGTTGCCCAAATATGAGTCATTCCAAATTGTCCTGATAGGAAGGAGCGGATCCAGAGGAAGTTAGTCACCCTTTAGTCTTTAAATAAGACAAAACTTATTTAAGTCATAAGATCATAAGAAGAGCCCTGCTAGATCAGGTGAAAGATTTATCTTGTCCTCCATCCTGTTCTCACAGTGACCAATCAGATACCTACGAGAAGCCTGCAAGCAGGACCTGAGTGCAAGGACCACTTGTGGTTCCAAGCAACTGATATTCAGAGGCATCTTGCCTCCGATGCTGGAGGCAATACATAGCCATTGTGGCTAGCAGTAGCCATTGATAGCCTGGCTGCCCATCAATTCACCTAAACCCCTTTTAACCCATTCAAGTCATTGGACATAACTACTTACCTGGAAGGGCAGACACCTTGATCATGCCTTGACTACCTCTTGTAGGAATGGGACTAACTTGTCCCATGGGTTTCAATGAAGACTAAATCATCATACAGTGTCCTCTGGAGCCAACTGTTTCTGTTTATACGCCCCTCCCACGCAAAGGAAAAACGGAATTATGTCTTCATAACCCGTAAAAGCAGTGTGAGACTTGAAAACACATATATTCACCCCCCCTCCATTTTAAGTTTTGTTATAAACTTGGGAAAATAAGGTTTTATGAAAATGCTCACTGCTGTTGCTACTAGTGGATACTACGATGAGAGTTCTAGCAGAATTACCAAATGCAGTGTAAAGTAATAGACAAGAGCAGAGCAATCCTATAAATCCTTACTCAGAAGTAGGTCCTACTGTGTTCAACGGACCTTACTCTCAGGGAAGCAGGGATAGGATCACAGCCTGAGTACCAAGCAAAGGTGCAGCAAAACTGGGTAACGTTGATTTCTGAGTCATACATGACCCTGGGTCCTACGTACTACAGAAACTAGTCAACCAACACACTGGAACTGTGTACATTTACAGATTTTGAACCGTTCTTTGGGAAAATAACGGCTTATTGGGGTGTGGAATTTAATATCATTGTCAATCTATAAAACTTTTACAACCTAGTCTTATTTGCACAGAGATTACATCCCCAAAGCTCAGTGCCAAAGACACATGTTAATAAGCTCACAACTTTTAATTAAGCAATATGTATAAGTAGATTCCCATTAAGCTGTGATTTGTGGGCAAGTTCATTACAGTGGGTTTCAGCCACCAGACACATATTCAATACAAATCAAGCAGCCTGCATATTATCCAGCTTAATGTGAGTCTACTTGTGATATTTTATCGCCCCTTCACAATGGTGGCTTAGAGAACTATATTTTCTATAAGATCGGGGGCAGAGACCAGAACCTTCTAATGACCCCATGTTGATTTCTTAATGAAGCTATCCATCTGCATTATTTACCTGTAGCTGGCAATTACTCACGGAGTTAATCATTTTTCTATAATATAAGCTTTCTGTGTATGTAGCAAAATCAGCAAACTGGTACAGAGACAATATACATGGCATTGATAAACCAATGAATTTTAAAAGGTCCATATGGATTTCCAAAGACATGACATAATAGGACTCTCTCATGCACTACCATAAGTGGTTTTCCAGCACTGATAATATCTGACATCATGTCTTTTCAAATAAGCAAATCATATCTGGTTATTATCTTGGGATTTCCACCAATAATTCTTGTCAATTGTCTCTTGATTTAGGCACACCATTGAGGGAAGACCCAGTATGATGTGGCAAAACCTGCATTAATGATCAGGAAGAGAACAGTAATTTTCAGGGGTCTCCATGGTGACCATAAAATGTGTATAAAGACTCTAAAGGCACATTATACTTCTGATAAAGTGTGAATGTGATAAACAGGTGTGCGAAAACACACTGATAATATAAGTACACTCCTCAAGATCGTTTGCAGCAAGTAGGGATGGAAGAATCTGTCAGTTTCATTTCTTTCAGTTTCTCATTTTTTCCAATCTCAAATTCAGCTCTCTACATTTCTTCAGTACTTTGCAGATTAAAACAAACAAACATGAACATTCTTCAGCATTTTAGTGCAAACTCCTCCTAATAGAGACATTTGTGTATGCCATTTTGACTAAAGTGCAAATTTTTGCAAGCAATTTCTCTTAATGGGCTGTATTTTCACAAATACGTTCGTTTTTGCACATGCTTCCACCTCATAGATGCATTTTTGTGAACACTGGTTGTGGTTGGAGAACTGTAAATTTTAAAGGGAAGCTGTGTTTCAGCTCGCCCATTGTTTTGGAAACTGCAAATTTTATAGATTTGCATTTAAATGTGAACTAAATCAGATTTCTCCCCATCCTGAGCAGCTGCCTCTCAAATGAACACTGTTGGGTGGGTTGGTGTGTAAGCTACATGTGATGAGTGAGGAGTGTGCATGAGCATGCTAGTTCTGCTTACCCCTTCCTCATCACTGTTGACCTCTGCATGTTGCAGACCTATTGGCTACAAAGGAATACCTCTTTGACTAATGGAGATGCCTGCACATTTTTGAAACCCTGGAAAAATCAACGTTCTGAGATATGTGGGCACTTCCATGAGTACTTGAAGTTTCTTCCCCACTTCAGATACATGGGGGAGCCTGACAGGGATGGAGGTGCAGAGCTAAAGGACTCACACATACTCTCGCCATCTCATGTGCTACCGTATTTTTCATCCTATAGGGCGCACCGGCCCATAGGACGCACCTCGTTTTTTGGGGGGGGGGATGCGAGGCTTCCAGACACTCGCCCAAAGCACGGGGAGCCCTCCGGAGGGCTCCCCGTGCTTCGGGCGACAGGCTGCCACCCCAAGCCTCGCACGCTCGGCGGGACCTCCTGCCGGGTGCGCAAGGCTTGTGGACACTCGCTGGGGCTGCAGGCTGCTGCCCGCAAGCCTTGTAAGCCTGCGGGAACTCCCACCGGGCTTGCAAGGCTTGCGGATAGCTTCCTGAAGCCTGGAGAGCAAGAGGGGTCAGTGCGCACCGATGCCTCTCACTCTCCAGGCTTCAGCGAAAGCCTGCATTCGCCCCATAAGACGCACCCCGATTTCCCCTTCATTTTTGGAGGGGAAAAAGTGCGTCTTATGGGGCAAAAAATACGGTAATTAAATCCTAATCAGAATGCCCAGATTGAATTTATGTTCTATTGCAAAGCGGGGGAACCTTCTGAGACCCACCTACCCACAGTGGGTGGGGACAGAGACAAAAGTGGGTGGAGCAATCAACATGCCTTTTTATTGGTAGGTTTTAAAATAATTTTTGTAACTTCTTTTCCTTCTTTCTTTCTTTTTTAGTCCTTATCTGTGCTGGGGGAAAATATGCTGGAAGTTTTCAATTTTCAATTGTATTTCATATTTTATTCGGATCCCCAGTGCTGGCTTTTAATCTTGCTGCCATTATTTTCACTTTGAAATTGCATTTTACTGAAAATGATGTCAATTGTGTTTTGATGGTTTCAGTGTTTTTTATATTTATATAATCTGTAAACTGCCTTGCGAAAGCAATAGGGTGGGTTAGAAATACATTAAACAATAATAAAATCCAATTTAAGGGAAATAGAGAGTGGCAAAAGCAAGTACTGTGTCCTTTTTTCTCTAAAATGTGGAAAAGGAAATTCTAATCCAAATTGCTGTTTGATTGCTTGTTACTGGAATTTTCTCTCAGTCTCAAAATAAAACAGCATAGGGGATTAACCCAAGATTAGGATGGCCTTCTCATCAGCAGACATTGCGGGAGTGGAATACTCCAATTGTGAACAAAATGGTAGCCATAAAACACGGAAGCCTTAACTAATTCACTTGGCATGATTGGAAGCATGTTTAACTGCATAGTGGTAAATATAGAACACTATTTATTCAGTCTTAATTACTTTCAAAGAAGGAGAAAGATTATTAGAACATCTTTCCACTTGGAAGACTCCAAAGCTGAGCCAATAAATATTCAGAAAGGAAGTGACAACAGAATTATATTAATTTTTTTGTTTATATAGGGACAAGACAATCCCTTAATGTCCATCCTAAACTAATCTCTCTTTACTATTATCCGTTTGCCCTATTTCAGTTGCCTGTTTCTGTATAAATTGCTGTCTGTCGTGGTCTAAAACATTACAACAGAACAATGGTTATGCACATTAACTTGGAAGTCAGAAAATGGCACATTGCACTGAATTATTATTGTTTAATCAGGTTTAGTATCTTGCAGCTAGCAGCATATTATGCATAATTGCTCTATGGCCATTTATGACGAGGTGAGCATTCTGCAAAGGAAAGTCTTGTTTGGCAAGAGAGAGAAAAGAGCAAGCTGTTGCACAAAGACGACTTGAACAATGAAACAAAAATGCATGAAGGAAGAACATGACTAACAATAGCTTTCAGTGGAATGAAATATTTGAAATAAATGCAGAGCCCACTGCCTTTAATAGCTGGAATTTAGGCTGCAGTTCTTTTCATATTTAACCTGTTCATCTGTTGAACTGAATGAAATTTACCACCGAGTAGACCTTTATAAGAATGCAGTGTAAGGTTTGAGAAGCTGCCCTATGTATGTATATAAATTCTGTATCATTGAATGGAAGATGTATTCTTTTACTGATTTTATCTCATCTTTTGATACATCATTAATACAGAAAATAAAAACTTCAACTAAGCTGGGTCTGCTTCCATCTCTTCTGACACACGGCTGGAATTCACCAGTACTCAGTTCCAGCACCTCTGAGGTGGGTGCCACTGACATTACAGTGGTACTGTACCTCAAGTTACAGACGCTTCAAGTTACAAACGCTGCAAACCCAGAAATAGTACTTCGGGTTAAGAACTTTGCTTCAGGATGAGAACAGAAATCGAGCGGTGGCAGCGGGAGGCCCCATTAGCTAAAGTGGTACCTCAGGTTAAGAACAATTTCAGGTTAAGAACAGACCTCCAGAATGAATTAAGTTCTTAACCTGAGGTACCACTGTATAAGAGAACAAGGGAAGTGTTCGTGGTGAGTTCCAGCACTAGAAAAATAGTACTGGTTATCACTGGGAGTGAACCAAGAAAATCCCACTTTTTTTTTAACAGTTTGGACAGTTCTGAAAAATAATATATTTCTTTTTCAACTTTTTTAAAAAGTATATTAAATTGTCATTCCTTGCGCTGAATGACATCATCACACAGTCAGTTATGACAGGCTACATAGCATTGTGTCATGAATTATACAGGATCCCTTGAATGGTTTCCCAGTGGCTTGAATGGTTTCCCATGCCATTGATCTGGAATCGCAAATCAATGTTTTTCTATGCTGAGAATATTTAACAGAACATCACATGAATGAATTACAAAGGCAATACACTGCGCCGGCAGCCGAGGAGTTAAAATTGTGTTTCTTTAGAGAAAACCTGGAGTCAAGCAAAACAACCAAGACATTTAACTGCAGAGACAGGAGCAACAATACAACCATTAAAATCAAATGTCAGAGAAAGAGCTGTGCCTATTAGCTTCTCGAAACCCAAAACGAACAGTTCCGTGTTATCAAACAAATGGTTTGTGCTAGCCAATTATTAACTTCTGATAAGCGCCATGTCAGTTTTGAAATTGCACAACTGAGTTTGCAGATGAGGGAAAATAAATCTGTGTCATCCCCATAAAGACGATAAAAGGAAATCCAAACTATTACCATTGTAACAACCTAATGACACACAAGCTCCCATTTCAGTACTAGGAGAATGAATTTAAATTCAATCACATTGTACCAGACAACGTAGTCCCTCATCTGGTGCTCCTGGTCTAGTTTGAAGATTTCCACAAAAGCCATTTCCCTCCTCAGGCTTCATAAAAGCTCAATGAAATCCTCATTTAGAAAGCAGCAGGTGAAGATTCGCAAGGTACCTGTTAACGGACAACCTTAGTCCTCTTCAGGCATTCCTACTGTGAGGACATGTAGGGTGGAGGGGTGGTGTGGTGTGCAGGTGTGGCTCATGAAGGTAGGTGGCCTGTGCAGTAGTGGACTGTGGGCTAAAATTTGGCACCCCTGCCTCTTGCACTCTGTTCTACAGCATTGTTGTGGCTTCCCCTGCAGCATGGCACCAGTGAAGCCAAAACAAACTGGTAATGCAACCCTAAAACCAGTGTGGTGTAGTGGTTAAGAGCAGTGGACTTGTAATCCGGTGAACCGGGTTCGCGTCTCCGCTCCTCCACATGCAGCTGCTGGGTGACCTTGGGCCAGTCACACTTCTCTGAAGTCTCTCAGCCTCACTCACCTCACAGAGTGTTTGTTGTGGGGGAGGAAGGGAAAGGAGAATGTTAGACGCTTTGAGACTCCTTAAGGGGAGTGAAAAGCGGGATATCAAACCCAAACACTCTAAAACTGCCTCTGGCCTGTGGAAAGTCCAAAGCAGTGGAGGCCATTAGGCCTCACAAACCTCAACCCACTCTCAGGTAGCCCTCACCTGCCCACCTTCTTTCTTCCTACCAGTCAGAAGGTGGCTCTGCCTCTTAATGGCTCTGCCTCCATCTACTGTTGGTCTCCTTGCCTTCTGTCCCAATAGACACCAGCCACCACTGGTCCAGAAGGATATATGGAGTGGCCTACAGGGTCTGGGGTTCCCCATTTCTGTCCTGGACCATTCACAGCTGGGGAATTCTTGCATAATAGGAGGCATAACATTACCAGGTTTTATAGTGTTTTTTCACCAAATTGTATTTTCATTGTTGTAAGCCGCTCTGAGAAGCATCAATGTCTTAACTCCTTTCTAATTTTAAGTTGTTGTTACCCAGTCTAGGACCTGCTGGTAAGTATTAGTATTGATTGAGTTGTGTGCTTTTTAAAAATGTACTTGGTATCTGTTCCCTCAGAACAAAAAGTTCTCTGGTTGCAAGTGTTAACATCCTACAAATGGTCAGAAATCTGTTTTTGATCTTAGGTTGTGTGAGAAATGGCTAGAATAGCTCTATCATCCTCTCCACGTAAGAAGCAGCTATGTGTACGAGTACGACAGTAGTTAAGACAATGCAGGAAAGGGACATCAAATGCTTCCTTAACAAGTAGCCAGGTTTGTGCACATTCCTATTGAACAATCTTTTAAGGTAGCCTATTATGTCTCGTTAAGTCAGCCTTGTGTCATTATTTCCTATTAGTGTAAGTCACAGGATTGGCATAACCAGACATGAATCTTCGAGAAAGAAAGAAAGAAAGAAAGAAAGAAAGAAAGAAAGAAAGAGGGAGGAATGGCTACACTACATGGTAATAAAAATAACAAATACAATTTTCTCCCTTCCTACATACATGGTTGTTTAAAGCAGTATTGTATAAAACGTCTACCCCCATGGAATCTTTCCCATATATACTTTTATATATGAAAAGCAACTACATTCTCTGAGCATGGATTCATATGTGATTGAAATAGTACCACCCACAGATCAGCAGACTTGTAGGAACCCCAAGGATTGCAGAACTCTCTCTCTCTCTCTCTGAAAAATCTTAAATTCAAGCAACCCCAAAACAATTGCAGACTGGATGTCAACTATTAACTGATATGAGAGAAGCTTATAACACTTCCTACCACTTTTGCATTGAGAAAAAACCAGCTCCTATCCACACAGCCCCATATTGGATTCTTGGTCTCACACCAAGAGAGAGAGCATGCTTCTGAGAAGCTTTAGACAGACACAGACAGATAAATGGTGGTGGGTGGGTGTTGAGCATTGCTCCTAAGAGGGTTGGAGCACCCTGGTAGTGATGGAGAATGGACCCACACAAACCTGGCTTAAGATGTATGGTAGTTTGGGGTGGTTAAAATCCCACCATACAAAATGGTACTTAAATATTAGGAATGTGCACAGCCCTGCACCCCACCCCACCCTGAGGAACACCTGACAGCCTGGATCTGGCCATGAATCAATTTGGGGGTGGGATTAATATTTAATTAGGCTTTTTTAACCCTAATCAGCTGGTAAGCAGAGGATTCAATCCTGCTGGGATCTGTTTCTCCAGTGTGTACCCTGTGCACTGACAAAACAAGAAATGAAGTCTTCCCACCTGACACCTTACTCCCTGACAGTCCAAGTTCACTCTAGGCAACCCAACTTGGCCCAAGCTGAGATCCCACCAAACTGGTCCAATGAGGTTCAGGATTCAGACAATCTGAGGCACAGTCTTAGTGAAAATAGCTTACTTTTGTATGAGTCAACCTTTCAACCCTGCTTGAAATCTTGCGCTCCAAAGTTGATATTTGCTGTCAATGCTGATCATGTTGACCTCATATTTGGTGAGCACACAGATGATGATCTTCTTCCTCAGCCGCCTGCTCATAAATCACAATTGTGCTCACACAGATGTGCAGATCACATCCAAACAGAATGCTAAACAAAAAATGTGTGGTTTGGGACTTGCAGATCAAGCACAATATCAAAACTCTTGATGAAAACACATTACACACCATTGTTCGTGTTTAGGGATTGCGTTGCTGAGATTGAAATAGGTATAATGGCACATAATTGGCTGAGCACCAATTAATTAGGTATTTCCTTCTCCTTCCCTCTCTCCCTCTTAGATTATAATCCACATACATCTTTTCCATCCTGCTACTCCTTCAACTCGCTCCATCAGTGTAACCAGCTGATTTATTTAATAAAACCAATGCCTTAGCATTCCTGAAAAATACTGCTTCCAATAGAACGCTCCCATGCTGTGATTGGTGAAGTGGTAAGTAATTTGCTTTTAATGCTAGCACATACCACTTAGCACTATATTTAACCGAATGATGAAAATCTCTAATTTTTCATCCACTTGCTTTAACTGGTGCTCACTGCCATCCATCTAGGTGCAGTGGGAGCTTTTCTCCTGGAAATGTTTTAATAGACCTTGCTCTCCAGTCTACAACAAGCATTTTAATTTTTAATTCATACTTATGACTTTATCCTATAATAGACCAGAACTACAGATGCGGGAGTATGTTGTAGACAATAAGAGCACAGTGGGTACCTAGGGAAACTATGGCACTAAAAGGGTTCTTTATTTACACTTTTCAGTAATGACTACATATATTCAGTTATACAGGAGGAAATTGTAAAAAGGAATGCCACCATAGGCAGGCAATTACTATGTGACTATAACTAAGTGATATGGATGAGGTTGCTAATAACTACAGAGGAGAATACAATCTGTACAAGTTACGAGCCAAATTCTATTCCGTTCGTATCTTATCAGTGGCTTCCCACCCCCCCACCTCATCTCCATGGGATTCATGCAGGATTTATGAAACAATATCACAGAAATAAACCTATATTCAAATCTATATCAGCTGAATTAGATACACCCCCCCATCCAAAAAATACTGCAAAACTACAAAGCGTGGTTTGTAATTTTTACTCATTCATGGGAATTAATAGGGTAAGGTAAGGACCTGATGAATCTCTGGATTGTGTTCACTATGAAACAGTCATTCCAAGGATTTGGGGGAGGTCCCTGCTCCCATTTAAAAGATTCTTCCAATGATCTGAATGCCCTTTCTTCCCACTGAATTGAGCTCCTTTTTTCCAGGAGCAACAGGGACTAGAAGAAGGAGCTTTCTGATTTGTGTTTGTGCCAGTCACATGGGAAAAAGCCCCCTGGAAAAAGTTGGAACAATTGGATTATCCTACCATGCTCTGGTATAGCTGCACTCATCTAGGCAGCCACTTGATTCCTCCCTGACTTGATCTGGTCTGGGTCATTACTTGGGCAACAGCCTTGTCCATGATGTTCTCCATACACTTTCCAAGCCCTCTGCTTTTCAGCTTTGTTGAGTGTTTTCCAGTCTCTGTCCAACCTGCTTCGCACATCCTAGAAAGCCAAACCATGACTCACCAAGACCATGACTTTCCAAGTCCCGCTTAAGACTCCTGCTAATCTACTCAATATCTGTCTCCAAGCTCCTTACCCATCATCCTGGACTTGTGCCTCCAATACCCGACATTTCTAGGTGTCCAAATCTCATGGGTAACAGTACCTTAGGATACAGCAATGCTTCTTTTATCATGTAGGGGGAGAAGAAGAATGGTCAAGCTGCAGCTGAATTTAAGTAACTTTTAGAAGAACTCATCGTTCTTGGGTTCACAGATGTACCATACTCACTTCCCACTTCAGGGGGGGGCATACCAAGGGGGGCAGCTGCAGGGGGAGGAGAGGAAATTCACTCATGCAGTAGGACCCTAGGAAGTCAGACCACAGAACCATCTAGCTCAGTCTCATCTACATTGACAATATTGATTGTAAGTGGATGCTTATATTGGTTTAAGTTAAAATCCAGCAACTAAATCCAAAATCCAATGCTTTTTAAAATAACCTCCAAGGTCAAGTTCTTAAAGCAAACATTGAAAAGTTTTGCCAAAATACAAGTTCACGGACATTTTCACATTATTCCCTTCTATTTCTTTTTCCGGGCAAAATAATCAGCTTATTTCTATTACTGAGCATCCGGGAAGATTTCCTGGCAGTTGCCATATTTGTTTGCTTGCATGCTTCCTTTTCAGAACCAAACCATGCTGCCATGTGTTTTGAGGCTTAACAGCTCCCCATGTACATTGTGGAAAACACTGAAATAAATTTGAAGTACATTCTGCGGTTCCAAGGGTCAATATAATGAATTCTAAAAGAGGGGGAAAGCCCATGCAATAAAATCACAATAAGAAAGCACTCCAAATCTGGACTGCAGTCAGTCACAAGTTTGGAGGGCACTACCTTCTGCATCATAAAATACAATAATAAATGTACACAGTAAAAACAAAAGTATTAGTAGATTGTGATGAAGATTGTCATATGAATCAAGATGCATTTGTAGCGCTCTTCTTGATTAATTAGCTACTGAAGACAACAGGTTCACCTAAAAATGAAAAGGAAATGAGTTGTTTAGACCATAACAGTTGCCAACCACCATTGTCTCACCAATTTACACTTCTTTTAATATTTTCACTAGTAAAATTTACCCTATAATTTCCAGCTGTTTTGGCTCTCTGTGTGTGGAGTGTACAGACACCCTTCACATAATTCCCTGCTGCAGCGGCGTAGCATGAGTTGTCAGCACCCGGGGCAACGCAAGTAGTTTGCGCCCCCTAACCCGGGGCAAGGCACGTAATTTGCGCCCCCCAACCCCTAACCTGCGAGTTGCCGCTGGCGCTGCCGCCCAAATGACGCCGCTTGCCCGGAGGAGGAGGGGGGCAGAGAGGCGAGGAAAATGCAACGGCCCAGCAGCTGCAGCAGCAGCGGCGGAGGCGGGGCTGTGAGGAGGGGCTGCCTGGCGCGTCCTCCGCCACAAGCGCTGAGAGCCGCTGCCTGCCGGGCGCCTTCAGCCCAGACGCGCGCACAGCTCGTCGGTTCTGCGAGACATGCGGCTCTGCTACAGCCTGCGCCCGAGGCTCTTCGGCGACTCCGGAGGCAACGAGCGCGCCCCCCCAGATGTTGCACCCGGTGCGGCCTGCCCCCCTTGCACCCCCCACGCTACGCCACTGCCCTGCTGGACTGCCAAGAGTGAGTTCTGCTTTGCTGGAAGTATTTAAGGAGAGGCTATACTACGTTCAGGCCAGTTGGGCCATTTTAGTTCCTCTGTTTCTCATTTTTCCAGTTAAATTTCACTTGCAACATTTCCACATCAGTTTTTTTAAAGTCCTTACAAAAGACCGTAAGTATTTTAGTGCACATTTCCTAACAGACACGTTTTTGCGTGCAATAGGCACATTTTGTCAGCGTTTTCCCCATATGTAACACATTCGTGCACATTAAAATGCATACATTAGTGAAAATAACGTAGGGGAGAAATACGTTAGGTTGGGGAAAACACTTGGAAAATATGCATTTCGTACATGTTATTTGACTGGAGAGGTGAATGCAAATATTGCAAATTTCAGATGATAGCTGTTTGGGAAAGTGCAGATTAGGTAAATTCACTATAAAATGTGAGCTGAACTGAATTGCTTCTTTATCCCTAAGATGGACATCTCTATGCCATGGATGCTGTAAGATTCTACACTGATTAGGGTGTTGTACTAGAGGAGCTCCAAGGTCCCTGTGTGGTACTCTGAATAAAGTTCTAACTCTGTATTACAATTCCATTTATCTCATTTATCTCAGACCCTCACACATCTATTGTAGAGCCTTAAAAAATGAAGAGATTGTAGGCTCCGTCTTCAGAGTATGCTATCAATCACAGGTAGCTGAATTGACATGTTTTGCAATGGAGGTGCTCTCATATATCACAGCTAGCGCAGGAGGTCAGTTTAGCTGGAGTCTTACTCTAGGAGGGTCATAGCCAGTGGTAGAATACTTGTTTGGCAGCCCCAAGTTTGATCCCTCGCATCTCCACGAAAGACCCCTATCTGGAACCTGGAGAGCCCTGCTAAATAGATAGTTAGATAGACCACTGGTCTGACTCTATATAAGGCAACTTCCTGTGTTCTGCAGAATACAGCGTATTCCACATAATCCAGTCTTGGTCATGGTGTTTACAAATTTCACATATGTTCCCTGGCCATGGACTTAAAGCCACCACTGGGTGCTAAGCCAACCTTAAAGTCATCAGGTCTGGATTGGACCCATCATCCGGCCCTCCTCCCCTTCCACTGTGGCCACCATGAATGACAGGGCTGTAGATGCTTTTGTTCATAAGCCAGATAGTTTGTCAAAACAGGAGGAGGACTTTTCTTACAGAGGGCTTTTGCTCAGCGCTATCACATTTGACACACTCTGTTCCATGTTTACAAGAGAGCGGCAGTCACTGAAAGTAATACCTGTATTCTTTTCTTCTTTCCCTTAGCTTGTTCTCAGAAGAAATTCCCAGTGCATTATCCGTTTCACTTATGTGCTCCTGAACGAAGGCACCCCCTTCATTGCGTATGAAATTTATTCCACTAATGTCACCAAATGCCTGAAAAATACAGTGTGCAGGCTCATTGGTTGTGGCACAGTCCAGTGCGATATCAAGTTAAAAGAAACAAAAGTAAGCAGACTCTGGGCACAGTTTATTTATTTGTTTAAATTACAGATTAGCAGCTCTTTTGTGTGTGAAATTTGGTACTGTCATGGCAATAACCCAGATTCCCTTCTAATGTACAATTTGGGTTTCATGGTTGAATTCCGCTCCTGTGTCTTGTAGCAATTTTTTTAACAGCCCTGCCAAAACACTATAGAGGGAGTGTGCGTACAGAGAGAGTCATTAATAGCATGTACAGTGGCAAATGAAGACTTAATTCCACATGAAAGGTAAATCCACCTAGGTTTTGCTTCAGCTCTAAGAAATAAATAGAATAGAACTGCATTTCTCATGCTCAGCTATTTTCTTTCTGTAGGATACTGTTGGGAAGTGAGTAAGAAAAGTATATGAAATAAAGGGGGGAAGCTACTGGCTTTGGGAATACACTGGATGTAGGAAAAATATTGCAGATGAGTGATTCAAATATAGAATATTTATAGACAATAGAATATTGTCGTGACCCATTGTCGTGCTGCATCTAGGATCACCTAGAATCTACATCAAGGATCATTTAGGGTTACAGGCTTTGCTGGAGAGTGACTGATGTGGTATGTCAAGACAAACACAATTGGTGTCCTCATTACCTATATAAAGATAGGCAAACAGGAGTGATCTTTCATGGATGGTCAATCAGGTGTAGAGACTGGACATATAAGACAATGAGCAATTAAGGTGAATGCACCATTCTGATGGAAGAAATGAAGTTGTTGGAGTTGGTTACATGGGCTAGATCGCTTAATAGATTCAGCAAATTCACAAACTCTACCACATCTCTTTTAAAAAATTTAAATGAGAATAAGCTTATACTTAATGCTGCATTGAAATCAATGGGGGTCAAAAAAATTATTCATGCAGAGACTGATCTTCAAAATTCATAATTATATATTACTTACTAATTATATTTAATTAACTCAATAATTATATATAACTCAAATATTAAATGTTAAGAACTATAATAATAGTAATCACATCACATTTTATAAGCTGTTAACAAATTTGCATATAATGAACTGTAGCATGCATACAAATATAAACACAAACATATACATAAATATTGGACATAGTCTCAATATTGAATTAATTAAAGGCCAAGTCATTGCTTCTGAAAGTGACTCAATGGCAGTAACCTTTTAATTAATCAACTTCGCCCAAAAGTTCACTTCACAGTGTAATTATAAAAGTGAGTAAAAATTATAATTGATGTGTTTTTGTCAATCTATGTAGCTGCAAGGTACTTTTTGAAAAGGTTATATTTTTGTTTAGGTAAACTGAGCTAATATTGCCTTGGTAATTATCTTTGACTTTTTTTGCTTTTTCTAAAAAAAACAAAAACAAACTTGAATCAGCAATAAGATATGCTAAATAAATATTTGAAGCATTTAAACATTAAGAATGTGGATTGTGGATATATGCTGGAGCAAACTTGGAATGAACCACAAAGTCTAAGCAAAGTTTTCTCCTCATCCGTAAAAGGCCCATGTGGAATTAAATATCCTGGCACATTGATTTTTACTATCACAATTTATGTTTGCTTTCTGGAACAGACATAGCATCAAGTCGAGGCTCCTCCTCACTCAGGAGCCATTAATCAAATGGAATGAAATCGCTTCAGAAGTGCATCCATTTTGTATTTCCCAAATATAAACATTAGAGCAGGAGTTTTAAGTAGAGAAATAAATGTACAATTACTTTTGCATATGTTAATTTGCATGCACACATGTTGGAAAATGCACAAAGTGTACAAGAAGCAGCTACATTTCAAGTTGTTCCAAATGAACAGATATCACAACGCATTGTGTTACCAAAACCAAATGGGCAGCCTGTTTTGTTTTCCTCCAACAACCTCTCTTGGGGGGACGACACAAAACTCTGCCCCATTAATTCTGGGGTCACGTTGAACACTTGCTTGCTGGTTGTGGCCAGGTTGTCTGATGACAGCCAGGCCTGAAGCAAGAAGGCATATATTTTTAAACGGCAGCCCTTATGCCACCTCATAAGAAGGTACCAAGGACTAACTTTTTAAAAGGTTTGGTTTCTTATTTGACAGCTAGGAACTGTTCCAAACAGTTAGAAGCAACAGCAAGCATGCCGCCTTGCCCCCAAAATTGAGGGTGCCGGGACCGTGTGAAGTCAGCATGTGTTATGTGCAAGCCCTGCGGCATATACATGTGAATTGAGTACACCATGTGTTGTATGTGCATGGCTGCCACAGAATTTTGAGGGGGCTCATCCACCTCCTTGGTTTTTTTGGGGGGTGGGGGTCCTTGCCCCCCCCAGTCTTCGCTAGGTAGTGCCCCTGAAGCACAGTATAGTTTAAGCCAAAAGAGGCTTCAGCGATCTGGATTCTTATTAGATGAGCATCCCACCTGTCTTCAAAATTACCATGCAGACATGTCTTTAGTCCACTTGTTTCCACATATCAAACCATTTCCCACAGCACCAGGGAAGAGACAGGGAGGAGTGATACTCTCTGCATCACTGTGAATGAGAGACTTCATAATTCATCATTATAAGTCAGCCCTGGTTTAACCACAACAATTTCAGTGGGTGATTGTGATGTGAATAATAGTCTATTAGAGAGGCCTAGTCCCTTCATAGATCTCTAGTCCCAGAGATTTGGAGCTGATTTAAATTAGGGGTGTACATTTGGTTGGAGTGAATCCTGAATGGTGAGCAGAAGTAGAGTGCATCAGAAGGATTTTGGCTTGCCTGAGGTAAAGTGAACACACACTCCCTCTGTATTTGGCTGCATGAGTTGAAGCAGGGACCCCTGAAGCAGTTTGTGGCAGCTTGGTGATTCAGGCATTTAAAAAAAATACTGTAGACTAGTGTCTACTGAAAGTGACACCATGTATCTAAGCTTTCTTGAACCCTTTAATTTAATTTTAACCATGCTTTTTGGAGCACGGGTCATCCACCTTGATCAGAAATGCTACAAACCCCAAAATGCATCCCTGAATATTGCAACTAGCACATACTTGTGTCCATCTACAATGTCATCTCACTTTCATCAGAAGGTGATGCCTCCCCTTTTCTTTACTGGGTCCACAGCTCTTCATTTATGTCTTACAGACTTACATATCATTTGCATTTATGCCTTGAAATTGTTCAGGGTATCCTCTCTGTGAAGGTTTCAGCCATTCATATGTCAATGAATTGATCCAAGTAAGGGCCAATTAGCTCCTGCATTAGGCTATCGAATCATCCCTGATGTTTTCTGATTTGGATTGAAGTAGAAGTCCTCCCTCTCTCCCTCCCATGAATGTGCAGTCTTCTGGTTGGTGCAGAAAGCATTTAACTTGGGGCTCCACTGCATGTGAGCAAACGTAACCACCAACACATTTGGGCTTGCTTTCACTACGCACAACATTTCAGTATAATCAATGGCCTTGTTCATGGGTTATCTCATCCGTGGTACTCGGAGTAAGAGTTCAAATCTAAATACAGTGAATTGCTTTCAAAATAAAGCATTAGGTAATCTGTTTATTTCCCCAGGAAGCACTCACCAGCCACAAATGTGTAAGCGATTTGAGAGCTGTTTGATATGTCCTTACCAGTTCCAAGAACAATGCGCCAAATTGTGCAGCCCTTCATTTTTATAAAAGTACAGTTTTCTCGAACAGCCACAACACATTCGGTGTTCCTTAGATTAAATATCTGAATATTGCTTCTGAAGGAACAGCTGTCAGCTTAAATCTAAAGTCTAGTTTGTTTACCGATCGTATTTTATATTTGTTAGGAAATGACACCAAATGGCAATAACATTGCGGAAAGTGTTCTACTGGGGAATATACATGCCCTTTGGTTACAGTATACATATCTTTATACATAATGCCAGTATATTTCCCCTAGAATTATGTTAAATATGTAAAAAGCCTTTCCTCATAAAGGTAAAAATGCTAGATGATTCCAAGCTATAATTTAGCATTAGTGTCAAGATTGTTTCGGAAAATAAGCTACAGTTACCGCTTCATTCTTTTTAAGTGTCACTCAGCATACCGTATCTGATCTTGCATTCCAAATAAGCCCAGATGATTTTATTCACTTTCCAAGGCAGACACAAGAGTTTAAGCATCATGTGCAGCATATGGATGGATGTAAACGGCTTCATGAAGTAATAGGCTAGTTACCCAGACTGTCTGATCTTATTACCGCTTGCTTCATTTCAAGCAATTGTGGAGGGTAGGGAAGATCTCCCTTTCATCTTCTCTGTGTTTAGAGTGATTCAATCTTAAGGGTGGTTTTGTTTTGCTTTTTTAAAAACTAGATAAAAAGCAGGCTGTCCCAAAAAAAGAAAGAAAAAAAGTTTCTGTGCAACATTAAGCTTTACTTACCCTTTAATAAGAAACTGATTTCTTCTTGAGTTAAAAGTGTCTTATCGTTGCCCTCTTAATAAGAAATCAACTGAAGGCAGCAGAAGCCAAGATAATAACAAAACAAAACAAAAATCGCCATATTTGTGTTATCACAATGTATCACCAGTATTAAATGCTCTGTGCATGGTTTCTAAATGCATTTAAAATGCCTAAAACTCAAAAGACAATTTAAAAAGGGAGAACTGTGAATGAAACAATGACTTGTTTTTAGGGAGGTGGCAATTTTGCATGCAGAAAGTCCTTGCTTCAATCCTGAGAGAGGCTAAAATCCCAGAAGGCCACTGCCATGGGAAACTGAGTTTGCAACTTCCTTCCAGCGCATGCATACAGCTTCCTCCCTCCCACCCTCCCCCCTTCTCTCAAGCACACATTACTATATATTCCTCACCTCTTCCCTCCCTCTTTCTCTCAGAATTCAGATGCCCCCTCAAAAGAACACATTTGCCCACGGAACACATTGCTCCATCCTAATCCCAAACTGAAATTGTTCACGCAGATGATAAATAGAAAATAATAATGAATAGACAACTTTCTTACTATATGTGTGGTAGGAGAACAAACACACAACAAGTGACATCAAGCAGAACATGACCATATTTCTCCTAACACAGCAACAATTCTCTTTCTCCCAGATCTGCTCCAAAAGGTCCCCTAACATTTATTTTTAATATGTATTTTATGGTTTATATCTTGATTTTATTCTGTGAACCGCCCTGAGACCTCTGGGTATAGGGTGGTATATGAATTCTTTACTATGGAGACTGATTTGTGTAGAATGCTATCAAGTGACCAGTGCAGAATGATCCTGAATACACTGTACAATGGCCTATGGTCATTTGGCTATAACAATTACCGTATTTTTTGCTCTATAAGACTCACTTTTTCCCTCCTAAAAAGCAAGGGGAAATGTGTGTGCGTCTTATGGAGCGAATGCAGGCTGCACAGCTATCCCAGAAGCCAGAACAGCAAGAGGGATGCTGCTTTCACTGCTCAGCGATCCCTCTTGCTGTTCTGGCTTCTGAGATTCAGAATATTTTTTTTCTTGTTTTCCTCCTCCAAAAACCAGGTGCATCTTGTAGTCTGGTGCGTCTTATAGAGCAAAAAATACAGTACATCACATTAAAAACTAGAATGTTGGAACTTACCTCTACAATAGCACCACTAGGAAGTCTAAGGAAGTGCCTGTACAGTTCTTGGAAGCCCCCAAGATGAACTGTGTATATAGATACATGAACAGTGACTGCTCCTGAGCTTCTGATAGATTTCAAGGTTTCATTGGGGAGATGGAGGCCAGTACTCGTGACACCAGACTTATTGGCATGGTCTTTCCAGATATAATCACAGACAATGACCTAGTGAAGGAGAGATCATATGGTTATTTCATTTCTGCCATGAGCTTGGTCCCTATTCAGCTACTTTACCTTATTCAAATTAATTTAATTTTTAAAAGAAACTCGGGATCAATAAGATTCATCCTACAAAAGACATACCACAGGCAAAATTAATCATATTCATTACACTGGAAATTGCAAAGTATACATGCCTGTCAAGGCAAATAAATAAATGTGATATACGACATTAGCAAACATTATAGATTGACTGGAGTCAGGCATCTCATTTATTTATTTATTTTTGAAGTTAATACAAGTTGCCTAGCTGTGTTTTAATGCTGAAATACATTACATCAGGGAATTGAAATGTGATAATTTTAGCAAAGCTGTAAATCTCATAATCAGCTTTGCATATGAGTAATCAGAAAACTTGCAGGATCTCGGTTTCTAAGGCTGCCAAACTTTATTTCTCAAAGTACCAAGCATAAGAATGAAAATTGCTCTGATATTTGGATTTTGAAGACATGATGCATACAAATATGTTAGTGATGATGTTTTAGATTCCTGGAAATTGTGGTTAAAAATATAACCTTGAAGCTATGGTTTCTAAATATACATTTCACTTGAAGTGCATTTTGGGATATCCATTATGCCCACTCAATTATATGTAATGATATTACTGAGCATTCTGTTGTTGCACTCTTTGCAACAACCCTTGGAAGCAACCTAGTATTGCCATATTGGCCTGAATATAAGTCTCACTTTCCTCCCAAATTCCGACCATGAAAAGTTAAAGTGTGGCTTATATTCGTGACCTTACGGTATGCAACCAGGAGCATGGGGCAAACAGCATCAGGGGCATGGCAAAGCAGTGGCAGCTTCCTTGCATAGTCCCCATCCTCTCCCCCAAGGCTGGGAAGGGAGAGAGCAAGGAAGGGGAAAGGCCCCCAGCAACACAGCGTGGCTGCCCCCACCCACCCAGTATGCAGCCAGGAGCAGTAAGAATTGGAGTGGCTTATATTCGGGTATTTTTTTCTTTTTTTCTCTTTCCCCCTCCAATTTTAAAGATGTGGCTTATATTCAGGTGTGGCTTATATTCGGGCCAATACGGTATTATCTCTATGTTGGAGATGGAAGCGTAAGAGTAGTTTGGCTAGAGGAAGGGTAGGGCCAAATGCAACACCCTATGGCCTATCTATCTGGCCCATGTGACACTCCCCAAGCCACATCCCCTTCCCAGCCATGCTCCCTCTCCTCAGGCCACATTCCCTCACCAGTTCCCTCACCAGAAGAGGAATTGATTCTTTGGGGGAAGCCATGATTGTTTAAAGTAGTATGGTACTGCTTTAACTGTGTAGTCCATAGGTTGAGATCCCACACATTCCTGCATAAGAGCAAGCCGCATTGAACTCAATAGGATTTACTTAGCAGACCTGCATAGGCTTACATTGTGAATATCCTTGCAGAATGCAGAATAGGTAGGAAGAAGAAGAACATATTTATTTCCCAGAAAGGGCACATCTATTCATTTCAAACAACCTTCCTTTTCTAAACAGGAGTATGAAATCCACTGTAAACTGAGAAATGTATCTTTCGGAATATCTTTAAAGTGATATGTCCATTCAGTATTGAATAATTCAGAATGCATATCTGTTAAGGAGTAGAATGCTTTATCTCTAATGTGCCCTGAATAACCTGAAGTAAGTGCCAAGCAGAAGACTCTGCTGTCATCTGAAATCTCTGTCGTGAAGTTAATCAAAAACGTCCATTCATCTCCTCATAGGCCAAATGTGGCTTCATAAATCTGCTGAGACAGACTAGTCAAGAGACAGTGCATATAGGACATGTCAGAGGCACTGAAGACAGCTATGATCTAGATTCACAGGAGCTGACAAGAGACCACAAAATGCCAGTGCAGCATCCCATAATCCTAAAGTGAAATCCATCTTTCAGCAGAAAAACAAATTAAGGGCAATAATTCGGTGATAAGAGGCAGGCCAGAACAGGTTCAAAACGCTGAATATTTCACAGGGTTGTTTAATTAAAACAGAAGCATGATGCTTTTAATTGCTCTGCAGCAGTTCAGCCTGAAATTAAGCCTGATGTGAATGCACTTGCAGTTGATTTAAGTTGTTATAATTGCAAAATATTACAAGGAATGAACACCAAGATAACACTCGAATGGGGCTTTCTAGTGCAAATCTTCTCTTCTCAGCTCTGTGCCAATTTGTGAGGGAAGAGGTGAGAGAAAGGATTGTAAATGTCAACCTGCCCACATTCTTTAGCAAGCCTCACATGGATTTAAATTTCAGCTCCAGAATGTGATGCATTTTCCCACACCAATAACATTTGGGTAGTCATTGTTTTCCTTCATGATGGGGCGAAAAAGTCATTTAGGGAATACATAAAAGGTTGGGAGATTTCATTCCATGCATGCTAAATACTAGAGAGCATTTAGCAGTTTCAGAAGGTCCTATGGCAGAGTAGAAAGTGGGTTCCCTTCTCCATTCCAAGAGAGAGTTTTGGTGGGAAGCCTTCAAGTGCTCTTTGTCCTAGTTTACTAGATTCTTTCCAGACCACCTGGAATTTCCACACGCACCATATGACCTTTTAAACAAAGGTGTTCGATCAAGGTTTAAACCAAGGGGAAGCTACCAAATGGTGGCAGAATAGTGTTCTCTGGTCACACACCCCTTCTCCATTGTTGCTCCACTTGGTCTCAAAGCCAAGATCCACCTACAGTGGAACCTTGGTTCTCGAATTTAATCCATTCTGGGAGTCCATTCGACTCCCAAAACTGTTCAAAAACCAAGGCGCAGCTTCCGATTGGCTGCAGGAGCTTACTGCACTCAAGTGGAAACTGCGTTGGATGTTTGGCTTCTGTCAGGGAACTGCCATCAGTGCCGGAGGGAGAGAGCAAAAGCCAGAGGGATTCCAGAGAGCATCCAGGGATCGGGAGCAGCAGCCCATCTTCTGGGGAAGAGAATCAGCATAGCACCAGTGGAGAAGGGGGGCAGGTGGGGGAAGCGGCGAGGCGGTCCCATGATTCCTTGCCTGGGACCAGCGGGGAGAGTAGGTGTCCTCCGCTGCCCACGCCCTCCTTGCGCAGAAGGCTTTCGTGCAGAGAGAGTAGGAGGAGACTAGGCGTCAAAGAGCTTTCTTTGCTGGAAGAAGTTTAAGAAACGCCCACTGACGGATTCTGCCAGTGATTGAGTCAGCCACAGGTGAGTGGCTGTCCGGACAGAAAAGGTTCACTTAGGGAACCCAGCCATATGTTTGCACCCAGCCGGGGAGATAAGCACCGGCTTACGCACGAGCAACCCCTAGAACCATTACAGCTTCTGAAAAACATTCAAGAACTGGAAGGTATGACTGTATTTCCCCTTGAAGCATAAAAAGCAGAACAAGGTGGCGTTGAGCAAATGAGCTTCCTGATGTTACTTATTCTGGATTCGCTTGACTTAGTCACCTTGGGAACTTATTTGAAATAAATAAATCATGTATTGCCAGATACCTTTATCAATCCCAAGCAAGAGTTCAGTGTTTGAATCCCTTCTACTCACTACAGATAGGTACTCACGCAAACAGCACACATATATCTGAGAAACGGCACAATTTTTCTGCAGGAAATTTCTCTGCAGGTTCCCAGCTCTCAGGTTTAGCCACAGGCAAATAAAAATGTGTGCTTATTTGATAATATTTATTTATTCGTAACTTTAAAAGTTTCAGTCACGTTCCCAAGGACCAGAAGCACAACCTCACTAATGAGGGCCTAAAATTACGAAACGTGGGTGTTGCGTGATGCAGGGCAAATGAGCTTTTGCAATTTGTGCACTCAGTTCCGTACTTTAACTATGTGCTGTGTGAAGAAACATTTCCTTTTGTCTGTACTGAATCTTTCTACATTCCACTTCATTGCTTACCTCTCCCCAACACCAGGTTATTTATGAACAAACTAAAAAGTACCATTCCTAAGAGTGATCCTAGAGGAATCCCACTTCTTACACCACTGTTAGAACTGTCCTTTTATTCCTACACTGTTTCTCATTCTTTTGCCACTTACCCTCTCCCCTTATCCAGTGACTGCTAAGGTTACTCACAAATATTGGGTGGGGGGGTTGTCTCAAAACCTTTCTGAAAGTCTAAGTACACCATGTTGATGGGCTCACCCTTATCCATACACTCTCAAAGAACTCTAAAAAAATTTTTTACGCAGGACTTGACCTGTGTCCAAATTCACACTGAGCCCAAATGTTTCCCTGCCCTACCAGCTTTGATCAATGCCACATTCTAAAAAACCAAGTAGTAAGATTTTCAGGCTATTAAGAAACCATCCATAAACCAGGAATATTAGACCCCCCAAGTGTCCTTATTTTCCAGGGACGGTCCCTGAATTACAGAAGCTGTCTCAGTTTCTGATTTGATCTTGGAATGTCTCACTTTTCCTTAAGGTAAAGGTAAAGGTACCCCTGCCCATACGGGCCAGTCGTGTCCGACTCTAGGGTTGTGCGCCCATCTCACTTAAGAGGCCGGGGGCCAGCGCTGTCCGGAGACACTTCCGGGTCACGTGGCCAGCGTGACAAAGCTGCTCTGGCGAGCCAGCACCAGCGCAGCACATGAAAACGCCGTTTACCTTCCCGCTATAAAGCGGTACCTATTTATCTACTTGCACTTAAGGGTGCTTTCGAACTGCTAGGTGGGCAGGAGCTGGGACTGAAAGACGGGAGCTCACCCCGCCGCGGGGATTTGAACCGCCGACCATACGATCGGCAAGCCCTAGGCGCTGAGGTTTTACCCACAGCGCCACCCGCTTCCCCACTTTTCCTTAGGACATCCCTATTTTCATCGAAAAAATATTGGAGGATATGGTAGGATGTCCCTATTTTCATGCTGGAGAGTATGGATGCGACCCCCAAGCCAAGGAGATAAGTAACTATGCAACCTTTAGAAGACATCTGAAGGCAGCCCTGTATAGGGAAGGTTTTAAAAAATGTTTCATGTTTAATTATGTTTTTATATGTGTTGGAAGAGTGGCTGGGGCAAACTAGTCAGATGGGTGGGGTATTATTATTATTATTATTATTATTATTATTATTATTATTATTGCTTATTATTAATGCTTGTTGCATTAATAATAATAATAGGAAATCCCTATTTTCATTGGAGAAATGTTGGAGGGTACGGAATATCCTTTTGTGAATACCCTGCCTTCCTTTTAGCCTGCTAAGTGAAGCCATAGCAATATGCCCTTTTGTGCTAATACAGACGCAAGAGTACCTTTGCCGCAAGAGTACCTTTAGGTTTTGTGAATGAGGTGAGTCTGTTTGTGCTTTCTGAGTCTAAACTGCTTTATCCACTTTGCAACTGCTATCTCCAATATACGCTGGAGGGGAGAAAATGTTATCTCTGTATTCAATATGCTTGATTTGCAGGGAAACACACACACATAACTGTTCTAGCATTATTCTAACCAACTGCCTGTTAGAGCAATGCCCTTTATTAGTGGAGTGCACTTTCAGTAATGACTCTATACAAGACAGCAAAAGATCACTGGCTGGTAAATGTCTGTGAATTCCATTTCCCACTGCAAACAAAACCCATTCTGAGCCACCAGCCAACAGAGTCTCTTCCAGCTGCTGGAGAAGAAGGAAACAAAAGTGATTATTTATGAAGAGTGGCAAAATAAGATCCCAAGGAAGCCTGTCATAAAATGCTTGTTGCATAATACATGATGGATCAGTTCTATTATGTAACTTTCCCAAAGATATAACAATAAAGAGAGTTGCTAAGCATCATAGTCAGCATAATTTACAGTAGGAAAAATAATTAGAATCTACCCCATTTTTAATTTTTTTTTTTTTTGGAAGAATGGAGTGAAAATGTAAACAATGCTTCCCTCCAGGCAAGCACTTTATCAAGTTGACAGGTGCATTTGAATTTCCGAGGGTGGGGGACATAATAGGTTATTTATGTGTCATTTTAATAGAAAGGCCCAACCATCAAGATGGACAGGAGACTTTATCAGGACTGCTGTTTGCAACTAATCCACCAATTTAATACCCCAGGAAAATACCTGAGACAAAACTGGTCCATTTTTCTTATACACTCCATTATACCCAAATCAATATGGGCTCTATTCATCTCCAATCCTTAGCACGGCAGGTGCCCATCACACTGCACCCCTCCCTCTCAACTCAAAAGGCGAGCAATGCTGGTTTGCATTGTAAGGCTCCAGTTCAAACACTGTAAGTGAATGCAGAAAGAAGAGCTGAATAACTCGGGTCGATCCATGCACAACTGGGAAATTGGGGGTGGATTATGAAGGAGACATCTACAGTTCAAAAGGATCAGGTAGGAGGCAATAGGAAAGGTCTTTGCTAAGACCCCGGAGAGCTGCTGCCAGTCGGAGAAGACAATATTAGGCTAGATGGACAATAAACTGATATAGTGTAAGGCTGCTTCCTAACAGGTGATGCTGTTTTGACTCGTCCATCCCCATTCTGCTAGGCAGCAGTGACACCGCTGTGTGCCTGCATCACTCCTCATTACAATTTATTTAGTAAAATAATCCTTTTGGAGCAGGCATAGGCAAACTCGGCCCTCCATATGTTTTGGGACTACAACTCCCATCATCCCTGACCACTGGTCCTGTTAGCTAGCGATGATGGGAGTTGTAGTCCCAAAACATCTGGAGGGCCGAGTTTGCCTATGCCTGTTTTGGAGCATTCTTTCTTATTTCTTAATCACGATTCACAAACTTAGGACACGCTATGGCGGGACAGTGTTTATCCAATGGGTGACGTTTAAAATTCATTTGAAAAATTGGAGATGAATAGCAACAGCTGAGCTGCCCGAGGTCCCAGCTCACAAAGGACCAACGCCAGTCTGTTGTTATATACAAAAGTCTTTATTGAAGTTCATTTTCACTTTCACAGCCGCGGCGTGCAGCTCTACGTCTGAAACTCTAGATCGCTGAAGCTCTGTCTGAATCTCCTCCCCCCAGACACCAGTTTAAGACTCTAGCCTTGCTCCACCTCTTCCTTTGCTCTTTCCTCCTCTGGCTCCGCCTGTCAGCTGGGGTCTCGCCCTTCCTAGACTCTTCTGACACTGAGTCCCCTGAGTCTTCCCCCCTGCTTCCGGCGGGCTTTGGGACCTGGTTCCCAATCCGGGTTTTCTGCTGTCCCGTGCGCCTGTACATTTGAACTTGGCGCGCGCGCCCAGCCGGCAACCTTCCTCCTGACCGTTACACTGCTCGTTCCTCCACTCTCCGATAGAGGCGTGGCCAGCCCTGACTCATCTCCTCTCCCTGCTGGAGGAGACGCTGGCCCTGACACATGGGATTCTTCCCCCCCACTACGTTCTGGTGGGGAAGCTGGTCCTGATTTCCAGCTGCTGCTTTGGGAGTCCCCGCTGGCCCCTTGTTTCTGGTGTGTCCCCCCTGGGACCCCCCTCGCCCTGACCATCAGCGCCTCCTTCTGGGAATCTTCTGATTCGCTGGAGAAGCTCATGGAATCTCTCGGGTCACTGCCATCCTCCCCTACGCTGCCCTCAGATTCTTCCCCTTCACTCTCCATTTCCTCTCTCCCCTGTGCCTCTGTCCCTGAGCCCCTGACAGGTGACGTTTAAAATTCATTTGAAAAATTGGAGATGAATAGCAACAGCAACCAACAACAAGAATTCAGAGGGCAACTGAGTCCAAATACATCACTTTGTGCCTGCATTATCAGCCCAGCAGCTCTACTGCATGAACTCAGCTACAATGGTTCAATCAATGTCAGGACATTGTGGGTGCTAGCTATTGGGGGGAAATGGCCTCACAATGTGTCATCTTGCGGTTTTCAGAGCTGATTCATCACAGGTCTTTCCTTGGCCATGCTATTTGGACACCTGGCTTTGAACATAAAGAGGGGGAGATTAGAAAAAGAAGGAGGAACAGCAGCCAATTCCTGTAGAAAAGAGCAATTTCATTTTGCAGGATTAATTAAAATGTGGGAGATCAGCTGCAGTGCGAGGGAAGGCGTGGACCTTTTGCCTGTGGATCAATGTTCTGCGAGATATATAACCCTCTCAAAAGCAAAATGGAATTCCTTGAAATCGTCTTGCTCACCAAGCTCTCTGTTTTGAAGCTATTTCTTTTAGTCAGTACCAATTTTTTCCTCACATGCAGTTTTCACTTCTAACTCAAAGTTTCTGTATGTTAAAATACATGAAATCAAAGGACACTTCTAAAAATAACCATTCTTAAATAAGCATCTAATATAAAGCCTCCATCTGTCAATCACCTGCTGTCACAATGAGGGCAGGTGAGTTGTTTCTGCCCACATGGATGATCATCTGATCTTCAGGGCTCAGTAGCTGCATGGCACCTTGCAATCCCTGACAACCTAGTGCCTGCAAATCCGCTTTGGCCTAGTTGAATATTTACCTGTCCCACACAGGTATGGCAGGGGCCATAGCATGGCTAAAATAGCCCTAGCTGCACCAATGACAACAAATACAGGTGATCCTTGTTTTGCACAGGGGTTACATTCTCCACCATGGGAGTGGCTTAGTCATGCTGGCCACATGACCCGAAAGCCGTACGCCGGCTCCCTCGGCCAATAAAGCAAGATGAGCGCCGCAACCCCAGAGTCGGTCATGACTGGACCTAATGGTCAGGGGTCCCTTTACCTTTACCTTATATTCTAGACCCTGTGCCTGTTGGCACAGCCCATGAAAAGTGTTCCACCCCCACCTCTGTTCTGCCCCCATCCCACCCTTTCAGTGATGTCTTAGTGGTGTTTTAGTGACTTTGGGGGGGTCACTTTGAGGTTTGGCGCCATGCACGTGTGTGCCTTAGCGCATCAATCAGTCGTGTCTAAACCAGGAGTTACCTGTCTACATGCTTATTTCCTTAGCCTGTACATTACCTGCAATTGGTACAAACAATTTAGTGTCAGCTTTGGCAAGCAAAAATACTGTTAGATATGTTGCAGCGATAGGAGTCATAAAAGCAAATGTTTTTTTAAAAAAAACACACCCTCTTCCTGATGAATATATTTCCTTATCAGCTGCATGAATTTGAATAATATTCTTTAGCAGATAATTATTCATGCACAGCTTCTCCTGCTTGTACCGTTTATTCGAGGTGTCCTATTAAAGCGGTTGTTGGTACGTTGGCTTGATTTTGGAAAGGGGCTAGCAAATTCAGGAAGGAACTGAAAATCACTTCAAGACAGATCCTTTTAATCAATCTCAGGCTTGCAGGAGTGAGGATTTATGAGGGTCTTTCACCCCTAGGTGTGATGCTAGTAACATAATCCAATGTAACTGTTAACGTTTGCATCTGGGCATCCACTGGAGAACCAAACCATAGCCGCGGAGCTAAAGAAGGCAAAAGGCATAACTTCAAGTGTTAATTGTTCGAGACTCTTATACGAAACATTCACAAACTACATGGGCTCAAGTGCTGTGGAGGCTACAGTGATAGGGAAACTAGGCCTTAATTAACTCCTGGGGTAATTTACAAGTATGCACACCGCACTAGTTGCTGGGCTTGCTAACAAGACCCTTGATCGATGGCATGTGTTCAGGAAGGGGGCTGAAATGTGGGAGATAATAGGGGGGAATCGAGGGAACAGACAGGAACAAACTGAGGACCCAAAGCTGAAGGGGAAACCATGTTTGGGGGGGGAGGCTTCCACTTGCACCTCTCCCTCAGCTTCACCATTTTGTCTTCTCAAACACTGGCATCGCATGTGCAGGACAATGTTCATGGATATCTGATTCACACAATTGTTTCCGAAACGGTTCTTTCCATTCCTTTTCATAAAGCTTTTTGTGGCAGCAAGTTTGGCATAGTGGTTAGAATGTGAAGGCTGGAAAGGCCTTGGGCCTCAGCCTGACCAACTTCATAGGGTTGTTTTGGGGAATAAGATGAGAAGGCAGAATGTATTCTGCCTTGAGCTCTTTGGAGGAATGGCACAATATAAAGGTAACAGGTACATACATACACACATTGGGACTACAATTCCCATCATCCCTGACCACTGGTCCTGTTGGCAAGGGATGGTGGGAGTTGTAGTCACAAAACAGCTGGAGGGCCGAGTTTGGGGATGCCTGATATATACACATTCCTTACCCGGTTTTGGAACTGTGGTAGAATCCGGACATAACCAGTTGACTACAAGCATTTAACAGCCTGGACAAGAAGAAAGCAGGCGGCCTAGAGTTCTGAATCAACTCTAAGGCCTTCCATAAAGCTCACCCAATCTCATTTGCAGGGTTGTCCCATGGAAATTGGAGCAAGCTAGTTTTCTCCTGCTCTCGGGGATAGGACTTGAACCAATGGCTTCAAGTTACAAGAAAGGAGATTCCGACTAAGCCTCATGAAGAACTTTCCGACAGTAAGAGCTGTTTGACAGTGGATCAGTCTCCCTCAGGAGGTTGTGGATTCTCCTTCCTTGGAGGTTTTTAAGCAGAGGTTGGATGGCCATCTGTCATGGATGCTTTAGCTGAGACGCCTGCATCGCAGGGGGTTGGACTAGATGACATTGGACTAGATGGCATGTTTGTTCTAGGCATGTTTGCACCGAAGTGAATTCCACAGAACCCAGCGGGATTTACTTAATAATGTTCAGGACGCGGGTGGCGCTGTGGGTTAAACCACAGAGCCTAGGACTTGCCGATCAGAAGGTTGGCGGTTCTAATCCCCGCGATGGGGTGAGCTCCCTTTGCTCAGTCCCTGCTCCTGCCAACTTAGCAGTTCAAAAGCACGTCAAAGTGCAAGTAGATAAATAGGTACCGCTTGTAGGAAGGTAAACGGCGTTTCCGTGCACTGCTCTGGTTCGCCAGAAGCGGCTTAGTCATGCTGGCCACATGACCCGGAAGCTGTACGCTGGCTCCCTCGGCCAGTAAAGTGAGATGAGCGCCACAACCCCAGAGTCAGCCACGACTGGACCTAATGGTCAGGGGTCCTTAATAATGTTCAGGGTTGCAGGCTAAGGCTGCCAGTCTATGCACACTTAGCTAAGGAGGAAGCCTCATTAAACACAATGGACTTACTTGTGAGGCAACCTACACAAAACTGCACTCCACTTGCCATAGTCTAATGCCCTTATTAAACTGTCTAGGAACAAGGTAAATTAAAGGGGAACGGTACCAATTCAATTCATTCATTCATTCATTTAATAAATGAAGCTGATGAGCTTTGAGTGAAAGAAAGTTTTCCTGACATGGAAAGGCAAGAGTTCTACTTTGAATTTACTGCCAAGCCTGTCAGAATACGGTGTATCACCCATTTGCTTGTTTTATTTTCCTTGCAGAACAAAATGTGGGGTGTTTTATGCATTCGAGTAGAACAGCTTGTTTATTCCAGCTGTTTAATATTTGTCAGGGGACCTACCAACCTCAGGCAACTTTTTCAAGGTTCATTAAAACCAGACCACAGACAAAACCTGCAGACTCATGTTAAGCCCACCTAACCCTTTGGACAGCTGCAAGGTTAGATGCGTGGAATGTAGTCACTAATCTGAATAATGCTCATGAATGTGTACTCTCCTTGCTTGTTTCAATGCAAATATGGGACCTTGCTTACCCAGGTAATTTCCTCTGAAATATTGTCACGGTGAAATTGTCAGAAGAACAAATGCAGTCTAATGCAATGGTTAAGCAGGCTAAACAATAAGGTTTAAACTGGAAGCTAAAATCCTAATGTGACTTTTCATTATTACAAACTGCCCCCCCCCCCTCTTTTTGCTTCATACTCTCATTTTTGTATGAAGGACTATAATTCAGAGTGGAAATCAAAGTGGGATGGGGGAGACATTTGATTTAATTTGCATTTAAGGGCCAAACTGCCTAATTCATACTTTCTGAAACATTGTGTAAACAGAAAGACAATTCTCCTTTGAAATCCTCACTTCTCCAAATTTTGCAAAGCAGCTCTTGATGCAAGTAATAGGTGCAAAAATGCATATGCCACGGTAAGATATCCATTAAAAATGCATACATTGGTGAAAATAACAGAGATGCATGATATCAGGTGAAATTGCTGTGTGTATGTATGTAAAATTGCATATAAAATGTGTGCACTAAAAGAAATTCAAACATTTAAAAAAATGAGAATTCTTAAAAATATATCACAAACTGTGAAATGTGGAGAACTGAATTTAAGATTAGAAAAATAAGAAACTTAGAGCAATTGAAACTGACAGATTCACTTATTTTTATGGACAATACACATTCCTGGAGCTGTCTTTATTTTTGCAAACAAACAGAATTCCTCATGTCTTTCGCTTCAAATGAATATTTCACTTTTCTACAAATTATTCTTTTATGCAAATCTTGATCTTTGATGTCTCATCATTATCCGAATTCGGTTTTTGCCGCCCATCCATCTCTATGTCTCCCATCTCAGGTAATCAGCATTTCTGTTTATCGAAACATCTAGCTATCTGAAAACTTAGAATGTGCTCCAGATCTTTCAGTTAAATGCTGCTGTGTATATCACTAATGCTGCTTTGTACATGGCTAATATTTTCCAAAGCTTCTGACAGCCCAATCCATAACCCCATTTGCCTGGAATGCTAGTATGCATTCTGATTTACTTCAACGGCCCTAAATCTGTTTAAATTCAAGAATTTGGGATTCACTGGATTTTAGAGTTGCCTGTTCCAAACTCTCAAATAATTTACTTTGCAGCTCGCTCCTTCTATTTATGATGCCATCCTGTATTATGGCCAGAAACATTTTAAAGGAGATGAACAGTTGTCCTCAACCTCATCAGGAAATAGCTATAACTCAGAGGGAGCTAAATATTCCTCTTTTTACAATCTTGTTTCTAATGGTTCAGCTAAACACCACGCTCTTGCAGGTAGCATCTTTTCAGAAAGCCTGTTTCTACGATGTAGGAATCGTACCTTTGGAACTCCCTCCCATTACAGATAAAATAAGTTCCATCTAGATTGCCTTTTTGACAACTATTGAGTACCTTCTTTTTTTATCAAGCCTTTAGCAAGATTTTTTAATCTCAAATTTATCTGAATTACATTTGAACACGTGTGTGTGTGTATCACTTTGAGATTTCCAGGATGTGATTCATTAATGGAAATAAATAACAAATGGTTCTAGTACCAATTGTCTTTCAAAGAACATGGTGGAATTCTTAAGACCCACGATATGCTTCTCTTTGGGTCTTTGATCAAATTTAAGAGATTCTGGTTGTTCTGTTACCAACTCAGGTTCTGAAAAGGCAGGCAAGGCATGATTCCAAACATTCTTAATGATAGATTGGCATGTGCAGAAACACATATGCATTAGCTATCTTTATATAAGGATTCCAAAGTGTTTAAAACATTGGTAAAACAAATAGAAACAAAATATCCTAAGGGATTTAAGAATTGTTCATTGGTGGTTTTGTCACACAGAAGGGAAACAATGTAATATATGAAATTATAATAGTCCATGATGTAATACTTGAACCATTGACCTAATGGACCCTGTACCGGCTTTTCAGTTGCTAGAACAATCAATTCCAAAAGTTGCATCTATTAAAAGTGGGAGACTAGCTATTTTTATACTTAGATTCTAAAGTTCCAGCAATATTTTGTTTAAAACAGAAAATATCCTGAGGGATTTCCCTGTTTACTGGAGATTAGTACAGAAAGGAGAGAAAATAATATACGGAATTATAATATTACATGATCCCTAAGCAAGTTTACTTGGAAGTAAGTCTCACCATGTTCAGTGGTCTTATTCCCATGTAGCTATGCACAGGGTTGCAGCCTTAAAGAAGAACATTATTAGACCTAAGAAAGTTATTATTGACTATGAGCACAATTACTGAGGAGCATTTCTTCTTCTTCAATGGGGCTTGCCTAGGAGGTGTCCCTGCCAGGCTGAGCCTCCATGACTACAGTGGTACCTCGGTTTAAGAACAGCCCTGTTTACGAACAATTCGGTTTACGGACTCCGCAAAACCGGAGGTAGTGTCCCGGTTTGCGAACATTACCTCAGTCTAAGAATGGAATCCGAACAGTGGAAGGGCATCAGCAGCAGGAGGCCTCATTAAGGAAAGCGTGCCTTGGTTTAAGAACAGTTTTGGTTTAAGAACAGACTTCCAGAATGGATTAAGTTGGTAAACTGAGATACCACTGTATATGTCAAACCAACAGAAGTCTGCTTGGGGAGGGATTTGCTTGCTTTCCTTAAATGCAAAGCCATCACGCAATCTGAAGTGTTGAAATGTTAGAATTGTCAGAAAACTAATTATCATATTTTCACTTGCACACTTCAGACCTGCTTGCTAATTAATCTCTGTGGACAGGATGCCTATGAATCAAATATTAATGTAAGTAAGATGATATTGGATGAAATGTGTTCAGTGCTCCACCCTGAGAGCAAATGCAATGGATTGTTTTCTATAGCCTTGACAACCAGCAAGCAAAACCCTGATTGTCATTGAGCTATTTCTTCCAAGCATCTGAAGGCAGGCACACCTGAAAAAATTGTGACTAAAGAAGAATTGTGACTAAATGTTATTCAGTGTGGATTTTCAAGGTTTGTGGGTGATCACAAGTGGTCTTCATACAAGACCAGAAACCCATTTATTTATTTCTAGACCACCATTCAACCAACGATTCTCAAGGTGGCTAAACAGTTTAAAAAAGCTATTAGGATAGCAGTGCTGAAATCCACAATAATTAACCCTAACAACGTACGCCAAGCTCACAAAGGCTAGACATAAATATAAAAGGAATATGTTTTTCCAAAAGTGTGCCTAAACTAATTTGAGCAGCCCTGCTGTAATTCTTGTGAGCAGACTCAAGACATGTGTAGTTTACTTTGAGTGGGCTCCCTACTTCAATTCCACTTCCACTGGCCTTTATATCCCATCCCTTTCCCAACAGGGAGGGGAATGTGTCTTAGAGCTTATGATGGAGAAGCAAGCAGGCATCTCTCCTTCCCATGCAATATCTGGAAAGAAGATGCTGTTAGTGTGGTGATGCTGGCAACATCTCTTACCACTAGGGATCATAGGGATTCTTCTACTTCATCCCCACTCCATAAATCCCAGTAGGAAAATATGCTGGCAGAATCGTCTTGCTGGCACAGCTATCTTTTGAAGCATATGAAAGGTTGGATTCACTCTCAGGGCAAGCTGTTGGGTGCTTGTATACCCACAGCCTAAACATGTGTGTTTTCCTTTCTTAAACCAGGAAGGAAAGCGAAAAAGAAAAAGAGCATGCTATCCAACACTCTGGGAAAAGGGAATTCCATCATTCTGGAGCTCACACACTAAAACGCCTCTTCATTTTTTAAATCAACCTAAAGTCAGTAAGTGCTGAAATTCAGAGCAGGACTTTATTAGCGCATCTTAAGGCCTGGGAAGAACAGTAGCTCATCGTGAAGAAGATACTCAAAATCAAATTCATGACCTATGAGAACGGATGATGGATGCAGTGGTGGACTGGATGAGGTCCAATAAACTGTGTTTTGATCCTGGGGAGATGGAGGCTCTTTAGGTTGGTGGTTCCCATGTTTGGGAAATTGGCAAGTCACCTGTTCTGGTTGCACTCCCTTTGAAGCAGCAAGGGCATAGTTTGGGGGCACTCTTGGATACTTTATCAATAGGGGCTCAAGTGTCCTCTATGGTCAGGAGTGCCTTTTACCAGCTTTGTCTAGTTTGCCAACTATAACCATTCCTAGACAGGGATAGCCTGACCACTGTAGTCCAGGGCTGGCTCACTCATGAGGCAAGGTGAGACAACTGCTTCAGGCACCAGGATCCACAACAGCAGCAGATCCTGATGTCAATCTCTATTGCTCCCTTGAGCCTGATGTAGAACTTCACTCATTCCTTCTTCTTTGGCATGGAGGGGGTGCCATTTTGTGGTTCACCTCAGGTGCTAAAATGTCTTGGGCCAGCCCTGCTGTAGTGCTGTAGTCCATGCATTGGTTACCTTGAGGCTAGATTACTGTAACACACTCTATGTGGGGCTGCCCTTTGGCTTGGTTTGGAAGCTCCAGCTGCTGCAGAATGCTGAAACCAGATTTCCAATGGGAGTTTCTGATCAAGAATATGAGACACCATTGTTAAAACAGCTGCACCGGCTGCCCATCTGCTACCAAGCCAGGTTCAAGGGTCCTGTATTGATTTACAAAGCTCTGAACAACTTAGCTCTGGGATACCTCAGGGATCGCCTGAGGGGGCATGAAGGGGGCATGAGCAAACCTTTAATATGTTGCGTTTCTATGCATGTCATCTCCCTCAGGTTTCCTTCTGTCATACATATCTAATTCAACCTTGAGAAATGGAATAGAATGAGTAGCCACTGGGTACAAGTCACACCTCATGCGGCCCAAATAGGTGAAGCATCCTGTGTGTCAGGGACTGGACTGAAGAGGAATGGTGGAGGCCGCCGCCCCCTCCTTCTGAACCTTCCCAAGAAGAGGAGGACAGTATAATTACAACGGTGGTTTGCAGAAGGTCATGACTCTGAGACAGAATAAGGACAGAGCTGGGAGATAATGGAGAGAGAGGAGGGGGAAGCAGCAGAGCCAGAACAGCTGGCTGACACGTTATCATTAGAAAGCATTCCAGACCCCCCTTCCAGACAGGAGGGCTGTGAAAGTGAGAGAGCAGAAAGCAAGCAGACAAAGGGCCTTACACAACCACCATATGAGTGGTGGAGGAGATTACTCAGAGCAACGCCATTACTGCAATGGAGAGGCACTTTTCAAAGCCTCTATCTGTGAATATTGAATAAAGGACTTGGTAAGAACTCTTCTTGTTATCGACTTCTTGGCTGCCCACCATGGGAGGGATCGGATTCCCTGAAGGCTGTCACTGAGTAGTTTACTGGCATGCTGTTCCTGTTGTAAGTTTGCACTAATGTTTTCTTTCATACCTATTCATCCTTCAGTAGCATATATTGTCCCCTTCCCATTTTTCCCTAGATCCATGTCCCACCAGCGCACTATCCTTTTATCACCTTGATCTGAGTATGCACAATGCCTCATCTTCTAACCCAGAAATAGGGGGGGGGGGACAATTTAGCATATAATTGTTGACCAGTAGATGCAATCATTGGGTCTCCCCTTCTCGGGGCTTGGCTGCCTTTGGCATCAGCACTGGCAACGGCTACTTGTTATCCCAGGTATGCTTGCTGCCTCCACCACTGGAACAAATATTTCATTTGCCCAACAGACAGGCAGGCCCTGATCAAAAGCTATTAGCTCATGTCAACAGAAGGTCCCATTAATTACTGCAGAGGAGAGAAAAAATGACAGAAGAGTGCGTTTCTCCTTTGCCACCACTCAAAGTGCTCTGGTGAAACAGTTTGCATATTCCTAAGTATTGTGGAAATTAACACCTCCCTTCCAGGTATGGGAATCAGAAGGCTGACAAGACGACAATTAATTAGGTTCTTCTGCATCACTGCTTCTACATAATTAATGTGCTCATTATGGATTTTCAAGTATCTTTTTTTTTTTCAAGGATCACCAGCAAATTTCAGAAACCTAAATGTTCCTAACATTTTCATAGTTTTCCTTAAATTTAAATGAGTGGCAAGCAATGAAAATGTCTCCATCGACATCAAGTTCACAAATGTTTTTTTCCCCCTAAACAAAACCCTGTTGTGTTTCACCATGACATTTCATTTTGCCAGAGTTTGTAGTGTGGAACGGCTGCACATTGTATTGGATATCATGTGGCAAAGTGAAGGATGCTGTGAGCAGCTCCTGAGAGCTGTTGCTCTCTCTCTCTCTCTCTCTCTCTCTCTCTCTCTCTCTCTCTCTCTCTCTCTCATATTTATTTTTCTTCCACAGACATACTACCATGCAATCATCTGATCTGGGGATGCAGGAATCTATGGCTTAGAGTATTTTATATAACCATTTTAAGCCATGTTTTATTCTGTTCCCTTCCTCAATATTCATAAAATAGGAAATCATGCCACCAACATAGGACTGTGCAGAGTCAAACAGCAGCTGCATTCTTCAAGTCTGTTTCCATTAGGTTACTGGTGGGCAACATTCATTCTTCATTATGATAATTGATTAAAGTAGTCCTTTGTGTGTGCACAGCTGTTAAAATGTTTTTTAAACTTCCTAACATGTTTTATGGGCAAATGAATCTTGTTTTTTGTCCAGCCTGCATTTAATTTTCTTCTCCTAATCTCTATTTTCCCTTATACACAGATGTAAAAAAAAAGGAGAAGTGTTTGTAGATTTTGAACCAAGAATTTAATGGCAGAGATCTTTGCCACACTGGTCTAGTTAATTCCAGGTGCCACTCAAAGCTGCTCTCCCACCTCTTAAAGATATTCACTTTTTCTGATTACTGGGCCACAGGGAAATGAAAGCTAATATTAGTGACTGATTGTTTATAATCATGGTTTTCATTTTCTTTTCCTCGCCCTTCCCCCCCTTTCTTACTTTTAAGAGGTGAGTGTCACTGAATATATAGCAAAGATGGCAGCATGCTTGAGGGAACCCAAAGGGCAAACCCTTCTCTACACTGTGCCTGGCACCATGTTGGTGTGTGACTTTCGTTGCTTTGCTTGGATCAAACTTCCTTTGCCCCATGCCTATGTCCCATGATTGAAAAGGGAAACCATCTAGTTCTGCTAACAAGAAAATCATATGGTTTTTCTATAAGGTTGCATATTCAGCAAATACATTTGCTACGCTGCTGCAAAAATTAAATGAAAATAACCAAATGATTTTTTTTAAAAAAATAGGGTAATATTTTTTGCTGTACATTTTTTTTGCATAGCTTTAATTTTTGATTCTAAATTATTTGTAATACTTTATTCAGTTGTGATGGCATTCCTTTTCTAATTTCTTTTTGCAAAGTGGTGAAATCCATAAATAAAGATTGACTGCACTTGGCAAAGCATTGCATTCTTTATTTTTAGGGTTTCAGTTTTTCTCTGCAAATATACCACTAGGAGCCTGGTGTGATCTCTCTCTCTCTCTCTCTCTCTCTCTCTCTCTCTCTCTCCCTCCCTCCCTCCCTCCCTCCCTCTCTTAAACAAAAGCTGGAGTGCACCATTGGCAGCAAAAGAGGAAAAAATGCAGTAGAAAAATCAGTACCCTGTCTGGATACTTGCATGGAACATGCCCAAGGTAGATTTGGAGGACCCATTTATGAAGTTCTCCAAATCCTTGAAAAGCCATATTGAATTTATTGGACTTGATTATCACAAGGATATCTCTTGCAACTGAACGATGGAAGGCAACATGAGATCCTTTCCAATGCAAGGATTTTGCCCTTAACTATTAACAGGTAATTAATGCATTATGGAGGAGGAATAAATAGGTGGCAATTAAATAACATATATTAATGACTTATTTATTAACATATTAACAAGTTGGCCTGAGAGTAATAAATGCAAATTAGTGTAAAGTGCCAAAAATGGTGTCGATAATAGGCCCCCAAGTAATTTTGTGTGTTCAACCTAATTACAAATATATTTTCTTTTCAAAAAAATTACTGCCGGCTAATTTTTTTTTTTTTTTTTTTTTTTATTATTTATTATTTTATTATGAAAAAAATACACAGATTACAATATATTACAAATATTACAAATACATCCATACAAAAAAAGAATATCTTCAGATAAAAGCAGAAAATGAAAAAGCAGAATAAAAAAGTAAAAATAAAAGAAAAAACCAAAAGAAGAAAAGAAAAAAAAAAACAAAAATACCAAGAATACAAGTGCTATTGACAGAGCTTCCGTCCAGCTCGGTCTTGGAGTTACCAATTCTTATATTATTACTGCAGTTTTAGTATTACAAATAAACACCGATGATTTCAGTTATCGTCTACTGATAAATTATTTAATCCCTGGGTGTTTTCAAAATAAATTAAAAATTTATTCCAATCGTTTTTAAGTTTGCTCGAGTTGTGTTGTCTTATTTTTTGTGTTAGTCTCGCTAACTCAATGTATTGGTATAGCCTCAATTGCCACTCTCCTATAACAGGTAAGTCAGAGGTTTTCCATTTTTGTGCTATTTGAATCCTCGCCGCAGCCACAGCATATTGAAAAAAAGTTTGGTCTGTTTTCTTTATTTCTTTACCAATCAGCCCTAAAAGAAACAGCTCGGGGATTTTGGGGATATTATACTTCAAGATTTTTTTCAATTCGTCATGAATTTGCGTCCAAAATCCTTTTATTACATCACAGGTCCACCAAATGTGAAAGAAGGTCCCGACCTTATCTTTACATCTCCAACAGGTGTTATCGGCTGTTTTATACATTTTTCCTAGCTTTGCTGGGGTCAAGTACCAACGGTAGACCATTTTCTCTAAATTTTCCCGCAGAGCTACGCAAGCTGAAAATTTTACACCTGTCGTCCAAAGCGTTTGCCATTTACTGTAGTCTATGTTGTGACCAATGTCTTTCTCCCATTTTACCATAACCCCTTTCACCCGATCTTCCTTAGTGTCCCATTCCAATAATTTTTTATACATTTTTGATAGGGATTTACTATTACTTTCCAAAATTTCTACCTGAAACCAAGATTTTTTTTCCTTCATGCCCAGTCTCTTATGCTCGCCCCATAAGGCGTGAATCTGGTGAAAGTGGAACCAGTCTTTTATTTTATCTTTCAGTACCTCATAAGGCTTCACCCTCCATCCTATTTCTGTCTTTTCTAAAATATCCTCATACGTACATTTTTCATCTGCCATATTTATTTTTTTTATTTTAATAATATTGGTTGGGGAAAGCCACCATGGGGTACCTTTCTCAATCAGTTTTTTATACCTCTTCCACACTTCCAACAATGGGCCTCTGATAATATGATTAGAAAATCCTTTGTGGACCTCACCCTTATCTTGCCACAGGTAGGCATGCCACCCGAATCTTATATTGAAACCTTCCAAATCTAGGAGGTCTGAGTTTCTAAGGGTGGCCCACTCCTTTATCCAGCAGATACAGGCTGCCTCATAGTATAATCTAATATTTGGGACCGCAAATCCGCACCTTTCTCTCGAGTCTGTTAAATATTTCAACTTTACCCTGGCCCTCTTCCCCTGCCAAATAAATTTGGTCAGGGTTCTTTGCCAGTTCTTGAAGATGGAGGTACCTTTAATTACCGGGATATTTTGAAAGAGGAATAGTAATTTCGGGAGGATGCACATCTTAATAGCGGCCATCCTCCCTGTCCATGAAAGTTTCAATCTATGCCAAGTATCTAGATCCTTTTTAATGTCCTGCCACACCTTACTATAATTGTCCTCAACTAGGTTTATGTTTTTAGGTGAGAGCCAAATTCCCAGATATTTCACTTTATTCACTACTTTAATGCCAATCTTTTCTTCCAAATGAATTTTCTCCTGTTCGGTCATGTTCTTTGTTAGGACTTTTGTTTTCTTCCTATTTAATCTAAAGCCGGACAGTCTACCAAAGTCTTCCAAAAGTTCAACCACTCTGCTTGCACTATCCACTGGGTTCTCCACCGACAGCACCAGGTCATCAGCATAGGCTTTGAGCTTAAATTCTTTATTTCCAATTTTTATCCCCCTCACATTCGCTGCCTCCCTTATTCTATTTGCAATAACCTCTAGAACCATTATAAATAACAGGGGGGACAGAGGGCAGCCCTGCCTTGTACCCTTCTTAATCTTAAATGGTTTCGTCAGATTGTCATTTATAATCATCCTGGCCTGTTGTTCTGAGTATATTGCCCTGATGCCTTTCAAATATGGACCTTCAATACCTGCCTTTCCCAAACATTGTAATAAGAATTCCCATGAAACGTTATCGAAGGCCTTCTCGGCGTCTATAAAGATTAGTGCAGCCGGGACATCTATTCTCATATCTAGGTATTCAATGATATTTAGTATGTGGCGGACATTTTCTTTCTGGTGTCTGTTTGGGAGAAAACCCACTTGGTCTTTATGTAAATACTTCATTAGGAGCTTCTTAAGTCTACTGGCCATGATGTCTGCAAAGATCTTATAGTCGTTGTTAAGCAAAGAAATTGGCCTGTAGTTTTTTATATCTGTTTTTTCTTTTTCTGTTTTTGGGATCAGGGTTATATAAGCCTCCTTCCACGAGGCCGGGATCTTTCCCCCCTGGAAGATATTATTAATCACGTCTTTTAGGACCGGAGCTAGATGTTCCTCTAATATTTTATAATATTTTGCAGACAGGCCGTCCGGCCCGGGGGCTTTCCCGGTCTTCATTCTACTAATAGCCTCCTTGATCTCATTTACAGTGATCTCCTTATTCAATTGTATTCTGTCCTCTTCTAGTATATATTTCTTATTGTTTTGTTCCAAATAGTTCTTGATCTCAACACTGTTTTCCCCTCCTTTTTCATATAGCTTTTCAAAAAATTGGGTAAACCTGTTTTCTATTTCCTCTGGGTCTTCTATGATGTTATCCTCCAGTATTATTTTATTTATCATATTTTGTTTCTTTCTCTTTCTTAACTGCCAGGCGAGTAACTTCCCCATTTTATTTGCCGATTCAAAATACCTTTGCTTTGTAAATTTAATTTTCCACTCTATCTCTTGGTTTAGTATTGCTGAATATTGAGATTGTAACACTTTAGAGGCTCGGTTAGCAGCTTCATCTGTTGGGTTTTTAATTAACTTTTTCTCATAATTTCTCAATTGAGAAAGGATCTCCTCTTTCTTACGTTCCCTTACCTTTCTCCTATAATTATTTTGTTGTATTAAGAGACCCCTCAGGACCGCCTTACTGGCGTCCCAGACTACATCTATAGAGGTTTCTTTATTCAGGTTTAAGTTTAAGTATTCTTTTAGGGTGCCTTTGATTCTTTCCCTCACCTCTTCGCTGTCAAATAAGTTCTCGCACATCCTCCATCTAAATTGTCCCTTCACTTTATTTTTTATTTCCATATCTAGGGCACAATGATCTGATAATGTCCTAGGGTGAATCCCACAATTCTTAACTCTCATGGAGAGTGCTCTTGTCAGCCAGATCTGATCTATTCTACCCCAGCTCTGATGGGGTTCAGAATAGTGAGTAAACTGTTTGGAGGTGGGGTTTTGGTGTCTCCAAATGTCAATTAGGTCTAAATTTTCTTCCATATCCTTAAATGATTTCGGCAATTTTCCCCTATTCAATTTTCCCTTCTCTGAACTCCTGTCCAAAACCGGCGCTGGGACGCCATTCAAATCCCCAAGCAAGATTAGATTTTGGTTATCCAATTCTAGTAACATGCTTTCAAGTTTCTCAAAGAATTCCCCTCTGTTTGTGTTCGGAGCGTATATCGTTACAACATTAATTTTTTCCCCCCGGAAATTTAATTGAATTCCTAAAATTCTTCCTTCCTCATCCTTACAAATTAGAGTCGGCTCCCATTTTTCTTTAACATATATTACCACTCCTCTTTTTTTCCCAGCATCGGAGTTAATAAAGTCTACCCCTAGTTTTTTATTCACCAGAATATGTTTGTGTTTTTTAGCAATATGAGTTTCCTGAAAGCAAATTACGTCATATCTCTTATTCTTCAACGCTTTCTCGATTTTATTCCTTTTAACTTTCTCATTCAGCCCGTTTACATTCCAGGATAAAAATTTCAGTGAGTGTGTAATGATTTACCTTTGTCTGCTTCTAAACCTTTAACTAAATTCAACAACTATAATCTCTCTCCCTTGTTTCCTGAGAGCTCCCCCTCTTCTACCGCCCCTGCTCCCACTGCGGTCTCCTCATCCTCTTCATCTGATTCCATCATCTCCCCCTCTGCACTCCCCTCCTCCTCATGTATGTTTCTTATCTCTCTGTCCTCTTTTTCCAGCCTATTCCTGAATCCATTCTCTATCTTTCCCAAATCTTTTTCGTATCTTCTCAAGAACTTATCCGCCTCTTGTGTGTCCAGCAGTCTAAATTTTTTCTCTTTATAGAAGAAGCTAATCCCCTCCGGGAACTCCCAGCGAAATGGGATCTCCTTTCTCTTCAAGGCTGCTACCACTTGTTTATATCCTTCTCTTTTACGGAGTAGCCTGACCGGTATTTCTTTATAAATGATGATGGGCCTTCCATCAATTCTTAATCTATTATTATAGCTCTTTCTCAAAATTAAATTTTTCATCTCCAAAGAGTTAAAAATCACCAGGCAGTCCCCCAAGAATTTACTCGCTTTCAAATAATTAGGCCTACTCATTCTATATACATTATCCACAGTAGCTGCCACCTCTTCTTCTTTTAAATTTAATTTTTTATGGTTTGCTATAATATCATTTTAGAATTAGAAAATTAGCCCTAGTCTCATGAATCAGTCTCGTTTCCAGGAGCAATTGTCCTGTTATCTTTGAGGAGGCAACGTTCAAGCCATATCGTTCAAGGATTTCAAAGAAACTGAGTTGGAAATTCTGCATACATGAAGAGCTTGTGCTTTGAATTGAGTCACTGATATTTTCAGGTTCATCTCAGTGTTTTCATTGGACAAAATTCCTCCCAAGAAAATTATATGATAAGACTTACTAGGAACTCCGTGGAACCAAATGGGATTCAGTTCCAACAAAAGTGCTTAGGATCCAGCTGCATGCACTGGCCTGACTTCCCTTCAGCCAAGGTGCAACTGCATATGAGAATGGAGATGGGGAGATGTCAAGATGGCGGCAAGGTTTGGCATGGTGCAAACATGCCAGCAGGATTGACGCCACCAGTGCATTTGCAGCACCCTGACCGCACCACTGCCTCAGTCCTTCCCTTCTCTATCCTAGTATGCAGCAGTGGCCGTCCAAATGTTGCTGGACTTCAACACTTATCAGCCCCAGCCAACTTTGCCAGTATTTAGGGATAATGGGATGCTTTTGAATTACAGTGCTGGAGGAGACTCTTGAGAGTCCCATGGGCTGCAAGAAGATCAAACCTATCCATTCTTAAGGAAATCAGCCCTGAGTGCTCACTGGAAGGACAGATCCTGAAGCTGAGGCTCCAATACTTTGGCCACCTCATGAGAAGAGAAGACCCCATGGCAAAGACCCTAATGTTGGGAAAGATGGAGGGCACAAGGAGAAGGGGATGACAGAGGATGAGATGGCTGGACAGTGTTCTCGAAACTACCAGCATGAGTTTGACCAAACTGCGGGAGGCAGTGGAAGACAGGAGTGCCTGGCATGCTCTGGTCCATGGGGTCACGAAGAGTCAGACACAACTAAACAACTAAACAACAAAAACATTGGGAGGGTCACAGGTTCCCCATCACTGTTCAAGGTGTCGATACCTGTAACAGCCTTGGGAAATGGTAGACAACCTAGCTACAGTACTTTTCATGTGACATGATTATGTATGAATGGGGAATTAAATGCCACAGTTCAGGCACGGTGACAAATGACGGTCATATATGTCTAGGGTTACCCCATGATATGCATCACAGTGAGACTGCAACCCTACAGACACTTACCTGGGACTAAGTTCCATTGCACTCAGTGGGACTTACATCTGAGTAGGCATGAGGACAATTACAGTGTAAATGAATTTGGTCTCAAACTGAAATCCCATTCAATATTCACCTCATTCACCAACAATTAGAACACAAATACATTTGTAGACATGCAATCTATGTACTTCAAAATATTATTATCCCATTGTTGCTAATGAAGGTCCTAAGGCACACATTGATTAAATGTATACATTTCCATGGGGGAATAATTAGGTCAATGATATAAAATTCATTGTCCCATTATTTAATTGCAAGGGTGAATCATGAATACAACTTCTAAAATTTGGTTTAATGAAAAACACTTCATCCTGACCTAATCATATCAACCTTATGCTATCTAATTAAGGATGTAAAAAACATTAGAGTTGCAAAATATGACTTCCAGTTCCAGCTGCTAGCTGCCCATTTATTAATATATATTCTCTTAAAAAATTTTTAAAACCCCTTTTGATAAATACTTAATGATGGGAATGTGACAACATTTGCATGTTGGCAAATTACTTTAATAGAGTGATTCTTGACTACAGAAAGTGACCTTTTTTCCTATTTAATGGATGGCTAAAAATACTTTTGAAAATTATGGTATGGCTGTCTTTCTGCCAATGACAAATTGCTTGTCTGAACAATGTAAAAATTATGAAATAGAAAAGCCTTAAATTCTCATTATACTGTAAATGTATCCTCGACTGCTGCATTTATCAGTTTAATAAAAGGAAATTAAGCATATTTTAAAGTATGCCGTTCCAAGGCAATTTTTTAAATCTAGAGAATGAAAATCAGAAGCAAGCAGATAAGGACAAGAAATAATTCAGAGACACTGAATCCCACTGAAATCAACAAGGCATGACATGTAACCCTATACAGAAGTCCAATCGGATCAAATAGGACTGACTCCCAGGTAAGTGTGCACAGGATTGCAGCCTGAACTACTTAATTGCTTGCTCACATTCCCTTGATTAGTCCTTCCCTAACTCTATTTCAGATTTGGCAGTTATTCACCCCACTCTCAGCCAAATCCCAATATTTAATATATAAATTAAGCTGGTCTTATGCCCACGACACCCACAGTCCCCTTACTGGTGTTGTGTTGGCTTAAAATCCACCAGCCTTTGTTCAGCACTCCAGAGCCAACTGTTTCTCATGGAAGGAAGTGGCCTCTTTTGTTACCTGTAGACAGGTGCACCAATTCTAGGGGGCGAATGTGTCGTCAGCACCATCAATATTCCTTATCAGGAGGCTCAAGTCTGAGAGGGCAGAGGAAGCCAAACCAACAAGCCAAGTGTGGCATAGAATCAAAAGCAGGCTCCTCCTGAGGGCAAAAGAGGAAGGGCTGTGGCCATTGAAGTTGTGCGTTGCTGGGCAAGTCCTCATCCTGATGCCAGCAGTGATGTGGAGTGTTTTGTGTGTCTTATGAAGTTTACTTTGGTGCGAGAATAAAGGTGTTATATGTAAACAAGGATATCCAAAATAGGGAGGGGTTTCCTGCCCTTAAGAAGCTGCCCTGGGAACCTTATTATGGGAGGCACAAGCTGCTGCAGCAACAGCAATGGAAGATTTCCAAAACAAGATGTTGCTTCAGCACTGCAAGAATTGCATTGGTATTAGGGGAGGGTCTCAAGGTACAGAGAAGGGAAGGATCCAAAGAAGGAATGTGAACAAAAGGGAGAACACGGTGGATTCTGATGGGAGTTTTGCTTCCTGATTTCACCTCGGTGCTTTCCAATGCTCCGGAAACACAGATTTCCACAGTGTCTGTTCAGGAACATCACGCAATGGATTGCTTCCAAATAAGACCTAGTCATGCATTATTGAGCACAATAATCAAGCTGCCCTGGGAAGCTGTGAAGGATGGGATATAAATCAATAAAATAAATACAAGGAAGGAACAGAAAAGGTCAAGATCAGTGTCCATAGATTTGTAATGATATAAATAGATTCGTCCTTCAGACTAGAGAAGGTTCCAGAGCTATGCTCTGTTCTGGGGAAAGTTCATCTGAGATGGATTTTCTAACAGAATTTCTTTCAAATTTCCATCATGGTTGTGAGTCCTGGAAGTCATGATGCCTTCTTTGCAGGCATTTGGATTGTGACAAGGTAAGTTTGCCCATCACTAATATATACCACTCACAGAACTATCATTACATACAAAGTAGAAATAAGGTTTAATATGATTGGTTCAATAAGAGAAGATGGTCCTTATTGGGGATTTTGTTGCCCTTCAGATGACAGATGCTGAACTGTAGCTAATGCTCGTCCTACTCAGAGTAGATCCATTGAAATTAATGAACATCCATAGTTGGATGCAACCCAGTGGTTGTATTGTGAACTAAACTAAAGTTGGCTGACTGGGTTTGAACTTCCTGGCTTCATTTTGCTCCTCTCTTAAAAATATGGACATCCTTGAACTTTCCTTTAATCTCCTAGATCTTTCCTAGAAAGCTCTTATGGTGAACTGAGTGCATACTGAGTTTATTCTGAAAGAGGTTGAAGTCCTTTGTCAGGCAAATATGTGTGGAAAGCATTTCCTAAAGATAAAATTTCCCCTGAAGGTAGAAAGTTTGAAAACTACCACAATCTCCTGTTACATACCAGGTGCTAAATACTGACAAATGCTGATTTGCACAAATGTTGATGGTCAGATATTAAACATTTAAACCAGATATCAATGGACTTCAAATTCCAAATACTAAAATATTCACCAAATATTTGAGCATTGAGAGAGCATCCAGAGAATATTAAGCACCCAAATTTACAAAGGAGAATTTCAGGCACTAATGACTTCACAAACGGCTAAGTGTACAGTATCTGCTTGTTCAATTGACACATTCACCTTTTTATTATGTTTTCCAGGGTCAAAACTCTCATTGAGAAAGAAACTGGAAAATAATTAGAACACACCAGATGTTTATAGCAGTGACAAGTGAGGCCATATATTTATACAAACTGCTGATCTTTCTCAGTTAAAGCTTTACAGACTTTGCATCCTTTTAGCTGCAGTGCTATTTTATTAGACAGAATCCCCACATTTACTAGTTTTTCACTCCCACTGCCTCCATATTAACCAGCCAAATGATGGAAATGTCACTGCCCCACCTAACCCACCAACAAATTTCTGGGCTGGTCTACATGTTTAGGGGATTTCCTGAAAACTGAAACCTTTCGCAGGTTCACTTAACTACATTAACATTGTGGCCCAGTGCATCTCAGATAAAAGTCCAACTGAGGTGAGTTAGACTTACGACCAGGTAAGTGTGTGTTGATCTATAGTAAGTGGACCATGAAGTGGCCTCCTTGAGCCAGTTTCCTCTCCCATGTCCTGATTCCTGATAACTGCCTTTAGGTGATTCTCCCTGATCAGATCCCAGAGTCAGTTCAGTGGTCAGCTTGTCCTCCTCATGCCTTTTAATGCCATTGGTCTTAATACTGGACATTTCACTGACTAATTTATAAACCCAGTTTCTGAACTTTCATGATACCCTACTGTATTTACTCGAATCTAATATGCCATCGAATCTAATGCGTACCTCAACTTTTGAAACCTTGAAACCAAAAAAGTATTTGCTGGCACCATCAAATCTAATTTGCGTCCTAATTTTTGCGATGTAGTTTGGCCAAAAAAAAAATGCGCATTACATTCGAGTAAATACGGTATGTGGATCGGGTCAGTTCATACCAGAATTAACAAATGAATTCCTCAAACATCCCTATATCATTCAAAGATGAATCAACTTTTTAATAAAAAAGAAGTTAAAGATACCCCTGAACCAACATGCAGCAAAGCTCTGATGGTATATTATTCTACTCACTTTTCGTTTTTCACCATTGATTCCTCTCCACTGTTCTGCCTTTTTCACAATGTAGCTCAACTCTTGGTTGGAGATTTCCAAGTCAAATGGAACAAATAAAGTTGCCTCATCACTCTGAATCCTTTTGAATATATCCAATAACCAGCCTTCATTGTGCATCCTGAAATGCAGAAAAAAGAACCCTTCACTACTGTAAAACTTATACTGCCAAAATCTAGACAAATAAAAAAAAATAAGGAAGCAATATTACAATGAAGTATTATAGTTTAAACAGGTACGCTAAAGTAGGAACCACATCAAACAAAAGAAGAGAAATACCTAGCTCCTATATTATTATTTTTCTCATTCCTTTTATTTAAATTCAATTTTTTAAAAATGTATGACCAACAAAACCACTCATGAAGCTTATGATGCTGATGAGTCCTGTCTTTCTCTGGAAAGGACTGAGATGATAACTCACAAAATCTCTCAGGGAGCCTTTTTATTTGTGGCTCCCAGATTGGAGAATGGTCTCCCCAGTGAGTTCTCCTTGATGCCATCTTTAGCTAAAACCTATCATCTCTGTGGAATGAATCACATCAAAATTATACAAATGCCAAATTTGAATTTTTTTGTTATTTTTCTACTTGTAAGGAGAGTCAATAAGTCATGCAGAGAACTGGATCCCCATTCCCTGATAACTGGAGTGGGGAAACCTGACTAAAGTTCCTAAGTCAGGCAGATATATGTATTCATACATTCATTCAATCACTCACATCATTATGGTTGGAAACAGAAGTGTTGAACCCTCTTCATTAGGTTGAACCATATCTGCATATGTATTTCATTCTCCTCCATTTGATCCTTGATATCCTAATTAATTTGCAACTAACCTTTGTCAAGGTTAGCTAGACCTAAACTCTTGGAAGGATCTTGGCTTTGTTCTAATTATCTTATGCACAATTTTGTATATAGATACTTGGATGTAACTTCCATTGAGTTCAATGGAACTTTCTCCCGAGAAACTACACATAGGATTGCAGCCTTAATTATCAGCTTCATTCTAGCCTGTGGGAGGCAAATCTGGTAAATAATCAACAAAAGTAGTTTTGACGGATCAGTTCCACAGTTGGTTATTTGCCATCCAAAACAGGTAAAGTTTGCAAGTCCTGAGTTAATTTCATGTATAAAAAGCATTTCAGTGAGATTTGTGTTGAAGTGTAAATGGGCAAAAGATGCAAAGTTGATGCATACAAAAATGTCTATGTGCACATTAAGCCTAAATATCTTAATGTGCAACAAGATACTTCCGTAGCCACTCAGAAATGCATTTATCAATAGACATTTCCATGCACAATAAAACAAAAGTGTTTCTTTTTAAAAATCCAGGTATAATTATATTGTGTGCTTTGTATCTTCCACGGAGCGAAATGCTTGGGAAAGCTTCTGTAATGTAACCAGTTTTGTCATGCATGCTTTGGTTTATTATTTTGTTATGAAGAATTTTAAAAGATGCATTGTCCCAATGAAGTACCTTTTTCCCTTTATTGTAAAACATTATGCAAAGATTGATCCAGAAGGGAAAGAATCTTTGATGATCCCACACCTGTTCCCCAGACAATGAAGATGTTCATAATATTCTCATAAAAATCTGCCTTACAAATGTTTTAATTTAAATTAATTTTCCTGAGTAATAAACGACAGCAGCTAAAACTTATGAAGCCATTCGAAACTATTAAGTCAATGATTAAGAAGGCATTAACATCTCAAAAACTAATTAACTAGACTACCAGTACATTGGACTTGTGTACAGCTTGCAGGAATGTAGAAGATTTGAATTCCCTTTGTAGGGTTTTAAATTGCGTATTCCCTCCCCCCGCCCTGCTTGAGTCAATGGCGCTTCTGATAATATAAAGACAGAAATGATTTACTTGTGCAAACTATCCATCTCTAGCAATCTAATTTGCCAGTCTGAAAAAAACATATATCCATATTGTTTAGCTAGAACACACATTTGTGTTGATATTAGCATTAGCTTCATTCCCCCCCCCCCACCAGAGCTGATCTGTGCAAGGGTTCCACTCTTGATTCTCCCCATCCTACTTCTATGTTCAATGAAGAGAAAGAGAGAGAAACATTCATGTAATGTTAAACCATGCACAGTTCCACACCCACCTTAAAAAAGGAAGTTCAGGTCAATGGGAACCTAATAGAGTGGATTAGCATTCTAAGGACGACTTAGGACAGTTATTTATGAGCAAAATCTAGGCACCAAATCACTTGCCGTAAGCTTTGGTGAACAGGCCTTACTCATCAATTGCACTGATATTATGCCCGTTGGTTTACAACTGGATCACGGTTGATTCGCTACATGGGCTCTGTTTGCATTTCATGCATACAAATGGACAAAGGGTTGTATCCAGTTGAGTCATACACAGAGAAGATCCCTGAAATCAGTGGATGCAACTAGTCAGTTGATTTCAGTGAGTCTACTCTGAATGTGATTTAGCCAGGTACAACCCAAATAGTATTCGTAATTAGTTCTGTGTCCAGCAGTCTATAAATCCAACCCGCCCCCTTGCACCGAGGTGGAGGAGAGGTGGATTGGGCAGAGTGATCCAATAGTGCAGTTCCCCCTTCTGTCTACTAAATTTGCAGGCAGGTAGAAGTGCTGCTAGCATGATCATGAAATGTGGCATTCTGGAACTGGATAGAGGTCTACTGGATATTGAGCTAGTCCCTGTACCATTGCATGATGTCAGTGGGCCTGACTGCTACCCCAGTTCCAAGCTGGTTCAGAAATTATCCTGGCCCCCACCTTCTGCCCCAGCTGACTGATGGCTGGGGTTTGGATAGTCCCCTAAATTAGCTCCAAAAAGTATAAGTGCACAACATGTTTCACAGCCCTCCTGCAGGCCATCAGTAGCCTGAAATGGGGCAGGAGGGAAAAGCACATTATGGCTGTTATTCTTATTCACTCCAGGTAAATAGCTGTTTACAGGCCTGAATTTGATCTTAAAGCAAGTTTAAGAAGCTAGGGCTCTCGCGCGCTCTCTCTCTCTCTCTCTCTCTCTCTCTCTCTCTCTCTCTCTCGTACATTTGCTACACCAAATCCGGCATCTTGTGGCATTTTGTTTGATGAAATTGTGGCAGGCCATTTGGGTACAGAGGGAAGAATCTTACATTTTGAAATAGTGAAAAAGAAAGAAGAGCTTACCTCATTAAATACAGGTACAGGGATGTAGACGAAATGAGAAACAGCATTGTGTAAAGCAGTAGGGTAATCAATATGCCCAGAATGCCAGATTCTTCTATTCTTAAAAAAAGCCAGTACATCTTTGCACAGTCAGCTATGGGTTTGCCTGGAGCATAGTGAAGACGCTGAGAAACACACACACACACACACACAGAGAGAGAGAGAGAGAGCATAGTAAGAAGGTTAGTCAGTCAGTCAGTCAATCAATCAATCAATCAATCAATCAATGGTAATCGTGGTGTTATCATTTCTACTTCATTGTGCATGGTGGTTCACAGGGATAGTTAAAGGTTGACAGCAACACTAAAGCGACATGACACTGTGGTAGTGGTTTCTCTCACCTGTTGCTGGAGGAGTTGTCCATATTTAGGACTGAGAAGTTGTGCAATTGCTATGAGCTCGACCACTCAGTGTTTCAATAGTCTGACTTGAAAAGAACTATATTCTGTCTGAAAACCAATACAATGGCCCAAAGGCCAAAACAACCCCATCTCACCCCTGTGGGCCACTTTACAGAACACAAAAAGAAGGGCCCTTTCAGTGATTTTCAGTGTGGTCAGGTGGTGACCCCCACCAGCCATCTTTTAGCCTCGTTTTGCTGGCATGTGCCATTCCACTGTCCCCGAATACCCCCAGAATGACACACCGATGTGATGTAGCATCGCTGCATGGCACTCAGGAGGGGAAATGTCAATACCAGCCAAATGGAGGCCAGAGGAGTTGCAGTGACTGCAGGAGTGGCTTGCAGGTGTGTCCAGGTGCATAGACAGGAGTGCACAGTTGGCTCTGGAAGTGCACCCTGAGCTTGCGCCCCCCCCTCCCTGTAAGCAGCAGCGACACCCTTGCTGGGAGGCTGTTACTGCAGCTCCACCCCCACCTAGGGAGAGACACTTCAGGGAGAGTGTCACAAATCACACTACAAACATACAAAAAGGGGGTGGGAAGCAATTTCACCCTCTCTTTAACCACTGCAAATACAGTCATACCTCTTGTTACATTTGCTTCAGGTTGAATCTTTTGGGGTTGTGCCCCGCAGCGACCCAGAAGTAACAGAATGGGTTACTTCCGGGTTTTGCTGCTCGCGCATGCACTGATGCTCAGAATGACGTCACATGCACGTGCAGACGCAGCGAATTGTGACCCGCGCAGACACAGGTTGCGTTCTGCTAATAATGTGAACAGGGCTCTGGAACGGATCCCGTTCGCATCCAGAGGTACCACTGTACTGATTTGAGAACTTTTGCCCCACTCCTCCTAAAAAGCCAGTACAGATTCTGTCAGGCTCAGCCTCTGAATCACTAGATTCTATCTTAGGTGTATTCCTGACCTGCCACGTTTTGCCTTGGCCCTGTCTGGAGGGCCTGCATTTTCAAAGCCAATCATTCTCTTTATTTTATTATTTATAGGCCACCCTTCATTTTAGATAACAATCCCAGAATGCTTTCCAACATAATCTATAAAACAGAATATACAGAATAAAGCCAAGCAATATTATATAATCACATTGGCGCCTAATTATTTATGGAGGAAACAGAACCTCAGATATTTGCAGGAAATGGTTTCGGCTTCATACTGTTTATTATCACATGTCATTGCTTTTCTTTGGTTTTTTTTTAAGTGCACTGTCAAGTGATCTGTACTTTCCCCTTTAATAATAATTTTTTAAAAATGAAAGTGAGTCTACATGGGTCCCTATTTTCCAGGGCTATCAATCTGTCAACTTTCATAAGCGCTAAGTCCACTTAGAATTTTTAAAAAAGATATTAGATCATTAAAATAACTCATGTCACATTACCACAACATAACATTTTAAAATGCTTGATCTAAAATAAATTGATTGGCAAGTAAATCTGAAATAGCAGCTGAAGGAATGCCAACGGCGGGAAGCAAAATTGCAAGTACAAATATGGAAAACACATGTAAAGGATTCGGTTTCATTCTGAAATGGGATATGCCCCTTTTGCGTGGCATTCAGTCAAATGTGTTCCTTGTGCGGGTAGTTTTGGTGGAAAATATTGGCAATTTTCAACGCAGAGCATGATGTATTTTTCATAACTTCTCTTATCAAAGTCAAATTAGAAGTGGTCACAGACATTCAATGCTCAGATCTGTTTCTGCCTGAACTTGCTGTAGAGGATGGCAATTTATCCAAATTCATCTCATCATTTTCTTTAACCAGAAGCAGGGGCTCTGATGTTCTGCTAAGTGTTTAATACATGTTCGAGCAAATACAATATCTATAGGGCGAAACCTGGCCTGTTGACATCAACAGCAATTTGAAAAGATGTGGCCCAGTATTTCCCCGAGTAATTCGGCAAAGAATGTTTTGGGGGTTTTTTGATGGCACTTATTACCAACATGTGTAAGTCTTAGCAGTTCAAGAATCTGCTAGTGAAACCTGGTTCCCAGGGTACAGGATGCTGCTGCTTTGTCCCGACTGCCTAGTTTAAAATGTGCATTGCTAAGGCTCCACCACAGACCCCAGGCAGTTAGTGGAGGGAGACAACTAGCAAGCTGAGCTGAGAGTCCTGGGGAAAATCTGACACCCACCCACCCCCAAAAAAGTTAATAAAACAGTTTTTTGTTTCTGATTCCTTGCCTATCCTGAAAGCACTATTCATACATTACCTGCATGCAGAATACACCCAATTTCAAGCTGGAGCAGGGCTGTGCTCACATCCCACCCCTGACCCCAAACTACTGTGCTAGTTCTGCCCTTTGAGTAGCTGCTGGTACGTGCAAACTCCTTTGTGCCAGCAGATATTCAAAAATAGCCATGGTTAGATGTTCCAGTCATGTGGAGCATCTGTGCATGAGCAACTGTTTGCACAAAGGCTGGTGTCCCCAGACAGACAACCATGCTCAACAAGAGAATGGGTCTTTTCCGTGGTAGTCCTTTCCATGTGGAATACTCTCCCTAGAAAGGCCTGCTTTGGCATCTTCCAGGTGTCATCATGCAGATACATATTTTATCCTCCTGGACATTTGGACAGTGCTGATGGTCAGGCTTTTGGTGGCTCTTGGTGTTCATTCTATGTGGAAGGCATGGACATTCCATACTGTTTTAGGTGACCTTTTTATTGTTTTATTGGTTTTTTAATGGACTTCATACTTCACATCACTTTGTAAAGTAAGAGGCAAATAAACGAACAACTTGCAGTCATTGGAGGGAAGTGCTGGTGCCCATGGAGGCTGGTCCATTAAGGTGACTAGATCACGGCCCCACCAACCTCAGCCTGCGCTAAGCCAACCTCCACCTGCCTGCCTTCTTACTTGAAACCAGACTAGGGGGTGAGACTGCAAGTCAGCTTCCTCCTTCTTAGTCTCAGGGTTGCCCTTTTAAAACTGAGCAGGGAGGAGGATGGGGACCAAACTAGAATTAGCTGCCTCCACCTACTGTTGGTCTCCTTGCCTCCCACCATACCGATCCCAAAAGGGCACCGGTGTCTAGGACAACAATGGTTGTGCATGTGAAATAAGCAGCCTTGATGCAGCTTGAAACTGTGAGTGCTTTGCACATGAGTAATGTGTGAATTAGAGCTAAAACCATCCAAGCTTGGTCCATTCCACTGGCCAATTCTCTTCCTCCCGAAAGCACTGGAATGGGCTACTTTTGCTTCAGTTCACAGATTGCCTTGGGAGCGCCTCCTTTTTGCATAGTAGAGGAGCTGATGCACCCACAGCCTCATGCAATTAGTGCCCACTTCTATGCTCCTTCTCCCTTAAAAGAGAGGGGAGAAATAGCACAACCGGGCCCTCCATACAACCATCCAGTCGCATTGTGCATAGAACCTTACTTCCCCACTTGCAAAAAGGCAGTACCAATATAATGCCTGGAAAAGTTGTAGACATGAATGAGAGCAAAGGTTTGGCATTACAACTGTCAAAGTTTTTATTAAAAACCAAAACCCCCACATTTTTTCTACAGATTTTATGCCATGCAGCTATTGCTTTGGGGGAGAGGGTCAGGAGACAGAAGTTATACTACATTATTTTTAGTTCATTTCTTTAAAAATATTCCTTAGCTTTCCTGTGATATTGTCGTCATCTCTAAGGTTGCTGCAATCGTCAGAGCATTTCACTTTAAAGTTTTTTTAAAAATCTATGTTTTCGGTTTTAGTTTTATTTATTGGGGAGCAGTGGGGAGAAGGGAGATCATATGTCTTATCATCAAAACTGTGATTAATAACATACAATTTTCTAATTTTTTATTTTTTTTGGGGGGGGGGAGAAGACGACTTTTGTATGCTGTCGCCAGGGGTGGAATTTCATATCATTTGATGAGTCATTGAAGAAAACAAACTTTTACATCAAGGACTCATATCAAAGTTATTTTAAGTGACTTACCCCCAGGAAGGCATCCACTACAAACACTGCCAAAGGGTCTAGCATTGTCCACAGTCCCCAAGCAATGATCAGCTTTGACAAGTAAGAAGGGAATGAGCCAAACAACAGCTGACAGCCCCATCTCATCAGAACCATAAGAAGCATCACTGTGTTCAAGGTCAAAGGTCCCACCACAATCATGGCCAACTCTTCACTAGTGCGTACCAAAGAGTTCTGGTAGCACAAATCCACCGTATGAGGATAGAACTGGAATCTAGAAATAAAAGAGGGAGCAGAGGGTTCGAGAGACAGGTAGGTTATCTTACTTGGTGGTTATACATCACTTAAACAATTATTTATGTTGTGCATTTTAATAAGAAAGCAGCCGAAAGATGTATCTCATTGTGCCTCTCCAGTGATGAAAGGTTGCTTTGATCCAGCAGAGTGGAAGGTGATTTCTCCCTCTGCAGGCCTCTTATCTGCTTATGAGGGCTGGGGGAGCTTCAGAATGACATTGAAAGTGACACAGGAGAATGGGAATGTTACAGAAATCACATCTCTGTGTTTTCACTCCATGCATCCTCAGGAACAAAGAACCTCCTATAGGTGGAGGGACACCGATACAACTCTAGATTTGTAATGCAATCATAAATGAACAGAATTTGGGTGGGGGTTTTTTTAACACACACACACACACACATGCCTCTTAAGGCACACTCAGAAAAAATGTCCTGGAAATCAGTGGGGCCATGTAGGTATCTAGTGCTCTTTCAGAAGGCACGTCTTTCACCCCTCTCTTAGCAGAGTGAGTAAATTTATCTCCCAAGCCTTGACATCAAGACATTCTGATCTATGGGAGCTGTGGTCCTATTGTTCTGTTTTGAGCAGTGGTATGTTGTGACCCTGCAAGGCAAGGTTTCAGTGGAAACCCTGGACAGCTCCATGCAAGTCTTAGACTGCAGAGTTTAAATACTGCTTCAGCAGCAGTCATCGTCAAACTGAACTTTAAGTAGGAGCTGCAGCTTTATCTCAGTAGCCAGATTCATCTTCCATGAAAGGAACTAAAGGGACCCAGCTACTTTAGCAGTCATTGATTCTGACATAGTGGGGGAGACTGTGGTTCCACTAGCGCTTCTAAGCTGGAGTCAGAGGACTTCCTCAGGCTGGAGAGGTACTAGTAATTTTGCATGTACACCTAGGGCTGGACCAGAGGGCAATTCCCATTCTCATTCCAAATACCTGGTCTCATCCCCTGAATTAGGAGAGTCTGGCCCCAAGGTCATGACACTTACCAAAAGTCATGACCAAAGGGAGAAAAAATCCAGAGCTGTGAAAGATATCAAAACATCAAGTATAGGATTTGCTGCCTGAATATGTGTTTCAGAACAGACCATAAGGGCTTGGTTTTAAGCTCTTTGCATTTTGGCTAGTCTTCCTTTCAGTAGCGTTGGAAGAAGACAGAGACTGAATGAGATGCCTATAAGATACTTCTGCTGTCACCTTTCACAGATAGTCCCCACCACCATCACAATTAACCAAGTGAATGGGACGTAAGTAAGAATGTGGCTGGTTGCCTATAGACCCAAATGTGATGCAAACGTTATTGCGCCTCTCTTTTTGTGACATTATGTAGCATAGTGCTATGTTTTCCATAACGTAACTTCATTTCCATACTTACTTCGTGACAGGAACTGAAATAGCGTGAAGTAAGACCCACTGGCTGAAATAATGAAGATACAGTCGGGCAAACCAGAGCAAAACTACTAGCAGCATAATAGACCACAGATCCCAGGAATACCAGTGTCCCCTTCCAAGTTCAGAAATGATGGCATATACACCAAAGTAGAGGTGCTTTGTGATGCTTGTGGACACTCTGGTTTCAACCGCAGGATGGCAGCTGCAATGGCAGAGATAGGAAAGACAATGCAATGAACATAGTCAAACACAATGGACTCTTACCATAAATATGAATGTGCACATTGTTTGTCAATGCCTTATATACTTTGTATCAGTGCTGGATTAAACCCTGTGGAGGTCCCTAGGCAGTTGAAATCTCGGGAGTGGGTGAGGTGGGCTTGTGCACACATTCTAGTGAGATAACACTGAACTAAGAAAGCTTAATTGTAATTTTCTTTCAAGATCAAATCAATATTATTTTGATCTGTTGTTGTGGAGCCCCTAAATGGCGTGGGGCCCATAGGCCAGTGCCAACTCTACCTATTTGACAATCCAACACTGCTTTGTATTTGAAGTAGTCTGCTCAATTGTATTCAGGTGTATTTAGGGCACAGAACAGAACAAGCAGTTGCTAATTACAGAAAGAGAGGTGTCAAGGGTCTTGCCTACATGGAAGGTAAACTCTGCATCTGAGACTCCCTTTGCCTGTTCTTAGGTGACTCACAAAGGTGGCTGCCAAGGATGGCAGTGGGTGAGGAATGAGTGGGTATGTAACCAAACCGTCTAAGCGTGAAAATGCATTGTGTGACACTTAGCAGTATGCAGAAGGACAGAAGGAAACCATCAAGAGGAAGAGGAACTGGAATGATGAGGCTATGCTGCTCACTTGACCTCCATCTGGCTGCAATGCTGCTGTAGACTGGGACAGAGAAGGGGAAGGAGAGGTGGCAGCAAGGTTGCATGGGGCAAGTGTGCTGATAGCCCATCTGGTGTTCCTGTTCGTCCACTTGCATCATGCTGACCTCACTGCCACCTTGCCCATACAGCTTGTTCTTTCGTGGTATGCAGCAGCAATGCAGATGGAGGGATGTCGGGAGAGCCATGCTGCTTGCTGTTGAAGAGGGGAGCAGGCGGCCCCATCAATGCATACAGAGCTTCATGCCTCCAAAACTAACATTCAAAATTATAATTAATGGTAGTAATAAAATAAATGAATGAGGATTTCACAAATGCAAACCAGTTATAAAAGGGCACTTATAAAAAGCAGTTGATAGAAGATTGTTCATCATAAGATGAGAGATAACATTGGGAAGCTTTGGCTAGTCAGCTGTTGTTTGATCTTTTAAAGGTTTTAAGTGGCACTCTTACAACAAAATTTGCCGTTGGTTAAAAATTAAGCCACCACAGTTTTAAAACCCTGAACAAATTAATTAATGCTGATAATGATGCAAAAGCACACACACACAAAAAAACCTTTTGGAAGAGTTCAGGATCTCTTTAATTACATAGTTTATTTGTTCTCTGTATTAGCAGTAATGCCCATTTCAGAAGGGAATAATTGTGCCAGGGCTATTGTATAGATTTTTGTTACACAATCAATGAGTTAAGTGTTTAATGGTTCTATGATGCTCATTGGCCCATTTTTATATATAAACCAGCCTGAGAGCTGCTCTGAAACCGGCTGTCATAGGAGAGAGGAAGCAGAAAGGAAGTTGCACTGTGCAATCATTTACTGCTCAATGTGGTGTGATCTGCCCTTTAGTTAATTACTCTGCTTCTTCAAAGCAAAGAAAAAAGGCAGGCGCACAGATGCAAGCTTGGCATTATGTCTGCAAGAAACTGGAAAATCTTTGCTGATTCAAAGCTGAAAAGACAGTCGCTTCTTTGACCTTTGGAAACTTCTAACTGTTGTGCATATCTCCATTGATTAAAATGACTAAGCAGCTCAGGCTGCCAAGCAGGATGTCAACACACTTGTAGCATTATTTTTATATTGGTGCTGTACTTTGAACATTCAAAAAGCCTAAAGGTCTTGCTATTGAAGCATGCGGGGAATGCTGCTGCTGCTGTTGTTACTGTTTTTAAAAGTATCCTATGAAGACACGCAATAGCCAGTGCTTTCTGCACACTGATCCCTATTTATTTAACCCAATTTCTTGACATGCACAAATCTTTCCCCCTAAAAAGAAGAAGAATGGTGTGCTCTGTCCCTTCTGACTTTGGTTCGTAACAGAGGGCTTCTCACGTATCACAGGGGTGAATACTGCCAACGCAAGCTTGGAAAATGAGCACCACTCCCATCAAGTAGCCTATATATGGCTGACCTAAGATAGCATCACCAGTGCATGCTGGCTGGTCAGGAGAGGAACTGATCCTGCACCACCACTGGATGGGCCAGAGAACAGCAGCTGTCAGATGATAGAGGAAGGAGGTGGGGGAGTTAAAGGGAAGCACCAGATGCAGGGAGAGGGGTCTTCTAAGTAGCCCAGACTCATCCTCTTGATAATGGGGTCACTGCTGTTTACCTGGATGAAGCAAGGTGGTAACAGGTATAGGTGCAGGTGGCCATTGTGGCTTAGGCTGCTGTGGGTACTTTGTCCATCCCTTGATACGTCATATCTGCCACAGCATGCCTTAGTTGCACGTAAAAGGTAAAGGTGAAGGACGCCTGGATGGTTTAGTCCAGTCAAAGGCGACTATGGGGTTGTGGTGCTCATCTCGCTTTCAGACTGAGGTAGCTGGTGTTTGTCCACAGACAGCTTTCCAGGTCATGTGGCCAGCATGACTAAACCACTTCTGGCGCAACAGAACAATGTGATGGAAGCCAGAGCTCATGGAAACGCCGTTTAACTTCCTGCCACAGTGGTACCTATTTATCTACTTGCACTTTGACGTGCTTTCGAACTGCTAGGTTGGCAGGAGCTGGGACAGAGAAATGGGAGCTCACTCCGTTGAGAGGATTTGAACCACCAACCTTCCGATCGGCAAGCCCAAGAGGCTCAGTGGTTTAGACCACAGCACCACCCGTGTCCTTCTTTGCTGTAATGTATTGTGTATGGAGTTGTCTTTGAGAAGTGTTGGGAAACTTCATTTGATCCAGAGCACTGTGGTTAGACTCCTGAACTGCTGCTGGGTATCAGGAATGCATGATTCCTTAGTTGCCCAAGGCAGATTGCTGATTATGACCTAGAGATTGCTATGACATGGACTATGCCCAATTTCTTAAAAAGGCTTACATCTGTTGACTTGAAGAATGCTGAAGGATCTGACCCTAAAGATGCCCTGTTAGAATGCAAATCAAGCCGAGCTGAAAAACAGAAGAGTCAAGCCACCAAATAATGCTTCAAGTGCAAATGGACTTTTTTTGGGGGGGAAACATTGCCTGTAAAACTGATATCACGGAGCACAATATATACCGAATCCCAATGAGTTCCAGAGTGCATTTTCTCAATTTATGAGTATATATCTCCCCCCCACCCCGCCCTAAATGCTAGGCATGTAAACTCAGCATGGAATCTAAAACTCAAGCTGTGTTATTTCTAGCTCATATTTCATCAACTCTGTTAAAGATCCTGAAGGAGAAATTCTGCCCTCAGTTACACTTGGGCAACTCAATTATCTTAAAGTGGAATTATACAGGAACAACTGAGAACATGGTGGGGGAGGGATGCTTGCACCTGTGGACCTAAAATGGAGATTTTTTATTTATTTTTTGTAGCTGAAACATTTCCAAGGTGCAATGGCAGGCATATGGTGCTAGCTCTTTTCTACTCTCCTTTTCTAAAATGAAAGACTAGAAAGGCTAGAAGTTTATTGATGTCCATGAAACATACATGAGATAATAGTGATGGCTGACAACTCTCCTGATTTTCATAGAACAGTGATGAAATCAGTCATAGACTGAATTAAAAGCCATTGCTCATGAATTTTTTGGGCAGAAGTGCAAATTAGGTAGGTTCTCATTAAAATGCAAACTGAACCAATTTTCTCTCCCTTCCCTAGAGAACAAGTGATTTTCTGTCTTAGCAGGCAGGCCTGTACAGGTGGAAAGGGCAGTTTTCAGCACCCAGCAGTCTGTCAGCATACCCTCCCAGGGAGTTCCCTCAAAAAGCAATAAAAATACAAGTAAAAAAACAATAAAAACAAGTCAGGTAAAGCATAATTGAAAACAATAAAACAGGCAGTAGAAACCAATTGCAACACGTTTTCAAATCAGCTTATGGTCTGATTTGAAGTCCTTTCTAAATAAAAATATATTTCCCTACCAACTTTGGAGAAAACCTGGTATAATCTTCTATATATTTGAGAAAGTGCTTTGTCCATTTTTTATAGATTCAGCTGCCTCCCAAGATATTGTAGCCAAAATTAGCACAAGGGTTTCTGCAGTGGGAGTGTTTGAATCATGGGTGCCATTTTGAATAAAGATGGCAGACCAAAATGTGATTTTGGCATGACTTTTGGCATGCCAGGTCCAATGTGTTCTGTTTCAGAAGCCACTTAAGATATTGTTACACCATTTGGAAGGCCTTCACTAAATTTGGCATCATGGGGCCAGCCTGCTCCAATTTGGATGGCCCTGAAGACACCGTTGCCCAATTTGGGCACCAACCTGAACGCCTCTTGAAATATTGCCACCCGACTCAGCATGAGGTGAAGGTGACTGTCTTCTTTGATGTTTTGGTGTTGGGTGTCATTTTGAATAAAGATGGCAGACTAAAACATTTGTACCCATGTTTGAATGCTGTAGGATGCAATGAACCATGTATCAATGTGCATATGTGTGTGCACTCACACAGCACAAAAACTCACCAGCTATAGAATCCATTTAAAATTCTCTCCTTTTTTTTTGTTTCTTTGAATTCTCTTTAAGACTGAGTCCACCAGATATTGGATGCAAGAAGGTTGCATGCAATGTACTTAAGTGGCCAGATGGTTTTGACCTTGATCAGGAAACACCTCTAATGGTAAACATATTGTTTAGGGAATTAAAGTAGTACTGAGTACTAGAAAAGAGGCTTGTAGATGCAACAAAGCAATAAACACATTTCCAATTTAAGGCAACCAGACACACACAAAATGAAATATCCTAGGGGGGTAAACCATCTACAGAATTTCCCCGTTTTCACTTTTTTAAAAAATTACAGCGAAACATTCTGTAGAAAATAAGGGGAAAGAACAACAATAAGCAGACTTGCTTCTGCTCTGAGAATCCCTTGAATATGGTATGTTGTACCTTCCCTACCTTGACACAGACTATCTCCCCAAGGACATTTGCTTTATCTAGAGGGGGGGAATTTCCATCTTCCTCCAGACTAAATACTGTTTGAAATCCTGAAATGATTATTCACTCAAACACCAGCTGCAACGTGAAGGAAAAGCACATCTTGCTTGCAGGGGAAGAGACTCTTGAATTGCTTGTCATGAACGATCCCCTCAGTATTAGTTGGAACTTTACAGCAAAAGTAGAGCAGTTCTGTGAAGAAAACATCACTGAGATAGCTAGCTAGGCCATGACAGCCAGAATTCTGGTCACCTTTGTTAACTTCCAGAGATGGAAAAAGAAACCATTTTAAAAAATACTTATTTGGGGATATATTCAGTGAGAATGCTGTATTGTAACTTTTGAATAAATGTTTTTTAAAAATTGAAACCAATAAATAACAATGGCAGAAGAACCCACTGAACTTAGCAAGTCTCACTATTGTCGACATTCTCCTTTCTACTGTAATATAGCCACATTGCTTGTGTAGAGTAATCTTATCCCCTGCCTCCTATGTTCTTTTTGGTAGTTTCTGCCTAGGTGCTTCAATAAGTTCTCCTGATTTGTGGATATGCAGCTGGCTGATCACCTACTAGAGAATTATGTCTCTACTATCCTATCTGGAACTTATGAGATGGCTGTTGAAAGATTGCTTCCAACTCTGGAGACTGCATATATTTTCACAACTGTCAGGACTGCCTCAGGTCTCAGCTCACAAAAGACCAACGCCAGGTTCTTCTTATATACAAGGATGTTTATTGCAGTTCATTATTGCTTTCACAACCGAGGCGCGCAGCCCCGCGTCTCTTAGCCTAGACGTTTTAAGTCCCCTCTGAATCGGTCCCGCCCCTACACCAGCTTAAGAGGCTTGTGCTAGTCCACCTCTTCCTGTCTTTCCTTTTCCGCAGGGTCTTTCTGCCCCCCTGGGTCCCTTCTCTCCTGCTCTCTCCTGAAGCGGATTCCTCAGATGCCTGTTCCCCCCTCCTTCGTGCTTTGGGGCCAGGCTCCTCCTCCGGGCTCTCTCCATTTCCGCGCGCCTCCACATTTGAACTTGGCGCGCGTTCGCTACCCCTGACCTTCCTCTTGACACTTACACTACTCCCTGTACTACTCTCCGCCTCTTCCGGCAGGACGTTCTGCCCCGATCTCCTTCCCCTGTCTCCTTCCTGCTCTGCTCCGTGTGTCACACTGGGAACTCCACTCTCTTCACTTCGTTCCTGCTGGGAAGCCGGCCCCGATCTCCCACTCCCACTCGGGGTTTCCCTGCTGCTTCCCTGCCCCTGGCATCTCCCCCCTGTGAACCCCCTTGGCCTGACTAGGGGCGCCCCCTTCTGGGAATCCTCCGATTCACTTGAGAGACTCATGGAAGACCTCAAGTCATTGTCCTCCTCTTCCTCACAGTCCTGGGATTCTTCCCCATCGCTCTCCGTCTCCCCCCTCACCTGTGCCTCTGTCCCTGAACCCCTGACATCCATCCCCCCCTCGAAGCCCCCCCTTCCCCCCTCCCGCTGCTCGGGCGCAGGTTCCGGGGGCTCCGTCGTTGCGGAGGTCGCTGCCGGACACAGGTCGTCGACGTCGATCTCCTCTGCTTCCAGTTCATTGTTTGTGTGCTCAAACCCATGGTCCTCTCCCAACATGTTCACGTCCTCCCCTCCCCCTGTTGCCTGGGTGGGGTCTGCTTGCCAAGGACCCATCCGCCACCTCGTGCGCCAGTCCTCTTCTGGTTGGTCGTCCCACCAGTAAGGAGTGTCAGTGTCCACCCCCGAACACGATCCCCTTGGAGGGCTCGACTCTGGCGTCGTCTCCTCTGCGGAGGAGAACCCTCGGAACGTGCTGGCGGAAAGTGTGGGCGTAAAAAGCCAATCGTCGAAAAACTGTGCTGGCATGGGCCTGTGTGGGAAAAGGGCATGGAACTCGTCCTTGAGGAGGGGTTCGTCCAAAGCGTAGTCCGGCACCCAACTGTTGGCGCTGGCCGGGGCGCCCTCCCTGGCGAGAAAATATTCTACTCCCTCTTCCCCCCATCTCGAGTCCAGAATCTCTGTGACCTCGTTGATTGGTTCGTCCCTAGGTGACCTCCCCCTCTTGGGCGACTCTCTGCTCGGTTCTGGTGCCGTCCCTGACTCCTGAAATCTGTGTGGGGCCCTGTAAGGGGTGAGCACCGACCTATGAAAGACCGGGTGCATTCTGGAACCTTCGGGGAGGGCCAGTCGAAACGCTACAGGATTGATCCTGGCCTCAACTTGGTACGGCCCTAGTTGCCTGTGTCCTAGCTTCTTTTTAGCTAACGACTTGGCCGGCATTGCTTGGGCCGCTAACCATACCCAGTCTCCCACCTGGATGTCTTCCCCCTCCCTCCTGTGTCTGTCTGCCTGCACCTTATAGACCTGTTTGGCTAGCTCCAAATGTCTCCGTAACTCGTCGTGGACCTCTTGCAATTCTGCTGCGAAATGGTCGGCTTCCTGTGGCTCCCCCTCCCCCGTCGTTACGAGCCCCGGGAAGGTTCTGGGATGCCGTCCATTGTTAGCGAAGAACGGCGTCACCCCCGTCGACGCGTGCTTCGTGTTGTTGTAAGCAAACTCAGCCATCGGCAGGTAATCCACCCAAGCCGCGGGTCGCTGATTGGCGTAACATCTCAGGTACTGCTGCATGATCGCGTTGACCCTCTCCGCTTGGCCGTTGGTCTGCGGATGTCTCGCCGACGACAGGTTGATTTTGACGTGCAGAATCCCTAGGAGCTTCTGCCAAAAGCTGGACACAAACTGGTGCCCCCTGTCGGACAGAATGGACCGTGGCAAGCCATGCACCTTGAACACGTGGTCGATGAACAGTTTGGCGGTCTGCTCCGCTGTCGCCACCTTCGCGCAAGGAATGAAATGCGCCATCTTGGTGAACAGGTCTACAACCACAAGCACCGCCGTCTTGCCTCGCGAACTGGGCAGATCAGTGACAAAGTCCAGCGCCACCCTCTCCCACGGTTGCAGTGGCGTCTCCAACGGTTCCAGCAGTCCCGCTGGCTTCTGGTGCACTGGCTTGGACCTTTGGCATGTGTCACACCTGGCGACGTACTCCGCGACCTCCCCTCGCATCTGGGGCCACCAAAAGTCTCTGGCCACTAATTCCGTCGTCTTTTCCTTGCCGAAGTGGCCAGCGCTGGGTGCGTCGTGCAACTGCTGCAGAACCTTCGCGCGGAGATCGTCTCCCGGAACGTAGAGAGCACCTTTACGGGTCAGCAGGCCGTCGCGTATCTGGAACTCGTCATCCTTCGCCGTGCCTCTCCGCACCTCTTCCATTTTGGACTGTGCGAACGGATCCGCCTGCAACGCGCGCCGCACCGCCTCCAGGTCCACGGCGGCTGAAGCGCACGCCCACGCCTGTGGTGCAAAAATGTGCTTGGCTGCCGCCGGTGCCGCTTCCTCGAGATACTGCGGTTTTCTGGAGAGCGCATCTGCTATGACATTGTTGTCGCCTGGGATGTACTCGATTCTGAAATCGAAATCCGCAAAGAACTCCGCCCAGCGTATGTGCCTCTGGCTCTGTAGCTTCGCCGTGCGCCAGTGCTCTAGGTTCTTGTGGTCCGTGCAGACGTGCACGGTGTGCTTGGCTCCGATGAGAAAGTGCCTCCATGCCTTGAAAGCTGCGTGGATGGCCAGCAACTCCCTGTCCCAGATGGTGTAGTTCTGTTCCGACTTGCTGAGCTTCCGGGAGTAGAAAGCACAGGGCCTCCAGTACCCCTGCGGGTCCTCCTGCAAGAGGACGGCCCCCACCGCTCTGTCAGATGCGTCAGTCTCCACCCTCATGGGCCTGCCGGGATTTACGTGTAACAGCTGTTCCTCGGACGCAAAGAGACTTTTAAGCCTCCTGAAGGACTGCTCCGCCTGGTCCGTCCAGGTGAACTTCTTCTTCTTGGAGTTGAGAGTGTCCGTGATAGCTGCCGTCTCCCTTGCGAAACCCCTGATGAACTTGCGGTAAAAGTTGGCGAAACCGACGAACCTCTGGACCTCCTTCCGCGTTCGCGGGCTCTTCCAGTCCAACACCGCGCGGACCTTGGCGCTGTCCATGGCTAGTCCCCTGTCGGACAGCCTATAGCCCAGAAAATCCACCTCCGTCACATCGAATTGGCACTTCTCCAGTTTGGCGTAGAGCCTGTGCTCCCGTAGCCTCTGCAGGACTTCCTTAACGTCGCTCTCGTGAGCCTCCGGTGATTCCGAGAAGATAAGAATGTCGTCGAGGAAACATACGCACTTCTTGTAGAGGAGTCCCGCTAGCACGTGGTGCATAAAAGCTTGGAAATAGTGGGAGCCATTCTGGAGACCAAACGGCATAACTCTGTATTCGTAGGTGCCCAACGGCGTGAACATGGCCGTCTTCCACTCATCACCCTCTCGCACGCGTATGAGATTGTAAGCTCCGCGGAGATCCAACTTGGTGAATATCTTTCCTTTCCGCACCGTCGCGAGCAGGTCGTCAATCTTGGGCATGGGAAAGGCCGCGGGCTTTGTCTTAGAGTTTATGAATCTAAAGTCCACTATCAGTCTTTTTTGGGGCGTGTCCTTCTTCTTCACGAAAAACACAGGACTGCCCCCTACAGCCTTTGATTCTCGGATGAATCCCCGCTGCAGGTTGTGATCTATGAACTCCCTGAGCTCCCGCAGCTCCTCCTCGGACATGGAATACAGCTTCACAGGCGGCAGCGTTGTCCCTGGCAAGAGGTCAATAGCGCAATCGTAGGGCCGGTGAGGTGGCAACTGGTCTGCCTCCTTTTCGCAGAAAACCTCCAAAAACTCCTTGTACTTGAGGGGTACTGCTTGCGCCATGCTGAGACGTAGCTGCTGCCCCTCCTCTTGGCCCTCATCCTCCTGACTGGTCTGGATGCAATGCTGTGCGCAATAGGACGAGCCGAAGGTGAGCTGCCGCTGGTACCACGCCATGGTCGGGCTGTGCCTATCCAGCCAACTCATTCCTAACACTATAGGCGTGTCTGACAGGCGGGTGACATTGAAACTGATGATTTCTCGGTGATTGCCAATCTGCATCACCATGGGTGGCGTCTGTTGCACCACCTGCCCACCTAGCAACTTCCTGCCATCCACCGTGACGACGTTCAAAGGCAGCGTGGCTGGTAGGAGCTCTATGCGATGCTGCTTGACGAAGTGCACCCCTACGAAGTCTGCGTTGCTCCCACTGTCAATTGTAATGGGGACTTCTAGGGTGCGTCCATTAGGTAGCTGGAGAGTTGCAGTGAGCTGCACCACTGGCTTAGGTGGCAGGGGGTCTGTAGGCTGCAAAAGCGCTGGGGACTGCCCTACTGACTCGCCTGGCTGTGCCCCAGCATTTGAGCTTCCAGCCAGGCATTGCCGTTTCCCTGAAACTGCTCCTCATGTTGTGCTGCTGCAGTTACTGTTGCTAAGGCTGCAGTGTGCTTTTGGAGCCTCTGGGGACACTCTTTGGCCATGTGCGTCCCACTGTCACAGATGTAACACTTCCTGTTCCCTCTAGGAGGCTTTGTCTTGACTGCTCCGGACGCTGGGGCTCCGGCTGCTGACTGAGCCTTTGCAGTCCCCAGTTCCATCGGTTCCTCCCCTGCCGGCAGCTGAGGGAAGGGACGCGTACGTCCTGGATCTCTGGGAAAGAAGGGAGGCACTCTAAACGGTGCGTGAAGCTGGCTACCCCCCTCATTGCGCCAAGGGCGTTCTTCATGGCGTACTCCAATGGCAAGCGCCCGCTGCACCACGTCTGCCAGGGTTTTAGGTCTGTCCCCCCGTGCCAGTTCGTCTTTCACAGGGCCAGAGAGCCCTTCCCAAAACAAGTCTCTGACTGCCAGAGAATCTTTCTCCCATCGCAGCACATTCAGCAAGGCGAAAAAGCGAGCATGGTACTGACGTACTGAAGCCTTGCCTTGCCTTAAACCATGCATCTGCTGGCGTGCTACATCCACATCCACGCTAGACTGGAAGCAAGCGTCCATGCATTTGATAAATTCATCAGAGTCCCTTCGAGCAGGGCAATCCTCGCGCCACAGATTGCGCAGCCAAGCCCTCGCTTCCCCATGCAAGTGGGACACAATGAAACCCACTTTCTCTTCCTCATCTTTAAAGTCGTCGTGAAGCAAATGCAACGCATATTCCACGTCTGCTCTAAAACTGGGGTACTGCTGCAGGTTCCCATCGAAGTGGGCTACCAAGTTGCCTCCTCTTCTGCCCAGTGCTACTCCAGCAGCTTTGGCCCCCGGGAACCCCACCTGGCATGCATGATCCCACCTGGCTTGCAGATCTTGGCACCGCTTTTCAGCCTCTTCCCCCCTCTTCTGGGAGATCGCTACCTCAGTGGTAAGCAGGGAGACTGCGTTGCGTAGCTCAGCTATCTGCTGCTCCATACTCATGGCTGCCAAACTTCGTGAGCTTTGCAAAAAAAAAAAAATTTTGCGTATCTTTGGGAGGGGACTTACTGTCAGGACTGCCTCAGGTCTCAGCTCACAAAAGACCAACGCCAGGTTCTTCTTATATACAAGGATGTTTATTGCAGTTCATTATTGCTTTCACAACCGAGGCGCGCAGCCCCGCGTCTCTTAGCCTAGACGTTTTAAGTCCCCTCTGAATCGGTCCCGCCCCTACACCAGCTTAAGAGGCTTGTGCTAGTCCACCTCTTCCTGTCTTTCCTTTTCCGCAGGGTCTTTCTGCCCCCCTGGGTCCCTTCTCTCCTGCTCTCTCCTGAAGCGGATTCCTCAGATGCCTGTTCCCCCCTCCTTCGTGCTTTGGGGCCAGGCTCCTCCTCCGGGCTCTCTCCATTTCCGCGCGCCTCCACATTTGAACTTGGCGCGCGTTCGCTACCCCTGACCTTCCTCTTGACACTTACACTACTCCCTGTACTACTCTCCGCCTCTTCCGGCAGGACGTTCTGCCCCGATCTCCTTCCCCTGTCTCCTTCCTGCTCTGCTCCGTGTGTCACACTGGGAACTCCACTCTCTTCACTTCGTTCCTGCTGGGAAGCCGGCCCCGATCTCCCACTCCCACTCGGGGTTTCCCTGCTGCTTCCCTGCCCCTGGCATCTCCCCCCTGTGAACCCCCTTGGCCTGACTAGGGGCGCCCCCTTCTGGGAATCCTCCGATTCACTTGAGAGACTCATGGAAGACCTCAAGTCATTGTCCTCCTCTTCCTCACAGTCCTGGGATTCTTCCCCATCGTTCTCCGTCTCCCCCCTCACCTGTGCCTCTGTCCCTGAACCCCTGACAACAACATTTTTAATATATCTTACTATATAATAAAACTGTAAGGATGCCATCATGCTGCAGTTGTGCGGCAGCCCCTAATATTTTTACAATTCAGTTTTACTTGCTATTTTGCTGTTTGCTTTTATGTGTTTGTGGTATTTCTTCTTGAAATGAAAGGCAGCATATATATTCCTTTAACAGATAATAAAACAAGCAAACAGATAAATATTATCTCAGATAAATTCTCACAACAACCTTATCAGATAGGTCACAATTGTCAATACTGTGTTGCAACTGAGGGGGCTAAGGCCAAGAAGCTGACTTGCTTCAGTTGGTGGCTAATGAAAGATTTGAACTGGCATTTCTTAGCTTATTTTCCAGGCCACTATGCATTTTTAAGCGTAAAGTTTAGATTGTAAAGTTTGTAAAATAAAATACAAATAGTGAATGCAATTAAATATTGGAACAGAATACTCAATGAGTTTGGTTCTGCCTAATTAGCAGCCTTGAAATCAAAACCAGGCACCTTTCCAAGTACATTTAAATAATTTGGTGTTCTAATACTGGAGAAATGTCAAAGGACCTAGAGTCCATGGTATTATCTTCTACTTGTATTGAACTCTAACCATTGTCAGATACATTAACACTGGTTTCACCCACACTCAGCATAGTATTTTGCTGTTGGTAGGTGGGAGAAACAAATGTTCAGGGGGAATAATTTATTTGAGCAAATTTTGCAAGCTTTTAAATGCAAATTTTATCCATGTTTCTTGTGACATGTCTCTCAAAATGGAGACAATGGTGCTATTTTATTAAAAAGCATTAAATAAGTAAAGAGGTAGCCTCTATCAGAGGAGATACAAGTGTTATTAAGAATCAGTTGAATAACAACAGATTTTGCTATACTTAAAACTCTTTTCAATGTATCTCTTTATCGGAGAAAGTTCAATTGGTAAGAGGAAGATAAATGGGCTTGGAAAAATTTCAGTAAACTAAAATGCATCATGGAATGCCAGCATCAAGTTTTTCTTCTCCATTTTATAGCGAGCTATTGTAGTTAGTCAACTCTTTCAGAGTGTAATTTGGGCTGATGGCTCTGAAGAAAATCCAGCCACTGAAGACTAGATTTAATTCCTTTTGAACCACTCTGATTTTTTTAAAAAAATTCTTTTTAACATGTCCCAGCACTGCAAAATCTGATGAGAAATCCACCTTGAACTGTGCGCACTTTGACACACAATCTCTCTCTCTCTCTCTCTCTCGTTCCCTAAGGCAAAATGATCCTATATTCAGCAGGGTTTTATCACAGTATTCTAAAGGACTCACACAGAATGTACCTGATAGAACTGGACCAGAATGTCACCCATGATAGAAATTACGATCAAGACATGGTGGATACATAATGAGAACCTTATCTATTTTGCAGTGGGCTGTGATTGGTAGAGAGTACCTTTAGGGGGTTGTTTACAGAAATCAGGTCTCCTGCATTAAAGGCGAAGAAGGAGGAAACTGTGTAAGCCTTTATGCAGTGTTCTTTTTGTTTGCTTGTTATATGACACAATAGATACTGGCTGTATTTATGGTATACAGACAATGCACAAGCTTGCTTGACTGCTCTTGGGGAGTTGCTTCCTTACAAACAAAGCCTCAAAGCCCAGAACTTTGTCCTGTGCTTCAATACAATATTACCCAGGTAGTTTAGAAACAAATAGCATCACCATTTGCTCTGTTTCCAGTTCTTAGACTATGAGTCCTTTTCGATCATGTAGCCAGAATGCCACCTCAGTACACAAGAGGTGGCCTTGGAGGAAGCCCATGATTTGCAGAAGAACAAAAAGGATTTGGGGGAATCTATTGGGGATCTCTCCTAAACAGCTGACTCTGCACTGAATATGCACAATGGCCATGTAATGCTGACTGGGGAAAAACAGAAAACTTGGCGCAGGGAGGAGAGAAAGGAGTGGCTGGAATCCCGACCCCCAGTACTCCAGAATGCAACATTTGATTGCACTTCTTGGTTGTTTCATTAGTGAATTCAGGTGGCTGAGAGATGGAAGGATCTGCCCATTTTGGTTCTCCCAGTTTCTCATTTTTTCAGTCTTAAATTCGATTCTCCACATTTCCACAGCAATTTGCAAATTTTATTCTGAACCTGTCCACCCATGAAAATTCATCAGTATTTCGGTGCTAATTTCCCCTAATAGATGCATTTTTGTGTTTCGGCTAGTGTACATATTTTTGCAAGCAATTGCTCCTGACATAACACATTTTGGTATGCTGTTTTCATTAATATGTTCATTTTAGCTAGAATGTGATTTTTTGTAAACACTGGTTCGTTGGGGAACTGCATCACAAAATTCAGATAATTTCAAAGGATGGCTGTGTTTTGTGCTGGAAAGTGTGGCTTTCATAAATTTGACCTTAACTGCAGTGGCTTAGCGTGGGGGGTGCAGGGGGGGCCAGCTGCACGGGGTGACCACCTGGGGGTTAGGGTTAGGGGGCGCAAATCCACGGGTTAGGGGGTGCAAATCCACGGGTTAGGGGACGCAAATTACTTGCCTTGCCCCGGGTGCTGACAACCCATGCTACGCCACTGCTTAAATGTGAACTGAATCAAATCTCTCCCCCACCCCTAACAGCAATAGTTTGTTGCAGATCCCACTTATTGCATTCTCCCTTCGAAAGATATATACAATCATTTGCCTTCCAGATGTTGCTGAATTCTAATCCCAATCATCACCTTTGGCTGGTCAGGGATGATGGGAAATGTAGTTCAAAAATTCCCCATTTCCATTTTAGTGCCTCTAACTGCATTTATATGACCCTGGCATCAATGACCAATCTAGGAAAATATTTCTTCAATTCAGATCTTCCTGCCCAGATGGGACATCTGGTATCAGATGCAATCACCTCTTTACCTGAAATGATTTCCTGAAGCTGAGTTCTGACTGGTGTGTGGCAAAGAGCAAGTCACCTACAGTCTAGTCTATAATCACATTAAGTGCTAGTTTGTTGAACTCAACTGGATTTGACTTCAAGCATCACCTCCTTGAATTGGGCCTGGAAGCACACAGGCAGATTATGGGAACATTCTCTTGTATCTTCTGGAAATGTTATCATATTGCAGCAGCGGCAAATGCAATAAATATCAATCTGTTCATTATTTTATGGAAATATGCATTTTATGGTTATGATATACAGCAGTCTTGTATTAATTACCGTATCTACATGTGACCATGGAGATGACACTCTAAAATAGTACATATTAAGTAATATTATTAATATTAGAGTTGATATTTCTTATATCTATTTGTTAAGACACCATCATGCAAACTGGGCTATAATTTCCTATAAAAGAGGAAGGTTTTTGAGTTTGTTTTTTGAAATATTTCTTTCAAAAAGAAAATAATGAAAGGGAAACTCAGCTAGGAATCTGATTCTAAGGAGCTTAAAAAAATGTTTTGCCCTTGCCCTTCAGACTTGGTTCCCAGAGCCTTTTTTCTTTCTTTCTAAAATGCATTTTTTTTAAAAAAAAGGAAGGGCACCATATTTTATTTTTATTTTGCTGTCAATATACATTCCATTTTCATTCAGCAAAGCTATAGAACAGTTTTTCTTTCCTTGCAGAGCTTTTGATTCAGCACATTCTTGAAGTGGAAGAAAAAGTACAGAGGAAAGAGGACACTCCCTTGGTGATTTATACATCTTTCTGTGTGTGGGGGTCATGAAATGTACCACTGCACATGTCAAGAGTTCCTTGTGGCATTTATTGGAGGTCAAATGTGACACCAAATTTCCCAGCGCAAAGAAAAGTAGAGGGACCTGAAAAGAATAGGTTCAGATTGCCCTAAGAACAACCATTTCAGGAAAATAAGGCAAGAACTGTTGAATGAATCCTATGAATTGTGATACGCCAATAGAGCCTTTCCCAACCTCCTGTTCTGCAGATGCCTTTGGACTCCTAACTAGAAATGGGGGGAGAGATGCAATTCAGTTTGCATTTAAAGCTGAAGCTGCCTAAATTTGTGCCTTTTGAAACACTACTCAAACGAAAGCACAGCTCCCGCTTGAAATTGGCACTTATTTGAATTTTGTAATGCATGATGGAGTATGCTGAGATAACTGGACTAACTGTGAAAATTAGAGAACAAAATGAGAAAAAAATTCTTGAAGAATGGAAATATTTTGTGGAATATATCATGGTTATGTTAAAACGTATGCAGGATTTGAAGTATAGCAAGAGATGAAAATTTATAGTTTAATAATTTAGAATTAATGTATATACAGTGGTACCTTGGTTCTCAAGCTTAATCCGTTCTGGAAGTCCGTTTCAAAACCAAAGCATTCCAAAACCAAGGCACGCTTTTCCATAGAAAGTAATGCAAGATGGATTAATCTGTTCCAGACTTTTAAAAACAAACCCTAAATCAGCAATTTAACATGAATTTTACTATCTAATGAGATCATTGATTCATAAAATGAAAGCAATAAACAAGGTACTGCATTCACACAATCAATCAATCAATCAATCAATCAGTGACTGAACTGGGTTCTACACAGTCACAAAAACAAAACAAAAAGAGCCACAAAGACAAAAATGCAAAACAAATAGCAATAACAGACAGACCTCAGCGTAACACTCAAACTGGAAGCATGGCACTCAAAACGGAACACGTTCGGCTTCCGAAGAAAGTTCGCAAACCAGAACACTTACTTCTGGGTTTGCAGTGTTTGGGTTCTAAATTGTTTGAGTTCCAAGGTGTTTGAGAACCAAGATACCACTGCAATGGATAAAATGTAAGTCACATAGCAGCTTTATAAGGGAATAAAATAGCATCATGGAAGAGTCAACAAATATGAGAGATTTGTTCGGATTGTACTTTAAAAGAATTGGTAAAATTTGAAAAATTAATTAAAAATATTATTTTAAAAAACATATTTTGTAATGCAGTTCTCCAGCCAGTAATGTGCACCAAAAAAAGCTTATACTAAGGGAAAGTGTGCCTAAATATGCATATATTCATGAAACTGAAATGCATTATATTAGGGGTAAATGTGCATCTTAGGAGAAATTCACAGTAAAATGCTAATTCATTTTCATGCGAGCTTCTTTAAAATGATCCGCAAAGTGATCTGCAAATGTAGAGGACTGAACTTAAATCTGGAAAAAAATGAGTAACTGAGAGAAACTGAAACTGACTGCTTCCTCCATCCGCAACTCCAGTTGCCATCAGGTCTAGACCGCATGGCTAATGGTCAGGAAAGTAGATGGAGCCACAATCCAGTAACATCTTGGAGGGTGCCAGGTATGGGAAGCCAGCACTCCTATTTCCTCCTCTTTAAAGTTACATATTAAAAATCAGTAATACTCTAGTCCTAAACAAACTTACTAGGTGGTAAAGCCCATTAATCACTGTGGGCTTTATGTCTGAATAAACATGCATAGGATTGCATTGCCTTGTTAGTGCATTAGGATCTATCCTAGCGATAGTTCGTTGGCCGCTTTTGGAATGAAATCAGGACATTTGACTCCTTATTGAATTAGCCAGAGCCAAGCAGCTTAGATATGCATAATGATACAAAGAAAACTTAATTCATGATGTTTAATAGTGTATTCGCTGTATCTTCCATGCTTTGATGTGCCAATTGCCTTTAATCGAGTTACTCGTGCTCTTTTTTTTATTTTAAAGGGCTTGTTCCACAGAAACTGAAGCAAACCCATTTATGCTTGCTGGAATCTTTCCATGTGCTTTTCATATTGTCTCCAAATTGCTGACCTCTTAATAGTAGGGAGGAAGTGTAGAGTGAGTTAGAGGGCTGTAAAAATAATCACTCCAGCAGCCCATCTCTTCAAGCAGTACACCCACACAAGTTTCAGTGAAATAAATGCCGGCAGCTCTCATAGTTTGTTTGGGAAAATACCTTCCTTGAGGTTGGAGAACTGAGCCTGATTACGAGATATTAATCTTGCATTTCAGGAGTGTGTTTGCATTCTCGTGAAATGCTTTCAAGGAGCATGTATTGTTAAGAGGTTCCTGCAAGGGGCAGATTCACCAGCTTCCAGCAACCAGTGCCATGCAGTGGACAGAGAACTGAACTGGATCTGTAGAGAGACGGTTTCAAATCCCTCCTCAACTACAAAGCTCATTGGGTAATTTTGGGCCTCTCACTAGCTCGACCACACAGCAGTTTGGGGGGAAACCCAGGGTATTACCATGATTATTATTTACCTTCAACCTAAGGTCCCAGGGCAGGTGACAACAATTAAAACACAATGTTAAAACAGTTTAAAACAATGTACAATCACTGATATAAGGTGGGACCCCAAAGTGTAAATCTTAAAAGTGTCAAAAGCCAGGGGAAAGAGGTGCGCCTTCTGTATTTGCCGAAAATTGTATGATGAAGATGCCAGGCACACCTCTGTAGGGAGGGTGTTACACAATTTATGGGCTGCCACTCTCCCAGATTGCATCAGAGCTGTAGCTGTATCTAGGTGATCTTGTGCCCCTGGCAGAACCATCTAGATTGTGCCCCCTAACCATGGACAAATTAGCTCTTTCTGCCTCTCCTCCAACCCCCCTCCACCCATTCAATTCCTCATGTACTTCACCTTGATATTTTTATTTATAGACATATTCTTAGCCAATTTTGTGCCCACCCCCTGCCTGTGCCCCTGGCGGGGGCCCACCTCATTGCCCCCCAGCTACAGCCCTAGGTTGCACACATACATACACCAAGCTTCTGAGGCTATAGGAACTACCAATAGAGCCCCTCTGCCTATCTTAATACCCAAGGGGGTCTGAAAGTAAGGAGGTATTTCAGGTATTTGGGGCCTAAGTCATTTAGGACTTAAACACTACTGATCCCTTGAAAGAAGGATGCAACCAAAAAATGTGGTAATAAACAAAGTGTCATTATTTCCACAGTTCTGGACTCTAACAGTCGTAGTCCCATTGAATGATGTATGAAAGACTGTTCCAGGATGCAAAAAAATAATAATTTGAGGGGCACATCACTAAAACATATTAAGACCAACAGAAAAAAACAAACCCCAAAAACCTGCATTGGGTGTGAGCAATGTGCCAAACATCAGGAATTTCAACAGCCTGTGCTATTTACTTAGAAAAGTTTAATGGAATTTACTGAGTAAGTATACATTGGATATTGTCTAGGAGAGCTATGATACTGCTTCCACAGAGTGATGTTGCTGTGAGACTAGATCTGGGATGAGTGGATATACCTATTTCTAGTCAATATCACTTTTTGCATCCTTTTACTCAAAATTCTGGTCTTCATTATTCAGCCATTTTATATTTAAAAAATCCTCACAAAATATGTATTTATATTTGTTTTCTCTCAAAATAGCATCTAAATGTGTTTTTCTCTCTCATCATTTTTACTTAAATACATATTTTGATATATTTAAACTGACAACAATTGCATCACAACATTTGGAGAAGTGTGACATCCAGTGGATGTTGAAGTTCTGATCCACAGTTTAATGCAAGCAGTGCAGATGAGGTCATTTCATATAAGAATTCGGAAAGACTGAATTTTTCAAACATCTCAGACTAGCTGGCAAACAGAGGAAGCTCAGCTAATTGGATGAACGATGTTTGAATACTGAGATTCCACCAGATATCAAAGAGTTCTAGGGACAAAGAAGGTGGCAGTAGAGTGTCATTTACGAAAAGATTCTTTAAGGTTCGTGAGCTGTGAAGAACAGTGGCATAATGCAAAACTGAAAACAAAAGCAAACACTTTTTGCAATTAAAAGATAGTAACACTGTACTCTAATTAGTTCTCTCAGGAAGTAAACATGTCTCCAGTTAAGTGAATGAGTGACAATTACTTGGATTATTGTCATACTTAAAATGTCAGAGCTGAACGACCGCTTCCAGCTCATAAGAATAAATTCTACACATTTAGGTGTCAGAAACAATAACGTTACATATAGACATGTTTTAATGGACATAAAAATTCTCACAGAGGGAAAGAGTCCGGCAGAACAGTGTACTAAAAATGACTAATGATCGATTGGGCATGCTGTCTCCCTCAGAATAATCACAGTTAACAAATATAAAGGAAAGTTAATCTTACGAGCACTGATTAATACCAAACTTGCACATAGTGGAGGATGGAAATCTAAGCACCACACCAGAATCACTGCACTTGGACAGAGAGGGAGGGGCAACAAAAAGGTTAGCGCTGTGTGGATGCGTCAGAGGGAACACAAGATTGGGTCTGCCAGTGCAACTGCACAACACTGACCTCCCTGCCATGTTCCTTTCCCTTTCCTGGTAAGCTGATGCGAAAAGCCCAGGTGTGCACTGCCAACAGTCCCTGTGGACCAGCACTCTGTCAGGGTCTACACCTGTCTTGCCCATCCTCATGCTTTAAATCAGGCTTCCTGAACCTCAGCCCTCCAGATGTTTTGAGACTACAATTCCCATCATCCCTGACCACTGGTCCTGCTAGCTAGGGATCATGGGAGTTGTAGGCCAAAAACATATGGAGGGCCAAGTTTGAAGAAGCCTGCTTTAAATGCTTTGACCTGGGACTAGGTAAGTTTCACCACTTTTTTACTACTACTAGGCAAATGGCGTTTCCATGCGCTCTGCCACTTGTCACGGTCCTCCGTGCACCAGTAGCGGTTTAGTCACACTGGCCACATGACTCAGAAAACTGTCTGTGGACAAAGCTGGCTCCCTCAGCCTGAAAGAGAGATGAGTGCCGCAACACCATAGTCGCCTTTGACTGGACTTAACCATCCAGGGGTCCTTTACCTTTATCTTTTTTTTACTATTACTAATACAGGCAGAGACCATTTTACATGCATGCGATTGACTACCACAGACACGCTCATCACCGCAGACTCTGAAGTAACCGGAAAATGGGGCAGAATGGGGCTGGAGTTTATGGAAGCGGTTGGGGGCGTAACAGGGTAGGGCAGGTTTATGCATGTTTTGCTGATGCATGGGGGCCAGGAATGCAACCCCCTTGCAAACGGGGAGTTGCCTGCAATAACAACAACAATAATACCAGAAGTGAAAAGCCGAAATAAAACCCTCCCCAGGCTTCTGCTCATTTTTAAAACAGAAGAGGTTGGGACAGGAAAATTGTGTCCCTTTTGGAATCTGCTGCCTGGAGCAACTACTCCACGTTTTTCCTAATAAAAACGTGTCCCTGCAATGAATGAATGAATAAGAATACCAGAATAAGCCTAGGAGCACTGCCTATTCCATAAAGTGGTGAGAAATGAAAAAGTTTTTTAAAAATATTGTATAGTGAATGTATTCCCCCCCCAACCCCACACTCATAAAAGGAATCTTTTAGGATTCCTTTTAGTAATGCTTTAAAAAAGAAAAGTCACTCCAATTGTAGTCAATGCCGACATTGATTTGCTTCACACCTGCTGTGAAATTCAATATGTGGTTGTGTGATGGGGACACAAAACTGTGTTTTTCTGCTGCAGAACACACCAACTGCGATGATTTATCATATGATTGCTGTGTCATTAATTTTGTCTATACTATAGGAGATACTTATTGCTACCTTGTCATTTTGTCTAATGAAGAAACAACATGGCTGCAAGCCTTCTTCATTGTGCTAGGCCAGGAAACTATTTTCATTTAAACATACCATAATTTGCTAATTGCTTATGTTCCCAGTATCTCAAACATTGCTTCTGGCGTAAAGACTTCCTATTAAAAAAAAAGAAAGGAAAGGAAAGAAGCAGACACACTGCCAATTAATTAAATAGCAAAGCAACTATGCCCACGTATTCCAAAAAGCATCTCTAGCAGTGAATGGTAGGTGAAAAAATCAATGACCTGCATGCACGTCTGTGTCTGATATTTTGTGTGTCGACACATGTAAAAGGGGCTTTGCTTCTTATGTAAATCCCAATTTGCATGCAGAACCAATTGTGAGCTTGCATAACTGTAGAGAACAGCTTGGAAAAGAGAGCATAATTGACAGAGTGTTGCTGAGAGAAAGCATGAGAAACTGTGGCTCAGATCCAGGCCTGTCCTTGACTTCTTCAGCAAGAGAATGGGGCAGATAATGAACTATCTCACAGGGTTACCATGAAGATGGATCAGATAAGAATTGCAATGGACACTGAAATCCCATTTAAGACAGCGGTTTTCAAAAAATGTTTCCTCAGGGATTTAATATCCACCAGAAACCTATCAGAGCATCGTGACTAAGGCATTTGGGAATGGTGGACACAAGAGTCTGTTTGTGTCCTGGTTTTCTCTGCAATATATAGCCATGGGAGAGTGTTCTGGGTCAAATTTGTTTGGTGTAGAACAGGCGTACCATTCTCTTAGGTTGGGTCTGTACATGCAGCAGAATGAAGTGGAAATGAGACCCTACTTCTGGCTGGGGATTATAACATTCTAATGTTCTCCCACTAACCAACACCCTTGCAAACAGAAAGCGAGCACATCAGGGCAAAATGTTCTAGCCTGCTTTTCCTTGTGGGGAATGTTTCATTTAGAGCAGGGTTTCCAAAACTTGTGTCTTCAGCTGTTTTGGACTACAATTCCCACTGGTTGTGCTAGCTAGGGATGATGGGAGTTTTAGTCAAAAACAGCTGGAGACCTCTGTTTCAACAGGAACCAGTGAGCAGCCTTCCATTCCATACTTCTGCTTGACTTCATTTTTCATAACTCATAGAACTAAAAGAGAGAGGAAAGCACCTAAAACAAATTTAGGTGGTTTTTTTTTAATTTGCTCCCTATCACTCACAGAAGGTTTTATAGTAAACAGCACGGGAGATAATGAAAGGTAAAATTTCCATCTCAAAAGGCTTGATTCATCCAAATTATTGGGACAATTGCTTAGGTTAAATATTTAGCCCAGAAGGCAGTATAAAATTTCATCAAAATTCAAGCCATGCATAAATGATCTCAACCTGCAGCATCTATTTACTCCAGACAACATGCCAGTCACATTTCTCACACAGCAGATTGGAAGTAATGATCAAACAGATAAGGATGAAAGACTAAACATGTGCCATGCCACCCATATATAATTCAGTTGGAGGCAAACCTATTAATAGTGTCCTGCAACAGCTTACAGGGTTGTTGTTGTTGCTGCTGTTTCCCAGGCAATTGAAAAATTTGTGTCAGCTATTACAGAAAAGGAAGGGGGAAACAGTAAAAAAGCTAATGAAAAACATGTGGCATATACAAAGAAGCCAGATTTGGAGGTTGGGGGATGATTTAGCAAAGCTGTAGGTCATTGAAAACAAATGCGCTGCTAGGAAACAGACATTGGAATATGTTCAGGATGATGAGAGCAATAAATGTCCCTCAAATGAGAGATGTTCATTTAGGTGGCTTGGTACACGTGCACATATATTTTCTATCTGCCACATATATGAGGATGAGGGGGAAATTGTTCCAGTTCATATTCAGAGGCAGGCCTTTCTAATTCACATCTTCTGAGGTCGCATTCACACAATACAGTCATACCTCAGGTTGTGAACATGATCCATGCGGGAGGCACATTTGCAACCCGCAGCATTCATAATCCACAGCTCACGCGTGTGACGCAATTTGGCACTTTTGTGCATCTGCGAGCACCAAAACCTGGAAGTAACCCGTTCCAGTACTTCTGGGTTCAGCACAGTCCGCAACCCGAAAATGCGCAACCTGCAGCGTTCGTAACCCGAGGTATGACTGTACATTTAAAGCACTATGATACCACTTTAAACTGTCATGGCTTCCCTCAAAGAATTATGGGAGCTGCAGTTGGTTAAGTGTGCTGAGAGTTGTTAAGAGATGCCACAATTCCCTTGTTGTTGTTGTTTAGTCGTTTAGTCGTGTCCGACTCTTTGTGACCCCATGGACCAGAGCACGCCAGGCACTCCTGTCTTCCACTGCCTCCCGCAGTTTGGTCAGACTCATGTTTGTAGCTTCGAGAACCCTGTCCAACCATTTTGTCCTCTGTCGTCCCCTTCTCCTTGTGCCCTCAATCTTTCCCAACATCAGGGTCTTTTCCAGGGAGTCTTCTCTTCTCATGAGTTGGCCAAATTACAATTCCCTTACACAGCTGCAATTCCAATAGTGATTTAATGGTCAATCCCTCTTCTCGGGGAACTCTGGGAACTGTAGCTCTGTGAGGGGAATGTTGAGGTTTCCTACAAACTCTCACCATGCTTAACAAACAGAAGCTCCTATAATTCTTTGAGGGGAGGCCATGACTGTTTAAAGTGGTAACATAGTGCTTTAAATGTGCAGTGTGAATGTGGACTAAAACAATGTGTGGGCAAAAACACATCCATCTTTCAAAAGCCGTGCTTCTCTTAATTTTGCAAAGCAGTCCTCCAGCCAAGATGTGTGTACCAAAAAAATGCATATACTAGGGCAAAGTGTGTGTAGAAATGCATATATTGGTGAAAATAACATTTAAAAATACGCTATGTTGGGAGGAATTGCAAACAAGCATATGTTTATCATGAGAAATTTGCTGATTAATTTTCATGAGGACTTAAAGGGGGGAGAGTAAATCTCAAACTGATGTGGAAAGGACTGAGGAAAAAGAGGAAATTGAGGGAATCCAAAATTGGGGGGTTCATCCATCCTGACACACATATCACCGTTTAGTGTAATATTTTGAATCAGTCCTGTGGCCTGGAGATAGGATGGGGAAGAAAAGGACATACAGAAACTAGGATTGGGGAAAACTATTAAGCAAGGCTGCATCACACAGCTGGACAGTTCATAGCATGGACCTGCCCAAGCCCAGAGCTCTTTATGACAGCTGAGTGACAGGAAGCTGCAGCTACATAGGAACTGCACTGGGAGTGATGGTTATGTATGCAATCCTGTGCCAAAGGATGGGTGTCCTTTAGTGTAATGCAAACTTCTGTGAACTAATTCAGAGTGAAAAACAAGCTGCTTTCCTTTTGGGTAAGGCTTGAACTTGAGCTAAATTCAAATCCATTTAACCCAAGGAGGTAAAGTAAAAGACAAAGAGAAATATCATATTCACCTCAAGAAAGATCCCTTGAGATCCTGCTCACCTGAGGCGAGATAGGGCTCAGCAAAGGTCACCACTTGGGAACCAAGACTTGACATAATTTAGCACCCCGGATAAGTCCAGTGTCAGACTGGAAAAGAAATGGCTTTTTTTCTTTCCTGTCTTCTCCCATTTAATGCAAAGCAGTAAACGAAAATGCTACAAGGCACTCATGCTGGCATGACAAATTTCAAGTCAATAAGTCTTTCTTGCTGTTGCCAAGATGTACACTGAGATTTGGTGCTTGGCATTCAAAATTAGATAACCTTCCTTGAGTAACTACATTCACTGTATCTACAAGAACGAGGAATAAATCAACAATAATTGAAGTACTAAAAGTGTCTAATTTCCAGCACAGTGCTTCAAGCAACAACTGAAATTAAAAAACTGTTAAAGTGCAGCTACATACCCATACGATCTTGTCATGAATGCACTGAAGCAGAGGTTAAGAAAAAAAGAATAAATATGCATTCTTAGTTGAAAGTAATGTTCTTCCATAAACGGGTGGGGATGAATTGAGGAAATGTCAGGTCTCATGTGGGTACCATGCACTTCATAGGCAAAGATTCTGTATGAGCATCTCTCAAGCAAGAAATGGAATGGCTGTTGTGCATAGGCTTTGCATAGGTAGCAGTGGGGATGGGCGGCTGTGTAAACCTGGTCCTCCAGTCCCACGTTCAACACTTTTAACCGATATTCAATAACTATCTCCCTTACGACTCCCAGAGTCATTTCTGGGATGTGTCTTCCCCCTGGAGCACTGAATCATAGGATCAATCTGCAAAGGAGCCAAAATTCACATCTGAAACTCCATCAAGTGGACAGAACATTTAAAAATGCTTTTACCTGCTGAGCCAGCTTCTATTTTTAAGCTGCTGCTGTATTCCTTTTGTGGGATTGCTTAGATTTTAATCACCGTAAGCTGCCCTGAGTAACGTGAATGCACTAGAAGGGTGGAGTAGAACAAGTGCAACTCATCACCTGAATCCTTTTTCAGGTAATGCCCACTGTTCCCAGCCCTGTCCTTAATGAGATCATCTTCTGTATTATATATCATGCCCACCAGAAAGTCTTTTCCCTATAGCTGTGACCTTTGTTCATTCCCTTGGGTTTTGTATTCCCTGAACAGCTCCACCTCTACTCTCCCTGCCCCCAGATGCTCCAACCCTCTGAATTGCTGCTGGAGTCAAACTTTTTCAGCTTTACCTACCGTAATTCCCTTCCCTTTCCTCATCTCCCTGTCCCCATGATTTTAAGCTGTGTTTCTTGGTTTTGTTCAGATTAGTCAAGACCTACACAGGAAACCTTTGCCTATTTTAACCATATTCATAAGGAGCCTTCCTAACAGTAGTGGACTGTGTGGTGGGAAAAGGGAAGAGGAAGCCTGAATGCATCTGGGATTGTGTAGAGAAACAAACTATGGTTAAGGAAAGGCACTATTTTAACCATATCCATAAGGAACCTTCCTAACAGTAGTGAACTGTGTGGTGGGAAAGGGGAAGAGAAAGCCTGAATGCATCTAGGATTGGGTTGAGAAACAAACTATGGTTAAGGAAAGGCACTGAGTTCACACATAACAACATGCAATAGTTAAGTCAAGTCAAAGTTCACTGGCCAACAACAAACCAGAGACGAACGTTGGTCTTTCAAATTTCAGCAGCACCCTGTGTGAGGCAAAAGTTTGGCACCCTCATTCAGCCTCTTGCTTTCTGTTCTGCTCAATTCACTACGTCATAGTTGTTTTGACCTGCGGCACCCCCTAGGCTTCGTGCTCAGGTCAGCAGAACCAGTCGTGCTGCTCTAAATCCGTCTCTGAACAAACCATGGCTTCAGATCATCGTTTGAGGGCAGTAAACAAGCTACAGTCAAGCTGCTGGGCAAGGTTAGCACATAATGTTTAATAAACCACAGTTTAATAAAGCACGGCTTAGCATTATGTATGGATTTGGTCAATGTCTTGGGGTCCACACTTGAACTTTATCTTCTAGTTCCTTTTAGTTTCTGTCCAGTGTCATTACAGTGGTACCTCAGGTTAAGAACTTAATTTGTTCTGGAGGTCCATTCTCAACCTGAAACTGTTCTTAACCTGAGGTACCACTTTAGCTAACGGGGCCTCCTGCTGCCACTGCGCTGCTGCCACGCGATTTCTGTTGTCATCCTGAAGCAAAGTTCTCAACCCGAGGTACTATTTCTGGGTTAGCGGAGTCTGTAACCTGAAGCGTCTGTAGCCTGAAGCGTCTGTAACCTGAAGCATCTGTAACCTGAAGCATCTGTAACTCGAGGTACCACTGTACTGCAATATGAACATCCTATTTTCTTAGTCTGTATTAAAAGGTTTTGGGGTTTTTTAAGCCATTTGGTAGTATGCTTCTTCAAATTAGAAGATTTTTAATCTGGGCACTTCAATCAGAAAAAAAAAACCAGTGCCAAAACACAACAGAACACTCAGAGAGTACATTTTGAGTTGAGGGCCAAAACAAATAAAATTAGGGAACCATCTCCATCTCATATGGTATACATAGCTGCTCAAGGTGCTTGCACTTCCTTAATGTAAAGGGAATTTCAAAGGGGACTGGCTTTACAGGCAAGCAATGCCTAGGATAAACATCAGAGGCTAATTTAAAGCTCTATAAAAAATACTCCACCATGTACAGTATATCTGAAAGGGAGACATTAGTTTTTACACTTTGATTGAAAAGTTAAAGGGGGAAGCGGTTGTTTCTCAGAGAAAAAGCAACTTTAAAAAAAACAGCACTCAGGCATGCTGCAAGCAAGGATGATTGAACCAGAGGATTTTGCCTCTCACGTGGCCAAGCTAAGTCCTGCAAAAGCAAACTGCACAGAGTGTTTTCAATCATTATACCTCAGTGGAAAACTAAAAATCAAAAGTGGGCAAGATCTAGGAATGAGCACTAGGAGCCTCCTCTGCCCCCTGACCGGCCGCCTGCCTAAATCACACCAGTGCGCTCCCTCGTCTCTTTAAAGCTCAGCTAGAGAATGTAATTCACACCTCTGTAACATTTGTGAACAACTGCTGCAAATTCCCAGTTTGCAGGGCTTCCTGTTAAATCAAGAGACAGATAAAGTATAGTTTTATTCACAATTGAACAAGCAGGCCTTTAAACACATCCTGTACGTATAATCCATTTGCCTATCCTCTTTCCCTCTTCCCAGTTTCTCTTCTGCCTGCCAGAGCCATTTCAAGATGATCTGCAAAGACCAAAAACAACATTTCCTGCTCCCTGCTAACCCCAAGTAGTCAGATGTTCCAAGATCAGTTTTGGACCAGAACTGGAAATAAAGACGAAAGGAGTGGGGTATGGGTTGAACTTGGGGCACATTTAGGAATTGCAAGACTCTCTGCAGAAGGGGAAATAACAATATGGGATGGGTAGCTAATGTAAAGGAAATCCGTTGACCTCCACTTCAAGAGCCAATCCCCCTGCCCAGGGTGAGGGACATGATACATTATTGCCCCTTTACCCATGACATACAATTAAGTATTGTAGGGAAGCCCTTTCCCTCCTGAGGGTCCACAATTCTGATCAGGTTGATGTTTCATATCCAGCCCACAGGACCCACGGCCCGGAGCAACTGGTCTCGGGAAATGCCCATCATCCTGTAGGGATGGTGTACAACAAATCAAAGCTAGAAGCCCCTAAGGTGTTTCTTGAGCCTGCAGGATTATTTAGATGGCTCTGAGTGCTGATGGTGTTGTATGAGATGTTCTAACGATAATGTACAAAAGCACATCCCTTGGAATCATAGAATGGTAGAGCTGGAAGGGACCCCAGCGGTCCTCTGGTCCAACACCCTGCAATGTAGGAATCCTGTCCACAGCTGTCCCTGGGTGGGCTTGAACCACCAACCTTCTGGTTAACTGGCAGCTGCACTGACCCACTGCACCGCAAGGGGAGGTGGGGGAGCACAGCTTGATGGATCCCTATTCTTTGCCAACACACTGCCATATTTAAGGTGAAGAAGGGTTTCTCTTTGATGATTCTGGGGATCTTCTCGCCTTCCATTGTAGCATGTGAATGTTCACTTTCTTGCTTGAACTGACCATTGGCTATTGCATGGGTGGTTGGTGGGAAGTGAATTCTAAGACACTTGTCCTGGAGGCACTTCTAGCATTCATGAATATATGAAATTCCCTTATACTGAATCAGGCCATTGGTTCATCTAGCTGTCTTCTCTGCAGGTCTCCAAGATCTCATGTAGACAACCTGGCCAATTCTACTATCTGTGTTCTTTTTGAATAGAGATGCCAGGAGCCATCTGCATACAAACTGTGTGATCTGCTGTTGAGCGGTGATATCAGCCCCCTCCTCGTGGTCTCTCTTCTTACAGCTCATACTAACCTGGGCGAAATGGGACATTACAGAACATCTGGATGATATTGAACCGATAGGAATGTTTGTACTAATAGAAACCTCCCTCAAGCTGGAATAAATGACTTTGAAGCCTCTTTCATCTCTGTTGTTCTATGATTCTACAGGTACTAGCATATCCTCTGGAATAATCCTATTACAGTAAATGGGATTTCTTCATAATGAATAGACTCTGAGCTACAACTCTGACTCACATGCAAATTAATATTCCCCAAATATTTGCAGTGCTGTAGCTTAATCTTGTACCCCTTAATAAGAGCCAGAAGCTTCTTACAGCACTTTTGTTTTGTAGTTCTCTTAAAAGGGAAATGTTGGGCTTAACATGATTTTTCTTGTTCCTTATTGTTTATTTGCATCACTTATTTGGTTTCACATGAAATGCATCACAACCCTCATGTCAACCATCCTCTCACCGGGCCTTTGAAACAGATAGTTGTTGCCAATTTGAGGATGAAAAGCTGAGGGTGACACGCAGCAATTTATTCATTACAATGATTCACTTACTTGCATGGGACTTGTGAGGTCTAATCCTATCCCATGCACCTAAAGATGGTTACAGTCCCATCCACTGACTTCAGGAAATTGGCGAAGGGCCATAGCTCAGTGGCAGAGCATCTGCTTTGCATGAAGGTCGCAGGCTCAATCCCCAGCATCTTCAGGTAGGGCTTTGTGAGGACACTGCCTGAAACCCTGGAGAGCTGCCACCAGTCAGTGTAGACTACACTGCACTAGCTGGACCAATGGTCTGACTTGGTATATGGCAGCTTCCTACAGGCTTGATCTGCCATTGGTCATGCTGTGTACCACTTAGGGTTGTGGCTAACTGGTGGATCTGAGAGTGAAGTCAACCTTCAGGGATACCAGAAGTCACTGAATCTGGATAGTTATTCATGAACAAACTGCAGAGAACTAACTTTGGTAAACAAAATGATCTGTTGTCATACTGGCAAGACAGACTGTGCATTTGGGGCATCCTGAGGACAGACACTACCATCTCTAAGCCAGCTCCTTACTCCATGGTCACAGAGATGCACTTGAGGAACAACCCTCCCCTTAAATCCATAGGATCTCAAAGCGATGGCTGAATAATTACCTTCCCCATACCCTGAGAATGTCCATAGCTGAAATGGAATGAGAGTCTAGGTAACTCTGGAGCATGTTCACCAATACTTCAACTGCGGTTTGAGGCTGACTCAGTGTATATATTTCTTTGTTAAAATTTGAATGGGGGGGTAGCCACCAAGGGGAAGAATGAATTGCAGAAAGTTTTAGGTACCAAATTATTTCCCAGTATGCTTTGTGTACATATTAAAGCAACAAGCATGAACAATAATTATGGCACTTAGTTCCATTTGTTTGTTTCCTTGCAATGCACCCAAGTGATAGTTTCAGCCATGAAAATGAACCACAACTAAAAGATGCCGCTTATCTGCTTTATTGTTCATTTGAAAATTGTGGATCTCCTTTAACTCCAGTTTGGTAAATGTGTCCTTTCATCATATAAATTACATATATGGCACCTGCACAACATAATCACTCTCCCTCCATCTCTCCCAGTTGCAAGATATCTGAAACCTTATCCGTTGTGTCATGTTGGATTACAGACAGTCAGTTCTATAAATTTTGGTCATCTCAATCCTCATCTCCCCAACTGCCTTGGTAAGATACTCAGACTGAGTTTGATTGTGTTCTCACCAAGACCACCTCTACTCAGAGTATTCATTTCAATGGAATACATGGGGGTGTCCCTTTTTTGTTTATTGAAGGAGAAGGAGAAGGAGAAGGAGAAGGAGAAGGAGAAGGAGAAGGAGAAGGAGAAGGAGAAGGAGAAGGAGAAGGAGAAGGAGGAGAAGAATATACAGGGCCATTGAGGCATGTTATTTAAACAGAGGTGCATAAACCAGGTTCATATGGCAGAAACTCAACTCATAAACTAAACCAGGTTCATAATGTTATGAACCTAGTTTAGGCCCCTCTGTCTGAATAACATACTCCAATAGACCTGAATATGTCCATTTGGTGTAAACAAAACAAAACAAAATCCCATTTGTTTATGGAATGTTAAGGGCAGAAAGGAGTTGTGATATAAGGCCCTTTTCAATGGGAAACACTATTTTGCACCCTTTTTTCTCTTTAAAAAAAGCTCTTTTATCAAAATGTGTTTTACATGTGAGAGCTTCATAAAGCAGATAAGGAACAGGGCACATGTCCTGTGTAGGCAGTTTCCGGAAAAGAAAATTAAAGTGTTCATGCCAGGGGGGAAAGTGATCGTCACCATTCTTATCAGTATCCTACAAACCTAAGATTGCTGACAAAACTACCTTAATTTATTATCCTGTGTATGAGAGCATCTATAAAGTTTACATGCATACAGAGGTGAGGAGCAAAGTTAAGGCAAGGGAAGTATTTGTTATAAGTGAATGAATGAAAAAATGAATGAATTTTGTATGTGAGTCAAAGGTACAGCCAGGAAAAAGGTTTCTTTAAGAGTGTGACATGCTTTACACGCATTTACACAAGACTCAAACCAAATCTGACTGCTTATTCTTGTTCAGGCAGTTTTACCTATGATTCGGACATCTGTAGAAATGGTAACAATTTGACCAGAAGTGAAGCTGAAACACTGAAACTTTCCCCCTTTTAAAGAAGAAAACAAAACATCGCATAGCCTAAATAAAATGTAAAATAGATCTCGGGAAGAATCCTACGAATTTTTTTTTCAAACGGCCAAGATTAATTTCAAATATTTTGAACACACAGGCAATCATTTGCTTCCAATGGATAATTCATTCTGCTCCCTACTTACTCAGTGTAAAATCAATCTGTTCTGTTTGTATGACATAAACAACAAGCAGTTTCACAAGAATGAGGCAAACCATATGTGAAGGTGTTTAAGAAAGCACAACAGGGAATACACTGTGCAAAGAAGCATCTGCATTTATTTCAATGTCAAATCACCTGTGTGTTATAAAAAACGAAAGTTTATTGTTTTTGTTAAAAACAATGTCACCACGGCACTGCAGCGCTTACAATTAACTCTTGCTTTCCTTCAAGCTCTCAGATTCATGTGTCCCCTATGGGAAGCAGGTGGAAATAAAGCTGATGGTTTTTAAACACTGTGATTTCAGTGCCAGTTTTAAGACTGATTTCATACACTGCAGAGTACATTATGGTTTAATGGAACTGCATCACTGACAATGGCCAGCCTCCCCAACCTGGTACCCCTCTGGAGGTTGTGGCAGTAGCAGTCGGCAGAGCTAACCATCACCAACGTCACTGTGGCTTATTGAGAGGGAGAGGGGTAAAACTGCAGCAAAGTTGCCACAGTGCAAATACACCCATGCTGTTGTTTAGTCGTTTAGTCGTGTCCAACTCTTTGTGACCCCATGGACCAGAGCACGCCAGGCACTCCTGTCTTCCACTGCCTCCCGCAGTTTGGTCAAACTCATACTGGAAGCTTCGAGAACACTGTCCAGCCACCTCGTCTTCTGTCGTCCCCTTCTCCTTGTGCCCTCCATCTTTCCCAACATCAAGGTCTTTTCCAGGGAGTATCTCTTCTCATGAGGTGGCCAAAGTATAGGAGGTGCCATATATGCATTTGCACTGTGCAGACCTTCCTGCCCTCTTGCACCAGTGATGGGAGGTCAGGTAAGTTTTGCTGCCCCCACAACCTGCTACGGAGCTGCAAGCTGACAATTCCCTTCGGCCAGAGGCAGCATACAAGAGAAATACAACTGAACAAAATTCAAAAAAAATATTGTGACCGGGAAAATATAGGGGACATTCATAGCTGAACTGTATTTTTACCTTTTTAAACATATACTGTATCACTGAGAATGGGGAAAGAATTGAGTTTCTGCTAGGCAAAAAAACGGAGGTGGTGAGAGTTTTCTGCAGTCATCAAATGAAATGCTTTCTGGGCACCAAAGACTCTTGTCCTCCACATGAGCATAAGGGCTCCTGCTCATGGAGGGAACTGGAACCCCACAGAGGTTCCACACTGGAGGATAGGGATAGTTCGGCAATTTCCACCAGTTCCCCACTCCCCTGCAGCCTCCTCCACAGCCAGCGGCGTAGCTAGACGCTCAGGTGCCAGGTGCGGCCTATGCATCCTGCAGCCAGGGGCGGGGCGCGTTGCATGGAATCTCTCCGCTGCCTCTTCCTCAGCTGTAGGGCAGCTGGAGTGGCAGAGGGCAGACACAAGTCCCACACTGCCATTTCAGGGAGCACAGAACCTGCAGGCGCCCAAGCCACCACGTCACTCCCAGGAGAGACGTGTGGCTCGGGCACAATGCAGGCCCTGTGGTAGGTGCCAGCCCCCGTGGTGTGGCGCCCAATGCCAACCGCGTTTCCTTGTTTGTTGACTGAACTAAAAAGTTTCGTGAGCCCAATTATTATTTTTTAACTCATATATTTGTCATTTTGTCACCCCCCCTCAGTGATGACACCCGGGGTGGCCCGCATCCCCCACACCCCCTTCCTCCGCCACTGTCCACAGCCACCTCCTGCACTGTTCTGGAAAGTTCCTCAGTCATCTGGTGCACTTTTTCAGGGGGCTGCAGAGGGACCTTCTTCACTGCAAGTGGAACTCCACCGGGGCAGCCCAAGACATTTTGGTACCTGAGGCAAATCACAAAATGGTGCCCCTCCTCATTGTTAGGGACAAAAAGGAGTATGAAGAATGACACCAGGAACAAGGGGGGAGTAAATATCTACAGCGGAATCTGCTGCCCCTGTGGTTCCTGCCACCCAAGGTGGTTGCTTCACCTACCTCATGGTTGTGCCGGCCCTGAAATCCACTGAGCCCATCTTCAGATCCAGCTCAATGTGCCCCAGAAGTAAGTGAGCAATGGATTGGACCCTATATGTCTTTTGGGGTTTGCAGACTCATTTTATAAAGATTTCAAGGCTTGTCCACTTAGGGCTTCACATATTATTGAAGTATGCTATGAATTATAGCATTATGGAGACAAATATTGGCAGTGATAAGAGTAGTAGTTTTTGCAATCACTAAAAAAAAAAAGTTTCAGGAAGATCCTGTCTTAAAATACACACTTCTTGGCTCCTGTATTCCAGTTTTATGTTATTTTCAATTTTATTTTTTTACAGGGCAAAGATAATGGGGCGCCAGGATACTGAAAAAGCCCAAACCATTTTCAAGGCAATTGTTAGCTGATAATTAATGCAGTACATGTATCACTTTGAAGATGGCTGGTAGTACAGCATTTTATGATAAATAGACTTTATGGGGGGTTTTTTAAAAGCAGGATTTTGTAAAAAGGCTACCCCAATAAATGATTTACCAGCTCCAGTAAAAGATCAAGGAAATTGCTCAGATTGCATCTCAGAGTATCTAAAACTCTGATGTTTATGGAAACCTAAAAAGCTCCTAGACCTAGAGCCCCATTATTATTTTTTTATTTTTGTCTCTAATCATCTAACATAATATATTGTTAAAGAACTAGTAGAGGAAGGTCTGGGATCAGAGAAAGGGAGCAGCCCTTCAGAGACAAGTTGGGGAGACAGTGCGGGAACAGAGAAATGAAGAAGATAAATAATAGACAGCTTAGAGCCTACCCTTTGTTGATCTCATTGCTACCCAGCATTGTGTAGAATTTTTGCGCAGCAACACACCAATTTGCTAAGCCTCTGCCTCTAGGGTGCAGAGATGTTATTGCACTACAGTTCCCATCATTCTTGGCCACTGGTCCTGCTAGCTAGGGATGATGGGAGTTGTAGTCCAAAAAAAGCTGGAAAGCCAAGTTTGAGGAACCCTGATATAGCCCATCATTGTCTACTCTGGCTGGCAATAGCTCCCCAAGGTCTTTGACAGAGAATCATTTGGCTATCACATGCTGCTCAAACTTTTGGTAACTGGAGATGCCAGGGACCAAACCTTTCCACATGTGACACACACACTGCTCTGTCACTAAGCTATCATTCCCTCCCCACTGGTACCTGCTTTTCCACTAGGGCTAGAACTGGCAACTTCCTGCTCTGCAAACAACAGCTTTGAGTGACAACTCAACAAGCCACTCAGATGGAGCAGGGTATGGGTGGGCCACTGAATAGAGTTCCCATTTTTTGATTTGATAGCAACCTTCCTGGCAGCTGGTGAATCTAAGATGGGCCAGTAGTCAATAGACAAGCAGTGGGATTTAGGGTAGACCAAGTAAGAGAGGGGTGGAGCTGGGCAGGGCAGGGCGAATCACATAAATAAGAAATAATAATATTTGATTATCAAACAAATATTATTTGCAAAGAACAATCCTTTCTTATAAGGGATGGAACAGAAATTTGATTCAATTCGAATTTAAAGGTGAATGTACATAATTAGCACTTTCAATGCGCAAACTGAAACAAAGCCATCCTTTGACATTCACAGTGAATTTTGCAATGCAGTTTTCCAGGCAAGTCATGTCTACAAAAATGCATTCTATCAGGGAAAACGGATTTGCATAAATAAATATTAGGGAAATTATGTATATCAAGAGAAATTTGCACTAAAATACTGTAGAATTTTCACAATGATCTTTTTATGATAAAAATCACAAATAATGATGTAGAAATGTGGAGATCTGAATTTAAGATTGGAACAAAATGAGAAACAGGAATTGACAGATTCGCCCACTCCTACTTCCTTATTAAACTTCCTCCTGCCCGCTCATCATTTCATAATCAGATTCCAAAAGCAATAGCCTTAATTGTGCTCTTAAGTGCTCCACATGGGGCCAGTGGGGATTGTTTGAAATCATAACTGCCAAGGCGAGCATGTACCTCACGTCTAATAAATCAGGCAGAAAAAGGGGCTGGCAGCATTTTGCCACTTCAGTCACTTCTGTTTTGAAATTTGCAACATGGGTTTGGGTTGGGGAAATAGATATGCATGCCTTATTACGCAGGCATTATTACGCATGTCATCACCTACTCATAGTGGTCCTTTCCTTTCTTTCACTCTCTCTCTCAAAAAAAAAGTGTCTAGGAAATGTTTCTGCACAAATTGTTAGCTTTGAAGAGACTAGGAGTTCTTGTAAGATGCTTCTCATAAGGTGGAGCAGGCACTGTGAAGCCAGGAGGAAAGAGGGCGAGTGAGGGGGGGGGGAGGCAGCTTGTTTTGTCTAACTGAAAACTCCAGGCAAAACACTAAGGCTGGCAGAATATAAAATAAGGATTTGGCAAGAATCTTGTGGTTAGAGCAGCTACTTGTGCAGCTACTCTTTTAAAAAGAAATGCCCAGGGGTCTTTAATAACCACAAATGGCCAGGAACTCATTTTTATGGCTGATTCAAACGGCATCACTTCCAGCAACAGAAGAAATGAAATGTATTTTCTGATTCCAGAAATAATGAACAGCCCCAGTACTAAATCACCACTTATTTCAACTGTCATGTTTCCTTAGATAGTTTTGCTTCTATTGCCCCCGCCCCACCCTGACCTAAAGAGGGGGGGAAAACAACATGTTTTGCATAGTTCTACAGGAGTAAACCAAAAACAAACTGAAAAATCAGTTTGCTCACCATACGGAGAATCTGTGTTTCTCTAACTCCTCCAGATAAGATGTTACACGGAAAGCTGGTTCATCTAGTCCGATCCCAGGACTTCCTTGGCCACACACATTGCTCGGATCATCCTGGCTCGTCTAAAAATAACAGTCATAAATAAGGGAGATTAAGTGGCCAAAACAATGCACTAGAGATTTTACAACTCCTGTTTGAACAGCCTTGTTTGGGAACTATGGTACTTTATATATTTGAAATAATCTAGCAAACTCTGCAGTGCAGCACCACGGTTTTAACACACAAATAGCAAAGGAATTTAGTTAGCATTGACACACACTTTCATCTTTGTCTTTGTAAGTGCACCCAATTTGTCACTTGGTCCAAGGATTGGCTTAAGAAATGGGGAATAAAACCCTAAATGTTCAGCCAGGGCAATATATCTTTAGAGCAAATAGGACACAAAGTGGCTTTGCACAGTGATGAAACTTGATTTTTCTCTACAAAAAAATTGGCATATAACATAATTGCTGAGACAATTAGGCATTGGTCTAGGCCACAGTGCAGCCACCTGCAACCCTGGAGTTGGTTAATAATGTCTTAATCTTCTTGAACTGCAAGCCCATCATCCCCCAGCCAGCATGGGCTATGCTCAGGGTTGCTAGGAGCTGTAGTCCAGCAATGTTTGGGGATTGGTTCTAGACAACAGTAGTGGCTCATTTAGCAGCAGGGAGTGGAGGCAGTCATGTTCTCTCAGCAACAGCGGTGCTGCATTTGCTGCCATGTGAGGCAGAAGTGAGTCCAGATGAGCTTTGGTTAGGCAGAAGCACCCTTGCAGGTGCACCTGTGGGGCTGCCCCCATCCCAACTCACCCCATCTCTGCCCTAGCCAGCACAGCATTGTCATGATTTGGAGTAAGCCAAGGCCTCTGCTCCCACCACCACCACAACCTACCATGGGCATAGCTGCCCCCCTTTAGAGCAAGTAGAACAATAGAAATACTTAACTGACCAATCACATCAGTTCGCCCCCCCCCCCCGAAAAAAGTCCTGCCCCTCCCCAAATCCTGGCTACGCCCATGCAAGCTACCAATGCTGGACGGTATGTAAACCTCTATCAGGTACTCTTGGTTTTGTAGCCTCACTCCTGTTTTAGGTATTCCAAGTTACTACTGCCCCTTTTTTTGCCTCTTGAATTGGATATCATCCACATACAAGAAAAACAGGACTTCTATTTAATGACACATCCTAATCCTGGTGTGCTCTGGTCCATGGGGTCACGAAGAGTCGGACATGACTAATAATAATAATAATAATAATAATAATAATAATAATAATTTATTATTTATACCCCGCCCATCTGGCTGGGCCTCCCCAGCCACTCTGGGCGGCTTCCATAAAAACCAAAAATACAATAAAATATCACACGTTAAAAACTTCCCTGAACAGGGCTGCCTTAAGATGTCTCCTGAATGTCAGGTAGTTGTTTATCGCTTTGACATCTGCTGGAAGGGCGTTCCACAGGGCGGGCGCCACTACCGAGAAGGCCCTCTGCCTGGTTCCCTGTAGCTTTGCTTCTCGCAATGAGGGAACCGCCAGAAGGCCCTCGGCGCTGGACCTCAGCGTCCGGGCAGAATGATGGGGGTGGAGACGCTCCTTCAGGTATACTGGACCGAGGCCGTTTAGGGCTTTAAAGGTCAGCACCAACACTTTGAATTGTGCTCGGAAACGTACTGGGAGCCAATGCAGGTCTTTCAAGACCGGTGTTATATGGTCTCGGCGGCCGCTCCCAGTCACCAGTCTAGCTGCAGCATTCTGGATTAGTTGTAGTTTCCGAGTCACCTTCAAAGGTAGCCCCACGTAGAGTGCATTGCAGTAGTCCAAGCGGGAGATAACCAGAGCATGCACCACTCTGGCGAGACAGTCCGCAGGCAGATAGGGTCTCAGCCTACGTACCAGATGGAGCTGGTAAACAGCTGCCCTGGACACAGATTTGACCTGTGCCTCCATGGACAGCTGTGAGTCCAAAATGACTCCCAGGCTGCGCACCTGGTCCTTCAGGGGCACAGTTACCCCATTCAGGACCAGGGAATCCTCCACACCTGCCCGCCTCCTGTCCCCCAAAAACAGTACTTCTGTCTTGTCAGGATTCAACCTCAATCTGTTAGCCGCCATCCATCCTCCAACCGCCTCCAGACACTCACACAGGACCTTCACCGCCTTCACTGGTTCTGATTTAAAAGAGAGGTAGAGCTGGGTATCATCCGCATACTGATGAACACCCAGCCCAAACCTCCTGATGATCTCTCCCAGTGGCCGCATGTAAATGTTGAAAAGCATGGGGGAGAGGACAGAACCCTGAGGCACCCCACAAGTGAGAGCCCAGGGGTCTGAACACTCATCCCCCACCACCACTTTCTGAACACGGCCCAGGAGGAAGGAGCGGAACAACAACAACAACAAATTCTCATTATAATCCGACAGTTTGGGTGAGCCATAGATTACTACATTCAGATGAAACAGCCAACTATGGTTTGCCTCTGGTTAGAAGTGGATGTACCTCATCCTGTATCTTCCCTTGTAGGCAGAGGGAGCAGGAGTGCAACTTGGTATCGCAACCATGGGTGCCCAGGGTCGTGGGTGCCACACAGCGTGCATGGCCCTAGCACTGAAATTTTGTGGGTGCCCAGCCCCTTCATGGGGAATTTTGTGGGTGCTCAGGCACCCAGGGCCCCAGGGAGTTGGTGCCTACGCGAGGGAGCATGTGAGCCTGAGGCAACCAGAGGTTTTGGCAAAGTCATCTGAATGCAGCATGGTGTTGCACATGCTGGTCTACAAGAAGTCTGAGATTTCAAAACTAGTTGCCTGTGCAAAGCGTTGACACACTCTCTGCAAGCTTATGAGTCAGAATTACAGCGTTCAAGATGCAAAGCGAAAAGGCATTAAAACGGATTATACGTGAACTTCACTGGGTTGTGTTTGATCACGCACATGACTCAGAACCAGATCTTATGTCAAAGGCACGAGGGTGTGGCTCCAGGAAGCTTTTACTTTCTCACAATGATCGCATGGGCATAAGCACTTTGTGCCCTTTAATAACAATACGTTAATAACTTAATTACACACAGTGCAATGCTCTGAACAACATCAAATAAGATGTCACTGTATTGCTCTTTAGGCCAACAAAACATCAGAAGAACAAAAATAGCAGTAATTAGGCTGAGGCATGGAAGTCCATTAGAAGGCTCTGAACATCTCTCCTTCTCCAAATGTAACTTCTTACATTTTCCTCCAGCAAGGGTGCTTTTGTTTTCTGGGTTTTGTTTTAAAAGTACAGTGGACATGACTCAGAGGGAAAATGAGGTGCACTTAAACCTCATTGAAATAAACACCACTTAACTGCTTAGCTATGTGCATACTTATTTATGAAGCTTTCTCTCCAAATGCTGGAGGTACCTAACAAATGCCAATATAAACAATCCAAATTTAATAAGTTAATTTAGACCAACTTATTAATTCATTTCAAGTTTATACCACCCTTCAATCATATTCCTGGAGCAGCTAACAGAAGAAAAATAATGTAGTATACATCCACTTACGACTATTGCTCTGGAACTATTGCGCTTCATGAAATAATATTGCATTATCATAAATAATGGGTTTATTGCTCGTACAAGCAATGGGTTGGTTTGAGACTTGTATTGGATGGAACTTTCCTAATAGAGAAGAAGGGGGCGTTCTTATCAGGTTCTGCATGCAGGCTTCTCATAGGCATCTGGTTGGTCATTGTGAGAACAAGATGTTGGACAAAATGGGCCGTTGACTTGATCCAGTTGGACAGTCTTATGTTATTATGAAGATAGCCTTCAAATATTAACTTGCGGAGCTTTATAGGACATTACAGGTCATCCCTAGCACCTTGTGTTTGATCTGGTAGCATATTAAATATTAGGTGTTTGGTACCACGCTTACGTGGAACGCGGGTGGCGCTGTGGGTTAAACCACAGAGCCTAGGACTTGCTGATCAGAAGGTCAGCGGTTCAAATCCCCGCAACAGGGTGAGCTCCCGTTGTTTGGTCCCAGCTCCTGCCAACCTAGCAGTTCAAAAGCACGTCAAAGTGCAAGTAGATAAATAGGTACGGCTCCGGCGGGAAGGTAAACGGCGTTTCCGTGTGCTGCTCTGGTTCGCCAGAAGCGGCTTAGTCATGCTGGCCACATGACCCGGAAGCTGTACGCTGGCTCCTTCGGCCAATAAAGCGAGATGAGTGCCACAACCCCCAAGTTGGCCACGACTGGATCTAATGGTCAGGGGTCCCTTTACCTTTACCTTACTATGCCTACAGACTTGAAAGAAGCATGAACTCAGGGTGAAAAGGAGAAATGAGCTAAGAGGAAGGCACATTTTGGAAACCCTCACTGTGTCAACTCCCTATGTCCCCACTGCGGAAGGATGTGTGGATCCAGAATTGGCTTCCACAGTCATGTACAGACTCACTGTAAAGACCATGTTTATGGAAGACAATCTTACTTGACTACAAGTGATTGCCAAAGAGGAGGAAAACCATGCCTACAATTATTTGTTTAGTGATGAAATTTCAGAGATTTTTTGGGGGAGGGGAATGCAAAAAGAAAGTACAAGAATTTAAAAATGGTTTTTGATGGGTTGGTCCTTTTCCAGAAGAGAATTGCTCAGATTCACTATCATCGTATGATGGACTCTAAAATCCAAACACCCTTTTGAAGGGAGCAGGTAGAAACAGAAGTGAGAATACCCAATAAACCATAAAAGTTCAGCAAAGAAAATAACCAGCTAATTACCACTTCAAAGATTGGCAGGTATTGGTGAGCTGTTAAGAGATTTATTTAGCCAAAGTCTTTGGCAGAGCAGGAAAAAGGTGTGTTCTGAGCCATAAAAAAGTTTTACTGGCATTGCTGAGTTCACAAAATGTCAGCAGTTTTCCTCCAGATGCACACACAAAAAACTCCACTGCAAGTCAAGGATGCCTTTTGAAATAACTGCAATTTATAAGGCAATTGTAGATTAGATAGATGATAGATAGATAGATAGATAGATAGATAGATAGATAGATAGATGATAGATAGATAGATCCTTACCTTGCTATATATACCATGAGCTTCCTTCACTGGGACCAGATCACAATTCTTATCAGATGAACCAGAGCTGATTGGATATGGCTCATTTCCTAAGCAGGGAAAGCACAACAAATATGTAATTCAAATGACTGAAAATATACTTGTTTCCATAATCATAGTAGCAAATTTTAAATAATTTAAGATTAATATCTTCAGCCTGTGCGAACACAGGGCAGATGCAGATGCCGGATTTGATGAGGCCCTAAGCTACTGAAGGTAATTGGACCCTTTATATGTCCAGCTGTCCTTTGTCAGCAACAAATTGTACTGTTTTTTGTGTTGAATATAAGCTATATGGTAATTCATGGACTTAATAGGTATCTAAAGCCATTTGCACATAACAAAATATGTATTTTAAATATGTATTGTTGAACTGAAATACAATTAAGAAGTATATTAATAGTGAAATACAATTAAGAAGAAGTATATTAATAGTGAAATAATTATTAAGCTCTAACTTAAAATGATTTTTATTCATGTATATCCAGTCTTTTTTTCTTTAATTTTTTTAGGGCCCCAAGAGAGTGGGGCCCTAAGCTATACCTTGTTTAGCTTATACGTATTGTGAAAGGATGGACAATTGTTAGTCATTTAATCTATTATTGCCATATTTCCACTGTGTCATATTTATTGATTTATTGCCTCAGGTGACAGAATTATTGGATGGGTAACCTTGACTTGGAACGGGGGTGCCAGTTACTGCTTTGCCTTAAGTAGTGAAATGTCTTGGGTGGGTGAGCTTCCTTGAGGAGAGTTTTCCATAACTGAGACGACACAACAGAAAAGGCCTAGTAGTCACCCACCATTACTGTTCACCATCGGGTTACCTCAATAAGGACTTCTAAAGGAGGCTCCCAAGTTCTTAAAGGCAAACCTACAGGTCAGAACCCGGAAAGGGGCCTTTTTGTTTGAGAGTTTCCTTCCCTCTGCTTTGTTTTTCCTGTTTTAGAAGCTGAGCAACCATTGCTGGACTACAGTGGTGGTGGCAGCAACTGACAGGAGGGAAACCTCTCCATCACCTGTGCTGTTGTGCCACCATAACACTTCCTTCCTTCTTCAGAGAAAATTAGGTCAGTCTGTAAAATATTAATTAAAAGGCTAGGTCTTAGAGAAGTTAAGAACCTAAGACGAGTCTGCTGGATCAGGCCAATGGCATAATGTCTCGGACAGTGAGGTAGACCATAGCTTCCATGGTTAGTAACCATTGCTGTGTGCTTCTGCAACAGGGAAGAGAGAGAGAGAGAGAGAGAGAGAGAGAGAGAGAGAGAGATGACCTATTTATTGAGCCAGTGTGGTGTACTGGTTAGAGGGTTGGACTAGGACCTGGGAAACCAGGGTTCAAATCTCCACTTGACATGAAGCTCATTGGGTGACCTTTGGCCAGTTACTGTCTCTCAGTCTAACCTACCTCACAGACTAGCTGTGGGGATTCACTGAGGAGGACAAAAATAATATTTGTTGCCCCAGCCACTCCATGTATGCCACCTTGAGCTCTTTTGAGGAAAAGGTGGGGTACAAATGCAACAAATAAATAATCTGATTTGCTTGCACAATGCTTATGTGAAGGTTAGACTATGGTCTTTATTGAACATTCATTCTCATTTGTTTGCAGGGACGTTATATGACAATCAGCATTGATCCTGAATTCATCCTGATTTGTTTTGCAGTGCTTGTTGTACATCTTCCCGTTAATCATTTGTTCATCCCAAACTTTTCAGTGTGTTTTCTCCATCACTCTCCCAACCACAAATACATGTTTTTTAAAAATGTATTTGTGGCACCAGCATGATAGGGGGGTTTAATCCATATTCATTGAGTAAACCTAAATTTCTCATATGAGTTTCCACAAAATACAGAGAGCCTGGAGATGAAGGGGGGAAAGGGAAAGAAAGGATTGGTATGCCTGAGTGAGACGTTGGAGAGGAAAACAAATTGAATATACTGTTGTTGAATGATTTTCCTGTGGGCGGTTGTGCTTTGGTTGGTGGAGGGTTTTTTTGAGCTTGTATTCTTCCCTTTATTTTCTGTATCACTGAGCTCATTACTTTTAACTCTAGATAGATTTCCTGGTAAAACACAATGTACTTCTTCAGCAGCCATAAACTGTGAGGAGCTGCTTAAATTAAAGATCAATTAAAAAATTACAGGAGGAGAAAAGAAAATGTGTCATAAATAAAAAAGAGAGATGCTCTTAAAAAAAAATGCTGTGCAATTAAACACAATGAAAATCTGAAATGAAATTAAATTTTGTTGTAATACATTTCCCATTCTTTTCTTCAAGAAAATTACCTCAGAAGTGGAAGGGATTTCTCTTCCCCTCCCCCTCCCCACGTAATTTAAATGTTAAGCGGCCAGATGTGTGTCTCATGCTTGAAGAGTTGAAGCTTTGCATTATTTAGCATATTAAGATTCACAGAATTTAAAAAAAGGCTTCCTTTATTGCCTGGAGGTTCTAATTAAGTAAACCTTAGCTTGGTACATTTAAAACTTGCAATACAAGAGATTTTGCTTCTTTCTTGGATTTTTCTTTCTGTTCTTTCTACAGGCACATCAGTATAATAAATGTGGAAAATACTTAAGATGCTATAATTTTTCTTTGGCTTGAGGAATTAAACCTATCTATTACTTTAAGAAGATTTTAATAGGGCCAGCAATCAGAAAGACATCTAACGGCTCCAGACTAATTTTTTTTTTTAATCATAGGAGTTTTTCATAGTTGCTAGAGAGGAAATGTGGCTTATAAAATTCTATGTAAAAATTCCCTCTCATATACACACTACTACTCAGCAAATTAGCCCCATGAAAACAAAAACGAGAATTGCACATTTCGTCTCTGCTCAACTGCATTCTCTCTTTTTTATAACATTTTATAATTGACCGCAAAATGCTATAAAGTGCTAATTAGATGCCCTATCAACTATGAGATGATGGAAGGAGTAGAACAGCTGCACTAGAAATTGTAATTAAAATGAAAATCCCACTGACAAGTCTAGGGACAATTATAAACCATACCCAAACATAAATATTTCTGCTTTCTTAGAAAAACAATGGAAGGAAAAGATCCAACATTGCCACTTTGCTGTAATTATTTTAGTAAGTCAGCTCCAAAATCATTACATTCTTTCTTAAACCCACTGATTTTACAAGATTAAAAGCAGATTTCAGGTTATCAGGTAAAAGGGCATGGTACAGTCCTCTGAATGCATTCCAGAATGCAGCTAAGGGACTGCATCTTGAGGTATGATGGGAGACAAGGGAGTGACACTTTATTGGTTCTCCTGGACATCTTTGTCTTTTGATACAATTGACCCATGGTATCCTTCTAGAACAGCTATCCAAGTAGCGAGTTGGGGCACTGCTTTATGGTCACTCCATTCTTACCTGAACAGTTGGCCCCAGAAAATGGTGCCGGGGATTTGTGTTTGGTCCCTTGGGGTTCCATGAGGACAATCTTATTCTCCATCCTATTTAATATCCACAAGAACCTGCTGGGTGGGGACATCTGGAGTTTGAAGCATGCTGTCATCAATATGTGGATGACACACAACTCTATTTCTCCCTTTTTTCCCTCAGCAGATACAGTGGTGGGTGTTCTAAGGCAGGTGCCTGTCTACAGAAATAGACTGGTTGAGCGCCAACAAGCTGAGGCCAAAGCCAAACAAGATGAAGATGCTGCTTGAGATAGTTCCTTGGTCCAGATCGGATCTAGAGAGGGTTGCACTCACCCAGGAGGATCATGTTTGGAGCTACATCCACCATTGTCCCTGGAGGCAAAAGTGGCCTATGTTGCATGGAATTCACTTTGCCACCTTAGTCTGGTGCCCCAGGTACATCCCTATCTTGATGGGGATATCCTAGCATCAGTAAACTATGTTCTGGAAACCTCCTGTCTAGATTACTGCAATGTTTTATATGTGAGGTTGCCTTTGAAGGTGGTCCAGAAAGTTCAGCAGTTGCAGAATCTGGCTGCATATTTACTACCAAAGACCAGGCATTCACAACCTACCACACCTGTCCTTGCATGCCCTGATTGCCAGTACATTTCCAGGCCAAATTCAGGGTGCTAACATCAACCTATAGAGCCTAACACAGCTTCAGGACCCCAGTACCTGAAGGAACACCTCTTCCCATATAAGCCTACTTAGATATCAAGATCATATACAGAGGCCCTTCTTAGGAGGCCTCCTCCATTGGAAGAGTAGAGGATGGCAATGAGGGGAAAGGACCTTTTCGGTGGTGGCTCCCTGACTACATAATGCTCTCCCTAGGGAAGCTCACCCGGTGCCTTCTGTGGCAGTTTTCTGGTACCAAGCAAAGTCTCCCCCGGCTTTGTCTTTTGGGTTTTTTTTTAGCAGTTTCATTAGTTTTAACAGTGACACTTTTTAAGGGCTTTGGAGTCAACATTTTTCTTCTGCTGACAGTTTTTAAATGTTGCTTCTTGGAGCTGTAATTTGGATGGGGAAACGTATAATTACTATAATTTATCAGATTTATATACTGTCCTTCATCATAAGATCTCAGGGCAGTTCACAGAATAAAATACAGGATAAAAACAAGTAAGTAGTAAGTAAAACAAAACAGCAAAACAATACCCCCCCCCTCCTTCCCACAGACACATTTAAAAGGCTTTAGAATGTTAATCAGCCAAAGGCCTGGCTGAAGAACTTTTTCGCCTGGCACCTAAAAATATATAATGAAGGCACCAGACGAACCACTGGTGTTCTTATGTAATTTTGTTTATGGATTGTTTTTATTGTATTTCCTATTTTGTATGTTGCAAGTCGCCTAGGAGCTCAAGGTGACACACACATTTTAAAATAACAATAATTGTTGTTGCTGCTGCTGCTGCTGTTGTTTCCTGTGGTGGGGATTTTGTTATGTGATGTGTACACCGGGCTCTTATTAGAGAACAGTTTCTAGAAAACAGGCTAGAGCAACTGAAATGACAAGACACCAATTTCTTTTGCGACATAAATAAAATGATATTATCTGCCCGGACCCAAGACCCTACCCATGCACAATCTATCTAGGCATGGGGAAATGGAGGACGCAAACTCCTTTATTTCAGCAAATGTCACTGACCCCTTTGAAACACTGCCTATAAGGAATTATTGATAGGAGCAGCTTCTGGCGTTTTATCAAGTAATTACGTTTACATCCTATATATACAGCAGACACAGAGAAGCATGCTGGATGCTGGAAGCCATAGCCCCCTTGAAGTTGTACAGAATGGGAAGTGGAATAAGGAAAAGCCTGCTGCATTGCCACAGCAATTGCTTCATAAGTCAGCTAGGGAGCATAAATGTCATCTCTCCTAGGGCCTTTCCAGCTGATACAAGCTTCACACTCTCCTCTTAGCTCCCTTTGAACATGAGATCCATCCCAGAACCAGCAATGTGACCCAACATCCTGAACGAAGCCCACAAGCTATGTCTGGTGGCTCAGTGGAGTATAGAGTGGATCAGTTGTCAACCTATTTCAGTCCCGTGCTAATTTCACGTACAGTGGTACCTCGGGTTACAGGCGCTTCAGGTTACAGACTCAGCTAACCCAGAAATAGTACCTCGGGTTAAGAACTTTGCTTCAGGATGAGAACAGAAATCATGAGGCGGTGGCGGGAGGCCCCATTAGCTAAAGTGGTGCTTCAGGTTAAGAACAGTTTCAGGTTAAGAATGGACCTCTGGAATGAATTAAGTGCTTAACCCGAGGTACCACTGTATGTGCATAAAACCAGCTCTGTCTTGTTCCATTTGTGAGTGAATGGTTTTTTGGGGCGGGATTTCAAAAATCCACTGGGTTTTACCCTCATTTCCCTCACTCACTCGCTTCCCAAAAAAATTACAAGGAGGTCTGAGTTGTGCCTCTTTCTTTCTTTCTTTCTTTCTTTCTTTCTTTCTTTCTTTCTTTCTTTCTTTCAACATTTTACAGCTACTTGGAATAGCTAGTAAATCCACCATGGTCGCACAATTAAAAGAAACTTTAAAAAAAAATGCTCCCTGGAAATAACCATACATCATAATGCAGAGTGTCACTTCCTGGGAGCATATATTTTTTTAAGCCACGGAGGAAGTATTAGCTGTTCTAAGCAGCTGTAAAAGGTTAGCAGAAGGAAGCCCTTGGACCACTCCTCATAAGTACAGGACAGGCCTAAAGGCATGGATCAGTTTATGGATTAGGTGGTGTAATCTGCAAATTTGTGTTCTGATCCACACACAGAGAAACAGTACAATAGTTTGAAAAAGTATTTTCCCGTGGCTGCTGGAAGATGAGAGTTTATTTTGTTCATCTGAGCTGCAAAATGATTTTAAGATCATGAATCAGGCAAGCCATTTGGGGAAGGAGACCTCTGTTAGCAAAGAGATGCTGCTAATAATACTGGTGTGAGGAGAGAAAGGGGAGAGCGGGGGACATCATGATCTGCAAATATAAACTGCCAAATAAAATGCAAAGGGGTGTAAAAATGTCGTAGAAACACCACCTCTAATCTGATGTTGTCAGTACACTCCACACACACCTTGTAATTGCAAACACATTGAGCCTACACACACACACACACACACACACACACACACACACACACAGCCTTTCTGTACCTTTTCTGCAGGGCTCTGTTTGATCCTTCACATTTGATTTAAACTTGTCCGTGGCTTCGCCTGCCTAGTGAAATAATTGACAGACGGTATCGTTGGGGGTGTGGAGATGTGTGTTTTCGTAATCGAAAGACATATGCAAAGCAAATCTATTTTCAAAGTGTTAGCAAATTATCCGGAGCGATAAAAGCTCTGACCTGCTGGAAACATTTCAAGAGCTGGTTCTTTCTTTTTGTCCGAGTTTCTTTTGACACGCACCGTTCCCAACCTTCTGCACCATTAAACTGCTTTCCCACTTCCTTTTCAACAGTGGGAATACTTCCCTTATGGGTGTCAGAATCTCTCGGAGAGGTCAAAGGTCGCCCTGCGGAGGAAATAACAAGCTGTGAAATGTAAAAGAACAATTCCTTCCACATGTTTCCTCGCTCCGAGAACAGCAAAGCACTGTCAGCCACCATCACTTCGGGATGGCCCAGGCCCTTGCAAAACAGCTCTGTCAAAACAAATTTACCATTAAAAGACCCGCGCAACTGTTTAAAGCTTTTTACTACCCCTCCAGTAGATGAGAACGTTGTTCACTGAAACCAAATGGGGTGCATTAAAAGCAAGGCCACCAGAGAAAGATGAGCCATGGCGTGGTCCAGCTAAAGCGAATGAGGTGTGTGTACACATGGATGTGAATGCATTGTTTTAATTTGCAATGGGCAGCATGTGCTTCCCTTAAAATGGAACACTTTGGCTGGTTTGTTTGCTCAAAAAACAATGACATGTCATAGGAAGTTTCCACATGGGGGCTTTATCCCAAAAAAGGGTTGTTCAGATCCAATGTTTCTGCGCATGTGATTAGCCTCCATAGTTTCCATTTCCCCACATCATGGATCTTCATTGCTATTTTTGCCACTTGCCATCCACTCCAGTGGGTGGAGCTTGATGGAAGCTTTTATCTTCCCTTTCCCATAGTCACTCCTCTCACATCTTCCACTTCCTTCCCTCATTTTCAGCATGCATGATGGTATTTCTGCACCTTTATGCACACACCTTTACCCAAAAAAATCACCAGAAGTGCCCAAGATTACAATAACAAATGTTACCAATCTATTTCTGTCAGTTCTGCAATTTGTATCTTAGTAGAAATGTGCAGTAAAATGCTGACATTCCAGCCTGGACACCGAAGTCCAGCTCCGAGCATAGCTGTCAACGTTTCCCTTTTTTTAAGGGAAATTCCCTTATTCCAAATAGGATTCCTCGCAAGAAAAGGAAAAAGTTGACAGCTATGGCTCCGAGGGCTTTCACTGGGAGAAGTGAGGTTACAGGGAACCAGCCAGAGGGCCTTCTCAGTAGTGGTGCCCGCCCTGTGGAACGCCCTCCCCTCAGATGTCAAGGAGATGAGGAACTATATAACCTTTAGAAGACATTGAAAGGCAGCCCTGTATTGGGAGAGTTTTAACGTTTAACGTTTTATTATGTTTTATATGTGCTAGAAGCCACACAGAGTGGCTGGGGAAACCAAACTAGGTGGGTGGGGTATAAACAATAAAAAAAAAATTATTTACTGTTATTGTTTTGTTTCTATTATCATCTTAAAATGACAGAACTTCCACATTAGCAAGCCCTTGCAACAAAAAAAAGCAAGGGATGGGAGGGAAATTAGGTTCAACCCGTGTTTAAAGACGGATCTACCTAATACATGCACCCTAAAGCAATATGCGAACCCACAACACAGATAGCCTTTGAAATCAGCATGTCTCCCAATGGTGTGATGTGGTTCTCCATGCAAAAAAATTGTGTCCGATAATGTGTACTAGAGTATATGCATTCTTGCATGACTTAGTGTAATTGCATACAAATTGCATTGAAAATTTGTATATTAGTAGAAATGCGCAGTAAAATGCTGACAGATGTTGCAAACTGATGCAGAAATGTGGCACACTGAGTTTCAGATTAGAAAAACAAGAACCTGGAAGAAACTGAAATTGACAAACTGGTCGACTCTTCCCTTCTACACTTGCCATACGCAGCATAATAACTAGCATTTCAGGCTTATCCAAATTTTGCAATGCAGTTCTCCAACTGAGCAACGTTTACAAAAATGCAAATATTAGACATCAGTGAAAATAACCGATTCATTAAATTGGGAGAAACTGCTTATAAAATGTGCCCATTAGTCAAAACTGTATGCAAAAATGTGTTTATTGGGAGAAATTTGCACTAAAGGGCTGGAGGGAAATTCCTGTGGATTTTAATCACTAAAATCTGCAAATTGCTGCAGAAATGCGGAGAGCTGAATTCATCCACCATTGCATCCCTCATTTCTAGGCACACATCTGGGGTTTCCAGGTCCAGTTCCAAACGCTTTTGGGGGGGGGGGTTTGCGCCACTGCTTTCCCCATGAAAACCCGCTGCAGAAAACCCAAATTGCTGTTTGCTCCAAAGTAGCAAGGGAGGGGGAAAGTGCTCTGACAGGGACCAGGAAATAAAAAGTACAGAGCAAAAGGTAAGTGTTCATAACCCCTCAAACCGAAAAAAGAGAGAGAGACAAGCTGTACCAAAAAGAAACTGACCGAAACTGTGTCCGCTCCTATTTTCTACACATGCCACACTCAACCTAATGACATATATTTCTCCAGCATAAATTGTTGGGCTAGATTTGTGTCTGTTGGTTTATTAAACACGAGGGGAGAGAAATCAGCTTCTGCTAAATAACCTCCTTGCTTTTGTGTTGGTTCTCTATTTTCCCTACTACTTGCTTGCAGTTTAATTGGATAGACATGCTTTCAGATTTCAACAGGAAGGAACAACAGGGAGATGCATCTGACAATGGCGTTACTCGTGTTATGATAAATGCATCACCTGACGGAATTTGAATCAGAGATCAAAAGGTGCTCAGACTTGAGATCACACGCAAAGTGGATTATTCGAACATCTTCCTCCTTGCAAAACACCACATTACTTTTCAGGTATAGAATCTCTCTCCACCCCCCACTGCCAACTTTCAAGTGTGAATGAGCTGTCAATGTCTTTTTCACAACCAAGACACCTGCTATTAGAATCTAGTCTGGGGCCCATGTTGAATTTCACAAAAAGGCTGCCTTCAGATTGTGTTGTGTCTTGATAAGAAATGAATAATCACCACCCCACTCCTTACATTAAACATTACCCTGTGTTTTTGGTGTGGTTTTTTTTAAAAAATCATTTTCCTGAATGATCTGCTTCTCTTCTCTTTAAACATGATAGCTTTCTGATGTTTTATTTATTGTTTATGACTATTTTGTTATGTACCGTATTTTTCGCCCCATAGGACGCACCGGCCCATAGGAAGCACCAAGTTTTTTGGGGGGGGAAATAAAGGGGGGGAAATTTATCCCCCCCCCAGCGCTTGCAGGGCAGGCAGCGGGGAGAAGCGCTCTTCTCCCCGCCACCCGCCTTCAGACCATGTCCGGGGACAGCGGGAAGACGCGCTGCGCCTCCCCGCTGTCTCCGGAGCTTGCGGGGCTGACGGCGGGGAGAAGCACGTGTCTCCCCGCCGTCAGCCTCCAAACCACATCGGGAGACAGCGGGATGGCGGCATTCCGCCTCCACGCTGTCCCCCGACCTTGTGGGGCTGGCGCTGGGGCTCTCCTGAAGCCTGGAGAGCGAGAAGGGTCGGTGCGCACCGACCCCTCTCGCTCTCCAGGCTTCAGCGAAAGCCTGCATTCGCCCCATAGGACACACACACATTTCCCCTTCATTTTTGGAGGGGAAAAAGTGCATCCTATAGGGTGAAAAATACGGTACTTTTTTCACGTTGTAAGCCTCCTTGAGTATGGTTTGAACTGTGGAAAGGCAGCATAAAAATAAGATTATGTAGGTATCGAAATGTTTTCCACCAGCATTATAAAGCATATTAAATAGTTATTAGTCTCTTATAAGACTGTTCCAGTGCATTTTTCTGGGGGGACACAGGGGTATGCATGCCCCTAAACATTTTGTGAATCTAAGTTTGGCCTCATTGAGGGGCAGTATTTCAATATGAGTAGGAAAATGAGAGTACCCCTAAACTTTTTTAGAAAAAAAGCACTGGACTGTTTTAACATCTCAGCGAATCTTGTTAAAGAATATAAGCACCCTCCTCATTTGCAAGAGACTTTTCTTACATTTTCTAACTTGCATCTTAGCATTAGCAAAGTTTTATGTTGTGTCCTAATAGATTAAAGACAGTATTTAGAAGATCTATCAATGGGCAACAGCTTGCTGCAGATCATAAATGCATTTGTTCTGTTGGAAATGGCAATGCTGTACATTTCGTCACGTGGGCCCCAGTTCCCTAAGGTTTGCTCCTTTAATTGTAAATAGCCAGAAAGTCATCAAGCTGGTGTTTAATAAACTTTTAATTTGAAATGGATTACCACATGTTGTGTTTGTTTGCCCATTATTAAATCTCTTAGCAACATATCACCAGCAGAAACAGCATACTGTAGCACGGCACTGATATATATTAGAAAACAAACCCACAGGGAGATATTAACAGCTAATAATATCTTTAAAGAAGGCTCCAAGTAAATAAATAAATACAAATGATAAAGAAAATTATTCCGAAGGATTTCTGTTGTGTCAGTGGCTGCAAGCTGGGGGGTGTAAGGCTTCGACGTTCAGCACATGTTACCTTTTGTTATGCACAACAGCACATGGATGTCAGTTGCAGAATTATCTTACGGTGCTGTGCATTTATATCTGCACATTTACATGGCATAGCATAACATATGCAATATATACACATGTACTTTCAGGGGGGAAACTAGGGCATTTATGGGCTAATGTAGACATAATAAAGCATGAAGACCCTGATGCCTACTGAAACTGCCCTTGGGTATTTTATGGTGGCAATTCCCCTCCCCCCCCCACTCTCAAATCCATGCACACATTGTGGCCTTCATGTCCAATGATTTCCCCAACCTGATGTCCTCCAGATGTTTTGGACTACAACTCCCATCATCCCAGACCATTGGCCATGCTGGTGGGGGCTGAGGGAAGTTGTAGTCCCTGGAAGGAACCAGGTTGGGGAAGGCTGACCTCAATCAAGAAAGGGAACCTGGTGCTCTCCAGATGTTGCTGGCCTAGAACTTTCACCAGCCACTGCCTGTAATGGCTGGGTTGATGGTAGCTGGACTTCAGCAACATCTAGAGGACATCAGGTTCCCCATTCCCATCCTTGATCATCTTACCACTTGGATGGAGCTTGTCACTCAACTGAAAAGGGTGCTTTCTACCACCACAGATGTGGTGCCCTTCTTTGCATGGCTGAGGAGCTATCCATTGAAAAGGAGAGACTGAATTATAACTGCCTTTATAGTGCAGACAATTATCCATGACTTCATTCCTCTCTGAGCACTAAATAAGTGAAGAGCTGGAGTCGGTCAAACTTTCTAACACTCAACATTGAGTGAAGGTGGAAGAGAATTTTTAAAATATGAAAACCAAGGTGATGTGTCCCTCACAATAAAGGATACTTGCTATGTCTCCTGTTTCCTGAGACATATTGATTTATTTAAAAACAAAAAAACAAAGAATATCTAACCTTGAAGTGAGGCAAAAGAACATATTGAATGGCAGTGTGGTAGGCATGAACTTTTTAGTCCATTATCTTGTAGTCCGCCTGTTGTTTCCTTCTTCAAGACTCTATCCTTCTCGGCAATGCTTGAATATGCAAGGTCTGAAGAGAGCTGTAGGGCTGCCTCATATTTGTTCTGCTCATCTGAATACCGCGGTAGTTTAATTATCTGATAAGAGAAAACCCTGTTATATGAATAGGTCAGCCATATGCAAAATTATTCTTCTAATATTCTCAAACTTTCAATCAAAAAGGTTGATCTACAATTCTGTGGAAACGCCCACTGCAGGGGTCCGCCAGTCATTAGTTTCTTCTTAATTCACATAATTCCTGTTCTAAATGCTCTCAGTGTGCAGTGCAATAATTTAAAGACACAACTGTCCGTCAATTTGCGAATCCAACGATCCAATTATTCCCCCACAGCCACAAGCCTCGATGGGTCCTTTAAAACTGACTTTGAAGTTCAAGTATGAAAGCAATTTCCAAGTCTTACAGTTTTAAATACTGCATTGCAGCCTAATATAGCCACAACATATTTTCAACAGTGCTTTGGTTTCTGAACAAGTTGCCTGCCCCTGGTGTAAAGGCTGAGAAAGATGGGCTTCCCTCAAGGTGCACTGCTGAAGCCTATCCCTTCCATCAGTGCTGTAAGAAGGAAACTGTTTCACATGAATGTTGCTTTTCAACCTTAAAATAACATTAAAGCTATATTATAACAAATAGGGAGATAGATTTGCTGTAAGGGAGCATGCAGATTAGGAATGCTGTTTCCTACCAACCTGGAAATAGAGGTTGCACAGCCAGTGATCCAAGTCAGAAGAAATCCATTTTTCAATTTTTTGGAACCTATCAATTTTAGAGTTGTAGTGGCCTCTGAGGAAAGGACACTTAAACTTCCCATCCACTGTATCCAAATTGTTGTTACACAAAGGAAATGCTCCCCAGCCCACAACTCGGTCAATGCAAGTATTGGTCCCGCGAAGGAGAAAGAGTTCAAAGAGAAGTATCTCCCCAGGCTTCCCATCCTTTCTGGCTGGAACCTCCTATTGGAAAGAGGAAGGATCAACGATATGCCTATTTGGAAGAATGCCAACATAGTTTAAGAAAGGTTTTGCAAACAATGTCAGATAATAGCAGGCATAAATCTGAGAGGGTAAATGTAAGCAAGCTCTTCTAAAGCAAATGGTGGAAACATTCTCAAGGAGCTTCCAAACTGGTGCTGTTTCAAGGTAGGATTCCATCAGATGCCAGTAAATTCAGGCCGTGCAATTTGAGTTGATTGGGAGCTCTTGTGCAACAAACCCACTTCCCCCCAAAAAGATTCAGATTTTTGCGATAAGTAATGGGGAAATGCACTGAAAAGTGTAGGGTAACACTTGTTGGACACAACATTGTCTAACTGCCCACGAACGAATTGAGATGGATGCTCACTAAACAGCTAGCATCACCCAGCCTCCCTGTAAACAAATCAGGATGAATTATCAGTCTGCAGGTTCTTTGGAAGGGGCCATCATTAGACCATTTTAATTCTATTTTATTTCTGAATGGAATATATTTAAAAAATTAAAAAAGGACCTTAGAGACCAACTAAGTTTGTTCTTGGTATAATTATTCATTATTTCTGAATGTTTTCAATTGTGGATATTGCAGAAATGCCTAAAAATATTGACAGGGCAGTTATCAGAAATCATTGGATAGCAATACTGATGAACAGACATTTTGTTTCACCTCTAAATGGCACAGTATGTTGCTTCTCTTCCCTTCCCCCTCCCTCTTTCAGTCAAAAGAACCTAAAACAGCAGCTTCAAAGTGCTTGGTGCAAGCAGGAGCTCCTTGTTGCCTTCCCTTTCAAGAAACTGTCCACATGTGCAAGGGGCATAGAAGTGTGTGGCTTAATGGCATTGAAAAAAGAAGCTGTCTTACACCCAGTCAGACAATTGGTCCATCTAGCACAGACTTCCTCAACCTCAGCCCTCCAGATGTCTTGAGACTACAATTCCCATCATCCCTGACCACTGGTCCTGCTAGCTAGGGATCATGGGAGTTGTAGGCCAAAACATCTGGAGGGGCGAGGTTGAGGAAGCCTGATCTAGCTCAATAATGTCTACAATGACTGACAGCAGGTCTCCGGGGCTTCAGAATGGCAACATTGAAGATGCGGGGGATTAAATCTAGGGGCCCCTGCATGCAAAACAGGTGTGCTACCACTAAGCTACTGCACATTGACAGAGGTGTACCTAGGTATCATGGACTGGTTGGATGCAGAGGAATACTGGGAGGAAGCAGCAGGGGAACCCCCAAGGGAAGAAGGCTCAGAGCCTTCTGGTGGTGGGATGACAATGAGTGGTCAGAGGGAGAAGACTGGGAAGAGGATGTGTTGGAACCTGAGGAGGTAACAGGGCTTAGTGAGCAAGGGAAGCCTGTGGCATGGGGTGGTCCAGAATCAGAAGCAGGAGAGGGGGGGGTACCAAAAGGCAGAGATGAGTCTGGCTGGTGAAGAAGCATGTGTGTCTCCCTGTCCTGCTGTGACAAGCTCCCCTCCTCCTTAATCACCCAGAATCAAAAGAGGCATGCAGAGGGTGGAAGAGGTGAGCTTCACGCAGCAGCAGTCTCAGATTGCTTGGGGAAAACCCTGGAGAGGCAGGTACGTAGATTTCTGTGGGTAGGTGGAGACATTTACTCTCAGCAACTGCACTATGGGGGCAAGACCTGCCAGAAGTGAGCTGCTGTACTCCTTAGGCCTGACACTCCTGTGCAGATTCGGGGGGGGGGTGCTAATAAAGAGTTAACTCCAACGTGCTTAGTGTGACTACAGTGGTGCTTCTAGTTGAGAACACCTCTGGATATGAATGTACACAGAAAACCGGGAAGTAATGGGAAGGTTACCGCCATGTGCATGAACAGAACAGGCACCTCTGGATGCGAATGTTTTGGGGTAAGAATGGACCCCCGGAACAAATTAAATTCATATCCAGAGGTATCACTGTACTGCTGGCTTGCTTCTGTCACTAGGCTCCTTTGTGCCCTTGGCAAGGGGATGTTGGCAGCCAGAACAGTAGAGGAGTGGACTGGTGAGATTGTGGACAGGCTCCTAGCCACTTCAAGCCAGAATGGAGAAGCACAATCTGTCAAATGGCTGGAATCCAAAGCTCAATGAGGGAGCTTCAATGTGTAGGGGGGTACCTACCTCGGGTCTGCACACTTGGTGGAGGCTAATCTACCCAACCCCTAGGTACCCTCCTACACATTGAAGCTCCCTCATTGAGCTTTGGATTCCAGCCATTTGACAGAACAGCAGAAACAGCATTTTCAGATAATCAAATGGCTATACTTACATTGCTTCAGCTGAAAAAAAAATGCAATGATAACAGGGGAGAACAACATTTCAAGGTTCCTTTCTTTTCAAAGTGTATACACAGTGTCACTCCTGTGTATAGGCTTACTTTACATGAATGGTTTGTGAACGCTTAAGATGAAACAGAAGCACCCGCTGAACAATGCCATAACCCTGTAGCAGCTGCTCCTAAGCCATTGACAGGATCGAGTTTCATTTAAACCAGATTAACCATTTTTCAATAAATAACCCATGGGGAAGTTAAAAACATTAGTTATCAAATTACTGACAGAATATGCCCCTTATCAAGGCATTTGGCTACTTGGGTCCCAGACTCAGGTGTGCAACAAGGTCCATTTAAACTCAGCATGTGCTTCTTCGTTGATTTCAATGGAGGAATGGATTGCACATTCCCTCTTCTCAAATAAAGTTAGCAAAGATATTTTATTATATTTCTGGGAGTAGGGGAAGGAGATAAGGAGAGGTAGTGGGCTCATTCTAAGCACGTGTTCCGCTACTCAGAACTGTCATCTCTCCCCTAGTTCATCTTTCTTGTCTGTCTTACTAACTTCTCCTATGTAGCTACAGAAACCTGGATTAAATTAGCCTGAAGTATTTTTTTAACCCCAAATCCCAGTTTATGCTCCATTTATTCATGTTCAAAAGTCTCCTCAAATTATGCACCAGCAACTGAGAATAAAGACATGCAATTCCTTCCTTGCGTTGTACTGAATAGCTCTGCGTTTAATTGAATTAAAAGATATTGAGCTAAGAATCATCTCTTGATACCATTTCCAAAATCAACAGCTTTATATTAATTTTGTTGTCATAATATATTTTACTTCCCCATATGCCGCTGCATTACAACATGGAAATGCTCAAGAGAGAGAATGAGGTCTATTTGAATATTTCAAATTAGCAGGTTCAGTTTGGGGATTTTTCTATAAAGTGTGCCACCAAGAAGTCCAACCTGCTATTGGGTTTTTTGTGGCTAAAAGAGAGATAAATCTATACTTTTCTCTTTGTTTTCTTTCTCCCCCACCCCCAAGGAGCTGAACTTCAGAGAGTACTGCACAAAGCCCATTATTTTTACAGTCCCAAAATGACAAAGCCCCAGCACACATAATGATGTGATTTTTTTGAACATCTGCCATACAATTAGATCAGCATCTACTAAGTCCCAAAACTATATAGCATAACAATACAATCAAATTTCAATATTACTGAATTTGTGGCCAATTGTTCCTTGTCAATAAAATCTTCATTTTAATGCCTCTAAAAATCATCTTTGTGGGACCATATTCTTTGTAAGTCAAGTGCAAACGAACGCAAACAAACAAGATGAGGTAGCTATAATTTCAATGAACATGGTACTAAGGGATTATTAAAGAAAGCTCTGTCCAAACCTTATTGCATGAGGGAAATACTAAAGAATAAGACTTAAAATGAAGAAAAAGGCAAATGAAAAAGAAGAAGTAAGAATGGGTGAAATCAAACATGAATCCAATTCACTAAATATATCTATGCATATAGGATGGAAGGAAAGCTTGGGTGGCAGTTGTCTGGCAGTTGTCTGAGCTGCAAGGTATGGCCTAACTGAGATACAGAAGGCTGAGTGAAAAGGGAGGAAGATACAGTTGTTTGGAAGTTTTGAGGTTAGAAGAAGAGACTATAAGTCCACCCTTGGGTAAGCATATGACTGTCAATTGTTGTTTGTTGTTGTTTAGTCGTTTAGTCGTTTCCAACTCTTCATGGCCCCATGGACCAGAGCATGCCAGGCACTCCTGTCTTCCACTGCCTCCCACAGTTTGGTCAAATGAATATTGACTGTAAATATTATGTTTCAGTTCATCAATTCATCTGCAAGTAAAGTTTTTGAATGTTAAAGTCTGGGCATCGGTTTGATTTCCAAAGAAGGGTGTCCATCATATATATGATTTGAGCTTCTTAGCTACGATTTCGCTGCCCTTACTTCAACAGTACAACCCCCCCCCCCTTGTTGCAGAAGCATCTCCCACGTCACATCTAGTTCAACTCTGACACAGCTGCAGGTGCGGAAACATTCTCAAGACCATCATGGCATAAGAGCCAACCCTCTTCTCAGCAGTGGGGACAAATTCTTCATAGGTCCCAACATTGTTTCTGCTTTATTCTCACAAAGTATTAGGTCATTAAAGCAGAATTTGTTGTAATCTCACAGGCAGTGCAATGGAAATGGACAAGAGCACCATAAAAATATAACCCCTTGTCTTTTTTAGATAAAGGAAAATAATTGTTGCATCCTGTGTGCTTTAGCCTCCACATCTGGTGGCAATTGCCTTGCCCTCAAAACATCTGCTGCCAATATTTTTGTCTCTCTTCTATGACCAGCAGGGGATAGCACTGCAAGGCATGGCTATTGTTAACCCTGACTGCATTATGTATGGCCTTCATATCACTGGCCTCGGTTTCTCCTGAACTTTTATATCTAGGTGCTAGCCTGGCCTCACTGGAAAGGAGGAGACAGGAACAAGTGGGAAAAGAACAAAGATCAAAGTATGTTTTTATTTCTAACTAGAGCATGAGTTACATATGCAATATGTTAGAAGTTTGAAGATCTCTCAGAGGTTGAGAACTCAGGTCTATTAATCATCTACTTCAATATTTCTTTGGCTGCTATTTCTTGGATTAGTGATATGAATGGTCCCATCCATTCAGAGGTTATGCAGTGAACAGATTATTATTTATAAATTCGTTCTCTGGCTTAGGTATATTTGGTCAAAGAGGCTAGTTATTGTAAGTTATTATGTTCTTCAGATGTTTTGTACCTGCTGCTAAGGATTAGAATCTGAGAGAGGGGATGAATAATGAGAAGAATGACATCACAACACTATGTGATGTCTGCTTTGGCCATGTGACATCACTGAGGGTAAGTGGGGGCAACGTTTTCCTGAGTCCTGAATTTCTTGCCAAAAAGTAGAGTCATTTTTCGACACTGAAGAAAATGCAAAAGGGAGAACCAAATTCTACTTAATACTCATGACATTCTGAATATTGAAAAAACCCAAAGCTTGAACTAGAAGTAAATATTTTTGCTTCGTGTAATTTTATAGATTTCCTAAATAAACTCTAGTCTGTCAGGAGTAATATTGTACTTCACCAGAACAAAATGTGAAACTGCTCATCACTCCACCCACAAATGGTTATATTCAGGAGAAAAGCAGTCTTTACAACAGAATCCTATGCATGTCTACTCAGAGGTAAATCCTTCTGAGTTTAATGGGGCTTACTCTAAGGTAAGTGAGTCCAGGATTGCAGCCTAAGTATTTCTGACTTTTAAAAGTCCTTCCTATCTTTTCTTTACAACATTTCAAACGCTTCATTTCAGTTGCGCTAAACATTTCCTTCACCCGTATTGTGTAAGCTGTGTTAGAGTATAGTGGTGGAATATGAATAATAATAATAATAAAGCTCTAGCTTAACTAATAAGACTTCATTGTGCTGCTATTAAAAGCATCTTAGCTCCTAGTTAGATGCTGACATAGAGAAAATAGAGGCTCAGGAAATGTTGGTCTCATCATATTTTAAGAATTAATACCTTGGGTCATGTTAATCAGTTTCTGATATATGTAGCTTTCACAGAGTACTTCGGGGGGGAAATTGTGGGTGTGACTAATAATGACATGGATTTGAACTATATTTCTCATACTGATCTAATTCTGAGCATAACCGAGGACCTGTACCGTGAGGTGGATTTAAAGAGCCTTACATTCAAAAAAATAAATTTACCTTTTGCAGTGAAATTGATCAGGCTTCTCTCCAACTCCTTCCTAGGCCAAAAACTTTATTCTTTTGGTAGCTATAATTTAAAATGAGTGCCAGCACCAGCTCAATGACTGGATGATAAGTGTCTTGAAACTTCAAGAGAAGCCACTAAATTTTTCACAGCATTTGGGTTTCATTTTCAGTATAATAAAAATATGGTGCCCTTTTAATAATGAATAATAGATTCCTCCTACAGTTTGATTTACATGCATGGATTAAATGTCATGTTTGAAAAGTTGTCGTTTTATTCACCCTGGATTTCCCTTAAGTAAAGCAAAAATGGTGCACTGCTACACTTAGAGCACTGCTACCTTGCCATATTGGCACATTAATATTAACTCTGGTGATATACTTTAAAAAAATCTAAAGATATATAAATCCCTTCCCATCAGTGGCTGAGAACTTTATAGGCATATGAAATGGCCTGTGCTGGGAACATGTTATAGGTTTCCAAAGAGAAGATAGCAATGGACAGCTGCCATTGTCTATGATACACCTTCTATTCTTCTTGGCCCCAAAATAAGCTATTAAAAAACTGGCACCTTGATGTATATTACGGACCATGATGTATATTATAGAATTTGCCACCTATCCACTACACCAAATACAATATTACCAATAACATGTGTTTTATTGTTATTTTGCATTTGTATTGGCTATATATTGGATATTGGATTGTTTTATTTTAAAAATGTTGTATACCTTCTTGGGCTATTTTTAGGACAGGTGACTAAGAACTTTTATGAATCAGTAAATATACACTACCCCACCCCCACCCCAAAAAAGAGCAGTCAGTTAACTAACAAGCATAATAATCACTTCTTGGTGTCAAACCAAATGTTAGGCCCATAATCAGAATGAATAAATATATCTCATACTTGTTTAGTTTATGACAATCAATCCAAACAAGTCTAATAACAATGCCCTGCATTATTAGTAAAGTTGTGCTGCTTATGAACCAAAACCACAACAGACACACACACACACACACATATATATAGTTAATTTAACTGACTTCACAGTATGCAACAGTGCATTGAAATGGATTTCCATTTACTAGAATATGGCCAATTAGCAGACTCTTCTGTGACATTGCCACTTCCAAGCTAGACCCTGGAATAGCTAAAACAAGGTCCCAAAAGAATGGCAATCACTTCTGCTATTTTAGACTCAGGCACCCCCAAACTCGGCCCTCCAGAAGTTTTGGGACTACAAATCCCATCATCCCTAGCTAACAGGACCAGTGGTCAGGGATGATGGGAATTGTAGTCTCAAAACATCTGGAGCGCCAAGTTTGCCTATGCCTGATTTTAGACAACTGTAGATTTTGGAGTGGTTGTCATGGGTATCTACTGTTGAGTAGTTGTTGCTATGTTCATAGCTGTCTGGGAACTTTTTTTTATACATACTTTTGCTAAGTTTGAGAAAGGATGAATGAGTGTGGTAAACCACAGAACATCAACCTATGAAAGAGCTATAATGCTGTATGGTAAGTATGACTGGAATTGGAAGACACACCCTCTTCCATTGGATTTTTTAAAAAAATCTCTTTCCACTAGCATGAGATCCAAAACCATATGAGAACAGTCTCTCGCTTCCCCCTTCCCCCATGATTGGGTCTTCATAAACCCCCTCCCAGGAAGTGAATTGCCACAATGATTCATCACAGGCATGTACACCTTGGGTGGATCTATACACAGGGGGGAAAACATGCTATAAATAAGTCAGAAATTAAATCGTTAAAACAGAAGGAAAAACGCTATGGAAAATCACTTATAATTTTATTTTGCTCTCTTGCGCCATCTGGCGTTGCATCCAAAATGCTGTTTCTTGACTACTGTAGCTGAGTCCCTTGTGTGGCCGTATAAAACCACAGGTTGTATGACCAAGGAAGAATCCACATGCATTCAAAAGGATTAATCCCATGGGAAAAGAAACTGAGTTCTGATCCCCCCACTCCCGTGAAGCTTACACCACCACAGTTGCCCCCCAAGTTCCCAATCCAACTGATCCTCCCTTGTAAGCTTTCGCGATCAACTACAAATCAAGTTTTCCTCCCATCTCACTTATGCTGTATGTTGCTGTACATGTATGTACACCCGACATTTTACTTTGAAGACAGCCAACCGTCATGCCTTTGTAGAGGATTACAGGAAACCATTCAAACGAAACCTCGCTGCTATCACTCAAGAGTTAAGAGAACCTGACAATTTAAGCCAAGGGGATGGTGAAAGGGAGAGGGAGAAGGAAAGGAAACTAACAAGCTTAGGCAAGAAGCACTGATTAATGAACAAAAAATATTTTGGGGGAAAGGTCGGACGTTCAAGTCAGACTAGCCCCCAGGCAGTTCTAGCTTACATGACCAGCACTTTCTGTATGCAGCAGGTAACCCATGCCGACACTAACTTTGTCGACATGAGAGAACTATTATTTTTGGAAGGATGTAGCGCTCTGGAACAATATCTCTAATGTATTAGTTACAAGCATGCTGTCTTTCAACATCAGGCATGCATGTTTTATTTTTCACCTTATTTGTCTTGTACCCCAGTTTCTGCATTATAGCCAATGAAAACAAAACTCTACCCTTCACATTAGCTGTCTGGTATTTTCTCCTGTAACAAATCCCAAGGAACAAGCACTGCGTTTCACCTATCTCAGTCTTTCTGCACTTGCTGGCCAACATTTTAAAGAAGGGAAAAACTAAACTCCAATTTGCTCATGTGAACTTCTTTTCTAAGGGTCAATCGTAACTTGGCAATATGAGTTTAAACTGGAAACCAACTTTAATCCACCAAGAACAGGCATCCCAAATACATTTTGGAATATACACACATATACCTTTAGGTACAGACTACCCATGTCCCCTTTCTCATCTAAGGATTGCTTTTATGCTTTATTTTTATTTCTTATTTATACTGCACCATCAGTTTTGAGGGCTCATTACAGAATGGCATGGGCAAAAGGTACGCCCTTGTCCCAAAGAATTTGCTATTTAAGAGTCAAAGTATATGAGATTCTTTGTCACATGAATGTTTTCCCTGAAGTTCCTTTATTGTTGTGATATAGTAACAGGAGGGGGAGGTGTAGGTTGATTTTGGATGAAGGGCAGTATATAAATTTTAAATAAATAAATCTGAATATTAGAGATGGATGAGAAATTCAGTTCAGTTCACATTTTAACTTGCCTAATTTGTACTTCTGAAAACAATACATGAACCAAAATGCAGCTGTCTTTGGAGAGCCACACTTTTTCAAATTTAGCAATGCATTCCTCCAACGGAGAAAAAAAGTGTACAAAAATATAAAGCTATAAGGAACTCCCTGCTTGCACAGGGTTGCATTTCTGGCCCCCAAGCATATCGGTAGAGTGCGCATAAGCCCATAACATCCTGTTACTCCCCCCATTTTTTAAACCTCCCGGGGCCAAAACAGTAATGCATTAGTGGTCTTGCACTAATTGGACATAAAAGGGACGCAGGTGGCGCTGTGGGTTAAACCACAGAGCCTAGGACTGGCCGATCAGAAGGTCAGCGGTTCGAATCCCCATGATGGGGTGAGCTCCCGTTGCTCGGTCCCTGCTTCTGCCAACCTAGCAGTTCAAAAGCATATCAAAGTGCAAGTAGATAAATAGGTACCACTCCGCTGGAAGGTAAACAGTGTTTCCGTGCACTGCTCTGGTTCGCCAGAAGCTGCTTAGTCATGCTGGCCACATGACCCGGAAGCTATACGCCGGCTCCCTCGGCCAATAAAGCAAGATGAGCGCCGCAACCCCAGAGTCGGCTATGACTGGACCTAATGGTCAGGGGTACCTTTACCTTTACCTTTACAAACTGGACATGCACAAAATGGTCTCCGCCTGTATGCATAAAATACACACGTTAACTAAAGTAACATACAAATGTTCATCATGTTAGGAGAAATTGCAAAAATTGTGCATATTAGGCAAAATTGCAAATAAAAATGGCTGGATGAGAAGAAATGCACACTAAAATACTGCTGAACTTTTATAAGGACACACACACACATTTATGAAACTGATCTGGAAATGTGGAGAACTGAATTTAAGACTGAAAAAAACAGAAACAGAAAAATCACATTTGACAGATTCCTTTATCCCTAGTATTTATTCCCCAGAGCAGATTGCATGCTCATAGGCTCTCCTAGCCTCCATTACCCATCAAATAATCTTAGCTTAATGGGGTCTCTACCAGGCATATCTACCAAACCAGGGATATCTACAATAGCGAACTAGTCTTCCCTGGAACCTTTCAGAGAGGAAATTGCTTCTGAACATACATAGGGTGCATTTTGCTCACAGCTGAAACACCAAGCCAAGTGGCCCCGACCCCACTATTTTATAGAGATCATAGCTACAAAATGCACAATGGTTTTGCTATCCTACACTTACAGTGTGTAGAGTAATCCACTCTTTTACCATAATTTAATTATTTCAACAAAAGTTGAAAAAGCAGAGAAATCACACAGGTAAAGATTACACATCTGAAGCACAGCAAAAAGGCTCAGGAAGAGCAAAACTCAGCAAAATCTTTAAGCGGTTTTTTAAAACCTATTTATTTTAAGCTGCTTTTCCTAATTTAGACCTTTATTTGATGAGCCTAAATTAGAGAGCTGTTTTAGAATGTATAGCTCTCTTTTTTAGCAGCTGGGATCTATACTGCTGTTTTATTTATTTTTAACTGGCCTTTCTTTTTTAAATAATTGTGTGCTGCTGTTATTTAAGTTGTCTAGATTTGTTTTGAATTGCATTGTGTTTTCAAGATACGCAACTGCCTAGTGTAGATTGCACCAAACACTGTGGCCTATAAATGTAAATAAATAAATAGAAAGAATACAATACTTTTGACAGGGAAATGATGAAAACAAAATTTACATGCACTAAAGCTATAAAACTGTTATTACACTGAGGCCAGAAAAGCAAATTATGATCATAAGACTATCCCATTAATTCCAGTAGGTCTTACCACCAGGTAATAGCGCTCTGAGAATCCCACTTTGGAAATGTTTGGGTACCAATATCCCTAGCAGCACCCAGGAAAGGTTTCAGGAAATGACCTCAAAAGGTCATAGATGTGGGACTGTTTGCTCTTCCTGCTCAGTTTCTTTTTGCACTTGCTCAGTCTATCCTATACTGAACACACACCCTGAAACTTTCCCACATTTTATTGGATGCTATGACTGGACAAGGCTAGGCAATATCATCTTTCAACCACCAGCCAAACGTCACGGTCTGGCGATATACCGCGATGTTGAAAAAACAAGCTTCATTGGCCTCAGCCTGCGAGGCACTGGGTGAAATTGCCGCATCTCTCACCATGGGAGCTGAGGCAGTTTCTTTTTTTTCTTTTTTTAAAAGATACTTATTAAGGTTTCCAATTTTTTACAAACAAAAAGAAAAAACAAACCTAAAAATATTAAAAACACATAAATTTCACAGCTTATTTTCTTGTATCTTGTTTCCCCTCATACCTCCCCTTCTTGTATACCCAGTTTAAATTTGTTTATACAGCAAATCCTCGTCTCAACATCTTAGATTATTGTAGCTTTAAATTCTTACTTACAAAAAGAAAGTCATTTTATCATAATTACAGCTTGGAACCACTTAGTTTCAATCCAGCATCATTCAACATTCCTTAATTTTACAATATTTTTGTAAATAGTCCTTAAATTTTTTCCAGTCGTCTTCTGCCGACTCTTCTCCCTGGTCACGGATTCTGCCAGTCATTTCTGCCATTCCCATACAGTCAATCAGCTTCATCTGCCATTCTTCCAAAGTGGGTAGATCTTGTGTCTTCCAGTACTTAGCAGGGAGCTGAGGCAGTTTCACCCCAGCGCCTAGTAGGCTGGGACAATGCAGCTTGTTTGTACGGCTCAGCTGGGGCGTGAGAGGACTCCCCATTCCCAGCAGAGCCATCCCCAGTGCTGGGGGATCCTTTAACTGCTCAGCTGATGGGAGCAGCAACCACACAGTCCTCAGTCAAGCAGTTTAAAGATGCAGAGGGAGGAACAAGCTATATCGGTGTCTCGTTGATGCAGCTTTTTCCTCCCTCTACGCAGTATGATGGCAGAGTGGGATATATCCCTGGTGAAACTGCCACCACTCCTGAGTCCCTCTGCTAGCAACGGTCGCTGGAGGAAGTCCCTAGCAGAGGGACTCGGGAGCAGTGGCAGTTTCACCAGCGATATACCACTGAGTGAAGCTGACATCACAGTCTGCTCCTCATACTGGTCGCGGGTTATATATAGATATATCAGGCTGGGCCTTGACTGGACACCTTTACTCCACCCTAAACAAAGGAGCTTTTTTCTATAAGTGAGTGCAACAGTCGCTGTTTTAGGTGCCTTTTCCCCATTGATGTGGTAGTCATGCCTGTACCATTCTGTGGCCTTGTCTTTTATTGCTCTTTTAGTTGTGGCAGCCATCTTTGTTAAATCCCCACCTCCCGGCAGCCATTTTATGACTGGCATCCATAGCACTTTCTCAAAAATTCAATTTGCCCACTTCAACCCAAAAGGGTTGGCTATCCCCAGCCTATGGGAAGCCCAAAATCAAGGCATGAAGTCTGTATCTCCCTTGACCTTTTCCGTAAAATACAGTGGTACCTTGGGTTAAGAACTTAATTCATTCTGGAGGTCCGTACTTAACCTGAAACTGTTCTTAACCTGAAGCAGCACTTTAGCTAATGGGGCCTCCCACTGCCACCACGCTGCTGCTGTGCGATTTCTGTTCTCATCCTGAAGCAAAGTTCTTAACCTGAGGTACTATTTCTGGGTTAGCGGAGTCTGTAACCTGAAGCGTCTGTAACCCGAGGTACCACTGTAGACATAACAGTGCTTTTTTTCAGCCTGGAACTCGCTGGAACTCAGTTCCAACACGTCTCACATGGCTGCCACTGACACTGCCTCTTTCTAGAAAAATAGCACTGGACATAAATATTATGAAGTATGAGTGGAACCATTGTGTGCATGTTTCCAGCATATTTCCATTCAAAAGATATGCAGGGCCTAATCCGGACCTCATCACTGCTTGCGTGCATTTTTAAATAAAATTCAATGGAAGATGCATGCATGTGTCCTTCATATCCGACAGGACGTGTGAGTAAATGTCATTAATCCTTCAAAGGATGGGTACAGGTCTTATGGCACAAAATAATAAAATGTATCAATGCATCAGCTCACAGTGGCTGTTCTGCTCTCCTCTCCAATCAACCAACGAGCAAAGGTTATTCCAGATGTGAGGAACCACTGACCTTCCAGATGTTGTTGGACTACAACATCTGGGACAATGGTCAGGCATGATAGAAGTTGTAGTCCAACAACATCTGGAGGGTCACATATTCCCTAGCCATGAATTTATTCACTAAAGCACTGTATATGGCTTTAAATACCACAGCAATCACACAAGGCTCTTTCCGCAGGAATCAAAATCATTCAGGAGCAGTGAGGAAGCTCATGCTTATCAGACAAATTTCTTCCAAATCAAATGATTCAACCAGTTGCAGACATTTGTCTCAATGCCGCCAGAGCAAATGACACATAACAATTCTGCCCCACGCAGCATGCAACGGGGATCGGAATATCTATGTACACTTCAGTCGCAAAACAGAGCCTCAAGTGTGCTTGGGCTTATTCCAAAATAATCCAAATGCTGCTTTTTTAGCAAATGGGGGTCAATGAAGCTCAAAACTCAGACAAGGATTTGAGCATTCATGTGTTTATATACATCCACTCATTCATTTATTATTCTAAAGCTACTATACCCAAATCGAATTACATAGCTGACAAGCTGCATAGATAAGAAAAATGCAGACGAAATCTAAACTCGGCTGACAATGCTGCATGATATAGTACATTATATCATTTGGCATTTTTCAAATGAGTGGAAGAGGTTGCACTGGGGTGGATGGGGCAGGAAAGATGAGCCTGCAGGTACCTAAACTGTACCTTTAACAGGAACATAAAGGAATGTATTCAATATACAATGGTACCTTGGGTTAAGAACTTAATTCGCTCTGGAGGTCTGTTCTTAACCTGAAACTTTTCTTAACCTGAAGCACCACTTTAGCTAATGGGGCCTCCTGCTGCTGCTGCGCCGCAGGCGTGCGATTTCTGTTCTCATCCTGAAGCAAAGTTCTTAACCCAAGGTAATATTTCTGGGTTAGCGGAGTCTGTAACCTGAAGCGTATGTAACCTGAAGCATATGTAACCCGAGGTACCACTGTACATATATGTAGCCCAAAGGAGAAATCACTGAGTGTGTGTTTTCTTTTCTAAATGCTCAACCATCAAAGCAAAAGAGAGCATATTGAAGAAACTTTGCTTACTGTGTGTACACTTTGGTCAAAACAGATCTCCACATCATAGAAGTTCCCATGGTGTCTGACAGGCAGTGTGGTTCCAGCCCACTGTTGACCCTCTGCTTTAGACCAGTCAAGCACTTTACCACCAAGCTGTCCGCGGAGGGAAACCTTGAGAACGTAGCTGCCTTGTGGCACTTTGTCTTTAACACCACGTAAGCATTTCAGCTGGATCTGAATGGGCTGAGGTTTTTGGGACCAGTCAATCTAATGGAAGAATAGATGGGAGTTAGCGGGGAGAAAATAGAAGAGGAACACACTTGGCTTGCAATAGTAAGGTAAAGGCAAAGGGACCCCTGACCATTAGGTCCAGTTGTGGCCGACTCTGGGGTTGGGGCGCTCATCTCGCTTTATTGGCCGAGGGAGCCAGCGTACAGCTTCCAGGTCATGTGGCCAGCATGACTAAGCTGCTTCTGGCGAACCAGAGCAGCGCACGGAAATGCCGCTTACCTTCCCGTTGGAGCAGTATCTATTTTTCTACTTGCACTTTGACGTGCTTTCGAACTGCTAGGTTTGCAGGAGCAAGGACCGAGCAATGGGAGCTCACCCCGTCGCAGGGATTCGAACCTTCTGATCGGCAAGACCTAGGTTCTGTGGTTTAACCCACAGCGCCACCTGCGTCCCTTTCCAATAGTAAGAGCACGTAATGGAATCCAGTCAAGGCCGTGCCTGCTCTTCCCATGGCCTTACCAGGTTTTATATGAGCACGCTTATGAATGCCCTTCAGAGGGTTTCAAATGCATGTGCCCAGTGCATGTAGGGATGTCGAAGACTTGTGTGTGCAAGTTCAAGCCCTCCCTACTTGAAGCCACCACATCTTCTTCTGAGCGTTTGAACAGTCAGCAAACTCTGCCTTCACAAGTTAGGAATTCTAGATGATTTGTTGTATCTCCTCGTTCACCGCTTTGGACCATTCATACACCGTGGTGTTTTTCTGCAGAACTACAAATTCCATCTCCTAAAAGGAAACGATGTTGACCTGTCTCTTACACAATCATTTCACTGATCCTGAAATTAAAGAGTTGGATCAAGAGGCACCTTAATCTTGCAGGGGATCTGTGAGTTGATTATGGTCCTGGGTTTGTGTTATGGGGTCAGGTTTGTACACCACTGTGCCACCCCTCCCTGATAACATGCAGTTGGGGGAGGGTGAAATGATATCATCACATCTGCATTTCTCGGCTACCCACAAGCAATGGGCAACAGCACCCTTTTCCTGACATGAGGGCATACTGCTGGCTGCTTTTCACAATTTGTTCTACAGCCAGGATGGCTAGAAGTGGGGGGAAGTTTCAAGAAAGCCCTGTGGTCACATTGAATTTCTCACACACTGCATTCCCTTTGAATAGGCAGCAGGCAGGTGTGCCTCCAGTAGGTTCCCTGCAACCTGCTGCATGCCTTCATGCCGGACATTCAAGAAGAGGAAGGGGAGGGTCTGGGCCAATCCAGGACCCATTGGATCCTGAGCTGGCCTAATGCCATCACATGGTGGCAACCAAGTACAATGGCAGGTGCAGCAATCTGCCTTCTGCACATGAACTCTCCTGACCAGGAGGCTCAGTGAGGCTATGGATGTGGCAGTGGCCCCACTATTAAGTTCACTGGGTAGCAGCTGGGGTTAGGACTGCACCACAAATCACCACAGTAGCGATTTGGAGTGTTTCCTTGCACATTTAAAGGTAAAGCAACCAATTGTGAGAGAAGGTACCTCATAGTACGCAGCATATTATTTTAATATGCTTCGCTTGCCAAAGTGTTTCAAAGCCTCATGATCCAAGCCCACAGTGACCAATAATCTCCCTCCTTTTTTTTTTTTTTAATCCGACCTTGGATTTATATTGGAAGAGACAACATATTTCCATATAGATAGAAAGCTTGTGGAGTTTAAATTAAGCAGTTAAATAAACACTTGAAGCAGTTAAACCTCTTCTGGGGTTTTTGTTTTGTTTTTCTCAACACAAACCGTACTTAACAAACTAATCTGAATGACAATTATTTTCATTTAAATGAGAAAAAAAAATGTAATTAACAATGGAGATTTAACCTTAATATTTTTTCTATATATATATATATATAAATACACACACACACACACACACACACACACACACACGAGAAAAATTAACATCATGTGAATGAAGAAATAAGACAATCTTTCTGAAACCTCAAGGCAGGATTACTGATGCAGGCAGTCTGAGTTATTAAACACATTCTAAATTAAACGCCTCTATGAATTTTATACTGAAATATATTTTGATAGTTTTGCATGCCAAATGTGACATTTTATATTTCAGATTCATCTTCTGTAGTAATTTTGGAAATGTCATACAAACAAAGATTTTGTCATTTACCAATGGAATTACTATGCATGGCCAGTTAGCCTTCTCTCTTTCTGGCTCTCCTAGTTGTTTCAAGTCAGCAAGCCATAAAAAATCTTTATCTCTCTGAAACACAGCAATTTGGAAGATAATCGAATAGTGACTGGGGGGCAAAAACGCCAGTCTGAGGAATTATACCACAATCTCTCTTGCATTTACAACCTTCCCTCAAAGCGAGTGTCAGTTGAGTAGGAAAAGGAGATGGGAGATTCATCATATCTCAAGCTTGTCTCATTTACATGGTGGCAACGCCGCCTCCCCTCATCTCCCCCAGAAAGACTTTGCTTGGCCAGTGCCGAGGAAGTGTTTTGAAGAACTCCAGCCTTGCCCAAATGATTCATCGTTAATGCTTTTAGACATTCCATTTAAGCATACAGTTGCATCTGCTGGGATGCATATGTTTAAGCCTGATGAAAAACTAATACGTTTATTTTAAAAAAATGGGAAGGGAAGGGATTTCATACGAGGGAGTCAATATAATTGATCTAGTCAGTTTGCAATTTACATTAGGAAAAAGAGTACACACACACACACACACACACACACACACCACTCACCTCCCAGCAAAGACCTGCTGCTCCATTAGATCCATTATTCAGTCCTGCAAGGTTACTAGACTTGGCTGCAGTCCCTTCATATGGTGCTGCTTTCAATGCCCGACTTTCTTCCATGCTTCAGCGGCAAAGGGAAAGTGAGGGTAGGAAATTTAATAAAATGCATAAATTAAAGAAAGTGTTGACCCTTGAAACCTACATGCATTCTAATGCATTCCTTAAATACGTTACAAAGAACGCAGCAGTGAAGGGAGTATTGCTGCTCAGGGCAGATGGATATTTAGCTTTTGACAAGTGGAGAAGGAATAAAATGGGATAACTTTGGTAATGACACAACTTCCATTTGTCAGTCTAGACTGGTGCCAAAAACACAATGGGCCACAATCCAGCAAGCACTTTAAGCATATATTTACTGGCCCATGGCCATGAGGTTTCGCTCATAGGACCCAGGGCGCCAAAATGGGCTTGTACACCAGACACAGCAGGAAATTGGTGCTGGAGCGACAGCAGAGCATGGACAGAGAAACCACCAGTGAACTGGTGCTACGGCAACATCACAACTTGGAAAGAGAAGCCACCAGTGAACTGGTGCTGGAACAACAGCACAGCATGAATGGAGATACCACCCACATGTGCGTAGAAACAGGCCAGCTATCTTCACGGCCAAACTAGAGTGTGACCATCCACTTCCGTTGAGAAGAAGTAGCTTCAAACTATGAAGCAATTCTTCTCACGTCATAGATACTTGATGTACGGTGGTGGTGGAAGAGGGGGCTTAGAGGAGGAGGTTAAGAATATTTGAAAGGATTCTGAAATGAACCCTCCATGTTCTGGAGCTGTTTACCTCTGGATATCATTCACCAAGATCAAACAAGAGGGGTGTGGGATGTAATCCTCTGGAGCAGTCAAGTACAACTTTTCCTGTTTGCCTAGAGTGAACATGCATGGGGAATGTTGGTTCAGCCAGTTGAACTTCCTGTTACACCTGGCTGGAGCATCCTTCCTTTTGCATGTGACTAGTAGGTGGGCGTGACCTTTCCAGACCTGGTAAAAGCCAAGTCACATAGCCACCTTCCTTCTTTTTCGCCCTGCCTGCTTCCTGCTTCACTTGGACTGCACTGGTTATCTCCCATATGGGGTAAACCTGTTTTTACATATTTGTAACTTTAAGCCTAAAGCCTGCCTTCAGCGATTACACTGTGCTCTGCCTGATTGTGAGTAAAACTACTATTTGTTACTTATGAATAAGACTGTTGTGTCTTTATTCTTTTAGGAGGGATTCAAGGGGTCTTACCAGGAGTCTTGAGAGACTCACACGAGTCTGCAACCAGCTTTCTTGCTGTGTAAAAGAGGGAATGCACTCTGCTGTGTGAAGAAACTTGCTAGCGTGAGTTAGGAAGGATAATATTAATCAATATATCCTCTCCTGTTACCCACAACATTCCCGCAAGGGGAAGGACATCACCTTTTAGAGAGAGAGACAGCAAGAGTATGCTATTTATAATTTTTTTTACATAGAGAGATGACTGTGTCCAGTTTCAGACAATTTCTCATCCAAACTCTTGCTGGAAACCTGTCACCTGCAAACCAGCAATATATATTCCTATAGCCAGTTACTTGGAAGATTGCGACGCCTCACACTCAACCTAGTTTGACCAAGAAGGGCTGACTTACTTACTTACTTACTTACTTACTTACTTTATTTATTTATTTATGATTGTGAATCATCTCCAAAGACTAATAATGAACAAGGGGAGATTTTGCAGCCTTTTTTTCTGCACACTGACTCAACTAAAAAGCTTCCCTAAAGCTGGCACAAGATAAGCAAAATATCTGTGTTCCTAAAATCAGTCTGTGGCCTGGTTGTAGAGGAAAGTTTTTGCTAAAGATGTATAATGATGGCACCAGGCAGAAAAGGCCCATTCTCTTGTTTCCACCCTCCATCTTTCACAGGAAAGAGCACATGAAGAAGGGCTTCAAATGATTACTGCAGGGTCTGGGTCAGTTCATATGTGGAGAGGCAGTCCTTGAGGGATTGTGGTCCTGAACCATTTATAGCTTTATAGATCAAAACCAGCACTTTTAACTGGGCCTGTAAACTAATTGGCAGCCATTGTAGTTGGGCCAGGTTTGGCATTATATGCTCAAATTTCCTTATCCCGATGAGCAACCTGGCCACTGAATTCTGTACCAGTTGAAGTTTCCGAATTGTCTTCAGAGGCAGCCCCACGTTTAATATATTGCAGTAATCTAACCTCCAGGTTAGATGAAGCATGACCTCAGAAGAAGCTGCCTGGTATATCACAAGTGCATATTCTAAAAGTAAGCATTTACAAATGTAAATAGTAATGTGTGCCTCAAATTTTAATTGCAGGGGATGGAGAGAGAAAATGCTGTATGGGAAACACAGTCCTAAATAAACACCTCAGGATTTTTTGGCCTCCCTTTCTCGCTTGACCTGAAGGTTAGACAAAGCTTAACCTAATTTGCCCTAAAAGTGGAATTGAGTCAACTTGTAGTGTGAACTTTACTATTTAAAAGAGAAAATCTCTTTTCCTAGGAAGAATGGTCTGTTTGAAACTTTGTACTTATTTAGTTTCCTCATGATGGAAATTATTTCACTTAATTTGGTTAGAGCTACATTGACACAGGGGTTCATTAGGACACCCATTTGCTTGCAATTCAATTTAAAATTAAATACACTTTGTTGTGGATTTTATTACTTTTAAACTACTGTATCTATTGCCTTTATTAGCAGCTAATACACAATTATGAAGGTAAACAGTTTTCATTACACTGTTTGATCTCTTTTAGGGGTGCAACATTTTTCTCCTTTTTCTTTCACATAGCCAGAAGTTGAATTCTGGTTAGTAGCAATCAATTTAGCCTCTTTTCCTACCGATGAAACCACATACACATTTTGAATTGCCGTAGTAATACATTTTGGCTACCTTCTCAAATTTTGCCAATTCTATTATTGGAAAGACAATGGAGATTACAGGGTCAGCATACCTGGCTATCTTTCAGCTGTAGGTTAAGTGAGGGTTATGATGATGCAGATTTGAATTTAAGTATTTGCCTCCCCACTTTTTGTTTGCTGAGGGTTAACTAAGTTGCAGAACTGGCTTTCTCATCAGTAGGTGTCACTATAGTACTATTTGCACAGCTAAGAGCACCATGCTAGAGCACTGAGTGGCAAAAATAAAGGAGGAGACAGCCCAGGAATGCAGATGGTCTTCCACTCATCTCTCTGGTAAAGAGCGAAGAAACCTATCCAGCTCTGCGGTACTAGACTGCTTATTTTATATAAAAAGGCAACCATTGCTATTAATTGTTTTGTTAAGTTGCTCTATCTTGTCCAAGGTAACCCAAAGCGACTTACAACAATTATGGGGAAGACAGGCTAGATAAAGGAGGTGAGGTTACCTACTGTTCTGAAACATAGTAGAAGACTTTTTTCTAATTTTGAACACAAAAGTATCTAAGGCCTATAAGGAATGCAAAAAATGTACCCAGCCATTTAGGTTTCTCTAAATGAGACACTGCTGCTGCTATGTTGTTCTAGCTGAATTCACAATCACAGAATCATCTGGAGACTAATTCCTTACCCTAAGAAACCTTGTCCTATTCCTAATTGGATTGTGCTCTCCAATTCATTAAGCACCACAAGTACAGGAGAGAGATGAGTATACTGCAGCATGCTAGTTTAGGTGGGAAAGATGAGGCTTTTGACACAGTAATACAGAACAAAACCCCTAAAGCAAGTGGTATGTTTAATAATGAAAACCCTAATCTTTCAAAGAAGCAAGCCATGTCACACCTTCTATATTCCTCAGTATCAGCAGCCGCCCCTATACCAGTAGAGCCACACTCCTGGTACCAGTTAAAGGTAAAGGGACCCCTGACCATTATGTCCAGTCGTGACCGATTCTGGGGTTGCGGCGCTCATCTCGCTTTATTGGCCGAGGGAGCCGGTGTACAGCTTCCAGGTCATGTGGCCAGCATGACTAAGCCGCTTCTGACGAACCAGAGCAGCGCACGGAAACACCGTTTACCTTCCCGCTGGAGCGGTACCTATTTATCTACTTGCACTGTGACGTGCTTTCAAACTGCTAGGTTGGCAGGAGCAGGGACCGAGCAACGGGAGCTCACCCCGTCGTGGGGATTCGAACCGCTGACCTTCTGATCAACAAGTCCTAGGCTCTGTGGTTTAACCCACAGCGCCACCCGCGTCCCAGTTACACAGTTACCAGTTACACAGCAGATAATCAGGATGGAGATGGGGCAGGGCTGTGTTGGAGTCAAGACTTCCCTGAGACTGCATGGATGGACCAGTAGGAGTGTTTGATTGGTTTTGCCAATGTGTCTGTGGAACCCCAACACAGCTTCAGCTTCGCCATGGTCCCCTCCGCATCCAAGCAAGCTGCAGTGTCATCCAGAGATGGGAAGTGGGCCCCACAGCTCTGCCCCACCACACCAAGCGTTACTGGCCTGCACTAGGGCCCATAGAAACCAGCATTACTGTTTCTCATGGTTTAAGCCACGGTCAACTGCACTCAATTTTTAACAAAAGTTAAATATTAAAGTTGATGTCAGGGGCTGGTCTGGATAGGAAGATTGGGGAATGCAATCACAGGGAGATTAGCTCCTAACAGAGGAGGAGGGGGAATAGTCGCCCGCCAGCCCCTGCTTCCAGCGTTTCCAGAAGCAGAGAGACAGGCAGAAACAGAAGCTGCTCAGTTGAGAGAGGAGCCACCCAGCTATGAGATAGTAGCTATGCAACCAGAAGGGAGGGAGCAGCTGGACGATACATCAATAGAGAGTGGGGAAGAACCCCCTCCCTCTCCCCAAACTTGGAGGTCCAAGCATGTCAGAGAACAAAGGAGACACGGGGGGGGGGAGGAACTTCCCATTGGCACGCTTCTTGCTGCGGAAGTGAGGAGGAGTCAGAATAAGAAACTGATATCCTTGCGGAGGGCTGCCTGTCTGTGCTTGCAACATAATGCTGTAATAAAACGACTATAAATCTACCAAATGCTTCGTTAATTCTTATCGTTGAGCTACCAGAACAGAGAGAGGAACTCCTATACTTGACAGTTGCTAGCAAAGGCTTTACATTAATAGCACTGGTGTATATAGTAGGATTCTCAGGTAGAAAGCAATGGAAGGGGCAAAGACTTCTGTTACTAATACATACCTTCGAAAGATTTTAGGAAGCCTCCTTCTGAACTCCTCTGTGTACTGGAAAATGCCTTTATGTCTTAAACCCTATACAAAAGAACATTTGAACTTTTAGAATTCTAATAAGCATATCTTTTTAATATAACCAATTTTTTGCACATTTTCATAAAGACAATGGCATAATTTTAAAAGACTATCTTACCTTCCACCTATAATATGCATGTCTTTGGTATAGTTTTCTTACATACCCAAATTGGACATTATGCTAATTGTGTGTGTGCAGTTAATTTGCTAATTTGCATTATGCTAATTGTGTGTGTGCAGTTACTGAAATAGTAACTGTGACTAGGGCAGGGTGGGTGGACCAGAACTGAGACTGGCACACTGGGAAGGTTTTAACCCTGGGAGAACCTTACATTGATTTCAATGGAATCTTTATGGTACATATAGTATAGCTATTGCGTGATCTTAAGAATTTACACAAAAACAACACTTCCTTCTTCAGAAAAAGAAAATCAGCATGTACACATTTCTATCACTTCTCTTCAGCTAATCCCAAATTCAGTTATGTAAATTGTAATATAACACTGATCATTTCAGGGTTGGACAAGATAAAGAAGATGCAAGTAGTTTAAAAATACTAATATTTCCCTCATGAGAAAGCAATTTATGTAGTCAGAATATTCACTAGAATACAACATGCAGACTGTTATATATATATATATATATATATATATATATATATATATATATGCAGGTTTTGGTGTCTTCGGGTGTCTTCCCGTGTAAGAGTTGGGGTGTCTAGGCGACGTTTCGACGAGGTCTCACTCGTCATCTTCAGGCTGGTGCTTTCGGCTTCTTGTTACTGGAACAGAGCAGGATCTCAGTGTTTGAGTTCCTATAAATACTGTTGAGGGGGTGTGGTGTATAGCCTCCAACGTTCTGGGCAGAGAGGAAGTTTCCAGGTTAGTGTGCCTTTTCTTCTTTTGTTCATTAATTACTTGAGGGATATCTTGAGTGGTTTCTTGAGTGATATTCTGAGTACCACTTAGGAGGGTCATTAGGTGTGGATTAGTTGCTAAAGCTTTCGTGTCTTGACCTCTTGAGCTTGTGAAGAGTTTTTTCTGAGAAGATGGCTGTACTGCACTTAGTTGTGCTCTGGCTTGGCTTCGTGTATAGGGGCGAGCTGTGGTTTTGTGCCCTGTGCCAGCCAGATCTGTGTAGGGATTGCAGGGGGGTGCAGCATCCGGAGGTGCCACTATGGTTTGGCTACTGGATGGTGTCTGTAATTTATCTGTGGAGAGGGTCTGGGTTTGGGTCTGGTGTGGTTGATTGGAGATGGCGTTCTGTGTGCCTCTGGTTCTGGTGTCGGTTTTTGTGGGGAGGGCTAATTTCCAGATGTCTGGCAGGCGGGACGTGTCGTCACGCTTGTTCATGTTGTGAGGGTGTTTCTCTATCTACCGGACACACTATCTACCGGAAAAAAACACACACCAACCGCTACTTACATGCACAATCACACCACCACCCTGCACAAATAAACTCCGTAGCCAAGACTCTCATCTCCAGAACCAAACGCCTGGCTGACAAAGACCACTTGACAACTGAGTTACAGAATCTCTCAAATGTGTTAATCGCCAACGGATACCAGCAAAACAGGGTTACGAAGCTAATCCAAAAAGAAACACCCCCCAAAAACCAAGACACAGAAGAAAACAATGGCATGGCCCTCCTTCCTTATATCAAGGGCACTACAGATAAAATTAGCAAAATCCTCCATAAACACAATATCAAAACAGCCTTTTGCACCAACCAAAAAATAGCCAATATCCTCAGAAACCCCAAAGATAAAATCCAATTAGAAAACCAAGGGGTCTATGAAATACCCTGCAAAGTCTGCCCAGCCACGTACATTGGACAAACAAACAGACGAATAAATGCACGTATCGCAGAACACAAGAATGCCGTCAAAAAAGAAGAAAAAACTTCCTCTCTTTACCAACACATGAAAGAAACAGGACACGAAATTAATTTTGCAGATTCCAAATTGCTCTTTAACATGGAACATCACCACAAGAGAATAATCATGGAAGCCATCGAGATAGAGAAACACCCTCACAACATGAACAAGCGTGACGACACGTCCCGCCTGCCAGACATCTGGAAATTAGCCCTCCCCACAAAAACCGACACCAGAACCAGAGGCACACAGAACGCCATCTCCAATCAACCACACCAGACCCAAACCCAGACCCTCTCCACAGATAAATTACAGACACCATCCAGTAGCCAAACCATAGTGGCACCTCCGGATGCTGCACCCCCCTGCAATCCCTACACAGATCTGGCTGGCACAGGGCACAAAACCACAGCTCGCCCCTATACACGAAGCCAAGCCAGAGCACAACTAAGTGCAGTACAGCCATCTTCTCAGAAAAAACTCTTCACAAGCTCAAGAGGTCAAGACACGAAAGCTTTAGCAACTAATCCACACCTAATGACCCTCCTAAGTGGTACTCAGAATATCACTCAAGAAACCACTCAAGATATCCCTCAAGTAATTAATGAACAAAAGAAGAAAAGGCACACTAACCTGGAAACTTCCTCTCTGCCCAGAACGTTGGAGGCTATACACCACACCCCCTCAACAGTATTTATAGGAACTCAAACACTGAGATCCTGCTCTGTTCCAGTAACAAGAAGCCGAAAGCACCAGCCTGAAGATGACGAGTGAGACCTCGTCGAAACGTCGCCTAGACACCCCAACTCTTACACGGGAAGACACCCGAAGACACCAAAACCTGCATTCCTGTACCCGTGAAAATCTACGAAAGCATATATATATATATATATATATATATATATATATATATATATATATAATGTGTGTGTGTGTGTGTGTGCTGGTGTTCTGCATCATTGTTCTGTTGCTCATCAACACTTAGGAGGAAACTTTCTGAGGAAATCTTCATGTCTTCCATATAGTAATATTAACAGCATTAATATTAATAAAAGCATGCTTTGGGTACTGCATATTGAACTCTGCAATGTCTTTATAGGAAGGGATTGTCTAATACAGATAGATGCTGGAGATATGATGTTGAAAATGACTGCTGAGGCCTAAGATGCGAGCATATGCAGTTATTTTTTTCTTTGTGGTCTGAAGCTGTTGTCCGTATTTTAAATTGGTGAAACCCTTGATATCTGAGGATGTTCGTGTATGTTGAAATTATATTCCTGTAGTATGGGGGTTAATGGAAGGATAACAGAAATGGATTTTGTGAGCCTTTGTGGTTACCAAGAGAATTTACTCTGAGCCTGGAAGGATAGACACCCACCACCTCCTTAAGATGTAGAACCCTTGCTACATTTTAATGTACTTTTTATAAACTCAACTTGGTTTGGACATTTGGCAAGAATATATCAAGCCATAAGTGGAAACTAAGATGGATGTGCTGATGACCATTTTATTATTATTAATGTGAGCTGATGGGTCCCCCCCTCTTTATTCTAATTCTTTTTTTAATAAATTCTCAATAAAAAGTGGTTTTCCGCTTGCCCTACTCCTTTGCCAGGGAAAACCCACTCTTTATCAGAGCAAAGGTCAATCCACAGAAAACCTGAATTGCCATTTTGCCTGCTTGAACACTAAAGAGTGATCTTTCCTTGGAGAAAGCAGCAGGACAAGGCTGTGGACTCTCCTTCATTGGAGGTTTTTAAGTAGAGATTGGGTGGCCATCTGTCCTGGAGAGTGTTATTGGGTTCTTCTTGTTTTTATTTTGATTATGTATTCTGTGTTTTTATAACATGATTTTATCCTGTGAACCGCCCTTAGACCTGCAGGTACAGGGCGGTATACAAATTTAATAAGTTGTTGTTGTTGTTGTTGTTGTTGTTGTTGTTGTTGTTGTTGTTGTTGTTGTTGTTTTAGTTGAGATTCCTGCACTGCAAGGGGTTGGACTAGATGACTCTTAGGGTCCCTTCCAACTCTACAATTCCATGATTCTATGATAAGAGGAAGTGTGGATAAGCTCTGAGTGAAACCAAAATGGACAGGAAAATGGTGGATACCTCACACCATGTCTACTTAGACATTTGGCAATTCTGTGGGCTTAAACCCAGGTAATTAGGATTAGAGTGTACAGTGGTACCTCGAGTTAAGTACTTAATTTGTTCCGGAGGTCCGTACTTAACCTGAAACTGTTCTTAACCTGAAGCACCACTTTAGCTAAAGGGGCCTCCTGCTGCCGCTACGCCGCTGGAGCACGATTTCTGTTCTCATCCTGAAGCAAAGTTCTTAACCTGAAGCACTATTTCTGGGTTAGCGGAGTCTGTAACCTGAAGCGTATGTAACCCGAGGTACCACTGTACTCTTAGGTTGCAAACATACCAGGGTTTAAGTCTCATTGAATTGAACAGAACTTCTCAATAACTACACTGTCAAATCATGATGTCAAACTCATTAATGGCATGAAAGCATAATTAGAAGTATTATTTTTCACATAAATACATATTTGTTGATGTTTATTTATGTCTGTTTTATTTGTATGATATTTGTGAATAAAAAGGCAGAGTTTTGAAAATGAATTCAGAGAGAAAACTACATCAAAGGGCTGGTGGAATATAGGATCTTCTCAAAACTACAAAACAAAACACAGAGGATATACCTGCCTGACTATCTGATTATCTGAATATAAAAGAGTTTGAGGATCTTTGAATACTACTGTAGAGGCAAAATTGTTTGGTTCAGGGAGAGATAAAGGTGCTAACATTATGCATCTCTGGTGTTTCCCACTGTCAAAACCAGAGCACAATATATTTTACCACTAGCTTATTTTTAGATTGTTCTGTCTTTACATATCTTTCTATTTTAAGTGGTAGTGCTTTGTCCAAGTGGAGAAGATTACAGACAATTGGGGTAGGAGGTAGAAACCCCCAAGGTATCATGTTAAGTAACGTAATACCTTTGAGTCAGTACCTGAAGGCAAGTGACAAATCAATTAAGACTACCATAAAAAGGTAAAAACCCAATTAAATAATTATCTCTTCCACTTGCGACTATTAAGAGCTAATTAAATTCTATATGTTCTATTACATGTGGATTCAAACCCTCCCTTGCCAGTTAAGGAAAGGTATTCAGTGGTTACAGATGAGACTTCATAAACATTCAAATGCCTATTGTGATAGGCTACGGCATGGGACTTTGTGGTAAAAATTAGCTTTTACTGATGGCTGCATTTTTTTTAATTTTTAAATCAAACCTGCATATATCTCATGACATAAAAAGGCATTAGACGGAGAATTTATTGCTTCTATGTATTTGTTAGACTGTGTACCGCAGTATCAGAATTATTATTTTTCATAACATGATGATGCTCTTGAAAAGTTTAAAGACTTTTAGTGATATATTTAAGGGACAGAATTTTATCTTCACAACATTATTATTATATTGTTGTTCTGTTGTTGTTATATGATTTTATGTGATGCCTATACAAGGTCCCCCAGGCAACTCACAATTATGGACATTTGTTTATTTTATTTTACTTATTATTAAATTTTCCTCTCTCCTTTCCTCCTAAAGGAGCGCAGGATGGCAAGCATCAAGCGATAAAACGATATAAACATCTTTAAAACATGCAATATTACAGTGTAAAAATTTTAAATGCATCAGTTAAACATTGCAGTCACCTAAACCCTTAATAACCAAACCTCTCTTGGAGCTCAGAATTGTATAACTCACAGAGCCCTTGTTCATCGATAAAGCAGCCCCTCTCAGTAGCAGCTGGTAGGGCAAGAGAAGAATGGAACAGTGTTGCTTAACTGGCTTCGACATGGGGACGCCACTGCCAGTAACCAAGAGGGAGAGGAGTGAGGCAGCAGAGAGGACACAGCAATGGGAGTGGTGAGTTGGCTTCGTTGCTATGACCTCACCTCTCCCCTTCTCCCTCTGCTACATGACCCATCTTTGTCAGACTTTCCCCTAGCCATGACCACCATAACTGGGTGCCCCATTCCTCCATGCTTTTCCTGTCCAGAGCAGTTCCATGATCCCAACCTGATTCTTCAAGGGGAGGAACCCCTGCAAACAGCATCTCTGTCTTTTCTGTCTGTTTCAGTTTATTGGCTCTCATCCAGCCCATCCTCCTTGGTTCTCTGCCAAAAGATGCTGATTTTTCCATTGCCACAGAGCATGTTTAAGAGCCCGTTGGGTGTACTCTCCCTAAGGGTGTTGGTACTTGACGCTCACCTGTTTCCGTGGAAAGTTGTCAAGGAGAATCATCTCACCCTGAACACTCTTCTCAAACTGCTCAATGTAAGGGTGAGTCTCTTCCTCGTCGCCTTCCTCGCAAAGTCCACTTGTCTTGGTAAAGCCAGCAGGCCACACAGAATCTAAAGCGTCTTCATCTGGTTTTTCTAGAAAAAGAAAGAATGCAGCAGATTCTTTTTACCGGGAGAAATTCTCTCTCTTGGAAATTATAATTCTGAGATACTGCTCAGATCCAACAAGCTGCAATACACGACAAAACAAGTTTGATTCTAAAATGCCGCTGTACGAATGTTATGGATGTATACAGTGGTGCAGCAAAAAGAATGGTAACGCCTTGCCGCGTTGACTCATTAGTATCATGTCTGGCACAGTCATTTGACTCAGACTTCCAAGCGACCAGCAAAGACAAGGAAAGGGCACATAAACATGTGGGGTGGAACAATGAAGTTTCAGCATGCCTTTCAGCGATGGATGAGTGAATCTGTCAATTTCAGTTTCTCTCTGTTTCTCTTTTTTCCCAATCTTAAATTTGACTCTCCACATTCCACATCAACATACACATTTCTGTATACAATTTCCCCTAAAAGAATTCATTTCTGTATGTTATTTTCACCCAGTGCTTTTTTTCCGGGGGGGGGGGGACGCACGCAGGGGTATACATACCCATAAACATTTTGTGAATCTAAGTTTGGCCTCATTGAGGGGCAGTATTTCAATATGAGTAGGATAATGAGAGTACCTCTAAACATTTTGTTAGGAAAAAAGCACTGTTTTCACCAATAGATAACTTTATATGCACACTTTACCCTGGTATTTCTTTGTTTGCACATATTGCGTGGTTCACCTTTAAATGCAGGCAGATGCAAAATTCTTGTCTGCAAGGTCATTAAAGTCCTGTGCTTGGACCAAAACAATAGGCAAAAATTGAAGTCCTTTTGGGCAATAGCAAAAGTAGAAATGAAACAAAATAGTCTTGTTTCATCCCAGCATTAATATATATTGATTCTTCTCACTGTTACAAGCATATGCTTGCATTTTGCAGGACTTTTGGATTACAACACTACATACTCTTCTGCAAATCATACCATGACTTTTGTTCTGATACTTACAGAAGTTTAAGTCACAAATAATCAATAGGATTCTTTTGCTCATTTTCCCATATTAGGATCACTAAAAGATGACAGCAACCAGTTTGTTCACATCTCACTTCATCTGGGTTACATGAAGAGAAATCCATGTTTTTAGATTTGTCTACTCCCTCCCCCCCTCCCCCCCACTTTGTGGGAAAACGTCACATCTAAGTTTTTTGCCTTCCACACGTTCAGACACAGAACTGACTCCAATATCTACATCTTATATACATTTTAACTTTTGCCCGGTTAACATTGTTCAGTGATTTCTGAGTACCAAAGCTGCGCTGAAACCCTACCACCAAGGGAAATGGAGATTTTTAATCTGATATATTTTGAATTCCAAGTGTTCTGATTTCTCGTGAATAAACCAGTTTTGTCTGCTGCACTAATTTTCCTCCAAATGTATACACTCTGTAACTGCCTACGCACTTAATACTGTTGTCCTGTAGCCCCTTACCTGGAAGTAATTTCCACTGAACTCAGTGAAATTTACTTTTGATTACGCATGTATAGGCTTGTACTTTGAACATTATTTGGTACTGTACTGTACACGATTGGTAAATGGATATATTGGTAATATAGGACAGATGCCTAGAGGGCAGAAATAAAATATTAAATATTCAGTATTAAGTGATAATTTTGAGTGGTGGCAGCAACGACTACCATTTTATGATTTTTTAAAACACGGAATTGTTTGAGAGTGCAAAATTAAGAGGCTGGCAAAAAAAGCAAAACACACACAAAATTGCTTGGCCTTTGGCTTTAACGCAGCATTACATTGTCTTAGTTTTCAGTGTGGTTTAGGGGCCTGATACATTTGTTGGATAGCTTGTAAATATGGATTCATGTGCCTGCTTGCAATTATTTTGTGACCTATCTATCATTAATGATTTCTATGTAGAAATCATGAAAATTCATCTAGTCATAGGGCTTGGTCTCACACACATATGTTCATTTCTTGTTGACTACAACAGCAAGACATTATTTGCTGTTGAAGATGGACCACCACAGACCAAATTTTGGGGGCATCTCAAGCACACAGTTCTTTTTGGCAGGGACCATTCACACTTCACCTCTCAGGTATCAAATGCAGAGTAGTTGGACAGAGCAAAGATGGGGAGCCTGTGGCCCTCCAGATCTTTTTGGACTTTAGCTCCCTTCAGCTCCAGCCACCATGGTCAACAGGCAGGACTAATGGGAGTTAAAGGTCTGCAACATCTGTAGGACCATAACTTCTTCCTACATCAGCAAGAGAAACTAAATGATGGTTGGGAAGTTGTGAACCAACTCTTAGTCCTTTATTATACATGAATGAGCCAAAAAGCAAACACAGTTCAAATATGTGAATGAAAGACGTTTACCATGTGACACCAGAATTCTATTCTCTTCATCTAGAAGAGTCATCAGTTTGTCATAGAGGAGTTTCTCATCCAACTTCACAGGCACTAAAACAAGAGAAGTAGTGGAGGTCAGAAAAGTCTGGATAATTTCAAAAATTCTTTAAGTGCATATATAACATGACACGTAATAAGCATTTAGAGTGCAAGCTTATGCATGGTTTCTGAGATTTAAGTCTCACTGTGTTCAGTGGAGCTTGTTCCCTTGTAAGTGTAGCTACAGTTACACCTTTAACAACTCTCTTGGATACCAGCAACTTCCACATGGCTGGGAAGGGCAACAGCAATATTGGAAGTGAGACAGAATGGCCAACTCTCAATAACAGTCTATTGCTGGGAGATGGAGTAGGGCAGGAATCAGTAATCCCCTTAAGAAGCAGAGCACCAGCTTGGACTACTGCAATGCACTCTATGTGGGGCTACTTTTGAAGTTGACTCAGAAACTACAGCTAATCCAGAATGCAGCAACTAAACTGGTGACTTGAAGTGGCCGCTGGGACCATATAACACCAGTCCTAGAGGATCTACACTGGGTCCCAGTACAATTCAAGTTTTGGTGCTGACCTTTAAAGCCCTAAACAGCCTGTATACCCGAAGGAGCATCTCCACCCCCATTGTTCAGCCCGGACACTGAGATCCAGCTCTGAGGGCCTTCTCGCAGTTCCCTCAATGCGAGAAGAAGTTACAGGGAACCAGGTAGAGGGCCTTCTCAGTAGTTGCACCCTTCCTGTGGAATGCCCTCCCATCAGATGTCAAGGAGATTAAAAGCTACCCAACCTTTAGAAAACATCTGAAGGCAGCCTTGTATCAGGAAGTTTTTAATGTTTGACCTTTCATTATGTTTTTATTTGTGTTGGAAGCCACCCAGAGTGGCTTAGGCAACCCAACCAGATGGGCGGGGTATAAATAATAAAATTCTTATTATTATCATCATCATGATCATTAGACCAAGCTCCTGCACAGCTGGGAGTAAGGTGGAGGTGACAGGGTCAGGTTTACTAGTTGATCAGACCCATAAGCAAACCAGATGTGGGAGTTTTATAAATGTTAGGTATAAGGTAAGGGTAGCCAATGTGGTGCTCTCCCAATGTTGCTGGGCAACCATCATCTTCGATTATTGGCCGTGCCAACAGGGTTTAATGCCATCCAGTGGAACAGCATCCGGATAGCTCCAGATTGGCTTCCCCTGATATGAGGGGCTTCTTCATCTGGTCACCTTGCCATTTCCTTTCTTGGGCAGAACTGGTTGGAGATACGTAGGCTCACCTCTCCACCTCTGAGAGTAAGATCTGCTATAGACTTGACTCCCTGGGGGATTCCCATTTGGCTTTTTGATGGCTACATCCCAGAAGCAGTGCAATATATAAATGGGTTATGAGCAAAGGATACATTTTAAAAAGAAAGATCCAAGGTTAAAAAGGCTAAACTACCCCTTCCATATCTTTTCACATGTTTAAACTTCCAGAGGGAGAGAAGAGAAAGAAGGAGAGGGAGAGTGAGAAGAGAAGCAGGGGTGATGGAAGGAGGAAACATGTATCATAAACTGGGCTTTTCAAAAATAAAACTGTGTCTTCCGGACACGTCTTATGCAAAGCTCTCTTTTCCAATCTGTGGCCTCATGCTGATCAAAGTAATTATGTCTGGAATAAAGAAAAGCTCAGTCATGTGCTGTGGTTCTGTAGATCTTAACCAACCTGGGGCTGCCTGTAGTGGCTGACATACCCTTAGTAAATTGGACTTTCACATGGCTTTCAAGTGACAGTTGTGCCAGAGACATGGTAAGAGAAATTCAAAAAGACAGCCATTTAGATATGGCTCCCCGAGACACAGGGAGACCTAATATATTAAGTCAAACAAAAGGAACAAATTGGACGGACTTTTCTAGGGGCTTTTGTCTGTTCCACATAACAACCCAAGGGAATGTTTAATATTCATCTTACATTGTTCACTCTCCCATTCCAACAGGCTGCGGACACCGAGTTGATAATATTTGAATGGGTCTTTGATAACATTCCTGGAAGATTTAGGGTGTTTATTGTATTAAGTCTCTGTGTATTTGCACATTTTATGGCAAGATAGACTGACAGACCTTTGAACCATATGGCTTGCTTCACTGTGAGGGAAGATCATGGCTTTCAAAGGTCCATCTGTCACATTCAGATATCAAGGGCACATACAGTGGCAGCCTTGAGTTATACCACAACAAGGGAAATTACCGCCCTTGGAGGTTTATAAAGGCAAGTTCTGAACATCTTTAGGGTGGCATTTCTTGCTCTCTGTTAAGCTGGTAGAGATATGGTTCAGCTGGGTTTAAATTGATAATTGAATTGTGTCTTGAATAGCAAGGAAAGGTCACGTGGAACCTGTTCACAAGAACAAATTGGCCTAAGCCTCTGCATGTCAACTTGAAAACACTGGCCATTTTGTTCCTTCTGTTTCACATCACCCTTTATTATATGCCCAAGGAATGGAAATACTGTGTGCTTGTGTGTCTGCATATAAGTTAACAGGCACATCCTTGACTGATGGATTTGAAGACTGGCTACAGGGAAGTTTGGGGTGTGCTGAAGGAAGGATCTCTTGCTGCAAATTATTGTATAAGGGCAGCAACTGGTAGAAATCAAGAAGTAGTACCTCTATAACAAGGGTGGGCCTCCAACAAGACAGTCAATGATGGAAGTCCATATGTTTCACACCCACTTTTTGCATTATCCATCTTAATTGTGTGTCATTTGGTTGACCGTAGAAGCGAGTTATTGAGTTTGGAATGGGAAGATTTTCTTTCAGCTTTCCTCAATATAGGTAGCAATTCAATCTAGTGGTACAATCCAACCCTAGATCCTCCAGAATGAACAAGTTAGGATGTGGCAGATCTCTGGCTCAACCAGCAGTTTCCTAGGTCAACCAGGCTACACCAGTATAAGCCCTCAAAACCAGCTCAGCATAACTACCTTATCCCAGCTGAGCTGGGGAAAGCCAGCTGAACCAGGAATGGCAGAACACACACTGGAAAATGGGCATTCTTGGGGAGTGATTGGTCGGGGCAGGACTTATGCTGGATCCTAACTCCATTCCGCTGAGTCAAGTGACCTGGCAACCTAGCTGAAATTACACTGGCAAAAGGGTGATAAAGGCTTGTTTTCCCTCTGGCAGGTTTAGGTCATTTTAACCGACAGTATCCCTCTTGAGAGTCCCATGGACTGCAAGAAGATCAAACGCATCCATTCTGAAGGAAATCAGCCCTGAGTGCTCACTGGAAGGACAGATCGCGAAGCTGAGGCTCCAATACTTTGGCCACCTCGTGAGGAGAGAAGACTCCCTGGAAAAGACCTTGATGTTGGGAAAGATGGAGGGCACAAGAAGAAGGGGACAACAGAGGATGAGATGGTTGGACAGTGTTCTCGAAGCTACAAACATGAGTCTGACCAAACTGCGGGAGACAGTGGAAGACAGAAGTGCCTGGCGTGCTCTGGTCCATGGGGTCACGAAGAGTCGGACACGACTAAACGACTAAACAACAACAACATCCCTGCTGTCCGAATGAAGTTCGGATTTGGCGTATTTTATGCCAGTTTAATTTAAGATGATGTAAGTTGTGCTTGCTTACTAGGTGTCTTTCCTGTACTTCCCCTGTGTGATCATATTTGTCTCTCATTCACACTGTTGTCTTTTTTTAAAGGGCAACATTTTTATTTAATGTCTCTAACCAAACCTGGATTACAAAAGGAAATTTCCAAACGAGAAAAATTAAGACACTTATTCTACCTGTTCTACATAACATCCCCCATCGCGAGATTTAAAATCTAGGAAAATACTTGATTGTTGTCTTTTCTCAACAAAATCCTGATTGTGAACCCACACAGTCAAAATAAGTTAGTTCTGCAGTAGTGTTATTCAAAGCCAGGCCTGCAGAAATTATACAATTTGCTATGCTAGTCTTGACCGGGTATTTTAAACATTTTTTAATTAACTCATATGCTTAGGTGGGTGTTTTTCCACTCTATACCTGCACTCATGAAACTCAGTTTTAAACACAACCTGTAAGCAGAATGCCAGGCCACACCGAGTTGCTTGTATCTGCCCGCTAACACACTGTCCTTCATCAAAGACTACCAAGGCTTTCCATCACATTTAGAGCGGCTAATACTTATAATTTAAATTGTAAGCTGGATATTTAAATGGAACCGAATTTGTGATCTTTGTCACCTCATTTCCATGAATGGGATAGAATATTCTGACACAAAAATTACATACTTAATTCCACCTCACCTTCTTTGCTGACCTCCATCCCACACTGCCTTGGGTTTATTTCCTCATCCATCAGAGGGTCAAAGTAATTTCTGCTGCATTCATTTCCTGTGGAAAGTACATGAAGTAAGGGTCAGTGATTATTAGAAGCACATGAACCAAAATGTTAATTTTGAAATTTGACACCGGCACACAAGAGGGACATTTCTGCTACTACTTTATAAGATTTCTTTAAAAACAAGTCTTCGAAGCTGACTGGTTTCATAATTATCATCTAGGGAAAGGTCAGAAAAGGTAATTTTGGAAACAAGTTCAGTTTATGTTACTTTTGCTCAGAACCTAATGAGAAAATTCTCAAATGTAGATGATAGGTTGATAAAAAGAAAGAAAGAAACAAGCAAGCTACCTAAAACCTAATCCTAAACCAAAATTATTCTTGAGATGGGCTCTGAAAGTGACTGTTAAGGAGATTGTGTTTCACAGGTGACCCCCTTCAATTTTAACAGTTTTAAGTTTCACCACTGAGCTTTCAACATCTGGTGCATCCTTAATGCTATTGCCAGCCATGGAAGTGTTTAATTACAGAGGAGATGTTGCAAACGCTGCCTCATTAATCTGAACAGCAATTGTATTAACTTGGGCTCAGCATCCGCAGAATGATTTTGATGAAATAAAAGTACTCATTTAGCAGTTTCAATTTCCATAGCTAGCCATACAAAGTGCTGCAGGAACTAATGAAATTGATAAAAGGAAATACAGCTGCTGGCACACAATATTCTCTTTATGGGCTTCCATACTCTAGTCCTGCAAGAGGGCTCCTTGTGCCCAGAGGGGTTTTTAGCGACGCAAGTGGAGAGCAGCACCTGATCCAGTCACGGAGATGGGCCACCACTGGTACACAGGGATACTGGCCATTAAGAAGGGATTGTGACAGGTCATATTTGTACTAAACTCCTAGCAGCTTCCAGTGCTGACATCCATGCAGAAACCCCCATTCGTGTGGAACAGGGATGGTCAAATCTGGTGTCAGTTGCCCTCCATTTCTAATTTTTCCAATCTTAAATTCAGTTCTCCACATTTCCACATCGGTTTGCAATCTTTAAGTAAATAAATGAATCCTCATGGAAGAGTTTAGTGTGTATATTTCCTTATATGCACATGGTTTGTAAAGCAAATTTGCCTAATAAATATTTATGCAAAGCAATTTCCTCTAAAATACCGCATTTTTGTGTGTTGTTGTCACAAATACATGCATTGCTTTGCAGAAAACACCCCCAAAAATACACCATATTATTAAGGGGGTGGGGGATTCCCAGAATCAAACATGTGACAGGGATAACATATCCAAGGCATACTGCAGCAATCCACAGTATATTTGTTTTAGATCTTTTTTTATAAAAAAGGAATCCAGGCAGCAGCTCCTTTTCAGAGACTAAATGAAACTCTGATATGAAACTAGGTTTAATTTAGATTTCTGGACCAGCACACTTTGACTGTCAGGCTCTGTTCTTTCCATGCAGTAAGTACAAGACCTGAAAATTTGCTTTACCTTGAGGTCTCAATAAAGAAAAAATAAATGAGTTTCATTTTTGTTACTTTATCTGTCAACAACTACTAGGCTGGTATGAATCTTGACAGTATGTAATCAAAGTCTTATGTACCGCAATAACAGAGCTAGTCTACCTTATTCGGTGTAATTGTTTTCCTCTAGCACAAAGCACTGTGAGAACATGCTCTTTTTCAGAGGTTGGCAGAATAATTCACTTGGGTGCTAAAAGAGAAAATAGTGAATGCATATCTATGGGCGAGTTCTCCATCCCAATACATGGACTTGCAAATGCTGCATAAGAAACAGACCTAGGATCCATCCTCAGCCAATCATGTTGAACTATAGTATGCTTTTTAACCTATAGTGAGGTTTTTTTTAAAAAAAGTAACAATCTGAATTAAAATGGAATATAGGCAATAGCATTGGGTTTCTTTGTTCAGCAACAAGAACCATGTGAGCACCATTCTTTTGCACTTCCTCTTCCTTATCCAGCACCACATGTTCATCTGGAAAATTGCTCCTGAGCACATCTCACCAGATCCATGTGCAGGATGTCTATTTATACATTCAAGGGCTTCTAGAGCATTTCACTGGTTGTACTGGAATGCAATGGGCAGCAGAATCCATACTCAACATCAGTTACGGTATGTGCTTTCTCACAAGATATTAGATGCAATGCAAAATTAGACAAACCCTCGTGTCTTGCCTCACTGAAACTCAAAGAAAGTCTTCATCACTCTTCTTGCATTATTCTACTGAGCCATGGGCTCAGTGACGGAACACCCGCTTGGCATACAGAACAGTGGCGTAGTGTGGGTTGTCAGCAGCCGGGGCAAGGAAAGTAATTTACGCCCCCTAACCCGTGGATTTGCGCCCCCTAACCCGTGGATTTGCGCCCCCTAACCCTAACCCCCAGATGTTGCGTCCGGTGCGGCCGCCCCCCCCCTGCACCCCCCACGTTACGCCACTGATACAGAAGGTCGCAAGTTCAATCCCCAACATCTCAAAGAAGGGTTAAGAGAGACTCCCTGTCTCTCCCTCCCTGGAAAGCCACTGTCAGTCATTGTGGACAATTCTGAGGTAGATGAACCAATGGGTCTCACTCAGAGTAAGGCAGCTTTCTATGTCAGTTTCTGTTTATTCTGGTAGCTAGCCAGACATAGATTTGATTAATATATTGAGAATTATTATATGATCATTGGAGTGTTTTAGCTACTGTTGACATAATATATATTTTAAAAACATTTGTTGCATTTGATTTGTAGTGTTTGTTTTCTTGTAAGTCACCATGAGACTTTTGGTATAAGGGGATAAATGAAATAAAGTAAAGCAGAATACATTTTAGCATGCATTACCCAGCGTTTATTGATTGAGTTTATGTTTGGGATAGTTATATCAAGGCCAGCAACACTGTGTTAAGGGGGAACAGGAGGGTGTTGACTTGGGAAGTAGCCATTGAACTAGGAAGCAGTGCTTGCTTATATCAATTGAAACTTGGAGCCTTGATAATGGAGAAAGCCATTTTTGGTGACACTCATACCTCACAGGTATGACTTAGGTATATGATACAGATAGATAGCCGTGTTGGTCTGCCATAGTCAAAATAAAAAAATTTTCTTCCAGTAGCACCTTAAAGACCAACTAAGTTAGTTCTTGGTATGAGCTTTCGTGTGCATGCACACTTCTTCAGATACACATGTATCTGAAGAAGTGTGCATGCACACGAAAGCTCATACCAAGAACTAACTTAGTTGGTCTTTAAGGTGCTACTGGAAGAAAAAATTTTTATTTAGGTATATGACTTAGGATTGTGTTTCAGGCAGGGACTGAGAATACTCCTGGACACCACACATTTTAGGGAAGCTTTAAACTGTTTGTCAGATGATTTTATTAGAGCAGTTGCTCAGCTCCAGAACCTCTTTTTCTCCTCCAACATGTGGAGGGGGAAAAACTCTCTGAGCATGTGCAAAGCACCTTTGCCTTCGTACTGAGTAACCATAAGATAACCATATGCATTTGGGTTGAGGACAGCTTTCAGACCAGACCTAGAAAGGCTTGGCTTCAACACCTACATTAAAAAAGCAAACAAACAACTATTGATTATATGTTGATTGCCAAAGGTCTACTTTTTTTGAGGAAATGCTATGGAACCCAAGAAATGGCTCAGCAAATGAAGCCATTTTGATTTGTTGTTTGTTTACTTAAAATTTTTAAATACACTAACATCTCTATTAAGCAAGCACCAAAAGCATTTTGCTAATTATGTGAATTCATGAATAGATTGGGAACTAATTACTCACTTGCTTTTGGAAATATGTGAAAGCATATAACATGCAAATGAAGAGGTCCACTGAGAAATTTGTGTTCTGCTTCTTTACACAACACATACAATCAGGCAGTTAAGCTAAATGCTAATACAGCATTAACATTACACAGAAGCAGCTTTAGGAACACTTGAAAACATTTTCTTTGATTTAGACCTGAGCTATTTGGCGTTTCCTGTACTTCTCGTTGGCTCGGAAGAAAGAAAACCAGAGCCTCGACTTAAAATGTGCTAAAAAAAAACCAAGCAGTTTTGTTCTGGGTTCTGTTAAAAACCCTTTGTGATTGAGAAGAAACTTAAAAGTTTTATAATGGTCTTCTGAGTTGATTTATTAGGAAAAATTATATAAACTGCTTCTTCTTGGATATGGTATCTCCTCTCACATGATGGCTGAATACATGGAACAGGGCTAGTTTTCTCTGGTGTTACTTGACAAGGTCTAAGGATCAACAAGCTAAGCTTTTCGGTTTGCATGGAGCAAGCTGTTGAGAAAGACTGTGAAAACTTCTTAAGACAATTTCCATGAAAGGTAGGAGTTGCTTTCATCAATAATATTTTCAAGACGGCTTTCCATCTTACAGGCTTTCCATCTTCCAGCAAGCCCTAATTCAATAGGGCTTACTCCAGGTAAGTGGGGTCAGGATTGCTGCCTTACTGTAGTTATTCCAATCAGTTCACACACTGATCTGGCAAAGATCCTCCTTCCATAGTGGAGTAGGTGCATGGAGATATGGAGATTCATCAAGTTTTAAGCATATAAGATTTAAGTTCTGATTTGTGCAAGAGTTAACCAGATTCTGGTTTTTATCTCATTTAAAAATCTAGTGTACCAAAAGGAAGAAGAAGAAGAAGAAGAAGAAGAAGAAGAAGAAGAAGAAGAAGAAGAAGAAGAAGGAAGCAGCAGCTCAATAAAACCATTCCATTGTGTTGGGAGAAGCAAAACAATAACCACATTCCAATCCAGATACCAATTGATCCAATTTATTTATTTGCTTATTTATTGTATTTACATCCCCCTTTCTCTCCAAGGAGCTCAAGGTGATGTATATGGTTCTGGCCCTCCTTATTTAATCATCACAACAACCCTGCAAGGTAGGTTAGGCTGAGAGACAGTGACTGACCCAAAGTCACCTGGTGACCTTCATGGCCAAGTGGAGATTTGAACTCTGGTCTCCCAAGCCCAACCCTATAAGCACCACACCACGTTGGCTCCCCTTGCCCACTAGGCATGCCTGTCCCATTGGACATCCATGCATGGCCATAACATTTGAGAGGGCTTATGCACCAACATCCAGTGCTTGAAGGTATACAAAGGCTAACTGACTTCCCTTATATAACCTGGGAATAGAGCAATGAATTTGTGCAAGGAAGAAAATAACTTTGTCGAATGCACCTAATGCCTCATCATTCCTCTGCTTGGAAGACTTGTGTATCAGACAGAAGAAGACTTTGCACCTCACCTTTTACCTGGCCTGCTGGTTTTCCAGATGCAGGCAGATTCTGGTGTGAGGCAGCTTTTAGACAGGTTATTCCCCAGATGCAACTGGGAGTGGTACTGTCTCAGTGCTATGTGCCTATCTCCACATTTAGCTCTGCTTTGAAACTGTCACTGCTGACAGATCCCGGATAATGTTCATGAGCATTAAGCAGATTCAATTCCCGCCTGTCTAGGATGGTTTGAACGTTCCTTCCCTATCCATGCTTCTCCCCTCCCTTTCCTCTCCTTGGAAAACTGACGGCATCTGCTCCTGTTTGCACATGTGATGCTGCACGCAGTGTCGTTTTGTTGGCAATTCTTTTTTACTGCAGGCAGCAGAGGGCATTGTGCCAGTGTGAGACCTGCTGGCTTTCCTGGGGAAATGCTGTGTGTTGAATGGCTCAGAAAACACTTGCTGGTGTGAACTGAGCCTGTTAATAAGCACCATTCAATAATGCGGTTTTGATTCAGCCATTTTAACTATTGGAATTTCAATCCATAAGGAACCAGACAGAACCTGAGACATGCCTAAGGGCAAGGAATCCCTGTACAGTGCTTTTTTTCTAGAGAAAGAGGTTCCAGAACTCACCATTAACACCGTCCTTGTTCTCTTAAAATGGCAATGGCACCAACCTGAGAGGTGCCAGAACTGGGGACGGGGGGGGGGCTGACTGTAACACAGTATCATATTGATGGGTGTGTGTGGATGTCATAGGTAAAGATAAAGGGACCCCTGACCATTAGGTCCAGTCGGGGCCGACTCTGGGGTTGTGGAGCTCATCTCGCTTTATTGGCCGAGGGAGCCGGCGTACAGCTTCCGAGTCATGTGACCAGCATGACTAAGCCGCTTCTGGCGAACCAGAGCAGCACACGGAAACGCCTTTTACCTTCCCGCCAGAGCGGTACCTATTTATCTACTTGCACTTTGATGTGCTTTTGAATTGCTAGGTTGGCAGGAGCAGGGAGCGAGCAACGGGAGCTCCCCGTTGTGGGGATTCGAAATTTTACTATTTATACCCCACACATCTTACTGGGTTGCTCCAGCCACTCTGGGCAGCTTCCAACATATAAAAAAAACATTTTTAAAAAACCTTCCCTACACAGGATTGCCTTCAGATGGCTCGGAGGTCGGATAACACCATATCCTCCAACATTTCTCCAATGAAAATAGGGATGTCCTAAGGAAAAGTGGGACATTCCGGGAGCGAATCAGAAACTGGGATGGCTTCTCTCACTCAGCAGAGATGATGATAGAGGTGCAATGGCTAAGACTACAACTGAACATAGGCTTCCCCAGGAATTGTTGCTGGCATCCATCTGTCTTGAGAGACAATGGATTGCACCTCCAGGGCTGAAGACAAACTGCTGCATTAACGGCACCAAAGTGACCTGCCCGGGCCCCAAGCCTGGGCAATGTGTATGGAGGTCCTGGGCTGCCCAGACAACAAGATCCTCCCCTCTCTTCCTCGCTGATGTGGTTCAAAGGAAAGCAGAGCAATTTGTTTGGTGCCAGCAATGCACTTGGTGCAAAGCTGTCAACTTACAGATTTGAAAATAAGGGACCGGCAGCCTCGAAAATAAGGGATCAGCAGCCAAAATAAGGGATTTTGGTCAACCAGCAGCCAAATGAAGCCTCAAGTGGTGGTTCCCATAGCGTAGCAACCCAGCAAAGGGGATGCAGCAAGGAAAACCACTGTCACCTCTCCGCTGGGAAGCGCTAAGCAAAGGCGAGTCCCCAGGCAACACGGCCGATTTGATGGCACAAGGCATGCAAGCTCCACCCCCAGTCATTCTTAGACTCCTTATTGGGTGAGCAACACAGCCATGCAACACAGTTGGAGCCTCCCTCCTCCCTGGCTGGCAGGGTGGGAGGGAGAGGAGCTGCTTCCTTTGAAACCCGGGAAATTTAAGGGACATCATCAATAAGGGACAGCAGCGGGACACAGTGCTGGGATAAGGGACTGTCCCGCCAAATAAGGGACGCTTGACAGCTGTGACTTGGTGCCTCACCTCCACTCTCACTCAGTCACTGCTCCCCCCGGAAGCAAAAATTGCATTGGGTCCACTTGTCTAGCACCTTCATTTTCTAGTGCTCTGCTTCCCCGTGGGAATTTTTCTAGTTTTAAAAATACATCATTTCAAAACAAATTAATTCTTAGAATGCAAGTCAAATCAGGAAACGTGCGGGAGGTGGAGTGGAATATAGTACCTGTCAATTCAAAGCTATTATGCAACTTTTTCCAGGTGGTTCTCCCTATGAAATGGACATATTAATGCACAAATCTCATCGGGCATGCTGAAATTCAGAGCATGGCTAGAAGCAGAGATGGGGGGAACTCATAGCCCTCTGGGTCTGGCTGGACTCTCATCAGCTTTGACAGATGGCCTGCTGACTAGGGATGATGGGAAATGAAGTCCAGCAACACCTGGGCGGCCACAGGTTTCCCACCCTTGGCCTAAGGGCAGGTGACCCAGCCACTGTGCTGCTGCTAAGTGGGTCTGGGTTTGATCAGTACCAGGATGGAGACCACCTGTGAACCCTATGCAAGCTGTTCCTTAACAGAAGAAAGGTAAGACTAAAGAAGACTAAAGAAATGAACAAGCAAACAATATGGCAATTACAGTAGGGTTGCCTTATTTCAAAAAGTAAAATTCCTGACACCCGCAAAGTTGTTGAGGGTTTTTTTAGGAAAAAAACCCAAAGTGTTGAGCTTTTTGGGGAGAAACCTACACAGTGGTACCTCTGTGGTACAGTGGTACCTCTACTTATGAACGTGATCTGTTCTGGGGTGCCGTTTGCACCCCAAAAAGTCCATAAGTAGAGTGCCGCTACTGCACATGTGCAAAGCACGATAGAGTGCTTCTGCGCATAGTGCGCAGATTGCTTCTGCATGCACGCGCACGGCAAACCCGGAAGTAAACCCTTCCAGCTTTGCCATGTTCGTAACCTGAAAAGCCACAACATGAAGCAAACGTAACATGAGGTATGACTGTAATTGAAAAAAAGATTGTTGGCTTTCTATTACTATATTAGATGACAGGTAGAAACACAGGTAAAAAAAACAGAATAAATTAAGGGGGAAATATTGGTTGACAGACAGCATTCAGGTGATAGATGGGAAAGGATTATACGTGGTTGTTGCCTAATGAAAAAGCATTCCCTCTAATCTTGGAGCCAGCACTCTTGAATTCGGTGCTATCTTAGTTTTAATGCAACATAAATATTAAGGCAAGACAGAAGGGGGCACTTTTCAATGAAGCTTATTCTGGCACTGGTCACCATGCATTTCCCTAATAATTATGAACAGGATGTGAATATAAAAGGAGGAGAGGGAAGAAAGATCTTCAAACGTGTATATGTCAGATGTTTTCAGCAATCATTTTGCCCTCCCAGTTTTAGCATCCCAGGTTTCTATTGGAACGCATCAGGATGGAATGTCTCGAACACACCATGGAATGCACAGGTTAGATCAAGAGCATAACCACTGTCACTCAATCTGATGGTGATCAAGAGTGAAAGCTCACCTCTTGGTTCAGCTTGGGCTTGCAGCCTGAGTTTTTGTTGGTGAGCTGCAAGGGTGCTACCCGGCTTGTCACGTCTAATAACTTCCTCCTCTGAAGCCTGATATGCTGAAAGATCTGTGCTGCTGATGTTAAAAGCTGGATTTGCAATGCCTTCTGCTGCAACTCTCCCGTCTTTTCCTATTGGGAAGCAGGGGAGGGGAGAAGCAGCAAGGTCAGAGGAGAGCCCGAAACAGGGACAAGCAGAAAATTCCTTCTAATAATTCCTTTTACTGAAAGACTTGAAAGTTATCAGCATCAAACGGCACCAAAACAGAATTAGGTTAAAATTAACTCTTTATATAAAAAGGAGAGGGGGGAGAGAATAAATGATTAAAATAATTACAAATTGCACCCTGACAAGCAAGAGCAAAATTTTGCCCACAGCCATTTGTCTGTAATTAGTTAATTAATCCTTACACAAATTATGAGCAATAACTCATCAAGCAAGGCTCACCCATCAGAAATTCAGCCGACTTGGATTTCTTCTGCTTAGTTTGTTTCAGAGCCTTCTGCTGGAACTTCTGGAGGGAAATTGTTAAATGAATAAATTAGCTTAAGAACGAAGATTACCCTTTATGATCCACAACTAACACAGTATTTTAAATATGGGATGGCATTGAAATGTCATTTAATTTACATCTCCGCTAAGGGGTCAAACACTAATTGAACAACAGAGTGGAAGAATTAAATAAAAACAGGAGAAGGAAAGTTAAGACAAATGCCAAATGAAGGTCACATTAAAATACTTCCTTTTGTATTATTTTGTATTATAATTAAGACAAAGACTCTTCATCAAAGGAAAACTTGACCTTGGATTCAGTGAACTGAACCGGGTATAGGGGGAAAACAGCATCAAATGTTGTTTATAATGGTAAACGCATTTTTATTTCTTCAGATTCCTGTTGCCAGTGCCAAAGAAGGTTATCACTTGTGTCCTCACAGTGTTTGTAAAAATTAGCAAAAGAAAAAGCAACATGCTGTTTTTTTGGTCATTTTACGCTAAACCATGAAAAACCAGAGGACAAGACTTATCTAGAGGACCAGATTTATCACAAATGCTCAAACTGTACTTAGAAGCAGCTCCTATGGAATATGAAAGTGTGCAGATGAGACTGGGCAATCCTTCCCCTGCTCATGGCTGACTTCTGCACAGTGTATCCCTTAATTCCATTTCTCTTTCTCGACCACCAGCCCTGCTGCTCTCCACTATCAAAAGTGAGCCCAGCTGGAAGAAAAGTGTCTTAGAGAGAAGCTGTGAGGATGGATGAGTTTGTTTGGCTTTCATCATTTATGGTCACCCATCTGTCTAGGAACTATTCAATACATACATGCAATCCCAAGGGCAGAGGGCGCAGGAGCATTCACCTCTGCATCATTTTTGCTCTCAAGAGTGTAGCCCCACCTCTGCTTAATATATGACTGGGGAAAAATCTGAGTTTAAGCAAATGGGCTTGCTGTCATCACTAGTACTTGGAGCCCAAAAGCTAGCTTCATCTTAAATCATGCATTAAATACACACACTTAAATTGTTTCAGGACAAAGTTTCAAAAGCTGGGGCAAACTTATGTGTGCAAAACTTTCTCAGTAATAAGTATCTGAGTCCTGAAGAATAGTCCTGAACCAAAAGTCCTGAAGAATAGTCCTGAACCAAAGAATTCACTTGAGAACTTTCAGCCAGCCACCATGTCTCAACCTGAAAATATAGGGATAATGTTACTGGCCTACCTTATAGATTGCTGGGATAATGTATGTGATTCATTTTGAACATTCTGAAGGGCTTTATAGGTGTTCAGAATGGCATTAGCAGGTCAACACTCAGAGCAAAAATCGTCATCAATTCTACAGAGCACTGGAAGTGGTTTGGACACGCATTCACTGCATTTTAAAGCATTTGTGTAGTGAGCAGAGAATGTGCGTTCCAACTAGTGGTGAGCTGAAAGCAGGAGTGAGGTGTCTTGAATCTTTGCTCGCCCAGTCCTCTTCTATGCCATCTTCCTCTCCCCAAGGTGGGAGCTGAGAGATTCTGTCAGGAGTCATCTCAAACTTCTCCATCAGCTGGAAAATATGTTGGCCACAATACAAGCCCCATCATCCCCATTTCGAATCATTTCGATGGTGGAATGAGCCTTTCAAAACTGCACTTATTCTCTTTTTGTTTGTTTGTTTCTTAGACTTCTTGAGCAATACTGAGTACAAAGCTGCTAGTACCTTATAAGGAAAGAAGGAAGGTGCAAAGGGATTCCATAGGGCCTCCTTATCTTTATCCACTGAGCTGCATGGATAACTTACTAGCTTAAAGGTGGCAATCATAGATGGTAGAAGGTGGAAATTTCATATTTATCCACAAAAACTAAAGGCCAGCATCAGGGGTGGGCAGCTTCAGGCACCTGCCAAGACCCATGTCTCAACAGAGAGTCCACTGTCAGCCCAATGAGCTCTCTGGTCTTCTTCCTGCTCCTTGTTGATGTTGCTTGCTTCCCTGCCATCTCTGCTAGATGGGAGCAAGGAGATGGAGGGGCAATGTCATGGACTGGTTGGACACGGGGGGTGAGGGTGGGAGACTTCAGCTGGGCAACACCCAAGGGAAGAAGGCTCAGAGCCCAGGGACTGGCGGTGGGGCGGCAATGGGTGGTCAGAGGCAGAAGAGAGAGAAGACTGAGAAGGAAGTGTTGGAAGTTAAAGAGATAACAGGGTTTGGTGAGCAGGGAGATTCCGTGGCAGAGAGAAGTCCAGAATCAGAATCAGATGTGGAAGCGGGGGGGGGGGCAAGAGGCAGAGATGTGTCAAGCTGATGAAGAAGCCAGGGCATCTCCCCCTCCTGCTGTGACAAGCTCCCCTTCCTACTGGTCTCCCAGAACCAGAAGCAGTATGAAGAGGGAGGAACATAGGTGCACTGGTCAAGTCTCGGATTGCTTAGGAAGTACCTGGGGGAGGAGACTTGGGCAGCTGTGAGAAGAAAGGAACATTTAGTCTCCACAACTGGCTCATAGAAGCAAGATCAACTGAGAAGAGTTGCTATGCCCATTAGGTCTGGTACTCCTGAGCAGTCCTTGTTTCTTCTAATAAAGAGTTAAGTTCACTTACTCTTGTGATTTATTGTTGACATGCTCCTGACTCCTGCCCCTGTCAAGCAGCAGCTAAGAACTCCCTGCCCTCATTTTCTGGGCAGCTTGGGACAAGAGGATGAGAGAAAACAAATGGGCAGCATCAACAGCAGTAAGGTAGAGGGTGGCACATGCAGGAAAGAGGATCCATGGAGGTTTTCTTACCCAAGAGCTGCCAACAGACCCTTCCCCTCCATCTCCCCACCAAGGATCTATTTTATGTAGACAGGCTTTGCAAACTGTCCACTCCACAGACACATTACAAATTTCATGAGTTCACTCCAGAATAAATTATATGATGTTTGTAACTAAATAGAAAAGTTTAACTCACAAACTGCTAGGGCTATTATACTTTTCAGTGCAGTGCTTATTTTTCAATGCCAGATTGTGACAAAACGACATCCTATGCATCCTCAAAATTGCCGCCATGAATGGAACAATTAAAATATTTATTATCATTTATCATTTTCTGTCTTTCTCTCTGAATGGTAGAGAGAAAAAGCATAAAATGATGTATGTCATAGTCACAAATAATACTCTGTCAAAATAATTAAACTATAATCCAAGTGATAGTAAATTATAGTACAGGCAGGTTAAGACATACATTTTCTTTAATGAACACTAAATAAGTATTCAATAAAGCAAATAAGAGACAGAGAAAAATAGCTGGCTTCTCTGATTATTTTAGTCATTCCAAAAAAGAAAGAAAGAAAGAAAAAGAAAGATTAATATTTCCAAATGCTTTGGGGGTGTCATTAACCTTGTGGCATTTAATGTCTTAAATCAGCTTCAGTTGCCAAATTTTGTTTACATGGCTTTAAATCCCTGCTTTAAAAAAATAAAAGTTCAGGATACTGCTAATTTTTATACAAATAGACCCTGTTTCATTGCATTTCACAGTTATGATCTGTCATAAAGAACCTATTCAAATACAATTAACTAATACTGATACTTGACTTGCATTCTTAATGCCTTACATATCACACTGAACATTAGCCTAGATTTACAGCATGAGACTTTTAAATATCATTGGCATTTGAGCTTCCTCAAAGGCTGAGAAGTTCTCCAGAGGTGAAGCAACCAGGAAGAGACAAATTCAGTGCCATGTAGGAGACACATAAATAAGGTATTTGGGTAGTTGTTGTTTTAAAAGGAATTAATAGCTGCTGCTGCTGGGGCAATGGAATAGGCCTCTGGTACTGAAGGAGCAGGATTAACAGGGGCTGGTGCTGATTGTGACTGGTAGGGAAGAAGGCTGGAAGACCAGCAGTAGATGGCACTACAACAAATGAAAGGCAGAGCCAACTAGCTTGGCTCCATTTGCTGGCAGCCAATGCCATCCTTTTGACTGGATATAAGTAAGAAGGGAGGCAGGTGGGGGCTGCCGAGGGCAGAATGAGCTTGGTGGGGCACTAGAACATGGGGGGGGGGAATAGGCAAAGGTTTTAGCTCCCAGACTGTCATATAAAAAGCTGGTGGGAATTAAATTGGGATGTAAACATTGAAGAGGATAAATGGAGCAATGTATGGACAAAAGCACCATGTAAATCTCTGCGAGCAGCTACTAGGAAATGTTCACTAAAAATTGTGCATGGGTGGTATTTAGCACCAAGGTGCTTATAGAAAACCCAATAGCTCTCCGTTATGTTGGAGAGGATGCCAAATTATAGGTACATACCAACATATGTGGTGGGAATGTCTTCAAGTTGAACAATTTTGGAAGGGAGTTTTTAAAGCGGCATCTCAGATTACAGCTCAGATAATCCCCAAAACTCTGGCGTTAGCCATACTTAATTTATATACTTCAGATATGGACCAATTAAGAAGTAAGGAATTAATAACATATTTATCAACAGCAGCTAGAATGGTAATGGCCAGAGCTTGGGAAAACCTTGTGATTAATGAATATGGATCACTGGTATAATATATTCTGGTAAACAGCCATAAGGGGAAAGCTGTAGCAAAAATTGCAGATGGCAAGGGAAAAGGGGAAAAAAGAATTTTTTTACACTGTATGGTGTGTTTTTATTAAATATACAAATGTAACAACACATGGATGAGAAATACAACAAATATTGCAATGTGGTGTAGATAAGCAGACGCTACTCATTAGCTCTCTCTTATTGCTGTTTTCCAAGTTGATTTATTGAAGAATTCATTTTACTGGTTTACTGTAACCGCCTCAGCGTTATGTACTATAAAATAATATGTTTAGTACTTTTCTACAACCCTAGTGACCCATTTTTTGTTAGTCATGTCATATTTTATCATTTATGTGTGTACAATTTTGTAACAATAAATTTTTTTTTTTTTTAAAAAAAGCAGTACTTAGCTGGTGAAGCTCGGAAAAAAAGAGCCAGTGATTGTATGCAAAGGTCTTACCAGAAGGAGGTTTGATAAGCAGGTTTTAAAAATCAGCTGAACTATCCAAGCATCTAGAAATATAACCAGTTGAGCTTGTGTGGCAGAGGCAGAATGTCTCCAATGGCTGGACTAGGTAATGAGTGAATTTGGGATACAGCCTGTGGCAAAAGCCACTTGGAACCTGGTGTCTGCAGCAGTATCTCTTGAGTCTTTGGAAGAACTAATCAAGCACACTTAAGATCCCAATGTGAGCTGGTCTTTGACCGTAATAAATTATCTATCTATCTGTCTATCATCTATCTATCTATCTATCTATCTTTCTAAGACCCCAATATACATATCAGCATTTCCTTATGTACAAAATATCCCCTTAACAAACAATCTTAGTTAACAGTTGGTTTGATCCTCGGTGTTCGTGTCAATCTCAAACCTAAGCTACTAGGAAGATTTAATGGCATTCTAAGGGAATTGGTGGCAGTGTTCATGTTGAAGAAATCTAAATTAAAGTCGCAGGGAGTTCTATTTCAGAATTTCATGCCACCTTCAAGAATATTTGGTGAAATCTTCCCACGCTTTCCTTTTTTAAAATTTGCACTGCTGACTGAATCACCTGAAACTATTTGTTTGGTGTGGAACACTTTTGCTTTCTTCTGCTCTTTGCTTGTAGTATACTGTGGATTTTACATCTGGTGGGAAGAAGGAAGAGAAATATGGTGGCAGGAGAAGCAGAGGGCTTGATGTTACTCTTGCCCCCTCCCAGCAATTTGATTCAACAATTAAAAAAATTATCCTTTAAAAAAGCACACACAAAAACACGCGCATGTGGTTGCTGCAGAGAGGATGTTGACTCAGTGACCCATTTCTCTGGGTCTTATAGGTCTAATGCAGCTTTTCAAGTCTTCTTCTTTTTAATGTAATGATGATTTCCATTTTCTCCTTCCTTAAATTAACAGCGCATATTTTTAAGGGGACACTCTGGCATCTTTCCCACTCACTGTGTTAAATACTCATAAGTTGAATGTGATGATGACTTAGAAATTGTTTTTTTAAAAAGGAGAGAGAAATCCTTTCGAAGGACGAGGCCGTCTCTGCACAGTTTAATCAGCAAAGAAAGCAACCCAATGTCATTTCTGTTGGGGATCTTGTGTCACTGAAACAAATGGAATGCTTTCATAAAACTGATTCTGGAACACGGCAATAATGTCTATGTGCGAACACAGCCAGTACTGCAGCAGCAGCAGCAACAACAACAACAACAACAATCCTCATTTATAACCAGTGACAACTAAAACCTATGAAGTTTTTAAAAGAATGTGATTGTTGTCAGAAGGAATTGGGTACAACAAAGCCGTATTCAGTTCTGGTTCCACTCAAAGCCATGGCTCAGGGGTTCTGCAAAAGCTGCTGCGAAGCTGGTGGGCACAGACCAGCCAGAAAGTGAATTTTGCATACTGTACGGATCATCGCTCAGTTCAGGGCAGTCAGATTGAATCTGTGATCAACCCATTGTGCTTCATGAAAACGTCAGCCCACATTTGTGTCTTGCTGTTTTCTCCTGTCCCGCTGTAAACAAGCTGTGCTCTGAGCTGTCTCCCTACCCTTATCTGCTTGGCGAAGATCATACAGACAGACCTCATCAGCAGGCTTAGAGTTAAAATTAAAGTTACCACTTCCAGACAGCAGTCCCTATGCAGGCTGGGAGTCAAAAAGAAGAGTGCCTTTGGAATGACAGAGTTTTAGTTCCTTTTAGGAAATGCATACCTTAGATTGAGACACAGGCTGGCATGCTACGTCTCTTCCATGAAATTAAATGAGGTGTCCTTAAAATGAACAACTGTTTGAAGCATCAGCAAACTAGCTCAGCAGATTCATCCGTGGACTCCCTCCTCCCCCGGCCCCACAGTCTTCCTCGCCTTTGGGATCTTGTCTGAATACAGCCAAAAGAGTTGTGGTTGCTGGAAAATATATTGTCAATCTGGTAGGATTCCAGGAACTTAATAATGCCTGAAATGCTCTAAGGAGTGTAATGATGGTAAACAGGAACAGGTATGTTGGCTTCTGTTTTCATTCACTTCAGTGAGAGCATTCACCTTTAAACATAAAACAGAGCTCTGCTTCCAGAACTCACCCTAGATAAATATGGACAATATCTTACAACACTGCGCATATCCCTTCTGTTAAACCAGCTCAATTGTATCGGTACATCAACTGCTGTATTTAATTCCTGCAGTTTCCTGGTCCAACAGTATTAAGACTTTCCTTTATGCAGGTGGGGACAGAACCAGCCACCTGCCAATCCTCGCCTTATTACTCCATCTATTTAAGGAATAACAGCCAGAGTGAAACAGCTTGCAATTTGCACCTGCCTGCTTTAAGAAGAGCAAACGGTTTACTGCTAATGAGAATGACACTTGGTGGGGTCAAATGTAGTTTTGCTGTTTTCTTTTTTGTAGCTGACTTGCTAGCACCATCTCAAATAAAAGGCAACATCAGTTGTTGTTGTTTTTTTAAAAAAAGTTTATATGACAAAAGAGCTACGGCTAAATCCTTTTTAAAAAATTGTTGGTGGCCCGTTGCACAGAATATAATACATATATGCCTAGATTTAGCTGACCTTTACATTCCTATATACAGTGTAGTGTTAAACAATTAAGCTTCATCATAAAATTACTTGTTCAAATTAAACCTATTTCAAGCTAAGGCTTTCACCTTATATACTTACACTGGAAATCTTTAATGTATTGCCCTGCTAGGATGTGGGTACACACATTCACACACATATATAAATTATCAGACTCAATGAATATTCTAAGTAATTAAACTGAGTTCCTGACACTGTGTTCTAAGGAAACTGGAATAAAAAAAAACTTTTAAAGAAACAGTCATAATGAATTAGCATGTTCATTGTAAAACTATGCCATTTTCTCACTTTAAAAAAACCCCCAAACTTCTAATGCACAAAAAATGCAGGCAACAGAATGTGTAACTCTTTCTATGCTACTGCTGTTCTTGTCCTGAGAGTTCTTTAACCTATTACTGACATTTTTCTTCCCCCTCCCCCACCCCATCACAAAAATGATCACTGGTGTAAAAGAACAAGGGCACAACCAATATGAATGTTCTCCAAAAGTGCAATTTAAAATAAAACGCTGTCGCCGTATTCCGATTCAACAAACAGCCCATTTGTACGTCCTTTTTGAACAATAAGCAACATGACAATGGGGGTAAGCGAAGTTGAGACTGTCACAAATGTGGGCCTCGGTAGTAATTAATGTAGTTTAATATGGTTGTTGGCACACATCTCGCATGACAGATAATGTTCCAACATGTCACTGATAGGACCTTTCAGCACAGCTTTAGGAGATCTACCAGGCTCTGCCGAGGTTGGTTAGGTCAAAGGGTTGAACCATGTGTAATTCAGAACAGAGGAGGTCCCACGGTCACTCCACAAAAACAATTACACTACTTATTTCACTCCGTCCCTTGCCCGAAATTCACAAGCCTCACAGTTTCAGTGCAGTCAATCTCGTTCTGCCCCTGGGCTACAAAGCCACATGAAAATATGTGGTGCTGTGTTTATAAATCTAATCAAAAATAGAAACAGTAGACAGGCACAATGAGGTTCTACTATAGATCCCTGGGAATACTCTAAATTCTTGAAGGCACTTTTGTTTAACTTCTATGGGCCCCCCTCTCTCTATTACTAGTACATTGTCTACAACTCTCGTTAATCATCCCCTTCACTTGTCAGTAACAGAAAAAGGGGAACTGCCTGCCTCCCTGCTTCCTCTCTGTCACTCTTATGAATAATGTTATGAAGCAAAAAAATATTACGGAGCAACATTATCTTAAATATCCCCCCGAAATGAAATCACTTACCTCCTTATCCATGGCTTTTCCTCCTGCTCAGAGATGTACAAACAGAAACAAAGAAGTCCTTCTGCCTGCAAGAGAAAACATACACCAAAAAAGCCTAGATAAATAAATGATCATTCAGCTTGCACACATTTGACCTCGTCCTAATTTAAGTTAAGCAGTTCTGTTTGCAGAGAATACTTCAGAAAGATATCGCCAAAGGCAGCAACAATACTAGGGATGGGGGGGAGGGTGTCTTTCTTCCAAGCAGTCCTAACAAAGCCGTAGCTGAGATAGTGCCATTTCTTGGTTCTTGGGGTGGGGGCACAATCTCATCAGGAGGGAAATAGTTAAGCAAGAGTGAAAGTTGGCACGATAGGGAAGACCAAGGAATATGTGGCAACAGTGACAGGCACAGCAAGTGGCATCCACTTGCATTACCATTAGAAAGTGGATTTTCAGCATATGGTGTGCACTGGATGTTCTGGAAACACAGAAACCAAGAGGCAAAGTGCTTCCCAACTAGTTCTGCACATGCAATGGTGCTTTGGGCTTGTCTTCCTTGGAAAGCTATTCCATCATTGAATTGATTTGTTATTATTATTATTAATAATAATAATAATAATAACAATAAATTATTTTTACCCCTCCCATCTGGCTGGGCTTCCCCAGCCACTCTGGGCGGCTTCCAAAAAAATATTAAAATACTGTAATACATCAAACATTAAAAGCTTCCCTAAAAAGGGCTGCCTTTAGATGTCTTCTACCTAGAAGGCCCTCTGCCTGGTTCCCTGTAACTTGGCCAATTGTCACAGGCCAATAGCATTTCAGAAAAAAAAACAGAATAAAATATAGTAAAACTTAGGGGACTTAAAGAAAAAGTATTTATGATTTGCCATAAGAAGTAGCATGCCTCCCCCCGCCCCTTTTTTTCTTTTTGAGGGTGGAGAGAAGAGTAAAAATCCCCAGAGCAGATGCACATGCAATGGTAGCCATAATTTAGGCCTGGTCATTGTGCATTCTTAGTTAAGACTCAAAGTTGCCCTGCTGCTTTGGCTCTTGGATTCCACCCCACCCCGCCCCCAAACGCCCACACTACTCTCTATACCAGGCATAGGCAAACTCGACCCTCCAGATGTTTTGGGATTACAACTCCCATCATCCCTAGCTAACAGGACCAATGGTCAGGGATGATGGGAGTTGTAGTCCCAAAACATCTGGAGGGCCGAGTTTGCCTATGCCTGCTCCATACCTCCTGCACTGCTGTCCCACACAGTGCTATGACTGTGAATATAACATGCATGTGGATGAATGACTATCAAAACACCAAGACAGCAAAATTTTGATTTTGAGTGGGAAACAACTTTGGGACAGCGATCCACGACATTCCTCCGGCAAATTAAGGTTTGCATGATTAAGGTGGATTAAAGCATTCTAGAGTTCTTGCACAACAAAACTATTTCCTCCCAAAATGTAGACTGTTTGCAGTAAGGAAAGTGATGGGGAATGTGTTAGAAAGTGTAGGGTAATGATTGACAAGAAGCCATAATCTCTGCACAAACAGATCAGGATGGATGTTCAAGGAACAGCAGGTATGTGCAAATAAATCAGAATGAATGTTCAATAAACAGACTGTCTGAAGGTGCCCTTGCTACACTCCTGATGAAACCCAAGACTGGTGCATGATGCACACTAATCAATTGGTGGCTGTTTGAAAATTAAACAACATAGAGGCTGTGCCACATGGACAGCAATTGCAAAGCTTCTCAGAAGTGCTAACTTCAATATGACACTGCAAATCATTAGGAGAATGGTGATTTTTGGGCTCTATATTATATTGGTTAGTAGTAGTAGTAGTAGTAGTAGTAGTAGTAGTAGTAGTAGATATGCAACTAATTGGTATAGTTCCTATGTTCATGGATTTCAGTAAGTCTGCTCCAAGTATGACAGCTGGATAGCACAATAATAGCAAGCATCTATATGGCACTTACAAGTGTTCACATGCATTCATTTGATATATTACAACAGCCCTGTTAGGTAAGGCAATATTATTCCCCCATGCTGCAGATGTGGGGAAGGAGGACTGAGGCAGAAAGAGCTTAAGTTGTGAGTTCATGGCAGACGGAAGGTTTAAACTGGGCACTTCCTGATACATCCTTCAGTATCTTCGCCACTGCCAATTTGGTAAACCGGAATGTCTAAACTATGTACTAGAGCACCCTTCCTCAATCCAGGTTTCTCAGAAATTGTTAGGCTACAACTCCGGCATCCCTGACCACTAGCCAGGCTGGCTAGTGATGATGGGAGTAGTGGTTCAGAATATCTGGAGTGTACCCAGGTTGGGGAAAGGCTGTGCTAGAATAAAAAAACTGGACAAAATGAGCACATTGTGCAAACAATGGGTACAATGAACAAGTGCACTGGAATCATACCTTGGCTCCCACTCTCCCCATTTCTCATTCTCTCAGCAGTTCAAATGTTTCCCTCAGATTTCAGGGGGGGGGGATGCAATGTTCAGATAATTCATTTGTATGGCTGCAGTCTCAGTCATGGATTTCCTACTTAGAATTCATATGTTGGTGAAATTGCAAATGGAACTAGCAAAGGAATTGAGAGTAGTTTTCTACTGCTATTAATAGCAAAAGTGTAAATATAACTTCTTTATTATTATTACTGCACAAAGTTTTCAGTCTTTTTCTCCTTCATCCTTTCAGATCATTCTCAATGCAATTTAAAAGATGAGGAACCAACTCTGAGAAATGGTGACTTGCCTAAGGCTACCAGTGAGTCTGCTCCATATCTGGAACATAAAGTCAAGCTCACATCTAAAACTGGAACACACCATGAATATAATCCAGAACTATAAAAATCCAGGAGGAAAAGGAACTGTTAAAAAACAACAACATGGATTTCCCATGCACATATGCAGTAATTAGAATTTCACATCTTGTAACATGGTATTCATATATTATTGTATGCATTAAATTATTTGTTGTTGTTTAAAAAATAAAGTTTCCTATGGAAAATTAACTAGATCCTGTCCAAACAGACTTGAAATCAAATATAATTATCATAATGTTATTAAGCATCAATTTCTAAGTATGGGTAGAAGTCTGAAATCATGCATTTTACAATACACAACCGAAAGTTTAGGATGAGGGCATTAAAATCACATTGCTCCTGGACGTTATATTTTTAAAAGAGCAATTGAGATCTCTCGATCTCTCTCTGGGTTACCAAATTTTGTGCAACACACCAGTACTTTATTCTCCTATTTCATAATGGCCTTTGATTAAACAAATCTGAAGAGGAGGGGGAGAAATCCTGATGGAAGAAGCTTAATCTTCTGCACTGGTCTCCTCTTTCCACATCTACCTCCACAAACACAGCTACTGTTGGTAATAGATCAGTCTGTCTGAAAGCAATGAGACAGAAATCATACCATATGAGCAGTCCCAGAAGGAATACCTCAAGTAGTTCATAACATACTCCCCTTGCCTCTGGCATTGGCTCCTGGATTAGTGTCATATATGTGTCAGTATGAAACAACATAGACTATTTGTTTATACATTCTCATTACTCCCAGTTATTTTACTCTATATCCTAGTTGACATTGACTGTATATATCAATACACACACATTGCAATGACTAGTTTGCATTTGGCTGTTGCACGCACTGAATGGCCAGGGGAGGGAAATAGCTGGGGTCCTGCCATAAGCACCGGAAGCCCACAAGTAAACTGGGTTTCCTAATGGCGCTGTCCACATGCTGCTGTGGCAGTTTTTGCATGGCACTAATTAGAACCATAAAAGGCATCTGGCAATTTCATACACAGTTACTGTTAGCAGGGGGAAAAGTCCACTTTACATTATAATGTTTAATTAATTGAGAAAGCCTGGATACATATAACTGAAACATCTTATACTGCAATTATTTCCATCCATTCTCACTGGAAGGAAACATAAAACATTACAGTCATCTGGGGCATAATTGAAATTAGCCAAGTGCCTCCTGTGGGTAGCAGCAATTTGCTAGATGCTGCTTTCTCCCGTTATGACAAACTGCAACTGAAAAGACAGGGGTCCCCCACTTGAGTCAGAATTCAGAATTCCCACTGAAATCCGGAGCAATACATGCCACTTGCCCATAAGCCTTGTGGAAATGTTGATATATAACCTTGATTAAGGATGGGAGAGATATTTAAAGATGGACCAACCTAATTTGCCCTTTCTGAAACAATACAACCACCAAAAGCCAGCCTTCCGCATTTGCATTTCTCTGAATTTTGCAAAGTAGTTCTCTAGTCAAGTAATGGGTACAAGGGGAAAAAACTCAGGTAAAATGTGCATAAACATACATACAAAAGTAAATTGTTTCTGGCCAAAAATGTAAATTAGGCAAAAAAAATTAGGCAAAAAAGGAGGAAATTTATACTAAAATGCTTATGAATTTTCAGGATAAGGTTTTTTTTAATGCAGACTCGTGGAAATGTGGAGAATTGAATTTAAGGCTGGGAAAAGGAGAAACTGTGAGAAACCTAAACTGGCCAATTTGCCTATTGGTATACAAGTATATGAAACTCTATTCTTCAGGATGTTGGCTACAAAAACCTGCTCCAGCAAAGCAATATATCATAAGATGGTTGCCCTCTCAAACCTCCAGCCGAAAATTACATTTCTGGAAAAATGCCAACATCAGGAGATCACTGCTCTAAACTATGCTGTCTGAGGAGCACTTTTAATACCATAGTATTTGGGGAGAGGTATAATGACAGAGGTATGTATGCAAAAGGTCACATTTCAACCCCTGGAATCTCCAGGTAAGGCAGGGAACGCCTTATCTCTGAAACCCTCAAGAGCATTTGCCTGTTGCTGCAGACCAGGAGCAGCCAACATGGCACCTTTCAAATGTTGGTCTCCAGCTCCCATCAGCCCCAGCTAGCAGGACAAATGGTCAGGGATGATGGGAGCTGTAGTCCAGCAACATGGTGTAGATAAGACTAAGGTAGATTGACTTAATATAAGGCAGCTTCCTGTATTTCTTCTGCAGGTAGACAATTCAGTGAAGAAACTGGGAGAGTAAATCAAAGGCAATGTTTTTATGTGCCATGTTTGCAGTCCACACCAGTAGCTCCTGTACTTGCTATGTGTAGTGCAGGCATAGGCAAACTCGGCCCTCCAGATGTTTTGGGACTACAACTCCCATCATCCCTAGCTAACAGGACCAGCGGTCAGGGATTATCGGAATTGTAGTCCCAAAACATCTGGAGGGCCGAGTTTGCCTATGCCTAGTGTAGAGCAACCACAGGGTTAAAAGTCTCTGAGCAAAATTGCTCTGTGCACATTTGTGCATGGGAGGAAAGGGGCTTCATTTTGATGTGGGAAAGAAGACTATGACTACTCTCTTGTGTGACTATTTGGAGGGTTACACAACCTCAGATTTTCTTATTACTGGATTTCTTTAAAAAACCACAACTTTATTTCTAGATATCTGTCTCTGTATTAACATTTTCATTTGAATATTCACAGATAATGTATGTGTGTCACTGCTACACCTCATGCTCCTCTTGTGCCCTATTGCCTTGGATAAATTAACGCCAGTCCACACCTCCACTCCTGCAAATGGATGACTTCATATCCTTCCCATCAACAGCTGCCTATAGCTCAACTTCTTTATTATTCCACCAGTGCTCTTTCATGGGGCAGAGTCTTGCCTGAGCTAGTTTTTTGGGTTGGTTTTTTTTATAATGTACTGGCATTCTGCTCTTTGCTTTTAAGCATTTGTCATTCAGCTGCACAAGATGAGCTTTGTGTCGGGAGCCAAACGAAGGCAAAATTTGTCATCGTTTTCATCAAATCAATCCTGGTGTTTACAGTGAACAAGGCTGATCAGACTAACTTAACCCACAGAATCCTCAAGAATCTGCTATTCGGTTTTAACATCCTAAACTATGTGATGTTCCTGTTGCATAATTTCACCCACAGTCTGCTGCAATTTAGGCATCTCTTCATTTACACAACAAGCAATTTCTTCTTTTACAAAAAAAGGCATGAAATCCTCTAAGTGCAAAGCATGCTGTTTACTCAGAGGTAACACAACTTAAGTAATAGGATTTAGTTTTGTTTTTCAAAATTTAGACAGCATGATAAAGTTCTGTGATAATGGGACTAATCTGGAAGAGCCTATTGCCAGTCACTTCTTTGAAATCCCAAGACATCAAAAATAATGGGAAATGGCTGAAAATAAGGAAGTTTAATCTACTGATCAATTATGTAGGCTCAGACAGAAAGTTACCCACAAGAGAAATCCCAGGGGGTTAAATACTCCTGTGGATGCATAAAGTAGCCTAATCCAATATGAAAGTTTCTGTGTAGACTGGACCCATTGTAAAGGCATGACTGGTCTGCTGCATTAATCAACTTTTGCAATACAAAATATGCCTAAAGATAAGGGGACACTGCCATAAATCCAAATCAGTTGGGTAGACTTTTCTACACAAAGAATTCATAACTCTACGCAATATGAAAGAAGCATCTTTAGGAGAAATGAAAATGGAACTGGCAGGTGGGTTTGGTGAAATAAAATGGGAAGGAATTTGATATACTGTTAATAAAAGGAAGAAGGGGATTATTGATTTTATTCAGCTTTGTGGAATGTTTATGGGATAAGTTGAAGTCTGCAATATTATGGGGTTTGATCCAAGGGAGACAAAAAGAATACTTGATGTGGTTCTCATCTTAATTTTCTTTCCGCCTCTCTTAAAGCAGATCTACAGGCCACTCAAAACCACAATACCAACTTTTGTCACTAACATTAAAATAAGACTTTCAGTCTGATTAGTTCTTTCTCTCTCTCTTCCTCATTTAATAAAGATAAGCTATTTTCAAATGGTGTTCCATGGAATTCCAGGGTTCCCCTGAAACTTATTGGGGGTTCCTCAATAAGAGGATCAGGAGACAAGTTCCCCTGATTGAAAGCTCCCCTACTGTTACAATGGCCGCCATAGGGGAGTGTTATATGTAGTGCTTTTTGCAGGGAGTAATCAAGGGACTTTCTGTAGCAACTTCATGGTGAGTACGGCACCTCTCTTTTTTGGTTAAAAAGTGTGACATTTACTGTAACATGTTCATCATGAGTAAAGGTAAAGGGACCCTTGACCATTAGGTCCAGTCACGGATGACTCTGGGGTTGCGGCGCTCATCTCGCTTTATTGGCCGAGGGAGCCGGCGTACAGCTTCCGAGTCATGTGACCAGCATGACTAAGCCGCTTCTGGCGAACCAGAGCAGCACACGGAAACGCCGTTTACCTTCCCGCCGGAGCCGTACCTATTTATCTCCTTGCACTTTGACATGCTTTTGAACTGCTAGGTTGGCAGGAGCAGGGACCAAACAACGGGAGCTCACCCCGTTGTGGGGATTTGAACCGCCGACCTTCTGATTGGCAAGCCCTAGGCTCTGTGGTTTAACCCACAGCGCTACCCGCGTCCCTCATCATGAGTACCGGGCACCTATTTTTCTAGAGAGAGAAAATCACTGACTATATGTCTTCTAGGTATCCTCTCAGTAATGGAAACAGTGAGGTTCAACAGGTTTTGGAACAGTACTTCACAAAAACTGACTGTGTGCCCTGGAACAGGCTGAAAAATCCCTTGCAATGTCCAAGGAGAAAATTGTCAGCAGGAAAAAAAGATGTTGGAACAGTTCCTTGAAAGAAGAAAATTCAGGCAACTTTTGCCTACCAGATGTTTTAGCCTACAACTCCCATCAGCCCCAGCGAGCTGGGCCAGTGGTCAGGGATGATAGGACTTATAGTCCAAAAACATTTGCGCAAGTTTTTGCACACATAACATGTGCTTATGTACGCTATAAATAAAGAATACAATCCTTTGATTCTGGTGTAGAATGTTCTGGAAACTCTGTCCAGCAATAAAAAGAACCTGAGTATAGAGCTAGTGGTGATGAGCTATGCATGCAAAATAGCCAGCAAAAGTCAAATGCAGAATTTTCGTATCACCAGACCCAAAGCTCTAAAATGGAAGCAGTTCATAAATTCAGCAGCCTGTCTCCAAATGAGGAATGCACTGACAATAGGTTACCATATTTTTCGCTCTATAAGACGCACCAGACCACAAGACGCACCTAGTTTTTGGAGAAGGAAAACAAGAAGAAAAAAATTCTGAATCTCAGAAGCCAGAACAGCAAGAGGGATAGTTACGCAGTGAAAGCAGCAATCCCTCTTGCTGTTCTGGCTTCTGGGATAGCTGCGCAGCCTGCATTCGCTCCATAAGACGCACACACATTTCCCCTTACTTTTTAGGAGGGAAAAAGTGAGTCTTATAGAGAAAAAATACTGTATACACACACACACACACACACACACACACACACACACACACACACGTGTGTGTATCAGTCTTCATTCCAGACTGAATAAGGCTTGTTCTTCCTCCCTACCCCACGCCGTGGATGGATGGATGGAAGCAAAGAACTTGAGTACGGTAAGTAACAAGGCCAAAATAGAAGGAAAACAGGTTTCATGCAGTCACTCACCAGGCCACTCTTGCTGACCATAAAAGGCACCCACTGCCCCACTCACTACAGAGTTCAAATTGTTTGTGAGTACTGCATCCACCTTTTGCTTTCAGTTCCAGTGACAGACATCAGATGTCTAGCAGAATAAAATGGTACAAGAGGCATGAGAACATTCAACAAATGTTGAATACAACATAATACAAATGCGTCACGATTAGCAAAATAATTCAATTCTGGTCCAGAACAAATCTTCTAGGTCCAGATTATTTCTGGTCCAAGGTCCCAGCATGTGTATTACTACATCAGTGTGTCATTACACCAGACCTTAGCTAGACTGCCCTTAGAAGTCTTGCCCAGATTTGCAAGGCTGGATCCAAGAGTCTACAAGAGGAATCCAGTTACTTCTGGATTTTGAGAGCATATCTAATTAAAATCTAAGTGATGGGGGAAGCACTTAAAAGTCTGCTTTCAAACCATCTATTTTCACAACTCCACACCTCAATTAAATTTTAGCAGAACAGTAGACTATGTGCTTGCCATTTCGCCATCATATCTTCCTGTCTCCAGTAATGGCCAGTAAGGTAGTGTGGCTGGGGTTCCTTTGGTCTCCCTACTTCCTAACACAGCAGGTCACAGAGTTACCACAAGGGAGAGAAGAGGGATGAGGTACAGGGAGCTCAGAGCAGCGTAGCACATGGCAGCAGAGGAAATCTGACACTCCTGTTGCCATAAGGTAAAGGTAAAGGTACCCCTGCCCGTACGGGCCAGTCTTGACAGACTCTAGGGTTGTGCGCTCATCTCACTCTAGAGGCCGGGAGCCAGCGCTGTCCACAGACACCGCGAACCGGCACCAGAGCAGCACACGGAAACGCCATTTACCCTCCCGCTATAAAGCGGTACCTATTTATCTACTTGCACTTAAGGGTGCTTTCGAACTGCTAGGTGGGCAGGAGCTGTGACCGAACGACAGGAGCTCACCCCACTGCGGGGATTCGAACCGCCGACCATGCAATCAGCAAGTCCTAGGCGCTGAGGTTTTACCCACAGCGCCACCCGCATCACCCCTGTTGCCATGCTGCACGCCAAATTCCCCACCCTTCATCCCACCCATCACCCTCTTGGTAAAGCACACAACTTGCTGTGTTGGGACCTGGGAGAATAACAAAGCCTGCCCCCCCCCCCCGGACTGCCTCACCAGCCACTACTGCTGATCTCCTTACATAAGATCGTTGGGATGTTTTGCATCCCTTTTCATGTGTTTAAAAGGCACTGCACAATGAACTCAGGAAAGGGAATGTGGGGTTGCACATGCTGTCCCACCCCATAGTGCTTCTTTGCTCTGTGTGCCCAGAGCCTACAGCCACACAAACTGTGAGCGCACAGACTCTGAAGGTACTGTAACATGCAGGATTCCCAACTGCACAGAGAGGGCCTATGCAGGGCCAACCTATATATGCATAGTCCCAGTATCAGTGAAGACATGGAGGCTGGGGGTCAGGACTCTCAAAGAAGTGATCTCACTCTTCCTGTGCATTTATTGTGTACTCTGCAAACCTGTCAAGAAACCTGATGTAAAACATGCCAAGCAATACCAGCACAAGGGAAAGGTATTGATGTTTACTGTCACTGTACTGATCCAAATTCAGGATAAATATATGTACGTACATTTTTTAAAAAAGTTGTCTCTATCTTGTTGTAAAATACTTTCCCCGTGCTTCAAAAGTCTTACTAGTTGTCAGCCCTGAATTTTTGTCATTCAGGAAAGTTTTGTTAAAACCGATTACATGCAATTATCTTAATAGGTCTTAGTGAAATCCCCGATACCTTTAGCCCCTTTCTCATATATTTTCTTGCAGTGTAGCCCCAAGAAAAGTATAATGTTGTGCATGTAGCTTAAAATGCCCTTGAAGTTCCCGTCCCACTGATGTAGTCTTCCTTAGCAAAATCTTAATGGATAGCAATTGGAATATTGCATTCCAGATGGATGCCTGACTGAGGGTGGGTGGATTAATTCTCTCACTTCACTCTCCTGAACACGCAACAGAATGACATTTCCATATCAAGTTACTGATTTGCCTCTAGGTTTAGCTGAAAGCTTAGGTTAGTCACTTTCTTAAAAATTTGATTTCCCTTAAAGGTGACCTGAAAACCGAGAAAGACAATGGGGGCCTGCACCCTTCTCTTGCTCTGTATAACACATAAAAGGCTGTGGAAAACTTTTATTTTTACAAGTTATACAGGCTTGGTGAGAGAAGGGAAGAAATTGCGGGGGGGGGGGATAGTATTCCTGTCCTGACCCAAGATGGCACATTTCCCTCCAGCCTGCAAAAAAACATATTACACTGTGGTAAGTAAAAGAATACTTGCATATAACATGTGCCACATGTTAAATAACATAGCAATGTGATCCTCAGAAAATGTATTGCAAAGAGTTTGGGCACGATCCAGCCAAAGTGAATCCCTTTTAAAAACCATTGCTTTGGATAGAAATGTATGAGTATTATCTATTGAAACTAGTAGACATTAAGAGCTTAACTTTGCCTGCCCCATTCCCTAAAGCACCACTAATACAGAGACCCAAATTACATCCAATAGTACATGTACTGTATCATACTAATTTAAGTTCGCAGCAAATCTCCAAGCTAGAATCTGATAAACTCTTTTTCCCGCCCCAAGCATTAGAGTTTAATCTTGTTTGCATGTAGCACCAAGCCATAGTTACCGTTAACCAGAGTTCATGTTAACCAGAGTTTGTAAACCATGGTTAAAACCAAGTCTTCTCACAGACCCTCATTCAAACCTTGGCTTATGAAGTCACAGCATAGTTTCCTTCACTGCTGCCGATGTTGCAGGTTCTCCATAGTTCCAGCCTACGATACAAAATGCCTCTGCAATGACCTTAAACTGGCAGTGCTGCACTGATTCAGCAGTCTGCTTGCTACTGGCCAGGTGGACGGGGCATGGAAACCTCATCATGTGAACAAGGTTTTTACCTTTCATCTACAGAAATCTGAAAAAGATTATCTGAGATGGGTGTTTTACTTTTTCTAGAAAAAGATGTGCCAGAACTCACTATGAACACCTCCCTTGTTCTCTTAGAATGGCAATGGCGCCCAACTGAGAGATGCCAGAACTGAGTTCCTGTGAGTTCCCCCGGGGGGAAAAGCCCTGGTGTTACTGTTGTGGCATTTATTGCTATTTTTACTTTTGCATATGGTTGAAAACTTACATTACTGTAATGTAGGTACTATTTGGATATAATTCAGGTTTCTCGAGATGTGGTGTAGACTATTTGTGTCATGCAACTCTCTCATAAGGGAAAAGCTATAGCTCAATGTAAAGCATGTGTTTGTGATCTCAGGTTCAATCCTCAGCATCTCCTGGTGGGGTCAAGAAAGGCTGTCTCAAACCCTGGGAAATGCTACTCATCCAATTGAGATAAATGAAGCAACAGTTTGATTTGGTGTAGGGTACCTTCTGAAGCGCCTGTGAATTTTTTTCAAATACATACAACCCTTTTTAATCTAGCATTTATAGGACAAGTAATGTTAGTGTTTAATTCAAAACAAATCAAAATATTTTAACTGTTCTGATATATCAAAATTTGGCCTTTTGCTGTTTATTTCTTTACTGCAAAAGCGTGTAACTCCAGAAACATCATCTATAAAGTAATATTTTTAAATAAAGATTACTGACTAAAATGCAAAGGTTCACTAATATAAAGGTCCAAGACAAGACATGGGGAAAACACGTGTCACATGTGTGAGAGATTTACATTCCGTGCCTTATTCGCCCATATAACAAACAGCTCTTTTTGCACTCCGAGACAATAGAGGCAGGTGGGTTAAATATCATGGTTTGGAAGAACTGCCTATGTTCACCTGCTGCTTATTCTCCAGAGCTTGACGGAGACAAATCAGATTGTGCCTGTTAAAAGCACTTCTTTCCTTTCACACTTCCAGGCACGCAGCTCTGGGGCACACTTAACATGCCAGTCAGAGGGGGGAGGGGGAAACCTACCTCCCTGCCCCCAAGACAGCAGAACTACAGGGGCAGAACATTACTAGATGTCTGAAGACACCACAAGGACACTTGAAAGTGGGCACAAAGGAGAATTAAGTCTCGGTTAAGAGACACGGCCATATTTTCAAAGCCTTACACAAAAGCTGCTCAGTTGCTTTGAAGAAATGGAAGCTGCATAACTCAGGAATCTTAAAGCTTATCTATACAATAAATTTAAAGTGATTTAATTGTCATAACTCTGCTGCCCTGCCACCAAAGAGCCCGGGCTATTTTAGTTCCTTAATAGAGAGAGATTCCTAACAGGCCATTTGCAGAATCTCCATATAATTACAGTCCTCAGTAGGAATTGTAACAGTTATGACACTTTCAAACTAGTTCAAATCACACACAGCCTAGTTCTGTGCATGAAGAAAGCAAGTTCCTGCATTCACACTTACTGGTAAGTATATGTAGGACTGTAGCCTCAGTATATATGTAGACCAATGAAAGTGTTCTGGTCAGCATAACACAATCTATATGGTGGGTCTTTTTGCCCATACTTGTGCTAAGGAAACACTCTCAGACGGCTGCTACATTTAAGACCCAGTATATTCTACTCTGTAGATGAATTTGTAATTGTGGAAATGCAATTACATCACATTCCTATTTGTCCATGTTAGATTTTTTTTAAAAAAATAGAACCCAAAAGCGAAATTTTACGAATGACAAGTGAATTGTGAGTTTTATTCACGATCATTTTGACTTCTCTCTTAACTACTACCCCAACATAAAAAAATATTTCTGTGGTGGGTGGGCAATAATATTGTACTGGACAATACATAATCACTGACCTAAATTTAACAGTGTATTTCACCATCATGATGCAGTCATGATGCAGTTTTCCAGAGACCACAGGTGCTGTAAGGCAGGATATGACTCGCCTATGGGTATGAACCCTACATGAGACTATGAAACAAAGTAGTTTCAGTTCATAAGAGTTTCAGCAATATAGTTTTATCACTGTGTAGTTCACACAAACTCCCACTTCTCAGTTTTCCCAATCGCTTGGTTTTTATGTATATAATGTCCATGGCACTAGAGGCCAACCTTTACAGCAACTGTGCCACGTTATGTCCAAGGTACAATGTAGTACTGCAGCAAAGTTCTTCCTACTCCACCTGTCTTGGTCTGGTTTTGCCTCTAATCTACTGAGATGGAGAACAGTCCACAATAATGCAAGGCAGAGGCAGGAGGGAGTTCTGTCCTGACTTAGTGGCATAAGCAGGTGGGCTTCACACAATTGCTGCTCGTGCCACTTGGTGGCTGGTGGCCTACAGCAGGGAATTCAAGACTAGGGGAAATGAAATACTGAGAGAAACCAAGATGGATGAATTTGTCCATCCATAGCTGAAAGATACTTGACACTACACATTGGACATAGGAATTCTAATATTCTCCATCAGAGATGGGGAATCTGAGATAGACTACAACTTCCATCACCCCTGATCGTTGGCCATGGTGGCTGATGAGAGTCCAGCATTTGTAAAGCCGCAGATTCCCCATCCCTGCATTACACAAAAAACAAAGTCTGAAAACCTGTAATAGCAACATGGGTTTTTTTAAGAGATGAAAACATTTATGCTTCCTTGTTTCACACCATCTTTACCCCTGGAGATTTTCTGCAGTTCAGATGCTAAGATCAGAAACAAGATAGGTGGATTGCAAATTTGTCTGCTCCAACATCTAATCATTCCCATGCCATCTGAGTAGGGAGAACAGGAAATTATTATGAACAAATATACCACCACGGATACAGTCCTAAGAGTTAACAGGTGATGAATCATTCCTGGAAGCGAGCCAGCTAAACTGTCATAGTCACAAAGATGAACTTTAGGATAATGGAGAGTGCACAGTTCACAAGGAAGGTGACTAAAGTATGGGTGGGTGCATTAATGTCAGACTCACCAGGTACAATCTGATAAGCAATCACTTCCTATGCAAATCTATAGTTTTAAGTCACCCTTTATTATCATGTATAACAACCACAGCAAATGACACACATGACACACATGACACACCCCACTTCAGAACTGTGTTAACCACAACAGCTTTTGCAGTAATTAACAGAATATTCATACACTGGGGGTGGGGGAATCACACAGGAGTATAATGAGTTATAGCAAGGTATAGAAGAGCTACTGTAATACTTCCTGTGCCTAACTTCGCACTGTGTTACATTGGCCACAAGTTGCATTAAAAACATTTGCTTTAAACATTTTATCACAGATTTTTCAAAAGTGATGCAAAACCCTTGGAACCAGATAGACTAAAAATGCAATGTCATAAAACCAATTCAGCAGTACAAAAAATGCATATCAACTCACAGTAGACTTCAGCCTGGGAAGAAAAGCTTACGCATGTCTCCCACAATTTCACATTTTTTAAATGTATTTACGAAAGTGGGGATGCTGGGGAAAAAGATCGAGAGGGCAGGTGCCATGGTTGAAAACGCTCTGGCCACATCCCCACCTCCCTAATATCCCAAATAGGTGAGAGACAGCTTGAGGGCAATTTTCAGTAGGAAACAAGGGTAAGAGGAAAGAGTGAATAATCCCCTCTCCCCCATACCCTCCAACATTTCTCCAATGAAAATAGGGACGTCCCAGTCCATAATAATAATTTTACTATTTATACCCCACACATCTTACTGGGTTGCCCCAGCCACTCTGGGCGGCTTCCAACATAGATGAAAACATAACAAAACATTAAACATTAAAAAAAACTTCCCTATACAGATGGCTTCAGAAGGCTTCGGGGTCAGATAACTCCATACCCTCCAATATTTCTCCAATGAAAATAAGGACATCCTAAGAAAAAGTGGGACAAGCCGGGGTGAAATCAGAAACGGGGGCATGCCTTCTCTAAACCAGGGACATCCCTGGAAAATAGAGACACTTGGAAGGTCTGCTCCCCCACCCATATAACTCCTCCACTTGAAACTGCAACCTCCGTAGCTACATTATACAACTGAGATACTCAGCAGAATCAAGGAACTGCTCATAACTTGTAGTTTAACCATAAAATGAAGAATCCCGAGATTCTACGGAGGCTCTGACCTCAGATATGTAATGCCCTCTACTCTTTAAGCTTTGGCAATCCTTTCACGCCAACTGATTTCCTTCTAGTTTAGATGGCCCTCTGTCAGTAAGATTCTGATGAAAACTCATCTCTGCTACAACTTTCCTCTTCCTTTCCCCTTTGCTTTTTTTTAAGCATATGTAAAATCGGTTGCTGATTGTTCAAAGCAGTTGGCAGGTGTGCAATTCTAGCCTTAGGCCCAAGAGCTGCAAGGCAGTCCTGACACTTCCAACTATACCCAGATGAACATCGAGCCCAGCTGAGGAACAGAAACCAAGGGCTTTTATCAAGCTTAATGTCCCCTTGAGCAATAGCTGAGAAACACTTAATAATCAATTTATCTATTTTCCCCCCTTTGCAAATTCATGAAAACAACTGTAGCAAAGGAAAACCTTTAGCATTTATTTCCATTCCATTTGAGGATTTGAGGATAAGTCAAGGGAAGGGAAACTTGTTTTATGTAGAGGCATGGATCATGCTGACTGAGGTCTGTCAATTTTGTTTTCTAAACAGTACCAACGATGGCCTTTCTGCAAAACACGGTGATCAATACAGAACCATCCTTTAAGAAACCACAACATTTGACTAAGAAGTCACAATTCATTCTGTCAGTCAATTATCACCTCTGTTGCATTAGAAAACCTTTGCTGAACTGAAAGGAGGATGTGAAACAGTTTTATGACAGACACTCTTCCTCAGTTAATTGAGTGTACCGATATAGAAAAGCTTTCAACCTGCATTTGAAATATTCAGTTCCAGCAAGTTCACATATTGGTTTTTGCACGTAAAATAAATTAAAAGTATCATATTCACTGAAAGCAACATCCAGGGTTTTGTTTTTTGTTTGTTTGCTTTTTTAAGGTCTAGCATACATAACCCAGTTTTTAATGCTTTTAAAGAATCAATAGAAGACCTTACCTGAGCCGCGGCTACTGACTCCTTTTTGAAACTTTATCCCTGTTCTGGTCTCTATAGCAATCGTGACGTGGAAGTTACTTTCAGGACATCTTTGGCGTCTGCCGTAGCTGAGAGTAACCTCTGTCACTATGAGAAGTCTCATTTGTCTCAGGTTTCAATTTAGCCTAGTAGCTCACAACAACATTTCTTCAGAAGTAAACTAGTTTCATGGCTAAAACCATATGAATAGATGGGCAAGCCCTTGTCACTTAAAAAGCAGCAGACCACTGAAGAGAAGCCAGTTCTGCTTATAAACTGAGAGGCATTGTGGCCATTGTTCATTTGCTGTGAGGCAGAGTGCATGTTCCCTGAAGCAACAAACCTCTGTTGATCAGGGAGAAAGAGGAGACTTCATCACAGACAAGCCCCCAAATATGTTCTGAGATGTACTCACTTTTGAGAGGTGATTAAAATTAGGAGTCCGGGAGACAGATCGACTGAGGGAGCATTTGGAGGTATACACATCTCCAGGAAACTGAAAAATTAAATAAATTCTTAGGCCAGTAAACCTTACAAAATGTATCTATTTATTAAAGCATTCCTATGCCACCAGATCGGTTTGAGTTCAAATAACGCTTACAAATAAAACATCCACATTAAAATGAATAGAAAGAAAAGCTCTCAAGTTAACAGTTGTTTTGACACCAGGTTAAGACTATTTGACCATGCATTTTAGGTGAGATTTTAGCCAGAGCTATTTTTGTTCTTTAGCTCTCTGTTTTTAGCCTGCTTTTTGTTTTGTTGCTTGTTGAAATATAGTGTATCTCTATATGTTGCATGAACTGTTTTTATGCATTTGTTTTTGGTCCTGAAATCTTAGAAAGAAAGAACCTGTGATCTTATTATATTGCAGAACTGATTCTGAGCCTAAGCAATTGAAGCTTGTCTCAAATCACTCAGGTGCTGAAATTTGAACCCTAGTCTTCCAGTTCGTAGCCTATGCTCTAAAACTCTGACAGCATATGAAAACTGTACTAAAACAAAGGCTATATACCAGCTGAGATAGTGAAGGTCAGTATTCTAACCTATGCTGGAAGTATAATAGATGAGAGGTCAGGAAATATTTAAAACAAACTAAGTTTAAGAAGCGGTCAGGATTAAGATAGTTGTGTAGCAAGTCAGGGCATATGGAATCTCCATTATTCACTTTTCTGCCACACAAAGTCCCTTCCATAGGCCAAAGAGTGTGTAAAAGGAAGAGACCTGCTGCATTCATACCACGGACCAAGCATGTGATTCTCCCAGTGGTCAGCCAAATATCTATAGGAAGCCCACAAGTGGAATGTGAGTGCAACAGCACTCTCCTGTTCTTCTTTGAGGGGTGGAAACTAGCCACCATTTTTAAAAAATGCCTTCCAAATATAACTGGGTCAAGACCAACAGGTTAAGTTAGTTATAAAGCTATTGTCTTGTGGGGCTCTCATATATATATATATATTCTTTCTCCCCAGGAAGACACTTGCACAATATGCTAAAGGCAGCTGATAACCAAGCTGATAAACCATCCCCCCCCCCCCAGCATCCATCGACCTGGTATGATGAACATGCGGTGACAGAAGGATGCTTCACCACTTCACTCTGGTGCGGAGAGAACAGGGCAGATTTTATCAGCTGTTAACTGATGAGTAGCAGGTGTGCAATATGGGAGACACACCTTTGCAGTCACACTGACTACGGGAGTTGCCCTATATGACTTTCTCTCATGGGGAAAGATTTATCTGAGTCAGAGAGTTAATTACACAACAGCAGTAACCAAATGCAGCAATAACTTTGGCACAGCGCTCAGACCCACACACATTACTTTATTCTACACATACCTCTCTAATGCTCTATGCTGAAGTGGGAAATTTACCTCAGGGAAGAACATTGTTGCCACTGTTGCCTCATCAAGAAAATTCCAAAGAGAAAGGTCAAACTTCAACTTACGATGACAGGATTTTTGTGTGTGTGTGTGTGTGTGTGTGTGTGTGTGTGTGTGTGCTGAAAATCTTCCCCAGCTGCGTCCTTTACAAAACTAAACCCAGCAATACTAAAATCATATTTTGTTGCTTCTTTAGAAACCAGGGAGGTGATAACAAACAAAAATGGCAATTTAATGTTAAGTGTGACATGGGATGAAAGGGACCTGGCATGGGCCATTCTAAATTATATCACTTATGGCTATAGCATGTGGTGTGATACGGGTGCAATTTAGGTACTTGACAAGGTCATGTGGGGAATTCCCCGAAAGTGGATTGAAATTCCACCTAGGTGAGAAATTATGTTGGTGGTTATATAACTAATCCCTGAGGGCCATTTCTCACACTTTTTTTTTGTACCCCAATACACAGACATGACTACACATACTTGTATACAGTATGTGTGCACATTTATATAGCACTAATAATTATGGCAACATGGCAGAATGGAATAGTAGAGTCATTAGGTATCTTTTACCATATATGGTGGACTTGTAAAGAGGTAAAGGCTTTATGGGAAATGATATATAATGAGTTAAAGAAAATGTTTAAAAACACTTTTGTTAAAAAAACAGAAGCCTTTTTCCTGGGTATAGTAGGCTAAGAGATACCAAAAAAAGATAAAAGACTGTTCATGTATGCAACAACAGTGGCAAGAACCCTTTTAGCCCAAAAATGGAAACAAGAAGTAGCAACCAAAGAAGAGTGGCGGATGAAAATGATTGACTTTGTGGAACTGGCGAAGCTGATGGGAAAAATCTGAAACCAGCTCGATCAAGTGTTCCAAAAAGACTGGAGTAAATTTACACAATATTTGAAAGACCATTGTAAGCAATTAACAACACTAGTAGGGTTATCTGAAGACTTGTAATGAGAAATTTTTACCTTTCTACATTTATTTAAATTTTGAGGTATTTTGTAATGAGTCATATTAGAATTGGAAAATAAAGAAAATGCTGCGATATAAAGGTTACTTTTGTAAGCCAAGAGGTGGGAGGGAAGGAAGCTGACAGGCCCTAAAGAGCCAAAGAACTAAAGTGGATAATAATGATGTGATTATACAGTATATGTTTAAATGGAAAATTAATGAAAATTATTTTTTTAGAAAAGGAATGGTAGAGTCATTGCTGTATTAGAAGCTCTGCCACTCACACAAGGTAGAAGATGGTGAGCAGTGAAATCCACATTTTTTGCTGCATCAGAGGACCAACTTGGACCCTTCTCTGGAATCTTGGGATCCAGAAAAGTCTTGCCCAACCCACTTCTGCCCCTGTCCCGCCACCAGTTCTTGTGGCTGGTGCACACCCCTAATAAATTGAATAAAACAATGAAGGTGTCAGGCAAACATCTCTAGGGAGGGCAATGCACAGACAGGATGCCACCAATGAGAATGTTTTGGGGGTTGTTGTTGTTTTTTTAAAAAAATCCATCTAACCTCTAGAGGATGTGTCAGCTGGAGATGTACCCACTTGTTTTTTAAGAAGAGTTATCACGAAAAGGGTAAATTACAAAACAGAGCAAACTGAAGGCCCTGCTATCTCTTTGTATATCTCTCCTACTGCAGACCCCAGTATGGTTGGGTGCTGATGAGGCCTGAGAACTGTTATCATTCCACAACTGTACACCAAGTAGCCCTCTAGATGTGAACTACAACTCCCAGCATCCCCGGCCATTGGCCATGCTTGCTGAGGCTGCTGGGATTGTAGTTCAGCAACATCGGGAGCTGTGTAGTGTGTGAACAGACTCCACTGAAAAGTAGTTTGTGACGATGTGAGAAGACTTGAAGTTCTGTCGTCAATGTAATCACTGTGATAGCCTGCTCACATGTGCACAGATCCTCACTTGAAGCTGCTGTCATCAAGGGATGAACTGCTCACCCACAGAGTTTGTCATACCAGGATGCAATCTCAAGTTTGTTGGCCCTCGTCCAGCCCACCTCTGCATCCAAGCACCAGATCAAAACAGTCACAGCCTCTCCTGACTAAGATGTTATGGAGCAATCAAGCTGGGTGTCGTCAGCATGCAGATGTCCTGAAGACTGTTCCCAGAGGCTTCACATAGACATTGAGCAGCACTGGGGATAAAATGGTGCCCTCCAGCATGCCACAGATGCCTGGTGGCAGACACATAACCAGTGCTCTTCTGTGAACAGGTAGGAGCAGAACCACTGCAACACAGCGCCACCAGCACTCAACTAACAGACAATCCAGGAGGACACTGTGGTCTATGGTATCAAAAGCTGTTGGGAGATCACGCAATAGGGTTGTACTCCCCCATATCCCTTTTCTGAAGGTGTGAGCAAGGCCAATTCCATTCAAAAACCAGGTCTAGACATGAAATGGGTCAAGATAATCAGTTTCCTCCAAGAGTGTCTGCAGATCAACTGCCACTCTATTTTTATTTATGTGGGAGGGTTGAATATTTAAAAGCTGTTACTTGAAATGTGTTCCCTGCATATAGAAAAGTGCAGTGCCCATGAAGCAGACTGAAGCAACCACTTTGGATGGTGGAATCCCATGGGGTGGTGCCCCTGTGGGAACCACCTGCCACTGCCAGAGATGCTAAGACAGGCTTCCTCAAACTCGGTCCTCCAGATGTTTTTGGCCTACAACTCCCATGATCCCTAGCTAGCAGGACCAGTGGTCAGGGATGATGGGAAGTGTAGCTTCAAAACATCTGGAGGGCCAAGTTTGAGGAAGCCTGCACTAGGAGAAGAAGCAGCAGCGGCAGTGGCAGCTTTCATTGGGAATTCCAGTAAAGGAAGACTTTGGTGGGGGGTCAGGAATGAGGGCAGCACCTTGCCATTTTGCCTCAGGTAGCGAAACAGGATGGGCCACCCCTGCAGGGAGGAACAGGCTTACCCATTCATTTTGCCATACTTGGTTTATCTGTGCGCTAAGGGTACACTAAGCCCACAACCTATGCAGGGGTTATGTTCAAGGGATTGCACCTTAAGCCAGAATTGTGTATAGAATTGGGCACAATGGTGGACGGAAATGCCAAAGTCATTTTTCCTAGACTGCTGCCCCCTTTCCGCCTCATTTTTATTTTTTTATTTATTGACAAGCTGAAAATGTGCAAGTTAAAGGTACCTAAGTTGAGGGCTTATTGTGTTTTTTAAAAAATAAAAAGGTGTGTATATCCTACCTGCTGTGGTACAGTCCAGGATGCTATAGGAATGTAAAAACTGCTGTGGATTGTCAATGAGTAGATATGTTCACACAACAAGTATGGTAGTTTCCTTGTTTAGGAATAAGCTGTAAGTGTGAATACAGTTGTGATTCGTGGTATGTTATTATAAAGTACTTGTTTAGCTAATATATACTAAATTTCTGAAGGCAGTAATTTTAACAGAGCCATAACTCTTTGGAACAAAAATTATGACTCTTATGACTTCATAAAATTTTATGCTCTTTTTTTTTTACCATGACAAAACCATAATTTCTGCTCTGACACATGACCAACCCTAAGGCTAACCAACACAACAAATCATTCTTCTTGCAACCTATCCAACAACAGACTATGAGCTTTTGAAATATGCATGTTAATAAGTTATTTAACACAGAGTAATATATTTCCACATAAATCATAATGTTTGCAAACTCAATACTGTGACATTGCTTCATGCACTTGATCATTGCATTGTCTGGTTGCATCAGGCAAATCATAGGGTAGCATTTCTGCTGCCTCTCACTTGGAAAATCCACCTACTTAACATTTTCCTGCATCAGAAAAGGGCAGAGCAGTCCTACCAGGAGCTGGGAAGGTGGTGAGTGGCAAAGCAACTGCAGCATCGGAAGCCCTGCCATCTCATGCCAACCAAGGTAGAAAGGGAATAGGTCCCTCCACCCACTACATTTTTCTACATCAACTCCAGATTAGGGACTCAGCCTGCTCAGTGTGTAATGGCTATCCCTGCTCTACCTTAGGTAACACCATTTTTCGAGGCTCTGCTCTGGTGGTTGTTGGTGAGAACACAGCGACTCACAAGGAGCCAACTTGAATAAAATAATGTGGGGACCCAGGTAAGCCCCACCCCACAAAATTGATCACATGACACAATGCACACACACTATCTGAATGGGAATGCCCATCAGCTTTGTGGGGACCCAGCCCCCTCAAATATTTTATTGTGGGGGCCAAAGTGTCAGAGCTTCCATACGACCGAGCTGTAATGGCTCTCCTCCTCATCGTATGTTCAGAATCCATTGACCTCTGCTCCAATGGTGATTAATTACCTAAGCCTTTAATGAGGCTTCAGGCACGCTCCCATTACGCAGAGTATCCAAACAGCAGCAGAAGAGCCAGAAATATGTGCTACATTGCTACATTTATTTCTAACTATGCAGGACAGAAAAGAATATGCATCTGCTCTCTGTGAGAGACAGAGAACAACAGGACAATGAAACAGGAAACTAGTAACATCAACATCCGTCTCCCGTGAGACTTCCAACAGTCTGGAGTGTCAACAGAGTCTTGTGCCTCCAAAAACTGCACAGTGGCATTACAGAAATCTAACACAAAACCCCCATGGCCCCTAAGATATGGCTCCCATGGCCACTAATGTAGAGTATTTTCTGTGATAGCAGCAAAGGCTGGTGAAAACCAGTGGATGGCATCATCCACTGAACCCCAACCCGCTCCATCAGCATAGTTCAGTCTAAGAACATTCCAAGTGTCACCACACAAGCCAGAGAGTAGAAAAGCCAGCCTTTCGTTCCTTTTCTATACTAGAGAAGGAAAAGGCAGCATGCACTAACAGTCACAGTGGGAAGCCTGGAAAAAGCAACTGCATTGAATTTTAGAGGTAGGGAGAAAGGCTAGGTTGAAATACAAACAATAATATATCTATATGGCCTACAGGTAAGGGTGGCAAACCCATAGGAATTGTAGAGACAGCACTGGACTTTTATTTCATCCCCTAGGGACACACATGTACACCAGGATGGGGGGTGGGTGTGCATGAGAACCTGTGACTGTGAGGAAGAGTGCTGGCCCCAAAGGCCTGTTGCAGACCCTGACTGCAGCCCCAGAGCACGCGAGGTTGGATGAGCCAACAATGCATTGCAACCTGGTGGCATCATCTAGGTGGTGAGTGGACTACATCAAATCCTACAGCACTCCTATCAACATGATCTGGATGTTGGATTGTGCCTTTTAGTCTTATATTTAGCTTTAATTGTGCTTTTTACTCTAAGCAAAGGTCCCAGTCCTCAAACCTCTGTAAAACCCCACTGAAAACATCAAAACATGACTATTTTACATCCCAAGAGGATTTGGCCTTTCAGTTCAAGGGAGGAGAACGATTGCACCTTTGGCTCAACTCTTAATCTAGCATCCAGATGGCTTAATTAGTAATATTGTAAAGGATTCTTTCATTATTTATGTCGATTCAAATATACCTAAGTGGTTTTTAACAATTGCATTTACCCAACTGAGACATTTTGTGGGGGGGAAAGAAGGGTGGAAGGGGGGATAGGGATTGCTTTGCAGAACAAGTAATAATAATAAAGCTGTTGTGCTCAGCCAAGAGACCTTTTAGTAAATCATTTATTCTGCAGTTTGACAATATTTACAGAGGTGTTGTTGGTTTTTTTACATGAATTATTTACCGGAGTTTTTATAACACAGAACATACTGTACTCGAAAAAGGGATTAGGGGGAGACACATCAGTTACACACCCAGAAACAACAGTGACAGATGGTGGAAGGCGTTCTGACAACAACCACAACAAAATGTTTGCTCTCCCTTTGCATGTGCTCAACAAAGGGGGGGGGGAGCAACTGCAATGATATGCATGGAATAAACCTAAATGGGAGAAGGGGGAGCCACTTTTAGACTATATGATCTGAAAAAAGAATAGAGAAATTCCAGTTGGGCCGGTCTATGGATGTTTGCCTTGACAAGTAGAACCCAGATTGTGTGGAGCTCTCCCACTGATGATACTCTATTGCATTTCCATTCCCTACTGGCCTTCCATCTCTGCCACCCTCTTCCAGAACAGGGGTGCTAAATTGAATATAATATTGGGGGGATAGGTAAGCCCCATCCTGCACAATCAATCATACGATGCAGCACAAATGCACCATTTGAATGGCAATGCCCATCAACGTTGAGAGGGGGTATCCTCAAATATTTTATTAGGGGCGGCGAAGGGTTGGCTCCTATGTTCCAGAATCAGTCAGCATTTTGGATCCATTTAGCATGCTCAGTCCTCCTTGAACTATTTGTGAGGATTTCTGTGCCGAGTTTCCAAACCACCACCACACCAGATATTATTATTTTTTTGTACTTCTGCAAACATCAGAAGTACCTTGGTTCTGCTGAAACCTGCTTCTTCTGTGGGGTTGGTGCAATTTGGGGAACACTAGAAGACCTGAAAGCAATATAGGCAGTTCAACGGAATACACATGAATACAGGCAGTATACCTCTTGACTACCAGATCGTCACAACTATCATGTCCTGTATGCAGGTTGCTGTATTCGACTGATCTGGCCTACCAAGGCAATTCTTATGCCCTGATTAGGAAGGCTTCCCATATCAAACTTTGCCCTCTAATCACATTAGAAGAGCCTACTAGATTCAGCTATTGGCCTATCTCATCCACCCACCTGTTCTCACATTGGCCGATCAAATACAGTGGTACCTCGGGTTAAGAACTTAATTCATTCTGGAGGTCCGTTCTTAACCGGAAGCCGTTCTTAACCTGAGGTACCACTTTAGCTAATGGGGCCTCCTGCTGCCTCCTCACGATTTCTGTTCTCATCCTGAAGCAAAGTTCTTAACCCGAGGTAATATTTCTGGGTTAGCGGAGTCTGTAACCTGAAGCGTCTGTAACCCGAGGTACCACTGTAGCTATGGAAAACCTGAAAGCAGGACCTGGAGGTCACCTCTGTGCCATATCAGTCCATTTCTACTGAGTTTGGCTAGGGGGAATTCACATGACAATTGCATTGCTGTGGTGAGGTGTTTCTAGTCCACATTGCACCATATGTGGGGCAAAATAGATCATGCTACCACAATTCTGTCCAATGTGAATTGACCAACGGTTGACATTGCAATGAATTCGGAAGACCTGTGCTCCTCAACTGTAGGGTAATCTGGGCACTTGGCCATGAGCACAGGGGTTGTCTGAACTGGCCCCTCATTACTGCTGCATATGAACCAAGTGGAGGCATAATAAACATGGGTCAAAAATAAATGAAAAAAGAAAACTGGCTATGTGGCAATGGATCTGTGTACCAGATGGAGCTGGTAGACAGCTGCCCTGGACACAGAATTGACCTGTGTCTCCAAGGACAGCTGTGAGTCAAAAATGACTTTCAGGCTATTCACCTGGTCCTTCAGGGGCACAGTTACCCCATTCAGGACCAGGGAGTCCTCCACACCCACCCACCCTCTGTCCCCCCAAAACAGTACTTCTGTCTTATCAGGATCCAACCTCAATCAGTTAGCTGCCATCCATCCTCCAACTGCCTCCAGGCACTCACACAGGACCTTCACCACCTTCACTCGTTCCAAAGAGATGTAGAGTTGGGTATTGTTATGTATTCAGTGATCTGTGTTTGCTTCAGCTTGAGTCTGGACTAAGGATTCTGAGCTCCTGTGTTTTGATCCGATACAGGATGTCCAATCACAGAACATTTCAGGATTTGGGCCTGATTCGCAAACCCCAATTCACCATGGAGTGAATTACCTGTAAGCCTCCATACTTACCCTGGTGTTATTTGTGGGAATCTTATTGGGTAACTGATGGGAAATGCAGCTCACCAGCTGAAGCTCACAAAGTTCTCTCTTTCTCCAGGAATTGCTGTGTGGAGTTTTAATAACAGCAGTATTTTCTCTCTCCCCCGCCCCACAACATTTCTAATTAGGTTTTCTTGCTGCTGGTTTTCTGAGGACAATTCCCTAAAGGCAAATGTGTGTCCTTGCCCTTGTTAACTGCTTTCAAAATATTGCGACTCATGTCAGTAACTGTGCTGTTGACTGAGCTGTTCCTGCAGAAGTGTGTACTTCAGTTATATGTTCTCTCTAGCAAAAACCTCTGAGGTCTCCCGGTCTGATTAAACAGCAATTGGCCAAAAGGTTGTGAAAAGCCAAAACCTTACAGGTGAGGAACACCCAAAGTGCCTAATGACTTCAATTCAGCATTTAGCACTCGAAATCTCCAAGGATTTGCACCTAGGTGAACTGTGACAGGCACTCACCCACAAAGTCAGCCATCTTGGCTGAGAATGAGTTAACAGCACTCAAAAGGCTGTGGGGTGCAAATAACACCCAGCGTGTAGGATAGAGAGTGTGAAAATTTAGCCATCGATGCTTCAAAACAAGGGCAAATAAAGTCCCAAAATGAACAAAATAAATACAAGTGAAAACCATACACAAAGGGAAATGTCAATTCTCACATTACAGTAAAGTCATCACAAGGGTGATTTTGAGGAGATTTGTACTGTGGTTTGATAGAGCCAGACATTATCAAACCAGAACAAATGGCTGAAAATTCGGTTGCATCCGTCAGTTGGTCTCTTTAGTGCTGCTGAAGCATTGCTTTTCTACAATTTGCATACCCTTCAAGTGTTCCCATTTTCCAGGGACAGTTCCGGGTTTTAATAATAATAATAATAATAATAATAATAATAATAATAATAATAATAATAATAATAATTTATTATTTATACCCCGCCCATCTGGCTGTGTTTCCCTAGCCACTCTGGGCGGCTTCCAACTGAATATTAAAAACAGTACAGCATCAAACATTAAAATCTTCCCTAAAGAGGGCTGCCTTCAGATGCCTTTTAAAAGTAAAATAGCTGTTTATTGCTTTGACATCTGCTGGGAGGGCGTTCCACAGGGCAGGCGCCACTACCGAGAAGGCCCTCTGCCTGGTTCCCTGTAACCTTCTCGCAATGAGGGAACCGCCAGAAGGCCCTCGGCGCTGGATCTCAGTGTCCGGGCTGAATGATGGGGATGGAGACGCTCCTTCAGGTATACTGGACCGAGGCCGTTTAGGGCTTTAAAGCTCAGCACCAACACTTTGAATTGTGCTCAGAAACGTACTGGGAGCCAATGCAGATCTCTCAGAACCGCTGTTATGTGGTCCCGGCGGCCACTCCCAGTCACCAGTCTAGCTGCCGCATTCTGGATTAATTGCAATTTCCGGGCGGGTCACCTTCAAAGGTAGCCCCATGTAGAGCGCGTTGCAGTAGTCCAAGCGGGAGATAACTAGAGCATGCACCACTCTGGCAAGACAGTCCGCGGACAGGTAGGGTCTTAGCCTGCATACCAGATGGAGCTGGTAGACAGCTGCCCTGGACACAGAATTAACCTGTGCCTCCATGGACAGCTGTGAGTCCAAAATGACTCCCAGGCTGCACACCTGGTCCTTCAGGGGCACAGTTACCCCATTCAGGACCAGGGAATCCCCCACACCCGCCCGCCCCCTGTCCCCCCAAAACAGTACTTCTGTCTTGCCAGGATTCAACCTCAATCTGTTAGCCGCCATCCATCCTCCAACCGCCTCCAGGCACTCACACAGGACCTTCACCGCCTTCACTGGTTCTGATTTAAAGGAGAGGTAGAGCTGGGTGTCATCTGCATACTGATGAACACCCAGCCTAAACCCCCTCTCCCAGCGGCTTAATATAGATATTAAAAAGCATGGGGGAGAGGACGGAACCCTGAGGCACCCCACAAGTGAGAGCCCAGGGGTCTGAACACTCATCCCCCACCACCACTTTCTGGACACGGCCCAGGAGAAAGGAGCGGAACCACCGTATAACAGTGCCCCCAGCTCCCAGCCCCTCTAGACGGTCCAGAAGGATGTTATGGTTGATGGTGTCAAAGGCCGCTGAGAGATCCAGCAGAACTAGGAAACAGCTCTCACCATTGTCCCTAGCCCGCCGGAGATCATCAACCAGCGCGACCAAGGCAGTTTCAGTCCCATGGTGAAGCCTGAATCCCGATTGGAAGGGATCCAAATGGTCCGTTTCCTCCAGGCGTGCCTGGAGTTGTTCAGCAACCACCCGCTCAATCACCTTGCCCAAGAATGGCAGATTTGAGACTGGGCGATAGTTGGCCAAATTGGCTGGGTCTAAGGATGTTTTTTTAAGAAGCGGTTTAATGACCACCTCTTTCAGCGGGTCTGGGAAGGCTCCCTCACAGAGGGAAGCATTCACCACCCCGCAGAGCCCATCGCCCAGCCCTTCCCGGCTCACTTTTATCAGCCGGGATGGGCAAGGATCAAGGAGACAGGTGGTCGGTTTCACTTGTCCAAGCAGCCTGTCCACATCCTCGGAGGTAACAGATTGGAATTGATCCCATGTAACAGGACTAGACAGAACTCTAGCACTCTCCCACCCTGGCCCTGCTCCCACGGTGGAGTCTACCTCCTTCTGAATCTGAGCGACTTTATCTGCAAAAAACTTTGCAAAAGCATTGCAGGAGATCTTGGGGTTTACAGAAGCAGTCCCTGTTCCTGATTTGATCCTGGAATGTTCTGCTTTCCCTTAGGATGTCCCTATTTCCATCGAAGAAATGTTGAAGGGTATGGAGCTTTGTGACCCCCCAAGCCAATAAGATAAGTAACTTTAGAAGACATCTGTAGGCAACCCTGTAGAGTGAAGTTTTTTAAATGTTTAATGTTTTTATATATGTTGGAAGCCACCCAGAGTGGCTGGGGCAACCCAGATGGGTGGGGTATAAATATTTTAATTTTTTTTATTATTATGGAATAGGACACCCCTATTTTCACTGGACAAATGTGGGGGGGTATGTAGCTAGAAGGAAAACTAAAAATGGTAGTGCTGGCGGTAAGGCAGGCTTTCTCAACCTCGGCCCTCCAGATGTTTTTGGCCTACAACTCCCATGATCCCTAGCTAGCAGGACCAGTGGTCATGGATGATGGGAATTGTAGTCTACCAGCTTTCACTAATCATAGTTAAGATTAAACACAGTTTAGTGTTCAGATGACACACTGAACTGTTGTTGATCTTAAATGGAAGTGAAATCTTCCAATCTCCTCGTAGCCATTACAGGTGGGAGGGAGGCGTGTTGGGTCGATGTCGTGGCTTAGGCATATTCCTACAATGTTAAACCATGGTTTAATGTTGCCCCTGAATGCAACTTTCTGGTTTCCAAGGCTTCTGGCTGAGAAATGCGTTTGCTAAGCCAAAAATGTGAAAAAGAAAAAGCCGAGGCTTCATCAGTGCAGCTGTCCCGGATCAAGTAGTACCAGCCAGAAGTTTATTAGTAGCAAATGTTGAGACAGTACCTACCCTTATTTTGGTCCCTGACATAATTATTAGAAAGCATTAATCCTATAGAAGGCTGCTTGGATGAAAGAGTGGAGCTTTTGCAAAATCAGCCAGGGTAGAAAGTGCTAAACGGTGTTATTTTTATTTTATTGCACACTTTTTAAAGCCACGTTACATAAAGCATCAATAAATGTTGAACAGTATATAAAGCTCTTTTTCTTCCAAGCGAGGGTTTTGAATGTGTACTAATTGGAGTTCAGAGGTGGAAGGAAAGGAATTTGCCAGGAGATTTTAATCCCGTAAATAATGGTTCCATTAAGAACCCTACATGACTCTACTGGGAACTCTAAATATTAAGACGGGTAATAAAATCATTAGGTGTTCCCAGTTATTCAGCATATCACAGGACCCTAAAAAGCTAATGAGAGTTAGTTAAATGCAAAATGCAGATGGACCAAACTGCTGAGTCTTCCATTTCAAATAGCACTGGAGAAAGCAGTCTGCCAAAGGGAGCAGGTCACCATCGGCAGGACAGTGTGAACAACTGTATCTCTTTTTTTATATAAAAAAAATATTATTATTCATTTTCCAAACAAGTTTTATACAGTCAACAAATTATTTTACACTCATGCTTCAATTTTTGACTTCCCTCAGTTTCTCTGTCAATCTTTCGAAAAATTTCTATTTATTGACGCATTTCTGAACATGATATTGCCTTTCCCCACTCCTTTTCCTCTTACTCTCTTTTTTGCAGTATTTCTTACTATTTCACAGAGTCTCTTCAAAACCAACAAGCGTTGTCTGTGCATCACATATATTTTTCAGATATTCTGTAAATTTCCCCCAGTCCTCGATAAACTTTTGGTCTTTCTGGTATCGAATCTTCCCAGTCAATTTGTCCAATTCTGCATATTCGGTCAATTTCCTTCTCCATTCTTCCACTGTTGGAATTTCTTCCTGTTTCCATCTTTGGGCCAGAAGTATCCTTGCGGCAGTCACTGCATATTGAAACAGTTTACAGTCTCTCTTATTAATTTCGTTTCCTACCATTCCTAATAGAAAGGCTTCTGGTTTTTTAACGAACGTATATTTCAACATATTTTTCAATTCATTATATATCATTTCCCAGAAGTCTTTCACCTTTTTACACTCCCACCACATATGATAGAAAGTACCTTCTTTTTCTTTACATTTCCAACACTTATTGCATGTTTTATACATTTTGGCCAGTTTAACTGGCATTATATACCATCTGTAAAACATTTTCATTACATTTTCTTTCAACGCAGTACATGCCATAAATTTTAGCCTTTCATTCCATAATTTCATCCAATCATCATACTGTATATTGTAACCAAAGTCGCTTGCCCAGTGTATCATTACTACTTTTACCTCTTCATCTTTTGTATGCCACTCCAGCAACACTTTATACATTTTAGACAGGTTTTTATACTCGTTATTCAATACCTCCACTTGGAATTTTGATTCTTTACCTTCATACCCACACATTTTACAATCTTTTTTAAACATTTCATTAATCTGAAAGTAGTGTAACCACTCGTAAACAAATTCTTTCACCTCTTCATAAGTTTTCATTTTCCATTTCCCCCCCTCTCTTGTTACCAATTCTCCATATGTTATCCACCTCCCCCTCATGTTAATTTTTTTCACACTCATCACTTCTAATGGTGAAATCCAATGGGGGAGTCTAGGTTCCAACAAGTTTTTATACCTCTCCCACACCTCTGTCAGTGATCTTCGGAAGATGTGGTTTTCAAAACCTTTGTGAATTTTTTTCTTTTTTTAAAAAAAATGATATTTATTAGAAGTTTAAAAATTACAGAAAAAATAAAAGAAAAAAGGAGGGGAAAGGAAAACAACAACAACAACAACAACAACAACAACAACAACAACAAATTTAACAGGACATACATTACAATACATAGAGAAAAGAAAACATAAAAAACAATACAACAATACAGCAAAAAAGAACAATAACATTAAAACACACATCCATATTCCATATCTTTATCTTTCATTTACTTGTTTCACTGACCTCCTCACACCTCCCTTTTTGTATTCTAATTCAATTAATTGTTTCAGCAAATTCTTTCTATCTTTCTCAATTTTTATTCTATAATTTATCTTAATGGTCTAACCTATTAATTAACTCAGCAAATCCTTTCCATCTTTCACTGTATTCTGTCATTAAATTACCTTAATTTATTTTAACCTTATCTTACCATAAAAAGCCTTAAAACTTAAACTTAAAACTTAATACCTATCTATACATAACTCCTTATATTGTTTCTACTAAAGCCAAATAGTTTCATTCCAACATTTTTCCTAACACTCATTAATTTTACACTATTTCTCAAAATGAATTTTTAAAAACTTTCTTCCAATCTTCATCCATCGTCTCTTCTTCCTGGTCTCGGGTTATGTCAGTCCTTTCTATCCATTCCATCTAGTCCATCAACCTGGTGATCTTCTGTCCGAGGCTCTTAAGTCTTTTCCATGTCCCTTCTGCAGATCTTCTTCTTGTTTATACCTGCACTTTACTTTGTCTTTTCTTGATCTTTTTCTTAATTTCTTTCCTTTCTCATTGAGGAGTAGGTCTCAGGGAGACTCCAACCCAGCAATATCTCCATCCCCCCTCGACAGGTCAGCCCACTCTCCACAGTCAGCACTGTAATCCAAAAAGTATTTGAAGGCATGTTTCAAAGTCCCTCCAAAGTTAAGAGCCCCCACAACTCCAGACCCCCCCCCCGGCCCAAAACCAAATCCCGAGAGCCGAAACGGCCCTGCATAGGGGGGTCCATCCAACTTCCCATCTCCAAACCAAACAGTACTCCATCTCTCCAAATCTGACCCTCTCCAGGTTCAGTCTTCAAAGACTGCAGCTTATGCTCCTGCAGGGCCTCGGGTCTCTCCATTTGTGTTAGTTGAGGTTCAACAACAGCCTCCTCCATTATCTTCTGCATTTGCCCTGTCAAAGCAGATTCTTGGGTTGGTTCCTGAATGGTTTCTATATGCGTATTCACTGTTTGTCCAAAATTACTGACTGCAAGAGTCATCAAATCCATCTTCTCATGCAGCTGCTCCAACAAAGCGCTTGTCTTGCAAAAAGCAAGCACCAAAACTTCTTCTAGGCACATTCTTGTCCAAGGTCAAAGTCTGGTCTCACGATCCTTAATCTCCACAGTTGTGGAATTTCCCAGATCGACTCCAGCAACAGTTTAACAAGCTCCCTCTAGAGGAGACAATTTCTATTTGTATCCATCTTTTAAAAGCAGGTCCAAGAAAAGAAAGTTACTTTCGTTTTTCAGATATTTTGTTTCTTTTAAATGCAAAAGGCAACATTGGAATCAATATGTTTCTCTTTTTTAACTATCTGTCTAAAGACGTTTCATTCACAGTCAATGAACTTCCCCAAAACGTCTGTCTCTGACACCCCGTTCCCAGGTTTGAGACGGTGGAAATTTATCTTTCTTTACTCTCTCTCCTGCAGGCTTAAACAGTCTAAAATTCCCCCTCCTCTTCTCCTGCTTCCAAGAGGGGTTTTGGTAGTTTTAACTGAAGGAAATTTAGTCCTTTGTATACGACTTTCCAGACTTTAGCTTGCAAAATTTTGCTTCAATCTATTTACAAAAGCGGAAGGCGGACTTCCTGTTTAGAACCTTCCCACTTCGGTGCCAAATTAAAATATTTCGTAGTCCAATTTTCCATTCTACTCACGGGTAGTTGTTTAGAGTTCAATTGTCCACAGGAAAAAGTCAGCGCTCTCTGGCAACGGCTGTGCGGCTTCACTCCGTAAAAGTAGCAGTTGATTCAAAACACCGCGCCACTCACCCCACTTCGCTTCAGGACCCAGAAAAAGGGTTTCCCCGCGAGTAGGGGAGGCGTTTTTGGTGTCAGCCGAATCCCACGTTCCCAGGCTTCCTCTGCCTGGGATTTTTGAAGGGTCTCCGCCTTCGCCGCAGCAGCAAGACCCGATTTAGTCTCATCGGGCAAATGGCAGGTGGACATGGCTTGGCCAAAATGGCCTGATGGTTCTAATTAGGGCTGGAGGCTTCCCATTCCTAACCAAGAAGGCTTAACTTTTTAAAGGAATGGTTCCTTCTATCCTATACTATGTGGATTGCATTAAAAAGCCTCTGTCTGCCTAACAAGTGTATTGCATCAATTTAAACAAAAATAGCTTTGCATTCTTCTAAGTTTAATCCACTCATAAAGAATACATAACCAAGGATCAGAAATCCAGGAATCCCCAAAATTATAATTTTGACATTTCCACTCGTTACATTTGTGCTGATAATATTAGCCCAAAAGATAAAATCACTTCCTTTCCACTAAGGAGCTGTAAAGACTAATTGACAGGGCTGCTAAATTCTGTTTACTTCAGGCTAACTTTATATTTTTAAGTACAAATAACAGGGAAAGTTTTAGGAAGTTATTATTTTGTCAGCACTCTCATTTAGCAAAGCAGCTTCAATTTATTAACAGTGTGGAGTGTGAATGAATCAATATGTTTCATTGGGCAATGTGTCATTTGTTAATCGGATATTGATGAGATTATTGACGCACAGCTAATTAATCTCAAACCCCGTGCTAGCCTTCATATGTTTCCTTAATTATGTTCTTCATCTTAGTCTTCCAACTTTGGCACACAGACGCCGGGAGTGAAGGAACCTATCAGTAGACGCTCCCCCCTCCCTCAGTGTTGTTTGGTTTGTGCATTTACAATCTCGTAGCAGTGAAATTATTATCCCTAGTTGTAAATAGGTATATCAAACAGATATTTAATAATATTTGTCAGAAGGCACGTATTGATTTGGCAGGAAACTGCTCCAAATTAGATTAGCAAGTGAGTCTTGTCTGAGAGCCGCAGTTTAAAATATTTCTCCGCTCGTATGGAGCATTACCCTATTTCCACCTGCACTCAGAAATGTTGAATGTATTAGGCAGGCATGGTTAGGGGTGTGGAACCTGTGACCCTCAAGATGTTGCTGGAATACAATTCCCATTGTGCCTAATCAGCCAAGCAGGGTGGGGCTAATGGGACTTGGAGTCCAACAAAAGATGCAGGACTATAGGTTCCCAACTCCCCCTTTTGAACTTTGGGCTTAAAAAGTTCAGGAGGGTTAATTTTGGTGTCTCTGACTTTCTAATTTTCATTCAGCTTCAAAATTAATTGCTTAACAGCAGCAAAACAATATCTTTTCCAATAACATGTGCCTGATAGCAGAAGAGAGGCAATAGATTTTTCAGGCCAGTCATGTAAACACAAATGAAAAACAAAGCAGGCAGAGGGCAGTGTGGCAACCACCTTTTTTCTTTCTTTTTAAAAGCATCACCTCCTGAATCCCAGGGCATTTTCATATGTTACTTTCATTTTTATGCACAATTTTACCTAACGCGTGGATTTTCCTAAAAAATTGCTGGCATGGATGATTGGATCTCCCTGGCTTTTGCATGTAAATATACCATAACAACAAGGGGACGCAGGTGGCGCTGTGGTCTAAACCACAGACCCTAGGGATTGCCCATCAGAAGGCTGGCGGTTCGTGTTATGTACTGAAGTTCTCACCCTGGGCCAGCAGGGTGATACTGTAGATAGTTTTCACTCAGGTCCACATATGCAAATAAGGGATTGAAAGTGACATTCAGTGATAGGATAGTTACAGAAAGTGGTTACTGTTGCGTTGCAGGGAGCTCTATATAAGCAGGCTGGCTGAACCCTTCAGTTCAGTTCTGTTCTGGCCTGTGAATAAACAAGAGCTGTTTGAAGAATCGGTGTGTCATCTGATATGTTCACCCACAACATAACAGTTCAGATCCCCATGACAGCGTTTCTGTGCACTGCTCTGGTTCGCCAGAAGTGGCTTAGTCATGCTGGCCACATGACCCAGAAGCTGTACGCCAGATCCCTCGGCCAATAAAGCGAGATGAGCACCGCAACCCCAGAGTCATCCATGACTGAACCTAACCGTCAGGGGTCCCTTTACCTTTTATAGCATAACAACAGTCAAACGGCCCAGAATCAGGAGTACCAGCTTGGCCTCGGGTGCTGGCACTGAAATTTGTGGGTACCTGGCCCATTCATGGGGAATATTGTGGATGCTCGGGCACCCAGGGAGTTGGCACACATGCCCAGAATTATGTTAACTATTTCCCAACTACAGTGGTACCTCTGGTTACGAACTTAATTCGTTCTGGAAGTCCGTTCTTAACCTGAAACCGTACTTAACCTGAGGTACCACTTTAGCTAATGGGGCCTCCTGCTGCTGCCGCACTGCCAGCACGCGATTTCTGTTCTTATCCTGAGGTAAAGTTCTTAACCTGAGGTACTACTTCCGGAGTAGCAGAGTTTGTAACCCGAAGCATTTGTAACCCGAGGTGTTTATAACTCGAGGTACCACTGTATACCGTCTTCTTCATCTAAGCCAGGGGTTCCCAAATTTGGGTCTCCAGCTGTTTTTGGACTACAATTCCCATCGTCCACAACCACTGGCCCTGCTAGCTAGGGATGGTGGGAGTTGTGATCTAAACTATAGTTTCCCCAAAGTTGACCTAATACAGTGGTGCCCCGCAAGACGAATGCCTCGCAAGACGAAAAACTCACTAGACGAAAGGGTTTTGCGGTTTTTGAGCTGCTTCGCAGGACGATTTTCCCTATGGGCTTGCTTCGCAAGACGAAAACATCTTGCAAGTTTGTTCCTTTTTCTTAACACCGTTAATACAGTTGCGACTTGACTTCGAGGAGCAACTCATAGAATGCGGTGTGGTAGCCTTTTTTGAGGTTTTTGGTGATTTTTGAAGCTTTTCCAAAACTTTTCCGACACCGTGCTTCGCAAGATGAAAAATTCGCTAGACGAAAAAACTCGCGGAACGGATTAATTTCGTCTTGCGAGGCACCACTGTATCTGCAGGGTGTGGTGGGGGTGAGTCAGCCAATATAAAAGCTTCAGGGGTCATTTAGATCAGGGAGATGGCACAGAGGAAAAGGCTAAACAATTCCTACCCCAGCACCACTGCTCAGACCAAATGCAGGGGTGGGGAAAACCCTGTTAAAAAGTAAATAAGAAAAGCTGTGGGGGTTTTGTTTGTTTGTTCGTTGCATTTGTATCCCACTTTTTTGTCCAAGGAACTCCTGGTTCTCTGCGCCTCCTCGTTTTATCCTCACAACCACCCTGTGAGGTAAGTTAAACCGAGAGGCAATAACTGGCCCAAGGTTAGCCCAAGTGAGCTTCATGACCGGCTGAGGACTTGAACCCTGGTTTTCCGCAAGGTGTGTGGTTTTGCCCTAAAGCATCAAAGGGAAGAACAAGACCCCTTCTTCCTTTTACCAAATAAAGCTGCTTTCATTCCCACCCACCAACTTCGTCCACACTAATGCTGTCAACCCAACAATTCCAAGGCCCTTATCTCCATTTTCTTAATTCTAATTAAAGAAATCTTAATCCTGGCTGTAATAGCTGCAATTACAATACTTCATTTTGTTCAATGTTAGTCGTGACAACTTGAATAAATTGTACAAACAATTTAGCCACAATTGCATGGGGGCCGAACTGTACATTACTCATTAACAAGATTGTGGGTAGCAGCAATTATAGCATTTCCTCTTAATGTCCCTGTTTATTGAGTCACAGCAGCAACCCCCTTCTTATATTACATCACATTCTCTCTCTCTCTCTCTCTCTCTCTCTCTCTCTCTCTCTCTCTCTCTCTCTCACACACACACACACACACACACACACACACGCTGATGAGAGCAGCTTTTGTGCTTATGAAAAAACACAGCTCTGTAACTGCTGGGTGCCTCTAAGCCAGATCGATGGAAGTACACGCTGGCTGCTAGCCTCCCAGGCCACCGCTCCTGAAGGTCAAAATTACCATCAGTGTCAGCACAGGGTGGAAACATGCATTTATAAATTTCATAAAATTATGAGCAAACCTCCCTGCTCCCTCTCTTTTCCCAAAATCAACGATGCAACTGGCTTTGCAGTTTGATTATTGCTTATAGATTCAGCAACCCAAGAATTAAAGAATAGCCTTGAGGCAAGTGTAATTATTTACAGCTGAAGCTTCCTTATTGTTATTAGCATGCTCCTAATTGCTTTAAGTTATATCAATGTTAGTTCATTTAACACATTTTTGATAACATGCATGGAAATTGCTTCCTCTGCATTTGGAATGAGAGCTTGACTCTAGGAAGACTTCTTCATTGGTGGAGCTTTAAAACAACTTGTCCCTTGCCTGCCGTAAAACATACCTAGATTTGAAAACAGACATGCACACATGAAGAAAGGGGGGAGGGGAAAAGGAAATGGGTGGGATTCTCATCTCACCATTTCCTTATTTTTCTCTGTTACGTTTAATACGGCTTAACTAAAACTGTCTGTTTGATTTTTCAGTGAAAATTCACAGGAATCTCACTAATGAGGAGAAAAATAAACTTTGTTCTGGGTGCCGCAATCTAATCTCTACTTTTGTGTTACTATTTGCTTTGAGCCAGCAGTTCAGCAAGACGACATTAAGCCCCTTTCTATTTGAAGTAATAAAGTAATGCTTCTACCACTATATAATCTTAGGCAGTAGGACGAATCAGCCATTTTGCTTATTTTCTTGTTTTGTTTTTTTGTTTTTTAAAAGATATTTATTGAAAGTTTTTAAAATATAGCAAAAAATGAAAAATAAACATACAAAATAAAAAACAATTAAAAACACACATTAGTTTTCAATAACATAACTTCCGTACACTTATTTCCTCAGACCTCCTCACACCTCCCCTCCCTGTATTCCAATTCAGTTTGTTAGTTCAGCAACTCCTTACCATTAAACTTTTACCCATTTGTAAATCTTTTTTTTCATGTCTCCTAAAGCATTACAGCTGGAAACCACTTAGTTTCTATCCAACATCCTTCTAACACTCATTAATTTTACAATATTTCTTTAAATAGTCTTTAAATTTCTTCCAGTCTTCTTTCACCGACTCTTCTCCCTGGTCTCGGATTCTATTTTCTAGGGGTATAAGATTCAATCTGTGGGAGCTCCCACTCCTTTAACGATAGCCTCTCTCAATTCTATTTAAAATACAAAAGGGTATTGACTCCCAACTCTTACTCCATTTCATATTATTTGTTGCATTTCAAACTGAGGCAATATTCATATGGGTTCAGTTAAAAAAAATACCCCGACAAAACAATCCAGTACATGCCTACTCAGAAGTAAGTCCCACTGATTCCCATGGACTCTGCTCCAGAGTAAGAGGGCATAGGGTCACAGCCAAAGGAAGGTATTCAGCTAAGACCACATTCATACAACACATTTAAAGCAGTATGATACCATATTAAGCAGTTATGGCTTCCCGCAAAGAATTTGGGGAACTGTAGCTCGTTATGGGAGCTAGGAGTTATTAAGAAACCCCTATTCCCCTCACAGAGCTACAATTCCCAGCGTGGTTAAACAATTATTCTCCCTAGGTCCAGCCCTGCCATTAGGCAGACTGAGACAGCTGCCTCAGGTGGCAGATGCTGGAGACCAGGAAGTAGTGGGTAGCTTGCTCTTCTCAGGTAAAGTGGAGGCCAACATCCCGTCACCAGCGTTTAAACTGCCAGTCCAATTCATTTCTGTATATGGAATTGAGGAGGGTGCCATCTTGTCCTTTACCTCAAACAGCAAAATATTTTGGGCTATGAGTGTTAACAGAAGCAAGGGCTGCTCTTCCTCTTCTCTTAGTGCTTCTCTCCTTCCGAGAGGTAAGACTGCCCCTTAAATATCTCTAGATGAATGGCACATCCATAGGTATATTCAGTAACTCTGACCCAATGACACATTCATAGGCATCTAATTTTCCTCACTGATAATCATGCAGATATTTCCTAGGCATGTCAATCTATGCATGCTCTGTAAGTATTACGGATCAATAGTTGCACTGATTAGGAGATTCTGAGATGGTTAATATGTAAGCAAATGTCTGAAATGTTTTCTAAATAATAGCTTAGAGAAACCTCTTTCACTATACCATAGTTGACATAACTAAAATCTAAAACCTCAAGCGTTGCTACCATATGCTTCAACTACTTGAAATATTAGCCAATTTAATTCTTGATTCCAAGGGAGACGAAAGGAAAATAATGAAGATCAGTTCCAATTGCAGATCTAAAAGGGATAATGATTTAGTCAATGAGAATTATACAGGATCTGTTTATTGACATTGGGGATGTGATAGCAGAATAAGGCATTGCACTTACAATCAACAATTTTTATTCCATTTTTATCTGTAAATGGGGGAGAGAAAAAATATGCAATAGCCTGTGAAACTGTCATAACAGCTTTCCACAGCTCAGACACATTAAATTACTATCAGTATGTAGCCTTATTGGAGTTCACTGATTGGGTCTGCGTTGCTCCGTGACAGGAGGAAGGAAGTCAAAATGACACCGAGTTGGTTCAAAGAAAGAGTTTATTCTGCTCTCCGGATAGCAGAAGGCACTTGCGTGGTGAGTCCACAGCAAGTCCAAAGAAATGACAAGTTTCATGCAGTATATATATACCCTCCAGGCACCCTCTCCCTCCTTCCAACCACGTCAGCTTGTATACGTAGGTTGACATCACATATGTTCCTGCTCTGGTACTCTCAACCATAAAAGGGATTTCCTTCCTGCACTCCTGACCATAAAAGGATATTCCTGTTCCTACTCCTATCTTGGAGCAAAAGGTCACTACTTCCGAGAACATGCTCTGGCGTTAGTCCCAGACTTGGGTCTCCCCGTCATTTGTGGTCAGAACATAAGATATGTCTGTGTCTGTTCTACTGGTAAAGTCAAGGCCAGTCTTGCCGTCAAACTGATAAGGAGAGAGCTGTGTTCTTGTTTTGCATTTGCTCAACAGCTAAAGTTTATGCATTTTAGCTAAGGAGAAATGGGGATTTTGGTGCAGTTTAAAAATGCCTGTACAGTCAGTTTTGGGTTTGGGAAACCCATTCCTTCAAGTACACTAGGTTAAAAAATGAAGAAAAAATTCACAAAACAGAAAATGGAGACTAGCATGGAATAATGGGGCATGCTTGCAAGGATCTGTTTGATAATATACACACTGTAAATAGGAAACATTGTTTTAAATAGCATCCCTGATTCTCATCCTGCCAAGGAAGGCTAGATGGATAGTTTGAGAGTATCAAAAGAAAAGCCACTGGGATGTCCAGGAGAATTAATAGGGTTGTACTGGCTGTGTCTATCCCCAGATAATGAGGGGTCCAAGAAAGCTTTCAGGTCATCTCCACCACTTAAACAACTTCCCCCAAAGAATCCTGGGAATTGCGTGTTGAGTCCCACAAGCCACCCCCCAAAAAACTCACACTTCACACTTCAATTTTTGTTTAAGGTTTTTGGCATAATTTTGGCCACAACTTTATTCAAATACAAAATACGTGAGTGGTTGCTTAGGCACTGGTTATGACTATCTGTCCTTGCCCTCAGGGACAGAGCTGGCCTTCCGGACACCAACGGAAGCCAGTGTGGGAAACAAGTATTGGGTGAGAATGAAGCTGGGAATCAGACTAACACCTCTCACCCTCATGTTCCGGTGGGGCTTGCCCGGCCCAAGTCCGACTCCGGGGACAAGGACGAAAGAATGGCAAGCCCCTGGATTTCCTTTAACGGAATTCCCATTCGCATCATTTGGAGGGGTAGGCACTTACCCCTCCAAGCACCATTTAACCAATGCCTAACCGCCAACCTTACAAGTTGTGACGATTTGCTACGCAGTAGGCGAAAACCAAATGGCACCAGCCAATCAGCCAAATGGCAAAATTCCTACCAGGCCCCCGCTCAAAGGCGAACGACCCCATGACAGGCATAGCAAGGTCAAGCAATCAAAACCACCCTGATAAAAGGGAGGGAGGGCGGGTGATCCGGTTCAAAACGGCCAAGAGGACGTTCCCTCGTCTGGCCCCTGTATTTATAGCCTCTGGCCCCTCCTTCAAATTGCCAAATTAGAACTCCCCAGCAACCCAATTAACCCTTTAGTGCTTGGGTTGCTAACAATTTGCCGAGTCACTGTAGGGTGGCCTGTTTCCCCAACCGCAACACGTGCTCTCTGTTAGGGAGAACACGCTTTGCGTGTTGAGTCCCACAAGCCACCCCCCAAAAAACTCACACTTCACACTTCAATTTTTGTTTAAGGTTTTTGGCATAATTTTGGCCACAACTTTATTCAAATACAAAATACGTGAGTGGTTGCTTAGGCACTGGTTATGACTATCTGTCCTTGCCCTCAGGGACAGAGCTGGCCTTCCGGACACCAACGGAAGCCAGTGTGGGAAACAAGTATTGGGTGAGAATGAAGCTGGGAATCAGACTAACACCTCTCACCCTCATGTTCCGGTGGGGCTTGCCCGGCCCAAGTCCGACTCCGGGGACAAGGACGAAAGAATGGCAAGCCCCTGGATTTCCTTTAACGGAATTCCCATTCGCATCATTTGGAGGGGTAGGCACTTACCCCTCCAAGCACCATTTAACCAATGCCTAACCGCCATGGAGCCCTCAGCTCCCCGCCAACCACTCACAGCCCCAGCCAAGACCTCCGCTTGGCCACCACCGCACCTATCCAAGCCTCATTCCCAGAAGCCGACAGGTGCACTCCATCAGCCCTAAAAAGGGCTGCCGCTTGAAAGGTGATTTCGGGATGAAAAATCACCTCTCCACCCAACTCCACAATCCTTCTGGAAACAGCAGCATTGAAAGGATGGCCTCTCAAAAAGAATCTCGGGGTGGGAAATTGCATCGCCACCCAGCTCCAAAACTTTTCTGACCACAGCAGAATTGATGCGTTTTCTGGCCCTTTCAGTGGCAGCCGGGCAACGACTGCCCTTCCAAACGCAGCGTTGCAAAAGCTTTGACCAAAAATTTTTCGCTGTCGGCACCATTGCACGCAGCGTCTCCAGGTCACCCAAAATTGCAGCACGTAGTGACAAACAGTCCATGGGCACCAGGTCGTTCTCACCAAGCTGCACCACAATAGCAGCTGGCGGCCCCTCCAAGAGCAAATGCCTCCGGATACTTGGCAGGAACTCCGACCAGCGCATCCCACGTCTGGACAGCCAAGACAAGCGAATATGTGGAGGAAAGCCGAAATCTGGACCCAATCCAGATTGCCGTGCTGCGACGCCAGCCCAATGGACGATACTGTGCCCCACAATCCAAACACGGGTCACCGCTAAACCTGATAAATAAGATAAAACAAGCAAAAATTGTAAGACACCAATAATGTTAACGAACATAATCTTTGAATGCATTCGATTTCCAACGACCTGTATTTTATTTCCACTGCCTTATTAACATGCTTTCCGGCCTTCTTGGTGGTACGTTTGTCTAGGAATTGGTTCCCAACTAGCTGCACCTGACCTCAGCAGGGCAGCACTGATGACTGGGCCCCACCATATCGTCAGTACCAGCAAACATTGTGGGGGAGCAATGAATCCCAAGGCAATCGCATCCCGCCAGGTGTCGTTCCCCATAGGGGAAAGATGCACCCCCCATCTGCCCCAAAGAGGGGAACAGTCTTGAAGAAAATAGCAGGGTGCAATATCACAGAACCACCTAAAGCAAGGACCTATTTTATTTTATTTGTTATTTTATTTACTTTATTTACTTTATTTACTTTATTTATTTTATTCTATTATCCACCGCCTTATTAACATGCTTTCTGGCCTGCTCGGTGGTAGTTTGTCTAGGCATTGGTTCCCGACTAGCTGCACCTGACCTCAGCAGGGCAGCACTGACGACTGGGCCCCACCATATCGCCAGTTCCAGTAAACAGCATGGGGGAGCAATGAACCAGGATCAGACTCAAGCTCACCCCAAATGCTCCCAGGGACTCTGGCATGGCCCTAACCCTCGAAAGGGGTCGACAAAAGCATGGCGAATCCTTGGATTCCCTTAATGGAACATCTTTGCGCATTGGAGGGGACAGGTGCTCCAACCCCCCCTCCAAACCACCTTGAACCAATGCCTTAAATTATTTTGAGTCCAGGGAGAGCTGCCATCAACTTAATCCATGCCCTCTTGCATGCAGGAATGCAAACTTATGCTGGAGGAAGACAGCAAACATTCTCGCCCAGCTGTACCACCAGCACTGCGGGAGGACCTGCACAGGTCACACTCGACCGCACCAAAGGAAGGATCTCCTCCCAAAGCATTCCCCATCTGGACATCCAGTATATGTTCACATGGGCAGGAAGACTGAGATGGCGCCCGAGTCCAAACTCGTCAACATGCTTGCCAGCCTAGTGTACAATGCTGTGGCTCAAATGTGCACAGCTGCTCCTATGAAAAAAGGAAATAACAGACAAGCATCAGCACAGACATCATTGTGACACTTCCTGATATAACCCTTGTCAGCGTCAGACTTCCAATGACCCATATTCACAATCCTGTCTACTGACAGGCCCCCAGTGTGCAGCCTTTGCAGCAGCACCTAATCGTAAGGAATGAGGAGTGTTCAGCGGTAAGCAAGCCGCAGGCTGTAATAACTGGTGCACGATGTAAGCACATTGATGCCGGGCTAACGGGAACCCATTTTCATGCACTAGGAGCGGGCCAGCCCCCAGGGAATAAAAAGCCAAATATTCTGTTATCCATAACAAGGCAAGGGCCCTCCTCACCTGTGGTGGGAAGCCTGATTGTGGCACTCCTGCCCACTAAGTCTGTTTTAGAGTTACCAACTCTAATGACAAGCTCCAAAGGATAAGGAAAAGTCCTGAAGCAATAAGCCTCCAGACTCTCAGCCCCGTGCTGGCTCCAACAACCATTTCCCCAACCCTCAGTGCGAAAATGCAATGGACTACTGAAAGGAGTCTCACCTTGATCTTTAACCCGCAGACAAGTTTTAACTTGTTGCAGATACTGCATAGGTAAAAATTGACCGACTTCCTGCCCACTGTCCTATGAGGTTGGAGCCTATTCCAACCTTCCAAGGCCCTGCGCACTGCAAACTTTATACAAGGGTCTCTGAAAAATAAAGCTTCAATGTAACAGACATTGCAGCGGACTGAATTCGGATAGTTATAACCGCATGCCCAATCTGCAGCAGGTGGACCAAATACTGCAGGATCTGCTCAGAGGATGGGGGCCAATTCTTCTGAATGGCCGAGAACTGCCAGCTTAAGGCTAAGAAATCCATCCAGGCCTTCCCATAAGAGGTAAAAGCAGAAGGGGAAATGGAAGCTGCCGCTCTCTGAAATTACTAATTGTTGTCAAAATGCCACAGGTCTGGAAAAGTCTGGCAATAGCTGAGTCTGGAGCCCAGGATCTGAAGCGCTTCATCTGAAAATCGGATAGTGTCAGCGTAATTTGGAGAGTAGAAAGCACAATATTAAACCTTAAGTGGCGCAGCTCGAAAGCATGAGCGGAGGGGCAGAGACTGTGCTACAGCATGAGGACTGTTTTGCCAAGACGCTCACCACTACCTGGTTATCAGACCAAAAGAAGATCCGATGGTCACTGAACTCCTCGGGCCACGTGAACTGCTACTACAATGGGGAAAACTCAAGAAAAGTTATGTCACATGATTGCCTCACCACACCAGGCTTGAGGCCATAGCTTTGCACACCAGCAGCCCTTGAAATAAAAACCAAAGGGCAAAGATCCAGCAGCACCAGCATGAACCTGAAAATCCCTGAGCGGGTTCAAGGTATCCTGCCATGGCGAACTACTATTGCATACATTCAGGAATTGCTACCATCGCCTGATATCTGCCTTCACCATGCTTGGTAGGCATACAAAAAGGTAAGGGGACCTCTGTCAGCATCGCCCTTGAGCCAGTGCCACCAACTGGACTCATCCACTTCAGCCCCAACTGGGCTAGGCGAGCTGGGTAGCACTTCCAGAGACCACCTTCTGCACAGGAACAGGTCAAAGTGCTGTGGACTCACAGCTTAGAGTTGCGAGCACCGGATTCACTCCAACAAAAGACAGTCGTCGCACAGCAGAGTCTAGCAGAGTATATAAACAACTCGGAGAGCAGCTCTGTAGAATATCTTCTTTATTCTATCTACAACTATACAAACTATATACAGAGCTTAATAGGTCTAAGTATAAATAAACGCTGCACTGCACTGAGTGTCTGCAGCTGCCCTTAGCAGCAACCTTATCTCTACACATGATCTCTAACACTCAGTCTCTCTCTCTCTCTGACACTGACTGACTGATTTGGTGCTGGAGCAGAATAAGTAGAGACCAGAACACGCCTCCTCCTCTCTGGAGAATCAGCAGACTCCTCAGGAGATTCTTGGATATGGGAGGGGTGAAATCTAGGCAGCCTGGCCTAGTGGGAAGATTAGTTAAGTGACCCAGCAAGATCGGATCTGGTGAAGCATCACTTGCTACAGAGGAAGTATTACAAATTAACTTCCTTCAAGGCAGACAGCTTCTCCATAGACAAGTGGTATGTTTTAGCAACGATATCCAACTGGATCCCTAAATAAAATGGGAATAAGGGCCAAAGGTATTGAGCTATTGCTTGCCAGCTTCCAGCCCCCGCTTGGGCAGGGGGCATCTTGTGCTGCCATCATGATATGTAAATTTACAGGGCCGCGCTGGCCAGAACCCCTAAAGAAGTCCCAACCAAGCTGCCGCCAAGCCAGCTTCCTTTTCAGACACACACTCTGTGCAATGCAAAAAACACACTCCGTGCAGTGCACACACTCTCCATGCAATGCAACTACACACTCCGTGCAATGCCAAAAGCACGCTCTGTGCAATGCAACTACACACTCCGTGCAATGCACACACAAACCCTCCGTGCAATGCAACTACACACCCCTGCAACTACACTCCATGCAATGCAACTACACACTCCGTGCACTGCACACCCTCTGTTCAATGCAACTACATACTCCGTGCAATGCACACACACTCCGTGCAATGCAAAAAAACAACAACACACTCTGTGCAATACGACTAGACCCTCCATGCAATGCACACACACTCCATGCAATGCAGCTACACACTCCCTGCAATGCACACACCCTTCATGCAATGCAACTACACTCCATGCAATGCAACTACACACTCCGTGCACTGCACACCCTCTGTTCAATGCAACAACAAACTCCGTGCAATGCAACTACACACTCCGTGCAATGCAACTACACACTCCGTGCAATGCACACATACCCTCCATGCAATGCACGCACCCTCCGTGCAATGCAACTGCAAATCTCCTAGCAATGCAATGCAAATGCAGCCCGTGCAGCGCCGTGCTCTGCAACGCACAGAGCAAACTGCAATGCGGGCACGCAAAGGTGCTTTCTCCCAGTTGCATATTGCAAACATGGCACCCGTTACATCCCTCGCAGTGAGGTAACCACCAAAAGGACTTAAGTGTCCAGGTAGAGCAATGGGGGAGCATGCAGCTGTCCCATACAGGGACCAATCCTGCAACCTAGGCATTACCGGCACTATCCGCTGACCCAGTGAAACCAATGCTTCATGGACCACATGGGGACACTATTGAGGCCGGAAACGCTTCCAGGCCATCGAATTCTAGGGCAAAGCCCTAGGATCACCTGCTAGGCCAGGCATAAATGTTTCCAGTGAAATAGCAGAGTTGAGGTAGCCCACAGCTTGTCCAGGTACCCCTGCTTGCCCTTTTAGAGGGAAGCACCCCTTCAAGAAACCCAAAGTTCTTTTATCACAAATGGGCCGAACTACCCAGCAACAGAATAGCTCAAAAGGAGCAGTTTGTTTTGTTTTGTTATAACAATGGCTAAGAGGGGTATATGAACCCTGTCTCCCAGGTCCTAGTCCTGCACTTTAGTCACTAAGTCACGATGGCACATCTCTAAAATGGCAGTCGCCACTATCAGGGCAAAACAAACTTAAAGAAAATAAACTTGTTCAGAAACAGCATAGTTCAAGAGCATATACAGAGTGCTCATAGTCCTTGGAGGCACAGGGAGCCATAAAGCCAACCTTCAGGGATACTATAAATGAAAGTGATACCAGTTAATCTGGGAACAGCCCTGACTAACCCCACAATTTCAACAAGAGAAATGGGGGAAACCTTTTTGCGAAAGAAAGCCCCTAACGGGGGCTCTCTCCCTATTGGGAAAGGCAAGCCACAGATACAGGGAGAATCTTCCTACAGGGCAGGGTAAGGGGTGGGGTGGGAAATTGAACAGGAAAAGGGGGGAATTAAATTATTTAAGGGACTAGAGAGGATTAAAAAGAAGGGGAAAATAAAGAAATAAAGAAATGTAACCAGACAATGAGAAGATTGTCCAAGTGCTCCATGTGATCCGGTTCAAAACGGCCAAGAGGACGTTCCCTCGTCTGGCCCCTGTATTTATAGCCTCTGGCCCCTCCTTCAAATTGCCAAATTAGAACTCCCCAGCAACCCAATTAACCCTTTAGTGCTTGGGTTGCTAACAATTTGCCGAGTCACTGTAGGGTGGCCTGTTTCCCCAACCGCAACACGTGCTCTCTGTTAGGGAGAACACGCTTTGTAGTTTAGCCCTCACAGAGCCAGCAACCTTAACAAAACTACAGGGAGGAAATCGAATTAAATGCAGCATTGGGCATAGCTGTCAAGCGTCCCTTATTTGGAGGGACAGTCCCTTATCCCAGCGCCATGTCCCGCTGCTGTCCCTTACTGATGGATGTCCCTTAAATTTCCCAGGTTTCAAAGGAAGCAGCTCCTCTCCCTCCCTCCCTGCCGGCCAGGGAGGAGGGAAGCTCCAACTGTGTTGCTTGGCTGCCCGGCCGGCCCCCCTCTGGCATCCTCTCACAAGCCTCGGCTCCCGGGAACCCCTCCCCGCCGGGACTGGTGGGAGCCTCGGGCCCTTCCGCCACAGTCCTCCTCGTGGCCGCCGAACTGAGCGTCTCTGCCTGGGGCCTCCCCTCTGCCCGTCACCACCACTCCCACTAGGCCGTATTGCAGCTGTGCCACCGAAGGACCCGAATGAGATGGGCAGCCTGGCATGGTCTATGAACTGATGAGGAGCCTTGAGAGGAGAGCGAGGGCAACCATAGAGAAAGCAGTTCAGAGAGAGGAGGGAGAGGAGGCGGTGGAGGCGTGGGCAGGTGTTCCAAGGGCTACAAGGGAAGGACCGCAAGCGCTTCTCCCATAGATTTGTAGTGGTAGACTAGCCTAGATGGTCTGATCTGCGGGTTTACTTTGGGCACTATTTCCTGCTCCCCTTCCTCCCGCCCCACCTGATGGAATTAAGAGCTGCAGATGGAGCACAAGAGAAAAGATACAGAACTGCAGCAGCATCTTCGTAGCTTGGACTTCGTTTTGCACGAAAAGTGGTCGCTGCATGTAGTTATTTAATTGCAGTGTTTCGTCGGCTGGTGTCTTGAGCAGCAACCTCTGGAAACGAAGGGCTAAAAACCGGCGCTGCTGTCCAAAATTATCTGGTCCCTTTTAACTGGTTGACTAAAATCCCTTATTTTGACTGCTGGTCCCTTATTTTCAAATCTGCAAGTTGACAGCTATGCATTGGGGCCTAAAGGCATCTAATAAGTACATTGTGACTCAGGCAAGATTTGAGCAAGCAATTTACTAGCACTAGGTTACTAATTTACTAGCCACTCTAGCACAGGGGTCAGCAAACTTTTTCAGCAGAGGGCCGCTCCACTGTCCCTCAGACCTTGTGGGGGGCCAGACTATATTTTGGGGGGAAATGAACGAATTTCTATGCCCCACAAATAACCTAGAGATGCATTTGAAATAAAAGCACACGTTCTACCCATGTAAAAACACCAGGCAGGCCCCACAAATAACCCAGAGATGCATTTTAAATAAAAGGACACATTCTACTCATGTAAAAACACGCTGAATCCTGGACTATCCCTGGGCCAAATTAAGAAGGGGATTGGGCCGGATCCAGCCCCCAGGCCTTAGTTTGCCTACCCATGCTCTAGCACATTGTCTATGATCTGGGACTCCAGTGGCCATTCAAATTGCCATAACCTCCAAGTGTACCTATTTTCTAGGGGCAGTCCCAGATTTATGAAAGCCGTTCTGATTTGATCCCTGAATGTTCCACTTTTCCTTAGGGTGTCCCTATTTTATTCAAAGAAATGTTGAAGGGTATGGTAGGACACCCTTATTTTCATCAGAGAAATGTTGGAGGGTACAGAGTTCTGCAACCCCTGAGCCAAGAAAATAGGCAACTATACAACCTTCAGACGACACCTGAAGGCAGGCCTGTATAGGGAAGATTTTTAATGTGTGATGTTTTATTATGTTTTAATATATCTTTGAAGCCACCCAGAGTGGCTGGGGCAACCCAGTCAGATGGGCTGGGAATAATAATAATAATACCTTATTTTCATCAGAGAAGTGTCGGGGGAAGGGGTTATGCACTACTGGTAATGCATATTGCCTCCCTGGACAAGGGAGCTTTTAAAGTTTATTTTAAGTGGGGACTCTAGATGGTATTTTCACTATACCATACTTTTCCGTGTATAAGATGAGGATTTTTTATTTAAAAATTGTGAGTCATCTTATACACAAATAGTGCATAAGGGGATGTGGGATTGGTTGCTGCCATGAGCTGAAGATTGTCAGCTGCTATTTGGTGTATTATTGGTGGCTGCGGCAAGGGCTGGTGTTGATTGGCTGTTGCTGCGGCAATTGGGCACGTGACTTTTGTGACGTGTGCGAGTGGCAGCGTAGTTCAGGTGGGTGAGCAATTTTCGGCAATCCCCCCTAAAAAAAGCTGAACTCTGGGCAATCTCCCCCCATTTTCTTAATTTGTAGTCCCCCAAAATAGGGGGCATCTTATACATGGGGGCGTGTTATACACAGTATATTCTGTTTGGCAAATGCTTTGTAGAAACCAACTTCACTCTCAAACCTGACCAACATTCTAGGCCATGATGGTGACGACATCAAGATTTCCTGCTGTGTAAGGAGAGGCGTGGTGATTTGTGTGTCCAGAGCTCTTAACAGGTTGATTTTGTTTTCACATTCTAGCTGGAGCTGCATGAGGGCACTGAAGTCAACAAAAGGCTAACAGAATAAATGGAAATTTTCCGTCACCATGAACCAGATTAGTCAATTCTTATAGCAGAAGTGAATATCAGATAGCAACTCAAGCATGACCACTATGATCACAGCCTGGTGTTTATGCATACACAGGAACAATGGAGTGGCTTGGCAATTACTGGAAATACATTCCTCAAGCTTTCAGGCCACGCCAAGCTGAAAATTGTGGTCAACTCATTTGGGAGAAACAGGATCAACCTGGATTTCACTGCAACATTTGTAATTAAACTGTATGTATTGCCTCTGTATAAAATCCTCTGCTCTAAACTCCAGCTTCAATTACTTGACATACATGATGCTGTATTCCTTGAAAACTCCTACGGATGTGATGACATCTCATTTTCCTGACTCAGTAAGTCTGTTGTACGTTGCCATTCCTGGTCACCCATGCATCATCATCATCTGTGCACTGACATTACGAAACTGAACATGGGCTTTGGATGAGGCTCATTTACTAATGATGAAGGGTTCAATGCCAGCTGGCATACACATCCAAATGTTGTGGATATCCTGAGCCTGGAATATCATGGGTACCAATAGGGGAAGCGGTGCTATAACTGTTTAATAAAACAGAAATATTACCACTAGCTATTGCTGATAATTCAAACACAATGGATATAGATATAATCACTTGGTTGTATACAGCACCTTTTGATATCTGCCTTTTGAGTGCATGCCAAAAGTTGAACAAGAAGAAGAAGAAGAAGAAGAAGAAGAAGAAGAAGAAGAGTAGTAGTAGTAGTAGTAGTTTGGATTTGATTTCCCGCTTTATCACTACCCAAAGGAGTCTCAAAGTGGCTAACATTCTCCTTTCCCTTCCTCCCCCACAACAAACATTTGTGACAAAAGCTATGCATGCTATGCAGCATACACTTTAATGGCTGCAACAAATAAGTATGCATATTGCAAGTCAAATGGGAGTTCATTTTAGAAAAGGAAAACAAGGGGAAATAGCAAAATAGCCCTGCTGACAAAGAGTAGCTATGCAGTAAGCCATAGAAGAGGTATGTAATACCCAAGTTGCTTTCTAGCTTCAAGAAACACATTCCACATTGTCCTGTCTTGCCAAGGGAGCAGAGACCACATAACACCGGTCTTGAAAGACCTACATTGGCTCCCAGTACGTTTCCAAGCACAATTCAAAATGTTGGTGTTGACCTTTAAAGCCCTAAACGGCCTTGGCCCAGTATACCTGAAGGAGCGTCTCCACCCCCATCATTCTGCCCGGACGTTGAGGTCCAGCGCCGAGGGCCTTCTGGTGGTTCCCCCACTGCAAAAAGCAAAACTACAGGGAAAGCGGCAGAGGGCCTTCTCGGCAGTGGCACCCGCCCTGTGGAACGCCCTCCCATCAGATGTCAAAGAGATAAACCTGACATTTAGAAGACATCTGAAGGCAGCCCTGTTCAGGGAAGTTTTTAATGTGTGACATTTTAATGTATTTTTAATCTTTGTTGGAAGCCGCCCAGAGTGGCTGGGGAAACCCAGCCAGATGGGTGGGGTACAAATAATAAATTATTATATGTGTGTTGTGGAGGATTCTGGGTAGCATTGTAGGCCATACACTCCATTGGAGGACAGCACACTCCATATGCCATGCATGCTTTGGCTGAGATTCCTGCATTGCAGGGGATTGGAGTAGATGAACTTCAGGGTCCCTTCCAACTTTATGATGCTATGATCATTTGCAGAAGCTAACTGAGATGGCAGTTGAATATTACATCAACATGATGACGTTGGCCCTGTCTTCCTCCACATCTAAGGATAGCAGGCTACTTTAGGCCATGGGGCCCACAAAGCTCTTTCCTCCAATGCCTCATTCACCACTCTCAGATCTACCAGCATCTACTCTACCCCAAGCCACGCTACTCTGCCTAATGGTAGGTCTGGTCCTGGGTCTCAGCACAGCACTTTGTGAACCAAGAGAATGCCCTAGAACAAATGTCTTTGACTGATGGGTCGAGACCCGCTAGCAAGTCACAACGGGAGCACTACCACCATGCAAATATGTGGTAAAAAGATTAAGAAATGGGTCACCCAACACAGAGTTAAAAGTGGGTCCAGGATCTGAAAAGGTTGAAGATTACTGCCCTAGAACATGCACTGCAGGAGAGTCTAGGTGATGGGGGCAAGATGTCCAAGCATCCCAGGAAACCCAAACTTCTCCAGAATACCACTGGAAAACCACTGGGCTAAAATTATTGTGTTGTAGAAACAAATGCAGGAGTGTGGCTCCACATTTCAGTCGACACCTCTTTCCTCTTACTGAAACAAGTCTGCCATTCATGAGTGGTGAATTTATTAATGATCCTCTGAAAGCATTTAAATTTAAAGATCACATCCATTCGTTGTCATTTTTATTTGTTTTTGGCTGTTCTGCAATGCTTAGGCTGGAAAACCAAAAATACAAATCTTACAGCTGTTTGGTAAATGAAATCTTAGGATATAGCTACCCATTTATAGTGCAGCAAATCTACTGATTCACATTTTTTCCCCTCCAATTTTTACTTCTTGGTGAAAATTAGTACAAATAGGGGGGATCCATATCTCTCCCCCCCCCCCCGTTAGAGTCACTATTTGGGATAAAGGGACCTTACAATGCCTGAATAACTATGTACATTCCAATCAGGTCATTCTGACATTGCCTTTTAAAGTTTTGGAAACCTTGGCCAGGAAGCAAAGGAATGACACTTCCAAAATTAATTCCTCCAGTGTCCTCATAGATCGCCCTCAGATCAAAACAGATAAAACAGGATTTCACTGAAGTCACTTCCTGGGGCAACCTTTCCATGCAGAAATTTGTTCTCTGGCACTTCCTGTCACAGCTTTCAATCGTTCTCCAGTGTCTGCATTTGTTTTAATACATATATAAATTTTGCTGTCCTTGGCAATAAATATCACGTCTGTCATCCAGAGCTATCAATATGTCACAGAGGCTGCTTTTCCATCTCATGCAGCTGAGATGGGCTTTCAAAAATCTGGCTTCGAGCAGTCATCCCTTCTTAGCTCAAGCTGAGGAAATCTGCTACAGCCATTAGTATTACTTTGACCGTATCTGAAATTCTGACTACTGTTCTGTAGCCTCTCAGCTCACTGCTGCTCAGAGTGCAGCAAATGCCAGAATGACAATAATATCAAATAAAAAGCTGCATTTGATTAAAGTTTCAGGTAGGGCTGTCAGAGCCCTTTCCATTGGGCTGTTACACAAAAATGCAGTGATACCGTTGGAGCTTCAATAAGCAATCAAACATTTGGCGGTACCATTGGGATCTCAGGTCTGCATGCAGCAAGGGTACCTGGTTCATACCCTCCAACATTTCTCCAAGGAAAAAAGGGACATCCTATTCCACAATAATAATAATAATTTTATTATTTATACCCCACCCATCTGACTGGGTTGCTCCAGCTTACTCTGGGGGGCTTCCAACATATATAAAAACCATAATAAAACTAATGTTTTATTAGTTTTCCCTATGTATGGCTGCCTTCAGATGTCTTCTAAAGGTTGCATGGTTACTTGTCATCTTGGTTTGGGGGCTGCATAACTCCATACCCTCCAACATTTCTCCGATGAAAATAAGGGTGTCCTAAGTTTTCCTGCTTGGCAGTGGGTTGGACTCGATGGCCCTTGTGGTCTATTCCAACTCTATGATTCTATGATTCTAAGTAAGGAAAAGTGGAACATTCCAGGATCATATCAGAAACTAGGGTGGCTTCTGTAAATCTGGGACTGCCTTGAAAAATAAGGGCACTTGGAGGGTGTGTAGTTTCAAATCCAGAGGGTGATCCTTCAGTTCAATAACACAATACCACATACAGTGGTATTATATATCACACACTAAGGTTCAGTAGGTAACACTGAACTGAGGACACTGGTGGCGCTGTGGTCTAAACCACTGAGCCTCTCAGGGCTGCTGATCAGAAGGTTGGTGGTTCAAATCTGCACGACAGGGTTGCTGAGCCCGGCTCCTGCCAACCTAGCAGTTCGAAAGCATGCCCGTGCAAGTAGATAAATAGGTACCGCTCTGGCGGGAAGGTAAACGGCGATTCCATGCACTCTGGCACTCGTCATAGCCCTCTGTGTGCCAGTAGCGGTTTAGTCATGCTGGCCACATGACCTGGAAAGCTGTCTGGAGAGAAACGCCAGCTCCCTTGCCTGAAAAGTGAGATGAGCACCGCATTCCATAGTCGCCTTTGACTGAACTTAACTGTCCAGGGGTCCTTTACTTTTACCTATTCAGCTGAGTTTTACTCAGTTGACCCATTGTGCTACAATTCCGAAAGTAGTTTAGCAATCAATCCCTCTTCCCAGGGAACTCTGGGAATTGTAGCTCTGTGAGAAGACTTAAGGATTCCTAATAACTCTCAGCACCATTAACAAACTACAGTTCCCAGGGTTCTTTGGGGGAATACATGGCTGCTTATAGTGGGGTAATACTGCTTCAAATGTATAGTGCAGATGGGGCCTAACTTGGGAATAAGTCTCACTGAACTCAACGGGGATCATTTCCAAGTAAGTATGTACAGATCTGCTGTATTTGCTTGCACCACAACAGTGACATGAGGAAGAAGAATTTATTACTTGCTCCATCAAATATTCTTTAGGCATCACACTAAATTGCATACAATCTCAAAAATATAAGGAGAAACCATATTTTTTCCACCTCAGTGATACACTCACAAACAAAGAAGTGTGGGAATTGCTTGCTGCAACGCCTGAGTTTAGTGAGCCTCAAAACTGAGCTGTTGATACATTCAAGTCTAATCTATATATGATAGATAAGCAAACGTTTTGATACATGGTCTGGCAAATGCAGTGTGAAAGCTGATATTTATACAGTAGTAGGATAACAGTACAATAAAAGCAGCAAAGTGCATGATGTGATAAAGATTTGCATTAAGATAAGAAGAGTTCCTCCCCTCTCTTGGAAAAAATTGTGGTTTAGAGATATCAGTCATTGAGCATCTTATTATAAATAGTCACTGGGAGTTGTTTGCACATCCTGTCACAAATGTATGGTCTTGAGAATCTTAGCAAAAAAGAACAACAAATGACCTATGCCCAAATGAAGCTATGGTTTTTATTAACTGTCTTCTCAGCAGAAGATCTAGCCTCCCATTCCTGCCAGTAGCATTTGCTGGGATGGCTCAGTCAGAGTTTGAAGCTCTTAACCTCAGGGCCAAGCCCCATGTTGGGCAGAGGATTCCTCGGGGTCTCTTCCAATTTGGAAGAGTGTATGAGTGTAATGTTTACTTTTGGAGGGCTATTGACATATAGAAACACCAAAAGCTGCCTTATACGAAGGCAGACCATTGATGGGTCTTGCTTACACACCAACAGGCAGTGGCTCCCCCAGGGTTTCAGACAGGAATCCCTTTTCCAGCTTTAGTCAAGAAGCCAGGGGTGGAACCTTGGACTTTCTGCGTGCAGAGCATGTCTTCAGCCACTAACCAGGAAAGGGTCTTGGCTCAGTGGTAGAACATCTGCTTTGCATCCAGAAGGTTCTAGCTTCAATCCCCGGCATCCGTGGCTAGGAGAGACTCCCTACTTGAAATCCTGGACACTGCCAGCCAATGTGAACAATATGAAGCCATCGGAGTACAAAACCCCTCTTCCATGGGCAAAACAGAACCAAACACATAACACTTATGGGAACTCATTATTACTTTACAGAACAGTGTCCTGAACCCGTGACCTACCAAGTCAGTATGCCAAGTCCAACAGAATCAAGAAACACAGTCTAGGGTCAATCCACAAGTCCAAAGTCTTTTCGAGGTCCTGGAGTATCTAAGCTGAGATCCATCAACATGAGCAGTTGAGCAGACACAGCACCTCCGCTCTGCTTCCCTTTGGTACTTTGCGTGCTGATTGCAGCAGCTGGGCTTGATGAGGCATGTGACCCTCACCTGCTCCAGCTGAGAAATCACACACCTCCTCCCAGAGCTAGCGAGCCCCACCTGGCCAGCTAGGGAGCTGGGCTGTGGGCCCTTGCCTGCCTCAGCCTCCCAGAGTGCCTTTCCTGCTGCTCCCCCCACCGTGTTTGGGGAGATAAGGGCCCCTCTGGATCTAGAAATGATTAAAGCATAGTAAGTGATGAATAAATGCAAATAATATTTCACATTATAGTACACTAAATTCCCTTCAGCTCTGACATGTTGATTCAGAATCATACTGTACAAAATGGACAAGGAAAACTTTGGGGGCAGGGGGTCTGGGAGGGCCTATCATCCATTTTAAATTGGCCGGTTTGACAATTACACCCAAACAGTCGTGATTCTCAGGCATGCAGGGGCGGAGCTTCATGCTCCAGCACTAGGGGGCAGAGAGCAGGCGGGGCGGGGCTGGCACGCATCCCAGGGGTGGGGGGCGCCACCCGCAGGGGCAGGGCACATGTCCTGGGGGCGGGGCACGCTGCCTGCAGGGGCGTGGTGCCCAGCACGGGCAGGGGGGCAGCCACGATGGCACCCTACTGGCATCACGCTGCTGGGGGCAGTGCGCTTCCCCCGCACTCTTCTTCCTCCGCCAGTGCATGCATGCACAAGCATGCATTATTTCTGTTTTGCACACTATTCTAGATCAATTCAGCTTCTCTTCTGTAATCACAATGTTGTCAGACGTGTCATATAGACTGGGCTTGGGCCCCTGGTTTCCAGGATTTCAAATCATGTGCCTAATAATAATAATAATAATAATAATAATAATAATACTCATACCCTGCCCATCTGATGGGGTTGCCCCAGTCACACTGGGTGGCTTCCAACAGAGTATAAAGGAACACATGAAACATTAAAAGCTTCTTGATACAGGGCTGCATTCAGGTGTCTACAGAAGGTTGTATAATTGGTTATCTCTTTGACATCTGATGGGAGGGCGTTGCACAAGGCGGGCACCACCCCCAAGAAGGCCCTCTGACTGATTCCCTGTAACCTCACTTCTCGCAATGAGGGAACCTGATGTTTCAGGAAGGCCTATATCCTTGCCCTCTAGCTCAGCCTCCCTTCCCCAACCAAACTGTCACTCTCACATGCCAGGATCTGTGTTAGTCACAGCAGTAATATGTAAATTCCACCCACCACAGCTGACCCTATTAGCGGAAGAAAGTGACGACAGCTCATTTCTTGTTTTCCATTTAAATTGGCTCTGCTTTTTTAATGTAGACTTTTAAAGTAGACTCTGTAATCAGAATCTGTACACAAATAAAGCTATTAGTAAGGTAAGCAGTGAAATGCAGAAAATGCAGCAATGCCAGCTACACGGGGGGTGGGGGACGAAACAACAAGAAGTAGCCACACTCTTTAGAAAAAAAATTAAAAAATTACACACTAACTATTATTCAAGTGCAAGGTAAACATGACAAATCTGACTAGCTTTTGGAGATATCAAGCAGTTTCGCCATTACCACATAATAGGTTTTGAAAGTGTTGCCTGGCAGTTCAGTCGCAAATCCCAGAGGAAAGTCACATTACCAATGTGTGAACATGAAATTTCAGTGTTCCATTCATGGGGCTTTGTTAGCATTTTTAGGGCATGTCGACTCTGAAGTATTTTCATGGGATTTGTACTAGCAAATAACACTAGCAGTGTGTGCATTCTGCACCTAGCTCTTTGTTCTGTTGAGATTTGTTCTCCACTTCTGGCTTTTAAGCACTGGAGCTAGTCCTGGCTGTATGAGGGAAGGGCGGCAGCTCCACAGCAGCAGCTGCTTTGCACACAGAAGGTCCCAGTTTCAATCCTAAGTATCTCCAGGTAGCGCTAGAAAATATGCTTAAAACTCTGGAGAGCTGTTGCCATTCAGTGTAGACCATTCTGAGCTATCTGGACCAATTTGTTGTTGTTGTTTAGTCATTTAGTCATGTCCAACTCTTCGTGACCCCATGGACCAGAGCATGCCAGGCACTCCTGTCTTCCACTGCCTCCCGCAGTTTGGCCAAACTCATGTTCGCAGCTTCGAGAACACTGTCCAACCATCTCGTCCTCTGTCGTCCCCTTCTCCTTGTGCCCTCCATCTTTCCCAACATCAGGGTCTTTTCCAGAGAGTCTTCTCTTCTCGTGAGGTGGCCAAAGTATTGGAGTCTCAGCTTCAGGATCTGTCCTTCCAGTGAGCACTCAGGGCTGATTTCCTTCAGAATGGATAGGTTTGATCTTCTTGCAGTCCATGGGACTTTCAAGAGTCTCCTCCAGCACCATAATTCAAAAGCATCAATTCTTCGGCAATCAGCCTTCTTTATGGTCCAGCTCTCACTTCCATACATCCCTACTGGGAAAACCATAGCTTTAACTATACGGACCTTTGTTGGCAAGGTGACGTCTCTGCAGAGACATCTGGACCAATGGTGTGACACAATATGAGCAGATTCCACATTCCTCATAAGTAGGAACTAACTTTACTGCAGTGTCTCTATGCAATGATACAGAGAGTCTCTCCATTTTACGAGCCTTTTTAATAATATAATCTCCATGTTGGGTAGAAGGTGATGGAGACAAGAAGAGGAGATGACTGCTTCAAGAATGGTCTTCTTATGAGCATTAAAAAGGCATCTAATTCACAACTTGCTGAAGTAGTTAGGTGCTAGGCCTTGTCCAACACAGGAATTACTATATCAACTGGATCATGCAGCAGTTGACCCTGGAACAGCATCATCCATCTCGGTGAGGCTAGTACAGACTCATTGAGAACAATGTGGACCCTGGTGGCTTCTTACATACAATTGGAGGCCACATAAAAGGAGAGTGCTTCCTACTGTTCTGATGCTCTGCCAATCCATATGGTTAGTGTGAACAACTGGGATTAGCATAGGCTGGGCAGATTACATGTCTGGCTACACCCTACTAGGGTAGAGAAGAGGTGTCTGTCTTTTTCTTGGATGTTCCTGCTCTCCAAGTTAGGAAAACAACAATGCTCAGCTGTGAGTGCATGCAGATGCCATTTGAACATGACCAAGGTAGCAGGTCCAGCCTAAGATATTTTGTTGCCTGAGGCAACAGACAATATGGCTCTCCTCTCCATTCCACATGCAGAAGCTGAATGGACTGACTGTTGAATCTTGTCTAACACTAACAGCAGAAAAGTGTCATCCACCACACCAGAGGGCAGTAGGTTAGTTATAAGGGACACACAGAACAACACAGACAGGAGGCTCAGGAGGAACAGCTGGGAGGCTGCCCTGCTGCTCTTCCCAGATTTGCTGCCTGGGGTAGTTGCAGCGGGTCCAGCCTAAGATATTTTGTTGCCTGAGGCAACAGACAATATGGCTCTCCTCTCCATTCCACATGCAGAAGCTGAATGGACTGACTGTTGAATCTTGTCTAACACTAACAGCAGAAAAGTGTCATCCACCACACCAGAGGGCAGTAGGTTAGTTATGAGGGACACACAGAACAACACAGACAGGAGGCTCAGGAGGAACAGCTGGGAGGCTGTCCTGCTGCTCTTCCCAGATTTGCTGCCTGGGGTAGTTGCAGCGCTCTACCTAATGGTAGGGACAGCCCTGCAAAGTTGGTTAAATAATGTAACTAAAATCACATTCAGAATAAATGTTCCTCCCAAAAACGCTGTGATTTTTTTTTTCTTGAGCAAAGAAGCTTGTAGATATATAAATTCTTCATTTAAGGGGCCTGCAACACAGAGAGGAATCTTAGCCTTAAGTCTCCAGGCATGCTTTCAGTCAAAACCTTTTCAAATCAAGAGAGACCAAGACAACAAATACTTGCCATTACACTTGTCTCTGCCGAACAGTTTGGCATAGCCCTATTCCCCATGACAATGGAGGTTGAGGGAATGAAACATGTTGGTTGGAAACAGCCAAAAGCTGTCAGCAGCAGCTACTGTCAATACTCATCAGCAGGGGAGCTCAGTTCTGTTGCTTTGTCATCATTCATTGCTGATTTACTTTTCCGAAAACACATGTTGAGTGGAACCTTTTCTGAGTGCAATAAGGGTGTTTCACAAATTTGTTTTTGACCTGCACCTTCTCCCCAGGTTCTGCTGGAAACGTTTTAATTGATTTTACTTAAGGCATTTCTAAACCACCCTTCATGAACATTTACTCCAGGGCAGTTTCCAATGACTATTTAAAGTCCAAAACTGGAATGTACATCCCCCCCCACACACACACATATTTGGAACTACCTCCCTTGAGAACGTCACACATCCCTCTCTGATTTTAAAATTATTATTCGGTCAGATTTTACTTTTTGCTTACCGGTTTCTAATCTTGCTTGTTTTGAAATGTATTGTATTGCAATGTATCGATCCTAGTTCCCTTTTTGTAGACATCACTGTGAAGGTTCTAAAGACAGTGGGTTGTATCCAATGTTAGCAGTAGCAATCAGCAGGACTCACCTGACCTTTCATCGCCCACATTGCTGCTGCTTACTGGGATTCAGAGGGGAAGGGGATTGCGACAGTGGCCAGGTGGAACTGCACTGGCAGATCCAATCCAGTGCTCCCATGGATACACTTGCATCATGCCAACCTCTTCCTTCCACTTCCCAGGAAGCAGCAGCAATGGGCCAACGTGAGGTCAGGTGAGCTCAGCCAGCCCACCGACCACTACTGAATGTTAGGCCTACTCAGAGAAGACCCACTAAAATTTAGGGGCATAACTAACTTAGTTCAATTTACTTATGACATTGTGTTACCCCATATATGCCCACTTTCCACTGCTCCCATCTACAAAACCGGCAATTTTACATACACAAAATTTTACATACACAAATGTGTCATACAATACTTGTTCCACATTTGTAAGAAATCCACAAGTTGGGATTCCTTGCCTACTGATGTCAGGCAAGCACCTTCACTGTACTTTTTCCAGCACCTGCTAAAAAAACATTTTTGTTTAGGCAAATCTGCCCAGACATTTAGAATGCTGACATATATTTTAATCTGGTTTTTATCTTATTTGTGTTTTTTAAAAAATATTATTCTACGGGGGTTTTATATACAGATAATCTTACTGTTTTAAACTTTTTATTACAATCAGGTGGTATATAGGTCTTGTGAGATGAATAAATAAGTACATTTCAGTGGGTCTATTCTGAGCTGGAATTTACTTGGATACAACCCAATATTATTGCTGCTCCTTGTTTATTTATTTAAACTGCAGTTGAGCTGATGAGCTTTTGGTGGATGCACCAAAAGGAGAGAAAAATGCCACCCATAATATGCACATCTTCTTCAGTTTTATCAAAGCACGAGGCAGATTTCAAAAGGGGAATGCACTTTTTTATATAAAAACACACTTTTAAACTACAAAAGAGAGAAAGAAAGAGAAAGGCTTACCTCAGCACTTTCTTAAGGTGCAGTTGCCTCAATTGCAAGCTTAACAAACTTGACAGCTGCAAAATATAGAACAAGGTGATAAGTAACTGGAGCCAAAAGGGAAGAAAACTTAAAAAATAATTATAGATGGAAAAGACAAGTGTAAATAAAGATGCCTGGCAGGAATATTCACTACATGATTTTGTTGGACTGCTCAGTAACATTGTTTCCGCTTTTTCCCCCTGAGCAGTCTTCTTCCCACCAAGTGCAAGGCAGCTAAGACTCCTTACAGTCAAATCTGTAAAGTTTAGCAGCTTCCAGAATGGTACATCCAAACAACAGGTCCTCTGCTGCAGTTTCTGTTCTTTCTTGGCTGGAGGGAGTTCTCTCCTCCCAACATGCTGAAGATATGTATATAAGAGAGAAGTGGTACATGCATACATTGTGCTGTCATCATCTACGTTCACAAGCTTTTGCAGTGCTTTAAAAATCTGTTAGGGAAGAAAGCAAGACGGGTCAGTGGTAGGGTGATCATAGCACCTTCAGCTGTCCTTAAAACTATAGTCTGTCTCTAGCATTTGCTGCTTTGCTGTTTACTGAGAGTTTGCAGTGCCACACACTTAAGAAGCTGCCCCAAGTCAGACCATCTGGCTCAATATTGTCTTCAGTGGTTGCCAAGTTCCTCTCCAAAATTTCAGACAGGGCTCTACCTGGGATTGAGACTGGTGCTCTACTCTTAGGTACCACCACCACCCCCCCCAACACATTTAGTGGGCTTTGGTTCTTTGCACACACTCGCAGCTCTACACATAACTCATGTACACAACACACATTCACCACAAATATACACATTCAGGCACACAGACACGCATATTTAGGCAGCAGGGGTTTGTGGTCAGTGGACTAGGGGGACTAGGCTAGTCCCCTAAATGTTCCTGACAAATTAGAGTATTGAAGTCTAGCACCTCCTTCCCAAAGCCCAGGAAGCTTCTGCTCGGCTTAGGGAGGGAGGCACAAGGCTCACGTGTCAGGACATCACAACATCACCCCCTTCCCATCACCCTCACAAGCTGGTGTCTCTGGCCCGAAATGTTCCCTTATGGAAAATTTCACTGCATGCCACTGTTAGGCAGAGAGCCGTACACTCACATTCAGAGAGAAGCCCCTCCGGGCAACCAAGCAACAACAGAGTGGGAAGCTTTCCTCCTACACCAGTGCTGAAACAAAGTGGAGAAGGGGGAAGGAAGCTTTCTTCTAACTTTGAAAGGGGTGTTTTCCCTCTCTGTGGCACTGCCATTGCCAGGAGGGAAACAGGAAGGGAAACATCACTTCCCGAGCTCTAAGACCTTTTTGTCATGGTGACAAGAGGGAGCAAAGGAGCCTCTTAAAAAAAGAAGTCCTGGATATGGGAACTGGAGTCGTTTTAGACACCCCACAAAAAAAAAAATCCCAAAGTGTGTGTGGAAGACAAGCAAATAGAAAATAGTTACTCCTTTAAAAGGGGTGAGAGGAATTGGAGTTGGGGTGTCTTGGAGGCACACATACACAAACATTGGGGTGTTGGATACAGGCTCCAGGTTAGCCAGCCGTGTATTAAAATGGCCCAGACACTGTTGTGCACGTCTCCATTGACTGTTGTGAACTGTGCGAAAGGAGGAGGAAAGGGAGAAACCCATGAGATGTCCCTGTTGATCTGTGGGAAAGGCCAGGCCATGCAAGGTCAGAACTTTGCCTTTTCGTACAGCTGAGGTATTTTAATCGATTGCTTTAATGTGTTGTGCTTTCCTGGCTGCCTTTCGCAACGCTTCCATTAGCTGCTTTGCATCAGAACGGCAAGGTGCTAGTCCTTACATATAGAAAACACATTCTGAGACCTCTTTCTCTCCCCTCTCCCACGCCTAATATAAATAATAATAATAAACTCGTGTAGTGCCTATTGGAAGAGGGCTCAAAGAGGGCCAAAAATCTGCATGAGGGAAGAGTTGTTGTGGGAGGGAAAGTAAAATAATAACCAGAGAGAAGTGAAAGGCTATATAGACATGCTTATTCAACATGCCGGCACCTTCATTATACACCTTTCGGCAGCAGGTGAAAACATTCCTCTTCAACCAAGCCTTTGGCTCATAAAATCCAGGACCTTTTCAAATGATTAGTGGGAGGGAGGGGATTATTCGTTTGGTTTTGCTCTTATTTTTATTATGTGCTTTGTGCTTATTCCGTTGTATTTTTATGTTGTGAACTGCCCTGAGATCTACAGTGAAGGGTGGTATACAAATTTTAATAATAATAATAATAATAATAATAATAATAATAATAATAATAATAGTTATGATCTGAACCAAGGGGGTGGTGGAGGCAGCTGCCTCCCACCCTTCCAAATGAGAAGTGGCTGTATCTTATACTTTGCATGCAGATTCAATCCCTGGGGCCTCTGGATAGAGCTGGCGGAGACTCCTGCCTAAAACCCTGGATAGCCACTGCCAGTCAGAGCAGACAATACTAGATGGATCAGCTTTCTGGCCCAGTGGCAGGCAACTATCTTCCCTAAATGACAACACACACCCATGCAGCCCTCATTCACTTTGCTGAGATTTAGTCTGTGCCTTTTCAGTCAATGAAATGGCTTTCCCCAATTTAACCAAGAGCGTGTAGTCAAACAAGGACTAGGGAGACCTGGGTTCATATCCCCACATGAAGCTCACTGACTTGCAGCCGAACTTACCTCACAGAGTTATTTGGGGGATAAAATGGAATAGGGGAGGAGAGATCCTGTTGGCCACCTTGAGCTGGGGGGGGGGAGAGGGACAAAAATATAATAAACAATTTTTTTTCACACGGAAAGCTCCCCAAGTCCCATTGCAGAATTCTATTCTACACTTCCTTTCCATGCAGGGGGGAATGGCAAAGCCAGGAGCAAGATTTGACTGCCCTTTGAACGGTAAAAGGACTCTCTTTTTTATTGTCCTAATCTTAAATAAGGTGCCACTTGTCAGACACATTTCATGAAACCCAGCCCTTATTTCCTTATTTAGAGAAATGAATGAAGAATGTGGAGTGCATCCATTTCTTCCTCTTATTATGCTTCACATTTTCCTAACAAACCTCTGACCCGTATTAATGTGGATAGACGAATATATATATTCGTTTATATATAAACAGAAATCCACAACACAAGAAAAGAATTTGACATCTCGGAGGCATTTTCTTGTTTATCTGAAACCACAATCCCTCTGAGGCTGCATTAAAAATATACTCCCGTCGCATATAGATTAATGGGCAAGATGCAGGTGAGTCGATCAAAAGTACATGATAAATGCAATTTATCACTTGGATAACTACACCACATGTGTAGCTTCGCACATTGTCTACAGGGACAATTTCCAGTGCTCCAAAATGCTCTTCAGCAGCAAATAGCTTAACAGTGTATTCTCAACCTCTCCCTGGAGGCTCTCAGTATCTCTTTCAGGACCAGCTCCTAATGCTGCTCCATTTAACTCTATTATCATTTAACGAGAGATCTCCCTGGTAGAGGACACATTGGGAGGCAAAGTGTCCCCTTAACAACCCATCAACGGGGCTGCCATTTTAACCTTTTATGTTTACACATACACACACGCCACATCTTTTCCTGGCTGTGTCACACAGAACGGCTGGTTTAAAACAGGTAAATGTTGAACTCACCTTTTGCTGCTGCACTCTGGCTTCATTTGGGAAGTGGCAAAAGGTGGCATATTGCTCTCCATCTGTTTCTTATAACAACGCCAGGCAAGTAAGAACAAGGGGAACATTCCATGCATTTTTAAATTGCATTTACAAGCTCAGCCTACTCATAAAACTGACTTTGTCAAATGAATAGAACAGGGTAGAAGGATGGGTCTTTGTAGGGCTGGGGTAATACTTTGCAGGGTTTAGGTGGGATTTTAGCTAGAACAGAGTGGCCAATTGCAAGGGACAGCTAAGCTCTTGTACCTAATTTCAGAGGTGTGCAGTAAAGGGGATTTCAGCTTCTTGCGCTGCTCAACAACAAGCGCCATCTTGGTGGAATAAAAGCCCATGGACCCTTTCCTTTGTGAGATTTGGATAGCCTAAGTGAGAGGCTTTGTTGTGCTCCTCACCAGATGAGGGTTGTAAAGTCTTTTAGTCTTGAAATCCAGTCACACACATGTTTACTTGAAAGCAAGTCCTGACAATTTCAACAGGCCTCAAAATTCTTACCTGCATGGGATTTGAGCCTAAGACGGAGGGTTTTAAGGAACACTTTAGTATGGGAAGTAGCACGGCAAATGTGATTTGGCCCTCATTCAGGCTCACTATTTTATTTGTTTGTTTTGTTTTATTGATTTATGAATTGCCTTGCATGCAAATTCCAAGACAATTTACAACCACACAATAAAAGCAAAATCAAGTCAGTTTTAAAACAATGCAGATGAACACCAGAGTCATAGCCAGCTGGCAAAGCTTGCTGAAACAAAAACTAGCAGTAAGTTAGAAGGTGAAGCATTTCCAGGTTGGGTGTTAAGCAACGGGGAAACCTCCTATGTGTGAGGCTGCCTCTGAAGTTTACTGGCATTTTCAGAGGCTGATACTGGTTGTCAAGCAGAACAGGCAAGCAAGCACTCTAAGGCAGGCTTCCTCTCATCATGAAGCCTTTCCAAGACTAGCAAAATAACTGCAAACTGGCATAAGCTCTCTCGGGATCTGGACCCGAGCAACTGCAGGCAAAATAGTAGTAGGTTGCTCAAGAGCATTATGATAATCAGAAGTCAGTGGACTCTTTGAGCTTATATTTGTGTAGGAAAGGGAATGTTCCCAAATGTGGCCTGTTACACGGGGTGAGTACAGAAACTGCACTGCCTAAAATTCCCATTTCTACACATTTACATAATGAAGGTCTTGAAGCCGTCTCCTTTGCATGTGGTGACCCTATTGTGGGCTTAGGCTAAACATATGCAAAATGGCCTAGAGAATAATATTAGTGGGTGCCCTGAGCCATTGCCAGACCCTGTGAATGAGCAGGCCACATGGTGCCATTGGCCCTTAGTTGCACAGCTTGCTGCTCACTTCCATTTTATTTCTGAAGGTCAGGTGCCGACAGTGTTCGTGAAGAGTTCAGTAGGCAAAAGCAGTGCTCTGCACATCATGACTGAGACACCTTCTCCTCACATCACCCAACTGGCAACATCCAGTTCAGCTGGGTGGACACTTTGGGCTATTTTTTCTGTAATGATTTTTATTAAATCTTCCAAATTATTAGGTAACACCAATCATAGTCATTGTTGTTGTTTTCATTACACATTTTCTTCTTGACTTCCCATCCCTCCTGCCCTAATTTTTTTTTAATTCCCCCTTAATAGCTGCATTAAAATACATCTACGTTTATTTTCTAAGCCCCACCCCATCCATTCTCTACATTCTTCCATTGCTCATATCTCAAATTCTGCATGTGATTTCATATAAGAACGATAATTTGACATAGTCCACCAGTGGCCTCCATTCTTCTATGAAAATAGTCATCATTTTGTTCTCTTATTTTAGCAGTCAGTTTCACCATTTCTGCATAGTCCATCAAGTACTTTGGGCTATTAAATGTTGGGCTATGGCTCTGCCCAGCTGAGTAATTTTAGATTCTGGACATAATGGTTGGTCTCCCCATAACTCTCTCACTCCAGCCTTTACATGGCAGTTGTCCTACTTCACTTAGTTCAAAATGTGGCAATCTAGCCCTACTGCATTTGTTGGGGGTCCCGTTCCTTCCACTGAGTGGGACCCTCGTCTTGTGCCTTCAAGCTTTGCCTGCTCTGCTGAGCGTGCTATTTGAACCAAAGCGAGGAAAGGGATAAAAGATTATCAAAGTCAGAAGGGCAGTATAACTTTCTCTCCTTGGTTTTTTTGCTCTGCAGTCATTTGTATAAATAAAGAAAGCTTGGCTACCCTGTAGTAAATAAACAGACTTTCGTGAATTAATTTTTACTGGAATACTGACCAACTCCCAAGAAACCTGCCAGAACCTATAAATAAAAATAAAATTTTAAATCTTTCCCTGGTGGTTTTTTTCCTCCATTATAAGTTATGATCTTTGCAGTTTGTACTAAATAATCAATATTAGTTTAAAAATGCTATTTTCTCCAGGGGATAGTGTGCTGGGGTTTTGGTAATGAAATATCATAATGTTCACTAGGTTTATATATCATATATACATTGTAAAATAAACATCTGACGGGAGCCTGGATTGAATCTCCCCTCCATAAAGAGTCAAGAATTTTCTACTGGAAGCTCAGGCTGCATTTATTCTTCCTTTATACAGTTTAAGACCTTCTTAAAATGCTGCTGGTCTGAATTCTTCCTCTTCCTGAAATAACATGCATTCTGAGCTAGTCTTCCACGCATCTTTATCTTGGCTGCCATGAAACACAGTCAGTCAAACTAGCAAACCTAAAATTAATTGCCATAGACAAGTGTTAATAGATTTTAATAATGCTTTATTAGAATTTATGCAAATTGGACTGCGCTGAGAATCTAAATAAAATCCTGGCTGTTACAACCATTTTTTAAAAGAGCTGTTGTCTTAAAACACAGTTAAGAGAAGGAGCAGCTTTAATTAGTGCTTCCTGACAGGATCTGTTGATGGAAATGTTCTTCTTACCAGCAGAAATAGGTGTCACAAAAATTAGTTTTAAAACTGCGAGGTTCATAATTCATTAATTAGCACTGATGTCTCTTCTCTGGGGGGTGGTTCTTCATTACAAATACTAATCTGCAGACTTTTAATAGTAGAGCTTCACATCGGGTCGGTTACTGTGTTTGTTTTTGCAGAAGCTGCATAGCATCACAGAATATTAGCACACCAAGGCCTCTGCAGAACGTTCTAACTCACATGCATGTCCTCAGTTCAAGTCCTTATTCTCACACAAGCGCACCACACAGCTGCTTTTTGGAAGACAGCAACAAAATATCAGGAGCGCCAATCATGGGGCATTATATCTCATTGGACCTAGCTGTCTTGAACGTTTCAACAGCGTACACTTTGAAAACAAAACTCCTGCAAGAAAACAGTACTCCAAGGAGGAGGGAGAGATTTCCATAGATCAGAAGTTTTCAACCTGCTTGGTCCATGGCTCCCATGACCCATTCTTTCTGTGGCACCCCTGTGGGGCTCAGGAGCCCAGTTATGTCTCCCATTGCCTGCAGAGCCGGCAGCCCCTCACCCCTTTTCATACACCCTCACTCGTAGAGTGTTCCCTCAGCCTCCTCTCTTTTCCCCTCTACTTGGGAGTCTTCCAGGCAACCACAGCTGCTGCCCCGGTCTCTGAGCTGCCGCCCCCCTGCCCCAAAGAGAGGTGCCTCCTCAGACTGCCCCACAGGGGCCTGGGAAGCACTCCCTGGCCAGCCCCAGAGGCACCATTCGCTTGGGGAGCTTGCAGCCAGAGCTGCTGCAACAAACAGCTTTGCAAGCCTTTGGGAGGCAGTGATGCAAGAGGGCATCAAAGGAAGTGAGGAAAGGAAAGAGAGACAGAGGCCAGTGTTTCCCGCTGCACCCCTGACCATCATTCAAGGCACCCCAGGGTGCCGCGGCACGCTGGTTGAAAACCACTGCCATAGATGTAGGTGAGCACAGCTGCATATGCATTCTTCTCTAAGACAAATACATTAGATTTCTATTACATGTATTTTCTTTCTGAAATTCAGTATGCAACAAGCTAGCTTTTGCAAGCTACTAAGCATTCCATCCGCCCAATATCAACCCATCTCTTCCCTCCTCCAGCCCTCCACCCACAATCTCCTTCCCAACGAAGTGTAGGATGAAGTCTGGAATATTTCTGAAAGAAATGGCGAGACTTGGCACATGTAAATTTTGCTGCCTTACTTCACCGTAACTGATTACAGCTGACAGAGAGTTAATAAAAGAGCAAAGCTAGCTGTCAGAGCACATTAGTGTGTGCAAAGGACAAGACAAAGGAATAATGCTGTCATTATTTATGGTCATTAACTGGGTTGAGTTCACTCCTACATCATACTACCTGAGCTGTAAAAATGATAATCTAATCACGAAATATTGCATTTAAGTTCAAACCAGTATATTTTATCTATATGAGTTTCAGGGTTCTGCGAGGAATTTGATTTTCAGAAAGCAGACACAATGGATATTACATATCTGTTTAATGTGTACATTATAATAATATTTTGTTCTTATAGGGAATATCCATTTGCTGTGTAATCTTTCCCCAGTCACAACATGTAGCCAATTGTTTGCTTCATTAGATTCATCCTCTGGGTTCAGTAGCAACAAAAAAAAAGTTGGCTATTTTCAATCTGATTTATATACCCACATTCTTTAAATTGACAACAATTTCAAAATGTAATCTTGATCTAAACATTTTTGTATTTGCTAAAATTGCTGGCAGCATAATATGGTCAGCTCTTATGATTTAAGCAATGGCTTGGCAAGAGTTGTGGTTTACATGTAATCTAAACCTGCTATCATCATAATGACTTCTAAGAATCTGCATTCAACAGTTCTTAAAAATTATGATAGCAACCTACTTCCCAGTCTCATAAATCCCAATGGGCTTTCATGTTGCCTCATATAGGCACAATAACATGAGGAGACCATTCTCAAATTTCTTCCCTTGGTGATTTTGGACAAAGAACACAATACAACAAAAATTTAGTCACGACTGAACAGAACTGAGTGAACAGACCAATCCTATGGTCCAACGTTGTATCAGAAGCTTTCGGGAACATAACAAACTGCTTCTCTTCAAATTGAACTTGGCAATTTACAAAACTGGTCACTGTTGAAATGAACAGGGGTTCTACAAATATAATCAGTATGCAATGTGCTGGTCAGGTACATGAAACAATGGAATGAACTTACCACAACCTTTCAAATGATCAATCTACTCCCTTGTTTTGTCTTTGCTTTCATAAAGTGAGACATGCTTTCGTTTACATGTGAATTGTGGGGATGTTGTGGATAGTAGGAGAGGATATATTGATTAAATATATTGATTAAATATTGTCCAGATTGGATTGTTCCTGGTAAATTCCCCTTTAATTCCCTCTTTAAAAGAATAAAGACACAACAGTCTTCTCTTAAAAGTAATAAGAAGGTTACTTACATTCAGTTCACAGTATGATCCTGAAGGCAGGCTTTAACTTGTAGTAGCAGAAGAGAATGTGGGTTCATCCCATGTGGGGAATGAGCCCATGTGCTGCTAGCTGAAAGCCAGCAGACAGCAAAAGATACATCAGAAAGAGTCAAGAGAGAGAAGGGCATCAAGAGCATCAAGAGAAAGACGGCTGCATGACCAGCTCTTTTATGGGGTCTCCCAGGGTCATGCCCATCTACCTGGTAACACGCAGGGGGAGGATGCTCCAGACAGGTGTGACAGGAAGTCCTCCTGGCTGGAGTAACACTCTGGGCAAACAGAAAATGTTGTACTTGACAGCTACAGTGATGTTACATCCCACATAATTTTATGCAGAAATGGCATGGCAAACAAAGAAAGCTGTGTGCATAATAGGTGGACTCTTTGAATCCATCCAACTACTATATTTTGCTATGGGTGGTCTCAATTGGATTTCTTCAACATGTAGCATCCAGATGCTATAACCTGCAGTCCACATCAGCCCCAGGAAGCAGAGCTAATGGTCAGGCCTGGACTGAGGGAAAGGCAAAAGCAAGGGTGTGTGCCCTGGGTGGGGATGGGGGCATTGCAAACAGCATCCTGCCCAGGAGGAAGAGAGGGGAGACTGAGCGGCAATACCTCCTGCAGCTGTGGAGAGAAGACAGGCAGGAGACCTGCTTCCCTGCCCTGCAATTGCCTGGACCAGCTGAGTGGTGAACCCTTCCATGTCACCACTTGAAGAGCACTTGCAAGAGAGGTAGACAGAGGGTACAGAGCAACCAATGTCGCCTGACGCCGATCCTTTCAGTCTCTGGTTTGCAGGTTGGAAGGATCACCATGGGGTGGGCTTTGCAAGGCATGGGGAGGCTTGAAAATCCAGCAGAGCTTCAAAAGAGGGGCCAGAGTATTCTACCCTTTGCCTTCCACTCTGCTGCTACTGGGCTAAGTGACATTTTGAAACAGAGACTTTCCTCTATCACTTACCTCGGCAGCAGTGGCAGCAGAGGGAGGAATCATTATTTCTCTTCCTCCGGCACCACTGCTGCTGCCACAAGTGTGCTAGGAGGGAGAAATGGTTCCATCAAACGACTTGAGCAAGGCCCGCTCCTACCACTTGTCAGCTGTTCTTGGCTCAGCCACTTGGTGCCAAGTCTGCAGGTGGTGGGATATTAACGAGCTGAGTGGGGATGGGAAGGCAGTGGTGGCTGTAGCGGCAACTCAAGTCACTGGGGTTACATGGTGGGCGATGGAAATGGAGAGGGCAGTTGTGGGGGGGGGGCGGGAATCCACATGACCACCTGAAGTGTTCTGTCCAGCCTCCAACTCCACATTGAAAGGGTCATGTTTAGAGAGGGTGGGGAAAGCTGATTCAAAGAGGGGTTTGCAATGAGTCAAAGTTGCAGTGCACAACGCAAGAGCAACAGGTGGTAACAGGGATTGGCCAATGAGATCCCCTGGCAACTGCGAGGCTGAGGAAGGGGTTGAGCTTCCAGTCCTGCCCCATCTCCGCCACTTCATGAGGGTGTGAGGGCCCAGAAAATCACAAATTGCATGTGACCCTAGCAGCAGCTGCAGCTCATTCTCCTTCCTTCGCTGCTCTCATACTTTAGTGAAGCAGCCTGCCTGAACGGATCACTTCTGCCGGGATTTCTTTCTGAGATCTTCTTGCATTATTCAAAACACTTAAATGCACAGGTTTTTCTGTGTCTATTTTTATAACCCACCCCTTGCTCTTTAGATCTTATCAGTAAGTTTGCTCTTTTGTCCTTGGTGGTGGTGGTGGTGGTTGTTTTAAACCTGTTTCTATTGCCTCCCTTCCCAGTCCCAATTGCTTGAGAACCTGAATAATCTTCTGTGGCACTGTAACACTTGTCATTTATTTCCAGACTTGAGCTTTAATTGCGATTTTAGTTTTTTCACCTTCTGCTTCTGCCTTCCATTCCCCCAAAATTTCCATGTGTTGAGTAAGGGAACCTAGAATAAGAGACAGAAAGTCAGTGGTATTTTGACCTTTCGCCATATCGTCTTTCCCTCCCTGTCTTTTATGTGCAGTAGAATCCTATCCATGCCTACTTAGAAGTAAACCCAGGAAATTCAATTGTACTTAGAAAAGGGAAGCAAATATAGGACTGTGGCCTCAGTAACACAAAACCTGTATACTTGTGGAAAATACTTAATGAAGAATGTTAGCCTATAGGTACATGAATCAGTTATGCAAATCAAGAAAAATATTTTTGGCAACATTGTGTGTGTGTGTTTGCATGTATATACACACACAAATCAATCAATCAATCAATCAATCAATCAGGGAGAGGGCAGCAGCAGTGCAGACATTTGCCCCTTGTAGCAAAATGTGTAGCTCCAGCACTGCTAATGGTCAGGGACAATGGGAGTTGTACATCAACAATAACTGGAGGGAGGCCACCAGGTTGGGGGAAGCTGGTCTGTCTGAACAAATCCACACCCAAAACTCCACTCTCAAAGTTGAGGCTTTACGCAACAAACAGCACATTATTTGGCACACAACAAGGTTTTAGGAATAGTAGCAATGACATCCTTGCACACAGAGCGTTGTGCTTGCACGCACAATTCTGCGCCAACGGGGCTTGTGAATTTATATGGGCAAGTAAGCAATACTTGAAGGAACAATAATATGTATGGAGGTCTATGTGTATTGCAAATCGGAGACAAACAGCATATGCCAACTCAAGTTATTTCAGTGGATACTAGTAAAATGTACATTCAGTGTTCTTGCATGTCGGTAAAACCAAAATGACTGTTTTGTGCTAAAAAAAAAAAAAAATCACTCTTTTCCTATAACCTGTTCTGAAATACACGATTTATCACTTCTCCTCGGTCAGGATACAGATAGGAGATGTAATCAACTAATGGAACATGAGGTTGGTTTAAATTGTCTGTGGGAGCTTTCAGAAATGAGCAGGAGGTCTTCTTTTTGCCATTTTGCTTCTTGTTGCTGATTTAACTACACCAGGGTAACACCCTGTCAGTTACCTTTTAGCCTGGAGCAGATTTTTACAGCTGAGTCATAAACCCCTGAAATAGGAGTATGTAATGGGTACAGCTGCTTCAGCCTTAACTATACAGGGTGCAACCACCATAAAACGGCAAGAGTTCACATTAACAGGGGAGTCCCCTTATAGTCTTTCCTCTTACCCACCCATTAACTAAGCAACATTACTCAATGGAGGAAGCGCTCCACAATTTTTCCATTTCTTTCAACAACAAGATGAACAACTTGAAGCCACTAAGTGACCTCAAAAGTCGTCGTTTTCAGAGGACTGAAAGAAAAAAGGTTTGAAAATAAATCAGCTCTTGACAAGGCTAGAGGCAGCGCCCAGCTTCCATGGCCAGCTTTCGGTGGGTTTGGCATCGCAGGAGAGGCTGGTGGTTGAGAAGGAACCTCCCTGTCCACCTGCATTATTTGGTCTGAATTTACCAAATGGCAAAGCCACAAAGTTAGGAAGCCGCCATTCTGGCGTTCCTGCAATACCCAAGAGGGATGCTACCTTTGAAGGTTACTTGGAAACTGCAATTAATCCAAAATACAGCAGCCAGATTGGTGGCTGGGAGTGGCCACCGAGACCATATAAAGATCTTCATTGGCTCCCAGTACAATTCCGAGCACAATTCAAAGTGTTGGTGCTGACATTTAATGCCCTAAATGGCCTCGGTCCAGTATACCTGAAGGAATGTCTCTACCCCCATCGTTCTACCTGGACACTGAGATCCAGCGCCAAGGGCCTTTTGGCGGGTCCCTCGCTGCGAGAAGTGAGGTTACAGGGAACCAGGCAGAGGGCCTTCTCGGTAGTGGCGCCTGCCCTGTGGAATGCCCTCCTATCAGATGTCAAGGCAATAAACAGCTATTTTACTTTTAAAAGACAACTGAAGGCGGCCCTGTTTAGGGAAGTTTTTAATGTCTGGCGCTGTATTGTTTTTAATATTTGGTGGGAAGCCGCCCAGAGTGGCTGGGGAAACCCAGTCAGATGGGTGGGACATAAATAATAAATTATTATTATTATTATTATTATTATTATTATTATTATTATTATTATTATTATTATTATTATTATTACATTGTGTAAGAGTCCAGTGCAGCTCCCAGAAATGTAGCTGCCTACCATGGCTCAGGTTGACATTTCAGTCTGGCTTCAGGCCTGGATTCAAGAACACACAGAAGCACCTGAGGAAGTTGTGGAGCAGCAAAATTACATAGAAATATGTAAATGTTGGGAGAAATGTGCTGTAAAATGCTGCTGGATTATCACAAGGACTTTAGGAAAGGATTGCAAATGTATGTGGAAATGTAGAGAACTGAGCTTAAGGTCAGAAAAATGAGAAACTGAGAGAAACGGAAATTGACAGGTGCTCCTTTCTTGCAGTCAGCACTGTAGGCGACACTGAGGTATACTGGGTCACACCAAAGGTCCATCGAAGGCAGCTTGTTATGTTCCAAATGTAAGGTCCAACCCAAAGGGTACTGGAGGAAATAGGGCTAAATGTGTCATCAAACCCAACTGATTGGTTTCAAAATTAGTATAATTAATTTTTTGAAAAATGAGTTTTTAAAAAGAGTTGCATGGAACAGTATAAAAAAAATAGGGCAGCTGCTTCATAGCTGTAATCCTCCGTGTGTGGCATTGTAATATTCCCTCATTTAAATATAGCACCATAACAAATAGAGGATTATGTTTTAAAGTCCTGGGCTGTTAGCAAACAAGAGCCTGTTTATCCTAGAGAAAGCTGCTCTCACAGGGGGGGGGAAATTAAGGAAACAGACTGGCTCATAAATTATAATGTGGTATGAAAATAAGTGCATTATCCCATTTGTCTGCAAATATTCTAGAGCAAAACTGAGTGGCATGTCACTCATAATCTCTTATGGGGATACAGTGCCTCAGAAATACAGTTGGAGGTCACTTCCAGATGAAGTGTGCACTGAGAAATCACCCTGATTTGTTTTTCCAAAATTTGCACAGACCTTATACAATGTCAGTGTCAAGCGGTCATTACCCTTCACTTTCCACTGTAGTTTTCCATCACTTTTCCTGTCGCAAAAATTCTGCTTTTGGGGGGAGGGGTGTTTATTCTAGCCATAGCCAGTAAGCTTATGAGGCCAGTATGAACAAAAAAACACTTTTGCCTGAAATGGGTCCAGATGGCATACCCTCCAACATTTCTCCAATGAAAATAGGGACATCCTATTCTATTATTATTATTATTACCCCGCCCATCTTACCACCTCTCCCTGTTTATTCACTTGTTGAAGCAGTGGAGAAGGTTAAAGCAAAGACATAGGAATGGGAGGGTGGACTAGCTGGGTTTCTTGCCCTAGCTGAAGCCTCCAGAGGGGTACCAGTGAGGCTCCCAGCCTCTCTCTCTCTCTCTCTCTCTCTGTGTGTGTGTGTAAAAATTTGTGTGGGGGCCGGGGGGGGGGTGCCAAACTGGGTCTTTGACCTGGGTGGAATAAAGCCTAGTTTTGACCCTGGGTTAAAGGAACCTATCTTGTCCACTCTGCTGAGATTTCATTGTTAAACGCTACCCATGAAATTGTGGATCTATTCTTCCCCCTCTTACTAAAACAAAATGGCTGTCACCCGATGCCCTGAGTGAACTGGGCATATGCAGGGGGAAAGGCATAAGCACAGCTCCCAAGCAAGGAACTAACGTACTTCCGATGCGGGTGGGCTTGACTTAAGGAAGGAAAGTCTCTCTGCCTGTGTTTTTGTAGGTGGGGGAGACCTTGCTTTCCTATAATTCTGCTGAGTTAAAGACAAGGCAGACTGAGACCAGCTGACTGTAAAGGAGGCAGGCAGGATTTGAAGGGGGGGACTCAAAATTGGGGGGCCAGCCAGTTGCTCACCCCAAAGCCACCACGGGGACACAGAGCCTACATGAATGAAACAGGGAATTTACATGAATGGCAAGACTTCGGTTGACTTCTGCATATCCACACACTTCTCCCAAAGGAAATCAAAAGGGTTTGCTTTTCCTTGTGAGCATAAACTTTACATTTTCTTTTGTGTTTCCTGTTCGCAACCTTCTGAGTGTCTCAAATTAAGGAGCAGGAAATGTTCAGGTTGCTCAGGGATTCTTTTCCTGTTTTTTAATACAGTACTGGATCCCTCTATTTAGCAATACATTTCATTGAAGCTATGGGTTTTCAGAAGCCTCTTTTTATATACATAAAAATAAGCAAAGCCTTGACATACGACGAAGTCTGACCTGAGCGTATTCTTAAAATAAAAATTTAAGAAACACACCAAGTTAATGAACTCTCTTCAGCAAATCTAAGGGAATAAATTACATGAAGGTGAGCCAAACGTCTTCATTGCTGGGGGTACAACAAGGATGTCATTCAGTCTAAACACACAACGGCTTTTTCCCCTTTTCTTTTAAGCACAAAGGCAAAAAAAAAAATGTGCAGAAGAAAATTATTCTGGAAGAAGTAAAGAGGATTCCACAAAAAGCCCCCGACCTCTCTCATCTGCCAAAACAGACTTTTTGGCATGTGTGTATGCTTTAGTTCTTTTTTCTATGGGGTACAATTGGTTTTGGAAGCCAAGTGAGGGGGGGGAATATGAATAGGAAAAGCTGGAGGGAAAAGCTGGCTCCTCACATCATGAGCAACTGTGGTGTAGAGGGAACAGCACATAAAAAGGGATTTCACCAAAGACACAAAAGTGACCCATTATTACCGTATTTTTTGCACCATAACACTCACTTTTTTCCTCCTAGAAAGTAAGGGGAAATGTCTGTGCGTGTTATGGAGGAAATGCCTATGGGTGGCATGCCTACGGATTTTCCTCCTCTAAAAACTATGTGCGTGTTATGGTCGGGTGCGTGTTATAGAGCGAAAAATACGGTATATGTTGAAAGTGCATTGCAATTCCTCCCTCTCCAAATAGTTTTTTGTACGCTTGGGATTAAATCCAGTTGGTTCCTTTGCACTCAGGGAAAGGACTTTGAAGCAGCAGGTGCCTCCACTAGCTGCTGGTTCCCCCTGCAGGACCCAGAACCTCCCCCAAATATTGGCACTAGAGAATTGGCCAGCTGTCCAGACAGGGTGGAAGGTGGCATGGGTGGGGCTGTAGGAGGAAGGGGAAATTTTGGGGGAAATGTATACCTTTTTCTTTCATTAGTGGAGACTTATGCTGGGTCAAAAGCCCTCCTAGAAGTAGAGAGAACCAGGCCTTTCTAGGACTGGAGGTAAGCAAGTTACTCCCACCCAAAGAGCTCCAGTGCACTTCTTTCTTGCTATCTTCTGTTGCACTGTACCCCAATCTCCGAGCAGTGCAAAATTCCAGGGGTCCCACGGTTCTGTTTCCTTGGAATGAGGGGCAGCAGAGACTGTGGTGCACTTTCTACAAAGGGGTAAGGCTGTAGGTGCACAAGTTCTAAGCTCAGCATCCACCAGCCGATAGCGATATTGTAAACGCAGGAATCCCTAAACTGCTTCTGGGCTCAGGCCTAGCCTCCACTTCCACTTCATTGACCGCTTTATGTGATCCCATATTTGTGAATGCCTGTGCTTTCACCTGAAGAAGAGGAAGAAGAAGAGGAGGAGGAGGAGGAGGAGGAGGAGGAGGAGGAGGAGGAGTAGTAGTTTGGATTTGATATCCCACTTTGTCAGTACCCGAAGGAGTCTCAAAGCAGCTAACATTCTCCTTTCCCTTCCTCCCCCACAACAAACACTCTGTGAGCTGAGTGGGGCTGAAAGACTTTAGAGAAGTGTGACTAGCCCAAGGTCACCCAGCAGCTGCATGTGGAGGAACGGAGATGCAAACCTGGTTCACCAGATTACGAGTCTGCCGCTCTTAACCACTACACCACACCACACTGGCTCTTGGGATTACAACTGCGGTAGGCGATGTTGTGAAGCCCTGCTCACTACACATGATAACAGGAAGCTGATTTATATCGAGTCAGACCATTGGTCCAGCAAGCTCAGTATTGTCCTCTACATAGCTGTCAACCGTCCCTTATTTGGCGGGAAAGTCCCTTATCCCAGCGCCATGTTCCACTGCTGTCCCTTATTGATGATGTCCCTTAAATTTCCCAGGTTTCAAAGGAAGCAGCTCCTCTCCCTCCCTCCCTGTTGGCCAGGGAGGAGGGAGGCTCCAACTGTGTTGCTTGGCTGTGTTGCTCACCCAATAAGGAGTCTAAGAATGACTGGGGGGTAGAGCTTGCATGCCTTGTGCCGATCAAATCGGCCGCATTGCCTGGGGTCTCGCCTTTGCTCAGCACTTCCCAGCGGAGAGGTGGTTTTCCTTGCTGCATCCCCTTTGCCAGATTGCTGCACTGTGGGAACCACCGCTTGAGGCTTCATTTGGTTGCTGGATGGGCTTTCTGCCTTTGGCTCAGAGGGGCTGAGAAGTCGAACATACCTGTGCTCTGAAAATCCCTTATTTTGGCTGCTGATCCCTTATTTCTGAGACTGCTGGTCCCTTATTTTCAAATCTGTAAGTTGACAGCTATGGTCCTCTACCATTCCTCTACCATTCTGGTAGCCAGAATTTCAGACAAGGTATATTCCCAGCCCAACCCGGAGATGCTAGGAACTGAACCTTTGACCTTCAATTTAGCATGAGAAGGAGATGCTCTACCACTTCATCAACAGGTAGGCCACATGGAGGGTGCAATGTGTCAACGTACATGCCTCCTTAAAAACATGCCCCCTCCTCACACACCTGCACACACATAGTCGCTCTGCCTTGCCGGGTGTTTTCCTTGTAATGATAATAAGACAGACAATGCGTTCTGTGTTTCTTCTCCTTCTGTTCTTCTGTGTCTAACAAGAAAGACGTTAACTATACGTGGAGCCAAGCCAAGGCCTCTCAAAGATGATGTCGATGTACTTCACAGCAACTTTCACAGTAGTTGTCAGGGAGTTTCATAGCACCACATTTGTCTGCAGAGCACATGGTTGGAAAAGGCTGGCACACACTGAGCTAGATGGAAGAAAGGTCTGAATAGCTCTCGTGGCCTCTGTTTCTGGGTGGGTGGGTGGGTGGGTAAGTATATCTGGAACAGCAGTCAAAAGTGACAAAGTGATTGTTTGAAAACTGCATGCTATCTGAAATCTCAAAATGCAGTGCATTAAGGTTGCACTCCGATACACCACTCGCCTGGCAGTAAGTCCCATTGAATTCAGTAGGGCTTACTTCTGAGAAGACACATGCAGAATCGCCCTGTAAAGACCCCACACTGTTGCTTTCTTCCTACTTAGTTATGGATATGTATTAATATTGTTGTTTTGTTTACAGCTGCACTGTCAAGTCTGTATTGATGACACGAGTGGGGGGAAATGACACAGAACAAATTTCCAGGGAAATTGATAGGGTGATTATATTCTAAGTAAGCAAATGTTATGTAATACATTATGGTTGAGGCTATGAGATTTCTGCTGCCTGCAGAGCCCGCAATTAGTAGTACTGCTTTTGTGAACACCAGCCAGATTAATTTCATAATTGACATTTGGAGCACAAGAATTATGGGACTGGGTATTTGAATGTGTGTGTTTTTTCTTCTTCTTCTTTTACTGGCATGGATAAATGCAGCTCTTTTTCAGCAGTGAGCCAATGCTGACTTGCACCTATGGAGAATCTTACCATTGCCAGCTCATCCAGAATGCATTTCATCAGCCTTCACAAATAATGTAATACTTCAGTGCGTGGTTCACATATGTATATCTGGAAGTATCAGGTGTGTCAAGCTTAATATATTTAAATTTGGCTTTTGAATGTGTGTATGCTTAATTATAATTATCATATTGTTATAAAAACACTATTAAAAATGTGTGCAGAGAGATCGTTTGGCTGTTTACTCAGAAGTAAGTCCCACTGTCATCTATGAGATTTGCTTTCCATGTGTGCTTAGGAAAGCAGACTTTGAAACAGGAGTGAGGTTGCCTGTGGCCCTCCAGATGGTGCCATACTACAACTCCCATCATCCCAGACCATTGGCCATGCTGACTGGGACTGATGGGAGTTGGAGTCCAACTGTATCTTTAGGACCACAGCTTCCCCACCCCTTTTGTAAACCTCTGGAGGGGAAAGAACTGCAGATGATCCTTATGTTTTGCCTTCTCAAGTTAACACAGGTTGAATCAGAGCCAAACTGACAAGTGGCCACTGACTTTACCACTGTTTCAGCAATCAAAAATTACAATTGCATGAAGGGGAAGAGCTCTATGTCCTAGAACTGAGACCTGCCCACTCCCCCCGCCACAGACGCCACTATCCACAATTCTGCAGAAACAGCTGTAGAGGGAACTATTAGTGCCGGAATTATGTATAGGCTAAGTAGGTTGAAGCCTAGGGCCTCTAAATCTAGGGGGCCTCGCCAGCCTGCCCACTCCCCAGCAGGCAACCTCCCCTCTCCCAAAATTGCAAACCCAAGACTTCATGCAAGGGCAGGTCAACTCAAGCCCAGCAACTATGAGACTCAGGGCTAGCCAGTGGGGCCAAATTTGAAGAAGTGGGGCCCAGCTTTAGTTGTGTTTTTTTGTTGGGTCCCAGTTCACAGCCAAAGTCTGCAAAATCTTATAGATATGGATAAAATCCATCTAGATTGCCCTGGTGTGGGGGGGGGGGCCTTAGGAGCGGCCTGCGGGGCTCAATTTCACCAAATTGCTCCAATTGCCTTAAGACTGTGCAGGGGTTGGACTGACAAGCCCTGCACCTTCTAGGTCCCTGGTGTCACTATTCAAAGTACAGACTCTAGGACTTGTGAGAGCAGTAGTTGCTCGAATTAACAAATAAGAAAGGTTTGAGAATTTACATGCTAGGTCAAAATTGATTAATTCATTGAGAAGGGGATTGTAAGAAAAACACTGGGGCCTAATTTGAATAACAGAGTGCCTGGTATCTGGTGGGCAATGTTCTCCTTTATTTCCACACTGTGGCTGCAGACCAAATCACCTGTCAGGAGTGCTATGAGATTCAGATGAGGTTCAGATGACTTGTCAATCCCAGCAGGTATATAACAGGAAGACTGCCCAACTAACTTCAATTCATAGTAGACCGATTGAAATTAATGGAACTAAATTCGTCATGGTCAGTAATTTCAATGGGTCTGCTCTCAGTGAAGATGAGTTGGACATAACCCAATGGGTCTACTCTTAGTAAGATGAAGGCTAAATAAACTCCCCAAGTATATAGTATATTTTCTTCAATATACTCCAGCTCCTTTTTTGGAGGTTTCTTCCCCTCACCATCCTTGTTAGACCCAATTGTTCTTTTTAAAAAAAGAACAAACCCTGATCTAATCCACGTGGCTGTATATTTTAATGCAGTAATTAAAAGAGAGAGTACCTCTATAGGAGTGATTGGGAAGAAAACCCAGTTAGTGGTCAATGATTACCGGTAGCTAAGACAAAAGGGCTGTTTTGGTAAATGATAGCTGCACAAAGTCCCCCCCCCTCCACTGCCCTTTCCTTATAGCTTGCAAGTTTTAAGCTCCAGCAGAGCTGAGCATGGGCTAAATGCTCGAGAGATCTTTCACCAGATATTCAGGGGCTATTTGATCCCGGATATCAGATGCCGTCAACCTTACTTCCACTTCCTAGCTTTCTGCAATTGTTTGAAAGTCCCATGTCTATCTGTTGCTCCCTGACAAAACTCAAACTCAATTTCATCAGGCCAAAAGCTGATGAAAAAAAGAAGCACCCTTGCATAGCAAAGAATAAAGCATGCCTGGTTTCAGGGTTGTTCGTTCTCAGGGCTGCTAGCATCCTCTGAAGAAGAGAAATCCAAATACGCAGTTCTTATTTGCCTTGATTAATTTATTCCTTTAACTCATCCACTCTAATTCTGCCAATATAAAAATGCACCTCTGGTTCTCCACCCCACCCACCACCTGTGAACAGGGCTCACCAGGAAAGCTCCAGAACCTTGTGAGCCTAGTCTAAGGTTACCAGAAGTCCCTGTTTCCTGGGGACAGTCTCTGGATTTACAAATCAGTCCCCTGACAAAATCAATCCTCTTCAACTGAAGTTGAAAAGTGTCCCTGGATTCATTGAAAAAAATCTGGTAACCTTAACCTAGTCCTCAGAAGGATATTCACTGCCAGCATATTCAGTGCTTTAATGCTTGCTATGCAATTTGGGGCTACATAGCTAGGATGGTAGGCTACAGAAGGAGGAAAGGTTTCTAGTTTCCACCACCATTCAGACATTTCAAGCCGTATACATGAAACAAATAAAAAAGTGCCAGTATAGCACCCACAATCTTCCTGAAGATTTTGGTACCATCAAGCGTCCCTCTAGCATTTCTACAAGACATAGGGGGCAAACTTGCGACCTTCCAGTTGATTATTATTATTATTAAAATTTGTATACTGCCCAACATTCAAAGATCCCAGGGTGATTCACTGTCCATGTTGGCAGTGTTGTTTTTGCTGATTTCCCATTTTCCCATTTAAAAAAAGCTCGACAACTTTTCTGTCCGGATTTGAAATATGGCAACCCTAGTAGGGCTGATGGGATTTAGAGTCCAACAGCATCTAGAGTGCCACGGGTTAGCCACCCTTGCTATGAGGAAACTAAACAGGGGCTGAAATCTCATCCTGCACAACAGATCTCTTCTTCCACCAGCATCTGCCTTCTCATGAAAGTAGAGATGGAGAGAGGGACCTCAGTTCCAGCTTCTCAAGGGCATAGGGAGCAGACGGTGGAAATGGTGTGGGCCATTTCAAAATAATAAACAGACAGTTGTCTAAAAGACTTCAAAGCCTTGCCAATTGTCAGACAACATTTCCACATGTTGTCTCATGCTCCCCTTGGTTCATTGTTAGGCTCACAGTTTTAAATAAATCACAGGTCAGCTGTTTGGCTTTATTCTGTTTTGGGTCTGGAGTAAATCAAAGCACAGCAGCTTGTAAAATGAACGAGTAGCTTCCCATTCTCCCTGCCCCCTGGTGCCATTCATCCTGGAGGTGGTCAAGGCTGGGTTTCCCACTACGTACGTGTGTGTGTGTGTGTGTGTGTGTGTGTGTGTGTGAACAGACACCTGAGAAAATGGGAACACTTCACTGTCTGCCATTAAGGTAATAACAGAGGCAGTGTGTATTGCTGCGATCACCTCCCCCTATATCCCTCCTTCTGCTGTCTGTAATGCAATGCAATGCAATGCAATGCTCAACTCAGCATACCTTGTCATTAGGGAAGTATTTTGGAAGAAGCTCAGTTTTCAAAAAAATGAATGGAGGAAAAAAGGCCATGGGAAAGGCAGCCACCGTAATCATAAGCAACAACAAGATCCTTCAGGGAGCTCGATGAGGTGGTGGCAGGCAGGAAGGCATTTAGCAAACTCAGTGTAGCTGTTGGGCTTTGTGTAGTTAGCTCACTTGTTCTTGCTGCTGCTGCTGCTCCTCAATGGCAGCCTAGGTAGTTTTATCTACTGATCAACAATGTGTGCTAGAGGGCTGGTGGGACAGCCCTGATTTGGCTTTCCCTGAAGCCTGCAAAGTTATGGCAGAAGGGCACAAAAAGAGGAAGGCGATGTCAGCAACAGGGAGGTCCCTTGCACAGTTCCAGAGAGGGCCTGCACAGCGCAGGCCTTTCTCTCCTCCTTAACCTCTGTGTTGCAGCCATGGCTGCCTGCTTGCATTAATTACCTCTCACTCCCCAAACACATCCATTCGGAACTATCTTTAGGGTTCAGAGTGCAGAAACCAACTGACCAGGGATGAAAGCAATTAACAAGTAGGTTATGTGAAATTAACGAACTCCCTCTTTAACCAGCTGCCCACAATGGGTTTGTTTAATGCCACCATAAAGTTAGCGTGGAGCACATTTGCGCAAGAAGAAATTGTTCACAGTTCCAATCCTTTTCCTTCTTGCATACGTTAATTTTTATTATCTTCCCCAAATTTCTTTCTGGCAGTATAGGTAAAATTCAAGCAAGCTCCAGAAATCACTTTTGAATTTTGTGGCTATGGTAAATGAATTCAGAGATGAATTGGGAAAGCTGGGCAGGCCGCAGGTCTGGGCAGGCCGGGTCTTCCTGTTATATACCTGCTGGGATTGACAAGGCATCTGACCCTCACCTGAATCTCATAGCTCTCCTGACAGGTAATTTGGTCTGCAGCCACAATGTGGAAATAAAGGAGGACATTGCCCACCAGATAACAGGCACTCTATTATTCAAATTAGGCCCCAGAGTTTTTCTTACAATCCCCTTCTCAATGAATTAATCAATTTTAATCTAGCATGTAAATTCTCAAACCTTTCTTATTTGTTAATTTGAGCAACTACGGCTCTCACTTCATTACAAACAGTATTTCTATCTGCAACACACTTGAGCAAACCTGCTGCTCTTCCTTTCACAGATATTTTGTTTCCATTTGCAACTGTAGTTGCCTCTGGTGAGTTATCATTTAACTCTTTGGGGGGGAATTAGCATCAGACGTCATGTGCATGGAAATTGCCAAATCAATTAACCGACTAGAAGGATTACTGTTAATAGCACCAGTTTTCCTATAACTTGATATTGCTGGATAGTTCTGATGAACTGCAAACACATTTTTAGTTTGCTTTCTGTTGCTACCCTGGAACTTTTCTTTACTAGTGCCACTTTGTTTTGTACAATTCCTCGCAAATGAAGGAAAACAACTTTTCTACTTGTGTATGTTGATAATACAATTTTGGTTACTGAGAACAAACAAGATTGTACAAAAACAATACTGGGTGCAGGCCTGGCCAGCACATAGGCGTCCTGTGACAAAGGTGACCTGTATGCTTGCTTGCTTGATTAACAGCTATTGGGAACTTCAGGGTCCCTGCTCCCCCTTCTTATGTTCTTTATATTGGACCTGGAGACTCCAATAGAGACCATTCCATGTCAAGGAGGGCAGGTGGGCACCCTTTCAAATGACAGGGCAGGAGCTACACAGAGCAGGGCCTTTTCACTGGTGGTGCCCATTGTATGCCTCACTCTTCCCAGACCTGCTCTCTTTTGGCCTGTATTTTGGAGCTTTATAATTTAGGAAGAGTTTGGAAGGATTGGTTGACAAGTCTTATCAGTCGCTGACGTATGAGCGGATTTTATTTGCTGCTATTCTGGGCTCCGGGTGCAACAGGGTTTACACCAGCATAATAGGATGCCAGAAGGGATACAATTTATGAGCTTTCTCCATTATCTGCAGAGCAGAGGGTGTTCAGTCAACAGTGCAAAGGCTGAGCGGAAGTGTTTCCTGCTGGTTACCTGCTTTCAGCAATAGGGGTTGCTGTTTGGTAGTACCCGATTGGTTTGCTGTCAGATTCTAGAGCTCCCTATTGGTGGCTCTTAGGTAATTCCAAAAACACAGAGTCCACTAATAAAACACAGTGTTCATTCATGAAGCAGTAACATAAATCTCCATTGCTACATATTGGGTGTGTATTTCAGTGGTTGAACGTACATGTTTATGGCCATACTGTAGTGTAGTGCTTATGCGATTGTGAATAAAAGGTGGCTGGGCTCATTGTCCTGGGGTTTGGGGGGGGGGCGGAGAGGTGACAAAACTGATTTCCAATAAGTGCCCCCCCTTTACTTCCATAACAAGTCCTAGAGTCTGTACTCTGAATAGTGATACCGGGGACCTAGAAGGTTCAGGGCTTGTCAGGGCTGAACTTAAGGCAATTGAAGCAATTTGGCAAAATTGAGCCCCGCGGAGCGCTCCTAAGGGGACCCCTGTACCAGGGCAATCTAGATGGATTTTATTTATATCTATAGGATTTTGCAGACTTTGGTTGTGAACTGGGGCCCTAAAAAAAAAAACAACTAACTTTGGGCCTCACTTCTTCAAATTGGGCCCCACTGGCTAGCCCTGAGTCTCATAGTTGCTGGGCCTGAGTTGACCTGCCCTTGCATGAAGTCTTGGGTTTGCAATTTTGGGAGAGGGAAGGTTGCCTGGAAAACCTCTCAGGCATATGCTTTTTAGGCACAGGGCAAGTGGAAGTGTGGGCAACCCTTGGATACAACCCTTCATTTATAGTGAGAGTTAATGTTACGTAGAAGTTTAGAGACTGAAGTATGAACCAGAAAATCCCCACTTCATACCTTCCCATCATCACCAAGGGCCAAACAAAACTGGATTGCCTGCTGCGGTCTTGCTAATTATCAAAATACAACTCTTCCAGATGATTCCATTTGCATATTTTAAAACCTGCATGTTACATGCAGAGATGCACTGAATGCCACATCTCATTTGGCCCTAACAGATGGGTCCTACTGTCCTTGCTATCTGTCACTGCAGTTTTATAACCAGACAACAAGACTATCCTCTTGAAAATGTATTTTTTTAAGCAGAAACTGGATGGTAACCTATCAGAAATGCAGTCATAGTAGGTTTCCTGCAGCGGGCTGGGCTAAATGACCTTTGAGGTTCCTTCCACTACTGTGGTTCCAATCCACTGTATCACAGAGGCTGCATTTCTAATTATCATGGTAGACCTACCCCCCCCCCATAGCTAAGGTGTGTTTGACACCAGCTATAAGTGGACACCCAGGCCACGAATTCCATAAACTAATTATGTTATTATTTGATAATGATTTGAGCTATTTATATACCACTTAATCACACAGATTCCTAAGAAAGTGTTCAAAACACAAACAGTAGCTAAAATCAATTAAAATGGATCCCTAAAACATACAACGTCTAAGTCATTGTTTTTCAGCTCTACCTCTCTTTCAAATCAGAACCAGTGAAGGCGGTGACGGTCCTGTGTGAGTGTCTGGAGGTGGTTGGAGGATGGATGGCGGCAAACAGATTGAGATTGAATCCTGACAAGACAGAAGTACTGTTTCTGGGGGACAGGAGGCGGGCAGGTGTGGGGGATTCCCTGGTCCTGAATGGGGTAACCGTGCCCCTGAAGGACCAGGTGCGCAGCCTGGGAGTCATTTTGGACTCACAGCTGTCCATGGAGGCACAGGTTAAATCCGTGTCCAGGGCGGCTGTGTACCAGCTCCATCTGGTACGTAGGCTGAGACCCTATCTGCCCGCGGACTGCCTCGCCAGAGTGGTGCATGCTCTGGTTATCTCCCGCTTGGACTACTGCAATGCGCTCTACGTGGGGCTACCTTTGAAGGTGACCCGGAAACTACAACTAATCCAGAATGCAGCAGCCAGACTGGTGACTGGGAACGGCCGCCGAGACCATATAACACCGGTCTTGAAAGACCTACATTGGCTCCCAGTACGTTTCCGAGCACAATTCAAAGTGTTGGTGCTGACCTTTAAAGCCCTAAACGGCCTCGGTCCAGTATACCTGAAGGAGCGTCTCCACCTCCATCGTTCTACCCGGACACTGAGGTCCAGCACCGAGGGCCTTCTGGCGGTTCCCTCACTGCGAGAAGCCAAGTTACAGGGAACCAGGCAGAGGGCCTTCTCGGTAGTGGCGCCCTCCCTGTGGAACGCCCTCCCACCAGATGTCAAAGAGAACAACAACTACCAGACTTTTAGAAGACATCTGAAGGCAGCCCTGTTTAGGGAAGCTTTTAACGTTTGATGTATCATAGTATTTTAATATTCTTTTGGAAGCCGCCCAGAGTGGCTGGGGAAACCCAGCCAGATGGGCGGGGTATAAATAATAAATTATTATTATTATTATTATTATTATTATTATTATTATTATTATTATTATTATTATTATTATTATTTCTTATATACAGTATTTCCTTCTGCATTGTCCTGAAACTAGAGACAATCACATTGCACTGAATGGCTTCAGGATCCAGCGCATTGAGAGAAAATAATTTTGCTCCCTTCACTCCCAACATGCAAATACTTTTACCTCCACCCCCATAAGAGCACAGGAAGCTACTAGATCAGAGTCTGTGTCCATCTAGCTCAGTACTCTGACTGGCAATGGATCTCCTGGATCTCAATAAAGGTCTTCCACATCATCTGCTATTGTTTGATTGAACAGGAGATGCTAGGATTTGGGGGTTTGTTTGGGGGGGTGCTACTTTACAAAAGGTGATTGTTATGTACTGAGTTGAATAGGATCCAAATTGCAGCAGTCTGATTGGTCCTAGAACAATAGGCTTCAGAATGCAGCAGTCTGATTGGTCCTAGAACAATAGGATCCAGAAGGCAGCAGTCTGATTGGTCCGCAGGAGCCACCCAATCCAACTTCAGGTGAAAGTGAATCCGCAACCTGATTGGCCTACAGGAGAATCCCGGAACTAGCCAATCACGTGGGGCCCATTGTGTAAATAATGTATATAAAGCAGACATTTCGGGGAAACTTCCATTCCTCACTACTATGAGCTGAATAAAGAGCATGAAATGCACACTTGACTCCGAGTATATTTCAGTGATCCAGTTCAAAGTATGAATTATAGAAAAGAATGGCAAGAAGAGAGAACAGGAGTCTTGAATTTGCCCATCTATGGTCAGTTAGAATGATAGAATTGTAGAGTTGGAAGGGACCCCAAGTCCTACCTCCTGCGATGCAGCAATCTCAGCTAAAACATCCCGGACAGATGGCCATCCACACATTCGCCCATTAGCACATGGAGGGGGCCTAGTACAGGTCACTTTGTCACAGACCTCCCCAGTATGGGGGAGATAGATTGTATTCCTATTTAAATTATAGCAATCTAATTCTGAATCTATCCATATAAATCAGTTTATGCAGATTTTATGCAAATCTCTCTGTCCTCTGCTTTTGGCAATGTGCTAAGTGGGCAATCTACAGAAACTGAACCTGGCCTTCTGCATGCAGAGCATGCGGTCTACTTCTGAGCTCTGACCCTCTCTTGCTAGGTGTCTACTTCTTTAATATATTGCTGTTCACACATATTTTTAGTCTAGATAATGTGACGGATAGCCTCTTTCCCCCACAGCCCAGATAACCAAAGAACTCAACAGAAGTGGATCTGTTCTGTTCTCCTCTTCCATGGGATTTCACTGCCATCCACCTTACCCATCACAGGAGAGAAATGCCTGAAGGTGGTTTGTAGCGTAACTTAAAAGGTCACTGTAAGAAAGGCATTCAGCAGAGTGAAGAAGGAGCAAGGGGAAACATGTGGTTCGAAAAATACAAGAGGCAGCAGTGGCCACTGAAAAACTGCAATCTTGAAGAATGTAAACGAAGGAGAGAGGCCTAACACGATGGCGTTCATTCATCAAGAGGAGGGGATTTTTTTTCAAACAAAAATTAAAAATACCAGCTGGACAAAAGCTTCACAAGTCAGGAAGGCGATTTCAAGCAGCGGCTCTCTGTACCTGACCTAGTTAACTGCTTAGTTGTGCTTCACTACAGCAAAAAGCGCAAAGCCCTACTGCAAAATTTCCATCCTGCTGGCCTGCTAACAAGAGCAATTTTCACATAGCAGCCAACATCTATCCCAACAATGTAATTGGTCTGGCTCTCCCAGCTAGTCCCTGTTCCTACTGTAGGCCCTTCGCTGCAAAGAGAAATCCCAGACATCCTAAGGGCTTGGAGAGCAGGGTGGTGTGTGTGTGTCTGGATATGCCAGCACCCCGTGCTATGTTATCAACAGCTACATGGTTAGCTAACTGCTGTGACTAAATGGATATCGGGGAGGACTGCAGGCGAGGGATGGAAAGTGATGCCCTCCCAGAGCACGAGGCTGATAATGCAGAATTGGCCACAACAATGTAACTTCGCAGACAGTGTGGCAGAAGGCACTGGCTCTCTTGTTTGGGCATTTTGTTACCTGGAGCAAAATGTGCAGAGAAGGGAGATAATGAAGTACTTGACTAATTCAGTGCGATCCAGCTGGCTAAGCCAGAGGGGCTTTCAGAGCAGGAAAAGCTGAAAGAGAACTCACTGCTAGCCATTCTCCCTTGGTACCTGGGAAGCCAAAACAAAGAAACTGCAGAGATCAAAAAGCACAGCAATATCAATAAGAGGGGGAGAGAGAAACGGGGTGGAGAGAAACACCAGAGAAAGATGTGGGAAGAAAACCGAGGGGGACTGTCTCTCCTGCTTAGCATTTTATCTGAAGAACAAGAGTCTCCCTACTTTATTTTCCCAGTACTGAATTTTGAGCTGCTTGACAGATTAAATGTATTTACAGAGCTCTCTCTTGATTTCCATTTTGTTTTGTTTTTATACAATGGAAGTCAATGTAAGGAATGTCTAAATTATTTGACTACAAGATTTCGAAGAGAATTTTTTAAAAAGTAAATAAATAAAGACTGACTCATTGACATCAAAGAAGCGTGAATATTCCTTATAAGATTTTTTATTATTATTTCTCCATCCCTTCCCCCCCCCCCCGTCAAAAAAATTAAATACCTAAATGTAGATTCTTGAAAGAAAGAGGGATGGCGTTCTGTAACTGGGATTTTGGAGTGTTAATTTGGAAATGCTTAGTTCAGCAAAAAAGAACAGTGGAACTCATCAGTAAATACATTGTGTGCTCTACTTATGAATTCACGTCTCTGGAAAAGAAAAACAGACATGGTGATGGGTCATAAGCAGAAAGAGTGCATGTGGAAGACTGGAGGGGAAAAGGAAGATTTGACCGGAGGCATCACTCTGAACCTGAGATTTATCCTGGGTCTGAAGAGAGGTGGCATTAGATAATGTTCAGCTGTTCCTGTTATTTATTTCCCTTTTCAGAATCTTGGGAAGATTTTAGAGCATCAACTCACTGAGCTCTTTTCTTATGCTGTCATAGGTTAGGAGAGGTATTGCCAGAGGGACGTTGGGAGGTGCACATATCCCATACAATTAAAGTGCACACACAAGGAATTGTGGGAAGGGTAGTTTGTTAAGGGTGCTAGGAATTGTAGCTCTGTGGAGGGTAAACTACATTTCCCAGGAATCAGGGGGGTGAGGAACCATGGCTATTTAAAATTGGTCCACAGGACCTGATGTGGCCTGAGTGAGCACATCACAGAGTTGAAGTAGTTTAAAATTCCTTCTTAGCATTTTAACCCCTCCTTTGACAGTCAAATGAAATGAACTTTCCTTCCCCCAAGATCTCAGTCCAGGCAGATGTAAACTGTACGTGTAAACCTCCATTTCTCTCCTGATCTTGCCATTGGACTGTCTCTCTCATGCTTGCGTACATACACTGCTTCCCCTCACTGTGCCTTTTAAAAAGCATAATGTGTCCTGAATTCTGTCACGGAGGGCCCCCCCCCATTTTATTTTAAGGGGCAAACGTTTTTTCTGACAAGTAGTGGTGGGTGGAGAGGGGAAGGGGCTTCTTCTGCAAACTGACATCAGACGTGTAGGATCACCATCACTCCAGAAAGAAAGATCAGCTTTCAAATGCACACAAGGCTACAGTTCTCAAGTCAGACTGAAGCTGACTTGCGGGAGATGCATCAAACTGTAGTATTTCACAAGAAACTGCAGGACACTTTTGGATTGTGGCTGACATTTCGTGTGTGTGAGAGAGTGATTTCAAAAACCAGTGGTGGGACACACTGAAGCCAGTGTAAAGGATAACGTGAGGTTAAGGAACAGGCTTGCCCCCGGCACCACTGCACGTACCTGTACTCAGTGTACAAATATGGACATCAGAAATGCACAAAGAAAAACTCTAGCCTTGTCAAAGGGTCTGCAATAAAACCAACTGTAGCAAATGCAAAGCCTCCCATTGAGTTGTGTGGGCTTTGAATCCGGCAGCAAGTGGCCAAGGGAGGGATTTCCTGACGATGGAGGTCCACGACTGTAGCATTTAGATAAAAATATTAGCTGCAGAATTCTGCTAAATTAATCCGGCTCCTTTTGATTATTGATGTCCTACTGTTTCCTGCCTGAAACAATATACACGAAGCATCAGTCATTTTATAAATTATTCATTCACAGTTATTTTGGCAGCACTGTCTTTCCATTTATCAACTGATAAATGTATGGGAGATAAGGAGGGTAATTTTGTAGCCTCCTGACATTTACCTTTGACATGATTTCCATATTAAATAAGGTAAAATACTAATGATTTCTCTCCATCACCACCAACATTCCAGATTCAGCAGCTCGGAATAGCTCAATAAACTCCTTAGCCTTCCTGAGCCAAGCCAACTCCACAGCCCAGCCTGCAAACGCCTTTGAAAAAGACCCAGCCTCGGGCCTCTGACTTCAGGCTTACGGGATCTACTTTGTTTTCACTCTGAGCTCCACCAGTAGGGGAGGAACCAGATGGTGGCTTGGGTGGGATCCAATTTAAGTCCTGCACCCCATCAGCCTGGAACAGATTGTATATAAAAGTGCAAATCTGCCTCTGAGTTCCTACATAGCACAAAACTCCAAAATCACCCAAAAGAGATGCAGAAAGGCTAGTTCAAAGGCAATTGGTTAATATTCCTATTTTACAGAAGTGTAACACTGAGCCTGAGGGGTAAGTGGTTAGTCAATCCACTTTCATTTGTCAAGTTTAATTACAGGGCTTTTCCCAAGCAATCAGAGACTGTGCCTGCATGAAGCCCACCACTGCTCTGCCTGTTTCAGACCCCCTCTGGTTCTGGGAGACTGGGGGAAGGGAGTGTGTCGCAGGAGGAGAGGGAAATACCCATGCCTCTTCACCAGCTGAACTTCTTCTCTCTTTCTCCTGGCCTCCTTCCTTCTCTGCTTCAGCTTCTGCCTTCGATTCTAGACATCTCTCTGCCACAGATTCTCCCAGCTCACTAAGCCCTCTTCAGCTTCCAACACCTTCTCCCAGTCTTCTTCCTCTTCTCTCTCTGACTCATCATTGCCCCATCTCCAGGCTCTGAGCCTTCTTCCCTTGCTGGTCCCCCAGATGGTTCCTCCCATCATTCCTCTGCGTCCAACCAGTCCATGACAAGAATGTCCCAAAGCAGTCAAGAGAGTGGAGCATGGTCAGTGAGAAATGTGGTCTAGGGTGGCTTTATGGCCTGGGCAGAGTCCAAAGGACCAGTTAAGGGAGGACCGCAGGGACCATATCTGATGTAGTCCTTTGTGCTCGAATTAACCAGCCGTAGGGCAGGTACCATATTCAAACAGGCAAGTCGGAAAGTCGTCACCGCGGGGCTAGCCTGTTCATGTAAAGCAAACCTTGCACTAATTTCCTCCTGTCTTGTCTGGCCACACCTGCCTTTCTATAAGTGCTAAGTGTCAGAGAGATGAAATTAGGTTGATGGCTCTGAGCATGCCACGTTGGGGAGATGGGTGTGTTTCATTATTTTCTTCCTTTTAAAGTGAGCTTCCTCTGGCTGGGCAGTTTGTTACATGCTCTCGCAGAGCAGCTCAAGCCGGCTGTCTCGTGTTACGTGATGGATGTTGGAGTTGGAAAGGTCAATTAGTAATTGAGTTATGGTATGATTCCTTTTGATTAGTGCCAACAGGTTCATGTAGTCCACCCTTAAGATAACAGTGCAACAAAGGGGTCTTGTTCCTGCGACACCGAAATATAAACAGTCTTAAAATTCCCACTTCAAGCTGAATGAAGCAGGTGAGCAAATGCGATGAGTTATACCTTAAACAAATAGTTCCACATTAAGAATCAGTGCCATTCTTTTCTCTCACTTTTTTTTGGGGGGGGGGGAGAATGCACATTAATTTCTTTCTAAACTGAAATCCTTCATCCTGTTATGCCCACTTATTCCAGTGAAACTAAGGACCACTTATATAGTATCTATGATGCTAGTCTGCATGCAGTGAGTGGGGGTGTATCCAGTTCCCACCCCATACACACACACACACACACACACACACACACACGCACACACACACACACACACAGTGGTACCTCGGGTTACAGACGCTTCAGGTTACAAACTCTGCTAACCCAGAAATAGTACCTCGGGTTAAGAACTTTGCTTCAGGATGAGAACAGAAATCATGCTCCAGCGGCAGCAAGAGGCCCCATTAGCTAAAGTGGTGCTTCAGGTTAAGAACAGTTTCAGGTTAAGAACGGACCCCCGGAATGAATTAAGTACTTAACCAGAGGTACCACTGTGTGTGTGTGTGTGTGTGTGTGTGTGTGTGTGTGTGTGTGTACTCCAGGGATCTGTTCCAAAGAACTGGCTGCAGGAGCTCTGATTCATCTGTATATCTCTAGGAAAAACCAACACTTCTTGTCCTCTGAAGAACTGAAGTTATATTAATAAATACTAATTTATTAATCACCTTCTATACAATCATCTCAAGGCAATGTGCAAGAGAAAAAGGGGGGGAAAGCAGGTTTATTTAAAATGAAACTAAAACCATACAAAATAGACACCCGTGGCAAAGACCCATTTATCCAGTTGTGAAAGCCTGTTGGAACAAAGATGACAATTGTTTCCAGAAAGTGCAGATAGGGGGGCACCTGTCATATCTCCACAGGAGCGCTATGCCACAAAACCAGGGCAGCCACACCAAAAGCCCTTCTTCGAGCTTCTGGAGTTTTTGATACTTGCAAAAGACACTCTCAGGCAGACTGCAGCAATCTACAGGGTGTGCAAGGGATAAGGTGGTCTCTCGGGTAACCTGTATAGGGCTGTTTGTCTTGCACTTGGCCCAGTAGCAGATTGGCAGCCCCTACAAATACTGTAAGCAAGGTGTTCTATGCTGGTGGTAAGGTAAAGGTAAAGGTACCCCTGCCCGTACGGGCCAGTCGTGTCCGACTCTAGGGTTGTGCGCCCATCTCACTTAAGAAGCCGGGGGGCAGCGCTGTCCGGAGACACTTCCGGGTCACGTGGCCAGCGTGACGAAGCTGCTCTGGCGAGCCAGCACCAGCGCAGCACACGGAAACGCCATTTACCTTCCCGCTATAAAGCGGTACCTATTTATCTACTTGCACTTAAGCGTGCTTTCGAACTGCTAGGTGGGCAGGAGCTGGGACCGAAAGACGGGAGCTCACCCCGCCACGGGGATTCGAACCGCCGACCATGTGATCGGTAAGCCCTAGGCACTGAGGTTTTACCCACAGCGCCACCCACGTCCCTATGCTGGTGGTAGTTTGCCCCTATTGTCAGGATGCTGTCAGCAGCTCCCAGCTGGTTGCCCAGGAAAGTATAATGACAAGGGAAAGTTTCTTACCGTCCTTTTTTATTTCAAACTTTACAGAGAGAGGCTATAAAACCCAGCTCTTGAATAATGGTGTTGTCCTGAGTGAATCTCCACCACCACCACCCCATCTCTCCCACTTCCTCATTCATCATTCTCACCGTTTCCTCTATGGGCGCTGCTACATGCCCTCTGTCCTTGAGCTCTTTGCTCTCCAACTTTTAAGGCTCACCAAGTTCTGGGAGATGGAGGGTCTGGAAGGCTTTCGAATGACAACATGTCAGCTGGGTGTTGTTCTGGCTCTCCCATGATTTCCCAGCTTTTCCTCTCATTTGCCTCTGAGTTGCTACCTCCCTCAAACCCTTGTTGTAAATCTATACTGTCTTCCTCTTCCTCCTCCCTGGAAGGTCCAGGATGGGGAGGCAGTCTCCACCATTTGTCCTCTGTCCAGTCTCTGACACCTATCACGCAACTTGGCCACTGCATTCTGCACCAGCTGCAGCCACCAAACAAGCCCCAATGGTAGCGCCATACAGAGTACATTGAGGATACAGTGCACTTGGCAGAAGAGCTTCCATATTCATCAAACGAGAGAGCAGGCCTGTTGTGAATCAACTCTCCCATTTAGCCGGGTATGGGAATCTGAAGCACGACATCTCTGTAATATGCAAATTGTATATAGCATTTTGATGTCTGACATACTGAAATTAAACCAAATTGGAGGAGGAGGGAAAAGCAATGTGTGTAATAAAGCTACCTTTATGGCCTCAAGCTGTAGATAAATTGTGGTCTGTGGTAGTTAAACAACAGCTGTTTGAGTTTAAAACAAAATTATGATAAGGCTCCCCAGAAGATAACACCTCTCGAGGTAACCGCATTTACCTAAATGCATCTGCTATATGCAAACACTGTTGTCTTTAGACTGTTTATTGTGGTAGTTTATTCCTCCTTCTCTCCCCTCCCCCTGCCTTTCACCTGCCCACTTTCAAGTTTGCCACTGAAAATAAATGTAATAAATCTTCCACAGCAAAGTGGAAAGCGTCAGGCGGGAAGGGGGGTTTGGAGTACATGCAGCCCCTCTGGGTTCCCTCCCTGGGACAAACTGCCTGCTCCAATTGTCCACAGGTGGAAACGGCTTGCAATCCCTCTGTGCTTGTAAGTATCAGGAATTAAACAACTGAAAAAAGCAAATTGTAATGGTTAAAGGAAGCCAACAGCAAGACTAACACATCTTAGTGGGGTGCATACATTCAAATCCAGTGATCTTTTATACCCCTTGCGAACAGTAGTCCTTTAAGAGCTTCACACCCAATAACATTCAGACTTTTATATATATATTTCCTACCTTTATTGCATGACGTTTTAGGTGTGTGTGTGTTTTATTGCAGAAACGTCGCTAGCCACCCATAGAGAATTTACAAAAGTACACCAACCCAGACAAAATATTTCAATGCTTTCTGAGCGAAACTTCAGGATCCATCATTTTGGAATGGCATTTTTATTTCGTTCGCAAGCAACATGGATCTTACCTTTATTATTGACTGTGGGTGGGGGTGGAATTTGATTCAATTCACATTTAAAGGCAAATCTATTGACTCTGTGTTGGACTGTGGGCATTACAGAGAGAACATTTTGCTGCTAGTTTGCGATTAGCTCCATTCACCCCTGACACAAAAGTTATGGAGCTTTTTTTTTGCCAAAGTTTTTGAGCTATTTTTAATGAAATTTGCCAAAATCTACACTGCCAACATTGTCTACCATATGTCTGGATTTTCCCAGACATTTCAGCGAGTTCCACACAGATATATGGCAACCCTATATTATGGGCTATGCAGGAGAGTGTTTTTTTCCTCAAGGAGGAAGATTGTGCTATGTGAAAATGTAAGGGGTGATCTCAAAGTTTATTCTGGGCACCGCTTCCTAAAGTGCAAGCAGCCATTGTCTCTGTGATAGACAGAGCTATGCTGGGAAAAGAACAGCAAAAATTGTACATCTATTTGCACCAACAAACAGGGCACGGGGATGCTCCTCTTTAGGAATTTGCAGTGCTCTCCTTTCATGTTTTGTTGCAACTTTCAAGATATTCTAAATCAGGTATCTTCAACCTTTTAAGACCCAGGACTCACTTTTAACCCCAACATGCATTTGGGAACCCCTTTCTTAATCGTTTACCATATATATGCATGGTGGTAGTGCTCCTGTTGAGAGCCACCCTGGATCAGGCCATGTCCCACTAAGTGGGTCCCGATCCCCCAGTTGAAGGCCAGTGTTCTAAAGCTCAGAATGTGATGCACATTGCAAAAAAATCAAAAATCAAAAATACTGTGCCAGTTCTGCAGGCCTGTCATTATTATCTCCAGTTCACTACTTTCTGGAAGTAGTTTCTGCATTTCATCATGCCCATACAATAGCCATGTGAACTCCTTCACAAAGGACAATCATCTGTTCAAAGGGTTACTCAGTCTGTCCAGTTTTAAGAGGAAGACTCTTAAGAAGGAAAAGCAGGGGTCTTGATGTCGCCCATCAACACTTATCACTTGGAGAGCAGACTAAGCAGGCACACAAGCCACAAGGAGGTTCAACTGCCAAGCTCCACTAGCGGAAAGCCATGCAAGGGCTTTTGCTAGCGCACCAGGGTTTCCCTTGCCTTTCTTCCCCCTTGACCCCCAAACTGACATAGAGGAGGGCAGTCAGGAGAACTCCCAGAACAGCACTCAGGGTGAGGAAAGGGCAGATTGTTCCATCAGGCAAGAAGAAACGTTTGCACTGACAGGGCGATCTGCTTAGTGCTACGTTGAGTTTTTTCCACAGTCTCACCCTACTGTGGAGCGATGTGTTGTATTTCAATTTAAATCATATAGATTATTTCTAGAATTGTGCTGATCTGTGTCCACTTTTGCCCTCTCTCTTTTTAGCAATGCAGAAGTTGCCCCCATTATTTGATTTAACTCCTCTCCCGGACCTAATGTATACATTACTGGGGCTATGTAGTGGTATATGCTTTTAAAACAACAAAAACAACAACCTCTCCTCTATAGGTTAGGCCCCTATAGGTCCCCTTGAATTTGTGATTATATTATTTTTTATGGCAGTGCTTATGTCCTTTCTCTCCCTGTCAATTCAGTCATTAGAACAATACAATTCGTGAGGGACTGAGGTGATATGGAGAGGGGAACCAAGGAATTGTTGCTTAGGGGCCGCACTATTATGAACTGAACTTTACGGTGGGTACAGACCAATACAGGTATAAAATAATGTTAAACTGAAGTAAACTGTTTGTTCAGAATGTGGCTTGTGTAATTTTTCACACCCTGAAGGTCTGCTATCGCCATTCCCCACCCCACCCCCAGAACTGCTACTAGTATGAATAATTAGATGCATTACTGAATATGCAGCATGTCTATCCAGGGCATCTATCCCGGAGATTTCTAAGCTTCGCATGCAGCTTTCACTGACAAGTTACTGACAAGCCTTCAGCCGCTTCTGCTGGGGTTCCCACGCAGGTGTGAGACAGTCCAAAAACACCTGCGCGCACCACCTTTCCCTCGGAAACACCGGAGCTCCGCAACGCCAATTCATCATCCAAAGAAACATTAATATTTTACTTCAGTTACCAAGTGCACCCGTTCAAACTTTTATCTAAAAAACATTCTTTATCATCTTTTCATTAAGTTCTCAAGAGCTAATGGTTTCTGAGTTCCCCCGGTAAGGATGATGTTCTGAATAATGAAAGCTCATTATTTCTCCACAGAATGCTTGTTAATTCAAATGATGATATTAAAACTATAGTAGCCTTTAGCGCTGGGGTGATTTCTAGCATACTTTATCATGTATCAATATATACTCTGTTTGTCAAAACTGCCCTGGGCTGGGGCTGACATTCTCTCTGGAGGAGTCTAGTGCTTCAAGAGGCACTGAATACACCAAGGTGACAACTCGCAGAGTCTGCGCCTCTAGGAAATGGAAAGATGAAACTTGAAGTGCCATTCGTCCCCCCTTGATTTCCTTATTAGTATTCATAAAGAGACAGTATCCTCTTTTTTTCTAGTCCTCACAGGCCTGCCTTTTGAATAGAATGAAAGGGTGGGGACTTTTTCCCTTAATGGTGGTGATGCTGAAGAGTCGTCTACTACACAGTGACACAGACACATACTCCACATATAAAACATCTCTGTTTTCCAAATTTTCTGGATTGATCAACAGATCTAAAATAAATGCCTGCTAGGAGCTTAGGCATTTCCCAAGTAAGAAACAATGTTAAACATTAGCCAAAAATCATTTGACTGATTTGTTGATGTTCAAATTAGCTGCAGTGCTACACACACACACACACACACACACACACACACACACACATGCACAGACTCCATTCCTTTCCCTTACTCTTATGGGTAGATTCCCCACCAGTAATTCAGCTGCAGGAACCCTGACACCATGCCCTCCTTTCCACTCCGATCTTGTCTCCTCTTTGCTTTTTTCTCTCTCCATTGCCATCCTTTCCATTCCACACCTTAAGGAAGATCTCAGCAACAAGGTGAAGCAAAACAGTCCCTGCAATGAAATAACTAATTTGAAAAAAGGAGTCTTCAAAAGCCTTATAAATCTCCTCCACAGAGCCGGCCTTAAGGATGGATAAACCAAACACTCACCCTGGGTGCCAACCTGAAGTGGGTACCATGCTAAGCACTCAGTGTGTTAAGTTGTGGGCGAACATATCAGACGACACAGCGATTCTTCAAACAGCTCTTGTTTATTCAGAGGCCAGAACAGAACTGAACTGAAGAGCTCAAGAACAACGTAACTGTAGCAACTTTCTAAAACTATCCAATCACTGAACGTCACTTTCGATCCTTCATTTGCATACAAACTATCCAATCACTGAACATCACTTTTGATCCTTCATTTGCATAACTATCTACAGTATAACTATCTACAGCTGGCCCAGGGTGAGAACTTCAGTACATAACACAATGTTTGTTGAGTGTACAGTAAACTAGGGTGCAATTATTGAGAGGTAGTTCTGACATTTTCATGGACATTGGGCATCGCTGGGAAAAGCTGGGAGAAATAGGGCCTGGTCCATTTCTGCAATCCTGTGCAAAGCATGCAACTTGGCAGCACTGCAAAACTGAACCAGGGTGGGGCAGAGAGTGAAATCACTTCTCACTCAGGAGCCCAATCGTCCTACAGCATTCCCTGCATCTCATGGAGTTGGACCCTGTAATGCGCCATGCACATTTGTGGTGCGACACAAATTAGGGTAAGTTCTCAAGAGTTGTGAGCCCCTGAAAATGGAGAGAATAATTTGGACTTCAAAAATCCAAGCTAAGGCAATGCCTTTCTTTCCTCAACCAAAACATTGCGAAATCACATGCAAGCGTTTATTAAATTTCTGGGGATCACAGTGTGGTTTACAATATAAAAAGCACAGAAATGAATGCCATAGTAACAAACAAAAACAATAACCCCACCAAACAGTCAAACCTGGTAGTCAAACCTGGAGGACCAAAGGTTCTCCGTCCCTGATTTCCTGAAATAAATATATACTGGCCAAGGGCTACAACGAAAACAGAAGGCAATGTGATAGTTAAGGTGGGGGAGATGAGCAAAGCAAGAACCAGGGTTTTCATTGAGAAGTCAGAGGGAAATATGCACCCCTGGGGAATTTTGCAGGTATAGACACTTGCTTAATGACATGGACAGGTAATTATATCTAACTTGTTGATGGTTCATTTTTGTATGCACTGTGCATGCTTTGAATAGAAGAGATAATTTACCAAAAAAACAATTATTTTTACTGGCACAGAAAACATTATTGTCCTCCTCCAGTCTTAATATTGTTAAAATATGTGCAGGGCAAAATCCAGCGCCTCCATTTCCTGTGACACGTCCAGCTTAGATGGACAATATTTATGAGGTAAAATTTGCAGCAGAATTGCACATGTACCCAATTTAAATTTTCTGTCTGTTGTGGGAGTATCTAAAGTACTTGGAGCCACACACACAGCTATGTGTGTATAATATTTGTGTGAATAGAGAGAGAGAGGTGGGGGAGCATCTGAGTTTGAAAGCTTCTCAAGCATTCTCAATTCCCCTTGTTCAGGGGTGTAAAATATGAGCAACTTTAACAGAACACCACCTCCTCTTCCTGTTCCCCAGAAGGAAATGTAATTGTGAAAACCAAGTCAACCCCAGTGCTGCCAAGAGCAGACAGGCCAACACACCAGAGCATTCATGTACGCTATAACACAAATTTCTCTACCGTTGTCTTGTAATTATCTCTCCCATGAAAGATTTTTGCTAGAGCATTCTGCCCACAGGCAGAATGATAAGAATATGGTGAGATTTTTTTATTACTTAAAAAAAAATCTTTTCCCTCAGTATTTCTTCAGCATAACAATGATGAAATATTAATGGGTATTAAAACATCTCATAGGTCAGCAGTCTAATACTTCTTCAGCTTTTTCCCCTTTTCTTTTCTTTAAGTGTGAAGACATTTTCTTATTAAATGAAAAGGGGCCCGTGTATTTATTTTATTTTATTTATTATCACAGTAACATCCTCCCTTTCCTCCGAGGAGTTCAAATAGGGGTACATGGTCACGCCCCTCCATAGTCACATCAAATCTGTGAGGTAGATTCGACTGAGACTCCCTGACACACTTCTAAAGTAAGGGTGAGGAACTTATGGTCTTCCAAATGTTGCCGGTCTATAACTCCCTTCATCTCTGACTATTGGGGTTGCTGGCTATGGGGGATAATGGGAACTGGAATCCAACAACATCTGGAGGGCCCCATCCACGTTCTGTACCATAGGGAGAGAATTTGCATTCAAAGCCCTCTCCTTTCATATGTGAATGTGCCTATTATAGAATCCCTCATTTACCTCAGTGGGGACTCAGAACATAGGTGCCAACTCCTTACGGCTGAGGTGTCTTCAGCCCCCTCCATATTGTTTAGCAGCGCCCCAATATTGAGGGGGGCTGAGGAGGCCGAGCTAAACATGGTGCAGCATCAGTGGCAGGCTCCATCGCTCATGTGTCATCACAGATGCGCACATGACGTCATGCGAGTGACACAATGCTGTCTGGTCCGTCCACCCCAAGCTTGGGCCCAAGCTGGCGTCTCTGCCTCAGAACATGTTTTCTGATCAAGGTGTCTCCCCTGCCAGGTAAGTATCTTAAATGACACTAGCAGGATTGGAAACAACTCTAACAGTAAATGGCTAGTATGTGAAAGAAATAAAATACGTGAGTATAAAGTTTATTTGATACTTACCAAAGTTGTAGAAGGAAGTCCAAGGCTCGGCAGAGCCTAAAATGAATGTATTCTTGACTTACGGATTGATTAGATTTTGTGCAACTTAAGTATTGAATTTTGTATACGTTTATTTGTATTTATGTATAACATGTATAATTACTAATAAAAAATTATCTGCAAAAAAAAAGAACATGTTTTCTGTGGTGAGGCGTAACCTCAAAATAGGCATTTTGATGTTTATAGAAAGGTGTGGCCACAACCAACTCTCTTACAGAAGTGCTAAAGCTATTCATGTGCAGAGTAAGGCTTCCATACAATTTTCAGCCCTTGTGTCTTATATATATATATATACACACACATAAAATTTATACACCACTTGATCATAAAAAAACAAAAACACCCCTCAAAACAGGTCACCAAAAGACAAAACAAGAAAATCATGAAAAATTTACAGCAAAACACACAAACATTGAAATACTAAAACAGATTAAAATTACCTCCATTTTCTAAACATCTGGGTAGGCTTGTCTAAACAAGAATGTTTTCAGCAGGTGCCAAGGAGTGCACAGTGAAGGTGCCCCGCTTTATCTGAAGAAGCATTTAGGACTTTAGGAAGATGAAGAGGACCAGGACCTCTCAGACAAAGGTATTTTATTTTTAAAAAATCTTTATTAGCCGAAGCAAGAATGTTGAGTGCCAGAAGAATGGAAGGAATTAAATGGTCATTTAAAATCATAATGGTATCAAGAATTTTAGTCTATTGCCACAATTGGGGGGGGGGGGCACAGACAAAAAGGAATAAAAGGCAGAAATAATCCAAAGATCACAGTGGACAAATTTCAAGCAACTCAGTTACGAAGCGAAAGCTAGCTTGGTGAAATATTTTAGAGAACCATGCTCAAAGAAATGAGAAATCAAACAAAAACCACAATCCTGTACACACTTAGCTGAGAATAAATTCCATTAAATTCAGTGTGGTTAACTTCTGAGAAAACATGAACAGGGTTGTGCTATAAAATACTGTTTAGATAGATTTGCAGAAATGCAGTGGTCTTGTCGATTTGCACTCAAATATCAGATAAACTTGGCAAAATTTTATAGAAACCTGGGATAAATGCAGATTGCAGTCTTTGAAATCCCCATCCCTATTGCTTATATGAGAGCTTCAGCTTTAGTTGAATGGATAGTCACTGGCTCATGTCGATGTGTTATAGGACGGCTATAAACATTCCAGCTGCACAGAACTACTTTTAAAACTGCCTCTTCGAATTGCCAAGGAACAGATGGCGCAGTGTAGGGTTGGTGGGAATGAGTTCAGCAGAGAAGGGAGCAGGCAGCTCTAGCGCAGTGTTGGTCAAGCATGTGTGGAAATGTGTGTTTATGATGCTGGCATGTGAGTGGCGTGTCTGAGAAGCATGTTCATATGAGTATTGCTTGTGAGTGTGCGTCCTCAAAAGTAAAAAAGGGAGTTTACACAGAAGGTATACACAGAAACACACAATCAACAGCATTTTATGTGGGTCTCCACTTGTAACAACAAATTGCCAAAACATATAATTATATATATTAAATCTACGTTTTTGTTTTGTTTTGCTTTGTTTTGTTTTTTGTTTTGTTTTTACAGCTACACAACTGTTAAGTCCTTCACCACTCCCTTAGGCTGAAATCAAAGGTCTTTAAGTGCCAATACATCACAGCTGCTTCTGTGATAGATACTGGTTCTATGGTATGATGTACTAGTTTAACTGGTTCTACACACCCTGAGAAAAAATGACAGCTTTTCATTGCAAGCTGTTCTGTTCATAAAGCAGTAGCAGCCGGCTCCAACGCATGCCCAAACCTGTCTGCCTCCCAAAAATGGCAAGGAATATCAGCTCTTAGCTCAACTTTCTGGGGGAGACCTCTGTTTCCATCACAGCTCAAGCAGCTCCCTGGTGGAACTTCATCCTTCTTGAGCAAAAGTTAATGGCCTGCTAGCTTCACAACTGTGTCTATATTGAGAATCTGCTTGCATGTGTGTGATTTAGCTTTGGTAACAATAAAATGTCCAGAGCCCTGGGACTGGGTCAGTTTGTTATCTGTGGGTAAGAGAATGAGCTCTTTTTATTGGAATGTGCTTTACATTTCATGCCTCCCCTTTCCTTTCCTTTCCTTTCCTTTCCTTTCCTTTTGCAAATGTGGAAAGAGGCAGAAGGCAAAACAGGAAAGGAAAGCATACATAAATCTAGATAAGCAAAGCTTAGATTACAGACCCTCCAAGTATCCCTATTTTCCAGGGACAGTCCTGGATTTACAGAAGCTGTCCCAGTTTTTGATTTGATCCCGTAATCTCCCGCTTTTCTTTAGGATGGCCCTATTTTCATTGGAGAAATATTGGAGGGTATGAGATTCTCATGAAGCACAAACATAATGTGTTTTACCACCTCTGGCCAGTGATCAATATAACTGAGTTTTGTGTACTAAGTAGTACCAGTGACTCTTCAAGGTCTCAGGCCCAGATCTTTTCCCGTCCTTTTACTTAAGATTCCCAATAAAACTGGTTGAAGGTAGAATTTTTTACATGCAAAGCAGATTCTCTCCCACTGAGCTATAGATTGAATATGTTTTCTTTTCTTGAATATGGGGTGAGCTTCTGGGTTAGCAGAAGATTAATCATGATGGGTTTGTAGAAGCTGCAAAAGAATAAAAACAAAATAATCCTAAGTGATCTCCAAACATGAGAAAATGGCTAATCATAATCAGTGAGTTCACTGAAGAATTTTTCCAATATGCCTCAAAGCCGACTGAAGAGAAAAGTTTGAAGACGAAAGTCACCATCCAGAGAGTGTATTGAAAGGATCCTCGGGAGTTCAGCGTGAAAGTTTTGTGAAGTTTAGTCAAATGAAGGCCCAGAGGACTCTGCACAATATTTAAAGTCATTAGCAGAAAATCAGGGAAAGCCAAGTCAAACGAACCATGAAATAAAGGCTCCTTGGAGGAGAATATGCAACGCTATCACCCAGAGAGATTGTTGGGGGGGGGTGGCAAAGCAACTGACTGTATTGTCAAGTGCTGAAGGAATTGATCTATAGAGACTCTCGACTAGGACATCAAACCATAGTCCAAGGACAGTATGTATTAGGAGAGCACTGAATGTTTACAGCTTTCAAGTTTTGCATGTATGTCTCAGATTATGAATTGCTTTCTCTTGGATCTGTAATCTAGGTATTGGGGGGGACTGGACACAAGACTATTTGACACAGTCCAGTCAAAGCTAAGGACCCCAGCATGAATTTTAAAGGGAAAGATTTAGGCAGCAGTGCATTTCACATGGGGCTTATTTCTGTGCAAGGGGCTGCACTATTAAATGTGTCATTAGGAATGTAAGAAGCTTCCTCATCCTGAGTCAGACCACTGGTCCACCTAGCTTAGCCTTATCTTCACTTACTGCCAGCAACTCTCCAGATTTCAGACAGGAGATATTCCCAGCCTCACCTAGAGATGCCTGGGAATTTTACATGAGCCAGTGTGGTGTAGTGGTTAAGAGCGGTAGTCTCGTAATCTGGGGAACCGGGTTTGCGTCTCCGCTCCTCCACATGCAGCTGCTGGGTGACCTTGGGCCAGTCACACTTCTCTGAAGTCTCTCAGCCCCACTCACCTCACAGAGTGTTTGTTGTGGGGGAGGAAGGGAAAGGAGAATGTTAGCCGCTTTGAGACTCCTTCGGGTAGTGATAAAGCGGGATATCAAATCCAAACTCTTCTTCTTTGGGAATTCAAGGCACTTCAGTTTTGTAGATTGCGCTCATGGGGAACAAAAGTGTTAAAATGGCTGCTTTTCATTCTCTCCCTGATAATCTTAGATGTGGATGGAGTTATTGATGATTTCTGCCTTCTTTGTGACTGAATTCTGTATTAGAGTGGGAACATGTGAGTAAACACACTCCTGCTGTCTTCACAGTCATCCCCTACTTAGAATTTTGTTTCTTTGGAGAGGTGTGTGTATGCGTGTGTTCAGATGACAACGTTTCTGTAATGGATAATAAACAGTTACAACTTTAAATGCACACTATTTAGGTTGCCTATCAGTGTAAGGAAGTGTTTGGGAAATTGAATATACAGAATTCAGCACAAATGCTATTCTTTTCAAAACATTCAGGGGTTGTTCCCTGAAATGCCTGAAGCATCACATCTGGAGCTAGAAAATATATTTAGTTTCTAGAAGGTAACAAAATATACATAAGATGAGACTATCATGCAAAACACGTAATTGTTTCTGAATGTGCACAAGGACAAATGTATGTGCAGCCCACCATACATTGTGCTTTCAACTGCACTTTTATTTCCTGACTTCTTCCAAAATATCATGCGCATGATGACATTCTCTAAAACGATCTTATTTCCAGCAATTAAATGTATTTCTCAATTAGCCCATCTCTTGATGATAAAATGATCCATTGTCACCAGTCATCCTGTGGGTTGAAATGCTGGCCACTTTTTTGTTTTGTTTTATTGCTTTGGAAATGTGGATGTCTACCTTGACCTGATCTTGACTGGGGACAGGGGCTGTGACATTTACTTGCTTTCCTTTGGTCTCATCTAGATCTATTCAAGCTTCTGTATTTGTCAAAACACTGCTATTTCTCCAGCACCTTGTACTTGGGAAAAAAGAAACTCAGGACCCCAATAACTTCTGAAATGCCTTTCCCAATACAAATCTTCCTGGACCCGTAGATCTTATTTTGGAAACCCTTCTCCAGGACCCCCTTTGAGGAAGCTTGAGAGTGGTGACAAGGGAGAGGGCCTTTTCAGTTGTGGCTCCCCATATGAGGAATGCTCTCCCCAGTTAGGTCTGTCTGGAACCTTCACTGAAATCTTTTTGGTGCCCTTACCTTTTCCTCTAGGCCCTTTGACAGGCTGATATTACAGTGGTACCTCGGGTTACATACGCTTCAGATTACATACGCTTCAGGTTACAGACTCTGCTAACCCAAAAATAGTGCTTCAGGTTAAGAACTTTGCTTCAGGATGAGAATAGAAATCGTGCTCCGGTGGCGTGGCGGCAGCAGGAGGCCCCATTAGCTAAAGTGGTGCAGAACAGTTTCAGGTTAAGAACAGACCTCCGGAACGAATTAAGTACTTAACCCAAGGTACCACTGTATATTGTTTCGCCACTAGTATGCTGCCAAAGTTTCCTGTGATTATTATGGGGGTTGATTTGTTATTATGGTATAGTGTAGTATTTATATTAATTTTCTTTAAATGTGTTGTAAGTCACTTAGAGAACTTCAGGTAGCAAGCAACTAACTAAATGATGATGATGATGATGATGATGATGATGATGATGATGATGGGCTTGCAAACACAGCTTTTTCACCAGGAGGTGACTTTTTATGCCACCATATGGCAGAACTTCTGAATATCAGTTTCTAGAAACCATAGGAAGGTAGAAGGTCCTTCTTCCCACAAGCATCTGGTTGGCCACTGTGAGAACAGGATGCTGGACTAGATAGGCCATTGGCCTAATCCAGCAAGCCCTTCTTGAATTCTTATGAAGTCCAACAACATCTGGAGGACCTCAGGCTCCCCATCCTTGCTGTACAATATATGAGCTGGCCCCCAGAAGATTAAAGCCTCAGATAGGTGATGTGCAAGCAGGGCCTTCCTAGTGGAAAAGTTTGTTTTTTAATACACTGCTTGTCAGTCTATGGAGTTGGCTGTCAAGCTGGTATCCCTGAGGTAAAGAGAGTTTACCTCAGAGAGCTATGTATGCAGCTCTTGTTTCTCCAAATCAAGCAACTGACAGTATGGTCACTGGTTGAGTCTTAAGAGTTTGACCATAAATTCCTAAGGAGAGGAAAGCCTGGCTATGGAGGAGGTGATTTGGAGCCTCCTGTTGACTCTTAACAATGACTCATGTGATGCATAACTTTTCAATAAGGCATTGTGTTTTTCTCCAGAACCATGCTTTAAATTAGGTTCAGCCATCATTTTATATCAATGAAATAACCAGCCAAATCCCAAGCTGAGGTTGAGACAATCTAACAAAGTATCCCATGTTTATTTTGTATTCTCTTTTAGGGATAAGCAGTTCCTTTTATTTCTGGGCAGTTGCTATTTGTATATGTTTACAATTTTCATCTGTGGGTCTTTGTGAGCAGATGCAGGAGAAACATGAAATTCCATTTTATGTTGAACTAGAGAGATGCCCTTCACTAATGTTTCCCTCCAAAAACTTACTTTCTTCTTCCTAACACCTCTAGCTGTGATCACTTCACAGTTATTCTCAAGTATGAAGCTCCCATTCAGCTTGCAAGGGGAGCAGAGCCAGCACCCATCATGTTGCTTCTCCCTGAAATCAGAAACTTGCTATTTTTTTTGTCAAGTCCCTTCTTATACCTCTGTAGCACAAGCTCATGCAGGTTTTGACACCAACTCTGTGAGCTGGAAACAATGCACGCAAGAACCAACTGTCAAATTTGTTGTTGTTTAGTCGTTTAGTCGTGTCCGACTCTTCGTGACCCCATGGACCAGATCACGCCAGGCACTCCTGTCTTCCACTGCCTCCCGCAGTTTAGTCAAACTCATGCTGGTAGCTTTGAGAACACTATCCAACCATCTCGTCCTCTGTTGTCCCCTTCTCCTTGTGCCCTCCATCTTTCCCAACATCAGGGTCTTTTCCAGGGAGTCTTCTCTTCCCACGAGGTGGCCAAAGTCTTGGAGCCTCAGCTTCAGGATCTGTCCTTCCAGTGAGCACTCAGGGCTGATTTCCTTAAGAATGGAGAGGTTTGATCTTCTTGCAGTCCATGGGACTCTCAAGAGTCTCCTCCAGCACCATAATTCAAAAGCATCAATTCTTCGGCCATCAGCCTTCTTTATAGTCCAGCTCTCACTTCCATACATCACTACTGGGAAAACCATAGCTTTTACTATATGGACCTTTGTTGGCAAGGGGATGTCTCTGCTTTTTAAGATGCTGTCTAGGTTTGTCATAGCTGCAGTGATCATGGAAAGAAAGTAAAATCTCTCACTGCCTCCATTTCTTCCCCTTCTATTTCCCAGGAGGTGATGGAACTAGTCAAATTATGTAACATTTATTAGGTATTTTTAAAAAGGAAAGGAAGAAGACAAAAGGACAAAGCAGAATATTGAAACGAAAAGGAGCTCTTTAGCTCAAGTCTCTCTTGCTATTGACAAACAAGCTTCTGGTCTCCTCATGAGTAAAGAAGCAGAAATTGTCAGTTGCAGGTTTTCTGATGGTCAATGCGGGACAAAGAACAGCGTGGCAACAGCCCATTTTTAAAGGATTTTCCTACCCACCCTTGCGGCCTACCAGTTGTCAGTAGTCTGTTAACACTTTTAGGGGAACTGTGGTGTGGGGAGGAATGCCTGTCATTTTTTAGGATCTGGAGGTGGCTATATTTATGGTAAGAAGCATCTCTAGGATTTATTTGCCTTCCTACTAGACTGGACTTAATACCTTCCTGTCAGGCAGGACTTAATCAAGAACTCTTGGGTATTAGAAAAGATGTGCCTTATTACCTAAGCATGATGGAGGGCAAGAGACCAGATTTTGTCACACTTGGTACTCGCATAGCACAACAAGTGCATTCACTGCCTTGGGAATCAAATAATTTTATATTGATAATAATACTGCTAAAGCTTCAGTGCCATTCCTAATCTGCTTGCACCATGTTTTGAGAGGTTTATGAAGTGAACACAAGCATTTTGATTGAATTACTGCCTCCTATTAGTTCTGAGGGCTGTGTATTATTTCTTGATCACCGGGATATATGAGAGCATTTACTTTATTCTAAACTTCCCTTAAATCACATTGATTGGTACAAGCCCCCTCTGGATACCCTTTAATGGTTTGTTTTCTACTGTTTTCCGGAGGTTCTTTGAGGGGGTACTGTGCTATTTATAATTTAAAGTGAGTCTAGAGAATGCAAAAGCAGAGGGGAGGGAGGCCTTTTTTCAATCCCAGTTTCTATAAAAAGCTGGGCACATGCTTTCTCCATTCAATTAGATACATTTTTAAGGTATTCAAAACTTAGCGCATGTGCGTGCTTCCATTAAAGACAGTGTCTCTTTTGAATGCTTAAAAGGCATTCTTTATTTGAATATATATATAGCTCCCCTTATCCAAAAGAACTACGTGTTGACACCTATATATTATTCATGTTTTACCATGACATAAATAACAGGTTTCAAGTTCTCCCGTGAAGCCAAATGACAAGTAAGCTTTTCCACTGAAATAGTATGACTGCAACCACCATTACACTGTGGTCCTCATCAGAACAGAAGTATTTTAATGCAAAGGGAGGGCTTAATAATAATAATAATAATAATAATAATAATAATAATAATAATGTCTTAAGCATACTTTGTAGAGTCACTAGGGTTTTATGTGCTTTCTGTGCCAGCTATAGGCCCCAATAATAAAAAAATTAAAAGGTAACCTCTCCGTTAAAGGATGAAAGGGATGAAAAAACTCCATATTGAGGAGTGAGCCTCTATAACAAGTGGCTCTCCAGATGTTGTTAGACTAAACCTCCATCAGCTCCAGCCAGTGTGCCCCACGATCAGAGATGATCGGTGCTGTGGTCCAAAAACATCTGGAGGGTCAAAAATCCCCCACCCCTGCTCTATAACTAAACATAAACTTTAAAAAAAGAAAAGATTGCTACAATACAATAGATAACTATATCCACACATTGCTGCATAAAGGTAAAGGTAAAGGGACCTCTGACCATTAGGTCCAGTCACGGATGACTCTGGGGTTGCAGCGCTCATCTCACTTTATTGGCTGAGGGAGCCGGCATACAGCTTCCAGGTCATGTGGCCAGCATGACTAAGCCGCTTTTGGCAAACCAGAGCAGCACACGGAAACGCCGTTTACCTTCCCACCGGAGCGGTACCTTGCACTTTGTGCTTTTGAACTGCTAGGTTAGCAGGAGCAGGGACCGAGCAATGGGAGCTCACCCCGTCGCAGGGATTCGAACCACCAACCTTCTGATCGGCAAGACTTAGGCTCTGTGGTTTAACCCACAGCAAAACCCGCGTCCCACAATATCCACACATTCCTGCATACATAAGAGTAACTGTCTCAGATGTTGGCCTGTCCAGCATAGGAAGTTTACTGTCACCCTGGTTAGACTAGCTGTGCCTCTAATGCAGTATTGTCGGCTTTGATTGACAATGACTCTCAAGATTCTCAGACAGAGGATCTTGGTTTAGTTTCATTTTTATTTTGCAGGGTCTCCTCCAACACTTGCTAACCTGGTCTTTTGATGGGATATGCCTGAAAATGAACCTGGGAACATCTCAAAGCAAAGCTACTGCCCCCTCTGTAGGTCTCATCTCTGCAAAAAAGACTGCCTTCTTCCAGGTGAGGCTGCCTAAATATTAAAATAATTTTCAGAGACACCCCCCCCCTCTATATGTATGCATGTTGCTGCCAGGAACATCCCACATGTCCATTATCACCTCCCAGCACTGAAAGGTAAGGGCAAGAAGGACTCCTCTCTGTAAATCTGGCATAGCAAACTGTCTTACCAGTCACCAAATAATGTATATATCTCCACACAAGCATCACATACTGTATCTGTAGATCTCAGGTGCATACCTGTGACTGTGGGCTACATGGATGAACTGGTGATATAAACTTAACATATACATCAATATTGGTAAGTAAATTCCCTGATGTTTATTTGTGTATTATTGGGACAGGTGAACTCACAGTCAGATACTGTGTATAAAAATTTTGTTATACCCAGCATACCAAAGAAATTATTTTAAAATAATTTAAGAACAACAACCACCACCACTCTGCCTCTTATGCGATGCTTTCATTTCCTCCTCAAAGGGCTCTTGGTGCTAAAACCTAGAAATCGTGCATCTATGGGTGATATGGCACAAAGGACATACTGTAGGCTACTGGGTTCTGCGGCATGTATAAATCCAAACAAACATAGGTATTTTCAACATCTCATTTTGAAAGCAAGTTTTGATAGGCATCGGTGGTGAATGTGGGCACAGAAAGCATCCATCTTATAGATCTCCTTAACAGAGCTGGTCTATATGGGGATGGCAGACGTACAACTTAGAAAGTGTTCGTTTTCATCATATATTTTGATCCGAGGGGAATGCAAAGGTTTTAAAGAGACAGAGACACAAAGCAAGTCTTTATGATAAATAAAAATACATACCATGGCAAAAATCCAAAGAACCATACATGAGGTTCTGCATGTTCAATGTGTTTCTCTGACTTTGGGCTCTCATACACTTCCTTTTCACAGTCAGGGGCGTCTTACCCATAGAGGCTAGTAGTGCAGGGTGCCAGGGTGCCAAGTTCTGGAGGGCGCCAGGGAAGAGGCGGAGGCTGGATGTGGCACCTCCCGGCATCAACTCGCCGCCCTCACCCGCCTCCACCATGCCACGCCGAAGCAGCGCCGCTCCCAGAGCCTCCGCCTGCCATGGCCACCACGGCATGAAGCGACCAGCTGAGTCAGGAGCCGCCACATCCAGCCTCCACCTCTTCCCCACCAAAGGAGCTGCCCACCCGCTGCCCGCCTCCTCCAGCCCCGCAAAGCTGGGCACATCGCCGGCAGCACCGTCCTCCCTAAAAAAAGGCAGCAACTCTGGGAAATGGGGGGGGGGAGCACTGGAGGGATCTTTGCACCACAGCGCTGGATATGCTTAAGACAGCCCTGTTCACAGTCTATGCATCAGTCCGGGGGGGGGGGGGGAGCCACTTTGCCCAGTAAAAATTGGGTTTTCCATGGCTTGCTGATTGCTCCAATTCAGTGGTAAAGTGCATACCACTAGGGCAAAGGGAAGGCACTCAGATGCAGACCTGGGAAGCCCAGACCTGTGCCTAGGAGCAAAGGTTAAGGGTCAATGAGCCCTACGATGAATGGTAATCTCCTTTCCAGAGGAGTTTGTGGTGTGGTTTGAAGGTCTGTTGCATTACCTTCATGTACAGAGTGACAACGTTTCTGTAATGGATAATAAACAGTTACAACTTTAAATGCACCTTAGTAACTGAACTGATGTTACAATAGATAAAAAGGAGGACATCCTCAAAAAAATTATTGAATGGTGGGATTCTACAATATTAACTTTTGGATTATATGCAACCTTTGAATTAGTTTTGAATATGCTTTTTAAAAAGGAAGCATGTTGTGCGGGGATCTAAATTCACTAAAGGAACCAGAAGCAGCAGCAGCAGAATTCAGAGCTGTGAAACCAATATCAGTAACTAGAAATAAACAGTGAAAATGAGTTCAGGCTACAACCCTTTGAAGACTTACTAGGGAGCAAGTCCCATTGAACATTGTGGGACTTAATTCTGAATGAATATGATAGGATTGTGCTGCATGTCTTCTCAAGCTTCTGAAAGGAAATAAAATAGGCCAGGCAAATCTCCTTGGCATAGGATAACGGTACAGAGAAAGCCTTTTTTCCCTCCCTTAATGTCAATCCCCTCAAAGTCAGTCATTATTTAAATACCATAGCGGTTGGTTTTTGTAATTTGGTAAAAAAGAAAAAGAAATACTAGATATGGTAGAATAAAAGGAGAATTTCCCGGATGCCTAGATCCAGGTTTGGGGCAATAATTTTTGGTAAGAGAACCCCAGCAGAGATCACAAAGCATGCAGCAAAGTAAAGCATGGAAATATAGGCTTTAAAATATCCCATTCTAAATCACTTCCAAGTTTCCCACTTCTCTCAGCTTAGAAAGTTAAAAATGGTTTACTTACAAAACTATTCAAAGGTCAGATTTGTGTGCTCTTCCATACAGCAGCAAGAAAAGACAGGCAGTATAACTTAGGTTCCAAAAATGGTAAATGTTTCTATAGAAACACAAAGATGGCATGTTGGTTATAAGAGGCTGGATATATCCCACAATAACAAATACAAGTGTCATGTTCATCGAACAGCCCTAGTAAGCAAGCATGCTTTTAGGGGATATTAAATTATTATATTATTATGTACCTGGAGAAGTCCAGTGATTTTCACATTTTAAAACCCTAATGTGACTAATATTCTCCTTTATATTTTCAAATTCTCCAGCTATTGCACAATAGTTAAGTCTACAGCATCTGATTCCAAATTCTCTCACCAATTTCTCAGAGTAGAAGACAGCCCTCTAGTCTACGGCTGCCACTTGTCCAGATTTTCCCAGACTTTACCGGGATTTCAAAGGCAGAATTGATGTCTGGGGTGGGTGTCCAAAAGGCAGTGCTTTGTCCTGGATCTTAGGCAAGTCAATCAAAAAAACTATTTTGAAGGCCTGTCAGAGGACGGACCTCTGTTCAAAGGTGTGCTCTTTGAGGGCTGTAGAGTGGAAGTCTAGTTTAAAGATAAGGAACCAGAAAAAGGAAGAGCATGAGGAGTCTGGAAGTTCCACATCAATAGTTAGCAGCACCTGGTCAGCAGACTGAACACAGGTCACCTAATGTCTTCCCCACTACAACTAGATGTATTTCTATTTAAATTATAGCATTTTTTTCTGAATTTGCACACAAATTGTATGCATATAAATTGTGTGCAAATTGATCTCCTTTTTTGTGGTGATACATTTATTACTATTATTATTATGCACTGCAGACTGGCTACTGTTGTATAAGTTCCTTTGCTTACTCTGGTACCTTTGCAGAAAAAAATGAAAGCTACCAACCACCTTGTTGCTTCAAAGCATTTAAGAAACTGGTACCATCTTCACACAGTTTCACAAAGAATCCAATTTAATGCCCATCGGGCATTTTGCTCATAAAAGGAGGCTAATGAAAATGTCTCACATTGTTTAATAAAAACCTGCCTGGGAAATACCTTTGTGGGGGGGGGGAGGCAATACATGAATGAAAAGCAGAAAGCATCAAGGGGAAATCCCAGGTAATATAAAAGTAGCCAACGAGGCAAATTTAAAACTGTATGACTTTTAAACAATGGATAAATTATGGGCAGGTTATATATGAGGCATAAAAAGTAGATTTTATAGCTCCCTTTCTGTTGGCAACCTTAACAATAGACAGATGGCACAGCACTGTGCCAAACAAATACAATAGCTGTGTTATATGCCTTTTGTCCTCTATTCAGAATGATTTTTTCCACCAAACCATACAAAAGGAAATCCCACTGAGTTTGTTGGCGCTTGCTCCCAGGTAAGTGGGTGCGGGGCTGCAGCCTTCAGAGCAGAGCTTGAGCATCTAATGGGAGTGAGAGGTGAGAAGCGGATGGACCCCAGGCATGCTAATCAACTCAGGTCTACTCGGAGGAAACTTAGCTGAATATCACCCTATATAATCAGGTCTGATTCAGGATATCACAGATACAGTATTGAAGCACAAGTCAAACTCCTATGGGGGAAGGAGCACTGTCCGACACTGGGGAATGCTCAGAGCCCGGTGGCTGAACAGGATTGAGAGGAGGCGGTGGATCTGGTGTTACCTTCCAGGGCCACAAAGTGCCTCTGCTGGTGGGTACAGATGCACTCACTCCAATGGACAGGGCACCTACAGACTATATATTCTTCTGAGGCTAATTGTCACTAGGAAAATGGCTGTTCCTTCTTGCCTATAAAGCTTGCCGGGTAGGTGCGAGAACTTGTTAGGACAACTTCACTGCTGTTGTATGGTGTGTACTTTGTGGCCTGATCTTGAACTTTGGGATTCTGGCCTTGCTCCTGGCTCAATTAACTCCTCCATCCTGCTTGTAGGAGCTCTGAGATTGAGTTAGTTTTTGCCCACTGCAGATGGTGACAGCAGCCACAAAATTAAAAGACGCCTGCTTCTTGGGAGAAAAGCAACGACAAACCTAGACAGCATCTTAAAAAGCAGAGACATCACCTTGCCAACAAAGGTCCATATAGTAAAAGCTATGGTTTTCCCAGTAGTGATGTATGGAAGTGAGAGCTGGACCATAAAGAAGGCTGATCGCTGAAGAATTGATGCTTTTGAATTATGGTGCTGGAGGAGACTCTTGAGAGTCCCATGGACTGCAAGAAGATCAAACCTATCCATTCTTAAGGAAATCAGCTATGAGTGCTCACTGGAAGGACAGATCGTGAAGCTGAGGCTCCAATACTTTGGCCACCTCATGAGAAGAGAAGACTCCCTGGAAAAGATCCTGATGTTGGGAAACATGGAGAGCACAAGGAGAAGGCGACGACAGAGGACGAGATGGTTGGACAGTGTTCTCGAAGCTACCAGCATGAGTTTGACCAAACTGCGGAAGGCAGTGGAAGACAGCAGTGACTGGCATGCTCTTGTCCATGGAGTCACGAAGAGTCAGACACGACTAAACGACTAAACAACAACACACCCACATTGTCAGCTACTTTAGCTAAGTCCCTTCTCTTACTCTCAAGTAAGAGCCTCTGCTGTCTGGCCCACCAACTCTTCCCTCAGCCCCTCTCCTACCTGTTTATTTACTTCCAGTCAAGGGGATGGCACTGTCTGCCAGATTCCTCCTCTTTAGTCTCAGCGTTGTCCCTGTAGATCTCATCAGGGAAGAGGATGGAGACAAAGCCAGATTTAGGTGGCACTGCCAGGCAATGTCTCTTGGGTCAGCCTACTGTTGGCCTCCTTGCCTTCTGCCCTGCCAGTCCCACTGGTCAACTATTCACTTGCAACTTGAAGTAAGTACAGTTAGCTGACTGTATACAGAGGCCTTTAAAACTAGCAAGATGGGAAACATAACTCAGAGCAGAATGGGATTGAATACAATACAGTACCAACATCAAAGAACAGCATCCGGTGGGGATCACATCCTCTTGTGAAGGATGTTGAAACGATGCCAAGTAACCCTTTTATTTAGAAGGCATAATTCTAGTGCAGCCTGCCACATAGCTAGAGAGCTGATGAATTTTGGACCTTGTTGCCTGTCAGGCAAGACTCCTTATTTTGAAATTTCAGGGCTTCCAAATAAAATTTACCGAGCATTTGCACATTAAAAAAGAAAATGTGCTTAAACACTCAATGCACTTTATTGAAAATTTAGCTCAAGTGGGGTTTAACGTAGCTCTAAAAGTAATAAATACTTTAGTTGTTTTGTCTTATGTGTAACATTCAGTGGCTTGCATGACTAATTAAATAATCTTGCGCTTGCTTTGAAGGCTGAGCCATTCTAAATGGCTTTAAATTACATCCTATCGAGCCAAGCTTACAATTAAAACCCTCATTTGTAATAAAGAACTTTTTCTGTGCACAAATGGCACTGGAAAGGGTCTTCCTGGAAAGTTTCATCATCTGAATTGTCACTGAAAAGACCGTGGAAGAGTGTAATTAAACTCAGGACTGTGTGTATTCTTCAATTCTGTACAAGCAAAGAAGAAAAACACAGCACTGAGTACAAGTTTCAGCACCTGAAAATCTCAACTTCTTTGAGACAAATGACAGAAGTTTCTAGTCCCTGTTGCTGCCCATATTTGTCTAGAAAGTGTATTGGAAATGCCTGGTGAAATCATAGAAACCTGAGATACAGATGGATGAGTTTTCTATTGATGAAACAAGGTGTACTTATTGGGGCTCACCCAGACTTCCTTTTGTGTGACGCTTCTAGGCACTGATCAGCAATTTAAAGCTCCGTGCCTGAGCACTTTTTATTTTATGCTTCAGCACTTTCCGTATGAAAACCCACTCTTTGCTGCTGGATTGGAGCAAATGGCAATCCTTGGAAAACCAGAACTGCATTTTTTTCAAATTCAGCAAGCGAGTTTTCCTGGGAAAGCAGGTGAGGGGAGCACTCAGACATGGAGCTTTAAAGTGCAGACCTGTGCCTAGAAAGTGTGGGGCAAAAGGTAAGTGTGGATGAGCCTTTAGACCTGTTTAAAGGGAAAGAAAGAAGGAAAGAAAGAAAGAGAGAGAGAGAGAGAGAGAGAGAGAGAGAGAGAGAGAGAGAGAGAGAGAAGGAGGAATACTTGCAAGCAGGTGTGGTAGATTTGACAACAAGAGAAAATAATTGGAAAAAGCTTATTTGGAAGGAAGTTTCTATGCCGTTGGGCAATGATAACATACCAAGCTGGTCTCTGACCATAATAAATTGTTTATTATTATTATTATTATTATTATTATTATTATTATTATTATTATTGATAACATATGTATGAATGAATGACTTTATTATCAATTAGATTTCTACACTGCCATTCCTTGCAGCAGCTCACAGTGGCATGCATAGTTCCCCCTCTCCTCATTTTATCCTCACAACAACCCTGGAAGGTAGCTTAGGTTGAGAGTTGGTGACTGACTGGCCTAAATCACCTAATGAGTTTCAGAACTGAGTGGGGATTTGAAGCTGGCTCTCCCCACTGCTAATCCAAAGGCATGCAGCAATAGTGGAACTTAGACTGGGAAGAAACTACAATAGCTCAGTAGGAGTGCTTGGGTTAGCAAGATCAAAGATAAATAAGCAGTCATATTCATGTTTGTTCCAGCACTATTATTGTGGGAAGCAAGACAGAAGAAAACAATCTGGTAAACAGGGTAGGGCCAGTCTGAGAGGGCAAAGCCAGCTGAGTTCCTGGAGTCAGGATTTGCAATGTAAATTTCATTCTTTATTTATAGAAAGCTTCTATCCTACAGCTTTTAGTCAATGTCAAAGGAACAGAAAGAAAAGTGGACTCTTATCTTGCCCTCTTTTCTGTAGAAAAGCAGCCAAGTTTTTTAATTATTAGGCCTGTGTTCTTTGAAGATTGAATGATTGGGTTCTAACAGAAACCTGTGAAATAAAAGTGAAATCCTTCATATTTTTGCATCATTGAGTCTCAGGATCAATATTGTCTCTGCCATATAACACAAAGGTGGCGGGAGAGATTTTATTAGTATTGAATGAGCTACATTTGTAGGCTGTTGTATACTTCCTTTGATGGAGCTAGCTACATTCCTGCTGCAATGTAGCTTACAACGGCCACCCCTAAGTCACTTGTACGACACATGCACATTTCCACAAGGGTGCCTTTCAGCAAACAAATCAAATTTCTTCCAAGCACACAAGGAAACTGGCTGTTATGACAATTCATTTAAGTTCATTAAAACTTCGTCCTCAACTGCAATGACATCTAAGTGTGCGCAACTGCATTTGCTCTTTAAGGGTAAGGACATAAGATTGTATGCAAATAAATCTAACTCAAAGTAGATGCATTGAGATTCATGGACCTAATTAATGGATCTGCTCTAAGTAAATGCTAGTTGAAGACAATCCTTGGGGTTTTGTTTTTGCTTTATGCTGATAAAGTACCATGTACATCAGTTATCTTCTATGTAACTATGTATACATGTATGTTTATATACATATTTTATAAAATAGTGTTTGAGGAATTAATCTCCCCCCAGCCCATGCCATCTAACTAACTGCACTAGGCCACATTTTACTCTGTTCTTTAAACTTAATATGATTTCTGTGGTTTTCTGTATTCTTGTTCTGGTGTGGTTATATTGCAGCTGTTCATAAACATTTTTCACATGTCCAAGGAAGACACAGGACTTATTTTTCCTTTCTCCTCATCAGCTGAATATGTTTCTCCATTCATTCACTGTTCCTTTACCTCACACTGTTATCAAAATATGCTAGTGAATTGACCCATGATTTTATTGGCAGAACTCACAACTGAACCACTGGTGTGTAGAAGGCTTTTGATCCTTGATTTGAATGTTGGTTCACGTTTGACCTGAGTAATGCTCAATAGACAACAAATAAGAGTGTTATTCAGTTTCAGTAGCAAAAACTATTCCTGCTTTGTGAACTTTCATACAAACAGATTGCATTACTTTTCTAGGCTTTTTTACTTTTAAAAAACTTCAACTGTTTTCCTTCATTGACATTAGGTTAAGTTGTTTGCATGATAGGTCTCTCTCCACTCCTGAAAAAAAAAAAGTTTCAACCATCAAACAAATGGGTGCTTTAAAAAAATGTGGGTTCAGTTTTGACAAGGAAGTGCAACCCAACAATTCTGTCGTGGTGATGAGTCTATGCAAATGCTTAAGTGGGAGCCTTTTCTGCTTGCAAAGAACAGTTAGCAGGCTCTACTGAGGGGGCACAGGTGGCGCTGTGGTCTAAACGCTGAGCCTCTTGGGCTTGCCAATCGGAAGGTTGGTTGTTCGAATTTGCTCAACAGTGGTGAGCTCCCGTCACTCTGTCCCACCTTCTGCCAACCTTGTAGTTTGAAAGCACACCAGTGCAAGTAGATAAATAGGTACTGCTGTGGAAGGGAATGTAAACGATGCACTGGCACTTGTCATGGTGTCCTGTTGCACCAGAAGCAGTTTAGTCATGCTAGCCACATGACCCAGAAAGCTGTCTGTGGACAAATGCTGGCTTCCTCGGCCTGTAAAGCGAGATGAGCGCCACACCTCATGGTCGCCTTTGACTGGACTTAACCATCCAGGGGTCCTTTTACCTAACTGAGGGACAATTCTCTCTCGTTTTCAAGGATCTGTTATTCTTCTCAAGTCAAGCAGATCATCAACGCAGAGTTTATTCTAAAATGCAGTTGGACATATTTTGAGCAGTGCAGGGTGGAGTGGGAGATTGAGAGAGTGGAAACCTTTTAGGCAGCTTTTTAAAAAAAAGTTAGATGAGAAACAAAGCAAAAAAATTTAAAGGATATATAGACTATCTTCCCCACCCAACACTCAGTCCACAGCACAAACCTGCTACCAAAAACCCCTCCACATACTGATAAAAGAAGAGCAGTGCTGTGCCTCCCTGCCCCACTCCTAATGTCGCACTCTGGGCCAACCCCTTGAGGTCCATGGGCTGAACATGGGCATCTGAAAAGGTGTCTACGTGTGAGCATAAAGACGCCCCTTTGTAGACCCAGCCCTGCTTCCCTTTCATCTCAAGCATAACTAGGTGGATTAGCATCTGCCCTTCTGAACAATGGTGACTGGCACCCTTTGGGACTGGAAGAGCATAAGGCACAGAGATCAGCAAGTGGGTGGATCCAGAGCCAACCACCTTCTGGTTGGTTGTAAGTGAGGGATGAGTGAGAGCAGGTCCGGATCGGTGGGGCTGTGCGTCATTTGCACTAATGGACCAGCCTCCACTTGTGCACACAAAAGCAGGGAAATAGACACCTGCAGGATTTTCACCCATTACAGTAACAGTATTACACGTTTCCACCACTTGTATCCATGTAGAGGAAATGTCAAAAGTGGAGCCATTGTGGTCCCAGACACAGTTCCAAACCCTCCTACATGAGGATTGACCATACAAACACAAACAATCTCGATTAAAAATGGCCACAACCTTATTGATTGCGGGTGTAGGTGGAAGTTTGGCTCAAGCATTGGGTGCATATCCATTCCAACCTCCTGCCGGAGGGTTGAAGCTGCTTCAGGGCCGTGCCAAGGATGATGACCTCCCCAAGATGCTGATCTACGGAGGTGGCTGTCCAAAGGCTGCTGATGAAAACCCAAGGCCTGTCTGCTCCATGCTAGGCTTCTGGACAGGGACTTCCACCGACACAAGACCCCTCAGGGATGGAGGTGGGGAGCAAGGGGCCTCAACCGTCACCCCCCAGGAAAAGCAGTCAGCAGCCATTCTTATATCCAAGTCAAAAGGAGTGATGGCCAAATGAACGACAAATGCGGCAGCAGAGAAACCAGGTGGGGAAAGGACTCTTTCTTGTTTTGCAGGCATACTTTCGCTATGTCTGCAGGCTATTGAGGAAGAGATTTAGAAGGCTCTTAAGACAAGCTAGGAGAGATTCTTCAGCTGGCAGGTTGTCAAACAGCTTTCAAAGGTCTGCTGCAGTGAACGAACGTCCATCTCCCCAGGCTAGTTATTATTTGTATTTAATAAAACAGTGTAAACTTGGATGGGTGGGTGGGTGGGTGGGTGTATAGTAAATGGTATCCAAAAAAGCTCTTAAAATTAATGGAAATGTAGTCAATTATTTAGACAAGGTATGTCCTGGTTAGACTACTGCAATGTGTTATAAGTGAGGCTGAGCTTGAAGATGTCCCACAATCCTTGATAAGCACAGGATACAAAAGCTGGGATTCTAACTGAGACTAGTGTTTGGGAGCACGGTATACCTGAAGGAGCATCTCCATCCCCATTGTTCCCATGAATAGGAAATAAAAGATAGGGAGTTCTTCCTATCTTGCAATGGGAAAGGACTTGGGATGCTGGCCAAAACTGGAATTAGCTAGAATTATTCTGGTGCTTGGGCCCATTGAACTTCTTCTAAACACCTGGGGGGAGTTCTCTGGACACAATAAATAAATATAAAATGAGTGCAATAAAGCACTTCCGGCACTAGAACATAATGTGATAATACGAGGCATAATGTGATTAGTATGCCTGGCATATACCTAGAGTGGATTCCAGTCCAGAAATGATCAGAGCCTGGAGCTACAGAATTATTTCAAGGTGCGCAGACAGTGTTGAACCAGGTAATCAAATAAACTCAGGTTATTTCTGTGCTAGAATTTAGGGGATTTAGCCATTTTTTAAAAGCTAGTTGTTGGGAACTGAAGTCCAAGAGCTGCACATGATGAAACCCAAGTTGGATCGAATCTCAGAACAGTGAAGGGCATTTCCCTGATCCATTATCTCCTGCTGCAATTATACTCACAGCTTTCACTTTCCCTATGCAATTTCTCAAATGAGAGGTGTATTGGGCTTGGGGTATTATTCCTTGAACACAGGTGCAGGTTCTGTCCTTGCTCTTATTTTTCTGTAAATCTATGACCTTTCGAAAAACACAGGAACTAAATCAGTCAGAGGATGATAAATGTTTGAAAATGGTACCCATATTGGGGGGTGTATAGTATATAAAACAGACATACTGCATTTGCTTCAGCCATTTAGGTGATGTGACACTGCCTTTCAAAGCAGAAAACTAGTTTTTCCAAAGCTTACAATTACCCTCCACTGCAAGCAGACATTTATCTTCCAGATGCTATCTTCCCTATGAAAACTTTTCCTCTAATAAACAGTATGTTGTTATAGCAAAGAACAGAGAGACTGAGGGGGAAAAGGTTGTATTAATCAACTTCTGCAGAATTGGAAGAGGTGGGCTATCCCAGATCAAGAAGTGATATATAAGTCCCTTAAAAGACCTACCACAAACTCCAATTTATTCAAGCTGTAAAGCCTGTTTGTCTTGAATTAGGCAACTCTCCTGTTCAAATCCCTAGTGTGGCTAGGAATACAGATGTTATGCAAACACAAACTTTACCTTAATCATGTACCATAATTATAAAGACTTGAATGTTACATTTGTCACTTAATTATAACGAACCTCTCTTCCTGTTCTGTACACATGCAGTCATTATGGACTGCTTTCACTGTGATCAGCCTGAGGTGCAGTGTGGCAAGTGAAAAACTAGAAGATCCACAGAGCCCTGTGCCCTAACTGTATTATTAACATCAGTTGTCACAATTATGCCAAGTGCCCTTCCACTAGATCTGCTACTACTTTAGCAGCACGTGATCTTAACCCATTTACTTTAGAAGTGGCAAGGTCAGATTCAGCGGCCCCTGAAGTGGCCTGAATGCTGCTTCAGCAACACTACATGAAGTTCTCAAATGACATGGGGACTCCTGGTCTTCCTCTCTATCCCAACCACCTCTTGGCAATGTAATATAAATGGTACTTTGACCAGTCAGAGGCTGTATCAAGTAAATGTTTTGTACAGGATCACCTGCAATCTTGATACTAAATTATGTTGAGCAACTGTAATAGAAACAGAAACTACTACAGCGTCAGGTGGTCTGCAGGAAATCATTTTGAGGTCCACCTTGAGCCTAAAGACCCATTTTCTGGAACACTGGAACCTTCAGAGGCTCATGGAACAGCAAAGCTTCAGCTTGAACTCACCCTTTCTTTTATTATTAGTAGTAGTGGTACTGTAGGAGTAATGCCCCACCCATCGGACTGGGTTATCCCGGCCACTTTGGGTGGCTTCTAACATATATAAAAACATAATAAACTGTTAAACATTAAAAAGCTTCCCTATACAATGCTGCCTTCAGATGTCATCTAAAGTTATACAGTTACTCATCTCCTTGATGGGAGGGAATTCAACAGGGTGGGCACCACTTCTGAAAAAGTCCTCTGTCTGTTTAAAGGTGGGGGCAGCACATGGCTTCTCAGAAGAATGTCACACAACAGACAAATCCAAGTATGGTCAAGTCCTTGGTCCCAGTCAATGGACTTTGACGAGAAAAATTACTACGAGCAATATACCTAGGGCATAATGGTATCAGTTAATGTCATGGTTATGCCATGATTATATGATTGAAGGTTACCAACCTGGACCTGTTAGATACCACACCTCAAGAATATATCCACAAAGATAGCTTTGGGACATTCTGTACTAGTCTTGCCACAGACAGAAAAAGGCAGTTCCTGAATAGAAGTTAGATCAGGGGAAACTAGCAGATACTGGATAGGAAACAGAGAAGAGAGAGAAAAGGTATTCATTAACAGCCAGGAAGAACACATTGCTGGAGCATCATAAACAGCTGGTGGACTAATAAACTGGCTTCCCATTAAGATCCCTAGAGCCAGAGTTCAGTATTTTATCTTCGAGGTATGTCCCATAAGAGCCCCACATTCTTCTTTGTGTTGTGGAGGGAATAATGGGAGATAAAGAAAAGATGCCCCATATATAATAGCTGCATTCTTTAGGCTCTTGATTCAAAGAATCCTATCACTTAGCTATGCCTGTGTACAAGCCCCTCATTGACATAAAGGAAGCACACAGGTACGTATAGATGATACACCATGTGAGAAGGAAATGCAACTTCTTCTGCCCGATTCGAAAAGTGCTGACGGCTTTCACTCTACACCTGCGGCACCTGACCGGATATTGGAGTCATATTGATCAGGTGCAGAGTGAAATCTTCTGTTTGTCAGTTATCTTGAGATTTCAGGAACAATCCAGAGTCATTCTGATTAGCTGTTACATTTTTCTCTGCACCCTCCGCCTACCAGCAGCAGCTAAAAGAGAACTTGGTACAAAAAGTGACAACTGAGCTTCGTACATTCCAAAGCGGCTGAAATTTCAGTGGGGTTTTTTGTGTGTGTTTGTTTTTTTACATAGGTCTTATTCACTCTAAACATCTTTGTGTGGTGTGTAAACTCACCTGAACAACTGCACTACTCATGGCAAGAATCATCACAAAGCCACTATGCTGGTGCGTAGCAACAAGTGCGAATTATGCTCTAGGAGACAAAAGTCTGCACTTCTACCCAGCATCAGCACCGTCACCGAGAAAATGAAGTGGGGTGGGGTGGAATAGGCATTCAATTTGGGCTATGCTGATTTGTCATTTAGCCCAGAATATCACAGAATACGAGCAGGGCAAACTACTAGGCCAGCCCTACCATTAGATAGAGTGAGAGAGCCGCCTCAGGCGGCAGATTTCTGGTGTCATGAAAGGGCAGACAACTGATAATTATTAAATTTGTGGGTTGTATTTTTACTTCCTGGGGGTGGAGAGGGTTTTATGGGATTATCTGCTGCACGTTGAAAAATAGCATGCATATGGGAGGGAATCTGCCCCATGGATTCCTGCTATGATGCTAAGCCCTCTCCTTTGCTCTTGGGCTTCTTGTGTAGCATTCGCTTTTCAGGGAGACAGAATGCTGCCTTAATAATAATAATAATAATAATAATAATAATACCCTGCCCATCTGTGAGCTGCTTACAGTATAAAACCCAGTATAACCTCAAACTTTAAAAAACCTTCCAATACAGCACTGCCTTCAGATGTTTACTAAAGGTCAGATAGTTGTTCATTTTCTTAACATCTGATGAGAGGGCATTCCACAGGGAGGGTGCCACTACCAAGAAGGCCCTCCCTTATTCTAAGCAAAAGCTTTTGGTAGGCATTATGTTAGCCTAAGCCAGGACTGCCCACCTCCTGCATATGTTGCAGGACTGCAGCTATGTATAATCACCCCTGACCATTGACTGTGCTGGCTGAGATAGGTGGGCTCTGAAGCACAACATCTGTAGAGTCCCAAGTCCTTCAGGCCTGGCCCAAACAGCCTGCTAAAAGGGGATGCATCATTCCTTCTAACCCCTGGAACTTTCCCTCTTGCCTAGCTCCAAAAGCAAAGTGCACACACAAACACCCCCGCTGCTTGGTTAAGATGTAGTAATACATTTAATGCCTGCTCATGACTTTCAGCCTCCAGCTGTTTTACTGGTTGTGTAAGTAAAAATAAGATAGCTCTATGCTTGGTAACCATGGTTTTGGTAGGCGTTCACATTTGACAAGTCGCTGCACAGTATGCAAGCCGTGTGTGTTCGGGGGGGGGGGGAGAGTGTGTTTTAAACATTTAAATTTAAACCCAGGAGTCTACGTTGCCATTATTTAAAGAGGGAGAACTGCTAGACTGTGAAGAGTGGCGTATTCTATCAAGGCTTTGTATATGGAGTTACATTATCAGGACAAATCATGTGTAAACAAGGGGTGGGCTGGTTCAGAAAGAAAGAGGCTGTGCAGTATATAGGCAAGTGAGAGGCCTCCATTTGCTTCAGTTTTTAAATAGCTAATGATCTTATTTTGGGGGGGGTTAAAAAAAAGACAGCAATACTTCAAAAAAGAAATCTAAGGAGACTGGTTTTTATTTTGCATGCTGACTGTTTAATTCCCATTGAAATCTAAAGGATTTAAGTACCCTCTGAAGGATTCCATTCTTAGAGCCCAGTGCCAATCGTATTTACCTGGTAAGCCCAATTGATTTGATTAGAAATTATTTCTGATTTATCCTATCTAAAGTGGGATCAGAGAAAGTCTTTTTTTATCAAGAGTCAAGATTCTGTAGCTTCATACCTACATATAGTGGTACCTCGGGCTAAGAACTTAATTCATTCCGGAGGTCTGTTCTTAATCTGAAACTGTTCTTAACCGGAGCTACCACTTTAGCTAATGGGGCCTCCCACTGCCGGCGCACCGCCGGAGCATGATTTCTGTTCTCATCCTGAAGCAAAGTTCTTATCCCAAGATACTATTTCTGGGTTAGCGGAGTCTGTCACCTGAAGCGTCCATAACCTGAGGCATCTGTAACCCAAGGTACCACTGTAGATGTAGCTCCCAGTCAAGTCAAATCAAATGGACTTCCTTCCAAGTTGTGTATGTGTAAGACACAGATGTAATCTCCTGACTCAGGTTTTAAAAGGATGTAATCTGCAGAGCTGTTGATGTTTAATACGTTCTTCCATGTTATTTGTTGGATTTTTACATTGGTGCAAGAGGATAATTAAAATCCTAGAAGGTAATAACCCTGCTGTATTTACAACTGTAAAAATCCATGCAGGCCACCAGCTCAGGGACAGCCCAAGACATTTTGCTGCCTGCGGCAGAGCATCACATGGTCAAGATGCGACCTAGCACCCAAGGCCAGCCAAGCTGTTTTGTCATCTGAGGCAGAAAATCCCACAAGCATCTCCTCCCTCTCTCTAGCAGTAAAAATACATCAATAACGCATTCATTAATTAACAACTTGCTGCCCTTCATGATGACACCCAAAATCTTCTGCCGGAGAAGGCAGCCTCACTCTGCCTATTGGCAGGTTTGGGCCTGAACTAGGTAGTTGACCACTTCTATCCAACTAGGAACACTTGCAATGGAAAATCAGCTTGGCCCCACACAGATCTAGAATTGCATGTTTACAATTCCACACTTCGCTCTGACAGTCATTGGCAGAGGCACCAGCTTCTCCAGAGGACTGGGGGGGGCAGCACGACATTGTGTGACATCCTGACATCGCGCACACAACATCCTCTGAATATTGAGCCCCTCAAAAAAATGGGGGGCCAAAACTGCCTCAGCCCCTAGGAGTTGGCATCCACACAGCAGTTCAGCAGTTCATTCCATTTCCCCAACATTTCCCTAACTGCTAATTTACGCATTATATTTGATTATTATTTTTAATTAAAAGTTTATTGGCATAAACACCTACAGAATACAATAACAATGATGGATATGGTGAATTAAAATAGATGTAAAAGTAGAACAATAAAACACAGATATGGAGGAGGGGAGATTTTCAACATGATGTAAAAGCCATTTCCAGAAACCTATACAATATAGTGCAAGTTTAGTCCTCATCTCCATGTTATTCAGTTTCGGGGGTGGGGGGGTCCATTAGCAAATCCATTAACCCAGTGGTGGCCAAACTCAGCCCTCCAGATGTTTTGAGACTACAACTCCCATCATCCCTAGCTAACAGAACCAGTGGTCAGGGATGATGGGAATTGTAGTACCAAAATATCTGGAGGGCCGAGTTTGGCCGCCACTGCCTTAACCTGAAAAATCACAGGAGGGAAGGGATTAAGTTTCGGGCATCATCCTGTCATGCAGTTCTATCCTGCAGTTTTCTTGGGGGAACAGAAGCAAGCATGCGTTGAAGGGGTGGCAGAGCAGTGGTGTGGTCCAATGCCATGGCCACTGGTTTGAATGAAATTTAATGGTCGAAAAGCCACAGTTCCATCATACAACAGGAACTGCATTGTGAAAGGAATATGAGGTGTAAAGTGGCACTGCAGCATTGATTTCAGCAGAGCATCACTATGAACCTTCAGGCATCAAATTATTCTCTGCCCTCTTGCACCAACGCTCCACCCTGCTGTCTGCAGTATTCCCCTCTCAACCCTCGTGAACAATATAAATATAGCTAGTATGACCCCAGCAACTTCATCCTCCTCAATCTCAGAACATTTCCCTCTGTTTCCCTCTACTACACAGCATCCGCTCACACGGGCCATGCGTTGCTGCTGTTGTTTTCCTAAATGCCTTTGCCTCTTTAAGAAACGAGTGGCTATCTCATCAGTGGAAGCCTGGGATTTTGCAACCCAGCCAAGCCAATTTGGATCAGCCTTTGCCAAGCCCTGGCTGCCTCGTTGCAGCAACAGCCACATGCTGTGGAGTGTGGGAGACTCGCAGGTGGGTGACCCCAGAGTCGGCAGCGGAAGAGCCTTCCTGAACGGCTGACAGCTGAGCAGAGCTTCGACCCAGCTGGAACACCAGGGAGGAAGTGTGTGGCAAAATGGCCGAGGAAATGATGTATGAACTGAGAGAACCGGCGCATGGCCTGCGCAGAAGAGAGAGAGCGGGTTCCTTTCTCCCACAAAAAAAGAGGAAAAACGAAGAAGCCAAGCCACTGAATTGAAAGGAGAGAATGAATTAATTGAGCCTTCCCTGTGACATTTTGCTGTATCTTTTAAAATGCATTAATAACTGTTCAGCCTAGGAAGAGTTTTTACCCTCCCACACAATAGGAGGTTGCCAGGGACAGAATATTCATCTGAATTGTTTAGCTTATGTGACAGGCTTACAAACTGTTGTTAACTTTATCACTTGGGATATGGATTACGCTGCCGCACATTAATTTATTGGGAAGCACGAGAGCTGCCGGTTCATCTCCACTCTGTTATGACATCTGCAGTGAAAAGCACAAAGGGGGCCAATGCCCGACAGTGACTAATGGCCTGGAATATGAAGTTTTCATCTGAAAGATGCCATGCTTTTTGCAGCAGGAATAATTGAATCCATTAGGCAAAAAGAAGGGGGGAAATTAAACCAATCAGTGGCCCTTTTAGCAGATATTGCTCTTAATGAAATTAGAGATAATGAAACCTGCCAGTCAAAACCGGCAATCATTTCATGTATAGTAAGCAAACCAATAGCTATATGCCTTTGGAAACCAACCACATATAAATATCTATGTATCTCCCTCCCTCTCTCTCTCTCTCCCTCTCTCTCTCTCTCTCTGCATACATACAAACAAACGTATGTATGTATTTACATACATACACACATGTAGCCAAGGGAGGCATGGGGGCAGTCGCCCCTCCTAAATCCTTAAAAAAAGTATTTAAAAGCATTAAAAATACTCAATTAACTGAGGTTCTCCTGCCCAAGCAGAAGCCTGCCCCCCCCCATAATGTCCTCTTTTGGGGAGGATTTTTACCTGTGATCTCCCAAAAAAGCTCAACAGCTTTTAGGGCAATCTCCCCCCCCCAAAAAAAAAGGGACGCGGGTGGTGCTGTGGGTTAAACCACAGAGCCTAGGACTTGCCAATCAGAAGGTCAGCGGTTCGAATCCCCACGACAGGGTGAGCTCCCATTGCTCAGTCCCTGCTCCTGCCAACTTAGCAGTTCAAAAGCACATCAAAGTACAAGTAGATAAATAGGTACCACTCTGGTGGGAAGGTAAACGGTGTTTCCGTGTGCTGCTCTGGTTCTCCAGAAGTGGCTTAGTCATGCTGGCCACATGACCCGGAAGCTGTACGCCGGCTCCCTCGGCCAATAAAGCGAGATGAGCGCACAACCCCAGAGTCGGCCATGACTGGACCTAATGGTCAGGGATCCCTTTACCTTTAACCCAAAAAAAAAGCTTGTGTGTGCGCACAGAGAAAGAGAGAGAGAGACAGACAGACAGACAGACAGACAGACAGACAGACAGACAGATAGACAGATAGCTTTCACACTGAAAACCAAGACAATATTTACTAATGGGCAGACTAAACATCTAAGGCCTCAAAACCTCGGGGTGGGGGGGGAGAGAGAAAAGCAGAAACTCACCCATGGATAGCTCAGTTGGTTAGAGCAGGGTGCTGATAATTCCAAAGGCTGCAGGTTTGATCCCCATGTGGGGCAGGTGCATATTGCTGCATTGCACAGGGTTCATCTAGAAGATTCTCAGATCCCTTCCAACTCTACAATTCTATGATTCTTTGAATCCTTTTCAATAAAGATGTACTTGCCCATCACAATAACATCAGCAATAAAGCTACAGGAGAGATCCTTGCATGTTGATGCCTTTTCAATTCATCCCTTCACAGAAGCATGAAAATTTGGGTATAGTGGTTTAAAAAGTGCTGGATTAGAACCTGGGAGTGGAGGGCTCAAATCCCTCCCCCCCTCCCCTGACACAAAGCTCCCTGAGTGACCAGTCACTGTCTCTCAGCCACACCGGGTTGTGGCAAGGATGAAATGGGGAGGGGGGAACCATGTACCCCACCTTGTGCTCCTTGAGGAAAAGTGAGCTATAAATGAAATACAGTGGTTAAGAACTTAATTCGTTCTGGAGGTCCTTTCTTAACCTGAAACTGTTCTTAACCTGAGACACCACTTTAGCTAATGGGGCCTCCCGCTGCCGCTGTGCAATTTCTGTTCTCATCCTGAAGCAAAGTTCTTAACCCGAGGTACTATTTCTGGGTTAGCGGAGTCTGTAACCTGAAGCATCTGTAATCTGAAGTGTCTGTAACCCGAGGTACCACTGTAATGCAAGATAAACTAGGAAAAGGGGACAGCTCTAGCAGCCTGACCCACCCAATCGAGTGAGAACTTAATTCTGGCTAGCATGCACACACCAAATGGGATGATGTGAGATTATGAGGCCCTCAGTTTGTAAACAGACAAGTGCCAACAAATGTTTCCTTTTGCCGTTCTATGACAAAAATCTTGAAAAATGGAGAGGGTTAAAAAATTAAGTGGCTGGAATTCTTTAATAGCTCTTTATTTAAGTTGTTCATCCAAATGTTTTCCTGCTCCATCCCATAGAGTCTTATGGGCAGAAGGGAGCCAGAGTGCTACTATCCACGGGCCAGAGGATTCAGGAAACATTAAAGACCAACTTGTCAGTGTCCTGAAAGGTTAATGCCAAATTTCCAGCTTTGCACAAAACATATTCCGGTTGTCATTTTTATTCTGCACAGACCTGTTCACCCTCTGATTATGTGAACAGCCATATGTGAACAATTATTAGGCAGCACCAAAGAAGTGCAATTTTGTTGTTTGGAGGTGTGTGTGTGTGTGTGTGTGTGTGTGTGTGTGTGTGTGTGTGACAGGGGTGTTTTGCTTTTAGTACTCAAGTTTGAACTCTGCAATTGCCATTGGACAAATTAATATGCATCACCCTTCTCTTCAACATTTAGAGGGCCCACGTCCGCAAGTATTTAGAGATGGAAACTGGCAAGTCTGAGGATGGCAACGCTACTACAGCATAACAATGTGCAAAGCTTCTATTGCAGCTGAATGTTTTCATGCTGGAGGCGGGAGAAAAACTATCCACAGATCTCTGCCAATGGAAGTCTCATTCTGCCTCATACTGTAGAGCGAGTGGCATGTGGAGGAGCTGGACTACAAGTCTGTTTCTGCCCTTAGCTAAGATAAGTCCTCGCTGGCTGGCCTTGCAACCACCTCAACCACAGTCCCCATTTTATACCATAGGTACCATAGCAATTCTCCAAAAAGGGTATGGGAGAATGTGATGCTAATATCCAATACCAAGACTGAGCAGCAAGGGCAATAGGTCTGCATATATGGTAATCTCCCCCACCTTTCGACACAGGGGAAAGCAAGTGATATCATTCCTGTATGGTGTGACCCACTATTTTATTTATTTATCTATTTATTTCTATTTCACAAGATTTATATACCCCTTGGTTGTAAAAAAAAAGAAAAAGAAAAAAGAACCACAAAGGCAGTTTACAAAAAAGAATAAACACCTATTTAAAACATTCCAATAAAATAAAATAATATAATTGATGATAAGATAAAAAACCAATTAAAAGCATGTGTCAACAATGAATGCCAATAATTTGCATGAATTGAAAAATTAAGCTCCAGCAATAAGATTTTGTATATTGGAAATTAAGATATGACTATGAAAGGACTAAAGTTTAAAATAATATGGTGTTTATTTTAGGGCAAAAGTAAATTGATAATAAGTATTTTGAAACCAAAAGAGAATTATTTGAAAGTATTAATAACACATGAAACAAGCTATTAATTTGCTGATATTTTTATTGTAAAGAAAGCAGGGTGAGGGAGACGTGGGGAAGTCCAGTTGGTTATGGAAAGATGTAATGGAAAGTTGGATTTCTTTTGTTTTTCTTTTTTTCTTTTTTCTTTCGTTATCTGACTTTATATTTATATCTGGAAAAAAGCAATAAAAATATATTTTAAAAAAAAGCATGTGTCAACAATGTCTGGGTAGGCTTGAGCTTTTGGGGGGAGATCACAGGTAAAAATCCCCCCCAAAAGAAGACATTAAAGGGGGTGACTCCTGCTGGGAGGGTGGGCAGAACCTCAGTTAATTGAGTATTTTTAATGCTTTTCAATACTTTTTGAGGATGGGGGGGCAACTGCCCCCTCCTCCGTTCTCCCTTGCCAAGCCCATGGGTGCTCCCACACAAATGCAGGAGTGCCGGTTCCGCAGACTGAAGCAGCTGAGTGGGGATTTATGGGGTAAAATGACCCAGCTAGTAAACTGGTCCCAAGCTGTTAGGGGCCTTATATACCAATAGTAGCACTCTGAACTTATAAGAAGCTGGAGGGGTGTTTCTAGGACTAAGCTGAAACTCTGAAGCTCCCTTGTTATTTTTGCTATTGGGTGTTGTATGTTGTTTAAGCGATCTTGATATATTTGTAGCACTGCAATGTGGCTTTTTGCATGTTACTTACTATATTTGCTATTGTTTTGCTATGTTGTGAAATTGCTACTAAGCTATTGCTTTGCTGTTACTATGTTATTTTGCTATGATTTTTTTTTATTTTTTTGGCAGTGTTTGCTTGTTGTAAGCTGCTTTGAGCATGGTTTTCGTGTGTGCATTCATGAATGAATGAATGAATGAATGAATGAATGAATGAATGAAAAGTTGGCCCAGTAGCAAATCAGAAGCCTGTGCAGGTCTCTGAGCAGAGGTGCTGACTGGGTCTCACTAACAGCAGCATCCAGATCCCGTGCAGGGAAGCCGCACATCTGTGCAAATGTGTGCAAGTAGCGATTTTGTCATTGTTTACCAACATCATTGCTTCTGTGCCAGTAGAGGTAGAGATGTGTCTTCCAATTCCATTGAAACGAGTTATTCAGTGGGTAGTGAGGTGTACTTAAGAGCATAATAGCCTGCTGGATCAAGCCAATGTCCCATCTAGTCCAGCATCCTCTTGTGACAGGGGCCAAACAGATGCCCGTGGGAACACAGTTAGCAGGATCCAAGCACAACAACATTCTTCGCCTCCTGTGATTGCTGTTGGATGTGGGGGGGCTTGGGTTCAAGCCTTTCGCCCCTCTGCCACAGGCTCACTGCATGGTAGTGGCATAGCATAGGGGAACCACAGGGACAGTTTCCCCGGGCGCAAAATTGTTATAGGCACAAAATTTCAGCACCCGGTGCTGCCTCAATACAGCAGCACGCTTCCATCGCTGGGTTCTGTTGAAAACAGCTTCTCCATGAGAATCAGAAAGTGACCTCTCCAGACAACGGAATAACTCTTTATCTCTGACTGCAATCTCCTAGGTGATGCGGATGCTGTCCAGCAGTTGACTGCATATACAGTGGTACCTCGGGTTACATATGCTTCAGGTTACATACGCTTCAGGTTACAGACTCCGCTAACCCAGAAATATTACCTCGGGTTAAGAACTTTGCTTCAGGATGAGAACAGAAATTGTGTTCCGGTGGCGTGGCAGCAGGAGGAGGCCCCATTAGCTAAAGTGGTGCTTCAGGTTAAGAACAGTTTCAGGTTAAGAACGGACCTCCGGAATGAATTAAGTACTTAACCCGAGGTACCACTGTATGTACTCCTTCCGTTTCCCTCTCACCCACCTGCCATCCCCTCTGCATGGCCCTGGGCACCAGCATCCCATGCTACACCACTGCTGTGTGGCTTGGTCAAGTCTCTCTTTCCGACCCAATTCACCGGGCATGGTGTGGGAAAAGCAGTAACACAGCAAAGCTAGGAGCCATGAGGCAGAAGTGCAGCATGAAAGATCAACAGAGCGGCAGCAGTTGGGATGGGACTTTAAGTACACTTCACAGGGCAGGGCATTTTACCCATGGCCTGCTCTTTGGCTTTCGCATGCTCAGCCAGAACTTGTGCCATTAGTGCAGAGCTGCTGCTGCTGCCGCTGCCGCCGCCGATCAGAATTCTACAAGTCTGCCGATGGAACAGATGCACATTTCCTGCGCTCCGGTTCCGCTGGGAGCGCAGGCTGTGCGGCAGAAATAAATCACATGGAAGTTGCTGTCATTTCTCTACCTTCCCGCAAAACCCTCCGACGGCGGCTGCCTTGACTGGCTTGAGCTGGCATGGTTTTTAAATGAAAATCTGGGCAAGTGGCACCAACAGCCCTGCCTAATTTTTAGCTAATACCTCCGTGGGTTCTGTGTTCACATCTGGACAGCGCCGTCATGCTGAGTGTGATTCTAATAGGCTGCTGCTCTTTCCCGAGCAGGCGGAAAAGGCTGTGGCATCGCTGCCGACAGACTAAACAGAGGCTTGTTCCAAGCACAACACCACATTGTAGCCAGCTAAGGGGCTGCAGTACAGGACTTCTCCCAAAGCAAAAGAGAGAGAGAGAGAGAAATGTGTTAACTGTGCTAACCGTGCCAAGTAATATGCTTCGTTAAAAATTTAATCACCTGCAAGTGCAAAACAAGTGCAAAGCAATCATGTTGTAATTAGTACAGCAATTAACACCTCCCTCTTTGATAGCACATGCATCCTAGGAAGTGCATGATTGCAAGTGTTTACATTGCTCTTATAGACTGAGTTCCTATAGAGTAGAAAATGGGGGGGGGAGGCTGAGGCTTAAACAGTTCTTTGGGGGGGGGGATTACACTCTTCTTTATTAATGCTCTTTTTTTTTTTTTACACTCCGGTTCTCTTTTTTATGTGAGGCTGGTGGGTGTGTTCATGAAACCAGCTGCCATTTTGGTTCCACAAGAATGTTCTTTGGTGCGCCTGGCTGCTTACGCACCATACATTTAAAGGACATCCCTCCTCCCTGCAGAAAGACTCCTGGGAACTGTAGTTTGTTGTGGGTGCTGGGAGTTGTAGCTCCATGGGGGATAAACTACAATTCCCAGGATACTTTGGGGCAAGCAGCGCCTGTTAAATGTAAGGAGTGTACTCAGCCTCTCTCGGTGTGGTGTAGTGGTTAAGAGCAGTAGTCTCGTAATCTGGGGAACCGGGTTCGCGTCTCTGCTCCTCCACATGCAGCTGCTGGGTGACCTTGGGCTAGTCACATTTCTCTGAAGTCTCTCAGCCCCACTCACCTTACAGAGTGTTTGTTGCGAGGGAGGAAGGGAAAGGAGATTGTTAGCCACTTTGAAACTCCTTAGGGTAGTGATAAAGCAGGATATCAAATCCAAACTCCTCTCCTCCTCCTCCTCCTCCTTCTTCTCTACCATGACATCAGGCAACCAAGGGTCTCCATCTTTCTTTGCTAACCCTCTCATCCTCCCTGCTGAAATTTTGTATTTGCTTAACGGATTTCTTAAAGGTTTTCTTTGTTTTTAACAAATAAATGACTCACCAAGTAGCCCATGCTATCTGTTGCCTCTTCTATTCCTCCCCTCGCTTTTTGTTTATTACCACAGAGCTGGCTCAAGACATTTTTCTTCCTGAGATAGAACAACAAGTGCCCTGCCCCTCTATTAGCCATGAGGCATAGCACCCAAAGCTTCCCAGGCAACAGTACCTGAGGCAGACAATCCCACAAGCACCTCTCTCCTTCTCTGACAAGCAAGCATGCAATCATAACTCACCATGGCACACAAAACCAACTGCCTAAGGTGATTGCCTCCTTTTGCTGAGCTGCCTGACCATACCTTCTTTGTTGGAGAAAAGAGCTGTGTGTGTCATACACCTGCCCTCTGCCCTCCTCCTTCAAGGTCAGTATGGTGCCCTGTTGCTAGTACTGAAGTAGGATTCGCTGCTGTATGTGGAATGGTTGTGTGGGTGCACGCCATTTTGTCCTTTGCCTTAGGCAGCAAAATGTCTTGGACCAGCCTTGCCCTAAATAGACAACTATGCTCAGTATATGCACTTTGGAGGTGGGTACAAGGGTGGGGGAGGGGTGGGGAGGGGCAGAAACACATGAAGGGAGATCATTACTCTTGCACTGCAGGCCACTGGTGCCACCATTTGCATTTTCTATGCATGTTTACATATTCTGTGCGTGCATACACATGTACAGTACTGACAATACTTAATAGATTTGAAGCAGTGGGTAGTAGTAGTAATAATTTAATACTTATACTCTGCCCATCTGGCTGGGCCTCCCAAGCCACTCTGGGCAGCTTCCAACAGAATATTAAAAACACAATAAAACATCAAACAGTAAAAACAGGGCTGCCTTCAGATGTCTTCTAAAAGTGAGATAGTTGTTCCTTGACATCTGGTGGGAGGGTGTTTCACAAGGTGGTGCCACTACCGAGAAGGCCCTCTACCTGGTTCCCTGTAACCTCACAGTGAAGGAACCATCAGAATGCCCTTGGAGTTGGACCTCAGTGTCTGGGCTGAACGATGGGGGTGGAGACGCTCCTTCAGGTATACAGGGCTGAGGCCATTTATGCTACAATAAATCTGTTCATCTTTAACGTGTGACAAAAATCCACATTGGTATTGCTGATAATCCCAATCACTATATCAATTAAACCACTATCTACTATATAGATAGATATTATTTCCTGGTATTAAATCCTTTAAAAGGTAGTTGATGGGGTGATGTAATCATGTCACATTGCTCCACTTGGCACCCAAAATTGAATTACCGGTACTTGTCTTCCCATTCTCCCCCCTTTTCTTTTCTTCTTGTTAATTTCCCCCTTTTCTCATCGTTTCTTTGGAACATTATCAGCCTGAGCTTAGCCACAATTGCTCGTGCACCAAGTAGAGTAAGGAAATGTGTAAAATGTTGCATGACTAAATTAAATGCTGTTTTAACTAACAGTTAATAGTGTTTACTGCTGTGCAATAGTGATTTTCATATTTTTACTGTATCTAATGACTTTCTGATGATTCAGATTCTCTGTAGGGATACAAAATCATTACATTAAGGATGAGTGATTTTAGTATGCAATGACTGATCAGTACAATAATATGTAGACTCATGCTTCAGCTAGTAAATTAAATCATTTACACTACTGTGCTTGTCAGTAAAAAGAGGGGCTCTTGCATTGTAATTTAGCTGAGCAATAAAGTCTGCTTAATATAAAACAAACACAGGAGAATCCTAAGTAGGTGCCCCTTTGGCAAAGGGAAAGCACAATGATTTGAATACAGGTAGGCCAGTTTTTAAATGCAACAGCCAATTTAGCACATGTCCTGATTTCTGCTCAATGATACTGAACAAAATCCTAACAGCTGCTTGCAAGAGCTGACTGTGACTTTGAAATACATCAGAGGTGAACTTAAAACCCCAGTAATGCCCATGGCTTTAGGAGTGGACTTTCCTAGCTCCCCCCCCCCATTATTTAGATACTCTGCCGATTACCTATAAAGCCGAGGTGGGAAACACATGGCCTTCCAAATACTGCTGGACCTCAACTCCCATAATCCTCTTTGTTGACCATGCTACCTGGGGCTGATGGCAGCTAGAGCCTGACAACATCAAGAGGGACATAGGCTCTCCCACCCAGTCCAAAGCATGTCGTCTACCACCAAATCATGCTCATCCCTTATGATCTCCTTCTCCCGTGTAAACCTCACTGTTTCTTAAGCTGGTACTCTGAGGCTCTGTGCTGGATGTTCCAAGCTTCAGCAGATGGGCAGTTGGTTGGCTTGGGAAAAGGCCTTTTCGTGGTAGCACCCTGTTTACAGAAATGATGGTTTGGCACAAACAGTAGTATATTTTAAGAGCCAGATAAAAATGGTTTTCATTTTCCCATGCATTTGCAGAAAAGGTTGTTGCTGCTGCTTCTCCTTGTTGTCATTTTATTCCAAACTGTTATGTAGAATTTTTTTAATGAAAACTCTTATTGTTAATTGGTTTTCTTGTTTGTAAGCTGCTTTGAAGGCTTGGGAGTGGGAAGTGGGATATAAATAATCAATAAATGTGAAGCACTCTTTGGTCTTTCTTTTTTTAATTCTTTTTATTGAAATATTTTCATGGATAATATATAACACCTCTGCTTTCAGTTCATAGAGTCCTATCCACAAGTCAGTTACATTTGGTACGAGACATGGCCAGCGTGGGCGTTGTGAGGTTGTTGGGAGAAGAGCTCTTTGGTCTTTCTGTAAGCTGGCTCTTAGGCTGCAATTCTATAGCCGCTTACCTGGGAGTCAGCTCCATTGAGCTCAATGGCCCTGAGCAGACATGCACTGGATTGTGCTGCAAGTCTCCTCTCCAGCTGGTGTGGCAAAGATTTCTGAGTACAAACAAATGTGGGTCCTCTCACGTTCTCTGAGATGTCTCTCATTCTCTAGAGCAGCCTTTCTGAACCTGTGGGTCCCCAGATGTTGTTGGACTACAACTCCCATTATCCCTGAGCTCTGGCCTGGGGACCCACAGGTTGAGAAAGGCTGCTCTAGACTGAGAGCACATCAGTCTACATCTACATACAGCCTGCAGTGAAAGATACAAAGTTTCTGTTGCCCAACATGTGCTTAAACCTATTCTAGCAACATAAGATAATAATAATAATAATAATAATAATAATAATAATAATTTATTATTTATACCCTGTCCATCTGGCTGAGTTTCCCCAGCCACTCTGGGCGGCTCCCAATCAAGGGTTAAAAACAGTACAGCGTTATATATTAAAAACTTCCCTGAACAGGGCTGCTTTAAGATGTCTTCTGAATGTCAGGTAATTGTTTATCTCTTTGACATCTGATAGGAGGGTGTTCCACAAGGCGGGCGCCACTACCGAGAAGGCCCTCTGTCTGGTTCCCTGTAGCCTCACTTCTCGCAATGAGGGAACCGCCAGAAGGCTCTCGGCGCTGGATCTCAGTGTCCGGGCTAAACGATGGGGGTGGAGACGCTCCTTCAGGTATACAGAACTGAGGCCGTTTAGGGCTTTAAAGGTCAGCACCAACACTTTGAATCGTGCTCGGAAAGGTACTGGGAGCCAATGCAGATCTCTCAGAACCAGTGTTATGTGGTCCCGGCGGCCACTCCCAGACACCAGTATTCTGGATTAATTGCAGTTTCTGGGTCACCTTCAAAGGTAGCCCCACGTAGAGCGCGTTGCAGTAGTCCAAGCGTGAGATAACTAGAGCATGCACCACTCTGGCGAGACAGTTCGCAGGCAGGTAGGGTCTTAGCCTGCATACCAGGTGGAGCTGGTAGACAGCTGCCCTGGACACAGAGTTAACCTGCGCCTCCATGGACAGCTGTGAGTCCAAAATGACTCCCAGGCTGTGCACCTGATCCTTCAGGGGCACAGTTACCCCATTCAAGACCAGGGAATCCCCCACACCCACCCGCTCCCTGTCCCCCAAAACAGTACTTCTGTCTTGTCAGGATTCAACCTCAATCTGTTAGCCGCCATCCATCCTCCAACCTCCTCCAGGCACTCACACAGGACCTTCACTGCCTTCACTGGTTCTGATTTAAAGGAGAGGTAGAGCTGGGTGTCATCTGCATACTGATGAACACCCAGCCCAAACCCCCTGATGATCTCTCCCAGCGGCTTCATATAGATATTAAAAAGCATGGGGGAGAGGACGGAACCCTGAGGCACCCATCCCCCACCACCACTTTCTGGACACGCCCCAGGAGGAAGGAGCAGAACCACTGTATGACAGTGCCCCCAGCTCCCAGCCCCTCTAGACGGTCCAGAAGGATGTTATGGTCGATGGTGTCAAAGGCCACTGAGAGATCCAGCAGAACTAGGAAACAGCTCTCACCTTTGTCCCTAGCCCGCCGGAGATCATCAACCAGCGCGACCAAGGCAGTTTCAGTCCCATAGTGTTATATAGTGTTATATAGATGGAAAGTATGTGGCTGAGTGCACATGTGCGCACAAATGCACTTGGGCACAAAAACCAGAAGGCCCAATAATGCCAAACTGCACCCCCTCCCCACCAAAAAAAGCCCTTAACAACTCATATTAATGAAATGTTACAGTTAAGATTTTAATCACAGACAAGTCGGAAAATTCTGAGTTCAGGTGAGGCCTGAATCCCGATTGGAAGGGATCCAAATGGTCCGCTTCCTCCAGGCATGCTATATCACTGATGCTCCCCAGTACCTTATCCTGTGCTCATTAGGTTATTGTCTATACACCAGAGTCACCTTTTGAAGAATCTATTCACGTGGTCCAGTTGTGAATCAAAGTAATATTTTCCTCTGAAATTTTTAATTTTTTCCTGCACAGTCATGTTTATATAATCCACTACTTTCTCCTAAAACTTAATAAGTGTTAGATATTGCCAAAAAAAAGAAGTATTTTAAAGAATCCTTACTACTTCTCCAACAAAATGCTGTCTTAGACAGTCATTTTCTATACAATCATAGTGGAGTCCAATAAATTCTCAATAATATTTTCCATTTAAGGTCCATTGACACCTTTGCTATAGAAGCTAAAACACTTTCCCATTGTCTAAGAAGATAGGAGCCTCCAATTCCTTATTCCCATCATTTCTTAAAATCTGCATATCAAGTTGATTCATTGATAACAAATATCTTCTTTGTGCCCTTACTATAGCTGAAAGACTGATACTAATACCCTGGAAAGATAAGTGCACTGCTCCATTTAATCAATGGATTTAAGATATGACTACACTTGCAATTTATGAACAGGTTGCTTATAGACGTAGACTTTGCATGGACAAGTATAATGACATTTGGAATGCATTTATTCAAAATATAGTAGGTTAAAAATAAATATATGTGTATTTGGGTAATAATAACAATACCTATTTATATATATATATATTTTAAAAACACACCAGTCACCTCTCGGCACTAAGGAATTCAACAGGAGTATTGCCAATCACTCTAACAGAGCCAGGATTTGACTCAGTAACAAATAGCAACATCATATAAACCCAATATTCATATTTTAAGGATCTAACGATTGGGTGTCTATTGGTGAAGTACTTTGTTTTCCCCCATGTGCACAGAAACAAAATGATCCTATGGTAATGCAGAGACAAAAGGAAACAGGATTAAGGTTGCTATGGGAACTCAGAATTTTCCGACTTGTCTGTGATTAAAATCTTAACTGTAACATTTCATTAATATGAGTTGTTAAGGGCTTTTTTTGGTGGGGAGGGGGTGCAGTTTGGCATTATTGGGCCTTCTGGTTTTTGTGCCCAAGTGCATTTGTGCGCACATGTGCACTCAGCCACATACTTTCCATCTATATAACAGAATGCGCCCACCCACCCCCACCGCCTTGATGTGCGGCATATACAGTTTCATAATTTCCGATAATATCAAAAGGAGTTACTCATGTAAATCTTCCAGGTACAGTTTGGACAACAAGCCGTGCAGAGCATGGAAGCATTATATTAAACTCATTTTTCTCTGCGTAGGTATGAGTAGCCTTTTTTACATCCAAATGACAGGCACACAGGCTTAAAAGCTGCCTTGTTTCTTGGTATCATGCATCAAGCCACTTATCTCTTTTGTCACAAGGAGCAAGTGAAGCTCTAGCTACACTCACATGCTGCGTTTAAAAAGATGGCGTCCATTCAAAAGGAAGACGCTAGCAGGGTGCAGGACATGCCCTTCTGTCATTCCGTTTTGCATACCCTCCAACATTTTCCCGGTGAAAATAAGGACGTCCCCTCCAACATTTCTCCAATGAAAATAGGGACGTCCTTAGGAAATTCTGGGATCAAATAAGAAACCAGGACAGCTTCTGTAAATCCAGGACTGCTCCTGGGAAATAGGGACACTTGGAGGGTCTGGTTTTGTGGTCCAAAGCAGACACGATGCAGAAGATCTGTGACTGGTTGCCCCAACGTTTTTTAAAGCAGGTTGGGGGTACTCTGATTTTGACCAGAGCAGGAAAACCAGGGAAGGGGATCTTTAATTCCAGCTCCCCATGCTGTTTTCCCAGTCAATTGCTGCCAAAGCTGCTGTATGTCCTGCTGAATCATGTCCGGAAGAATTGCTGGGAAGACGTATGGGATTGAGATTGCGTTGCTGGAATGACAACATTAGATTCTACCCTTTGGTGCTGAAAGGAACACCTCACCCCTTATATACCCAACTGATCCCTGTCCTCTGCTGGAGAGCACCTCCTGCACTTATTATCTTACCAGGAGGTCTGTACTGTACAGCATAGAACTCAGGGCCTTTAGTCTGGTGGCACCTATGGAATTCCCAAAAATCACATATTAGACAGGCGCTGTCCCTGTTGCCTTTTCAACACCTACTCAAGACCTTCCTCTTCCAACAAGTCTCTTCCGTGGAGACCTTAATCCTAGTCTGCATCACTATTGCAAATATTTTTAACTGTTATTATATGTGGAACGGTTCTCGAATGGTTTTTATGTATGGAATTGTTTTTAATTGTTCTCACACTTGTTTTATGGGTTGTGATTGTTTTATAATTGTATATTTTATTCTTGTAACCAGCCCTTGAATCTTTTGGTAAAGGGCAGGTAAGAAATCGAAATAAATAAATGTGCTTCATCCTTGATTAAGCAGATGACCTGACACTTGATTGAGAAAATATATGGAAGTTTACACTGTAGCACTTGTAAAAATAAAAAATAAAATAAAAAATAAAAAGGTAAAGGACCCCTGGACAGTTAAGCCAGTCAAAGTTGTGGCACTCATTTCACTTTCAGGCTGAGGGAGCCAGCATTTGTCCACAGACCGCTTTCCGGGTCATGTGGCCAGCAGGACTAAACTGCTTCTGGTACAACAGAACACTGTGATGGAAACCAGAGCACATTTACCTTCCCACCACAGTGGTACCTATTTATCTACTTATGTACATTGGCGTGCTTTCGAACTGCTAGGTTGGCAGGAGCTGGGACAGAGCAACGGGAGCTCACCCCATCATGGGGATTTGAACCGCTGACCTTCCAATCGGCAAGCACAAGAGGCTCAGTGGATTAGACCACAGCGTCACCCACATCCTGTGTACCACTTGTGCACACCCCAAAATATAGTGCAAGGGGAGCGTTTAATATCAGGGTATTTTTCAAAATGGAGGCCCTTCCTCTGATTGCTGGTACTGCCCTCGCAGTCACAAAAAGCCATGAAAATGTTAAGACAACATTGTCCCTCCTTTAACAGGAGATCTCTAGTAAAATCATTCCCTGATAGGAAGCTAGAGCTTTCAGTCACAAAACAACACACACCCCTCTGATGCTTTTTTATGGAGAGCTTGTGGGGTCCAACATGTATCCAGTTGAGTATAATATGTGGGAACCACCCTCCAAAGCTCCAAACTGAGTCTAAACTTTGGGACCAGCCCACTTCAGGTCATTTTGGGCAAGATCCACTTCATTTCAGAGTGAGAATACCCTTGAAGCAGCCAACACACCACTCTAGCTTTTATTCTGCCTTGAAAGTGCCTTCTCTATTGGTTTGCCATTTCTATTTTTACCTGTTTCTAAAAATAGGTTCTTGTAAGCATTGCTGAAGATATGTATGTGATATGCTATGAACACTTCAGGAAGTGCTGTATAAATATTATGATGAATCCAAACCAAATGACCATCCATTTATACCTGCATTGCACCAAAGCAGACAGGATAATATCTGGCAGCATGGACCAACATCTGGTGCTGAAATGGAACACATGTGTGCAAGCATTATAAGGCACTCCCCTATGAAAAAGCAGCAGCCAATCCCACAAAACTTGTTTCGTTCTTGGCATAGCTTATCAGTGCTTCTGCATGGTGAGCTCAATAGCGAGCTGTCTATGGACAATACAAGCAAGCATCTGTGGTAGGTTTGTTAGGGTACCAGGCCTTGTTTCACATGTTGTTTATTATCTGAAAGGAATTGATGGTAAACAATGCCACTCTGGGAACGTCATCCAGATCCCTCTCTGCAAATGGAGCAACGACTGCTCATCCTCTGCACAAACATCTCTGGTCTTGGAAGGTTCTTGAACTGACCAGATGCTGCACGCTGGCCTGTCTTTACCCCAAAGCTGCTGCATAAATAAACCTGCGCAATCATTACATCTCACACATGAGATATTATTAGTTCTCTCAGAAACACACACACGCACAAACACACTTTAAAATTTAAAGGCAGACCAAGCGACGGGCGGACACTGGCATGAAGAAGGTTTCCGCCTTCTTAAAGTAGGAACGTTGGTTTTCCTTTTCATCCAGGAGGAGGCTTCAGCCATAAAGCTATCTACCCATGAGTAGTCCCCTGGGACTCTGTAGGGCTACTCATCAATGACTGGTTCCAGTTTTATGGCCGTGCGCACTGACTCTTACAATTGCCTCATTTGCTATGCCTCTTCTCTAAGCCAGAAGCTGGAACATAAGAATATGGAGGATGCATGGCAAAGGCGACCTGAACAGAATGGAAAGCAAAGCTTCTGTGTAATTCTGATTGAATTTTAACTTCTGCACTCTTACTTCCAGCATCCTAATAATGAGGGAACAGTCCAAAAATTTAAAAATGAAGCATATAATAGGAGCCCTCCACCCACTTTCATAATAAAAAAGCGGGGGGGGGAGAGAGAAGCCAACCTGCAGTTCAGGTTTGACTGTAGTCAAGCACATTAGTGCGCTAACCTTTTTTTATTACATTACATACATGAAAACAATTAAAGCTGGGATTCTTTCCAGTATATTATCATCTTTTCTGTTCCCTCTGGCCTTTTTCCATCCATTTCAAAGAACGTATATAGCATCAACAGAACGTTCTCTCATGCTGCGTGGGGTTTTCCTTTCAGGGTTTGTTTTTTCTTCTTAACAACTGTCTGCCTTTCAAGCGTCGCCAGCTACGGTCTATCATAGAGCCACAGCAGCAACAAAACAAACAAACAAGCAAACTGACAAAAGTTTTGGTGGATGGTTTCGTGTGTGTGTGTGTGTGTTTAAAAAAATGCATTGTGAAATTAAATCCGAGAGTGAAATTCTGCTTTGGTTTATTGTCTTTCTCTTCTCTCTCTCTCTCTCTCCCCCCAACACCATGGTAAATGGTAATTAGAGTCAATAATCTTTTGCTGAGAGAGCACCTTGTCCTTAACAGTGTTTATATCATCATCATCAAAGATCTGCCTTGAGGGCCCTGGCGTGTTAATAATTTAAGGTGTGCACGGCCTAGTTATAGCAGGAAGCCTAGTTATTGAGTTTGTAAACCAGCTGATGATTTATGGGAACACCTTGCATGAGTCATGCTCATTAAATAAAATACTTCGGCTTAATAAGGAACACAGGGGTAAACAGTCCTTCCCGTTACAGGGCAACAAGGCCACTGGAAATTCTGCAACGTGCTGTCACCTGCTGAATTGCGAGGGCATCATTCTGCCTCAGCTGTAAAGGCTGGCCCTAGTTTAAGAGAGTGTGTGGCAGTCCCCTCAGATACCAGATCTGGGTCCGTCAAATGGTCAGTTGTCATTTTTATCATTCCATTTGCTCCTGCAAGGAAGGGGATTTAGATACTTTTGCCCCGGGTGCTAGATGGCATCAAGGGCCAGAGGTTTTGCTGCCTGAGGAGAAGAGTTTATTTTATTTTAATTACAGTACTGCTAACCTGCCCTCCACCAAAAGGTCTCAGGGCAGGACTACATGCATCCTTAAAACATGACGGCAAGAAGTAGCAATAAAACCCAAAAGAAGGATCTTAAAATCAATGTTAATTCATCAACATTAAATAATCAAAGCAAGCAATTCATATTCAGCTGTGCGGCTCCTATCCCAAAGGTCTGGGCGAGGAGGCAACACATTGCCTGCAACTCTCAACCCACAGAGCTCCTCTCAGGAGGACACCATGGTCAATGGTATGAAAAGCTGCTGAAAAGTCAAGGAGAACCAGGGTAGCACTCCTCAGACTCTTTTGCTACAAAGGTTAGTGTGACCAAGGCAGTCCCAATACCAAATCCAGTTTGAAAAGGGTCTCTATAACCCATTTCCTCCAACCATACCTAAAGTTGAACTGTCACCACCTTTGCACTCATTTTGCCCAGAACTTACCTGGGCAAAATTTTTTCAACACTTCCAACAGTTCCTGGGAAGAGGGTTAGCACCTACACTTCGAATCTGTGTGAATAGCATCCTCTCATAATTTGGAAGGGTACCAATGTCTCCCCCCCCCTTGCTGTCTCTCCACCTAGCTGTGTCCTCCAGTTAAATCCTTTGATAGCAAAGATGTTAAATCTCTCTTTAAAAGGTTGCTAATTAAGACACCAGAAATGTTGATGGGAATGAAATTACGAGGGGGGGTAGGGAGAAGAATCAATATACAGTTGTTAAATGTAGCTTGCATTGAAAGCCATAGCCGTATTTTACACTTAAACATCCACAGTTTATTCTGATGCATGAGCAGTACCAAATTTATATGTAAGCTAAACAAGCTCTAGCTTAGGGCCCCACTCTCCTGGGGACCCCCAAAAAAATTAAAGGGAA